>NC_045790.1:106917906-109317906 GCF_009873245.2 Balaenoptera musculus | reverse complement strand
CTGCAGGAGAGAGGAGGGGCTGGGTGAGGCCAGGGAGAGCGGGGAGGGGCGGGGGCTGCTCTGAGTCCTCCGAGTGGGATGCTCTTCCCCCCGCCACAGGTGTTTATCTGCAAGGCTCCCACGTCAGCACCCAGCTATCGAGCACCTACTATGTGCCAGGCCCAGGAGGGCTGCAAAGAGAAAAGCCACCCTGCCTGGCAGGGAGCTCCCAGTCTGAGCACACACGTCCCTAACAAGAACACAAGGCAGAAGTGAGGGGAAGCAGGAGAGGCTGGGGCCCAGGCCAGCGATTAAGCCTCTGGGCTCCAGGATCAGAGATGTGTCCTCTCTTCCCAAGGGCGTTGGAAGGCTTCTTGGAGGAGGTGGCACTGGGCTGGGCCTTGAAAGCTGGGAGCAGAGCATTTCAATAGCCAACAAAGGGAGGAGGCAGCCCCGGGATCCCCTTTCCTTCCACGGCACCCTAACTGAGCCCCAACTAAGTGCCAGGCACCCTAACCAGAGGAGACCGGTTTTCATGTTCTCCCGCCAACTTAATAATACTTCCTCAGGGAGGCAGCTTGCGGCCCTTGAAAGGAAGGGCTTGGTATGAGCACTGTGCCCATTTTACAGAGGGTAAATGGAGGCCTGGGGAGGACGGGGAGCTCACCTTAAAGATATACATGCTCTGCACCACCACGGGCATCTGGAGGCCCAGACTTCTGGCCAAAGCCTGGAAGGGGCAGAGGTAGCATGGCCAGCCCGCCCACACTCACATATGGCCCACCGGCCCACCCTCACCGACACCTCTGCTCACCTGCACCTTGGGGGAGTGTGTGACACACCTGAAGACAGGGTCATGGGCGTGCAGAGCTGCGGGACAGAGGTGGGCTGAAGAGCCAGTCCCCAGTCCCCATGCGTCCCTCCCACGCCTAGGCCTGGGCACCCAGGGTCAGGCCTCACTTTGATATTCTCACCTATTTTCTGTGCATTAAGCTTTCTGCTTGTTTATAACCGAGAAATGGGCCCCACAAATGCCTTCACCTGACCTATGACCTTATTCTTGACCTTCTAGCCCTGACTGGCCGCTCTTCAGAGGACCAAGGACTCCAAGGGACCCATCACTTGGTAGCAATTTTGGTACTGCCGCTTGCTCTGTCGGACTCTGAGCACCGATTTCTCTCCTTTAAGCCTTAGTTTCCTCCTGTGTACAATGGGATCAGCCCTGCCTCCTGGGCTGCCATAGGACTCCATGGGCTAACGTGTGTGCAAGCACAGCCCAGGACCAGGCACAGAACAGTCACCCTTCTCATTATTTACTACTGTTGTTATTACAAAAAGTGAGGGTTGAACGTATTTAATGCCACTGAATTGTATACTTCAAAATGGTTACGATGGTAAATTTTATATTATATGTATTTTACCACAATTTGTAAAAAAACCCCAAAGCTACCATGATATAACTTCATGTTTAAAAATCAATCTACAAGATAAATTGTAAGGGTTTTTTTTGTTTTTTTTTCTTGCCACATCACGCAGCTTGTGGGATTTTAGTTTCCTGACCAGGGATCGAACTCGGGCCCTCGGCAGTGAGAGCACGGGGTCTTAACCACTGGACCGCCAGGGAACTCCCTACAAAATAACTATAATGCATGATCCTGAAAACAAAACAAAAAAAAGAGGGTTTCCTAGCTTGGTTTAGGGGTCTTGGAACAGGGACCTTGTCAACATGTTTGGTGTTCCTTAAGAAGCCTTCAGGGAGCAATGGGACCCAGAATCCCCACATGCCTGGCGCCTGAATCATCCCCAGGCCAGGCAGTAGAGAGTTGAGGAGCCCGCACACACCCATCTGCATGGGGGGGGGGCTCAAATGGACCCCTCTTCCCAGTGCTGCAGTGGCAGTGTCATGTGATTAGCATCATAAGATGCAGGAGAGCAGGGCCCAAGAAGGACCCTGCACCCAGAAATGCCATTTGTTGGGCTACTACCTTAACGTGTGCTTTGGGGGAAGGCCCCCAAACTCTTCAGACCTCAGTTTCTCTCCAGCCCCTGCTTACCATGGCCAATTTTGTTGATGGATTTCTCCGGAGGGACCAGGAAATTTCCTGTGGCACAAGGGACAGGTCAAGCTGGAAGGACTGGAGTCCAGCCACCCCCACCTCTAGGGCCCCAGTTCCAAACCTTTCTCATCAAAGACGCCTTTCTCAAAGAAGAATCGAATCTTGTCGCCGCTGCTTAAGAAATAGTCTGTGCTGCCCTGTGGAGAGGGGACATCAGAGGGGCTGAGAGAGCATCACGGGGTCACAGGTGGGCCTGGCAGAGAGGGAAGATGATTCAGATGCTTCCCACCCCACAGAGCTGCAGACGCCTCTGGTGCTTCTCAAACTCGTCCACTGTGGCACAGCCGGTGAACAGGAACCCCAAGGACCTGGAAGCACAGCCGGAAGCTACAAGCATGGAATTTCTTAGAAACCTCTAAATAAATCACATGACTCATACTCCATAATGGCATGAAACACAGGTACTAGATCAAACACGCCTGGTTCCCAGGGAGCCTTGGGCCACTTGTTTTGCCTCTCAAAGCCTCAGTTTCCTCATCTGTAAAAGGGGAATAATAATAGAACTGACCTCCCTGGATTGTTGGAGGCTTCAGGTTCAGGTAGAGGCTGAATCTTATAGAAGTTGAGAACACAGACCCTGGAGCTAGAATACCTGGGTTCAAATCCCAGCTCTGCCACTAACTGGCTGTAATCACAACCACATTACTGAACCTCTCCAGGCTTAGTTTCCTCATAAAATATGGAGGCTATTAATGGCACCTATCTCATAGGGTGTTGTAGGGATTATGAGTCAGTATATATAAGGTATATAAGAACAGTCCTTGGAATGTGGTGTCATGTGAATATCTGCCTTTATTATTATTATTACTACTGCTGCTAAATAGAAAACACCCAGCAAGGACATGGCTAAATGCTCGATAAATATAAGCTATTACTAATCTTTTTCTTTTTTCTTAATAACATCTCCTTGTTAATTTTATTGATTTTTTTTTGACCACACCCTGTGGCTTCTGGGATCTCAGTTCCCTGACCAGGGATCAAACCCGGGCCACAGCAATGACAGTGCCGAATCCTAACCGCTAGGCCACCAGGGAACTCCCTTCTTGTTAATTTTAATGTCATGTTTTAAATTTCTTAGCAGCATATGAAAATGATGCTCCAGGGACTTCCCCGGTGGTCCAGTGGTTGAGAATCCGCCTTCCAGGGCAGGGGACGCGGGTTCGATCCCTGGTTGGGGAACTAAGATCCCACATGCTGCAGGGCAACTAAGCCCACAGGCTCTAGAGCTCGAGTGCCACAACTAAGACCCGATGCAGCCAAACACATAAATAAATAAATATTTAATTTAAAAAAAAGAAGAAAATGATGCTCCAGGGAGATGCCCCATGTTTTCCTTGTGGCTTTAGCCACCCGTGATCACCATATATATCTTCCTTCATGGCGACGTAAGTACAGTTTGAGTGTCACCGATGCCCCTACCTGGGTTCCCACATAACACAGCCCCAGCACTCCCTCAACTGCGCACATCTGCTGTCACAGTGCCTTGCGTGGCTCAACTCAGTGACCCGTCGGGCCCTTTCCACGCCCTTCCCACTGAAAACTAAAAGTTTTTTTTCAACATTCTTAACTGCCTGCACTAGCAGGGAAACAAGTCTGGGAAGCATAACTGATCATAATAATAAAGACGGTGACGCTACACGCGTGTCAAAGATTTTTACTTAACTCAGTAATTCACAAGGGAACCAGCAACCTGTTGAAAGGAGAATTCCGAGAAACGCACAAATATAGGCAATAAGAAACGCTGAAATGAATTTACAAATCAATGCAAAACTGAATCTAGCCACAAGGGCAATAATTGCACCCTGCCGGGCCCAGTTCATACCCATTTCTATGGACGAGTATCATGAGAGTTATTATCAGTTCTATATACCTTACAGAGTTGTATAATAACTCAAAAACAATGAAAGGTGCTGGTAAGCTGGAACGGAGCACTTCTAGACAGGACACCGCCAATATTTTTTTCTTTTAATACCCATTTCAGGGACTTCCCTGGTGGTGCAGTGGTTAAGAATCTGCCTGCCAATGCAGGGGACACGGGTTCGAGCCCTGGTCCAAGAAGATCCCACATGCCGCGGAGCAACTAAGCCCGTGAGCCACAACTACTGAGCCTGCGCTCTAGAGCTCGCGTGCCTAGAGCCCGTGCTCCACAACAAGAGAAGCCACAGCAATGAGAAGCCTGTGCACCTCAACAAAGAGTAGCCCCCGCTCGCCGCAACTAGAGAAAGCCCGCGCGCGGTAACGAAGACCCAACGCAGCCAAAAATTAATTAATTAATTATTTTTTAAAAAAACCCGTTTCAACGTCTTTCACAATATCAGTTGTGAATATTGAGGGTTTACTGAATACCAGTGCAGCCAAATGAAACCGACTGTTTGGAGGAAAGTGTCATTCTGTAACCCTTTTTCTTTCTGAAGTCCCCATTCTATGGGTTGCAAGCCTTCTAGTCATTGTAATTCCCTTTATGCCCACCAGATGGCAGAAGCTCCTTGCCATGAGTAAGGGTGAGCCCCATTACTGAGCCTGGACCACAGCTTTGGCTTGGGGGCCCAGCCGCAGGCAGGCTCATAAATTCAGTCTATGAAGGGTTAAGAGAACTGTGTGGGAGAAGCCCTGGGTCTCAACTTACCCATCTCAAGCTGTACTGAGTCCTAGTAGGTCACTGGGGGAAACAAGCAGAGTTCCTTGTCTCATTGGGGGATGACTTAACCAGGTGGGCCCATCAGAATCACTTGGCTCATGCTGGGTTGCTGGCCACAAAGAGGTCCTTTGTGGCAGGAAAACTTCTAAGGAAGTACAGCAGAGCAGTGACAGCATGCACTTGGTATCAGGCAGATCTGGGTTCAAATTCTGGCCCTATCAGTTACTAATTGTGTAGTTTGGGGCAAGTGAGCTGAGCCTCATTTACCCCACCTGTCTAATGGGGGCAGTAATGCTGACCTCATGAATTCGTAGTAGGGAGTGAAGGAAATATGCACATAAGACACTTAGCCTGGAGCCCGGCCCACAGAAAGCTCAGGGCCTGATTCGTTATCAGCATGAGCCCATGGGCCTTGGGGTCCTACCTTTCCAGGCTGCTGCTCTGGCTGGGAACTGAGCCACCCATCAAAGACCAAATCTCATTCTCACCTGCTCCAGGCACCTACCTGGGCTCTCAGCTGCTCCTCCTCCTGGGTGGAAAATTCCGTGCGACAGTGGAGAGGGACATCCATCTCAGCCACTATCTCGCCAATCCTCCGTTGCATGGCCACACACTCGTCTGCAGACCAGAATCCTTCCAGCACCAGAAATCCATCCTCCTGAAACTGCAGGCAGGAAGGAGACTCAGGCTTCTCCCTGCCCTCAAACGCTCTTGATGAGGACTGATTTGACCCTTCCCCAAACCGGAAGCCGTGTGGAGGCAGGACAAGGCATCCTGTTCATTGCTCTGCCTCCCTCCCCGGCGATGGTGTCTAGCGCCCAGTGAAGAGCAATCAGTGTTGGCTGCTTGAATGAAGGCGAGTGGAAGGGGAGGTGTCCTCGCCCTAACCCTCCAGGGAATACGACCTCCTTCGTTTATCCGGCTAATATTGGCTGAGCATCTACCGTGCACCAGACATGGTTTTAGGAGCTGGAGATTCAGTCATGAGCAAGGCAGCCATGATGCTTGTCTCTCAGAACTTAGTCTAGGGAAGGAGACGGATATCATCAAACAAACCAGCACACAGGTGAACTTATCACACAAAGTGTGGTTTATCTACCTGAAATACAACACAGCTGATAGAAGAATATTTATTGGCATGGGAATGTGTTCCACACATATTGTGAGTTAAAAAAAAAAAGCCATCTACTAATTAGTATCCTAATTTGTGAGAACCTGGGCAAGTGCTTTCCCCTCTCTGACTCTCAGGCTATCTATCAGATGGGGAGCACAGTAGTGCCTCCTTTATGAAACATATAGCAATCAAGCAAGCAATCGGCGACAGCTTTTGTGATATTGTGATGGACCTTTTATTTTATTTATTTGGCCCCCCAGCGCAGCTTGTGGAATCTAAGTTCCCCAACCAGGGATTGAACCCGTGCCCTCTGCAGTGGAAGCGCGGAGTCCTAACCACTGGACCGCCAAGGAAGTCCCCTGAAACTTTCAGAGATTCAAGGGCTGTATGCCAAAATATTGTCTCAGCATAGGAATCTATAGGTGGGTTTAAATTTTCTTTTTTGAGCTTTTCTGTATTTTTTTGCATTTTCCTCTTGCCATCAGGAACAAACAACAAGGGTCATGTTTTTTTTTTTTTTTTTTTTTTTTTTTTTAAAGTATTTATTTATTTATTTATGGCTGTGTTGGGTCTTCGTTTCTGTACGAGGGCTTTCTCTAGTTGTGGCAAGCGGGGGCCACTCTTCATCGCGGTGCGCGGGCCTCTCATATTGCGGAGCACAGGCTCCAGACGCGCAGGCTCAGTAATTGTGGCTCACGGGCCCAGCTGCTCCGCGGCATGTGGGATCCTCCCAGACCAGGGCTCGAACCCGTGTCCCCTGCACTAGCAGGCAGCTTCCCAACCACCGCGCCACCAGGGAAGCCCAAGGGTCATGTTTTTAAAAAGTCTCCGTCGCTCTGATTCCCACGGGTTAGCCTTTTCGGGTCTGAACGCGTCCGCGGGGTGGTTGCCGGGCCACCCGCCCCGCGCTGGAAGTGGGTTGTGGGTGGGGTGGGATGGGTGGATCCGCCCTCCTCGGCCCTGCCCCTTCCCAGACACCCCCCCCCACCCCGGCCCCTGCCCCCAGTTCACAGGATCCTGTGTTTTCTTCTGGTTTCTTCACGCAAACATTCCCACCCCAGCCGCGGTGCGTTGGCCTGGATGGCCCCTGGCTGTGTGTGCAGAAGTTAGGGGTCATGGCTGTGAACTGACCACTCTGGGCTTCAGTTTCCTCTTTTGAAAAACGTAAGGGGGTGGGTCGAGTTCCCCAGGACTACTCCAAGTCTGGAGGGGCCCCCCCACATTTACCTGACCCTCGGGGTGCCCACCCATCAGGGCCCTACCTTCTGGAGCTGTGAGGGGCGCAGGTAGGCCATGAGGACGAGGCGCACGGGTGGCTCTGCAGCTGTGCCTGAGGCTGGAGAGGAGAAAGGTCAGGAGGGGAGAGTGGCCAGAGCCTGGGAGGCCCAGGAGGATTTAACCCTTCCCTGCCCAGAGAAAACTGAATCCTGGCCTTCAGCTCCTCCCCGCCCCCATCCAGAGAAAACCCATTCCCGGCCCCCAACACACCCACCCCACCCCACCCCCTCTCACTTCTGTCCTTGGGTGGGGCCCCCCTTGTCTCTGCCCCACACCCTGGGTCCATCCCCCCAGCTAATCCAGGATTAGCCATTTCTGATCTCCTGCAAGATCTTTAACTGCCTCCTTCCAGTTTCTTTCCAGAAACCACTCCCGGATGGCTGTTTCCAAGGTGCCCAGAAGTTGTGTCCTAGGAGTGTCTGGGCAGGCAGGAGGACACCCAAGTCCCTGCCCAGGTGCCACAACTAACTGTAACCTCCAACCCACATCTGCCCCTGGGTCGAGGCAGGGTTAGAAAGTGCCCAGGCCACCAGCAGCAGCATCTGGCTGGGATGGGATGCAAGGTGGGTCTGGGGGCACGCACGTCAGACAGACTCTGAGCAGCTCTGCAATCCAAAGGTGGAAGGGGGCTTCCGAGGATTGCCTGGGCCCCTGCCGCCCAAGCTCTGACCCCCTGAGACTCTCTAGGTCCTGAAAGGATTACAGATCTGTCTGCAGCTCAGAGGAAGGGAGAAGATAAGGGGGGTCTTAGAAAGGGGCAGGGGCTAGAGCGGGGGCCTGGGTCTTCAGAATGAGGGCGAGGGAAGCCATGGTTCCTGATCCCCACCCCCAGGCCCAAGATGTTGGTGTCTGAGGCCGGCTGGCACAGCGGAGGCCGGCGGTCAGCACACCCACCCTTCCAGCCAGCCCTGCTCAGCAGCTGACGGGGCCGTTCTGGCTGCTGCTTCTGAAACCCAGCCACTGGCCTTCCCTGAAATGACGCTTTCTGAATGGCGAAGGGACAGAGTGTCTCGGGAGCGAGCGTGGGGACACTGCTCAGCCCTCAGGAGCCTTGGCCCTCAGTCAAGTTGTGTTTTCTGGGCCACCGCACTGGAAGTATAGCTGCTTGGTCCCTGCTTCCCAAGAGCCGAGAGCCAGGGGAGGGGAGAGCCCCGGCAGGCTCCTGAGGCTGGAGGGTGAAGAGGTTCCCAGGGGACAGGGCGGGTGAGGAAGACAGGTGGAAGACACAACCCTTTGGGGAAATACAGCCAAGGTTCCGCTCACTCGAGGCAGGGAGCGTTCCCAGCTGTCCTGGCCCCTTCCCAACAGATCCAGAGAGACACCTGCCATGTGCCAGGAACACAGTGAGGGTCCAGTAGTGCTGGGCTAGCAACTCCTCGGGGAACCCCCATCCAAGGCTTACATCCACACCCGGGCCTTACTTTCCCCATCTGTGGTTTGGGGATAACAGAAGTACCTCCTGGGCACTTGGAAAGTGCCCACTGGCTGTTCACCGTATGTTAGCAGGAGCTGTTCTCGGTGGAATGTGAGGGTATTTTTACTTTACTTTTTGAACTTCCCCAAGTTTTCCAAACTGCTGTTATCATCAGAGAAAAGGCCACCAGTGTGGTTTTAAATGGAGTGAAGAGCCCTGAGTTGGGGGGAGGTGGGGGGACGGCTGGGCCTCCCACGATTTGTTCATTCATTCCACTCAGGCTTTGGGAAGTGGGTGGGCGGTGTTTCCACATTGCTGTTTTTTTCCAAAAGCTAACCAGCTCCAGATCCAGCGCTTGGGCCACCCCAAGCCTGAGGTGGGGCAGTGGGCACTGGTGGGGAGGTACCAGACCAGACAGGAGAGGAAGACCTCTACTCTCGAGATAAAGGAGGGTGTTCTAGGGGGTTGCCAAGCCCAGCTGCTCGGCCTCCCCGTCAAAAGTCCCATGACAGAGGCAGAAGAGGGAGGGACTCTTGACTCACTCCTGAGGTCACCTGGGGGGTCAAAGTCCCATGTAGGGAGGAAGGACAGACTCTGGCGTGTCCCAGAGGAGGTGCCCAAGCAGCAGGTAAGGACTCATTGTTAAGGCCAAGGTTGGACACAATGGCCTTTTTTCTTCACCAAATGACCCCTGCCCCAGGGCCCACGTTGGCCCAGCACAAGCCTTGCTGGGCCAGGAGGAAGACAGATCATTTATTGATTTCCAGGAGCCAGGCCCTCTGCTAAAAACTCCACCTACCAGCAAAATTATCACGAAGCTGAGTAAGCCCCAGAACAATCCTGTGAGGTCGCCAACACCATCCTGATTTTATAAATGAGGAAACCGAGGGCCCACATCAAGTAAATGGCAGAGCTAGAATCTGAAGACAACTCTGCCCATCTCCCCCAGCCTCTGCCCTTGACCCCAACACCTTCAGCACCTCCAGCCCAAAGGGGCTAGAAGCTGGGTCAGGCCTGCCCACGGTGACTCTCAGTCCTGCCTCTGCAGAGCCCTGGAGACTGGCTGTTGGAATTACAAGGGACGGATGAAAGCAGAGTGGAAGTGCCCACTGCACAGATGGGGATGTGGTGGGCACGGGAGGAAAGGGGCTTGCCCGGTTTGACAAAAGGGATGACTGAGCTGGGAAAAGGATCCGAGACTACTGGCTCCCATTCCAGCGCCCTTCCCTCCCTCCCATCAAAGCTCAGGAGGGCCCGAACCTTAGGCCTCAGCCAGCAGAGAACGTGCTGGCTGTGGGATCCTGGTGGGGCCCACACCGGATGTGTAACAGGGGCTGCGTCCAGCTCATGTCCGGTAGCTGTCTCCGAGGAGCTTCCGGTTTCACGGGGCAGGCAGAGGAGCAGAGTTCATTATCTTCTAGGTGCCCGATAAATGGTCACTCCACAAACCAGTCCACGGGGCTGAGCGGGCCTCAGAGAGCTGAGGGAAGGGTCCCCCCATGACATGGAGACGTCCAAAGGCTACTTTCCGTTATAGATTTATTTGATATTTGAACCGAGTCTACAAGTTCAGACCCACATGTAACAGATTGCTTCATGGTTGTCAGAGGCTAGTGTGCATTATTTCTGAGGATTACATCCAATGACACAACGCAGAAAACACAAATGGACGAGTGCACATAATCATTAAGACGAGACGCTAAAACGTGCCTTAATGTCCAAGTGATTGATCTAAGGTGGGGACCCTTCTAAAGCGGGGACCCCGGTGACTGATCTAAAGTGAGCTGGCTTCCCGCCACCAGGCGCTGAGTGGGCTGCACATGCCAGGCGCCTGGGACAGAAACTGGAACCAGAACCTGGGGACCCTGCCCTCCCCGGCGGCAACCTCCTCACGCGGCCCCGCCTCCAAGTGTCCGTTGTGAAGGACCAGGTGGTGACAGGACTGACGTCAGCGGCTGAGGCCAGTAGTAGCACTGGGCAAACTCATGAGCGTGAGGTGGGAAAGCAGAGTCCGGGTGAGGGGGCTCCTCTGGGCTCCTTAACACAGCGGCAAGGGATGGGGGTGGGGATGGAGCACCGTTCATCCGGGGATTAGCCAACCCGAGTCCCCTCCCTTCTTGGAAGCTCCGGAACATTCCCTTTGGCCAACAGTCACAGAAATGAGAGCCTGCCAAGATACATGGAGGAGAAAGAAAACAAGACACCAAAAACAAGACAAAACAATCCCCGCCCCAGGCGGGGAGAGGAACTACAGACTCCTGGACCAAGGTCACAGCAGATTCGGAAGACATCCTGCAGCCTGCACCCCGGGGGAAGGAAACACAATTCAGTGTCTTGCTGCTCTCCTCAAGGGGAACTGCTGTCCCACCCTGAGACCTCAACTCACTGGCCTTTAGTGTCCTTTTTTTTTTTTTTTTTTTTTAGTTTTTTCTTTTTAATACCCAAACCATCAATTTTCAAAGCTTAAAAAAAATTTTTTTTTTTTTTTTTTTACTTAAAAAAAAATCTAAACTGCTGCGGCAAACCCCAGGCCTGGCCTCTCCACCTGGTGGCCTGCTTTCCTATGGGCCGTGCCACCACAGCCCAGCCTGGCACCTCTGGGGTGACCGTCCCACAGCTGGTTCACCCTGGACCGCTCAGCTCAAGGCTGGGTGGGCCCTAAATGGTTTTGAAACCACCAAAAAAAGGAAAAGGGAAACACAGCCCACCCTTCCTCAGACACCCGCCATTGGAACTGAACTTTCTTGGGAATGTATAAGTTATCTGGAGGGAGGGGGTGGGAGGCGGAGAAAATAAATACCAAGAACTAAGTAGGTGTCCCTGGACCTCTGGTGTCGCTAGGCCTCTGGGGCAGAGATGGCCTCCAGGGAGGAGGCCCTGATTGTCCAAATACTGTGCTCAGAGATGGACTACAGGCCTCTGATCTCCCCCTCAGGCGCCTGCCCGGGGGGGGGGGGGGGCGGGGGGCATGAGTCTCGAGGAGAAAGGGGCCAGCCCCTCAGGTTCGGTCCTGCGGCCCAGCTCCTGCCCCGCCCCCACTGAGAGGCTGGGCTGGTCGTCAGTCAGGGGCTCCTGGGCTCCTGGGCCTGAGGCCTCCCCAGAGGCCCCGCTGCTGGCTGTTCTGGGCAGCCCGTGCTCAGCGCCCGTGGGCGCTCAGGCCTGCTCCTTGTCAGCCCTCCAGAGCCGCTCCTTCACCTCAGGGGGCAGAGTGTTGAACAGGTCCTCCTCCACCACCAGGCCACTGCGCTTGAGCAGGGGGCACTCGCCCAGCTCCACAGGCAGGCACTCCAGTCGGTTGCCCCGCAGCTCGATCTGGGTCAGGCTGGTCAGCTCGCCCACCCGTGAGGGCAGCGACTGCAGGACGTTGTTGCCCAGGTGCAGGGCCCGCAGCTTCCGGCACTGGAAGAGCTCCGGGGGCAGCGCCTCAATCTACAGGGAAGGAGCAGAAGGCAAAGTGAGGCGGGCGCACCTCGGACCTGGGCCTCTGGGCTTCCCTGCCCTGGGCACCAGCACCTTCTCTGATGCCCATTTCAGCTACCCCAGACCCCAGGGACCAACACAATCTGGGCCCAAGTCTGGCTAACTTTCCCCTGTTCTTTAGGTCTCAGCTCTGCAGTCACTTCCTCCAGGAAGCCTCCCTGACCTCCTGGTAACCTATGGCACCCATGTCCCCTGGAGAGCACTGATCCCTTCCGTGGTGAAACTGCTTGATCTCCTGTCACCCCCAGACAGGGGGCTCTGAGAGGGCAGGGCTGGGTGTGCCGTGCTCCCCGCTGTCTCCCAGCGCCTGGCACCCCAGAAGCAAATCACAGTAGCCAGCTACTCCCAGTTGCACCCCCTCCTCCACCGCCCAGGGCTCACCAGGAGCCAGGCTGTTGGTCCTGCCTGGTTTAAGAACAATTTATGAAAGCAGAGCAGCCTGCTGAGAAAATTCCATACCCTTAATTGTTGCTGAGAATTGGGGAGAGCTCACCAATCACTTCCCCTTCCTGGGCCTCAGTTTCCTTACCTGTCAAGTCACAGGCTGATGGTGGGTGCGGGGAACCCAGTGTTGGCCCTTCAGAGCCCCCTCCTTCTGATTTTGCAAAATTTGAATAATGGGCAACACCCACATGCCACTTACTACAGGGCAGGTTCGCTCTGAGCGCTGATGCTATTAACTCACTGAACCCTCAGAACTACCTGTAAGTACTCTGTAAACACTCTTTCCATTTTACAGATGCGATAACTGAGGCCCTGAAGGAGCCAGCCTGCCTAGAGGTTCATAGCTGGAAAGTGGTGGAGCCAAGATTCGAACCTGGCTCAACAGTCCGTGCTCCAACTGTCCACACTGTTGATGGTGCAGACTGGGTGGGGACCTGCCGTGTCTCCTGCCACACGGGAAGAACCCCATAAAAGCCAGCTTCCTCCCCGCCCTCCTGTGAGCAATCAGCTACAAACACGAGCTCTTACTGAGCCTATTTTCCTACAACCACCTCCTTCAGATATGGTGGGCAGGAGGGACCCTTCCAGCAGGCCAGGAGCCAAGGGACTTGGGCCCGAGCCCATGTGAGGGTGACGGGGAGCTTGCTCTGTCACCGTCCCCATTTTCCCGCTGAGAAGGCAGAGGCCATGCCATGAGGGACACTGTGACCGTTTTAAAGGGGACTCCTGACCTGGGGCTCCAACGTGGCCCAGTGGTCAGGAATGGGGCAGAGGTGGCTTCCAGGTCAGCAGGGACATGAAGGTGAGAGGGCAGATGGGAAGCGGGCTCTGGCAGAGCCTCCCAGAGACCCCACTGCGCCCGACACTGGCCTCCTCTGGTGACACAGACAGTGGCCAGGGAGCGGGAGAGGCTGGACCAGCAGGTGGCAGAGCTGGGGCTCACATCGGAGCTCTCCCCCTGACACGTCCCCTCCCCGGAGCACCCCCCAGCCCAGCAGCGAGCTCTTTCCAGGTGCACGGAGAGAAAAGAAGGTGCCTTCAGTGGCTCAGTGCCCCACCCGGGCCACTCCAGTCCTTCCTCGTGAGGTGTGCTCGTGCGCCGAAGGTGTGAAGTCGTTTCCCGTCACCCCAATCCCGCCCTCTCCCACCTCCTCAGGGACCTCAACGGCTCCCCCATCAGCACTGGCTCCCCCTCAAGTCCACCTGGTCTTTGAAAAAAAGACAACCCTCCCAGGAGCCTCTCCAGGCTTCCCAACAAACCGTTTGGAAAGACGCCGTCTCTCTCCTTGGCCCGCCGTGATCTGGCTTCTGCCGCTGCCCACCCTGGAAACTACCTGGCCAGAGCCACCGACGGTCACTCCTAATCCACTGGACATGCATCTGTTCTCCTTTCACCTGACTCCCCCGTGGGCTGTGTGCCCACCTGCTCCTGCCTGGCCCTGCTCTTCGCCGTCCATCCCAAAGGCTCGAGCCAGACTCCCCTTCCTTCCATCCTTTCCCCCGTGACCTCATCGAGGACCCGTCTTCACCCAGGAGCCTGGGGGGATGACTCCTTGAGCTTCAGGCTGACTCAACCTGGTCCCTTGGATGTCCCAACATGGGACCTACGCTCTCCTCTCTGAAAACCTGTGCCTTGTCCCAGACCTGGCCTAAATGACCCTCCAGCTACCCAGGCAGCCATGTGAGAAAACCCGAGTCACGTCAGACCTCTCTCTCCCCACATCCAATCCCGCCCACGTCCTGTGGATTCCACCCCCGAAGTCTCCCCCACATCCGTCCGTCCCGCCATCCCTGGCAGCCTTTGCCAGTCCAGGCCTCGCCCCCGCCTGTCAGCTGCCCACGGGCTTTCTATCGGCTCTTGACCTCTCATCTTGCCCCACCCCCAATACCCTCGAGTTGCAGCAGGAGCGAGCTCTCTAAATTCCAAGGCAGCATATTCCTTCGTCGCTCAGTCAATGGGAATTCGGTGAACGCTTTGCTCCACGTCAGGCACTGGACGAAAGAGCCAAGGTCCTTGTTGTCAGAGGGTCGAGGGAAGGGACGTGAGACAGATTATCTGAAACCAAGTGGGAAGAACAGGATGTTCCTCAAGCCCTGGCCTCAGGGGAAAGTCCAAATTCCAGGGGCTCAGCTCACCGCTCCTCCCCCTGGGCTCTCAGTTCCCTGTGGACAGAGCCTCCTAGACTCTCCCTTTCCTCTTCACCTGGCTAACTCCTACTTGTCCTGCAGGGCCAGGTGAGATGTCCCCTCCTCCAGGAGGCCCGCCTGCCCTGGGTTAAGTCCGGGTTGAGGCCACTCCTCTGTGCCCCAGCCTAGTCTCGTCCACTGTGCTAACTGCTGGTTGCCTGTCTTTCCCTGAGAGGTGAGCTCAGGATGGGCAGCCGGGGGCTTGTTTGTTCCTAGGTCCCCAGCTCCCTGCTCCACACTAGGAGCGCTCAAAAAACATTCACCAAATCAATGAACCAATGAATAACCAAACAAGTGGACGCCCACTTATCGAGGTATTCGTTAACATGAGTTTAAACCTAAGAAAACAGAGGCCGAGGGCCTGAGCCGGGCCACACTCGCCCCTGCCTGTCCACTCACACATAGCCCATAGCCCGGGGTGGCTCACAAGGAACCGCCAGGCCCAGAGGGAGGAAGGGGGGGCGGGGCTCCTGCCTAAAAGGAGGAGCCTGACTAGGACTGGCCCAAGTGAACTTCTTTCCCTACAAAGGCCTCTGGCATTCCAGCGGGCGGGGACAGGACATGATTAAGCACTGTGCTGAACTGGGTGTCAGAGGGTCTCCTGCCTCGGGACAGCGTGCCTGCCCCCAGCTCTTCCTGAGGGGTGACCTCAGCCAACAGGCATGACCTGGCAGCCAGGCCTGGGGTGAGGAGCTGGGGGTGGGGACAGGTCGGGAATCGCACCCTCCACCCTCCACTGGCTGGGAAGGCCCATCAAGACCTGGTGCCCACACAGCTCCCGGGACAGAGCGGGCACCATGAGGGGTCCTGGGGATGCCCAAGTCAGCCCCGACTCCAGGGGCAATCTGGCCCCACACTGTGCTCTGGGGGAGCCACTTGGTCCCCCTCAACATGCTAAAGGAGGTGTGTGTTTGTCCTATGCTCCCCAAATGGGGCTTCTCCCCAGGAGGCCAATTTTCCTGACCGGTGGGCCTGTCCCAGGCCCTGGAGGCGGATTCTCCAGAGTGAAGCAGCCTGGGATCTGACCTTCACCCCTGTACATTCTCACACATGCACACAGGTATAATTTGAGGGAGGGAGAAAGGATTTGTCAAAATCTCTGTGGTTTACAGGGAGAGAGGCGTAGGGAAGACGGGAGGGGTTCTGGTGGTCAGAGGTCTGGGGTTCCTGGACCCTCCAATCTGGGTGATGCTGGAGAAGGCACGTCCTTTCCTAGAACGGGGCATTTCAGGGGCTGCCTGCCTTCAGGCTGCTGGAGAGAGCTCCTGCCGGGAGGACTCACAGGATGCCGGGAGCAGGGTGCCCAGCGCAGGGTGGACACAGAGCAGGAGCTCCTTAAACCCACGGGGCGGCTTCATGCTGCTGCCGGCAACAGAGGCGCAGAGGTGCTGGCTGGATTGGATCTCCCTCAGCGTCCCAGCCCCCGGCCACGGGCTTCCATCACCCCCAGCCTCACTGCGAGAGTGTCCACCCTGATACCACCCTCCTCACTGCAAGAGGGTTTCCACTCGGAGTAGGAACAAACCGGGAAGACGTTCTTTCCAATATCAACCTCCCTGCAGGGCCCCAGCAGGGGTGGGCAGGGCAGGGCAGGGGGAGGTCCCCCCAGCAGCTGTGGCTTTGTTTCCACGGCAGAGGCCAGGCCACAAAGCCACAGGACCACCTGCCCTCAACCCCCACCTGCCTGCTTCCGCGGAGGGGCCCTTGGGTGGGGGGCTTGTCCAGACAGGCAAGGGGCTGGTGCACAGGAGCCGCCAGAGGTCTCGATCGTCTCCCGGGCGTGGCCTCCAGTACCGCGGGCTCACAACGGTTTGCACAATTTCCTCTCCAGAAAGGCAACTGGTAACAAACCAGCCCTACCTAAGCCCAACTCTGCCCTCTGCCACCCTCAAAACGCAGAGGGGAAAGGGTGTGAGTGGCGCTGGGAGTTGCACCAGTCACCCACAAAGTTTCTGTCCCTGTGGGCCCATCCTGGGCTCCAAATCTGGTCCAGGACAAGCTGAGAAAGACACTGCAAGCTCCAGGCTAAGTCCCACCTCCCACGACCGAGCTCCGAGAGAGCAGGGCAGGCCGTGGACCTCCTGCCCGTGCACATCACTGCCTTCGAGGAACCCGCCCAAGGCCACCTCGGGGACAGGCCCCGCCTGACCACACCATCCCTCCTGGCAGGTGAACTCTGCCATGTTCTGCGGCAGAGACGGCCTCCCAACCCCACAGATTCTGATTCAGCAGGTCTGGTCCGGGGCCTGGGAATCTGTATTTTCGCCCAGCTCCTCCCAGGGGGTCCTGGGAACTACAGCTGAAGACTCCACACTCAGGAGCCACCCCCGCCACGGGCCACTCACCCGGTTGGCCGTGACGGCCAGGTTCTGGAGGTTCTGCAGGAGGCCGATGTCAGCGGGGAGGAAGGTCAGGTTGTTGTGGCTGAGGTCCAGGTAGCGCAGCTTGCGGCAGTAGAAGAGCTGGGTGGGGATCTTCTCGATCTTGTTGCGGTTCAGGTAGAGGCGCTCGAGGTTGGTGAGGTTGCCGATCTGGATGGGGATGTAAGCGATGTGGTTGTACCACAGCTTAAGGCAGGTGAGGCGGTGCAGGTGCTGGAAGCTGATGATCTCCTCGATGGTCTTGAGGTTGTTGTCCTTGAGGTCGATCTCCTGCAGGTTGTGGAGGCTGAAGATGGAGTGGGGGATCCGCTCCAGGTCGCAGCGGATCAGCTCCAGCTCCGTCAGGTTGGCCATCTTCTTGAGGCTGTTGAGGACGATGAGCTTGGTGCCCTCGTTGTTGATGGACAGCTTCTGCAGGTGCACGCCCACGTCCGTGACCACCTGCGGCAGCTTGCTCAGGTTGCTCTTGAGCCGCAGCACCTTGAGCCGCTTGAGCTCGCGCAGCCCGTCGATGACGATGTAGCGGTTGTTCTCCGCGCTCAGGTTGCCTGTCAGGTGCAGCTCCTCCAGCGTCTTCAGGCTGTAGATCCACAGCGGGATCTCCTTGATGTCCGTGAACTTGATGTGCAGCGCCCGCAGGTTCTCGCGCAGGAAGGCCAGGGCGGGTGCCTCGATCTTGGCGGCCGTGTGGTACAGCCACAGCTCCTTGAGGCCCGTGAGCTGCGCGATGCTGGGCGGGATGGTCACGTCGGGGATCAGCTCCAGCTTCAGCACCTCCAGCTCCACCAGGTCGAACACGGTGTCGGGGATGCCGCTGAGCATGAACAGGTGCAGCTCCAGCTTGTCCTGCGCGTTCTTGGTGAGCCGCTGCCGCAGTTTGTCCAGCGTCCACTCGTTGTTGAGGTTCAGCTGCCGCAGTTTGTTCTCACTCACCTCCGACAGGAAGACAGCAAAGCGCTTGGAGTAGAGCGGGTCGTACTGGTCGATGAGGTGCAGCATGAAGGCGAAGTCGTTCTTGACATCGGGGATGTCGCTGTAGCTGCTCTCCTCGCGGATGGACTCGAATGAGTACTTCTTGAGGGAGCGCCGGAGCATCCACCAGAGCGTGTACATGCAGATGAGGCCATAGAAGATGACCAGGCTGATGTAGAAGGATGCCAGGATCTTGAAGAGCGTGGCCAGGGGGTGGGCGCACCGGTACGTGCGGTAGCCCGTCAGGCTCTCGATGTCCACGGTGCAGTCCACGTCGAACTTGATGTTGTGCACGTAGTAGACGGTGTAGCAGATGATGAGGATGAATTTGATCACCTTGATGATGGTCTGCCGCATGTAGAGACGGTACACGATGTCCCCCTCCTCCACGTGGGTCCGGAACTTCTTCACCTTCTCGAACAGCGCCTTGGCCTGCTCCCCCTCCTTCTTGTCCAGCACGCCCGTCTCCGAGCGGTCCACGATGCCCTGCTCGATCCGAGACTTGGTTCGCTGCAGCATGGGCACGGTGGCCTCCACGTCCTCGCTGACCGTCGACGACTTCTTGTCCGTGGAGCCGTTCATCTTGCTGAAGGCCGGCTTGGGGTCGCTCTCCTCCACCACCGTCTCTGACAGGGCTCGCGTGGTCCAGGGCGAGTCGAAGCACTTGAGCAGGATGGACACAAAATGCTCCAGCTTCGAGCTGGTGCGAGGGAACTTGAACCAGAAGTTGCTGCAGGCCAGGAAGATGAGTGTGTGCAGAAGCACCAGGTAGGGGAAGTACTTGGCGAACCAGTGCAGGCGGTTCTCGTAGCACACGGCGTCCACATAGTTGTACTGGTGCCTGTCCAGGTCATACTTGATGCCCGTGGGGCCAGCGTCGGGGGTCGGCAAGATGGTGGAGTTGGGGTAGCGGGGCTCTGGGCCGGGGGCCGCCCAGCCCCGGAACGAGTCGTTGCAGGAGTCCTTGGTGACCCACTTACACGGCAGGCAGATCATCTTGTCCTGGGTGACCTGCAACGTGCCGCCAAAAACCGCGATCATCAGCATGACGATGGAGATGTAGTCGGTGAACACGTCCCACCACGGCTTCAGGATCCGGTACGCTGGCTGCGTGTCCGCAAAGTAGCGGAGCTCTGTCACCGGAATCATGGTTCAACCTGAAAGGGACCCACGGGAGGGGGTTACTGCAGGGTGGCCTGGCTTTCTGAGACCCGGGGGTCAGAGGCAGGAGACAGTGGACCCACTGTCCAAAATTCTACCTCAAGTCTAGCTGTGAGTCACACTAGCTGGGCAACACTCATGGGCCAGCCCACGGATCGGCCTCTGTCCGGGAACCATATGGTCACCAGGTGGCTGGGAAACCACCAGAGGGAAGGCAGGCAGCCTCCCCATTCCACAGACAGGAAGGCTGAGCACTGAGATCCAGGCCACACTGACAGACCGCGAAAGCAGCCTCACAGGGACCCCCACGTTTCAGCAGGAGCATTCCCGAATTCCTGTCTAGACTCCATCCTGTTAATGATCAGACCAACCAGAGGGGCTAGTTGAAAACTTCCAGTTCACTCGGAACCAGCTGCCACGAAGCTGCGCCACTGGTCCGAAGAGATTTATTCAAAGTGTGAGAAAAGCCAAATGCAGAAGAGGGGGCTTAGTGTGAACTCACTTTTTTTTTTTGGCTGCGCCGCGCAGTATGTGGGATCTCAGTTCCCTGTCCAGGGACCAAACCCGTGCCCCCTGCAGTGGAAGCCCAGATTCCTACACACTGGGTGGCTGGGGAAGTCCCTAAATACCTGTGTTTTGACAAATGGGTCTGTTTCTGTTGGGAGAGGCACAAGGGTGCCCAGGTTATGGGACGGGGCCACATTATTTTGATTACCTATAATATTAATAGTGACAACAGTAACAAATACTTCATAAAACAGGGCCTCCCTGCAAACACCAGATGCTTCCCATCTCATCTTCCTCAGGCACGCCGGGACGGGTGAGGACAGGAGGAAAGCAGACCTAGACCCCTTGAGGGAATAGGGGTGCTCAACAGAGAACGTGTGCCAGGCACCGGGCTGGCCCTTACCATGGAATCCTCCTTGTGGGGTCCCTTTGACATCCAGATGCAGGGTCTATCTTTGGCCCCATTTCGCAGATGGGACGACTGAGGCTCAGGGGAGTCACCTGCCCAACGTCAACTCTACTACTCAGGGCCAGAGCCGAGATCCAACCCAGGCCTGTCCCTCCACCTCCCCACTCGGGTCCTCACCACGGCATAGGCTCGCTGCCCACCTGCCCAAGGCCCCACGCAGGGCAGGGCCGAGAGACGGAGCCCAGGAGTCCAGCTTCCCTGCCCCCCCCGGGGTTCCCAGAGCTCAGGTCACCGCAGGGCCAGCAGACACCACCACCTGCCCTGAGCCGGCGGCTCCAGCCCAGGGGTCAGCCCTCCTGGTGAGGCCGGGACTCACAGGCCAGGGTGAGAGCCTACCCCACAGGAAGGCCCGGGCCCCCTAATGACCAGCTGGCTCCTCACACCACCCACACTCCTGGGCAAGCAGCCGTCCAGGGGAGGGCCTGCTGAACCACGCAGCCGGCCCCCAGCTGAAAGACACCCCGACACCCCTCCCTCCCTTCCTGGCTCCCCAAGTCCACATCCAGGCAGGCGTCCAAAGATCGGGGACCGGAAGGTAGGAGGGGCCAGGACAGAGGGCCCAAGAATGTGCAACAGCCTGCCCCTGGAGAGTCCAGGATGAGACTGCCAGGGCAGGATGCCAGACGCGGGGGGTGGGGGCGGCGGATGGCCAGGCAGGATGTGGCGGCAACCTCACTGCTCCGGGGGAGTGGGCGTGTCACGTACTGGGGGGGAGTGGGCGTGTCACGTACTGGAGAGCGCTCAGCCTCTCACAGTGAGGAGCTGTCTCCGGGCCCTGCTGTCCCGGGGCTTTGCTTATGTCGCCTTCCTAACTCCTTCTGGGTCTGAGGTGGGAACTGTGCACAGCTCCGTCACAGGTGAGGGACCCTGAGGCTCCAAGAGGTGGGAGACAGTCCCATCCACCGAGCGTGGCTGGCTCCTCCTGGCCCCTGGCCCCCAAACACCTGTCCCGAAGCACGTTCTTAGCTCTCCGTTCAGCCCTTGGCCCGTTCCTCTGTGGGTAATAAATGTGACCGCTAAAAGGCCCCTGCCCCAGGGGGCTCTCGGGCCACTGTGAGCATGTGGGGAGGGGTGGGAGAGACGGAGGAGTGTCCAAATAACTAGACTCGAGTCAGGGCAGGGGGCAGCCATGGCTATGGCAGGAGAGATGGGTGCCACCTCCCTGCTGAGAAGGGCTTCGTGCAGGGGACGGTCCTGTGCTGGTCCCCGAGGCTGCCGGTGCCTCCTCAGCCCAGGCCTGCGCCCATGCCACTGTGCCGAGGAGGCCTCAGAGGTTCAGAGGGGCAGAGCCAGGGGCCCAGGTCACACAGCTTAGAAGGGCAGGCCTGGCCTCGTGTGGGGGACCTGTCTGGGAGGGGTCACCCTTTAGCTGCACCGTGTTTCTGCCTCACCTCTGCCACCAACTCACTGTGGGACTCTGGACAAGTCACTGCCCCTCTCTGACGGCGTTTTGGGGGAAATCTGGAAAGAAGGTGCAGGCGCCAAAGCCCAGGCTTTAGTCCCCAGGGTGCCAGGGACTGCGCCTTCCCCACGACGGGCCCCCAAGAGGAGACGGCCAGGTGGTCGGGGCAGCCCCTCTGGAGTGGAGGTGACGGGGGGCGGGGGGGAGCCAGCAGCCGAAAGCATGTGACCTGTGTGCAGGCCGGGACTCTGCTGCTGCCTTGGCCTCGGGCAGGGTCCTCTCTGGCTCTCAGCCTCAGGTTCTTCACAAATGCCAGGGGCAGATTCCTTGCAGGGCTGCCCGGAAGAGCCCAGGGGACTCCATGCTTCTAAAGCACTTAGGACAGAGTAGGGCAGCAGGCAGTCTGCACTGGCATCATCAATCTTCAACCTTTCCTCCAGATGCTGCTGGAGGACAAGGGTCTACCGCACACAGCAGGTGCTCAATAAAGGTATCAAGAGAGCGCCTGAGGAGGGATGGGCAAGAAGTGGGGTGGGGAAGGGCGGGGCCTGGGTGGTGGGCAGGGCCACAGCTTCAGATGGGCGGGGCAAGGGAGGAAGCTGAGGCAGCTTTGGGCCCCCTCCCAGTTCCTGCCCAACCCGGAGGGCCCTGGGGGGAACAGCTCCTGTTCTGAGAATGAGGGCCCAGCCCAGAATCCTCAGGAGCCCAAGAGGTGCACACTGTTTTGGCACCCTTTCTTTTTTTCTCACAACAGTTTTATTGTGGTAAAATACACAAAATATAAAATTTACAATTTTAACCATTTTTAGTGTTTTAACCATAACAGTTCAGTGGCATTCAGTACGTTCACTTTGTTGCGCAACCATCACCAACCATCCATCTCCAGAATTCTTTTCATCTTGCAAAACTGCAACTATGTCCCCACTGAACATGACTCCCCATTCCCACCTCCCCAGCCCCTGGCAACCACCATTTTTCTTTCTATCTCTATGAATTTGACTACTCTAGGTATCTCATATAAGTAGAATTGTACAATATTTGTCTTTTTGTGACTGGCTTCTCTCACTTAATATAATGTCCTCAAGGTTCATCTATGTCTTAGCAGGTACCAGAATTTCCTTCCTTCTCTAGGCTGAATAATATTCCTCATGCCCATTTTATAGATACGGAAACTGAGGCTTGGGGAGAGAAGTCACGTGCCCAACTTCACACTGCCTGTCAGGGATTAGAGGCCACCTTCAAACCCAGTTCTGGGGTGGAGCGCTGACAAGCAGCACTTCCAAGAAGCCATTCAGATGGAGCAGATCCCAGCTGACAGCTGCCCCAGGGCACACCTGGGGGTGGTCAGGTAAGCACCATAAGGGAAAAGGGGCCTTTTTTCCTAGTTATGGGAAGTTCCCTTTTCAGGAAGTTTCCTGTAGGCAGTGCATTCATCCCTTCCCTGCACTGAGGCCTCCGGCCCTCCGCAGCCAGGACTGCCCCTAGCAGAGGTGTGCAACAGCTTCTCTCCCGGGGCCTCAGTTTCCCCGTCAGGAAGGGAACAGAGAATCTGTCATGGATGTGCCCACATTTTGTATAAGGTGGTCAAGGTACCAAGGGGCACGTGATCCAGGCCTCCGCCCACCCTGACACCTCCCTTCCCACTGGCACCACCACAGACACTCCCTGGTCCTGGCAGTCCCTGCCTACAGCCAGCAGGGAGGGAGAGGCGCCTCCAGCAGCCAAGACTTGGTTACCCATCCATAAAATGCACATGGTAACAGATGCCCTGCCAAGCTCTCAGGACTTTCAGGAAGTCACAGGAGTGAGGTTTCCCCGACAGCCTGTGGGGGCGGATCTCAGGCAGGTGGAGAGCAAGGAAGAAGGGTGATGGGAGCTTGGAGGAAGAGGGCCAGCCGGGCCAGCCTGGGCTCTGCCACTCAGCAGTGGAGTGACGCTGGGCAGATGACTTCACCTCTCTAAGCCTTAGTTCCCCCATCTGTGGAATGAGGCTAAGACAGATGCAGACCTGGCCCCCGACAGCAATCCTGACTTCAACAGACAGTCGATGGGTAGATGAAAAGAGCGCAGAAGCTGAGCACGAAGGAAGGAAACGGAAGAAGGAAAAGCACCCAAGACGCCTGCCCTGACACCTGGCAAAGGGGCAGAGTTAGGTGGGGCCAGGCACAAAGGAGGCGGGCAGGAAGCAGATCCTGGTCCCTTAAAGAAGCCTCTAGAATACAACAGGGCCTTTTCAGCAGAATAAAGGAGCTCTGTATGTAATGCCATTTTGGAAAAAAGCGAGATCCAGAATAATAAATAAATACAATCCCATGCTGATAAACCCTGACCAACTTGGGGAACGGCTCCCTCTTAAAGTGGGAATAGGAGGCAGGATGAAAGGAAACTGGAATTTTACCAGCATGCCTTACCTTTGTGATTGAAAAGTAGTACAGAATTTAAAATAAATAGAGCCTAGAAGAAAAGAAAGAAAAAAATAAGCTCTCAGGTGGAGAGTTCAGGTGTTCTTTTGTGGCTCTCAGAGGGCAGTCTCTGGAGGGTGATGGGGAGTCGAGGGTGATGGGGAGTCGGGTGGAGTCGGGTCAGATCAGGTCTCTGCCCCAAGAGATGGAGAATCTGGAGAGGATCCTGAATAGAGGGCAAAGATTAAAGGGTTGAAATCGAGGTGGCTGAGAAAGACAAAAAGGCCCCGTGCCCTGCTGTCCTCTGAGCTCCCGTCCAGCTAACCCTCCTTCTTCCAGAACAGATGCAATGTTTAAAGCTACAGACTGTGCCCGCCTGGAGGTCAGGGCTTGACACCCACCAGTGAGGTGGGGTTCACCCTGGCTGTACCAGGCAAACCTCATGGGCAAGAGACCACCAAGGGGTGGGGATGGGGGCAGACGGGGAGCCCTACAGGATGGGGACCACTCCAGATTCATCCCAGTCTCTGTGTAGAGCCTGGAATACCGAAAGTGGAGTAAAGGTTTGCTGAACTGGGCTGAGCCAGCAGGGAGAGGAAGTAGGAGGGAGGTTGGCAATTGTCAGGGAAAGACTCTAGGACAAAGGTTTAGTCACAGGAACGTTCATCACGGTGTTATTTATACCCCAGGAAAACTGGAAACAATCCAGATGCCTGTTACTGGGTGATTGGTTAAATACCTATTAAATGATCAGATGATGGACTACTATGAAATAATGGAAACAAGTTAGAGCAAAACACTTGATGACATGACAAAATATGTCAAATGCAAAAAGTAGGTAACAAAACTGTGATAGAGTAATAAGCCTCCTGCAATAACTTAGACGTATATTTGAAAAATATTGGCAGTGAGATTAGCCTGCTGTTTATAATCTTTTTCACCCCAAACTTACCTCTATTTTCTAGTATAAGCATATGTTACTCAAGTAATTAAGAAAAAAGATTTAAAAAAATCAAGATTCCAAAGGATCAAGAATAGCTAAAACAATTCGGAAGAATAACGTGGGAGGAGACTTACCATAAAGCTCTAGGAATTCAGCCAGTGTGGTGCTGATATGGGGATGGATGGATGCACCAGAGGACTGGAAGAGTGAGCCTAGAAACAGACCCCGAAATTTCTGGAAACTTAGACATGACAGTGTCCATGAAAGGAGCGGGCTTAGTTACTCACATGAAAAAAGCATAGCCCCATCTACCTCCTTACAGGAAAATAAATTCCAATGAGTTAAAGACCTAAAGTAAAACTTGAAAATGTTTAAAGAAAAATCTAAGAGACCATCTCGATGTTTTTAAGACAGGGAAGGATTTCTTATCACAAAGAATACAAATCCTTACAGGAAGAGATTGATCTATTGATCACATTAAAGTTAAAATGCATGCACATCGAAGGACATAATAATAAACAAATGAAAAGAACCCACAGACCTGGAGGAGATATTTGCAATAGGTATAACTACCAAAGGATTAATATCCAGAACAAATATAGAACTGCTACAAATATATGAAAAAGACAATCCCACAGGCAAAAAAAGGCAAAACATACGGCTAGACAATTCACGGGAAAAAAATACAAAAGGGAATTCATGGATGAAACAATTCTTAATCTCATTACTAATCGGGGAATGCAAATTAAGACAGTCACGTGCCATTTCGCTCCCTTGCGATTGGCAAAAAATGTTGAACTGTTAAATGAGGAGATAGAATGTATGTATGCATCCTCCAACGGAGCAATTTCGCTCCTAGGTAAAGATCTTAGAGAGTCACTTTACACATACACGTGAAGCCACAGACAAGAATGATCACTCCGGAGTTGTTCCTAATAGCAAAAAATCAACAACCTAGATGTCCATCAACAGGAGAAAGTATAAATTGCTCTAAGCATCCGGTGAAATGCTAAAGCAGTAAAGTTAGTGAACTTTAGCTACACGTATCAACATGGACAGACCCCAAAACAATGCTGAACCCAAAAACAAGCTATAGAATAATACACACCTTATATAAGGTTTTCTGTAATGTACATATCCAAGTGTAGTGAAGGTATAAACACATGCATGGGGGCTTCCCTGGTGGCGCAGTGGTTAAGAATCCGCCTGCCAATGCAGGGGACATGGGTTTGAGCTCCGGTCCGGGAAGATCCCACATGTCGTGGAGCAACTAAGCCCGTGCGCCACAACTACTGAGCCTGCACTCTAGAGCCCTCGAGCCACAACTACTGAGCCCGTGAGCCACAACTACTGAAGCCCGCGCGCCTAGAGCCCGTGCTCCGCAACCAGAGAAGCCAACCGCAATGAGAAGCCCCCGCACCACAACGAAGAGTAGCCCCCGCTCGCCGCAACTAGAGAAAGCCCGTGCACAGCAACGAGGACCCAACACAGCCAAAGATAAATAACCAGACCAGGATGCTAATTTCATCTAGAGAGGGAAGAAAATGGGATTGGGGAAGAGGCTTCAATTGTGCCTGAAATGATTTGAGACAGGGAGAGAGAGAAGGAGAAGGGGTGTGTGTGTGTGTGTGTGTGTGTGTGTGTGTGTGTGTCTCTGAAGCAATGATTTGAGACAGGGAGAGAGAGAAGGAGAAGGTGTGTGTGTGTGTGTGTGTGTGTGTCTCTGAAGCAATGATTTGAGACAGGGAGAGAGAGAAGGAGAAGGGGTGTGTGTGTGTGTGTGTGTGTGTGTGTGTGTGTGTGTGTGTGTGTGTGTGGCTCTGAAGCAATGATTTGAGACAGGGAGAGAGAGAAGGAGAAGGTGTGTGTGTGTGTGTGTGTGTGTGTGTGTGTGTGTCTCTGAAGCAATGATTTGAGACAGGGAGAGAGAGAAGGAGAAGGTGTGTGTGTGTGTGTGTGTGTGTGTCTCTGAAGCAATGATTTGAGACAGGGAGAGAGAGAAGGAGAAGGGGTGTGTGTGTGTGTGTGTGTGTGTGTGTGTGTGTGTGTGTGTCTGAAGCAATTATTGCCAGATATGAACGTCGAACAAAGCTGAGTCCTGGGTACAAAGATATCTGCTCCAGCTTTATAACATTCGTGTGTGCTTAAACCATTTCATACAAAATTTACCGGAACAAGCATCTGTTTCTACCCCTCCTGGCCGCTCCTCTCTCTGGTCCTCACACCTGCTGGGCTCAGCCGGAGGCAGCCTCTACTAGATGATCGCCAGGGCGGCAGATTCAGCTCCTCCTTCCAGCTGGCCTGCTCCTGGCTGGCGCAGTGGCACCTGCGGCCTCTGAGGACACTGCAGCATGCACCATCAGCCCTGCCCGGTCCTGCCCCACCCCAGGGAGATGCAGAACTGCGTAGGATGCAGCTAGACCCTTCCCACTGTGCAGCACACGCAGGTGCAGAGAAGCGGGACCAGGTTCCTGCGGCAGAACTAGGGCAACCCAGAGAGCCCCTCTCCTTCCCATGGCGGCAGGCAGATCTCGGGGAGTGTGAAGAGCAATAGCTTTAGAACTGGGGAGACATGGGTTCAAATCCAGCTCAAGCATGAAATAATTCCATGACTCCAGGCAAATTATTTAGCCCAAGCCTCTGTTTTTGCAACTTTAAAATAAGAACAGTGCTACCTACCTCATAGATCTGTATACAGTGACCCAAAAGATGTCCAAGGGATATTAAGTAATAATAAAATAAAAGATGTTGACCAGCATATAAAATATATGAAATATCATGCATGATAAAACAATATAAAATGTCACACAACAACAAATACTTCATGATTCCAGTATGTGGTACTTAAATTTGCTACTTTTGTGAGTAGAAAAAAATACTTGGGAAAAAAACAAAAGACCTCCCTCACCACGTGGTTTCTAAATATTGTAGAAGAGTTTACGAGAAGTACCTGCCATCTATCATGTAAGAAAAAGGTTAGCTTGCCCCTGCCTGCCCTACCCAGGTAACAAACACGCTTCGACAGGGCGCAGGGAAGCAACGCCTCAGGGTGGGTGAGCTCAGACCCCGGGACGAATGACTTTTCCTCTCTAAGCCACAGTTTCTTCACCTGTAAAATGGGAATATTACAGTACCTCAGAGGCTTATTGTGAGAATTAAAAATAACATAATGCACATGTTATGGGACAACCCAAGACCTGGCACAGAGGAAGGTGCACTATACTTATCCCAACCCACATGCCATTGCAGAAACCCACCCAGAATTTAGTGGGGGAAGACACCCAGGAGAGCGCTGAGCCACAAGCACAAATACCTCCAAGCTTCCCCAAGGCCCCCAGCACCTCCCAGGACTCAGACACCACACTCAATGGCCTTGAACTTCTGGAGCCCAGGCTCAGGACCCCAGGACAGGACAGGACAGGACAGAGAGCTGGCGAGCGGTTTGCAGAACCACCCCTTAGGTGTCCAGCCTGGTCCACGTTGTTGATTTCCTCCTGAAGCTTCTCACAGATGGGGAAAGAAGTCAAAGAAATGACTCACTGCCCCCTTGGGCGACCACCCAAGCACGCTCCACCCCCATGCTGGCCTGCAGAGATTTGGCTTTCACACCTGAGCCCCGGCAGGCAGGCCAGGCTGTGGGTAAACAGGGCACAGAGAGCCTTTTGTTATAGCCCAAATAGAGAGGCTGGGAAAACTTCCCAGGGGGGAGGGAGGGGAGGCAGGAGGCTTGCGCCCCTCACCCCTCCTCTCGCCCCTTCTCAGTACCTTGGGGAGGCTGTCCCTCCAAGGCTCTCCCAGGGAAGGGGGAAGGGCCACCCCCAAGAGGCCGGAGGAAGACACTGGGTCACGGGTCTTGTCCTGGGAGTGCTCTGGGCCTGTGAATCTGCTCCTCGGTCAGCACCCTGGGGCCTCCTCTGCTCCCAGAGCAGGAGGGGAGGAGAGGGCCCGCTCTGGCGCACACGGCCCACACCCGCCCCAGCACAGGCACTGCCCTGGAGGTCCCCACACCCAGCCGGGGAGAGTCGGCAGCTGCGGGCTGGGGGGCACCACCTGGCTCCACGCACCCTGCGTAGAAGGGCACACCCTCACCTTCCGGGGAAAGAAGAGGGGAGCCGCCCAGGGTGGGAGGGGGGAGGGAACAAGTTTCAGTTCCGAACTCCTCTCCGGGTGGGCTGGGCCTCCCAAACAGGTT
This sequence comes from Balaenoptera musculus, assembly GCF_009873245.2. NCBI lineage: Eukaryota > Metazoa > Chordata > Mammalia > Artiodactyla > Balaenopteridae > Balaenoptera > Balaenoptera musculus. Next base: position 109,288,826 of record NC_045790.1, on the reverse strand, counting down.
GGTCCTCATGCTCCTAGTGCACACCTGCAAGGGTACCGGCGGCCTCCGGTGGGGGGGGCGAAGGGTGGCAGGTGAAGGACACCCACCTGGGGCTTCCCGCAATGGCTCCCCGAGGCAAGCGCTCAGAGGCAGCAGGCCAGGCCTGAGGCTCAGGCCGTCCCCTCACCCCACCAGGCTGGCGTGTTACTGACATGAGCTCCGGGTCACTGACGCGGACTGCGGGCCAGCATTGCGCCTGGCGCTTCCTGGGCCTTGGCCCGCAATTTCCAGGAACACAGGTAAGGCGGCTCCCCACTTCACCAGCATGTGACCTTGGGAAAGTCACTTCCCTCCCAGGGCTCTGGTTTCCTCATCCATGAAGTGGCCGCTGAGTCTATTCCTGGTAGGGCAGTGGTGAGGACTGAACGAGGCGGTCCATAGAAAGCGTTTGGCTAGGGGCCTGCCACGTAGTAAGACTCTGTAACATCAGCTGCTGTTACCATCATGGGAGGTTTTATCAGTCCCTTTAGGGGTGTGAAATCTGAGGCCCAGAGAGGTTAACTGACCTGCCCAAGGCCACACAGCTAGAAGAAGATGGTGGGGAAGATCACCCAGGTCTGCCTTTCCATTGTGGCCACCTGTCACAAAGGCCAGCAGGTCTCCTGGACCTACCTGGGCACCCAGACCCTGGAAATGCTTCCTGGGACAAGACCCCCATTTCCAGAGGGGTACATGGAATCAAGGTCTCTGCAGGGAACTCTAGCAGGCCATACTCAGGAAACTTTGGGAGGGAGCCCAGCTCTGGGTTTGAGCCCGGAAGCCAGGTGCTGGGTCTGGGCCCATGGGGGGCAGAAGGGCCTTGAAGACAGGCCTTGATCTGCTTTGAACACCAGCGCCGCTTTCCTAGACAGCGTACGAAAAGTGGGCAGGAGCACCCAAGGGAGGCCGCAGACTCATCTGCTGAGATCCAAGGGGATTGGGACCAAGGGGGCCTGGCCGAGGGTAAGCCGTCTGTTGCCTGGCTCTCTGGGCTGGTGGGGGGCTGCTCCCGGGGATCCTGACCCAGGGCACCAGCGGGGAGATGTGACAGAAGGATTCCTATGCCGCCCCACCCGGTCGGCACGTTTGCCAACAGGCCAACTCTGCCGGGGGCATGAGGTTGGCAGTGGCGCCTCTGAGGGTGCCCAGGTGCCATGTGAGAGCCATGGAATTTTACAGCCACTTCTACTCCAGTGGAACACGGCTCCCGGCATGAGGCTGTATCGCAGTGTCTATTTAATTTTGAGGTTTTAAGTCCTCAAGAGACAGTTAAACAAAGAACTTTTTACGAGATGTGAGATGCAGTAGAAACGCGTTGGGAAAGCGCACAGGGAGATGTTTGTGGCTGGGTGTAAAAGCTGTTCTAGAGACCTCATCCGCTCGCACATACACACTGAAATCCAGGGCCTGAGGGAGCCCAGCCGCGCCTCCACACCAAGGGCGAGCCTTCTGGCGGCAGCTGGTGGGGACCGGCGCCGACAGTCACCCTGGTCAGTGTTGGCCAGCACAGTCGGCAGACCCCCAGCCTCACGACGGCCTGCGGAGTGTCTTCAGAGTGCAGGTTCCTGGGCCCACCCCCCAACTCGGACTCTGGAGGCCTGCGGTGATGGGTCCAGGGGAACCAGCATTTTGAACAAGCTCTCGGGCGACTCTGAAGCACCCTGAAGCCCGAGAACCTAGAGAAAGAGACAAACGGAAGGTGGGGTAGAAAGAGCACAGGCCGCCAAGGCAAACAGACCCGGGTTCACGTCCCGGCTCTGCCACCTGAACTGTACGACTTTGGGCGGGAGCCCTCGTGCCTCAAGCCCTGGTCTCCTCGCCTGTAAAAGTGACACAACCTCACCCAGGAGGCGGTGGCGGGTAAGATGGCAAACTTCACAGTGACCGGCGCGCCGCCTGGGCTCGGACCGCGGCCACCGTGGACGTGAAGGCTCTGCTGCTGGAAAGAGGGCAAGCAGAGCATCGTCCACCGAGAGGCCAGCTCCCCGGCTCCCACAGGAAGCGGCCCGAAGTGGCCTGTGCTGGAAGGAAAAAGACTCCAAGAAAGACTGGGAGAAAGAAACAGGGGAGAGGGAGAGGGTCCGGACGGAGAGCTGAACACCGCCAGCCGAGGGACGCATCTCTGCACAGACCTCACTCCCAGGGTGGTCCCTGCCGAGCCAGGCTGCCAGGCCGGGGGTTCTTCCTGCCGAAACCCGACCTGAGGTGTCTACGCCCCAGCAGAGCATCTTTAGACCCAGGTCCCAGGGCAGCGCCCCCCGTCCCCCCACCCCATTGCCCTCAAGGCTAAAATCTGAGAGGAGCGTCCAGGGGGACCAAGATCGGGCCGTCCACCAGGACAGCCAGGTGAACGGACTCAGGGCCAGGCTCAGGCCAACGCAACACAGCAGCCCCTGCCTCAGGCAGACAGAGGAGGGCCAAAACCTGGAGGCCAAAACCTCTCAGGATGGCCCACGTCATTCCTCCCTGGCACAGAGGAGGAATTCTGATCTCAGATAAGTAGGACCTGCTGCTTCCTGCTCATCACTGGCCAGAGAGCTCGGCTCAGGCTTCCCCTCTCGCGGGGGGAGGTAAGAGCTCCTCAAAAGCAACAGGAAACTCCTACAGGGCAGGGCTGGGGTTTGCTGACCTTGTCCCAGTAAACAGGATAGTCAACAAAATCACACATCAGGCACTTCCCACCCCCGTCTGCTGCTGAAAATGCCCTGACAAACAGCTCAAAAACCCCAGAATGGGAAGACAGAGGAGCAGCGGGGGTGGGAGGAACGGGAGCACGTCGGGACCTTCTGACAGGACTCACCCACAGCTCTACCCTCGCCTGGGAAAGAGGTCCAGGGCGGACCATTAAATGAAACAAGAGCAAGCTGCAAACCAGCAGCTCTAACAGGACTTGGTTTTAGGAAAATAAGCAAATGGTAAAAATACATGTGGGAGAACCTACCCCTCCTCACTCGAATCTCTGGAGATAGAGATCAAGGGAGACTCTCACTTTCTACATGACATTAAAATCAAGACATTATAGGGACTTTCCTGGTGGTGCAGTGGTTAAGAATCCACCTGCCAATGCAGGGGATACGGGTTTGATCCCTGGTCCGGGAAGATCCCACATGCCTCGGAGCAACTAAGCCCGTGCGCCACAACTACTGAGCCTGCGCTCTAGAGCCCGCGAGCCACAACTACTGAGCCCACGCACCACAACTACAGAAGCCCGTGCGCCTAGAGGCCATGCTCCGCAACAAGAGAAGCCACCGCAATGAGAAGCCCACGCACCGCAACGAAGAGTAGCCCCCGCTCGCCGCAACTAGAGAAAGCCCACACGCAGCAACGAAGACCCAACGCAGCCGCCAAAAAAAGCCTAGATGGGAGAGGTGGAGGCAGGGAGCCCTCGGACACAGAACAAAGGACCCCAGACCAGGATTCCAGGACCTGGCTCAGGTCCCACATCCCTGCCTTCTTCCCGATGAGTTTGGGCAAGTTGCTTCCTCCCTCTGGGCCCCAGTTTCCACGTCTGTAAACGGGGGATCAAGGCCACTCCCTGAGCTTCCGCAAATGACCAAAGAGATCACTGATAAGGTTTGTTTTACAAATTATTAAGCAGCTTATACATACACCTGCTATGATTAGGGAACACGTTCTAGGACACCCTGTGCCACCTTCCCTATATCAACATATTTAATCTTCAAAATACCCTAAAGGGAGGCAAGGTGCTAATATTATCCTCTTTCCATAGATGAGGAAACTGAGGCTCAGAGAGGTACAGTGAGTGGCCCACAATCACTTGTCAAGCATGTGACAGCTGGGACTCAAACCCAGGTCTGACTACAAAGTCTGGGTCCTAACCAGTGCACGCTCCTGCCTTTGGGAACTGTTTTCCAAAGCACAGGCCGAGGAACCCCCGTCCCCAAAGACGTCCACATGATCAAATAAGTGTGGGGAAACACAACTTGCTAGCTCCCTCTCAGAGACTCGCCATGCTCTCAGTGAGCTCTGAGACAGCATTCAAGGCTCTGAGAAGTCCTGCAGCACAGACTACGACAAGGTATTGTTCCCGGAGTCACCTGACCACTGTGACCAAAGAAACTGGTGTTCCGCAGAACACACCTCAGGAAACGTGGTCACGAGACGGCATGAACAACCACCCAGAGTGACAAAAACCAGGGGTTCGCCATACAAGTTCACGCCAGCCTGACTATGGCAGCCACGTGCTACTCAGCTGGCCACTGAGTCAGGAGAAGGAGGAAGAATTCTGTTTTCTGGCACCTCTGCCCTAGAAGCCCAGGCCTTCCAGCGAGAAAAGCAAAGGGCCGCAGGGACAGAGGCACCACCCTTTGCCCTCCAGGCACCTGCTCGGGCCGTGGCTGGCCTGGAGGGTGGGGGTCCAGTCCTTACCCTGCGGATGGCTCTGCTATCTGCGAGTTGGCTGTCGGTGCTGAGGCTGGCCCACGTCTGTCTGGGCAGGGTCCTGGCATTCCTTTTGCTCCATGGAAGCTGCCTCCCTACAAGGAAGCAAGAGCTACAGTCAGCAGGGACGTGTGTGACTATCAGCGTTACCTGCTGTGCTGCCGACAGTTTCGGAGCCCCTGATCGGTGCAGGGCCTGGGCTGGGCTCTGGGGTGATGACAGAGAGTCAGATAGTCTGCAGGGGATATGCCAAGGCAACAATTACAACTGGCTCTTGAGAGCCCCGGGCTCTGCTGGGGGGAGCCCGGGCCCTATGGGAACATGGAAGAAGCACTAGACCTAGACTAGTAGGGTCAGGGAAGGCTTCCCAGAGAGGGTGTTGCCTGAGCTGACTGCTGGGGAAGAGTGGGAGTTGGAGAGAGAGCATTCCAGGGAGAAGGACCAGCACATTTGCCTCGAGGGGAGAGAACATGACATCTAGAGCCTGCTGAGTGGTCCTGGCTGGATCTAGGACTGGAGGCGGGAAGTGGCGAGAGGTGAGCTACAGCAGGGTGAGCTGGATCCAGGCAGAGACACACCCTCAACCCAGACACATGAGTTCGACTCAAACACAAAACCCAACCATCACCTATAGTCAAGAAGCGTTTAGTGAGCATCTACTACATGCCAGGCACTCTGCTCAGAACTGTTCACAGGAGCCAACAAGACAAGTTAGGAGGGTGGGGAGAGAAGTGTGGTCAGGCTACAGCAGGGTAGGGGGAGTATTTAAACCAGCCAGGCGCTGGGAGTGTGGCCCAGCCATCAAGGAAGGCCAAAGGACAAGGAGGAGTTAGCAGGAAGGGGGGCGGGGAGGCGAGGTTCCACAGACAAAGGGATCGTGGAGCCTTTCAGCTGTTTACACCACTGAACGTTTATCACACCTACTCAGTTCTAGGCACTGTGCTAGGAGGAAAGAAGCAGGAGATAGTCTCCAGCCTCACAGGGAGACAGCCAATAACCCGGCAATCCCACACAGAGTGATGGCAGCTAGACAGTGAAGCACCTGGGTCTATAAAGGCACAGAAGCCATGGGAGCCAGCCTCTACCCTCCTTGGCAAAGAGAGGGACACCCACTGAGGCTGGGAAAGCCAGTCACTTGCCCATGACAGAGGCAGGCCCAGAACTCAGGCCTCTGGACTCACTGGCACTGATTCTTCTAACCCTTCCTCTTCCAGGAAACACACGCTGACCACCCCCTACACATTCACCCACAGCTAATGCCTCTTTCCTCTGGGCTGCCTCTGTAATATTTCTAGTATTATGCTGGCCACTGTATCAACGTATTCCTGTCTGCCTCTCCTCCCAGACTGTAGCCAGGGACTGTGTTCTCGTAGCACCATTCCTGGCCCAGACCAGGCACTTACCAAAGGATGGTTGAATGAATGAATGAATGAATGAATGAGTCAAGGGATGGAGAGATGGTGTGCTGGGCTCCAGGGCCCCACATCCAACCCACCGGACTCCCCGTGAAAGCCTGTGAAAACCCAGAATCACCTCCACTCTCAGGAGAGTCAGGAACCAGGCCGATCCCTTCGCTCCAACTCCTGCAGGCGAGGTCCAGGCCAAGCCAGCTCCCTGAGTTCTGACCTACTGGGACAATCCTCAGGAGCTTCCACTGTCCAGAAAGGCCATTCGAAGTTTGCAGAGGAAACAGCTTCCTAGTGGGTGTGCCCAAGGGATGGAGTATTTGGTTGAGTTCCAGGGGAAAGTCACAAATATTTCTTGGGCTCCTGCTCTGTGCCTCACAGCCCCCGGAAGGCAGAGGGGCATTAGAGCTAACCCCAGAGAATCTCTAAAACTGGGAAGACAGGGAGGCAGGGGCCAGTCATTCATGCCCCAGCACCTCTCCAAAAGCCAGTCCTCCAGCACTGTCATCTGTCCTTGCCTCCCCTCCTGAGCCAGAGGAAAACTTGACCTTCACGAAGGCAATGCCAGTGTGACTGAGCCGTGGGCACTGCCCAGTCCCTCTGAACAAAACTGTCACTCCCCCATCCCCTCCACAGGAGGGATCACCAACATCAGACCTCCTCCTCCTGCCTCCAGTCTGTCTGTCTGCCACTCTGTCTGCTCAAAGGGCAGGATACAGTTCGTCAGGGGTAAAAGGTACCCCTAATGGAAAAGGTGGGAGAGACCCCTGGGAGCCTTTCAGCTCCCCCAAATCCTTCCTCCACAATTTAGGCCCAAATTCCCTTTCCCGCACCAAGCTCTCTCCCTCCTCATCCTCATACCTCATCCTCAAAAGGCTTCCGGGGGTAGGGCAGGAGAAGAGCCCTCCAGGGAGCATGGTCACCAAGGGGCGGCCCCACCCTTCCAGCCAAGTCCCCACCAGGAGGAGGTTGCCAGCCACCCCCCACCCGTCTCTCCTCCTTTCCAAAAAAGGCAGCACATGCATCAGCTAAGAACCAGCCCAATCTTGGTTCAGTCCAGTCCAGACCAGGGGAGAGAAGCAGTCAACAAAAGGAGCAGAATCATCATGAACCTCAAGAACCAGAGGCTATGCTGCTTCAGCCGGGGAGCCAACTTTGCTGGGTCTCCAGCCCAGACCGCATCAGACCTGGCTCTCAGGCCCATCTGGATGCACAGGACACCGGCAGGGTCCGGAGCCTCAGACCCTGGACTGGGCTTCCCAGCAACCCCAGCCCAGACAGGCCCCACGAGCCTAGCCAGGGATCTGCCCCCAAGTCAGGGCACAGTTCCAGCCCAGTCAAGAGGAGGGAGGGGTGTAAGGGAAGAGGAGGGGGCCAGGAACCCAGGAGAAGAGAGCAAGGGGAACCTTTGAAAACAGAAAAAAAAGCTGCCAAGGAGAAAGCCCAGAGGTGGAACCTCTAGTAAGGGGGGCGTGTGTGTGCGGAGGGGTGAGGATCTGGGGGAACCCAAGGGACGACAAGCGGACCTGGGGAGCCGAGGCGGAAACTCCCGGTTATGTAGAGCGCAGGGAGGCACTGGGGTGCCTGGGAGGGGGCTCGCGCGCCGCGGCACCAGGGAGAGGCGGGGGGGGCCCCGGTGACCCGGCGGATGGGGAACCCGGAGGTAGGCCGAACTGAGCTGCCGCGGGAGGCCCCCAGGGAGCCGGCCCCGGCGGGCAGAGCCCAAGCTACCCAGGGTGCCCGGGGCCGGGCAGCTGGCCGGGGACGTACAGGAGTGGATTTCGAGAGGTGACAGCTCGCACCTCCTTCCCCACCCCACCCACTCACCTGGGCCCGCCGCGCGCGGCCGCCCAGCCGGCCGCCCCGAGCGCCTGCTGCTCTGCCCCGCCGCCAGCCGCTGCGCCCCTCCGGCGCCTCCTTTTGTTTGTCCCTCACTGCACCACTCAGCCTCCTCCGCCCCGGAAGTGACGTCACCTTCGGGCGCGAACGGGCTACCAGGGCGTTGCCATCTTTTTGAGGGGAGCTCTCTTCAAGCCTGCACCCTCTCCCTGCAGGCGCCATGTTGCTTTGGGGCGGAAATAGCGGAGCCCGCGCTCGTCTCCCTTAAAGGGACAGGGACGTCTGTAACCTTCGGCGCCTGGGGACGAAGGGTGAAGCGGCCGAGGCAGGGGTGAGTAGCTGGTGCCTGAGCGTTGCTGCCCCGAGGTCTGGTGCCGAGGCGGGAGGGCCTGGAAACCGGTTCCGAGGTCGAGACTACTCGCTGCGTTTGGTGCTTCTGATATAGCGGAGTGGCTACGCTGAAAGGTTGACCCAGCCGGTAGCTGTTGCGGGCGCTACTCGCCGACCCGCACTCGGACAGTGGGACCCGCCAGGCTGGTCCTCTCTGCACCCCCATCCCCCGCCCCACCCCCACCCCCGCAATCTTACGGTACCGGTGGGGAAGAGGGAGCCCAAGGCGACTGGGCGAATTCTGAGCAGAGCCGGGGCTGGAACCGGGTGCCGGACTCCAGCTCGACAGCTCTAGGGATCCCGAGTCCTCGGAGTTCCCAGATTGATAATAGTAACGGCAAGCACGCCAAAAGAGAATCCATACAATGGAATACTATGCAGCCGCTAAAAAGAAAAATGTTCAATATGCACTAATATGGGACCACTTCCAAGATACCGTAGATGGAAAAGGGAAGGGGCGATAAGAACAGCGCTGATCGGTGCTACCGTTTGTGTGAAAGAACGTGTGTGGGGGCATGGGTGTCTGCCGGTGTGTGCACCAGCCGGCTGGTGAGATGCACGAGTTGTTAACTGTGGTGGCCTCCGACAGGAGAACCGGAGTCGTGGGTACCCGGACAAGGGGGAAGAATGTACTACCAAGCACACAGGTTGGTTAAAAATAAAGTGGGATGCTGCAGATAATAACTGGCTCCCATTTATCTAGCTGACCAGTGCCTGGTTTCAGCTCTCCTGCTGGGAGGTCTTGTACTTCCCCATTATTAGAGGAGGAAACAGTCTCAGAGATTAGGGACCTTAGTAATATCTCATAGCCAGGCAGTGGAAAAGCTGGAATTTGAGCCAGGGAGGATGTTATGCTAATGCCCACCATTCTTGCTCGTCCCACTCCCTCCTGAGAAGCTTTTTTGTTATCAACCATGCAACACTCCGCTTGGGACCTGGCACCCAGCAGGCATCCAGCAGCTATTTATTGGCTGTTTATTGACTGAGCAAGTGGAACAGACAGGAGACAACCAGCAGTGCAAAATGAAGAGAGGCACACATTGGAGGCCAGAACCCTTTCCAGCCTTGAGACTCTGGACCTGGCATGTACTTCCCTGAGCCTCCATGTCCCCTCCTGTAGAACTAACTACAGTCACTGACACTGAGCGCTCCCTCGTGTCCTACTTTGTGCTTTACATGCAGACTAGCTCCATGTTACAGGTCCGTAGGTGAAGTACAGAGAAGTTAAGAAAGTTGCCCATCACAACATTGTAAATCAACTGTACTTCAATTTTTAAAAAGTTGCCCAAAGGGGGTCCCCACAAGTCCTCACTCCCTCAAGTGACCAAGGTCACTTCCTCAAGTGACCAGGGTTGTTGAGCTCCTTGGTCTCTCCCTCAGCCTCCTGGGATCATCAGCACTAATTCTTTGAGACGCCTCAGATGGGCTAGTTGAGCTGCCAGAGGCTGAGGAGCTGATGGAAAACAGGACAGACACACAGTTCCTGTCCTTGGAGTCTGGTCAGGGCAACAGACAACCCAGCAGTTAGCACCTGTGATGAGCACTGTGGTGGGTGAGCAGGAGCTCAGGCCTTGGGAGCACAGAGGAGGTAGCACCTAGTCCAGCCCCTAGTCCAGCCTGGGTGGAGTCACAGAGGGCTTCTCAGAGGAGGCAACTTTTAATCTGTGACTGAAAGATGCATAAGATATCTGGGAGGAGAGATGATGAAGCTGGAGACTGGAGCAGAGACGCCCTCATGCCTGAAGATAACGGACATGATCAGAGACTATGCAGGTTAGAAATGATCAGTCTGGCTTCTGCCTGAATTGCTCTTTCCTCCTAGAGAATGTCTCCTCATGGCAACATCTGTGGCTTCCCACCCTCCAGGCCACACTTAACCTTCTGCATCCCCAAAGGGTAGGACTCCCTGATTTCATAATCCAGATGGAGGCAACAAAGGAACACAGGAGAGTTAGCAGTGAGGAAGTCATTCACACTGATGCCCCCTCCCCCCATTCATTCGGCCCCCAGAGTGGCAGCCCACTTGCTAACTGACGTAGAAACTCTGCCCTTGTGAACAAAGGTGTGTCAACACAGGAATGTCCCTCCTGTCTCCCTGGCCATCTGTGCCCACTGGGGTTATCAGGTTACCTGTGTGCTGGGACATCTAGCTGGGCATGTCCGCCCCCGCTTCTGTAGCCAGCAGGCCAAAGTCACTCCAGCTGCAGCAGGCGAGGAATCACCGTCGCTCCTGCCCTAACAGACCTGGGGCCACATCCCACTCTCAGATGGCACTGCCAGCTCCCTGAAATATTTCCCAAACCCTCATCTCACTTCCTCATTCTTGGACAGTGATACAAGCTTTGGATTCACAGCTGGGGTCCTTCTGTGCTTTTCTAAGACTTTCACTTTGGGTAAGTCATTTCCCCACTCTGAGAGTTTTTCCATCTGTAAAACTGATATGACTCTCTCTAATCTTCCTGCCAGGCACTAAATATATATACATATATTGTTTTGTCTTGCATGTGTAAAACTGCCCTAAAGAGTAAGATTCCGATTCTGGATCTGGATCCTGTGCCAGGAGGAAAAAGGAGTGGCCTTCCTACTGTGTATCTAACTTAGGATCCCCACCCGCCAACCCCTCTGGCCCGGAACCTGCAATCTGGGCTCCAGAAGCCATTTCTCTCTCTTTTGCCAATTCCAAAGCCAAGGGGAACTGTGTCTAAGTCAGTGTACTTGTTAGGGCTCCCCAGACAGGCTGTCACCTCCCTTGGGGCAGAACCATTGACTTGACAAGTTTTCACCAAACACTTGTCTTGTAGGGAGGGACTCTGTGTTTTTAGATCCAAAACAAACAGAAAAATCAGGATTCGTTATCTGCAAGAGATTTTGTTGTCCTCTTTGGTTAACTAATTTTTATGGAAAGTCTTTTTTTTTTTTTTTAGTTTTGCTTCTTTTGTTTCTTGCATTCCTTTTTTTTAAAATAAATTTATTTATTTAATTTATTTATTTTTGGCTGTATTGGGTCTCCATTGCTGCGCGCGGGCTTTCTCTAGTTGCGGCGAGCGGGAGCTACTCTTCCTTGCGGTGCGCAGGCTTCTCATTGCCATGGCTTCTTTTGTTGTGGAGCATGGGCTCTAGGCGCGTGGGCTTCAGTAGTTGTGGCACGCAGGCTCAGTAGTTGTGGCACGTGGACTCAGTAGTTGTGGCTTTCGGGCACTAGAGCGCAGGCTCAGTAGTTGTGGCACACAAGCTTAGGTGCTCCGTGGCATGTGGGATCTTCCCTGAACAGGGCTCGAACCCGTGTCCCCTGCATTGGCAGGCAGATTCTTAACCACTGTGCCACCAGGGAAGCCCTTATGGAAAGTCTTATAGGTTTAAATGTTACTAGCTTATTGTCATTGACAGGTTAAGTAGGCCAGAACCTGTGCTACATGCTTTCTGGGGGTGATTGCATTATTATTGTCCCCACTGTACAGATGAGGAAACTGACCCTGGTATGGCACGACTAAGATCCTGTAGCTAGTGGAGTGGAGCTGGGACCATTTTATCCAAGTCCAAGTTCCAACTCCAAGCTTTCATCTTCTCTGGTTTTTCATGTAACAGACTGGTCTTGCCTGGGCATGGTACCCCCTCCCAGGCCTCTTCTCCAGACGTCCCATGGTTTGTGTTTTCTCAGTACCTGGAGGGGGAGGGGGCTTCTGACATTTTGAGGCCAGTTGTGCTAAACATCCTTCTAGGCACTGTGTAAATCTGCCCGGTAAAGAACTGACTCAGCCCAAATACCAAGTGTGCCGCTATTGAGAAACACTAAAACCAAATATCCTTGGGACTTCCCTGGCTGTCCAGTGGTTAAGACTCTGCCCTTCCGCTGCACGGGGCCCAGATTCAATCCCTGGTCAGGGAACTAAGATCCTACATGCTGCGCGCACGGCCAAAAAATTGAAAAAAAATTTTTTTTAATAAATAAATAAATAAAACCAAATATCCTCACTGCACAGAATTGGCTTAGGTGATGTGGGGCTAGGCTGCAAAGCCAAAATCACCTTGCCTGTCCTTGCAAGCTGCCATGCAGGGTGGAAGCTGGAAAAGGCGTGGCTCCTGTCCCCAGGGACTGATGGGCTCCTGTAGGCGTGGCTCCTGTCCCCAGGGACTGATGGGCTCCTGTAGGCGTGGCTCCTGTCCCCAGGGACTGATGGGCTCCTGTAGGCGTGGCTCCTGTCCCCAGGGATTGATGGGCTCCTGAGCTGGTAGAGGCAGCAGCACCCACCTCCTGAAAGAAGGATTTGAAGGGGAAGAGTTTAGACTTTGGAAATAGACGAACCAGGGTTTGAATCCCGGCTCAGGCTCTCTCAGCTGAGTAAGCTTTGTTCATTCTCCTCTTGAGCAAAATAGGGACAATGATGCCTTCCTATAGGCTGCTGTGAAGATGAGAGTTTAGCACAGGGGAGCAGGTGCATAGTAGGTGCTCTGAGTTCAGAGGAAGGCCCAGGCTGACCCAGAAGGCTTCAGAGAGGAGGCGGAGCTGGGGCTCAGCCCTGCCAGGGGGATCAAAGGGCATGTCAGGCAGGGCACAGCTTGAGCAAAGATGGGCAACGTCTATTCAAGAGCAAAGGATTCGTACGTCTGGAAGAGGAGAGAACATGGAAGCTGCAGAGTCTGGATTCAGGCCAGCTCCAAAGGCCAGACTAGGGAGGCTTTGGACTTTATCCCGTCTCAACGCAGGCTGTACCCAGAGGGAGGTGTAGCTGACATAAGTCGCCAGAGTATTGGTCGCTGAGGCGTGTCCCGAGGGGTCACCCACCTGCTGTTCACTAGTCGTGGTGCCTTCTGGCTGAGAAGGTGGCCAATAGCTGCCCGGATTGATGGAGGCGTGTGTTAGGCAGGGCACTGACCGCTGGGCGCCAGCCCCTCACCTGGCAGCAAGGAAACCTGTGACCTTAGATGCCTGGGAGGCTGCACAGGAAGGTGTCCTAAAGGTCACCTGGTGCATCTCTGCTCCCTTCTCCAGGCAGGGTTGGCCTCCCGAGAGGTGCCTGCATTGCAGCACTTCTCAGACTAAATTTTAGTAATAACAATAACAATGATGACATTTGTGGAACACTGACTCCTTGCCCAGCACCAGGCTAAGCGGTTTTCATGTGTTATCTCATTGACTTCTCACTGCAACTCATGGGGCAGGGGCAGGAACTATCATTATTCTCACTTCAAAAATGATTCTCAGAAAGGGTTAGTAATTTTCCAGAAGTCACACAGCTAGTAAATGACTTCAGTCCACAGTCTGATTCCAGAACTTCACAGCCTCATTAAAAAAAAACAAAAAAACTGCATGGAAGTTTATAAGACCCCCCCAAGCCAATCCCAGGGAGAGCCACTGTTAATAATTCATGCACAAACATATACCGTATATGATCAGGCAGTACTTGCTTTGTATGAGTTTCAGATACCACGGTTTAGTTAAATAACACCAGTCCCTCAATAACACGGTTCAAACTTCAGTTGCCATGTTATGTTAACTATGAGTAATTGCGTTAAGTATGGACTTTGCTGCTAGTTCTTCCATCCACAAATCGCTGTGGAAATGACAGATGCATAATGGCCAGTGACCAGTTACATCACTTCTTTCAAAGCCTGTCATTGATTGGTCACCATGCGTGTTATTCAGTTCCTACACAGACAGCAAAGCATGTCCTTGTGTTGCCTCCCATCTCCCTGTGATAAACCCATGTGACATTTTACAGAAATGTATCAGCAAAAAAGGGAATTGGCCAACACACATGAAAGTGCAGCACAGAAATGCAGAGTGATAACACTGAAAGAGCAATTTGAACTGAAGATAAATGGAGTGATTTAAAAAATAGCTGGCTCTGGGAATGTTGACACCACAGCTATTTGCTATTCCAGAAACTCTAGGTATGCAGCCAGGGAAACTTAGTGAAGGTACACCTATCGACATATGAATGGGAGAGTGGTTCTGACAAAAAGGATGAAGTTGTCCCGAGGAAGTAACGCCAGCAAAAACATCACATTAAAGGAACTGCCAGATATATTTCATAACATTGAACGTACAAAGGATAAAATGTTTTAAGTTGATCTAAACTTAGAAAGGAGTATGATGACTCACCAATGCATAGAAAAGATGCTCGTTCTGTATCTCAAGCTACGCTACAGGAAGAAGGCAAGCACTGTCAAACTACTCTTGATAATTTTCCCCAGATTTATTGAGACATAATTGACAGATAAAACTGTAATATACTTAAAGTGTACAATGTGATGATTTGATATATGTATACATTGTGAAATGATTCCCACAATCAAGTTAATTGACACATCCATTACCTCACATAGTTACCCTTTTTTTAGGGAGAAGATCTACTCTCTCAGCAAATTTCAATTATACAATACAGTATTATCTACTATAGTCACCAGGCTATACGTTAGATCCTCAGACTCATTCATCTTATAACTGAAAGTTCGTACCCTTTTATCAACCCCTCCCTATTTTCCCCCATCCCCAAGCACCTGGCAACCATTATTCTACACTCTGTTTCTTTGAGATCGACTTTTTTCTTTTTTTCCAGATTCCACATATGAGTGATACCATGCAGTATTTGTCTTTTTTCTTTCGGGCTTATTTCATTTAGCATAATGTATTCCAGTTTCATCCGTGTCATCACAAATGGCAGGATTTCCTTCTTTTTAAAGACTGAATAATACTCCATTGTATATACATAAATACCACACTTTCTTTATCCATCCATCCATCAACGGACCCTTAGGTTGTTTCCAAATGTTAACTCTCATGAATAATGCTGCAATGAACATGGGAGTATAGATATCTTTTGAGATAGGGTTTTCGCTTCCTTTGGATGTATACCCAGAAGTGGGATTGCTGGATCGTCCTTGATACATTTTGATAAAGAAAGAAAACTCTTGAATTCCAATGTTTTTAATTTAAATTACACTAGTAATTTAATAAGTATTAAATTTATTATTAGTTTTACTACTCTTTCATTTGTCTCTACACGTGTAACAGACCATCAAGAGTTTTTAATGCTTCAACAACAACTTTGAAAGGTCACAGAACAATCATAATTTTTCCCATTAATTATTAAGTTCTCTTTGCATGATTTCAGCTTGCATGGTCGTTTTTACAGTCCCACAGTGCAGTGGACTGTGTATGTGCATGTGTATGCATACACCACCACATATGTATCTATCTGTATAATTTTAAAATGCAAATGGAGTATATTGTCTTCAACCTGCCTTTTTTGCCTACCATACGTTTTTAAAATTGAGGTAAAATGCACATAACATACAATTAACCATTTAAAGTGTTCAGGTCAGTGGCATTTAGTGTATTCACAGTGTTGTGCAACCACCCCTTCCCTCTAGTTTCAAAATTTTTCATTATCTCAGAAAAACACCCATTGAATAATCACTCCACATTTCCCCCTCCCAGGCCCTGGTAACTACTAATCTGCTTTCTGACTCTATGGATTTGCCTATTCTGGATATATCCTATAAAAGCAATCATACAATAGGTGATATTTTGTGCTTGACTTCTTAGGATAATGTTTTCGAGGTTCATCCAAGTTGTATTGTACCATGTATCAATATGTCTGTTGTTCCTTTTTATGGTTAAATAATATTCCATTGTATGAATATACCCTAATTTACCCATTCTTCTGTTGAAGGACATTTGGGTTGTTTCCACGTTTTGACTATTATGAATAATGCTGGTATTAACATTCATGTACAAGTTTCTGTGTGGACATATGTTTTTATTTTTTTCCAGTATATACCTAGGAGTGGAATTGCTGGGTCATAAGGTAATTCTATGTTTGGACTTCATAAAAATGTAAAACTTTTGTGTATCAAAGGACACTATCAAGAATGTGATCAAGGTCGTTTCATTTTGAGTTAATATTTGTAGATGGAGTGAGATAGAGGTCCAACTTTATTCTTTTGTGAGGAGCTATCCAGTTATCCTAGCACCATTTGTTTTGTTTTGCTTTTAAAGATTTTTTTTTTTGATGTGGACCATTTTTAAATTCTTTATTGAATTTGTTACAATTTGCTTCTGTTTGGTTTTTTGGCCGCGAGGCATGTGGGATCTTAGCTCCCCAACCAGGGATCGAACCCACACCTCCTGTATTGGAAGGCGAAGTCTTAACCACTGGACTGCCAGGGAAGTCCACCTACCACCATTTGTTGAGGAGATTATTTTTCCCCCATTGAATGGTCTTGGCATCCTTGTCAAAAATCAATTGGCCATAGATGTTTGAGTTTATTTCTGGGCTCTCAATTCTGTTCCATTGGTCTGCATTTCTATCCTTATGCCAGTGCCTGGCACTGTTTTGATTACTGTAGCTTTGTAGTAAGTTTTGAAATCAACACGCATTTTTCATGTAACCTGAATATCTTTTTATGTCAGAATGCTAGGGGTGATCTCATTCCTTTTGGTGACTGCACAATATTCCATTGTATGGATAAATCATAACAAATTGAACCAGCCTGCAACTGATGGACATCAGATTGTCTCCAGGTTTTTCTCTCTCACACACAATGCTGCACTAATCATCCAGGTGGATACCTCTTTATGTATATGTATGAATATTCCTGTAAGAAACTTCTAGAAGATGAAGTGTTAAGTCAAAGAGTAATATAAGTCACTATTATTAAGTTGCCCTCCAAAAGTTATACCAATGACTTTTAGTGCACCATAGTGTTGACTTGGTGGATCTCAATCTTCTTATTCTCTGCCTGAGAGGCAGAAAATAGTGTTTCATTTTAGTTTGCATTTTGTTAATTATGACAAGGTTCAGCATCTTTTCAAGTTTATTGGCTATTTTCTTTTTTGTGTGAATTTATACCTTTTGCACACTTTTTTTTTTCTATTGAGATGTTGGGCTTTTGTTACTGATTTATAAGAATCCTTTGCATATTAAGGCTCACACTATATTAGAATGGTCTGGTTACTTGTTTGTCTCCTTCATTCTGTGTGCACACCTTGAAGGAAAGGAAGGTATCCTATTTACCCTTGTGTGCCTGGCGGCTAGCCTAGGGCATAGCACATAACAGAAGTTCGATAAATATTTGCTGAAGCGATAAAAAGGTGTGCACCTAAGTCCCTGAACCAGATGTTGACAGTAAAAAGATGAACTGAGGAGAGTCCTTGTTCTAATGGAGCTCACAGTCTGGTTGGAGAGTGGACATTAATTCTCTCATTCAACAAAAGTTTATTGAGCAGCTTCCTCTGGGCCATGTGCATAATGTCCTAGGCAGCCTGCTAGGATGAGAAAAATGCCAGGATTGTGACTCAGGTGACATGATTCTACTGGAATCTGGGCTGGTGAGTTCCCCTCCCTGGTCATCAGTATCCCCATCCGTAAAATGTGAGTGACTGGACCAAATTCTCTCATTTCCCCTTGAACATCTATCAGTCTGTGCTTCTTTGGCTCTTTCTGGAAGTAAGAGTCAGTGGCCCAAGGGGCCATCGTGTCACTGCTCAGAGCCTCCCCTTGCTCCACAGTGGCAGTGAATACAGGCTTTGAAGTCAGTGTCCTGAGTTCAAATTCCGGCTCTGCTACATGCTAGCTGTGGCCTTGGGTGTGTGACTTAGCCTCTTGATGGAACCTTTCTGGTGGGGTTAAAAGTGATGGACCCTGTGTGGAGAAAAGGGAACCTTCTTGCACTGTTGGTGGGAATGTAAATTGATACAGCCAGTATGGAGGTTCCTTAAAAAACTAAAAATAGAATTACCATGTGATCCAGCAATCCCACTACTGGGCATATACCCAGAGGAAACCATAATTCAAAAAGACACATGCACCCCAGTGTTCATTGCAGCACTATTTACAATAGCCAGGTCATGGAAGCAACCTAAATGCCCATCGGCAGACGAATGGATAAAGAAGATGTGGTACATATATACAATGGAATATTACTCAGCCATAAAAAGGAACGAAATTGGGTCATTTGTTGAGACATGGATGGATCTAGAGACTGTCATACAGAGTGAAGTAAGTCAGAAAGAGAAAAACAAATATCGTATATTAACACATATATGTGGAACCTAGAAAAATGGTACAGATGAGCCAGTTTGCAGGGCAGAAATCGAGACAGGGATGTAGAGAACAAACGTATGGACACCAAGCGGGGAAAGCGGCGGGGGTGGGGGTGGTGGTGTGCTGAATTGGGCGATTGGGATTGACATGTATACACTAATGTGTATAAAATGGATGACTAATAAGAACTGCTGTATAAAAAAATAAATTAAATAAAATTCAAAAATAAATAAATAAATAAGTGATGGACCCTGTGAGGTGCTCGGCAGGCAGCCTGGCACAGAGAAAGTGTGCAGTAAATAAAAGGCCATTGTCCTTACCCTTAGCACAGACTTCAGGGCTACAGAGGAGTTGTCCAGGGAAGACCTGCTTCCTGGAAGATGAGGGATGAGGCACATGGGGAGTTGGAGATGGGTGTGGCCTGGGAAAGGCTGCCCTTGAATGAGTTGAATGGGTCCCCGGTGAGAGCCCCCAGGTGCTTAGGAATGAGTCCCTGTGGAGGTCTCTAGGTCAGCCCAGTCAGTGGGAGAATTCTGGACTGGGAGGCCAGCAGTCCTGCCTCGAGGTGGGCCTGGACCAGCAAGCTCCCCACAGTGGACCTCCTCTATGAAGTGAGGCCACAGCCCCCTCTTGAGGCACGAAAGTTGTCCTGTGTCCTGATGTGTGGAGCCCCAGGGCCAGCTAGCCGGAAGTCTAGACCGGGCTAGCTTTTCATGCCCCCTGCTGGCGGCTTCAGGAACAACAAGCACCCACTTCCCCTCCTGCCTTGACCTCAGGCAGTGTTGCTGGTGAGGGCAGCCCACGTGGCCACCTGTGCCCTTCCTGCCCTCGGCTCAGACCCCCAGTGGCTTCTCCCTCCCCTTCAAGTTCCTGGAAACTGTCCCCACGATGCCCACATGCTCACAAGCACAGACAGAGACGTGTGCAAGTGCTCAAGGGCAAACAAACACTCTTTTTTTTTTTTAATTGATTTTTATTGGAGCATAGTTGCTTTACAATGTTGTATTAGTTTCTGCTGTACAGCAAAGTGAATCAGTTATACGTATACATATATCCCCTCTTTTTTAGATTTCCTTCGCATTTAGGTCACCACAGAACATTGAGTAGAGTTCCCTGTGCTATGGTTATCTATTTTATACATAGTAGTGTATATATGTCAGTCCCAATCTCCCAATTCATCCCACCCCCGCTTCCCTCAAACACTCTTATTTGCACATGACTTCACAACCACACACGGATATACCCATGTTCAAAGTCACATTAAAACTTTCAGGGACCCTATTCACTTTTACTTCATGGGCCCCTTTCTCCATTAAAAAAAAAAATAAAAATTATATTTTACAAAAAAAAAATTATATTTTACAACTATGTTGGTATAAAGAACAGATATCACCCAGGCTGGATTCATTATTATACATTCATTGTTATTATATTCTCTTTTTTTCTTATTTTAAAATAAATTAAAATGAAAACATTTTCATAGGCTCCTGAAACTATCGCAGGCCCTTAGCACTAAGCCTCCTGAGGAGATCTGACAGAGAAGTCAGTCCCACCAGTGAGCATGTGTGAGTTCACACACATCTAGCTCCAAAAAGTGCCCACTCTATTATTAATATCTGTCACTGGGGCTTCCCTGGTGGTCCAGTAACCAGGTTAAGAGTCCACACTTCCACTGCAGGGGGCACAGGTTCAATCCCTGGTTGGGAAACTAGGATCCCACATGCTGTGTGGTGTGGCCAAAACAAACATAGAAAAACATCTGTCATTTATGGTCACCTTTTATGTGCCAGGCACTAAGTGAAGTGCTTTCCATGAATTATCTCTTTTTTGTAATAATTATTTATTTTATTTTTATTTACTTGGCTGCACCAGATCTTCGTTGCGGCACATGGGATTTCGTTGTGGCGTGCAGGATCTTTTAGTTGTGGCATGTGGGATCTTTAGTTGCGGCATGCGGGATCTAGTTCCCTAACCAGGGATTGAACCTGGGTCCCCTGCATTGGGAGCACGGAGTCGTAACTGCTGGACCACCAGAGAAGTTCCTCCATGAATTATCTTATTTTTATTTATTTTATAGACAGGGAAACTGACATTCAGAGAGGCGAAGTGATTTGCCCTGGGTCACACAGCCAAGGTCTGTGTGACCCCAAAGCCTGTGTTCTAATCCTCTCCTCAGGGGTCTGCTTGGTGCCTGATCCCAGGGGAGCACCAAAGGTTTGGCAGGACAAATCTGCCCCACAGAGGGTGCAGTGTAATGCTCACTCCCGTGCCCACAAACTCACCCGGACACACACACCACCCCCTGCCCTGGCAGTGCTCTGCAGTGAAAGCCCCATCCTGGTTTCCAGCCCCAGCCCCGAGGCAGCGAGACTGGTTAAGCGTGTCCTCATCCAGCACAGGCTCTCCTCGCCCTCCCTGGAGCCAGGTGTCCCAGGCCACCTCCAGCCCCAAGGTACCACCTTTCCCGAGAGCTGGCAGTGAGGGTGAAGGGCTGAGATTGGGGCAGAGGAGAGGAAAGGGCCACAAGCTGGGATCTCTTCCCATGTGAGTTTCTACCATTTGCTGGGTATCCAGGGATGCAGACCCTCCCCCGACCTTCAGGAGCTCCATTTGAGTGTTTGTTATTATTTTTTCATTATTACGAATTTCCTTGCCTATTAATGGAGGTGAGGATAGCACCTGCTTTCCAGGACTGTTGAAAGGGTCCAATGACATAAGTATAGTCTTTATTGCAGTGCCTAGTGCCAAGTGAGCAAATTAGAGCTGGTTGTGTTAATATTATTCCTACCACTGTAATCCGGTGAGATGATGAAAGCATGATTTGGGGCAGAGGAGGTGTAGCCACCTTAGGAGAAAGGACAGAAATGATAGACATGGAGTGATGTGGGCGACCGTGTCAGAGAGAGGATCAGCCTACCAGGCACCCGCAGATTTTGAACCAAGTGGTCAGGAGATGGTCAAGGGGGGTCCCATAGGATTAAGTGCATCTGGAGGAGTCAGCAGGACATCAGGCACAGGACAGGAGCAGCCAACCCTACATCTGGCCAATCTAAGGGGACCACCTGTCCCCGTTTGCTCAGGATGGTCCTGGTTTTAGCACTGAAAGTTCTGCATCCCGAGAAGCCCCTCAATCCCAGGAAAGCAGGATGGTTGGTCCCCCTAGAACACGCAGTGGTCACAAGGCGCCCACTATGACCGGCACTGGGCTCAGACCCGGCCGTGGGCCTCTTGTCCTCTGGCTGAGGGAAGCTGAAGCATGCCGACAACCACCCCCTGACATGACACATGGTGGAATGTCCCTCCTCAGATAATAATCACACTGCCCTTTGTTGCTCCAAGCTCTGGTTCTGGATCCACAGGGATCAGGGAGTACTTCTGGTTTCCAGGGACTACTCTCGATTCTGAGAAATTAGAGGGTGAACTCTGGCCAGACTGACTTCCCAGCTCCTGGAATCTCTCAGTTCTGTTCCACGGGCCTTTACACCACCTGGCACCCTTTTCCCTCCTTTGAGACTCAGGTGGAAGGCCACATCCTCCAAGGAGCCCTCCCTAGCTCCCACATGCGGGTGGCTGTGTCCCCAGCGCCCCCTAGTGTCCCACTGTATGTTTCCTGGTCGTCCGCAGTAAAGTACCGCAAACTGGGCGGTTTAAACAACAGAAATTTATTCTCTCACAGTTCTGGAGACCAGAAGTCCAAAATCAAGGTGTCATTGGGGCCATGCTTTCTCTGAAGGCTCCAGAGGAGAATCTGGCCCACGTTTTTCTCTTAGCTTCGGTGCTGCCAGCAATCCTTGGTGTTCCTTGGCTTGTAGGTGCTCTACTCTAATCTCTGCCTTCATCTTCACATGACCTTCTCCCTGTATGTCTGTGTCTCTTCTCCTCTTCTTTTTTTTTTTTAAGTTGTTTATTTATTTATTTATTTATTTATTTATGGCTGTGTTGGGTCTTCGTTTCTGTGCAAGGGCTTTCTCTAGTTGCGGCAAGTGGGGGCCACTCTTCATCGCGGTGCGCGGACCTCTCATTATCGCGGCCTCTCTTGTTGCGGAGCACAGGCTCCAGACGCACAGGCTCAGTAATTGTGGCTCACAGGCCTAGTTGCTCCGCGGCATGTGGGATCCTCCCAGACCAGGGCTCGAACCCGTGTCCCCTGCATTGGCAGGCAGATTCTCAACCACTGCGCCACCAGGGAAGCCCCTCTCCTCTTCTTATAAGGACACAAATTATATTGGATTAAGGTCCACTCTTATCCAGTATGGCCTTGTCTTAAATTGATTACATCTTCAAATATCTTATTTCCAAATAAGGCCATATTCACAGGTACCAGAGGTTAGGACTTGGACATATCCTTTTGGAGGACACAATTCGAGCCATAACACACATTTTTGCACTTGTCAGGAAATACTTGCTGGATAATGAAGGAGACAGTGTTTATGGGCATCTCTCACCAGGCCTGGTCCACACTGTAGTCTCAGCGCTACGCCAGGGCCTGGCCAGAGAACATGCTTGGGAGAAGCTGAGGATGGAGTGAGGAACAGAGGAGGAATTGCCCCACCTTTGGGCAGATGGCTAGTTTTCAGGGCTCTGAGATGCTTTGAAAGACCTTAGAGGAAGAGGCTAGGTTGGGAGGGGTTTAGAAGGGACTAGGCTAGGGAGTTGCCTAGTTTAGGCCAGACTTATTTCTATAAGCAGGTGCCAACAGCTCTCTACTTCCTAGAATCTTCTAGTGTGGACAAGCCTGAGCATTTACATATTAAAATATCCATTATTGGTTTATAAATTACTCTCCTTTTATTTCCCCTCTCTAATAAAATTAGAGCGTTGTACTGATAGTTATGAAATGATGTGAACAGGTAGGTTATATTGGACTTCTGGTTTCCAGTCCGGCACATAAGGAGCTTAGAAGTTGTTACTCTGTCCTTATGAGTAAAAAGCTGAGCAAAGTGAAATATCAACACCTCTCCTTAGATCCATCGGAGAAGTGAGGCCACAGGGCAAACCGCTGCCGCCTGTTTGTGTATGTGTTGTCTAAAGTTGCTTTCTCACTACAGCAGCAGACTTGAGAAGCTGCGACAAAGACTTTCTGTCCTGCCAAGCCTAAAATATTTGCACTGGCCCAATGCAGAAAACGTTTGCTGGCGCTGCTATAGGATAAGGAGAGTGAATAAGGAGGAGAACAACTAACAGACAGGAATGGTGAGTGTGGCTAGGGGACAGCAAGCAAAAGGGACAGTGGCAGGAAATGCCCTGGCACAGGAGGCCTCACGTCTGATCTAATACGGCCTCATGGTACGTGGTAAAGGCTTTGGATTTTATTCTTAGTATGAGGATTTAGAAAAAGAAAAGCAGAATCCGGAATCCAGGAGCTGTCTGGCACCTACAGATAAGATTTGGTCTTGTGTTGCACTTGAACAATTTCGCAGAACATCGACATCAGACAAAGCCACTCTGTGACCTTGAGGAATCAAGACAAAAACAAGACCCTTCCGTAATCATGTCTAAACACAGACAAACCCGAATATTATTGAAGCCACACAATACCAAGCACACCCCTCTCCTGGCTAATCCGAGGGACTGCAGCTTCCTTACCAATGATAACTAGTCTCACTCTAGCCTGCCCTCCCTATAAATAAAATTATTGAGCTCTCCAACCATAAAATTATCCCTGCTTCTGAAAGCACCAATCCAGAGCAAAGTCCCGCTTCCTTGGACCCTCACCCAAATCACCGCACCAAAGTCCAAATCCTAAACTAGTTCTTTTTTTTTTTTTTTGGAGGAGCGAATTGTTTGTTTGTTTTAAATTTTTATTGGCATACAGTTGACCTACAATGTTGTGTTAGTTTCTGCTGTGCAGCAAAGTGACTCAGTTATACATATACATATGTATCCACTCTTTTTTAGATTCTTATCCCATATAGGTCCTATTATAAGTTCTAAGACCCTTTTACTGAGATACTCCATGGTTCCCTGGTGTGCATTTTCCCTTCCTGGACAACCAGGGAAGTCCCTATACATTCTTTTTTAATATTCCTTTCCATTATGGTTTATCCCAGGGGATTGGATATAGTTCCCTGTGCTATACAGTAGGACCTTGTTGTTTATCCATTCTCTATATAATAGTTTGCATCTGCCAACCCCAAATTCCCAGTGCATCCCTCTCCCTATCCCCTCCCCCTTGGCAACCACAAGTCTGATTTCTATGTCTGTGAGTCTGTTTCTGTTCCATAGGTAGGTTCATTTGTGCCATATTTTAGATTCCACAAATAAGTGACATATGGTATTTGTCTTTCTCCTTCTGGCTTACTTCACTTGTATTGCAATATGATAATCTCTAGTTACACCCATGTTGCTGCAAATGGCATTATTTCATTCTTTTTTATGGCCGAGTAGTGTCTCTTTAGTCTTTTAATCTAGAACAGTCCCCCTCATGCCCAGACACCCACTTCTTTTTTAGGGCTGTATTCTGACCCCCTTGGAGGAGAGAGAGAAGGAAAGAAGGAAGGAGGGAAAGGAGGGAGGGAGGGAGGGAGGAAGGAAGGAAAAGTCTCAGATGCAGTGCAATTCTCAGAAAGTTCCAGGAAAGCCAGTGGGAGTTCTTGAGAGGGCCGCATCTCCCGGCAACAGCCTGCCTCACTGTCCTTTGGGCACTGGCTGGGAGCAGCCCTTGGAAGCATGGGCTCTGGGCTAAAGGTGGGGATGGATTTCTGACCACAGCTGTCCCCTCTGTCACTTAGGCTCCTGGCAGTGCAGAGACACATCCCCGTGGCCACTACCAGGGCACTGCCTTTTCTTTTAAACCTTGGCAATTTTTAAAAATAGCTTTATTGAAATATAGCACAGGCACCATTCACCCTTAAAGTGTACCATTCAGTGGTCTTTGGTATATTCACACTTGTGAAACCATGATCACAATCTAATTTTAGAACATTTTCATCACAGCAAAAAGACACCCATACCGGGACTTCCCTGGTGGTCCAGTGGTAAAGAATCCGCCTTCCAGTGCAGGGGACGCGGGTTCGATCCCTGGTCAGGGAACTAAGATCCCACATGCCATGGGGCAACTCAGCCTGCGCCCCACAACTACCGAGCTCTCATGCCTCAACTAGAGCCCACGTGTCCTGGAGCCTGCGCGCCACAACTAGAGAAGAGAAAACCCGCACACCGCATCTAAGACCTGACACAGCCAAAAATAAATAAAATAAATAAATAATAAATAAACCTTAAAAAAAAAAAAAAAACCCGTACCCATTAGCAGTCATTCCCCACCCTCACCCCCCATGCCACTTCCAGCCCAAGCAACCACTAATCTACTCTCTGTCTCTCTAGATTTGCCTGTTGCATATCAATGGAATTGTACAATTTGTGGCCTTTGGTAATGGGCTCCTTTTACTTAGCATAATGTTTCAAGGTTCATCCATGTTGTAGCGTGATTCAGTGCTTCATTCTCTCTTATTGTCAAATGATATTGTTAAATCATACGGATTTACCACATTTTGTTCATCAGTTGGTGGACATTTAGGTTGTTTCCACTTTTTTGACTCTTAGGAGTAATGCTGCTTATGAATATTCATGTACAGGATTTTGTGTGGACATATTTTTTTTCATTTCTCTTGGGTGTATACCTAGGAGTGGAATTGCTGAATCATATGGTAACTCTATGTTTAACATTTTGAGGAACTTCTAGACTGTTTTCCACAGCAGCTGCACCATTTTACATTCCCAGAAACAATATACAAGTGTTCCAATTTCTCACCATCCTCGAAACACTTGTAATTATCTGTCTTATTTGTTATAGCCATTCTAGTGGATGTGAAGTGGTATCTTAATGTGGCATTTACCTAATGACTAATGATGTTGAACATCTTTTCATGTGCTTACTAGCCATTTATATCTCTTTGGAGAGATTCAGATTTATGATTTGCAAATATTTTCTCCCATACTGTGGGTTTTCTTTTCACTTTCTTAACGGTATCCTTTGAGACACAAAAGTGTTTAATTTTGATAAAGTCCAATTTAATTTTTCTTTCGTTGCTTGTGCTCTTGGTGTTGTATATAAGAAACCATCTTCTAATGAAAAGTCACAAAGATTTACTCCTGTTTTCTTCAAGAAGTTTTATAGTTTTAACTCTTACATTTAGGTCTATGATCCACTTTGAGTTAATATTTGTGTATGAGGTAGAGGTCCAAATTCATTCTTTTGCATGGGGATATCCAGTTGTTCCAGCACCATTTGTTGAAAAGACTGTTCTTTCCTCATTGAATTTTCTTGGCACCCTTGTCAAATAGCAGTTGACCAAATAGCAATTTACTTCTGGACTCTCAATTCTATTCCTTTAATTTATATGTCTATCCTTATGCCAGTACCACACTTTTTTGGTTCCTTTAGCTTTTTAGTAAGTTTTGAAATTGTGCAGTGTGTCCTTCAACATTTTTCTTCTTTTTCAAGGCATTCACTTTTTAATTTATGTCTGTTGAGTCTCTTTTAATCTATAATGCTCCAGGCTTTTTTTTTTTTTTGGCTGCGTTGTGTCTTTGTTGCTGCGTGGGGGCTTTCTCTAGTTGTGGCGAGCAGGGGCTACTCTTTGTTGCAGTGCGCGGGCTTCTCCTTGCGGTGGCTTCTCTTGTTGCAGAGCACGGGCTCTAGGCACACGGGCTTCAGTAGTTGTGGCAGTCGGGCTCAATAGTTGTGGCTCACGGGCTCTAGAGTGCAGGCTCAGTAGTTGCGCTGCACGGGCTTAATTGCTCCACGGCATATGGGATCTTCCCAGACCAAGGATCAAACCCGTGTCCCCTGCACTGGCAGGTGGATTCTTAACCACTGCGCCACCAGGGAAGTCCCAGGCTTTTTTTTCCTCTTGCATTTTATTTGTTGAAGAAACAGGGTCATTTGTTCTATAGAGTTTCCATCAGTCTGAATTTGTTAATTGCATCTCCATGGTGTAATTTAACATGTTCTTTTGTCCCTTGTATTTTAGTAATCCAGCAGCATGATCTGCTTTAGATTTGGTTTTAGCACAGCAATAATTTGCAAGTGATATGTGTGTTTCCAGAGTCAGAACGTGTAGGGTTGACTCTGTCTGCAATGTTAGGAGCCATCCATAATCTTCAATTGGATTTTTTTTTTTTTTTTTTTTTTGGCTGTGCCACATGGTATGCAGGATCTTAGTTCCCTGAACAGGGATCGAACTCTTGCACTCTGTATTGGGAGCGCAGAGTCTCAACCACTGGACCACCAGGGAAATCCCTGGATCTTTTTTTTTTTGGCTGTGTTGGGTCTTCGTTGCTGCACGCGGGCTTTCTCTATTTGCAGCGAGCAGAGGCTACTCTTCATGGCAGTGTGCGGGCCTTTCATTGCGGTGGCTTCTCTTGTTGAGGAGCATGGGCTCTAGGCGCATGAGCTTCAGTAGTTGTGGCACACGGACTCAGTAGTTATGGTTTGCAGGTTCAGTAGTTGTGATGCACGGGCTTAGCTGCTCTGTGGCACATAGGATCTTCCTGGACCAGGGCTCAAACCCGTGTCCCCTGCATTGGCGGACGGATTCTTAACCACTGCGCCACCAGGGAAGTTCCTGGATCACTTTTTAATTAGAGGTGATTTACATTTTGAAAGGGTCACTCTGGTTGCTGGGGGGGAAGGGGTCCCAGGGTTTCAAGGACTGAAGGATAACCATGCAACAAAGCACTTGCTGCCATGCCTGGCACGCAGTGACTACTCAATAAATATTAGCACTTATTGTTGTTGTTGTTATTAGAGCTGTGTGTGGGGGACCCAAGTCCTGAGCTCGGAGCCATTTTCTGGCCAGGGCATTCTCCTCCCTTCTCCTCTGCCCTTGGAGGAGACGTCGTCAGTGCCCCATGGCTCTGGGAGGCATGTTCAGGAATGCGGCGGCCATCTGTTTGCACCTGGTGGGGCCCTTCCGGGGAAAGAAGTCTGGAGCTTCGCTGGCCCGGTGTTTGCATCAGACTGTAAGTGCTCTAGCCCCTCGTGCTCTGCTGCTTGCATGCCCCAGGGCTCCTGGGATCTGGCTTGGTTCTGGCTTCAAAGCTCTGCATGAGCCTCCTCTTTCAGGAGGCCTTCTCTGACTGCAGCCTGGGTGTGGGCCTCTCCCTTGCCCTTGCTTCTAATCTAGAACTTGTAGCTATGTATCTGAATGATCTCCTTGGAGCCGCTGCCTCCCCATCACCCCCTGGGCCCAGCCCAGTGTTTGGTACACAGTAGGTGCTTCATAAATGTTGGCTGAGTAAATACATTATGCATAAGCTCAAGAACAGGCACTGTTCCTCACTTATCCAAGTAGTGTGTGACATACTCAAAGGTCACTCCATTGGGCACCCCAAGTTTCTGGAGTCCCCCCTTTTTTATCTTCTTCCTAAACTCATTCAACTCCATCCACCCCCTTTGCTCTCTCTCTGTGCCCCTGTACCCCTCTACTCCTTCGCCCACCCCAGCCCTCCTCAAACTCCCTCACTCCAACCTCTACCCACCCCCCGCCACTGCCCCGACTCATCTTCACTTTATTTTTTTAAATATGATGCATACCCGATTCAAACGTAATTCCTTATATTATTGAACCTATAATGCCATCAATATTAAGATGCACTGTTATTTTATGGACTAGTAAGTGGGGATATTGCCAGTTAAACTCGTGCTATAGATTCTAAGACACATCTGAAAGCGCAATATGCAAAAAATACACATATCAGAATCAATCAAATATGGTATGCTGTCCATACAAGAAACTTAGAAACATAGAAAAGTACACTTATAATTAAATCACCTATAATTCCACCACTCAGAGAGAACCTTTGTTAACATTTTGATATGTTTCCTTCTAAATTTTTTTTCTATTCACATATGGTCATAGAAAAAATTATATACATACAAATATATATTAGGGTATATTTTTTAAAATATAATCATCCTGTACATGCTATTTTGTAGCCTGTTTTATTGATATTGGTATATCACATTTACAAACATTCCTCTAAAATGTAATTTTCTCCCACATTTTTTAATCATAAAAATAAAACATTTATTTTAGAAAATTTGGAAAATAAGAAAATTATAAGGAAGAGAAGAAAAATATCTGTTAACTAACCAACCAAAGATAATCACTGCTGACTAACATTTTGGTGATAACATGATTTTCCCTGACAGGGATCACGCTCTCATTTTTAACTATTTTGACATGTTCTGAGTGCCAGGCCTGGTGAGAGGTGTCAGGGATTCAGTGAAGGGACAGGGCTGCCAATGTTAGCAAAGCACCTACTAGGTGTCAGCCCCATGCTGGGCTCTCTGCAAATCATTCCCATCAGCAAGACTCCCAGGTGATGGAAAAGCCTGGCCCGTATACAGACGGTCCCCATGCCCTTCTCCAGAGCAGGGGCCAGACGCTAGGAGCCCTGCTGTTGCCACCACCCTGACCAGGGTCCTGTCCAGCCCCTCCTCCAACCTTGGGGAAGTCCCTGAACCTCTTTGAGCCTCAGTGTCCGCATCTTTAGATGGGGATCATCCTGGTCCCTCTGATAGGCGTGCTGTGGGCACTAAGACCCCGAGGAACAGCGGGAGCTCACTGTTAGATACAGCTGTGGCTCCACCACCTGCCGGCCGTCTGAGACTCCAAGCCACAGGACCAGGAGGCTGGGAGGGACCACGGAGCCTATGCCCCTATTATACTGATGGAGAGACTGAGGCCAGGGGAGCTAAAGCACCTGTGCAATGTCACCCAGCCAAGGCGGGCTTAGGACCTGAGTTTGGTGGTTCTCAGGCCTGGCCAGTGTCTGCACACCTGCGGGTGAGGGGGAAGCTGGCCTGGAAGGAACATAGGGGAGGGGAGGGGAGGTCCCGTGAACCCCCCAGGACCGAGCAAGTGTCCTCTTTGCCTGAGTCAGAACGTGGCCTCGTCTCAAATAGGCCTGAGTCTGAGTGTATCTGTTGTATGACCTTGAACACATCCCTCTCCCCGCTCCCCCTCCTCCATCTTCTCATCTGTAAAACGGGACCAGCCAGGTGGTCCTGAGAAGTCAAAGGAAGAGCTTAGTGAGAAGCCGCTGCAGTCACTGTCGCCATGATCCTTCCCCTGCTCTGCTCTCCCCCTTCCTCCTGCTCCTCCTCCTCGGCCCCAGCCCCTCCTGGGTCAAACTTTAACCTGATGGAATCCAGGCTGTGTCCCAGGACACGTGGACCCTGGGCTGGCAGGTGGGCAAGTCCAGGCTGGTGGAGCGGGAGGAGCCGGGCGGGGAGGCGGGAGACCCCGCCCTGCTGTCTTGTCTAGGAGCCCTGCTCTCCGCCTCCCTCCTGGAGGAGTGGGCACCAAGGCTGTGGCCCCAGAGAAGCTGCCTCCCGGGCAGGCCCAGGCTGCTGGGCCTCCACCGCTGACCGTCCGTTTGCTCTGTCTTCAGCTCGTCATGACCAAACAGCTGCAGGCTCGAAGGCTGGACGGGATCGACCACAACCCATGGTGAGCTGGGTGGGGCTGGGGAGGGGTGTGGGGGTCCCCTGGGCTCAAGGGCAGGGCAGGGCAGGGCTGGCGGTCCCTGGATTGGCAGTAACTCAATGGTACCCAGGATGGCCGCGCACTCGGACGGGGGGGAGATTTGTAGCCGCAGCTCCTGAGAGGTGAGACCCCCAGCAGCCGGCTTAGGTCCGGATCTCAGCCTCGCCGTGCTTGGCTGTGGCATTTGGGGCCGGTGACTCGCCTGCTCTGAGCCTCAGTTTCCCATCTGGGAAATGGAGGTAATTCCGTTTCCCTTGAAGGGCCTGGGAGGATGAGGTGACATACTGTGTGAGCGATGGCCATTACCCAGGCATTACCCAGCACCAGGCTGAGGGCTTTCCAGGGATTCTTTCATTTCACACTTAGTACAGAACAAGCTAAGCTAAGGAATATAAGAAGGTAAGACATGGGCAGCTCCTCACCAACACTTGCAGAGGTTAACATCTTTTCTTTATTGACCTATTCTAAATATGAGAGGCCTATGTGCCCCTTGTCACTCGTGATTCGATGGATGCAATGGAAGATGTGTGAGAAAGATTTAA
This sequence comes from Balaenoptera musculus, assembly GCF_009873245.2. Classification (NCBI taxonomy): domain Eukaryota; kingdom Metazoa; phylum Chordata; class Mammalia; order Artiodactyla; family Balaenopteridae; genus Balaenoptera; species Balaenoptera musculus. Next base: position 109,257,687 of record NC_045790.1, on the reverse strand, counting down.
TGACCTTCCCGCTTCCCCCCAACCCCCGCTCCTGGCCCGCTCTACCTTTGGCCAAGGGCATTGAGCCACCTCTATACGTTAAAAAAAAACAATCATTGGCTGTTGTTTTTGCCAAAAAGAGAACCATTTTTTCTTTCAAACTACCCTGCTGTACAACACTTTGTGTTTTGCAAAAATCTTCCACCTCCATCTTCTCTGATGCTCCATAGTGTTTGGAATTGGGGAGCCGGGCCCAAAGGCCCTATAGGGTCCGGCTGCCCTCTAGGTTGGGCCTCCAGGGTCCTGCTCCCCAGGCTGCCACGCTCTGTCCTCTCTGTGAGGCAGGTGGGCAGGCTTGTGGCCCATTTTGCAGATAAGGTAAAGTCCAACTCTGAAGGAGGAAATGACTGGCTGGGAGAGACAGGAAGAATCTTTCCTGACTCACAGACCAAGCAGACTCTTGAACCCGTCACACCCATTGTACAGAAGGAAGGACTGAGGCCAGGAGAGGCTAAGTCTCATACGAAGGCAGGGCAGAGCAGGAGCTGGCCTGGGTGGAATGCACAGGACAGGGGAGGAGTGCCAGGAGGGATGAGGGCCATGAAAGGCCCCAGGTTCCTGCTGACCCCAGGGTCGTGCCCTGAGGATCAGGACCCTAGAGGCCCAACCTACAGGGCAGCTGGTCTCCGTAGGGTATTTGAGCCTGGCTCCCCTGTCCCAGCCACCAGGGAACATCCACCACCTGATTTTGCATCTCAGCTCTAACTTAGCGGCTGTGTGACTCTGGGCAGGTCACTGGCCTCTCTGAGCTCCAGCAACTCTGTGTCTTCAGAGACATTGTGGCGCTCTGGAGAGAAAATGACCAATTTTAGACATAATGATATTTATTGTTATGCAAATTCAGCTCCACCCAGCCTGACCCCTCTGCTCCCAACCAACCTGGAACCACATACCAGCCTCTTCGGCCTCTCAGCCTCTCTTCCAGTTTCCCTGAACAGGTAGCCACTAGGCAGGGCCAGAAGAAAGGTGGTCAGGGGCCAGAGATGGCAGATGGCAGGCCCCAGTCTGTCCAGGGTAATCGTCAAGAGCAGAACTGTTGCTTCAGATAGATATGGACTCAAAGGCTGGCAGTGCTAACTGGGAGACGTTGGGCAAGTCGCCCGAACCCCAGCTTCTCCGTCCCCACTGTGACCAAGGAGCAACATTCCTCATAGACTATCAGAGATGATGTGAGCAAGCATTTCAAAGTGTGGTCCTGAGAGACGCATGAACGGGTCATGAAATCCATTTTGGGGCGCTCAACAAGTATTTCTAAAGACTCGAGTAGGATAGGATGGGAAATACTGCAGTGGATCACACCGGAAGGAGAAAGTTGAGTCCATGTTTGTCCTCTACAGAGTTTGGGATGTAAAAGTGATTTCTTACTATGGATCATGGTGGAAAGTTGGAAAGCCCCTGGGCTAAGACATGTGATCAGCATGGAATCAGTTATGACCACAAACAGATCTCCGGACCAGGGTGGATGCTGATTATCCAGTTTTCTAGAAGGAGCCCAATGCCTTGCTCACCCTGCCCTGGAAGCAAACAGAACCCCAGGAGGGTTGGGCTGGTACCCAGTCTCTGTTTGTTGCCCAGGGTGGAGTTTGTCAAACTGGCCAGTGAGGCTGATGTCGTGAACTTGGGCCAAGGCTTCCCAGACTTCCCACCCCCAGACTTTGCCGTGGAAGCCTTTCAGCACGCCGTCAGTGGGGACTTCATGCTCAACCAGTACACGAAGGCGTTTGTGAGTCTACCAGCCCCTCTGGGGGGTCCCTGGACACGGGCCTCTGAGGAGGTCCTGGGGGAGGACGGAGCAGATCTTTTTGGGCAGCAGGCCCATCTGGATGTCAGGGTTCATGGGACAGAGCCCCGGGGATTCAGTTTGGCCATGGTTCAGTGTTCACGGACTGTCTCCTTTGTTCCAGGCCCTGGGACAGTTCATGGTCTGGGGGAAAGACAGATAAAAAAGCATGAGCCAGGAGCTCATGGTCTAGTGGGAAAAGCAGACCAAAAACCAAAACAAAAGCAGAAAACAAAGGTAGCTGATATGCTGTGATGGAGGAGAATGGGGTACTTGAGAGCAGGAAGGAGGGAATGAGACCTGGGAGATCAGGGAAGGCTTTCTGAAGGAGGTGACACCTAAGCTTAACCCTGAAAGACAAGCTGCTGATTATTTTGACTCTAAATCCGAAGTCTTTCTGTAAAGAACCACAGAGTAAATATTTGCCCCCTTGGAGTAGTTTCTTAAACTTTGGTGTGCATCTCATCGCCCCGGGGGAAAGTTCCCTCCAGTGCCACCACCCAGAGATAACCACTGCTAACAGTTTGCTACTTTGCTGAGTGTTTAGACTTTTGAACTTTTAACTTTTAAAAATGCTTATATAAACACACACACCTTCACATGCCCACACGTGAGATTTGTGTTTCTTAACACAAATGGACTCATACTGTACGTAATGCTTCTATAACTTATTTCACTAAATAGTATGACATAGGCATCTTTCCATGTCAAAACAGCCTCATTCTTTTTTTTTAATTTATTTTTTATTGAAGTATAGTTGAATTACAATGTTGTGTTAATTACTGCTGTACAGCAAAGTGACTCAGCCATACATATACATACATTCTTTTTCATATTCTTTTCCATTATGGTTTATCATAGGATATTGAATATAGTTCCCTGTGCTATACAGTAGGACCTTGTTGTCTATCCATTCTATATACACCAGTTTGCATCTGCTAATTCCAAACTCCCCATCCAACCCTCTCCCATCCCCCTCCCCCTTGGCAACCACCAGTCTGTTCTCCATGTCCCTGATTCTGTTTCTGTTTCATAGATAAGTTCATTTGTGTCATATTTTATATTCCACATATAAGTGATATTATATGGTATTTGTCTTTCTCTTTCTGACTTACTTCACTTAGTATGATAACCTCTAGTTGCATCCATGTTGCTGCAAATGGCATTATTTCATTCTTTTTCATAGCTGAGTAGTATTCCATTGTGTATATGTACCCCATTAGCCTCATTCTTTTTTTTTTTTTTTTTAAGTTATACAATTTTTATTTATTTATTTATTTATTTATGGCTGTGTTGGGTCTTCGTTTCTGTGCGAGGGCTTTCTCTAGTTGCGGCAAGTGGGGGCCGCTCTTCATCGCGGTGCGCGGGCCTTTCATTATTGCGGCCTCTCTTATTGCGGAGCACAGGCTCCAGACGCGCAGGCTCAGTAATTGTGGCTCACGGGCCTAGTTGCTCCGCGGCATGTGGGATCTTCCCAGACCAGGGCTCGAACCCGTGTCCCCTGCATTGGCAGGCAGATTCTCAACCACTGCGCCACCAGGGAAGCCCCTAGCCTCATTTTTTTTGATGGCTGCATAGTATCCGATTGCCTAGATGTGCCATAATCTATTTACCCAGCCCTACAGTGATGATCTGGTTTGGTTATCTCACTATTAAGCAATGCCACAGTGAATATCTCTTTGTGTATCCCTTTGTACACATATGTGAATATTTCTCTCAGATATATCCCAAGAAGTAAAACTAGAGAATCAAAGGGTGTAAGCATTTCAGCCTGTGCTGGATATTGTCAAATTGCCCTCTAGTAAGGTTTACTCACATACCCACCAACAGGCTGGTCTCAGAGCTGGCAGGAATGTTCATTCTTTTCAGGTACATACTGGGCCTCAGCACTTTTTCTTTCATGCCTGACCTCATTTTTTTCATTTGGGTATATATCTTTGTCTTATTGCTTTGAAAGAGCTCTTTACATATTAAATATCTTATTTCTTTCTCTTATGTTGCAGTGTTCCTCTCTTTGTCTTTTAACTTTGCTCATGGGATATTTTGGTGTACTGAAATTTTTCATTTTTATGCAGTCAATTCTGGTTTAGTGAATTATTTAGTTAAGTTCTAGACCTTAGGTTTCAGTCCCTTGGCTTAACCTGGTGTGTTTTATAAGTGTCCTCATCAAACAAGCGTACAGATACAATCTTCCTCTCAAAGTGGGGTGCTTTCAAAGCTGCAACATAAAGTCCTGTTCCTGCACTTGAACTGGCATGACCTTGGGCAAGTCATTTTCTTTCTCTGGGTCACTGTTTTTCTACCAGTCAAATGGTGGGGATCAAATAATACCTCTTTTGCAAGGCTGCCAAGAGGATTAGATGGCACAAAAGTGCTTCTTAAAATTAGAGGGAGGTGTTTAAAGTGTGGAGTTGCTGCTATTTTGAGGGCTCCGTTGCACTGTGCTCCATGAAGGCATGTACTCTGTCTGGTTTCCCACTGATCCCAGCCCTGGATGCTGGGCCTGGCACAGAGCAGGCTTTATGGCACGTGCTGGCGATGGAGATGAAAGAACTCACCCCATAGGAACTGACTCTGCCCCCAGGCTTGCTTCTGGAAGATGCTAGAATTGCCTGGATGCATCTGAGTGGGAGGGTGGGCCCAGGCTGAACCAGGCCGCTGACCCCTGCTGTCCCGGCAGGGTTACCCACCCCTGACGAAGATCCTGGCCAGTTTCTTCGGGAAGTTGCTGGGACAGGACATAGACCCGCTCAAGAACGTGCTGGTGACTGTGGGTGCCTATGGGGCCCTGTTCACAGCCTTCCAGGCCCTGGTGGACGAAGGAGACGAGGTGAGTGGGCAAGGCCAGGTCTGGGTGGGGGTGAAGGGTCAGGGCGGTGCCGACCCCAGCCAATCTGATCCTTGTACCAGGTCATCATCATCGAGCCCTTTTTTGACTGTTATGAGCCCATGACATTGATGGCAGGGGGTCGCCCTGTGTTTGTGTCCCTGAAGCCGGTAAGGATGCTGGTTGGGGTGTGGGTGGGCAGAGGGGTCCAAGGAGTGTGCTGGGTTGAACCCTGGGAGGTGGGAAAGAAGGAAGGAAGTGAAGGAGGGCAGTTTCTCCAGGTTGGGGAGAGGGGTGTCCAGAGCCCGAGAGGAGAGACAGTGGGGAGAGATACCTGGGGGGAGGAAGGCCGAACTTCTAGAGATGAAAGTCAGGTGGCTAAGTATTGCCACCCCCTCCCACCTCCTCTTGCAGAGACGCAACCAGGATGGGGAACTGGATTCCAGCAGCAACTGGCAGCTGGACCCCACAGAGCTGGCCAGCAAGTTCACGTCTCGCACCAAAGCCCTTATTCTCAACACACCCAACAACCCCCTGGGAAAGGTACCTGAGATACCTCCACCGGGGACCCCTCCAGATTGGCTCACATCCCTGCTCTGTTGCTCTTGAGCTGCCATGGGGCCTCAGTTTCTTTGTCTGTGAAGTGGGAGGACTACCTGTGATGAGCTCTGAGGACCAAAGCTCCCAGGGGTCCCAGGGCCTGGGGCAGGGATCCCCAGAGAAGGTATCAGGCCTCGGGTGGTGGAGTGGGCTGGACACCTCCATGACTTCCCCGTGAACCTGGGCCAGTGACTTCACCTCTCCAGTTTCTCATCTGGAAAATGGGAACATGACAGAACTGATATGAAGGAAGACCCAGGCTTCCACCTGTGTCTCACCATTATCTGTCACACCATTTACTTTACTGTCACACCATTATCACACTCACAATGCTTCTGACACCAGATATGTGGGGTTTTTTCCCACACTAAGCAATTCTGTGAGACCAGCTGGGTGTCCCACAAGTCAACTCAATTTAATTCAATTCTGACACTGTCTACCCTGGAGATGGCATCAGATCCCACAGGTTAAGGGCTCAGTCTCACAAGGCTGCCCCCCACCCCACTCCAGACACCAATCACAAGTCCAGGTTGTCACCTGTGCTTCTGACCTATGGTTGTAAATCTGAGGTGCCCACAACCCCCTCCTCGGTTCAATTAATTTGCTAGAGTGGCTCACAGGACTCAGGGAGACACCTACTTACAGCTACCAGTTTATTAAAGGATATGATAAAGGATACAGATGAACAACCTGATGAAGAGACATGTAGGGCGAGGTCTGGGAGGTTCCCGAGCATAGGTGCTTCTGTCCCTGTGGAGCTGGGGTGTGTCAACCTCCTGGTACCTGGATGTGCTCACCCACCTGCAAGCTCTCTGAACCCTGTCCTATTGGGATTTTTATGGAGGCTTCAATTATCAACTCCATTTCCAGCCCCTCTGCCCTCTCTGGAGAAAATTCCTAACTTCCAATGTGGCTTCGTCTTTCTGATGATCAACCCCGATCCAAGAGCCCACTTAGAGTTGCCTCATTAGTACAAACATGCTTCTAGTGCTCTTTTTTTTTTTTAATTTTTAAAAAATTTTTTTATTTTTGGCTGCATTGGATCTTCATTGCTGTGTGCAGGCTTTCTCTAGTTGCAGCGAGCGGGGGCTACTCTTTGTTGTGGTGCGTGGGCTTCTCATTGTGGTGGCTTCTCTTGTTGCGGAGCACGGGCTCTAGGTGCGCGGGCTTCAGTAGTTGTGGCTCAAAGGCTCAGTAGTTGTGGCACACGGGCTTAGTTGCTCCACGGCATGTGGGATCTTCCCGGAGCAGGGCTCGAACCCGTGTTCCCTGCATTGGCAGGCGGATTCTTTTCTTGTTATAAATTTATTTATTTATTTATTTTTGGCTGTGTTGGGTCTTCGTTGCTGCGCGCGGGCTTTCTCTAGTTGCGGCGAGCGGTGGCGACTCTTTGTTGCAGTGCGCGGGCGTCTCATTGCGGTGGCTTCTCTTGTTGTGGTTGTGGAGCACAGGTTCTAGGCGTGTGGGCTTCAGTAGTTGTGGCACGAGGGCTCAGTAGTTGTGGCTCACAGGCCCTAGAGCACAGGCTCAGTAGTTGTGGTGCACGGGCTTAGTTGCTCCGCGGCATGTGGGATCTTCCCAGACCAGGGATTGAAGGCAGGCGGATTCTTAACCACTGTGCCACCAGGGAAGTCCCCTTCTAGTGCTCTTATCACTTAGGAATTTACAAGAGTTTCCAGAGCCCTGTCAAGGTCAGGATCAAAGAGCAAATATTAGAACAGGAGATGCTACTAGTGCTATTACCACTTAGTAATTTCCAAGGGTTTTAGGAGTTCTGTGCCAGGAATCGGGGCACAGACATATATATATATGTATGTGTGTGTATATATATCTATATATATATATATATGTGTGTGTGTGTATTTTCTGTTATCTCACAACCAACTTCACAGGGTCACTGTTGCAGGGATAGGATGGGGCAGAAAAGCCCTCAGCACCGGCTCTGGCCCTGTCTTTTCATCTCTCTAAGCAGGCCTCTCTGTTTGGGGATGGTCCCTGCAGGTGTTCTCCAGGGCAGAACTGGAGCTGGTGGCCAGCCTGTGCCAGCAGCATGACGTGGTGTGTATCACCGACGAGGTCTACCAGTGGCTGGTCTACGACGGGTGGCAGCACGTCAGCATCGGTGAGCCGAGCCGGCCAGGGTGCCCCCGTTCCCCTGGACGTTTGTGGCAGGGCCTTGAGCCCAATCTGGGTGTCAGCGCAGGCCTGGTGATTAGGACCGAGTGGGTCTAGACCCACACAGGTCAGGTGACCTGGGGCAGTGACTTCATCTCTCTGAGGACAGGGGAACACAATGGCACCTGCCTCCCAGAGTTGTCGTGAGGGTGAGCTCAAATAAGTCCTGGAAGTAGCTCAGCACATGGTGGAGTCCGGAGCGTTGAGAGCCTGAGTGCCTGCTGGGGTCCAGCCACCCCTCCCCTGCCCCCACCCCCATCTCAGCAGCTGCTTTCTTTGGCCTTGGGCAGCCAACCTCCCTGGCATGTGGGAACGCACCCTGACCATTGGCAGCGCTGGCAAGACTTTTAGTGCCACAGGCTGGAAGGTGAGTCAACGAGGGCGGGGGTGACCCCTACCTCTACAATCCTTGGTAGGCGAGGCTGGCCTGGGAATCCAGAAAGGGTTTGGTCGGGCCCCGAAGGGCCTCACCCCCTACCTATGTTCCTGGTCCAGGTGGGCTGGGTCCTAGGCCCGGACAGTCTCCTGAAGCACCTGCGCACCGTGCACCAGAACTCCGTCTTCCACTGTCCCACACAGGGCCAGGTGAGGGGGGGGGCAGGACCCACCCCACCGGGGGAGGGTGTGGGGCAAGAAAGGAGTTCGGGCTGGCTCCAAGGTCAGGTCACACCTGACCTGCTTGTCCCTCCGCCCTCCCCAGGCTGCAGTAGCCCAGAGCTTTGAGCGGGAGCAGCTGCACTTCGGCCAACCCAGCAGCTACTTTGTGCAGCTCCCACGGGCCATGCAGCGCTGCCGTGACCACATGATACAAAGCCTGCAGTCTGTAGGCCTGAGGCCCGTGATCCCCCAGGGCAGCTACTTCCTCATCACAGACATCTCGGAATTCAGTGAGTGGGACTGGCCGGGCTGGGCCAGGTACAGGGCCCTGGAGGCTGCCCAGGGCTCAGCCTGGCCTCTGTCCCCCAGAGAGCAAGATGCCCAACTTGCCTGGAGCTGCAGATGAGCCTTATGACAGACGCTTCGTCAAGTGGATGATCAAGAACAAGGTGGGCTGGGCCTCTGCCAGGGCCGCTGTGTATGTTTTACAGACTGTGCACTGCTAAGGGTGCCTGACCAGGGGGCTGATGTGCCAAAATCCAGACAATCCTCTGCTGTGAGCCGTGGTACAGGGTTGCGTCCACTTCAGGGAATGGGGAGCCTGTTTTTAATTTGCTCAAATATGCCTTGTGGGCTGGCAGGAATTCTTGCCCTCTCAGGGCCTCAGTCTTCCCATCTGTACAGTGAGGAGTTGGCCCATTAACTCTGAGGTCCATCCAGCTCAGAGCTACGATTCTAAGACTTATTTCTTTTTTTGTTTGTTTGTGGGTTTTTTTTTTGTTTTTTGTTTTGGCCGTGCCACGTGGTTTACAGGATCTTAGTTCCCCGACCAGGGATTGAACCCGCGCCCTCAGCAGTGAAAGCGCAGAGTCCTAACCACTGGACCGCCAGGGAATTCCCTAAGACTTATTTATTCTATGGCTCTGCCCTGACCTGCCGCATGATCTTCCCTGCTCTCAGCCTCCCTCTCCCTTCTGTACATAAGGAGGGACTTGGAATGATGATTTGGGATGCTTTTCCTCTGACCTTGATGCAGCACTGGGAGATGCTGCATTGAAGCTAATTTTCCTTCTCCTGTCTCATCACGGAACGTCTCTGACCCTCTGGAGCCCCCCAGAGGCCTGCTGGGCTGTGGGGCCGCTGAGACATGGGCTTCCTCCTCCACAGGGCTTGATGGCCATCCCGGTCTCCATCTTCTACAGCGTGCCACATCAGAAGCTCTTTGACCACTATATCCGCTTCTGTTTCACGAAGGTAAAGGACAGGCCTGGGGGAGGGAAGACCTCCCCAAGCCTCCCCAGGCCTCCTGCGGGTGTGGGGAGAGGGGTAGGACCGATCTGTGTTGGTGCAGGATGAATCCACGCTCCAGGCCATGGACAAGAGGCTACAGAAGTGGAAGGACGAGCTCAGGCCCTGACGTCACCCCCTGGGCCCGGCCCTGCCTGGTCCCTGTGCACTCTGCAGGGCTCTGTCTTTGTCCAGGTTTCAGCCATTCCCAGCTTGGGGGTAGATGGTACTGGAGGATCTCTTCTCTGTAACACAGAATGACCTCAGGGAAGAGCCCGCCTTTTGGTCTTGGGGGAGTCAGGAGCACTTCCCCATGGTACATAGCTATGTTCCTATTGCAGAGGTGAAGGAGGCCTGACCGGGGCCTCTCCCTGGTCCTACCTGTGCTGGGCTATATGGTCTTGAGTCCCCTCTGGCCTCCCCAGACTCAGCTGGGACTCAGAGGGCAGAGTTCAATAGTGTATTGGCCTTGGGTCTCAGCCCTGGCCCCAGCCATGCACTGGCCCCAGCCAGGCCTCAAGCATCCCTCCCTTTCCTTATCCAAGCTTGATTTTGGAAAGTTGCCCTTAGGCTTGACTCTTCAAGCCAGTACTTTTGCCCATAATAAAGTTTTAAGTTATTCAAACTGTTATTGGCTGCTTCTCTCTGCTTCACACCCTGGTGCTGATTGCAGATGGGGGCTTAGAATGGAAGGCACCTCCCACCTCCCTGAACCTCAGATCCCAGACTCTCTTTGTACAAATGTGTTTTGAGGCCCAAAGAAGGGCAGGGACTTGCACCTTGTCTGAGGCCACCCAGTTAGTTAACGGTAAAACCAGGCCTAGGGGCTCAGATGGTATGTGTTACCGTTGTTGTGTGTCTGTGTGTGTGTGTGTGTGTGTGTGTGTGTGTGTGTGTGTGATGGGGGCCTCAGTTGAGTGTCTGACAGGGAAGACGCGGACAGTCACACCCCACAGGGATCAGAGTCCAGGCCAGGATTGCCAGGGATTACCTAATTAGACAGAAGGGGAAAGGAATGTTTCCCCTAACATTTATTGCTCACCCCTGCATGCCGGGCACTTGGATGCGCACCATCTCATTAAAGGACCCTCTGAGACAGGAGTTACTGCCTCCATTTTACAGGTGAGGAAACCGCTTTGGAGGTGAGGGGACTTACCTGAGGCCATCCAGCTGGTAAAAGGTAGAAGTGAGATTTGATCCCAGGGGTGGGCCTCCCGCTGGAAAGCAACACAACTCCTGAAATCATTTGGAAGGTGGTGCTGGGGAATTGTCTTGAAGTTGCATTTGCATAGCAAGCTCATGGGTTTTGCTCATATCACATATTGAATTGGGGAAGCTGATGGGAACATATAGTATAATAAAATATATTTGGTCTTTGTCCATGGTTCCTGGCACAGAGCTCCTAAAACCCTTGTAATTTCATGAGTGATAGTAGTGTCTTTTGTTATTCAAAATGAACCCCTTCAACCATGTGATTAGAGGGTCGGAACTTTCAGCCCCAAACCCAGACCTCAGGGAGGGAAAAGGGACTGGACATTGAGTTCAGTCACATGGCTAATGATTTAATCAGATGTGCATATGTAATAAAATCCCACATAAAAACCCTGAATCACTGAGGCTCAAGGACCTTCTGGGTTGGTGAACACATCAATGAGCTGGTAGGGTGCCCATCCGGAGAGGGCATGGAATCTCTGTGCCCCCCTCTCCCAAGACCTTAGTCTATGTACCTCTTCCATTTGGCTGTTCCTGGGTTGTCATCTTCTATAATGAAACTGTAATTGTAAGTATAGCACTTTCCTGAGGGCTGTGAATTGTTTCAGCAAATTATTGAATCTGGGGTGTGGTCACGGAAATGCCGGAATTCGTAGTCAGCCAGGCAGAAGTGTGGGTGGCTGGTGACCCCACTTGCTGCTGACACCTGAAGTGGGAGACAGACTTGTGGGACTGATCCCTTAACCTATGAGGTCTGTGCCAACTTGTCAGAATTTAATTGAAGTGTAGGACACCCACTTGGTGTCAGAGAATTGCTGTTTGGAACATACTTGTGTTATGACAGGACACTTTCCTTTTTTTTTTTTTTAATATTATTTATTTATTTATTGGCCAGGCAGCATATGGGATCTTAGTTCCCAGACCAGGGATCAAACTTGCGCCCCCTGCATTGGAAGTGCAGAGTCTTAACCACTGGACCACCAGGGAAGTCCCAGGACACTTTACTTTCTTCCTTTCCAAACTATGACTTTGTAATACTATCACCGTTCCAAAGTCAAGATTGTGTGAAACAAAATAACAACTCAGAGGCTCAGGGTTGGAGCCCCTTTACCATACTACACATAGCCTGATGATAAGAAAGTCCTCAATGCGGTAAACCCACAGATTTCTTGGATAGAACCACCCTGACCAAAGGTTTCATGTCTCATGAATCAATCCAGAATCTGCCCCTAACTCAAACCTGTGACTCTACAGAGGTTCCAGATCTTAGACTGAGTAACCTCAGCCAACCTGAGATGCATAAATGACTTTGCCTTTCATTCAGATAGGGGAGAGCCGGGAATGGTGAAATAAACACAACCCCTGTAATGTTAACACACACTTTGAATTAGAAATTAATCTCTCCTCTACTAGGTTGTAAACTCCAGATCAGTATCTGCTTTCCCTACCATTGTGTCCCTGGCAGTTAGCACAGGGAGTTCCAGCCTCAAAATAGGATCTGCTTGATAAATATTCGTTGGTTGAATGAATATTGACTCAAATTTATTATTTAAAAAAGAAAGTGTATCTCATTCCTTGCTGGTAGGAATGCAAAATGGTATAACCACTTTGGAAGACAGTTTGGCAACTTCTTTTTTATTTATTTATTTATTTATTTGGATGCGCCGGGTGTTAGTCACGGCACACAGGATCTTCGTTGCCACGTGTGGGATCTTTTAGTTGCGGCATGCGAACTCTTAGTTGCAGCATGTGGGATCTAGTTCCCTGACCAGGAATTGAACCCGGGCCCCCTGCATTGGGAGCGAGGAGTCTTAGCCACTGGACCACCAGGGAATTCCCAGTTTGGCAATTTCTTACAAAGCTAAACATAGTCTTGCTGTTGGATCCAGCAATCAGACTTCCAGCTATTTACCCAAATGAGCTGAAAATTCATGTCCACACAAAAACCTACACATGAATATTTACAGCAGTTTTATTCATAATTGCCAAATACTGGAAGCAACCAAATGTCCTTCAAAAGGTGAATGGATAGACACACAGTGGCATATCCATACAACGAATAGTATCCGGCAGTAAAAAGAAATGAGCTATCGGGGACTTCCCTGGTGGTGGAGTGGTTAAGACTCCGTACTCCCAATGCAGGGGGTGCGGATTCAATCCCTCCTCAGGGAACTAGATCCCACATGCATGTTGCAACTAAGAGTTCGCATGCCACAGCTAAGGAGCCGGCGAGCCGCAACTAGACCTGGCGCAACCAAATAAATGAATAAACATAAATAAATTTTAAAAAATTATATCTTCAATCTACTATAAAAAAAAAGAAAAAGAAAAAGAAATGAGCTATCAAGCCATTAGAAGATATGGAGGTGATCTTGGAGTGACAGCAGTGAGGTCTTAGTTCCCTGCCCAGGAATTGAACCTGGGTAGCCCAGATGAAAACCAGGAGTCCTAGCCACTAGAGCACCAGGGGCTAGAGGCTAGAAGCAAAGTGGCCCTGGCTCTTTCCCCCATTTTTAAAATTTATTTATTTATTTATTTATTTATGGCTGTGTTGGGTCTTCGTTTCTGTGCGAGGGCTTTCTCTAGTTGTGGCAAGCGGGGGCCACTCTTCATCGCGGTGCGCGGGCCTCTCACTATCGCGGCCTCTCTTGTTGCGGAGCACAGGCTCCAGACGCGCAGGCTCAGTAATTGTGGCTCACGGGCCCAGCTGCTCTGCGGCATGGGATCTTCCCAGACCAGGGCTCGAACCCATGTCCCCTGCATTAGCAGGCAGATTCTCAACCACTGCGCCACCGGGGAAGCCCTCTTTCCCCCATTTGAGAGCAAGAATGTTTCAAGGAGGCAAAAACTGTAAAAAACTGGTACAAACTTTATTATTAGAGACACAGCAGTATGGGAGAGCACACAGAGAAACAGTTTATTTATTTAAGTCGAAGCTAGGCAGAAATACACACCCAGAGAGAAAGGGTGTAGGCATCCTTTATAATGAGGAGGGGAGTAAAGAGGTGATTTAAATCACTTATATAGGACAGTTCTTCCTGGTCTTTGTTTACCTTTGGCCAATTATCTCTTTTCTTTTTTCACACATGACTGGTCCTAGGACCCTCCCCAAGCTGTGTGTGCAACTTTTTGCTAAGATGGATTCCACCGCAGAGGCCTGTGGGTATATGTCCACACTTATTATGGGGTGGTGCCCCCTCCCTTTTTGACCCCCAAGGAGCCTTCCGGCACATGTCCAGACAGGGAAGTTTTCCTTGACCTCAGGAGTGGTCATCTTATCTCTTTACTTCAGCAGAGCTCAGCTTCTGCCACTAGCTCTGTCCTTGGAGCGTCTGGGTGAGAACAGAGCTTCAGTGTTACTCCACTTGACAAACCCCAGCTGTCCAGCCCAGGGGCCCATCTATCTCCTACTATAGAGGAACTTTAAATGCATGTTGCTTAGTGAAAGAAGGGAGTCTGAAAAGGCTGCATACTGTCTGATTCCAACTATATGACATTCTGGAAAAGGCAAAACTTTAGGGACAGTAAAAAAGATCAGAGTCCCTGTGGTTACCAGGGGCTCGAGGGGTGGGGGAGGTAGGTGGAGCACAGAGGATTTTTAGGGCAGTGAATCAATTTTGTATGATACTGTAATGGTAGATATATGACATTATGCATTTGTCAAAACTCTTAGAATGTACAACACAAAGAGTGAACCCTAATGTAAACTGTGAACAATGCGTCAATATTGGTTCATCAACTATAACAAATGTACACATTAACACATGTTAACAACAGAAACTGAGTGGGGGTTATGTGGGAACTCTGTACTATCTGTTCAATTTTCGGTAAACCTAAATCTGCTCTAAAAAAGTAAAGTCTGATAATTAAAAGAGAGAGTAGATGAGCGAATCTATAAAATAATTGGATTAAATTATTGCCACCTCTGAATCACACTCCAGCTCTGTGCCTCAGGGTCCCCATGTGTAAAACCAAGCTGAGGTTTGAGTTTCGCGCCCGACGGGAGGAGAGGGTAGCTCTCCTTTCGTGCGAGGGTTCAGGAGAGAACCCGATACCGTGCGCATTTGGACACCCAGGCCTGCGATGAGCCCCGCCCACCCCCGGGAGCCCGCCCCCGGGAGCCAGTCCCAGGCCCACACGCTCCCGCAGCCCGGCGCATAGGCCGCGCCCCCGCACGCCATTGGCTCTCCGATTGGACGGTTCGGAGGAGGTGTTGGCGGAAGGGGTGAGTCTGATTGGCTGGGCGGGGCCGACGGTGTGCGACGAACATGGCGGAGCGCGGGAGGAAGCGGCCCTGCGGCCCGGTAGGTGGAGGGATGTGGGATCCCGCGGCAGGGCGCGGGGTGGAGGCAAGAGAAAGAGCCGCTTGGGGGCCCGTGGCGGGGCCTGGCCGCACGTCTAGCTCCCTGCTCGTCGCTGCTCCGCGGCCCGAGTCCCCGAGGTGCCGCATGCTCATGGCCTCAAGCACCCCTGTCCGGATGAGAACCGGAGGTGGGAGCCGGGGTTCGAGTCAGAGCCGGGATTGCGTTGGGTAACTCATTGCCCGGGGCCCGGATTCAGAAGACCGGACCCGGCTCGGAATCCCGAGCCCTTTCGTGGCGTATTTCTTCTGACACCAGGGCGACAGTGGGCAGGTCCTGTTCCCCTGAACCTGTTTCCTCTTCTCTCCAGTGGGAACGCATTAAACAATTTATTGAACGCTTACTGTGTGCCAGGTGTGGTCTCAGGCACTGGGGGTACGACAGGTCCCTGCCCTCCTGATGCTGTCTCTGGGCAGCAGGAGTGTGTGTGTTGAGGGGAGGATTCCCTCGTTTCCTCACCACCCGCATTTAAAGAGAGGGGACAGCTGTGGAGCAGCAAGTGGGACCTCCTCTGAGGTGTGACCATTCAGCCTCACTCCTATATCTCCTCCCACTCCTACTCCAGGGTGAACATGGCCAGAGGGTGGAATGGCGAAAATGGAAGCAACAGAGTAAGTAAGGGACCGGGGCAGTGGGCTCAGATGGGGAGCTGAGCGTCTGTGCTTACCTCTCCCTGAGGCCACTCCATCAGTGCACAGCTGAATCTTGGGGAAAAGCCACCAGATTTGTCCCCTCTAGGTCCCACAGTACCCAAAATGGAGAAGAAGGGGCCAGAAGCCCTGGGAGGCTCCTTTGGCTGCTCTCTCAGCAGCATTGGAGAGCCCAGGCTGACCCTACTAAGAGGACATCACCTCCTGGACTGCTCCAAGTCCTCCTCACCTCCAAGTCCCTCTTCCCTCCACCAATCGGGATGTCCTCTCATCCAGAAAAAGAGGAGAGGGCTTCCCTGGTGGCGCAGTGGTTGGGAATCTGCCTGCCAATGCAGGGGACACGGGTTCGCGCCCTGGTCTGGGAGGATCCCTCATGCCGCGGAGCAACTAAGCCCGTGAGCCACAACTGCTGAGCCTGCGCGTCTGGAGCCTGTGCTCCGCAACGGGAGAGGCCGCAGCAGTGAGAGGCCCACGCACCGCGATGGGGAGTGGCCCCCGCTTGCCACAGCTGGAGGGGGCCCTCGCACAGAAACGAAGACCCAACACAGCCATAAATAAATAAATAAATAAATAAATAAATTTCTAGAAAAAGAGGAGAAAAAGAAGTGGAAGGATCTCAAGATGATGAAAAAACTGGAGCGGCAGCGAGTGCAGGAGGAACAGGCAAAGCGACAGCAGGAGGAGGAGGCAGCTGCCCAGAGGGAGGATCGGGGTGAGCAAGCTGGGTCCTGCACAGGGCAGAGAACGTTATAGCTGGAAGGGCCCTTAGGGGCCAGTGGGTCCAGACATCTTGTCCTGATGGAGAAAATGAGGCTCAGAGAATGGGAGGGACCCAGAAGACTGAGTCCTAACTTCCTACTTAGGTAGATTTCGATTCTGTGGAGGGTACACATCATACATCATCACTTTATGCCTCTAGAACCTCATCATTGTAATGATAGTTAATTTTTTACTTTTTTATTGATCACTTTGTGTACTTTAATTTCACTTTTCATTTAATTATTTTGATTTCATAATAAGAATGTCTCTTTTTTCTCATTAAATAATACATGCTCAAAACAAAACTCCCCAAACAGTACAGAAGACGATAAAGAAAGGAAAAATCCCAGCAAACATTGCAGTTAACGTTTCTCCAGCTATGTTAACACCCACTTATATACAGGTAGAGAGGTATATAGATACAGTTTTACAAAAGCGAGACTGCTTTATCCACGCACTTCTGGAGCTGTTTTTTCTCATCCCACGTTGTGTCCTGGATGTCCTTCCGTGTTCGTACATCTGGATCTACCCTAACAAGTTGTATCTTTCCTCCTCGGCCGGACCCAAAGGTCTGGAGGGTCAGGGGGCCATATTGTACCCTGTAAGCCCAGTGGTTACCAGTGATGATGGTGACAGTGGGGACAGAAACTGAGCATGTCAGCTGTCTCAGACACCGGGAAAGCCCTTTATCTCCTGTGGCTCCCTTTGGACAACTCTGGGAGGGAAAGTGTGGTGGTCCCTCTGAAGCCAGCTGTCCTGCCTTTTGTGTGACCTTGGGTCACATATTTGACCTCTGTGGGCTGAAGGTTCCCCACCTCTCAATCGGGATCATGGTAGTACCTACTTCCTAGGGTTATTGGTTAAATGTGCACCTATAAAAGGCACTAAGAATAAATATTAACTCATTATCATCCCTATTTGACGCCTGGAGAACTGAGGCAGTAGGGGGCAGAGGATGTGAATATAGGTCAGTTCTTCTAACCGCTCCCTTGCCTTGCCCAGTGGTATGCCCTTCTTATGGGAGTCCTGGAGACCTCTGAGTCCATTTTCTTCCTGGGGAGATTGAGGCCCAGAGAGGGGAGTTGGATCTATGCTGCTTAGCTCAAAATTCCTCACAGTAGGAAAATTCTCTAACTCTGGGCCCTGGGATTAGAGCAAGGGAGGGGAGGGATGGCCCTGGCCTCTCTGGCTGACCATGAACACCCCTGTCCTGCCCAGGGCGGCACTACACCC
This sequence comes from Balaenoptera musculus, assembly GCF_009873245.2. NCBI lineage: Eukaryota > Metazoa > Chordata > Mammalia > Artiodactyla > Balaenopteridae > Balaenoptera > Balaenoptera musculus. The sequence continues at coordinate 109,240,167 of NC_045790.1, read as the reverse complement.
TTAGCGTGGCCCTTCCGGGCTCCATCCTGGACAACGCCCAGTCGCCTGAGCTTCGCACCTACCTGGCCGGCCAGATTGCTAGAGCCTGCACCATCTTCTGCGTGGATGAGATTGTGGTGTTTGATGAAGAGGGCCAAGATGCCAAGTGAGGGGCCATCCAGCGGGTCCCAGGGCTTAGGGAGAAGGGAGGGGCTGCCAGGATTGGCTGGGCTTCCCTTTTTTCCCTGCCTACTTGCCTGGGCTGAGAATCCTGTCTGAATGCCCACATTGTAACCCTGGCGGGTCGAGTTGCAAAGCAGGGGCGCTGCAGAGGTCATACTGGGGGGAGGAGCTCTTGAAGGAAACCCGGTGGGCTTGAGCCCTATCTTTCTCTCTCCAGGACTGTGGAGGGGGAATTCAGGGGAGTCGGCAAGAAGGGGCAGGCGTGCGTGCAGCTGGCCCGGATCCTGCAGTACCTGGAGTGTCCACAGTAAGGGCATGAAGGACAGACTTGCCAGAGCATGTGGGAGGGGTGGGCACGGTGCAGGTCCGATGGGAGGTGGCCTCCCTGAGATCTGCGTCCTTTCCTAGGTACCTAAGAAAAGCATTCTTCCCCAAGCATCAGGATCTACAGTTTGCAGGTAAGGCTGGGAGGGTCTGACCCCCATTTCCCATGGATCATCCCCCAGACCCTGAGAAATCATGATACAGTTGGGAAAGCAAGACCAGGCAGGGCAAGGCCTGTGGCTGGTGGTAAGCAGCAGATCTGTGGCAGAGCTGGAACCTGAACCAGGGTTCCCAGCCTTACCTTCCACGCCTCCGTGTGCCTCTGCACCTCCCAGAATCTTCCTGGCCCTCCCCAACCACAGGGCTCCTGAACCCCTTGGACAGCCCTCACCACATGCGTCAGGATGAGGAATCTGAGTTCCGAGAGGGCATCGTGGTGGACCGGCCCACCCGGCCGGGCCAGGGCTCCTTTGTCAACTGTGGCATGAAGAAGGTAGGAATTGGAGGGTGGGTCGAGACACGTTTCCCAGACACACCCTGGCTACGGAGGGCACATGGGTGGGGAGCCCTGGCCCCAGGCATCTCTGCCTGCCAGTCCCCCATTGATGCAGATTTGGGCCAGAGAAGTGCCTAAAATGTGGCTCAACAGATAAAGCCAGGAGCAAAATTTACTGTTTTAGAAAAATCAAATCAACAGAAGATAGTCCTTATACGAAAAACAAACCAAAACAAAACCTGGGAAAATCAAGTTCACAATGCCTCTGGGGCTGCTCCAGGGCGCTGCCAAGCCAGGGAGCATTCATTTGCTGCCTGTTAATCCTAAGTCTCGTAGAGAAGGAGGCAGAAACATTTAAATGGATGAGGATCACAGATCTGAGATAACTGGCTAAAAACAGACCAGGATGACCCAGACCCAGATGAAGAGAGAAATGAATGTGCAACCCTCAAAAGAGAAAGTGTCCCATCCTGAATTCAAAACTGGTACAAGGGAATTCCCTCGCAGTCCAGTGATTAGGACTCCGCGCTTTCACTGCCGAGGGCGTGGGTTCAATCCCTGGTCAGGGAACTGAGATTCCACAAGCCATGCAGCACAGGGGAAAAAAAAAAACTAAAATTGGGACAAAACACAAACATCAAGTGTCCTTCCTCACAGGCTCCCATGTAGTCAGCATTTACTTCATGCCAGGCCCTGTGCAGTGTAACAATAGCTATTGTTTATGGAACATCTTCTGTTTGACAGATTAGGACACTAAGGCTCAGAGGGGTTAAGTGACCACTCAAACTGCTATAGCTAGTAAGTGGCATAGCCACCAAAATGTAGGAAACTGGGATTTCATCTACTCATGAAATACTTCCTACTCTGTGCCAGGCCTGGACCAGTGTCTTTTTTTTTTTTTTTATAAATTTATCTATTGATTTATTTAATTTATTTTTGGCTGCGTTGGGTCTTCGTTGCTGTGCACAGGCTTTCTCTAGTTGCGGTGAGCAGGGCCTACTCTTCGTTGCGGTGCACGGGCTTCTCATTGTGGTGGCTTCTCTTTTTGTGGAGCACGGGCTCTAGGCACACAGGCTTCAGTAGTTGTGGTGCACGGGCTTCAGTAGTTGTGGCTCGCGGGCTCAGTAGTTGTGGCGCACGGGCTTAATTGCTGTGCGGCATGTGGGATCTTCCCAGACCAGGGATTGAACCCGTGTCCCCTGCATTGGCAGGCGGATTCTTAACCACTGCGCCACCAGGGAAGTCCGTGGACCAGTGCCTTGCAGTAGTCGTTTTGCAAGAATGGTCTCTTGGACTTCCCTGGTGGCGCACTGGTTAAGAATCTGCCTGCCAATGCAGGGGACACGGGTTTGAGCCCTGCTCCAGGAAGATCCTACATGCCGCAGAGCAACTAAGCCTGTGCGCCACAACTGCTGAGCCTGAGCTCTAGACGCCCAAGAGCCACAGCTACTGAGCCTGAGCGCCACAACTACTGAAGCCCATGCGCCTAGAGCCTGTGCTCTGCAACAAAAGAAGCCACTGCAATGAGAAGCCCGCGCACCTCAATGAAGAGTAGCCCCTGCTCGCTGCAATTAGAGAAAGCCCGTGCGCAGCAACGAAGACCCAAGGCAGCCAAAATTAATTAATTAATTAATAATTTTTTAAAAAGAATGGTCTCTGTGAGCAGGTCTGGCCCAGGTGCCGGGGAGCGGGGCGCGAAGGGTGACCTGGACCCCTGAGGTGCCCCCATGCCTGGGAGAGCAGTGACCCCCGCTCTCCTGCGGGGAACAGCACCAGTTTCTTCTGGCTTCTTCCCAGGAGGTGAAGATCGACAAGCACTTGGAGCCTGGACTCCGGGTGACAGTGCGGCTGAACCAGCAGCAGCTCCCAGGTACCCTAAAGCGTCCCCAGCCTGGCCAGCCTGCGGGCTCGGAGCCACCTCCTTCCACTTCCTTGTCCCCTCGCCCCGTCTTCACAGCCTGTCTGCTTCCCCTCCAGAAAGCAAGACCTACCGTGGAAAAGTCGTGTCGTCACAGGACCCTCGCACCAAAGCTGGTCTCTACTGGGGCTACACGGTCCGCCTGGCCTCCTGCCTTAGTAAGGACAGAGCTTCCTCCTGTGAATATCCATCCTCTCTCTCTGGGAGGCCACAGAGAGCCTTGCTTGACCCAAAAGTCAGACCGGGGTCCTAACCCTACTCACTTGCCGTGCGACTTGGGCAAGTGCCTTTCCTTCTCTGGGCCTTGGTCTCCTTGAGTGCACTGCCTGGAATGCTTTTAAGGACTTCTGAGGAAAAGCGTCTTTAATGATGTCTGCCATGGGGTCCGGAATGGGGGCAAAAGGGCCAGATAAGCCAGAGGTCCACTACTTGCTTTTGGAGCTCCTTGCTGCCCACCCTCTGCTTTGTCTCCCCAAGCCGGTACACGCACGGTCTCTGCCTGTTCCATCGCTGACTTCCCAGCAAGAGTGAGGGGCCTGGCTGTGGCTCTCTTACCTAAACCACGCCCCCCAACACGCACGCGCAGCCAAGTGGCAGTGGCTTGTGGAGAACAGAGCCCCCAGTGAGCTGGCCTCCCCACCAGGTGCTGTGTTTGCTGAGGCCCCCTTCCAGGATGGCTATGACCTGACCATTGGGACATCAGAGCGAGGCTCAGACGTGGCCTCCGCCCAGCTTCCCAACTTCAGGTGGGTCCAGCCAGGGGAGGAGGAATGGAGCAGGGGACAGGACTGGTGGGGTCAGAGCTGTACGGACCGGGCCCCTGCACGTATGGGGGAGCTGAGAGCCCTGGGGGCTGCACTCAGTGGGCCTTGATGGGCAGTCAGTGACCCCCCTCCTGTGGGCACCAGGCACGCTCTCGTGGTGTTTGGGGGCCTCCAAGGGCTGGAAGCTGGAGTGGATGCTGACCCCAACCTGGAGGTGGCTGAGCCCAGTGTCCTCTTCGATCGGTACGTCAACACCTGCCCCAACCAGGGCAGCCGCACCATCCGCACCGAGGTGAGCCCGCCCTCCTCCCCGACCTCCAGGCCCAGCCTGCTTTGGACGGAGCCTTGGGTTCCATCCAGAGGGGGGCGTTGCAACCCTCTCCCCGTCCCCACCCCGCCCAGGGCTGCCCTGAGCCAGCCTCCTCTAGGCCTCCTCGCCCCCTTTGGCCTCTCACCACAGCAGAACTGCAGCAGGGACAAGTTAAGAGTGAGCTGGGAGTTGGGAATCCTGGGTGCTGGTGCCCATCCAGCTGCTCCCAGGCTGGCTGACCCAGGAGACCCCACCCATCCCTGCTCTAGGCCTGTTCCCTTAGCTATACGCTCCGTGTTCCACTTCCCCGTGTCTGACCCTGGTGGGCAGGGCAGGCCTCCTCTCTGGCACCTCTGTCCCACGGGGGACAGGATGCGACCAGCTCTGAGAGCTTTCCACCTGGGCAGCCACTTCTGAGGGCAGCACAGAACGCTGTACCTGTGGGCACTTCCTGGGGGAAGGTGCCACTGCTTCCACTGGTCTCAAAGGGTGGTGACCAAACAGGTGGACAGCCTCAGTCTACCTATCCCTGAGAGCCCTGCCAGGGCCAGGTGTCACACGCTTGCCAGCCACAGCCTCCCAGCAGGAATCCCTGCTCCCACCCTTCTGACACCTGCACAGAGGGCCCTGCTGCCCGTCACCTCCCCCTCCCCCACCCTGGGAAGCAGCTATTACGATCACCCCCATTTTACAGAGGAGGATACTGAGAAGCAGAGAGGTGAGGCCCTTTCCTGGCCAGTGACAGATCTGCAGGATGAAGCTGGGCCTGTGCTTCACACCCCCCTACCCCAGGCCCTGCTGAGGGCAGCATACCCCAAGGGGCTGGGTCCTGGGCAGTGGGGCACCCGCTAGCCTCCCAGGCCCCAGCCTGTTGCTGCGCTTCTCTTCCAGGAAGCCATCCTGATCTCCCTGGCTGCCCTGCAGCCTGGCCTCACCCAGGCGGGTGCCCGGCCCAGCTGAAGGTTCTGTCGGGCCCAAGATGGCACAGAAGCAGTGGTGAAGCCAGAGGTTTCCATGGGTCACCTGGGACAGACACACCTAAGACTTGTCTCCAAAAATAAACACCTTTTAATTCGACCCAGTCCCCCCGACCCCACAGTCTGGCTGGGGCTGCCTTTACTTGCTGCCTGCAGTGATGGCCTTAAGGCTGCCTGTCCGTGCCAGGATATTTGGCACAAAGAGCAGCCCCGAGGCCCGCTCAATGCTCTCGATGGGCACCAGGAAGCGCTCCAGTGGGACTGTCTCATCCACAGGCGCGTTGGGCATCACATAGGAGCGGAGTTCGATCTGCCCGCCTGCTGCCTCCAGGATCAGCACTTTGAAGAAGTGGGTGGGCACCGCCACGTGGTTCTTGCCAATTACCTGGTACTTCACATAGGACTTCCCATCAGCCTCCGTCCTGTGGGCAGACCCAGGCACACATGGCCCTTTAGGGCTCCTGGGGGCTTGGTCAGACCCAAGGCCACCGCCTCCAGGAAGCCTTCCTTGACCCGACCTCCAGCTTGTGTCAACCTGCAGGACCACCCCTCAGCGTGAGCTTCTTTGCCCTGCTTGGCTCCCCCAGGAGGCTGGGAGCTCCCTGCAGGGTAGAGACTCACTCTTCCCCTGTTTTCTCCATGTCCAACACTGGGTCAGGCAGAGTGGGTGGTGGCAATAAACGCTGCAGAAAGAATCAGGCCTTCATTCACATTCATCCGTGTGGACCCTTGATTATTGTCTGTCTCTCCCTGTGGAGGGTGGGCACCAAATGGGCAGGGCTGTGGCAGCAGAATTCCCAGCACCAGCACAGGGCCTAGGGCAGAGCAGGTGCCCAGAGCACTGGATGGGTGACTTCAGGCTAAGCCTCCACGGCGTCCGCTCCATTTCAGCAGGCCAGAGGAGGCACTTGCTAATTAAAGTACATCAGTGTCCCAGCCACCGCCTCAGCAGGCCCGTGCTGAGCCCTTACTACGGTGACATCCACCATCCTGCTTTGTCCCTTAAACAACCACGTGGTAGCTAATGGGTATTATCCCCATTTTACAGGAGAGGATGTTGAGTTCATTTGCCCACGGCACCCAGAAACGAGGTGACAGGGCCTGGATTCCATCCCAGGCAGAGCCAGCTGTTTGGCCACAACCTCTAGCCTCACTCATCCCAGTCCTCAGCAGGCTAGAAAAATCACCAAGCAAGCTCAGAAGAGCTCAGTCCCTTCTACCTGGGAGGCCAGGCTGCAGAGGGACAAGAGTAAAGGCTCAGGGTCAGGGAGATGGAGTTCAAACCTGGCTCCAGGGGAAGCATAGGGGAAGGCTGCTCCAAGCAGGGGAGACCGAAGACGAGAGCCTAGTGCAAGGGTTTCTACCCGTGCAGAACACAGAGTTAGGTGGATGTGAAAAGAGATGACACAGGAGAGAGGAACAGGGCAGATTCAGGGCCTGGTGCCCACGGGCAGAGGAGATGTCTAGGTGGGTACCCCAAAGGTCTCTGTGGAGTAGAACTGGGGGGCCCGAGACAGGGAATGGACAGACTCGCCAAGAAACCAGATGAGTGGGGACCTGGCGGTGTTGACACAGAGCCTAGGGGGAGACTGGACGGGATGACTGGGAGGTGCCCCCCAGCTCTAGCCTTACCTGGGCAGGAAGAGAGGCCCCGTGCAGACATAGACATTTTGGTAGGTGCGGGTCAGGCTGCGGCTGTACTTTTCCAGGTTGTTCCAGGCATTCTGGTTGAGGTGGGGCACCTGGCAGGAGAAGTGGGCTTCAGTGAGGCTGGCTGGGACACTTGCAGTCAGAGGGCTGCCCCAGGCCCTGAGGGGCTGGCACTGGCATGGAGCCAGAAGGTTCCAGCGGGGGTGGGGGGGTGGGAACAAGCATGCGGAGGAAACAGGTTCATGGAAGGAGAGTCACTTAGAGCACATAGTCACGAGGGTGGGGCCCAGATAGAGCTCAAGGAGCTGCTACTTTCGTCCAGCTAGACTGGGAGAACTAGCATCCCAGGTCTCAAAGCTGTTTCTCAGCTCCAAAGAGCCATATGAAGGAAAGGAGCAAATCTCCCAGAGAGAAACAGGCCTGCCCCCTGCCCCCAGGGGCTCATGGGAAGACCAGCTCTCCCAACCATCTCTCCTTTCCTTTTCCTAGTCTGAACCGCATGCAGAGCTAAGCGGGGAAGGTCAGGAATCTGCTCCTGACTCCACCACTTGAGCTCTCCAGTCCTCAGCACAGCGTTTAGTCAAATGGGTAGCACAGTCAGGTCAGAGAGGCTGGGACCTCACAAGCCTCACTCAGAGCCTGACATCCGTCTCCACGTGGGTGTCAGGCCCTGGTGGGAACAGGGCTAGAGGCTAGTCCAGGCGCACAGCGACTGCTACTAACAGCCACTGCGTGCAGCTATCTTTCCTTTTACTCCTGGAAGGAAGGCAGGGTAGGACAATGGCTGAAAGCTCAGGGTCCTCTAGGCAGACTGCCTGGGTCTCCACCCACTGACACTGTGCCAGTCACTTTGTCTCTCCGAGAATCACTTCCCTCATTATAGCTGGTATGTATTGAATGCTTGCCGTGGGCCAGAAAGTGTGCTCAGTACTTTTACGTGCATGGTATCCCGAGTTCCTCAGCGCCTCTGCACGAGGTAGGTGAATAACAGTTTTATCCCCATTTTACAGACAAGGAAACTGAAGATCAGAGAGGCGCCCGGGGGCCCTCGGTTAAGATCAGAGTGCAGAGTGGGTGCTCAGCGCTCCACCGCTCCGTCCCTTCCGCCTGCGGCGCGCGGTGTGTTTAGCCAGGCCTCTGGCATAGAGCGCGCACTCGGCAGCTTTCCCATCTGCAGGGGAGCAAATCGAGGCTCAGAGGCGAGCGGTGGCCTCGCCTTCCGCCGCCGGGGCAGGGGGCGCAGGCGATACCTGGGGTGCGATGTTGCTCAGGTAGAAGGTGTCGTCCATGGCCTTCTGGCTCCAGCGGTGGTTGGCGGCGGCGGCGAGATGGCCGCGGTCGAAGCCGCTGCCCCCGTAGTCGGCGTTGGTGGCACGGTGATACGCATGCACCGAGTCGTCCTCGTGGAAGTCGCAGGAGCGGCGGTCGCCGTCGCCGCGGAGACTCTCAGGCCGCAGCTGCTCGACCACCCAGAGCGCGCCGCGGGTGCGCGGGTCGTAACACAGCATGTACGACTCGCGGCTCTTGAGCTGCGCCACCCCGGGCAGCCCGTACTTCGCCAACTCGCCGGTGCTGCCGCCCGTCGGAGCCCCGGGCACGGCGGGAAGCCCGGCCGCCGCCGCCACAGGCAGCACGGGCAGCCGGCTCAGCAGCCCCGGCGCCGCCCATGCGTCCGCCCGCCGCCGCCGCCGCCGCCAGCCCTCGGCGGCTGCACCCAGCCCTGCGCCCAGCGCCAGGGTCAAGCCGGCCCGAAGCAACTGCCTGGCCATGGATTGTGGCCGGAGTGCGGATGGAGAGCGGTCTGCGGAGACGAAGGAAAGCCTCGCCCTCACGCGTGCGACCCGGGAGGCTCTGAAAGGGGCCGCACAGGCCTGCGGGGCCCACCGCGAGGATAGCGCCGAGTGGAGGCGTAAGACAGCGGAGCGCGGGTCCCTTCCACTCCCGAACGCTCCAAAGTATTAGTATTATACTCAGGAGGCCAACAACAGGGGTCAGGACCGGCCCAACTGGACCTCCCGGCGCCCTTTCTTCGCCCTTGTAAGACTGGGCGCCGAGGGCGTGGCATCGCCGCCGCGGTTTATGATTGGCTGCCCCCAGAACCGGCTCCGCCCCGCCAGGTCGCCTTGGTCTCCACCGAGGGATCTTCCCGCTCTGCCAACTAAGATCCCGCAAGCCCCACAGCGGCCAAAAAAAAAAAGCCTTAAAAAGGTTCATACCTTCTAAATCACTTAGAGGAATGAGCTGGGGAAATAAATCAGGAATGCAAGGATTCCCCACCGTATTACTTATAATAGAGGCCGGGGAATAAGCAAAATATTCGGAAATAGGCACTGGTTCCGGACATTTTTAGCACATTAGATAGAATAGTATCTAGACCATAAAAATATTTTTAAATCATACAGCAACCTGCTCACCACCTAACGTGAAGGGAGAGACAATACACAAAACTCCGTATCAAGAAAATGACAATTATATAATAGTAATTACATCAACGAAGAAAAGACCAACATGTTACCGGCGATTTTCTCCAGATTGTGGGCTGTGAACGACTTGTTGAATTTCAAAATTTTTTCAATCTAAAAAATAACTTGCTATGAAATCATAATGTAATAATACCTTCTGGCCCAGTGTACACTCTCTCCTCCCTACAACTGCAAATTGCAGTTGTTAAAGAAGAGTTGAATAGGCCCTTCCAACAATTTCCTAACCTTTTCCTTTGACCATTCTAGGAGCTTCCTGACTCCATCTTTGCTCAAACGTTTTTTCCTGCTCCGAGGTCTTGAAGGTTTCAGCCCATCACAGAACCAATGCCCACTGCAAAGAACACATGATTTATTAAAGACAACTTATCATCAACAGCATTGATTCAAAGAACAAAACAGACGAAAAAACAAAAGCAGACTAACATTCTGACCCTTGGAATGAGACCTGCTGAATTCATACAGCCCATTCTCTAAGTGTCCAAAGTCCTGGGGACAACTTCCCAAGCAGGAAGCCTCGGGGTCTCTAGCTCTCTGGGGACCTCCCTTGAGAGTCTGGGGAGGGAGAATTGCCAAGGGCAGGTCCTCCCATTGGCAAGCTCAGTCTAACCTGGACGTGGTTCCTGTGCTCTTTTGACCTTCATCACAAGGTCAAGGAGAGGGCACTGGACCCAGGTCTGCCACTGAGGCAAATGAGATGCAGTGATTCAAGTAGTATGGTACCAGGAGGGAAGGCAGAGGGACAGGCAAGAGGCAATGCATCAGGTGTCCTGGGCAGTGCCTGCTGGGACCCAGGCTGTGGTCCAAGCGACAGGCTGTGAAGGGATCAAGTTGTGACTGAACCACCAGCTGACAAGTTCTGGGAAGAGGGTGAGCCAGGCTGCTGGGAAGCAGCGTTTCTACCCCGTGCCGGGGTCTTGGAGGCTGGCAAGGATACCAACTCTCTCGTCTCCCTTACACCCAGTTCTATTACAGAGCTCAGGGCCCTCCCAGCCAGGACCTGCTGGAAAACCAGGAAGGTCCTAGAGGCAGGGGGAGAGGATGTTGACTGACCTTGGAAGGTCAGGAAGACCATGACTCCAGCTGGTTTCCACCATTCCAGCCCTACCCTTCATCCCCAAATCAAGCACTTGCCAATCTGCAATAAATAACCAGGAGTCTGAATAAATAGTAAAAATCTCCCAAATACTGTGCTGGGAGAGGAGGAGGAAAAAGGCAAGTGCGTGGAGTCCTAGAAGCATCCAAGGGACAGCCTGGAAAGGCGCCTCCTTGGGGAAGCTGTTCCCGGCCCATAGCCACAAGTCCTGGCTGTCAGGCTAAGGAAGTTTCCGGGGGGCCTGAGGGTCCCTGCTGGCCAGTCTGGGGAGATGAAGAGGGCCCATGCTACGTCACCCAGCCTTCCAGATGCAAACCAGCTGCCTCCTCACAAAAGGAGGAAGGGCCTTGGTCAGAACAGGCCCACAACTCCCACAGCCCAGCGTGGGAGGGGCCGGCTGCTCCTCCTCGGTACGCACGTGCCCCACATCCTGGGAGCAGCCCGAGCAGGTGACCGGAGAAGGGCCTGCACCTCCTTCAGCTCCCCTGCCTGAGGGAGACATGGCTCTCCTGGCCCTGACAGGACCCAGGCCTTTGAGCTCGGCCACGCCTGACCCAGAGAGGCTCCCTTCGGTCCCACTGCCCATTATGGGGTTCGCCTGCCCTGGGCCGGCACCTGGAAGCCATGGGAACGACTACGCCTCAGAGGCACCTGGATCCCAACCTTAATGTCCTTTTTCTTTTGGGAGAGAAGGACTTTTGGGGGAACCTCTGGAAGACCCAGCTCTCCCTCTCCTCCCCCCTCCCTCCCTGGGCAGGTGGGTGAGGCGCAAAGCTTCATGGGCTATTAATTCTCAGCAACTCTGGGTTTCCAAGAATCCTGCGGTGGGGCAAGGGTTCAGGGCACTCGAGTGAGGCACTGTGGACTGGGAGCCCTGGGAGCCTAGAGCTGGGAGATGGGCACAGGCTGCAGAGGTCAAGGCCGACCTCCAGGAGCCTGGCTGAGCCAGACCCTTCATCCTGTCTCCAGGGTTCTTGGGCATAGAGAGGAGGGTGGGGGAGGGGCTGGGGATAAGGCAACCCAAAGAGAGGGGAGAGAGCGAGCAACGGAGAGAGGGGCAGACAGAGTGAGAGCCACACCCCCTCAGTGAAAGAGGTGGAAGGAGAGAGAGGGAGACGGAGGCAGAGACAGACAAGGAGAAGCAAAGACCAAGAGGGAGTCACCTCCCTCCAGACACATGGAAACACACAGACAGAAGCACACGCGAGGGGGATTAAAAAACATACACAGCAACCCACAACTACACACACACACACACACACACACTCACACACACACTCCGTGGGAAAGAGACAGAGGGTGAGACCTGGGCCTGGCAGCCTCTTAGCTCCTTCACGGTGTCACCTTCCCTGTGGAGAAGCCCAAGCACCAACCTCCAGAAGTGGTTTCTGGCTCATCTGCCAAGCACCTCCCCGACCAGCGCCCAGAAGATGGAGCAAGAGAGCAGGAAGAGAGCAGCAGAGCAGAGGCAGGGAGGGGCCCTTGCCTGCCCCCAGGGCCCGCAATCTGCCCCAGCCCCAGGAAACCACCTCACAAGCTCCTGCCTTGCTCAGCAGCCTGGGCGAAGGGTCCAGGGTGGAAGGGGTGGAGTGGGGGGAGGAGCCAGGGCTCGGTGGTTAGGAAGGAGCAGGGCACAGCGGGCCCCCGGTGGGAGCGGCCAGGGTGAGAGGCCTGGAGCAGGCTGATCCTGCAGCGGCCCCTCTGGCTGGGACCCCACGGGCTCCTGCACGTCCCAGAAGCCAGGGCACAGCGGTCGGCGGTGGCTTCTCTCCCAAACCTGGGCCTCTTGCCGCCAGGCTACTGTGAGTCTTGGAGTTCCTTGGCTTTCTGTAGGATCTGGCAGATGTCTGTGATGGGGTAATCCTGGGCAGGGGAAAGGCCAACAGTATGCTTGAGAAGTCAGCTCACCCTTCACCACCTCTGCTGCTCCCGGCCCTCTCCAGTAGACCTGTCACCATGCTGGACCCCGGGCCTAAGGGATACCCCCACACTGCCCAGACCTTGCACGGAGCTATACTACACCCACTGCAGCAGTAACTTAACCAACCCAACCAGTCACCACCCAAAAGGTCTCACAGCCCCTTCCCTACGACAAGGACCACCTGCTTCACCTCTCCCCACTCCTGCCGTCGGACCCTGACCTCCACTGACAATGAGCCTGGAACAGGGCCGGATGCTGTCCATGTACTAGCTCACTGGGTCACCTCAACAGCCCGATGAGGGCTTACTGTGAACCTGCCCATTTTACACATCTAGTCAATGAAGTTATTGAAAACCAACCCCAGGCCAGGCGTTGGCAAAGAAATTAAGGCCTAGAGAGGTTGCCACTTAGCTTAGGTCACATGACTAGCACGGGAGAACAAAGATGTGAACCCAAAATCGTCTGACTCTCAAGTCCATGTTCTTAACCACTAAGGCCCACACTTTCCTTCCCCCGGTCTGAGCACGATTACCAACGGACATTATTAGCACGTACTGGGTAATAAGTCGCAGCCTTGAGTGAATGACTTGGCTTCTCTGAACCAGCTTGGTTTAGAGAAGCCAAGTCATTCACTCAAGGCCACACCACACTCAAGGTCAGTGGCAAAGCCAGATTCAACCCAGATCCAAACACAGATCTGCCTCAGGGGTCTGGACTCTTAAGCCCTGCTACCCTCTCCTGATCCTGACGCAGACTATCACAGCAGCTGGCATGGGGCGGCCGCCTGCTAAGTGTCTGTCTCATGGCTAAAGACTGAGCCTGCCCCTCCGAACTCCATTACCTGCAGGAGCCGCATGTTTACGGTAAAGTCCCCTTCCAGCAACTGCTCCCGGATCAGTCTAAGAAAAACAAGCAACAAAAGCACTGGGCCCCTGGGCCACTCTGAGTGCAGGCCCACCAGGCCCCTTCCCGCTCCTGCCGCCCCACCGCACCCGCAGCAAGTCTGGTTTGATGCTCGCCTGAGAATCCCAGAAGCTCTCACCAGCCTCTCGAGAGCAGGCCCTGCCCGCCCCCTGCTCGCGGCCACACTCACATGAGCATGGCGCAGCAGACCAGAAGGAGGAAATCAAAGCGGCTGTTGTCGGCAAACAGGGAGTCCCAGATCCGGATGACATCAGGCAGCAAGAACTCCTGGGACAGCAGCAGTGTCAGCCAGCGGAAGGCGAAGAACTGGGGCTTGATATTCTGCTCTTGCTGGGGAGACAGAGGTGCAGGGTGGGTGCAAGAATCCGTGTTGGCTGGTTGCCACGGAACACCATGCAACCTATTAGACATGAATTCATATAAGCAGCAGGCCAGGCGTGAGCGCCAGGCACGCTGAGGCGCGGATGGCACGGGGCTGCCTAGGGAGGCTCGCTCAGTGAAAGGGGAAGCTCCTGCTTGCTGCCAGCCAATGCTGTCAGATCGTCTGATGTTTTCAATTATTCCCAATGCAGACGAGCCCTCTGGTCAGCCACAGTGAATACTATTGACCGAAAAAGCATGTTACAAAACAGCAAGACATGATTCCGTATTTGTTTAAAAAGATATGTTTATATGTATCTTCTTGTTCACGAAACTTGTTTTGTTTGTAAATAAATATCCTTTCTACTGAACTGTTTCCTGAAATAAACATGGAATGCCACTCCACTAATTTTTAAAAATGAAGTTCATACTTCCTTTCTTGGAGGACTAACAGGCTGAAGTAAGAGCACCCAGTAAACGCCCTGCGCCACGCCTGGCACACGGGGCACTGTATCCACCTCCCCCACCCCCAGCCCGCTAGGCTCCCGCCACCTGCTGCCCAGGTCCCCCAGCCCCGCCTCGGCAGCCGGCTCAGCACTCCCTGGCAGCAGCAGCCACTCCCAATCCCCAGACGCAAGCCAGTCCTCATCCTGGGCCTGGGGCGCTCAGGAGCCTGCCGTCCTCCGCCCCCTTCCGTCTGCCCTGGCCCGTGTGCTGCTGGGGGTCCTCACCAGCTTCAGGTAGAGTTCCATGTCCTTATCCTTCAGGGTGGAATACACCTTTTCCATCTTGTAGGTGATGCCACACTGTGAGTCGTCAAGGCTCTTGATGAAGTTGTCCCGGATCTCAGCCATGAGGTTGGTGAAGCAGAAAAAGGTGTCCGCCTCGGCGTGCTCTGGGAGACGGGCAGGGTGAGGGCAGCCATGAGAGAACTGGCGCCCCCCCGTGTCCCACCCCACCGCTCAGCTACGTGAGACCCCCTCCCCTGAGCCTCACCAAGTCACCCCGCCTTGGTCAGGCTGCGCCCCTCCTCTGTCCGTGGCCACTCTCCACCCCCAGACTAAGGACATCACTTCTTTCTTCTCGCACCTCTGACCATGCTGTACACCAGCTCAGCGACTGACTACATGCTCTTCTGCTGACACGTTTTCAAATCATTATTTACTTAAATCCTTTCTATCGTTCAGCTTCCTATATATACAGCTCATCTCCTCTATCAGAAATTCAGTTACAGATAGCAAGAAATCAGTAAACACCTAACATTCTAGAAAGTTCAAGCCAGAAAAGATCTCAGAGATGATCCAGGCCAACCCGCTTATCCGACAGAAAATGGAGGCCCAAAAGAGGGAAGTGAGCTGCACAGCTTGATAAAATAAAGCCCATTAGCCTGGAGCCCGTGTATCTACCTTTCCACTCGCTGTTGGGGTCGGTGGCAAAGGTGTAGTACAGGGGCCCCACGATCTCATTCATGCCCTGCACGTAAGCGATGCCAGGGTTGAGCTTGGCGTAGATGAACAGAATCCGCTCCACGACCTCCCAGTGGGCCTCGCAGCCGTTGGGCAGCACCTCATACTCGTTCAGGGATGAGGGCGCCGCGTTCTTGTGCGGGGAACTCATCTGGGGGAGAAGAGGAGCTCGTTAAGGTGGGTGGCACTACCGACAGTATGTTCTCACCGGGTATGTTCACCCACAAGCCGAAACCTAACTTCCATCTCATGGGCAGCCCAGGGCACAGAGGAACGAGTCCAGCACCACCGGGAACAAGTGGACAAATCCAGAATGTATGACATTCTACAAGCCAGCTGGACTGCAATCTAATTTATGGTGATAAAGGTCAGGATAGTGCTTACCTCTGAGGGAAGGCGTACTGACCAGGAAGGGGCATGAGGGGACTTTCTGGATGATGGGAATGTTCCGTGTCTTGATCTGGTCGGCAGTTACACGGGTGTATACATAAGAAAAAGGTCATCTAGTTGTATACCTAAGATTTGTGCATTTATTGTGTGTAAGTTATACTTCAATTAAAAAAAAAAAACTTAAAAATATAAAAATATATCAAAAACAGACAACTGGTTAAGACTCTTCAAAAAGTCAAATGTTGAGGAGGGGGAAGTGGAGGCGTGCTCCAGATGAAGACACTAAAGAAACATAACATCCTAATGCAACGCATAAACCCTGAAGAGGTGCTGGTCTGGATTTAAAACAACAAAAACATTCTTAGTACGACTGAGGACACCCGATCCCGACTGAGGACACCCGATCCCGGACTGGATGTGAGGTCTTATTACGGACTACGGTTAATCTCCGTAGATGAGACAATGGTAAGGAGGATGTCCTTATTCTCACGGGATGCCTGCTGAAGTACTTGGAGGTGAAGGGTCAGGACGTCTGTCTATATATGACACACACACAAACATGGCCAAAGGTTAACAACTGTTGAATTTAGGTGGAAAGTATATAGGTGTGCGTTGTACTCTTCTTTCAACTTTTCTGAATGTTTCAAAATTTTTATAAGAAAAAGTTGGGAGATGAATGAAGAGATGATGATCCCCACTGAAAACTCATGCAATAGAGCAGAGGTCCCCAACATCAGGATCCCCTGGGAGCTTCATAAAGGTTCGGGTGCCTGGGGTTAACTGTATGAGAGCCACAGGCACACCCATGCAGGGACAGAGTATGAAGCTGTCCTGGAAGCCCAGGGTCCTGGAAACAGGAAACTCCCTTTTCCACTATATATACACGTGTATACACATATACATGCATGTACATGTGCACACACACAGACACACACATCACTAATGTTTACCCAGAGTGTTCTATTGCAAAACAGAGCTCCACAAGCCTTCCTGTTTAATGCCCTGAACAGCATAGAATACTCTCTCAACATCATTTTCAAGACGAGGAAACTGAGGCTCAGAAATGTTAGGCCACTCATCAGACATCTCGCATTACAGTGAGCCCAGACCAGCTCACTCTAGAACCCGAGGTCCAGGCCTCAGAGAGTGCCCACTGCTTTCCAAGAATCTGCACAGCCATGACCTCATTTCACCCTCTGGGCAATTCAAAAGCCAGACAGGGCAGAAATGATTACACCCAGTTTACAGAAGAAGAGGCGGAGGCCCAGGAAGGTGAGTCTGGTGTTAGTTGCCCGGGGTCAAACAGTCCGCTTCAACTCAAACTGCCCAGCCACTGGTCCAGAGGTCTAGTGATGGAGCTCTATCACCAGGACCAGGTCCAAACCTAAAATCAGTTCTCAGCCACCAATTACTGTAGTAAAATGAATGACAGAAGCCACGTCCCCATCTTGCCATGCAGCCAGAACATCAGCAGCCAAGCAGGAGGGCCACCAACCCAGCCAGCCACGGGGCCATTTAGCCAAGCATCTGGCACCTCCTGACACACCCAGCTCTGTCGTGAGCACGTGGAGCCCAGGGATCAGCCAGAACGGCCCCGTCACCCCGTGGCGGAAAACGGCTGCTCTCCTGGAAACACAAAGCCCTGATCGGTCACTCCACTTGGGGGAAACGAGCTTAGCTTGCTGGAGGTTACAGAGGATTTTTCCATTGTTGGAAGACAGCGAAAAATTTTGAGGAACAAGTCAAAGCTCCAGGTGCCAAAGCAGTAGGTGCAAATTAAGAAACAAGACAACATACTTGTTTAGCTATAAGCAGCTTCTCAGAATCACAGGAATCTGCTAGAAGGCTGAGGTTCAAACACTCAGCATCACCTGGCCAGCACAAGACCTATCATTCTTTTCTCCTAGGCCTCTCACACCCCTCCCCACTCCACCCCAGCCCCCACCCCCACCCACTCTTGCCTGGACACCTCAGCTGCCTCCCAGGTGGCCTCTCCACCTCCATTCCTGCCCCCGCCAGTCAAATCTTGTATAAAGGCAGACTTAAATCACATCCCTGCTCTTAGAATGGTGCAAGGGTCCCCAGCCCTCAGGATAAAGGCCCCGCGTGGCCTCACCACCACTCACCTCTCCAGCATCCTCCAGCAGACCTCCCCCCACCCCCCCGACCCCGCCCCGCCCCACCTCATGCTGGACTCCCTTCCTTGAACACACCCCGCTCTCTCCGGCCTGAGGACGTCCACACATGCCATTCGCTCCACCTGAAGTCTCTTTCCTCTTCATCCTTGGAGCCTCAGCTTAAATGTCACTTCCTCAGGGAAGTCTTCCCTGATGCCCAGACCAGGTCGGCTCCCCCCATCACTGTTCCCACCGCACTTCCTCATCACACTGGTAGTTACTTTTCCAAGCGCCGTCTACACCACAGACCAGAAGTGTGGCTCCTTCACTGCACAGCAGGGCCCTCCCCCACACCCATGACACCAGCCTTTGATGCCTGACTTTCAGAGAGAGCCTGGAGGGGGACCAGGCAGGACCAAGGCTGCTTTGGGTAACTCTCAGGGCAGACGGTCAGGGGTCTGATGGCCCGTGGCCACTAGTCCAAGAGAAGCAGGAAGGAAAAGGTCATCACGGGGCGTCCCTGGGGCTGCCAGGCGGCCTCTCACATTTGTGACCCCGCTCCGGTTCCGGGCCACCGTCTGGGATTTCAGTGTCGTCTGTTCCACCCGCTTACGAAGGGTCTCGAACTCATTCTGCGGATCCAGGATGAGGAGGCAGGGGTACTCGGTGGCCCTCTGGAAGAAGGATATGTCTGGGCACAGCCTTCTGTCAAGAGGGAACAGGGGAGGACTGTTACTCAGCGTGGAATTTTTAGGCATCCCACCAGCACCCTGCTGCCAGATGCCCCAGCATCCCCAAAGCCTCTGTATGTGTGTGTCTGTTTTTTAATTAATAACATTTTATTTCAAAAGCAATATAGTCATGGTATATGTATACATACCCATATATCTTAACGTGTATTTGCAAATAGACACACACACACGCATATATATTTTTAAGTGTCCTTAGGGTCTTAACTATTCTCCTAAAACAAACGCCTTTCCATGTCAAAAATACCTCATATGTACAAACGTATTAACTGCATTGTGGCTTAAAATGGTAAAAGAAGTTTAGTTAAGTTACACATTATACAATAGAATATTACACAGCTGACATGGGAGATGCTCAAGACAGAGCAAGAGAAAAAAGCAAGTTGGGAGACAGGCTCTAGATCGTGATCAAGTTTTTAAAATATATGTACTGCAGTACACGCGCATTTTCCAAAGATCTTATACAGAGCACATTGCAAACTTGCCCTCTAGAAACACTGAACAACGTGCTACAATCACTACCAGGGCAAGAAACTGTTTCCCCAGAACTGGGTTCAAGACGTGGTTCCTGACTTAAATGGGGCTATTAAACACCTGGTGAGTAGAGGCTCCAGCCTGAGAAGGAAGGAGGCAAGAGCCCGTTCTGCTCCCTGGCTGAGCCGCCCAGGGTTGGGGTCCCACTGCGGGCACAATGAGCACAGGAGAGGAGCAGCCCCAGGTGGCAAGGGGCTGGAAACACAGCTACAAACGGTGAAGGCAGAACTGAAAGCAGGCGGGCAGACTCAGAACCCAAGCTCTAACCACTGGGTCCACTGCGGACAGGCCTGCCGGCTCCTCACCCAGCCCTGTGGGAGAGTCACCCGCTGCCAGACTCGCCCACCCAACAGGACAGCACAGCCGGCGTCTCCACACTTCTCTACCAAGAGGAACGGCACGCACATGCACACAGCGTAGCTCACAGTTTAAAAAAAACCACACTTCTGACCCTGTCGCTCCCGTGCTTAAAACCTTTGCGCTTCTGCCCCACATCCCTGGGATGGAGCGATGGTCCGACCCCTGCTTGCCTCCAGTGTGGCCGCAGGCACACAGGCCTTCGCGCTGCTCCTCGGACAGCCAAGCTCTGCAGGCTCGCAGGGCCTCCCACGGCAGCTCCTCGCCCAGCAGCACACAGCCCTCCGCTCCCCTCCCCCTGCCCCAAGGTGCCCGCTCCTCCCATCTCAGCTGCTGCCTCCGGCCAGGCTTCCCAATCACCCTGAAGCACCCTGAACTCTGCCTTCAGAGCGTTCTCCACAAACTTTAGTGACACGGAAGATCTGTTTTGTTGAACATCCGTCTTCCCGTCCTCCCTGCCAGCTTCTAGGTTCCTTAAGGAGAGAGGCCATGTCTGTCTATTCCGTGTTCAACGCCCAGCCTGGCTCTGAGCCTGCCATGTAGCGGGGCCTCAGTATTTGCTGAAGGAAGGAAGAGATGAATCCACAGACGCCAGGGCTACAACTGAAACTAAGGCAGGGCGAGAGGAGAGCCGGGCGCTCACCGCATCGCCAGCCCCACCCCAGGCCTGCTATCACTAGGGCCTGGACTCAGCTAGCAGGACAACTCACCAGCAGTTCCTCAAACACGCCCCTGTGGGCCTGGGCTGGGAAGGGACAGGGCAGAAGAACTGGGAATCCCACAGAAGCCCCAGGGGCCGGCTGCCAGCGCCCAGCGCCCTGCTCACCGGACATCTTTGTCGATCTGCAGCAGCACCTCGTTGTCCTTGAAGTACGTGTTCCATCGGCTGTCGGGGTTAGGGTTGAGTGGCTGTCAGGGAAAACGAGCTGCTCTGTCCTCGGTCGGCTAGGAGCCCAGGGACAGATACCAGCCTGGGCACCTGAGCAGCGGCTCCGAACCAGCATTCCCACCAGAGACCCAGCTGTGGCTGAGACAGCCTGTGAGCTAGCTGCGGGGCAGCACAGGCCTTGCGCGGCGCCCCGAAGCACCATCACACTCCACACCCGGCGGCCGAGCCCCGCAGTCCGCTCTGAGTACTTCCCTGCGCAGCAAGGACTCTGTCTTTCCTGTCTGTAGCTCTAGAATGCTGCATGTAACAGGTGCTCACTAAATGCTTGCCTGCTGAATGAATGAATATTGTATCTTTAGGTCTCTTCGAATCTAACTCATTACTACTTTGAGTTGCCAATTCCAGTCCTTGGAGGATCGGCCTGGGTCCAACCCATCTCCACTTCCCGACTGCAAAGCACCAGGGAGGAGCTCGGTATTTGTGGCTGGAACGAGGCTTCCTCCAGGCCACACAAAGGCAGTTTATCCTCCCACCGGCTCTGCTCTGACTCCCTTCAACTATAATATCACAGAACCTTCCTCGAGGAAGGGAACTGAGGAGGAAAGGAGACAATGCACGTGGAGGACCTGGCTCAGCGCTGCACACGCATGCTCCCGTGACCCCAGTCATCGCTTACAGTCCCAACTGGGCCCACAGCCTGCGGAGAACAGGGAGAGACAACAGCCTTCGGGGGCTGAGGAGCTAAATGCAGAAATGAGGTACTGGGAGGGCCAGAGGGGACCAAGACCAGCTGCACCTAGCCTCTGGCACGAGGGACCTAGTCCACTCCAAAGCCCACACCTCTCCCCGCTCTGCAGCCTCGGTCCCCACTGCTGACCCCTACTCACATGGTCCTCAAAGGTCACATCCTCCCTGGATACACCCATGTTGGCCTTGGCGATGCCAGGCTGGATGATCATTTCCCTCAGGAACTGAGAATACAGCTCCCTGTAGGAGAGAAGAGGAGAGAGGGATGATCCCCAAAGGTCTCCCCCAGGGAGCCCGGCGCAGAGCAGCAGCAATAGGAAGTGGGCCGGGCTCACACCACCTGCTCTGTTTGATACAAAGGGCCTCCCATCATCCCCCTTTGTCAGGGTCTCACCTCTGCTTGGCCAGGATGGAGGTCCATGACGCTCTCTCCAAGGGGAGGTAGTTCAAGAGAATCTGCAGAGAGAGAGAAGAGCAAAGCTCTGGCGACTCCCCCAGCCCAACCCTGGAAGTAGATGGAGGCTGAGAGGCCTCAAAGAAAATGTCTGATAAAGCCCGGAGACAGCAAGATGGGCTAAATAAAACCCAGGAACACAGGCATGGGCTGGGGGCAGCCTCCCATTTTCTCCCCACTGGCTTC
This sequence comes from Balaenoptera musculus, assembly GCF_009873245.2. Lineage (NCBI taxonomy): Eukaryota > Metazoa > Chordata > Mammalia > Artiodactyla > Balaenopteridae > Balaenoptera > Balaenoptera musculus. The sequence continues at coordinate 109,218,896 of NC_045790.1, read as the reverse complement.
CCCCACCTTCATCCTGAACCAGCCCTTTCTACTGCATTTCCTCACACAGACTCTTCCAAACGATAATAAAACTGTGCTCAAAGGGGTTGGAAACCAGGACACCGGGGTTCTGCTCCCACCTCAGCGAAAGGCTTTAGGCGAAGCGCAGCCTTTTTTTTGTCCCAATAAGCATCACTTCCACTGAGCTGTCTGGACCAGGAAGCAGAGGGCTTCGCTGGCATTACAAAGTGTTCCACCCCCAAGGGGATCCTGGAGGGGACGCCAAGAGAAACAGAAAACCCAGAACTTCCCAGAAAAGCCTCCTGGGACAAGCAAGGAAAGACAGAGAGCAGGAAGAAGGGGCCAGGGGTAGGGGCAGCCCATGCAGGAAACCAGGGAGTCTCAGCAGAGCAGAAGCTCCACCCCAGGCACACCCACCTTCCAGCAGAGGCACCGCAGTCCGCCCTCACAGGGGATGCCTGTGGACATAGCAGGCAAAGGTCACGCCCCCGCAGAGTCCCAGAACCCCCCAGTCCTCCACCTCGGAGCCAGTCGGCAGGGAATGGAGTGGGCAAGAAGTACTTCTTCCAGGATCGTTTTCTGCCAGAAAGATCACTAGACTAGATGCTAATCCTGTGTGTACTCTCTCTCCGTGGCCCGTCTGGAATGTTCTTTTGAGGATAACACCTTCTCACCCTTGATATTTCTTCCTCAGAGCAGCCTTTACCAACCACCACCTCTTCCCAAACAAAGTCAGGTCCCTTGACATAAATGATAATAGCTCCATCAGTTCTTCACAACATCCACCACAAATGGGATCGTATAATGTAATTTGTATATCTATTTAACATCTTTAACTCCTGCTACTGGGTAAGCCCCAGAAAGACAGAGGACCAAATTTGTCTTACAGTCCCAGCACCTAGCCCAGGGCATGGCCCACAACAGGTAGTCCGTAAGTATCTGTGGAATATAAACAAAGCTATGAATGCTGAGTGTTTTGGGCTTTACGGACATGTTTCACTTAATCCTCATTACAGCCCTAGTAAGTAGGGAAGATCAGCATCACTGTCTCCATCTTACAGATAAAGAAACTCATCTGGAAAGACAGAGAAATCAAGGACTCACACACAGGTCTGTCTGACTCTAGAGCCCAACTCAGCAGGCTGCATCCCCTGGGGCCTGGCAGATTCTTCAGCTCAGCACAGATGCCAAAACCCCTCAAGATCTTCAGGGCCATGTTATAAAGTAGAAACTAACACACCACTGTAAAGCAATTATACTCCAATAAAGATGTTAAAAAATAAATAAATTTAAAAAAAAATTAAAAAAAGATCTTCAGGGCCTAAATATCACTCCTGAACAGAAAGACAAACTTCTCCTGAAATACTGTCATGAACCTCGCTAAAGCAGCTGTTGCTACCGTCTCCCCAGTACCGTGAACAGGAGCTAATGCCCCCACCTCAGAATCTGCATGGGGATGAAGGGGGCAACTCAAGCACTACTTGCTGACAAAGTTACAAGGGCAGTGCAGTCACAAGAAGCTACCCAGAACACCTTGGGGTATTTTTAAAGACAAGCAGAAGTCTCTGTGCTGAAAAGTTAACTAGGCCATGGAGGGCAAAGTCAAAAACTGCTGGGGTTCAGCTCCTTAAAGTGGGTGTCTCAAGGCTGGAATTTTACCATTAACCAAAGTTCACTGTTGCCTGAGTTGGCTTTGATCCTAAGCCAGGGATAGAACCAGGAACCACTCTGCAGCTAACCAAATTCTACAAGACAGGAAGCTTGCTGAGGAATGAGGAAAGACCTGACCTCGGCTCACGAAGTCTCCCCTCTGCCCTCCAGTTACTCTCAGGAAGCAATCAGCATCACTCATAGGCCAATAAGCACCCTGTCTAAGGCCTACAGGCATGCTAATTGTGGCCGCCACTGCTCCAGGAACCCCCTCCAAGCTCAGGGTAGTCACTGCTTGTTCAGCTCCACAGAAGCTGGAGATGGCCCCAAAAGGCAGGCTGGCCCCCAGAACTGGCCAGGTGTGGCCTTGGGCACCCTCCCCTCCATCTTAGTCACAACGTTGCTCTAGGAAAACCCTGAAAACGGAGAGTTGCCTCTTACCACTAAAACTGAGTTCCTGAAGCTTTTCCAAGGCAATCGTGGGCTCCTTCAGGACATCCTGGAAATCTGCAATCCTAGAAGGAGGGAGGGGGAGGCAAATGAAGCACAACCAAACCCCAAGATGACAGGCTTAGCGACCACTCCAAAAGCCCACAGCTCCCTTACACCACCAGTCTCCAGCCTGTTCCTCCCTCCCCTTCGGGACATAAAGATGGCAAAGCTCAAGCAAAACCTGGCCAAAGGCAGCTTTGGAGAACTAGAGATCACTTTTTCCTCTAAGCCCAGAAATGTAGAGATATTCTTGTCTAGAGGTTCTCAAATGAGCACCATGAAATTAGACACATTCTAATATTTAGTGAGCTGGCATTTATGGGGCACTTCCTGCTGGCCAGGCCCAACACACTGCTGCTATCTGAACTCAAAAAACCCTAGCAATCAGGAGTAATTTGATCTGTAGACAAGGACCTGTGTAATCGGCGTTCCAAGCTCAAATATATAACCATTAAAAGACCTCTGGGCCTGCCCGCAGGCAAGGACAAAAGGTTTAAAAAACAAGTCCTGCACCAAGGGGGGAAAGTGGGGGGAGGGGGATGAATTGGGAAATTGGGATTGACATATATACACTAATATATAAAACAGATAACTAATAAGAACCTGATGTATAAAAAATAAATTAAATTAAAAAAAAAAAAAAGTCCTGGAGGAAAACTAAAGAGTGAGCAAAATTAGCCAACGCTGCAGGATTTGGCTTGAGGGGAGAACAAACTGGAGAATCCAGGTTTTCTAACATTTCTAGTAAGAAAAGGACACGTGGGATGGGGAGCATCTGGAGAGACTAGGGTACTGGGGCAAAGGGTTAACAAGGGAAAAAAGGACAGGAGGTGGGGGTGAGATCGGGCATCGAGGCCCTGGAAGAGGAAGACACCAGGGGAAGGGATCCAGGGTGAGGAAGAGACAGAGAGAGAGACAGTGAGAAAAGGGGCGACACCGAGGGGCAGGTGTCCACGCTCCGTGCCCCCCTCAGGCCCACAGCAAAGAGGCTGGAAAGTGGGCGCCCAAAACCTTCTGCCGGGGGCGGGGGGGGGGTGTCTCGGTTCATGGCCTCATCCGCGCGCCCCCTCCGCAGGTCAGAAGAGGCAACCTGGCCAGGAGTGGCCTGGCTGGTCTACCCCAGTGGCCCCTTACCGGCTCTTGTGCAGACTCGACATGGTGTTGACTTCCGGATCCCCCCGCTGCCTCCGCCGCCGCCAGCGCCGCCGCCCCTCAGGGCCGCGGGGCGCTGGGCAAAGGCCTCCGACCGGAAACTCAGCCTCAGGCGCGCGCGTTCTGCTCCGCCCCGCCCCGTTCACGTGCCACCGCTTCTCCGCTCTGCCGTCTGGCGGCGCGGCGGGGTGGGCGGGGCAAGAGAACGCCGGGAACACGGCCCCGCCTCCGCTCCCCCACCTACGAGGCTCGCGGACCTAGTGCGCAAAGTTTGAGGTCGCGCAGGTGACCGCGCAGTCTGTGCGCCCCAAGGCTATTCCTTGCCCTTTCCTGGGCCTCAGCTTCCAACTAGGCAGTATACCTGTCACCTTGTCCTCTTCCTTACACGTTCCTCACCTGCAATAAGCTATTGAGTTATCGTTTCAGGGATGTAGACCTTCCCTGCTAAACTATACAAGGCCTCCCGGCTGGTCTTTTCACTGCTGAACCCTCGACGCCTATAGCAGTGACTGCACAGAGCAGATGGTTCAATAAACATTGGATGGAAGAGCAGGACTACAGTTCAGGGTTTCCTTGACTTTTGTATTTCATGAACATGAAATTTATCATAAAATCAGGACAATAGAAAAGGAAAACCAAAATTTCAGGATCCTTCCCAAGAAAAAACAATTGGCAGCCTCACAATGTTTTTTCTCTACCCCTATATGTGCATATGTGCATAATTGTCCTTATTTATTTTTTAGAAGGGAAATTTTATTTTATTTATTTTATTTTTGGCTGCGTTGGGTCTTCATTGCTGCACTCAGCCAGCTGGGCTGCTCTGTGTTGCAGTGCCCGGGCTTCTCCTTGCAGTGGCTTCTCCTGTCGTGGAGCACACGCTCTAGGTGCTCGGCCTCAGTAGTTGTGGCGTGCAGGCTTCAGTAGTTGTTGCTCGTGGGCTCTAGAGTGCAGGCTCAGTAGTTGTGGCGCACGGGCTTAGTTGCTCCACGGCATGTGGGATCTTCCTAGATCGGGGATCAAACCCTTGTCCCCTGCATTGGCAGGCAGATTTTTTTTCTTTTAATAAATTTATTTATTTATTTTTGGCTGTGTTGGGTCTTTGTTGCTGTGCACGGGCTTTTTAGTTGCAGCAAGCGGGGGCTACTCTTCATTGCAGTGCTTTCTTTTGTTGCAGAGCACGGGCTCTAGGAGCGCGGGCTTCAGTAGTTGCAGCACGCAGGCTCAGTAGTTGTGGTTCATGGGCTCTGGAGTGCAGGCTCAGTAGTTGTGGCGCACGGGCTTAGTTGCTCCGCAGCACGTGGGATTTTCCCGGACCAGGGCTCGAACCTGTGTCCCCTGCAGTGGCAGGCGGATTCTCAACCACTGCACCACCAGGGAACTCCTGTCCTTATTTTTTAAATTTCTCCGCAGATCAGTGAAAAGTTTGTCACTGGACTGTATAATCTCGAAACCCCCTCCAGCTCTCAGCTGCTGCCCATCAGGATTTCACTACTCCGTGGAGCAAGCACAGGGACACCTGTTCCTTTATTCAATCATCCCACAATTTCTGCTCCCACTATGTGCTAGGTACTGTGCTAAATGTTTCTTCAGAATACAAAGATTATGTTCCTTTGCATGAAATATAAGAAATGAATAAATGTTGACTTAATTGCACATCAGGACAGGAATTTTTTCCAGGTTAGAAAAAAAATACCACCAGCCCTTTGAAAGATTGATTAGGAAGACAGGGAAAAACACAACGTGTTAAGAAAAAAAGACAGTTGGCTATCATTTGGAAAAAAATAAAGGTCTGTTCTTACCTCACATCTGACAGGAAAGTAAATTCTGAATGAATTAAAGCTCTGCAAGGGAAAAAACCTATGGGATTAGAAGAAAACTATATAGAAAAATGTTTTGAATCTTGGAGAAGGAAGACATAAGGCCCAGAAGCCATGAAATATAAGACAGATATATAACTACCTAAAATTTTCAGTCTCTAAATGGTAAAGGAAAAGACAAGCATCAACAGGGGAAAATATGTGTACCCTTTATGATAAAGGGTTAATCTCCCTAATGTATAGAGAGTTCTTAAATCAACAAGAAAAAGACAAACACCCCAAGAAGAAAAAAAAAAAAGCATTCAGTCATTCAAGAAATGTATTGAGTGCCTACAACGTGCCAGGTATGTCCTAGGTATTGGGAATTTAGGAGTGAATAAAAGACAAAAATCTCTGCCTTCGAAGCATTGACGTTTTAGTGAGGGGAGTTAGACGTTAAATAAGGTAAATAAGTAAACTAAATGGTACATCAGATGGTGATAAATTCCGACAGGGGAAAATAAAACAGGAGTGGGCAGTGGGAGGGGCTGCAATTTTACATAGGGGGTCAGGAAAACTGCTCTGAGGTGATGTCTAAGCAAACACCTGAAGGAGGTAAGACAACAAAGCTTATAAGCAGGCACTTCAAAGAAGAAATAAAAATGTCTCACTAGAACCTGAAATAACAATAAATTGGACTAATACTCAGAGGAATATGAATTGAACAACCATATTGTGCCTCTTGGTCTGGGAAAAGTCATCAGTATTTATTGTACCCACCATCACTTGGTTGTAGAGAAACAGACCTCTCTCAAACAGCTTTAAAGAGAGTTAACCTGTACAGAGTTTTCACAGAGCAATTTGACAAGCACTAATACAATTTTTTTAACTTTTTATATTGAAATATTATAGGTTCTCCCCAGTGGTTTCTTTTTTCTTTTTCTTCTTTTTCTTTTTTTTTTTTTTTTGGCTGCGCTGCGCGGCTTGCGGGATCTTAGTTCCCCAATCAAGGATCGAACTCAGGCCCTCAGCAGTGAAAGCATGGAGTCCTAACGCCTGGACCGCCAGGGAATTCCTCTGGTTTCATTTTAATACAATTTTACCAACTTCCAGATATAACTGATGTTCCGTAAACTACACATATTTAAAGTGTACACTTTTATAGGTTTAGACATGTATGTAGCTGTGAAACCACAATTAAAATAATAAACACATCCACCGCCCCCAAAATTCCTCCTGCCCTTTTGTATCTCCTCCCTTCTTCCTCTTTTTGTACATCCCGCCCCACCTCCATACCCAGGCAACCACTGGCCTGCTTTCTGTTGCTATAGATTAGTTTGCGTTTTCTAGAATTGTTGATATTTTTTATCTGGCTCCTTTCGCTAAGCATAATTATTCTGAGATTTGTACATGTTGTAGCATGTATCAGCACTTCATTCCTTTTTATGGCCGTAGATTCCATTACTAGATGAATCAACCATAGTTTATCCACTCATCTAGGTTGAACATTTGGGTTGTTTCCATTTTTTGGCTATTACACCTAAAGCTGCTATGAACGTTCATGCGCAAGTCTTTATATGTACACATATTTTCTTCTCTCTTGGAGTGGAATGGCTGGATGAGTTTTAAAATTTTAAACTGCTAAACCATTTTCCAAAATGGTTGTATCATTTTACACCCACACCAGAAGTGTATGAAAGTTTCTGTTCTACTATGCCCTCACCAACACTTAGCGTGGTCGGTCTTTTTTATTTTACACATTCTAGTAGGTATGTAATGGTATTTTATTGTTGTTCTAATATGCGTTTCCTTAAAGACTAATCACAGGGACTTCCCCGGTGGTCCAGGGGTAAAGAATCCGCCTTCCAATGCAGGGGACACGGGTTCAATACCAGGTCGCGGAACTAGGATCCTACATGCCACAGGGCAACTAAGCCCGCGCGCCACAACTAGAAAGAAGCCCGCACACCGCAACTAGAGAGAAGCCCAGGCACCGCTACTAAGACACCCTACACAGCCAAAAAAAAAAAAAAAAAAGACTAATCACATTAAGCATCTTTTCATGTGTTTGCCATCTATATACCTTCTTTGGGGAGGTTATCTGTTCAAATCTATTTCCCTTTTTTTAATTGAGTTGCTTATTTGCTTATTGAAATTGAGTTTTGGGAATTCTTTAGATTTTCTGGACGCACATCTCTTTTATTTTTAACTGTGGCAAAATGAACATAACATAAAATTTACCATCCTAACCACTTCTAGGTATACAATTCAGTAGTGTTAAGTACACTCACGTTGTTGTGCATCTAATATCCAGAACTCTTTTCATCCTGCAAAATTGAAACTCTACACCCACTAAACAGCTCCCCATTCTCCCTCCCCAAGCCTCTAGCAACCTCCATTCTACTTTCTGTCCCTATGAATTTGACTACTCTAGGTATCTCACATAAATGAGATAGTACAGTATTTATCTTTTTTTTGTGACTGGCTTATTTCATTTAGTATAATGTCCTCAAGGTTCATCCATGTTTCCGCATGAGTCAGAATTTCCTTCTTTTTTAAGACTGAATAATACTTAATGTTTTGTTTATCCATTCATCCATCAATGGACACTTGGGTTGCTTCCACTTTTGGGCTATTGCAAATAATGGTGCTATGAACATGGGTATACAAATATCTCTCTTCAAGACCCTGTTTTCAATGCTTTGGGGTATATATCCAGAAGGTAAATTGCTGGACCATATGGTAATCCTATTCTTAATTTTTTGAGAAACTGCCATACTATTTTCCATAATGGCTATACCCATTTACATTTTCACCAACAGTGCATAGTGTTTCAATTTCTCCACATCCTCACCAACACTTGTTATTTTCTATTTTTATGATCATAGTCATCTTAATGGGTATGATGTGGTATGTCTTTTTAAAATATGTGATTTGCAGATATTTTCTTGTGGTTTGTGGTTTGCCTTTATAACTCTTAACAGTTTTTTTTTTCCAAAGAGCATTAGTTCCTAATTTTGATAAAGTCTTCACTCCCTTTGATGTCATATCCCTCAAACTTTTACATACTCTGATATCACAAAGATTTTCTCCTACATGTTTTTTGTTTGTTTGTTTGTTTTAATTTTATTTATTTATTTATTTATTTATGGCTGTGTTGGGTCCTCGTTTCTGTGCGAGGGCTTTCTCTAGTTGTGGCAAGCGGGGGCCACTCTTCATCGCGGTGCCCGGGCCTCTCACTATCACGGCCTCTCTTGTTTGCGGAGCACAGGCTCCAGACGCGCAGGCTCAGTAGTTGTGGCTCACGGGCCCAATTGCTCCGCGGCATGTGGGATCTTCCCAGACCAGGGCTCGAACCCGTGTCCCCTGCATTGGCAGGCAGATTCTCAACCACTGCGCCACCAGGGAAGCCCCTCCTACATGTTTTATAGTTTTAGGTTCTACATTTAGATCTATGATCCACTTTAAAATGTTTACAATCCATCTTGAGTTAATTTTGATAAATAGTGTGAGTTATGTATCAAAGTTCATTTATTTTCATATGAATATCTAATTGTCCCAGCACCATTTGTTGAAAAAGTAATCCTTTCTCCAACTGAATTGCCTTTGCAACTTTGGCAAAACCAATCATAAACACGCAGGATCTATTTCTGGACTCTCTGTTGCATCACACTGATCTCCTTGTCTATTCTTTTGGCCTCACAACACTACTTAAGTAGCTCTGTAAGCCTTGAAGCTCCATACTGTAACTCTATAATTCTGTAGCTCTATAATGTCTTTAAGTTAAATAGTGTAAGTCCATCAACTCTTTTGATGGTTATTTTGGCTTTTGCTCTTGATAATTTGCATTGTATATGAACTTCAGAATCCGCTTGTCAATTTCTAGGAAACAAAATTTGCTGGGATTTTGGTTGGGACTGCTTTGAAACTACAAATCAATTTGGAAAGAATTGGTATCCTAACATTATTGAATCATCTGACCCATGAACATAATATATGGCTCCATTTATTTAGGTCTTTAATTTCTCTTAGCTGTGTTTTGTAGTTTTCAGTGTACAAACCTTACACATAATTGGTCATATTTATTCCTAAGTAACGCACATTTTTTTGATGCTATTGTAAACGGTATTTTTTAAAATTTCAATATCTATTTATTACCGGAATACAGAAATAAAATTGCTTTTTATTTGTTTTTGTTATTACTTATAATGATAAAATTAATTTCTTTTTTTTAATTTTATTTATTTTTGGCTGTGTTGGGTCTTCGTTTCTGTGCGAGGGCTTTCTCTAGTTGTGGCAAGCGGGGGCCACTCTTCATCGCGGTGCGCGGGCCTCTCACTGTCGCGGCCTCTCTTGTTGCGGAGCACAGGCTCCAGACGCGCAGGCTCAGTAGTTGTGACTCACGGGCCCAGTTGCTCCGCGGCATGTGGGATCTTCCCAGACCAGGGCCCGAACCCGTGTCCCCTGCATTGGCAGGCAGATTCTCAACCACTGCGCCACCAGGGAAGCCCAAAATTAATTTCTAATAATACATTATTATTTATTTATTTTTAAATATTTTATTTATTTATTTATTTAATTTATTTTTGGGGGTGCATCGGGGCTTAGTTGCGGCATGCAGGATCTTTCATTGTGGCACGGGCTCTGCGTTGTGGCGTGCGGGCTTCTCTCTAGTTGTGGTGTGCGGGTTTTCTCTCTTTAGTTGTGGCACATGGGCTCAAGGGTGCATGGGCTCTGTAGTTTGCGGGACGTGGCCTCTCTTGTTGAGGTGCGCGAGCTCAGTAGTTGCAGCTGGTGGGCTTAGTTGCCCCGCAGCATGTGGGATCTTAGTTCCCCGACCAGGGATCAAACCCGCGTCCCCTGCAGTGGAAGGCAGATTCTTTACTAGTGGACTACCAGGGAAATCCCTATTATTTATTTTTAATTGCTTTTCTTGATCTCATATCCAGAAATCTTGCTAAACTCAATCATTAGTTTGAGGATTTCCCTGCCGCGGAGCAACTAAGCCTGTGTGCCACAACTGCTGAGCCTGCGCTCTAGAGCCCGCGGGCCACGACTACTGAAGCCCATGCACCTAGAGCCTGTGCTCTGCAATAAAGAGAAGCCACCGCAATGAGAAGCCTGCGCACCGCAAATTTATTAAAAAAAAAAAAAAAAATTCAGTTTATTCTGTATTTATTCTGTTGAAAATTGTTAAAATTTTTGCATCTATATTCACAAGGGATATTGGTCTATAGTTTTATATTCTTGTCATGTCTTTGTCTATCTTTGGTATCAGGGTAGTGATGGCCTCATAAAATGAGTAGGAATGTCTTCCCTGCCCTTCAATTTTGTATTTATTTATTTATTTATTTATTTATTTATTTATTTATTTATTTATTTATTTATTTTTGGCTGTGTTGGGTCTTTGTTTCTGTGCAAGGGCTTTCTCCAGTTGCGGCAAGCGGGGGCCACTCTTCATCACAGAGCGCGGGCCTGTCACTGTCGCGGCCTCTCTTGTTGCGGAGCACAGGCTCCAGACGCGCAGGCTCAATAGTTGTGGCTCACGGGCGTAGCTGCTCCGCGGCATGTGGGATCTTCCCGGACCGGGGCACGAACTCGTGTCCCCTGCATTGGCAGGCGGATTCCTAACCACTGCGCCACCAGGGAAGCCCCCTCCCTTTCAATTTTATGGAAGTTGTGTAGAACTGGTATTATTTGGTATATTTACCCCTTAAGTGGTAGAATTTATGAGATTTTTTTTTTAATTTTTAAAAAATTTATTTTATTGGTGTAGTTGATTTACAATGTTGTGTTAATTTCTGCTGTACAGAAAAGTGATTCAGTTACACATATATATATATACATTCTTTTTCATATTCTTTTTTTAACGTTTATTTTTTATCTTTTCTTATTCGTCATCCATTTTATACACATCAGTATATACATGTCAATCCCAATCGCCCAATTCATCACACCACCCCCCCACCCCCCGCCGCTTTCCCCCCTTGGTGTCCATATGATTGTTCTCTACATCTGTGTCTCAATTTCTGCCCTGCAAACCGGTTCATCTGTACCATTTTTCTAGGTTCCACATACATGCGTTAATATATGATATTTGTTTTTCTCTTTCTGCCTTACTTCACTCTGTATGACAGTCTCTAGATCCATCCACGTCTCTACAAATGACCCAATTTTGTTCCTTTTTATGGCTGAGTAATATTCCATTGTATATATGTACCACATCTTCTTTATCCATTCGTCTGTCGATGGGCATTTAGGTTGCTTCCATGACCTGGCTATTGTAAATAGTGCTGCAACATTGGGGTGCATGTGTCTTTTTGAATTATGGTTTTCTCTGGGTATATGCCCAGTAGTAAGATTGCTGGGTCATACAGTAGTTCTATTTTTAGTTTTTTAGGGAACCTCCATACCGTTCTCCATAGTGGCTGTATCAATTTACATTCCCACCAACAGTGCAAGAGGGTTCCCTTTTCTCCACACCCTCTCCAGCATTTGTTGCTTGTAGATTTTCTGATGATGCCCATTCTAACTGGTGTGACATGATACCTCATTGTAGTTTTGATTTGCATTTCTCTAGTAATTAGTGATGTTGAGCATCTTTTCATGTGCTTCTTGGCCATCTGTGTGTCTTCTTTGGAGAAATGTCTATTTAGGTCTTCTGCCTAAATTTGTCAACCAAATTCCACCAATAAGAAGATTGTGCAATTACTGGAATACAATGCAACCATTCAAAAGAATTAAACAGGATTATATGATCTGACATAAAAAGTGATAAAAATATGTCACAGAACAATTTGTATAGTATGATCCTATTTATGTTGTTAAATCCATCCTGCATTATGAGTTTACATATACACGTTTATAAATGTATTTTTTGTTTGTTTGTTTATAGCAGCTTTATTCATACTTGCCAAAACTTGGAAGCAACCAAGGTGGCCTTCAATATGTGAATGGATAAATTATGGTACATCCAAACAATGGAGTATTCAGCATTAAAAAGTGGGCAATCCAGCCATGAAAAAACATGAAAGAATTTTAAATACATTTTCTGTTGTGAAAGAAGTCAATCTGAAAAGGCTACTGTATGATTCCAACTGTATGACATTTTGTAAAGAGGCAAAGCTATGGTGACAGGAAGAAGATCAGTGGTCTGGAGTTGGGGGGAGAAAGTATTAAATAGGTGGAGCACAGAACATTTTTATAGCACAGTGAAACTATTTTGTATGACACTAAAATGATGAGTATGTCATTATACATTGGTCAAAACCCATAGAGTGTACAACACAAAGAATGAGCCCTAATATAAACTATGGGCTTTGGGTGACAATGATGCGTCAATGTAGGTTCAACAACTGTGCCACTTGGGTGCAAGATGTTGACAGTAGAGGAAATGGGGTGGGGAGGAGGGGTGGTATTTGAGAATTCTGTACTTTCTGCTCAATTTTTCTGAAAGCTTAAAACTGCTAAAAACCCAAAAATCTATTAACTAAAATAAAACCAAATTATATTCTATATCACTAGTACTTGAAGCAGCAGTAACAGTCACTTTTTGGTAAACCTAAGTACAGAATCCAGACATTCCCATCTGTACTTAAGGCCTCAGGCAACATTGAGGATGGCGAGGACAGAGCATAGCAATCACTGGGATGCAAGTCACTTTAACTGTGGGCTCTCCATCATTTATCTTTTTTTTTTTTCATGATTACTAGTAAGGAGATTGAATCATAATCAAAGACTTCCTAACAAACAAAAGTCCAGGACTAGATGGCTTCACTGGTGTATTCTAACAAACATTTTTTTATATTGAGGTAAAATTGGTATATAACGTTATGTTACAGGTGTACAACATAGTAATTCGATATTTGTGTACACTACAAAACTGATATAAGTCTAGTTACCATCATTACCATACAATTACCCTCCTTCACACATTTCACCCACACCCCACCCCTTCCCCTCCGCTAACCACTTATTTTGTATTAAGACATGGCCCATCTAAAAGCAATGATGGGGCTTCCCTGGTGGCGCAGTGGTTGGGAGTCTGCCTGCCGATGCAGGGGACACTGGTTCGGGCCCTGGTTTGGGAGGATCCCACATGCCGCGGAGCGACTAGGCCCGTGAGCCACAATTACTGAGCCTGCGCGTCTGGAGCCTGTGCTCCGCAACAAGAGAGGCCGCGATAATGAGAGGCCCGCGCACCGCAATGAAGAGTGGCCCCCGCTTGCCACAACTAGAGAAAGCCCTCACACAGAAACGAAGACCCAACACAGCCAAAAATAAATAAATAAAATAAAATAAATAAAAGCAATGATGTTGGTATGTCCAAACCAGGTTTCTTCCTCTTCCCCATTGCAATTAATCTTTTCATAATTTTCTTATTCCTCTTAGCACATTCAGGACATAACATATTATCTTCTAGGTCTGGGGATGGGAAAGTGCAGGCAGGTAACATGAAGACAGAGATCATCCTCCTGGGAGTGTTAGGCACCCAGGTCTGACCTGCATGGAACTGCTAGCGAACCCAACCTTCTGTGTCTGCCAAGAGTGGTCTGCCATGGACCACACACCACCGGACACCGGAAGCTTGCGGCAGAAAGGACTCAACAGAGGTAGGCAGGGGACGTGAATTTACAGCCTTAGATTGAATGGCTCTTGCAGCAATTCTTGACCATGCTGCCAACATGGCTGCCTGAGCTGAAGTTATCACTTCAACCATGTTAGTCCTTTCCTCATTCTCACTCATCTTCTTTTTCTGAACACTTGCTCTCTTGGTCACCATCTTGTGTTTCCCTGGAGATGACTGCAATCTGGCCTCCCGTGATGATTCAGGAATATACTGATCTTTTTCAGGATAAGCATGTTTCTGGAGTCTCAGATAAACCTCTATTTTCTGACCATCGGTACTCAAATTAAGTTGTTGGCACCATTTCCGCAAAGTGTCCCGACTCACGTTCTTAATTGGAGGCAATATGGTTGGCAAGGGATAAATTGGTTTACTACAACTAGATTTTGGGCAAGCTTTGAACTGTTCATCTATTTGAGGAGGATGAACTTGATCGTCTGGACTCAGTGACTCCACTTTGACTTCTGAAGTTGAAGAAACACTTGGTTCCGTTTGATGGTCTTCAACAATTTCCTCATTAACTGGAATCAATGTAAGAACCATATTTTCTTCACCTAAGACCACTTCAAAGAAATTCTTGTTTCAGCCCCACGACCTGAGGGGAGCAAATGTATCTGTCTTAACTCTCCATTGCTATCGCAGGGCTTACACAGTGCCCAGCACAGAGTGGACACTCAGTGTTCTTTTAACAATTTCATGAATGAAAGATAAAGTGGATAGGTAGGAAGGAACTGATATTTACTGGTTTTGTACAGTCCACATGCACTGTGCTAGGAGCTTTTTGTATTTCTCATTTAATCCTATAACATACTTGTAGTAATTTATTAGTTTTCATATTTTAGAAATTAGGCAACTGAGGCTCAGAAATTAAATGACCGATAACATAGAATCACATATGCTTAAGTTTCTAGCTTTTCCTCTCCAATCCAAGGGTGAATAAACTCCATTCCAGCTCAATTGTGATCTATAAATGTATTTTTAACACCTTTATTGGGATATAATTCACATACCATTTTTTTTCTTTTTTTTTTTTTTTTTGGTCTTCATTGCTGTGTGCGGCTACTCTTTGTTGTGATGCGCGGGCTTCTCATTGCAGTGGCTTCTCTTGTTGGGGAGCACGGGCTCTAGGCATGCAGGCTCAGTAGTTGTGGCTCGCAGGCTCTAGAGCGCAGGCTCGGTAGTTGTGGCGCACGGGCTTAGTTGCTCCGCAGAATGTGGGATCTTCCCGGACGAGGGCTCAAACCTGTGTCCTCTGCATTGGCAGGAGGATTCTTAACCACTGTGCCACCAGGGAAGCCCCGCACATACAATACATTTAGAGCATACATTTAAAGTGAACAATTCACTGTTTCTCAGAACATCCACAGAGCTGTACATATACAACTATCATTCATCAACCATGCAATGATCATCACCATCTAATTTTAGATCATTTTCATTACCCCAAAAAGAAACCCTGTACCCATTAGCAGTAATTCCTTTTTCCCCCACCCCCTCAGCCCTAGGCAACCACTAATCTACTTTCTGTCTCTATAGATTTGTGTATTCTGGACATAGGAATATAATCATAAATGTATCATCTTTTGTGACTGGTATCTTTCATTTAGCATGTTTTCAAGTTCCATGCATATTGTAGCATGTATCACTACTTCATTCCTTTTTCTCGCCAAATAATATTCCATCGTATGACTATATTATTCCATATCATATTCATTCACCAGTTGAAGGACATTTGGGTTATTTCCACTTCTTGTCTATTATGAATAATGGTGCTGTGAAAATTTTCTCTTGGGTATATACTTAGAAGTGGAATTGCAGGGGGCTTCCCTGGCGGCACAGTGGTTGAGAATCTGCCTGCCAATGCAGGGGACACGGGTTCGAGCCCTGGTCTGGGAGGATCCCACATGCCACGGAGCAACTAGGCCCGTGAGCCACAATTACTGAGCCTGCGCGTCTGGAGCCTGTGCTCGGCAACAACAGAGGGCGCGATAATGAGAGGCCCGCGCACCGCGATGAAGAGTGGCCCCCACCTGCCGCAACTAGAGAAAGCCCTCGCACAGAAACGAAGACCCAACACAGCCATAAATAAATAAATAAACCCCAAGTTTAAAAAAAAAAAAAAAAAGAAGTGGAATTGCAAGGTTATATGATAAGTCTATGTTTAACTTTTTTGAAGAACTGCCAAACTGTTTTCCAAAGCTGCTGCACCATTTTAAATTCCCATCGGCAACGTAGGAGGGTTCCCATTTCTCCACATCCTGGCCAATACTTGTTATTGTCTATCTCTTTGATCGTATCCATCCTAGGATATGAAGTTGTATCTCTTTGAGGTTTTGATTTACATTTCCCTGATGACTAATGATGTTGAGTATCTTTTCCTGTGTTTCTTGGCCATTTGCATATCTTCTTTGGAGAAATGTCTAGTCAGCTCTTTTGCCTATTTTACATTAGGTTACTTGTCTTTTTATTATTTAGTCATAAATTCTTTATATAGTCTGGATTACTAGTTCTTTACCAGATATGTGATTTGCAAATATCTTCTCCCATTCTGTGAGTTGTGTTTTCACTTTCTTTGATGGTGCCCTTTGAAGCACAAAAGTTTTTAATTTTGATGAAATCCAGTTTGTCTATTTTTTTCTCTTGTGCTTATGCTTTTGGTGTCATATCTAAGAAACCATTGCCTAACCCTAAATCACAAAGACTTATGCCTTTATTTTCTCCTAAGAATTTTATAGTTTTAGCTCTTACATATGCATGCATATTTTTAAAGAACTAAGGGGATGGATACTCATCAAACTGTTAAAGAGTGGTCCCCTCTGGGGAAGGGCATGAAATTGGGGTTGGGTTAGGGTTTGAATGGGACTTTTCATTTTTTCCACCATATATTTCTGTATTGTTTGGATTTTTTATTTAAACAAGCACATCTTATTTTGAGAATCCAAAATCAAAAGACTTTTTAAAGGATTCAAAATTGTACAAACATGCTTACACATAGTCAAAGACTAAAAGATACTGTGCAGAACGAAAACATCCACAGAACTAGTTATTAGAATTAGGAGGAGGGTCGTGTCAAGAAAGGGTTCCTCAAGAAAATAGCATTAGACCAGAACGACGAGGAGTGTGTGCTGGATATAGATGGGAGCAAGAAAAGTGTTTAGTAGGGAAGAAATTATTTCAGCCTATGGAAGAGAAGAGGATCATTAAAAGAACCAAAAATGCTTTAAACTGTCTGGATTGGAGAATGAAAGCGTGTGGGGGGGTGCAAATAAAGGTAGAGGGTGGGGAGAGAGACAGGGGACAGATCATCCTTGTCTACCTTAAGGGTTATAAGCAGCGGGGTGCCCTGGTCAGATTTATTGGTTTTGGAAAATTCACTGTCGAACTGTGGAGAGAATGAGGGGAGGGAGCAGGGAGTTCTGTTAGGAGGCTGTTGCAGAAATCCAGGGGAGAAATGATGGTGGACAGAGTCGGGCACTACTGGCGGAGGAGGGGAGGGGCTGGTTTGAGAGATCCTTAGGACTTGGCGACTGGAAGAGGAGCTGAGGGAAACGCAGGGGCCAAGGCCGACTCCCCATTTCCCAGGTGACAGCCGTGTTGCCTGGAGGGCGCATTAACTAGCTGGAGAAGTAGCAGCGCGTTTGGGGGGGAAGATGGTGACCGCTTTTGGACGCGTGGGTGCGAGCTACCTGCAGATAAGCCAGGGATAGATGTTCAATAGGGTGCTGGATGTAGGGGCTGGCGCTGGAGGCAAGTCCATGCTGACGAGGAAGGTGGAGTCAGTCCGCCCTTAACCATTCCCTGGACTCCGGGAAACCGCAAGCCAGAACGGGCCCGGAAGCCGGTGTCACCGAGCGGGTCCTCCCCAGCCCCCCCAGCCCAGCGAAAGCCCGTGAGAAGCGCGCTGAGGACTGGGGTGGGGACCAACCGCTCCCTCCTCCCACCGCAGACCCAGCCGGTGTCCGGGAGGGGAGCCGCCGCGGGGCTCCGGAACCTTCGGCCGCGGCCGCCCGCGTTCGCCGCGGGACCCATCGGGGGAACCCGTTAGCTGTTGCTAAGGGGCGGCCCCGGAAGTGACGCGCCCCGGGTTTGTTGACAGCGGAGGCGGCGGCGGCTGCAGGCTGCGAGCCGTAGGAGCCGGATCGGGGGAGGGGCCGGGCCCCGGAGCCAGCACCCGGCGTCCCTCAGCCCCGCCCGCCGCCCTAAGGGCAAGGTAATGGCCACGGAGTCCCCCCGGCGCGACCCCCATCCCGCCTCGGGCTCCGGTCCCTGGGATCCCAAGCTCCGCCCCTCCGACCCCCGTCTTCCGCAGACCCCGGCCCTAGCCTGATGAGATCCCATGCCTCCCCAGCATCTCCCGGGCCGCATCCTCCGCTCCTCCTCGCCGAGGAAGCATCCCGTCCGCTCCCGGGGCCAAGGGATATCTCTGCGTCCTCCCCCCTTCCCTTCTTGCCTCCGGTGCCTCACTATCGCCGCTGCAACCATTTGCAAAGGTCCATCTCGGCCAGTGGTGGGAGGACTCCCTTCTCTACCCCTGCTGCCAGGTCTGAGAAACATGCCTTTAAAAGTGAGCACCCTTCCTCCAGAAAGAAAATGACGCCCTGTCGCATGCCCCTACAAAATGGGGGATAGATGCAGGGCTGAAAGAGGCAGCCTCTGCCCCTCCTACCTGTTGGATGAGCTTAAGTTTCCCCAAAGCAGTGCTTGAAAGCTCAGGGATGACAAGGCGCGGGGAAATCCAACAGGGTGGCAAAGGGATGGGATGGTAGCAAACCTAAGGGCCAAGGGAGCCTGATAGGTGAGTTGAAAGTGAAACTGACTGCTGGCTGCTATAGCTCTGTGGGTGGAACTTGACTTGGCTGCTTTTTGGCCCAAGGAGTCCAAGACTTCCAGTCTTTGTGCCTGTCAGCACATTTGATTTTTAAATTAGAGGGGGAATGCTTGATGCCCCCATGGAAAAATCACCCCCTATGATCTTTCCCACAGAATGTTTCTCTTCAGGGTTCAAACTGGTTAGAATGAGCATTGATGACAGCTTTGAAAAGGGTCACAGGAGAGTGTACTTAGGGCAGGAGGTGGTTGCCAGTGGTGAGGGGGTCTCTCTGTTTCAGTTCACTAGTTCATTCAGCAAATCAGAAATATATGTAAGGTGGAGAAAAATATGTGTAGGGTGGAGAAAAATAGAGCAGGATGGGCCACGGTAAGTGCCAGAGAGTGGGGTTGCCCTTTTTATAGAGGGTGGTCAGAGAAGGGTTCTAATAAGGTGATATCTGAGCAAAGCCCTGAAGGGAGGGAGGCAGCAAGCCATGCAGCAAGCGCAAAGGTCCTGAGGTAGTATATCTGATGATTTTTAAAAACAGCAGGAGGACAGTAGGGCTGGAGCAGAGTGAAGGAGAGGAAGAGTGGTTGACAAGGAAGTCAGAGAAGAGTAGGGGCCAGATATTGGTGGGGAGGATATCAGGGGCTGTTCATGTGATGTAGGGTCACAGGGTGTCTAATGGGGCACCCTTTCAGAACTGTATTAATTTGAAGTGTCTGGTGGTCAGAGAAAATACAGATTTGTTCTAGATGACAAATGGACATTGTGCTCTGGCCTGGCATTGTAAGTCCCCTTCTCCACCTTTATAATGGCCGCTGACGGAATAAATTTTAAAAGGACAGCCATAGAACACTGTAGTTAAATCTGGTCATGCCACTTGCTTTTTGGTTGTGAGAACTTGGGCAAGTCAAACAGCCAAGTCAAGTACCACCCACAGAGCTATAGTAGCCAGCAGTCAGTTTCACTTTCAACTCACCTTTTCCCACCTCAAAGTCCTCATCTGTAAAAATAGGATTGTTGGGCTAAATGAGAGGTCATGCACTGAAGCGCTTAGTGCATTATTTAGCACATATTAAATCCTCAGGACATTGCAGGTATGCTGATGGCAATGACAATGGTGAGGAAATATTTGCATGTGTCTACCTCAAAGCCTTTCTTTTTAGCACCAGCTGATGATGTCACCAGCTGTTGGCTGCCTCCCTGAACTAGTAGAATTTTGGAGAACAGTGGAGAGACAAAGTGGAAACTTGCTGTCACCCCTCAGTGGGAACAGTGGTTGCACATCACTGTCATGGTGGCTTGGTCCTGTCTTTTTTCACACCAGTGGAAGGTTATGGGGGCTTTTTTTTTTTTTTTAAAGAGCAAGCAAATCCCTATTCTGCCATATAATACAGGCTAAATGATGGTGTTGAAATAAATATGACATGGAGACGGGTTGGGAAGGGCAGTATATGTTGGCTCTGTTTGTGTGGTTGGGTTGTGTGTGGCGGATTTGCTGGAAACTGTTGATCCTAGATGTGCCCAGCAGAGGCTGAGATTTTGCAGCCTGCCTTATAGGGAGTGGAACAATGGTTGCTCTCTCTCCTCAACCCCCAAGCCTGGACTATGTCATCAGGCCTGGGTCATAAGCTGAGCAGGGCAGCTGGGCCAGAGGATTTGAAAATGAAAAGTCAGAGCACACCAACGCTGAGAGCCAGGGTGCTGGAGCCGGTTGTTGGGGGTAGAAGCGCGGACTAGTCATCTGGGGAGCTGGGTTCAAGCCCAGCTCTGCTCTGGTTCACTGTGTGAACTTGGGCAAGTCCTATCCCCTGTCTGCGCCTCAGTTTTCCTATCTCTACACTAACTGAAGGCTACTGGGAGGATGAAAGAGTTCGGTGCATTCTAAAGCTCTCTACAAAGGTTAAAAACAGTTCTTGTTATCATTAGCACCACCAGGATTCTGCGACTTATTTTTGGGCAGAGGGCTTCAGCACCTCAGCTGTTCTTGACTCCCGAAATGCGAGTTCAGAGACCCCTGTTGGATCATTTACTTTGAGACCAACATCCTATATCTGGTTCAATCACTGAAGCTGATTTTCCAGCTTCAGAAATGAACAGAAGGATCTCTCCAAGCATTATTCTTAGGAAATCACTCCATAATTATTGGTTACCACCTTCTTGCCATTATTTCATGGCATCTGCTCAGCAACCCCATGTGGTAGGTTTGCAACCCATTGACAGATAAGGACCCTGATGAATATTGAGGCTGGTAAATATTGCCTGGGGACCTCATGGAGCTGAGGCTCCTTCACCTGCAACCAACCAGTCATGCACTCACTGTGTCATGGAGACCCCGTGGGTCACACAAGGTCTTGTCCTCAGGAAGCTTCTAGCCCTGTGGTCAAAAAATGATATATGCCTGTAGAATAGTTACCGGTGATGCCCGATCATCTATGCTCAGTGCCCAGGACCCTCCAGGTTGTAAGCAGGCAAAGGCTCATGCCGCAGAAGGGAGACCTGAGGCTTGGAGAAACAGTTCCTGCCCATAGCATAATGGTGGAGAGAGCCAGGCACTTACTGGGGGACTTGGGCACGTCATTGCACATCTTTGAACCATAGTTTCTTCATCTGGAAAACAAAAGAGTATGTCCTTATAGGTTATTTGTGGCTTCAATGAAAACATGCATGGAAAGCTCAAAATCCTGGGTCTCAAACTAATGAATACATGTATACATACTGATATGTACATATAGACCCTTGTACATATACATAGTCTGTGGCCAGTTACGTCACCACTGAGTCTCAGCTGCCTCATCTGTAAGTTGTCGATTATAATTCTTGCCTCGTGTAGTTGTTGGGAGAATTGAGTGAGTTAATGCATGTGGAGTACTTAGCAGAGTCCTTGGAATACGGTGCTCAGTATGGCTGTGATCACTGTTTGACTGCCGGCCTGGAACCCAGGTATCCCCAAGGCCCTCTGCCTCCAAGTGACACCAGTGAGGGGCAATGCGCATTCCCCCCTCATATCTTCCTAATGTAACCCACCCTGCAGATTAGTCTGTGCAGGTCAGTGATGCCCTGGGATGCCCTCAGATCCTCAACTGCACCCTTGCCCCCAGGGGGCCCCTGGCACTTGCCCTGGCTCCCTTCACATCAGCCTTCCACCCCCAATATCTGGCCTGTGATCCGCTCCCTCCTGGAAAGCTTCCAGCCTCTGTAAATAGGATATTTGTTTGGGTTTTCCCCCCAGCTCCTGGGTTAATATTTCACAGGGTGGGTGCCACTCCAAGGCTCAGAGCTTCTGGCTCCCCCAGCCAACAGAGAGGCTGGGGATCAGGACACTCGTGGCGTCCCATGCTCCCTTCTCTGGACCTCACATTCTCTTCCCCCTACATTGGATAGACAGAAGACTGGATGGTTTGGTGAGAAGCATGGGTTTGGTTTAGGTTTGGATTGTGTCCCACTCTTGTTAGTTGTGTGATTTTATTTATTTATTTATTTTTGGCTGTGTTGGGTCTTCACTGCTGAGCGTGGGCTTTCTCTAGTTGCGGCGAGTAAGGGCTACTTTTCGTTGCGGTGTGTAGGCTTCTCATTGCGGTGGCTTCTCTTGTTGCGGAGCACGAGCTCTAGGCACGCGGGCTTCAGTAGTTGTGGCACGCAGGCTCAGTAGTTGTGGCTCGTGGGCTCTAGAGCACAGGCTCAGCAGTTGTGGCGCACGGGCTTAGTTGCTCCGCGGCATGTGGGATCTTCCCAGACCAGGTCTCGAACCCGTGTCCCCTGCGTTGGCAAGTGGATTCTTAACCACTGAGCCACCAGGGAAGTCCCTAGTTGTGTGATTTTAGACAATCCTCAGTGTCTTCGTCAGAAAACAGGGTAACAATCTCTACCTCACGGTTTTTTAGTGTGATAACTCAGGCAAGAACAAACCTTTATTCTGTTACATGCCAGGCACAGGCCGGGCCCTGAGGATCCAGGAGTGTGGAAGCGGAAAGTGTTCTTGTCCTCCTGGAGCTTGTGGGCTGGGGGAGGGGTCATTAGACAGATTGTTATATAAATGATGGATTAGCTGCAAGCACAGGATCCTAGGGAATGTCGTCTGTTGGTTAAGTTAGAGACTACGTGCAATAAACCCCTTAAGGAGCTCAGACTGGAAGCAGCCGACTTGGAGGTGTCTGCTGCTATTCGCTCTCCACTGCTGCCCACCCCCAGGATGTCATAGCTCCCGGTGGATCCAGGCAAGAGACGGGATGGAGAAAGACACAGGGTTCTTCTTACCACGTGCTCTTCTGTCATAATCAGAGTTCCCTCCATCTCCCGTTGCCAGAATCCCAGATGGCTGGTGCCTGCCACGAGAATGAGAAACCCTAGGGGCTGGGCATGGGGTGGGTAGAGATGGCCACCTCTGGCCGGTGCCAGGCTGCAGCTGGAAGGGGCCCAAGTGGCAGGGTGCTCCGGCCCCCAGGCCTCCAGCCTTGGTGCCAAGACAGATGGCTCCTTCCTCCTCCAGCTCACGCCAGCCCCCTGCAGCGGGGTCAGCACCGCGAAAACGTGGTTAGCAGATCTGTGCCACCTGCCCGGTATCTTTTGGAGGCTTTTGGTGATCTTGGCAGCTGACAAGGTGGTGTTTCTTCCACCTGCGGAGCAGGGTTAGGGCAGAGTGGCTACCTGGGTGACTGGGCTCATCCTGCAGAAAGGGCAAAGCCCCTGGCGGCTCTCTCATCCAGAGTGGTGAGGGTTCCACTGTGGCCACTGGGTGCCCAGCACTGTCCTGGGCATGGTGGGCAGGGGGAATCTGAGAGCGTGCCTTGCCTCCCAGGTTCCCTGCATGTGCTGCAACCCTACAACGTGTCAGGCCCACATGGGGTGTGCAGCCCCTTGTTCAGCCAGTAGTCGTGGTATTGGGCCCATGGTGCCAGTGTCCCACACCCTCTACCCTTTCAGCCTGTGAGCATCTTATCCTTCTTCCTGGAACGCCTTTCCCTTCTCTCCCCGCCACTGGAGTGAACTATGACTCATCTTTTGGGTCGCTGCTGAAATGTCACTTCCAAGGACTCCTGCCCTGACTCCCCAGTCCAGGGCAGGTCCCCTGGCGTGGGCACCCAGAGTCCCAGGTCCCACCCTCTCCTTCAGAGCACTGGGCCCAGTTACGTGGCGTGGGTTTGTGTGCTTCTTAGGTGGAGATCTGTCTCGCTCCAGAGCCAGTGTGCTCCACGAGGACAAAGACCTTGTCTGGTTTCGCTCACCCTTGGACCTACAGTGCTCAATAGACAGTAACCCTGGGCTAAGTACAGGGATGATGTCAGAGGAGACAGCCCGGTTCCTGCCCTCGTGCA
This sequence comes from Balaenoptera musculus, assembly GCF_009873245.2. Lineage (NCBI taxonomy): Eukaryota > Metazoa > Chordata > Mammalia > Artiodactyla > Balaenopteridae > Balaenoptera > Balaenoptera musculus. The sequence goes on along the minus strand of NC_045790.1, from coordinate 109,195,052 downwards.
GCTGGCCGTCTGGCAGGGAAGCTGGATAATTAAAACAGCATCAGTCCCAAATGTTAGTTGTTATGGTAGGGCCTATGGGGGCACACAGCAAGAGCACCCTGGCGGGTCAGGGAAGGCTTCCTGGAGGAAGTGACACTAAGGCCTGAGGGTGCATAGACATCAGCTGAGTCAAGAGGAGAGTTCAAAGGTAGTGTGGGCTGGAGTGGTTGGGAGATGCTTCCTGGAAGAGGGACATGAATGTGTTTGGGGGGTTGGGGGCAGTATTTAGAACAGAAAGTGGATGACCAAAGGTCCGAAGGTGACCTTGTGCCTCTGGCGTATTGCCAGTACAACGAAGGAGGCCAGTTCAGCTGGAGTAGGGAGTCAGGGGGTGGTGAGTAGGCCGCAGAGCTGGTTCCACTTCTGGAAGCCCTGAATGACTGCTTGAAGAGATTGGACTTGGCAGTTTCCAGCAGGGTGCGTCTCCCTGCCAGCGGTGCTCCTTCTGGGTCAAGATCTGAAAGTGAGTGCAGGCAAAGGAAGGCCATGCCCAGGGTCCAGGCAGCCTGTTTCTTGTGCTTTTCCTCGAGGGTGTCACGGCACCACTGGGACAGCTGGCACAGTGGGCCTCGTGGCAGGAGACCCAGGCCTGAGAAGCAAGGGCCTGGAGCTGGGCAGGAACAGACCTTGCTCTAGGGCCCAGGGCAGGTGAGGTAGGAGAAAGGGATGATGATGATGAAAGCTGCCTTTTAGTGAGCAGTTACTATGTGCCAGGCACCACGCTAAGCCCTTTCTGGATTGTTCCGTGTTATCTGCACACAGTGTTCTCTGTTTTAGAGAAGAAACTGAGGCACAGCGGTGAAGACGCTTGCCCAAGTTCACCAGCTCTTAAGCAGCAGGGCTGAGACTTGGAGCTGGGTTGGCCTGGCTCCAGAGCTCTTAGAGCACGGTCACCCGTGAGTGGTGCTGCCAGAATTTAGAACTGGCCATTGCAAAGGGCACAGCGTTCTGTGGCCGCCCACTCGGTTTCCTGAGCAGCCTGGAAGGCTCACATGTGGACTAGGAGGCTCCAAGGAGCCAGGGGCAAACTGAACTCCTGCATAACCCTCCAAGAGATGAGGTTCACATGCCAGTTTGGACAGAGTAGCCCCTCTTTCTGAGCTTGAGTTTCCTCATCTGTAAGCTGGGCTCATAACCACCATTTGTTGTGCACTGAGTCATCTCAAGCTTGAGATGAGGCATTTTCCCAACAGCCCTGTGAAGTGGGGATTGTTGTCCCCATTTTCCAGATGAGGAAACTGAGGTCCAGAGAGGTTAAGTAATACACCTGTGAATTGTGGAACTGGATTGAAACATAGATCTGTCTAACCTAGAGCCTTCACTTAAAAGAAAAAAAAGCAATAGCTATTGAAGGATAATATAGATAAGGAAAGGACCACAAAGCATGAGCAGACAGTTTGATGAATTTCCACAGGTGTACACACCTGTCCCAGCCCTTCCAGAGGCCCCCCTGCCACTTTCTAATTACTGCCTCCCTGCAAAGGTAATCACCACCCTTACTTCTAACACCGTAGATTCATTTTGCCTATTTTTTCCCCTTTCTGATGTAAACTCTCATAGGAAAATGGTTTGGGACTAATTCCTGACTGTCCTCAGGTCTATAAATGGTGGATTGTTTTCTATCTTGTTCACTCAACTTGAATGTGAAGGTTCAGTTTTCATTCTCTCCTAGCCACTTATTGTAGCTGAGGATGCATAGTCAGTTAGATTGTTACTTAGCTGAACCCCGAATTCCTTTTAAACGTGGACCTCTTTGGTGTCCAGGCCATCTTCTTAACTTTTTGTTGGATCGCAATATACATTTTAAAAAGTGCACACGTCATAATATACAGCTCCCTGAATATTCACAGAGTGCACATGCCTGTACGCCCAGCACTCAGATAAGGGACTAGAAGCTTCTTAGCTCCGAACCAAACCCCCAAAGTAACCACAGTCCTGACTTCTGCCACCACAGATTAGATTTTCCTGGTTTTTGTTTGTTAGTTTTTTTGCCGTGCCACCCGGCATACAGGATCTTAGTTCCTTAACCAGGGATCGAACCCATGCCCCCTGCAGTGGAAGCGTGCAGTCCTAACCACTGGACCACTGGGAAGTCCCAGATTTTCCTGTTTTTTAACTTAAGGGAGTAAAACATAAATGGATTCATTCAGTATATGAGTATACACTCTTTTGCGTCTGGCTTCTTTCACTAAACATTGTGAGGTTCATCCAAGCTGTTGTGAGGTGGTACATTCTCATTGCTGTGTAGTGTTCCATTGGTGAGTGGACCGTAATATTCATTCTCACGTCAGTGGACATTTAGGTTCTGTTCTATTAGGAATAGTGCTGCTGTGGACATTTTGTCTGTGTCTTTTCGTGAACGTTTATATGCATTGCTGGTGGGTGTACATCTGGTAGTGGAGCTGCTGAACACTGAACATATGTGTTTGTACAGCTTTAGTAGATAGTGTCACACAGTATTCCAGTTACACTCCCAGTTTACACCAATCCACACTCCCACCAGCAGTGTGGGTAACTTCCCCTCGTGCCATAGCTTCACTATAACACAAGCTGGGTGTTGCCTGTATTACTGTTGTTTCCAATGGAGCCTTTCTGGTGGCTGCAAAATGGTATCTCATTATGGTTTTCCTTTCCTTTACGCTTATTGTGCATTTCTTTATCCTTTATGAAATGCCTGTTCAAGTCCTTTGCCTATTTTTTAACTGGATGCTATGTCCTGATCTGTAGAAGTTGTTTATATATTCTGAATACAAGCCTTTTGTTGGATATATTATTGGAAACGTCTTCCAATAATAAACGGCTTGCCTTTTCTCTTTCTTTTTTTTTCCTATTTTTATAAATTTATTTATTTATTTATTTTTGGCTGCGTTGGGTCTTTGTTGCCCAGTTGCGGCGAGCGGGGGCTACTCTTCGTTGCAGTGTGTGGCCTTCTCATTGCGGTGGCTTCTCTTGTTGTGGAGCCTGGGCTCTAGGTGCATGGGCTTCAGTAGTTGTGGCACGTGGGCTCAGTAGTTGTGGCTCGCGGGCTCTCGAGCACAGGCTCAGTAGTTGTGGTGCACAGGCTTAGTTGCTCCACGGCATGTGGGATCTTCCCAGACCAGGGCTCGAACCCGTGTCCCCTGCACTGGCAGGTGGATTCTTAACCACTGCGCCACCGGGGAAGTCCCTTGCCTTTTCTCTTTCTTAATGGTACCTTTTGATGAAAAGAATACTAAATTTTGAGGCAGTCCAATTTATCAGTTTCTCTCTATGGTTTTTTTGTGACCTATTTAAGAAATTATTGCCTACTCTAAAATCATAAAGATATACTCCTATGTTTTCTTCTAGAAACCTATCGTTTTACCTTTCATGTACAGGTCTGTGGTCCATGTCAAATTAATTTTTGTGTGTGTATGAACGAAGGTTCTGCACTTCAGTACATATCAGTTTATCATTTTTCCCTTATGAGTCCTACTTAAGAAAGCTTTACCTATCTCAAGGTCATGAAGGTAGTAGGAGACTTCACTTTTTTTTTATTGAGGTATAGTTCATGTACAATATTATATGTTACAGGTGTACAACATACTGATTCACAATTTTAAAGGTTACACTTCATTTATAGTTACTGTAAAATATTGGCTATATTCCCTATGTTGTACAATATGTCCTTATAGACTATTTATTTTATATATGATAGTTTGTACCTTTTACTCCCCTACCCCTGTCTTGCCCCTCCCCTTTCCCTCTCCCCACTGGTAACCACTAGTTTGTTCTCTATTTCTGTGAGTCTGTTTCTTTTTTGTTATATTCACTAGTTTGTTCTATTTTTTAGATTCCACATGTAAGTGATATCATACAGTATTTGTGTTTCTCTATCTGATGAGACCTTACTTTTTTTTTTTAATATTTATTTATTTATTTGGCTGTGCTGGGTCTGATTTGCAGCGCACGGGATCTTCATTGCCTCATGTGGGATCTTTAGTTGCAGCATGCAGGATCTAGTTCCCTGACCAGGGATCGAACCCAGGCCCCCAGCATTGGGAGCACGGAGTCTTAACCACTGGACCACCAGGGAAGTCCCAAGACCTTACTTTTTAAATAACAGTTTTATTGAGCTGTAATTCCTATGCCATACAGTTCATCTATTTAAAGTAGACAATTCAGTGGGTTTCGGGGATATTCACAGAGTTGTGCAACCATCACCACAGTCAATTTTAGAACATTTTCTTCCCCCAAAAAAGAAACCCACAGCCATTAGCAGTCACTCCCCATCCCTGCCCCCCACAACCTCTTAGCCCCAGGCAACCACTAATCTACTTCTGTCTCTGTAGGTTTGCCTGTTCTGGCTAAACATTTCATACAAATGGAATCATAAAATATGTGGCCTTTTGTGACTGGTTTCTTTCACTTAGCATAATGTTTCTAAGGTGCGGTGTTGTAGCGTGTGTCAGTACTTCATTCCTGTTATTGCTAAATAAGATTCCATTACATGGCTATACCATGTTTTTGTGTCTATCCGTTTATCAGTTGATGGGCATTTGAATTGTTTCCATTTTGACTATTATGGATAATACCACTATGTACAACTTTTATGTGGAAGTATATTTTCATTGCTCTCGTGAGGAGCCTTCATTCTTAATCATATACAATGAGATTCAGTGATGACATGTCTTTAAAGCACTGGCACATACTAAGCGTACTAAGCGTTCAAACAGTGACAGCTATATACAGGTTTTATATATATATACACACACACACACACACAGCAATGGACACCACAATTTAGCTGTTAACGAAAGACCCTGTAGGGAGTTCCCTGGCGGTCCAGTGGTTAGGACTCGGCGCTTTCACTGCCGTAGCCCGGGTTCAATCCCTGGTCAGGGAACTAAGATCCCACGAGCCGTGAGGTGCGGCCAAAAAAAAAAAAGAAAGCCCCTGTAATCCCCACCCAAGCACTGGGGTCCCCAACACACACATCTGCCCACAGACATTGGGAGGTCATCGAAATGCTCAGACAACGCCACCTGCTCTTTGCAGGTCAAATCACACGTAGGTGGTAGCACAGCAGGGCAGGGAAGGGAGGAATCAGGCGTCCTGGGCCCTGACCCTGCTAAGCTGCTAATTTGTATGTGCCATCCAGGGGCCTCAGCTTTTCTGCTAGAGAGTGGACGTAGGGCAGCTGGTAGTTCTGGCCCTTATGCGTGGCTCACTTAACTTCTTTCCCGTTCCCCAGGCCGTGGCTCAGCCAATGATCCTGTGAGTGTCAGGGAGTCACCATTGCCCCTGGGGGCCCCTGTCCCGGAGTGGCCCACCTGTCTGCTCCCAGCATGGCGTCAGACACTCCTGAGTCCCTGATGGCCCTCTGCACCGACTTCTGCCTGCGCAACCTGGATGGCACCTTGGGCTACCTGCTGGACAAGGAGACTCTGCGGCTCCATCCAGACATCTTCCTGCCCAGTGAGATCTGTGACCGGCTCGTCAACGAGTGAGCAGGCGTGGGGCTGGGGCAGGGGCCTGAGCCTCAGCATGAGTGTGTGTGGAGAGATTGGGAGCATTGTGTGTGCCCCCCCGTGGGGATGTGCACACACGTGGGTATCCGTGGGTGCAAGAGAACACTGGCCCCTCCATAACCGTAAAGTTGTAATTGTGCATGTTGGTATGTGTGTGGAGGGGGGGGGGGCGCACGTGAAGGAATGTGTTTGCACACACGTGGGCTTCTGCAGCACAGGGTAGGTTTGAGTGTGAAACTGCAGGTATGCATTACACCTATGAGAGGGTGTAGAAACCTCTCATATAATATAAATGAAGGAGTTATATGCTGTCCTGTGTGTGTGTTTGTGTGTGTGCACACGCGTGTGCATACACACACGATGCACCTATGCCTGTGAACACGTGTCTGTGTGTGAACCTGCATACATACATATTTATGCACCAATGCCAGAATAATGGACCCCTGAGCAGGGATCAGATCATTCAGAAAATCTCTATGTGGCTTCTCCGAGGGACTCCCCACTAATAGAGGCTCCTAGAAGGATGATATACAGGCCTGACTGCTGGGGGTTCGGTCCAGATGCCCAGAGGGAAATTGTTAGACCAGACAGTCGCATATAAAAGTGGGAACCTGGGTGTGACCTGAGAGCCCAACTTGTAAAAATGTTCTGAGCATCTAATGTGGGTCAGGCACTAGATTGGACACTGCAGAGCAGAGTTGTGTCCATTTTACAGGTGAAGGAACTGAGGTCTGGGGAATTTCAGTTACTCGTGTGAAGTTGCCCAGGTAGTGAACAGCCAAGCCAGGATGGTGTTTGACTCCACAGCCTTTTCCACCAGACCAGGATCCTTGCATCTGCTGGTATCTCAAGAGAGTTTTACCGAGCGCTTGCTCTGTACCCAGCTGGGAACTCCAAACCCCTCGGCTCAGTCTTCCTGTTGGACAGGGTTCTGGGAAGGGCTGATCAAGGAGTCAGAAGCTGGCTTAAAGAAGATGGGGAGTGTGGACGTGTATGTTTGTTATAGAAGCGTCTACAGTTTGGCGGGTAAGAGCTTGGGATTCGCCATCGATAGAGGCCCCTTTATCACCATTTGGTCTGCCTTTGGACTCCTGGTTCCTGGGGCCACCCTTAATCTCATCTGTAGGGTAGTCAGGATCCAACCAGGTGCTGTGAGGAAGAGGAGGAGGAGGAGGAGGAGGAGATGGAGGTTGCTGCCGGGGTGATCAGGGAAGGCTTCAGAGGAAGGGGAGGGCTTGTGCTGGGCCTTGAAGGGAGGATGAGGGTCCCTGCCCTGAGCCAGGCTTCCTTCCCTCCCAGGTATGTGGAGCTGGTCAATGCCGCCTGCAACTTTGAGCCGCACGAGAGCTTCTTCAGCCTCTTCTCGGACCCCCGCAGCACCCGCCTCACCCGAATCCACCTCCGCGAGGACCTGGTGCAGGACCAGGACCTGGAAGCCATTCGCAAGCAGGTGAGACCTGGTCACCAGGCACGGGGGATGGCCAGGGGAGGCCACCCTGAGACGGTCAGGCGGAGTTGGGGCAGGACCGGTCACCTCCAGCCCAGGAATCCTGAGGCGCCGCCAGGGCTCTGCCCCTTGTGCAGACCCCTCCCCAAGCCCCACGTGTGGCCCAGGGCCAGGCCTAGGCTGGGGTGTGGGTGCAGAGGTGATAACGGGGCTGTGCCCGCCGCCAGGACCTGGTGGAGCTGTACCTGACCAACTGCGAGAAGCTGTCCGCCAAGAGCCTGCAGACGCTGAGGAGCTTCAGCCACACCCTGGTGTCCCTGAGCCTGTTCGGCTGCGCGAACATCTTCTACGAGGAGGAGAACCCGGGGGGCTGTGAAGACGAGTGCCTCGTCAACCCCACCTGTCAGGTGCTGGTCAAGGACTTCACCTTCGAGGGCTTTAGCCGCCTGCGCTTCCTCAACCTGGGCCGCATGATCGATGGGGTCCCCGTGGAGTCCCTGCTGCGGCCGCTCAACTCGCTGGCCGCCTTGGACCTCTCGGGCATCCAGACGAGCGACGCGGCCTTCCTAACCCAGTGGAAAGACAGCCTGGTGTCCCTCGTGCTCTACAACATGGACCTGTCGGACGACCACATCCGTGTCATTGTCCAGTTGCACAAGCTGCGGTGAGCTGCGAGCCCAGAGCTCGCCGGGTGGGGGTGGGGAGGTGGGGATTGTCAGTCCCAGAAGATTCCTGAGCCCCCGGCCAGGCAGAAGGTGGGGATAGAAGAGACAGTCCCATTCCTTAAACCCACTGTTTTGGTCTGATCGGGGCTGTTAAGGGCACCTGGGTCCCAGCACGTTTTTTCCCAGAACGCCCTGGAGTGGTTGTAACAGGGATGGGCCCTCCCCTGCCATGGACTGAAACAGCAGGGGTCTACGAGGCAGCCCCAGTCTGTGTCCAGCTCCTGACCTGTGCCCCCAACTCCAATCTCCAGACACCTGGACATCTCCCGAGACCGCCTCTCCAGCTACTACAAGTTCAAGCTGACTCGCAAGGTGCTGAGCCTCTTTGTGCAGAAGCTGGGGAACCTGATGTCCCTGGACATCTCTGGCCACATGATCCTGGAGAACTGCAGCATCTCCAAGATGGATGAGGATGCAGGACAGACCAGGTGGGGACCCACCTGCCATGTTTGCTAGCAGGGTATCATTCAACAGGCATTGACCAAGTGCTGTCCTGGATGCTGGACAGAAAGAAACAAATTAGGCCCCCCCGAGTCTGTGTGAGCTCGTGGGGACAGACGGGTCATTATTAGGGCTGCACAGAGCTCTGGGGTTGCCCTGAGGGTCAGGAAGGAGGGAGGAGGAGGAATGGCACCCAGGCTGTGCAGAAAGCTCATTCTGAGTTTGCCAGAGGAAGGGTGTTCTAGCAGAGGAAACAGCATGTGCAAAGGCTGGAGGTACCGCATGGGGAGTGACTGGGAGATTATGGCACTCAGACTGGCCGGAGCTGGTGTGGTGGTATTAAGGTAAGGCCAGCATACCCGCCACTCATTAGGTGTTGCGGCAGACAGGCTGGTCCCCAGGTTCGTTGTTTGGAGGAGAGAGCTGATTCAAACCCATCCAGCTGTCACTGGCCGTAAGCCCTCTCCCCGACTGGAATGGAGTGGGGTTTGGTTGACGGGCATGTGCCTTCATGACTATTGGGGGAACCTAAAGGTGACACATCCTCACTAGAATGGCAGATAGGATTCTCCAAAGATGGCTGCAACAGTATCTCCTGTCCCACATGTTCTCTACAGTGTGACCTTGTCACCCTCCCATCAAGAGGTGGGGTCTATGTCCATCCCCTGCCTTTTTTTTTTTAAAGATTGATTGATTGATTGATTGATTGATTGATTGCTATGTTGGGTCTTCGTTTCTGTGCTAGGGCTTTCTCTAGTTGCGGCAAGCGGGGGCCACTCTTCATCGCGGTGCGCGGGCCTCTCACTATCGTGGCCTCTCTTGTTGCGGAGCATAGGCTCCAGACGCGCAGGCTCAGTAGTTGTGGCTCACGGGCCTAGTTGCTCCACGGCATGTGGGATCTTCCCAGACCAGGGCTCGAACCCGTGTCCCCTGCATTAGCAGGCAGATTCTCAACCACTGCGCCACCAGGGAAGCCCTATCCCCTGCCTTTAAAAAGAAAAAAAAAAAAAAAAAGGGACTTCCCTGCTTCCCTGGTGGCGCAGTGGATAAGAATCCACCTGCCAATGCAGGGGACATGGGTTCGAGCCCTGGTCCGGGAAGGCCCACGTGCCGCAGAGCAACTAAGCCTGTGCGCCACAACTGCTGGGCCTGCGCTCTAGAGCCCGCGTGTCACAACTACTGAGCCTATGTGCCGCAACTACTGAAGCCCACATGCCTGGAGCTCATGCTCCGCAACAGGAGAAGCCACCCCAGTGAGAAGCCCGTGCACCGCAACAAAGAGTAACCCCTGCTCGCCACAACTGGAGAAAGCCCGTGCTCAGCAACAAAGACCCAACACAGCCAAAAAAATAATAATAATAAGACAAGGCTGGAGGGCCTATCAGAGGGCCCCAAGGAAATGCCTCGCCACCCCCCAGGGAGAGGCCCCCGTTTGTGCTGACCCAGGGCAGCCCTGGGCCCCAGGCCACTCACCCCAACACTCTCTTCCCTCAGCATCGAGCCTTCCAAGAGCAGCATCATGCCTTTCCGGGCTCTGAAGAGGCCACTGCAGTTCCTTGGGCTCTTCGAGACCTCCCTGTGCCGCCTCACGCATATTCCGGCCTACAAAGTGAGAGGGGGAGGGGGAGGGGAGGACCAGGGCGCCCCGGGAGAAGGGAAGGAGGGGTCTGCCCCGGGCCTAGAGATGGCGCTGGGATCGGGCATCCCACCGCTTGGCCTCTTCTGGGATGTTCTGATCATGCTCCGTCTCCAGGTGAGTGGTGATAAAAATGAGGAACAGGTGCTGAACGCCATTGAGGCCTACACAGAGCACAGGCCGGAGATCACCTCACGGGCCATCAACCTACTTTTCGACATCGCACGCATTGAACGCTGCAACCAGCTTCTGCGGGCCCTGAAGGTCAGTCCCGACCCTGGGGGCCCTCGGGCTCCGGTCCATTCCCACCACTCCCTCCTCTACACCCCTCGTGTTCCCCAGGACACCGGCCGTCCCGCCTCCCAAACCCCAGCCCCGCCTCGTGGTGCCTAACTTGCCCCAGCACTGGCCTTGTCCCAGCACTGTGGCCTGCCCCAGTTTCTGCTCCCCAATCCCTACTTCTGCCCTCAGGAAGCAGGATCAGGCTGAGCCCTGCCCCGGAGGACCGTCCGAGCCCCCTCTCACAGCCCCAGGCCTGTCCCCGCGCAACTTCGACAGGCCTGGCCAACCCCGGCCCGTACTCTGTCTTCATACAGCTGGTCATCACGGCCCTCAAGTGCCACAAGTATGACAAGAACATTCAAGTGACAGGCAGCGCTGCCCTCTTCTACCTGACCAATTCCGAGTATCGCTCAGAGCAGAGCATCAAGCTGCGCCGGCAGGTCATCCAGGTGGTGCTGAATGGCATGGAATCCTACCAGGAGGTGACGGTGAGCCCCTACCCGCTGCCTGCTCTGACCCAGCTACCCCACTTCCTGCTCACCCTGTGTGTCCCAGCCTCGCCAGCAGGCTCGCAGAGCCCTCCCGGTGCCATGCTTGCTCTCACCCTTTCTCTCCTGGCTCTGTACCGCCCCCCGCCCCCAACCCCCCTTTCCCGCGGCATCACTGCCAGACTCTGGGACCTGGCCCCACCCGGCCAGTCCATCGCCCACTGCCACCCTCCCCCAGGGGCCCTGTCCTCCTGACTCTGGGCCTTTGCTCGTGCTAACTCCTTAGCCCTTCTGCCCAGTGAGACTCTGCTGAGGTGGGTATTTTTTTCAATAACTGCTTTTATTATAAAAGTAATCAAAATTTTTACTGGAGAAAAATTACAGGTATAAAAGAAAAAAAATAACAACACCCGTAATCCTAGCACACAGAGAGCCAAGATTAACACTGGATATCTATTGTTCTGGCTTTTAGTCTGTGCATATTTATTTAGTAAATGGGACCATTCTGTGTATACTGCTGTGTAACCTGGATTTTCATTTCAACAGTGTCTTGTAAATGTGAACATCTCCCATATCAACAAAACATTTTACAAGAAAATTTTAAAAGCATTGTTTCTTTTCTGATTACAAAAGTGAGATACCTAATGCTTAGAAAATAAATTCAAGTAATAGAAAATGCACTAACTAGAAAGTGAAAGTTCCAATCCCAGCTCTCCTCCCCCCGGGGCAGCTGGTTTGAACAGTCGGCTTCATAATTGTTGGTGTCAGCATAGTGTGAAGTGTTCTCATCCAAGGAGAGGCTGCCCTGGTGCTGACTCTGTGCTGGGGCTCAGAGGCAGTGGTCAAGCCCCATCCCCAGGGGGTAGCAGGACAGGGCTCCCCCGAATACACGGGCTGCACTTACTGAGTCAGCCCCACGGTTGAACACTTAGGTTGCTTTTCATGTTTTGCTATTTCAAATAAGGCTTTGCTGAATACAAGTAATTGATGCTCCTCATGAGACACGTCTAAAAGGAGAATGGCTGGAGCAGTGGGTTTGTGTATTTTTAAAGCATTTGGGGGGCTTCCCTGGTGGCGCAGTGGTTGAGAATCTGCCTGCCAATGCAGGGGACGCGGGTTCGAGCCCTGGTCTGGGAAGATCCCACGTGCCGCGGAGCAACTGGGCCCATGAGCCACAACTACTGAGCCTGCGCATCTGGAGCCTGTGCTCCGCAACAAGAGAGGCCGCGATAGTGAGAGGCCTGCGCACCGCGATGAGGAGTGGCCCGCACTCGCCACAACTGGAGAAAGCCCTCGCACAGAAACGAAGACCCAACACAGACAAAAAAATAAATAAATAATAAATAAATTTACAAAAGAAATGTGAATACTGCCCTCAGCAACCCAATCTCCTTAAAAAAAAAAAAAAAAAAAAAAAAGCATTTGGTACGTGTTCTTGCATTGTCCTCCAGAAAGGCTCTGGTGGGGATATAGCCTCTGCAGGGATGAGAAGGCCCCCTTTCCCACTGCCTGCCAACTCCAGACTTTAGAGCAACAGTTCTTCCTGCATTGAGATTGATTTTATAATCAGGTAAAAGGCGTGTCGTTTTTCTTTTTTTTTTTAACGAGAAAAGAATGCTAGTTGAAGACTCACAAATTCATAAACTCTTTCAAAGAAATAGAAATTCAGGTAACAAGATAATCACTTTTTGACTCGAGAGATTGATGATGTCCGTTGACAAAGGTCAGGGGAAGAACACACTTGCACTTTCCACTGGTGAGGTGTGACCTGAACCACCTCTTCACAGGGCAACTTGCAGAACCTGCCAAAACTGTGAATGCATTTATCTTTTGGCGTAAATTCCACAGTTAGAAATGTTCTTAGAGGAAAAAGATACATGTACCTCCTCCCTTTTTGATTAAATAAGAAGTCAGAGGCAACCAAAATGTTTTAGTAATAGGGGCCTGGTCCTGAAAGAGTAACGTAAGATCTGCCCACATCATGGGATATGATGGTAAATCTGTACATCCTAACATGGAAAGATGGATGGCCCTGCATGTTGATAAGTGAAGAGAAGTTTTGGACCAATATGGATAAAACCTTCTTTTGCCTCTCCCCTCCCCCAAGTATACATTTGTATTTCCATGGTAGAAAAATCTAGAAGGTTGTGCATCAAACTTTTTTTTTTTTTAATATTTTTGGCTGCGTTGGGTCTTCGTTGCTGTGCACGGGCTTTCTCTAGTTGCGGCGAGCGGGGGCGGCTCTTCATTCTGGTGCGTGGGCTTCTCATTGCGGTGGCTTCTCTTGTTGCGGAACACGGGCTCTAGGTGTGCAGGCTTCTGTAGTTGTGGCACGTGGGGTCAGCAGTTGTGGCTTGCGGGCTCTAGAGCACAGGCTCAGTAGTTGTGACTCGCAGGCTCTAGAGCACAGGCTCAGCAGTTGTGGCGCAGGGGCTTAGTTGCTCCGTGGCATGTGGGATCTTCCCGGACCAGGGCTCGAACCCGTGTCCCCTGCATTGGCAGGCGGATCCTAACCACTGCGCCACCAGGGAAGTCCCGCATCAAACTTTTAACGGCAATTACTTCTGAAGAATTAAGTGGGGGACTTTAAGTTTCTGCTCAGATAGTATTTTTTGAACATTTTATAGTAAGTATTGCTTTTATGACTTAAAATAAATTTTTTTCTCAAATTACAAAATATATGTATATTGTGGGGGAAAAAAAAGAGAGTTAACAAGGGCTAACAAGTTAATTAGAGGATTAGGATATCCTCTAATTTATATAAGTAATGAAGTGTGGTGAACTTCCAGTATCTAATGAGAAAGGATGGAAGGAAATTATGAGGAAAATGCACTGAGAATACTGTAAAATAAATAAATAAATAAACCCACAGACAAGACAGAGTAATTGAGGATGTGGAGCAACTGGAACTTTTCTGTGCTTCTGGTGAGAGTATAAACTGGTACAGCCACCTTGGAAACAGTCTGGTGTTACCTGGTAAAGCTGAAGACGTGCACACCTTGTGACCTAGAAGCTCCACCCCACGCGTGGGTGCCCTAGAGGAGCCCACACACATGGACACCAGGATGCACATACAGGACATTGTTTGAAGTAGCCAAACACTGAAGTCTACCCGAACGTCCGCTAGCAGTGGACTGTGTAAATAAATTAGAATTCTATACTGCAAATGAAAAAAAAAAAAGCATTTCAGCTACTTATAACAAGACAGTTGATCTTGCAAACCTGTGGTTGAACAAAGAGCCACAAGATCCTAGAGAATCTTTCAAGTGAAAGGCAGGGATGGGGCTCTCTCGTAGGGAGAGGGACTTATGATCAGGAAGGGACATATGGGGACTTCTGGGTGCTGGCAGTGCTGTTTCTTGACCCAGATGGTGCTTACATGGTTGTTGAAAAGCTTGCTTGCTTTATAATTATTTGCAAAACTATACATTTGTGTTTTATGCACTCTTCTGTATATTACAGTTCACGTTTTTAAAAAATATTGAAAAAAAAAAAAGCCTCGTAGTCTCCTCTTCCAGACAGCCTTCGTGGACCCCCACAGCGCTGGATGATCTCACACCTCTAGACAGCCCCTCAAGTCCAGCTCCCAAGTCTGACCCTGACTGTGCTCCGCTTGTCTCCCGGCCCCGCCCAGGTCCAGCGGAACTGCTGCCTGACCCTCTGCAACTTCAGCATCCCTGAGGAGCTGGAGTTCCAGTACCGCCGAGTCAACGAGCTCCTGCTCAGCATCCTCAACCCCACACGGCAGGACGAGTCGATCCAGCGCATCGCCGTGCACCTGTGCAACGCTCTGGTCTGCCAGGTGGACAACGACCACAAGGAGGCCGTGGGCAAGATGGGCTTTGTTGTGGTGCGTGTGTGCGTGTGGGGGCGGGGCGGGGCGGGGCTGCCCCTCCTTCCCTCCCTCCCTCTGGCTCCCGCAGCCCCACTGCCACAAGGGAGGATTTAGGCCGCACCAAAGGAAGAATTTCCTGCGACTTCCCTGGCAGTCCAGTGGTTAAGACTCCGAGCTTCCAATGCAGGGGCTGCGGGTTCGATCCCTGGTCCGGGGAACTGAGATCCCATGTGCCGCGTGGAACGGCCAAAAAAACAAACAAACAAAAAAAAACTACTTCCAAAGGAAGAATTTCCTAACGGTGAAAGTTGCTGATGACCCGTAGATTTCCTCCACCACCTAGAGAACACTCTGTCATCGTCTCCCAGCCCCTCCACTCTCCTGTTGGGTCCCACTGTACAAGTCACTCCTGCCTCCTCAGACCAGGTGCCCCTCTTAGGTCTTGCCAACTGGGATTAAATAAATATCTGAGGGCCTATCTGTTTAACATCAGCCTCCCCACTGGGTGTGAGCTCCGTAGGGAGAGACGCCATACTTGTTCCTTCCATCATCCCGTCCCCAGCACTTCCTAGCACAGGGCCTGGTGCACAGTGGGGAGTTAATAAGTATTTGCTGAAGAAAGGAAGGCACATCCAGTCTCCTCCTTTCATTTAGCGCTGGGGAGGCTGAAACCCACAGAGCAGGAGGGCCATGCCCACAGCCACGTGGGGTCAAGGTCGAGCCACGACTAGCACCCAGGCATCCTGATGCCAAGTATCAGGTCCATGGGTGGCACTTCTCCCAACAGTCTCCCAAATAGAGAGGCAGATTTGGTCTCGTCAGGATGTATTAACAGGAAGAGAATTGCTGACTCTTGCCTCCATTTTGGTTCTTGGGGGACATGGTAGCTCTTGAAGCCCTGGCCCCCCCGGCAAGTTCTCTTCTCTGCCCGCAGACCATGCTGAAGCTGATTCAGAAGAAGCTGCTGGACAAGATCGTAAGTTGAGTCCTCATGGAGCCACCCTGCCCCTCCCCTAGCCTGAGAAGGGACTGGCTTGCCCGTGGGGGGGTGTCCACATTGTGTCAGGGGACCCTGTCACCGGGTGCCAGGAGCCTGCGGGCCCATCCCGGCGAACCTGTGCTGAGCCCTCTCCCCGCTTCAGTGTGATCAGGTGATGGAGTTCTCCTGGAGCGCCCTGTGGAACATCACGGACGAGACTCCCGACAACTGCGAGATGTTCCTTAACTTCAACGGCATGAAGCTCTTCCTGGACTGCCTGAAGGTAGCGCCCTCTCCAGAAGCCTCCTTGACCCCCACTTGGCCGCTCTTCTGTCCCCAGGTCCCCCAGCAACCCCTCTCCCCATGGTTCCCATGGAAGGGCAGTGAGGACCAACTCACAGGCCCGCCAGCCCAGGATTTGCTGCTAACAGGAGCTCCAGAGGTCTTCCCTGACCCAGACGGCCTGGCTGGGCCCTCTCTTAGAGCCCTCCCTCCAAGGGAGAACCCAGCCCCGTCCTTCTCAGCATGATTTCTCAGACTCTCCAGGTCTGGCTGGGGTCCACTGAGATATCAGCCAGACAGAATTCTGTCCAGTAGGATGGTCTGTTCATCCTAAAACTCATTCTTGATTGTCTTGCTCTAGTTTCCAAAAGGATTCCCTTAGACTAATATTTTGAGCTTTGGTAAATAGAATCATGTTTGTCCCATTCATAATTTTATAGGTCAGATCTCCACTCAGCCTTTGATTTTGTGGCAGGGAGCTCTACCACTTTAATCCCTTGTAGTGTGTACCCAGCACTGTCCTAGGTGTACCGGAAGGTAGGAGGGCAGCAGATTGCACCCCCCCCCCCCCTTTGTCTAGTTGAAATGGCCAGACAGATGCTCATAAAGCTTCTAGGTTACCAATATCAGACACTAATTAAGTACTCATTGATATGACCCCCAATGGCTCTCATTTTTCCAGGAGTTCCCAGAGAAGCAGGAGCTGCATCGGAATATGCTAGGACTCTTGGGGAATGTGGCAGAGGTGAAGGAGCTACGGCCCCAGCTAATGACTTCCCAATTCATCAGTGTCTTCAGGTTGGTACTTCTCTTCTTTCCCTTTTTGCCTTGGCTGCCAGGATGCTCAGAGCTCTAGTCAGTGCTCAGTTGCAGCAATCGCTGTTAGCCTAGGTTTCTGTTAGGAATGCCGCCTTCACTCTATGATGCAGTTTCTTATTCTTTCAACCCTCCATAAATGGTCCTGTTGTAGCTATATCTTATCTTAAGCGATCTTATATCCCCTTTAGAAGTCATCTGGGTATGGATGATAAGTGATAAAGAAATCAATAGTACCTTTGGCAGCTGGCCTGTTAGTTGGGGTCCAGCAGCTGGTATCTGAAGAGGGACTTAGGGATCAGGACTCCATTTTTCTCTCTTCTTGGCAGCAACCTGCTGGAGAGCAAGGCCGATGGGATTGAGGTTTCCTACAATGCCTGTGGCGTCCTCTCCCACATCATGTTTGATGGCCCTGAGGCCTGGGGCATCTGTGAACCCCAGCGGGAGGAGGTGGAGGAGCGCATGTGGGCAGCCATCCAGAGCTGGGACATCAACTCACGGAGAAATATCAATTACAGGTGCGGAGTGGGGAGGGGTGGGACATGGATGTGGGGTCAGTGCTAGGACAGGATGCTCCTTCCCAACAAGGTCTGGTGAGAGCTACTTGCCCTTCTCCTAGTCCTGTGTCAGATGTTACTAACCGAGGTGTAGTCCACGTAGAGCACAGCATGTAAACGCGCACATCTCACCTCTACAGTTTGGTGCCTGTTTCCTCACATCGACACCTGTGTGTACCCAAAGCCTGCTGTTTACAAACATTTGATACATGTCCAGTTGTGAAAAAAAAAAAAGAAAAGAAAATACAGACACGCAACAGGAAACAAAACGGAAACCATTCGTTCCCTAAGAGAGCATCCCCCCCTAACATTCTGGCATCTCCCTTCCCAGCAGTTTTCTATGCACAGATTTAATTACCTCCAGTCCAGCTGGCATCAAGTCTTACTATCTCGTGAGTGAATTTCCAGCCGCAGCTATGGGTCTCCCTCATCGTTTTATGACTGAGTCACTTTCTATATGCACCTGGGCCATCTTGTATTGATGGACATTGGAGTTGAAAACCCATGTTGGGAGGAGCAGGCTCATGCTCGTGGCTTTGCCGACACTCCAATTACTGTCATTTCAGAGGAGAGCTGAAGTGGAATCACTGGCTTGGGGAGGGGGTGGAGGTTGCACATGCATTTTTCAGGCTTTTGGACCTTGACTCCAGATGACGCGTAGTAGAAGGCCATTATGGGAAGTGCAGTCAATCTCTTCTGCTTCCCAGGGTCCTTCGTCCCCCACCTCCCAGGCTGGGGCTCCCCTCCCTGCCATGGTCCCCAGTTTCTGCACCACCTGATCTGTGTTCCTCCTGCCTCCCTAATGCTCATGACCTCTCTCACCAGGGCGCTCTCTTTGTGGAGCCTGAAGGGCCAGGTACCCCCCTGTCCCCTCCATCCTACTGGCCTGCTCATCATTTGTCCACGGGACCCTTCAGTGAGGACAAACCCCCAACAAGAGACAATGCACCTCCCCCCACAATGCCCGGCATCAAAAGTGACCTTGAGGGAGTTCCCTGGTGGCCTAGTGGTTAGGATTCCAGGCTTTCACTGCCATGTCCTGGCTTCAGTCCCTGGTCAGGAAACCGAGATCCCTCAAGCCACACGGAGTGGCAAAAAAAAAAAAAAAAGTGACCTTGATTTTTCTTCCTATAGGTCATTTGAGCCAATTCTTCGCCTCCTTCCCCAGGGCATCTCACCTGTCAGCCAGCATTGGGCCACCTGGGCCCTGTACAACCTGGTGTCTGTCTACCGTGAGTACCCACTCACCCTTTGTTCACTCATCGGCTGAAAAGCAGACTTGCCCTCAGGAGGTGATAATCCAGGTGGAAGTACTATGAGAGCTGGTGTCAGTGTCTGCGCCTCAGCACCCAGCCCTCCGCTTTCTGGCATTGGTGGGACGCCCAGCATAATGGCTGGCCCCTGCCTTATCGGCAGAAGCAGGTCTGGCAGATGAGCCAGTCCATCCAGAGATCCCAGACAGCTTTCTTAATGTTTCCTGCTTCCATACAAGTGAATAGTCAAAAATCTCCATGCCTTCTGTAAGGCAGGGTAAGACCAACCCAAACCAAGAACTAACCCCCGAGGAAACAGACGTCCGAGAGAACAGGAGAGAACTTGAAAACAAGTCTCACTCATTTCCTCAGAGAGACTCCCACCCTCTCTTAGAAGAGCCTGAACTGTCCTCTGCTCAGTGGCTTTGGGGGAGAGGAAAAAGAGGGTGCAGCACCAAGAAACTTTGATTGCAGACCAGGTTTGACCCCTAGTTCTCTCTTTTACTGGTTATGTGATCTCATGCAGGTTATTTAACCTCTCTGGGCCTCAGTTTTCTCCTCTGTAAAATGGGGATAATAACACTTACCTCATAAGATTGATGTGAAAAGAGAACCAGCGGAAAGTGCTGAGCCCTGGTGCCTGGATACTGCTCAGTCCTGCTACTGGCAGAGTGAATAAGAGTGCAGGCCCTGGGGGAAGACTGCCTGTGTTACTTTGAGCAGGTTTCTCAACCTCTCCGTGCCTCATTTGCTTCATCTTTAAAATGGGATAGTAATAGTACTTTCTGCATAGGATTGCTGTGAAATAAGACATGTAAAGTGTTTGGAAGAGTGCTTTGGCACATCCCAGCTGTTCAGTAAGCATTTGCCAATTTTTTATTACTCCTTGAGGTTAGTCTTACTAAAAAGTAGCACCTTACCTCAAAGAGGCAGTGTAGCACAGAGGAAGAGCCCTGAGCCCGGACTCCCTCAGACAAGCCTCTAGAGTGACTTTGAGTGGATAACTTCATCTCTCTGAAGCTCAGCTCTTTCATCATTAAATGGAGATGATAAAAATAGCTCCTACGACATAGAGCTGCTGGAGGGCCATTGAAATGCCTGTGTTCTCCGTGGAGTGTATAGCCCTGGATACCGAGCCCTAGAATGTTCTTTGTTGGAGTGAACCATGAAGCCACCCAATAGGTAGGCCTGGTGGTTCCATCCTGGCTGGACATATTTTGTTAAAAGTACAAATAAACAGGTTCCTGGATCTGTTGAATCAGGATACCCAAGGGCAGTGCTTAGGAAGCTCTATTTTTACAAAAACTTCTCAGAGAGTAGAAGGTGCTGGTTTGGGTGACATTTGGGGGGGTGGGGAATGCCACTGTGCGGCAAAGAAGGGAAGAGCCTTTTCCAAGGGGTTCACCCCTTGCTTCCCCCAGGTGGCCTCAGGAACTTGGGCCCCAGGGCTGGGCAAACATGGCTCATGGCCGGTTGCAGCAGTGCCCTCACTCAGGGCCAAGTCTTCATCCCGCCTTCTGGGAGGGCAGTTCTTGCAGCAAGGGTGGGTTTCTGGGCAACAGGCTGATAGAAATCCCACCCTGATCACCTGCTGTCTGTCCCTATCCACAGCGGACAAGTACTGCCCCCTGCTGATCAAAGAAGGTGGGATGCCCCTCCTGAGGGACATGATCAAGATGGCAACGGCGCGGCAGGAGACCAAGGAAATGGCCCGGTGAGAGACTGGCAGTGTTTCTGCTTGAAGCCTAGACTTGGGGGAGCGAGGGACACAGCCAGGCCCTCTCGTGGTTAGGAATGGCTGCAATTCCCAGGGGCAACTCGGGGCTGAGTGTGGAGGTGGACAGCATACTGACGTCCAGCTGGGGCCTCCCTGAGTGTCATTTTGGCCACAGTGTGGCCGGAAACCGGATGATCAAGCTCCGAACGGAGCATCATTGCCCTCATTTGTAAGCTTGATTTTCTTTTATTCCCAGAAAATCCCATCCTCTCATCCCTGGGCATTAGCAAGTCAGGTCAGAACTTGTCATTATTTTTGGCCAAAGACATTCCAACTAAAGAGAGGACACGTATGGTAAAATACATTCTAGGGATCAGGCAGAATGCATATGAGTTTCTGAATAATGTGAAGGTCCCGGACACGGCAGAGCCATCAAGGCCTTCCGCTGCTGTGTGGTTTTCACTACCGGGTCTCAAATATCATCTACCAGGATCTCACACCCATCAGTGCACAGGGACCCTCAGAGATGCTACGTGTCGCAATCAGCAGTAACGACCTTGCTTTCTCCAGGATCCATTCTAGAAGAGAACGGAGTTAAGTTTACCCCAGTTCTAAACACAGCGCAGAATAAAGAGTATCGTGGGGGAGGGGCCTGGAGCTCAGAGGCTCCCCAGACAACTAGTCACTGGCTGTTTCTGCAGTTATTGTCAGCAAAAGGCACTGCTTAAACGTTTTTTTCGTTTTTAATTTATTTATTTTTGGCTATGTTTGGTCTTTGTTGCTGTGCGTGGGCTTTCTCTAGTTGTGGCGAGCGGGGGCTACTCTTTGTTGCCGTGGGCGGGCTTCTCATTGCGGTGGTTTCTCTTGTTGCGGAGCACGGGCTCTAGGCGCAGAGGCTTCAGTAGCTGTGGCTTGCAGGCTCAGTCGTTGTGGCTCGTGGGCTCTAGAGCGCAGGCTCAGTAGTTGTGGCACACGGGCTTAGTTGCTCCACGGCATGTAGGATCTTCCCGGATCAGGGCTCGAACCTGTGTCCCCTGCATTGGCAGGCGGATTCTTAACCACTACACCAACAGGGAAACCCACTGCTTAAACATTTAATTGACAGATTGGTCTGAGTTTGAGAATGGTAAAATGAGTGGTTCTCCAACTTAATCTCCCTAAAGAATCACCTAAAAAGATTGTTAAAGACGTTCGGCCCGGGGCTTCCCTGGTAGCGCAATGGTTGAGAATCTGCCTGCCAATGCAGGGGACCCGGGTTCGAGCCCTGGTCTGGGAAGATCCCACATGCCGCGGAGCAACTAGGCCCGTGAGCCACAACTACTGAGCCTGCGCGTCTGGAGCCTGTGCTCCACAACAAGAGAGGCCGCGATAGTGAGAGGCCCGCGCACCACGATGAAGAGTGGCCCCCGCTTGCCACAACTAGAGAAAGCCCTCACACAGAAACGAAGACCCAACACAGCCATAAATAAATAAATAAATAAATTTAAAAGTAGTAGTAAAAAAAAAATCATTTCTTAAAAAAAAAACAAAAAATGTTTGGCCCCACCCTAGATCTTCTTTGCCGGTGGGCCTGGGAATGTCCATTGTCAACAGGGTTCCCAGGAGATTTGAGAAGCACTGGGTAAGACTGACCCATAACCTACCCCAGTCACTTTGAACATCTCTGTAAGACCTGAGGTGTGTACCCATGCTGGCCAGCCTGATGGCAGGGTGCTTAGGAGAAATCTCTCTGCCTGTTCACCAGTCCTGTCCCACCCCAGGCATCCCTTACTTCCTAAAAGGCATTGAGGCACCTCTTTAGCACATGGAGGCTGCAGTGAACACATACACACACACACACACACACACCCGCCACCAACCCAGAGGCTTAGTGTGAACGGGAAGGCCATGCAGGGTTCAGGGTGACACCTGACGGTGGTTCCCAAGGGCCAGACTAGAGTGGGAGATCTGAGCATGAGGGGTGATTCCCAAACGCTGCACGGGGACTTGGCCGCTGCAGGGTGTCGGGCCCTTGTACTTGTGCAAGCACAGCTGCCCTAGCCCTACACGGACCTGCCGCTGGATCAGGATCTCTGGGTGAATCTGACGCGCGGCCAGTTTGGGGACCACCAGTAGACTTTGGGAAGAAAAAGGCCTGGGTGTACAGGGAAAAGGTGAAGAAGGAAGATGTTGCTGAAAAAAAAGACCAGAAGGTTTTGGAGGTTAGGCCTGAGCTGATTCAGGGAAGCCCCTAACCGCAGATGCCCAGGCACTGAGAGGTGAGAAAGGGGGCCTGGGGAAGTAGGAGGGGAGCACGCGGGGCTGATGGTATTCGTGGCCACAAGTACCGTTTCCTGGGTACCCCGCACATGCTGCACTCTGCCCGCCACTTTGTACACTTCATCTCATTCAGCGTCAGCATCATGGTTAACACTGGCTAACAAATCCAGCAGCCTGATCAGCTGGGAGGGGCTGGGCCCACCCCAACCCAAGCCCACCCTCCAATCCTCTTTCTCCCATTGTCTCCAGCAAGGTGATTGAGCACTGCAGTAACTTTAAAGAGGAGAACATGGACACGTCCAGATAGAGGCCTCTGCCCCCATGGCCGCCACTGCTCTGGACCACGAGGCCGGGAGGAAGCGCTCTCAAGCAGCCCAGCTGGCAGATCCCCACCCGGGGAGCCTCCCACTGGATGAAGGGACACAGGGGGACTTTTGCACAACCGACGCTTTTCCTTAACATTAGTGAGATATATATATATTATATATATATATATATATATTATTTTTTTTTGGTTAGGAAGTGTGAAGTTTTGTGTGTATGATTTCTGTACAAAAACAAAAGAAACACTCCCTGAGTCCTCGCAGCTTCCTTGGCCATTCTCAAGCCCCAACTCAAAGCCTTCATCGCTGCCACACTCACTCCTACCCCTGCCAGACTAAATGCCTCTAACATTGTGAGTGTCCGGCCCTCGCCCTGTAACCTCTGACCTTGGCCTCCCTTCCTGTTAGGAGAGGCAATGGGCTTTTGATAGCCCACTCCAGCACCCTAACCCACCCACCAAAGCCTGAGAACGCCCTCTAGGTTCCTGGGTGCAGCTGATGGGGTTTGGAGATTAAAACTAACCCCACTGGGTCTCCCAAATGCCTTGGTGCTCCCGGCTTGGGCCTCTGGGGCGAGCAAGTAAGCCGTACCTGCCTAGGTCCAGGCAGTCGCAGCCCCAGAGGGCGCTCGAGGAGTGGAGCTCACAGTGGCTCTGCTGCCCTCTGGCCAGGCCTGCCTGAGGCCACGCTGCTACGGAGGCTGCCTCCTAGTCTCCCACCAGGTCCCAGGCTGTCGAAGGCCCCAGCCCAGGGCTGGTCAGAATTCGGGCAGATTCCACTGCCCCTTCTGCCAAACATATCCAGAACCTGCCCCCCACCCTGGAAGCCAGCACCTCCTGGGGCCAGGGGCTTTTTCCCCCTCACCCCCTACCCCTCATCTGCCCGCAGCACCCACGGTGCCCAGGCACCCCACCAGCAGAACTGAGCCTGCCTCACTCGCCCCTGCCTGGCCCGCTGCCCAGAGGACCCCACACCTCTCTCACAGGCAGGAGGTCCCCAAGCCAGCCTTTCCCGGTGGCAACAGGCAGACATCTCCAGACCAGCATTTGGCACGTCCTGCAGCGGCCCTGCCTGGCCCTCCCGGGCCCTTCCCGCGCCCCTCCCATTCTGACCCCAGGCTTTCCCTTGGAAACCTCCCGTGCTGTGTTTCAGAGAAGTGTGAGACACAAACGTATCTTGAAATATCTTGTGCTCCTCCCTTGATGTCACTCTGAATTGCTTCTCATGGCACAGACGGCGGTGAGGAGGCCCCTCTGGAACAAGGGGCTGGGGAGCAGAGCTGACTCTGCCCTTCGGGGGTGGCTTTTCTTCCCTCCTCCTTCCCTGGGCCTGTTTTTGGATTCTCCTGGCGTTTCTGCCTGCAGACAGAGCAGTCTGGATGAGCAGCCCAGGGGAGAGGCACCTGGCCTTTCTCCCCTGGGGTCTTTCCCTCCCAGCCGTGGGAAGGGCCAGCTGCCCTGTGTCCCTCCGCTTAGCAGATGGGCCACATCTGCCCCTCCCTTCCATGCTCACGTGGCCTGAGCCAGGCCCCGGGCAGAGCTCACATTGCATTGCTTTACCACCTGGGGCCTGGGTAAATGTCTGTACTTCGGGATGTCACAGAAATACATTTTTGTGCAAAGTGGAGCAGAGTGTCTTTTTTTGTGGAAGGGACGGGGTCTGGGGAGGGCCCTGGGCTGGCTCAGGCAGTGGGCCTTGAGTGAGGGTGCGTCGGGTCGGTTTGTGTGCCCAGCCCAAAGGGTCAACTGCAGACTGGGGACAGGTGGCAGATCGGGCTGGAGCACCTGTTTTTCCTCTGCAGTCTCTCCACACCCCTGTGCCCAGACACTGAGGGTACAGCTGGCAACAGACCAACAGGGGCCCTGCCCAGAATGGCCATCTGATGGTAGAGACAAATGTTAAATACGAGTTTATGACCCAGTGTGCGAGGAGCAGGGAGAAGGGAGCACAGAGCAGGCCCCTCCTGTGGGCCGGTGGGAGTGCGCAGGACAGACTGGAGTTAGCTGGGCCACAGCCCTTTAGGGAGAGGGAAGAGCATATGTGCAGATAAGGGACAGCGTGGTACCCTGCTGCGGGCAGGAGAGGCTCCTCACAAGGGGAGACATGCGAGCTGAATCCAGCAAAAAGACCAGGCTGCCAGCCCTGGCTGTAGGGGTCCAGGGAAAGGGTGTCCTAGGCAGAGGGCCCTGCCAGGAGAAGACCTCGCAGGGAGAACCACGAAGCAGCCCACGTGGCTGCAGCAGAGTGGAGGGCGAGGGAGCCAGCAGGAGGGGATGAAGGAGCCGAGGCCAAATCCTGAGATGACTCTGCTTTGGCCCAGGATGGTCCTGGTTTACACCTGTTGTCCCAGTGTAACTATCAGCAGTGACTTCCGTGCCCCTGAAGTACTACTGAGGCTGCACCCAATGAGGGGGAGCTCTTCCCCAAAGAACAGTCTAGGTGCTGGTCCCAGATCACGTGCAACCATTCCCAAACGTGCCAGGTGGTGTGTCCCCAGTGCCCAATGACAAAGGTTCTCTCCTAGACCAAACTGTAGCCAGGCTCCAAGCCCTCTTCTCCGCTAGGCCTCAACCTTGGCCTGTAAAAACTATAGACTTCAGCGCAAGTGATTTCGTTCACTCCCACCTCTGACGTTAAAAGACTTAAACACTAACATAGCTTCTAACAGCTCAAGGTCACATCCCTAGGATGACCCTAGCCCCCCCCCCTTAAAGTGCCTGCCTGAGAAAGCTCCAGGCTGCCAAAAGAATTTACTGTTTTTAACCAACACCTGACCACAGGCCCCTGACCACCCTTTCTTAGAGCATTTACTAAAAAGGGCTTACAATTGTGAATGCTTTCTCTGTCCCTTTGAGGTGTATTTGTACCTCCTACAACTCAGGGGTGTCTTTCTCAAGGACCTGACAGCCATCCCTTTAAAATGTAATCATCAGGAAGGATCAGGCCTCTGTCTCCCAGTCTCTGTGGGAGGATAGAAGCTGAACTTCAATTATTGCCAGATAGCAGACACAGCTGGCCTAATCAGCATTTACCCTGACCCACTCTTTGTAATTTTTCACTTCTCTGAGTCTCTTCAAGCCCCTGCCCTTCCCCATCTCAACTCCCTCATTCTCCCTTTAAAATACCCAGTCACCTCTATACAAATCAAAGTTGCACTGGGACTTTCCTGGCCTGAAGCCCTGGGTTGGGCAAGTCTGAAGGGTGTAGGTGCTGGCTTAGAGCTGGGGAGACAAGACAGTCCTGTGCTAGACACTCTATTTCCATTATTCAGTCCTCCAACCACCTCAGCAGGGGGGTACTATTATCATCTCCATTACATAGACAGAAAACAGAGCTCGCAGCGGTTCAGTAACTTGCCCAAACTCATACAGGTAGGAAGAGGCAGCGCTGGGATTTCTGACTCTGACCCAAGTTGGGCCCCTCATAACCAGAATCTGCACCACGTACCTCCACTCTGCTCTCATCCCATCTGCAATATCTGAAAATGAATAGAAGGAGGTAAGGGTATCACCATGGAGCAACCTTGGGCGAGTCCTGCCCTCTCGAGGCCTCAGGCATCACATCTCCGAACCGCGCACAATTCTGCAACCTGAAGTCACAACACCTGGATCTTTGAAGCGTCCAGGAAGCTGTACGCATGCGTGAGGCTGTGGCCCTGGGGCTGGTGGTGGAACCCCAGTGGGGCTGGGTCGAGGCTCCCGACGGCTCCCCGGCTTTCGAAAGTTACCTGGCTGGTTGGGGGTGGGGTTGGGGGAGTTACCGGCTGCGCGCGCGCCGGCCCCGCCCTCAGCCTCTTCAGGCACCTGTGGGCTCGAGGGCCTACTCGGCCGCAGCTGCCGTCCAATAGGCAGCCTCCCTGACCCAATTAGGCCCCGCCCACAGCCTGCATCCTCCAATCCCAGGGTGGCGGCGGGCCCTCTCCCTCGGAGGGCCCGCCCCTCTGAGCGCTTCTTCCGGGTGGGGCCCCGGGCAGAGGCGATGGCGCCCTGGGCGCTCCTCAGGCCTGGGGTCCTGGTGCGGACCGGGCACACCGTGCTGACCTGGGGGATCACGCTGGTGCTCTTCCTGCATGATACCGGTGAGCCGGACCCCGCGCGACCCTGGACCCCCCCCCCCGATCCCGCGTGATTCCCTAGATGTTTGGGTCTCACTGAGTCCCTTGCCGAAGCCCGAGAGATCCTGGGATTCACCCTATCTCCTCCAGCTCCTGAGGCTCCCTCCCCATCTCTCATTCCAAGAGCCACCTGCTTTCTGCCTAACACCCAGTTGATCCCTAATTAATTCCAGAATCTTCCTGATCCCTGCCAGATACCCTGTCTGTCCCAGGACCCACCCGGTGCCCACCAGATCCGACGACCGACTCGAGCCCCCATCTCCCCTGATCCTGGGACCCGCCCGACCCTTCCCAGGAATTGACTCCCAAGATTCCGAGGATCAACTAGATGAAGGACTGGCATCCCGCCCAGCCCTGTGGCCACTAGCTGCCCAAGTCCAGGCTCCCCAGCCTCAGGCAAGAGAACACGGCATAGGGGAGCAGGCTGTCCCTCACATCCTCATCCTTGATTCTCGCCCTGGTAGCATTCATTCATCCCATCAACCCCCTTCCACCCTTCCCCCTCTTTACCCACCACAGGCCACCTCCGTGGCCACCTCCAGCACAAGTTTTCACCCTCCCTCACTACCACCATCACAGCCCCCACTCATCATCCCTCCTTGCTCCAGCATAAACCCCTGGACCGGGGGCGTTCTCACTTTCCTCCCAAGATCTCAAGTCTCCTCCACTGCCTCTGCCCCTTAGCCTAAATCCTGCTCAGTCTCCCCATCAGAAAGAACCCCCCCAGTGCAACCCCCCTTCCTTCTCCGCTCCCTTTTACAGTCAAGGGGCACCAGAGTTGGCCACACTCCGCTGTCGGGCTGTCTCCTGCCCTTCGCTCTTCAGCCCCCCGCCTCCCAGAATCCTTCAGTCACCTCCATGGGCTGGACCCTTCCTGGCCTGGGCTCCCCTGTTGTCCCTCTGCAGCATGCCAGCCAGCCTGCCGACCCTGCCCTCCTCTGTCTCTTGGGCATCTTGGACCTGGCCAGCCTCTCCTCATCTCAGAGCCAGACCCCTCAGCCAGACCCTTCCTCCCTCTCCCCCACATCCAGCCAAGTGTGGCCCCATCAGCCCCCTTACCCCACTCTGTCCATCCCCTCTTCTCCACCCTTCCTGCCAGTGCCCTTGTCCAGACACACTCCTCTCCGTGTCCCAGATAAGCCTCCCCTCTGATCCATCTTTACTCCAGCAGTAAGAGGGCTTTCAGAAACATATCTGACCCTATAACCTTCCATGGTTCCCTATTGCGCTCCAGAGAGAGTGTAGATGAACTGCTTTTTTTTTTTTTTCGCTGAACGTGAACTTCTCCCTCCTGCACCCTATGCAGTGGCCACACCTGACCATTCATCAAACTCCATCTCCAGGCCTTCCCTCAGCCAGGGACACACTTCCCACCTCCAACTGCACCCCTCACCTGCACCCTCCTATTCTATCGCCGCAGCCTCACTCTCCCCCTCTGGCCTCTCCAGCACTGCGGCAGTGGGAAGAGCAGGGGGAGCTGCTCCTGCCCCTCACCTTCCTGCTCTTGGTACTGGGCTCCCTGCTGCTTTACCTGGCTGTGTCACTCATGGACCCGGGATACGTGAATGTCCTGCTCCAGCCCCAGGTAACCAGGGGTCCCAAACATCTCCTCCCCCCAACAGGGAACTCAAGGCCCCAGTAACAATCTCATGCTAGACCCTGTGCTGAGGGCTTTTCTAGGGAATCCCAGGGAATCGTCTTGCCAGACCTAGAGCCCCATCCTACAATGAGGAAATTGCCAAGACGCAGAGAGGGGAAGTAACTGGCAGAGGTCACACAGCCTCGCAGTCCAGGGCACTCTGCCCCACTCTACCACCTCCATTACACAGGGGATGGATCCCCAAACGTGCACACTCAGAGTTAAGCTGGCTCCCAAGGGAGCTACCCACCAGTGCCCTCTGCCTCCCAAGGGAACCCCATCTCATACTGTGTCCCCCCATTTTCAGGAGGAGGCCAAGGAAGAGCAGACAGCCATGGTTCCTCAGGCCATCCCCCTTCGGCGCTGCAGATACTGCATGGTGCTGGTGGGTGATGCAGGGACCTCCGTGGGAGGGGTCGGGCAAGATTGAGACTCCTTGGCCTCATCCCTCCTCCTGGAAGGCCTCCCAGATGCCAGCCCTGACCTCCCGCCCACATCGTTGGGTCCAGAAGGGAGCCGGTGTTGAGGCCCGACTCCCTGTGTGCCCACAGCAACCCCTGCGGGCCCGTCACTGCCGTGAGTGCCGTCGTTGTGTCCGCCGATATGACCACCACTGCCCCTGGATGGAGAACTGCGTGGGGGAGCGCAATCACCCACTCTTCGTGGCCTACCTGGCGCTGCAGCTGGTGGTGCTTCTGTGGGGCCTGTACCTGGCATGGTGGGTTCCCCCAGCGCCCTGGGTGTGGGGGGCCAGGCAGCAGGCACCCACCAGGTGTGGAGAGAGCCAGGCTCCCTCTTCAGGGGCCTCGGACCCTCTCCCAAATGGCCGGCCCACCGGGGGTCCCTGGGGCAAAGCCGCCACACACACACCCGCCAGCTCTGGGTCCCTGTCGCCCTCCTTCCCTGCAGGTCTGGCCTCCGCTTCTTCCGGCCTTGGGGGCTCTGGCTGCGGTCCAGTGGGCTCCTGTTTGCCACCTTCCTGCTGCTGTCGCTCTTCTCCCTAGTGGCCAGCCTGCTCTTGGCCTCGCACCTCTACCTGGTGGCCAGCAACACCACCACCTGGGAGTTCATCTCCTCACACCGCATCGCCTACCTCCGCCAGCGCCCCGGCAACCCCTTCGACCGCGGCCTGACCCGCAACCTGGCCCACTTCTTCTGTGGATGGCCCTCGGGGTCCTGGGAGACCCTCTGGGCTGAGGAGGAGGAAGGCAGTAGCCAGGATGTTTAGGGTTGCTAGAGGCCGGGCCACCATCTTGTGCCTGAAAACCAGAGGGGCTGCACCCGGGGTCGTCAGCCCTCCGAGGGCCTGGGGCTCCTCACTCCTGCCCACTCCTCCCAGGCCTCAGAGTGGAGCTGAAGGACAGAACCCTGCCTCAAAGGCAGAAGAGGAGGAAGAGGACCCATGGTGGGGCTCGGGCACAAAGGACCTGGGCTGCGGAGACTTCCACCCTCCCTGCCCCCCAAGCCAGGCTGCGTCCAATGCACAGTTTTGTAAATTTAATAATTCATAAAGCAAGTCAAGTATTCAAAAAACAAACCAAACTGCTCCCCGCTGTGCCACACTTTCGGGTCCAGGTCTCTCAGTGGGCAGGGGAGAGGTGGTCGGGAGAAGGGAGGGGAGGCAGCACTTTGCCCGGTGACTCAGCAAAGCCCACAACAGCAGCCCGTGGCCGCCACCTTGAGTCCCAAGGGCTCATCAATACCAGGGCGCCCAGGCGGGCAAGCAGAGGCTCCAGCCGTCTGAGGGGCAGGGGGCAGAGAGCCCGGGGGGCCCTCAGGGCTCCAGGAATCGCTGGGACACAAAGTCGAAGTCCCGGAAGGCAGCCTGTTGGCGGGCGGTGAGGGGGCTGCGGGCATCAGGCGGCGTCAGGGCAGGCGGCAGCCCCGTGAACTCGCCCTCAAAGTAGCGCAGGTCTGTGGGGCCGCAGAGGGTGGGCACAAACGGGGGCCGGACGGCTCGGGTGAGCAGGGCCTGCCAGTCGGTGGTCTGGGGGCAAGGGTAGAGGTGCCTCAGACGAGGGGAGCGGCAGCCCCGCGGGCCCTTGATGCCTCCCACTGTGCCAGGCTCCTGGACCACTGCGGCCCTGGCCACTCACCCTGAAGAAAGGCTGTGTCTTGATCTCCTCGGCATCCCGCTCCCCCGCCCCCAGGCGCTTCTCGGGGCACTTCTGGAGGAGCTGGGGGAGAGGACAGGTGCTCATTCAGGGCGCTCAGGGCGCTCGGGCCCCAGGCACTGCCCGCCTCCCCCTCTCCAGCCTCTCAGGTAGGGATCCCCGAGCCACGAGCAGCTGTCGGCCCAGCCCTGGACCCTGCGGTGATTACCTTTTTTTTTTTTTTTTAAAGAGTTTGTTTTGTTTTTGGGGGGACGCACCACGCAGCTTGCGGGATTTTAGTTTCCCCGACCAGGGATCGAACCCGTGCCCCCTGCAGTGGAAGTGCAGAGTCTTAACCACTGGACCACCGGGGAAGTCCCTGCGATTACCTTCTGAATGAGCTCAAGCCCTTGCACCGACAGAAAGCGCGGGTATGGGGCTTCCGCATTGACGATGCAGTCAAACACCTCCTCCTCGGTGTCCCCTGGAAACGGGCACTGCAGGGATGGGGGCTCAGCAGGGTATGTGGGCCACCCCGCCCCCACCTGACCTGGAGGCCCCAGCAGCACCCCGTCCAGCGCTCACCTCGCCCACCAGCATCTCGTAGAGCAGCACGCCCAGCCCCCACCAGTCCACAGCCCGCGTATAGGCCTCCTGGGTCAGCACCTCAGGGGCCAGGAACTCCGGGGTGCCACAGAAGGTGCTCGTCCGGTCCCCAAAGCCGATCCCTGCAAACCAACATCCACACTGATGCCAGCACGGTGTGTCATCCACAAGAACCGCTGTAAGAATCAAGCACCCACCCTTATGACCCCATGTACCGAACCTGTGCCGAGCCCTGCCCCATACCCTTGGAGGTGGAAACGGTTTTTATGCCACTCGATTGATGAGGAATCTGAGTCTCAGCCAAGCTCATGTGCCAGGGTCACGCAGAAAGCAGAACCCAGTGCCCTCTCCCAGCCCAGGATCTCCCTCTGGCCAAGGGCAAGGGGCTCTTTCAAAGCTTTTAGGGCTGAAAGGACGAGCCAATGTGTCCAGCTAGTCCCTGGAATGAGGGCTGAGAGGCAGATTTCCTGGGAGCTGCCACTTGCCCACCACCCTGCTGGCCTGGGCTGAGTGAGCACGGCTGAAAGACACGGGATCCTGGACAGGAGGCACCCACCTTCCTTACAGAGCCCAAAGTCTGCGATCTTCAGGAAACCCTGGGCATCCAGCAGAAGATTATCCAACTTAAGGTCTCTGAGGGCAAGGCGGGGCAGATCAAAGGGGCTAAGAAGCGCTGAGGCCCAGGGAACAGCGGCCCCACCCCAGAGCAGCCCAGGAGGAGGGTAGCATCTGCCCCCTCGCCCACTCCCCCAGCATCTCGGGGGCAAGTTACCTGTAAATGATCTTCTGCTCATGTAAGAATTGCAGGCCCAGGACCACACAGGCCAGATAGAACCTGGAGGGTTGGTGTAGGGGGGAGTTCAGGCCCAGGACTGTGGGGGACAGGGCAGGGAGGCACCAGGATGGCCATGGCCTGGGGACCCCAGATGTCCCTGCCAGTCAGATGTGGGCGAGAGACTGGGAGGAGCCTCATGTGTAGCAGGGGCGGGGCTCCTCCAGATAACAGCCTGCCCTTCCTGGGCTCTTAGATTGTGCCAGGGATGACACCGAGTAACCTCACGCCTATCCTGGCATCCTCCCAGCAGCCTGCTGTGGATACCCATCATGCCTACTTTTCAAATGAGGATCTGAGACTCCTGGTAAATGACCCACCCAGGGTCGCACAGCTAGTGGCCGAGCTGATATGTGAATCCAGGCTCCAGAGCCCACACTCTGCTGGGCAAGAAATAACAACACCAGCTGTCGGTCACTTACTGCTCACCAGTCCCCGTGCTCGGCAATTTCTAAATGTTACGTTCATCCATGCAACAAGCCTATGAAATAGCTATCATTAGCCCAATTCACAGCTATATAAACTGAGGTCTGAGGTCACAAATGCTGTGAGGGTTGATAACCAGGATTTGAACCAAGGCCTCCCTGACTCCATGCTCTTCTGCTGATGGGCACCCTGGAGGAAGCAGGATGAAGGCGTTGCCAGGTACAGGGAAGCAGGGAAGGCTCGCTGGAAGAGGCAGACAGGAGAGATGGGAACCCACCGGGCCTGGGGCTCAGGGAAGACGTCCTCATGGATCTGCATCATGAGGTCGCCACCGGGCACGAACTCAGTCACGAAGCAGGCGTGGCTGGAGGTGTGGAAGCAGGCAAGGAGGGAGAGTAGGAAGGGGTGCCCCATGCGGCCCACAGCCTCCAGGATTCGCTTCTCGCAGTACAGGCTGCAAGAGGAGGGTGTGGGTTTTAGAGGGAAGGAGGGAACCCAAAAGGGAATGAAAACCTCCCCTGACTATGCCCTGTCACCCACACAACACCCCTGGGTCACTGGCTCTTGTCAAAGTGCCAGGCAACTAGAGGGATGGTTCATATGTATCACGAGCTCACATAGGTCTTTTTTTTTTTTTTTGCCACGCTGTGTGGCATGCGGGATCTCAGTTCCCCGACCAGGGATGGAACCAGCAC
Source organism: Balaenoptera musculus (assembly GCF_009873245.2). Classification (NCBI taxonomy): domain Eukaryota; kingdom Metazoa; phylum Chordata; class Mammalia; order Artiodactyla; family Balaenopteridae; genus Balaenoptera; species Balaenoptera musculus. Next base: position 109,162,079 of record NC_045790.1, on the reverse strand, counting down.
CCCCTGCAGTGGAAGCGCGGAGTCTTAACCACTGGACCACCAGGGAAGTCCCTCACGTAGGTCTTGAACCTGTACCACCACCCTGTTCCCATTTCACAGATGAGGAAACTGAGGTGCATAGAAGAGGGGACCTGCCCAACGGCACACAGTTAACAACTGCAGTTGCTAACAAGAGAGCCCAGGCCTGGCTGGCCCCACAGGGTCACCTCTTACAAGCCCCAGTAGCATTCAGCTGCCTTCCTGGGCCACCAGCCCAGGCCTGCCATCCTGGGTACCCTCCACGTGCCCGGATGCCGGGAACCCCCTGGCCTCAGCACACACCTCTCTATCTCGTCCCGGCTCAGCACCTCCTGCTTCTTCAGCGCTTTGATGGCATAGTATTGGCCTGTCCCCTTGAACTGGACCAGGAGAACCTGGGGACCAGAGAGAGATTGGGCTCCAGGTGGGCAGTACAGGAGTCTACTTCCCCCACCCACCGCCCCGCAGACCCCAGAGTCCCCCTAGCTAACGTGTCGGGGCCTGCCCACCCCCCTCCACTGCACCCCCTCAGCCCACTACCTTTCCGAAGTGGCCCCGGCCCAGCACGGCCAAGCAGCGGAAGTCCTGAAGCCGGGGAGGTTTCCTGCAAGAGAGAGGGTACAGGAAGCCCCTGGGACAAGGGCTGGGGCTCCGCCAAGGGCCGCTCCAAACCCTCCCTCCACGCCTGGTCCTGGGCTGTCCCCACCTGTGGGGCAGGAGGGGCAGGGGCTGGAGAGGCCGGGTCAGGGCTCCTAGGACTGCCATTTCCTGGGGTCTGGCACGCAGGCGGAGCTCACTAACGTGGGCTCCGCAAGTGAGAACCTGAGAGCAAGCCAAGGAGCTCGGGGCGATGTGAGAACGCCTGACAGGCAAACACCCAAGTGAGTGGACAGATGTCTCTCTCAAACGCCAAGGTGAGCCTGCCAGGGGTACCTGGTGGCTGAGGCTGGCAGAGATGGCTCGAGTCGAGTCCTGGGCTCCATGTGGGGGCGTTTGGTGCTCTGTGAGGGCAGAGGGGCTCAGGGCAGAGGGGGCTTCCTCTCCCTTTTCCCTCCAGCCCTGCCGTCCCCACCCAGACAGCCCCCAGCATGACCAGCCCTGCCGCCGCTCACCGGCATCTCCTCGGGGGTCGGCTCCTGGGGCAGGTAGAGGCGCGGTGGCTTGGGTGGGCATTGGATCTCTTCTCGCAAGGGGGTCTTCTTGGGCGGGAAATTACTGTGGGGAGGAAGCAGACACACGACCAGGCACAGGCGGATGGAATAGTGGCGGGGCTGGGGGGGGTGGACCCACAGCCGTGTGAGACAGAGAGACGGGTCAGAGGGCGAGCAACGGGGACAGGCATTGTCTGCACGTGTAGTGAGGTGACTCCACAGAGAAGCAGGCAGCCTGGGGCGAGGCTCCTCACCTGGGCGAGGCAGGGGCGGCGGCCCCCCGGGGTGTGGCTGGGGTCTGGGAGCACCCTTTCGGGGGGCTGATGGTGCTTGGGGAGCTGCAGGGGGGCAGCAGGCTCATGACCAAGCGCCCCCAGGCCGCCATGCTGAGGTTCATCTGGGAAGCCCTCAGGAAGTCCTGACCTGGGGCAAAAGGGGGCTCAGTCCCGGGGTGTCCTAAGGGTCCCAGCCCTGCCCCCTACTAGCCAGCCTTCTCCACTCCACACCTCTGCGTTTTGAGAAAATGCGTTTCTGCCTCTGCAGCCGGGGCCTTCTCTCAATGACAGGGTCACAGAAGGTCACCTGCGGGGGCAGGGGGCAGGGCTGAAGACCAGTCCCCTCCCACCCCACCTGCCACGGGCACCTCCTCAGCCTCCAGGCTCCCAGCCTGAGCCCATGTCAACAGACGCAAGAGCCAGAAGGACTCAGAGAGATGGATCCAACATCCTCATTGGTACCAGCGGGGAAACCGAGGCCCGGAGAAGAGAGGCGGTCCAGGGTCACACACGCGGCAGGGCAGTCAGGACAAGGATGCAGGCCGCTAGGCCCCCATGAAGTCCTCAGAGAGGGACTGGGAATCCTTCCTTCCTCTAGATCTCCTCCCTCTGGGCCTCAATTTCCACTCCTACGTGTGGGTGCGGAGCACAGTCTCAAAGGCCCTTCTTTGCTCTAACGGAGCCGGGGCCCACGAGGTCAGAGGGCAGGGGCCAGTGGGCACCTGGGCAAAGAGCAGCCCCTGCGGCACCAGGCTGAGGGAGAGCTGGTGACAGGCATTGTCCAGGAAGTCCTCCAGCCTCAGGAAGGCCACGCCGCACAGCTGCCTCCAGTCCCGCCAGCGCACCCCGATCTCCAGCTCTCGGGCCTACAGTGGGGAGGCCAGGTTGAGGGGTGGAGCGTGGCACCGGCCACTACCTGGCCGGCCTTCCACCGCACGGCCCACGGTCACCCCTGTTCACACAAGGCAGCCTCACCCGCTCCAGGGGGATGACAAAGGTCTGGTCCCAGGACTGCTTGGCCACAGGCCCCCAGCCCGTCTGGCCCACAATGCGATTGTCCACCTTCAGCACGGCCAACACCTCACCTGTGGGGTCAGAGCCGGGGTTCAGGGCAGGCCGGGAGCGGGGGTCCTTCGCTGTTCCCCAGCTTCCCATGCCCCCTACTCACTGGCCAGCTCGCCTCCGCCACGCTGCTGCTTGGCCCTGCTCCGAAGCCAGCCCTGGGAGGGGTTCCCGGCCAGTGCGGCCACGGGGGAACGTCCCGGCACAGCTGTCAGCAGCTGCTCACAGCCCAGGAGGTGGACCTGCAGCGTCCCTGTCAGGGAGCATGGTGGGGGGCCGTCATCAGGTGCCATCCTCCAATGGGCCCCTGGGACCCCAGGAATGCTGCCTTCTCCTGGAGGTATAGCTAAATCCAGACCTTGCCCACATTAGGCCTCGGCAGCCACCTGCCACCCTTGGGGCCGGCCAACTGGTCCTCCCCTCCTGCACACTCTCTACGTGTTGGGAGAAGCAGGGACACACAGGCAGAGGAGTGAGACTCAGACCTCAGCCAGGTTGCACGGGACCACAGCGCACGGCGACACACTGGCTCAGGGCTCAGGGCCTAGGAATAGCGCCACGGCAGGGATGAGAGCCCGGGGAGGAGCAGGATGCCTGGCGGGCTGACCTGTCCCACCTCTTCCCTGGGCCTGTTTCCCCATCTGTACAGCGGAAAGGAGCGCCAGCTCAGCCCCACCTCCTGCAATGGGTACAAGCGTGTTTTGCCAACCAAGCAGATTCATTTTAGGGTCATTAGAGATTTGTCCCTCAAAGGGTAGAGGAAGCAGTGGGACTCTGGCCGCCCTTGAGGACATACACTGGGCCTAAGAGCGCCATTTAGGGAGTCTGGGCCTGGGGTTTACACTCTGAGAGACCTCATAAACCAAGGCAGTGCCCAGGGTGGGAAGATCATCTTAGGAAGAATGATTGGAGGAGTATGGGTATTCAGCCAGAAGACAGGATGTGGGGTGGCCCCAAGTACCTGAATTTTAGGCCATTTAACAAGCCCTTACCCCCACCTTCCCCAACCTGTCTACTTGGCTAACTCACATAAGCCCTTCAAGGCCAAGCTCAGACACCACCCCCTCCAGGAAGCATTCCTTGATTCCCTAAGGGCCAGGTGAGGGGGCCCATCCAGCCGCTGTACTTCCCCTTCTCAGCTCTGCTCACAATGAGATGTGGCCTGTCTACCGTGCATCAGCTCTGTGTTGGCAGGGGCTGGGCTCTCTAGTTGGCACCGTGTCCCAGGTGGGAAGCTCAGGGCTTCCAGAGTTGACACTGGTAGATTATTTGGAGGCAGATCCAGCTTGGGATAAGGAAGAACTTTCCAACGGTCCAAACTGCCCAGGACCGGGTATCAAGGCCTCCAGGGCTATGAGCTCCCTAACACTGGCACTTTAAGCACTCTCATGGTTCCTCACTTAAATAATAGCTTCACCGACTGAGCGATCTCTGTGCCCGCACGGTGCTGAGCACTTCACATGCAACAACTCACTGAATTTTTGCAGCAACCCTATGAAATAGGTGCTGTTATCACCCCCATTTGACAGAGTGAAAAACTGAGGTCTGGAGAGGGGATGTCAGTTGCACAAGGTCACACAGCTAGGGGATGGTGAAGCCAGGATTGGAAGTCTTCTCCAAGATTCTTCCCCACTGTGTTTCAGGCTCCTCCCTGGAAGGGAAGGAGAGCTCTGAAGTAGGAGGGACTCCCGGGTACCTGTCATGGCAGTGGGCTTCACGAGTGTCCCTGAAGGCTGGGCGTTCCCAGACACAGCAGTCCGCAGCTCCCGGGCCACTCTGCCACGCAGAGGGTGGGCAGGAGGCAGTCCCTCCAGCAGCTGCTCCAAGGCCAGCCGCAGGAGGTCCAGTTTCTGGGAGGACTCCTGGAGCTGGGCCTGAGCCTGCAGAAGGGATACAGGGCCATGGGGTAACGGCAGGGGCAGTGGCTCAGGCCACCTGGAGACACCCTGGATGAGGTCTAGACAAGAATGTGCCTCCTGTTTCCTCATTGCCACCCCTCACAGCCAGTCCAGCGGTGTCTCCCGCCACTGCAGAGGGTGGTACCACTCAGAGAGGCGCAGCAATGGGAGGGGACCATGATCTGACCTCGGCTAGCACCTTGCGGTCCTGCGTTCGCCGGCTACCAAGCAGCTTCACCACGTTCTTGGCGCCCTCGGCCACGGCAGCCTCGATGCGTAGCCGGTGCCGCAGCTCCTCCACCAGCAGCTCCGGTCCTAGGAGGAGGGGGTCAGCCCTCAAGCCCACGCCCTGCTCCGCTCTCTGCCCATCCCCACTTCTCAAGGCCTCACCTGGCTCAGGGGACCCGCTGGCCTCCAGGCTGCTGATCTTCATTCGTAGAAGGGCCACCTTCAGCTGGCTGTCCTGTAGCATCTGCTGGGCAGCTGCCAGAAGCTTCCTCTCCTATGGGGTTGTGACATATGCCCCCTCAGGCCAGGACTAGGCCAGAGCCTTCCTGGTCAGACCAGGGACTGGAGCAGACCTCCCCCATCAGACTAGACAAGGGAGGGCTAAGGTCAAGCCTCCCTTATTAGATCAGGGTGAGCCTCCACATCATGCTGGGAATTGGGACAGGTTGGGAGTTGGGCTGAGATTCCCCATTAGACTGGTGTTTTGCCTTCTCTGTTAGACGAGGGGTTCGAGCCATGCCTTTCCCACCAAGCTGAGATTTAGGGTTCTGCCTCCCCTGTCAGACTAAGGGTGAGACTGTCTCCTTTCCAGGGTCAATGGCTGGGTTGCATTTCCCTATCAGAATAGGGGCTGGTGGTGGGATGAATTGGGAGATTGGGATTGACATATACACACTAATATGTATAAGATAGATAACTAATAAGAAACTGCTGTATAAAAAAAAATTCAAAAATTCAAAAAAAAAAAAGAACAGGGTCTGGATCACCACCTTCTCTAATAATCTGAGAGCCAAATCTCTTCCCCTCAGATCCCAGGGGCCTTACCTTGGGAGTGCCACTGGCATACGTGTGGGTCATATTCTCGGCTCCCTGCTTGACCTTCAGCTCTACCTGCAGCTGCCTCTGTAGAGCCTCCAGGTGTCGGGCCCTTGGCTGCTCCGCCAGCGGCCAAGGTCCTGAGGCCGCAGGTTCTGTGTGCAAAGAGTGTGGGGCTCATGAACCTCTCCCCCAGAGCCGAGAGCCCCCCATGGCCTAGCTCTCTCCTCCCCGCCCCTCCCGGGCAGGGGCTACATGAGGAGGCTCTGAGAGAGGTCAGGGCCAAGGCCAAGGAGCTGGGTCAGCCTGCCGCCTGCTGTCCCGAGGGGCCTGCTCAGACTCCTCACTCACCAGCCGGGCCAGGCCCGGGGCCGGGCAGCAGGATGCGGGCATGCAGCTCCCGCAGCTCCCCGTGCAGCTGCTCCAGGCGGCGGTTGGAGGACCGCAGCAGCTGCTGCACGTGGCCCAGGTGGCGGCGGTCGGTGGCTACCCGCCGCAGGTTCTCCACACCCTCCTTGATTTTCAGCTCCTTCTGGATGGCCCGGCGGATCGCCTCTTTCTCATCCCCTGGGGGCCACTGGCCCGCCCCAGGCTGGAAAGGCAGAGGCATTAGTCCCCTCAGACCCCACCTCCACGGCCTCAGCTCATCACAGGCGGAGGGGGAGGGAGGCAGGCGTGGTCGGCACCCAGGACTGACACCCGCGGTTTGGGAAGCATTTATGAGCTTAGAGCTAGTATCCCTAAGCCAGATGGAAATCCCAAGGCTATTTATCCAGCCCGTGCTCCTGTCCTCTGCCATCAGAGAGAAGAGTAAGGGGAAAAAAATTGTCAGTGTTTACATGGTGTTCTGTTCTAAGAGCTGTGCAGACATTCACTTGTTGATCCTGACAGCAACCCCATGAGGTAGGTTTAGTTATTATCCCCATTTTATAGATGAGGAAACTGAGACACAGAGAGGTTAAGTAATTTGCCCAAGGCCACAACACAGGGAAGGAGATGCACCATCATCTCTTGGGCCCCAGCCTCTCCCTGCCGGTCATGCTTACATCAGGCTGCTCTCAGTCTGGGATCCAGGCTAAGGTCTGGGGACCAGAAAAGAGGCTCGGCACTGAGAAGGGCCCCCCCAATGTCATGCAGACAGGGCAGCCTGTGGCCTGAGGAGAAGCTAGGGCTGTTCCCCTGACCTTCCGACACCCCAGCTGGCAAAGCAGAGGCACAGAGGGGTTGAGGAGGTCTCCGGGGGCCCACTCCCAGCTCAGCTCCTGGGAGGAATTAGAAGGCTCTCTCACTGCTTCACCCCAAGTGGGAGCAAGAAAGAGGAAAAACTCTTTCCCAGAGACCATTTCAAACCAACCGGTGCCGATGCTGACCTCAGCCCAGGGTAACCCATGACGCCCCCAACCCAGGACTGCCTCAGAGCCCTCACCTTACCTCTCGGCTCTCCATCTCCTGAGCCCAGTGGAGCCTCAGGGACCCCCACCCCAGGCCTCCGCTGGCCCTCTGGCCCGTCTGTCAGAGGGCAGGGGCGGGGCTCAGGAAATCCTTTGAGGGCCCTAGGCCAGAGGGCCAGCGCCAAAGGCCTGAGCAAACAAAGATCCCACGGAGCTGGGGGCCCGGCACCGGGGTCCTGAGTCACCCAGCTGCCGCTGCTGGGCGGAGGTTAACAGGAAATCGGAAAATGTGTACAAGCCACGGCTGGAACAGGCAGAGGGACCTCCGGAGGAAGGGGGAGGGAGGGGACAGACGCAGCCCTGAAAGTTGCCCAAGGGGTGGGGGCACTCTAGGAGTCTTGTGGAGAACACTTCACCCTTGACCAGAGCCCATGGTCCTGCCTGCTCCGGGCTGGAATCCTGCCAAGTGCGCACACACCTCTCCCTTTCTGCTCCGCGGCTGGGGCGCTATCTTGTACACAAACGTCTCCACCCCCATTTGTTCTGGGCTAGTACCCCACCTCTCCCCACCCCCCAAAAAGACACACAGCCTCGGTCCCATGCGAACCTATTGCCAGCTCCGGCAGGAACCCCGCCCCCTCGCCATTTGGTCTGGAACCCTGTGTACCCGAGGGTTCCCCCGGGAACTGGGTAGGCCCCTCCCTCTGGGGTCCCCACTCCCCGCCTGCCTGTGTGCTCTGGGAAGGACCCCACGACCGCGAGGGGGTGGCACCCTCCAGGCGGAGGAGGGTTCTTCTCCCCTCCCAGAACCCGTCCCTAGGTGCCTGCACGGCCCCCCTTTGCTTTCGCAGCGGATGCACATCGGCCTCAGAGTGCTACCTGGAAGAACAGATTTAAGGAAACTTTGGGGCCCACCCTGGTGGCCCTGACTGCGGACTCAGACGTGCTCATGGGCAGGCCTGACTGGAGGCTCTGATTCACTTGGAGGTGATTTGGGGACGTCTCCAGGAGGCAGGAACGACTTACCCCCAGTGCTCAGGTCTGCCCTGCGAAGGTGTAGGGGGGCGCAGGGCAAGGGCTGGGAAGGGACACGGGGAGGGGCTGGGGATGCGGCCGGAGCCCGGGACGGTGAATGAGGCTCCCCCCCACCCCCCGGCCCGCGCCCGCGGCCCGTCCCCTCCGGGCGCCGTTCACCTGCTGCGGCGCCCCCTCTTCCATGGCGCCGCTCGGGCAGCTCGGCCCCTCCTCTCGACCACTCCGGTTCCGGAAGCCCCGGCCCCTCCGCCAGGGCTTTCAAACTTGAAACTTCCCGGGAAGCAGCGCCGGAGTCGCGGGATCGGGCGCCCCCTCCCGAGGTCCGCTGGCCCTCGCGGGACCTGGGATCAGCGCCGCCTCTCGGCCGCGCGGGATCGAGCCTGGCTCCTGACCCAGAGGCCCCGGAGCCTCCCCCGGATCCGATGTTCCGAGGGATTTGGAGCCCAGTGCCCCTCATCTGAGGCCGCGGTTCCTGCTCCTTGAGACACTGACCCCCGCCCCGCGATACAAGGGCAGAAAAGGACATTTCCCGGGCCGGCGTTCTCGTTGTCGGGTCGCGCGCCCAGAGGGGCGGGCCCGGGTGGGGACAGCGCCGCCTGCCGGCCGCGGGGCAATACCTGTGTGGCCTGTCCTCTCTGGGCCGGGTCAGCCTCTTCCTCGGAACCCCGCCGCGACCTGGCTCCCGCCCGGAGTCTCTCTTCCTCTCCCATGTCATTGGTGTAAAATGGGCTAATCCCATACCTGTCGCCCGCCAAGGAGCCTTGGCCCTGTCTGTAATCACTGTAAGAATGTATACGTGGGAAAACAATAAAGCCTTACCCAAATTACACCAAATTACAAACGAATCCAAAATCCCTCAGGACCCCTGCCCCATCACTTGACTAGACTGGAGCTTTCTGGTTCAGCCAGAGCTGCTCAGCCTTTGCCCTAAAGGGCTCATCTAAACAGAATACACATTTAAACCTTGAGAAAAAGCCACCATTTCAGGAAACTAGCCTGCGCTAGGCGGTTCTTGCAATGGCTTAGGTACGTAGGGGACCCTGGTTCTTTACTGCCTAGTCTAGGGTTGTTTAGGCAATTCCTGTTATCCTGTGCTCACCAGCACTTTGTGCCAGGACTTTACTGGAAAGAGCCTCGTCCAAGGGGCCGGAAGTGAGTAAGGCTCAAATACTGAAGGTGGCTTATTTGCTGACTTGGAAGAGGTGCCCTCCAGTGCTTTTATAGGAGGAAACCATGTCAGTTCCACTTTGCTCTATCACCTCCTTCACAGTGGACTGGAAAGTGAAATCGGCAAAACATGGGCAATCCTGGGATTGTCCTGCAATGGGAAATCAACCAAGTGACGTGAACATATGCAAAGGAGACTTGGTTCACTGGGGGACATGCCGACTTCATAATCAGAGCCAAGTGTGACACTTTTACATATATACAAATCAGAATTATTGAAGGTTAGACATTTAACAGCTAGTAAGCAAGCTAGCCAGGCACATGGTAGGCTCCTTTAAGTGGGGGTTATCGAGGTGCCCTTAGCTGAATGTTAATGTTAACAAATAATTGAGAGGTAAAAAGACTACCAGCTTCTGACTGTAGGTCATGGGTTTCAGAAAAAAAACATCAAACGAGCAAAGCTCTGCCTTTCAGGAGGGTATCTAGTTCCCATCTTGAGGCTCATTTATCCACTCCTCCAGCCAGAAAGCTGAATTATGTGGAAGAACAATGATTTTTAAGTTTGCTGTGAAGTGTTTCACTGTCTCAGTGGCCACTAAGGGAAAGGGGTTCAGAAATAGAATACATCCACCTTTCCTAATGAACCCCAGGCTGGACAAACCTATAGCCCTGGGCTGATGGATGAGTCTGACAAGATAGCTGCATCTTACATGTCTGATGGTGATGGTGCTTCATAAAATTGTAATTCTTAGGAAAATTGAAGTTCACATTTAACACCCAGTGGGTACTGAACAGCCCAAACGAACTCTGGCTAACGAGCTATTAAAGTTGTGTAACATCAACCTGAAAGGAACTGTCCCAACAGGCTACATAAAGAAACATTTACCCCTTTCTGTACTTTTTTCCCCCTTCTTGGTACTGCAGACATCAATCCATCTACATTTAGATTTGCCTCCCTTGGGTAGTATCTGAGTATGCGATGTCACTAACTAATCAAGTTGTAACACACCCTCCACTTTAAAAGTCCTCCCTGTTCTTGTTCTCATCCCAAAACTGCAGTTCCTTTCCCCTCAGACCCATTAAAAATAAAACTTGTAAGTCTTCATTAAATGAAATCCTGAAAGCCTTCATTTTTTGCAACAGAATCCCATTCTTACAATAGCCAGAAAGGGTTTATAGCAAAATATAACAAAAAAGGCAGAAAAAACAAATTTGTGTTTATGGGACCAAGTGAAACCATGAAACCAGTTGTGTTATAAAGCAGTAATGATAAAGATTACCAAATTAATACACAAACACAATTATACAGTCCTCTGAAGCCCCCAAACTCCCAAGAATCCATCAAGTAAAAGGCTCCTACTTTTCAGCACCCAAACAGCTAACACAGGTGAAGCAGGCCAGATGTCAAGCAAATCTGTCAGCCCAACAAGACATTCAGGTACTCCACTGTCATTTAAACTCTACATTTTAGAGCCAGCATTGGTTGAAATATAAGGGCCTGTCATGGAGGTCAGAGAGCACAGACTAAAGTCTTAAAATATCAGTACATCTCTGGAGAGACAACCTCGATTGCAGAGCATTCCGTAAAAGTTTTGAAATTAAATGTAAAGACACATTACAAGCTACTGTCCTCTCTGCCCCAATTCATGCAGTTAAGTTCCCCTTGTAAGCAGAGTATGGCATACCTTTGGAAGAGGATGTCCCAAGAGAAACGACCTAAACAGCCACTATTTGCTCTTTTCTTTTTAGATGTCCTTGTACCAAAGGCGCTTTGAGCCATTCACCTGGCACTTCCCAAAACATACTTGCCTAAGGGCCAGCCCAAGAACTCTTGCAGCTGGAAACAAAGCACACTACTTTGTAGCCATCTTCCAGTACACTAAGTTTGCCCCTTGTGCCTTCTCACAGCCTAGCACTCCTTCAGACTTATGGGCACAGCAGAAGCTAAAGGGTTGTCTCAATAATTGGGAAGAAATTACCTTTAGGGGCTATTTTTTGACCACATTCCCCAAAATAAACATTGTAGTTTGATTAAATAACCTAACAGTGCCATGACCTCACCAGCACATTAAAAACCACTTTTGGTAAGCTGTCACTGTGTGAAACAAAAATCACAGGTTTACTTCATGAGTATTACTTCAAGTGACTTTTTTTTCTGTAGTGAAGAGTCCCTTAAATGCTGAGACTTCAAAATCAAAATACAGAATCCCCTCACGAATCTACTACATTCCAAGTTAACAGTAACTTGTCCATGACTTCCAAACGTACCTTTCCACGTAGATGTACCTATGATCTGAAGCGCAGCTCTCCCCATTTCCCAGTCACTACGAACGGAAATAACAAGACCAAAAAACAAAAACAAAGCAAAAAAAACTAGCTTATCATCTAAATCCAAAAGCAAGTAGTAACATTTCTCTGTAAAACAAGGAGAATGACCCCAGCCAAAAAAATCTTTATGTTCCTTTATTGGAGCAAGATTCCTGACCAGTATACAGTGATGTATTTGCTACAGAGACCTGTGCAGAAATTACATACTATCCATCTAGACAGGTTTTCGTTACACTTTGCCTATTGATGGAATAGTTCCATTTATAAAGTTTTTATACATCAAAAAGCTTTGAATTTGACCAGGCGGTCCATTAATTCATCTCTGAAAAAGCTAAGTGGCATTTAATTTTAGCTACTATATTTTACAGCATTAAAAAGCTTATGCATTAGGTAGCTTCTCAAAATGTGATTTATGCACAATGGCATTTAGCAGACAGAGCAGAGTCCATCATCTCCCCCAGATTCACACAGACAGGTCTCATTTGAGAGCTATATGCTAAAAGAGCTGGTACTTTGAGACAAAAGTACTCCTAACCTGAGTTTCTTACCACCAATACGGACTTCTTACTCTGAAAGCCTGTCTTCTCGACCACATTTTACAGTGCCAGTGAAGACATGCCAACAATCGCCCTGTGTATTAACTCGGCAGTAGAGCACCAGGTCTGTCTGATGGTGGTGGCAGGCACTATTATATCCAGGTAAATAAAAGCCCATATTTTGAAATGCCAATTTGAGATACAAATCAAGGGTACAACATATTCAGAACTGAGTTTTCAGCAATCTGATATCCCAAATGATGTGAAAAATTTCAGAAACTGATGTCAAACTGTACCCATGATGGGTTCCCAGCTATGGAGACATTAATACATTGATTCAAATCCCTTTACTCAATCAACATGGCCCTGAGGTCACCCTGCAAAGTGCATATCAAAAAATACGAAGTTAAGGTGACAAAGTTTGACAGTAACATTATTCAAGTCAAACTTGGGAAGTCATATTAAGTATATCTGTTCTGAGAGAAAAGCATCAAATCCTTTGTGTACACATTTAGTTTTATTGTAACAAAGCAACTTGTACACTTTTAACGTTTAAAACTGAGCATCATCTTTCCTTTCCAGTGAAACAAAAAGAAAAATTTAAAAATAAACAGGAACAAAATTACAATAGAGAATGTCAATTGCAAATAAGATCCTACAGGTTCTGCTGATTCTCCCATCGAGTGGCAGGGCTCAAGTCATCATTAGGAGAGAATTTTATTTTAAAAGTGTCATCTTAAACTGCAAGGATGTCCGTTAAACATCACAATTAAACATGCCAAAGGAGAAGCCATGTTGTCAAAATGCCCACTTAACCCACCCAAACATCTCAAACCCACCCTTTGCTGACCTTCTATAACCCCATTTTTTTAAGTTTTTTTTTCTTTTTTTAAACAAGAGAAAGTAGACAGATACATGTTGGTAAATGCTAACTGTCCATATTCACATAGAGACACAGTGTAATCTCTGAGCCCAATATACAGAGAAAGGAGGAAAAAAGCTAGAATTCTATGCACTACTACACAGGGGCCTAGCACCCTCCAGCTTCCAGCAGAGCTAAGGGAGCAGAAGGTTTTTCTTTTTTCCCACAGAGCATGGTGGTGTTGATTCCATAAAGTTTTTGTTGAGACAGGAAGGGATAAAAATGAATCTGGAACAGAAAGGGGTAGAGATTCTTTTCCCAATGAATTCTGCTCAAGGTATTTCCCTCCAAAGTAAGTTGTGAGCCATGGTATAAAGGAGAAAAGAGACCTCAAAAACAGGGCAACTGAGCACAAGAGGAGAAGGAGAAAAAAAAAAAAAAGAAAGACTGCAACTTGCTCCCAGGGACTGGAGAAAATTAAAAAAGGAAGGTTGGAATCCATCAGTGTTCCATTAGTCATCTTCTCCTTCATCTTCCTGTAAGAAAAAAAAAGCAGGCAGTTAATCTTTAGGGTTAATTCTAAGGTCAGTCCCCAGTATTCATAATTCTAAGGTCAGTCCCCAATATTCATACGGACCATGACAGACTGCACAGAACATGACATGCCAAGGGAAATTAATTTTATGAATCTCCACCGTGGTCCCTTGGTATGTGCGAGGGATGGTTCAGAACCCCCTCCACATACAAAAATCCTCGGGGGGGTGGGGGGGAGGAACTTCCTTGGCAGTCCAGTGGTTAAGACTCCATACCCACTGTAGGGAGTACAGGTTTGATCCCCGGTGGGGGAACTAAGATCCCGCATGCCGCTCAGCATGGCCAATAAACAGATAAAGATATATAAATTTTTAAAAATTAAAAAAAATCCTCAGGATGCTCAAGTCCCTTAAATAAAATAGCACAGTACTTGCATGCAACCTACCCACTTCCTCCCATATACTTTTAAAATTGTCTCAGATTACTTATAATAACCAATACAATGTAAATAGTTGTGAATACAATGTAAATAGTTGCCAGCACTTGGAAAATTCAAATTCTGCTTTTTGGAACTTTCTGGAATTAAAAGAAAAAAATCTGCTGTTGGTTGAATCTGAAAAATGGGAACCCACAGATACGAAGGTCGAACTATACATCAGTCTTCATCAATTCCTTTTTTTTTTACCCCGGGCCACGCAGCTGACGGGATTTTAGTTCCCCGACCAAGGACAGGACCTGGGACCCAGCAGGGAAAGCGCCCGAGTCCTAACCACTGGACCACCAGGGAGTTCCCCAATCTGTATCCCAATCTGATTCTTGACTGTAAGGCCCAGTGATGTTTCAGACAAATTAACTTTTCAGAAGTAACCAAATCAGACATCTTTCAGACCAAGTAATACAAACCAAAACCCACTCTATCCCAATATGATCGTAAGAATTTTATAGTTTGTCCAAAACATGCGTATTTTTGTTATTTGGGAGATTTCTCAGAATTTGAGCAGCTGCACTGTCCACAGCACTTTCATTAAGTACTGGCTAGGGAATGACATAATTGAACAGTTATAAGAGCTAACCACAAAAGCAGAACTAATTGCATCATTAATACAATGAGCTTATCAAAATTTTCTTCAACCTTGGACGAAACAGCCTATCTTTTCTACAAGTCTTCCCACAATTTGTTGAGTCAGTTCCACTATACAATATAAATAATCTCCAAAGTAACATGGTGAATTCTTTGAAGATTTTCTTTTTGGATTTAACCAAATCTTTTTACCTCTCCTTCCTCCCCCTCATCATCATCTTCATCTTCTTCACCTTCATCCTCATCCCCTTCTTCATCAATATCTTCCAATCCTTCTTCCTCTTCATCATCATCATCATCTTCTTCTCCTTCCCCTTCCTCATCATCCATGTCCGGAACCTAGGGAAAAAAACACACACAAAAACCAAGAGTTACCTTAAGAACTCATTTTCAAACAAATGAAACAAGTGCAACCTTGAATAAAAGAACACTCTCAACTCACCAAGTAGTACTGTAATGGATTTGGCCAAATATCATCTTTGATGACCTCTCCTAACTCATCTGCACCTGCATCAGAATGATCAGTAAACCAGGTGAAGAAGCTTTCTGGTTCCTCATGCTGTCTCTTCCTGCTGGCTTTATTCTGCGTTTGACTTGAACGTTTTGTCAAATCCTAAATGAAGATGGAAGAACTTTTGACATAGGCTCACTACACCTTAAATCCCTATAATTTAAATAAGGTTTTAACACAAAAGCAGAGCAAAAAATGGACGTTCCATTATCTACACTATTATTCTTATCTAAAAAAAGTTACAAAAAGTACAGCTAATAAAGAGAAAGAGAAGCCCAAGGATTTTAGGTCTACAAAGAACGCCATCAAATTTGTATGTCAAGCTTTCCTTGAAAGTTACCATCTAGACTTGGCTTTCTTTTTTTATTTTAAATAAAATTAGTTCCACTTAAACAACCACTATCTTAACACAATATAATTTAAAATATATTTACTACTTAAACACAAAGAGGGCTTCCCTGGTGGCGCAGTGGTTAAGAATCCACCTGCCAATGCAGGGGACACGGGTTCGAGCCCTGGGCCGGGAAGATCCCACAGGCTGCGGAGCAACTAAGCCCATGCGCCACAACTACTGAGCCCGCGTTCTGCAACAAGAGAAGCCACCACAATGAGAAGCCCGCGCACCGCAACGAAGAGTAGCCCCCACTAGTCGCAACCAGAGAAAGCCCGCGCGCAGCAACGAAGACCCAACGCAGACAGAAATAGGTTTTGGGAAACCGTAAGTCACCAATGTAGAAACCAAAATGATTTAGTCCATCTCAACAAAAACTTGCTCTACAATTTATAAGACCACAGGCTATCGTATTTGGCTTTAACAAAATAGACATTTTTATATTTTAAGGAACTGCATTTAACACGTCACAAAAACACCAAATATTTAATTAATAGTTCAACTAGATCAAACTATAGAAAATATCAATGCCCAACAATCCCTCAGATACCTTTCCGGATTTCCATTTGATTTCAGTGGACTTTGAAGATGGATCACCACTCTCATTCAGATGAAATTCTTTGGAGAGAACTTTATTTTCAAAGTAGGGGTTTTCATCAAAATACTACAATAAACAGAGAATTAGAAATCAACACAAAACAGCCCTTCTAACCAATACTCAAGTTAATTTCCATAGTGACAAACAAGTTATTGATACTTACAA
Source organism: Balaenoptera musculus (assembly GCF_009873245.2). Lineage (NCBI taxonomy): Eukaryota > Metazoa > Chordata > Mammalia > Artiodactyla > Balaenopteridae > Balaenoptera > Balaenoptera musculus. The sequence goes on along the minus strand of NC_045790.1, from coordinate 109,146,032 downwards.
AATCTATTCTGTAACCTGATTTAATATCTTCAAATTCTGTCACTTCGACTCTTGTCAAATAATGCAGCGCCTCTTCATCCTCCTCCCCAAGCAATGCAGACACTAGATCAGCAAATAGGCCAAACGATTATTAAACAAACATTAACAAACAACTCAAGCAATCCCTTTTAAAATTTCCCAAATTTGGTTTCATAAATCCATTATAAACTGAAAACCAAATGGCTCAGTGTCAGAGCTGTCACTTTCTTTTATCAAGTAATTAAACAGAATCCCAAGCTAGAATAGGATCTCTTCTAAATAGAAAGCATGAATTGCAAGCCTCTCCCTGTTTCAACCTCTGCATGTAATCAACATGGTGGACCAAGTCCTCAACCAAGGTCCCTCCCCTCTTTAACAAGTGGACATCCCACACCCTTTAATAATGCTTTGCCGCAACATACCTTGTGGATGGTTAACAAATGTTGTTACCCAAAAATTTGGGATTTTGGCGATCAATTCCGACCTCTTCTGAAAAAATGGTTGGCGGAGTTTGTTATATTTCTGTTCTACTTTCAAAATCTCCTCACTGGCTTGTTCGTTAAGTCTGAAGCAAATGAAAAGACACGTTGACAAGGACGACACTTAACAAATACAAAAATTGCTGAGATTACAGAATATTTACTCGTTAGCTTTAGAACAATGCAAAGTATGTATTTATAATAACCAAATCACCTAGATTTTTGTAGCCAGAGACCCAAGTCAAAATTGAGATGGCAATTTGATCAGCTTTACCAATAGGCACTAGATAATTGACAGTTCTTCAAGTGCCCAAACAGCATTTTGGTAACATTGTATATCTATCTACTCCAGTTACCAGGCCAACTTCAATTGTTTCCCTCAGGCAGATCAAGAAGAAAAAAAAAAAAGCTGCGAATCAAGTAACAGAGTTATAAGGCAAGTCAGAGCAACACTGATGCCATAATACTAAACTATCACAAGTCCACACAATGCAACTCAGACAACTTGTAGCCTATGAAAGCAAACCCTGTCTTTACAAGGTCAATGTACTTTAATCAGAAACTTTTTGGTGACAGTAAAATGTTTCACAGAAAAGTAACACTGAATCCTCATATTGATATTTCCAACTAAGTTATAATCATCTCCACTTGGCCAGTAGATACAGATGTATTTGGCCATAGTTTCAATGATTACCAAACCATAAGATGCATGTCAGAAAACCTCAAAGCAAATTGAGAAAAACTTTACCTGTCTATTTCATTTTGTACTTCATCAATATGTTCAATTGCTTCTTGCTGTTCTTTTTCTGCAAAAAAAAGGCGCATGAGACTCAATACTAATTTGAAAATAAATTTAACTGGTTTTCCTTCCTGATGTTAACAGTCTGTGATGTGAGTTATATCAATAAAGCTGTTTAAAAAAAAAACTTGCCTCCTACTACAAGGCATGCCTTCCACGTGTTCATGTGTATAGTTGACATATTACTTTTCAATTAAAAGACTATTCACAAACCATGCTGTTAGACTCGTCAAAATGTTTGACTGTAACGCTTTTACGAGTTCCATTACAACACCAATTAAAGTTTCTATAATGAGATAATAAACGCTATTCAAAAATCCTCACGTTCTCTTTAAAAAAAAAAAAATCACATTATATGCCTGCAATAGAGTAGCACCAGCTATTAACTAAAATACGGAAACTAACCCATGACAATAACAAAAATTAGGACACCACCTATCTCCATGGTGGAATCACCTTTTACACGAAATTGAAAATATTGCTCAGTATCGATTACTCTTAAGACATCAGACACACCTACAAAGACAGGGAAGGCCCTGGGAACTACCTCACCACCGTAAACACTCGACTTTACCTTCTAAGAATATGAACCCCCGGATTCGAATCCGACCTTTCTCGCCCCTCCAACCCAATTTCAGGCGGGTTGATCTCAGAGGCGGCCCCACACGACTTTGGAACACACTTACAGGGAGCAAGCATGCAGTCAGAAACGATGGGCCAAAGAACGGAAAGCAGGAAAAGGGGGTGTGCTACGGGAAAGGTACCCTTTTGTCCGGTAAAGACCGCAAAACCTACAAAGCTGAGGGGCGTGAAGGGGCCGGATCGCGCGGTTCATTTCCGGCAACCAGCCCGGGTGGTGCAGCCCCCCTGCCGAGAAAGCCTTTACGGAAAAGGCCAGTAGGTTTGCTCCGAGCCATTGTAAAGACCCTCCGACACCCCGATCGCCGCGCCAGGTTTCTCAGCGCCCTGCCGCGACGAGGTGGCCACCCCACGTGGGGGCTGCCCGGGGCCAGCCAGAGCATCCTCCGAGCAGCCCGGGCCGCGGCGCGGCCGCGTGCTTCCCCGCGCCCCCACCCCGCCCCAGCTCGAGGCAGAGGGCCGCGCCGGGGCCGGCCTCCGGGTGGGAGTGCGGGGGCGCCGCCCGCGGGCCGGGCGCGAAGGGGGAGCCGCGCGGAGGCCCGGGCGCGGGGCCGCGTCCGGCCGCACCATGTGGCGGCGACGGCGGCTGATGGGAGCGAGGCATCATGGCGGAGCACAATAAAGAGAGGCTTCTCGGGAGGGAGGGAGGGGGAGGAGAGCGAGGGAGGGGGGAGAGGAAGGGGGGGTCTCCTCCGCCCGCGCCGAGCAGGCCGCAGCGCCCCCGCCTCGCAGCGCCGTCCGCCGCCGCGGCGCCACCCGGCCCCGGCCCCGCGCGCACAAAAAAGGGCGCCGAGGCGCGCGCCGGCCCGTCCGCCCGGCGCCCCGCGCCCCCCGCGCGCCCCGGGCCCCGCCGGCGGCCTGCGGCCGGGCGGGAGGCGAAGATGGCGGCGCGGGCCGGCCCCCGCCTCGCCTGCTCCTCACCTGAGGTCTCGTCGGCCCCGTCGTGGTTGGAGTTGAGCTCCTTTTTACTGACTTTGGCCGCCGGCGCCGACATGGTGCTGCTCCGCGGTCGGGGGGGGAGCGGGGAGGGGGAGAGAAGGGAAGGCGAAGGGGGCGGGCAGCGGCTTCCCCTCACGCCACACGCGCGGGCGCTCGCTCGGTCCGGCCGCCTCCTCCCGGCGCTCGCTCGCTCGCTTTCCCTCCCCCTGGCTCGCGCGCGCTGCCCTCGCGGCCTGACGACGACGGAGGGGCTGGGGCTGCGTGCCGGGCCCCGGCCCGGGCTCCTGCTTACGGAGGAGAGGCGGCGGCGGGCGGGCAGGCAGCTCTGCTCCCTCACTCACGCTCCGCGCTCCAGCTCGCTGCTCGATCTCCCCGAGCCGCCTCCTCCTCCACCTCCTCCTCGCGGCGAGGGGCGGGCGGCAGGGCGCAGGCGCGCCAGGCCCCGCGCGCACGCCCCGCCTCCGGCCAGAGAGGCTCGCGCCGCCTCACCATTGGCTGGGGCGCCAGGACCAGGGGGCGGAGCCGCGGCGAGGAGACACAGGACCTGGCGAAGAGGCGGGAGGAAGGAACGCCGCGACGTACGGGGACTGCCCCCCGCGCCGCGCTCCCCTCCCCCGCTTTCCCCTTCTCCAGCCCGACCCGGGACTTTTGCGCGCTACGGGCGCGCGGCGGCCCGAGGGGCGGGGCCTCGCCAGGCTGCGCGCAGGCTCCCAGGCGGGTGCGTCACGTGGTGGCGGAGCGGTTTCCCCTGTCGGCCGGGTGGCGCGGGGGAGAGGGGTGTCTGCAGCCCCCCGACGGCGCAGGCCTCGTAGTAGCCTGGCTTCAGGACACTGGAGCCCAGAAATATATCCACCCTGGGTTCTGCACTCTGGGACACTACTGGGGCGCCCCTCCTCGTGAGGGAAGGAAGGCGGCACCTCCATCCTATTTCCCAGAGAGGGAAGCTGCCTTCGGAGTCAGGCTTGTTTGCAAAGCCCGAAGCTGCCCAGTCCACTCACAGGGAGGGCCTTTTCCTGGCTCTTAGTCCAAGCTCTGCCCAGCAGGCTGTGTGCACTTGGGCAAGTCATTTTCCCTCTATTGGCCTCTTTGTTATGAAATTACAAAATTCAAGAAAGGCTGACAAACGGAACGTTGTGTCAGTGGTGATGTTTAAGCAGGGCCACGCTAAAGTGGAAGTCCTCTGAAGGCAAGGAGGTGCCACATTCATCCGCGGGTGCTTTTGACCCAATTCAGTGCCTAATTCAAGGAGCTTGCAAGAATCCGTACAGAGTGCTAAGCGCCAGTCCCAGCAACTGCACCTGCATCGCACAACTGCGAAGATGGAGTCGGCTGTGTTAATTTCATTTCGCTATGTCAGAGAGGACCAACAAGGCCTGCTTTAGAGGCCAAGTCTTGAAACAGGAAGGCCAAGGCATTTCTGTTTAAACTGTGCTTTCCAGGTAATGCAAATGTACCACTCACTGCTCTACTCCTTCCTGCAGGGCCCCAAGACATGGACACAAAAAGTCTGAAATCTCTCCTTGGGTGTTTATAACCAAAACCAGGGGTTGGATTATTTGCCTTCCAGGACTCACATTTTACTATCAGCTCTTAAAGTTCAAGCAGTGTCTTTCATGTTCAAGATAATCCATTGGTGGGTGATCGATAAATGTTAAGTGGCTGACAGTCCATGGGAAGAGAATACAAATGTCTTCTTGGGGCTTTCCCCAAAACCCAGAAATTAATCTTTCTCCTCCAAACCTTATTATTCTCAACTGAGTCCAGCTCAATCCATACCCATCCCAATTGGACAGGATTTTTAAGGGAAGAATTATTAGCACCAATGAGAAGCTGGGAAATGTTTGACAACCAGCTCCCAGAAGAGAAAAAAACACACCAAAAACCTTGATTTGTAGCATTTGCTGATTTCAGTGGTGTATAAATACTCCCACCATGGCAAATTTCCTGCTACCACTTTGATGTCACTGAACAGAGATGGAAAGAAATACCAGGCTCCAACTTCCCTGGTGGCACAGTGGTTAAGGATCCGCCTGCCAATGCAGGGGACATGGGTTCCAGCCCTGGTCCGGGAAGATCCCACATGCTATGGAGCAACTAGGCCTGTGTGCCACAACTACTGAGCCTGTGTGCCACAACTACTGAAGCCCGTGTGCCTAGAACCCGTGCTCCGCAACAAGAGAAGCCACTGCAATGAGAAGCCCGTGCACTGCAACAAAGAGTAGCTCCCACTCGCCGCAACTAGAGAAAAGCCTGTGCGCAGCAACGAAGATCCAGTGCAGCCAAAAATAAACAAATAAAATTTTTAAAAAATTAAAACAAACAAACAAAAATAGCAGGCTCCAGTGCACTGCTGAAGCATGTAGCATGGGCCACAGGCTGTGATAAATACACGCATTTCCTTCTCTTTCAGTCCTCACAAAATACGAGACAGGTATTAATATCCTCATTTCACAGATAAACTCAACTTTTTTTGATACAGGTGGCAGGGCCAAGGCTAATGGATAACAAAGCTCCTGCCCTAAGGACAGAGTTTTTCCATTTTTTTGACATGAATTACAGTAAGAGGTACATTTGATATTAGGACCCAGTACACACCTACACACAAAACAATGCTTACCCTCACTGAGTGTGATGACTATTAATCTTCTATTTTCTTTAAATGCAGGTCACCCTCCACTAAAATGATTTCATGACCCACAAATGGGATGAAACGGTCTGAAAAACACTGTGCTGAAGGCTGCTTTCATACACAAAACAAAGCCTGCTCACCGGTTGGTACCAGTGACCCAGAGCATCTCCTAAGTGCCTGATCTACCAGTGTTTCCCATGTATCTGCAGGGGCTCCAGGGAGCCTTCTAATGCCTTCTGATTAGGCAATGGGCTTCAAGGCTCCCACCCCTGCCCTTAGGACCATCCTGTTCTTCCAGACCTTTCCCACAGCACTTCTCAAGATGAATTCAAGGAGCACACACTAGGAAGTGGAAGAGAAAGAGAAAGCAAAAAGCCAAGTTTCAGCAAACAAGGGAGTGGCATGGACACACTAAGAGAGAATTCACCCACTGAATTATTCTCTGTGGTCTCTCTCCCCTCCAACATTAGGAGCTCTGCATTCTCTCCTTGGCCTCTCACCTCACTCTCAGAATTCCTCTCTCTTCTCCTTACCAGCTTCCTTTGAAGGAGGAGAATCCCACAGCTTAAAGATTGGAACAGAGATGCTGGCATTCCCTAAAATGCAGCAGTGTCCCAGGATGAACCACCTTGGAGGGACTGTGGTTGCACTTTGCCGTCCCTTCTGGTCCTGTTAATTCTCCCAAGAAGCTAAACAGGAGGCGACCAGAAGGACTCATCCACATTTTGCTGCTCACAAGTGGGAAAGAGTTTACTATCCGTCTCAAGAGCACTGATTATGAGCCAATTGCTGTCTTGTGTTTCACTTCCACTTAAGCCTCACAGCAAGCCTAACAGATACTATTGAGCCCATTTTACAGAAGAGGAAAGAAGCACAGGTTATGTCACTTGCCCAACAAGGTCACACAGCTGGATGCAGCCAGGTTTCGAGCCCTGTCCAGCTTTACCACATCGGGATATCAGCTGGGCAGGAGGTCTTTGCATCTCATTTGGAAGGGGATGGACTGAGACCCATTAAATGTAAACTTTCCACATCACCCATCAGATCCACAGGAGCTCTGCAGTGAGGGCTCCTCATCCAGTGCTCCTTCCATGAGCAAATGTGGACCTCAGCCAAGTGAGCAAATTAGGAAGATTCGTGGACTCCAAGCCCCTCCCCTCTGTGCAGAGCCAGCCCACTGTCACTTCCTGGGGCAATGCTGTCCTGCCTTCCAGGACCTATCCAAACTCACCCTCACCCCCTCCAGCTGCCCCCCTGCCGCGAAGGCCCCACCACACCCGCAATCTATCCGGGAGGCCTAATCACCAGAACAATGCACTTTGTGCTTAACTCCAAACTGTGTGTGTGCAAAGCACAGCCCTCACCTCCAAGTTAAGTGTTAATGGGGGGTGGGGCAGACATGAAACCAACAATTAGAATGTACAGGCCAGGCTGGGGTGGCTCTGGGTGCTGCAAGGGCAGAAGGGGGCTCCTAACACACAGCAGCTGTCGCTCAAAGGAGAATACCTGCAAGGAGTGACTTTTCAGCAGGAAACTGCAGAACGAGTAGGCATGCACAGGTAGGGAGAGGAGAGCGATCCAGGCAGAGGACAGACAGGCTTCCAGGCCCCGAGGTGAAAGAATGGAGCCCCAGGAGGTGAAGAGAGGTTAAAGGTGCCAGAGGGAGCCTGAACCTGGAGAGGTCGGCAAGGACCAGGTGGGCAGTGCCCCGGAAGTCTCTTAGTCTGTACCTCGAGGGCAATGGGAAGGCTAGGAAGGGTTTTAAGCCAGGGAGTCACATGATTGGCTTTGCTCTGGCTGGAAGGGAGGAGGAAGCCGGAAGCAAGAGGAGGAGGAGGGGGCAGTAATCCGGGCCAGAGTTATGGGCGGGCGGCAACAGCAGGAAAGAGGTGGACGGATAAGAGGTGTTGAGGAACTACCAGGACTCAGGGACCTGATGGCACGTGGAGGAGTGGAGGAGAGGAGAGGGGTCACCTATGTTTCCCCCAGCCTCAAGCTGGCTACTGGTGTCACTTGACCAAGACAAAAGGAATGAGTCTGGGGGCTGGGAGCGTAGGTGTGGGGTTGGGGCCAGGACCGAGCTCACGCGTGCTCCAGGCCTCCCACTTTCACCCCTTCTGGTTCTTCCTTCACATACACCTAATCCATGCACCCCATGCTTAAAATCCTTCAGGGGAATTTGCAGTCATCTCAAAAAGTGTGGGGCAAAAAAAAAAAAAAAAAGAAAAAATCACCTAGAAGTCAATCCTTGCAAATCCTTTAAATCTCCAATAAAACGTAGTGTCCGGACGTACCTTCCTTCGGCAAGTTCGGAGTAGCAGACGTTTCCTCTGGCCTGGAGGCAGGAGTCCGTCTTGGTTTCTTCGGTTTCTTTACTTGGGGTGGAAGTGAAGACTGGTGTTTGGGGGCCATGCTGGGAGAAAAGCCAAGAATCCACCCAAGGGAAGAAGCTCGTACCAGGAGCTCAGAGAACTAAGGCTGCCCCAGGTGACAGAGGTTTAAATATGCTCTGGAGCCGCCTGGAGGGGATATTTACGTGACAGTGGGACACACCCCATTCCCCCTCCCCCAGCCTCAACCTCCTACCCACCCTCCAATCAAGATCAACTTCTTTTACTTTCTCTTTGCTTTTCTCTCTAAGGGCTTTCTCAGCAGTGGGGGGGGGGGGGGGGGGTGCGGGAGGGAGGTGTTTTCCTTGGGCAGGGAGCAGTTCTGTGCTTTCCGGGACCCTCCTGGTCTTGACTTGAAGCACCAGTGGCCCATCCCCCAGTCCTGTCTCAAATATTCTCTGTAGGCAGCACTGCCCACATTGAGAACTGTACTCTTCTTTTTTTCCTCTGGCCTCTTAGAAGATTTAAACGTGCTCTTGTCTCACCTCAGCCTGGAACATTCTTCAGTCTCCCCACTCCCACCGCCTTGCCTGGCTAACTCCTTCCCAACCTCCACGTCTCAGTTTGGAGGGATAAATGAATGTTAAAATAAAGGAATCTGGGACTTCCCTGGTGGTCCAGGGGCTAAGATTCCGCGCTCCCAATGCAGGGGGCCTGGGTTCGATCCTTGGTCAGGGAACTAGATCCCACATGCCGCAACTAAAAGATCCCGCATGCCGCAACTAAAGATCCCGCGTGCTGCAACGAAGATCCTGAAGCTAAGACCCAGCGCAGCCAAATAAATAAATAAATATTTTAAAATAAAATAAAGGAATCCCAGTCAAGTATTAGAAAGCAAGAGGAAAAGCAGGTACCCTTGAGAGGACTTGGGACAGCCGTTCATTCTTCTCTCATTTCAGGTACGATTAGAAGGTTAAGAGTTTGAAGAACCTGTAGAAGGCATGTTGTCTGGGGGTTCCAAAACCCAATGCCTGTCAGGTAACAACTATGAGTAAGGCAAGCAACTGGAATTCACAACAGCTGGAGGAAGGTAGGTTGGTATAACCACTCTGGAAAACATGTGCCGGCTCTATCAAAGCAGAGCCTGGGCTGAGTTACTCTTACCCAGCAGTTCTACTCCCGCCTACATGCTCAACAGAAATGCGTACCTGTGTGCGCCAATATGTGTGATAAATGTGTACAAGAATGTCCATAGCAGTGAGATTCATACTAGCCAAAATCTGGAAACAATACAGATGTCTACCAACAGCCGAATAAATAGGTGGTGAGATATTTATACAACGGAACATGATAAAACGATGAAAACAAATGAACTACAGCTACGTGCCATCATGTGAATGCAGCCTACAAACATAATGTTGAGTGAAAGACACAAGACACAAAATAGGACAGGCTGTGTGATTGCACTTATATAAATTACAAAAACAGACAAAACTGATCTATGCTGTTAGAAGTCTGGAGTGTGGTTACCTTTGCCCTGGGGAGGGACATCATCTGAGGTGGGATTAAGGGCCTTAATCCTTTCTGGTGATGCCCAGTTTCTGGATCTGGGGTTTGCTACACCAGTGTGTTTGGTTTGTGAACCCCAAGCTGCCATATCTTTGATTCTTCTAAAGAACAGCCAGAGATATACATTCTGTTTTCAATCTTTTTTTTTTTTTTTTTGGCTGCACCAGGTCTTAGTTGCGGCATGGTAGTTGCGGCATGGTAGTTGCGGCAGGCGGACTTCTTAGCTGCGGCATGCAAACTCTTAGTTGTGACATGCATGTGGGATCTACTTCCCCGACCAAGGATTGAACCCAGAGCCCCTGCATTGGGAGCGTGGAGTCCTACACACTGGACCACCAGGGAAGTCCCAGAGATACACATTTTTATATGAAATCTCTGGATTTTTAAAAGTTAGCAACTCGGGCTTCCCTGGTGGTGCAGTGGTTAGGAATCCGCCTGCCAATGCAGGGGACATGGGTTTGAGCCCTGGGCCGGGAAGATCCCACGTGCCGCAGAGCAACTAAGCCCGTGCGCCACAACTACTGAGCCTGCACTCTAGAACCTGCAAGCCACAACTACTGAGCCTGCGTGGCACAACTTACTGAAGCCCGTGTGCCTAGAGCCCATGCTCTGCAACAAGAGAAGCCACCGCAATGAGAAGCCCGCTCACTGCAACTAGAGAAAGCCCGCGCGCAGCAATGAAGACCCAACGCAGCCAAAAAAAAAGAAAGTTAACAACTAATTAAACATTTTAAAACATACTTTGTGGACGAAGCAAAGCATGTCATCAGGCCACTTTCAGCCTATGAGCCATGAGTTTACAACCTCTGAGATAGTGCAATGATTTTCCTTTTTTTTTTCTGTTTGTTTTTTTCCCATTAATTACCCTCTTAAAATAAATCTAAGGCATAAGTCAGTGATGTCAATACTGATAAAAAGCTGGGCTCTTTCCAGAGGAAGACCGAGCACCACCAACATCTCTTACTCCCTCCCATCCCTCCGTTCTCTGACAGCTTCTGAGGGACTTTGGGCTTCTTCTAAGACATTTTGGTTTCACAGCTAGTCAAGCTGAGACCTGAAAGAAGTGATTTACCTAAGGTCATAAGGAGAATAACAGTTAAAACTGGAACCCCAGTTCTGGGGTCATTTTATCACAGGGATGCACTTTCTAACCAGCCTAAGTGTCAGTGTTTACACCTGTAAAATGGATGATAATAATACATGCCTCTTTGTTTTAGGATTTTCAGTTAAGGACAAAGAGTCATCTTTCTCCTGTTTTTACCAAAGAAACTGTCCAAAACAACAGCATGGAAAACAAAAACAAAAACTCTCTTTTGATGAAACTGGGAGTCAGCTAAACCCCAAAGCACAGAATAGGTGGCTGGATGGCCAAAGCAGTGGAAAAGGAACAGGATGTATGCAGGAAGAGAGGACAGATGCCCTAGCTACAGATTTCTGGGTGTATCAGCAAAGGACACTTATGGAAGCTGAGGGGCCAACCCCAAATCCCTTGCCTGTAGCAGCCGGAAGGGGTTGTACTGACAGGGTGCTGCACCAGCTCAGTTCCTAGAAACAAAGGACAAGGGGGTCAGTGAGGAGTAGCAAAAGCAGCTTCATGAGACCCATACAAATTCCAATTACCTTGAGATTCCCTTTTATTACCCACCAACCTGAGATCCAAAAGTTAAAAACAGCCTACCTGGGAGAAGGCACCTGAAATGGATACAGCCCCTTTGGAGGGCAGTTTAACCATCAGAGTATCTATCAAAAGTGCAAAAGTACGTACCCTTGACCCAGAAATCCTCCTTCTATTTTTTACCCTACAGATAAATGAGGTGGCACCTATGCAAGGCAATTCACTGCAACATCATAAAAGTGAAAGATTGGAAACAACCTAACAACTTCTTTGGGCTTTGGGTGACCAAAGGGTATAACCTATACAGTAGAATGAGCTGCAACCATTAAATCAAATAGGGAACAAGAGCCATGGTGAAGTGAAATAAGCAAGGTCCTACCAAGCAGGTAGTATGTTACCATTTGTGTAAAAGGGAGGGTAGAAAAAAAATACATGTTCACTTATTTGCCTGTATACTTGTAACACAGCTATTAAAGGACTCCTGTGAAGGTGATAACTCAGCCATCCCTGGGGAGGGGACTGGGTTGTGAGAAATGAAAGGACAGGGATACAGGGAGATCTTTCACTCTTCACCCTGTTGTACATTTTGAATTTTGAACCTGTGTATCTATTACATTAAAACAAAACAAAGATTACCTGAGCTCTAGTACTTAGAATCACTTACATCACATAAGAACAGCACCACTTGGTACACGTCAGCTTAAATTCAAACATGCAAGACCCCACCTTTCCTTTCCTCCACAGCTTCCAAAACTTGAACTTCCTGGATTCCCAGAGGTGTTACCAGGCAACTGTGCAACTCTGCTCCATTCCAGAACTGGCTGCAGACAAGGTGGAGGCAAGGCAAATGGCCTCCCTCCACCCCACCCAAAAGTTGACAGGATCATGACGTTCCATAACCCTGAGGCCAGGCTCTCTCTGGGAACCAGAATTTTCCAAAACATCCCAAACACCCATAGCTGTATGAGAGGATTTCAATAGCATTATCCTTTTAAACGCTCCCATCAACCTTTCCAGGACAGTATTATGTCCTTATTTTACAGATGAGAGAATCAAATCAAATGAAAAATTGACAGCCAAAGAATCTTGTCCAAAAATCAAAAGGATAGGAATAGAAGACTCAGGATTCAAACCAGTGTCTTTCTGGACTTCCTTGGCTGTCCAGTGGTTAAGACTGTGCTTCCAATGCAGGGGGCACGGGTTCGATCCCTGGTCAGGGAACTAAGATCCCACATTCTGCATTTCTTGTCTTAAATGGGTGCCAGGGCCTGAGGGTCATTTGGTACCTCTTTCATTGCCCTCACACTGTTCTCTGGCTCCTTGGTACTTATTAAAAAGTTAGTAATAAGGAATTCCCTGGTGGTCCAATGTTTAGGACTCAGCACTTTCACTGTCTGGGGCGGGGACTAGGGGAAGGGGAGGATGGGGGGCGGGGGGGAGGGGGAAGGTGGGGGGCCGGTTCGATCCCTGGTCAGGGAACTAAGATCCTGCAAGCTGCGTGGCACGGCCAAAAAACAACAAAAAAGTTAATAATAGTCTTTAAAAAAAGTTACACCAGTATCCCACCATCAAGAGATAGGAACTACTCTTCGCCCCTTGAGGAGTGTTGATCCAACACAGACTGAGTACCAAGGAATGATTGCGATCATGGACGAAGGAGATATGAAAGGTGAGGTCTATCCATTTGGCATAGTTGGGATGGCCAACAAAGGGGATTGCCTACAGAAAGGGGAGAGCATCAAGTTCCAATTGTGTGTCCTGGGCCAAAATGCACAGACTATGGCCTACAACATCACACCCCTGCGTAGGGCCACAGTGGAGTGTGTGAAAGATCAGTTTGGCTTCATTAACTATGAAGTAGGAGATAGCAAGAAGCTCTTTTTCCATGTGAAAGAAGTTCAGGATGGCATTGAGCTACAGGCAGGAGAGGAGGTGGAATTCTCAGTATTTTTAATCAGCACACTGGCAAGTGCAGTGCTTGCAATGTTTGGCGAGTCGGCAAGGGCCCCAAGGCTGTTGCAGCTCCACGACCTGATAGGTTGGTCAATCGCTTGAAGAACATCACCCTGGATGATGCCAGTGCCCCTCGCCTAGTGGTTCTTCGTCAGCCAAGGGGACCAGATAACTCAGTGGGATTTGGTGCCGAAAGAAAGGTCCATCAAGCTGGTGTCATTGACTAACCACATCCACAAAGCACATCATTAATCCACTATGATCAAGTTGGGGGGATTCTGGTGAAGGGTTCTGAATATCTCCCTCTTCATCCCTCCCAAAATCTGGAATACTTATTCTATTGAGCTATTACACCAGTTTTAACACCTTCCTCGTGTTATGTTTAAAAAAATAAATAAATTTAAGAAAACCGTTTTAAAATTATGCACAGTTACAGCCTGGAAAACTTAAGGTGGCGCCTTGTAGTATCAATTTTAGGAGCTTTATCTGGTGCATTTAAGGCAACTGGTAATTGCAAAATCCACTTTGCCTGTGTAAGTGAAAAATATAGACTGTTACCTTGTTGGCCCTATGAAATTCTGCACTTGATACTTAGTATATACTCTACCTTCATTACTTCCGGCAAGATGTTCTGCCTTAGCACTCAGTTGCATTCTTTTTCCTTTTCTTTTCTGTTCATTATGCTTTAATTCTGAGGACCATATGATGGTAGAATATATTAAAAATTACAAAAATTTGTATAGGTAAACCAATTCTTTAAGTTGATGGCCAAATGTTATTTTTCATATCATTTATAATCTTCTCACAGTCTATTTAATGACGTTTGGTTAGATTTCAGTGAAAATTATCTTCCAGGGTAGTTTCCCCCCTGCCCCGGGATGGGGGGAGGTAACTTGATCACAATTAGTATATATGGTGCAGAATTTCATGCAAATGAGGTGTGTCAGCAGTGTGATAACTTAAACGTATTTAAACAAAAACAAGAGGATGAATGCACAAACTTGCTGCTGCTTAGATCACAGCAGCTTCTAGGACCCAGTTTCTTTTACTGATTTCAAAACAAAACCAACAAAAAATAATAAAAAAGCTGTGCCTGAAAAAAAAAAAAAGAGAGATAGGAACTACTAACAAAACATATATGTCCTATAATATGTATTTGTGTGCAGTTTAAACAGGATTATTGTACAAAGCTGGTTTTTAGTCTAATTTTTTCCATTAACGATTTTTCTTTAACATCTTTTCATGCCATTATATATACTCCTGTGACAACATTTTTCATTACTATATTGTTTTCTGTTGGGTAAATGTGCTATAATTTATTTAACCAAAACTTGACAATAGAAATTTAAGATGTTCCTACTATTTTGTTATTATAAGCAACGTTGTGATAAACATCCTGGCAACTAAATCTTGACACATATGATTATTTCCTTAGAATACATTCCTAGAACTGCAATTGTTGAGTGGGAAAGTATGTAAAATATTAAGGGTTTGTAACATGTTGCCCAATTGTCCAGCTGCTCTCCTGCAGTGTTTGTGTATATTTCACTGAACCCTGCCTCATTCTCTGAAGTTCATATTCAGTAGGTGGAAAATTTTATCTCAGAAAAACAGTTTTTCTTTTCTTTTTTTTTTTTGATTTGTTCTTTATTGAAGTACAGTTGATTTACAATGTTGTATTAGTTTCTGATATACAGCAAAGTGATTCAGTTATACATATACATATACATATATATATACATACATATATATATACATACATATATATATACATACATATATATGTATGTATATATACTCGTTTTGGGGGGATTTTTTTGGCCGCATCGCGTGGCATGTGGGATCAGGATCGAACCTGTGCCCCCTTCAGTGGAAGCGTGGAGTCTTAACCACTGGACCTCCAAGGAAGTCCCTATATATTCTTTTTTTTAAATATAAATTTATTTATTTTATTTTTGGCTGCATTGGGTCTTCGTTGCTGCGCGCAGGCTTTCTCTAGTTGCAGCGAGTGGGGGCTACTCTTTGTTACAGTGCGCGGGCTTCTCATCGCAGTGGCTGCTCTTGTTGCAGAGCACGGGCTGTAGGCTTGTGGGCTTTGGTAGTTGTGGCACACGGGCTCAGTAGTTGTGGCTTGCGGGCTTAGTTGCTCCGCAGGATGTGGGATCTTCCCGGACCAGGGCTTGACACCGTGTCCCTCCCCTGCATTGGCAGGCGGATTCTTAACCACTGCCCCACTAGGGAAGTCCTATATTCTTTTTTATTATGGTTTATTACAGGATATTGAATATAGTTCCCTGTGTTATGCAGTAGGACCCTGCTGTTTATCCATTCTGTATGTAATAGTTTGCATCTCTAATCCCAAATTCCCATTCCATTCTTCCTCCACCCTCCCTCCCCCTTGGCAACCACAAGTCTGTTCTGTATGTCTGTGAGTCTGTTTCATAAATAAGTTCATTTGTGTCATATTTTATTTTATTTATTTTTAATTATTAATTAATTAGTTTTTACTTTTTGCCTTGCTGAATGGCTTACAGGATCTTATTTCCCTGACCAGGGATCGAACCTGGCCATGCACACACGCACCCCCACACCTTGGCAGTGAAATCGCCAAGTCCTAACCACTGGGACTGCCGGGGAATTTCCTGTGTCATGTTTTAGATTCCACATATAAGTGATATTATATGATATCTGTCTTTCTCTTTCTGACTTACTTCACTTAGTATGATAATCTCTAGGTCCATCCATCTAGGTTGATACAAGTGGCATTATTCCATTCTTTTTTTATGGCTGGGTAGTATTCCATTGTATATATATATACCACATCTTCTTTATCCATTCATCTATCGATGGACATTTAAGTTGCTTCCGTGTCTTGGCTATTGTAAACAGTGCTGCTGTGAACATCGGGGTGCATATATCTTTTCAAGTTATAGTTTTGTCCAGATACATGCCCAGGAGTGGGATTGCTGGATCATATGGCAACTCTACTTTTAGTTTTTTGAGGACTCTCCATACTGCTTTCCACAGTGGCTGCACCAATCTACATTCCCACTAACAGTGTAGGAGGGTTCCTTTTTCTCCACACCCTCTCCAGCATTTGTTATTTGTAGACTTTTTTTTTTAAGTTGGGTTGACAGCGCAGGTCTTATTTGCGGCATATGGGGCGTGCGGGATCTTTAGTTGCGGCATGTGGGATCTAGTTCCCTGACCAGGGATCGAACCCAGGCCCCCTGCACTGGGAGCGCCGAGTCTTAGCCACTGGACCACCAGAGAAGTCCCGTTATTTGTAGACTTTAATGATGGCCATTAAAGTGAGGTGGTACCTCATTGTAGTTTTGATTTGCATCAGAACAATTTTTCTTATGCTTCTTGACAATGGCATTTCTTCTTTTATAAATAGTCCATATCAATTTGCCCAATTTCCTGTTATGATGTATCTCTTTTCTTCGTTAATTTATAAGTGTATTTTATATATTAGGCATATAAGCCTCTTTTTTACATATTACAAAATATTTTCCCTAGGTTATTTGCTTTGCATTGTATTTTTAGTGGTTTTTAATTTTTTTTGAGACTTACTAAAGTATTTTATTTTGATGTAAGCAAGGCTCTCGATCTTTTATTTTTTTTAAAAAAATTTAGGGCTTCCCTGGTGGCGCAGTGGTTGAGAATCTGCCTGCCAATGCAGGGGACACGGGTTCGAGCCCTGGTCTGGGAAGATCCCACATGCCGCGGAGCAACTAGGCCCGTGAGCCACAACTACTGAGCCTGCGCGTCTGGAGCCTGTGCTCCGCAACAAGAGAGGCCGCGATAGTGAGAGGCCCGCGCACCGCGGTGAAGAGTGGCCCCCGCTTGCCGCAACTAGAGAAAGCCCTTGCGCAGAAACGAAGACCCAACACAGCCATAAATTAATTAATTAATTAATTTTTTTTAAAAAAATTATTTATTTATTTATATATTTGGCTGAGCCGGGTCTTAGTTGCAGCACGTAGGACCTTTTAGTTGCGGCATGTGGGATCTAGTTCCCTGACCAGGGATCGAACCCAGACCCCCTGCACTGGGAGTGCAGAGTCTTAGGCACTGGACCACCAAGGAAGTCCCAGAATTTTCTCTTTAAAAGATGAGAATTCCCTTGTCTGAGACTTTGAAAATTACAAGGAATTGACAGCTCAGCCTTTTGTGGAGTGGATATTATATGTTGTCAGGCACTGAGCTAGGTCTTATGGTTGCAGAAATGAAAACGATATGGCTCCATCGTTCAAATCTCATAGACTAATGGAGTGTGTGTGCTTGCAGGGATTTTGAGGGCAACACCGTTTACTGAGCAATTTAAGTATTCTATTCCGCTCTGAAATGTCACCTTTGACAAACATTAAAATATATACTTGGGCTTCCCTGGTGGCGCAGCGGTGAAGAATCCGCCTGCCAATGCAGGGGACACGGGTTCGAGCCCTGGTCCAGGAAGATACCACATGCCATGGAGCAACTAAGCCCGTGAGCCACAGCTACTGAGCCTGTGCTCTAGAGCCCGTGAGCCTCAGCTGCTGAAGCCGGCACGCCTAGAGCCCGTGCTCCGCAACAAGAGAGGCCACTGCAATCAGAAGCCCACGCACAGCAACGAAGAGTAGCCCCCGCTCACCGCAACTAAAGAAAGCCCGCGCGCAGCAAGAAAGACCCAACTCAGCCAAAAATAAATAAATAAATTTATTTAAAAATATATATATATACTTAAGTCTGTTTCTGGACTTGCTGTTCAGCTGAATTGATATCTATGATTATCCCAGTGTCAATTCCACATTCTATATTATTATTTTACTTGGACTATTTCTCTCTCTCTTTTTTTTTTAAGACTTCAACTTTTTTTTTTTAATTTATTTATTTTTATTTTTGGCTGCATTGGGTCTTTGTTGCTGCACGCGGGCTTTCTCTAGTTGCGGAGAGCAGGGGCTACTCTTCATTGCGGTGTGCAGGCTTCTCATTGCGGTGGCTTCTCTTGTTGCGGAGCATGGGCTCTAGGCGGGCAGGCTCAGTAGTTGTGGCGCATGGGCTTAGTAGCTCTGCGGCATGTGGGATCTTCCCGGACAAGGGCTCGAACCCGTGTCCCCTGCATTGGCAGGCGGATTCTTAACCACTGCACCACCAGGGAAGCCCATCTCTCTCTTTTTTTTAACAGCTTCATTTAGGTGTAATTTACATGCCATATATTTCACTCATTTGAAGCATAAGATTCAATGATTCTTGGTAAATTTACAAAGCTGTATAACCATCACCACAATCTGATTTTAGAACATTTCCATCACCCCAAAAAGAAACTTTATGCTCATTCCCACCCCCAGCCCCAGGCAACCACTAATCTACTTTGTGTTTCTATAAATTTTTCTTTTCTGGACATTTCATATAAATGGAATCATACAATATGTCATCTTTTATATCTGGCTTTACTTTATCTGTTTCTTAATATTTAGTGAGCCTGACTTCTTTCATTATTCTTCAATTTTAGGAAATTTCTCAGGCATTTCTCAGACTAAAATGATTGTTCCAGAAGAAGTTGTTATCACACAGAATTAAACTATAGCCCCAGGACTTCCCTGGCTGTCCAGTGGTTAAGACTCCATGCTTCCACTGTAGGGGGCCTGGGTTCAATCCGTGGTCAGGGGACTAAGATCCTGCATACCTTGCAGCGCGGCCAAAAAATAAAATAAAATAAAAGTTAAAAAGAATACAAATAGGGCTTCCCTGGTGGCGCAGTGGTTGAGAACCTGCCTGCCAATGCGGGGGACATGGGTTCAAGCCCTGGTCTGGGAAGATCCCACATGCCGCGGAGCAAATGGGCCTGTGAGCCACAACTACTGAGCCTGTGCGTCTGGAGCCTGTGCTCCGCAACAAGAGAGGCCGCAATAGTGAGAGGCCTGCGCACCGCGATGAAGAGTGGCCCCCACTTGCCGCAACTAGAGAAAGCCCTCGCACAGAAACGAAGACCCAACACAGCCAAAAATAAATAAATAAATAAATAAATAAAATAATTAAAAAAAAAAAAAAAAGAATACAAATAGGGACTTCCCTGGTGGCACAGTGGTTAAGAATCCACCTGCCAGTGCAGGGGACACGGGTTCGAGCCCTGGTCCAGGAAGATCCCACATGCCGTGGAGCAACTAAGCCCGTGCGCCACAACTACTGAGCCCACGAACCACAACTGCTGAAGCCCGCATGCCTAGAGCCCGTGCTCTGCAACGAGAAGCCACGGCAATGAGAAGTCTGCACACTGCAACAAAGAGTAGCCCCCACTCACCACAACTAGAGAAAGCCTGTGCGCAGCAATGAAGACCCAACACAGACAAAAATAAATAAACAAAATAAATAAATTTATTTTTAAAAGGATACAAATAAATAAACTATAGCCCCAGAATAATTATATACGTCATAACCTTACAAGGTAACTGATTGAAGTTTCTCTTCGTGTATTAAGCCAGTCTGCTTCCTAAAAACAAAAGACATATATACACTCAGCTGTGTGGCAAATCATTCTTTCTTTCTGAACCTCAGTTGTTTGTTCGTAATCTGTATAATGGGGACTGTAACACTTGGAATCGTGAATATCCACTTGCTTTACCTCCGCTCTCCCTCTGTAGGGCCACACCAGCCCCTGGTGTGGCCCTACAGAGGCCACACAAAAGCATGCGCAGAACAGGTACGTTAATTATGGCTACATTTTATTAAGCTCTTTCAGGTGCCAGATGCACTGAATTTTTCACAATGACGAGGTGTGGCAAGTATTGTAATCATCCCACTTTATGCGTTCACTCAAGGTGGGCACATATTTATTGATGACCTACCTACTGTGGGTGAGCACTGGCCTGGCACAGGTAAACTTGAAGCCAAGGAGACAATGGTCCCAGCACATGGTAGAGTGAGGAGACACACACTGCCCAGCAGGAAACAAGCAGTGAATGTGTAATACCAAATTAAGAAAGCTGCCAAGAAGGCAGCCAAACAGGGTTGCAATGGAGAATAACAAGGAAAGCCTCTTTCAATCAAGTCTTCAGGGAAGGTTGGTCTAAGAAGAAAAATCTTGTCTCAGACTTAAAAAATAAAAAGGAGGGAATTCCCTGGCGCTCCAGTGGTTAGGACTCAGTGCTTTCTCTGCCGTGGGCCTGGGTTTGATCCCTGGTGGGGGAACTAAGAGCCCGCAAGCCATGTGGCACCGCGAAATTAAAAAAAAAAATTAAAAAAAAAAAAGGAGCCAGCACCTTGCAGGGCTGGGAGAGAAACATTCCAGGCCAAGGAAAGTGAGGCTCAGAGAGGGACAGGAAGGGCACAAAGTCACACAGGGACTACAGAATAAGCCAAGATTTGAAACCCTAATGCCAGATGCCAAACTCCCCTCCATGACATTCTAGTAACCGTCGTTAACCCGGCTAAGTGTGGGGACTCACACACAGGAGGTCCGAAGAAAAATCAAGGCCTCGTTTGACCCTGAGTGGACGGATGGCTGCTCAAGGCTGGGACTGAAGCTACAGCAATGCTTGTGAGTGCGGGGAGGATTTATCATCCTGGGCTCCCGGTTGGGGAAGGGGCGGGAGTTGTACCCCATTGTCCTTCCCTTCCTTCCCGCTCTCAGACTCCAGCTCTGACAAAGCTGTTTTAATAAGTTTATTAAGCCTTTGTCTTAGTCCACCTTTGAGCAGGGGCCTTTCCGGGTGGGGGAGGGATGGGGCCTGTGCTGGGTGGAAGCAAAGGCCGAGAGGCAGAAAGCAGGCAGGCCAAGAGGGAATCTTGAGGCCTGGAGGGATTGAACTGACTTCTCAAATGTCACCTCCTCCTAGAGGTCTTCCTTGTCTGCCCTAGATAAAATAGTTTTTCCCAGATGTACCCTTATCCTTCTCTGTTCCCTTCCCCTGCTTTGTTTTTCTTCTAGTCTTTGACTTATAGTAGGCATTCCATTAGTATTTGTTGAATAAAATAGTTATTTGTGCTCTTCCATGTGAGAGGCATGGGGTTGGGCCTTTTATCACCACATCCTTCCCACCCCACCCTCCATCTCCCCAGTAGTAATGACCCTAGGCTTCTTCCAAGCCCTTTTTACCCTATAATTACTTATGTGTCAACGCTCAGAGTGTAAATTCCAAGAGAGCAGAACTGCTTGGTGGTGTCGGCTGCTCCTGAGCAGTGTCTGACACGTAGGGGGTGTAGGATAATCATTTGCTGAATAAATGAATGAATGAGTGAATGAATGACTGAAGCCCTTACCTGGGCTGGTAAAGGCTTCCCAGGGCTGAGCTGGGAAGCCTGCCTATGTGACTTTGAGGTAATGCCTACTGCCCAGAACTCCAAGGGATTTTCCTCTTCTGAGCGGCTCTCTTATTTCACTGATACTGCCTTTACTCTAAATAGTTCTGGGATTCCTCTTGAGTAAGTGTCTCTTAAACCTCAGAGCACAAAAGAATGACCAGGAAAATCCCAGAGCCCACCTTAGAGATAATGAATTAGCAGGGCTGTCCTGGGCTAAGGGAATCTAGCTGTTCACAATCCATTCTCCACTCTACATCCAGGCATCTTCTTAAAATACATAAATCCAATCAAGTCACTCCCTTGCTGAAAACCCATCACTGGTTTCCTGGTGATCTAGTGATAAAGTCCAAGCTCCATGTCCCTTTAGCATCTTCATGATCTGGCCCCTGTTCACATGCAGCATCAAGGCACCAGGTTCTCTGTTGCTTTGGGGACTTTTTCGCAGAGTTCTTCCTTCTACTTGGAAGACTCTCACCCTCTTCCTACTCCTATTTTTCATCTTCAAGTTGTCCTTGCCAGGCTGACTTTTTTTTCTTCAGACCTCAGCCTAGAAGCCCTCTCCTCCCTGAGGCCCGATCCGTAACTGCA
The DNA here is from genome assembly GCF_009873245.2 of Balaenoptera musculus. Classification (NCBI taxonomy): domain Eukaryota; kingdom Metazoa; phylum Chordata; class Mammalia; order Artiodactyla; family Balaenopteridae; genus Balaenoptera; species Balaenoptera musculus. The sequence goes on along the minus strand of NC_045790.1, from coordinate 109,124,188 downwards.
GAGGGCCCTCTGCTGGCCACACATCCCTGGACATCACCGAGAGCTGAGGCAGGGTTTTGTGACTGACTCTCTCTTGTGCAACTGTAAGCTTGTTGAGGGCGGGAACCATCATAGTTCCCAGAACCTATCACAATGCCTAGCTCATAATTGGTGTCAACCTGGGGGAAGACAGCACTTATTTAGATGGCCAGTCGTGTGTGTGTGTGTGTGTGTGTGTGTGTGTGTGTGTGTGTGTGTGTGTGTGCGCTGAGAACCTACCCTGTAACTTAGGACTAATCTTTCCCATCCTTTAAGGCCCAGCCTCCCTTTGTGTGGTCTCTCTGATCCCTTATGGCTTGGTGGTAATAATAATGTTAATAATTAAGAAGTACTGATAAGTACTGATAACATACTATGTACTGCTTTGTGTGCTTGCTTTCCAAGTATTAACTCATTCAGTCCTATTTCAACCCAATGGGATAGGCCTAGCAACCTAATTTTATAAATAAGAAAATTGAAGCATGGAATGATTTAAAGAAAGGAGAATGGTCTTTGGAATCAGGCAGTTCTGGGGTTTAGTCCAACCTCCACCTCACCAGCTATGCATGACCATGGGCAAGTCACAAAGGTCTCTTAGCCTTCGTTCTTTCCCACATCTGTGAAATGTGAGTTGTAATAATACCTGACCTATCAGGATGTTGTGAGAATTCATGCAAAGTGCTTAGCACATATTGAGAACTCCATACTCTAGGAGGTGTTATTATTATATAATTGTTTCGTCCTTGGAGCATGGTAGAGACATTCAGAAGTTGAGTTGTTTTACTAAAGAGAACTGAATGTTCCTGAAAGAATTGCCACCAGGGTTTTAAAATGGGGATGTCTTCTTTTTTGACTCTTTTGTCTCCTTGAATGCATTCGAACATTCTCTGAACACACATTGACTGACCTTTTTTGCAGCAAGAAGTAGAGGTAGGAAGCAGGAGTCTTCCTGGAAATGACCTGGGGTGAGGCCCAGTTGAGATTTAAAAGGGGCTCTGTCCTCAGGAATTCCCTGGCAGTCCAGTGGTTAAGACTCCACGTTTTTGCTGCCGAGGGCCCGGGTTCGATCCCTGGTTGGGGAACTAAGATTCCACAAGCTCATGGCGAAGCCAGAAAAAAAAGTGAGTGGGGCTCTGTCCTACGTATAAGGCTGGAAACTGTTCTTACTGATGGCTAGACATTCATTCAATTAGTCTTTTTTTTTTTTTTAATTACTTTATTTTTATTATTTATTTATTTTTAGCTGTGTTGGGTCTTCGTTTCTATGCAAGGGCTTTCTCTAGTTGAGGCAAGTGGGGGCCACTCTTCATTGAGGTGCGCAGGCCTCTCACTATTGCAGCCTCTCTTGTTGCGGAGCACAGGCTCCAGACGCGCAGGCTCAGTAGTTGTGGCTCACGGGCCTAGTTGCTCCGCGGCATGTGGGATCTTCCCAGACCAGGGCTCGAACCCGTGTCCCCTGCATTGGCAGGCAGATTCTCAACCACTGCGCCACCAGGGAAGCCCCATTCAATTAGTCTTTACTGTGTGCCAGGCACAGTGCTGGGCTCTGGGGACAGCTACGTTCCCCATGTTGGAGGAGCTGACTCACTGGGGCAAAGACAGGCAATACTACCTTGTTACTAAATTACAATTTTGAGGAGTGCTCTAGAGAAGAGAAACTCAGTCCCCTGAGAGCCAACAATGGGCTTGGGATCTGGTTTCGTAGTAAATAGGAGAGCAGGGAGGAGTGCTCCAGGTAGAGGGAAAGTACATGGAAGCCAGAGGTCAGGTGGAGGCGTTTGAATTGCTGTCAGGGTAACAGGGAATGGCCAGAGTGCCTGAGGCTTCAGGATGGGAAAAAGAGGGCTGGAGAAACACCACAGGGCCACTTGCTGCCCAACTGCTCCTCCTCCTCCTCCCCTTCCTCCTCTAGTGAGTCCTGCTCACCCTTTCAGCCTTCTCCTTTCTGGCACATCTGCCTGCTCAAGACTCTCCTACCCTGGAAATGTTTCCCCAACTGTCCTGCCCACCCAAGGTATAATACTCTCTCCAGCTCGCTAAGCATTTGTCTGTTCATTCATTCCCTCCTTTCTTTTCATAAATAAACCACATAAAACTTGAACCCTACAAAGAGAGAAAAACTTAAATTACCCAGAGGCATCTGTTATCCGTATTTGGATCTATACCCCTAGGTTTTGTTAGAAACATATATTGTTATAAAAACAGGATACAATGTATATAAATTGCATTTTGTAAAAACTTTAATATCCTGCAAACATTTTGCCACATTTAAATAGCAAATAACAGGCTTCCCTGGTGGCACAGTGGTTAAGAATCCTCCTGCCTATGCAAGAGACACGGGTTCGAGCCCTGGTCCGGGAAGATTCCACATGCCGTGGAGCAACTAAGCCTGTGCGCCACAGTTACTGAGCCTGCGCTCTAGAGCCTGCGAGACACAACTACTGAGCCCGCTCACCTAGAGCCCATGCTCCCAACAAGAGAAGCCACCACAATGAGAAGCCCACGTACCACAATGAAGAGTAGCCCCCCAACTCGCCGCAACCAGAGAAAAGCCCGCGTGCAGCAACGAAGACCCAACACAGCCAAAAATAAATAAAATTAAATAAATTTTAATAAATAAATAAATAAATAGCAAATAACAACACTCTTAATGGCCACCTGAGATTCTATACCATGTATCATAATTACTCAACCAAAGGCTTTCTGTCCATTCTTTCTCAAATATTTAGTGAATACCTGTTGTGTGCCACGACTTTGCTTGGAAATTTAGGCTGACTGCAGGATCTTGCTATTATCATAGTAATACTACCGTAAATGAATAGTTGCTGAATATCCTTGGGTCTCAGTGTCTGTGTGAATCAGATGTTGATTCAGGAAAAATTCCCAGAAGTAGGATTTCTGGATTAAAGAGGAGGTACACTTTAAGGTCAAATTACCCTCCAATTAGTTTTACCAATTTACACTCACACTTACTTCCTATGTTGAGCTTCCCAATACTATCCATTACTTTCTCTACTTCCTCCTTTCCCTCCTAAACCCTCTGCAGGCTGGCTTTTGTTTCCACTACTCTCGTGCAATTGTTTGGGACGTTTAATACCGTGGGCCACCCTTCTCTTCCTCTTCTTTTTTAAAAAAATTTTTTATTTATTTTATTTTATTTTTTATTTTTGGCTGTGTTGGGTTTCCGTTGCTGTGCGCGGGCTTTCTCTAGTTGCGGTGAGCCGGGGCTACTCTTCGTTGCGGTGCGCGGGCTTCCCATTGTCATGGCTTCTCTTGTTGCAGAGCATGGGCTCTAGGCATGCAGGCTTCAGTAGTTGTGGCACGTGGGCTCAGTAGTTGTGGCTCGTGGGCTCTAGAGCTCAGGCTCAGTAGTTGTGGTGCATGGGCTTAGTTGCTCCACAGCATGTGGGATCTTCCCGGGCCAGGGCTCGAACCCGTGTCCCTTGCATTGGCAGGTGGATTCTTAACCACTGTGCCACCAGGGAAGCCCCACCCTTCTCTTCTTGAAATATTCTCCTTCCTTACTCAGGTGAAGCAGGTCTTATTAGCCTCATTTTTTCAGCTAGGAAACCAAGACCCAGAGCAGTACCAAGTCTATTAAAGAGGACATAGCACTGTTCAGGCTTCATATCCAGGCCTCCTGATTCCCACAGCCTTGAGCTTCTTCTTTTTTTTTTTTTTTTTAACGTTTTTTATTGATTGCTGGGAAGATGTTTTCATTTATTTATTTATTTGGTTGTGCTGGGTCTTAGCTGCAGCAGGCAGGCTCCTTAGTTGCGGCTCACCAGCTCTTTAGTTGTGGCATGCAAACTCTTAGTTGCAGCATGCATGTGGGATCTAGTTCCCTGGCCAGGGATCAAACCCGGGCCCCCTGCATTGGGAGCGTGGAGCCTTAACCGCTGCACCACCAGGGAAGGCCCATTGAGCTTCTTTTTGAATGTGATTTTTGGAATCCTTGGTGATGTTTGCAAATGTTTCTAGTGTTAAGAGGCCCTCACCAGGAGAATTTTGTTTGGTTCTACTTTCTAGGAAGAAATTTCTATTGCATTCCATTCTTTCCAGTGTTGCTAATCTAATCGGTCCTCATGGCCTTGGCTGGAACAGGGTCCCAATGAGGACTCAGTCGTGGGTACAGAGGGGTCTCTGACTGGGCAGGTTTCCATCCTTCTGAGAGTTCAGGGATAGGAGGAAAGCGGCCCAGAGGACGTGGCCAGAGGATTCTTGCCAAGAGGCTCAGAACGGGGCCTTGGGGCCAAGCAGCTTTCCGGGGGGTCTTGGGCAAATGGGATGCAGGCTTTACGGGTGATCTGGGGCAGTTATTTTTCATACAATCAGCACCCCCAAGCGACATGTAACAGTTGATTCCTCATAGAGTTATTTTAAGGATTATTTAGATCAACATACAGAAAGCTCTGGGTTCTACCTGACACACGGTAGATACTCAGTAATTGGTAGTTGTTCGGGCCTTTAACTTCGGTTTAACAAGCGTTTTTCTACATTCGACCTCATTTGGGCCTTCCAACTACGCAACCACACTGGATCCGCATATGGATATTTAAAATCGCCATTCTATTGTGGCAAAAACTGAGGATCAGACGGCGAGCACTTGGCTTCGAGGTGGTCGCCAATTGGAGCTCTGCTGGAGCACTCGGCTGCTGCGCCAGCTCTGCGCCCCGAAGCCCCACAACTCCAGCCCGCCGCGGCCACAGCCTACCGCCCTCGCCTCTGCGCCTGGCCGCTCAGCGCCATCTTTGAACTTGGCACGAGTGCGTCGCTTCCGCACTTCCCTCCCCACCCAGAGTAGCCGCGCATGCCCTAAGCGGGCTCTCTCTGCGTTTGGAGAATCCAGAACTGGTATTGCTTGTCGCACCGTCGGAAAAGAATAATTTATCTCTTCTTGCGTCTTGGAGCGGTGGGCGCGCTGACAAATTCAAAGATGGCGCCGATAGCCTCACCTTCCCAGCCTTCCGCTCTGGACGAGCGGGGGCGAAGGTTGCGTCGGAGTGCGCCGGCGCCGGAGAGGGGGGGGGGGGGGCGGAGCCGTCTCCACGGCAACCCGCGCGCAGCTGGGGCAGCTCTGCCGCGCGGGAAGCGCGGGTGCTGAGGCGCTGGCTTCAGGCGGGGCTGCGGGCACCGAGCGGCCCGAGCGGCCCGAGCGGCCCGGGCCGCTGCAGGACGAGACCCTGGGCGTGGCGTCCGTGCCCTCGCAGTGGAGGGGCGTCCAGGGCATCCGCGGGGAGACGGTGAGGGCGCGGGCCTGGCGAGGGGCGACGTGGGCGGGAGGGCGAGGGGCCTCGCGCGGCTGCCGGGCCAGGTTCTGAGGTCCCACCGTTTTATTTTTATATTTTAACTCGCAGAAACTAACCATTTGGGATACCCTCGTCTCAATTTCCCCAGTCTTTGAATAGCAACAAAAAGTTTCTTTAAAACCTCTAAAAACCCCACGTTTTGAAGGATTTCGTGTGAACTGCGGTTTTTAGGCATTTCAAACTAACTTTCACTTAAAAAACACGACCAAACTGCATCTTCAGGTCGAGATACACCCGTTTTCTAGTACGTAGTTTAAGCCAAAGCACACAGACGAGGTGGTCTGAGATGAGGGCAGGGCTGCAGGGGGCCAGGGCTTCTGAGGGATCTGTGTGTAGACTTGGAGCCCCTGCTGCGTCGGTGGCGGTTCCTCCGTCACCAGTGGGTGAGCTCCCTCCCGGAGCTTACACGGGGCGCTTGTCTGCAGCGGACAGGAAATAAACAGTGTACGTAATAAATAAGTATACTGTGTGTTAGAGGTGAACAGTGGACATGGACAAAAGAAAAAGGGCGAGGGATTAGAAAGACTGAGGTGGGGAGTGAGAGGGTGGGCTGCCGCGCGGGGCTCATGGAGAGAGTGATGTTTGAGCAAGGACTTGGAGTGAGAGAGTCCGCCAAGTGGATACCTGAGGTAGAACAGTCCAGGGAGAACAAACTTCAAGTGCAAAGGCCCTGGGGTTGGAGCCAATCTGGTGTGTGTGAGGAGGCAGGTGGGGCTGGAGAGGAAAGAGAAGGGCAGAATAGTTCCAGGTGAGGTCAGAGAGGGTAAGGAGAGGCAGGTCAAGTAGAGGGCTTGCTCATCATTGTAAGGATGTTGGCTTTTCCTCGGTGAAAATGAGCATTGCAAGGGGGCTGCATATTTCCCAGCAGAGGAAACTCAGGCTTAGCTTGCCACACAGGTGTTAGAACCTGCAGAGACCATGTCCTCACAACACCAATACCAATGAGGTTTCTATGATGTCGTACTCTTGAGGACAGGTTTCTTGCCTCAGGCCAGCAGTCTGCAGGTCTCAAGCCAGATTTCATCTGGCTTCAAAGCACTTCACACTTCACCATGCTGGATAGAAATGGTTCTAGTTAAAGGCAGCGGATAGTTTAGTTATATCTATCCATCTTTACTGAAGGTAAATGTGTAATTCACATTCACTGGCTTTGAAAAAATACTTGAAATAGCTCTTGTTTGCTGAAGATTCAGATTTAATTTAATTTTTTTTTGGGCTGTGTTAGGTCTTTGTTGCTGCACGCGGGCTTTCTCTAGTTGCAGCGAGCCAGGGCTACTGTTTGTTGCTGGTGCGCAGGCTTCTCACTGCAGGGGCTTCTCTTGTTGCAGAGCGCGGGCTCTAGGTGTGCGGGCTTCAGTCCTTGCAGCACGCAGGCTCATGAGTTGTGGCGCATGGGCTTAGTTGCTCCGCGGCATGTGGGATCTTCCCGAACCAGGGATCAAACTTGTGTCCCCTGTATTGGCAGGCGGATTCTTAACCAGTGGGCCACTGGGGAAGTCCAAGATACAGATTTTAAAAGATTCCAGGTTGGGAACCACTGACTCAGTCTAACTTTTTACTTTTTTTTTTTTTTTTAAACAAAGAATGAGATTGAGGCTTGTTGATTTTCTTGTAGCTATAGTTTTAACCCGTAGGGCTCTAAGAACTGATTCTAATGCTTGAGGTGTAAAGGCTTTCATCTCAGGTGGTTCACTTGAATCAGTCTCTCCTGTCTTATTGAAGGAGATTCTTTATTAAGTTGTAAGACTGTTGCAGGAGTCAGAGGAAAGTGGTAAATTGCTTTTTCCAAATTAACTTGTTTCTCTTTATAAAAGTTTCTGTGTCCAAAATTTAGAAAAAAATCTGGATAAGCGAAAACTGGAAATAAAAACCACCCCACAGTCTCATTCCCCAGGCACTTGGTTTATACCTGCTCCTTTTTTGTTTTGTCTGTTTTCTCCCATTTTTTTTTTTTGCAAAAATGGAATCACACTGTACATAATATTTTGTAGACCCACCTTTTTCACTCAGTACACACTGAACATCCTTTGTGTTTAAATTTTTTTTTATAACTTCATTTTATTTAATCAGTCCCTTTTTTAAAAAAATTTTATTTATTTATTTATTTATTATTTATGGCTGTGTTGGGTCTTCGTTTCTGTGCGAGGGCTTTCTCCAGTTGCGGCAAGTGGAGGCCACTCTTCATCGCGGTGCGCAGGCCTCTCACTATCGCGGCCTCTCTTGTTGCGGAGCACAGGCTCCAGATGCGCAGGCTCAGCAATTGTGGCTCACGGGCCTAGTCGCTCCGCGGCATGTGGGATCTTCCCAGACCAGGGCTCGAACCCGTGTCCCCTGCACTGGCAGGCAGATTCTCAACCACTGCGCCACCAGGGAAGGCCTAATCAGTCCCTTTTGAAGGACTGTTTCCGATTTTTCTCTTATCGATAAACCCTGTGATGAGTGTTTTAAGCTAAATTTGTATGCAGCTTCTTAATTTTTTTAAGTTACTTTGGAAAAGCCGAAAATTGTTCTTTGCTTGGCCCACGTAGTGGTGCAATATTGGAATGTACTTTTACGTCCCAGTGATGGATTTTTTTTTTTTTAAGTATTAATGATCTTTGGCCTGATTTGACTTTTCTTGTCCTGTTTCGATTGGTTCACAGAGGGACAGGGTCCTGGACTTTGGGACCAGTCTGTGAGTTTGAGTGCACAGACTCTTTGGGGGCTTGGCCTTGGGCCAGTCATGTGATCTCTTTGCAAAGTAGGTCTTGGTAGAATACTTCTTTGGGATTAAATGAGATGCTCCTGAGAAAACAGTTTGAGATCCCAGTTCTGTTCAGGTGGGGGCGATCATGAGTGTCATGGTCAGTCAACCAGTCAGCTGTTTGAGATGAAGGGCTCCTGATTGCCTTGACCTTACTCATCTGCTTTCTCAAACTTGGCCGACCCTGGAATGCCCTGGAAGTCTTGAAAAATATGAATGTCTGGTCCTTACCTCCAGTGATTCTGGTTTAATCGGTATGGTGTGACCTAGGAATCTGGTTTTATAAAAGCTCCCCAGGTTATTCTAACGTGTGGCAAAACTTCAGAACCACTAATTTCATCCACCCTACTTTCCAGCAGATTTACCTTTCTGAAGCCCATTCTGATCCTATCAGAATGTAGGGTGCATTTTTCTGTTTTTTGTGGTGAGATACCTATAAAATTTACTGTATTAAAGTGTAAATTCAGTGATATGAAGTACATGCACAACGTGCAACCATCACTACCATCTAGTTCTAGAACTTTTTTATCAGCAGTTGCATTTTGGGCATTCCAGTCTGTCTCCTTTGGACTCTGAGCTCCCAGAGGGCAGGGTGTGGGTCTTGTGTACTTTTGCATGTCCCAAAGGCCCCCAGGAAATACTGAATTGGATACTTTTCTTGTGTCCTGTCATCCATGGGCATGATTCTGATGCATTTCTCCCCTCCTGGTTTGAACTTAGTTGCCTACCTGTCCGCTCCTCCCTCTTTCTGGGCCTGCTGCTGCTTCCTCCCCTTGGTGGGTTCTGTAGCATATGGAACCCCCTGCTGGAGGGTGTTTGTTTTTAACCTGAGGTTTGGCCTTTTACATGTTTTCAAGAATTAGATTTGTGGTTCTCAACCTTTTGGAGTTTGCTAATAGTTTTGATACTAGGGTTTTTTGTGTTTTTTTTTCAAGACACATGTGAAGACAACACCAGAATAGCCTGCAATAGTTATAACTCAAAGGTGGTGTGGCATAACATGGTCTCCCGGCTTCTATGAAAATGTTGATCATCACTGTCTTTATTGGTTGACTCTCAGCTCCAAGTCATCTTTTGAGTAACTGTTTGCTACCCTGATATACTCAAGAGGCAAGTTCAAGTAAACAGGGGGTCAGGGACTTCCCTGGTGGTCCAGTGGTTAAGAATCCGCCTTCCAGTTCAGGGGTTGCAGGTTCGATCCCTGGTCAGGGAACTAAGATCTTACATGCGGCGGGGCTACTGAGCCCGTACGCCTTAACTAGAGAGCCCGCGTGCCACAAACTACAGAGCCCATGTGCTTTGGAGCCCATGCGCCACAGCTAGAAAGAAGCCCATGAGCCACGACGAAGAGCCCACGCTGCAACTAAGACCTGACGCAGCCAAAAATAAATAAATAAATAAATATTTTAAAAAAAAATCCCCCCAAAAACAACAACAAAAAGAACAGGCGGTCATACCTTGAAGTACCTTGATGTTGGTTCTGGGTTCAGTTACCCCTACACTCTTGGAGGTCTCACACCAGCGAGACAAGAGACAGTGTAATTGTCTATGTTGCATCACAAAATCCACTCAGCTCAACTTGGTTTTTTTTTTTTTTTTTGCTGTGCTGTGAGGCTTGCAGTATGTTAAGTTTCCTGACCAGGGATTGAACCCCAGCCCCAGCAGTGAAAGTGCCAAGTCCTAAGCACTGGATTGCCAGGGAATTCCCATCAACTTTACATCCAAGATAGTCCCATCATACAGCTTCTGCTAGGTAACATCAAAATGTATTTCACACCAGGGTCAAATTTTGTTGGTATGCTGATAAAGAGCCGCTGAATTAGGTCAGGAGTCATCTCAGCTCCCATCACACCTGAGTATCATCAGCTGTGTGTATAAGACTCAAAGGAAAGGACATGGAAGGGAGGGCTGGGAAGAGAACCTGAGGGAAAGGGAAATTCTGGGAGGCAGGGAGGGGGAGCAGGAGTGAGCCTGAATGGATGGATGTGGCAGTGACAGTGCCGAGCCATGAGCACATTGGCAGCATTTCTCAGCCCCTGGGGAGGAGCCCTGTCTCACCCCATCCTACCCCAGGTGAAACCTGGGTCCCCAGAGAAGGGGAAGGGGGGGCGATATGAGCACTGTCTCCACCTCGAGGGCAGAGATGAGGGCTCTGGGGCCTGGGGTGTGGACACGGGAAGTATACAGCTGAGGGGCTAGGCCCACATCTGGGGTCTGAGTGCCCTCCCCATGGCATCACCTGGGGGCTTGTTAGCAGAGCAAATTCTAGGGCCCCATCCTAGACCTACTGAACCAGAAACTGTACAGGGAGGAAGCAGCAGTTTGTCTATTAGGAGCCTCCCGGTGATTCTGGGGCCCTGCTCATTGACGACGCTAGTCTAGAATGGTCTCTGAGGTCCTCTTCTACTCTGGAGTCAGGTGGGTTTTGGGGGTGAAATGATGGGCTGTGTGCTCCGTATTTGCTGGTGGTGGTTACTGCCGAGGGGAGTGAGGGGGCTCGGCCTTCAGCTGCACAGCGTCCCAGACCTCTGCCTATTCTCTGTGTGTTTCTGTATTTCGTCATCCTCCCAACCCCCATTTTAACAGATATTACAAAGGGGTGTGTCTCACAACTGATGTGTATATTTAATATAGTTTCCTCCTGAAGAGCTATTACTAAATAATTGGTATGTTTTATTTATTTATTTATTAAATTTATTTATTTATATATATTTTTTATTTTTGGCTGCGTTGGGTCTTCGTTGCTGCACACGAGCCTTCTCTAGTTGGGTGCGCGGGCTTCTCATCGCAGTGGCTTCTCTTGTTGCGGAGCACAGGCTCTAGTCACGCAGGCTTCAGTAGTTGTGGCTCGAGGGCTCTAGAGTGCAGGCTCAGTAGTTGTGGCACACGAGCTTAGCTGCTCCGCGGCATGTGGGATCTTCCCGGACCAGGGCTCAAACCCGTGTCCCCTGCATTGGCAGGAGGATTCTTAACTACTGCGCCACTAGGGAAGCCCCTGGCTGGACAGTTTCTGAATGAATGAATCATGCGCAGGCACTGTCGACATGGGATTCCTTTAACCTTTGGGGCTGAAGGTGGGGAAGAGTCCAGTTCTCTCACGGAACACCCCTCTGGGCCACTGTTGCCACCTGTTGCTGGAGAGTGGCTGGTCGCCTGGCTCATGAGGGCCATTTCCTCAGTCATGAGAAGTGTTCCTGAAATTGATTGACCAGTCCTTGAGGCCAGCAGAGGCATCTTATTTCCGAAGTGGGGCTTTGTGGGGTGGTGGTTTGGGAGGTGGAGCCCTCCTGGGTATGGGTTAGGGCTCTGGCAGCAAGTAACAGAAACCAGCCAAACCAGCTCCCGTCGGACGCTTTTCTTTAGGATGCGGAGGTATCTCCTGGGCTTGGCATGGAGATGCAGCTGGTCCTGAGGAAGGGGCAGGAACCAGAAGCTAGGCGGCTTTGGGACCCTCCCTCCACCTCTCCGCTCTCCTGTTGCCGCGCACCCCTGAGGCCTGTCTCTGCGCGTCTCCGGTCTGCACTGTGGTGCTGGCTGATTGTTGGCACTGTGTTTCAGTTCCAGGCATGTGCCGTTTATCTTGTTGAGTCTTTGTCTCAGGTCTGAATTTCCCTGAGAGAACCCAATTGGCCTGGCCTGGTTAGTCTCTGCTTCTCATCCAGTCAGTAGCTACAGGCCTGGTGTTTGGGCCCAGCCTGCGTCATGGGTAGGAAGTTTTTGGAAAAACTGGCCCTTGTGGGGAGGGCAGATTCTCTAGAAGGTATTTCCTCACCATTCTGGGCCTCAGTTTCCTTCGTCAGCAAGATGCAGGAGCCCTGACATTCTGGGTGTCTGTAGGCTCTCTAGGGACCGGAGGGCAGGACTGCCACCTGGACTCTGCTCCCTGAGTCCCACCGGCTTCCTGCTCCGCTTAAGGCTGCACAGAGTTTGAGGATCTTGGTTTGGGAATGGTTCTCCTATTTCTTGGCCACACGTCCCAGTGTGATCAAAGTCTGGCTGGGTCCCACCTGTTTTCCCCTGCAGTGCCTCTGAGGTGCAGAAGGCAGGCGGCAGGCCCAGCATCCGCAGTGGTCACCTGCCCAGGGAGCAAGGATCCTGCTCACCCCGAATTCTTCCGCTCACCTCTTAGAGGGCTTATTATGGGAGCCACGCCCTGGCGACAGCCACATGCTGCCTGGCATGGAAGGCACCACCCTGTGTGTGGCGGCCGTGGGCAAGCCCTTCCCCCGGGAGCCTCCGGGCCTCATCCCTAGATGGGTCAGGGTCGGATGAGTTATGTGTATCTCGAACCATGGGAATTGACTTAGGTGTCCCAGAGTGAAGAGAGAATAATAGTGGCTTCTTACCAGTTAACAGAAAAAAATTATGGGTGCAGTGTCATTGGTTTTAAGTTTTTTAATTAAGTTTTAGTTAAGTTTCCCTCCTTAAATTTTCCTTAGTGTTTTGGCATCTGTTATTTGCCTGAATAAGCAAACAGCAAAGGAACACGAATAGCAATACCTGAAAAGTTAAGAGCTTGTTGTCTCTTTGGACATTTTTGTTTGTGGTTGTGACTTTACATTAATTTTTACATTAAGACATTCATGTAACATTCTCTTAGAAACATTGTTTTGAGTTCATCTGATGTGATTAGTGGCCAGGATTTTAGACTGAGAGAAAACACCTTAACTGAGAGATAATTTAGTGTCGCGTGTCAGAATGCCTGGGTTCAAGCTCTATTGTGATTGCCTCTTTGCTGTGTGACCTTGGGTGAGTTACTTAACTTCTCTGTGCCTCAGTGCCAACCTTAGAAACGCAAAAATAGGATTTACTTTATAGGGTGGTCGTGAGCATGCATAAGATGATACAGGTAGGGGCTTCCCTGGTGGCGCAGTGGTTAAGAATTCGCCTGCCAATGCAGGGGAAACGGGTTCGAGCCCTGGTCTGGGAAGATCCCACATGCCGCAGAACAACTAAGCCCGTGCGCCACAACTACTGAGCCTGTGCTCTAGAGCACATGAGCCACAACTACTGAGCCCACATGCCACAACTACTGAAGCCCGTGCTCCTAGAACCCATGCTCTGCAACAAGAGAAGCCACTGCGATGAGAACCCCGCGCACCACAGTGAAGAGTAGCCCCCACTCGCCACAACTAGAGAAAGCCCACGGGCAGCAACGAAGACCCAACACAGCCAAAAATAAATAAATAAATTAAAAAAAAAAAAAAGATGATACAGGTAAAGCTATGGGGACAGTGCCTCAATTAACACTTAATAACTGGTACTGTTACAATCTTTGAGGCTTCCAGGAAGTTTGAGATTCACCCACAGTCTTTTAACATTTTGGCTCAGCATGTTTACTTTCTTTTTTTCTTTTTTTAAAAAAAATATTTATTTATGTGGTTGTGCTGGCTCCTTAATTGCGGTACGTGGGCTCCTTAGTTGTGGCATGCAAACTCTTGGTTGCGACATGCATGTGGGATCTAGTTCCCTGACCAGGGATCGAACCTGGGCCCCCTGCATTGGGAGCTCGGAGTCTTAACCACTGTGCCACCAGGGAAATCCCATCGGCTTGTTTACTTTCTGATTCCTGTGCCCATCCATTGATTGCTCAGTGTTCACGCTCCCTCAGTGGACTCCTCGTCTTGTGGCTTCAAGTCACATCTGTGGTTGGATGCTTTCCGGAGCCTCATGCCCCGTGACCAGTCTCAGAAATCCTTGACGCCTCCATGGGGATGTCTGAGGGGCATCTGTCTAAAGGGGGTCTAACAGAAAGCCTTCTGTGTTCTCTTCTCCTGGAATTTGCCCTCACTTTCAGTTCAGGGACACCCCATCCACTGGTTCTCATCATGGTCCTGTGGCTTATACTGCGAAGGAATCCCTAGCCCTTTGTCCTGGCTCACAGACTTTCTGTTGCCTGGACCTTGCCCATGGGCTGCCCTCCCTCACCCTCTGCTCCCAGGTATGCTGCCTGCCGTCCAGCCTCTAAGCATGGGGCCTTCTCTTCGTAAGGTTTTGTTCTGTTCTCTCCCCCACCCCTTCCTGGGACCCTATTTCCTGCAGCTTTCCACTTGTCCTTCACACCTTAGCTCAAATGCCATCTCCCCAGAGGCTTCCTCGCCATCCCATCCCAGTCGCCTCCCCAGCTGTTCCCTTCTCTCCCACACCTCTGCGTCCACCTAGCGCCACTTGTGTTCCATCATGTTTTTCTTGTGTGTTTATTTGCCTGCCCCCAACCCCTACGTAAGCTCCTCGGGCACAGGAATCTTGCATGTTTGTTTTCTGCTATGTCCATAATAGCCTGACAGCACCTGGCAAGTAGATGTTAAATGGAGAAATAAAATGTGTGTGTGTATAGTATGAATGAACTTGTACTATCTGTCAAATCCCATGCAAAGTGCTGGGGATGTAAAGATAGACAGGGTTCTTTCTTTCTTTTTTTAAAATTAATTAATTAATTAATTATTGGCTGTGCTGGGTCTTCATTGCTGTGTGCAGGCTTTCTCTAGTTGCGGTGAGCGGGGGCTACTCTTTGTTGTGGTGTACGGGCTTCTCATTGTGGTGGCTTCTCTTGTGGAGCACGGGCTCTAGGCACGTGGACTTCAGTAGTTGCAGCAGGCGGGCTCAGTAGTTGTGGCTCGCAGGCTCTAGAGCACAGGCTCAGTAGTTGTGGCACATGGGCTTAGTTGCTCCGTGGCATGTGGGATCTTCCCGGACCAGGGCTTGAACCCATGTCCCCTGCATTGGCAGGCGGATTCTCAACCACTGCACCACCAGGGGAGCCCGGGGCTACTCTTCATTGTGGTGTGCGGGTTTCTCATTGTGGTGGCTTCTCTTATTGCGGAGCACGGGCTCTAGGCATGTGGGCTTCAGTAGTTGTGGCACGTGGGCTCAGTAGTTGTGGCTCGTGGGCTCTGGAGCACAGGCTCAGTAGTTGTGGCGTACGGGCTTAGTTGCTCCGCAGCATGTGGGATCTTCCCAGACCAGGGCTTGAACCCATGTCCCCTGCATTGGCAGGTGGGTTCTTAACCACTGCGCCACCAGGGAAGTTCTTATGCTGGAGGGGCTCAGAGTTTAATGGGAGATGGACAAGCAAAGAGAGGATTAAGTTGAATGTGAAGAGGAGCATGGAGACAAGTGCTGAGTTCTCCACATTCTAACAAGAGCTACGCCTGTGTGCGGCCAGCCCCCTTCCTTCAGGCTTACTAACACTGGCCTGGTGCCCAAGTCTGAGCAGAGAGCACAGGGGTCCAGGCCTCGTCACTGTCCTGTAGCTGCAGGTGCCTGGTAAGTGGCCACATGAGGAGAGCCTCTTGTGGATGACAGTAATCTCAGTGGTATAGGGGCCCTCGCTTGGTAAAGATTGGTCATGTCTTCAAGAAAGGGAGGCTGCATCTCCTTCCCTGATCTGATGTCTGTCCTTCTGCCCAGATAAACAGGGGACAAGGAACTGGAGACAGGTGGCAGGGTGGAGAGGAGTGGCAGCTGGGGAGTAGTCTGTCTTCTCCCAACTAGCTCATCACGCACACACATGTGTCCTTTGATCACGGTGGCACCTTGGAAGGTACCCTACTGGAGAGGGCTGGCTGCCAAGTTGGGGGAGAAGAGGGGTGTTCTGTTGGTGGCCATGTCTGAGGTTCTTCAGCACTGGCTAAGACAGCCGCTGCTGGCTCTAAGATGACCTGATTCTTCTTGCTGTCCGTATTTTCAAAAAGGGCCCTCCCATGTTCCCTCCAAATAGTGTCACCGAAAGTCCTGGGTCAGGCCCTTACTGGGTCACCCCAAACCAATCACTGTGGCTGGGGAGGGACCGAGTGCTCCGATTGGCTAGCTGGAGGTCATGTATCCCTCTCAGTGGGTCGTCTTCACCCCCGCCACAAAGAAAGATGGGCTAGTTACTAGAGGAAGGGGACAGACAGAATGAACTGCGGTCCATTGGTATTTATCCTTGGGGGAGGGTGAGTGCCCTGGGCAGGTGATGCTGGGAGTACATCTGGCTGGTGACTGTGTTTTGATCTCCTTCTCCAGAAAAGTTGCCAGACGGCCAGCATTGCCACTGCTGAAGCGTCCGCCCAGACCCGGAAGCATGCAGATGCTGAGGTGCAGACCGAGGCCCCTGAGCCGGTCAGCCTGCCATCTGTGCCCCAGTATGATGGCCCCCGGCTTGCGGCCTTTCTCCGGAGAGTGGAGGCCATGGTTACCCGAGAGCTGAACAAGAATTGGCAGAGCCATGCGTTTGACGGCTTCGAGGTGAACTGGTCCGAGCAGCAGCAGACGGTAGGGATGGGCTGGTGTGGGCCTGGGCTGCCTCAGGTTGAGGCTCTACCCCATTTTTAAGTACTTCTTTTGTGCCATGCAAGCAATAGTAACACCAACAATAATAATAACAGCATTCACCGAGCTCTTACGTTTTGCCAGGTACTAAGCTAAGTTAAGAAGAAGTCATTGGGCCTTCCCTGCTGCCCTTGAAGTAGGTGCCCTTGTTATCTCCATTTCACCGCTGGTAAGCGGTAGAGGCAGGATTTGAACCTGGACAGTCTGACTCTGGATCTTCTTTTCTTTTCTTTTTTTTTTCCCTTTTAATTTATTTATTTATTTTTGGCTGTGTTGGGTCTTCGTTTCTGTGCGAGGGCTTTCTCTAATTGCGGCGAGTGGGGGCCACTCTTCATCGCGGTGCGCGGGCCTCTCACTATTGCGGCCTCTCGTTGCGGAGCACAGGCTCCAGATGCGCAGGCTCAGTAGTTGTGGCTCACAGGCCTAGTTGCTCCGCGGCATGTGGGATCTTCCCAGACCAGGGCTCGAACCCGTGTCCCCTGCATTGGCAGGCAGATTCTTAACCACTGCGCCACCAGGGAAGCCCAGGATCTTATTTTCTTAACCACTCAGCTGTGTTTCCCCAGGCACTCTCTGTGCCAACTCATCTATCCCTCAGGACAACTGTATGAGGTAGTGCTATCCTGATCTCCATTTTATATATATATACATATATATGTATATACATATATATATATATTTATTTATTTATTTGATTGTTTGTTTGTTTCGCTCCTAGGAAGAGCTCCATGTCTTTTGTTTTTTAATCAGTCATAAATTTTATACACATCAGTGTATACATGTCAATCCCAATCGCCCAATTCAGCACACCACCATCCCCATCCCACCGCGGTTTTCCCCCCTTGGTGTCCATACGTTTGTTCTCTACATCTGTGTCTCAACTTCTGCCCTGCAAACTGGTTCATCTGTGCCATTTTTCTAGGTTCCACATACATGCGTTAATATACGATATTTGTTTTTCTCTTTCTGACTTACTTCACTCTCTATGACAGTCTCTAGATCCATCCACTTCTCAACAAATGACTCAATTTCATTCCTTTTTATGGCTGAGTAATATTCCATTGTATATATTTACCACATCTTCTATATCCATTCATCTTTCGATGGGCATTTAGGTTGCTTCCATGACCTGGCTATTGTAAATAGTGCTGCAGTGAACATTGGGGTGCATGTGTCTTTTTGAATTACAGTTTTCTCTGGGTATATGCCCAGTAGTGGGATTGCTGGATCATATGGTAATTCTATTTTTAGTTTTTTAAGGAACCTCCATATTGTTCTCCATAGTGGCTGTATCAATATACATTCCCACCAACAGTGCAAAAGGGTTCCCTTTTCTCCACACCCTCTCCAGCATTTGTTGTTTGTAGATTTTCTGATGATGCCCATTCTAACTGGTGTGAGGTGATACCTCATTGTAGTTTTGATTTGCATTTCTCTAATAATCAGTGATGTTGAGCATCTTTTCATGTGCTTCTTGGCCGTCTGTATGTCTTCTTTGGAGAAATGTCTATTTAGGTCTTCTGCCCATTTTTGGATTGGGTTGTTTGTTTCTTTAATATTGAGCTGAATGAGCTGTTTATATATTTTGGAGATTAATCCTTTGTCCGTTGATTCGTTTGCAAATATTTTCTCCCATTCTGAGGGTTGTCTTTTCGTCTTGTTTATGGTTTCCTTTGCTGTGCAAAAGCTTTGAAGTTTCATTAGGTCCCATTTGTTTATTTTTGTTTTTATTTCCATTACTCTAGGAGGTGGATCAAAAAAGATCTTGCTGTGATTTATGTCAAAGAGTGCTCTTCCTATGTTTTCCTCTAAGAGTTTTATAGTGTCCAGTCTTACATTTAGGTCTTGAATCCATTTTGAGTTTATTTTTGTGTATGGTGTTAGGGAGTGTTCTAATTTCATTCTTTTACATGTAGCTGTCCAGTTTTCCCAGCACCACTTATTGAAGAGACTGTCTTTTCTCCATTGTATATCTTTGCCTCCTTTGTCATAGATTAGTTGACCATAGGTGCGTGGGTTTATCTCTGGGCTTTCTATCTTGTTCCATTGATCTATGTTTCTGTTTTTGTGCCAGTACCATATTGTCTTGATTACTGTAGCTTTGTAGTATAGTCTGAAGTCAGGGAGTCTGATTCCTCCAGCTCCGTTTTTTTCCCTCAAGACTGCTTTGGCTATTCGGGGTCTTTTGTGTCTCCATACAAATTTTAAGATGATTTGTTCTAGTTCCGTAAAAAATGTCATTGGTAATTTGATAGGGATTGCATTGAATCTGTAGATTGCTTTGGGTAGTATAGTCATTTTCACAATATTGATTCTTCCAATCCAAGAACATGGTATATCTCTCCATCTGTTGGTATCATCTTTAATTTCTTTCATCAGTGTCTTATAGTTTTCTGCATACAGGTCTTTTGTCTCCCTAGGTAGGTTTATTCCTAGGTATTTTATTCTTTTTGTTGCAATGGTAAATGGGAGTGTTTCCTTAATTTCTCTTTCAGATTTTTCATCATTAGTGTATAGGAATGCAAGAGATTTCTGTGCATTAATTTTGTATCCTGCAACTTACCAAATTCATTGATTAGCTCTAGTAGTTTTCTGGTGGCGTTTTTAGGATTCTCTATATATAGTATCATGTCATCTGCAAACAGTGACAGTTTTTCTTCTTCTTTTCCAATTTGTATTCCTTTTATTTCTTTTTCTTCTCTGATTGCCGTGGCTAGGACTTCCAAACTATGTTGAACAACAGTGGTGAGAGTGGACATCCTTGTCTCGTTCCTGATCTTAGAGGAAATGCTTTCAGTATTTCACCATTGAGAATGATGTTTGCTGTGGGTTTGTCATATGTGGCCTTTATTATGTTGAGGTAGGTTCCCTCTATGCCCACTTTCTGGAGAGTTTTTATCATAAATGGGTGTTGAATTTTGTCAAAAGCTTTTTCTGCATCTATTGAGATGATCATATGGTTTTTATTCTTCAATTTGTTAATATGGTGTATCACATTGATTGCTTTGCGTATATTGAAGAATCCTTGCATCCCTGGGATAAATCCCACTTGATCATGGTGGATGATCCTTTTAATGTGCTGTTGGATTCTGTTTGCTAGTATTTTGTTGAGGATTTTTGCATCAATATTCATCAGTGATATTGGTCTGTAATTTTCTTTTTTTGTAGTATCTTTGTCTGGTTTTGGTATCAGGGTGATGGTGGCCTCATAGAGTGAGTTTGGGAGTGTTCCTTCCTCTGCAATTTTTTGGAAGAGTTTGAGAAGGATGGATGTTAGTTAGCTCTTCTCTAAATGTTTGATAGAATTCACCTGTGAAGCCATCTGGTCCTGGACTTTTGTTTGTTGGAAGATTTTTTTTTTTTTAATTTTATTTATTTATTTATTTATGGCTGTGTTGGGTCTTCGTTTCTGTGCGAGGGCTTTCTCCAGTTGCGGCGAGTGGGGGCCACTCCTCATCACGGTGCGCAGGCCTCTCACTATCGCGGCCTCTCTTGTTGCGGAGCACAGGCTCCAGATGCGCAGGCTCAGCAATTGTGGCACACGGGCCTAGTCGCTCCATGGCATGTGGGATCTTCCCAGACCAGGGCTCGAACCCGTGTCCCCTGCATTGGCAGGCAGATTCTCAACCGCTGCGCCACCAGGGAAGCCCTGTTGGAAGATTTTTAATCACAGTTTCAATTTCATTACTTGTGATTGGTCTGTTCATATTTTCTGTTTCTTCCTGTTTCAGTCTTGTAAGGTTATACCTTTCTAAGAATTTGTCCATTTCTTCCAGGTTGTCCATTTTATTGGCATAGAGTTGCTTGTAGTAGTCTCTTAGGATGCTTTGTATTCCTACGGTGTCTGTTGTAATGTCTCCTTTTTCATTTCTAATTTTATTGATTTGAGTCCTCTCCCTCTTTTTCTTGATGAGTGTGGCTAATGGCTTATCAATTTTGTTTATCTTTTTTTTTTTTTTTTTAAGAAATTCACGTTCTTTTATTTATTTATTTATGACTGTGTTGAGTCTTCATTTCTGTGCGAGGGCTTTCTCTAGTTGCGGCAAGTGGGGACCACTCTTCATCGCGGTGCACGGGCCTCTCACCATCGCGGCCTCTCTTGTTGCGGAGCACAGGCTCCAGACGCGCAGGCTCAGTAATTGTGGCTCACGGGCCCAGTTGCTCCGTGGCATGTGGGATCTTCCCAGACCAGGGCTCGAACCCGTGTCCCCTGCATTGGCAGGCAGATTCTCAACCACTGCGCCACCAGGGAAGCCCCAATTTTGTTTATCTTGTCAAAGAACTAGCTTTTAGTTTTATTGATCTTTGCTATTGTTTGTTTCTATTTCATTTATTTCCGCTTTGACCTTTATGATTTCTTTCCTTCTGCTAAATTTGGGTTTTGTTTGTTCTTCTTTCT
Source organism: Balaenoptera musculus (assembly GCF_009873245.2). Classification (NCBI taxonomy): domain Eukaryota; kingdom Metazoa; phylum Chordata; class Mammalia; order Artiodactyla; family Balaenopteridae; genus Balaenoptera; species Balaenoptera musculus. Next base: position 109,103,406 of record NC_045790.1, on the reverse strand, counting down.
CTAGTTCCTTTAGGTGTAAGGTTAGATTGTTTACTTGAGATTTTTCTTGTTTCTTTTTTTTTTTTTTTTTTTTTTTTTTTAATTATTTATTTATTTATTTATTTTTGGCTGTGTTGGGTCTTTGTTTCTGTGCGAGGGCTTTCTCTAGTTGTGGCAAGCGGGGACCACTCTTCATCGCGGTGCGCGGGCCTCTCACTATCGCGGCCTCTCTTGTTGCAGAGCACAGGCTCCAGACGCGCAGGCTCAGTAATTGTGGCTCACGGGCCTAGTTGCTCCGCGGCATGTGGGATCTTCCCAGACCAGGGCTCGAACCCGTGTCTCCTGCACTGGCAGGCAGATTCTCAACCACTGCGCCACCAGGGAAGCCCTCTTGTTTCTTTAGGTAGGCTTGTATAGCTATAAACTTCCCTCTTAGAACTGCTTTTGCTGCATCCCATAGGTTTTGGATCGTCGTGTTTTCATTGTCATTTGTCTCTAGGTATTTTTTGATGTCCTCTTTGATTTCTTCAGTGATCTCTTGGTTATTTAGTAACGTATTGTTTAGCCTCCATGTGTTTGTGCTTTTTTTTTTTTTAAATTTTATTTATTTTTATTTATTTTTATTTATTTATGGCTGTGTTGGGTCTTCGTTTCTGTGCAAGGGAGGGCCTTCTCTAATTGCGGCAAGCGGGGGTCACTCCTCATCGCGGTGCGCGGGCCTCTCACTGCGGCCTCTCTTGTTGCGGAGCACAGGCTCCAGACGCGCAGGCTCAGTAATTGTGGCTCACGGGCCCAGCTGCTCCGTGGCATGTGGGATCTTCCCAGACCAGGGCTCGAACTCGTGTCCCCTGCATTGGCAGGCAGATTCTCAACCACTGCGCCACCAGAGAAGCCCCTGTTTGTGCTTTTAATGTCTTTTTCCCTGTAATTCATTTCTAATCTCATAGCGTTGTGGTCAGAAAAGATGCTTAATATGATTTCAATTTTCTTAAATTTACTGAGGCTTGATTTGTGACCCAAGATGTGATCTATCCTGGAGAATGTTCTGTGCGCACTTGAGAAGAAAGTGTAATCTGCTGTTTTTGGATGGAATGACCTATAAATATCAACTAAATCTATCTGGTCTATTGTGTCATTTAAAGCTTCTGTTTCCTTATTTATTTTTATTTTGGATGATCTGTCCATTGGTGTAAGTGAGGTGTTAAAGTCCCCCACTATTACTGTGTTACTGTCGATTTCCTCTTTTATAGCTGTTAGCAGTTGCCTTATGTATTGAGGTGCTCCTATGTTGGGTGCATATATATTTATAATTGTTATATCTTCTTCTTGGATTGATCCCTTGATCATTATGTAGAGTCCTTCCTTGTCTCTTGTAACATTCTTTATTTTAAAGTCTCTTTTATCTGATATGAGTATAGCTACTCCAGCTTTCTTTTGATTTCTATTTGCATGGAATATCTTTTTCCATCCCCTCACTTTCAGTCTGTATGTGTCCCTAGGTCTGAAGTGGGTCTCTTGTAGACAGCATATATATGGGTCTTGTTTTTGTATCCATTCAGCAAGCCTGTGTCTTTTGGTTGGAGCATTTAATCCATTCACGTTTAAGGTAATTATTGATATGTATGTTCCTATGACCATTTTCTTAATTGTTTTGGGTTTGTTTTTGTAGGTCCTTTTCTTCTCTTGTGTTTCCCACTTAGAGAAGTTCCTTTAGCGTTTGTTGTAGAGCTGGTTTGGTGGTGCTGATTTCTCTTAGCTTTTGCTTGTCTGTAAAGCTTTTGATTTCCCCATCAGATCTAAATGAGATCCTTGCCGGGTAGAGTAATCTTGGTTGTAGGTTCTTCCCTTTCATCACTTTAAGTATATCATGCCACTCCCTTCTGGCTTGTAGAGTTTCTGCTGAGAAATCAGCTGTTAACCTTATGGGAGTTCCCTTGTATGTTATTTGTCGTTTTTCCCTTGCTGCTTTGAATAATTTTTCTTTGTCTTTAATTTTTGCCAATTTGATTACTATGTGTCTCGGCGTCTTTCTCCTTGGGTTTATCCTGTATGGGACTCTCTGAGCTTCCTGGACTTGGGTGGCTATTTCCTTTCCCATGTTAAGGAAGTTTTTGACTATAATCTCTTCAAATATTTTCTCGGGTCCTTTCTCTCTCTCTTCTCCTTCTGGGACCCCTATAATGCGAATGTTGTTGTGTTTAATGTTGTCGCAGAGGTCTCTTAGGCTGTCTTCATTTCTTTTCATTCTCTTTTCTTTAGTCTGTTCTGCAGCAGTGAATTCCACCATTCTGTCTTCCAGGTCACTTATCCGTTCTTCTGCCTCAGTTATTCTGCTATTGAGTCCTTCTAGTGTAGTTTTCATTTCAGTTATTGTATTGTTCATCTCTGTTTGTTTGTTCTTTAATTCTTCTAGGTCTTTGTTAAGCATTTCTTGCATCTTCTTGATCTTTGCCTCCATTCTTATTCTGAGGTCCTGGATCATCTTCACTATAATTATTCTGAATTCTTTTTCTGGAAGGTTGCCTATCTCCACTTCATTTAGTTGTTTTTCTGGGGTTTTATCTTGTTGCTTCATCTGGAATATAGCCCTCTGCCTTTTCATCTTGTCTATCTTTCTGTGAATGTGGTTTTACTTCCACAGGCTGCAGGATTGTAGTTATTCTTGCTTCTGCTGTCTGCCCTCTGGTGGATGAGGCTATCTAAGAGGCTTGATGGGAGGCTCTGGTGGTGGGTAGAGCTCTATATTTATTTTTATTTTTTATTTTTTCTTGGCCGCACCAAACAGTTTGTGAGATCTTAGTTCCCCGACCAGGGATCAGACCTGGGCCCCTGGCAGAATCCTAACCACTGGACTGCCAGGGAATTCCCATGATCTCCATTTTATAGATGAGAGTCAGAGAGGCTAAGGGACTTGTCCACAGTCATACAGCTGTAAGTGGCTGAGCTGGAATTTGAGTCCTGGTCTGTCTGGTGTCACTACCATGCTCTAGTGACTTCAGCATCGCCAAGTCTTTCTGGTCTCGAGGCACAGCTCAGAGGTGTCACCCTGTCAACTCAAATGTCCAGTTGGATACACAGCCTCTGCTTTGAGATCAGGTAACCTCTGAATGAAGGAGGGCCCCTTGGTGGCTTTTGCTCAGCCCTGGTGTTGCCTGTGGACAGGCTGCTGAGCAAGCAGTAAAAACTTTTCTTATACAACGTTTTCTTCCTTTAGAAATGGAGATAATTCTGTATTCAGAGGTCATAAGCCCTTCTCTCCTCCCCTCCTCTTCTTGTATCTTCCTTCTATCTATTTCCAGATACATAGCTGCCCTGTTCCCACCAAATTGTTGATAGGTATGGGAAAGTCGGTTTATTTGAGAGAAATCCTCAAAATCCCTCTGAAAAATTGTTGCCAAGTCCACACCAAAGTGTGGAGTCATTGTATCTTTTTAAGCAGAGCACAAGAAGAAGGTAATGAATGTTAAAAGCTCAGCTCAGCCTGCCCCCTTTTACAGTTGCATTCAGAGAGGTTAAGCTTTTGTTTTTAATTGTTGAGGCTTTTCCACCCTTCTGTGCGTTAGTTTGGTCCACCTGTGTATTACTTTCTCCCCCTTTAAAAACTATTGTTTTCTGATTACAAAAGCAATACATGTTCATTATAATAAATTGAGTCATCGCAGAAATACGGAACGTGTAATACGTAGACAGTGGGTGGGAGCACTGGTTCAGAGGCCTTTCCCGTGCTACACTGACACATAGCATGAGTGCTACTACGGTTGTCATTAAGAGCATTTTAAACACAAATGGAAAGCACTGTACCTTTTGTTTGTGACCTTTCTCACTCACCAGAGCTTTCCATGTCAGTTCCTGTAGAAGGGCCCCAGTCCCCCTGTAACCTGCTTCACGTCCCACTGCACAGACACACCAGCCTTTCTTGAGTCCCCTGTTGTTGGACATCCCAGCAGCAGCTTCACTTCTAGACACGTATCCTCCGGAAACACGTGAATGGTCGGGGGGTTGGGCAGCACCCTCTGGGTGGCCGTGTGGCGTGCGGTCCCCTCATGGCCCTGAAGTTTCTTGCCTTTCTGAATGTTGGGCAGAGGAGTAGTGCTTTCAAATTTTGCTGTTATATGACAGAACTGAAGCGAATCTCTCTCTCACTTTGTTTTTCTTTTGCATCAATATTTTGATTAGTTCTTCCTGGTGGAGTTACTATTTTGGCTGACATGTCTGGTTGTTCTGTCTCAACTCCAGCAGTCTAGGTGTTGGCCTTGACATTTCACTGCCGTCCTTGGCTCTAGTAGCCCCGGAAAGCCTGAGATGCCACTCTTTTTTTCTTTTCTTTTACTTATTTATCATTTTTGGCTGCGTTGGGTCTTTGTTGCTGTGTTGGGTCTTTGTTGCTGCGTGCGGGCTTTCTCTAGTTGTGGTGAGCGGGGGCTACTCTTCATTGTGGTATGCGGGCTTCTCATTGCGGTGGCTTCTCTTGTTGCGGAGCACGGGCTCTAGGCATGCGGGCTTCAGTAGCTGTGGCTCGTGGGCTCTAGAGCTCAGGCTCAGTAGTTGTGGTGCACGGGCTTAGTTGCTCCACAGCCATGTGGGATCTTCCCAGACCAGGGCTTGAACCTGTGTCCCCTGCATTGGCAGGCAGATTCTTAAGCACTGCGCCACCAGGGAAGCCCTGAGATGCCACTCTTAATGAAGGACTGTAACTTCACAATTCTAAAATCAGTGACAACATGGCTGAACACTTCAGAATTAAAGATGAGGAAGAGGTGACCGGGGTGCCCCCTGAAACCTTTGACTTTTTTGCTGTGTCGTGTCCGGCCTCTTGTTTCCATGTGGGTGTGGCTGACTGCTGTGAGGCACTGACCAATCCTGGGGTCTTCTCTCTTCAGAAGCAAAGCCCGTTCTGTGTTGTCAGGTTGCTACAGATGTCATCCATCTGTCTATCTCTCTCTCTCTCTATTTCTCTATCCATTTATTTATTTATTTGGCTGCACTGGCTCTTAGTTGTGGCATGCAGGATCTTCGCTGCCATGTGCAGGATCTTTAGTTGTGGCATGTGAACTCTTAGTTTAGGCATGTGGGATCTAGTTCCCTGACCAGGGATCGAACCTGGGCCCCCTGCATTGGGAGTGCGGGGTCTTAGCCACTGGACCACCAGGGAAGCCCCTGTTTATTTTATTACCATTTTTTATTTTATTTATTTATTTTTGGCCATGCCGTGAGGCTTGCGGGATCTTAGTTCCCTGACCAGGGATCGAATCCCGGCCCCCAGCAGTGGAAACGTGGAGTCCTAACCACTGGACCTCCAGGGAATTCCCTATTACCATTTTTTAAATTGAAGTATAATTTACAATGTTGTGTTAGCTTCAGGTGTACAGCAAAGTGATTCAGTTTTTTATATATATATATATATATATATATATATATATATATATATATATATTCTTTTTCAGATTCTTTTCCATTATAGACTTATTTCCTTTTTAAATGCTACATGATGTTTCATCATAAACTTTTTTTTCTGGAGTCAGGTTTGTTGAGGTATATTTTGAATCTTGGCAAACACATACCCATCAGTGAAGGTATAGAACAGCCTATCTTTTCTTTTTTTTTTTTTTTTTTAATTTTCATTTATTTTTGGCTGCGTTGGGTCTTTGTTGCTGCCCAGGGGCTTTCTCTAGTTGCGGCGAGTGGGGGCTACTCTTTGTTGCAGTGCACGGGCTTCTCATTGCGGTGGCTTCTCTTGTTGCGGGGCACGGGCTCTAGGCGTGCGAGCTTCAGTAGCTGCAGCACTCGGGCTCAGTAGTTGCGGCATGCAGGCCCTAGAGCGTGCAGGCTTCAGTAGTTGTGGCGTGTGGGTTCAGTAGTTGTGGTACGCGGGCTTCAGTAGTTGTGGCTCGCAGGCTCTGGAGCGCAGGCTCAGTAGTTGTGGTGCACGGGCTTCGTTGCTCCGCGGCATGTGGGATCTTCCCAGACCAGGGCTCGAACCCGTGTCCCCTGCATCGGCAGGCAGATTCTCAACCACTGCGCCACCAGGGAAGCCCCAGTGAGTTTTAATATATTTCCAGAGGTATGTAACCATTGCCACAGTCAGTTTTAGAACATTTTCATCACCTCCCCAAAACAGAAACTCCATATCCATTAGCAGTCACTCCCCATTTCCCCTGCACCTCCTGGCAACTGCTCCACTTTCTGTCTCTGTAGATTTGTCTCTTGTGGACATTTCATATAAATGGAATCATATAACAAGTGGTCTTTGTGACTGGCTGCTTCTGCTTAGCAGAGTGTTATCAAGGGTCCTTGTGTTGTAGCGTCTATCAGTGCATCATTCCTTTTATGGCTGAATCACACTCTGTCGTAGGGATGTACCACACTCTGCTATTACGGATCGTGCTGTGAGCATTTGTGTACAAGTGTGTGTTTCCAGTTCTCTTGTGTATATACTTAGGAGTGGAATTGCTGGTCCATATGGTAACTCTAACATCTGAGGAGTTGCTAGACTGTTTTCCACAGCGGCTGCACTGTTCTGTGTTCTCACTAGCAGTGCACAGTGCAGCTTCTTACAGATTTTGGATTCTTTCCATTGGATAGTTTCTTTATATGGGGTTATGAGGTCAAGAAGTGTGAAACTATTCACAGGAGTTTTGGTCTATGGTGCAAATACCTCCTGGAAAGTGTGTCTGGTGCAAAATCCCTCGCCGTGGCCAGCATCGCCGGCCTTCTCATTAGCTGCTGCGGGCCACCTATGGGCTGAGAAACAAGGTGCCAGAGTTTTAAAAAAAATGTGTGTGTGTGTTTAAATACACATAACATAAAATTTACCATTTTAACCATTTTTTTTTTTTTTAATTTATTTTATTTATGGCTGTGTTGGGTCTTCGTTTCTGTGCGAGGGCTTTCTCCAGTTGTGGCAAGCGGGGGCCACTCTTCATCGCGGTGCGCGGGCCTCTCGCTATCGTGGCCTCTCTTGTTGCGGAGCACAGGCTCCAGACGCGCAGGCTCAGCAATTGTGGCTCACGGGCCCAGCCGCTCCGCGGCATGTGGGATCTTCCCAGACCAGGGCTCGAACCCGTGTCCCCTGCATTGGCAGGCGGATTCTCAACCACTGCGCCACCAGGGAAGCCCCATTTTAACCATTTTTAACCGTACAATCCTGTGGCATTGAGTATATTCACATTGTTGTGCAACCATCACCACCATCCAGCTTCAGAAGCCAAAGCTTTTGAAACAGATGTGAGTACAGGGTCCAGCTCTGACCTGGAGCCTGGCGTCTGTCTCAGTTCCCAAGGCCCTTCCTTCTGGGTTTCTGGAAGCATCCTGTTAGGGGAGATGTTGGGATGAAGGCTCCACACTTTCCCCTAGGGCTGGACGGTGGACTTGAATCACTTATAGAGATTGGGAGGCCCAAGGCTGTGTGTGCTTTTCGTTACACTGCTGGGCGGCTTTGGGGCTCAGTGTTGGGGATGGTTTGTCTCTTGCAGGTGACCTGCCTCCACACCCTGGGGTACCCCCCAGCCCAAGGACAGGGTCTGCATGTGACTGGTGTCTCCTGGAGCACCACTGGCTCTGTGGTGGCCTGTGCCTATGGCCGGTGAGTGGCAGCAGGGCTGGGTGTGGGGCAATAGAAGGCCCTCAGACCCTCTTCTGAGCCTCTGTCTCCCCGTCTGTGCAGTAAGGGGTTGGCCCAGAGCATGGCCTTTCTGGGAGTCTTCCTTCTCAAGGCTGCCTGGGCATCAGGTTGGCAGGAAAAGAGCAGGGAAGGGACTCCCTTTGCCCACCTGCCAGCACTGGGCAGTGAGCCCCGGGCCTGCCTCACCTGCTCCAAGAGCCGTCTCCTGATATGCCCAGGTTTGCCCACCTGGAGACCCTTTTCCAGAGAAACTCATGCCCTCGGGGTGCCTCAGAGGAGCCTCTGCCTCTTTGATACCCAGCACAGTGTCTGTGCGTGATGGGGCTATAGAGGCTCACCTGTTTTGGGGAGCAGGGGGTGAAGGTGGGTCAGGTGATAGGAGCACGGTGGGGGCAGGGTGGGTTGGGGTGAAGCCCGAGCCGAGGGGCAGAGCTAGCTCGGGCACGTCCGTGCAGGCTGGATGATGGGGACTGGAGCACGCTGAAGTCCTTTGTGTGCGCCTGGAATCTGGACCGGCGAGGCCTGAACCCGCAGCAGCCGTCGGCGGTGGTGGAGGCGCCCAGCGCCGTCATGTGCCTGGCCTTCCACCCCACGCAGCCATCCCACGTTGCAGGTGAGCCGACCAGCCTAAGTTGCCTCTGCTTCCCACCCTGCAGAGGGTGGCCAAAGCCCTCCCTTGGGCCCTCAGCCCCTGGTCACGGCCAGGGCAGGTCTGTGGGGGAAGCAGAGACCACAGGTGGCCCTGACCCCTGGGCTCAGGTGAGGATGCTGGGGGTGCCCGTGCTGGGTGCAGAGCTTGGAAGAGGCGGCAGCTCCTTAGCTGAGTCTTGAGGGGGTGTGGGCCGTGCAGAGGTGCGGCCTGGTCGGGACAAGAGGCAGGACGGAGCAGGCACCCTTGGGGATGACAGAGGTGATGAGCCTCCCCACCCTTGGGGAAAGGGGGCAGGTGAAGCTGGAGGGAATGGGGGGTGCTGGGCGGGGGATGGTAGCCTGGCAGTGGGAGAAGCTTCCTGGGGTGGGGTACAGCGGGCTGGAGTGTGAGGCCTGGGGACCAGGACGTTTCTTCCTCAGGACCGTTTTCGAGAAAGTGGCCCCACGTCCTGGCTCAGTGGGTGGGAGGGGTGGGGGCTTGGCCAGGAAGCTGGGCTGCTGCGTGTGGGTCGGCTCCTGCCCAGGCCCCCTTGGTCCCGCAGGTGGGCTGTACAATGGCGAGGTGCTGGTGTGGGACATGAGCCATCCTGAGGACCCACTCCTCTGGCGCACGGGCCTGACGGACGACACGCACACGGACCCCGTGTACCAGGTCAGAGCAGCGGCCTGCCTGGCGGGTGGGGAAGCACGTCCTCCCGGGCTGCGCCTTGATGTCGTGGGCCTGCTCCATGACGCGGGGCAGGAGAGGGGGCGCCTGCTCGCCACAGCCAAGGAAGAATGTCACCAGGGAGTTGGCAGTTGAACAGCTGCCTCTGGCATTCTCGGAGCTCCCAGGCCATGAGTCACACCCGCCCCTTCCATCAGAGCCGCAGTCCCCACTGTCCTGGTTTTCTGCTGGGACTGGGGGGACCTTGGAACCCTCTGGTGGGTGAGGCGGCTCCCAGGCCTCCCGGCAGAAGTCTCCCTGGAAGAGAAGGGGAGGGGGGAAGGCATCCTTTCTCAGCTCGGCCCCGCACCCTGTTGTCCAGGTGGTTTGGCTCCCGGGGCCCCAGCACGGCCACCGCTTCCAGGTGCTGAGCGTGGCCGCGGATGGGAAGGTGCTGCTCTGGCTGGCGGTCGGGGCTGGCCGGCTGCAGCTCAGCGCGGGCTTCGCCCTGGCCGTGCAGCAGCTCCCCAGGAGCACCAAGCTGAAGAAGGTACGCAGGGGCGAGGCTGCTGCCCTGGAAACGGGCCCCCGAGGCAGCCCCAGGCTGTGGGACCCCTGAGCCAGTGAGCCTGGGGGCAGGCAGGTGGGAGCCACTGAGGGCCACAGCGTCCACGCACGTGCCTGGGCTCCTTGGGGACACCGTGAGCGGATTCCCTCGGCTCTGCCTTGCTGTTCTTTTCTCCACAGCCTCCCCGGGGGGAGACCGAGGTGGGTGCCACAGCAGTGGCTTTCTCCAGCTTTGACCCAAGCCTTTTCGTGCTGGGCACGGAAGGCGGCTTCCCGCTTAAGTGCTCCCTGGCAGCAGAGGAGCCCGCCCTCACGCGGATGCCCAGCTCTGTGCCCCTGCGGGCCCCGGCACAGTTCACCTTCTCTCCCCACGGCGGTCCTGTTTACTCTGTGAGCTGCTCCCCTTTCCACAGGTAGGGAGGGCCCGAGCCTCCTCCGTCAGCCACAGGGCCTCTGGCACAGGGAGGGTGAGGGAGTCCCACCAGGCCACACCTAGCACTGCTTAAAGGACCCGCGGTCTGCCCTGGGCCAGGTCTTCCCCATTTGAGCCCCAGTATCCGGAGCTCCTGGGGTTGGCGCCAGGGAATCGGCCCCTTACTTTCGAGGAGGACCCAGGTTTGGGGGCCTAGGGAGGCCTCTCATGAGCCTGACAGCCCATGAGGAGTCTGGCAGGAAGCCCCCAGCCGCACCTGAATCCCCAGCACTCATCCCCTGCCTGGCTGTCCGCCCTGCATCCTGTCTAGGAATCTCTTCCTGAGCGCAGGGACCGACGGCCACGTCCACCTGTACTCCATGCTGCAGGCCCAGCCCCTGACCTCCCTGCAGCTGTCCCACAAGTACCTGTTCGCTGTGCGCTGGTCCCCAGTGCGCCCTTTGGTGTTTGCGGCTGCTTCTGGGGAAGGTAGGAAATGGACACCAGGCTTGGATCCGTTGAAGTTGACATGAGCCCAGCCTATACCTGGAACTCTGGGTTGGGGAGATTGTACGTGGGGTGAGGATGACCTTCCTCGTGTTGGGTGGAGAGCTGAACTGAGTAACAGCCTGATCTTGTGCAGAGGAAACTGTGAAGAGGCTGCTGCTCTGGGCCTCTCTTACCCCACGAATCTCTCCTTCAAGGTGATGTGCAGCTGTTTGATCTCCAGAAAAGCTCCCAGAAACCCACAGTTTCGATCAAGCAAACCCAGGATGAAAGCCCAGTCTACTGTCTTGAATTCAATCATCAGCAGACTCAGCTCCTGGCTGCTGGCGATGCCAAGGGCATGGTAAAGGTGTGGCAGCTAAGCAGCGAGTTCACTGAACAAGGACCCCGGGAAACAGAGGACTTGGACCAACTGGCAGCAGAGGTGGCCACCTGAGGTGGGGGGAGTCCCAAGGTCAGAGGCAGGTGGGGTGAGGCTACATCTGTGCTGTACGTTTCTGATGGAAGCTGAATGAAGAAGACACGACAAGCTTTGGGGGGAGTCATTTATTTGTCTTTTACATGGAAACAGAAAATTGGGAGGGAGAACAAAAGGGGAAGTCGCCAGCTGCTTAGATACTTCTGCAGTCGGAATGGGGCAGCTGGCTTCAAGACAGGAAGGGGTCCCCACAGCAACGTGGCACCAGCGACTGGACCAGGAGCAGTTTACTGAAGCACCATTTTCTACTAAGTCTTACCCCAAGCTAAGCAAGTTAAGGTTACAATGGAAAGCAACACTGTCTGTCTGGAGTATCTTTCTTAAGAGCACAGAGATGAGTTGACATGCAGCAAGGCGATGGCAGGGCAAGCAGCGTGGGCCAGGCTAACCTAGGAGCAGAGGATCAATTCACGAAGAGCGAGCGGGTAAATTCAACGTAGTCAAAAGCAGTGGGGAGTTCGCGGCCCTTGCCGTCCACGTAGGGCTTCATGTGGGAGACGCAGTAGTCGGCTTGTTCCCGAGTCAGGTTCTGGAGGGCAAGGCGGCACCTGTCAGCCAAGCCCCCACCAGCCATGCCCACTGAGGCCGGGGGACGAGGCCGACTTCAAGAACGTTAATGCCCAAGCTTCAGGACCTTTGCTGCTACGGCCTTTAGCCTGGACTGAGTTTCATTTGAAAACGGGGATAAAATGCCTGCACCCAGCAGCTAACGCTCAAAACTCGGGTGTGTTACTCTAGACTCAGCTCTGCCCCTAACCCAGGGGGCAACCTTGCCTGGGCTTCGCTCTTCAAAGGAGCCCCTCACCCCCACCCCACGCTAGGGAAGCAGAGCCCCAGACCTGGTACAGCTCCTCCTTGGTCACGTAAGGCTTCCCTTCGGAGCTCAGGGCCCGGAAGGCGCTCTCGATCTCCTCACTGGACTTGACGTTCTCGGTCTCACGGCTGATCATGAAGGCCATGTACTCTTGCAGGGAGACGTGGCCGTCCCTGGGGGGCCAAGGTGCAGTGAGCAGGGAGGGTGCAGTAGGAGCCACGTGCAGAGCTGCTTCTACCACGTTCCCTGATGCTCACCTGTTTGGATCCACAGTGTCCAAGATGGCCTCGAACTCGGGGTCGGGCTCCCCTTCCTCCACCATGGGCAGGTCGTAGCCCAGGGAGCGCAGGCAGGACTTGAACTCCTGGTGGTTCAGCCGGCCAGACTTGTCCTTGTCAAAGTGTCTGTGGCACAAGGCCGAGGGCTCAGCACAGAGGCCCTGCTGCTGAGCCCGCCTCCCCCGCCAGGAAGGGCGCAACGCATACTCACTTAAACATCATGCTGAATTCTTTGAGGGCCTCCTCGGTCACCCCGGTCGTGTTCCTGGAAGAAAGAACAGAATTAGGGACCGGATCCTCCACCCCATGCAGCTGGTGACACGTTCTGTCCTCTCCCAGTAAACTGACTGCTGGACGTGGGGGCGGGCCTGCTGCTGCTGTGCCCACCCGGGGAAGCTGCCGCTACCTGGCCTGGATCTGCTGCTCCAGGTTGTGCTGCATGCGCATGCCCAGCTGGTCGAGCTGGTCCCACTGCTGGGCCAGGCCCACGGTGCTGTGCTCCGTGTACTTGTTGTCCAGGATCAGGGCTTCCTCCATGGCCGCCCCCAGGTCCTCAATCTTCTTGAGCTGACTTCTCATGGCTCGAATCTCCTGGTGCTTGCGCTGCGGGGGTGAGGGAGCAAAGATGCGTGGGACAGGGGCTCTTGCCTCGGTTACCGGGCCCGAGAGCCTGCTTAACAGCCCTCCTTGGTCTCCGCACCCCCAGCCTGAGACCTGCAGGGCTGCCTGCAAGGGCAAAGTGGGGATGGGGTGAAGTTGAAGACATCCAGCAGCCTCAACAGAGGAAGAGGCGTCAGTGTGACAGTAACAAATCAGTGGGTTGACCTGCCAGGGAAACAGTATATACTGAGGACCAAAGGAGCCTCCTCCTTTCCCAGTAGGGCTCCTGGTAGCAATTGTCAAAGACAAAAAACTCTTTAAAATGACGGAGGTCCTGGGCTGCTTGAAGCCAAGGGAAAAGGGGGTACCTGGCCAGCCCACCTTGTACCCGACCTGAAGCCAAGTAGGCCTGCTGGCAGTGGTGGGGTGAAGGGTTTTAGCCGGGCCAGAAACACTAAGGGCACTTACTTTGGTAGCTTCAAGCTGGGATTCGAGGGTCCCGGATTCTTCCACCATGCAGGACCTAAACACAGAAGCACAGTGAGGCAAGAGGCCCGATCGCCAGCTCGAAATTAACTTCCCTCAGATAAAAGTGCCTGCAGTCTCAAATTCCTCTTATTAGGGTATGAAACCTATCTGCTACTGGCTATCTTTTCTTAAGCAGCTCTGGGAGCCAGGGAGGGCAGGTAATACTTCTCCAGTATACTTCTGGGAAGCTGCTGCCTGATGTGGTTGCCACCTGGTAAGGCCAACAGATAAGCCAGGGCTAAGCCCCCATCCAGCCTGCTCCCTGCTCCCCAGCTGGGACCCCTTGTCATGTGGCTGGCTCCTTAGGCCCACCCAGGCTGTGGCATGGTACCTGATCCAAGCTAGGCCCTTGAAGGGGTACCTCAGGAACTGATTTTACGTTCCTCCATGGGAACAGAGGGGGGCTGCAGGCCTGGCAGCATGCTTCCTCCACAACCAGGGGGAGAAGGACGCCTGTGCAACCCTTCAGGCAGGAGACCCGAAGGTGAGGGGAGGCTGGCAGCCACCCCCAGAAGTCCTGGGGTCTCCTGCAGGCTCCTGAGGAGGGGAGCCACACTCTAGGGTAAGTGACAGCAATGGGAGGAGATGCAGTCAGATGACCCCTTGACATGGGCACTGGGGTGTGAAGATCACGACCAGATTTGGGTTTGGTCCTGCCCAAAGGAGACGTGGCTGTGACTAAGCCCCAGATTCAGGTTCTATCATCTACAGACAGCGCCAGAGGCTCCTTCCAGGGCTAAGTTCTGAGGAGCAGGGGGCCTCTGGGGAGCCGACAGAGGCTTCCCGACAGAACAGCGTGAGGTCACAGAGGCTACCAGTGAATGAAGACAAATGAGGTTACGTGCAGGGATGAGTCACACTGTGTGCGTGTCCTGGGTGGGGTTTTAGCCCGGCCTCCCCTGTACCCACCTTTGCCCCAACCTACCCTTTCAACACCCAGCGAGCCAGCATTAGCTGTGAAATCTCCCCAGGTTCAAAGTGCTCTAGCAAGGCAAGGCACCAGGCTTCCTCCTACCCCAGCAGGTCAGACTCACAGTCACGCCATGTCCCCCCAGGAAAAGCACACCCCCAGGACCTGGGGGCAGGAGGCCGGGTGCTGGTGCAGTGGGAGGAGGACAGACCCCTCCTTCCCACGCGGCCACGGGCGGTGGGTTAGTCAGAAAGCAGAGCCGCCTGGGGAAGTCAAGAGTGCACGGGTAAAACCACAGCGAGGTAAGAAAAGAAACAGGAGAAAAACCTTCCAGACAGATCATCCCCAACTTCATACTGATAGACACGAATGACCCGACGATACGCTATGCTATTCAAAGAAAAGAAACCAAATGAATACACCAGAGGAGGGGGAGGCAAGAGCATACCGAGACAGACACACACCACAAGGCCCAAGCTGGACAGTGCACAGGCAGGGCCTCCTGGCGCCCAGGCAGGGACGTGGTGGAGGCCGAGCCGACAGCCAGCCTGGGTGGGCAGGCAGCCTTGGGCGGCTCGCACGGGGACCGGGCAAGACGGGACGGGGCTGGGAGGAGCCACGTGGTAAGGGGAGCATGGCATCTCATGGAGACAAGTCCAATGCCAGCAGACATGGCCACGGGCACCGGGGAGGAGAACAGACCCCAGGGCAGCTTATGAGCTCGAGCTGAACCTGCGATCCCTGGATCCCGCCCTGCTCTGCCTTCAGCGCATGCTCGCCTGAGTGTGGGTACGCTCCTCCCGCTGCCGCCTCTAACGCCTGACGTGCCTGCCTGCAGGGCCTCGGGAGCGCTAGTCTAAGCCACCATGGTCCCGGGAGAGAATGCAAGGGTGCCCGATCCGGGCAGAGGCCAAGGCCTCGTGGCGAGGCCCCACTGGCACCGGGCAGGACGGCCCTGCTCCTCTCGGGGCTCCTCCCAAGTCCTGTGTCTCTCCATTACCCAGAAACCCTGAGCACTTGGGCTTCCTCTTGAGGCAAAAGACAGCCTCAGCCCTCCGTGGGGGCGCTGGGGGAGGAGGGGGTCAGTGCACAGACGGGGACTTAGTGCACCAGCTGGAGCACCTCAACAATGTCATCCTATTTCATGCCCATGACCTCCTAGGCACTAAACATGATCCCAACAGACACGTGGGGGAACAAGGCAGAAAAGAAGTCCAGTATAATCCCAATGGCTGAATAAGCATGGGGATTCTCAGAGGCTTTGGACTCCAGCTCTGGCCTTCTGGCCCCATCTTATTCCCTAAGAGAACCCTTGGAATCTGAACAGGAAGGTGGGAGCGGCTCCCCTCCCCAGACTGCAGGCTGTCAGGGACAGTGGGCCATGGGTGCCAGGGAAGGGGGCAAGGGTAGGGTGGAGGACGTGCAGCCTGCCCCAGGCAGGAAGGTCCATTCTGGGATCCTCTGCAAGCCAGGCCACGAGGGGACAAAGGGCAGAGGGACAAGCACACGAGACACCATCACACCACAAAGCCCGGAGAAATAAGAAGTCAATATTAACCCATCGAGGAGATACGTTCTGTGGAGATGGGATCCAAGCAGCCACAAGACAAGGTGGTGTCCGGACAGCAGCATCGCGAGGTGGGGGACAGAGGCAGACACAAGAAAGAAAAAAAAAAAAACAAAACCAAGGTCATCAGTACCCACGCTGCGCTCAACCCTGTACCCCTGTCACCGTCGCTGTGCAGGGCAACCACGGGCCACGCTCAGTCCCACCCAATCCAGGACATCCGGTGACTCCATCTCTGGAGAAGTTCCTTCGAGAACCCTCCCAACTCTGCCCACCCCTCTGGCTCCAGCCAGACCAGGCTGCGCTCCCAACCCTTCTTCCCACACTCTGGAGCCCGAGGCCTGGGCATTCAGCCCCCAGGACCAAGCACTCGCGGGGCCGCACCTGGTCTCCTGGATCCACTGGTGGAAGGCGTTGGCGTGCTGGGCGAATTCCTGGCGCAGCTTGTCGTTCTCCTCCTGCCGGCGCTGCTCCTTCTGCAGCTCCAGCTCCCTTTCCTAAGGACCAAGGGAGGAAGAGGCGTGTCATCCCCGCCCCCCTTCAAGGACAGGCTCGAGGCTCAGCCACTGACCGGCTGGTCTCAACATTTGAGAGGAACAGGAGTAGTTTTCTGAAGCTACTCGGGGGTCAGGGAGGACGAGCTGTTCATCTCAACCCACAGACAGCACGGAAGGCGTCTGGGAGGCATTCGCCAGCCCGCTTCCCCAGAGACCTTGCAAGATGCGGGGCAGGGGAGGGCCAATCACAGCCATGCGGGCCTGTGGGACCCACACAGGGTGACTTGTGATGAATGAAACTGTGTTTCCTCCCCGATCTCACGCTTCAGCCAGGAACGGCTTCCCTGTCCAGGGCCCCACCCGGCCCAGCGGAGAAGGGCACCTTGATGATCTTCTGCAGGTTCCTCCAGGTCTCCTCCAGGGCCTCCATGGTGAACCAGGTGTAGGGGTTGGAGGCCACGCGGAAGCTCTTGATCTGGCGGTCCAGCTCGGCCAGCTGGTTGAAGTCGGCCTGGGCCGAGCTGAGCGAGGAGCGGAAGGCGTCGTGGGCCTCGCGCAAGGCCTTGATCTCTTCCAGGGAGTTGCAGCGCACCGGGTCTGTTAAGTCCTCCTCTGCGTTTTCAAACCAGCTGTTGAAGGCAGAAGCCTTTTTGGCAAAGGTCAGGAAGAGGTCCTCCACCTGAAAGCAGAGGAGACTGAGTCAGCACAGCTGCAGGGGCTGTATGGACCATCCTTGGTGGGCGGGTGGGCGGCGGTGTGGGCACCAGAAAGGCGGGGGTAGTTCCCAGGGCGTCGGGCTTGCTCGGCTTGGCTCGGCTCAGCTCTCTGCCGCCCTTCTCCCACTGCTCGAAAGTCCTCCCTCTTTCTCCCCTTGCTCCCCCTTCCCTGGGACATGCAAGCTCAGTCTTCCCGGAAGCCTCCGAGCAGCAGCCTCACGAAGGCAAGGGTCCCATTTCCCTTGGTTTACGTTGACTCCACACCCCCGTGCAGAACCTCTGTCCCGGGAGAGGGGTTTGCTTTCCCTATGCGTTGAGCTGGTTGAGCTCGGCTGGGGCCAAGCTTACCTTGCGGAAGTGACTCTGAGCCTCCAGCAGCTTCTTCTTCCGGGTGGCTGAATTGGCCAGAAGCTGGCTCCACCTTTTCATGAGCGCGGCGTGCCGGGCCTCGATGGCCTTTGACTGGATGTGCTTGGCGGCCAGCAGCTGATCTTTGAGGGTAGTGATGTTGGCGATGCCCTCCTGCTGGAAGGCCTGCAGGCCAGCGTCGAAGGTTTCCTGGAACAAGGAGCGAGAAGGCAACATGCAGGGACCACACTGAGATGAGATCGTACGCCTTCTGGTGCCTCAGCTCGGACGGCACCCGCATCTGTCCAGCCAGCTGCCCAGGCCAGACTGTCAGCCTCGAGTCCCCACCTCCTCCTGACGCTTGGTCACACCTTGGTCACCACTTTTCTGCATCTCCTCCAGGCCTCAGGTCACTGAGGCAGCTCCTCCCAGACCCTGCTTTCAGCCTCGGGCTGAGGCACCCGGGCTCTCCACACTACCTCTGCCAAGAATACCTGCCCAGCTCTTCCCCAACCACTTTCAGTTTACCCTCCGTGATCTAGCTTGGATGTCACCTCCTCTGGGAAGACTTCCCCGTCAACGCCTGCCTGCTGGAAACTGAGTCAGACACCTCTCGAGTGAAGTCCACATCCTGCTGTGCTCAGCCCTGTTAGCACCCATCAGGCTACAGCTCAGAGGCCTAGTCTGAGAGCTTCCTGAGGACCAGGACTGTATCTTGTTTACGGCTGGCCCCTAGGGCCTAATATAAATAGTCAAATGTCTCAATGAAAGATGCTGACCGTCATTCATCCACCAGGAAATACTATGTGAGAATATTTCAATCAATCAACAAAGTAGCCACGACTGACCTGTTTGGTAAGGAGAGTTTGGACAGAAGATAGATCTCGACCATAATCATCTGTCTTCAAGCTGTTCTCCTTTTCACCTAGAAAACCAAGCATGGGAAATCAACCATCCCTTCTCAATGTAACAAATTTAAAAAAAAAGAAAAGAAGAAAAAAGAAGAGCGAGGCACCTATTATTTTGCTTACATTTGAATTCCAATACTACTGACAGCAGTCTCTGAACCCCAATGAGCTGGCTCCTCCCTGCACCCGGGCCCCCTTCTACGTCTGTGTCCTGAAGAGGGCCCTCCAGCCTGTCCTAGATGCTGTTCAGTCGCTACTTATGCGACAGCAACTACCAAGGTCACGTGGGTCCTGAAATCAGTGCAGTTCCTCCTCGCCTGGGGGCTGGATCACACCCTGGACCCGTGTAGCTCGGGGGACAGTGCCGGTGCAGGCTGGTCTGGCTCGTGTGGCCCTTGTTTGTGTTGTGGTGCCCACTGCTTCTTTCAGCATTACAGGACCTTTGTTTTGTTAACCCTCGTGCCGGCCCAGGGGCACCGCTGAGGCTCAGCTCTCTGCCTCAGGACCCTGTCTCCCGCTGCCACCAGTGGTCTGCCCGGCGGCAGGGGTCTCTGATACGCTCACATTCCAGCAGTTTCTTCTCCGCAGAAGAAAACCAGCTGTGTAGGAAGCAGACAGGCTGTGGTTCTGAACAATCTTCCCGGCCCGGGAGGGTAAGAGGCTTGGGCAGCGCCGAGGCCGTGCTTACCAATCCAGGACTCCACCACGTCAGCCTTCCAGTTGAACTGAAGGAAGGCCGAGTTCTCGTCGAGCTTTGCCTTCCTCTGGGCGGCAGCTTTCTCCAAGTCTGATACTTTCCCGTTCAGGCCCTTCATCTTTGAAGAGATGTTCTCCTCATGGTGATTGTTCTAGGCCGTGGAAAAGGCACACTCTGTCAGCCTCGCCCCTGCTGCGGTTACCTGATCTGCACCCTCCCTGCAGGGCGCAGGCAGGCTTGCAACCTCTGTGACAGGCCGTGCTCCCCTGCCCACCGCCAGGAGAATGGGGGAAGGCTTTTCTAAGAGCCTTAAAGAGATGAACACTGGCAATTCTATTCCTACAAGTAATAATGAGGAATGTGATAAAATGTTAAGTCACAATGATGTATTCATCAGTGTCATTTTTGACAGCAAAAAATCAGAAAAAGCCTAAATAATTATGACTCAATGGCTACTCTACGTATGCAATAAAAACAATGGCTTGGAACAATATTTTCACACTGTGGATATTAAAAATTATTAAGCCCCAAACACTCTGATGCAGTCTTGGTTAAAACTGTATGTGAAAACACAAACCATAAGTCCGCATAAAATTTAGAAAGAAACTCAGGGAGGAAACAAAGACTGCTGCTGGAAACAGAGCACCAGGCTCTCTGCCACAAGGCCGAAGGACAGTCACAAGCCGTCATCTCACAGGTGGGGCGCACTTGTGTGTGCTGAGTCGTACACAGGCCTCATCTACGTGGACATGGTCTGTATCTGAAATTAGTCTCCGTAAGGTTATTTGCCCACAAGAGTGAGGAGAAAAGCTCCCCAGTGAACATGGATTTTAACTACAGTTACCTCCTGTGGACCAAATCCCTAGTCTTAAGTAAGGCCTGATCAACAGTGCAAATTCTGTGATGAGGAATTTTACTCATTATGTGTTTGTGACAGGAAATCAGAGTTGATAGAAGTCATTTGTCTTGTGCAACTACATGTCTTGTGGAACTTGTGACAGATGGCGGCACCCCGTCTAGTCTGGATTTCAACTGGGGAGTGACTCGACTTCACTGCTGCTGAGAAAGCACCAAGACCCCTTATTTTTTGCTTTCTCCCTAGAAAGCTGTTTGAATGAAATGAACCTTGTGATTCTGACAGACAGATTTATAAAACATCCTGGATAGCAGCCAGCTTTTACACAGCGACGTGCACCCACTGAACAGCTGCCGTTTAACCTGGTGGACGGCTCAGCATGAGGAGAGTCTGGAGGCTCAGGCACGGAGGTCTCACTGGGGTCATCTCTCTGGTGGTGGTTCTATGGGTGACTGTTTTGATCTGCCCACTTGTGTTTTCTACCACCTCTATGAAGAGCTTGTATTCCCGGAGAAGTAAACTGGAAGAGCAACCATGTGGGAGTGCCAATGTCACAGTAGGGATGCTTCTTTGCTTAATTAAAGCAGAGAAAACCAACTGCTGCAGAATGGCTTTACTAACTGGCTTCAAGAAGGGGGTAAATATCCAGTTAAACACGGAATGCAGGAATGGAGCCGCCACTGGTCTCCACGCAGACCTCTGTTTAGTGAGTGTCCCAGGGGAGGAGCTTTGTGGGCAGTTGTGGTACCAGCACGCGGTGTCCCGGAGCGGGAAATGAGGGTCTTACCAGCGGGCCGGGCTCACCTTCTTAATGAGGTCTTGTCCGTTAGTGCAGACGTCATTCACCCGGTCCTTGTGGACAGTGAAGTCCGTCTCGAAGGCTTCATGTTTCTTCAGTAAGCCCTGGAGGGGAAACAGCAAGGCTCGCTACTGAGAGCCTGGTATGTGCGGTGGGCCAGGTCCCGGGCACAGTGGAGCAGGGCTGGAAGGTGCCCACACATGCACCCCAGTCCAGCTGGGGCTCAGACAACAGACAGACACAGAATAAATAGGAAATCCTAAAACAGTAAAATGAGGACACCGCGCGCATAACCAGGGGTGGGGGGGCTCGGGAAGGCCTTTCTGAAGCGGTGAGGCTCCTGCCCGTCAACCAGCACAGGCCCCTCTTGCCCTGTCGGAGGCCCCAAAATGGATACCGAGCAACCTTAAAATAAGCACCAACCGAACAGCGACACCCACCCGAAGGTTTAACCCGAGCACATCTCCTGAGGGACCTCCCAAATCTTGTCCTTTCCTCCGTACAGTTGAAGTGCTGGAGACAACACCCCTTGTGTCGGCTTCCAGGGAACACAGCGATGCAGAGAACAGGAAACCACTGACTGCATCTGCCTCCTACCTGCGTCCCCCAACGAGCTGAACAGGATTCCCAGCGGGAGGAGCCCAGCTCTGGGGCTACCCTGACTCTCAGGAATGCTAACTCTGCCTCCACAGCTGGCGGCACGGATGGAGGAACACCCGACCACAACGTGCAGTTCCTCCTATGAAGAGGGGAGTCGCCTCACCCCCGAGCCCCGGGGCTGCTCTGTCCCACAGGCTACGCCTTAGGATCCCTGCAGCCTTGCCTTTGCCTCTTTGAACGCTGCCTGAAGAAGCTGATCTAAGCTGCCGGATGGTGAGAGGCCACGTGGAGGGGACTGAGACGTCCCAGCTGGAGCCACCTGAGTGACATCACCGTGCACCTCTCAGCCCAGCTGCCTTCTGCCTCAGTGAAGCTGTGTGAGAGGGTCCCAGTGAGAGCAGCAGAGGCAATGCCCATCAATGCACAGAATCGTGGGAAATAGACTGTTGTTTTTAGGGTTGTGACACAGCAATAGGTAACCTATGTATTTAAGAAATATGTTACGGGTTGAACTGTGTCCCCCCCAAAGATATGGGTTCAAACCTCAGCACCTAGGAATGTGGAAATGAGTTCTCTGCAGATGCAATCAAGTTAAGACAGGTCATCAGGGTGGGTCCTAATCCAATATGCCTGGTGTCCTACATATATAACAAGAGGGAAATCTGGACACAGACACACCCAGACAGAATGCCACGGGAACACAAAGACACAGAGGGAAGACAGCCATGTGAAAGCACAGGCAGAGGTTCGAGTTACGCTGCCACAAGCCCAGCTACCAGAAGCTGGAAGAGGCAAGAAAGGGTCCTCTCCTAGAAGCTTCGGAGAGAGCAAGGCCCTGTCGACACCTTGATCACAGAGCTCTAGCTCTCCAAACTAGGACAAAACAAGTTTCTATTGTTTCAAAGCCACTGGGTTTGCGGTACTTTGCTAAGGCAGCCACAGGAAACTAACAGGGTACTAGTAAGCTGTGGTTAACGATACCAGCCACACTGCCGGGCTGACAGCGGGACTCCATGAACTGGGGCTGACAAAGTCACCCCAATTTTGTCTACAGAGGGGCAGCGTCTCTCGCGTGGGATCTTGAGGACTGAGACCAGCCAACGAGACGCTGGCTGCCGGCTCCGAGGGCTCTCCCGGTAAGAGCACGGCCACCGAGCAAGCTGGCAGGAAAAGGGTGGAGCGGGCAGCGGCTAGGAGGGAAGAAGCAGGCAGCATCTCCGGTTTCTCTGACCTGGATGGCAGCAAGAGTGTCTCCATAATCTTCACTGGCCACCAGGGTCATCTTCTCATTGATCCAGGCTTCCTCCTCCTCCACGTTGGCTACAAACTGCTGATATTCCAAGGACTCTTCTAGCCGCTGGCCCCTAATCACAGGGGACAGTATAAAATCAGCCATAATCTCCTCTAACCTGGATGCTTACAAACACGAATGATGGGGCTTCCCTGGTGGCGCAGTGGTTGGGAGTCTGCCTGCCAATGCAGGGGACATGGGTTCGAGCCCTGGTCTGGGAAGATCCCACATGCCGCGGAGCAACTGGGCCCGTGAGCCACAATTACTGAGCCTGCGTGTCTGGAGCCTGTGCCCCGCAGCGGGAGAGGCCGTGACAGTGGGAGGCCCGCGCACCGTGATGAAGAGTGGCCCCCGCTTGCCGCAACTAGAGAAAGCCCTCGCACAGAAACGAAGACCCAACACAGCAAAAATAAATAAATAAATTAAAAAAAAAAAACACGAATGATGAGTGTGGGATGTAAACGGTTCATTCGAGCCCTCTTCCTAATACAAAGCAGAGAGTGCTGGTCCAACACGCAATTCTGGAACCATCTGCTCGGTCCGGATTCACATAATGGGACCAGCTCGGCGTGGGCCTGTCAGAGCAACCCAGGCGTGGTGCTGGCACAGCCAAGAGGCGGGCCCGCCCGCTGTCCACGCCCCGCCCGCTGCCCGTGCCCCGCCCGCTCACCGGGCGGCTGCCAGCTGCTTCAGCTCCTTCCAGTGCTCCACGAACTGCGCCAGGCGCTGCTCAATCTCCTCCTTCCCGATGGTGTTGTCATCGGACAGCTTCTTTCCGGTGTCCAGGACACCCTGACAGGCAAGAACGACTGGGTCAACAGATGCTTCCAGGAAAGGGCCTCGACATCAAATTCAGGCCTTCTCCACCCCGCTGTGGGATGAGGGGCCATAACCACGGTAGAGACCTCGGTGAGACGGGCTCACCTGGACCCATTCAAGCCCCGCTGCCCGCTTGGCCAGGAGAGGCCCTCCTCACCTGAATCGCAGGCTCGTGAGCAGCCAGTTCTGCCTCCAAACGTTTGTGCTTCTTCCTCAGGTTCTGAACGCCCGTCAGGTCGCGGCCATAGTCCTCCGAGCTCACCAGCAGCTTCTTCTCCCTGGGCAGCACAGGCGGGTGGTCAGTCTCTGCACCTGCGTGTCTTCAGCTGCAGACGTGCAGTCAAAGAGCGTGAAGCTCACGGACCCCGTGATGTCCTTCACCTGCATCTACCCATCTCTCCGGGAAAGTCCTTCAGAAGCCAGGCTTCTGGGGAAAAAAGCCTCTACTTCCCCAATGAACGGGGTCCA
Organism: Balaenoptera musculus; assembly: GCF_009873245.2. Taxonomy (NCBI): domain Eukaryota; kingdom Metazoa; phylum Chordata; class Mammalia; order Artiodactyla; family Balaenopteridae; genus Balaenoptera; species Balaenoptera musculus. Next base: position 109,079,849 of record NC_045790.1, on the reverse strand, counting down.
CGTACGTCTCCAGGAGCACCTCCTGTGTCCGACTCTGCAAAGGGTCGGGGTGCACTGGAGAACAAGGAGGTGCCACTGCTGTCACCCTATCAATCCTATCTGATCAAATACACACGTATCACACGCGGTAACATATGAAAATGCTAATGTAAACAGCGTTTTAAGGCAGTGAATTGAGAGGATCCTGTCCTTAAAAATGGTCTGTTTATAGGCTACATCATCTGGAAAAGGCAGACTGAAATTCTGGGGGAGGGGAGATTAAAAACAAACAAGACGGACTTTTCTTCCTGCAAGCAGCAATCTTCCCCAGGAGATCAGACCATCTTTCCCAGATGGGAACTCACTAATGTCGCCAGTGACCTAAGGGCAGGGACTAGACAAGCCCTGGACGCCACCACACACACCGCCACGTGGAGGCCATGGCTGACCACTATCACCGCATGCCCAGACACCAGGAGGGGAAGCCGGGGCGTCTCACCGCGGCTGTGCGGTGAGGCTGGGACCAGCCGGGCACAGCTGCCGAGTCCGTGCCATTTCTGACCCACTTCCCATCTCACCACCACGGTCCAGGAGAGGATTAGCCCGGGGTTCCTAACGTCCTCCGTGAAAGGCTCCGAGGGCACGGAGGGGACCCGGAGCGGGGCGCGTACTTGATCCAGGACTCCTCGTCGTCCATGTCCCGGAAGAACTGGTGCAGGCGGTGGGACTCGTTCAGCCTGGCTCGCCGGGAGGCCGCCATGCTCTTGATCTTCTGGAAACGGCCGTTGATGGTGTCCCGCTTGTCCTTCACTTGGGAGGTGTCGAAGGCACTGCTGGTCATCAGGCTGTCGGCCTGGCTGTTCAGGTCCTTCAGGCGATCCTGGGCAGGGGACACGATGGAGGGGTCAGAGATCTGGGTCACCCACGAATATCTGCTTGTAAACCAGAACTCAGGACTTCTTCACTGATGGGTTGGTTTAAGATTTATTCAGGTTTCTCTCAAAGTGTGGTATGTGGACCCCTAGAGTTCTAAGAGATCAAAACTACTTTCATAACAATACAAAAACATGATCTGCCTTTTTTACTGTGTGAACATTTGCACTGATGGTGCAAAATCCACGGTAGGGGTGGTGCTGCTCAAGGCAGTGGCAAACTACGAGCAGAAATCCAGCTCTTCACTGCCATGCACTCCCAGTAGAAATCGCTGTTTCACTTAAGAACATCCTTAAAAAAGCAGCAAAGTTGTTAATTTTATTAAGTCTCCATCTTTGAGTACATGTCGTTTTAATATCCTATCTGATAAAACAGGGAACCCACACAAAGCACTTCCGCCAAGTGCCGAAGTTCAATGACTGTGCTGAGGAGAAGCACGTGTTCCGAGCTGAACTGGCCACTTCTTCCATGGACCGTCAGTTTCACTTGGGAGAACAGCCAACAGACAAACTATGGTCATTCTGACTTTGAGAGCTGACAAATACTTTGTCGAGAATGAATAAAGTGAACCTGTCACTTTAAGGAAAACTGAGTTTGCTGCTTATGATAAAATTCAAACTTTCATGAGGAAGTTAGAATTTTGGAAAATTGGCATCCACCTCCGCGAGCCTGACAGCTTCCCTATACGTGTAGATTTTTCCATTGAGACTGGCTGTGATGTTAACGAACGTGATGTTTGATACCATATACAGACATGCGTCAACATTTAGAAGATCTAAACTCTGCGAATCAATATTTCCCAAATGATTCTGTAACCTCAGGCCTGAGTAAATGATCCATTCCAAGTCCAAGATGGACCAGTGGATTTAAATATAAACAGTATGAAAAGCTGACAGTGTTTCAGAGTCCACTTTCCAACTAACCTTTAGAAACTACCACTTACTGAGTTGGATGTAGTATCAAAAAGTACCCACAGTTATCTGAATTAAGATACCACTCCCTCCTCTACCTGTGTGAGGCTCTATTTTCATCACACACAACAAACTGAATTCAGAAGCAGCTGTAAGAACCCAGCTGTCTTCTATCAAGCTGGACATCAAAGAGGTTTGCAAAAAATGTAACCAGTGTGACTCTTCTTGCTATATTTTTGTTTTTGGAAAAACAGAGACGTTATACATAAAAAATGTTACTTACGTTAACTTGTGATGGGTTTATTATTTTAAACGAATTAATACATTTTTCTCAGTTTTCTTACATTGCTACAATTCATAGACCTTATTCAGATTTCACCAATTTTTATGTGCATTTGTGTGTCTCTGTGAGTATGTGCATGTAGTTCCATGCAGTTTTATCGTATGTGTAGATTTACGCAACTACCGCCAAGATCAAGATATGGACCTTGTTCTGAGAGCACAAAGGAACTTCCTTATAGTCTTTACAGTTGTACCCCTACCCTGTCCCTAACTCCTGGCAACCACTAATCTGTTCTCCATCTCTATAATCTGTCATTTTGAGAATATCATGTAAATGAAATCATACAGTAGGTAACCTTTTGAAATTATTTTTAAATTTTTTTGAAATTATTTTTAAAAAATTTAGCTCTAAAAATTTAAGTTTTAATAATGGCAAATACCAATAGATAAAATCTACATAACTAACTCTCCTAGGGGCTCTCAATAATGGTTCAGAGCACAAAATGGCCCCGAGACCACAACGTTTGAGCACCTTGGCTTTAAGGGATGAACATCACTGTCCGTCCCCAAATGCGCCAGGTCTCCTTAGAGTCACGCACGGCCGTGTCCCAGAGCCCGGCCTGGCGCCCCCTCCGCTTACCTCATGGGCAGAGATGTCCGCCTCCAGCAGTTGATGTTTTTTTAGCAGGTTGTTCACAGAAGCCAGGTCTTTGCCGTAATCCTCAGAGGCCAGCAGGGCTTCCACCTGGCAATGAAACATGAACGGGAAGGCTACTGTCTGGAGCACATTCTGTGTCCTGGCGAACCCAGGATGCCCACTCGTCCCCCAGGCGCCCCTGTCTGGACAGCTGCAAACTTCCCCACCACATGCTGCTGTTGTGCCGGCTCGGCGTGGACCCTCCCCTGGGCAGAGAGGCGGCAGCTCGGGCAAAGACTAATGTACAGAGATGTTCACTGCAGCAAAACGTATCCCCCAAAGCTGGGAGCACCAGCGTGGCCCACAGTATGGGAATGTTTAAATTATGGCCTAACTCTGTGATGGTCTGAGGCAGTTATTCAAATGTTCAGGAAGACTTTTTCATGACTTGAAATAACACCACCAATACGTACTGATGAAAAATTACGTTATGAGCTCAAACACATGAAAGTACAAAAAGTCACGGAAATAGGTGTAGACCAGATAGATACAGAATAGTGGTCTTTAAAATTTTTTTATTTCTTTTTACTTTCTGTACTCTCTGAACAGTCTACAGAGACCGCAGGACTAACTCTGGCCTCCGGGCTCTTTGCTGTTCTGGTTTCTACCTGGGTACCGTGAGAGCGGCCTGCACACAGACCCCACCACCCACTCCTGTGTGCGTTCTCCTGCGGAAACAAGTGACCCACGTCCAACCAGAGATAAGCTCTCTCTTCTGTAAACATTCCCTCCCCCTGACTACAAACCCCTCAGAGTACACAGCTCACACTTGATGATGATTTCTGTTAAAAGGGACGTCGGGAGAGCCCTGCCTTTCCACGGAACCCTCCAGTGGGGAAGGGAAGCCCCGTGGCCTCACCTCAGAGAGCCAGAAGTCAAAGTCCTTGATCCCAGTGTTGAAGTTCTGCTGCTTGTTGGCTTCTTTCAGCTTCTGGCTCTTCTCAGCCGACTTCTGCACCAGGAACTGCCACTGGTCAGCTAAGGCGGCCAGCCGGGCCTGGGCAAGAGAAGGGAGCCGTTGGAGATGGCCAACTCCACGGTCCGCGCCCTCTCTGGAAGCCGACCTGACGCCCCTCACAGAGGAGGATGGAAGATGCTCCCAGGAGCCACTCTCACTAGCATCCCCTCAGCAACACAGCCAGAAGTCTTCTGTTTATTTTCCTAAGACTGCATTCCAGGGTCATCATCAAGCTGACGGTGATGCTGAAAGTCAAATCCAGCCCCCTCTTCTTCCCGGGCCAGGAGGAGGGGAGCTGGGGGACAGCGTACCTTGACGGCGTCCTCGCTGCCGGCGCAGGCCCCGCGGTCAATGAGGGAGTTGCCCATGTCGATAACCCCTCGAATCCGGTCCGCGTTGGCGTGCAGTTCTGCTTCGAAGGCCTGATGCTTCTGGTGCTTGCTCTGAAAACACCAAAGAAACCCTGCCACAAACCTTTCGAAACCAGGTCCTGCTAGGCTCTGTCCTTTCAGGGAGAAGGGGTTCTCAGAAGGGAGGGAGTGGTAGCAGACTTGAGGAACTAGGGGCAAGTGTCAACATTTTTATAGAAGGTGATCACAGAATCTGTGCAAAATACTTCAGGGGTCAGTCTGATGGAAGTTCAGCAGAAGGTCCGAGCTGGGAGACAGGAAATGCACCAGCTCAGGAGTAGGTGAATTGAGTCAACTCCTAAATCAGCTGGACTAGCTATCTGTGAGTGAAATCCTAGAATTATACACTTTCTAACATTTTGCAGGAGCTGGTAACGGCCAACTGTAGTTTTGAATCTACTTGCGCATCAATTTCCATCCACAGCTTTCTCCTTAGTGGAAAACAGCTCTAACTAATAACACACATATGGCCCTCTCATCACCTAAGGTGGCAGGCACTATGAAATAAGGTATCCGAGGGCCAGCCTCCCCTCCGTCGACAGAGAAGGCTACAGCTGCCGCAAACCCTGGCTTTGCCGGCTTCTCATCTGGCAGCTGCAATCAATCAAAACTGCTGGATTTGTCAAAATCCAGGCTTGACTGTAGGTAAGAATTTCTTTTTGCTAGAAGAGAGGGCTGGGAGGATGATGGGCATCTGAGGCTGGGGGGCACCACGGGAGACAAGTGGGAGGATGCAGCTGTGGGGCAGTTCTGGGTGAAAAATGCAGGGTTGCAGGCAAGAATGTGATCTGGGGAAAAAAGAACTAAAAGGAAAAAAGCAGTACAACTGGGGAAGGATTCCGCATCAAATGTTTCATTTCAGGGGCAGCAACTGTCACAAGATGGAGCCATGTGGCTGGCGAAATGCAGCACCAACATGAAGCGTCCTTGCACCAACTCTGTGCCCAAGCCCAACTACAGAAACAAAAAGAGTCTCAAATGCCCACGCATCCTGACAAAAGCCCCTCTTCTTCTGTTTCTTGTTCTGATCGTTCTTTGGCTCAATTCCCATCCATTCTATTTCTTCACTTCTTCCATCCATTTAGGCAACTTCTAAGCTACATTTTGACTGGAAAGTCTCTTTCACTGCCCCTTGGGTAATGTTCACTTTTATCTTAACTTCTCACCCCCAGTTCCTCTTAGACTTAGGAAGCAGATCACCTGCCTCTCTGTGGATCTCTAGCTGTCCCTCTCCAGTGACCAGCACTTCTGGATGCCAGACTGCGTGGGCAACGAAACTCTCACACCTGGCCCTGCCCTAGTCCACCGAGAGCCACGAGCCCAGAGCAAGAGGAACCCAAGTTTACACAGAAAAAGCTATTTCAGTTTTTAAAAGAAGCACACCTCTTAAAAGAAAGCAGTCAACTACTGCCCCCCAAATCAAACACTGTACAGAACTTGCCTAAGTGATAAATTGGGAGGGGAGAGGGGGAGTGAAAGGTTGCAGGCTAATTACAACAGAGAAAGCCACATCCCACGGGGGCACTTGAATGGAGGCTGATGGATGATTAGAAATGAAAAGCATGGATGAGGAGACACCGGCAGAATCTACAATTACGAGAATCTACACACAAGAGCGCAAACACTGGAGCTCGTTTAACTACAACTCTTAAAAAAAAAACATAAAACTTACCAGCAGCTTGGAAAGCTACAAAAATAGATTAAAATAACAAGAGTTCAGTACACTTATGTGAATATGCATATCAGCTATTCAACAGAAACTCATTTTGCTGTCATACTTCCCCTGGGAAGGTGAGCATTCAGGAACAGCAAATACAAGGGGACCTTTTCTGCAGACTCTTAAATAGCAGACATGGTTTCAACAGAGGCAAATGAGGAAAGCGGCTTCTGAAATGGCTCTCATCATTTAAGTGAGGCTTTCCCACCGGTTCATCTTATTAAAATACTTTTTCTTGGCATCACTGGGGGTACGAGGAAGTTGTCTTAGAGGTATCTCCCTCTTTTAAAGATACCTTATTTTAACAAGATCAACTCAATAACACAGGCTACTTCGGAGATAAACAGCTAATCTGTTCAGCTCACCTGGATGTTGGTAGGATCCTTATATGACTCATCACTTGCAGTCTGTAATTTTTCGCTGATCCAAGCTTCAATCTCATCCACATCCCGGCTGAACTGCTGGAGAGTCTGCGATTCTCCCAGCTTTGACCTTTTCTCAATCATCTGGGCTTTAAGACGTCGCCACCTGAGAAAGTGAAACCGAGAGCAAAGGTGAGCACCCCACAGAACTAGACAGGCCGGGCCGCTCACACAAGGGCGGCAAGACCCGTCGGCTGCACAGACCACCCACCTGTCCAGAACCTCATTGCGCCGGCTGGAGATGTCGCCTTTGGCGTAGTGGCCGCCGGCGATGAGCTGGTCGGCAAAGGACTGCAGGGCGGCGATCTTCTCCTCCTGTCAGCAAACAGAGGCGTGAGGTCAAGGCGGGCAAGACGACTCTGCCTCGCCTGGACTGCAGGTCTCGAGAAGAGAATGGTTATTTTGGGTGACTAGCTGGTGACGGGATCAGAATACACTGACACTCTAGAAGCAGGAGTGTAAAAAGCCAGAGGAAAGCTTGATTTCAATCATTATTAGAGTAGAGTTTAACTCAAGAAGATTCCAGGTCACGCTGGGGTGGGGCCGGGGCTTGAGCACCAGCAGACGTCACGTACAAAATTAGGTTTTATACGAAAACATTGTCCGATTTTCAACAAAATGGTTTATAAGCCTAAGAGTTTTGCATCTTTCTGGTTTACGTTCATGGATTCACTTACCTACCCATAAGTTTGTTTTTCTTCCCTTTCGGTATAAAATTTTTTCCCTGTGGCATCTCTGTTATTAAAACCTCAGAAATGGGACTTCCCTGGTGGCGCAGTGGTTAAGAATCCGCCTACCAATGCAGGGGACACAGGTTTGAACTCTGGTCCGGGAAGATCCCACATGCTGCGGAGCAACTAAGCCCGTGTGCCACAACAAGAGAAGCCACCGCAGTGAGAAGCCCGCGCACTGCAACGAAGAGCAGCCCCCCACGCTCCGCAACTAGAGAAAGCCCGCACGCAGCCACGAAGACCCAACGCAGCCAAAATAAAATAAATAACATAGAAAAAGACACAAATTGGATAATATGAACATTTTTAAAAGCATGCCTCAAACAAACAAACAAAACCTCAGAAATACCAGAATTTATATATAAAGTTTAAAAAACGATTAACGTATGTCACTTTTCCTAGACTGCAGAGCTCTGCACTGGACCCAGTGGGGACCACGCTGCCTCCTCCGTCGTCAACACCAAGTATTTTCATTTGAGGACACTACCAGAGCTCTGCAGCAGAGTTAAGCACACAGTAACTATTTTTTTTCTCTAGTCACTGGGAAGGGAAAGGAGAATACGCCAACAGAGAGACAGAAGCTGTCCACCTGGAAAGGCACAAGGCCTCACCTGGACGTTGATGGCTTTGTCGAAGTCCTCGTGCTTCTTGATCAGCGCCTCCACGCCGTCCAGCGAGTCGCCCCTGTCCTCGGTGCTCAGGAAGGCCTCCCGGGCGGCCATCCAGCTCTCGGCCTGCTCGCAGTCCCGATGGAAGAGCTGAGAAGGGGAGAGGCCGGTGAGGAGACAGAACCTGCGGCGACCGGACACCCGGCCAGAAACCCCGCGGCAAACAGGGAGTTACTGGCCAGCACGGGCACCTGCAGCTCAAGGCACTGATCCAACATCATCCTGCGCTGCACCCAGGCCTTCTCCAGGTCTGCACGCTCCTGATCTAGAATCTGTAGTTTCTCCTTGATCTCGGGGCTGGCGTAGTGCCCATGAGCCAACAGCTGCTGCCCAAACTGCTCGAAGGCCTGGAAAGTGCCAGCCCTGGCGTCAATTTCCGTCCGGTGTTCCTGCCAAGAGGAGGAAAGGGATTAGGTAACTGGCAGGAGCTGCGCACTCTCACGTCAGCTGCAAAGGTCCTCCCGGCCTGGCAGGGCCACCACGTCTCTGCTGCTCAGCAGGCCCACCTACCTGGTGCCGTTCCAGCAGGGCCTCGGCTCCGGTGACATCCTTGGCTAGCTCGTCTGAGGACACCAACCCTCGGATTCCATTGATCCAAGACATGAGGTCCCTGGAAACCAGATCCACAGAGGAATGGCTATTACGCTACCTGGCAAGCAGGCCTTCTGCCCAGGAAAAGAGAGAACTACATAATTCTTATCTCAGAGGGTTATTTGGGGTTAATCTAGTTAATCTATTGAATGGGGCTAGAACTCCAGGCAAAGTATTTCAAAGCTTCTTGTTTGTCTTATTGAAATAATAAGAAAAGAAAAAATCAAGAATTCCTCAGAGGAAAAATGAACAGGTTTATAACTAAGATCTTCTCACCCTATAGAATAACAGGTTCTTACAGACAGTAGCTGTGGTTAAGTTTTCTACAGCTTCAAACGCAAATGCTTTCCTTTAGGATTAAGTTTTTTGTTTTTTGTTTTTTTTTGCTGTGTGGCTCGTGGGATCTCAGTTCCCCAACCAGCGACTGAACCCGGACTCCCAGCAGTGAAAGTACCGAGTCCTAACCACTGGGCCGCCAGGGAATTCCCAGGATTAAGCCTTGTAAGTGCTAGATCCAGGCATGCATTTAATCCAGCTAGAAAGGCCCCTGGCCCAGAGCCAGCGAGCCGGCTTCTCACCGGAAGTCGCTGAGGAAGCGCTGCAGGTCGTGGGAATCGCCCAGCTTGGCCTTGCGCTGGTCGGCGCGCTTGCCCAGGCTGCTCCACGCCTGGTTCAACTCGGTGCACTTCTCCTGCAGGTCCTCTGCCGACTCGGGGTGGGACTGGATCAGGCGCTCGGCTGTTTCCCCAAGGGAATTCACCTGGGGAAGAAAGCGGTGAGCAGCGGGAAAGGAGGGGGTTCAGCCTCGGGCGGAATCGGGGGGAGGCGGCTCCCCATCCACATCCTCTCACCTTGTCGCCGAGGGCCGCGAGGTCCCTCTCAAAGCCCTCGTGCTTGCGCTGCAGGGCTTGGACACTGGCCAGGTCGTGGCCATAATTGTCTGTGTTTAGAGCCTGATTCTTCTCTTCGATCCACTCTTTGGTTTCGTCAGCATCTCTGTAGGTGAGACACACGTTCAAGTTAATGAGTGCTGAGTACGGCTGCCTTTACCTCAGGTCAAGTAGGGAAACTTCATTTCACTGGCACCAGCACATGTGTCGGTGGCCCACCAACAGCTCTAAACAGCAAGGAACACAAATTGATCCGCTTAGCATTACTGACTGAGAGCGTCCACCAGGTGCCAGAGCACAACCATCGACAAGACCCAGCCGTTACCGTCGGCGGGAACCCAACTGTCGCCTGCTCCTCCCCTGCCAGCCCCGGCTGACCCTCACCTGTGGAACCTCTGCACTTCGTGGGCGCTGCCCAGGAGCTGGCTCCGCTCCTCGGCCAGCTGCTGCAGGGACCGCCAGCGTTCGTTCAGCTCCTGGGGGAGGGCAGCAAAGCGTCAGCCACACCAGGCTCTGGGAGAAGGGCCAGAACCAGAGGACTGGTGGCTTAACGTGAAAGGAAAGGCTGGGGCACAGATGATTTCCTGTTTCCAAGCTTCCTAGTTCAGTCGTTGAGCACACCACGACAGCAAAAGTCCAGAAAGCCAGACCCTGCCACAGCTCGCCGGACGCCACGGCGCAAACACTCCACCAACACCTGACTTGGAATCACCGTGGAAGCAGTAGGAGAGATGCAGCTGACTTATCTTCACTCTCAGCGCCTAGCCTGGTGCCTGCCTCAGAGCAACTGCGTCCTAACAACCACCGAGTGGACAAGTCCCCAAGTCTACTGCTCCCCGACACCCCGCACGGCTGTATCGCCGGGCAGCAGCAGCCCAAGGAGCGCAGCACAGCTACAGGACCTTGTACTGGGGAGACAAACCAGCTCGGGGTCCAGAAAGGAGGCAAGAAAGGCAGTCACTGCCTTCCGACAATACGCTCCTCGCAGCTCCGGGCCCTCCTGGGGGTGAGGGAAGAAGCTCACCAGGCTCACCGCCAGGACCAGGCAAGCTGAGCACAGCCTCCTGCTGCACAAAGAGAGTAATACCGGCCAGGACACCCTCGGGCCCAGGAGAGTGACAAGTGCTACAGTTCATACAACTAATTAGGACAAGAGCCTTGCTGAAGACAGGAGAAGGAGACAATGAAGGAGACCGGGGAAGACAAGGAAAGCTGCCATGGTTTCTTACCTTGATGGAATTAAAGGTGGCCACGGTGTGAACCATCAGGCGAGCAGACTATGTGGGGAGGAAAGCAGAAGAGCAAACTAATCAAGTGTCTGCTGATTAAGAGAGAAATCTGAGATGCAAGTGCCATTAATTACGTCCCAAATGTCCACCAAAATGATTGTAAAAGGATACCATCAAATTTCTGAGCAGAGCAGCAATGAGAGTATCAACAACTAGAAAGTCAGGCAGAAACCCAAGTGCACAATCACACCCAACTCAATGATTCATTTTACTCAAAGAGTGAAAAGAGCGGTGAAAACCACAATTAAAACGGCTGGCTGGACAGGAAAAAAAAGGCTCAAAGACTACTGATTGGTGTCTTTTTCTTGTCCCTACTACAGGAGAACAGTCCAGAAAACACACTTAGTTGAACAAATGCTGGCAGCTAGGACTATTTAAATAGTCAAGGACATCACTAACTTCATTTCTGTTTATGGTTACTGGACTGTGGTTCCTTCTAACAGTATCCCCCTTGAACTAAGGGCAAGAGCCTTACTAGATGAAAAAGAAAATACACTGGCGACTTAGCTTCCTTCTCATCAATGTAGTCACTTCCAAAAATCAAACGCCCCTTGGGATCTCAGAGCCCACCTAGTTTTATGAGAAAGAAACCCTACTTGGCAGGCACTGTGATGCTCGTAACCTTCAAGTATGTAAAGAGAAGGAGGAGCTGAGCTTGGACGCAGCGAAGTTAGGCTCCTAGGATGTTCCTGTGACACACCCAATGGCATGCTCAACCAGTGTGGGTGCGTACAGGGCTCGGAAAGCAGACACCCATTGTTTCCAATCCTTTTCAGAAACAGGAGGTACTGACTGGTGTTTGTAAAGTCATCTGAAATACATTTCTGAAAAAACACCTGTTACCAGAAGAACTCTGGCAGGAGATCAGGTAGGTAAGGCTGCTGCTCATTCACGTCACCAATGACTGATTTTTGCTACGCAACGAAAATTAAGATTGAGAAAAGGGGAGAAAGCGGAATCCAAGGAAAAATGCACCCTCCCTGCCAATTTGGAGCCTATTTAATAAGCAGAATGGTCAGAGCCTGGAGGGATAAGGAGGCCAAAGAAACAAACCCCTTTCAGCCTAGGTCCTCACAACAGGTCAGACCTCATGACAGGGCTGAGAAGTACCAACCTAGGGACCGGTGCGGGGAGCCTTTTTGTTTTTAGATTTTCATACTTTCTTCAGATTTTAGGAAGGTGTACTTTCATAAAGTAGAAATCTGCTCTTTCTAGCTTGCCTATAACTCAAGTGGCATATTCCTGAAGATCTGGGTCAGGAGGAAAGATGCTAGAATTGGCATTTAGGCAACTAGTTCCATAATCATGGCTATAAACGCTTCACATGAAAAAGCTTATCCCCTGTCCTCCTGGAAGTTATGCCCACCCTGGTCAAGCACCACCCCTGGATCTCTCTGGAATAATGTCCACTGAAGCTGGTAAACATCTGGTGTCCCCCCTTTATGTGTCTCGTCAGGATGTGGACCTTCTCTCAAGCCTTTCTTAGGCCATGGGAGAAAGCGGTCAGGCAGACGATGAGTGGAGTTTACGCTCCTTTTCATCCTCACTTCATGTGTCCTTTTGGGCTGTAGTCCTATTGGTGGGACCATGCCTGACGATGCAGTGTGACCTCTGTGAACTGCAGTCACCCCTGTAACCTTGGTACCCGAGAGGGAATGATCCCAGGACCCCCCGAGGTACTAAAATCCACAGATGCTCAAGACCCTTGGAGCCGGCGCCCTGTATGGGCGGGTTCTGCATCCTTGGATTCGACCAACCATGGATCGGATGCTAGTATTTTCAATTGTTGGTTGGTTGAATCCGAGGATGTGGACCCACGGATGTGGAGGGCCAACTGTATACCCTGGCAGCGACGGTGCATGATAAACTCGACCTAACTGAATTTGTGCTGAGCATCTGCAGGGAGACATTTTGCTTCTGTGTATTAAGCATCACATTTCAAGGCATGACAGATTCCAAGAATACAACACCAGGGTCAGAACGACACCAGGCCAAACAAGTCCAGAAACAACCACAGGCTCAGACAAGCCTAAATACTCAGAAAACAGGCACGCCAGAAAAGGACGTAAAGTATTTCTGTTCCTGGAAAACCTCTGGAAATAATAATTTGCAAAGAAGCTCTTACCTTCCACGGGGAGGCCGTCTTGGAATCAGTTTCATCCTATTCAAAGAAAAAGGAGGCGTTTAGGCAGCCAGGCAACTGTGCACAAAACAAAGCAGCCCCAGCCTTCCCTCTGGACGACAGGAAGTTCACAGAGGAATCAGCTGGAACAGCAATTCCCTCTGTGACTCAGAACTCAACACTGGCCGGCAGCGAACTGCAAGGCTGCTCGAGGGACACGAAGCAAACAAATAGGAGAGAAAAATTCTTCCTTTTTTAATGCAGTAGGAGAAATGGAGACAATGAGGAAATTTAATAAAATGTCCAGCTTTTCTTTATGTCATATTCAGAGGATTCTTCGAAGAGGGATAAACAAACCTAAAGAACTGCTGTGGAAAAAGTTCTAGGTAACTGAACAGAGAAAAACTCTTTTGATCTTTGGAGGATGGCAAATAGAGACCAACTTCTGCTATTTCTTTTCCACAGCTTTTTACACACAAAAGGCATCTCTTGAGGTTCAAGAACAGCAATCCTTATGAGGTTCTTGACTTTATACTCTTCCCAGGATCTAATCCTTCTCAAGTTCAAGTTCCACACGGGGCACTGGACACTTACCCTGGGCATCGCGCCATACACCTCCTACAAGCAGAGAAGAAAACCAGTTCGATTATTAGAGGAAATACACACTTCTAAGTTACACTCATCACTGTCATGTCAAACCTGGAGACACGGGAGAGAATTACAAAAAGACAGGCAGCCTGACTGGCCAGAGGAACTTCTTAAAGGCTATAGAAAGACCAAGTGTTTCTATGTAATACCTTTTCTTTATTTATGGAACTGCATGAATTTATTACTAGTTAAGAGCTAAAAGAAACATTCAACAACTTCCACAATATTTAATGGGCATAAGGAGGAGAGCTGTTTTTCCCTCCCGTCAAAGGTAACCAAGACAGTGCAGGTCACACAGAGAACCTGTGCCCTGGCCACACTCTGTGCTACGGAGCACGCGTGCTGGGCTACGTAGGATGAAGGGGGAGCCAAGCTGCTTCCTTAACAGACACCGTGCAGGGGCCAGACCCCCACCTGCTGCTGCACTGCCTGCACCTCCTCCGCCATCAGACCTTCAGACTCCAGGTCTTCAGCCACCTTGTTAATGTCCTTCAGCCGTGACTCATTGGCCTTGAGATCCTTCAAAGAAAAAGACATAATAACTAAAACCCACAACAGCAATTCAAAGAAGAGCAACAGATACTCATAAACTATGGTTTGAATATATAAATTTCTGTCCAATAGGTATCTTATAAATAGTTTTTCTACTCCTTGACGGTCACCTAAATCAGAAAATCCTGATTGTCACTATCAAGGAAGTAAGAAAAGAGCACGGCACTGGAGACGGTCTGTCTCATGTTTACTGAACTACCTGTAGTTAATAATAATCCATTACTGGGACTTCCCTGATGGTGCAGTGGTTAAGAACCTGCCTGCCAATGCAGGGGACACGGGTTGAAGCCCTGGTCCGGGAAGATCCCACATGTCGCGGAGCAACTAAGCCCCCAAGCCGTAACTACTGAGCCCGTGTGCCACAACTACTGAAGCCCACACACCTAGAGCCCGTGCTCCACAACAGCAGAAGCCACCGCAATGAGAAGCCCACGCACCACAACGAAGAGTAGCCCCCGTTCGCCGCAACTAGAGAAAAGCCCACGCGCAACAACGAAGACCCAACGCAGCCATAAATAAATTAATAAATAAATAAATTTTTTTAAAAAGTCCATTATTCTGGTTGGAGATTTTTAAAAAAACCTTTCTTTGTGGAGGACAGGACACATGTTCAAACTGTGATGAAATTTTAATGCTAGCCACTCTGAGAGAAAAGCCCCCCACCCATCTGAATTGGTCATAAGAATACTTTTTTATTTGGCCATACCGTGCGACATGCGGGGGTCTTAGTTCCCTGACTGGGGATTGAACCCACACCCCCTGCACTGGGAGTGCAGAGTCTTAACCACTGGACCGCCAGGGAAGTCCCAGGAATACCTTTAAACTGAGGAATGGACGAACAAGATGTGGTATCTACACACCATGGAGCATTAGCCATAAACAGTTAATGGATCACTGATCCGCCTCCAAGGATGAACCTCGACAACGTTATGCTCTGTGAAAGCTGTTAGTCATAAAACACATAATCTACGATTCCATTTATAGGAAGTGTCCAGAATACACAAATCCAGAGACAAGGAGCAGCTCGGTGGCTGCCAGGTGCTGGGGGGGAGGGAGAGGGGGATAAGGAGTGGCCGCTTAATGGGTCTGTGGGCTCCTTTAAAGTGATAAAAAAAATGTTTTAGACAGAGGGGATGGTAGTGCAACACTGTGAATGAACTAAATGTTTCTGAATTGTACCCTTTAAAATGGTTAACTCTATGTTACGTGAACTTAACCCCAATTAGAAAAACTACTTTTACACATGTTTGTATGTTAGGTTTAGGAAAGTTCTTAAAACAACATGTAGAAAAAACTGCATGTATTTCCTCAAAACTAAACTGGTGTGAGAAAAGTTTCGATTAAACTCGTTTAAAAATGGCTACAGAGATGAAGAAATATAATCTCTGAATTTTCATTCTGGTAATCCGCAGTCAAAAATCAAGAGAACCAAGTCTCTGAACAACTTTCCGTACCTTCTGGAAGTCATCGAACTTCTTCTGCAGCACTTCGACCTGCTCCAAGTCTGCGCCGACCTCCTCGTTTGTCAGGGCCGCTTCCTTCTCGTTGATCCACTGCTGTAGCTCGTTCGCTTCACGGAACAGCATAAACTTCTTACAACTCTTCTCCAACATGCCTTTACGCTTCTCCCCCAGTTCCAGCAAAGAATGGTACCTGATGTAATTCGAGAGGGTGACAAGAGGGAGCAGGGGACACAGTTAGCTTCCGACGGTGGCAAACTACCAGCTGTCTCCAAGATATGGGTCCCAGGCTGTGAGTCGGTAACGATGATGCCCTGGTGACAAAGTATCGGAAGGCAGACGAAGACCCCGAGCACCCACAGACAGCCTCAGGGACAAGCACACACTGCACTGTTCACAACTGGGTGGCTGGGTGGCCCGGCACACTCATGCCCAGCCACGTGCGCACTGACATCACAACCACAAAGGACCGAAACCAAGCGTTTGGCACACCACCACAGGCTCCATGCGACTACAGCTGCGAGATGAGATGAACTTGCTGTGCATAATGTATACAGAGGGCTTGTTCTCCTGTCGTATGATTCTGCCAGCAGCCCCCAGGTGGCGGGGGAAGGTATGCTGAGCTATCTTAAATAGCCTCATGTAGGATTTTAGTTATCTCCGGAACAGTAGGAAATTTCTACTGTTTCTAAAATAATACATTTATTTCTCAGAAAGTTTTGGCCACTTCAGAAGGAGAAATCACATAAATCACATTTCATTAGCTGAACGTTTCTTATGAAGACTCAAATGACACTCTCACCCTTGGGAACTAAAATACAAAAGACTGAACTCCTAGTATCTTTAGAGATGTGAAAATGACAAACTTAGTACAACTGAGTTAAAAGTCAAAAAAAAAAAAATCTAGAATCCAGTCTAAGCTTCCAAAAGTGAAATAAAAAAGGAACAAATTACCAAGTACCAGAGCACTTTACGAGGCATGTGGTTTCCTGCCTACTGAGGAGGACGACGGCATCACCGACCTCCAGGTCTGCTGAGAGTGGCTGGCCCAGCACAAAAGCCACCAGCAGGGGAACCAACAACACTCTGAACACACAGCTGCACAGAAGCAACCAACGAGAGAAGCGGCCACAGCTGACACAGCTTCACCCAAACCCCTTCCCTTGTGAGCGAAAGCTGCTGCCAGAGACGGGCCCCTCCCGCCACCTCGCCTTCCTGGACCCACGAGCGCCTTCAAGAGAAGCGGCAGCGGGAGGATGGACGGGGAGCCAAGGGCGGTGCTCGGCAGAGCTTCCGGCCTACTCACAGTTCTTCCACCTGTTTCATACGCAGAGACACGCTGCCGGCCTCCTTAGTTACGCGCGTCCTGCACAGAGGGGCACAGCAAAAGCACGCATGGATTAGGGGTTAATCCACGGGGACGGAAGGCAGCGGCTCCAATGGGTGCTGTGACGGCGGATGCTTTGAGTGGGGAAAATTAGGGAGTCACTCAAGAGCTCTTGGAAGCAGGCCAGGCCGGGAGTAAAATCACAGTAAGGAAAGAGCAGGAAAATCAAATTAAATTAGAGGGTTAGTTCACCTTCATTTTCCTGACGTCTGCCACGCTTAAGGCAGTAAATGTTCCTGTGCTAGAAACACTGGTCACTTCGCAGAGCCAGGCCAGGGGATACAGTGACCACCCCGAGGAAGAGATTTTCCTGAGGGCTAACATGCAACTGTAGTCAGATATCTGGTCCACTTTTTTGCTCTCGTATTTATGATCCAGGCCAAAACCTCTCATTCTTGTCTTAACAGTAACAGAAAACGTCTAATTAAGTGTACAAATAACCGATCTTCGCGGGGATCATCAGGGTCAGAAAAGTTCTATTATTCTAAACTCTAGTGAGGATGTATTTTCTGGATCTCTCCCAAGTGTCTGAAGCTTTTGATTTCATTAGCAGAGTAACATATGCCCTAAAGGAAGAACATAGCTCTTTATGGGGGCTTAGCTACAGAAAAGAGGACAGAGCCGTTTCATAAAAAATACACTCCATTCTCAGAGCACAAAGTCATGATAGACAGAGACGCTCTCTACGCGGCCTTTTACAAAGGGCAGAGCAGGAGGGGTGTGGAACAGCTAAAAACCCAATTTCAAGAGCATCTCCTGACCCGGAGGACAAAGACTGAGATGGTAATAATTAGCAAATGTCTAGGAAAAGAAACTTGCCAATGCAGGGGAAGACAACAAAACAAAGGAAAATAAAGGTACGGGTCAGGGACTTTAGGTTCCAGCAGAGCTGTGTGGGTTGGAAGTGACTTGGGAAAGGCAGGAAGAGTGTGTTCTCGAGTGCACACAGGCATCGTAAGAGCCTTTGCTCTGGAGCCTCGGGACGCTGCCTAAACCTCAGCCCATGCGTGACGCAGACTAAGCCCCAAGCGGCGCTGGGCCCTTCGTGCCCGACGGCGAGGCCCTTACTGGTTGTCGATCTGCTCCTGCCGCAGCGCGATGCTGCCCTGCTCCTCCAGGAGGTTCTCCCGGGAGGCCGACTGCGCGGGGTCCAGCTTCTTCACGTACGCGGCCGGCACGAAACCCTGACGATCGTTCACCTCCACTTTCCACCAGTCCTAAGGGGAAAAAAAGAGAGACTTGAAAGCCAATTCCTCGCCTGAGGAAGGAAGGATCCAAGGAGGCCTGTGTGCATACAAAAGAAAGCTCTCATCAAGTCAAGAGAATCCCGTGACGTGCCAAGTATGCAGAGGGTCACGAATGCAGCCCCGATGACTCGGGGCAGGAAGGCCAGCCTTCTCTTCGCGTAGACGCCCTGCAACTGTGCTGCAGCCATGAGCCACGCTTAAGTAAGTTCAGTGAAATTAAATAAAAACGCAGCTGCACTTGCCACTTGTGAAGTACTTCCCAACCACCCGCGGTTAGCAGCTACTGTGGGGCCAACACAGACATAAAACATCCACCACCGCAGAAGGTTCTACTCGATGAGGCTGCTGTTGAGTAAATCAATCAGCCTGGATGGTTAATTGAGGGTGAGAGTCAACATAAAGACACCAGTCAGGTTTTCTCAAACTCCCACGACTGGGGTAAGCTGAGGGTGTGGGAATAGGAGGTTCTTGACGACGGCCGGGCCGGGGACACTTGCCCAGCCTAGACCAAGAGGGGAGGCAGGCTCTTTGGGGATCAGTCCTATGACACGTGGAGGACCATGGCCTCACTCCAAGGACACTGCCAAACCAGAACATGTCAGGCGAGAAACGTTGATGAACCAGGCGGCATTTAACTCTGAGAAGACGGAGCCTATGGGGTGACGTTGGCGCTGTCTTCAACTGTCTGCTGTAGTCGTACAGTCTAGAACCAACAGGTACAAGCTACAGAGGAGCAGACTTTGGTTCAAGAGAGAAAAAAATTCCACGTGGAATTTTTTTCAGTGGTGAAAAAAGCTACCCTTGAGAGGGTGGGTCATTACACTAGCTTCCGGGTATTCAAGGAAACAAGACTGGTCATCCTGATCACAGGCAAAACAGGATAAACCTGTATGAAGTGGGAGGTGGACCAGGGAACTAAAGTCTTCAAACTCGAAACCAGCCTCATCCTGGAAAGACACACTCCCAAGACACCCAACTGAGCGAAACTGGCGGTGCTGATGGAGACCAACACACGGCCTCTTTCTGCGCTTGCCTTGTTGGTGCTGTTGAGTAAGGTGAGGATATCTCCTTTCTTCATGGTGACCTCTCGAGGACTCTTCTCCTGATAGTCGTAGAGCGCCAAGACCAGCTCCTTCCCGGTCTCGTCATCCATGGGGGCCACTTGTTGCTAAAAATCCAAAGGAAGGGCAAACAAAGTTATAGGATGTCCCCGGTGTGCCACCTAAGCCCATGGCGGATTCCAACTTCCACAGCTGTCCCAAATTTACCAAACACACCTTTGTGAGAGTTCTTCTCGGAAGTTACCAACAAAATCTGATCCAGAAAGTTCAGCTGTCTGGGATCTTTAAGGTCACAAGAACATCACCTGTGACCGTGACACTTGCTGGCCGCATCCGGGTCCTTCATCTTCCCTGGCCCCCCAGCCCCCAGGGAACTCGCAGCTGCTGAACGGAAGCCACACTCACCCGGCACGACTGGGCCTGCTCTCGCAGAGCCTGGATGCTGCTGCCGTAAGCGCTGAGATCCGACATCAAAGCCTCGTGTTTCTTTAGCAGAGCCTGGAACCAAAATAACACACGGCGACCCTGAGCAAGAAGCCAGAGCCGCCCCGCTGCCTCTCCCACACGCCACCTGCCTCTGAAATCTGTTTAGTTACCCGGCGACCTCATCAGTCCTCCACTCTCTCCCTTTTTTTTTTTTTTTTTTAAACATCTTTATTGGAGTATAATTGCTTTACAATGGTGTGTTAGTTTCTGCTTTATAACAAAGTGAATCAGTTATACATATACATATGTTCCCATATCTCTTCCCTCTTGCATCTCCCTCCCTTCCACCCTCCCTATCCCACCCCACTAGGTGGTCACAAAGCACCGAGCTGATCTCCCTGTGCTATGCGGCTGCTTCCCACTAGCTATCTATTTTACATTTGGTAGTGTATATATGTCCATGCCACTCTCTCACCCTGTCACATCTTACCCCTCCCCCTCCCCCTCCCCCTATCCTCAAGTCCATTCTCTAGTAGGTCTGTGTCTTTATTCCCGTCTTGCCACTAGGTTCTCCATGACCTTTATTTTCCCTTAGATTCCATATATATGTGTTAGCATACTGTATTTGTTTTTCTCTTTCCCCTTTTTGATAAACATTTAATTTGGAGGAAATACTGTGATTTCTATTATAATCTTTTCAGCCTGCCTTTACATGCTTAACCATGCAACCCCTGAAGCACATGAAGGGACATAAAGAACAACATCACACATACAGCGGATCCACCCCCATCCTAAGAAACAAACATTCCCAACAAGTGGCAGCTCCCTCCTCCAGGGAACCCCGTTCCCCACCACACACGGTGCTTCTCCATTTTCCTCTACCGCCACTTCCAAAAATCATCTTAGGTCGTGTCAATATTCAGCTCACTGTGGTTTTTGTGAAGACTGGCAAGAGAAGAGGTAGGCACACGGCTACACCTAGACCATTATGAATAAAATTTAAGGGGTCCACTGAAAAAAGATGACTAACAAAGAACTGTGTTTATGTACGTATGTGTACGCAGATGGGGGAGAAAAAATGAAACAAGAATGGAGAAATGGTCATGGCTGATGGTGAAAGGCCGTCTCCTCTCTTCTTTAAATATGACTGAATTTCCGTAGTAAAAAGGGAAAGAAGACGCTGAAACACTTTGAAGAGCGACCACCGTGAGGCTGCACCTTCCACATGGTCGTTCTCCTAACCGGCCCCCAGCCCGAGCCCGGCAGCCCCCAGCTCGCGTCACCTCAGCCGAGTCCTCGTCCTTCCCATAGTCGGTGCTGCCTACGATGGGCTCCTTCTCCCGCATCCACGACTCAGCCTCGTTGGCGTCGGCGAAGTACTGCTGGGCCTGCAGCGAGTCCTCCAGGTCCTGCCGCCGCTGGGAGGCCTTGGATTTCAGCGACTCCCACTTCTGGTTCAGCTCGTGGAGCTTGGCTTTCACGTCCTCTGCAGCAAAATGGCCTGCGAGGCGGGCAGGGGAGGAAGGACGAGAAGCACGTGGACATGTTGCAGCAGGACAAACGTCCTCTGTGTGCTCAGTGCACCTACGACACCACATCCTGGGGAGCCAGGCCCCTTCATATTTTCAGTTTTATGAGAGGCCCAGGTTCCAGCCCAACAGATTCTGCTTGTCTTCTGCCTCCTCAAACCATGAAGTCTACCTAGACTCTACGAAGCAGGTATCCCTAGTTGGCATCAGTGATGTTATCATAAAGAAACAATAAAAATAACAGCCCCCACTCCCCCAACTCTCAGTCACGGAGCCTCACCCTTGCCGGGCACTGTCTCAGGCTCCTCAGTATCTGACCTCGTTTAATCCTCACAACTGTGGGAGCAGGTGATATCATCCCCACCTCACAAGTAACAAGTTCGGCTCAGAGAGGTTATGGGCAAGTCAAAGTCATACTCAGGAGAGAGTGGGGACGGTCTTCAACCCTACAGCCCAGCCTGACTCGGGTCCACGCACTCAGCCTTCCAAGAAGAGCGTCGTGACGAATGAGAGTGAAGCCACTTTTCCGACGACACTCACCTTCATCCACCATGGCGTTCCCCTTCTGTGTAACTGCTTTGATGCGGGGCTCGTGTCCGGCAATCTCTGCTTGTAGGGCTTGGTGTTTCTTTAGCAGATTCTGGACTCCAATTAAATCTTTGCCTGAAAGAGAAACCACTCCCAAGTCACCCAAGCCATCAAGAGAAGAGGCCGCACTACTGTCACGTAGCTTCCACCACGGTTTACCTAAACTCCCAGTTCAACTTAAACTTGACCTTGCTCATTCTGACACTGGTCCCCTTCCTGCCATAAGGGTAGAGCCCTTTCCCAACTGGATTCCTATCTGATGGCGGGAGGCTGACCTCTGTTGGTGGATGCAGCAATGGGTTCTTTCTCCCGAATCCATGTCTCCTCATCCTCGACATCACGGAAGAGCTGCTGCAAACGCAGAGAGTCAGCCAGCTTCTGCTTCCGGGCAATCATGGGCTCCTTGAGAGCCTCATAGCGAGCCACCAGGGCTTCCTGCTTCTTCTTGATGTTTTCAGCATCGAAGTGGCCAGCGTCCTGGAACTGGCGGGCCTGGATGGTGATGCCATCGATTCGATCCTGGGAACGGGTAGGACAGAGTCGTGAGAGCCTGGCCCAGTGTGGGGCAACTACGTTCTGGACATTTCTAGGCTGCCTTGATTACTTCAGGTGTGGTTTGCTCACATACCGAGAAAGTATAACACGGTTCTTTTCCCATACCCGAGAGCATTCTTTCTGCCATTGTTTCCCCTCATTCTGGGATCCCAGAAAGGTCCGAGGGAAGGCGGTCTAATTTGAACTGAAACATATGGCGCATACATGGTTCTCTAAGAAAATCAACACACTTCATCCCTCCCCACACCAACTGGTCTTGACTGACTGGCCACTCTCACTCCTGTGCTCACTGGCCCAAAAGCCGCGCCCAGGTCACCGTACCTGGTGTGCTGCCACATCGGCCTCCAGCAGGGCGTGCTTCTTCTGGAGGTTCTGGACATTGGTAAGGTCTTTGCCGTAATCGTCCGAAGCCAGGTGACCCTCCACTTCGTACAGCCACAGCTCGATGTCCTCAACGTTGCGATTAAACTGCTGCTGCTGGTTAGCCTCGCGGAGCTTTATTCCTAGTCAAGGAGGCAAGTTTGATTTCATTAGTTAACACTATCCTTCTGCCAGCGCTGCTCTCAAACGACAGCACCTCACAGAAGGACCACGGGGCAGGGTTTCAGCTACAGCTTCACTGCTATCAAGAGGGTATCGAAAAACCGCAGCCTCTGCTCTACCTTTTAGATGCTGAATTGGAAGTCGTTTAAGCCTTCTAACCCCCATGGGATAGGGGCTGGCGAATGGTTAAGTGCCCTTGGCTCACGGCTGAGCTCTGACTTTCAGTGATGAGGCCCAAGTCAGTCAGGCTCAACGACCAAATCATCCTCTTCTCACTCAGGCTCCCTGCCCTCCCCAACCAGCACGCTCAACCACATTCACCAAATCAGCAAAGCATCAGGAACCCACGGCAGGTGACCCCTACCCAGGAAGTGAGCCCGAGTGCCCAGGTCACCCAGCTCAGCTTGCCTGGGTGGCACATGTCCCCAAAACACGGAATGAGGGAGGAAGATTTAACTCCCCAAACGGCCTCCCGTAACCCCGTGCCCACCTCCTCTCACCTTTTAGTTCCGTGGCCTCCAGCAGTTTCTTCCACAAACTGATGACCTCATTCATTCGAGCTGCCACCTCGTCCTTGGCATAGTGGTTGACGTCAATCAGCTTTTGCCCAGCTTTCTCCAGGGCATCAATGCGGCTCTGGTTTGCCGAGAGCTCAGCCTCAAAAGCCTGATGCTTCTGTACTTTCCCTTGCAGGTTGGATGGGTCCTGCCAAGGAAAGGAAGAAGGGGGTTCTATCTTGAACCTAAGGACATCAAGTTACACTGCATTACCCTCACATTTATCTTTATAGGGGCACGTATCAAATGGCCAGATTACATTAAATAGTGTGTATTTTGAAATTTCCGATTTCTTTCTTTAGCTACAATTTATCTGTGAGTGCTGTGTTTAGCTTACTAACCAAGTGCTACATGGCAATGCTAACAGGACATTACTTTATAAGCTTCATCTGTGGCGGTTTTCATCTTCTCATTGACCCAACTCTTGAGCTCATCAGAGTCACGGAAAAACTGCTGCAAGTGGAAGGAATCAGCCAGCTGGGCCCGGCGATACATGGCTCTCTCGTGAAGGGCGTTGCGGCGGCTCAACAGCTGGAAGGCAAGGCCCCCTGTGAATCTCCAGCTCTCACCCCCCAGTAGATCAGGCTCAGAAGGGCCACCCACGGACAGAAAGGAGGCGTGTAAAGAGGCTGCACACTCACCGCATCTCGGCGAGTAGCCACGTCTTCCATCGCATAGTGGTTGTTCTGAATTAGCTTGGTGGCAAACTCGTCTAAGGCCTAGGAAGAAGAATAAAGTTCTTCACTGGTGAGCGACTCTTCCACAGCTTGGCCCCCAGAGGAAAGTGCAGAACAGGGCACGGAGTGCTCTAGACCTGAACACAGGTCAAGGTTTTCACTCTGAGGTTTGCTATGACAACCTTTATCCCTCAACTGTTGAGTTTTTGCTTGATGTTCTTAGTCAGAGGGCACAGAGTTACGCTAGCTTCATTCAGGACTGGAGACATTAGCTGCAGCTAACGTCACAGCAGGAACTGACGGAGTCAGATATGGGTCAAGAGCCTTTCAATTCCTACTTCTAAGGTCTGTGTTCAATGGGAAAATATCTCTTACATTAATTCTTAATGACTTTTAGAGGAAGGTAATCTCAACTTGGAGGTTTACATCAAGAAAATGACTTCATTCTAGAAGTCATGCTGTGTCTCCAACAAGGTGGTCAATCATCACCGTGAGACTTTAAGCACCAGGAGCCTTCACTGAATCTGCTCAGAAACCTTTTGGAACGAGACGAGACCTCTGCTGACGCTAACGATCATTTGAAGGCACTGACAGCAAGGAGGGATCTTACTGTAATCTTCTCCTCCTGGGCACTGAGGGATTTCTCGAAGTCCTCGTGCTTCTTGAGAAGTGCTTCCACGCTATCCAAGGAATCTCCCAGGTCTTCATTCAACAGGAACGCCTTACAAGAGGAAACAAAGTGTTGAGATATTGTCTGATTCCTTTCACCTCCTAAGGCTGGAAAGCAAAGGCTATTCTGGCAGAAGGACAAAAAGAAGGAAAGGAGTTCTATGGCTATTAAACCTTCAGATCTCCCCCAGAAAGCCAGAAGTCTCTTCAGATTCCCTTAAAACTAATCCAACAAGAGCATGAAATCCTTATTCCACATTCCACTGAAACTTTTTTCCAATAGCTTTTGTTGCTTCTGTTAGATTTAAATTGCGCATAATGCTATGTTCTAAAGAAACAAAATCTCTTTAACAAAAAACTTCACACCATCACACTCCCCTGAAAAACTGGGGCCTTTTCTGAGGGCCTTTCAATCTCGGCAGCAAGGACCATGCTGGCAGAGCCCACAGAAGCTGGCACCCCCTCCACTTGTCGCAGAACTGAACCAGTGGTGGCCCCGCACAGAACGCGCTGAGCAGCGGACGGCGCAGGCGGCCGGTTCCCGTCCCCAATCACCTCCTGTTTGCTCATCCAGTTGTCCACCTGCTCAGTGTCGCGGTAGAAGAGCTGCAGGTCCATGCACTGCTCGTACTGCTGCCGCCGCAGCTCCCACAGCTCCAGCAGCGCGGCCCGCTCCTCAGAGAGGATGGTCAGCTGCAGGGGAGAGGGGGCAGGCGGAGGGAACCTCAGTGCCCACGGCCGCTGGGCAGACACAGAGGCTGCCCTGGCATTTCCAACCCTCTGCCGACCTTCAGGCCTCTGCTCCGATTGGCACAAGGGAAGGAGAACATTTCCTTGCACGTGTCAGCCAAGCCACAAGAAACCACAGATCCTGAGTGGCTTGCGGAAAGTTTATGTTAAACCTAAGAGGGGTGGCCCTGCTCGAATGAATCTAGAATTAATTTATTGCCACATTATCACAAATAATGTTAGGCAAAAATGGCAAATAAACCCCTAGGTAGAAGAAAAAGGGCATCTATGTAAAAGTGAGGCAGCATAAATGGAGTAGGGGCTCTTAGGTGAGAGATGTCAATTGAGTGGGTACTCCCCAGAATACGCTGACTAGACCCATGAATGCCCTAGGCTTAATTTTTAGGCTCTGAAGTTAATGACAATAAAGTGTGTCTTTGAAATGTCTCTTCTTGGTCTCTATAATATTAAAAATATATATCATTATCTAATGTTCCTCAAGCATCTTCATAAAGATACTTTGAAACTCTGGAATTATACACACACATACAAATAATTTAATACAAATTTGTTTCCTCTTGGCTCCAACTACTAATGCAGGACTCAGCTCCCTGCAAAGCCCCCTTTAAGTAGGAAATGTGTTGCATGTATCCCAAACAAATGGAACTTTCTCTCCCTGATCAATCACCACACATCTTCTTTTTAAATCTCTGGAGTTGCTGCTTCCAGGCGGAATCTCTTGTGTAAGTTTTCTCGCACACCAGGGTGAATGCAACGTCTGGATATTTAAGGCTGGATAACAGCTTTCGGAGACTTAGTAAAAGAGCCTTTCTCCTCTCTTACCTTCTCCCTCACTTCATCTGAGGCATAATGACCAGCAGCAAGCAGGGCCTGTCCAGACTCATCTGCAGATTTAAAGCTATCTTCATGAGCGTCAATTTCACCCTAATGGGGGGAAAAAAAGGACAATTTATGCCCAGCATCTTGTAAAAGAAGAGGAAGTTACTGAATTTCACATAATCATTACATATCAGGAATATCACATCTAGAATGAGGAAAAAATCAAAGATAAGGCCAGGTTTCCTAATAACAGCCTAGGTCATCAAACAGGAGAGCATCATTTATTAAGAAGTCTGTTTCCTACTGGCTTTTCATGCCACCTGTCAAACTGTCAAGTTTCCACACATCTATAGGGTCTGAGCTCTCTGTCTTCTGTTCCATTGGTCTATTTCGGGTCTTCCTTGCGCCGGATGGATTTTTTTTAACATTTAAAAAAATTAATTAATTAATTTATTTTTGGCTGCACTGGGTCTTCGTTGCTGCGCACAGCCTTCTCATTATGGTGGCTCCTCTTATTGTGGAGCACGGGCTCTAGGCGCGCGGGCTTCAGCAGTTGTGGTACGCAGGCTTGGTAGTTGTGGCGCACGGGCTCAGTAGCTGTGGCTCGCGGGCTCTAGAGCGCAGGCTCAGTAGCTGTGGTGCATGGGCTTAGTTGCTCCACGGCATATGGGATCTTCCCGGATCAGGGCTCGAACCCACGTCTCCTGCATTGGCAGGCAGATTCTTAACCACTGCGCCACCAGGGAAGCCTGGCAGGCGGATGCTTAACCACTGCGCCACCAGGGAAGTCCTGCCAGATGGATTTGTTTATGATTTTGTAATACCTGGTAGGGTGAGTCCGTCCCCTTTCTTCATAATTGTCTCAGCTGGTTTTGATTTTTTTCTTCCAAATTAATTTGAAAATCATCTTGTCTCATTCCAGAAATAAAGGCTTTCCCCTGGAATTGCACTGAATGTATAAATCTTGGGGAGGATTTGTACCTTTACAAGAGATCATTCCATCCCTGCCCATCCCTTTATTCAGTGTTTCTTTTCTTTCATCAAAACTTTACAGCTTTCTCCACAGATGTCTTATACAACTTTTGTTAGATTTATTCCCAAGTATCTTATATTTTCCGATGCGATTATAAGTAGTATTTTTAAAAATTACGGTTCTAACTGCTGCTAGTGCAGAGGGGCATATCTGACTTTTGTGTATTAATTTTTTATACCTAGCACCTCTCAGAAGACCTATGGTAATAATAATTTTTAAAATCTTGTTTAACAGTGTTTTCCAGAATTTCTTAGCCATAGAAACCCCTTCTTCTTCAGGTAAAGCCTATTAAGATCTCATAAAACTAGTTTCCCATGGATGCTCTCTGGGCAAACAGCAAATCATGTAATTTAAATTCACTCAAACCAACTATGAAATTCAGCATTTAAACAAAGACATTGTTTAAGGTGGCACAGGACACACGTGCAAAACAGTAGCACCTCCACCTTGCCAGAGCTTGGCCCTTTGCTTTTACGAACCACAGTTATTCTACTGACATGTAACTCCCTTAACCATCTATTAGAAGCAGGTAAAGCAAGTCTCCAAAGGAAAAACCAGCCACAATCCCTATGGTGAGAGCTACCTGTGAGCAAGGTTTCAGCCACTTCCGGCTATAAGTGACAGAGCTACAGTGATGCATTGTTTAGCTCATGGCTTTGCTTTTGGAAGACCCTGGAGACCTTACCTTGTGCTCCTGATGCCTATCCAGCAGGGCTTCGGCCCCAGCCACATCGTTGGCAAGTTCATCTGCATTGATGAGGGCTTTCATCTCAGTGACCCAGCTGGTAAGGTCTCTGAAGTCGGCAAGGAAGCGCTGAAGCCTGGGAAACCAAAGGTCAGTGAGGAGAGGTCTCCAGGGGAGGCCCCAGATGGAAGATACCGCCCTAGAGCTCTGAATTCATGTCCTCAGATGTCTAATGAACCATACAAACTCTAGCCCTTGGAAACATGGGACTCTTTCAAATCTAGACTATAAAGGAAAGCAAAAGAAGGCTGAAATCAAGCCTTTAAAATTTAGGTTCTGTCCATCACTGTAATTCCCCAAGCTTGTCCCTTATTTTCAACTTCCTTGTCACTCCCCAGTTCAATCCTTAGTTATTAGTAAGAAGCATTCTCTCACTTTCAATCCTTGATTTACTCAATTTTAACAGAGTATTTCACATGATGCTCAGATTGCTAAAGAGATTATTTCCATTTCTATTGGTTCTAACACAGTGATATGGGATGGGATTTATAAAGTTATAAATATTATGTGTGTATATGCAAACACTACAAAGTTTCCAGTCTCCAAATATAACACAGAAATGTATTAATATACAATATAAAAATATATAACAAATACAGTAAGACAAAGTCATCTGCCTTTTCTTACTAGAGGAAAGCTGTCAAGCTATACAGAAGGTTTCTCAGCAGAGAGAACTGACCGTCAACTCTGCCTTCCTCTCGCCTCTAAAACAAAAGCCCCCTGGTACGGGTTGCGGGGCCCTGGAGGAGCATTTCTACCTGTAGGAATCGTCGAGACGTGCGTGTCTCTCTGCGGCCAGGGTGCGGATCTGCTCCCAGTTGGTGATCAGCTCCTCTCGCTTCACTTGGATCTGGGTGGCGCTCAGAGGGTGGGACTGCTGCAGGCGGTCGGCCTCGGCGCACAGGGCTTTGACCTGCAGACACACTCTGTCAGGGCTGCTCTCCTGACCGGGCTAACTCATTTATAGTCAGCTGCTTTCAAAACCCACCTTGTCCTCCAACGCAGCGAGATCTCTCTCCAAACCCTCGTGTTTCCGAAGCAGAGCCTGGACGCTGGCCAGGTCCCGGCCAAAATCATCAGAGGCCATTAACTGTTCCTTCTCCTTAATCCAGCTGATGGTCTCGTCCACATCCCTACAGCACAGAGGCACCTGTTAATCCACGGTTACGACGTCCATCTGGGACTGGGACGCCACGCGGGGCCAAGACCCAGTCAGCCCCACATCTTCCTAGACTCGCCCTGGGCCTCAGCACGCCCCCCGGGGGACCCCTTCCCGCAAGCCCCTCACTCAGCTCGGTACCTGTTGAAGCGCTGAACCTCGGCGGCCCCGAACAGCTTCCCCTGCCTCTGGAGGGCCAGTCCCTTCAGCCGCTGCCAGGCTGCGTTCACCTCATCCTGCTTCGTCTTTATGAGCTCCTCCTCGGGGTGCTGCTCCTGAGCCAGGAAGGGCAGAGACTGCGCTCAGACCAGCACCTCCGGCCCCGCCAGCTGCCCGCCTGGCCTTGGCTCCCTGACGCGTCCGCCTCGGCAAACCTTACTGTTCTAAAGAAACACTGGCTTTTTGTGTGGAATGAAGGGGAGCTCATTCAAAAGGAGCTTCCATTTCTTGCTCTATAAAAAGGCGAGAGCCACTCTCTGCGCCCTGGAGCCGTGGGGCGAGTCTCTTTCTGTGCATCAGCACCAAACCCCCTGCGTTAAGGCCCTTCAGCTGCACCTCAGTTGGCGGCCTCGTCAACGCACTGCTCACCCCAGCTGCTCCAAAGTTCACTGTTTCAAACGTCACGAGGCTATTAATAAGCATTCCTGCCCAGACACATGGTTTTCCAGGTCTGTTCCTGACTTCAGACTGGAGATATTCCTTTGAAAGTATCCTTCCCCACTAACCACATTCTGTCTTGTTTAAATAAAAATAACATGTAAAGTAATAAGGTGAAGCCCTTCCGGGTTGCGGGATCCACCTGTGAGACCTCCGGCTTGGCCTGCCTGCTCTCCTCAGCACAACCCTGGGACGGCCCAGGATTCCGGGGGCAGCTCACCCGCCATTTGGAAGGGTGAGATTACATCTGAGGAATGCTGGCTCTGGATCCAAAAGGGAACAAGTACCGGTCCCGAAGGATCTACATACATAAAATGTGTACCCCGCCCCCTAAATCAAGTTTTCCCTAAAGCAGAAACTCCCGAGTTCATCCTACTCGATGTCTCCGGAGCCCTGTGGCAGCAGGTGAGAATAAAGCGGCAGTGACAGGACCGCACATGCACGCAACTGGGAGAGGCTGCCCCACTCCCCTCTTAATGGCTCCTGAGCTCCCGGTGGAGAGCCATTCATCACGGGGCTCCCCAGGCTCCCGGGAGCCCACGGAAGCTCCGACTCAAAAAGGAAGGGAAGAGCAATCAGGCAGTGGTGGACGTCTGCCAACCCTACGACGCTTTCACCACCACACCCTAGTCTGAGAAACCCCGACACCCAGCGTCAGCAGCCCAATAAAAGCTTCAGCCCTACCTGAAAGTGGGTGAAGGAAATAGATCAAAGGAACTCTGCCCTTCCTGCCCACGGCCCCAAGTTAAAAAGCATTTTCCAATTTAGGAGTGATCAGTATTGCCGCCTTACTTAGACCTGAACAGAACTCTTAGACATGCTTACCAAAACCTGCTCACTCAGAAATCAGGGACCCGATCAAAACTTCTCTTCTGGAAAAGTTAATGTAATGACGGTACATTACATTAATGTTAAAGCAAAGGAAGTTAACGTGACGATGTTGTGAGAAGCACACAGCACTTCCCTATTTACCTGAATGAGCTTGGCGGCAAACTGGTTCACTTCATTAACTCTTTCTTCGTGGGCAGCCATGTCTGTTTGAAACTCTTCAAATTTCTTCTGTAAAACCTCCACGTGCTCCAGGTCCTGGCCCAGCTCCTCAGAAGTCACAATTGCTTCCTATTCAGGGACCACAACAGAACCAGAGTCACCAAAAAACACTTGGGAACAATGGCTTCCAGAACCCCATCATGAAATGGGCTCCGGAAGGGGCCGCGGCAGCCTCGGCAGACGCAGTTTTCTGTGTGCTGCGCTGCCGCTCTGCCGGCTCTCAGCTGCAGACGTGGAGGGGTCTCGTCCCCTTCTTTCCTCAAGGCCTCCCCAGCACACCTTCCTTCTCAAACGCACCTTGTCGTTGATCCAGTCCATCACGTCCTCACATTCTCGTAGGAACTGCACCAGCTTCTGGGCCTGGAGGAGCTTGATTCCTTTCTCCCGCATCTTCTCCAGAAGTAATTCCCATTGGCGGTGCAGCTCCATCAAACGAGTCTGGAAGTTAAAGAGCCCAACCCCACAGATTACAATCATTTCTGTGGGATCTGGCTCCTCCACAGAGTTCCAACAGGTTAGAAACCTCACACAGCTCTGAACAAGTCTTTTTAAAAAGATAATCCCTACACTGAGGGGAAATTGTAAAGTTAACTGAGAAGAGGAAAATGCATACACTTCACAGTGGTTTGGTAGGTCTTAAAGTACAAAATAACTGACCTTTAGTAGGTAGATGTATTCTAGTTTACGCCAAGGAATTTACTATTATTTTATAATTATCAATTATTATTGATATCACATTATTTGGTAAGTATTTAGGTAATGTTTTTAGTTATATTAACTGTTAAATTATTACAATGGGATTTCTAGGTCAGAAGACTATTGGGGAAGGAAAGATGAGGTGTGATCGTGCAACCGCAGCAGGAATCACTGGAATGTGTGTTCTGAATTCACGGAGGTAAAGGGGAGAAAACAAGAGGTCCCACAGGCATCATACATGTAAAGAAATAACTATGAGGCACAAGTAAAGAGGAAAACCTTAGTATAAAGGTAAAAAGATGGGGTCCTGAAACACAATCAGCTATCAAAGAGGATTCCTGACAGAAGCTGTTTTGGTGCTTCCGTGAAAAGATGCAGCTTGTGGTACATACAGTGCATCCCAAGTGAGGTTTACATCAAGCTGCGCCCAGGTGGCAGCCACAGGCCCAAACAGTCACTTCCCAGCATTTTGGGTTCTCATAGCACAGTCCTAGTAAGGACTCGTCAAGAACTAGGGGGATTCTCATCAATTCAAGCTTAGGCGATGCAGTCTGGCATTCTAACCCAATCTCTAGGTGTTGATTACGCCTACCCAAGATACTGGGAGTTTCTGTATAACACAGACAGAAACAAGTGACACAAACACAAACAGTACCAGAAGAGAAACCTGGGATCCACCCATCGTTGAGATGCCACTCCCCACAAACTGAAAAGTTGAAAGCCACGGGATAGTCAACATGGGTGGATTCTCTTAGGAGCAAGTACTGGTGGTTCATTTGAAAGGAGAAAGCACTGGGAGGAAAATAAAGGCTCACACAATTCACTTCCACCACTACAATCACTTCCATCGCTGATGGTTCAAACCGGAGTCCACCACTGAGAAGGAAGTGAAAGGCATTCCCAGGCAAGGGGGAAAAGGCAACCAACAGCAAGTCAATACTCCACCTACTCGGATGTGGGAGCCAATGTGGGTGGCGGTCACTATGGGGCGCCACGCCGTCCGGTACGGTGTGAAAGTCTAAACCGGTGACAGACAGGTTATCCAGGACACAAACAGTCTTCACACCCCACCCACCTTCCTCTACGTTAACGTTGCCTGCCAAACTAAGCTACTGAGTTACTGGGCCAGGTCAATTGCCAAGCCAGGATGACCGTGGGACCTGGGAGCACGAACGCAGGGATTACATGAGAACCCTTTGCTTTTTTTTTTTTTTTTTTAAATTTTTTGGCCATACCGCGCTGCATACGGGATCTTGGTTCCCTGACCAGGGATCGAACCCGCGCCCCCTGCAGTGGAAGCGCAGAGTCTTAACCACTGGACCGCCAGGGAAGTCCCCCTTTTGCTCAAATTAAAATGAGGCCACAGAAGGCTCAAGAAAATCCTCACCTACAAGTCAGCCGTCAGTCTCTCACAAATCTCATTTCCATACCCTCGAGGGAAGAACCGGGGCCAGGCCTGTTCCAGGACTGGAACAACTTTCCCACTCCCAGTATCTCCTCTTGTCAATACTGCAGTTTTGACAGAGGCCAGTTTCACAAGCTTGCTGGTGTCTGAGAGCGTGAGAGGGCAGGGAGGCAGGTGCGCTTAGGGAACGCGTGGACAGCTGGCAGGGTGGAGGAGAATCCTGGCCGGCTCAGGCAGAGCTCTCAACAGGGGCCCGAGCAAGCAGCAGCAGCTTTCAGAGAAGCAGTTGCGGGAAAAGAAAGGAAAGCTGATAGGAGTGAAACTCGGGCTGGGAAAATAAAGTGAATAACTGTAACCAAAGAAAGGAGTAGACCGAAGCACTGGTTCTGTCACCTATTAGCCGTGGGGACCTGAGCAAGTTGCTCAAAATTCTCTGAGCCTCAGCTTCTAACCTTCTATACTATGGCTACCTCGCAAGCTTCTTGTGAAGATTAGAGATAACGTATGTAAAAGTCCTAGCAAAGTGTTCGCACATAAACAGCTATTAACAGCTTCTCAACAAACAGTAGCTAACAGTAGTTTCAAATTTTTTTTTTAAATAAATTTATTTATTTTTGGCTGCGTTGGGTCTTTGTTGCTGCACGTGGGCTTTCTCTAGTTGTGGCGAGCGGGGGCTACGGTTCGTTGCAGTGTGCGGGCTTCTCATTGCAGTGGCTTCTCGTTGCGAAGCACAGGCCCTAGAGCGCGTGGGCTTCAGCAGTTGTGGCGCATGGGCTCAGTAGTTGTGGCGCACGGGCTTAGTTGCTCCGTGGCATCTTCCTGGACCAGGGCTTGAACCCGTGTCCCCTGCATTGGCAGGTGGATTCTTAACCACTGCGCCACCAGGGAAGTCCCTCAAATGCTGCTTTAATAAGATCTCTAAACAGGGAAGAGGGGAATGAAGAGAGCTTTGGGTCTCCCTTTCCCACACTAATTACTAAAGACAAACACTTGATCTATTTCTCATATTCCCCATCTGTAACCTGGTTAAACTAATACAGAGCAGCTGAATCAGCAAATCGGCACTCTGGCGGATTTCATTTACATTAAGACTATATACAAAAGAGTGGGGAAATGAGCAGATGCATCTTTGTACTTTCTTGGCTGCGCCACGCGGCATGCGGGATCTTAGTTCCCCAACCAGGGATCAAACCCACGCCCCCTGCAGTGGAAGCACGAAGTCTTAACCACCGGACCACCAGGGAAGTCCCACGTCTTTGTATTCAACTGCAGAGACACGTATTATATTGCCTGCATGGGTTGAATGTAGTAATTAAATGGCATATAGCATTTAGAATTTACTTTTATTGCCTGTTTACAATCATTACTAGTAATAGTTTATTATTAATAATAAGCTTAAGGCTAATTGCAAGTCTTCAGTATGACTGCAGAGTATATTAGAGCAAAAGAGACACGGTAAGTATTTACTAGACCAGAACCTAAGGGAATGAAATCCCTGTGGATGTTCCACTGTGGATCTCAGAGAACAGCAGAGGATGAAACATTTCTAGCTGGGGCTTAAGAACGTGGCTTTCATCTTAGTCTTTGGGACTGCCTCGACAGGTCAAGGACTGAAAAGGCTGGTCCCTCAATGGAACGAGACTTTGGATGACAAAGAACAAAACACAAAGATAGATAAGAAGGAAAGCAAAGATAGATGAGAGCATCCAGTTATGAGAAACTAAGCATGCACACTTCATCCTAAAGAAGCTTGTTAGCCCTTAATACCTTGGTATTCGAAATGTTAAACAAAACAGAGAAAGACCAATTATTGCCCCAGCCTCGACAAATGGCACCCAAACAAGCCAGACCAAGTTTGAGGACTCCTGCTTCAAAGTAAGCTACATCGCCACAGTCACCGACCAACAGGTACCACACGTCATTCCTCGCAGCTGGACCTTTAACAGGCTTGCTGACCAGACCTCAGTAAACCCCTCCTGGGGCAAGGCACCAAGATCCAGAGAGCAAGCTTTCCGACAGAGAACTTTATAGTGTCTGTGATTAATCCTATTTATCTTTGTGTCCTAATCCCTAAATTCACCAATTTCACTAATATGCTCTCCCATCCAATTACCATCTGAAAATGTTAAAAGTTTAATATATGCAATCTTCTTTAAAGTCTAATTGCATCCTAATTTGTTCTACAAAAAGAAAATTAATTTCCTCACTGAGTACACAAACGCTTGTTTATAGACATACTGAATCATCATATTACAAAAGCAGGAGTTGGGTAACTCCATCAGGATACTTCACAAATTCCTTTAAAAAGCTAGAAAAATCTATCTTTTTAGGAACCCAAATTTACATGTAAGCATTAATCCACATTCCTCTACCAACCAGACAGAGGAAGGCCATCCATACCAGGCACTGCTCTTACTCACCCTGATGGTTTCAGATGCAAAGTGCCCTTCTGAGATCATGAGGTTGCCAGTTTCATCCAGCTTCACAATGGCTCCCGAGTTGGCCTGCACCTCAGCTTCAAAGGCTTGATGCTTCTGCAGCTTGCCCTGTCAGTGGACCGTGAAATGAGCCACACGTGCTCCTTGGCACGCGTCATTCTGCCCCCAGCTCCCTATTATTCCCCCGCTCCTGCATCCCACTCCCTCTCTCTGTGGACGCCTCACTCAGCCCCCCAACCATCCCCCTGCCGGTTCAAGTACTCAAATGCTCTGCCTGCATCTATACTTGCCCTCTGAAAGCTTGGCCATTGAGGACCACAACTTTGCAGACAGCAAGATGCTACAAAGTATCGTAATTTTCTTGTGTATCAGGAAATTAGCCTTTATGGACATCCAATCCCTTTTAGAAATACAGAACCATACTGAGAGCCTTCTTAGCATGTAGTGTTTATCTTTGATGAATCCATTCACATTCATTCATGATATGACTTTTTTTTAGCTTGCTTTAGAAGCCATACTCTTTGATTGATTTGATACATTCCATTTCTCAATACCTCTCTTTACTCACATGCTGAGCTGGGCAGGGCCTGCACCTAAACCAGCGTTCATCATTTTCTCTTCTCAGACGACTGGCATAGTAAGAGAACCATGGGTACAACCACTGTTCCACTTGCTAAAAAAAAGTCTTTCACCAAAATCAACAAGAAGAAAGGCTTTTTTTTAAAAAAAAAAAAAAAACAGCTATACAAATTTTCACCAGCAACAACACTGTTAGCATACCTTTCTCAAAAACACATATTCCAAGAGATCAAACTAGACCTTCCCTGAAAAATGATGAAGGATCACCGATGGTTGTAAGGCAGTGGATTGAGAACCATCAGCTTAGAGCATCCGCAAAAGATAAATTAAAACCTGCAGGATTCCACATTCATGCTCACTAATACAATCACTAAGGGCTTTTCAGAATAGTGAGTTAGTCCTTCCTTATGTCTGATCTACATTCAGTCTCTCAAGGTCATAATTAGGTCTGTATAAATTTTGGGCAAAGACATCTGAGCTCTAGAGTTCTGGCAGCACCTCAGACACACCTGCAGGTTGGTTGGGTCTTTATAGTTCTCATCAGATGCGATCTGAAGTTTCTCCTGAATCCATTTCTCCAGCTCCTCAGCATCTCTTTGGAAAAACTGGAACCGGTACGAATCTTCAAGCTTCTGGCGCCTAAGCGTCGAAAGCTCCTTGAAGCGGTGGTATCTGTCCAGGACCTGCTGCCTCCTCTCCTGGATGTCCTCTGCTGTCTCCAGCACTTTGACCCCGCTTGGGTCCATTTTCTGAAAAGACAGAAAGTCCTGAAGTAAGCACATGACACCAAAATAGACTTAATGGCATTAGCCTCTTGGAAGGAAATAAAGAATTACGAGAGCCCGAGCAGACAAATGAATTGAAAGTGGTCCCTTCTCAGGAGCTAACAGTGAAGCCCAGGCCCCATTCCCTCGTAAAAAATGGCTGCCCAAGTGGGCCCCTCAGAGGATGCCTCACCAACACTGCAATGAGACCAGGCGAGAAATGTGAAGGGGAGAACTATGGTTTACACTGTCACTTCTACAGAGCCTTGAGAATTCAAAGGAAACACCAACCTTGGAGCTCAAAGAATTACTGAGAAATCCATTCAACAGTCCTCTCATCTGGTCTGTGCATTTCATGGTGTGGAGATTAGATAACATTTACTGTTAATTCAGCTTTTCTGTCTTTCTAGATCTCAGCCTGTTATTCATTGAAGAAAAGGGAATGATTATCAAGTAACTTGAGTCTTTTTTTTTTTAAATTAATTAATTATTTTGGGCTGCGTTGGGTTTTCCCTGTTGCGTGAGGGCTTTCTCTAGTTGTGGTGAGCGGGGACTACTCTTCGTTGCGGTGTGCGGGCTTCTCATTGCTGTAGCTTCTCTTGATGCAGAGCACGGGCTCTAGGTGCGCGGGCTTCAGTAGTTGCGGCACGTGAGCTTCAGTAGTTGTGGCTCACGGGCTCTTGAACACAGGCTCAGTAGTTGTGGCGCACGGGCTTAGCTGCTCCGCGGCATGTGGGATCTTCCCAGACCAGGGCTCGAACCCGTGTCCCCTGCATTGGCGGGCGGATTTCTAACCACTGCACCACCAGGGAAGCCCAGTAACTGAGTCTTTAGCATCAAAATCCAATAGAATTTACCTAAAGTAGTGGATTTCTCAGTCACCCCAAAAAGTCAATCCTACAATCTCCTTCAGGCTGGGCAATGAACAGGCTTTGCTTCATCCGAATGCACAAAATTAAAAGAAAATCACAGCACATCTTAAAAAAAAAAGGTGTGGTGAAAGATTTATCCTACCTGACTCTTACCTGCTCCAGTTAACCACAAACACAGGCTAATTGAGTAGGTGGTACTTCCCCATAGCACTCAATCTACCCCAACTTTAAACTCTCAGATCTGGACAGTTTCACCAGCCTTTAATGTCAAAAAGAAAATCTGACCTATTTATGGGACAAACCCAGAATATGCTACCTGCTCTTCTCTCAGGAATAAGCCATTTTATCCTCTAACCAAGGAAGGACCCACAGAAGGATATAGGTACACACTAATGACAAACAGCATGTAAATTTGTAACATGTGACCTTGTACGAGCTGCCTTCCCTCTCTGTGTCTCAATTTCCCAGAATGACTAAAAACACCAGTTGAAAATGAGATGGTCCCAAGACCCTTCTTCTAACTTTAAAATTACATTCTACAGAGAAGAGTCTGTGACCTGGTAAAAAAGCAGACCAGATAAGCTTTATGGTCTTTCCAGCTCTTGTTCCATAATTTATACAAGATATAAAAACTGTGCTGCCCAGGAAACATATTTGACAGCTCTTCCCGTTACCCTGTTCGCCTGGCCCAGCCGATGGGAAAGGATAAGCTGGCTAAGGATTAGGTCTGGAGGCCCCTGTGTGCCCCCTACTCCCTGCCCCCATCCAGCTATGATGAGATAAACAACACTGCTAAGCTTGGGGCAAAGTTTCCAGCTCTTCAGAGAGAAAAGCAGCTTTAAGAGGTGTCAAGAAAAGTATCGACTGCACCTAACCAACTCTGAGGCCTATCTTTTCTATGAAGAGACCTAGCTTCCTAGGGAGAGAACGTGAGGGGATTTTAGCCCTATCACCATTCCTTCCAAATTACTCTCCACATATTAACCAGTTATCTTTATTGTTTTTCTCCCACAAAGTCCAATGTATTTATTTGACTATAACAAGAAACATATTCTTTGCCACGTCATTCCCATGCTTTAAAACCTTTCATCACTCCCTTCTGAGAGAGGAAAGAATCCACCTCTTCAGTTGAACCTTCCAATCTGACCCAGCACACCTGACTGATATGTCTCACCCATGCCCCATACCCTCTTGGCACA
This sequence comes from Balaenoptera musculus, assembly GCF_009873245.2. NCBI lineage: Eukaryota > Metazoa > Chordata > Mammalia > Artiodactyla > Balaenopteridae > Balaenoptera > Balaenoptera musculus. Next base: position 109,041,184 of record NC_045790.1, on the reverse strand, counting down.
GAGAAATATTCTCTTCCCAAACACATGATTCTCTCTAAAGACTCCAAGTCAGTTGTTCAGGCTTCCTTTGCCCAGAATGTTCTGTCTCTTCTCTGTCCGGATAACTCCCATTAATGTCTCAAGAGGAGCTGAAATGAGGAAGCTGCAGGGATCTGGCCTCCTTACCAAGCTGTACTGAAGGCTCCTTCCCTCCCTCCTTCTCTGATTTAATCACATTTTTCTGTAGATTTACAAAGCACTTGCACATACTTCTCACGGTATGATGAGACTGAGCAATGTAATCTTTGTTGTTGTGTCCCAATTTCTTTCTTTCTTTTTTTTCTAAAGATTTTTTTGATGTGGACCATTTTTAAAGTCTTTATTGAATTTGTTACAATGTTGCTTCTGTTCTCCATTTTGGTTTTTGGCCACGAGATCTTAGCTCCCTGATGCCCCACATTGGAAGGCGGAGTCTTAACCACTGGACCACCAGGGAAGTCCCAATTGTGTCCCGATTTCTAGCAGACAGATGTCATTAACAAATGTTTCTTTGAGTGCTGGAGAAGCAGCCCTGAGCTCCTCTGTGAAGGGTGGAGAGAGCTCAGTAGCCCACCCCAGTTTCATTTCTGTATCGTCAAACTGGAATTCTGGCCAGGTAACAGCTAGATTTGGGGGCTGAATGAACAGGTGGAATGTGCTGACTGAAGCTACACAACGGGGTGTCAACCTAATGACCAGACCTGAATTACTGAGCTTGGGTGGCCCACACCCGGTAACTGCTCTTTTCACACTGGGAGGGTGGGACCTTGGGGAAATCAAGTTCAAGAAGGCACAGTTTTGTATCATCAATAGATAGCTGCGTCTGAAAAAAATAGTTTCTATTCTTAAAATAGGCTTCAAGAGAGTCCTTAAAACCAAACACCGAGGGTAACCTTGACAAAGGAAATGTCTGTTAGGAACAGGGCAGTTCTGGTTTACGCTGCCGCCCTAGGACATCAGCCTCTTTGGGATCTTGACAAGAATCACTACCGGGTCCAGCCACATTTACGATTCACTCATTCACCTGCATGACCTGCTCCAGGCATACCTTACATCAAACTCCCTCATCAACCCCAAGTTACAGGCCCGGGGCAGGTTCACTTCCCAAACCAGAAAGTTCCCTCTGGCCGAAATGTTCTCTTCTCCCCCACTCCCAACTCGACCATTAATACCATTCAAACCCCTCCAAGTCTAAAGCAACTACGCTGTCCTCTCTGCAGCCCTGAATCAGAAGCCCTCACTCCCTCTCTGGCCCCCTTAGAGCACCATCACGTCACATTCTGCCACGTGATTACTGTCTTTTCCCTGCGTTTTTGTAAGTTCTTTAGGGAATTTAGAGTTCCTAAGGGACTATAAAAGAGACCTTATCTTACTCTCTGACCACAGAACTCAGCACACATTTAGAGAGTCAATTACACTCTGAGCTTAGAAATAGAGAAACTGCTGTCACTTCATTATTAAGTGGTCAGGAGACAAAAGATCATCTAATAAGCAAGTTGTAGAGCTAGGGTGACCCAGGATGCTCCGGTTCCCAGACCAGCATGCTAGAACCAGTGATTCTTAACATGATCGGAGCTGACACACTCTTTATTAAAGGCTGTTCAGTTATTTATTAATTCCTTTTACTACCTCTTATCTTTTCCATCCCCACTTAAGGGGGGAAAAATAGGCGGAAGGAGCATACATGAATCATTAAAAAAACATCAAAATTAATTTTTTTAAGATTGAGTCTTCTTAAAGTTAGTAAACAATTAGTGTTAAGAATAATTTATATACTTCCTTTGTTCTCATCTCTCCGGAAACAGTTAGGTGGAGAAACAGTAGGAAACTGTGTGTCTAATTTGCTTGCTTATAAAATTTCCAAGGAATGTATAGCTAGTTATGCATGTAACAAAAGCTCCAATGTATGTGCCTTTCTACAAGATGCCTCAGTCTTTAGATTAATGTCTATGGTGTTTGTCCTGCCTCCCCAGATGACAGGATTCACTGCATTTCCTTTAGCTGCCACGGAAATCTCTGAACGGTCACATTCAGAAGCAGCCCTTTCTGATGAAAAAAGAATTCCCAACATAATACTGAAAAGGTTCCCCCTGAGCAAGCCCCTCGGCCTGGGTTCCGCTTGCTGATCTGACCCTACCAATCCAGGGAGACAGTCCAGCGAGGCCCTGCTGAAACTAACCAACCTAAAAGGCCCTCTTTGTCACCCCAGTGAAGTAGAACAAGTCAATTCTATACCAAGTGCTTTGGTCAGGCAATAATGGACTTTTCTTTCCTGCAGTAGATCAGCTGACGCCAGTAGGTGGGAGCTTGGCCAAGTCATAACTGGCTGTTTCCAGGGAGCTGGGCATCTGAAAGTCAGCAGTGCTCTCCCACTGCTGTGGGCACTCAGAGGTTTCATTTGCGTGATTATAGGAGCCAAGGATGACAGGTTAACGGCAGCCCCCCCCCCCTTCTCCTGATAGGGAGCCGTCTCTATACAAGTTCCAGTTTCTCTTTGCTCCTAAATGGCTCATTTCCACAGACTACATTAAACACAGGAAAAAATCTCCTATCTCCAAAGAACTACTGCCACCCAAAGGTGCTACGACCTCTCACCCAAAACTCTGTGAGAGTTAGTGGAATTTTCTGGACTCTGCCTGTGTGCACCGTGTTCCCTGAGGCTGCCGCACACTGCAAGAACTCCACCCCAGGCCAGAAATGTGCAGCTGACTGATAAGGCGGACTCCACAGAGAATGCCCTGGGCTGTTCCCAGCCTTAATGGGATTAACACCTTTTGAGAGCTAGAAAGGAAGACTTTGGGAAATGTAATGTGCCATAAAAAAAAAAAAAAATCTCCAACTATACCAGCTGATAGATAGATAGTGGAATATCTATCTATTCCACTAACTGCCTAAAAACCGCAAAGGAGCCAAATTCCAGGACAGCAATCAACTGACTGCTTATCTCAACTCTGATTTTGTCAATCAGGTCTATGTTTGCGGCTAATGAAGGAGGGGAGACGAAGGGCTAAATGTACTCTCTGTTTAAGGACAGCTTCCCATTTAAGGGAACTGAAGAAAAAAGGTCATATTTTGGCAAATAATTATTAGAGAAGACTGGCTATTTTTAAATGCTGCTGCAATGCAGCAGTCAAAATGTTAGCTGCATCATTCAGCAAGTAATGTGAATTGAGCACAGAGGATAAAACAGGAATTACAACTATGTCCTCTATTGTAATAAATAAAAAGAACTTGTCAGCATTCTTACAATACAGCTAGATCTCTGAGAAGAAAGCCAAGATATGAATCTTGGCTAGAAAGTTCTGGTTTAATCCAAAGTCATGCATGAGAATGACTCCTCATAACCAACACCAACTTATACACATTATCAACGGAAAATGATTCCTACAAAAGAAGCTAGCCATTAATTAATATCTTTGTCTTCTTGACAACTGCCAACAGACAGCTGTTCGAGGCAGTTCTTGGTATGTACTTAGGGAAGTTTTTAAAGCCTTACCCTCATCCACAGAAGCTATAAGGCCACTGTGCAAGGGGAGGTGTCTGTCTCTGGAGGGCGGGGAGAGGCAGTGGGTGGGAAGGACACTGTTAAGCAACAGAAAAGACTGTGGAGACACACACTTTCAAACCAAAGGTCAAACGCTTCCAACTCTGCTCACTTGGCACCTGCAGTGAGTGAGTAGCTTAGGACACCCTTACGCAGATCTTGGAGACTGGAAGAATTCACTAGTCAGAGCTTCCCTCTGGAACCTCAGAAGAGAGTAAAACTGTCGTGAAGACAAGAGGAGTGTCTATTTGGAAACAAAGGTCTGGGAGTGTCGACATCTTAGCGAGCTGAATGTGGCAGACAGGGGCGTTTGGAACACTGCAAGATGAATTCAGACCTCAGGCAGGACATCAGATATATTGTTTCGCAGGGAAAGGGATTTTCAGGATGAAGAGTGCATTTGGCTCTATGGAAAAATTCATAAACATCACCCAGAGCAAAATGTCAGAGGAACCACCCATCAGTTCTGTTTTTGTTGCTTAGTCAGAGCCCAAAGGTGCAGAACCAACAATGCCCTTTTTCCCTGGCTTAGAAAGCCAGCATATTTTACATTTCCAAAGCAGGAGTACTACATCCACGGATGCGCAAGGGCTCCCTGAGAACAAAGCACCAAAGAATTGGTGAGCACCATAAAATTTGATGCCAACTGATTCTCAGATTAAGTGAATTAAGTCAAAACCAGCTTGGCTGCAGATTTTAGTGGGAGACCTGAGGGTAAGCAAAGAGGTAAATAATATATAAATTAAGAATTTTAACCATGGAAAAACCAGAAATAGTTTTGCTTAAACCACATTCCAATCAGGATTGTAGATCTGCACGTCAGCCTTCAAATTGATTAATTCATTTCAACTTGTTAGCAGGATTCTGCAGAGGTGAGCAGGGATTTAGCTTAAAGAAGCAAAAGATTCATACTGCACTGCATCAAAATCCAGAAACGCCAAGCAAGGTTGAGAAAACTTACTTCTGAATGCCTCCCAAACACTACCTTGCTGCTACTTACCTTTTATAACCTGTAAAATCCAGATGAGAGGTGTTTAAGTGCAAAATATTGTTACTGAGATTCAAAACAGGAAAAAGGTATAACGTGCCCATTTTTATAAACCTTGTTTAAACAATTAATCTGTCTGATTTATAAAAGGGCTTGCCTTGGATTTATCACCCATAATCACTAGAAATTTGCAGAGCTTATATTTCTGCTTATGGGATATCAAGACATTAATTTTAAGCATTTTTCTTTCTGAAAAAGGTCCAATTTAGCAAACACTCAAAAACTGTACACAAATAAAAACATGGGTAGTGAGCTTTTTTATAAACAAGGAAATGCAAGTTCCATTTCATTATAAGGATTGTGGCAAAAAACGTAAACCAATGGAAACAGGAAACAAACCCAAGTTTACAATATTTGTCAAATTGAAAAACACTATTTTTACATGTTTTCAGATTACTTTTTCTAAATATCTAAGATAATGTGTTTAGTCCCTTAGTTTTTAAGAACCAAGTAACCATCAATAAAAAAAATTAGCAAACAGTACATGCAGACACCAGTAGGGTGATAAGAAATTAATATATTCATGCCTTAAAGAGAGGAAGGTAAAAAAACAAAGGCTTTGGAAATTTTAGAATAAATCTACTAAGACTTTTGTTCATGTAACACCAAAGAAAACAAACAAAAGCCCAAACCCTAACCAATTTGCTTAACAGGTCATGCAGGCAGGGTTTTTTCCCCCTCTCTTTGCATCATTCAACCTCTTTGACACATATGTGTCTTCACTGCAAACCAGGCAAAACCGAAAAGGTAACACATTTCCTGCATGCTGGTCAAATACCTGGACTCTGCGTTTACGAAACGATGACAACATGATGGAAAAATGTGGCGTCTGAAGAGGGAGGGGGAAGAGCAAGATAACAAGCTTCTAAGGGCAAACTGAACACAATAATTTCACAATGAAGAAAACAGATCTTTAAAAATATATGAATACAGGTAAAAATCAAATTTCAGCTATTTTCCCAGCGCCCTTCTCATTCTACAGAGCTTCTAAACCAGGAATTTAAAATGCAGAAAGAACCAAGGTTCTCTGGTCTGAGCAGATGTGCTGCCTTGGCCACGTCATACCCTCTTCTGGGTCTCAGTTTCCCAATTTTCAAATAATCCTGAATAATACTAAATATCCCTTTTAACACTAGACGTGCACTCCCCCAATCCACGTTCCGATAAATTAGCTGAGATTCCCAGTACTAGAGGATTTCTGTACCCCCTTCCATTCAGTAATAAAATAGCATAATTTCGTGAAGTCATCAGAAACAAGAACGAACTCAAGCTACAAAGATCGAATTTGGGCCTAGTTTACTGGGACATTTCCTTCACAAAATACTATTTCCTGTTCAAAACCCATACAAGAGGAGTATGCAGAAGAGGTGGAGGGAAGTACAAGCGCAGCTGCTCCTGCCCACTGGCCCCAAGCGATCAGTTCTGTGGGCCTCCTCTGCATTCCTGGAGTCGGCATTTGCCATCAGGGCGCTGCATTCTTCTACCTACTCCGACCACAGCTGATGGGCTGCAGCAGACCCACCGCACGACTAGCAGAGTCCTCGCATAGCCCATGGAGGATTGATTACAAGGCCGGATTCGTGCCCACTGTCCTTAGTGCAGGTTCAGCAATGACAGGACTGTGGACTACTCCTGACACCCGCGTCTCAGCATCTGCAGTCGCCCCCCGCCCCCGCCGCACCCACGCCCAATGGAAGAAGGCAGGTAAAGGAAAAGCAGAGGAAATTCTAACCCAGGGAACCAAAAGATATACTTAAAAACAGCTCTCCCCACCTAAACCTGTTCATGAGATTGCTTGACAAGCTCATATTGTGAGCCTGTGACATATCAGGTTGCTAATTATTCGATTCCTACAAACGCCCTGCCAAAGACCAAAAGCATATCGGAGAATGTTATCCAGCTGACCGTTTACTGCAAGTCGGCCTCACACCTGTCCAGCAGAGAGGAAATTCACCTTCTGAGTCTCGGCTCTCCATCTAGGTCCCTGGATAACAGCTAACACACTTTCAGGGTCCCTTTGAGTAATACTGGCCCAGTTACTAAAAAAGGCTTACTGTTAATTTCCTGCACAGAGGCCCTTACTGCAGCACGTTTTTATTTTCCTGCAGCACATTTTTAAAACTCGGACTTCAATTTGACCTTTTGAAAGCTGACATTAGCTGCAGACAAAAGGGAAAATACATGACTAGTCAGATGAGTTGGAACCTTGGCTGGATGGCTTCATACAGCTGAGTGTTCCCACCGCTGTTCTTCAGGTTTTCTGTTTCCTGGCTGTAGACACTCCCACCCTTCCATCTTTGACACATTCTGTTTTAGTTAAGTCCAATTGCTATGACGACGCAATTTCTCAACACATTCTGAAAATATTTCATATGGTCTCTCTTCTCTTCTTCCCTAACAGCCATCATGGTAAGTTCTTCTAAAATACCACGATGAAGACAGAACAAAGGGCCTACATAGTCTAGGATCTATTATACAAAAGAGATTTGACAAGGTGTTGGCCAGTTCAAGCATCATCTCAACCCAGCTTCCTGAGCTATTCAAGCTTTTAATTTAAAACATATTCAACCCTTAACCTTGACAAGCCCTTTGTTTAAAATACATTATAACCCAGTACCTCAGAGACTTTTAAAAGCAATTTTCTTTGGGAAGCATCTAATGAAATTCGCAGGGACTGCTTTCAAACAAAAGGCTGCTCTATCATTCAACACCGGCATGGCTGTAGAATTTCTGACAAATAATAATTATGTCCTCGACTCGAAAGACCCGGTCTCGGGGCAAGAAAAAAAAAAAAAAAGAACTCTAAGCTATTAAGTTATTTGGTTTGGGTCTCATACAAAGCAAGCGCCGCACCTACCTGCTATTTACAAGCAAATCACAGTTGGGTAAGAAAAATATGTTTATTACAGATAAGAAACGGAGATGGCCGGTCTCGGACCTTTCCGCCCAGAGAAGGCCAAGAACCGCCACACAGGATGAAATTAAGGTCAAAGAGCCCTTTACTCCCGGCTTTTCCTCCTTCAAGGGCTGGGCCGGCATTGCTGGTGGGGATTTGAGAAAAAGAGCTGCACAAGTCGCTCCCCACTGAGGGAAGGGATTGGGGGCGGTGGAGGGAGCGCTCTGCGGAGAGGGGGATGGAGAAACGATCCGGACCAGGAAGCCCCCGCCCCACCTGCCGCAGCCGGATGGAGCAGGGCGGGGCCGGAGCCAGGCTGGGCTGCGGGGAAGGACCTGGCGGCCTCGCCGCCCCCTCCGCCCAGTCAATGACATTCCAGCGGCCGGCGCCCAGGCTCGGCCCGGCTGCTCCTCCGCAGCCCACGCACCACAAGCCGGTCGCGGCCGGCTCGCCCGGTTCCCCGCCCGACGGAGGGAGCGGCGAGGCCGGCCGGGCTCACCTGTCCGCGCGCTGGCCCCGCCCTGCCCCAGGGGCCGTCGGGCTCCCCGCCCAGGGGTCGGCCGCCCTCGGGCCTCGCTCCCGCCCTGAGTTCGCCCGCTCCCCCTCTCACCGGCTCCTGGGGGTGAGGGCAGTGGGTGCGTCGGGCCGGGGGTGCTGGAGGAACCGACGGGGCTCAGCGGCCTCCGTTCCTCCCCGTTCGCTCCGCAGCGGGTAGTGACGGCGGCGCGCGCGCCCCGCCTCTTTTATAGGCGGCCACGCGCGTTCCGGCAGCGGGCGGTCGCGAGCTCGGGGGAAGCGCCGCAGCGCGGCGCGAGGGGCGGGGGCGAGCGCCGGCCAACCAAAGGGGGCGGAGCTCCCGCCTGCTCGCTGCCTGATCACCCGGCGGAAAGGGCCGAGCGCTCCCGGAAAGAGCCGAAGCGGCGATGCGGCGGAAGAGTCGAGCCCCGGGAGGGCCGCGGGAGGGCCGCGGGAGGGCCGCGGGAGGGCCGCAGGAGGGTGGGGAAGGAAGAGTGCGCGCGCCAGGGGTGGGGGTTGATGGTGCAGTGGAGTCGCTGCCTCCGCCCAGGCGGGCAGAGATGCTCCGGCCGCACCGCCCTCCCCGCAGCTGGCATCCTCCAATCTTGCCCCTCCCCGCCCTGCAGAGAATCTTCGCCAGCCACCCCTCCGCCCCTGGGAGCCCTTCCAGGACTGCAGCGAAGGGCGGGGCAGGGCCATCGCCGCAGTCTGGCAGGGGATGCTGCGCGTCCCAGCCGGAAAAACGCCCAGTCCCAAAGGGTGAGATCACCCGTGTGTTGTTCTTCCTCCTTCCCCCTTTCCCTAGGAGAAGGCTGGTGCCGGGGCCCCAAGTCAGCCTTCTCTGGTGGGAGTTGGGGTCAAGAAACCGAGGATGATTTGGGACTCCGGGTTTGAGAAGGTGGTAAGAAAAGGCCGAATCCGATCATAAAAAATAAAGTCGACTAATTCGGTGTTTATGTCTGTCATTCCGAGATTTGAAGAGTTAATAATTTCTTATATTCTTACATCAAAAGCTTTCGGACAGCTCAGCAGTGGAATAGGATGCATTCGTTGTATTTTATAAATGAGACATTGATTCTACTCGCCATTATTAATTGACCTTTCCTTTTGTACCAAGCACTATGCTATGTGTGTTACCTTTTTAAAAAATCTTTTTGCAATAATTTTATGATTTAGGTATTATTTCCTCATTTTACAAAAGAGCCCTGACATGGAAGCTAGGTCTCTTGCCCTGGATCAGGCAGCTAGCAAGAGGAAAAGCAAGGATTTGAATCCAGGCAGTCAGAACCTTCTCTTAAACAGTGTGCTATACTGCCTTGCCGTAGGAAAGGGAGGCATTGTGATGGTGGATGCTGGAATGCTGAGAAAAGAAAAACAGAGGATTTCTGGAATTTCTGTTCCTTACAGTCTTAGCAGTTTAAGGGCCTGGCTCTGTAGCTAGAAGCCCTCAAGTAGGACGCCCTTTCCCCACCCCCATGACAGCTGGGCGACAGCCATAGAGAGTAGCATCCAGATCGTTCCTGTGCAGTCAGGCAGACCAGGGCCTCTGCAGCTCAGGAAGGCCTCAGCCTCCTGGTTACCAAGCACTCTCCCCTTTAAATAAATATAAAGGCACTAGGCACTGCACCAGAACTTGGGCCCGGGCCCAGCCCTGCGCTTCTTGGTCCTCAGTAGTTTGGCTTCTTCCCTGTGCCTGGGATCTGTAATCGGGTTTCTGAGCTGCTCCGGCTGGAGCCCTGATAATGAGGAAAAACTCCCCTATTCCCTTACTCTACCAGAGTGCAGAGAAAGAAAAGGAGTGGCCACACCCCAGAAGCGGCTTTACAGAATCTGGAGGAAAGACACAGGAGCTGAGAGGCATTTCCTGCAATCCTCCATGTAGAGAAAACAGGACCGGGTAACTCCTGCCTGGGGTGTGCATTTCTGGGAACAGCTGATGGCGTCTTCTCCAGTGGGTAGCAGCAAAATGTTTAACCAAATACTCAGCTCTGGGTACAAAATGGCTAACACAATCATAGCTCTCCAGAATTTCCAAGACCGTCTGCTCCAGCAAAGAACGGGGCTCAAGGCTGTGGACAGGAGCTGCAAAAAAGGAAGTATTTTTCTTTTATATCAATCTGGCCTCCTAGTGAAATGGGGGTTTTGCTTTTACCAGGCGCAAAACAGATTTGAGATCTTAGAGACAGCTTCTGTATTGATACAGAAATGAAAGTCTTATTTGTCGATCCTTTGTCTGATCTGAGACATGGCCAAAACCCAGTGCCTCCAGCCCTGTGTAGTGCCCACCCACTCACCCACCCCATCCGCATTTGGCACTGGAAATGAGACATTTAGAAAGCCCTTCTTCCTGTGTTCTACTGTCTGCCTACCTCACCTCCCACCAATTTCACCATATGCCTGACACTCTGCTAGGTGTGGGGAAGGAGATGATAAAGCAGACACTGGCTTTCTTTGTTTTCTGAGAGCTGCTCATTCAGAACAAAAACAAAAACAAAAAAGGGCAGCATAGCGGCTCTGTAACCAATCTAGTCATGTCCATCCCATCCTCTTGCAAAGGCGGGGGTACGGTTAGGACTGAATTCCGAGCTCCTTTTTCTTTCTTCTGTTTTTGGCTGTGCTTTGGGGCTTGTGGGATCTCAGTTCCCTGACCAGGGACTGAACCTGGGCCACGGCAGTGAAAGCCTGGAATCCTAATCACTAGGCCACCAGGGAACTCCCCCAAGCTCCTTTTTCTATTCTAGCCGTTCTAGGAAGGTTTGATATGTGCCCTAAGCTTAGGCATTTAGGTAGTCCCAATACCTTTCCGAGTCATTTGAGAGGTCAACCATTGGGATAATCTCTCTCTTTCTCTAACACACACAAACACACACACGCGCACACACACACACACACACACACACACGAAAGTTAACAGGCAAGCACCACTCTTTTATCCCCTCCCAAGAAGGGAGTCGATTGGGAAGTCACCCTGGCAGGTGCACTGTACTTCTTCCCAGATGAGATTCTGCAGTGTCAGAGCTGGCAAGGAATAGCACAGATCTTCAAAACAGTGACTGGAAGAACCTTGAAGACATTCTGCTAAGTGGAATAAACCAGACACAAAAGGACAAATATTGTATGATGCCACTTACAGGAGAACCCTAGAATAGTCATATTCACAGAGAGAAAGTGGAGCTGGGGTTGCCAGGGCCTGTGGGGATGGGAAAATGGGGAGCTAGTATTTAAGGGGTACAGAGTTGCAGTTTTGCAAGATGAGAAAGTTCTGGAGATGGATGGTGTTGATGGTTAACACAACAGTGTGAGTGTGCTTGATGCCAGACAACTAACTGTACACTTAAAAATGGTTTAAACTGTAAATTTTATGTTAAATTTTAAACTGTAAATGTTACATTACTTTACAATGACTGCCTCTGAAATCAGGGGCCACATTAGAGAAGAGGCCTGATAGCTGCTGGGAACATGGACTTGACAGGCTAGTTTGCCTAAGAGGACCGTAAGTGACAGCAGAAATGTGAGCCCCTCACTCCCCTGGCACATCTTCCTAATCCAGCTGGTTTATTTCCCGTATGTACTCTCGCGGGACCACCTTTTAAGCCCCATCAGTCTCTCTCCTTCCTATTCATCCTGAACACACAGAATTAGTTTCATAAACCATGTGAAACCTTCTCAAAAAATTCTAGTAGCAAACTTCCCTGGTGGTGCAGTGGTTAAGAATCCGCCTGCCAACGCAGGGGACACGGGTTCGAGCCCTGGTCCGGGAAGATCCCACATGCTGCGGAGCAACTAAGCCCGTGTGCCACAACTACTGAGCCTGTGCTCTAGAGCCCGTGAGCCACAACTACTGAGCCCACGAGCCACAACTACTGAAGCCCATGTGCCACAACTACTGGAGCCCCCGTGCCTAGAGCCCGTGCTCTGCAACAAGAGAAGCCACTGCAATGAGAAGCCCGCGCACCGCAGCCAAGAGTAGCCCCCGTTCACTGCAACTAGAGAAAGCCCGTGCAGCAATGAAGACCCAACGCAGCCATAAATAAATAAATAAAATTCTAGTAGCTTCCCACTGCCTACCGAATCACCCAAACGATTTTATTTTATTATTTTTTTATATAAATATTTTAATTATTTATTTTTTTTTAAAAAAAATTTATTTATTTACTTATTTTTGCTGTGTTGGGTCTTTGTCTCTGTGCGAGGGCTTTCTCCAGTTGCGGCAAGCGGGGGCCACTCTTCATTGCGGTGCGCGGGCCTTTCACTATCGCGGCCTCTCTTGTTGCGGAGCACGGGCTCCAGACGCGCAGGCTCAGTAATCGTGGCTCACGGGCCCAGTTGCTCCGCGGCATGTGGGATCTTCCCAGACCAGGGCCCGAACCCGTGTCCCCTGCATTGGCAGGCAGACTCTCAACCACTGCGCCACCAGGGAAGCCCTTATTTATTTTTGTCTGCGTTGGGTCTTCCTTTGCTGCACGTGGGCTTTCTCTAGTTGCGGCAAGCAGGGGCTGCACTTCATTGCGGTGCGTGGGCTTCTCATTGCAGTGGCTTCTCTTGTTGCAGAGCACGGGCTCTAGGCACGCAGGCTTCAGTAGTTGTGGCACGTGGGCTCAGTAGTTGTGGCTCGCAGGCTCTAGAATGCAGGCTCAGTAGTTGTGGCACACAGGCTTAGTTGCTCCACGACATGTGGGATCTTCCTTGACCAGGGATCGAACCCGTGTCCCCTGCATTGACAGGAGGATTCTTAACCACTGTGCCACCGGGGAAGTCCCCACCCAAACTATTTTAATAGAGATTCCGGAGCCTCCACAAACTTTCCACATTATTATTTAGCATATTATATTATTATTATAGTAGCATTATTTCCTACTGCTCTTCTCTAGGCCTGAGCTTAGCCACTTCCTAAACAGGTTATTTATTCTTCCAACATCATGCTTTTGCTCATACTTTCCCCCTAAATTAGAATGTCCTTCTTTCCTAACACCCACTCCTCATTTCTGACAAATCTCACCCATTTTGAGTTTATGTAAGTAGAACCTTTCTGGAAGAGCAGTTTGGCGATATGGATCAGCATATGAAATTTGCATGCCACTTGACACAACGTTATATTTAGGAATACAACCTAAGAAGGTAGAAAATATATTTAAGAATGTTAATAACTGTAAAAAAAAGAATTAGAAGCAGCTAGTCACCAACTGAAAAATGGTTAAGATTCATTAATTCAAGACTATATTGGTGATATAGTTCATACTGATTGACTTGAAAAATATCTAAGATGTTACTGAACAGTGGCAGTTACTTAAGAGCTATTTACTTAAGAGCTATATTTGTATATCCATGTATATATGCACAGAGATGATTAAAGAGATGTTCACAGTGGGTACCTAGAATCAAAGGCTTTTTGGACTTTTTTATCTCCTTTTAAAAAATTTACAGATAGTTTTAAGTATCTGGATCAAGTACTATCTCAAGATACTTTCTTGACCATCCTAACCTCCAACTAAAGCATTTCAAAAAGTATATTCTCAGAAATACTAGTCCCAAGAGAAGCTCAAGAGTTCCGTGGTAAGCTTGGGAAACAATATAAACTCTTGGAGGTTAATTCAAAGTATCATAGTTAAGGCACCAAAAAGTCCTGCAAGAAAAGTCCTTTTTCTTTTCTTTATAATCTAAACATTTTATTATGGAAGATTTCAAAGATAAACCTAGAAAATGGAATAGTACAATGAACCTCCATCTGCTCATTACTTCAACAATTGTCAACACCCTGCCATTCTTATTTCATATAGTACTTCACCTAGTTTACCTTTAACACAGTAGCTGCCAAACTTCTTTGCTGAATTCTTTTTTAGGATCCTGCAGAAAAACTTCCTGGACAAAGCTGACCTAAATGAAATGGAGCTATCTTCTGCACTATGGTAACTTTTAGTTCAAACCATCAAGCACTCCAAGTTTGTAAATCACATTCTCCATTGAATTAAAATTCTACCCCCAGTCACCTACTTCACGTTAAGTAGGAAGCATTTTGCAAAACCTGTTTATTTTTTTTAAATATTTATTTATTTATTTGGCTGCCATCGGGTCTTAGTTGCGGCACACAGGATCTTTGATGCAGCACACGGGATCTTTTGTTGTGGCACACAGGATCTTTGATGCAGCACACGGGATCTTTTGTTGTGGCACGCAGGCTCCAGAGTGTGCAGGCTCAGTAGTTGCGGCACGTGGGCTTAGTTGCTCTGTGGCATGTGCGATCTTACTTCCCCGACCAGGGATTGAAACTGCATCCCCTGCATTGAAGGTGGATTCTTAACCACTGGACCACCAGGGAAGTCCAGCAAAACCTGTTTGGAGTCAACTTTCCATCCCTGCTACAGGTTGATGGCTTCAAGGTCACCTTGGCATCACCGTCCTGTTTTCAGGGTTGTAGGTTCTAGAGCTTGAATTTGTCACCTCATCAGAATTGTAGGCCTGATTTTGTTGTTGTTGTTTGTTTTTTTAAGTGGGGGAGAGGATTATCTTTTTTTTTTAATATGTTTATTTATTTATTTTTGTCTGTGTTGGGTCTTCGTTGCTGCACATGGGCTTTTTTCTTTAGTTGCGGTGAGCGGGGGCTACTCTTCCTTGCGGTGTGCAGGCTTCTCATTGCGGTGGCTTCTCTTGTTGCGGAGCGTGGGCTCTAGGCGTGCAGGCTTCAGTAGTAGTGGCATGTGGGCTCAGTAGTTGTGGCTTGCGGGCTCTAGAGCTCAGGCTCAGTAGTTGTGGCGCATGGGCTTAGTTGCTCTGCGGCATGTGGGATCTTCCCGGGCCAGGGCTCGAACCCATGTCTCCTGCATTGGCAGGTGGATTCCCAACCACTGCGCCACCAGGGAAGTCCCAGCAAAACCTGTTTAGAGTCAACTTTCCATCCCTGCTACAGGTTGATGGCTTCAAGGTCACCTTTGGCATCACCGTCCTGTTTGCAGGGTTGTAGGTTCTAGAGCTTGAATTTGTCACCTCATCAGAATTGTAGGCCTGATTTTGTTGCTGTTGTTTGTTTGTTTTTTAAATGGGGGAGAGGATTATCTTTTAATTTTGAAATAATTTCAAATTTGTAAAAAATTACAAGAGTAATAGAAAGAAATCCCATACACCCTTCATCCGGATTCCCCAATTTGTTAACAATTGACCACATTTGCTCTATTATTCTGATGGTATATACTTACACATACACACACACGTGTAGATATTTTCCCCCTGAATCATTTGAGAATAAGTTGCATGCCCAGTCACCCCTAAGTACTTTAAGAACAAGTACTTTTATTTTTATAACCACAATACAATGATCAAAGTCAGGAAATTAATGTTGACATAATACTGCTATCTAACATACAGATCTTATTCAAGTTTTGCTAATTGTCCCAACATCCTTTACAAGACAAACACACAGAAAGATCTTTTTTTTCCTGGACCAGGTTCCAATCCAGCATCATGTACTACATTTAGTGTAAACATCCTGAAGGAGCTAAAAGAAAAATGTTTCTTGAATACATCATCTGTGTAGACTGATATTTACAGTAAATGGAGCCTGGCTGTAAACTAAATGATATTATAAATTCCTCTATAATGGGTGTTTCTGTAAATCCATCACATAGCTGGGAGACCATAGCTCTCATCTGCTTTCTGCAGGTCCACAGGACCTAGTATCAGGGATTCATTAACGGCACAGAGAAAAGGGAAGTGAATGGCCAAGCCTGATAAGGCACCTGTGGGAAGCTCTGTAGCTCTTTTTTCCTGGCACTGAGATAGAAGACATCCAAACCTAATTACGTCACTGCTATCACCACAGGAAGCTTGAGAAGTGGGGGAAAGCTCCTAGCATGTGGGTGGGAAACCTCCAGAACAACTCCATTCTTCTATCCAAGGGATGTGTTGGGTTTCTCTCCCATTGGAATTTCCAATTCATCATCAAATTTGCTTTAAAATGATGTAGGACAGGATTTCCCTGGTGGCGCAGTGGTTGAGAATCCGCCTGTCAATGCAGGGGACACTGGTTCAAGCCCTGGTCTGAGAAGATCACACATGCCGCGGAGCAACTAAGCCCATGCGCCACAACTACTGAGCCTGCGCTCTGGAGCCCGTGAGCTACAACTACTGAAGCCCATGCTCTGCAACAAGAGAAGCCACCGCAGTGAGAAGCCCACGCATGACAATGAAGAGTAGCCCCTGTTCGTTGCAACTACAGAAAGCGCAGCAACGAAGACCCAACGCAGCCGAAAATAAATAAATAAATAAATAAATGATGTAGGACAATGATAAGACAAAAATATGGGCACTCAGCCTAAGAAATGAGGTCAAACTTGAAAGGAGGCAAGCAGGCAAGTGAGCGCTTGAATTTAAAGACAGATGCAGTCCTTGGTATTCTACTCTTAGAAATCTGATGCTAGTAACCACCAGGAGTCACCACTATCGGCCAGCAATCTCTACCTCTGGAGGCAACGCTATCCGTGAGTATCGAAAACCTGGCCTCCCTGATGCTCTCCTTTCTTGGTTTACCATCAAGAACCCAATAGGAATACCAAGCATTAAATGACATGTGCAACACTTGTTAAACATGTCTAGAGAAAGAAGATTCAAATATTCTAAGAGGTGTTTGCTATGGAGTGGTACAAATTCAAAGTGGAGGAGACCTTAGAGATCATCTTGTCCAGTGATTTTTTTATATTTCATTTTTGGCAGAACTTTCCCATATATAATCTTACAAAGAACTCCAATATATACAGCACATAAAGCAAAAAGGCTGTGGCAGAGAGAATCCCAGCGTTCCATGCAGGCCCATTAGTCCTATTAAAGGCTGTGCAAATGTGAGCTGCTTAACTCCAGTAAGAGGCAGTGCTCACCTCCTGGTTCCATTTTCATAATTACTAATAGAACAGCTTTCCAGCAGATGGCAGTAGTAGGAAGGGAAGCCTTTTAAAAATTTGCACAAAGCCTCCATATGCTGACTGACTATACAGCTGAGCCCCATACACTCAACACCCTGAAGTCAGTGCTTCCCAAGTTGTTCCGTCATGATGCACAGAAAATGCCATTTGTAAAGCACAGGTAGAGAGAGGAAGTGCAAATGGCCACGGGCCCCATGGGCTACAGAGATCAGTGGGCTATGACACACAGCAGGGAAGCTCTGCCCTAAGGCACTGCTACTGAGCACAATTTGAAAACTACTCATCTGGTGACTGGTTCAATTCTTGCGTTTCGCAGGTGGGGATACTGAGGTTCAGAGAGTGGATGACCCACTCAAGGTCACAAACCTAAAAGTGAATTGAAAATCTGAAAGATGCCACCAGAAAACTAGTAGAACTAATCAATGAATTTGGTAAGGTTGCAGGATACAAAACTAATGCACAGAAATCTCTGGCATTCCTATACACTAACAATGAAAGATAAGAAAGAGAAATTAAGGAAACAATCCCATTTACCATCGCGACAAAAAGAATAAAATATCTAGGAATAAACCTACCTAAGGAGGCAAAAGACCTGTACTTAGAGAACTATAAAACACTGATGAAAGAAATCAAAGATAACATGAACAGATGGAGACATATACCATGCTCCTGGATTAGAAGAATCAATATTGTGAATATGACTATACTACCCAAGGCAATCTACAGGTTCAATGCAATCCCTATCAAATTACCAATGGCATTTTTCACAGAACTAGACAAGAAATTTTACAATTTGTATGGAAACACAAAAGACCCTGAATAGCCAAAGCAATCTTAAGAAAGAAAAATGGAGCTGGAGGAATCAGGCTCCTGGACTTCAGACTATACTACAAAGCTACAGTAATCAAGACAGTATGGTACTGGCACAAAAACAGAAATATAGATCAATGGAACAGGACAGAAAGCCCAGAGATAAACCCACGCACATATGGTCACCTTATCTTTGACAAAGGAGGCAAGAAAATACAATGGAGAAAAGACAGCCTCTTCAATAAGCGGTGCTGGGAAAAATGGACAGCTACACATAAAAGAATGAAATTAGAACACACCCTAACACCATACACAAAAATAAACTCAAAATGGATTAAAGACCTAAATGTAAAGGCCAGACACTATAAAACTCTTAGAGGAAAACATAGGAAGAACACTCTATGACATAAATCACAGCAAGATCCTTTTTGACCCATCTCCTAGAGAAATGGAAATAAAAACAAAAATAAACAAATGGGACATAATGAAACTTAAAAGCTTTTGCACAGCAAAGGAAACCATAAACAAGATGAAAAGACAACCCTCAGAATGGGAGAAAATATTTGCAAACGAATCAACAGACAAAGGATTAATCTCCAAAATACATAAGCGCTCATAAAGCTCAACAACAACAAAAAACAAACAACCCAATCCAAAAATGGGCAGAAGACCTAAACAGACATTTCTCCAAAGAAGATATACAGATGGCCAACAAATACATGCAAAGATGCTCAACATCACTAATTACTGAGAAATGCAAATCAAAACCACAATGAGGTATTAACTCACATTGGGCAGAATGGCCATCTCAAAAAATTTAGGAACAATAAATGCTGGAGAGGGTGTGGAGAAAAGGGAACCTTCCTGCACTGTTGGTGGGAATGTAAATTGATACAGCCACTATGGAGAACAGTATGGAGGTTCCTTAAAAAACTAAAATAGAACTACCATATGACCCAGCAATCCCACTACTGGGCATATACCCTGAGAAAACCATAATTTAAAAAGAGTCATGTACCACAATGTTCACTGCAGCACTATTTACAAAAGCCAGGACATGGAAGCAACCTAAATGTCCACCAACAGATGAATGGATAAAGAAGATGTAGCGCATATATACAATGCAATATTACTCAGCCATAAAAAGGAAGAAAATTGAGTTATTTGTAGTGAGGTGGATGGACCTAGAATCTGTCATACAGAGTGAAGTAAGTCAGAAAGAGAAAAACAAATACTGTATGCTAACACATATATATGGAATTTAAAAAAGTGGAAGTGATGAACCTAGTGGCAGGGCAGGAATAAAGACGCAGACATAGAGAACGGACTTGAGGGCACGGGGGCAGGGGGGGAAGGGGAAGCTGGGATGAAGTCAGAGAGTAGCACTGACGTATATACAGTACCAAAGGTAAAATGGATGGCTAGTGGGAAGCTGCTGCATAGCACAAGGAGATCAACTCGATGCTTTGTGACGACCTAGAGGGATGGGATAGGGAGGGTGGAAGGAAGATGCAAGAGGGAGGAGATATGGGATATATGTATACATACAGCTGATTCACTTTACTGTACAGCAAAAACTAACACAACATTGTAAAGCATTTATATTCCAATAAAGATGTGAAAAAAATTTTTTTAAAAAGTGAATTGAACCCAAGTCTCTAGACTCCTTCCCCAGTGTTCATTCCATTGTGTCCACATCAAAAGACTTTAATTCTTTCCCATCTGCTAGATAAAACAGGGTCAGTTATTGGTATATAATTCCACAAAAGAAATGACAGAAAAAAAGCAGCTTTCCCAAGGTGAAGGTCAAGAAGACAAAAAAGGGAAAAACATACCACTCTATACCTAGACTCGGGCACCACCATGCCCCTTATGATTTACACAGCTCCAGGTACAGGAAGTTGATCATACTGAACCGACTAGATACCAGCAAGGGGTTTTTAAAAATCAAGCTTTATTACTTATCTTTTGGCACTACAGTCAATAATTCACAGAATGGGTTGCTTCGAGCGACTCAAAATTACCAGGGAATCCTCCACAACAAACACACCCCACATACAACATTTACTACAGAGGAATAGATCCAAGAGAATGAGTCTTTCCATAAAGCAAATCTCAACTCTTATCTGAACAGCCAGACTCTGGATTTTTGTAGTGGCTTTAGTCAGGCAAATCTATCATCATTCATTACTCAGAACATGTAAAAAAAATTATAAGGCAGTTCTCAATTCTTCCCCAACATCTTTATTAAACCCCTGATTCATTGCTTATGGATGCTCAGCTCATGTACAATGTTGCAAGCTCCATCTCAGCCCATCTTGATTCAAATTGAAAAACAAAGTTTGGTTCATGCATCCGGAGCCATCCAGGAACCAAATTCCAAAGTAAGAGGACAAACAGTGCTTCCTGGTTCAATATAACATGTGTTAATAGTCCTAATCCCAGACGCTAAGCTACCTCCGATGCAATTTGGGACTGACTTAGCCCATGTCTACACCAGGCGTTTCTTCTGAATTTATAATTACTTCACAAGCTGACTAAGGCAAAACAAACATAACCCAGTCCTGCATGTGAGGGTTTGGGCCTCATTTATTAACTGCTACTTTAAAGGTGACCTTGAGTCTTTGCTCCTCCTGGGAATTATTCTGAATGGGGACAGCATGTGGGGAGGGGCTGGGGTGTGGTGGTGGAGGGAAAACCACTTCAGCTCAGAGTGAAATGGTCAAGGTATTAACCTACCTTCTGAAAGATACTAGAGACAAAGGAAATCAAGGGTGAGATCAAGTGCTAAACTCTTCTCCTAATTTTGTTTTCAAATTTTTTGCAGAAATGAGAAAGGTCAATTCTGCTTACTCTGTCATGCGGACCCCTTTAAGGAGTCATCATATCTACTAAAGGACCTCTTAGATTTGTGACCCATGAAAATCTGCTCTCCTAGTCACAAGATACAAATACACAAAACACATATTGACATGACTTCTCCCAAATACAGCTGTCTTCAGTTGCTTTATTATTGTCCCTTTGCAACAAAATGGTGATGGTGGGCGATGGAGTAACATCAGGAACGCCAGAAGGAGGAAGTCAGAAAGCCCTTGGGGAGAGGAATCTCCTTGCGCTGCAAACATTTCTGGTCAGGGAAAGACAAAGAAAACAGAATGATTCTCTGATAACACTGCTTCCAACACTTAAAGTTTGGAAGAAACTTTGAGGGACAGCAAGTGGAAGTAAGTCCTATGGATGTAGTACATATATAGCCAATGGAATATTACTCAGCCATAAAAAAACCCAAAATAATGCCATTTGCAGCGATGTGGATGGATCTAGAGATTGTCATACTGAGTGAAGTAAGTCAGAGAAAGACAAATATCATATAATATCGCTTATATGTGGAATCTAAAAAAATAGTACAAATGAACTTCTTTACAAACCAGAAATAGAGTCACAGATGTAGAAAACAAACTTATGGTTATGAGGTGGGGGGAGGGATAAATTGGTTGATTGGGACTGACATATACACACTATATAAAATAGATAATAAGAACCTACTATATAGCACAGGAAACTACTCAATACTCTGCAATGACGTATATGGGAAAAGAGTCTAAAAGAGAGTGGATATATGTTTATGTATAACTGATTCACTGTGCTATACAGCAGAAACTAACACAACATTGTAAATCAACTATACTCCAATAAAAATTAATTGAAAAAAAAAAAAAAAAAGGTTTTCTATAAGACTTCTCCTTCTGCATGAATTGCAGCGGAGGACAAATGCCAGGGTATTGTTAATGTCCATCCCACTCTCATCTCCCACAGCCTGGCCTCACCTTTCACTACTGCAATTTCCCCAACTGGGCTACTGGAAACTGGAAGTCAGTTGGCTGTCTTGGCAGACGTACCACAGAGTTCTCAATGATCCGTCAAAATTCACCTCTTAAAGTTTTTTGGCACTTGGAAAAAGGAGAGGAGTCTGGCTCAAACTGCAGTCTGTTCTCGTGGAGAAAAGTGACCACACCTACCTGTCCCCTAGACCTGAGACTGAGAAAAGAACCTTGGCCAACATGCAAAAAGTGTATCAGTGAGATAAGATTCATTACATATATTTTATTCGTCTCTTAGGAGAGCTTTTCCCCACGGGCAGTGTGGACAACGACGCGTAGGAAGACGATGAAATGGCAGCCCTTAAGGTGAAGAGGGGTTGATGGACTAAAAAGTAGGTTCGGAAAAATCAAAGAGGAAGAGACCGCAGTCAGAGTCTGGATGTGCAAGACACGTCGGACACAGGTGCACTGGAGGTCAACAGTCTGGGACGTGCTGGTCTAAGGGCATCTTACCTCCAAGAACTGCTTGAGGCGTATGAAGGAACCCATCTGTCCTGAGCTGGTGATGGCTTCAATCCTACAGGGAGAGAAAGAAGACAGGTGAGTCACACCTATGACTCACACTTATCTTTTGGAGGAGTTAAGAGACCTGCTGATCTGGAGGAAGGGGCAGATCAAACGACTCACAGACATGTCTTCTAAACTGGATGCTGTCACTCTACTAAATGGTCTCAACATTTTTTTCTTTTCTTTTCTTTTTTCTTTTTTCATGCCCCCTGCAGTGGAAGCACAGAGTCTTAACCACTGGACCGCCAGGGAAGTCCCTCAACATTTTTTTCAAGTAAGTGGATGAAGGAGAAAAGAGCACTGTTCCTTTCCAAGGTCTTTGTGACCAGGTGGGATGGGCGCTGCCAATGCCTTTCCCCACTTTGAAAGGCCAGTGAGTTGAGAGGAATGAGAAGGGTCCTTGAAGGTGAATGCCACAACAGAGTCAAGCAAACTGGCTGACCAATCAGTTTCACCAACTGATTTACTGAGGGGGTTTGCCTCCTTGGTTTCATTCATGACTGCATGTAAGCACCATCCCAGATTATCTGGGGGAGTTTAGAAAAGAAGAGAGTTTAAAAAATGTCAGGTATCTGAATCCAAGATCTTCCTAATTTGTTTTTTTTATTTAGTCAACAATATTTAAGAGAGACTTGAGAAGCGTTTATTCAAATAACAAAGAGGAGAAGGACGGGAGCAGATGTTACACGTAACACAGGTGCTTAACTGAGTCAGAAACAGCATGTAACAGCAGCCACGGTATCTGACGTCATAAGTTTTCACCTACCAAATCCCCTGGTGTCTACTCAACAAGTCTAATACCTGGGGAAGTAGTCCTCTTTGATGAGAAGTATCATCTTCCAGAACTGGAGCTGGTACTGCTTCATGAGGGCATTCCCACACACCTAGAGGGGAAGGTGGGCACCATCAGAGCAGAGAATGAAAATTCACACTCATATGAGAGATCCATAAAGGACAATCAGACCTTTGCCTTTTGTTCCTATCAAGAATTTCAACCACAATGCCACTTAGCCAGCTAAGCAAGGGAATTAAAATCCAGCTTTCTTCTGAAGCATTTCTCATATATGGTAATACCTCCATTTAACCAGACTGCCAGGTAGCCAGGTGTTTCAGAAAACGTGAATCAAACTTAACTTACTATTGATTCTATGGAACAGGATAGAAAGCCCAGAGATAAATCCACGTACCTATGGTCAACTAATCTATGACAAAGGAGGCAAGGATATACAATGGAGAAAAGACAGTCTCTTCAATAAGTGGTGCTGGGAAAATTGGACAGCTATAGGTAAAAGAATGAAATTAGAACACTCCCTAACACCATACACAAAAATAAACTTAAAATGGATTCTAGACCTAAATGTAAGACCAGACACTATAAAACTCTTAAAGGAAAACATAGGAAGAACACTCTTTGACATAAATCAGAGCAAGATCTTTTTTGATCCACCTCCTACAGTAACGGAAATAAAAACAAAAATAAACAAATGGAACCCAATGAAACTTAAAAGCTTTTGTAAAGCAAAGAAAACTACAAACAAGATGAAAAGACAACCCTCAGAATGGGAGAAAATATTTGCAAACGAATCAATGGACAAAGGATTAATCTCCCAAATATATAAACAGCTCATGCAGCTCAATACTAAAAAAACAAACAACCCAATCCAAAAATGGGCAGAAGACCTAAATAGACATTTCTCCAAAGAAGACATACAGATGGCCAAGAAGCACATGAAAAGCTGCTCAACGTCACTAATTATTAGAGAAATGCAAATCAAAACTACAATGAGGTATCACCTCACACCAGTTAGAATGGGCATCATCAGAAAATCTACAAACAACAAATGCAGGAGAGGGTGTGGAGAAAAGGGAACCCTCTTGCACTGTTGGTGGGAATGTAAATTGATACAGCCACTATGGAGAACAGTATGAAGGTTCCTTAAAAAACTAAAAACAGAATTACCATATGACCCAGCAATCCCACTACTGGGCATATACCCAGAGAAAACCATAATTCAAAAAGACACATGCACCCCAATGTTCATTGCAGCACTATTTACAATAGCCAGGTCATGGAAGCAACCTAAATGCCCATCGACAGATGAATGGATAAAGAAGATGTGGCACATATATACAATGGAATATTACTCAGCCATAAAAAGGAACGAAATTGGGTCATTTGTAGAGACGTGGATGGATCTAGAGACTGTCATACAGAGTGAAGTAAGGCAGAAAGAGAAAAACAAATATCGTATATTAACGCATATATGTGGAACCTAGAAAAACGGTACAGGTGAACCTGTCTGCAGGGCAGAAATAGAGACACAGATGTAGAGAACAAACATATGGACACCAAGGGGGGCAAGTGGCTGGGGATGGTGGTGGTGGTATGAATTGGGAGACTGGGATTGACATATATACACTAATATGTATAAAATGGATAACTAATAAGAACCTGCTGTATAAAAAATAAATAAAATAAAGTTCAAAAAAACCCAACCAAACAAAAAAAAACTTTACTATTGATTCTAAAGGTATGACATACTTCCCATATTGTGACTTCAGGAGCTTTAAGGTGACTAGAAACTGTTGGCGTTATAGGCCAAATGGTCCCAGATTTGTTATGGCATGTGCCCCAAGCCTTTATTCTTTAAGAACTGTCTCCTTTCCACAGAAACCCTTACCCTTTCCCTATAGTGGGTCCCTAATAGGCAGTTAGGACTATACGGAGCCTTCTAGATGAGACTGGTGCCTGACCCACGCTGGTTAATCATATTTTCTCTCCTGGGAATTAGCAATCACAATGGTGGGACATTAGTCCCATTACACTGGGTGACCACACTGAGGCTGAGGGATATAGCCCAGGATGGCATCTTCTCCACTATGCACAGAAAACTTCAGAAAGTTGGCTTATAGAGCAAGAAGGAGGCAACCTGCAGGAAGAGCAGACATGAAAGACCACGTGGTTCCAGAGGGAGGCTGCCTTGCTACCTGGTGACATTCCAGTTCCTGGTTCCAGGCCCTGATGAGATTCAACCGCACATCTTACCCTTGATTCTGGAGTGAGTCACTTCTATATCCCTAAAACAAATTCCTTTTCACTTGTACTGGGATGTACAGTTTTCTGTTCTTTAGAACGAGAAGACAACCACACAGAGAAGGAAAGTACACTGGGAAGAAAAATCAAAAGCTAGGTTTGTCTTGGGGATCAGGAAAAAATTTATGACACTGGACCCTAATGCTGTCCACCATTAGTCTCTATTTCTTTTTTTTTTTTAGCTCCTAAAATCCTTGTAATTTCCTAAGTGATAAAGGTAAAAAGAGTATCTTTTGTCGTATATATATTTATGTATTTTTAAAATTTTTTGGCTATGCGGCATGTGGGATCTTAGTTCCCTGACCAGGGATTGAACCTGCGCCTTCGCAGCAAAAGCACAGAGTCCTAACCACTGGACCGCCAGGAAATTCCCATTAGTCTCTATCTCCATATTCCTTTCCCAGTCACGTCACACAGTGGCCCAAGGCTGCTTCAACCACTGGCTCTCTCTCGTGTGATAACTGTATTACGTACCTCCAGGAAATCAAAGAGGAGGGTGGCTGTCACATCTGACAGGGGCTCCATGTTTAAGATCTGTGCCAACCAGCGCCAGCCATGATTTAAGCCATGAGGGTGAATCTGGGAGGAGAGAGGCTTGGTCACTGTTTAATCTCATTTTATGCAGAGATCTAAATTTCCACCGTTACCATCCAGCCATTACCAACAGGACATGAACCCCCAGATCATCTAACCTAAGCACATGCCACAGGGCAGAAGCAACACAAGCCAAACAAATTCTGTTTTTAAATACTGCATATATATTGGTACCCACACATTCTTCACAGCATCCCTTCAACACAGGGCTGTCAGCTTCAGTTTCAGGGATTCCACAGTTACGCTCATAGACATTTTATTTATTATTCTTGGTATCTTTAGCACAGAACCTGGGACATAGCAGATGCACAATAAAAACTTCTTGGATTCAATCAACCTATATTCCTTTCTCTTTAGGTTTCCAAGTCCATCAACTTCTCCAACCCTCTAATCTCCATTCCTTGAAAAAAGGACTGGGCTGGGAGGTCAAAGCCCTGGCCCCCAGCCGTGGCTCTGTCATTGACAAGTGTGTATCACAACAGCTTGCTAAGCCTCCGTCTGTCCATCTGTGAAGTAAGGTATGTGACCTAGATGGCCTCTAAGGCACCAATTGGTCTCTGAACAAATGACTCTGATGATCCAAAAGTTTCCTAATAATCAACATCAACTTCTCTGAAGAGTACCTATGAAGCAGCAACAGTCTTTAACTTATCATGTGACTGGACTGCCTCTCTGAAAGGTCAATATTTCCTGCAGGTAAGATACACTAATGTGGACTCTGGTCCAACCTCTCATTATCGATACTAAGCCGCTTCTACTACCTCTTGTCGGTTTCCATACGGCCACCGGAGCTGGATGATGGCAGCGTAGAGACGGATCATCCCAGACATGCGTTTTAGAAAGTTGTCTTGCTGTTCTACTCTGGAATCCGTCACTTGGTAGCCAAGCATCCTATGTGGGAAGAAAATATTCAATGTGACAAGGCCAAAGTGAGGGTGACCAATTACTTTTTATGGCTAAAAGTAACAATATATTATTATTACATTTAGCATTATTATTAATACATTTTTACATGCTACTCACATCTATTATCAAATCTGTGCATCATATAAACCCTGAGAAGTAAATTCCCAGGAGGTAATGGATACCATTACCCCCATCTACAAGTCATGAAAATAATGTTTAAAGAGATTAAATGATTTCCCCATTTTTGCAAATCTATTAAAAGACAAAAAAAAAAAAAAAAAAAAGACAAAGCAGGGATAAAATTCTAAGACCCCTGGATTCTAAATCCAGTATTCTAAAGCCATCCAGTTTGCACGAAAGACACTGTATTCTCTGATAGAATGTTCAAGGTACATAAGAGATGTTCTGAGGAGAGGAAACAAATCCCAGTTCTATTTCTATTTCATTCATCACTCCAGGGATAGTGAGTAAGGAGAAAAACAACTTCACCTCTGATAATCTTCCAAAGCCATTCCCTCTTTGAAAGCTGGATAGAAAGGAACAGAGTAAGGACACTTCTTGTGCAGATGAGCAAGGATGAGGTCCCCCACTCTGGGGTGGAGCTCCCAGATCCCGGATGCCACGACTGCGATGGGGAATGCTGCTTCATGATGGGAGGCCACTTCCTCCTCCCCTTGTTTCTGGGAGCACAGAGAGGGGGTGATTTTAAGTTAATACTCGAGAAAGGTTTAAAGGTTGTACACCAGCCTCTTCTTCCCATACCTTTGGCAACAAGGTTCCTCACCACAAATTTCTCTGCCAGTTTGTACTGGACAAAGTCCAGGCCCTGTGGGTTAAGTGTGACGGACACAGAGCGCCCACCAGACTGAACGGGTTTTCCAGAGAGTAAGCTGTGGATTTTGTCAAAGATCTCCT
Organism: Balaenoptera musculus; assembly: GCF_009873245.2. Taxonomy (NCBI): domain Eukaryota; kingdom Metazoa; phylum Chordata; class Mammalia; order Artiodactyla; family Balaenopteridae; genus Balaenoptera; species Balaenoptera musculus. The sequence continues at coordinate 109,013,546 of NC_045790.1, read as the reverse complement.
TCAGCTTTGAGCCTGGGTATGAAAGACAAAGTTAGTGAAAAGATACAACTGCAGTCAATCTATTTTTTTCATCACTGCAGTAACAAATCCTCTATACAAACCCAGCTGTGCTGCCCTACAGAAAGTCAGAGCCTAAAGCCAAAATACAGATGCGGAAAAATGTATGACAATCAAATCCATGCTGTGGGGGATGAGAAAGTACATAAAGCGTGGTACTATTTCGAAGGAATTCCTTATTTGCAGAGTGAACTAATTCTGAAACTGACACAGCTGAGAGATGAACAGTAGTATAGAAATAGGTGTTGAATTGTTACAGATGCCACGGGTGTGGCGGATGTCCCTAGAGAAGTCATTTGCAACTCTAGGGAAAACCTTCTAAAGGATCTTTCCCAACTCACGGTGATTCCCCCCTTCTCTTGGACCTGCCTTCCTCCATCCTCAGCAACACAGAAGCTACATTTGTATTACAGATCCTGTGCGCCCCATCCTCCACACTGGCTAGTTAGATTAGGACTAGTCATGCTGAGCTGATCAGTCAGCTGACAGAGTCGACTCCTTGAAGTGGCCGCTCCTGAGACACATACACATGTAAGCAGTGGGGTTGCCCCTGCTATGTGGACCAAAGAACAGCAGTCTACAAAATTAGAATGGAGGTGGACAGAGGGAAGCCAAGAGGAGAGAGAAAAGGGTCCTAAAATTTCTGGCTCCTGAGATCCAGCTCCATTCCTGCCATAGGTTCTGTGAAACTGCTTTTTAAAAATTAATTAATTAATTAATTAATTTAGGCTGCTCCAGGTCGTAGTTGCTGCACGTGGGATCTTCCTTGTAGCATGCAGGATCTTTTTTTTTTAGTTACGGCGTGCGGACTTCTTAGTTTCGGCATGCAGACTCTTAGCTGCGGCATGCATGCGGGATCTAGTTCCCCAACCAGGGATCGAACCCAGTCCCCCAGCATTGGGAGCACAGTGTCTTACCCACTGGACCACCAGGGAAGTCCCGAAACTGCTTTATCTTTAGAACAAACCCCCCCACCCCACCCACTTTCCCTTTCCTTCCTTTTTCTTTTCTTTCTTCTTTCTTTTTTTTTTTTTTTTTTTTGCTTAAGCAGAAATCTCAAGGCTAATAATCCCAGAAAAACAGAAACAGAGACTGTAACCTTACTGAGATATTAAAATGTGTACATTTCCATACAAATTTACTCAGCTCACCTTCCTGCTAAGTCATACCCTACTATTCCTTGACTGACGGTTTCAAAGGGTTCCACTGGCCAAATCCCCAGCCGGCCCCTCTCCCCGTGGCTCTCCAGTTAGGAAAATCCGGTCCCAACCCTATGCCTGATATGGCCTCCCACATCCCATATGCCACACCGGCACCATATCCTTCTTTAAATTCTGCTCCGAATCTAACTACTCATGGACACCCACCTTTAAAGAGGCAGCAATTAGGTCACCTCTCTCTCAGTCATTCAACATTTACTGGGCACTAACTCTAGAAAATGTTTGTGTCTGACTGGGCTGTAAGCTCTTAAAGGGCTTACAAAAATGATGGAGACAAAGGGACATAGTTACGGAATAGGCAGGAAAATGAAGAATGGCAAAACTAGAGTCTAATCAGATATAGAGAATGAACTAGAGGAAGCAGTCAGGGGGATGACTCGCAGGTTTCAACGAAGGTGACCAAGTAGATAAGGTGCTATTGATTACTTAGAGCGAACAGGAGAAAAGGCAGGCAAGAGGAAGATGATGAGTTCACATTGGAACGTTCTAAACCTGACAAAGCTGAGGGACATCTAGGCAGAGCTGCCCTTTGGGTAGCTGGAGAGAGGGAACCTGAAGCTCAAAGGAAAGGAATGACCCAGAGACCGATCTGGGTGTCATGTGCGCAGAGGTCAAGTCTGACGCCGTGGGGGGTCTTTAGAATGAGAAGAACTTTGGGGTGGAAGCACATCCCTGAGGACACACTTACCACTGATGTGGGGGCAGGAGACTGAGGAACCCACAAAGGAGAAAGAGAGGGAGGAGAAGAAGCTGGAAATTAATGTTGCTGCGGAAGCCAGAGGAGTAGAGGTGATGGAGGGAATAATCAATGGTACCAAAAGGCAACATGGGGACTTCCCTGGTAGTGCAGTGGTTGAGAAACTGCCTGCCAATGCAGGGGACACAGGTTCGAGCCCTGGTCCGGGAAGATCCCACATGCTGCGGAGCAACTAAGCCCGTGAGCCACAACTGCTGAGCCCATGAGTCACAACTATTGAAGCCCGCGTGCCTAGAGCCCATGCTCCGCAACGAGAAGCCACCACAATGAGAAGCCCATGCACCGCAACCAAGAATAGCTTGCTGCAACTAGAGAAAACCTGTACACAGCAACGAAGACCCAATGCAGCCAAAAGTAAATAAATTAACCAAAAGGCAACAAGAAAATTAGAAAATACTGAGAAGACACAGAATCAAAAGAAACAGATTTTAGAATGTGAGTGACAGGCATATTTAAAGGGAATGGGGCCTATAAAAGGGAGTAATTTTGCAGAAAACAGGAGAGATCTCTTGAAGGAGATGGGAGGGGATGAGAATAAGGCTCCCGAGCCTCGTTCAAGGCTCAGGCAGAAGGGTAAGTGCGGGCCGGAAGGGTACCGCATCTTTTGAAGCAGGAGACGAAGAGGTAAATACAGCTGTGTATCGGTGCAAGAGGGCGCATCTGAGGATCTCACACCTGGCGTCTCAGATTTTCCTGATGAAGGAGGAGGCGGGGCTGCCTGCGGTCAACTGAGGGGTAAAGACTTGAGGATGAGCCTGAGGAGAGCAGCGAAGGTGTGGAACGGCTGTTCAGTCAACCTCGCCCCCGTTGCCTTGGCTATCAAAGGAAATGGCACTTTCAGTTCTAGAAAGTGATACGTTTTTACTTATTTAGACCTTGCCCTGTTCCAGAAGGAATTCCAGGCAGCCACGTGATATGGAAGTTCTGTCATGTAGCCTCTCAAGGGCGGGAACTGCAACTGCTTATGCTTTCTGGGCACAAGTTACTCAAGGGAACTGGGACCCAGGCTAAGTCAGAGCAGCTTGCCCACTGCATGTGCTCCCCAGCCCCCGGGCAGCACAGTCTGTACTGTGGAGGCTTCCACATCTGAGCTCTGTGAAAATGAACCTCTGTTTCTAAAGAAGAGGAAAAAGGGGTCTTTCCCCTGTCTGGTTCTTCCTCTCTAAATCTCAGTCTCTGGAGAGAAAAGGAAAGCGTTCTCAAGTGTTAACAAGCAGGCTTCGAGTCTGGAAAAGCTAATGTTGTAGGACAAAAAGCAAAGAATACAAGTCACATCCTAGGTTCCCTTAGGGGTGCTTTCTGCAATAACTTCTAACTTTAGGTAAGAGCCTTCCTAAACAATTCACTTTTTTTTCTTTTTGGCTGCCTTGGGTCTTCATTGCTGTGCGCGGGCTTTCTTTAGTTGCGGTGAGTGGGGGCTACTCTTCGTTGTGGTGCGTGGGCTTCTCATTGCGGTGGCTTCTCTTGTTGCGGAGCACGGGCTCTAGGCATGTGGGCTTCAGCAGTTGCAGCAAGCGGGCTCAGCAGTTGTGGCGCACAGGCTTAGTTACTCTGCAGCATGTGGGATCTTCCTGGACCAGGGATTGAACCTGTGTCCCCTTCATTGGCAGGCGGATTCTTTTTTTTTAAAAATTAATTAATTAATTTGTTTGTTTCTATTTTTGGCTGTGTTGGGTCTTCATTGCTGCACGTGGGCTTTCTCTAGTTGCGGCAAGTGGGGGCTATTTTGTGTTGCGGTGCACGGGCTTCTCATTGCGGCGGCTTCTCTTGTTGCGGAGCACAGGCTCTAGGCATGCAGGCTGCAGTAGTTGTGGCACATGCACTCAGTAGTTGTGGTTTGCAGGCTCTTGAGTGCAGGCTCAGTAGTTGTGGAGCACGGGCTTAGCTGCTCCGCGGCATGTGGGATCTTCCCTGGCCAGGGCTCGAACCCATGTCCCCTGCATTGCCAGGCAGATTCTTAACCACTGTGCCACCAGGGAAGCCCCCAATAATTTACTATTAATATATAGCATATTTTTTTTAAATGTGTCAACAAACATAATGATTACCTTCTACATGTTGAGAGAAAACAAAGGAGAGTAAGCTATATGCATATAGCTTATATACCTAATCCAACGGTCAACATTTGTTGAAACACATTCTATTTATAGGAACCTTACAGATAAGTGGATTTGGAATCTCAAAAAATACTTGTACAATGAAGTGAAGGGCCATGTTCTTTTTTTTTTTTTTTAATATTTATTTATTCATTTATTTGGTTGCACCAGGTCTTAGTTGTGGCACGCGGGCTCCTTAGTTGCAGCTCCTGGGCTCCTTAGTTGTGGCATGCATGGGGGATCTAGTTCCCTGACCAGGGACCGAACCCAGGCCCACTGCACTGGGAGTGCAGAGTCCTATCCACTGCACGACCAGGGAAGTCCCAAGGGCCGTGTTCTTAATCCCTCTGACCAACCTGCAATGGTGGAGATTTGGCTCACTGGAATGGTGGCAGCCTTCTGGAGGTCCATCTTGATCTTTTTGGCCTGCCAGAAGAGAGCAGTGAGAAGGCAGACCGTGTTCTGAAGAGCTGAGTAGATGCCCTTACGGTTAGGGAATGTGACACGCTAGCTACATTCCTCTGGGACACAAGGCTGTGGGTGGCACCATGCAGCCCAGAGAATTCCCAACTCCCACCCCTCCTACCTGACTGTCTTTGCTGTTGCTCAGTCCCTCAAAGGCCAACACACACTGACGGGAGGCCTCCTGCAGCTGCTGGTACCACTGCATTGTACTATCTTGCACCTTCACCTGGAGGTCTGAGGGATGAAAGAAAGGATTTCATAATAGGAGAATTTATTAAACATTTAATATGAGCCAGGTACTGTTCTAATCACCTTATATATGCATTAACTGCTTTCACTGTCATAATAATCCTATGAGGTAGATTCTATTATTACCTTCATGTTACAGATAAGGAAAACAGTCATGGAAAGGTTACGTAACTTGCCAAAGTCACATTGTCAGGAAGTACAAAAACTAGATTCCCACTGATCTGGCTCCAAAGGCAGCATTCTGAACCACTATGCTATATCGATGCTCTTATGTATTCAGTAAACATATATTCTACACATACTTATTTAAAATACTCAGTAGCAGCAATACTTGGAATAATACATCTACTAGAATTATACAGAATTTCAAGTCCTCACGGCAAATGTTGGAATCTGACGTCAGGCTCCACATCAACGAAAACTAAATGTAATTCACTGAAAGTACTGAATTTTACATTATGTAAAAGTTCTGGTAAATTGTCCTGTAGCTTAAATATAATATTCAAAACACGTTCTTGTTTCTTTTCCCGTTCTGAAACTTTTACACATCAAGTTGAAGGACCGTTTCCACACCAAGACCCACCTTCATTCAGTTTCTCTCCTGGGCCCTGCCTGGAAGCTGGGGGCTCTTTGCGGACCTCTGGCCCCTGCCGCACCTGTGACTCCTGCCGCTTTACGCGGGCCTCTTCATCCTGCCTCCTCCTGTCCTCACAGGCCCTGGCGATTTCCTGCTGCAAGTCCACAAGGAGGTCCCGCATTTCCTGCAGCGCTCTCTCAGCCACAGCTTGCTCCTCTGCTGTGGGAAAGCCGTTCTGTCACAGTGACAGAGGCAGAGTTTAGTGGTTATTTCCTAGGTACCTGAGGTGCTGAATCATACCTCACACAAGTCCACAAATTTCTAAACTGGAATTGTGCCAGTGGAGTACCCACATTCAACATGTTGATACCTACTATCTTCTGTTCTCTTAAAGGTAATACCGATTTACCATCACATCCACAGGATTGACGGAGAGATTTTTCAATGCTCTCACCAACACTGGCTGGAATAACTTTTTTTTTTTTTTTTTAAAGATGGTAGCCAATTCTTTTTTTATTTTATTTTATTTAATTATTTATTTTTTGGCTGTGTTGGGTCTTCATTGCTGCGCGCGGGCTTTCTCTAGTAGCTTTCTCTTCAGCCCAACTACTGAAGCCCGTGCGCAACAACAGAAGCCACCACAATGAGAAGCCCACACACTGCAACGAAGAGTAGCCCCTGCTCGCTGCAACTAGAGAAAGCCCGCGTGCAGCAACAAAGACCCAATGCAGCCAAAAATAAATAAAAATAAAAAATTTATAAAAAAAAAGATAAAGACCTTAAAAATAACTGTCATAAACTATGGTTGCAACAGAACAGAGTGCTATGCAGTTACATAAATAAATGAAGAAAACTACATGTTTCAAAGCAGTGATCTCCAAGGTAAACTGTTAAGTGCAAAAAAGCAGGGTCCAGAACAGTGTATATAGCAAGTTATCTTTTATCTGGGAAGGGATATATATATATACATACACACACACACACACCCCCGTGTGTGTGTGTGTGTGTGTATATACATATATATATATATATATATATATATACACACACACACCCCATATATATATATATATATATATATATATATATATATATATATATATATATTTATGCTTTTGTTTTTTTTTTTGGCTTGTGGGATCTTAGTTCGCCAACCAGGGATTGAACCCGTGCCCCCTATTATGGAAGTGTGGAGTCCCAACCACTAGACCATCAGGGAATTCCCTGTATTTGTTTTTTCAATAAATTTATTTATTTATTTATTTTTGGCTGTGTTCGGTCTTCGCTGCTGCACGCAGGCTTTCTCTAGTTGCGGCGAGCGGGGGCTACTCTTCGTTGCGGTGCACGGGCTTCTCACTGCTGTGGCTTCTCTTGGTGCAGAGCAAGGGCTCTAGGCGCACGGGCTTCAGTAGTTGTGGCACGTGGTCTCAGCAGTTGTGGCACATGGGCTCTAGAGCGCAGGCTCAGTAGTTGTGGCGCATGGGCTTAGTTGCTCTGTGGCATGTGGGATCTTCCCAGACCAGGGCTCCAACCCACGTCCCTTGCATTGCCAGGCGGATTTTTAACCACTGCGCCACAGGTAAGCCCCCTGCTTTTGTTTTTAAGGAACAGATACAACACCCATACGCTAACAGAAACAACCACTGGCAGACAGGACAAGAACAGGGTGGAAGCAAATGAGAAGGAAGCCAGACTTCTCCAAATATACCTTGTTTTGTAGTTCTGACTATGGAATCATGTAAATGTTTTAAATAAGTATAAAATAAAATTAAATCCAGTTGGAAAAAACTCTTAAAAATCAAAAGCAAAAATGAAACAAATGAACCCAACTGTTTATCAAGTTGGTAGCTTAACAATAAGGAGAATTATTTCAAGTGAAATGAAACAGTAATTTAATCATACATCCCTTAGCGGTATATAGCTGTAGGCAAAAAGAACTGCAAATCTTTTTTTTTTTTTTTTAAGATTTTTTTGATGTGGACCATTTTCACAGTCTTTATTACAAAGCCTTTGTTACAATATTGCTTCTGTTAGTTATGTTTTGGTTTTTTGGCCGCAAGGCATGTGGGATCTTAGCTCCCTGACCAGGGGTCTAATCTGCACCCCCTGCACTGGAAGGGGGAGTCTTAACCACTGGACCGCCAGGGAAGTCCAAGAACTGCAAATCTTTTTTTTTTTTTTTAAATATTTATTTATTTATTTGGCTGCTCCTGGTCTTAGTTCCAGCATGCGGGATCTTTAGCAGTGGCATGTGGGATCTAGTTCCCTGACCAGGGATCGAACCAGGGCCCCCTGCATTGGGAGCACAGAGCCTTAGTCACTGGACCACCAGGGAAGTCCCAAGAACTGCAAATCTTAAACTGTTATCAGCAATCATATTGTTAGTATTGGTATTATTATTTTGAAATTACATGTTATGAAATTACACATATATATTACATATATACACACCTATATTTTACTATAGACAGTAGGGTAAGGTAAGTAAGTAATGTTCATTAATTTAGAAACTGAGATTTTCAATATGGGATAAAAATGATACATGCATAAAAGTAAAGAAGTTAAATAAATGCTGTAACCCTATACTCAAATGGAAAAGATCAGCATTAATTAATGATGCATTTTCACCTAAAAAAACAAAAAACACAACACATTTCCTAGTTTAATCCATTGAAAAGGCCTAAAAACAATGACAAATCCCAGTAACTAATCTGTTTTCTAATACCTTTACCCATTACCAAGTAATAAGGCTTTGTGAAGAAATGCTTGATTCTAGCTCTGGAGAAGAAAATGTTCAAGATGAGGTAGAAACAGCTTGACTGCTTTCTGCTGCAACAAGTACTACTGGGGCCATGTCCAAAGGACAGAGGAGCCAATGTGAAGGTGTTCCCACTGGACAATTTGAACAACAATGAATCTATAATAGACTGAAACATATTACACATCAAGTATATAAAATTCGTATGTTCTTAATGATAGTTAAAAAAAAAAGAACCTCAAGTCACTGTGGGAGAATACTAGAAAAGCAACTCAACATTCTGAAAACGGATAAAGGGAAAGAATCAATCATTTATCCTTCCTTCCCTATATAGACTACACTTCAAGATAAACAGTTTACGGGAAAATTTTCTTCTTTGTAGTAGAATTCTAGCTAATAAATGTAGAAAAATGATAGCATTAGAAAAACTCAAAATTTACCACCCCTATTGAAATAATAGATATAAGTAATGATCAGCAATGGCTACTAAATCATTAGCTAAAGGCTCAGAGGAATCTTTAAAATGGAAGATAAGCCTGACGATATCTGAAGCCACTGGTTGATCTTAACATCACATATGGAAAGACCATCATCAGACACCCTACGCCTCCCAGTGTGACGCAGTAACAAATACACACTCCCAACTATGAAGTACTGTTGCAGGGGGGAAAAAATTCAAACCTGACTCTGATCAAGCCTCTAGACTGCACTGTGCAGTAAGGTAGCCACATGAGGCTCTTTACATTTAAGTTAATTAAAAACTTTTTAAAAATTAAAATTCAGTTCTTCAGTCACACTAGTCACATTTCAAGTGCTCAATAACCACATGCTGCTATTGGCTGCTGTATTAAATAGCACAGATATAGAAGATTTCCATCATCATGGAAAATTCTCTTAGCACTGCCCTAGAGAAAGTTATCAATTCACAGGAAATACAGGGAATAAAAGAACATATTAGGGACTTCCCTGGTGGTGCAGTGGTTAAGAATCTGCCTGCCAATGCAGGGGACACGGGTTCAAGTTCTGGTGTGGGAAGATCCCATATGCCACGGAGCAACAAAGCCCGTGCGCTACAACTTCTGAGCCTGCGCTCTAGAGCCCGCGAGCCACAACTACTGAGCCTGTGTGCCTACAGCCTGTGCTCTGTAACAAGAGAAGCCACTGCAATGAGAAGCCTGCTCGCCACAACTAGCGAAAGCCCACGTGCGCAGCAACAAAGACCCAATGCAGCCAAAAATAAATTTGTAAAATACATCCAAGGTGAGAAGCAAGAAGAACTACAATCCTGCAGCCTGTGGAACAAAAACCACATTCACAGAAAGACAGACAAGATGAAAAGGCAGAGGGCTATGTACCAGATGAAGGAACAAGATAAAACCCCAGAAAAACAACTAAATGAAGTGGAGATAGGCAACCTTCCAGAAAAAAAATTCAGAATAATTATAGTAAAGATGATCCAGAACCTCAGAAAAAGAATGGAGGCAAAGATCGAGAAGGTGCAAGAAATGTTTAACAAAGACCTAGAAGAATTAAAGAACAAACAGAGATGAACAATACAATAACTGAAATGAAAACTACACTAGAAGGAATCAATAGCAGAATAACTGAGGGAGAAGAACGGATATGTGACCTGGAAGACAGAATGGTGGACTTCACTGCTGCGGAACAGAATAAAGAAAAAAGAATGAAAAGAAATGAAGACAGCCTAAGAGACCTCTGGGACAACATTAAACGCAACAACATTCGCATTATAGGGTTCCCAGAAGGAGAAGAGAGAGAGAAAGGACCCGAGAAAATATTTGAAGAGATTATAGTCGAAAACTTCCCTAACATGGGAAAGGAAATAGCCACCCAAGTCCAGGAAGTGCAGAGAGTCCCATACAGGATAAACCCAAGGAGAAACATGCCGAGACACATAGTAATCAAATTGGCAAAAATTAAAGACAAAGAAAAATTATTGAAAGCAGCAAGGGAAAAACGACAAATAACATACAAGGGAACTGCCATAAGGTTAACAGCTGATTTCTCAGCAGAAACTCTACAAGCCAGAAGCGAGTGGCATGATATACTTAAAGTGATGAAAGGGAAGAACCTACAACCAAGATTACTCTACCTGGCAAGAATCTCATTCAGATTCGATGGAGAAATCAAAAGCTTTACAGACAAGCAAAAGCTAAGAGAATTCAGCACCACCAAACCAGCTCTACAACAAATGCTAAAGGAACTTCTCTAAGTGGGGAACACAAGAGAAGAAAAGGACCTACAAAAACAAACCCAAAACAATTAAGAAAATGGTCATAGGAACATACATATCGATAATTACCTTAAACGTGAATGGATTAAATGCTCCAACCAAAAGACACAGGCTTGCCGAATGGATTCAAAAACAAAACCCATATATATGCTGTCTACAAGAGACCCACTTCAGACCTAGGGACACATACAGACTGAAAGTGAGGGGATGGAAAAAGATATTCCATGCAAATGGAAATCAAAAGAAAGCTGGAGTAGCTATACTCATATCAGATAAAATAGACTTTAAAATAAAGAATGTTACAAGAGACAAGGAAGGACACTACATAATGATCAAGGGATCAATCCAAGAAGAAGATATAACAATTATAAATATATATGCACCCAACATAGGAGCACCTCAATACATAAGGCAACTGCTAACAGCTATAAAAGAGGAAATCGACAGTAACACAATAATAGTGGGGGACTTTAACAGCTCACTTACACCAATGGATAGATCATCCAAAATGAAAATAAATAAGGAAACAGAAGCTTTAAATGACACAATAGACCAGATAGATTTAATTGATATTTATAGGACATTCCATCCAAAAACAGCAGATTACACTTTCTTCTCAAGTGCGCACGGAACATTCTCCAGGATAGATCACATCTTGGGTCACAAATCAAGCCTCAGTAAATTTAAGAAAACTGAAATCATATCAAGCATCTTTTCTGACCACAACGCTATGAGATTGGAAATGAATTACAGGGAAAAAGACGTTAAAAGCACAAACACATGGAGGCTGAACAATACGTTACTAAATAACCAAGAGATCACTGAAGAAATCAAAGAGGAAATCAAAAGATACCTAGAGACAAATGACAATGAAAACACGACAATCCAAAACCTATGGGATACAGCAAAAGCAGTTCTAAGCGGGAAGTTTATAGCTATACAAACTTACCTCAAGAAACAAGAAAAATCTCAAATAAACAATCTAACCTTACACCTAAAGGAATTAGAGAAAGAAGAACAAACAAAACCCAAAGTTAGCAGAAGGAAAGAAATCATAAAGATCAGAGTGGAAATAAATGAAATAGAAACAAAGAAAACAATAGCAAAGATCAATAAAACTAAAAGCTGGTTCTTTGAGAAGATAAACAAAATTGATAAACCTTTAGCCAGACTCATCAAGAAAAAGAGGGAGAGGACTCAAATCAATAAAATTAGAAATGAAAAACGAGAAGTTACAACAGACACCGCAGAAATAAAAAGCATCCTAAGAGACTACTACAAGCAACTCTATGCCAATAAAATGGACAAACTGGAAGAAATGGACAAATTCTTAGAAAGGTATAACCTTCCAAGACTGAAACAGGAAGAAACAGAAAATATGAACAGACCAATCACAAGTAATGAAATTGAAACTGTGATTAAAAATCTTCCAACAAACAAACGTCCAGGACCAGATGGCTTCACAGGTGAATTCTATCAAACATTTAGAGAAGAGCTAACACCCATCCTTCTCAAACTCTTCCAAAAAATTGCAGAGGAAGGAACACTCCCAAACTCACTCTATGAGGCCACCATCACCCTGATACCAAAACCAGACAAAGATAGTACAAAAAAAGAAAATTACAGACCAATATCACTGATGAATATAGATGCAAAAATTCTCAACAAAATACTAGCAAACAGAATCCAGTAACACATTATAAGGATCATACACCATGATCAAGTGGGATTTATCCCAGGGATGCAAGGATTCTTCAATATATGCAAATCAATCAATGTGATACACCATATTAACAAACTGAAGAAGAAAAACCATATGATCATCTCAATAGATGCAGAAAAAGCTTTTGACAAAATTCAACACCCATTTATGATAAAAACTCTCCAGAAAGTGGGCATAGAGGGAACCTACCTCAACATAATAAAGGCCATATGCGGCAAACCCACAGCAAACATCATTCTCAATGGTGAAAAACTGAAAGCATTTCCTCTAAGATCAGGAACGAGACAAGGATGTCCACTCTCACCACTATTATTCAACATAGTTCTGGAAGTCCTAGCCACGGCAATCAGAGAAGAAAAAGAAATAAAAGGAATACAAATTGGAAAAGAAGAAGTAAAACTGTCACTGTTTGCAGATGACATGATACTATACATAGAGAATCCTAAAAGTGCCACCAGAAAACTACTAGAGCTAATCAATGAATTTGGTAAAGTTGCAGGATACAAAATTAATGCACAGAAATCTCTTGCATTCCTATACACTAATGATGAAAAATCTGAAAGAGAAATTATGGAAACACTCCCATTTACCACTGCAACAAAAAGAATAAAATACCTAGGAATAAACCTACCTAGGGAGACAAAAGACCTGTATGCAGAAAACTATAAGACACTGATGAAAGAAATTAAAGATGATACCAACAGATGGAGGGATATACCATGTACTTGGATTGGAAGGATCAATATTGTGAAAATGACTATACTACCCAAAGCAATCTACAGATTCAATGCAATCCCTAACAAATTACCAGTGGCATTTTTTACAGAACTAGAACAAATCATCTTAAAATTTGTATGGAGACACAAAAGACCCTGAATAGCCAAAGCAGTCTTGAGGGAAAAAAACGGAGCTGGAGGAATCAGACTCCCTGACTTCAGACTATACTACAAAGCTACAGTAATCGGGGCTTCCCTGGTGGCTCAGCGGTTAAGAATCCGCCTGCCAATGCAGGGGACACAGGTTCGAGCCCTGGCCTGTGAGAATCCCACAGGCCATGGAGCAGCTGGGCCTGTGCGCTGCAGCTTCTGAGCCTGCACTCTAGAGCCCATGCTCTGCAACAAGAGAAGCCACCACAATGAGAAGCCCATGGACCGCAAGGAAGAGTAGCCCCCGCTCACCGCAACTAGAGAAAGCCCATGAAGAGCAACAAAGACCCAACACAGCCAAAAATAAAAACAAATAAATAAATTTATAAAAAAAAAAAAAAAGCTACAGTAATCAAGACAATATGGTACTGGCACAAAAACAGAAACATAGATCAATGGAACAAGATAGAAAGCCCAGAGATAATCCCACGCACCTTTGGCCAACTCATCTATGACAAAGGAGGCAAAGATATACAATGGAGAAAAGACAGTCTCTTCAATAAGTGGTGCTGGGAAAACTGGACAGCTACGTGTAAAAGAATGAAATTAGAACACTCCCTAACACCATACACAAAAATAAACTCAAAATGGATTAGAGACCTAAATGTAAGACTGGACACTATAAAACTCTTAGAGGAAAACATAGGAAGAACACTCTTTGACATAAATCACAGCAAGATCTTTTTTGATCCACCTCCTAGAGTAATGGAAATAAAAACAAAAATAAACAAATGGGACCTAATGAAACTTCAAAGCTTTTGCACAGCAAAGGAAACCATAAACAAGACGAAAAGACAACCCTCAGAATGGGAGAAAATATTTGCAAACAAATCAATGGACAAAGGATTAATCTCCAAAATATATAAACAGCTCATGCAGCTCAATATTAAAGAACAAACAACCCAATCCAAAAATGGGCAGAAGACCTAAACAGACATGTCTCCAAAGAAGACATACAGACGGCCAAGAAGCACATGAAATGATGCTCAACATCACTAATTATTAGAGAAATGCAAATCAAAACTACAATGAGGTATCACCTCACACCAGTTAGAATGGGTATCATCAGAAAATCTACAAACAACAGATGATGGAGAGGGTGTGGAGAAAAGGGAACCCTCTTGCACTGTTGGTGGGAATGTAAACTGATACAGCCACTATGGAGAACAGTATGGAGGTTCCTTAAAAAACTAAAAATAGAATTACCATATGATCCAGCAATCCCACTACCAGGCATATACCCAGAGAAAACCATGATTCAAAAAGACACATGCACCCCAATGTTCACTGCAGCACTATTTACAATAGCCAGGTCATGGAAGCAACCTAAATGCCCATCGACAGATGAATGGATAAAGAAGTTGTGGTACATATATACAATGGAATATTACTCAGCCATAAAAAGGAATGAAATTGAGTCATTTGTTGAGACGTGGATGGATCTAGAGACTGTCATAGAGAGTGAAGTAAGTCAGAAAGAGAAAAACAAATATCGTATATTAACGCATGTATGTGGAACCTAGAAAAATGGTACAGATGAACCGGTTTGCAGGGCAGAAGTTGAGACACAAATGTAGAGAACAAACGTATGGACACCAAGGGGGGAAAACCGCGGTGGAATGGGGATGGGGGTGTGCTGAATTGGGCAATTGGGATTGACAAGTATACACTGATGTGTATAAAATTGATGACTAATAAGAACCTGCAGTATAAAAAAAAAAACACACAAAAAATAAAATAAAATAAAATTCCTGTTGCCATAGCAAAAAAATAAAATAAAATAAAATAAAATAAAATTGATGACTAATAAGAATCTGCAGTATAAAAAAACAAACAAAAAAAACAACTAATACTAAACTTTCTTTGGATTATTTGTATGGAAATATGTTAATATAAATGTTTCAGACATTACCAAAAAAAAAAAAAAATACATCCAAGGGTTAGGGTTAGCAATTGCATTGAAATTTTCCAGAATGTAGGAAATTTTATAGAACAAATGATCCAGATTCTTCAACAATGGCAAGAAAAAAGAAAGAGATAAGGGAGTCTTAAGATTAAAAGACTTAAGTAAGACATAGCAAACCAAAAAGTTGAACTTTGTATGGATGTTAATTTTCCAACCAATTGTAAAAAAAAAAAAATTTTTGAGACAGCTGGAGAAATTTGAACACTGGCTAGATATCTGATCATATTAAATGAATTATTAGTTTTTTAGGTATGATATTAGTGTTTTGGTTATGTAATAAAGAGTTATATCTTTTAGAGATACATATTAAATTATTTTCCAGATGAAGCAGTATGTTTGAGATTTACTGTAAAACCATCTGGGGGAAGGGGTGCAGGTGGCAGCATAGATGAAATGAGACTGCCATGTGAGGATTCTTGAGGGAGCTGGGGAATGGGTGCCAAAAGGTACATCATACTGTTCTCTCCAATTCCGTGTAGGTTTAAAATTTTACAAAAAGAAGGGTAAACAAAAGCCAAAAAGAGAATTGAAAGGTAACAATAAACTATAAATTTCTGCCTCAAATATGATAAATGCTTAAGGTTCTTAATATTTAGAACTCATATAAGTTGATTTTTCAAAACAAAAACTGGTAGAGATATGAACAAAGGGCAAAGAGCATACAATTTAGGAATTCCCTGGCGGTCCAGTGGTTAGGACGCCATGCTTTCACTGCCGAGGGTGTGGATTCTATCCCTGGTCGAGGAATTAAAATAAGATCCTGCAAGCTGTGCGGCATGGCCAAAAATTTAAAAAAAGGAAAAAAAAAGTTAAAGAAAAAAAAGAACATACAATTCATAAAAGTGTGAACTGGTACAACTTTAGGATGCAAATCAAGAACCTTAAAGTTGGGACTTCCCTGGTGGTTCAGTGGATAAGACTCTGTACTCCCAGTGCAGGGGGCCCAGGTTCGATCCTTGGTAGCGAACGAGATCCCACATGCATGCCACAACAAAGGAGCTAGCGAGCTGCAACTAAGGAGCCCACGTGCTGCAACTAAAGAGCTGGCGGGCCGCAACTAAGACCTGGTGCAACCAAAAAAAAAAAAAACAAAACAAAACCTTCAAGTTCTTTGACCAAGTAATTCCATTTCTAGGAATTTACCTCAAAGAAATAATCAAAAATACAGATAAGACATACACAAAGTGATATCACTGCAGTGTTACTCATGATAGTGAAAACACAGAAACTTAAATATTCAACAATAGGCATGTTTTTTCAATAAATTTTGGTATGGTTACATGTTGGAAGTATCCAATTTCATCTGTTCATCAAATATTTATTGAATACCTATTATGTGTCAAGGCAATACTTGCAGTTTTTAACACTGCCTTAAAAACAACAAAACAAAACAAAACAAACAAAAAAAAACAACAAAACATTTGTAATGACTATAGTAATTACGTGTTCAAAATACCGTATCAACTGAAAAAAAGCAATATACATTTCTGTAAGGTTTTAATTTTTATCATAAGCATAGCAGGCGTTCAGTTTATATTAATGAATGAACTAAAGTATTTTGCAGTTGGAAGAAACAAATATCTTTTTTAACCTAAGATAAGAAACTATATCTATATTAGCCCAATTTAGGGTGGGGATCACACACACACACACACACACACACACACACACACACACACAGGCAAAAAAGAAACATAAAACACTACCAGTGGTTATCTCTAGGTAAGAGGATGACAAGTGATAATAAGCAGGTATTATTTTTAAATCACAAAACAATTTTGCTTTCAGTGTTCTTCATTTCAAAGACAGAAGACAGGGCTTCCCTGGTGGCGCAGTGGTTGAGAATCTGCCTGCCAATGCAGGGGACACGGGTTCGAGCCCTGGTCTGGGAATATCCCACATGCCGCAGAAAGGCTAGGTCCGTGAGCCACAATTACTGAGCCTGAGCGTCTGGAGCCTGTGCTCCGCAACAAGAGGGGCCGCGATGGTGAGAGGCCCGCGCACCGCGATGAAGAGTGGCCCCCGCTTGCCACAACTAGAGAGAGCCCTCGCACGGAAACGAAGACCCAACACAGCCATAAATAAATAAATAAATAAATAAAATAAAGACAGAAGACAGAGTCTTCCTGAAGTCCCCTCACCTCAGAAGTGGCCCGGATGATCCCTGAGATGAGGCCGCACAGCTGGTTGCCGCGGGTCCGGAAGGCAGACAGGTCGACCTTCGGCAGGTCTCTGTGCTGGTCGGAGGAGTCCAGCTGCTGGCTGAGGTGCAGCACCTCCTCCTGCAGGGCGTAGAGGTTCCGCAGGCGGACCTGGCCTTCTTCCTTCCGGAGCCGCTCCTGCTCCGCTTGCTTCAGGCGCTGCTGCTGCGCCTCCCGCAGCTTCAGGTTGAGAATCTACAGAAAGGGCGGTCAAAGTAAGGGCTCCTGGGCCTTCTCTGTCTACATTCTTCCAGTCCTGTGTGGGCTACCTATTTTCACAGATAGGCCCAGAGCGAAAAAAGGACTGCCCCAAGTCAGCCACACAGCGGCACGACAGGGGCCAGGTCCTCTGTGACTGTGCTGGAACCCGACTCCTCAGGCACGTCACTCAGACACTGAACACCCACACGGACTCTCCCAGGCTCTGACCTTCGCCCTGTGGTGATGTTCAGCTTTCAGCTTCTCTTGCTGCCCCAGGGCTTCTCTGGAGCTGAATGAAAAACGGAGGGAGGAATAGTCAGGGATGCTTCCTAAAATTGTTTTACCTCTCCTAAAAGCCTCCTCCCTTTGTGTTGCATTGATCGTCTTTCTAAGGTTAGTCATTTTTCTAGGTTATGAGCTTCTCTGGCTATTTTATTTTGATATTTAAGGACTCAGAAGAAGTTCAACTCATTCCCTTTGGGTTTTATGTAGGGAAAGAGTTCCAGTGGACCACGCCGACATTCCCGTTGTAATTCAGGGAACTCACCTCTTCTCCATCACTTCCCGTAAGTCCTGGAATTCTTTATGATGCTTCAGTTCCTTCCGTTCATCGAACCGCTTCAGCTGTTCAGATGCCATCTCAGAGAGGGCCCGCACCTTCCTCTCCTGCTCCTCCTGCCACTGCCTCAAGCCCTCCTGCAAAGGATCAGCACCAGCTCTCTGGAGCTCCATTACACCCTGCTCATTTATCCCTACGGG
Source organism: Balaenoptera musculus (assembly GCF_009873245.2). NCBI lineage: Eukaryota > Metazoa > Chordata > Mammalia > Artiodactyla > Balaenopteridae > Balaenoptera > Balaenoptera musculus. Next base: position 108,995,337 of record NC_045790.1, on the reverse strand, counting down.
ATGCCCTCCCATCAGCCCTTAACTCCATCAAAGATACTTCGGGGCATGGAATCATCTGCCTATTTCTTGGAACCTTTGCTTGAGTCACCTCTCCCCTTTGGGTTGATCTTTAAACTCAGCTGTTGTGGAAAGCTTTTCCAATTTGCTCCATGTGGTTTATGTCACTCCAGTATAAGCTAAGAATGGACGGGTATTCACCAACATAGTATCAAATAGCCCTGCACTTTTAAGCTTCCATCCTTAAGCTTACTGTACTCTTTTTCTTTTTTGGCCACACTCTACAGCTTGTGGGCTCTTAGTTCCCTGACTGGAGATCGAACCTGGGCCCTTGTCAGTGAAAGCGTGGAGTCCAGTAACCACGGGACCACCAGGGAATTTCCATCCTGTGTATTCTTATGAGAGCTTCAGGGTAATTTTAAGAAATCCTTATTCTAATTCCATAAACATGCTATGCACATTCCTATCTCACTCCTTCCCTCAAGTTATTATCTCTGCCTAGATCCTTTTCCTCCACCCTCACTTAGGAAAGTCCCTTTCCTTTATACCTAAGGGTATCAGGTATTCCATTTATTATTCACAAGAGTACTCTCATTTGTTTTTTTAAAAAATAAATTTATTAATTAATTAATTTATTTTTGGCTGCGTTGGGTCTTCATCGCTGCACGCGGGCTTTCTCTAGTTGCTGCGAGCGGGGGCTACTCTTCGTTGCAGTGTGTGGGCTTCTCATTGCAGTGGCTTCTCTTGTTGAGGAGCATGGGCTCTACGTGCGCAGGCTCAGTAGTTGTGGCACACGGGCTTGGCTGCTCCGCGGCATGTGGGATCTTCCCGGACCAGGGCTCAAACCCATGTCCCCTGCATTGGCAGGCAGATTCTTAACCACTGTGCCACCAGGGAAGCCCTCTCATTTGGTTTTTAAGAGCAATTTGACATTTTAACTATCAAAATTTAAAGTGTATATATCCTTTGACACTCATTCCATTTTAGGAATTTGTCCTGAGGAAATACTTGCATATGTGTGCAAAGATATATGTACAAGGGGATTTCCCTGGTGGCACAGTGGCTAAGAATCTGCCTGCCAATGCAGGGGACATGGGTTCGAGCCCCAGTCCTGGAAGATCCCACATGCCATGGAGCAACTAAGCCCGTGCGCCACAACGACTGAGCCTATGCTCTAGAGCCCACGAGCCACAACTACTGAGCTCACGTGCCACAACTACTGAAGCCCCCATGCCTAGAGTCCGTGCTCCGCAACAAGAGAAGCCACTACAATGAAAAGCCTGTGTGCTGCAACGAAGACCCAATGCAGCCAAAAATAAATAAATAAAATAAATAAATTTATTAAAAAAAAAAGATATATGTACAAGGATGCTCATTACAGCCCTGTTGACAATGGCAATAACTCTGAAACAATTTAAATTAACAGGGAAATAATTAAATATATTACAGTAGGTCATACTAGAAAATACTCTGCAGCCTTTAAGGAAGATGACATGCTATATACACTGGAATGGTGATATGCTAATATATATTAAGATATTACGCTGCTGTATTTTAAAAGTTATTTTAAAACTTCCAGTAGGGCTTCCCTGGTGGCACAGTGGATAAGAATCCGCCTGCCAATGAAGGGGACACAGGTTCGAGCCCTGGTCCAGGAAGATCCCACATGCCGCGGAGCAACTAAGCCCATCGCCACAGCTGCTGCTGCGCTCTAGAGCCCACGAGCCTCAGCTACTGAAGTCGGCACACCTAGAGCCCGTGCTCCGCAACAAGAGAGGCCACCGTAATAAGAAGCCCGTGCACCGCAACGAGGAGTGGCCCCCACTCGTTGCAACTAGGGAGGGCCCGTGTGCAGCAACAAAGACCCAACTCAGCCAAAAATAAATAAATAAATAAATAAATTTATAAGAAGGAAAAAAAAACTTCCAGTAGAAGGCAGCAAATTGAACACAAATATATATATATACATATATATATATACACACACACACACACACACATACATATATATATATCTTCTCTCTTCTGAGACTGTTTAATTAAAAGTTGGGAAGAGAAAAGAAAGACTCAACAACAGAGAGCACATGAGGAAGATTATCAGCAAGGAAAAACTTTCTACTTGCATCTGGAGGACAGAAAGTCCATGGAGGAGTGATGATTGAAAGAAGAGAGCTGAGAAAACCCAAGAAGAAACTCTCTCTCTCTCCCTCACCATCTCCATTGCTACCCGCTCCCTTCCAGTCTAAGCAACCGTCATCCTTTTTTATCCAGTGTCAAAGTGAATGCTTCAATGACTGTTGCTGTCTCTCACTCAGATTATAGTAGTCTTCTAACTATATTTTAGAACCTTGGTTCTATGTCTCTCCCTCCAGCATATAAACTCTACGAGGACATGAATTGTGTCTACTTTGTTCGCTGTTTTTTTTTTTTTTTTTTGCCGTGCTGCGCAGCTTATGGGATCTTAGTTCCCCAACCAGGGATTGAACCCAGGCCATCGGCATTGAAAGCAAGGAGTCCTAACCACTGGACCGCCAGGGAGCTCCCTGTTCACTATTTTATGTAGGCCTAGAACAAAAGTGCTCAATAAGTATTTGGTGACTCCATGAATAAATGAATGAGGGTAGATGTTAGAAGACTTTTAATTTATAAACTTATGTACTCTTTAAAAAGTTTTACAGGGACTTCCCTGGTGGCACAGTGGCTAAGAATCCGCCTGCCAATGCAGGAGACACGGGTTCAAGCCCTGGCCCAGGAGGATTCCCACATGCTGTGGAGCAACTAAGCCCGTGCGCCACAACTACTGAGCCTGTGCTCTAGAGCCCGCGAGCCACAACTACTGAGCCCACGTGCCGTAACTACTGAAGCCCGCGCCCCTAGAGCCCATGCTCCACAACAAGAGAAGCCACTGCCATAAGAAGCCTGCGCACCACAACGAAGAGTAGCCCGCACTCGACGCAACTAGAGAAAGCCTGCGCGCAGCAACAAAGACCCAACGCAGCCAAAAATAAAAAAATAAAAAAAATAAAGTCTTACAAAACATGCATTGTTTTTCTAATTAAAAAAATAAAGTCAAATAAACTAATTAAAATAGTGCCATTCTTTTCTCAAGAGGCTGCTAAGGTCAATCTTCTCAGTATAACCTTATCTGACAACAAAGATCATCTTCAAATTTTGGAGAAGTAAATGGAAGCCAGGAAAGCCCAAGTAATTTTCCCAAAGTCACATGTAAAATAGAAGAGGTAGGATTTGAAACCAGATTTGACTTTAGAGAGCTTACTCTTGACTGCTATGTTATGCTATCTCCCCAACTGAATCAGAGCTACTAGTAGGTGGGGCATGATGATTATTAGTACATGGTGGACATTCATAATCCCTGAGGAACTGCATTTAAATGTGGCTCCCTAGGGTTATGCCTGTCTTACTTCAAGGGTTACTTACTGCTCCTTTCATTCTGTGCAGCAGCTCATACATTCGGATGCAGCCTTCCACTTTGATCCCCCGGGAGGACTGAAGTACCATAGGTTCTGTATGCTGAGACTCATGTTTGTCCTATACAGACAGAAGATGGAAAAACTAAGCTTTTAAGACGGTAAAGTTGGTGTTATTCAATCTGAACAAAAATCACATCCTTACTTATGAACAACCAATAACAACAACAAAACAATATATGTTAGAACCAGTGTGCTTTTCATGAATATTGACCTTATTCTAATTGTTTTCCTTAATAAATTAAGTGGATGTTTTCGCTTTGGACAGTTTTTTGTGTTTTTTTTTTTTGCTTGCTCGTTTGTTTTGATTTGTCCAGCACATTTTCCCCATTTCTTCTACTAAGTGTCCATTTTTGCTGGGGTGGTTTGGACGGAGAAACCCCAGCCCACATCCCCGATTCTTCCACGCCCCCTAGCCTCAGGGGTCACTAAGCATGTGACCAGCCTGGCAATCAAAGTATTCTATCCCCCTGTACCCAGTATCTACTTCAGGAATGAGGCTTATGACCTAAGCTAAGCCAGAGTCCATCTCTGAATTTTCCTGATGGAGCTATTTGGGATGGCTTTCTCTTATTCTGGGGATGCTAAGCTAAGAAGATACGTGTCTATGGCTACCAAGAGACATCCTGCCATACAGTCTATCTGAAAGATGAAACCAAGACGAGTTAGACAGAATTGAGAAATGGAGAAGCAACGCCCTGGGTCTGAGTCACTGAATCAAGTCAGAAATAATATCAAGGACAGACAAGCAGAAAATAGATTCTCTAGATCTAACTGATTTGAAATGCACTCCTAGATTTCCTGGTTATATGAGCTAATTAATTTCTCCCCTGACTCCCTTGTTTTGCTTTAGCTAGTTTAAACTGGGTTTCTGTTACTTAAACACCAAAAATTCGTAAATGATACAATTCATTATATAAAGCCATCCAAAACTTTACTTAAACCTTAAGAATTACGGAATTTTATACCTGGAGAGGACCTTGGCAATTTAGTCCAGTACCAGATTTACAGATGAAGAAACTGAGGCCTAAGGAGGGAAAGAAGCCTGCCTGAGGGCATGCCACACTATTGGCAGGATCAGAACTAGAAACTGCTGCCTCTGAGAAGCTGCTCATAGAAACTTAATTTTTTTTTTAATTTTGAAATAATTATAATTTACAGGAAGTTGGAAACAGTAAATTGACGGTACAAGCCACAGAACTTATTCAGATTTCACCAGGTTTTACAGGAATTCATTTGGGTACGTGTATAGTTTTATGCAATTTTATCACACGTGTAACCACCATCACAAAGTACAGAACTGTTCCATCACCATAAAGCTTCCTTGTGCCACACCTTTATATCGCTAACCTGTTCTCCATCTCTATAATGATAGCATTTCAAGAACGTTAAATAAATGGAACCATACAGTACATAATCTTTTGAGATTGACTTTTTTCACTTCGTATAATGCCTCTGAGATCCTAAGTTGTTGCATATTATCAAAGACTTGTTCCTTTTTATTGCCAGTAGTATTCCATGATAGAGATGTACCAGTTTGCTTAACCATTCATCTGTTCAAAGACATTTCATTGTTTCCAGCTTGGGGATATAATAAATAAAGCTCCTATGATTACTGGTATACAGATTTTATGTAAATATAAGTTTTGATTTCTCTGGGGAAAATGCCCAAGAATGCAATTGCTAGGTCATATAGTTAAGTACCTATTTAGTTTTATAAGAAATTGCCAAACTGTTTTCTAGAGTGCCTGTACCATTCCACATTTCCACCCAAAATATATGAGTGATCCAGATTCTTCACATCATTGTCAGCATTTGGTGGTGTCACTGTTTTTTATTTTAACCGTTCTGATAGGTGTGTAGTGCTACTTCGTCCTGGTTTTAATTTGCATTTCTTTAATGGCTAATGATGGTGAACATATTTTCATGTACTTATATTGTCTATATACTGTCTTAGGTGAAATGTCTGTTCATATCTTTTGCTCATTTTCTAATTGAAGGTTAGAAAATTTTTGTTTAACCTTTGAGTTTTAAGAGTTTTTAAAATATATTCTAAATATATATTCTCGATATATATTTTAAATATATTCTAGATACATAAACCTTTGTCAGATACGTGGTTTGCAACTACTTTCTCCTGGTCAGTAGCTTGTCTGATCATCCTCTTCACAAGGTCATTCACTGAGCCACGCTTTTCATTTGATGAGGTCTAATTTATTAATTTTTCCTTCTATGGATTAAGTTTTTACTGTCAAATCTAAAAACTCTTCACCTAGTCCTAGGTTCTGATTATGCTTTTTTTTTTTCCCTAAAAGTCTTATAGTTTTACATTTAAGTTCATGATCATTTTGAGTTAATTTTTATGTAAGTTGTAAAGTTTAGGCTAAAGTTCATTTTTGTGTCTATAATGTTCAATTGCTAGAAATATTTTTTAAAGACTAATATTTTAAAAGGTGAAGTGTGAAATATAAACTAAAAAGTAAACTTTTTATGTATGTAATCATGCAGTCTTTCATAATATGAATAATCATCTCTGTCCTATATTATTTTTTAGGATTATTATTTACTGTACAATAAATTCTTTCTTATTGTGAATAACTCTTGCAAAGACATTTCTCCAAAGAAGATATACAAATGGCTAATAAGCACATGAAAATATGCTCAACATCACTAATCATTTAGGGAAATGCAAATCAAAACCACAATGATACACTTCATGCCCACTAGGATGGCTTTCGTAAAACAAAACAAAATAAAAACAAACAAACAAAAACAACCCAGCAAATAACAAACGTTAGCAAAGGTGTGGAGAAACTGAAACCCTTGTGCATTGCTAGTAGGAATGTAAAATGATACAGCTGCTGTGGAAAACAATATGATGGTTCCTCAAAAATTTAAACATAGAATTACCATATGATCCATCAATTGTACTTCCGGGTACATACCCCAAAGAACTGAAAACAGGTACTCAAACTAATACATGTACATGTGTATTCATAGCAGCACTAGTCACCAAGAGCCAAAAGGTGGAAGCAAGCTAAACGTCCAGTGACAGATGAATGAATAAACAAAACGTGGTACATACAGTGGAATATTATTCAGCCTTAAAAGGAAAGAAATTCTGACACATGTGACAACATGGATGAACCTTGAAGACATTATGCTAAGTGAAATAAATCAGTCACAAAATGACAAATATTACATGATTCCACTTATACGAAGTACCTAAAATGGTCAAATTCATAGAGACGGAAAGTAGAATGGTGGTTGCTAGGGACTGGGGGTAGGGGGAAATAAGGAGTTATTTATTTATTTATTTATTTATTTATTTTTGGCTGTGTTGGGTCTTCATTGCTGCGCGCGGCCTTTCTCTAGTTGTGGTGAGCGGGGGCTACTCTTCGTTGTGGCACACGGCCTTCTCATTGCGGTGGCTTCTCTTGTTGTGGAGCATGGGCTCTAGGCGCGCGGGCTTCAGTAGCTGTGGCATGCGGGCTCAGTAGTTGTGGCTCACGGGCTCAGTAGTTGTGGCTCACAGGCTCTAGAGAGCAGGCTCAGTAGTTGTGGCGCACGGGCTTAGTTGCTCCGCGGCATGTGGGATCTTCCCACACCAGGGATCGAACCCGTGTCCCCTGCCTTGGCAGGTGGATTCTTAACCACTGCGCCACCAGGGAAGTCCTGGAGTTATTGATTAATGAGTGTAGTGTTTTTAGTTTTGGATGATGAAAAAGTTCTGGAGATGGATAGTGGTGATGGTTACACAACACTATGAATGTACTTAATGCCACTGAATTGTACTCTTAAAAATGGTTAAATGGTAAATTTTATGTCATGAATATTTTACAATTAAAAAAAAGGTTTAAAATTAAAAAAAAAAGTTCATACCCTTTTATCTTTGACGCCAGTCAAATCATTTGGGCATTTACTTTAAGATATTAGCTAGAAGACATATTTTAAGATTAAAAACGGAAAAATCTCTCTGCAGAAAGTTTCTCAGTGTAATATTTTTAAAAGCAATCAAATGGAAAAATATAAATGCCTAATAATAAAGGAGCAGTTTAATAAATTACAGGACATTACATATCCTCTAAGTAGACATTTACAAAGGTGGAAATAACGTGAACAAATAATTCAAATAGTTCATGAACAAAATAAAGTTAGGAAGGAAAAGCAGAACATGAAAGTGCACATACAATTTAATCATGCCAAGGTACAAGGATGCAGGCATATGAAACTGGAAAGGAGTAACTGATGACTGAAATGATGAAACCATAGGGAGATTTAACTTCTTCCTTTTGTTGAATTGATAATATATTTTCAGTAAACAAAAGTCTGCAGTGAGTATGAACAAAAAGAACAAAGAACTTTGTCTTTTGGAAGCTAAACGTGAAAAACGTAATCTCTACCTTTCTAAAGAGTTGCCTAGTCTTATTTTGCTGGCACAAAAATCTAAAACTTGAAAAAGCACAGTAGTGCTTAGAAGTTTAGAAGGCTTTTTTTCTATTAACTCTTTACATTCTAGGCCAAATACTACTTGTTATACCTTACTTTGATCCAGAAAGGATTTAATGCAGCTTATAAAGGAACCTAAAACATAACAACAGGACTTCCCTGGTGGTGCAGTGGCTAAGAATCCGCCTGCCGATGCAGGGGACATGGGTTTGAACCCTGGTCCAGGAAGATCCCACATGTTGCGGAGCAACTAAGCCCATGCACCACAACTACTGAGCCTGTGCTCTAGAGCCTGCAAGCCACAACTACTGAAGCCCGCATGCCTAGAGCCTATGCTCCGCAAAAAGAGAAGCCACTGCAATGAGAAGCCCGCACTCTGCAACGAAGAGTAGCCCCCGCTCGTTGCAACTAGAGAAAACTCGTGTGCAGCAACTAAGACCCAACGCAGCCATAAATAAATAAATAAATACCTCTAGAGATACAAAGAAAGAGAAGAGAAGAGCAGAGCACCAGCAACAATTTAACTGTTTTAAGTGGGAGAAACAAAGGCAGGAACAAAATAGAGCCAAAAAGAAGGTAAAAACTCATACAGAAGCAACAATAAGGTATGTAAATCTAAGAGCAAGTATAAAATTTACTCTAAGCTTTCCAGCAGCCAACAACAAAAAGGGAGACCTTGTTGAGTTAAACAGATGCAATGCTCATGAGAAAAAACAATCCACTTGCCCATGAAATTAATTACTATTAATTACTATCTTGGTACTAAGAATAGAGAGGAATTTCTCTCTCTGGGTCTTCATAAAGAGAACGCTGGGTGATGTGGTAAACACTGTCGCTACAAACAGCTACAAGGATTCGAAGAAGCAACCATTATTTTCTCCAGAGTAAGGTCACTGTAGTATGACAATGTTAAACACTTCAACTTTGCAGCCACCATTGTCTTTTGCCTTAAGTTGATCAAAAGCCTTACCTTGGTTCCATTTGGTGTTGCTGAGGAGGCTGGTGAGAAGGCAGGGTCTCTGACAGGAGATCTGGGAACAAATGAAGGTTGGTCGAGGGCTGAAGTAGATCTAGGGGATGTTGAAGTCTCAGAGGGAGGTGGGTTCTCTTGCATATGGGGTAGGACATGATCTACTACCCATCCAGAGTAAGAAGACAGCTTGGGAAGAGACATACATTCTTCTAAAACATCCTAGAGAGAAGAAGAAGGTTAAGCTCAACTTGCATGTCAACTGATCTAAGCAATCAAAAATAATTTTGTCCTTATAATCCACTACATGCCTTACTGAAAACCTAAGAAGGCCTAAATAAATATATACATACATACATACCAAAGACCCAAAGTAACTGTATTAACAATCAGAGATGAAGAGAAAGTACAGTAGCTTCTTGATAATGACCTTGACTATTATCCTTTTAGAGTATCAGACTAAATAACCCTAACTACAGAAAAAGGAACAATGCACAAAGATGGTCATTAAAGCAGATTTGAAAGCAATCTAAAATGTTGTAACAGAAAAGAACATGAAAGGAATTTTGAAGTAAACTATGGTATACACACTCAGTGAATATTAGTCATTTAAAAATACCAATTGTGAATCCTATGTAAGGTTCAAATTTTTCCAGTTTTATTGAAAAATAATTGACATACACCACTGTAAAAGTTTAAGACGTAAACACGATGGTTTGATTTTTATATATTGTAAAAATGTTTAAATAGGTTCAGCTAACAACATCCATCTTCTCATATAGATATAATCAAAAGAAAGAAAAAAGGAAAAAAAAATTCTTCTTGTGATGAGACTCTCAGCATGTACTCTCTTAACTTTCCTATATATGGTATAGCTGTGTTAGCTAACAGTCGTCAAGTTGTATATTACATCCCTAGTACTTATCTACCTTACAACTGGAAGTTTCTATTTTTTGATGACCTTACTCCATTTCCTCCTCCCCCAAGATTCAATTTTAAGTGAAAAAACAAGAGTATAAATAAATATGTCTACAATGATATAAAATACATACAAATAAATACCCTAACAAATTTGAAGGAAATATACCAGAAGTTAAGCTTGGGTGATCAGTGACATATTTCTACTTATTCTAACTTTCTGTATTTAACTTCTAAATGAACATGTTATACTTTTTAAAATGAAAATAAGCAAATAAAAAATAGGCATAGAAAAGTGGTTACGAGGGGCTTCCCTGGTGGTGCAGTGGTTAAGAAGCCACCTGCCAATGCAGGGCACATGGGTTTGATCCCTGGTCCGGAAGATCCCACATGCTGCGGAGCAACTAAGCCCGTGCACCACAACTACTGAGTCTGCACTCTATAGAGCCTGTGAGCCACAACTACTGAAGCCCGCGCGCCTACAGCCCGTGCTCCACAACAAGAGAAGCCACCACAATGAGAAGCCCGCGCACTGCAGAGAAGGGTAGCCCCCCACTCGCAGCAACTAGAGAAAGCCAGCGCACAGCAACGAAGACCCAACGCAGCCAAAAATAAATAAATAAATTAATTAATTAAAAAGAAAAGTGGTTACTGATGTAAGAGCCAATGGCTTAAATAAAATAGGTTCTACAATATAAAGACCATAAAACAAGTCCCAGACACTCTCCAATATGTGTGTGGAGTTGTTCAACTGTACCAGTTATCTATTATCTCTATATGTTTGGTGTACAGTGCTCTAAACCAAAGAAACATATACTACTTAACTGTAGTTAAAGTATACAGCAAATTTTGGCTGAGAACTTTACTCAATGTCAGGAAAATATTATCAGGAAACATGGAAAAACAGTATAATAGTGTTAAGAGTCCTGAGTTTGGAACTAGCCTTTCTTGGTTTGAATTCCATCTCTGTATTCCACTTACCTGTATAACCATGGGCAAATTACCTAACCTCTCTGTGCCTAAGGTTCATTTCTTCTGAAATGGAATAATAGGGGATCTACCTCAAAACATTTGGGGAGAATTAAATGAGTAATAGATATAAAGAACTCAGCACAGTACCTGGCACATAATAACTACTCAGAAATCACAAGCTATTATGTTACGTAAATCAGTGGTTCTCCAGCAGGGATAATTTTACTCCCCAGATGACACTGGGTAATGTCTGGAGACATTTTTGGTTGTCACGACTGGGAGGATACTACTGGCATTTACTGGGTAGAGGCCAGGGATGCTGTTTAACACCCTACAATGCCCAATACAGCAACAGCAGCCCCTACCACAAAGAATTATCTGGCTGAGCCCAAAATGTCAATGATGCTGCAGTTGAGAACTACTGATCTAGAGTGTGTATACAATAAACAGATATTCAACCCATGGGGAATAATCTAGACATAGAAGCAAACAGGCTGTATGCACACTTTATACAGTGACAAGGCTCATTTTAAAGACATATTGGAAGTAACGTTGAGACAACAACTTTCTTTTTTAAACTGAAGTGTAGTTGACTTACAATGCTGTGTTAGTTTCTGGTATACAGCAAAGTGATTCAGATACACATACCTGAATATATATATAAGTACTTTTCCATATTCTTTTCATTATGGTTTATTACAGGATATTGAATATAATTCCCTGTGGTATACAGTAGGGCCTTGTTGTTTATCTATTTCTTTTAAAAATTATTTATTTATTTATTTATTTATTTATGGCTGTGTTGGGTCTTCGTTTCTGTGCGAGGGCTTTCTCTAGTTGCGGCAAGCGGGGGCCACTCTTCATCGCGGTGCGCGGGCCTCTCACTGTCGCACCCTCTCTTGTTGCAGAGCACAGGCTCCAGACGCGCAGGCTCAGCAATTGTGGCTCACAGGCCTAGTCACTCGGCGGCATGTGGGATCTTCCCAGACCAGGGCTCGAACCCGTGTCCCCTGCATTGGCAGGCAGACTCTCAACCACTGCGCCACCGGGGAAGCCCTGTTTATCTATTTTATATATAGTAGTCTGCTAATCCCAAACTCCTAATTTATCCCTCCCACCACTCCCTTTCCCCTTTCCTCTTTGGTAACCATATATTTGTTTTCTATGTCTGTGAGTCTGTTTCTGTTTTGTAAATAAGTTCATTTGTGGGCTTCCCTGGTGGCGCAGTGGTTAAGAATCTGCCTGCCAATGCAGGGGACACGGGTTTGAGCCCTGTCCAGGAAGATCCCACATGCTGCGGAGCAACTAAGCCCGTGCGCCTCAACTACTGAGCCTGCACTCTAGAGCCCATGAGACACAACTACTGAGCCCGTGTGCCACAACCAGTGAAGCCCGTGCGCCTAGAGCCCGTGCTCCACAACAAGAGGAGCCACCGCAATGAGAAGCCCGCGCACCACAATGAAGAGTAGCCCCCACTCGTCGCTACTAGAGAAAGCCCACGCGCAGCAATGAAGACCCAATGCAGCCAAAAAAAAAAAAAAAAAATTCATTTGTATCATATTTTAGATTCCACTTGTGGTATCATATGGTATTTGTCTTTCTCTTTCTGGCTTACTTCACTTAGTCTGATAATGTCTAGGTCCATCCAAGTTGCTGCAAATGGCATTATTTCATTCTTTTTATGGCTGAGTAGTAGTTCATTGTATACATATACCACATCTTCTTTATTCATCTGTCAATGGACATTTAGGTTGCTTCCATGTCTTGGCTATTGTAAATAGTGCTACTAAGAACACTGGGGTGCATGTGTCTTTTCAAAAGGGAAGCCTCATACACTGAGGTGCAGTGTATGAGGCTTCCCTTTTCTCCACATCCTCTGCAGCATTTATTATTTGTAGACTTTTTTTTTTTTTTTTAAACTTTTATTTATTATTTATTTATTATGTTTATTTTGGCTGTGTTGGGTCTTCGTTTCTGTGTGAGGGCTTTCTCCAGTTGCGGCGAGTGGGGGCCACTCTTCATCGCGGTGCGCGGGCCTGTCACTATCGCGGCCTCTCTTGTTGCGGAGCAGAGGCTCCAGACGCTCAGGCTCAGTAGTTGTGGCTCACGGGCCCAGTTGCTCCGCGGCATGTGGGATCTTCCCAGACCAGGGCTCGAACCCGTGTCCCCTGCATTGGCAGGCAGATTCTCAACCACTGCGCCACCAGGGAAGCCCTGTAGACTTTTTAATGATGGCCATTCTGAAAAGCATGAGGTGGTACCTCAGTGTAGTTTTGATTTGCATTTCTCTGATAATTAGCGATGTTGAGCATCTTTTCATGTGCCTATTGGCCATCTGTATGTCTTCTTTGGAGAAATGTCTTCTGCTCATTTTTGGAATGGGTTGTTTGTTTTTGTTATTGAGTTGTATGAGCTGCTTGCATATTTTGGAAATTAAGCCTTTGTCTGTTTCATCATTTACAAATATTTTCTCCCAGTCTGTAGGTTGTCTTTGTTTTGTTTATGGTTTCCTTTGCTGTGCAAAAGCTTGTAAGTTTGATTAGGTCCCATTTGTTTATTTTTGCTTTATTTCTATTGCCTTGGAAGACTAAGAAAACACTGCTATGATTTATGTCAAAACAGAGAATGTTTTGCTTATGTTCTCCTCTAGGCGTTTTATGGTGTCTTGTCTTATATTTAAGTCTTTAAGCCATTTTGAGTTTATTTTTGTGTATGCTGTGAGGAAGTGTTCTAACTTCATTGATTCACGTGCAGCTGTCCAACTTTCCCAACACCTTTCTGAAGAGACTGTCCTTTCTCCATTGTATATTCTTGCCTGCTTTGTTGAAGATTAATTGACTGTAGGTGTGTGGGTTTATTTATGGTCTCTCTATTCTGTTTCATTGATCCATATGTCTGTTTTTGTCCCAATACCACATTGTTTTGATTACTGTAGCTTTGTTGTATTGTCTAAAGTCTGGGAGGGTTATGCCTTCAGTTTTGTCCTTTTTCCTTAGGATTACTTTGGCAATTCTGGGTCTTTTGTGCTTCCATATAAATTTTAGGATGACTTGTTCTAGTTCTGTGAAAAATGTCGTGGGTAATTTGATAGAGATTGCAATAAATCTGTAGATTGCTTTGGGTAGTATGGCTATTTTAATATTAATTTTTCCAGTCCAAGAGCATGGGATATCTTTCCATTTCTTTGAATCATCTTCAATTTCCTTTCCTTTATCAGTGTTTTACAGTTCTCAGAATATAAGTCTTTCATCTCCTTGGTCAGGTTTATTTCTAAGGTTTTTTTTGGGGGGGCGGGATGTGACTTTAAAAGGGTTTTTTTTTTTTTTTTAAACTTTCCGTTTCTGATATTTCATTGTTAGTGTAAAGAAATGCAACAGATTTCTGTATGTTAATCTCATATCCTGCTACCTTGCTGAATTTATTTATCAGTTCTAGTAGTTTTTCTGTGGAGTCTTTAGGGTTTTCTATAGATAGTACCATGTAATCTGCATATAATAACAATTTTACCCCTTCCCTTCTGATTTGGATACCTTTTTATTTATTTCCCTTGTCTGACTGCTGTGGCTAGGACTTCCAATTCTATATTAGATAGGAGTGGTGAGAGGGGGTATCCTTGTCTTCCTCCAGATTTTAGCAGGAAGGCTTTCAGCTTTTCACCACCACTGAGTATTGTGTTGGCTGTGGGTCTGTCCCACAATAAAAGTAGCTTTATTTGTCCCATAATAAAAGTAGCTTTTATTATGTTGAGATATGTTCCCTCTATACTCACTTTGGGAAGAGTTTTTATCATGGAAGGATGTTGAATTTGAGACAACTTTTTACTCTTTCTTTACGCCAAAATAAATTCCACGAGCAAAGTTTCAAATGTAAAAAATAAACCCATACCCATAAAAAACACCATCAACGGAGAAAACAATTTCAACTGACAAACTAGAAAAAAAGATGCAATATATATCACAGATAAAGGAATATTATCCCTAATACATACGGAACTTATAAAATATTGGCAAAACCCCAATAGAAAAATGAGCAAAAGACATAAACTGGCAAATATACACACACAAGGTTACAAGTAGTGGATCACGACTCACTGAATAAAATAGGAACCCATGAGGATACTGATATAAACAATTAAACAGAAGGAACCCATGAGGATTCTGATATGAATAATTAAACGGAAGAGAAAAGAAAGCTCTTCCTTACAGTAGAATGCCAGCTAACAAACGTAGGAATGGTAGCTATAAAGAAACACCATTCGTCTACATCACAGAAAAGACTGATTCAGGAAGAAATCGCCAATAAATGCTAAGGGTGGAGGTTTGATAAGAAAAAAATATTTTGGTGTAATCTTGGACTACCTCCCAACAAAATACTAAGAAGTTACAAAAGGGAAAATGATGAATTTTAAGTGAATTTTACGTGGAAATATCTGGAAGTTACCCTTGTAACCAAGTGATCAAGGTGAGCATCACCACTGTTGGGATGGGCTGAAGCATCTATGTGTGACTGATGTGACTTACTGAGAACACAGCATCATTTCTGTGGTATTCCTGCCAAGAATGCATAACCTGAGTCTACACCATACAGATTCATGCTGGAATTCATCCTATAGAATGTAAGGTATGTATTCTTTAAAACCGTCAAAGACATAAAGACAGAAATGCTTTAGAAGTGTTTCCCATTTAAGTCTGAAGAGACAAGACATCATACCTGTAGCTAGATTACCAGCAACTCGGTAAGATGAGCTATGCCTTAACTGTCTCTATATTCCCCCACCTGCGCGGTCTAGTACAGGGCTTTGCGAATCTTAGATGCAGTGACCAAGCCCCCATTAAGGTTCCCAGGTCCGTCCAACGTCGTCTAAAAATTTGGTCATTTCACTGGCAGCAATAGGTTAGGTCCTGTTAACCGTTTACCGCTAAATCTGGATCTCCTAACACAAGAGACGCGCAGTAACCTAACTGACCCTGAGAGGCCAGGATTGCTTTGACAACATAGGCGCAGGCACCTAACGCCGGCTGCGGGGAGCAATGAAGCCTTCAAAGAGCACCTCTGAAGGGGCGCTCTACGGAAGGCTAGAATAGGCGAGAGACGGTGATGCACACACAGGAGTCAAGCAGCAAACCCGGGCTGTTACAAGAACGCACGGGTTCCCTGGCGCAAGACATGCCAAGGGCTAGGGAAGAGCAGAGCCCCGTGACGAGGGGCAGGAAGGACCACCGCCCCCTTTGGGGCCACTGCTCACCTCGCCCCGCAGCAGCCAATCGCGGTGGTAGCAAAGGTGACCTTTGTCAGACCTGCGCAGCGCCTGCAGGGTCTCCCAGCAGCGACCCTCGGAAGGCATGGCCTGCCCCGCTACAGTTCTCCAGGGGCGCCGCTTGGTACAAAACAAGTCCTCGAATCAGCCGCCCGGAAACAGGTTCTCGCTTCCGCTTCCGGGGCGCACACGTAGCGGCGCAGTTCAACCCCGCCCCTAACGGCTGCATGGCCCCGCCTCCGGCGCTGAGCCCGCCCACCAACGCGCCTGCGCACAGGGCTTGGCCCGCAGTTCGCTCCCCTGCAGGGACCTCCGACCTGGGGGCTTCAGAAGGCTGGGCCTTCCAGGTTGCAGAAAACTGAATAGGTATTGATGAGCATGTAGAGAAATTGGAACCCTCATACATACGCTGCCAGTGGGACTCTAAAATGGGGCAACTCCTGTGGAAGACAGTCTGGCAGTTCATCAAAAGGTTAAAGAGGGACTTCCCTGGCAGTGGTTAAGACTCTGCGCTTCCACTGCAGGGGGCGCGGGTTCCATCCCTGGTCGGGGAATTAAGATACCGCCTGCCTGCGGCCAAAAATAAAGTTACCGTTAACCCAGCAGTTCTACTAAATATATACGCAAAAGAAATGTGTCCACAAAAAACTGGTAGAATATTGAATTACTTATAACAGCCAAAAAATGGAAACACATGTGTTCGTCAACCAATGAGTCAATAAAATATGGTGTATCCACACAATGTAATATTATTGGGCCATAAAAATGAAGTACAAATACATGCTACGACATGAACCTTGAAAACATCATGCTGAGTGAAAGAAGCCAGTCACAATATGGTATGATTTATGTGAAATGTCCAGAGTGACAAAGCCAGAGAAACAAAGAGACTGTTAGTGGTTGCCAGGGGCTGGGGGGAGCAGAATGGGGAGCACCTGCTAATGGTATGGGTTCCACTGGGGTGTGATGAAAATGTTCGAGAATTAGATAAAGGTGGTGGTCGCACAACTTTGAATATAATACAAGCCACTGAATTATACACTTTAAAAGAGTGAATTTTATGTGAATTATATCTCAGTAAATGAAATGTTCACCATTGCCTGAGGCCAGCTTTAACTAGGACCCTTTAACTTTTGACCCTTTTGCCCATTTCATGGGATCTCAGTCTGAGGCAGAAAGGAAAACTCTCGAGTTTGAAGCAATATAAACATTTTCCACAAACTCTCTGGACTTTTTGGAATACAACATTTTACGAAGAAAAATAGAACGCTCTTGGGAGAATCCCAGCAATGGGCCGGAAAAGAGGTGTTTCCCACACCATCATTACAAATAGCAGAACCCTGCACTGAGGAGGTTTTCATTAGTTTGACAAAAACAAGAATAATGGGATATACAGAAATGTATGCACATTGGTGTAAGTCTGCCAACTGTCTTTTCTTAGGAAGAGCTTTCATACATCGTATGAAAGTTCAAGTCCATTTATGTTAAGGGTGTGAAAATAGGCTTGGTTTTGTGGCAGTGGTAGCTGGTAGTAGTGATTTCAGTGAACTTCCTTGGCAAAATCAAAAGCTGGAAATAAAATTAAAAACCAAACAAAAAAAACCAAAACATTAAAAGCTGGAAACTACGAATGTCTCCAAAACGGGGGGATGGGGGGCGGGGGTGCTTCTGGTAGTGAAATCCAGATGCCTGGGTGGGAGCCATTGCTTTTGAGGACACAGGGGAGTTCTTGGACTTGGGTTAGAGTGGCTGAGAGAGGACCAGACTGGATCACCCAGAGGTCAGTACCAGCATAGTATACCACATTTGTTCTCTTCTCTCTGAAGAATTTTTTTTTCTTTTAAATACAGGAAAATGTGAAGAGAACAAAAATAGCCCATAATCTTATCATTCAGAAAGCAATTAACATTAAAAAAATAGTAATACATACACATCCCGTCTTCCTCCTAACAGCTAAAGTAGTCTGCCCTCACACACTGAGCAGTGCCTTTCAGTGTGTCTCCTCCAGGCCTTTCATGGAATTGTAAGTGAAAGCACACAAAGGAGAAAGAGTCAACCTGGCCAAAATGAAATGAAGAGTCTCATGCACCAAGTCCTTTAAAAACGTTTACTGGCTCTCCTGCAGCATTTTACTGAATCATTTTTAGAAGAGGGCTGGGGTGGGTAAAGGAAATCATCCGATGGAGCCTTAAATATTGATTATAAAAGCTTTTTGTAAAACAATGCACATGTTTCAAGAATAAATGCATTCCACAGATACAAACCTGGCAAAGAGAAAAATCAATGAGATTGGGATTGTACTTTTACAAGGTGAACTGGACATAAGCCCTCGAGTGTCTATTGGCAAGTGCGTGAGGGCAAGTGGCCTTGAGGAAACTTGGCCATGAGAGGTTTCCACTGGGCTTGGGAGGCGAGCACCTTGGGGAAAACACCGTACCCATGAAATAAGGAAAACAGCAAGTGAACATGAGGAGCGGTGAGGACCTCTGGCGAACAGCTCCTGCTGGTTCAGGTCAGGGAAAACCCAAGAGAGAGTCCTAAAAAGAAGAGAGCTGTAAGGGAACTGGAGGGAAAGTCCAGTCCAAACATCCTCTTGCGGAAGGAATGAGCAAAGTCACGGTGAGTTAAAATCTGACCCTAATAGTAGTAACTTTAAGGCCTGTCAGGGTAATTAAAAACTTCCATCAGGCGATGCTATCAGAGAGGAGAGAACTAAGTGGGTTCTGCTTCATCCCCTGCTGCTTCAGGCACTTTTCTGGAGCTAGTAGCTAAGACAAGATCCTGAACATACTTCATCACAGGACGAGAGAGGAAACCAACAGGCTTTCCGGGTATGGCTTAGCAACGCCTCAGTTCCCACGGCATCCATCCGAGCTCCTAGCCCAAGAGTGGCCGCCTTAGGCAGGAGGAGACCGGGAGCGGATGGGAGAGCTTGTTAGGTAGGAAGTGTAGGGACCATCCCCAAACACGTTGGCATAGGACGACTTGAGGAACTGGACGTAGTTCTGCATGCTGCGGTTCGTGCTCTCCGACTGCTCCAGGCGGTCTTTCAGGTCTTGCAGGCGGCTCTGGTAGCGGCGGTCAGCCTAAGAGGAGGAACGGGGCCGGGGCCAAGTGTGTGTGACATCCAGAACAGACAAACCCATAGCGACAGAGACGTTATTAGTGGTTGCCAGGGGTTGAGGGCAGGGGAATGGGAGTGGCTGCTAATGGGTAATTTTCTTTCTGAAAATATTCTAAACCTGGATTGTGGTGATAACAGCACAACACTGAATATACTCAAAACCACTAAATTGTGCAATTTAAATGAGGGAATTTTACGGTAAATGCTGTCTTAACAAAACTGTTAATAAAAAAGGGGATTGGCCTGGGATATCCTGAAGGGATGGGAAAGTGATGCGAGAAAAATAAAACCATGTCATATTCATAAAAACAACAAAACATCTTGCCCTGCAGGCGCCAGGAAGCTCAGATCTCAACCCACTCCCTTCTTGTCTGCTCTTACCCCATCCTCCCACCCCCAGCCCGACTCACATCGTCCCGGCTCCGCCGGAGCTGGCTGAGTTCAGTCTTGGTCCTGCTCAGCTGGGTCTCAAGGTCCAGGATTTTGTTCTGGGCTGCTCGCTCCTTGGAGGCTGCGTGCTCCTTGGTTTGTTCCACCTGCCCGAAAGGCACAGAGGTGGGGCTGGCTTACCTGGCATGGGGAACACCTGGTAAAGAGAAGGCTGGGCCGCTCCCACTAACTGGTCTCGCTGCGGACAATTCTCTGGAGCCTCAGGGCAGGAGCAAACTATGGGGACAACTTCTGCAACCCCGCTTTACCTGCCCTTTGCCAACGCTCCATGAGTCATCACCTAAGACGTGGTACACCTGTCTGAGGCCCACTCAGGCAGCAATCAAAGGAGCAGTTGTGAAAAAAGTGCCAAGTCCTTTACAATAATTGCTCACTTGATCCTTATGATGATTTCATGAGGCAGGTACTACTTCTATATGCCCATTTCTCAGATGGAGAGATAGGCTCAGAGAGGTTAGGCGATTTGTCCAAAGACACAGAGGTAGGTTAGTAATAGAATTGAGACTGACCTGCCTCCTGGCATCTTCAATGGCGCTCTCCAACTGCCTCGCCAGCGTCCCACATTCCCGGGTTTTCTCCTCTAGTCGCAGCTGGGACTGGTGGATTGCCTCCTCCCTCTTGGCAATCACCTGTAGGAACTCGATATTCTGGGCACTGGTCGCCTCCAGTTTCCTAGGTGACAGCATTCAATCAGATCCTGCTCGTCCCCCTACCTGTCCTGTTCCGCAGAGCTGGGGGCTGCCAGCCACCCCGGGCTGGGGTTCTTGTCACACCAAGAATCTCCAGGGAACAACAGGAATAAACCAAAGAAATCTGCTGAGCAGCAAGGCGGCAAGGAGCTGTATGAAGAGTGGGAGAAGCACAGACTGACCGCGGCTGTGCTAAGTCTGTATGTCATCACGTGTAATGTGACAACTTGCGGCTCAGGCAGGTGGGTTCCACCATGATCACCACTTTACAGATGAAGAAACTGAGCTGAAGAGAGGTGAAGTCATTGGCTGAGGCCAGCACAGCTAGCACGTCTGTCACCGAAACCCACGCGCTCAACTTCTTCTGTTCACTGTTGCCTCCCTCAGCAAAGGGACTTCAGCTGGACCACTCAACATCATACATGACCAGCCATGGGGCAGCAGTGACCATCCCGTGTGTACACATGGTCCCCGCTGCACTTCCAGAGCACCTTCCAATTTAAGGAGCTCTGCAAGTCCTGCTGAATCCAGCTACATCTTCGAGGCCAGCAGAGTAGAGGTGGAGCCCAGGGAAGACCACCTGCTTTAAGTCCCTGCTGGCAGGCTGTGTGAGCCACCTGGGCCAGTTACAGCCTCCTGGGACCCCAAGCCTTTCATCTCTGAAAACTGAGGCTCCAGCCCTCATTTTACAGATGCTAAAAGCCCTGGAGGAAGACAGTCTAAGTCGCAGCTTTGCCAAGTACCAGCTATGTGACCCTGGGCAAGTCACTTAACCTCTCCCGGAGGTCAGTTTCCTCACATCTAAAATACCAACTCGTATATACTAACCTATATGGTGCATTTTTGCATGCCGGGTAATGTGCTAAGCCCTTTGAGGATTATCTCATGGAGGACTCACAATAACCCCATGAGCTGGATTGTTATCCCTACCTTGGTCCCTTTCTCAAGATGAGTAAACAGAGTTCAAAGGGTGAAATGACTTGCTCAAGGTGATCAGGTTAAGTGGCCAAGTTGGGACCAAGGGCCAGAGCTTCTGATTCCAAAACGTGTCCTCTTTACCTGACTGCTTCCAACAGTCCATGAGGAACAGGGAAGAACAGATCAGAAAGGTCTTGGGAAGGACGATCGGGAACAAAGAGCAGAATTGGGGGAGGCCCCCACCGCAGCATCCTGGCCCTGCCGGTTTGCTGGGACGAAGCGTGCCTTTCTGATAGGTGATGCCTATGGATGGTCTGATTTTGATCACACTGTTATGGAGCGTCCCCCCTGCCCGGAGACCACCTTCCTCTCTCCCACAACGTCTACCACTGCAATGCAAGCAGCTTTTCCTCTAAGGTCTGCCTAGTACCTTCCAGGGCCTTGAGTCCCTCAAACACTTCTGCACGCTAAGCCCAGAGCAGCTAAGTGGCTGAAAGTCTCAGGTCCTAGGAAGAGGACAGAGATGGGACCAAGTGTCTCTAACCTCTCCAGTTCATCCACCTTCAGACTCAGCTGTTTATTTTCCTTCTGGGAAGCCTGATGTTTCTCTCTCGCCATCTCCAGCTTGTCCCCCTGATGTTCGATCTAAAATGACAGGAACACAGACTGGTTTACGAAAGAACTTCCCGGTACAGCCCTCCCTTCTCCCTGTGACCTGTCATCCACACCCAGGAGAAAGGCACACTGCCCTCAGCAGGCATCTGAGTCTCAACGCACAACCTGGAGGAGAGGGGAGAGAGGGGACAGGTTAGGCCCGACCCCCGAGACTGAAGGCTTTCCCGCGCCGAGAGAAGCCAGCTTCGATCCTGAAGAGCCACGACGACACTTCCTTGATCAGGAGAGGCCAGTCAGTGGGATCTGGGCGGACGTGAGAAGGCAGAAGCAGACGGCAGGCCTAACTGGCCCACATGACACACCACGGAGCTTTACCGAGGATGTTGTTGGGACCGCTGAGTTCATTCTTCTTAACTGGGGACAAATGCAGGCAAGGCCACAGAAAACCTACTGAGTCCTTCAGGCTGGCAAGTTTGAGAAGTTATCCAGAAGGCTGCTTTCTGCAGAAGCCTCAGACGTCTGGGCCTGAAAGGCCCTGAGAACGCTCAGGTTCAAGAGAAGCCTAGTGATTTAAGAGTGCTGAGAACCTGGGCTTGGGAACCAGATAGAGCTGGCTGGGTTCCAATCCCTGTTGACAAGTATTAGCTCTGTGACCTCAGGCAATAACTTCTCCCCTCTATGCCCTGGGCTGCTTTCTGTAAAACGGGGAAAATAAGACCCCTTACAAAGTTCCTGGGAGAATTCAATCAGGGAATGCTGGAGCACCGAGCACGTGCTCAAACAATGGTAGCTACTTTCACTAGTACTACAAGGAAGCAGGTTAAGAGGGGGGAAGGGTCTTGCCCAAGGTCACAGTGCAGACGAGAGGCATAGCATTTCTTCCTCTCTTAGACACCGTAGGCTTGGTTCCAGTAACCCAGAAGCAGACTGCTTCTGGTAGAAAGGAAGTCCTCTTTCAGGACCCCTAGCTCAGGCAAGGGGTCTGTTAAGACTACGGAAAGGCAGCTAAAGCAAGAGAAAGATGGAAAAAAAGAAAACCTATGGCTTGGTGTCTGCTGGTGGCGCATGGCTGAGGGCAGCAGCGGAGCGTGAAGGGCAGAGGCCGGCGGAGACTTGGAGCCCTCGGGGGGCAAGAGCAGGAGGGCCCGGCAGCTCCAATCGAGTGGCGGCTCCTATGACTACAATCACTTGGTGCAAACACAAGGCATTTGGCACACCAGACTTTTATTTCACAGCACTGATGATAGCTCACTCCTCTGAGAAAGCGGCAGCCAAGAAAAAGGAAGTGGTCCTCCCTGGGGCGGGGGGGGGCGTGCAGCTCATCTTGGTAAGCGGGCCCCTGCTCGGGCCAGTTCGTGGGAACCTTTCTGCCAGTCCCTTACCCGGCTGCGCAGGTCTGATATGATGGCTGTGAGGTCGATGTTCTTCCTCTCATAGCCCTGCAGCTGGTCTTGGCACTCTGCCAGCTTAGCCTCGGTGATCTTGAGAATATCAGGCAGCTGCTGCAGGTCAGCCAGCTGGGACTGGAACTGCCTCCGCGCCTGGAGTGGGAGAGAGGGGCCCGCCGTTGGGAAGGGCCTGGCTGCTGAAGAGGCCAGGCAGAGTGCTTTGGATTTAGGGCAGGGCCGCCCTCAGTCCCCAGAAAGGATCCTGAAAGATCCACGGGCAGAAGTGCGGCCTCCCTGCAGGCCACTGAGGGTGTCTAGCTGTTCTCTGGGGAGACACACTTGGCCCTGGCTGGCCACTTGAGCCTGCCACTCCTTCAGTCATTGAAGAATAATGGCAACCACGTAGCAAACTCCAGGACCCAGGCATTACTCATTAAATTCATACAACAACCTATTAAGTAGGTGCTGTTATCCCCATATAAGGACGCTGAGGATCAAAGGATCATTTGCCCATGGTCACTCAGCTACAAATTGGCAGAGCCAGGATTCAAGTCTAGTCTAACCTTAAAGCCCCTAGGAAGGCAATCACGATGCTCTAGGTCAGAGGGAAAGCTACGACCTATCTGTTCTTAGTCCATCCTTGTATTAACGAGGGGCCTGAGGACTAGAGAGAGGCAGTGACTTGCCCAAGGTTATGCAACAAGTTAATGGCTGAGCCTGGACTCAATCCATCTCCAGGGTTACTATTAAGATGACCCCTTTGCTTCTAGAGAGCCAAGTCGTCCCTAGAAGAATAAGGCTCTTTGGGGAAGGGGACAGGAGGAACACTTTTGGTTGGCACAAAATAAAGACACCACACAGAATGAAATAGGCACAGCTAAGGCCTGGCAGATCTGTGGATTTGAATCCACTTGGATGTTCCAAGCAGGGGGAATTTTTTTTGAGGAAAGTGAAGAAAGAAGGAAACAAGGATGAGAAAGAGGGATAACAAGGAAGCAGGAGAGAAGGAAGAGATGAGACGAGGAAGGAGAGAGTACGTACACGGTAGAGTGGACCAGCCCAGCAATAAGAACCTTCATGAATCTCTGTCACCCACATCGGAGAGGGCCAATGACAAACAAGAGGGACAGACTGACAGACATGGGACTGGGTAGGGGAAGAAGGCGAGCAAGGGGAGCAGTACCGTTTCAATCTCTTTGTTCATCTCATCTTTAAGGATCTTGTTCTCTTTGTCACAGCGTTCCAGCTGGGCAGCCACTTCATCAGCCTCCAATCTGGTCTTCATCACCTGGGGACCAACAAAGCATCGGGCCATCTTGGGCAGAGCCAAGTTTTGGTGAAAAACACCTTCCCAGGAGAGGCCTTATGGTGAATCTCCATCCCAGCCTGCTGGGAGGCGCTGCCCTGGCAGGCTTGGCACCTGAGAGGCCTACCTGACTTTTATAGTTGTCAATCATTCCCTCGTAGTTCTTAACCGATGCCTTCAGCTGCTGAACCTCGACGTGCGCCTGGTTGAGTTTCTCCTCCATCGGGGCGAAGCTAGCCTAGAAGGGATGGCTCGTCGGTAACCAGCGGGAAGGTTCCGGAGCAGGTGGCCATCCCAACCCCAGCTCCTACTCCGAGGGGCCAGCAAAGGGAAGCCCCACCTACTCAAACCCACGCCAGCAGTTTTCCTCAGAGAGGCACCAGGGCAGGATTCCTGATAAGACCAACTCAAGTGAATACAGATGCAAATAAGAGACTCCTATGTTTTTTGTTCTTATTACAAAAGCAGTACATTATGGGGGAATTCCCTGGTGGTTCAGTGGTTAGGACTCGGCACTTTCACTGCCGGGGGCCCGGGTCCAGTCCCTGGTTAGGGAACTAAGATCCCACAAGCCTTGTGGCTTGGCCAAAAAAAAAAAGAGCACTACATTATCACTAAAGAAAAGGGATATAAAACCAAGAAAAATGAATCATGATGCCTTATTATATGGCTATATATTGATAACTGTGTAGCTATTTTATTTTTTCCAGTAAGAATGGGATTATGATATACTTACTGCCTTGCAATGAACTTTTTCAATTAACAAGTAAGTTGGGAACTACTTCTCTCATCAATGAATGTTCTCCTACAACCCAAATGCTCACCTTAGCAGATGGGACAAAATAAATCACGGTATCTCAATAAAATAATAAGCAATCATTTAAAAGAAAGAGATAAAGCAAAAAAAAAAATCTAAAAAGATATCCATGGAATATGGTTGAAGGAGAAAAGCGAGCTGCAGAATAATGGCTGGATGAATGGATGTGCATGTGTTTGAATGTGTATGTGAGTATCAGGGGAAAAAACTGGAAAAATACACATCTACGGTTAACAGAGACCTTCACTTCTCTATAACATTTCTGTGATGTTTTCAACTTTCACTACGAGCATATTTTACCTTTGTAATGATAACAGCTAGGAAAATACACTTCTACAATCATTTTGAACAGTCACACTGTGTTTCACCACACAGACATACCATACTGCAACCAATACCCCAGCTAATTGTTAGACATGGGGGTTGTCTGTCATTTATCCAACAATTGCACTACAACAAATGAGATACTACTATACTCCCACCAGAGTGGCTAAAATGAAGAAGATGGACAATACCAAGTGTTATCTCACATATCCCTGATGGGAGTGGAAATCTGTACAACTGCTTTACTATTTGATGACATCTACCAAAGCTGAATTTGTGTATATCACCTGATGACCTGGCATTTCTATTATACTTCAAGGTATAGAAACTGTAAAAATACACCAAATATATGCACCAAAAGAGGTACAAGGGTGTTCTACAACCCAAATGTCCATCTACAGTAGAATGGATAAACACATCGTGGTACATTCATACACTGCACTGCACTGAGAATGATGAACTGCCACACAGGACATGGATAACTTCCACAAACTTAATGCTGAGTAAAAGCCATAAAGGCCAGGCACAAAGTTCAAAACCAGGCAAACTAATCTGTGGTGACAGAAGTCAGGATAACCGTGCCCTTGGCAGGGGGGTGTCTGTAACTAGGCAAGGTCACCGGGGTGCTGGTTTTAAGGTTCAATCAGGGTGACTGATGGACAAAGTTATGTTCATTTTGTGTACCTTTCTGTATTATACTTCCTCAAAATCAATTTTACTTAACAAAAATCAGTAATAAATAAATAAATAATAGATCCAGATGTTATTGCCCAGATCAACTAAAACCAAGATCAAACCTGGCTCTGCAACATCTACCTCTTTTCGGTTGCCTCTCGCCCTTGGTGTGCTGGGAGGGTGTAGAGGGAGTGGTCAAGAGCTAGTGGTTAGAGCCCCAGAGTCAGACTGAGGTTCAAATCCCAACTCCAACGCTTCCAAGGGCAAAATTTTGGCAAGAAACTTAAACTCTCTCTAAGCTTCAGTTTCCTTATTCTGTAAAGTAGCGACAATAATTACACTACTGGGAGGTTAAAGTGAGAATTAATGCATGTGAAGGGGCCCAGCAGTGCCCCAGGAGAGTCAATGTTAACCTCAAAGTCAGGTCCATCTCACGTGCATGGGCTGACTGTCATGATAAGCACTTCACATGCATCACCACCTTCTCACAAGGACCTCATTTCCTCCCGCTGAGGAAACTGCAGCAACACAGGAGGAAACGTCCCGTTCAGGTCCTGCAGCTCTAAGAGGCAGAGTCACGACTTGAATCGGGGTCTTTCCGACTCCAGAACAAGCCCTCTTATCACACTGCTGCCACCAGGCCCTCTGAAGGCCCCGGTGGTCACCTCTGGGGCCCAAGCAGGAGTACCACCAGCCTCTGCTCTCCACCCAACCGTCCTGGTCCCGGCTCTCACTACCGACCTTCAGCCTCTCATTCTCTAGCTTGAATGCGGAATACTCGGCAGTCTGCCGGTGTAGTCTCTCCACCAGGCTGTCCCGGTCTTCCCGCATCTTCTCCTCCAAGGTTTGTTGTTGGTTTACAAGATCTGTCACCCGGCTGGAAGGTCACAAAGTGAAAGCAGACAGAATCAATTCCACAGGTTGTGAGCAGCCCGGGACTTGGTATGGAGTAGGGCCAAGTGTTCCTACCCAGGTCACCCATGTCTCTCTTCTTGGCACCCTGCCTGCTCCCCAGTCTCCACCCCGAGGAGCAGCTGCCCTGCCTGTGGCATTCCCAGGTATCCCACTTCGTATTAACAGCCTTTTAAGATTTGTCTCCCATACCACCCCCTCCAAGAAGCCTTCTCTGTTCTGATCCTCCCGTGAGGCTGAGACACTCCCTGAAGACAATGGCCAGAAGACGCAGTCCCTCCCCAGCTCCCCACGGCACCCCCTGGATCTCTTAACCTATTAGGAACTGAAGTTAGGACAGAACTCGCAGGCCCAGTGGTCAGGGATAACCCCAGGCACCCGTCTCCCTCAGACACATATTACACTGGGGTTCTGTCTCCCCCAGGCGAGGGCAGGTGCCATGAGCAATAACAAGGCACATGCTTCCCTTGGTCCCTTCCCCTACCCGCAGGCCCTCAGCAGGGCTATAATCCAAGAATAGAGACTGAGGAGAGGAGCACTGGGGCTCTGGACTGTAGACCCACCTGATACTGCAGAACCTTTGCACAGTGTATTTTCAGTATTGATAAATTACAGTTCACCACTCAGCAAATATTTAGTGAGTACTGACTAGGCTCAAGCAAACACCTTGTATTGGTTTACCGGCAAACTCCTACGCAACTTTATTTTTTAATTTTTAATTTTTAAAATTTATTTATTTCATTTATTTATTTTTGGCTGCATTGGGTCTTCGTTGCTGCTCATGGGCTTTCTCTAGTTGTGGTGAGCAGGGGCTACTCTTCATTGCGGTGCGCGGGCTTCTCATTGCGGTGTGCGGGCTTCTCTTTGTTGCGGAGCACAGGCTCTGGGCACGCGGGCTCAGCAGTTGTGGCACGTGGGCTCAGTAGTTGTGGCTCGCAGGCTCTAGAGCGCAGGCTCAGTAGTTGTGGCGCATGGGCTTAGTTGCTCCGCGGCATGTGGGATCTTCCTTGACCAGGGTTTGAACCCGTGTCTCCCGCATTGGCAGGTGGATTCTAACCACTGCGCCACCAGGAAGTCCAATGCATTTGTTTTTTTACTGCTGTAGCCCTCAAGGCCAACACATAGCCTGTTATATAGTAGATGCTTGATAAGTACCTTTAAATGAATGATCACATGACTATAGCTGACTCTGAGAATGGTCACTGTTGACAGTTCACCAGTGGCAAGAAAGGTATGAGTTCAGTCACCTTCAACTTGAGGCCACTTTTGCCCCCTACTCCCAGGCCATACCTCTGACCTACTGACTGGTGGACAAAACGACTGAGAGAAGACAGAGGGATTACCAGCTGCCCCGTGCCCCAAGGACAGTAAGGAGGATACCAGCGTGCCTGTGCCCATTTCCCATGCTGTGCAGACTGGGGCCCAGCTCAAGCCCAGGTGTGAGCAGAGAAGGCCCCTGCATAGTGCCTGCTGGGGGGTAGGACGCTGGGGCGGGGGCTGGAGCCAGGACACAGGGTCCAACCAGAAGGCCGACCCCAGGGCCGCCCACAGCTCAGTCCGATGTAGCCCCTGACCAGAGGAGACCAGATGGCAGCCGTGTGAGCGACGTGAGCTGTCGCGGGTTGCCTGGCGCCGTGCACTAGCACACTCCCCTCCTCCCATCGGTCCACACGCCCTCTCCTAACACAGACGTACTCATTCAGGACAATAATTTCCAGCTCGAGGTCCCCCTTGTCCTTCACAACTTGGTTGTAGCGGCTCCTCCATGATTCCAGAGTGGATAAAGCTTCAGCAACATAAAGATCCTGGGAACATGGGACAGAAGGGCCCATCAGCCTGGTGTCACCGCTGAAGCCAAGCGAGCTGGGAGTCACCCCAGGTCACCCCTCACCCTGATAACTTCAACCTCACTCCTGCAATTCCTTCCTAGAAGCACTGAGAGTGAAGCGGGAGCCCAGCTGTTGCTTTCAGTTTCCAGCATCCCACGCGCCCTGACTGCAAATCCTTCCTTAACCGTCATTCCCACCCACAATATGGATGCGGTTAAAATGTCCCACAAACCCTCCACTTGTCTCCAGCCAGCTGCCCACCCCCATTGTCATCCTTTTACCCATTTGCTGCCCCCCCACCTCTCCCTCCACCCAGCCAGCAGTCCTCCCAGCTCATTCACCCTTTCCACTGCCATCTTCCTCTCCGTTCGCCCGCCTGGCCACCTCTATTCAGCTTTTCGCCTCGCCCTGCTCAAAGCAGCCATCCGCGGGCAGCCAACCCACCCCCGACGCTTCACTGTGGGCCCGCCCTTCTCGGGGAGGCGGCTACCTTGTCAGCAAGCTGCACGTGCAGCTGCTCAGCGTACTCCTCACTCTTCTCAGCTCGTTCCTTCTGGGCTCGGATGGCCCTCTTCAAGGACTCTTTGTCTCGTTCTCCCTTCTGCTTCAGTTCCTTCAGCTGCTCCATGATGGCCTCCACTTCCGCCTTGTGCTGGTTTCCGCTGCGCTCCAGGTTCTGGGAGAGGACGGCCCGGGAGCAGGTGCCGGGAGAGGGACAAGGATGAGGGAGAGACGGAGGAGAGAGACAAGGAAGGCCGGGAAAGGGCAAGGCAGAGAGCAGAGGTGAGAGGGGACGAGCAAAAAGAAGGAATGAGGGAGAGAGAAATCAGGTCAACCGCGTGGAGGCTTAAAGCTCCCCCAGTGCAGAGCAGAGATGAAGGCCCTTCCCAGCTCCCCGTAGCACCTCTCCCATTACTGAACCCACTGGGGTCTTAGTGTTAAGATAGAACTCTTCTGGAATCCTTCCTTGAACTCAGCACAGTGGTCAGAGATATTCCTCAGTCACTCAGCAGAGCTGTGACCTCAGAAGGTCCCTGGCTCAAAGATGCAAGCAAGCTGCATTTGAGCCCACCCCCTACCCCATGGGTAGTTATGAGAACTGAAGGCCTAAGGGATTAAGTGATTGGCTCAGGGGCATGGCACCCAACTGGTCACTGCTGGGAAGGGCACCCAAGACCCTCAGGGTCCACTGCTCTTGCCACTGGCTCAGAGTGCTTTGGCAACAGCGGCCCCGTAAACCTTTAGGGCAAAGCCTTCCTGAGCGTGAGAGCCTTGGCCAGGCCACTGCCCTTCGACTGCCAGGCCCCGCCCCCTCCCTTCCCCACCTGTGGGGCTGGCAGGTACCTTGATCTGCATGCACAGGCGACTGTTCTCTGCCTCTTTGCACCGAAGCTGTGCCTGCAAATGCCCACGCATGGTCTCCATGGACTTCGAAAGCTCAGATGCTGTCTTCGCTTGAGCCTTTGGAGAGACGGAGAAAGTGGTAGAGCTGGGGTTTGAACCCAGCTCTCCAATTCCAGAGCACACTCTACCCACTAAGCTCTACTGGCCCATATCGAGGAGCAACTGTTGGGGACGGTACCTTCTCACATTGTATTTCCTGGAGGAGCTCTTCCACCTCCTTGTCTTTGTCTTGCAGCAGTAATAGCAGGCGCTGGAGAGAACACACACTGTCATGAGCTCCCTGCGAAGGGTGAGGAGGCCCCGCCCAGGGAGGACAAACACTCCTGTGAGTGCCTGGCCACTGGGCTCAAGTCCCAAATACAGCGGCCCATGTCACAGAGACCCTAGCAGGAAGCACCTAACATCTGTACCACAATTTTTTACAACAATTTAAAATAATGTTAGTTGTGGGACACACTGAAACACAGACACACAAAACACTAAGGAAGCCCCATAATCCGCCACCCAGAGATAACCATTGTTAGCACACATTAAAAAGTCAGATACCTATTTTGCTCTATAACCACATTTACCATAGTGTGATTAAATCTTCTATATCTTTTGAAAAAGCACTTTAACATTTCAATTTACGGATGTATCATAATTTGATAAGGCTCTCGAGCTGGGAATGCAGGTTTAGGCATTATCGCCATGACCGTTGAATCCCCTACAGTGATGTTTGGCCAGGCACCGAGGGCCAAGGGCCAAACCTCGGGAACCATGGTCTCTACTTCTTTCTTTCTCTTGGAGACTCCCAACAGGCATCAATACATCAAAGGCTCCAAAAGGTATTGTAGTTAAGCAGCTGGTTTAACTTGTCATTCAGGCTAAGCAGTAGTTCCCCAAATTTATTTGGCCATGGATCAACCCCCCCTTTTGTTTCTTGTACCCATTAACACCTTGAGGAACTCAGGGTTCTATGGAACAGACTTTGGAACATGCTGCCTTGGGAGAGATTCCTTGGGAGAATTGGAAATGTTGAGTCAACGAGTCTGCACCATAATACAAATAAGGAAATTCAGGGAACAGACTCTGATGATTTACAAATCCATCACCGTCATCACCATCCCTCATGCTGATGTCCAGCTTGGTGGTTCAAGCTCTCGAGTGATTGACTACACAAGCCCCGTGGGGCAGAAGGGACGGGGATATGTGTTTCATGATTTCACAGATCATGAAACTAAGACCCAAAGAAAAGTCAGAGCGGGGCTCCAGCCCTCCTGCTGCCACTCAGCACCTCTACGCCGTCGCCTATACCCCCTGGAGCAGGCAGGGGGCGCTGTGTGTTACCGCTTTCTCGGAGTCCGCCTCTGCCAGCCGTTTCAATAGTGCTCCTTGTTGCTCCATCAACTTTTCGGAATCCTTCAAGGGAAGGCAGGGAAAGCCAACTCATTAAGCAATAAACTGAGATGTCTACATCCTCTAGGTCCTGTTCCTTTTCCAAAAATTATATTTCTAATGATAGAAGTAGTAAATTATATTCTCATTATAAAACATTTAATGAAAACCGATAAAGCTAAAGTCCCCCTCATCCCCACCTCCAAACCCAGCCCTGCTGTTATGAGTTTGGACTGTCCTGCCTATCCTTTCTCTATGCATTTATATGTAGCTACACCTAGACAAGTATCTTTTGGGGGATGAGGGGTGGGAAGGGATTAATGTGTAATTTTACCAAAATGATATCATACTGTATTTTTGTGTCACAACTGGATTTTTTAACAACAGTTTTATTGAGATATAAATTCAGATACAAGTCACCAACTTGAAATGTATAATTCAGTGGTTTGTGGTATATTACATTATGATTTTTTTAATTGTGGTAAAATATAACAAACTTTGCCATTTTAAGTGTAAAATTCAGTGGCATATGGTACATTTACAATATTGTGTAACCATCACTACCATCTAGTTTCTTAAGTGTAAAATTCAGTGGCATATGGTACATTTCCAATATTGTGTAACCATCACTACCATCTAGTTCCAGAATTTTTTCATCACCCTAAAAGGAAACCTGCACCTGTCAAGCAGTCAGTCTCCATTTTCCCCTCCCCCCAGCTCCCCCCCAACCCCTAATCTGCTTTCTTTTTTAGGGGGTGGGCGCACCACATGGCTTGCAGGATCTTAGTTCCCAGACCAGGGACTGAACCCAGGCTCCAGCAGTGAAAGCGCTGAGTCCTAACCACTGGACCGTCAGGGAAATCCCCAACCCCTAATCTGCTTTCTGTCTCTAATATGCCGTGGCATTTTTTAACCTCTCCCCGTAACGTTGGGCAATAAGGTGGTTCCCAGGTTTTGCAGCTGTAAACACTGCAGCAGTGGACATGTTGGGCACGTACTAAGTGTCTCTCTAGGATTGATACAAAGAGTAAGAATGGCTGGGCCTGAAGATCTGTGATTTGTGGCAGGTGACACACCCTGCAAAATGCCTGCACTGACGCACACGGCCACAAGCAGGACGTGAGAACGCCGGGCAGTAGCCAGCCTCTGCCTGTTACCAGTCTTGCCAGCATGAATCCTGCTGTTTTAGTTTGTATTTCCCTATTTATGCATATGCTTATTAGCCATTTAAGCTTCCTCTTCCCTGGACTGCCTGCTCACACCTTTGCCCACTCTCGCACTGGGCTGTGTCTTTGAACCGTCTCTATTCTTCCCAGTCACCTAAACAAAGTGTCCCTAGAAGAAGTCTCACCCTCCTTTCCCTTTCAGTCCCACAGGTCACCTTCACAGGCTAAGAGAAAAGGGCTCCCTGGTCCCAAAGTTTCCCAGGGACCTAGGAACGGAGGGAAGACAGCATTATGGGTTCTCTCGCAACAAGAGGAGGCAAAGAACATAGGACAAAAACCTAGGCCAGGGACCCAGAGCCTGAAGCTATTCTCACTGCCCCGACAGGCCATGCCCTCTGAGCCTCCGGGGGACTCTACACAAACTAACACACCATCTCACCAAATCCCCCGCTCTAAGGAGCCAGGCACTGTCACCACCCCCACTTCACAGACGAGGAGATCGAGGCTGGGAGAAGTGAGGTGAGCTGCCTGAGATCACACAGCCAGAAATGGCAGAGCTGGCCGCTAAGCCAAAGGACTCCAGAGCCAGAGCATTCCCCCACCACACTGAGCACTCCCCAGTAAGCACTGCAGCGGGGCTGTGGTCCTGAGGGCCACAAGGGCGGGAGGAGGCGAGAGCCTGTACAGAACCTGGAACACCTGCTGTGGTGGGAGTTTAAATTAGCTGACCCTTCACCTCCAATTGGAGATTCTGGGATTCCGGGATTGTAGGAGCTAAGAAGGCGAAAAGGGAAAAAACTGGTAGGAAGAGGTTTTCTGAAGCACCCCCCCCCGCCACTGGCCCAGTCCCAGGACAAACAGCAGCGACAGCCACCATTTACCAAGTACCCACTGCATGCCAGGAGTACACACAGTCCTCGCCCATGCATCTCCTCTAAGTCCCTCACAACCCTGCATGGAAGATGCTATTCCCATTTTATAGGTGGGAAAACTGAAGCCCAGAGAGGTAAAAATCACCCACCCATGAACACTGAGCTGGAAATGAAACAGATAAAACTATTTTAAGAGAATAATTTAGCTATAACTAGTAACATTCATAGAGATATATTCTGGAAACCCTCAAGTACACCAGGATAGTACAGACGAATGCGCAAAATAACACTCGTAAGAGCAAACAACCAAAAACTGTCTCCATCAACAGAAGAGTGGGTAAATAAGTTGTGGTATTGTCATAAAATGGAATAGAGCGGTGAAAATGAACTACCTTAGGCTTCGAGGATAACAATGGACGGATCTCATAAAAACATTGATTGAAAAACGCAAACTCAGAAGAAAACATATGGAACAATATCATTTATGTAAAGTTTGAAAACATGCTAAACAATACTATATGTTGCTTAGGGATACATATATAAGTGAAAAACTCTCAGATTCCAGATAAAGTTTCCCTCTGATGGGAAGGAGATGAGGTTATTGCCAAAGGAGACACCAAGAGGGATTTAACCATGTGGACAAGGTTTTGTTTGGAAAGCTGGATAGCGGGTACACTATTACTTATTTTGAATATTAATTTTTAAACTAAAAACAAAGGAAGTTGACACTTTTTTAAAAAAAGTTAAACTAAAAAAAATATCATCTCATCAGGACGGGCGTTTTTTGGTTTTTTTTGGCTGCGTCTCGAGGCTTGCGGGATCTTAGTTCCCCAACCAGGGATTGAACCCGGGCCCACGGCAGTGGAAGCGCCGAGTCCTAACCACTGGACTGCCAGGGAATTCCCAGCATGGGCATTTTGAGACTCTCGGTATCCCTTTGGTTTTGAACCAAACAGGAAGAGGGCTGTTTACACTGTCAGTCTTTTCAGAGTCATTTGCTAACATAAAATATATTTCAGAGACCATCTTTTAAGAAAACAAAGTGATACCATACAATGTGCCCGCCAGCCATTAAGCCTCCTACTTCACCAAAACTCAGGTCTAGTCTTCTCCCCGCTTTGTCGCATGACCCCTGGGATGGGCTAAACCCCTCCCTGACTCTCCGCTGCTCTTCTGACTTCCAAGGTCCTTCCTGTGCCACCAGGCCCACTTCAACAACGAAGACAGCACTCGTCTACCAGATGCCCAGCATTTCACATGAATGATTTCAGCAAACCTTTCTACGGCCCCCTCAGGTCAGGCAGGCACCAAGAATATTTTCTTTTTACAGACAGGAGCCTGCGGCACTAGAGGGCCAGGGCTCCAAGCGAGCGCTGGGTAGGGGGGCGGCTAGGACCACAGCTCACCTCTTTGCAGTGCTGTTCCCTCAGCAGTTCTCGAAGGGTGCGGTTGGTCTCCTCAAATGTGCTCAGCTTCTGCAGGAGAAGTTCCTTCTGCCTCGTTAGGGTGTTGATGTCCGTGCACGTCATTTGTTTCTCCTGGAAGACAGCAGGCAGTCTTGCCAGGCACGGGTGGAGAAGGGAAGAGCTGGCACAGGGAGTCCCCAAGGGGAGCTTAAGAGGTATTGGTGCCAGGCAGCCTGGGCAAGAAGAGCTGGGCAAAGGCAGGCTTCCCGGAGGAGGTAGACCTGGAAGGATGGGAAGGTTCTGAGCCTGCTGAGAATACTAGGTGGAGAAAAGGGCTGGAGAGCTCAGTGTGGGCGAGTGCAGTTAGGGCAGGCTTCCTGGACGAGGTGCGCTTCCTGGACGACAACATTTGGTGGCTGATACTGGCAGGAACCAGACACATGCCTTGACTCACTGTGATCCCAGGAGACCCACGATGACATCTCAGAGGCCCTGGCTACCAGAGGTCATCCTCGAGGGTCAGGGCCCAGAAGTGAGAAGAGGGGTGGGGGCCGAGGAGTTAAGTGTGCCCTGCCCTGGCCTGAAGATGTCATAAAGTCAGCATGACGACTGCGTAAAGACCCCTCCACAGTGTGCAGCTGTCCCCGCTCTGGGCCCGGCCCTGGGTGGTTGGGCTGGCCACCTACCGTCTTCAGTTTCCCGATGGTGTCCTTCAGGGCCATGACTTGTTTGGCCGCGGCAGCCCCATCCATTTCAGCCTCCATCAGCTTGGACATGAGGCACTCCTTCTCCTGCTGGAGGTGTTTCTTCTGAAGCCTGGGCCCAGAAAGAATAGGGCTCTGTGAGCCCTCCCAGGCCCCTGCCCACCCGGAGCTCCGAGGCTCACCTCACAATGCCCTGCGAGGCTCATCTCCTGGTCAGGGAACAGTGGGGGGAGGGGGCAGGGATGGCCCTTCTGGCCTGGGTGGCCTTCTGGAAGGACACCTGGTCACCAGAGCAGGGCCTCCACACCAGGTGACATTATGCCACCTGCTTGTCTCTCAGACAGAAACCAGTGTCACCTCGTCCCCCAGCCACTGCCATGGCCACCTAACTACCATCTTCAGATCTGCTTTTGAGCCCTCCCCTCCTCTCTCCCCATTGGAGCCAAGTC
The DNA here is from genome assembly GCF_009873245.2 of Balaenoptera musculus. Classification (NCBI taxonomy): domain Eukaryota; kingdom Metazoa; phylum Chordata; class Mammalia; order Artiodactyla; family Balaenopteridae; genus Balaenoptera; species Balaenoptera musculus. Next base: position 108,958,861 of record NC_045790.1, on the reverse strand, counting down.
TGGTCACACCACTTCCTGCTTCGAAAACCCTTCTGTGGCTCCCAACCACCCTCGATGCAAACGCCCCGAAGTGGCCACCAAGAGCCGGCCCCTGCCAACCTCCTGGGCCCCCTTCCCCTCGGCCCGCCCTCTCCCCTTGCTCTGCCCCGCATTTCTCAGTCGCAAATTCCTCCCGCCTTGGGGCTTTCCTGCAAGATGTTCCTGCTACCTGGCGTGTTTTCTTCCCCCGCACTCACCTGCCTAGCTCCTAGCCATCCTGCCGGACTCCCGTTTTTTCCAGAAAGGCCTCCCTGATGCCCTCCCCCCAGAACTCTGCGGGGCCCTCTTCCCTGACCGGGAATCATGAGTTCATTAGTGACTTTGTTGAACACTGTAACCCGGGCTAGGCTGGTGTTCGGGCAGCCCCACAAGAGGGAAGGTGTCCAGGGCAGCACCGCCTTACATGGTAAAGTCCTTTCTCCTCCTTGATGCGCTCGATGTTGTGCCGTAGCACCGTGTTTCTCGTGCTCGGTCTCGGCCAGCTCTTGGGCCACCTCCTCCAGCTCCTCCTTCCGTTCCTCCAAGAATCTTTTGGCCATCTGGCGCTCTCCCTTCTGCATCTTGACCTGTGCAGGGGCAGGCAGACAGGGGCCACTGAGGGGAGGCAGCTCCTCTCCACCAAGCTCTCAAGGCCCGTTGCTTTGGACAAAGCGAGGGGCACCTCTGATTGAGCGCTCCATGCTACTGAGGTCCTTTGGGCGCAAGCTCAGTCAATCGTCACAAAGACTCTGGACAGACACGATTCCTCTCCTTTCCTCGTCACCGAGGAAAGGGAGCGAAGGGGAGCCTGAGTGACTTTCCAGTTGGGGACAGAGCCAGGATACAAACCATTGTTCAGCTGGCACACCACGGGAGGAGAGATGTCACAAAAAGGCCCCTGCCCCTCGGGCTGTGGAGAAAGGCGGGCCTGTTGCCAGGCAGCCACCAGCCGCAGGTTCTCCAGGAGGGCCTTGGGCCCAGGCGCAGGGGAGGACTAAAGACACAGGCCCCCGTCAGCAGCCACAACGTGGATTCCATGGCAGCTCCGCCAACTTCTTAGTTGGGGGTCTTGGACTTCCAGGTTGTTTCCAATTTCACTGCTACCTCCCACCCAAAGACACAGCCCAGCAACTGAGGACAAACTTCCTCTGCCTGTTTGGGGCATTGTTTCCTGTTTTTTTTAAACTTTTGTATAAAATGGAAAACAGAGGCCCCAGTTGTCCCAGTCACTTCATCTCCAAGACAGGGACATAATACACCGGCTTCGTTTACTGTTGTAATAAAAAATCAAACCAGGCCATCCATACCGAGCACCAGGCAAGGTCAGGGCAGGCCTGGGCTAAGTGCTTGATGGAAAGGGACTCCCAGGTTGCCCGACTACCTCCCCAGGGGCATCTGAAACCCTGGGAGGCTCTGCAGAGGCAGCTGGAAGGAGGCGTCCCCCAGGAACTCACCTGGCAGTCCCAAGTGTCATCGGGACCACTGGCCAGCCCAGCCCATACCTCCCTCACCTCAGACTTGAGACAACCAAACGCGTTCATTAGACTGTCACTCTTCTTATCATCACGGTTCATTTTACAGTGACCCGAGTCGTCATCTTCGGTTTTAGAGAGGTCACTTAACCGCATCACTGAGACCAGCTTTTCTGAAGATGGTGGCGTGACGTGACTCCAGGCAGAGTGAGGTGGATTCTGATGTAGAAGAGGGAGAAGACACATGAACTCATAAGGCGACAGAAACTGCAACCATTGGTCCCACCATCCCTGGCTGTCCGCTGGGCAGGAAGAGCTAAAACTGCTAAAGGGCAACCACAGAGACCCCAGGGGGAAGGACACACCGACCTTCTTGGTGGAACATTACCCTCATTACCTACCCTTGTTTAAATGCCCGTGTTAACACAACTACTGAAGCTCACACGCCTAGAGCCGTGCTCCGCACCAAGAGAAGCCACCGCAATGAGAAGCCCGCGCACCGCAACGAAGGCAGGGGGCTACTCTTCGTTGCGATGCACGGGCTTCTCTTGCGGTTGGCTTCTCTTGGTGCGGAGCACGGGCTCTAGGCGTGTGGGCTTCAGCAGTTGCGGCACGTGGGCTCAGTAGCTGTGGCTCGCAGGCTCTAGAGTACAGGCTCAGTAGTTGTTGGTGCTCGGGCTTAGTTGCTTCGTGGCATGTGGGATCTTCCCGGACCAGGGCTCAAACCCGTTTTGTCCCCTGAATTGGCGAGGTTGATTCTTAACCACTGCGCCACCAGGGAAGTCCCCGTGGTCAAGTTTTAAAATGAAGGATATAACAAATTGGCAAAAACTGTGATTCCCAAAGTTGGCAAAAGTTGGGGGCAGTAGAAATATTTTCATACACCTAGGGTAGACATGAAATATGTCAAAAGTCTTTTAAATGAATATGAATACATGACAGTGGATAGTTGCAAAGGCAAACAAATCTTCTATAACAGGTATTTTTAAGGACAAGTGGAGAAATTTGAATATAACCAGATGTTATATGATTAAGAAATTAAGTTTGTAAAAAAAACGTGAAGTTTTTTAGGACTAATCACTGTTATTTTGGTTATGGAGAAAATGTTATTAGAAATGCATACTGAATTATTTAGGGTTAAAATGGTTATTTCTGGAAAATATTTACCTAATACATCAGCATAAAAAAATATTTTTAAAACGATGTGCCCCTCAGAGAAGTTTATGCAAAGCTGTATAATACTTTCAAGACTTCAAAAAGATATTCTAATCTGGGGGCGAGTGTTTCCATGTTTTTTTGTTGTTGTTTTTTTAACTGTCTTTTAATTAATTAACTTATTTATTTGGTTGTCACCGGGTCTTAGGTGCAGCAGGCGGGCTCCTTAGTTGTGGCAGGCAGGCTCCTTAGTTGCAGCTCACAGGCTCCTGAGTTGTGGCCTGTGAACTCTTAGTTGTGGCATGCATGTGGCATCTAGTTCCCTGACCAGGGATCGAACCGAGGCCCCTGCATTGGGAGTGCAGAGTCTTATCCACTGCACCACCAGGTAAGTCCCTCCATGGGATTTTGATATAACTGAATTTGACTCTCTCATTCTATACATTATTCCGTTGTATTAAGTAATTGCCATTTCTCATTGTTTGCACACGTTTTTTCCTTCTCGTAAGCTGAGGTGGCTAAACTTCTGTGCTAATTTCCAGGGAAAGATGACGGCTATCAGGAATAAAAGGAAGTGTTTATTTTTTTTATTTTTATTTTTTTTTAACATCTTTATTGGAGTATAATTGCTTTACAATGGTGTGTTAGTTTCTGCTTTATAACAAAGTGAATCAGCTATACATATACATATATCCCCATATCTCCTCCCTCTTGCGCCTCCCCCCCCCCCCCCCCCATCCCCCCCCCCTAGGTGGTCACAAAGCACTGAGCTGATCTCCCTGTGCTACGTGGCTGCTTCCCACTAGCTATCTATTTTACATTCAGTAGTATCTACAAGTCCATGCCACTCTCTCACTTCGTCCCAGCTTACCCTACCCCCCTCCCAGAGGAAGTGTTTTATAAGGGTGTAACTGTTATGTCAAACAAGTAGGACTCATAGGGTGCAATTTAAAAAATGTATGTGCCCTTTGTCCCAGCAATTCTATTTTTGAGGGATTTATCAGGAATATCTAAGAATGTGAATCAATATTTAAATTCAAGGCTAGGATATAGATAAATGTACAGCAAGATAGTATTGGTTAAATACTTAACACTACACAAATGTACACACAATGGAATAATGCCTTAAAAAAATAACGTGCGATGTAAATATAGTCAAAATATGTGGAAAAAAGAACATTACAACAATAAGTAAAATAAAACCCATTGTTACAAAAATCAAAAGAACGAGTCTATTTACAAGAAAAGATCCAGAAGGCTTGCACCTAGAAGTTACATGGGTCTTCTCAGGGTGGTGGAATTACAGGTGGTTTTTACTTTCTTCCTTGCGCTGATCTAGATTTTCTAATTTTTCAAAAAGACTGTGCATTTTTTATAAGAAAAAAGTTATTTAATATATAAAAGAAGGACAATAGGAAAATGTATAGACAGTATGATTACATTTTTGAAAAAAAAAAACTCCTCATAGGAGAACGTGATAATAAATGTACAGAAATATTAATAGTTTTAGGAGAGTGGTTACCCTTGGGGTGGCAGTGAAAAGAGTCGGACCAGAGAGGAGCTTCGGGGAAGCTGGTGATGTTGTTTCTTGAGCTGGGTCTTTGTAAAAATTCATCAACACACTTCTGATGCATGTACTACCCTGCACTTTCCAATGAAAGGTTTAAAACTTAATAGCAGCCAGATTATAGAGTAGTAGAATTACAGTGATTGTCTATTTTTCTGTATATTTCCGCGTTCTGTCATAAAATAGATGACTTACCTAGTAATAGGGTAGAGAAAAACCCAGACCTGCTTTCTCCCAAAGATCTTATCTTGTGTACCAGGAGGGGTTTTTAAAAATGAAACACGGGGACTTCCCTGGTGGTGCAGTGGTTAAGAATCTGCCTGCCAATGCAGGAGACACGGGTTCGATCCCTGCTCCAGGAAGATCCCACATGCTGTGGAGCAACTAAGCCCGTGTGCCACAACTACTGAGCCTGCGCTCTAGAGCCCATGAGCCACAACTACTGAGCCCACACGCCACAAATACTGAAGCCTGCTCGCCTAGAGCCCGTTCTCCGCAACAAGAGAAGTCACCGCAATGAGAAGCCCATGCACCGCAACGAAGAGTAGCCCCCACTCGCCACAACTAGAGAAAGCCTGTGTTTAGCAACAAAGACCCAACACAGCCAAAAATTAATTAATTAATTAATTTAAAAAAAAAAAAGAAAGAAAAGAAACATGAATCCCCACAAGCACATAGCAGCTTCCGGGGTCCATGTCCAGCTCCACCACAAACTTTTCCTCCTGTGGTCTTTTCTCTCTTGTCCATAATGGTAAGGGCAGGCTGGGGCCTCCCAGGAACATGGAAGGCCACTGAAAAATGGAAAGGGGCTGAACCAAGAGGACAGCATGAAAGACAGCTACTGCTTGAGAGATGTTAAGTCACATCTCTGGGCCCCTCCGTTTCTAGGATTCTGTGGCCCCAGGACTGGAAGGGGCACTGAGCTTTCCAGGGGGGGACCGTAGTCCTAGCAACCCATGTCAATAGGAAGTCCATTTCCATAGCGGCATGACTTTGATATATAATTTGAGAACTACTAAGTCTCTTCATTAAAAAACAAGAAAAGAAAAATAGCATTTTAAATAAAATATAGTATGTTTGTTATAAAGAAATTCAAGCAAACCATGAAAAGATAAAGCATTAAAGCCTCCCACACCCAGAGGTAATCACTGCTTATCACTTCTTGTATTTCCTCCCCAAAACAGGTTTGCACATACAAACATATCCATACACACATGGACACACAGATGCCCTTTTCTGCACAAATAGGGCCAAACTCTCCGTGCTGTGCCGCTTGGTGCTTCATTATCATGTAGAAATATCTACCTCAATCTTGTAGTGGTTGCATGGCATTCCATTGTATGGATGCATCATAATTTAACCAATACCCTCCTGACAGACATTTAGGTTGCTTCTAATTTTTCTCTATTGCAAACAATGCTTTAACAAACATCCTGATACACACACAGATCCCTGTACTCTTCTGTGACTTTTAGCATCAATTCCCAAGTGTAGCACTATAGAATCCATGTTTGGATGGATGCTGCCAAACTGCCTCCAGAACGGCTGAATCGGTTTCACAATCCACTCAAAACTGTCCAGGGACTTCCCTGGTGGTCCAGTGGTTAAGACTCCGCGCTTCCACTGCAGGGGGCACAGGTTCGATCCCTGGTCGGGGAATTAAGATCCCACATGCCACGCTGCGCGGCCAAAAAAAAAAAAAACACAAACAAAAAAACCATCTAAAAAGATTCGTTGATACCTCCCATATGCTTGTCAACACAAGATATTCATAATCTTTTCAACTTTTTTCCATTCAATAAAAATGATAGCTTGTTTTTTCTAAAATGTAGTTGTTTCTAATTTACATTTCACTGATTAGATGTGTCAGAACACTTTTCATTTATTCCCTAGAATACCAAACTCCCTTTGTCTCTTAGGGATAACATGGTAAATCAGGGAGTCAAGAGAGTGAAGTATGACTCTAAACTTCAGACTAATTACTATTATTTCTAATTTTAAAAGTAATAAGCTCTCAGAAAAAGAATCTTTCAAAATAGGTCAGGCATCATCATCTTAAGGTATAGTCATCCCTTGGTCTCCACAGGGATTGGTTCCAGGACCCTCATGGATATCAAAATCAAAGGATGCTCAAGTCCCTTGTATAAAATGGTGTAATATTTGCACATAACCTAGGCACCTCCTCCTGTATACTTTAAATTAGCTCTAGATTATCTATAATACCTAATTCAATGTAAATGCTTTGTCAGTAGTTGCTGGCACACAGCAAATTCAAGTTTCGCTTTTTGGAACTTTATGGATTTTTTTTTTTTTTTCTTTAATCTGTGGTTGGTTGAATCCACAGACATGGAACCCGTGGATACAGAGGGCCAACTGTAGTCTCAAGCCCTTTACTTGTCCCAATAATGAGATCTTTGTCTAAAACACAGTCACAGGCCTTGTCTTGTCAATGAGTTTCTTCACTGCAATTGACTAGAATGTAAGCATAAGGAAGGCACAGCTGCCAGTTTGCAGCTGTAACCCCAGTGTGCGGCAGTGTCGCAAGAAATGCATGAATTACTGCACGGATGGATAGATGGACAAACAAAATGTTTTGAGGTGTGGCTAAAAAAAGACAACAGTTCTCTTGGAACCTTGGCAACTAACACGGAAGGCAGTTATTCCTCAGGAGATTATTCCAGTGGTTTTGATGACATCTATGGAATACGTGCATGGTCTCTTATGGGGCAACCGTAAAAGTGAAGATGCTTTCTTGGATATGTACGTTCTGGTACATATTTGAAAATTATGCTTCGGACACTAGCAAAGTTACGTGGGGCAAGACATGTAGCTCCTCACATACAAATCAGAGAGCCTACGAGTACCGCCTCTAGAATGAGACACCCCTGAGTCCTAACTCCATCTCTGCTACTCTCTCTCTGAGACTTCACCTCTCTGAGCCTTGGTTTCCTCATCTGCACCTTGGGAGAGCGGGACCTACCGCATTGCAGTGTTGGCAGGACTCAAGAAGATTCCCATACTTTCAGGGTTTAGCAAGGCGCTCAGTAAGCGGGACCTACTGGGATGTCTCTGAGAGCTCCCGCTGACCCTGAACCATACAGAGTGTGAGGCCTGCTAGAACCTGACCAGTCGGAGAAGAAAAGCCTGAACGAGAATGAGCCTACCTCCCACTTGCATCCCACATGCCGGGCGGATGATTTTCCAGGGGGCATCCAAGGTACCTTGGTTTTCACCCGGACACTCCGACGCACATTCACGGTGTCCCCTTTCATTCCACGCTTATGAGATTTCTGTGGAAAGGGACAAACCCAGGGTCACTTCCCCACGCAGCTGCCCGTGGCATCACTCTGGTGGCATCTGCTTCCAACTCTGCTGGGGAACCGCTTCTGACTAAGGCTATTGCTGCCACTTCCGGGTGACCGTCCTACTTTCCAACCAGGCAACTGACCTCAGAAAGCCAATGTGTCTGTCTCTCAAACCTTTGGAGTTAGAAGTGTGAGGAGCTCAGCTGGGAGGTGTCACCTTGCTCCACAGCCTTGGCCTTGCCCCACTGGCATGCTCCTACCTGGCTGTTGGTCGCTGATGCTTTCGGGAGTTTTTTTATGTGGACGTGGACAGGGGTGTTCTCATCCACGTGAACATGTAAGGGGGGAGTTGAAGAGCGGTCCTTCATGGTTCGCTTCTGGCAGGTGGGGGAGGACAACACAAAAAAGGTTGATCTGTGGATGAGTAAACTGGGCGTGAAAAACCGAGCTCACAGCCTCTGGGGGCCACTGAAAGCCTAGCCACAAGCGAGCAGGACACCAACTACTGGCATGCGGGCAGGAAGCGAGGCGGGCGTGCCATTCAGCAGGCTCCTGCAGAGATCCCAGCTGAAGACCACCGGGGAGATGCAGGTCCGCTCAAGAGAAGGGTCTGTGAGACCCACAAGTTCTACAAAAGAGCCCAAACCCAGGCCCCGGGGTCCTCAGAGCTGCATCTCTTTCCAAGCCTGCTGGAATGCAGAGCTCCTCCTGAGATTCAGCGCAGCACAGATGGAAAGCAGGCGAGTCCTCCTGCACCGGAATCTGAATGGGGCATGCGGATTAGCACGGGACACGCACAGAACGGTTACGGTGCAAAATACTTCAAGCAGCAGGTAGATAAAAGACGATGAAGACAGAAAGCTGGAGGAAATGCCGAGATGAGAAGGTTGTATGGATTCTAAAGACCACTTAAGCAGGGCTGAACACATACCCCTCGCCTACCACCAGCTCCTGTCAATCCCCACTTTTTTTTTTTTTTTTTACTTTTTTCTTTTTTCCTTCATGTCTTTTGTTTTTAAAATTCTGTTTTAAGATTTTTGAAGTTTGTCTGGAAGGATTAGGTTAACACAACCTCCTCACACCCGGCAGCCTTACCACAGGCAAAACCAAATCCAATCAATCAGCAGGCTATGCATGAAGGCACCTAACAGAGCACCTGGCCACCGGGCTGCCAGCAGAAGCGTTTTTTCTGGCAGGGCCACAGACCACGGGGCTGCTCCGGGCGCATGTCACCTACCGTCACACTCACACTGGGTGAGCCACAAGGTGTCCTCAAGACCTTTTTCTGCGTGAGACTCGTTACTCTGTTCTTCTCACACGATGGAAACCTGTACCCAGGCACAAGAAGCAGATTATAAGCAGAAAACTAGGGCTCTTCTATTTCTTAGATCTCCCGAAGTTATATACTACATATGGTGTCTAACGAGTCCACGGCTAGGAGAACCAGTCTGGAATCATTTGGCTCCCTTTACACAAGCATCAAACACTCATGGTGTGCCCGGCAGGGGGATGGAAGCAGGGGGTGATGGGCATTCGCAGGGCTGGCCTTTTAACCTGCCATCGCATCACACATATTGTGACTTTTTACTGAAAAGCCCAGCTGTCATCCTGTCTGTCAGGAGACAAAAAAGCAGGTAGCACGTGGGCAACAGCCAGCATACTAGTTTGGGCAAGGGTGAAAGTGCCCAGGACACTGCCTGGAGCAATGCTCAGTGAATGACTGCCATGAAAAGACAGAGGCATAAGCTCAGGAACAAGGTCTCTGTGACTCAGTTTCATAAAATTAATAGTCAAATATTCAAATAAGAGGATGAAAAATGACTATTTCCCAAAATATTCCGCTTGCTACTCTTTAAGCACCTAAGAGGCAGGGTTCTTTTTGCTTTTACGGATTTTTTTTTAATACCACGTGTAATTCATCTTATACATAAACAGCCCCATCACCAAATTTGCAAATAAAGCAAAAGTTTAATCTCCAAAATCTGGCAGCAGTCAATCCAAGAATTCCAGGATGGGAAGGGACTTGGAAAGTACATTTGATCCATCCCACTGCCTGATGACAGCCCCCAAAATATGACCTTGCCCTCGCCCTCCATTATTTTGGAAAAAAATAATGCAACATAAAAATTCTTAAGCACTTTAGCATACGTTTTGCTGTATGTAGATCACACCTTGATATAAAAGAAAAAAATTTGAGTCCTACTAATCATTTAGCCAAGGAATACCAAATCTGAGCAGAGGGGTTTTTTTTTTTTCCCCTCGTCACTTAGAACATTTCTGTTCACTTGAAGCCAATAGATTTGAGAAAGCTCTCACCCTCAGCGGGTTTTAAATCAAACTACCTGGATTCCACCAACATCTGACTAACTGCCGCGTCCACCTCTTACGTGGTTGTTATTTATTTACACCTAGCCTCCTTTCAAAAAGGATCTGAGCCTAGTACTCCAATGACAACGATGGTGATCCTATTTGCTACCAGGAACTGGGGCACCTGAGGAGGGAGGGCCAGAGAGAGGCAGAGCTGGGATTACATGCGTGCATTTTCCTCTTTCCTCTTAAAAATTATTTTTAAATGTTTTGGCCCAGGCTTTCAGTACACAGAACAGAGAGCTGAAAAGAGAATCCTCCAGTGAGCCTGGCCTGGGAGCCCCCGCCCGCTTTTCCCTGCCCTGTGGCGGAGGCGCCCCCCCACAATGGCAGTACCTGGGGGAGCCGCCTGAGGATGAGGCAGACATGGTTAGGCATCAAAGCCGCAAAGGTGGGCAACTGGGTCAGCAGGCTCTGCTCAGGGGGACCCAGAGGGGCGTGTCAGTGAGAATCTCAGGGGCCCGGCATCAAACGTCCTGAGAGGAGGAGAGTGTAAGCTTTGGGGGTGACAGTTGGATGAAAACTTGGGAGGTGCTCCTCTGCTGTCCAAGTCGCACAGCAACTGACTGTCCTGCCAAAGTGGGGGGAGATAGGAGAGGCTGAGCGACCCGGTGGGCGGGGCGGTGAGAGCTCCCCTCCCCAGGGAGGGCCAGGGGGCGGAACTTCGAAGTAAAGGACCACCACACCCAGACCCCAAGCGGGAGGGAAGGTGGGTGGCCACCAGGGGGGAAACCTGAGATGCTGGCTCGCGGGCGAGGAGGGCGGCAGAGAACCGCTAGGCTCCAAGTGGGCCCCAAAGGGCCGGAACCGGCGCAGGGAGCGGGAGGGATATTCGGGGCGGAGCCAGGGCAACTGTCTCCTAGGAGAAGGGCGTTCCCGGCAGAACAGACACCCAAGAAGACCAATAGTATTTGAAGGAGGAAGGAGCGGCGGCTGCAGGGGGAAAGGGGCGCTAAGCAGCGAGTGGGTGCCCCGACGGCACAGGGAAAATCCTCCCGGGCGAAGCAGCGGCCGCTGGGATTTAGTATCCGAGTTAGAGCGGGTTCGACGTCGGGTCGTGCAGGGAGCGGGGCGGGATCCCCGGGAGGCCCGCTGGACAGGTGAACCCACCCAACGGGGTAGGGCAGCGCGGAGGCGGTCTCCGGGGACTGCGCTGCCTACGAGGAGCCGGCAAATAACTGCCGGGCCGAGGCCCTCAGGGAGGGCGAGGCGGACGGGGCGACGCCCACCGGCGGGCAAGAGGGCGCGGGGCCAGTCTCCGTCGGCGGAAAGAAGGGACGACCACCCACCAGCGGGCAGGAGGGGACCAGTTTCTGCCCATAGAGAGAAGGGCGAAGCCCGGAGGGAGCAGAGCCCTGCCGGTGGCCAGGTGAGGAAAGGCCCGCCCGTTAGCGGGAGGAGGAGAAGGCCCGCGCCGGTGGGCGGGACGGGGGGCGAGATTCTGACGAGAACTGGACGAGCGCGCCGGAGGGTGCCGGCGGGGGCGGCCCGGGGGGGACAGCGGGACCCGGCGACCTCGGCGGGGGTCACCCCACCCGTGGGGACCAGGCCCGGCGGCGGCCGCGGGGCGCCCCGGAGCGCCCTGGCTCCCGCCTGCCGGCGGCTTCTCACCAGGAGCGACACGGCTGCGCCCAGAAACGCCTCCTTATGAAGTCGTTGAAGTCGGAGGCCAGGGTCTTGCCATGGAGACGCCGCGGCGGATGCAGTCCAGCTCTGGCGGCGACTCCTCCCCGCTTCCTCCTCCTTTTCAGACACCCGGTCGGCAGCTCGCCCATTGGCCAGTTCAAACCCCCCCGGGAGCCTCTCGGGTTTCGCCATTTAGGCCCAGCCCCTGGCGTCACAGAGATGCCCCGCCCATCATAAGCTCCGCCCTCTTCCGGGCCACGCGTAGCGTCGCCATGGAGACGCGCGACGCCACTGACGGGCCTGGCCCGGGCTTGCCTCTCCCGGGCTTGCCTCGCCGTTCATGGCCTAGCTTTCCCCCCTCCGCCATTTTTACCCTGCCTTCAGCCCTCATCGGTTCCCCTAACTCAGAGGAAAGCCCAACTTCTAGCCTACTCCCTCTGATTCATATTAGGCCACTGGGCTCAGGGGTCAGGAAACATGTTACTGTCTGGAGCTGCGCGCTGCTTCTGGAAATACAGCCCTGTCTCTCCTCCCCTGTTGGTGCAGAGATGGAGCCCGCTTCTGCACACCACCCAGACTCTCTCCGCCTCCCACATCGCCTGTCTTTGTCCAGGCGGGAGGAAGGGTCCGCGTTCCCCTTGCTCCTCACTGCCCTCCTGCACACTGTATGCCGCTGTTGTGTACAGACCTACTCCGTTGTTCTCGCTGAGTCTCCATCTTCTCAACTATGCTTCCCTGTCAGCCAATCATGGGGGGGCTGTCACGTGGCTCACGCAGCCGCCCTGGATTCTGGGAGACTTTAACATCCTCAGGGCCATCCTGGCCTCAGTTCCTTGACATCCTCATCTCCATGACCTTCCCTGCACCTCAGCCATGCACTCCCAGGGTCACACAACTGGTCCACCTGAAATCTTAAGTTCCAGCTCCCCCCTCTCCAAACAGAACTCATTCTTCTGCCTTCCCGCCTACTGTCTAATGCTTATGGCGTTCATTCCTCAGTGTTAGGGAGCCCTCCACTCCCTTGCCCCGTTCATTTTCTCCCTGTTGAATAAGTGATGGATCCCCAATCCCTACTGTAATCCAACCACCTGAGTCTCTGCAAAGATCAAATGCACAAATCATTTCCTCCACCCTCAGCTGAGCTCTCACCACTGCCCAACAATGGTTTAATTTATCCCTGGACCCCCTCCGCCTCCCCACGTTGGCTTTTTATTTATCTATCTATCTATTTATTTATGTATTTTTGGCTGAGTTGGGTCTTTGTTGCTGTATGCGGGCTTTCTCTAGTTGCAGTGAGTGGGGGCTGCTCTTCGTTGTGGTGCGTGGGCTTCTCATTGCAGTGGCTTCTCTTGTTGCGGAGCACGGGCTCGAGGCGCAAGGGCTTCAGTAGTTGTGGCTCGTGGGTTGTAGAGCGCAGGCTCAGTAGTTGTGGTGCACGGGCTTAGTTGCTCCGCAGCATGTGGGATCTTCCTGGACCAGGGCTCGAACCCGTGTCCCCTGCATTGGCAGGCGGATTCTCAACCACTGCGCCACCAGGGAAGCCCGCCATGTGGGCTTTTCCAAATCTTTGCCTCTTCCCCATCCCATATGACAACTCTCCTTTTTCATAGAGAAACATAAATTCATCCAGTGGAATTCTCTCCACCTTCTCCCACCTTCCCTCACCTTTAACTTCCCCCACCTTATCCCCCCCGCTTCAGAAGAAGTGATGTCATTTTTGCTGCCCAAGATAACCTTCTTGTTTCCAGGCCTAGGTCAAACATCTCTGTAAAACGTCTCTTGCCACGCCCAACGCAGAGTTGTTGATCATTTCTCAGTGCTCCCACATTCAATGAACCAACATTTATTAAGTCCCTACTGTGTGCTAAGCCCAGGGTGAGGGACACCAAACCAACACGCTCGGTCTTCAAGGAGTACACAGCCAACCCCTGTAACGTGACCAGATGAAATGATTAAAGCTTTCCCCTCCCCACCCACTGAAGGATTTTGCCTCTGTGGTTTTGTCCCCTACCCACCATCTGAGGAGGGTTTTTCTCTGCCAGTGCAGTTCTTCGGGGCTTTTGTGATGGAGAATCTGAGAATGGACAGGACTGAGAGGTCACCACCCTCAACACACACACACATACACACACATGCACACACTAGAAGCGAGTGACAGGAAGGAGGAGGAGGAAAATCTTAGAGACAGGCAACAGGGAGGAAGGGGTGCTGAAGACAGGGGCGCAGGGACACCTGTAGTGGGTGAAGGACGTGCGATGGGAAAGAGAACAGGAATTTTTCTTTAAATATTATTAATTTATTTATTTGTCTGCGCCGAGTCTTAGTTGCGGCTTGCGGGATCTTCTTTGCAGCATGCAGGATCTTTTAGTTGTGAGATCTAGTTCCCTGACCAGGGATCGAACCCGGGCCCCCTGCATTGGGAGCTCGGAGTCTTAACCACTGGACCACCAGGGAAGTCCCAGAGAAGAGGAATTTTTAAAGCATAGCTGTGGTCTGTATATCTGTCCCTTTTGTGGGGTTTGAGAAATGCAGGTAAAGAACTTGAGTTATTCTGATATCACTTTCTTTGTTTGTTTGTTTTTGTTGTTGTTGTTGTTTTGGCTGCATCAAGCGGCTTGCAGGAAGGACGTGCGATGGGAAAGAGAACAGGAATTTTTAAAAAAATATTATTTATTTGGCTGCGCCGAGCCTTAGTTGCAGCTTGCGGGATCTTCTTTGCAGCATGCAGGATCTTTTAGTTGTGAGATCTAGTTCCCTGACCAGGGATCAAACCCGTGCCCGCTGCAGTGGAAGCATGGAGTCCTAAGCACTGGACCACCAGGGAATTCCCTGATATCACTTTGGATTGCTGGACCGTGTTTTCTGAATTCAAGCCACTCCAAGCCTGGCCAGCACTGGCCACTTTTTCTTTTAAGAGCACTACCTAGCACTGATGAGGACATTGGGAAACAAGCAGTCTCACACATTGCTGGTAGGTTTAAAAATTGATGTAACTGGACTTCCCTGGTGGCGCAGTGGTTAAGAATCCGCCTGCCAATGCAGGGGACACAGGTTCGAGCCCTGGTCCAGGAAGATCCCACATGTCGCAGAGCAAGTAAGCCCATGCACCACAATTACTGAGCCTACACTCTAGAGCCCGCGAGCCACAACTAGTGAGCCTGCATGCTGCAACTACTGAAGCCTACATGTCTAGAGCCCGTGCTCTGCAACAAGAGAAGCCACCGCAGTGAGAGGTCCGCGCACTGCAACGAAGACCCAATGCAGCCAAAAAAAAATATATATATATATATAATAAGACAGATCAATTGTTGAATGTGGAAAGGTTTCCAGAACATATAGCTGAGAAAAGTAAAAGGCAAGGTGCAAAGCTGTAAGTCGACCATGATGCCATTTCTGTAGGAAAATAACCTGTGTATGTTAATACGTACATGTAAAAAAATCTGGAGGACTAGACACTGAACACTTAGGAGTGTTTATTTCTGGAAGGTGGAGTCAGAGATTTTTCACTTGTAAAGTGTAAATTTCTGTAATGTTTAAGTATTTTTGCAAAGGAATATGTTTTCAGTCAGAAGAAAAATCAGCAGATTAAAAACTTGTTGGAGGGACTTCCCTGGTTGTCCAGTGGTTAAGACTCCACGTTCCCTGGAGGGGGAGCGTGGGTATGATCCCTGGTCAGGGAATTAGATCCTGCAGGCCGCAACTAAGACCCAGCGCAGCCAAATAAATAAATAAATATTAAAAAAAAAAAAGGGACTTCCCTGGTGGCGCAGTGGTTAAGAATCTGCCTGCCAAAGCAGGGGACACGGGTTCGAGCCCTGGTCCAGGACGATCCCACATGCCACGAAGCAACTAAGCCCGTGCGCCACGACTACTGAGCCTGCACCCTAGAGCTCGCGAGCCACAACTACTGAGCCCACGTGCCACAACTACAGAAGCCCGTGTGCCTAGAGCCCGTGCTCTACAACAAGAGAAGCCATCGCAATGAGAAGCCCCCGCACCACAACGAAGAGTAGCCCCCGCTAACCACAACTAGAGAAAGCCCGCGCGCAGCAATGAAGACCCAACACAGCCAAAAATAAATAAATAAGAAGAAGAAAAGAAAACTTTGCGTTAAAAAAAAAAAACTTGTTGGAGAAGATAATCGTGATCTATTGGTTGAAAAAATAGATTGTAGGAATAGCAAGTTCAGTATAAGACCATGTATTTGTTTGGGAGGCTGAGGAGAGATATAGATATATATTCACAGAGAAAAAAACTACAAATTTCGGGTGGAGGATATATGGGTGTTTCTTGTATTACACTTATATATCCTCTTTTTAAAACTGTGAACAGGGACTTCCCTGGTGGTCCAGTGGTTAAGACTCTGCGCTTCCACTGCACAGGGTACAGGTTTGATCCCTGGTCGGGGAACTAAGATCCCTCATATCGTGAGAGGCGGCCAAAATTTTAAAAATAAATAAAAAGTAAAACTGTGAACAAAAGAGGGTATGTAATGTGTATTAGTTTCCTAGGGCTGCCTTGACAAAGTACCACAAACTGGGTGAATGAAACAACAGAAACTAAACAGAACTAAACAATTCTGGAGGCCAGGAGTCTGAGACCAAGGTGTTGGCAGGGCCATGCTCCCTCTGAAGGTGCTTGGGAAGGATCTGGTCCAGGCCTTGGTCCTAGCTTTTGGTAGTTCCTTGGTAGCGGAACTCCAGTCTACCAATGGCCTTCTCCACGTGTGTGTGTCTGCGTCCAAATTTCCCCATTTTATAAGGATATCAGCTGTAGTGGATATTAGGGACCCATCCTTCTCCAGTATGACCTCATCCTAACTAATTACAACTACAACAAATCTATTTCCAAATCAAGTTGCATTCTGAGGTACTGGGTGTTAGGACTTCAACATATTAACTTTTGGGGGACACAATTCAACCCAAACGTAATGCATATGTTCCATTTAAAGATGTATAATAAAATCGGGACTTCCCTGGCGGTCCAGTGGTTAGGACTCCTCGCTTCTACTGCACGGGGCATGGGTTCCATCCCTGGTCAGGGAAGTAGGATTCCTGCATGCCGCGCGGTGTGGCCAAAAAATATAATAATAACAATAACAATAAAATAAACACTAATGGAGCCACCACCCAGCTTAAGTAAGAAAAGATTTTTTTTTTTAATTTTTAACCAGAAGACACTATCTCAAAATGTTAACACTGACGATTTTAGTTTCCTCATTCTGTTTCTCTAAATTTCAACAATGAACATGGGCTTTTCTTGTTCGTTGGAAATAACCACAGGTGAAGGAGGAGCTGTCAGCTCCAGCGCTGGACCCAGCCCTGCGTGCAGCTCCCGCCAGGGGGATGGCCCAAGTCCTTAGGCTCTGGAGCAGCCTCTCCATTTGCTCTAGGGCCTGATTACCAGTTGTTTCCATCTTGGAGCACTTCCTCCAGGGCCCTGATGCAATGGTCACAGCATAACCCTGGGGAGAAGGAATCCGTGCTCCAAACAGGGTCTAACTTTTTCTTTCAGGTGACTTTAGAGATTTCAAGTCGTGGGTAGAGTAGGGAGAGAAAATTCTTCCAGGCCCTATCAAGGCTTGGCTCCTCTTGGACCTTTAACCAGCACCTCACTGACCCTGGGCCTCTGAGACTGGATGGACGCTGGACTCAGCTGAGAAGAGAGTCCAGGTTCTACGGTGGCCCAAAGCAGCGTTTCTCAAAGTGGGGTCCCTGTACCAGTGACATCAGCATCGCCAGGGAACTTGTTAGAAATACACATTGTTTAGGCTCCACCCCAGACTTACTGAATCAGAAACTGGGGGGGCGGGGGGAGCAGCAATCTGTGTTTTAACAAGTTCTCCAGGTGATTCGGATGCACTGGAAAATTTGGACTCTAAAGTTTGAGAACCACTTCCCGGACCATCCGGGAGTGATCTTGGAGGGCAAATCTGGTCATGCCCCTTCATTTTAATGAAAGGGAAACAGACATTTTACAGAGAGGAGAAGGACCGGGCTCAAGGGGTACAGATAATTAAGTGGCAGAGGCGAAATTGGAAATTAGATTACCTGTTTAGAGAGACACCCTCCTCTGCCCTGCCCCACTTTTTCCTCTGACTCAGGCAGACCACCCAAGTCCGTCCTGATTCACGGTCATCGTCTGGAGGGTCACCGTGATACCAGTGACCCTCAGTGCAGCACTCCCTCTGTGCCAGGCACTGCGCTCACCTGCATCAGCTCAATGAATCCTCACAACATCCGGTGAGGTTGGCTTGAGTATAATCCCATTTTACAGAGCAGAAGACTGAGCCTAGAGAGAGGTCAGGACACTTGCCCATGGTCATAGAGCTAGAAGGGGCTGAGACAACGCAAGCCAGTTTCTCCTCTGCCCGCAGGGCCTACGCTGTGACTAGTAGGTTTGCAGGGAGGGCTTTTCCCAGCATTCCTTCATTTTTTTTTTTTGGCCGCCCCGCTGTTTAGGGGTTTCCTCCTTAGTTCCCCCACCAGGGATTGAACAAGGGCCCTCGGCAATGAAAGTGCGGAGTCTAACCACTGGCACCGCCAGGGAATTCTCCAGCATCTACAATTCGGCTAAGAAACCAGAAGGAAGACAAAAGAGCGCCCCAAGCAGGCAAACAAGGTTGCAAACAGCCAATGCCCAAAAGCTGCCGTTTACTCATAGCAAAGCCCCTTGTCTCTCTTGTTTGCACACTAGGTGTGGCAGTAGCGGGGTGGGGGGGAAGAGCAGATTAGAAGTGGTCCAGCAGGAGCGAGAAGGAGACCTGGTTCTTGGCCCCTGACCCATCCCACTCCCACTTTCTTCTCGCAGTTCTCCATGCCTCCCCCAAGCAGTGGGTATGCCTTGGAGCAAGACTTCCCAGCCTTTTTTCAGAGCAGGGCACCCACAGAAAACCAAAATATTTACACAACACCTGAGTAGTCTGGTGGGTAGTGGGGGACGTTTGGAAGTCTTGATGAAAATTTCATACTTCATTCTTCATAATATATATTAGGATTAGACACTGTGGTAATAAAATATTAGGGAAGACTTTTAAAGCTCAGTTTGTATAAACTTCCAATAAAAAACATTATACTGGCTAAAAGAAGACAGACACACAAAGGCCAGGTACTACATGATTCCATCCAGGTGACAGTTTGGAAAAGGCAAAATCAGGGACAGCAAACAGATCAGTGGTTTTCCAGGGACTGGGGTAGGAAAAGGGAATTGACTGCAGAGAGGCAGAGGAGAACTTTTTGGAGGGATGTATATATTCCATATCTTCATTGTAGTAACTGGTGGCATGACTGTTTACATTTGTCAAAAATCATCAAAGTACAGAGAAAGACAAATACTGTATGATATCACTTATATGTGGGATCTAAAAAAAATACAACAAACCAGTGAATAAAACAAAAAAGAAACAGACTCCTAGATACAGAGAACAAATTAGGGGTTACCAGTGGGGACAGGGAAGGGGGAGGTGCAGTAGAGAGTTAGGGGAAAAACAGGGTTATTATGGAATTATATGAAATCATGTGTGTGAAACTTTTTGAACATTGTAAAGCACTATAGAATTTACAAGAATCATTTCATTCAAAAAAAAAAAAAATCAAAGTAAATTTTACTGTATGTAGATTTAGCTACAGTTCCCAAACCCTGTCAGCTCCTCAGAATCACCGCGATAGTTTTGTTCAAAAACAGTCAGGCCTCACCCACAACCTACTGAATCAGAACCCTGGGCAGGAGAATTAGGAGGGGGCAGAAATCTGCATTTCAACCAGCTCCCCAGGTAACAGGTGGTGGGAGTGTGTGGTTTGGGCCAGGACTTCTGGATCAGGACAGGGGATGCCAAGCTTCTATCTCCAGCCCAGACCCGACCCCTGAATCCCAGGCTCATGTATCTAACTCCTAATTGACACCTGCACCTGAATCTCAAATGTAGCACATCTGAAAATGATCTCCTGCCCCGCCCCAAGCCAGTCCCCTGCCCCACACTCCGTAGTTTTCCTCCATTTCTGTTGATGGCAGTTCCATTCTTCTAGTAATTGGGTCCAAAACTTTGACATCATCATCAATCTGTCTATGTCTCTCTCTCTCTGTTGCTGTTTAGCTTTAATTTCATAATCACAAACTTAAACTCTGCAATTCAGCTAGACTTGGAGCGGGGAATGGAAAATGTGAAACCCAAAGAACTGCAGCAAAAGCACAAAGATTATAGGATGCCACGAGCAGATGAGGGTGAGGGATGCTCTACCGAGCTACGGAAGGAATGGGCTGATGTTTAAGATAAAGCACGAGTCAGATTTATTACAGTTGTCCCAGACAGCAGTGGTGAGCTTCTTGCTGGTCTTGCCATTCCTGGAACCAGAGTGTTCATGGCTGCCACAAACCGTTCATGCCCTTTTCCACCTTGCCCAAAGACCACACACACCTGCCATCCAGCCACTCAGTCTTGGCAGTGCAGATGAGAAAACTGGGAACCACTTGTGTTGGGTCCAGCATTTGCCACGGACAAGGTGCCAGGACCTGTGTGTTTCAGGGTGAAATTCTCGTCATCAAATTTTCTCCTTGTAGCTGGATGCCACCAGTGCCATGATGGCACCACCCTGGCACATAAATACCAGAAATACTTTCTGTGAAAGGAGGACCCTCATAACCAAATCCTTCTCCCCCAGTGCTCAGAGCACGGAAGTTTCTGCTCTTTGGAATTTTGTCTGCAAACAGCTTGAAGGAGATGCAGCCCAAGGGCTCGCTGACAAATGTGGAAGAACACAGAGGGTTGACCATTGCTAGGCAGCGCAGGGAGCAGCTCCTAGCAGGTGGCGGTGTCAGTGTCTCCCTCCTGAAATTCTGCTGCTGCCTCTCACTACCCCCACTGTTTAACACCCTGGTCGTGGGGCACCATCATGTCTCACTTGGATTATTACAATGGGTTTCTAACCCATCTCCCTATTTCTACCCCGGATCCAACTACAGTTCATTACAGCAGCCAGGATAATCATGTTAAAATAAAAATTAGATTGTGTCATTTCTCTGCCTCAAACCCTCCAGTGGCTCCTCGTCTCAGAGTAAAAGCCCAAAATGACCTCCAAGGCCCTCCGTGCTCTGGCCCTGACCTTGGCTCCATCACCTCCCAGAAACTTGGCTCCTCCTTGCTCGTTCTGCTCCAGCCACAGTGCCATCTTCCCTGTCTTGAACCTGCCAGTCCTGTTCCTGCCTCAGGGCCTTTGCATATGCTGCCCCCCTGGCCTAGAATGGTCTTCTTCCCATATCCCCATACTTCGTCCCCCTTACTTCCTGAAGTCTTTGTTCATGTGTTACCTTCTCAGCTCATGCTTGATATTGCCTCCCTCATTTTGTTCTGTAGGACTTACCACCCTCCATATTTGCTTCTCTGTTTCGTCTGCCTCCTTCACTAGAAACGTCAGCTCTATGAGGTCAGGGATTTTTTGGGACAGTTTTATTCACCGCTGTATCCCTAGTATCTAAACGTGGCCATAGAGGGTGCTCAATAAATGTTCATTTTAATGAATGAAAGGGACACCTGGAGCCTGGAAGGGAAGAGAAGTGACTTACTCAAGGTCATAGCCATCAAGAAATCAATGGCTTTTGGTCTTGGAATGAACAAAGCACCCGTTCCACAGCTCTGGCCCAAAGTCCTTCTCAGAGCCATGCCAGGCTCTGGAACCAAAGCCAGGCCAGCGGGACCTCATCCCTGGTACGGAAGGAGGGAAAGCCCAGCCCCAGGGGGTGCCTGACTGACTCTGCCAGGACCCAGGTGCTTACAAGACCAAGTCAAGGGGCTGCATGAGGGAGAGGCTCCTCTGAAGAAGGAAACCTGGAGATGGCAGGTCCTGCGCTGGTGGAGGCCACGGCAGCTACAGACAAGACAAGGAGCCACCTCCCCATCCCCTCCGGCTGCCTGAGTGCAGGCACTGGAGACAGTTGCTGGGCCTTACAGGGGTGGGGAGGGAGGAAGGCCAGCAGTTCCCAAGCAGGAGAGCAGAAGAAGGTGAAGCTGCTGCAAGTAACCCAAAGCACAGGGGGCAGATTCCAAATGCCCCAGGCTCCCTTCCCGTTGTTGGCCCCAAACCAGCAGAGGGCGCCCTGGCCCACAAGGTCCAGGTTCTGCCACCTTGCGCCCTCTGGCTGCCACACTAGTTAGGGCGGGAGGGGAGCCCTGGATCTCCCCAGCCACTTCCAGGGAAGGGGTTCCAACTGCACAAGTGAAGATCCGAAGGCAGGGAGGCCTCAGCAGCCCTCGGTCTGGCCTGGGCCCACCCTGGCCAGCAAGGTGAGGCCGGTGATGACCATGACAGCCGCAGTGGGTAAAGCACTCACTGTGGGCTGGGCTCCAGGCCTGGCTACTTTATACCCACCTGGCCCGTGAGATACTTCTCCTCCCACCTCCATGTTACCAATGAGCAGACTAAGGAGGTCATGCCAGATCGATCGCCTGACTCCTTCTCTAGGCTGCCCTCCCCTCTCTGTCTCTCCACCTGCTCAACCACAGATCAGGAACGCCTCCCTCCCAGCCCTCAGGACACGCAAAGAGGCTCAACCATGAGTTAAAAAGTATAAAGTGCAATACCAGCCAGCTTTTATTGAGGGCCTACTGTGTGCTGGGTCCTCCTCCCACCTCCCTGCACTTCCCACTGGCCAGGGAAGAGGGTGGCAGGTGAGACCCATGTGTCAAGCTGGGTAGGGAGCTGAGGTGGAGGTAGAAGGCGGCAGAGGGGCCCCAGCAGCTGGGTCCTTAGCTGGGGGCAGGGCTCCTGTGTCCGCCCAGCTTGAAACTGAAGGCTGGGGGCCCTCCCTTCTTCCCTCCACCCCAGGCCCTGAATCAGGCTGGCAAAGTAAGAGGGCCTGCGAGCCCTGCCCTTGTGCTACGTGACCTTTGGGGAAGGGGACCCATCTCTGAGTGGTTTCTCCCAATGGAAGACGGGTCCAGAGGGCAGAGTGGCCATGCCCAAGGTGGCAGCCAGGTCTCTACTGGGTCTATGGTTCCTGGTGGCGGCTCTTGCTCTGCTCCCTGGACAGCTATGGCCTATTCCCAGGTGCTTCTCTGGAGTCACCACCCTGACCTGGTGGGACAAGAGAGGTAAGAGGAGAGAAGTAGAAAGAACTAGAGTTGGACAGTGAGAGACAGAGACAGAAACAGACACAGAGATAGTGAGAGACACAAAGAGATAGAGATGGACAGAGAGAAAGAGAGCGAGAGAGAGGGAGTTAGAGGTGGACAGAGAAATGCAGACACAGTCAAAGATACAAACAGAGACAGAGAGAGAGAAAGCCCGAGACAGGGAGAGGGAGAGAGAGAAGACAGCTGAGAAGAGGAAAGGGAGACCCAAACACAGAGTCAGTCGTTAAAGGGGAGAGAAAACCGAGGCGCACCTAGAGCTCATCCTGTGGGTGGGGATGGAGGCTGTGCCCACTGCTGCCGGCCAGGTCCAGGCGGGGGTCCCGCAGGGTCTTATAAGAGCCACTCCAGCTGATGAGGCGGCCGCTGTCATCGTCCCAGGGCGAGGACGTCTCTGTGTCACTGAACCACTCAGCGTCCCCCGCGTAGTGGGTGGGAGCAGCGAGCAGGGGCCGGACTGAGAAGGCCCGCAGGTCCCGCGGCCAGAAGTGTGCCTTGTACTGCTCGCTGGGAGGCGGGAGGCTGGCTCAGGGGGGCTGGGGTAGGCCCCTCCACCCAGACCCATGCCAGCCCAGAGCCAGGCACCTCACCCCCAGAGCACCTGACCGCCCTCCCCATCTAATCCTGAGGCAGGATTTCTCTTATCCCCATTTTCCGGATGGGGAAACTGAGGCACAGAACAGGAAAATTGCTTGACTGAAAACCACAGGGCATCACAGAATTCACACATAGATTGGTCTGACTCCAAGGCTAAGCTGGGCTATTCCTTGGTGACCAGAAGGAAGTGACTCAGCCCTGCCAGCCTCAGTCTCTCCACCTGCCCAGTGAGGGGACTTACTACTTGCTGAGGTGGGCTCTCAGGACAGACTGACCCTGCCCTGCCCCCATCTGAGGCTCACTTGGGGTGCTGGTCAAACATGATGGGTAGGAACTCATCCACGGGCAGCATTCGGCGCAGAGGCTGGGAGGCCAGCAGCTTGCGGGCGCCGGCCAGGCTCAGGACGTACGCCAGTGTCCAGTAGGAGTAGCTGGCCACCACCAGGTGCGGCAGCCCCTCCACGGCTGCCTCCTCCTCAGGGTTCACCTGCTTCCGGCCGAGGTAGCTGCAGGTGACACCAGGGGTCCCAGGAGTCACTGTAGATGTCCCAGGACCCCTCAGGAGGAGGCAGACCCCTGGAGGCCCACCCCTCTCCCTGGCCCCTGGGGGCAAAGGCTGCCTACATCAGGTCCCAAGGAAGTTTCTCCGCCTCCACCTCCTTCATCAGCTGCTCCAGCCGCATCTTGAAATTGCTCTCAAAGCGCACGTCGTCCTCAAACACCACGACCTGGGCCAGGCCCCGGGCAACCACCTGTGGTACACGGTGGGGGAGCCTCTTTAGACTCGGGCTGTCCCCTCCCACCTGGCTGACCCTGACAGACGCTCCTGGCCTCAGTTACAGGCCGAATGCTCAGCCCTGGCTGCGTCGCTCAGCTGCTGAAGGCTGGGGGGGGCCTCCCTTCTTCCCTCCACCCCTGGCCGTGAATCAGGCCGGCAAAGCAAGGGGGCCTGTGAGCCCTGCCCTTGTGCTACGTGACCTTCGGGGAAGGGGACCCATCTCTGAGTGGTTTCTCCTGATGGAAGACGGGTCCAGAGGGCAGAGTCTTGCTCTCCAAGCAGATCACAATGGCAATCAGAACCCTTGCTGCAGTCACTGAGCACTGGGGCCACAGTGTTCATCTCCAGGGACCCTCAGGAGGTACGATGTCCCCGTACTGCAGCAAGGAGATGGAGACACAGGGAGATGAACCCACTCGTCCAAGGACACACAGCCAGGAAGTGGCAGAACTGGGATCTGAACCGCATCTGCTGGACTCCAGGGCCTGGCTCCCCACTTCCGCCTCTGGAGCTTTCCTCGAGGAAGCTAGGCTTGGGGGAGGGGGGTGGAGGAAGACCCTAGCCCCACACATCCCTGAGAAAAAATACTTTTTGTAACTTTTGGAAATGTGAAAAGAGCATGAGATCAGCTCAGTAAGTGGTGAAACGTACATCATCCTTCAATCTGTTCAGAGGTAGCAGAAAAGCAGAAATATAAGCTCACACGCCCATATTCTGGCTACAGTAGAAAATAAAAACAAGGAGTGAGTCTGTGCTCCACCTCCTGGAGGGGGTGCCCCTTGGAGGGCCAGGCCCGGGTCCTCTCCTGCCGTGTCCAGGCAGTGACCTCTCCCGGGCACTCACACCCCAGCCCTGGGCTGAGGCCGCTTGGCCAAGCCCTAGGCCTTTCTTCTTCCCACACAGAACACACCCAACTCCTTCAGCCCCAGGGCCTGTGCCCGCACTGTCTTCCTCTGCTGAGAAGGCTCTTCTCCCCGCCCCTCAATGGTGAGGCCCACCCTGACCCCACAGGAGGCCAGGAGGCCAGGCCAGTCCGCACTCTCGAACAGCCTGTACATCCCCCCTCCGTGGCAAGCTTAGTTCTTTCTTGATTTCTGCGCCCTGCTCTGGTCCCTTTGCCCCAGGAGGGACCGGCTGCATTCTTCTTGTTCACCTCCGTGTTCTCAGAGCAGAAGCTCTCCTAGCACACAGTAGGTGCTCAGTGGAGACCGCAGGGTGAATAAGGTATAGGGTTGGGCCCTTAGGAGGCTGAAAGCTGCTGGCCGGGTCTTTGTTAGTGTGCTCGGTCAACCCCCGGTCACACGAGTGCTGGCACAGAGCAGTGGATGGGGGTCCTCACCTCCTCCCAGATGGAGTAGTGGCTGAGGAAGCAGCCCACCTCGCCCTTGGTCAGCGTGCGGCCCGAGTAGGGGTCCTGGTAGCCAGGAAGCAGGTCCACGCCGAGGTTCCTCATGACACTGCTGTTGAGCATCCTGAGGCAGATGGTGTAAGGGGGTCAGGGGTGCCCGCCAGGGACCTGTCCAGGGGGAACTGGCCTGTGCAAGTTGCGGACAGTCACACTGGAGTCTGGTTGGAAGGAGGCTTCAGTCTTGTTACTGCTTCGTGTGGCCTGAAGCCATCAGTGACTGGACCTGGAAAGCCACTGCCACCTTGGGCGGGGGGGATCCTAAGGGGAGGGGGCAGCAGTCTGAGGGGGACACACCCCAGGATGAATGCGGGGAACGTGGCAGATACTTCTTACGCAGCGGCCCAAGCGAAGGATGGACATCCTGCAGTCCACAGGGCTGGGGCATATGCAGCAAACAGCAGTGGGCACGTGGGGCCGTGTGACCTCTGGTTGCCGGGGGAACACGACTGGCCTGCTCCCACCCCCGCCCTGCCCATCAGGGACCTAAGTTCAGGAGGAAAAGAATAACCCTGATAATCGTAATGAAGACATTATTAACATTTGGGATACTTACTACATTTCAGGCCCTGGCTAAATCTTCACTGAACCCTTACAAACCCCTAAGAGGAAGGCAGTTACTCGCCGTTTACACAGTAGGGCTGAGAGATGGAGGTCACGCAGCTGGTGACCACGCCCAGAAGCTCCAGACCCTGGGCCTTAACCACTGTACTCTCCTCCCTCAGGTGGGCTGAGGGAGGGCAGCCTGTCCTGTTCTGTCTGCCCTGCGACTCCCCGAGACAGAATTACTCAGGCCCTGTTTGAACACCTCCTAGAACGGCAAACTCATTCAGCTCGTTGTCTGCTTTTCCCACCCCCAGGGAGCCGTGATGGACCACCCGGTCCCCACCGGCTGCACAGGGTCCTGTCCCCACCCAGGAAGCCTCACCGGCCGTCCACGGCATCCACCAAACGCCCAGAGATCTCCATCTCCCAGAGCGAACTCAGCATGCGCTCTCTGCGGTCGGGCCGGCGGGCCAGGCTGATGACAAACACCTGGAGGAGGAGGGGAGGCAGAGGAGTGCGTGCAGGGGGAGGGGAGAGCCCACCCACCTCCTGGCCCCAATCCTGCAGGCCGGGAGGACTTACCTCATCAAACCCCATCTTGCTGGGCCTCTTTGGGGGCCGGGACACATGAGCTGAGGCCCACATGGGGGGCCCATCCACTGCAGAGGAAAGCAACCCCCCATCAGGAGTCCCTACTGGCTCTAGTCAGCGGCAGCCCTGGAGTCCTAGCCCCCCTCGTTCCTGCCCCTTGGCAGAACACCCAGCAGGAGATCACAGAATCCACCTGCCTCCATTGTACGGATGGGCAGACTGAGGCCCAGCGGGAAAAGGGACTTGCCCAGAGTCAGGGGATGAGCTGGGGAGAGGCTTCAACCCCAGCAGTGGGGAGAGGGGACACACCGGCTTGCAGCCCTCACCCAGCGCTTCCAAGATCAGGTGGATGAAGTTGACTCTCTCATCCTCCAGCCCCTGGTGGGATTTCACAGGCACGTTCATGTACCCATAACGGTGCTCGTTGCACACGTGGGCCGAGACCCCTGTGGAGAGAGGCGGAGTGAGCACTGGAGTGCAGGGTAGGGCTCTCAGAACCCAGATGGGAGGTCCTAGCCCCAGTCCTGCCAGTGGCCCACCACGTGAGTCCTCTCTGGGACCCGGCGTCCCCACCTGGGCTTGGAGGGAGAAACGGCTTGGCTCAAACAATATCTAAGGGATCTTCCTGCTGAAATGGTTTATTCATGCAATAGACGCGTCTAGAGCACCAGCTGGCTGCTGGAACGATGGTGGTGAGAAAGACAGACAGTCCCTGCCCTCGGGGGATCAAGGTGAGGAAGGAGCAGGCAAACTCACACCTGGCTACAGCCACCTGATGCCACCGGGCGTTGCTCCACCCCCTAAATCTTTCCCACCTCTGCCCATCCCCCCTCGCCAATCCAGCACCATCACCTCTTGCCCAGATCCCTACACTTAACCCCACCCCCTCGCCTGCCCCCACCATGCTGTCCTCCACCTGGCAGCCAGAATGGCCTTTTTTATTCCTTCAATGTTTATCATCTTTATTATAATTATTTATTTAGCCTTTGTCTTCTATAGACTGTGAGTCCTCCAGGGCAGGCACATGGTATCTATTAAAAAGTTAACCCCAGGCCCAGCATTGAGCACAGAGCCTGGCCCAGTGCAGGTGGTGGAAGCATGAATGATGGAGACAAAACCCCTGTTCACGAAATTCCTACAAACCGCTGACCAATAAAGAGCAGCTGATACTCAAAGCAGAGGTAGGAATGAAAAAAATAAGGAAATAGGGAATTCCCTGGCGGCCTAGTGGTTAGGATTCCGTGCCTGGGTTCAGTCCCTGGTTGAGGAACTGAGATCCCACAAGCCGCCCGGTGTGGCAAAAAAAAAAAAAAAAAAAGGAAATACTTTTCTTCTTATTATTTTTTTCTCCATGTATTTGTTTCACCTTCACTTGCTTTCTGCACTTGATTTTTTTTTTCTTCCTGCATCTCTGCACTGCAGATGTTGCCAGCACCTCATGCACAAAAAAAAAAAAGATGACACTCTTCTCCCTGGACACTTCTCACACTCTGCTTGCCCAAGTGCAACACTTCTTGATTAAATCATCACTTCTAATTCACCTCGCCCACAAGCAGAGTTCTCCACCCACCAGACAGCCTTCATGTCCTCGCCACCTGTGAGTACACACTGTGAAATACATTCTCTGTAGCGTTCTCAAGATCTTTATTCCAACAGCAGTATCTCTGTCTCACTCTCAACTTCGACTCTTCCTCAGAACTGGGTTTATCCCATCCAAACCCAAACACTTTTTCTTCTTTTTGTTTTTTTTTTGGCTGCGCTGCACAGCTTGCGGGATCTTCGTTCCCTGACCAGGGATCAAACCTGAGTCCTCAGCAGAGAAAGCACAGAGTCCTAACCACTGGACCGCCAGGGAATTCCCCAAACCCAAACACTTTCTAGTAACCTTCATCTTAAAAATAATCACCGGGCTTCCCTGGTGGCGCAGTGGTTGAGAATCTGCCTGCCAATGCAGGGGACACGGGTTCGAGCCCTGGTCTGGCAAGATCCCACATGTCGCGGAGCAGCTGGGCCCGTGAGCCACAACTACTGAGGCTGCGCGTCTGGAGCCTGTGCTCCACAACAAGAGAGGCCGCGACAGTGAGAGGCCCGCGTACCGCGATGAAGAGTGGCCCCCGCTCACCGCAACTAGAGAAAGCCCTCGCACAGAAACGAAGACCCAACACACCCAAAAATAAATTAAAAAAAAAAAAAAAAAAAAAACCACCAACAACAGAATGATATTTTCTAGTGTTCAAATCCAATCACGTGATCCTCTGATGGCTGCCCGACTCCCACAGGCTAAAGACCAGATGCTTGCCCATCAGGTCCACACAAGCTGGCCCCTGCCTACCTTTCCTGCCTCAGCCTGCACCATGCCCCCTTTGTTTACTGTGCTCCAGCTGCCTGCCTCCTTGCGTCCCCTGCCACCACAGGGCCTTTGCACCTGCTGGTCCCGTTGCTTAAAATGCTCTGTCCTGCTCTGTCTACCTTGTTAATGTCTGCCCATACTTTAGATCTCAGCCCCAAAGTTTACATCCTCCAGGAAGCCTTCCCTGACAGGTTAACTCTAGTCTAAGCTCCCAAAACATCTATAATCAAAAAGCTCTTCTTCCTGTCATTGTGATTGGACATTGATTTGCATGATCCTTTGATTGACTGGACTGGAGGATCCAGGAGGTCAGAGACTGCCTGATTTTACTCACCACTGTCTCCCCAGTGCCTGGCACCTGGTAGGTGTCCCATAAATATTTGCCTAATGAAGGAATACATGAAAGTGCCATAGTGGGGACAGCCAGAAGGACATCTAACCTACTGGGGC
This sequence comes from Balaenoptera musculus, assembly GCF_009873245.2. Classification (NCBI taxonomy): domain Eukaryota; kingdom Metazoa; phylum Chordata; class Mammalia; order Artiodactyla; family Balaenopteridae; genus Balaenoptera; species Balaenoptera musculus. The sequence goes on along the minus strand of NC_045790.1, from coordinate 108,929,512 downwards.
AGTGGGCCCAAGAAAGGCTACGACCTGAAGGACAAACAGGAATTAAAAAGGTTAATTGCAGAGTGGGGAAGGGCACGCCAAGCAGAGGGAATAGCATGTGCAAAGGCCTAGAGGCCTGGAAGAAATGCTCAAGGAGAGCTGTCCTCACCAGCAGCCTGACAGGCGTAGGCAAAGATGATGATGTCGTCGAAGGGCCAGGTATAGTTGGGGTGAGGGGGGTAGAAGCCCAGCCGTTCTGTCCCCTCCGCCCGCAGGGATACCAGGAAGGTGGAGTGGACCATGGGGACACGGAAGCAGCCCCGGCGCTGGCGGTTCTTGGTAGGGAAGTAGTCGGCTGTGCGGCGGTAGTAGCCCTGGGGAAGGGGTGGCTCCGGGCTGTGAGAGGGCGCCCCTCCATCCCCAGCACACTGCTCCCCTGCCGGGGCCCACAGACCCTAAGGCCTTCAGTCTCTCCACATCCCTCCTCCCAGACCTCAAGCCTCCTGAGGCCCCCGAACCCGGCCTTACCTGGGGGGTGATCCCACACCAGAAGTTGGAGTAGTAGGTCTGAGAGTCCAGCATCGGGGCCACCACGGGCAGCCCCTGCTCTATCAGAAACCGCAGTGTCTGATTGTTGGTCAGAATGTTGTCCGTATCTGCAAACTGTGGGGAGGGGGATGTCACAGGCCCCAGCCTTGTCTGGGCTGCGGTCCCCCAAGGATTCACTGAGTGGGATCATTCCAGATTTCCAGAAACCCAGAAAGTCTCCCAGGATCCAACAGGGTTCCCTCAGAGAGGTCTAACCTATAAACCAGTAGATCCGTTTCTGGACCAAGGATCTAGTCTGGGGCACTGGCTCGGGGATTGGGTCCAGAGATTACACCCGAGTTGTTGACCTAAGAACTTTATCTGAAGTTTTAGGAAGTAAATCCAAAGACGTACTCTGAGCTCTAGTTCTGGGAACTAGGCTCAGTTTATACTCTGGGCTCTAGCCCAGGGATCGAGTCTCAGTATATACCCAGGGCTCTGACTCAGGGATCCAGGCTTAGTACCGAGTCTGAGCTCAAGCATAGGGATCCAAGCTCAATATCTGATCTGGGTTCTGACCCAGGTTGCTAGCTGAAGGAGCCAGCCTACAGGTGGTTAAGTCACGCCAAGATTTCTGTCAAGGACAGGTGCCACCACCTGTGGGAAGCCCAATTGTAGGCCAGGCTTCCTTACCAGGATATAGTCGGCCCCCCAGTCCCTGGCAAAGGTCAGGGCTTCCTGTTTCAGCTCCATCAGAAACTGGTGCCTTTCTTTGGTCCAGTGCTTAGGGCCCTCTTCGTCTGGGTAGGACCTGAGGGGGTAAAACGATGAGATGTTCCCATGGGGTAGGTGCATGTGGTGTCCCTCTCTGCAGGGCAGTGGACAGAGCCCTGGTCTGGAGGCTGTGGCTTGGGGCTGTCCCTTTCCTTCTCTGGGCTGCAGCTGTCGTCCATCTTCCCCAGAACGTCCCCCTCAGGTCACCACCTGGGCTCCCCCTCAGGCCTCCAGACCACAGCGGCATAGTCGTCGCCCACAGCAGCCAGCCACTCCTGCAGCATCTCTGTGGTGTTGTCCACGTTGTGGTCTGTGGCACACCTGAGGACACAGGAGGAAGAAGGGTGAGGGGGCACAGCCACCGAAGGACCAAACCCTGGGGCAGCCTTGACCCCTGGAGCACCAACACTTGCAGGGCTGGCCTCTCCTGGGAGCAGAGGAGGCAGGTGTGCTCCAGAGGAAGGCAGGAAGCCAGGTCCCAATCATAGGTCTGTGATCCACTGTGTGACCTCAGGCAGGTTCTGACCCTCTCTGGGCTTCACTTTCTCCCTGTAACTTTAAGCTGTCCTGGCATGCTCAGGGGCTGAGATGACAGAACTCGAATGCATTTTGAAGGATGAAAAGTACCTCAACTTTGAGGAACATACCTGCCACATTCTCTGGTTACCTTCCTTCCCTGCTGTGTGACCACAGGTCAGGCGCCTCCACTCTCTGAGTCAGGACTGGACAGAGGAGCTGCTGCTTCCCTCCACCAGATAGTTGTAATAACGACCAAACCACACTCTGAGCATCCCTGAGAAATGCTGATGGGCCCGAGCTCCGTTGCCACCACGAGTAGCCTCTCTGAAGGGGCTCTCATGACAGAGGGGGGTGCAGGGGGCTTAGCCAAGAGCCCAGGTTTTAGGTGATACTGCCCCTTTAAGTCAATTCCCCAGAAGTGAAGATTAACTACGTGTCAAGTCTTCTATGGGTGGGAACTAACTAACTCCCAAACTAGTAATTGTGGGCAGCCTCCCCAGGCCACTGGCTCCAACCCAGCCCAACTCTGATGTGTTGGGGAGGGAGGGTAGTTTGGTCATTTCTCTCAGTTTATCCCCAACCTCAGCTTGGGACTCCTCCCTGCTCTGGCTTCCACAGACTGTGGCCTCTGATTCCAGTGCCCTGTGGGGACGCCTAGGGGGAGAGACTGCAGGAAGGGGGCTTTGCCCTTGGCCGCAGGACCCAGCCCCTCTCCTGAGAGAGGCTGGAACCAGCCCAGGGGAAGGGGGAACGGGTGTGACTTCCCCATAGGGCAGCATGGAGCCCAGGGCTGACAGCACCCTCACGGGCTCCCCAGGAATCCGGAGACCTGCTGGTCTGTGCCACATCGGGCCCCAGGGGACGCCAGCTGCTCCTGTCTGCTCCACTCCAAATCAGGCCAACCACAGGTCCCACGGGTTCAGTTTCAGCTCTGAGGGCTAGGGCAAGAGGGACTGGGCCCAACTTACACCCAGAGGAGGTCCCAAGAGGAGGAATAGGGGCCAGAATTAGGGAATGGTGTCCCTGTGTCAACCTAAGGCCTCAGAGGTCAGTCTGCAGGGCCAGGGGGATAAGGGGTCCTGCCCGGGGACACGGGTTACGGAGGGCCTATCTGCGAGGGAGGGGCCTGTCTGGGTGGTGTCTGGGCAGCGAGCAGATGGGGCCATCTGGAGCCCGGACTGTCGGTGGGGTTGGGGGATAGATGCCCGGTGGATGCCAATGCCCGGGTCTCTCTCACCAGAGGGCCAGCCTGGCCCGGGGGTAGTCCAGCCGCTCCAGCGCGCCCAGGTAGTGGGGCAGAGAGTGCTCGGCATTGCGGGCCAGGATGGCAAGGACCACGGCGGGCAGCGGCGGTTCTGCGACGCCCGCAGCCTCGAGCCGCGGCCCCAGCAGGAGCAGCAGCTGGAGCAGCGGGGCGGCGGGGGCAGCGCGCATGGCGGGCGCTCTGGCGGCTGCGGCGGCCCCCGGGGCTCCCAGCCCGGCCGAGGGTAGTGGGCGGGGCGGGGCGGCCCGGCCGGGGCGGGGCCTAGGGCCGGGGCGGGGCCGAGGCGGGCCCGGAAGGGGTTGTGGGGGGCGCACCCCCCAAAGAGTGGACTCCCACTCCCAACCCCTATTCGTGGATTCTCAAGTGTCCTCTCCTCGACCAGGGGCATCGCAGGGCCAGGGCCCGGACACCAGCCCCGGACGCGACCCAGGAGCAGCTCCCTCCCGGCTGGAGGGTCGTGGGGGACGGCATCCGAGCCGCCCGGGCATCTCAGAATGCTCGACTACGAATCCCTGGGCGTGCAATCGCCAGAATCCGGCTCCACTGAGCGCCCCTGAATCCGGATTCCCTGGCCATCCATCTGACCCTCCGCAGACCCCGCGGGGCGGGACCCACTGGGCCGCGGCCTTTCCCGGTTCCCCCGCTCCAGCCCCCTCCACCGCCCCCGGGCGCCCTCTGGCGGGCCCAGACGGAACTTCTCAGACCAGCCAGCCGACGCGTGGGCGGACAGCAAGACCGGCTTGGGGGGCGGGGAGGGGGTCCCCCGGGGTCCCCCTGACCTGCGGACGTCATGCCGCCGCGGTCCGAGCCTGGCGTCGCCCGCGCGTCATCGTCCTCGCCTCCGTCGCCAGCACCGGCACTGCTCCGGCCCTTTAGGAGAGCAAGGCCTACTCTTAGATTGAGTGTAGAACATGGGGCACCACTCAGCCCCTCACGGTGACCCAGCCCCCTCCAAAGCAGGGTGACTCCTGTGTCTGGTCAGAGTCGGGGTCCTAAGGCCCCTGCTGAGATGGAAGAGGGTCCCCAGACTCTCTTAGGGCAGGGGAGGGGAGGGGAGGGGTCTGGAGGCACCAGTGGTGGGTTCTAGCTCCTCTCTACCACCAACCTCAGGCAGGCCACTTTCCCGGAGCCTCAGGGCCTCCTGGGTAGAATCGGGCTGCTAACAGCACCCACCTAGGAGGGTTTGCAAGAATTCCTTGAGAGCGTGAATGCACTTTAATTCTATGCATGGGGCCTGGCAGGCGGGAAGAGTTCCTGGGGCTGGAAGACAGAACTGGAGAAGCCAGCCTCTCCTTCCATTCAGCCCATCACCCATGGGAACCTACTCTCCTATGGCACCTTTGGGTCTCCCTTCAGGTTCTTCCCAGGGTCAGGGAGGGGGGCTAAGCCTGTGCACACTATCCCCACTGCAAGGAAAGGGGTGGGGGCCCAGCAAGGAACAGCCTGGTGTTGGGGCAGCATGTGGAGGCATCAGACCCCAGAGTCCTGGTCTCTAGCCCAGCTCCAAAGCCTCCAACAGCTTCCAGGTGGGGCTGCTTCACAGCCAGTGCCCTGCAATGGAAGGCTTGAGGCCCCCTGAAGCATCCTGGGGAAATAATGAGTCCCTTCCCTTGCATGGTTGCCTCTGCTGGAAGGCACTCCGAGCCCCAGAAAGGGGATACCTTTTTTTTTCTTTTGGTCATGCTGAGCAACATGCAGGATCTTAGTTCCCCGACCAGGGATTGAACCCGTGCCCCCTGAAGTGGAAGCGTGGAGTCTCAACCACTGGACCGCCAGGGAAGTCCTGGGGATACCAAAGCAATGTCCCCCACCTCACCCATCCCAGGATCATCCCAGAGCCTCTGCCCATGCTATTAGTCATGGGGGCTTCCAGATTCTTCTCTCACCTCAGTGATCCTCCTCCTCCCAATGCACTGACCTCCCATCTTCACCTCTCTCCCTCCCCAGTCCACCCAGTGGTCCAGCCTGTCACTGACTCCCTTGCCCCAGGGTTCTCCCATCACTCCTGCCTGAAAAAACCCTACAGCCATCTTGCTTTGGGACACGTTAAGACTACTGCACACTCCTGATCTCCACTGTCCACTGGACTTTCACTGAGCCCAACAATCCAGTTTCCCTGTGCTCCTGCCCCCGCTCCTCAGTGGCATTTCACATGCCCAGGTCTTCTGAAGCCCTCACTCCACTCCCTCTCCCCCAGTGAAAATCTTCCTACCTTTTTTGGAAAAAGAGAAGCCATCACCTGAGAACTCTTATTCCAGCCTCCAAACCTTCCACGCCCTGCGACCAAGCTGGCCTCTGCTCTCACGGCCTATTACCATGGAAGAGGCACCCCTTCCTCATAACAGAACCATCCTTGGACTCCAAAAGCCATTCCCTTGCCCTTCCTGGATCACCAACACCCGTCTCTTCTGGATCCTTCCTTCAACATTCCAAAGGACTTAAATCTCCCCCAACTTAAAATGTGAACACAGGGACTTCCCTGGTGGTCCAGTGGTTAAGACTCCATGCTCCTAATGCAGGGGGCCCTGGTTTGATCCCTGGTCAGGGAACTAAATCCCACATGCCACAACTAAGATCCCGCATGCCGCAGCTAAGACCTGGTGCAGCCAAATAAATAAATAAATATTTAAAAAATATATATGAATACAGTCAGCTGCCTGCCTGTGCTTTGCTCCCGGTCTCACTTCCTCACCTTCATTCACTGATTGACACACACCAAGGCTGCTCCAGCCAAACTGCTCCCGTCAAGACCGGCATCCTCCTGGCCCCTCATCCAAGAGGGCTCCCTCCAGCAGTTGACCTCATAGAGCACTCCGTCTTTCTGCAAAACTGACATGTGTCTCTGCTTCTCACCTGGACCCACATTCCATCTGTCTAAAACAGAACCCCAGTCTTTCCCCCAAACCTGCTCCCACTCCGGTGGCCTCCCTCAAGCTGGGGACCTGATGACAAGTGCCTCTCTCTCAGCCCACTCCATCTCCTCATCCTGGCTAGACCACCTCAGTGTCTCCTGCACGTGGCCACTTGCGTGGCCCAGGGCATCAGCACCACTCACCTGGGCTACAGCACCTCCCAATACTCACCCCCACCCCCGAGGCTTTCTCCCTGGAAACTGTTCTTCACTCGGTGCTTTCTCAACTGCATGGTGTTACACCCTTTGGGGGCTGCCATTGCCCTCAGCATAGAGCTCAAACCCCTCAAGGGACAAGGAGGCCCTTCATGGCCTGCCCGGTGCTTCTCCAGCTCCTCTGACCTCCCCTCCCCTATCTCCTGCTCCAGCCAAATTGGACTATGTACAGTTTCCAGAACACTTCATGCTTGAAGACCTTCCCACATCCTTTTTTTTTTTTTTAATTCCTCTGCTTGAACTGGGCCAACTTCTACAGGCCCTCTGGAAAGCCTTCCCTGATGTCATGTCAGGGGGACCTACTCCTACAGGGAATCCTATATAATTCCATTCATTCAGCAAATATTTATTGAGCACACGCTATGTGCAGGTAGAATTCTAGGTACTGGGGATACAGAGGTACAGACAGTCTCCGTTCCTAAGTTGCTCACATTCTGATGAGGGAAGACAGACAGGAAACAAGCAAACTGATAAATTAATAGATAACTTCGAAGAACAGTAAATGCTATGAACAAAATAAAACAAGGTAATGAGAACAGAGAGTAGCTGAGGGTGGGAGGCAACATTGAATACAGGGGTCAGTGAAGACATTTCAGAGCATAAGGGGAGCCAGCCAAGAGCAGATCTGGGGAAGAGTGTTCCAGATGGAGGGAACAGGTGGGAACAAGCAAGGAGGCCAGGGTGGCTGGAGCAAAGTGAGCAAGGGGAGTGTGGTAAGAGGTGAGGACCACTTAGGGCCTTAAAACTATGGCAGGATTTTGGATTCTTTTAAAAAGTGCAGGGGCTTCCCTGGTGGCGCAGTGGTTGAGAATCTGCCTGCCAATGCAGGGGACACGGGTTCGAGCCCTGGTCTGGGAAGATCCCACGTGCCGCGGAGCAACTGGGCCCGTGAGCCACAACTACTGAGCCTGCGCGTCTGGTGCCTGTGCTCCGCAACAGGAGAGGCCGCGATAGTGAGAGGCCCGCGCACCGCGATGAAGAGTGGCCCCCGCTTGCCACAACTGGAGAAAGCCCTCGCACAGAAACGAAGACCCAACACAGCCAAAAAAAAAAATAAAAAATTAAAAAAAAAAAAAAAAAAAAAGTGCAACAGGAAGACATTGGAGGGGGTAAGCAGAGGACTGACAGGATTTCTCTTAAAAAGATCGCTCTGGGGCTTCCCTGGTGGCACAGTGGTTAAGAATCTGCCTGCCAATGCAGGGGACACGGGTTCGAGCCCTGGTCTGGGAAGATCCCACATGCCACGGAGCAACTAAGCCTGTGAGCCACAACTACTGAGCCTGCACGTCTGGAGCCTGTGCTCCGCAACGGGAGAGGCTGCGACAGTGAGAGGCCTGCGCACCGTGATGAAGAGTGGCCCCCGCTCGCCGCAACTGGAGAAAGCCCTCGCACAGAAATGAGGACCCAACACAGCCAAAAATAAATAAATAAATAAATTTATTAAAAAAAAAAGATTGCTCTGGCTGCAGCTCAGAGGGTGGACCACGAGGGCAAGGATGAAAGTCCAGGAGAGCCTGGTACCGGGAGAGATGACAGTGGGCTGGGCGGGCAGAGATGTAACGGAGGCAGAGCCCACAGCCTTATGGGATTAGATGTGAGAGATGGAGCGAGGAGTCAGGATGACTCACAGGGTTTGAAGTGGGCTGGGTGGTGGGATAGGTTCTGAATGGGGAAGACCTGAGAAGGAGCAGGTAGAATGTGAAATCAGGTTCTGCGTTGGACCTTATTTTGAGCTGCCTTTTAGACTCTCCAAGTGGAAAGATCACATGCCACGTCTGCCAGCTGTGAGTTCTGAGGCAGGGACCCGTCTGCCGCCTTCACCATTTTATACCAGCCCTAGAGCAGGGCCAGCCGGGCATTGGCTGGGCTCTCAATAGAAACATGATGAGGTCATAAGAACCTACTGTATGGCACAGGGAACTCTACTCAATACTCTGTAATGACCTATATGGGAACAGAATCTAAAAAAGAGTGGATATATGCATATGTATAGCTGAATCACTTTGCTGCACAGCAGAAACTAACAACATTGTAAATCAACAATACTCCAATAAAAATTAATTTAAAATAAGAAATATTATGAGGTCACTGACTAGGGTGGGCTGACCAAGCACCTGTGCTCCTACTTACACTCATTTCTTTGCCCCCACATATAATAATACGACATACTCTGAAAAGGTAATATTGCGCCAAACCCGCCAAAATTCTAAAGCAGTGGTTCTCAAAACATGGTCCCTGGACCAGCCAGCAGCAGCCTCACCTGGAAATTGTTAGAAACGCAGATTCCTAAGCCCCTCCCCATATCTACTGAATCAGAAACTCTGGGAGTGGAAGTTAAACCAACAAGCCTTTCAGGTGATTTTGATGCCAGCTCAAGTTTGAAGCTGCTATTCTATGGGCCTAAGGCCTCATTCTAGGGGTCACGTAGGACACGTGCGTAGAAAAAAAATGATTGTTTTGGGTCCATCTGGCTGAATAGGACCCAGACCACCCTGGACCAACACATAGTTGGGCTCTGGATTTCCCTCCCCACAGCAGCTTCACTCCTGTCCCTCAGCCATTGTAGTTCTGGCCAAAGCCAGGTGGTGGCGCCAGTGCCTCAGGCTCCACCCTGGCTTCCGGAAACAGAGACCCTGGAAGAATTGTCCCCCTCCCCGCCACCTTCTTCTCCCCTCTGGGAGCCTCAGCTCCAAGGTCTGCCTACAGGCAAGGACCCTGAAGAGTGACCTTCATCAGGGAGAGGGGCCCTGAGGTTGGCACACCCAAGGTGAAGGCCAACCCCCTCTTCCTGGAGGTTAGGAAGGTGGGCTAGAGGAGCCCCCTAGGTCAGAGAGAAATTAGGGGTGTCTGGTCTGTGGGACCTGAGGGTCAGGAGCCCTGGCAGGTGGCTGTGGTCCAGTGGACCCTGGTCACACCCCCATTAACCCTCCATCTTCGCTGCCCAACCTAACGCGAGGTCCCAGGTGCTGCTTCCCTGCCAATGGGTGGGGGCAGCCTAAAAGTACCCCAGGGTCCACACAGAGCCCCAGGGTTGCAGGTCCTCACAGCCTGGCAGCCAAGCAGGATGGGAACGGGGGGCCCACGGCAGAGGGGATGCATGGGTGGAGCTCTTACCAGCTGCGAGCTTCACATCTCCTGGGTTGGGGGCTCTCTGGGCCCCTGTCCTGCTTTGTGGCCAAGGGAGCCCAGGATCCTGGCCAGAGCAGGAGCCCACACCCCGCTCCTGGTCCTGGTGCAGCTCGGCAGATGGGGGTCCAGGAGCCCCAGTAGGCTCCCTCCTACCTCAAGTTCCAAGCCCGGTTCCAAGCGGACCCAGGGCTGAGCGCCAAAGTCTTGCCCCCCATCTGCTCCCCTGCCCCTTATCTTTCCTATCTGAGGGGAGACTGAGACCCCCAAATTCCAGCTGGAGTCACCACTCCGCTTAGACCTAGCATATCTTGGTCTCTGCTCGAGGAATCTGCCCACGCCCCCTCATCTCCCAGAGTCCCACCCAATGCCCACCCCACCCCAAAGGACCACCCTCTCGCTCTTGGCCATGCCCTCCTCTCCCAGGAGCCCAGATGTGGAGCTGTCCTCCTCTGAGGCTCTGCCTCTGTCCTCAAGAGGCTGGGTCCAGGCCAGCTGTTTTCCCCGTGCAGCCAGCTGTTTTGCCCATCAGGAAGCAGCCCTGGCTCCTCTGCTAAAATCGTGGCAGTCCTGCTGGGCCAGGGCCCGGGAGCTGTTAACTCCTCTGGGACCAGGCAGCCCCTTCCCCTCCCAGCCTGACCCCTTCTGCCTTCCTCTGACCTGCAGGAGTAGCGTGTCGCAACACTTCTAGAAACCCCCAAGCAGACCAAGCATTGCTATCCCCACCCCCACTCAGCAACTGCTAACCCACAGCCCCTCCCTCCCCTCAACAGAGCCTTGTCCTCAGGTGACCCCAGGTGAGAGGAGGGTTCAAAAGGATAAATGTTACCCCATTCAGAATAATAACAGTAATAGCTATCATTAACTGTCTGCTGTGTGCCAGGCATTGTGCTAAGTGCTTGAAATGTATTACCTACCTTAGTTTTCACAACAACACTGTGAAGCAGGGAATATCTTCATCTTATAGATGAGAAAATGGAGGCATCGTGAAGCTAAATCACTTGCCCAAGCCCACACGGAACTGGGGTTTGAAATCAAAACCGGGCTGCCTGCCTCTCTCTGGCCGGCCCTGGTGGTCCCGGAATCCCTGTTGGTGTTGCTATTTAAGTTTCCCCGAGCTTCTCACCCCAGGCTTTCTCTCTCTGATCTGGGCCTCAGTAGCGCCATCTGTGAAATGGGAAGCTGACGGGTGGAATTACCACCACCACCCGCTCCGTGGGCTGAGTCCGGAGTAGTGCCAGGCTCTGCGCTCAGCACCTTCCAAGTACTTATTAGTGGATCATTCCTCTCGGTGGCGGCGGTCAGCCTGGGCTAAGATCCCAGCTCTGCTGCTTCCTGGCAGCCTAGTTTTGGGCAAGGGACTTTACCTCTCGGAATCTCAGTATCCAAAGCTAGAAAATGGATAGAAGAACAATATCTACTGCGTCCTTGATTTTGTTGTGAAAAGGATGAGATAATGCAGGTAAAGCGGTTAGCCGGTACCTGACACAGAGAGAGTCGGTGAGAAATGTTGCCCCTTTACTATCACGACTATAAACGACAATCCGGAAGGATCTGAGTGGCCCACCCACCATTGTGCGCCCCCATGCCCAGCACGGAGCTGGCACATAGGAGGGCTCTGTCATTTCTTGTGAATGAATGCACCCTGGTCCAGTGATGCCCACGCGAGAGCAAAAGGCTGCGAGAGGGGGCACAGCTTATCCAGATAACACAGTTAGCAGGGTAGAGCAGTGGGAATCCCAAAGCGCCCTGCTCTTAACTCTTCCTGAGCCCGGAACCTGGTCTATCGGGAAGGGGAGGAGAGACAAGGGAACAGGGACAATCCCAGGGCTGAGACGGCCCAGAAGGTGACTGGGCTGTGGCTGGGTGGGATCTCAGGGTCTGGGAATGACCCCTCAGGATGCAGTGACCCGTGCTCTCCCCCTCTGTCCCCTCCCCCCTGCCCACCATGGGTCAGCCCCCTGGTCCCAGCCTAGACATCTGGAACTGGGGCAGACAAAGGGCTGCGAGGAGGGACAATACCCTTCTGTCCATTTTCAGAGGCCGGGCCGGGCCTGGCCAGGGCTGGGGGCCGGAGCCCCGGCAAGGCGGTGCCAGGCCCCCCGTGGGCAGCGGACAATGTTGGCAGTGATGGAGAGGAGGCATTTCAAAGCGTTTTGTTCCCGCTGACCCCCTCCCCCCAACATCTCGCCCCAGCTCGGGGTGAGGCCCCAGCCCCACCCCCAGCCACCCAGGCCCCTGCTCCCGGCGGCTTGGGGACCGGCCACATTCTTGACCTCAGGGGAAAAGTTTAGACTCTTTGCGCCCTGGGCAACAATAACAATGTCACAGAACTGATTTAGGAGCAGCACTTACCATCACAAAGCGACAGACAAAGAGCCAGGGCTGAGAACGCGCCGGGCCTCTGGCCTATTCTTCCAACCGCTGCTCACTTCTCTCCTGGGCACGGCCTGGGCAGGACTGGGGGCCAGGGCCCGACCCTGGGCACGGAAAGCCAGGGCAGGACTCGAGGTGGGAAGGAGTGAAGGAGAAGAGACAGGGGATCCAACTGGGAATGAGGAGACCTGAGAGCTTTCCTGCTGAGAAAGCCCTTCCCCACTCTGGGCCTCAGTTTCTCTCTCTGTAACGAGGAGGCTAAACTATAAGGCTGAAAGCAAGAGGCTCCGATCCTGCGGGCAGACGGGTCTCAGTGACGATGATGACGATGATGAGAAGGATTTACCACTTCGTTCTGGGCACTTCACAGGTGCCAGGCGCTGTGATCACTGACCCCTTTCTGCCTTAAGCCACCTCCCCCCACCCTTTTTCTTTTTCTCTTTTTCTTTTTTTTTTTAACGACGGCAAACACTCAGGCAGCATCCTCTGCCTCTTACTCTCCCAAGAGAAGAACGATTATCAATGGCAAATGGCAGTTGCAGAAGCAACACCAAGAGCAGGTTTCACACTCAGGAGAGAATGCTGTGCCTCCTCCTCGCGGTTTCCGGTGCTCTACACGTTCAGAGAAACTTTTCTAGTAACAAACTACAGACATGATTCCTTAAAGTAGAGTTTTTCATCCGCTTTTATCATTTAATTCTCACCAACCTCACAAAGCAGGTGTACCATTAACCCTAGTTTACAGTTGATAACTGAGGCTCAGAGAAGTTGAGTCACTTGTCCAGGGACACACAGCTTGGAGGTTATGGAGCCGAGACACGAGGCAAGGCTGGTTCTCTTCTGATTATAGATTATACTGCAGTGGGAAGGAGAGAGGGACAACGAGGCAGCTGGACCCTGCTGAGTCCTGGGTGGGAAGGCCTGTCCTCCCAGCCAGAAGGCTATGAATAAATAAATGTCTGATTACCCCCAGGGGGAACTCCACCCTTGGAGCAGGTGCCTTTAAAAACTAGAAGGATTCTTGTCTGTGAGCAGAGGTTGGCCTGGGCAGACACCCAGATGCGGGGGCTGGACACAATGACCTCTAGTGGAGACCTCCTAGGAATTTAGAGGCAGGATAGGAGAACATTTAAGGGCTCAGGGCACTGGAGCCAGGCTGTGAGTTCGAATCCCAGCTCTGACTTTTCCTGGCAGTGGGTCCACGGGCAGTTACTTCTACTTTCTGTGCCTCAGTTTTCCAATCTGTAAAACTGAACCCACCTTTTAGGAGTGTGGAGACCATTCAGCGAAGTACATGCAAGGCCTTAGAACAGCACCTGACTCAGTGAGGGCTGCCTGTTTCTATTCAGGAAGGTGCCATGGCCAGGGCACCTCAAGGTGGGCACTCTGGGGACCCTGTAGCAGGCAGTCAGCTGTTGGCCTTGCTTTCCAAGGAGTGGTTGGGCTTTGATTACAGCATAAGGGACTACAGTTAGACCCTGAGATCTAAGGGGGCCACATTCTCTGGGATCTGTAAGGTCAAGGCCAAACCATGCCTTCTCATCAGAAGAGATTGTGGCTTCTCTGATGCCTGGGCAGGGGTTGCTTGGCCCTGGGCATGGTGCCTGGAGAGAGGATAGAAAGGGAAGGATGCCCTGGGAGGTGCTATCCAGAGTCTGCCCTCCCCCAACTGCCCCTGAAATCCAGAGGGACCAAACTGTATGTGGAGGGCGAAGGCAAGGTGGCCGAGCACAGCGCCCAGAGCACAAACAGTACTGCCCTTGGCGTCATAAGGGGGCCTGGTGGGTTTGAGTTCCAGTTCCACCAACTCGCTGTGTCACCCAGGATGAGTTGCTACCCCTCTCTGAGCTCATTCCAGAAGTCTTTTAGGATCCAAAGTGTTCAAAGGAGACCATCACAGGAGCCTCTGTGATTCCATAGGTCTTAAGCAAAAAGTTGGCTTGGAATCCAGAAGTCCCGCTCCCCAGACTCCAGCCCCTTCTGTCTCCCTTCATCCCCAGATCACCTCCAGCTCTCCTAATCATCCTTTTGGTTCCTCTCACCAAACTACAAGTGCCACGCGCACCGCAAACAGAGGGCGAGACAGTCCGACAGAAAATGTCACAGATTTCTGGGGACGCATAGGGAGCCCCAACAAAGCCTCCCGCTCCCTCACTGCCCGGCTGTGGGGCCAGAGGAGCACTCACCTGGGCAGAGCATCTTGGGGTCCCCTTGGCCCGGGAGGTGGATGGCACTGCTGGGGCCGTCTCTGGCACAAGGTGACTTCCCTACCCAGTTCCTGCTGCTGAGAAGGGCTGGTCAGGCAGGCCCTCAGGTGCTAGCCCGCCCTTCCTGGGCACAGATTTTACTGGCATCTGCTAGGCAGGAAGGGCACTGGCTGAGGGTTGGGCAGGGGGGCAGGGAAAGATTGGGGCAAATGTGTCTCCTGGAGGGCTTGTCCCCAGTCCCTAAACCCACTCCTTTTCTGGACACTGTGGGCTGAGGGTCCAGGAAGCCATGGGCCCTCGGGAACCAGGGGAGGGTTGACGGGGCGAGGTTGAGACGAGCCCAGTCCCCTGCCCCATCCTGCCCCCCGCCCCAGCAGGCCAGCACAGCCCAGGCTGAGGTGTTTGCTTTTCCTGTCTCCACACTGACTCCATTCAGAGAGGCCTTTCTCCACCCCGGGCCAGCGGCCAGGGAGCCGGGGCACCAGGGAGAGAGATCACCACCCCACCCTCCCGCCTTTGCAACCCCTTCTGCCATCTTCACTTCAGGAATGTCAGCCTCAAGAGCTTCCTGGTTTGGGGGGGACTGCAGAAGTAGGGGGACTGCGGCAGGGGGGCGCACCCTGGAGAAGAGGAAAAGAGGGAAACCAAATGCAGACGAGGGTGGTGGGGGAAGAGGGATGTGAAGTGAGGTCAGGAAAGAAGAGGAAGAGGGACAGGGCTGTAGGAGGGCCGGTGGGGAGAGCAGGGCTCCTAATGCAGGAGGCCCAGGCAGAGGTGGGTGGGACGGGGGGCACAGAGCCCGAGCCAAGGGGCGGGGGCTGGCACGGGAGGCAGGGAGCACCTTTACAGGCTGCCCCAGGGCCGCCCGCCTGGGCTCTGTGCCGTCGAGTCTGGGAGCTCCTGCCTGCCCCCTGAAGAGCAGCCTTCTCCTCGTCTCTGGGACCGGGGCCCAGGCGGGGCTGTGACCTGGTCTGGGGCCCGGGGAAGGAGGAGGGTGAAAAGTTTCCCCGAGTCAGAAGGCCGCGGGGGAGGCATCTCAGGGGGTCCTGCTCCTTGCTGTCTCTGACTGTCATGTTGGTACATAAAGGGGGTAGAAAGGTCAGATGCGGTCTTTCAGGCCCGTGGGAAAAACTCTGCCCATTTCCCTAATCCATATTTATTGGTGTGAGACAGTGGGGTGAGAGGAAGCCCCCTGCCCCCACCCGTCGCCCCGGCCAGGCCAGGTTAGCACTAAGAACAGGCTCCATGTCACCCAAATCCTACTCTTTGTCTCCAGATTGGCTCCAGAGTCCTCCCCCTTTCCTCCTCCCCTTTGCTCCCCCCACCCCCCTTTGGGGTTGCCAAGCAACCGTGGAAGGGTAGCTGAGATATTTTCTTTATTACAAGCAAAGGCAAGACAGCATCATGGCCCCAGGAGGGGAGCAGGGTAGGGGCTGGGGGAGAGGGCGTCTTGTGCTCTGGGGGGATCTCGCTACCTCAGTCTGCTCATGGGCATGGGCAGTGGGGAGACAGGGCCTCAGAGCCCAAGAGAAGGGGGAAGGTGGGGAAGATGGAAGAGAGTGATGGTGGTGGGCTGGGTGGGTGCACAAATGTTGACCCAGTCTACATCACACTAGAAGAAGCAGCGGTGCCCAGAGACCCAGGCCAGAGCCCCTCACCTGTCACCCACCAGCTGTGCATCCTAGGCCAAGTCACTTCCCTTTTCTGGGCCTAAGTCTCCCCCTCGATAAAATGAGGATAATAACATGTATTATCTCATTTAGTGCTTACATTAACCCCATGAGACGTTTATTTTCCCCATTTTACGGGTTTAGGAACCTGAGGCTCAGAGACGTGACGTGATGTGCCTCACAGGTAAGTGGCAGAGGTGAGATTCTTGATCCCCAACAATTTTCTTAATACCAGATTTACTGAGATGTAATCCACATACCATACAATTCGCCCATTTAAAATGTACAATCTAATGGTTTTTAGTGTATTCAGAGTTGTGCAACCATCACCACAATCAACTTTCGAACCTTTACATCACCCCCAAAAGAAACCCCATACCCATTAGTTTTCACTCCCTGTTCCCCCCAAACGTCTCCTCCCTTCATCCCTAAGCTACCATTTTTTGCTTTCTGTTTCTATAGATTTATCTATTCTGAATATTTCCATAGCTGGAATCAGACAATATGTCTGAGTCCCAGCTCCTAACTTCCAATGGCTCCAACATCACCGGATGTTGGGAAAATAGACGTGTCAGATGGTGGATTGGGTACGAACATGGCCTTTGCTGATAGGCAGACTTGGATCTAAAACCTGGGCTCTCCTGGAGCCCGCGCGTTGCAAGTACTGAGCCCACGTGCTGCAACTACTGAAGCCCGCATGCCCAGAGCCCGTGCTCTTCAACAAGAGAAGCCACCACAATGAGAAGCCCACGCACCGCAACGAAGAGTAGTCCCCCGCTCACCACAACTAGAGAAAGCCCGCGTGCAGCAACGAAGACCCAACACAGCCAAAAATTTAAAAAAATATAAATAAAACCTGGGCTCTGCACCTGGGGGCAGTCACTTTCTCTCTCTGGGCCTCGGGTTCCTGGTCTGTACAATGGGAACAGTAACAGCGTTCCTCACGAAGCTGTCATGACCCATGAGAAGTGCTTAGCCCAGTGCCCAGGACTTAATATATGGTCGTTTTGAACTGGATTACAATGACCCATGCATCCGCCCGTCTATTTATCCCTTTACCCAGGCATTTAATAAAAGTTAGCACCTTCTAAGGGTCTGGCATTCTTCTAGGTGCTGGGGACACAGCAATGAATAGGACATGATCCCTGCCCATGTAGGGCTTACATTCTAGTGGAGAGACAAATTCCACAGTGGGTAAATATCAGGCTTTCAGAGAGGGGTACGTGTAATAAAGACAATGGCACAGCATGATGGGATGAAGCATCCCAGGTGGGGGAGGAAGGCTTCCCTGCCCTTCCTTCACTCATCTCATGGAGAGGAACATCTTTTGTAAACGGAAATATACTATGCAGGGTGTAGGGGTTCTTAGGATCCCCTCTGAGTGGGGTCAGTGGCCTGGCTTTGTCATCTTCTGAGATTGGGGATGTATCAGGTTGTCAATTCATTTCCAAGGCAGGTTGCTCAGCTCGTCACCATGTAAGAGCACTGGATGCTCTTAGAGAACTCTGCACGGATGGGGCAGTGGGAGCCCCGAGCAGGCAAGGGCCTGGCCTGGGGAGACACACAGAGTCATAGCAGGGCTCTTTCCTCTCTCCCAGGCCACGGTGAAACCGGATGAACGGGAGCGTTTGGGGACAGGACTCCAGGGTGGGACATATCTGGATCAGAGATGCAGCCTGACCGACCTGTTGCCACAGCTGTTTCCTGTGCACCTGCCTGCCAAGCTCTGGTCATGAGCCTGCCTCTGAAGCACAGAATCGAGGCTGCAGCATGAAGGAAATCCCCTTTAGTGAGCACCTCACAGCAATGCGTCCAGCGCCATACTTAGAACCTCAGCTGAGTGGCGACATTAGGCACCCACAGTCAATTCTTTATTCATTTTCTCTTCTATTCAGCTGTCCCAATGTCTGCTTTTTCATCCATCTGTCTATCCATCCACCCATTCATTGAATAATGACTCCTATACAGCATTCATTCATTCATTCAACAGACAATTACTGAGCATATCCTTTGCGCCGGGGACAGTGTTTGGTCTAGTTCCTGGTCAGATGCCAGTCCTGGTAGGAACGGCATGCCTAACTGGCAGTGTGGGAGACTTTGCCACCTTCTTCTTGAGAGCTGGTCTTTCTTAACAAGGGAGAAGGAAGAGAGCAGAGGCTAGGAAGAGTTGAGTGCATGCCTGAGCCTGAACGTGTATATATGTGTCTGTATATGCTGGAAGATAATGATAAAACCTGACTGCAAGCAAATGCAAGGTGTGTTTGGACCTTCCCAACACCACGACCATCTAATAACCATCTCTAGGGACACAGGACAGGCATGATGGCCCCATTTCACGGAGGCAATAACTAAGGTCAGTCTACTGGAATTCACATACCTGGAAGCCCGAGGCAGTGCTGCCTCTCCCAGCCGTTTTCCCACATCCTCCCCGTGGGAATGAATCGCTCAGTCTTCTATAATCCCAGAGAATTTTGCTAATGCTTCAGTTAAAGGGTTTTCCCGTGGCTCCGCTCCTTTCACTGGGGCTGGCTCCTTTTGCTGTGTGTCTGTCTGTCCACTGGTCCACTGGATGGATACTTTTAGACAGGCAACACCAGACTCTGTTCATCTTTCCCTTCCCCCTCCCCCCAGGCTCCAGCGTACACACAGTACAGCACAGGTGCTCACTAAATGTTACTCATTAGTAACAAGACTGTCAAAAACACAGTTGGGGACTCTGCTCTGCCATCACCTAAGTCCAGGTCCCCCACCAGCTCTCACCTGCAAACCAGCAGTAGCCTAACTGGTCTCCGTTGTTGACCAGCTTGCCCCTATCCCGCCCCCCTGCCTCCCATTTGCTACACTCCAGTGCCAGCACACCTTTAAACATGTAAATCTGAACTTGTCAGACCTTTCAGGATCCCCACTGCGTTTAGGGTAAAATCACAAATCTTCCCAGTGTCCTACAGGGCCCGGTGGGGTCAACCCCAGCTCCAACTCCACTTCCCCTTCGTGCTCCAGCCACGCCAAATCTCCTTCCTTCCCAAAACTCACCAAGTTGTTTTTTGCGTGTTAGCTTTGGAGGTGCCCTTCCCTCCTCCTGGAACAGTGCCCGCCTCGGCGCTCCGCCCGCCTTCACCTTGCTGGCAGCTCCTCGGGGCGGCTCTCCTTCCCTGGTGCTCTGTTGTGCATCTCCTTTGGGGACATCTGCCCATGCCGAGTCCCCGACTAGCACACAGTAGGCATGCTATAAATATCTGTTCAATGACTAGCAGGAGGACCCTTCTAGGCTCCTCAGTTTCCCTGAGGATGAGGGTGAGGGGAACTGACCCTTTTCTGCCCGGGGCTGATGGCTTTAAGTAGTTCTCACATACACGGAAAAGCCTTCCTCCCGACCCACTCGTGCAGAGACCACTCTCGTCCTCTCTGTCAAGGTTGTGTTTCTGCCAGGCTGGGGTGGGGCTGGAACTGGATTATAATTTATAAACAGACACGGGGTGCCTCCTGGGTTTCACCGTTTGGGGTGCACATTTACGCCAGTCCCCTCCGTATCTGCTACGTAAAGGCTGGGAATCTGTAGTGTGCGGCGGGTTCCAAATCTGGCTCCATCACCTTCTAGCTGGGGACTAGGGACTTAACTGCCACCAATCTCGGTTTCTTCATCTGTAAAATGGGGCTGATAACAGTGCCTACTTCCCAGGGTTGTTGTGAGAAGTCAAAAGGCTCCTACCTTTAAGGCGCTTAGTGCTTGGTACTTACGGTACTTGTCACAGTTATTGTTGTTATTATTTTTATCAGATGGAACATTCACAGGAGTTAGGACCTGGTTAGCCGGGGTTCCCTCTCTATAAAACCTTGACTTCAAGTATTACTCCCCAGAAGCCTTATTTTTTCAACTTCCGTAAGAAACTCCAAGAAGTTCACGTGGCTCATTTTTAAGTCAGCAATGGCTTTTCAACGATTGGTTGGGGGGAGGGCACTGTACTAGGCTCTGGACGCACAAAGATCATCAGTAAGACCCACTTCCCATCCCAGGGAGGAAAATAGACCAAGCAATAATCACAATTCAGTGGGGCACGTGGCAGTGGCCCACAGACTGTGAGGAGAGGAGAGGATTTCAGGGCATGGGCAGGGACGCTTGGGGTGCCTGGGGAACCCTGGGGTAAATGGAGAGCAGAATGCATGGGAAGAAGGGCCACAAAGTCCCCTCCAGCGTGTGAGATTCATTGGGAAAGATAGGCTGAGTGAGCTCTGCAGGTGAGGAACTGGGTCTGTATCTCCCAGTAGACTGAGAAACCTTCTTTGTGCCAGACCTGGCTGGGGTGGGCTGGGGTGGGGTGGGGGCATACCAGACCTAGACAGAGCCCCTGCCCTCCTGGACCAGTGTGGCTGTCCAGTGGAAGAGACAATGACAAGAATTAGCAGATTTCATGCCCCTCTCACACCCTCCTGCTCCCCCACCCCCATCCCCACAACCCTGCTAGAGCTGAGATATCCAGGAGCCTGCAGGAGGTATCCTGGGAATAAGCCCTTGTCCTTGGCCGCAGAGAGGGCAGTCTCCAGATCCCTAGTGGGAGTGTGGTCTCTCGAGATGGCATGTTCAGCCTGGGGGTTGGGACTGCATCCCCTCCTCCCTTATCCTGCAGCACAGCCTTTTAAGGGGGTGACCCTCTGACCTCTAGACCGTTCCCCCTCACCCTCCAGCTAGAAGCCCCTGGGGCAGGAGCTTAAGGCAGGAGGGCTCCAGAGGCCTCAGGTTTAGATGCAGATGGAAGGCCAGAGTTGAGCCTTAAAAGATTCTGGAGTCCCCTGGGCTCTCCTGGGGAGCTCAACCAAGGCCAGGGGCCTAAGTTGGGTCCATGGGAGTGCAGGGCCGAGATGCGGGTGCCTGGCCCAAGAGGAGGGAGGGGGCGATGTGCAAAGGGTTCAGGCGAAGGAGCTGGCGGGGCATTGGGAGTCTAGGATGCTGGGTGGGGGTGGGAGGGCGAGGGGTCCGGCCGATGCAGGGGGGGGCGGCCCCCGGGGAGGGGCACGCTATGTCTTTAAGAGCTGCCTGAGCGCAGGTTGCAGCTGCCTGGCCAGCCCGAGAGACAGCGGAGATTCATTACCCGCCGACACAATGACCATTGATGGCCCCGTGGCGTTATTCAAATCCAGTACCAATTGCAGCCGAGCCCCTTTCTCCGCGCCAGGCCCGTATTGTTGGAGCGGCCCACTAAAAGCCCGCCCCGGCCCCGAGCCGCCAGAGGCGCCCGCTCGGGCTCAGCCCTGCGCCTCGCCAGCTCGCCGGCTCCCAGCCCGGCTCCCCGGGCGCTGCAGGTGACCCGGCGGCGCATTCCAGCGCTCCCCCGCCGTCCCAGCCACTGCCGCCACTGCTACCGCCGGCGCCCCGGCCGCGACTCATCCACAGGGAAGCGGAGAGCGCCCGAGCCGGTGCGTGCGCGGGGCTGGGCGGGGACGGGAGACCCACGAGTCCAGCAGCCCGGACCCCGGGTTCGGAAACACGACCCAGCCTCGGGTCCCTGTTTTCCGGATTCCCGGCGAAACCGGGGAGCCCAGGCTGGGGGCGGGGAGAGGGGAGTCGGGGGTTCCCCGGGACTGACAGAGGAGATTCCCCCGACCTGGGGCGGCGTAGAGACCCAACGCGGGCTACTCTAGGGACCCCGGGCCGCGATCGAAGGAGACACGCGCCAGGGGCGACCGGGATCCCCACGCAGGGTAGGGATCCGCGTGCTTGCTCGTCCACCTTACCGCGGGATGGGCCGCGACTGCCGAGCATCTGCGAGGTCCGCGAATCTCCGGAGATCTGGTCCGGCGCTTTTAAGGAGCGAGGCGGAACCCCGCAGGAGACCGGGGCCCTGAACTCGGGGGCTTCGCCACTGATTGTCCAAACGCAATTCTTGTACGAGTCTGCGGCCAACCGAGAATTGTGGCTGGACATCTGTGGCTGAGCTCCGGGCACGACAGGGGCGGGAGCCGCAGGGACCGAGCTCAACGCGGGCGAGACTCCTCAGGGTGGCGGCTGGCTGGCCCCAGCGCGAGGATCGCGGCCCTAGCCAGGCGCGCGAAGGAGGGACACCGGTCCCTGTCACCAGCGCCGCCATCCTCCTCCCCTCGTCGTCGTCCTCGTTCTCCTCCTCCTCTGCGGGTGACCAGTCCTGGCTGGCGGGGTCCTCCAGTCGATAGCGTCGTTCTTCCCTTTTTCAAATTTCGGCCGGGAACGAAGCTGGCACGCCGCGGCGGGGCCCAAACGTGGTCCGGGGAGCTCGCCCTCGGCCCGAGCCGCAGAAAGTCCGGGACGAAAGAAGATGCCGGCGGACTGCTCTTGCTAACTCGTTTTGAATTGATTCTAACCCATCCTCCCCCACCAATATCCCCTAAGCAAGCCTAAACCGACCCCTAAATCCCAAATAAACCGACCCCTCCCGCCAGCCACTCCAGACCGACCCATGGGCTGAGCCTCCTCCAGCCGCTGCTGCTGGAGTGGGAGAAGCGCCGGGAATGATGCGCTCATTGCCCCAGAGGGGCAATCGCCTCGGCTTTGGAAATAGAACTTGGACAAACGAATTCTTTTCATTAAAGACAAATTTTTGGAGATAGTGGGGTTTATTTATTTGTTTATTTCCTCAGAAGTGGGTTCAGGAGTTGCGGGGTGGGGGGGGGGCAGTCGGGTGTCGTCGGGTCTGAGCCCAGGTCATCTATCCCTGACCCCTTTCGCGCTCAAGCTGAAAATGACCCAAAATGCTTGGAGTGTGGCCCCGGCCAATTTCAGCCGTGATGCTGGCATCCCTCGTTGCGGTGGAGAACCTGGCTTCCCCAGCACGTCCTCCTGCCCTACTCCTCGGCATTGACTGCATGCTGTGGAGGAAGGGATATCCCGTTTTTACCCCTCCTCTCCCCAGTGCAGGCAGGAAAGGATTCCTCTCGCCCAGTTCCCAGGACTTGGAATCCTGTGGGGGTGGATACAGGGGCACTCCGAAGCTCAGCGGGGCTGGAGGCAGGAAGGCACTTCCAGGTTACAAGAATCGGGACAGGTTGATCCTTCAAGTGAGGCTGTCCCTTACCCTGTTCCCTAACATGCAGACGCTGACCTCAGCACCTAGTGCGGGCTGGTCATACAGCCTCTCCCTAGACAGCACCTGCACCCATTACCTCAACATGGCCACTCCCACACACACACACATACCCAGGGGGCCTCCACCTGCAGCAGTGCTGGAGAGAAGCTCACCAGCCCGGGGGTCGTCTGTCCACAAAGCCTTGAGAATGAAGTGCACACACCACCACCAACACTGTTAGGACAACCATTTGGCACTTTCATCTCCAGAGTGAGAGAAATTCCACCTTAAATTATTAACATTTAATGGAAAGCAAAGTTTGGGGGCGGGATGATGTTAATGCCCTAATTTTTTTTTTTTTTTTTTGAGGTCTCCCTCCAGCAAACAAAGCTTTTCCTCCAGGTCATGGGAAGTGGGGCTCTGCAGTCTTATCTATGCCTCCTCCGTCCTGAGGCCGCTGGCTGCAACTGGTGGGACAAAGCCTGGCCTCGGACAGACGGGTAGGGAAGTATCTTGGGACCCAGACTGGTCAGCATAGACTGGCTCTGCCACCCCTTCTCCAGATGGCCCTATCACATCACCCTTTCTCGGAGAGTCTGGATAGTCTGACTTTCAATCTCTGCTCTCTTTTCGGGTGAAGGGCAGTTCTGAAAGTCCTAGGCTAAGAACAGAGAGGTTGGACCAGAGACCACGGCTGGGGGAAATGTGGGGTGCCACCGGTTTCTAAGGATGAAGTTCCAGGCAAGGCCAGTAAACAACCTAGTCTTTTATTTGCCCAAGGCCAGCTGTTGCAGGCACTGAGGCCCCAAGACTTCCAGAAGGGATGGAGGGAGGAGGGGTGAACCATCCTGCCTACCAGGTGCTGCCTGCCCCCATCCTGCTTCCTGCAGAAGGTGAGAGAGGAGATCAAGTGTACATTTGTGCCATCAAATATCTCCCCAGTTTTCAGATACTATAAAAATTCAGTTGTTGTTGAGGAGGAAACTGAGGCACATTGACCCCCCAAACCTCTATCTGCCAGTCCAAGGTTTAGCCCACACCCTCCTTCTCTCCCCCCCTCAGCGGAATGAGCTGCATGCTGGCAGCCTTTTGCCGGGAGGAGGGTCTCAGGAGCCCATCTGGTGGCCTGTGTGGGGGGAGGCCAGCCAGGGTCAAGGGCTGTGGATGGGGGAGCAGGAGGAGGGGTGTGGCTGGAAGAGCAGCTGCTGTGTGTGTGGGGGCAGCACTGAATAGGGAACCCCAGCTGGGGTTCCACAATGATATCAGTGGGGGGACAGGCAGAGCCCTCTGCTGTCCAGATGGGGAAACTGAGGCGGAGACCCCTCCAATCTTTGAGAAGGGAGGGGCCTGCCATCAGCTATTCAGGTCCATTCATCTTCCCCCAGGAAGGCACCACGGCCCAGGAGCTGGAGTGCCTTGTCAGCGGTCACTCAGTGTTTAGACTGAGACACAGGAGTAGAGAGCTGCAGGGTCACCTGGCCGCACAGACCCCTCCACTCCTGACAAACTGAGGGGCACCCTCCCCCACCTCAGCTGCTGGGAGAGGCAGTGCCGGGCTCGGGTGCCTGCCCGCCTGCCTGCCTTCCCCTGCTCACGTGCCTGAGAAAGGCTCATTTTTAGCACCTGGCCTCTTTTCCCTGCCTGGAGGGAGCTCAGGGGACAGAGGAGGGAAGAAAGCAGCCAAGGGAGACAGGGAGATCTGGAAGCAGGGCCCAAGGGGATGTCTGATTGTTCTGTTCTCCCCACCCCAAGGGGGCCCAGGCACAGAGAAGGGCCCTCAGCCGCCGTGCAGCGTGGATATGAAGAGGATGCTGTCCTGGTCCTGAAGCTGGTAGTCCAGCTCACCCTGGTCCAGAAGAGAAATAAGGAGACCGTCAAGGGCACTTTTCCAGTTTCTCCCCAGGTGTTGAGAGGGAAAGAGGGGGAGCCTGGCTGCTCTGGGAGAGAAAGATAGAATCTACCAGAAAATAACGGGTACCCTATACATTAACTAGCAAATCTCCAGGGTGGAGGAGAGCTCATCACTTCCCCCAGCTACCCATTCCTTCCTCACTTGGGGTGGGAGACTCAAGTAGCCTCAGTCTGGAGGCCAGATTGGGACAGAGGATTACGCAGCCACCCTATCTGCGTCTTATGAGAGGCCCAAGGCTTTCCTACCAAAGCAGTGAGGGGAGCGGTTGAGGGAGGGCTGTCCCCCGAGGTACTGACCAGCAGTTCCCAGTCGGCGTCGTTAATCAGCACCAGAATCCCTGGCCGCCTGTGGGAAAGATGGTGGTGAGTAGCAGGGCGTGAAGGGCGGGAGCGGGCAGGGGCAGGGGCTTAGACATTTGGGCTGCAGGAGTGTGGTGGGAGCCTTTTCTCTCGAGGGTCCCCATTAAAGATCTCCCAGGGAGTGGAGGCGACAGGAAAGTCTGAGGGCCAGATGGAACACAGGTGCAAATTCCACTGCCACCTCCCAGACCTCGGGCAGGTCATTTTGTTGCCCTGAGCATCAGTTTCTTCATCTGAAAACAGGGTAAATCACAGTGCCTTCCTCACAAGCTCTGCCAGAGGATGAAGGGGGATGATGCGTGTGAGGTGTTTGCTTGCCAGGGTCTAGCATGGGAACCACTGGTAGCAGCCTGTCTTTCCAGGGGTCTAACCTCACTGTCCTAGGCCTCCCGCATGCGTGTCCTGGAGAGGAGGCTACCTTGGCTTTTCTGAATCAGGGAAACCTGCCAGTGGCCCCGAGCCCCTGAAGGCCTGAGAGCAGCCCTGCCTGGAGTAAGGCAGGGTAGGCCGACATTTGGACAGGTACCTTAGCCTGGTTCCTGCTGGCAATGACCCAAAGAGCACTGCTGTCCTTGGGGGTGACCTCCACGACTGTTGGACCATGACCTGAGCCACAGGTTGGATGGCAGCCCTAGCCCCCAGGGCCTGCTGGTGAACCTCTGCTTCGAGGCAGATGAACAAGTCCCACAAGTGCCCTGGCCACTTCTGTGACATATCAGGCTGGCCTTGTTGTAGGAGTATAGTGACTTCATGGCACATGGAATCTGGATCCTTTCCTAGGAGGCTAAGCTGGGTCTGGGACAGATACAGAAGCTTTGGGCTGGGCTAGGGGTGTCCCCAGTGAGCATGAATGTGCATGTGTGTGCACACGCGTGCAGTGACTCCCTGTAATCCTAGACCTGCGCTGTCCAGCCCGGTATCTACGAGCTACATTTAAATTTAAATTCCATTTAAGTAACACTGAACACTTAGTTCCTCAGTCACACTAGCCACATTTCAAGGGTTCAATATCCTCATGTGCCTAGCAGCTACCGTATTGGACAGCATAGACAGAGAACATTTCTATCATCACAGAAAGTTCCATGGGAGAACACTCTCCTAGGTTGTCAAGAGATGAGAGAGACCTTGGGTAGCATCTTTTCCTCAGTAATGTCTGTATGGAGAAAGTAGCTGAGGCCCAGAGAAGTGAAGTAACTTGCCCAAGGTTCCACAGCAAGTTTGTGGCAAGCAGAAGACGGAATCTAAGTTTTTTGATAATTTACCAGTCTCCTGACCCAGGTTTTGAAAAAAAATCCCCAGCAGTCCAATGTGGTAGCAAGAAAACTGAAAATAAACTTCAACAGAGCTGGACAGAGCCAGCCTTTTCCTTGGAGGGCTAAGAGGAGGATAAACGGAGAACAGGACCCAGAGAAGGCTGTGTTTGAACCAAGGACAGGGGCTCAAACCTCCTTCCCTTCACCTGCCCTCCTCAGGGAAGGGAGAAAGGGACTCACACGCTGTCTCCCTGGATGAACAACTCTGGCCGCTCTTTTAGCAAGTTCTTCTTGATCCAGACAAGGAGGTTCCGGATGTCCCCTGGAGAAGAAGGCACAAAACAAACTAATGTCAAATCCACATGATTCTTGGCCCTCAGGGCCTTGCCTGGACCAGGAGGAAGTGAATATGGGGCTGAGAGGGCCTCTTTTAGACCAGGCTGTCATGGTCCCTGAACTAGTGGATTCCCAAGGTGAGGAAATGGACCTGGAGAGGCCAGTGACCTGCCGAGAGGTCTTCAGAGAAAAGTGGCATCTGGCACTGCTGAAAGCTTGAAGAAGAGGCAATGGGGATGCAAGGCAGACAGCAAGAGGAATGGTCACGTCCGAAAGGGCTGAGAGACAGACCTCCACCCACTAGCCCTTGAAGATGGTCTGAAACCGCCACGGGTAGGCTTCTGGGAGAGCCCCTCCACCTTTATCTCCCCAGCCAGTCCCAGATGGGGAGCATTCGGCTTTGCTCTTGGAAGGTCTGCATATATTTCCCTTTGTGAGGGAAGAAAAACAATTGCTGAGCCGATAACATCATTTAATTTCCTCTGACAGAAGGAGAGAAGGATCCTTCACCCAGCCGGAGACGCTGACAAATCACTGCCCCTCTACTCCCCCTTCGCAGAGCCCTCCAGGCCAGGGCGGCCACCCTGAAGAGGCAAGAGGTTCAGGGTCGAAAGGGCCTCTCCTGCTCAGCTGGACACTGCGATCTGCCTCTGTGATTCTGGGACAGCCACCAAGCTCTGTACATCATCTGGAGGCTCAGAGCCACCTGTCTCCCAGGCCTTCTCTCCTTTTCTGGGAGCCAGGTCCCAGGCCACGGCACACTGAACCTGGCTCTACCGTCTCCTCGAAGGCTGTGGCTCTCAACGATCCACGGCTCAAACAGAGCATCCCTGAGGCTGCAGGAGCAGCCTTCTCAGAGACTAGCTGAGACGACAGCTAGTCTCTGAGAAGGCAGCAGGGGGCTGGAGGTTAGCCATCCCCCTCCTGAGTCAACATCTCAGAGGGGCCTCTGTCCTGGGTCCGTGCCTGAGACAAAGCTCAGGGACTAAGCTGGAGAAGGGCCCAAGCAGTGCCTTGGTTTCCCTGACTGGAGGTGAACTCCAGGCGTGCAGGCGAGGGAAAGGCTGCCAATTAAGGAGAGGCCCAGCGCGTGTCACACACAGCACCAGCCTTGGGCAGGGTTTTAAGGCACTCAGGCAGGCTGCACCCTGGATGGACGGTTCACTCTGCTCTGTGCCAGCTTCCCTGGATTGTACGCCAGCAGAGCACAGGGCCATGGCAAGTGTCCATGGACTGAGACTGCGCCCCTTCAATTTTAATTCCTATTTTTAAACAAAGCAGATGGGAGTCTTCACGGTCCCTGGAGCGGGCAGGGGACGGCGAGTGTTGCCTCCAACTAGCTGCAGTCCATTTAGACTCCTGGCTGGGTTCCTCCCAGAGGCCTGGGTTTCAGAGGTTTCCCCTTGGCCTCCATCTTGGCACTGTCTGGTGGGCCGCCAGCCCATACATCTTGTGGCCGCTCGATAGAGCCGCCGGGGTCTGACACATCCATCAACCAGCCCGGCAGGCGGGGTTGTTGCCTGTGTGCGCAGAGGCACTGAGGGACTGACTGGGCAGTGCCGGCCCTGAGGGCCACCAGCTGCACCTCCACAGCCCCCGCTGGCCTGTTCAGAACCAGGACCCAGTTGGGTGACAGCCCTGGCTCCCTCCAAGAGGGGACTTCTGCTCACTCTCGTAGGCTGGGGGTGGTGGGGAGGACTAATGGTCATGTCAGGGTCATCCAAGTGATGGCACCATCGTGAGTCCCCAAGGGGTGGGCTGGGGGGGAGTCTGCTGTGGGTGCTGGCTCATTTATCATGATGCTTCTCTTTGCTGAGGTCATTCCCTCCCTCCTCTGCGCCCCCCAGGCCTGCCCACATTCTGATAGCCTGTTACCATGGTGAGGCCACCGCATCACCACCCGTATTGTTCCACCATGCCTGGATTTGGGGGCGGGAGAGAGGTGGAACTCCAGGGCTCCCTTCGCAGGCTGCAAGGGCCACTCCGCCTAGCCTGAAAACACACCCCCAGGACATCGTGCTAGCTTGCCGAGGCCCAGAACAATATGCAAATAGCCTCCAAGCCAGATGGTCGGCTTCCAAAGGCGCCCAGGGGAGGGGAGGAAGGGTTAAGCAAAGTCAGGGGGCTGGTGGCTCGGGGATGGCTCTGGGGAATCTCACTTGCACCTTCCTCCTGTGTCCTCCTGCCTTCCCATTGCTACCGATGGTGGCTTCCCTCATGGGATCCCATGCAATCACTCACAAGACAAATATTTACTGAGCAGCTACTACGTGCCAGGTGCCAGGGAGATGGCGGAGAGCAAGGCGGACACAGAGCCTACCCTCATGGAGCTAAGAGGCCAGCAGGGGAGGCAGACATTACTTAATTAGTCGTGACAAATGCTCTCTCCTTTGTGTGGGATCAGAAAGAGCTCTCCTGAGGATATTAACATTGAAGCTGAGGCCTGAAGGATGAGAAGGGTGGGATGGGGGAGTGTGCCAGACAGAAGGAAGAACATATGGGAAGACCTGAGGCAGGTTGGAGTTGGCAGGTTCAAGGTAACAGAACAGAGAAGGCCAGAAGATCAGCCTGAGACAAGGCCGGAGATGTAGCCAGGGCGGGACTATGCGGGGCATGTGTGGGCCTTGAGAGGGGCTGCTTGGGAAGAGGCCTCTCCCTCCTCGGGAGCCCCAGGGGTATTTCCTGAGTGGGAGCCCCAGCATGCAGCAGGGAATCTCTCACACAAAACACCCCTGAGACGTTTACTGAGCACGCGGACAACTGTGGACGGAGCGGGGGAGGACTGGTTAAGAACGGGACTCAGCCCTGGGTTTGAGTTCGACTCCATCACTTCCTAGTTATATGACCTTGGGTAAGGAATTCGCTTGAGCTTCCTCTTTGTCAAATGGGAACTGTAAGAATGCCTCATAGCGTTGTTGTGAGGCTCAAATAAGATGGTCCACATAAAGCTCTTGGCACTGTGCCTGGCACAGCGATGCTGTAATGCTTCTATGAGCCAGAGGAAGAACCTGTACCCTTTAATCTCTCTTGCTGCCCTGAGCTTCCACATGCTCTGCCCAGGGGCCTGGCACCTCAAGGACATGCTTAGGAAGCTCTGGAGGGTGCGGTACAGTGAACTATTGAACAGACACTGCTGGGACTGGCTGGGGTTTTCTGTGGGATCCACTACCTTTCTATCAGACCTGGAGAGGAAATGAGAGAATGGGGGCATTGGGAGAGTGGCGAGGGGGCCCCAAACACCGGCCTTCCCTTCACTTTAGATTTTCAAACTCCTAAGATGCTCCCTGGACAACCCAGGTGGAAGGAATCACACTCTGAGGGCAGGCAGCCCAGGGCAGGGAGATGAGCACCCCAGTGTAAGGTTTCCAGTGCAGGAAGCCTTGGGACCTGGCCTGCCTACTGGGGGAAGAGCAAGCGATGGGAGCTACTGCTCCCACGGCAGAGGGGTGAAGAGTTCGGGTTCTGGAGCCGGAGGGCCTTGGGCCGTGTACTAGATGGCCCTGGGTAGGACGTCACTTGACCTAGGTCTCAGGGTTATCCTCTAACAAATGGGGATAATCATCCAAACTCCTAATGCCAAACAGCAGGCCCAGCAGTGTCAAACAGACCAGACAAATGCACATTTGCCCGCAGTGACTCAGGATTGCTTATCCTGTGGGCTGCCAGAACCTTCTCCTAAAGGCTGCTGGGAAAGGGGCACCACACATGCCCCTCTTAGCACGTACAAAGGCTCCCACCAGAATCCCGTGCCCCGGTGGATTTGTCCTTGTCTGGGGACAATCACCACCCACTGTGGCAGGGCCCCCATGGTGTCCTAGCTCTCTGGTCTCATCTGATATTGCATCCCGGCTGCGGTGGACCCTCATCCAGCCTCTTCTTGAAGGCCTCCGGGGAGAGCTTTTCTCCCAACCAGAAATCTGGCTTCCTCTCCCTGCCACTCACCGAGCCTGGCTAATCCCGGGGACCACGCCAACAAGTGTGGCCCCGCTTCCCCACACCATGCAGACTTGGGAAAGACGGATCCCCTACGTCTTCTCTTCCACAGGTTAAGCCGCTCCTGTCCCCACCACGTCCACCAGGCTCCAGGACAGGGCTCTTCTGGGAGCCCACCCCAGGCCTTAGTTGAAAGGGGAGAAGAAAGAGCTGGGATGGGGGGAGTAAAAAGACAAGAGAGGGTAGAGGGAACATCAGAGGGTCCATTTACAAGTGAATGGGGGTAAGAATGGAGCAGTTTGTGGGCTAAACTGGCCTCAGAAGGAGGTTTACAGATGTGCGTGGGGACGCTCCTCATTGTTTAATTAAGCAGAAAGTGGATCTTTTCAAAAGCAATTTTGCACAGGGACTGAGAGTGGTTGGGGGGAGAGGAGGGTGGTGGGGAGGGGATCAGCAAACAGGCCCCAGAGCAGAGAAAGGAACAGCTGGCCCCAGAGAGGCTGTGAAATGCATGCTAAGCAGTTTAAAGCGCCTGGGAGCTCCCTAGCCGCCCCTGCCTCCCGCGCCAGCCCCCCTTTAATACAATGGCAGGGCAGAGGGGCAGGGAAAGGTGAGGCAGATGAGTCTCTTCCTGGGGCCAAGGCAGGTAATGCCCACACTGGGACGGCCGAGGTTTTGGGTTTGCTCCAGGCCACTGACCAACCATGGGCTGCGAGCCTTGTGTTCAAAGGATCCTTGAGGCAAAAAGCCAGCTCTCGGTGGCCAGTGCCCAAGCTGGTGGGTGCCTCCCAACCCTGGCCACTCAAGGCCTATTCCATGGAGGTAGTGGTTAAGACCCACCCC
The DNA here is from genome assembly GCF_009873245.2 of Balaenoptera musculus. Classification (NCBI taxonomy): domain Eukaryota; kingdom Metazoa; phylum Chordata; class Mammalia; order Artiodactyla; family Balaenopteridae; genus Balaenoptera; species Balaenoptera musculus. The sequence goes on along the minus strand of NC_045790.1, from coordinate 108,898,272 downwards.
CCTTTCCCCTGCACACGCAACTGCTCACTGGATCAGTGCACCCTGTTTCCCAGAAACCATATACTTAGATCTGGAAGCAACTTTCCAAACTGCAGATGTCAAACAGATAACCAGCTCACTCCAGACTAAATCTAGCCCCAACCTCCCGTTTTACAGGTGGAAAAAAGAGGCCTGCAGAAATAACTAATTTGCCATCGCGCGCTGCCAGGGCTCCTCTCTTGCGATCTCACCCACTTTGGCCTTGCCCAGCCTCTTCTCCCAAGTTGGCTGGGCTGGAAGCTCTCGCCTGGCCCAGGACCCAGGGCCCTGTTTAGTCCCCTTGTTTGTGAGCCTTGTCACAATCCATGACCTTATGGCTGCTATTTTCTCTGCTGGAGTCTCCAAGACCTGCCTGGCCAAGTGGCAGCCCCTGGGCTGGGAACGCTGCCAGACGGCAGATCTGGGCACGGGCTTGGGGGAAGAGTGTTACTTTCCCAGTGGCACCAGGCCCCTGCCCTCCTGTTGGGCTCCGTGTGCCAGGGTGAGGCCTGGTAGCTGCCAACCAGCTCTGCAGCTGTGATGTGACTTACACCTCTGGGCACAGAAGGGCAAAAATGGAAGCCAGAGGTAGAGATCCACAGCCAAGGGCCCAAAACTGAGCACATGGGCCATTTCCGCTTGCCTCTCCTGCCTCCTTTTCTTTATTCCAGAGCGGGGAGGATAGGCCCCCACCTGTTCCCTAAGCAGTAGATGGGGCATCCAAAACCTGGGTCTCAGCCCAGCCTCCCTACTTGAGTAACTCTGGACAGGTCACTCTCTTTCTCTCTCTGTGAGGTTTGGTTTCCTTGTCGATAGATAATATATACTGGGCTCATAATGAAAATTGAAATAAGTAGCTGTTGGAGGCATGAAAAAAAGTGTAAAAACTGGAAAATACACTGCACGTTTGAGATGTTATGTAATTCAGGGAACCTCTTGGGATAAATGGTAATGGGTTAGTGGTACCATGCAAGGACGGCAGCGACCCTGACATCTGCTTCTGAACCCCAGCTCTGCCATTTATATAACAGTATGACCTGGGGTAAGACTTTTGACATCTCTGGGTTTGGGTTTCCACTTTTTAAAATGGGAATAATAATGATAGCTACCACATAAGAATTTGTGACAATTATTGGTACAACCAGGCTGGGGCTTTGCCTACCATGCCACACTCATCCTGTGCCCCTTATGACACTGGCCTTCCTTCAGGTCCTTGACCGCCCCAAGGCCTTCTGCCCAAGAAGTACTCTGTACTTGGAGTGGGCCCCCCTGCATCTCTACTCTCCCTCCAATTTATTAGGGTGGCTTCTTTTCATTCTTCAGGCCGTAGCCTCAAGGTCACCTCTGTAAAGAGGCCTTCCCTTACCACCTGTTGTCTCATTCAAAGCACCTTTCTGTTCTCCTCATGCCAGTGATGACCACTTGTTCAGTTACGCATTTGCGTGTTTACTTTTTCACTGCCTGGCTCCACTCCCGTTACTCTGTAAGCTCCATTAGGGCAAGAACCATATCTATTTTGCTTACGACTAATCACCAGCAAACTAGTACAGTGCCTGGCACAAAGGAGACATTCAAAACACGTGTGCCAACTACAGGAAAGATAAAGTACTTACTTCCATGCCTGGCACTTGGTGCCAATGAATGAATGAAAAGGGGCTGGAATGATTAAACTCAGGACTTGCATGCCAAGCAAAAGCAGGGGGAAATAAATCATAACTTGTGATATTTTAATACCTTCCCAGATAAGTCTTTATGGCTGAATCTTTGAGAGGCTTCTGAGAGCCCCTTGTTCTCTACCAAGGCTGCATAGCCATCTGTCAAACTAAGAAACCATTGCCTTTATCATCTTGGGTCTTCCCCACCAGGGACACAATCCCACAGTCCTGACATTTAACCCCAGCCTAATGCCCACACCCAGCTCCAGGGGGCAGTGCCCTGTCCCTTAGTGAGTGTCCCCCGGCCTCTGAATGTGGCACACAGACCCGCCCTATGCCATTGCTCTCCAACCCAAGGGAGGGTCAGAAACAGCTTTGGTAGCCAGTGAATCTGGGCAGTAATTGTCTGACTCTTGGCAGATGCATGTCCAGCCCCAGTAGACTCCTGTCGAACCTCACTTGACCATTTTCTACTGCTCACCTCCAGGAACCTCATTCCCCTGCCTCCTCATAGAACTGATTTCCTCTTCTTCCTAGAAGTATCTCAGCCCTAGGCGAGACGGGCGCCCGTCCCTGAACATTCTGCTCTTGCTAGGATCCACTGCTAGGGCTGCAAAGCACCTCCCCAGTTGCAATGTCCAGCCCCTGCCTCTAGGTTACACTGCTATTACCCAGCTGGACCTCTGGAAATCAACTCCTCACTCCCTCCCCCCGTCTGAAGGCAGGGTCTGTCTCCCCAGTGCCTGGTACATGGTCTGCAGCATGGGAGGTGCTCAGTGCACATTCGCTAAAGAAAGGTGAACAGGTATTTGAATGAACACATGGAAAAACCCCCGTCTCCCTTAGTCAACCTCCCTTCTCCAACCTCCTTTCTGGCTGGATGCTTTTCTTCTCATCCAAATCCTGTTCCCACCATGTAAGCCCGTGTGCATTGTTCCATTCTTGACGAAGGTTACCTCTTTCATGAGGACATCTCTCTGCTGCCATCCAGTGCATGGTACAGCTGGCTGACACCTTCCAGCAACCCTGAGAGATAGGGATTACCATCCCCACTTCACAGATAAGAACACTAAAGCTCAGAAAAGTGAGGTGACTGGCCTAAGGGGCTAAGGGGATTCAAACTCAAGTCTGTCCAGGGAGTTCCCTGATGGCCTAGTGGTTAGGATTCCGGGCTTTCACTGCCATGGCCTGCGTTCAATCGCTGGTTGGGGAACTGAGATTCCACAAGCTGCGTGGCGCGGCCAAAAAAAACCAAACCAAAACAAACTCAAGTCTGTCTGAATACAGAACCCGCACTCGTAAGGACTAAGCTAGGCCATCTCCTCCCTACAAAGCTGGCTGATTGCGGAGAGGATGCGGGGACAACTTGGTGATCTCTCTTCCTTCCTCCCCACTGGCCAGGGAAATTCACCCATTCTCACTTGAACGGGGCTGAGCGACCCTGTGGAGCAGCTCCTGCCCAGTGGCCCCCAGGGAGGGGCTCAGAAGCCCATACTCACAGGGTTCCTCCTGTCCAGGCAAGGTGACCTGATGCTTCTTCACACCGTCAAACAGGAGACTCCGCACCGCCCTCTGCAAAGGAGGGCCAGAGAAAGAGCTGGGTGAGCTCCTGCAAACTCCTCAGAGACTGAAAACTGAGGAGGAGGTTGGCTCCAGAGGCCCAAGAGATGCAGAGACCAAGGTTCAGGAACACCCTGGGTACCAGCGATCAAGCCTCAAATGTGGCTTCCTGATGTGTAAAGCAGGAGAGAAACAATTTTATTAATATTTAAGTATCCAAATTTGCAGATTCTTGTTTTTATTCCTCTGCCTTAGTGCACAGGGGCAGAGCACAGGCTTTGGAGTTGTGGGCCTTGAGATGGAGACCAGGCTCTACCTGCGCCTGACGGCGAGACCTTGGGCACGTGACTTCATCTTCTGAAGCCTTAGTCTTTCCATCTGCAAAAATGTTGAGAAGCTACCATGTGGCACACTAGAGACCCTGTGTATCCAGAGGTTTCCTCTGGCTTGGCAATGCTTTGAAATTCCCGGCCTGTGCCCCACGCCCACCCCCACTGCTGCCTGGTGGGCGCACCACAGTGCTGTAGGGTAAGAGACCCCACTGGGCTTAGCAATAACCCTGCCATTTGCTACAACATTCTTCCTCTCATTTCATCTTCAGGGACTCCCAGGGAAGGCGGGGAGGGAGGCGGATATTATTAACTCCAACCAGTGGAGAAGCAGACTGGGGCCAGGAGAAGTTAAGTGACGTGTCCAAGGCCAGACAGGCAGTGGCTGAACTAGGATTTGAATTCTAACCGGTTTCTGGGAGAAACAACCAAGACTCCCCCAAAGGTCAGGAAGCCCCTTGAGGCAGAGTCTGGTTCACTTCTGTGTGCCAACACCTGGCCAAGGGAAGACTGGGACAGCAGAGATGCTCAAGCCAAGTGCAGAAGCCAGGGCTCAGGATGCAGACACTTGGGCTCTTTCAGTGCCCCACACTGCTCCTCCCCCTGGGTCCTCCATTCCCGTCTCAGACTTCACGTGGATCTTAACTGAGAAGGCCTGAACAGACTTTTGACGGATGTGAATTGCCTCCCACCCCACCACCCTTCCCCAATTTCAGAGAACAGAGATGTCCTGAGACAGTCCACTGGGAGGCAGAGGCAAGGCAAGCATTGTCATGGGGGAACATGGGGCGACTGTCATCAAACAAGGTCACGCTTTGTTGATGCAGAAATGTGGAGGGGAGAGGAGGCCCATCTGTGGTCGTGCACAGGGCCATTTCAGCTGCAGACCCGCACAGAGCGTCCATTTATCCCCTTCCAAGAGCCTCGTTCTCTCCTGGGTGGGGGCTGGCACATGCAGCAGCTGGGGTGGGGGAGGGTGGCAGGCAAGGGGCGACAGGAGTTGGGGGTCAGAGGAGTGGGAACTGGAAGCACGGGGATCCAGGCAAACAACTCAGATCGGCCAAACCTGGTGGTGCCAGGCTCAGAGGCCAGGGCTGTTTTTCCCTTCACAAGCGGATAAAGAACCAGTCTGGCTCAGAGAGTGACCTGTCACTGCTGGGTTCACTAGCCCTCGAGGGAGGGGTTGGCATTTTTGTTGTCAGCACATCTGGAGGGAAGGAAGGTGCATGCCCAGCCTCTAGAGTGATTCAGGGAGGCAGGAGGGGCCTGTTTTGGTCCCAGAAGAGAACCAAAGCCAGCCTCTTATGTTCTACAGGATTTGCTATTCAAACGCAATTAAGGCATTACAACCTAAGATACCTGTCTTTCCTCCGCTCCCCAGTCCTCGGTGGGAGGTGGCTGTTGGTACCAGTGACTGGTACAGACATTCCCAAAATGGCCTTCACTTTTTCTAGTTTATCGTCATCTTTTTACCTTATATATTTTTATTTTTATTTATTTCCCCTCTACCTGCTGGCCTGGTACACAGCAGGCACCCAAGAAATATTTGATGAATGAATGAAAATGCCCATTTCCCTCACTTCTTCTCTGACCTCAATGGCATTCCCTCCCTTTGCCAATACCTACCTCCCAGACTAAAGGAGGAGGAAAAGGGAGAAGGAAGAGGGCATCTCACATCTGTACTACATACTCTGCATCCTCTGTGACCTGAGAAAATGCTCTGTTCAGGAGGCAAGATGAGGATGGCAGAACTGGTCAATGACAAGAGGGAGAAAGGTGGGCGAGGTCTTCTAGAGCGTCTATCAGAGCTGGTGGGGCTGAGGGGACCATATCTGCTCAGGGGAAAGAGGCAAAGGCCTAACCCAGTCTCTTCAAGGATTGGGGTGGCACTCAGGGACAAAAGGGAGAGAATGATGGGCAAGGCAGCTTCTTTGCACATCTACTTAGGTTCAGAATAAAGGATGAAGGAAGTCTGCTAAGAGACGTAGGAAATGAAAGAAAGGCCGGGGCAAAAACATTGAGACATTGAGACATGCATTGAGACAGAGACAAAGAGGGAAGGAATCTGGGCTTGGCATACATATTGGGCATTCTTGCTTCCCGAGAAGCTGCAGTTCTCAGGGGACACTGGGGTGGTGGGTGAAGGGAACGCTGTCTTGCCTTGCCAGGGTTCACTACTGCTCTTGGGGGTAAGGGAGGCTGAGATGGTCAAACCAGAAAACGGGTGCTCAAGCTAGTCTGTAAGCTCTGCAGGGCAAGGACCATATCTTCCTCATATGACTTCCCCACTGCTGCCAGCACAGAACCTAGCAAACAAGACATTTCTGAGAAACAAATACCATGTCTGACTCAGTGAGCATGACAGGTAAGCCGGCTGTAGATAAGCCTTAACACTGGCAATCTGCAGCTTCTCCCTCTTCAGCTCTGCTGAGGCCTGTCAAAGCAGCAGGGATCCTCCTAGAACCCCCAGGCTATGGGGGGCATAGCTGGGCAAAAGGTCAGAAAAGCAATAGAGTCAGGAGGCCAGACAAACATAGTTCTAATTGGACCCATGGGGCCAGACAATATCATCAATTAAAATGCAGTTAACATTCATGAGACTACCCCCTTGTAAGGGCCAGAAACGCTGAACGCTGGAGGGCATGGACAAAGTTCTATTTATCTTTGTATCCTCTGTGCCTGGCTCACCGCCTGGCACATGGTAGGCACTCAATAAATGACTGGTGAATGGACTATGCAATGAAGGAAAAACATGAAAGAAACTGGGGGCACCCAATGGAAGGAAAGGCATTTATGGGCAGAGGTTTTAGATTCCCATCCCGGACTTTTCCTTTCACATAAGCCTTGTCTTGTTTATCTTCACACACAAAGACAAATCTAGTCCCAGCTTTTCCACGGGACTCTGGAAATTATATCACCCATCTCCTAGGGTCTCAGCTTCTTTGCCTTCTCTCTAACCTCTGCAGTTTCTCTCAGCTCTGAAATCAGATGAAAAACCTTCTGTTTGTAGGAGGCAGAAGACAGTGGCTTGAGGAGACTTCCTCCCTCCTCTGTGTTTCTTCAGTTATTGGTGTGTGTGCCCCAATCCTGCACTTTTCATCCTGTGCATACTGTACTGTCATCAGGGTTAGTCTCCTCCGCTGCGCTACCTCACTTAGCCCCGTACCGCCACCTGACTCAGGAGCTGCAAGAGGCACTCAGTAAGTGACTGATGAGTAGCAAGTTTACGGAATGTACTGAAAGGGGTTCAGGTCTGTTCAACACCCCCAAATCTTGGGAAGGGGAGGAAAGGAATCTCGTCTTGGCCACACACCCCACGAGAAACAAGGCTCCAAGAACCGTGAAAACGGAAATTGCTGCCAGAAGAAAGAAATCAGGGGGTGAAGGTGCTCCTTCTCGATCCGAGGAACTCAGATACCAGACACACGGGCCTGCTCCAAAACGGGGTTGGCAAAGAAGGTAGAGAGGCCGCCAGCTAACCGCCAAGCCTTTTGAGTCTGGCAGGGCTCAGGGTACGGAGGAGTGCCCAGACCGCACCTCCACGCCCCGGCGTGCGCCTCTATTCCCGGACATACGGCCTCGTGGCCCAGGCGGACCGAACCTCTCAAGCTCTCCGAGGCGGGTGCCGTAGCTCAAGGAAGTCGCCGGGAGCCTCGGCGATTCGGTCGTGACAGGCCCCAAGGCAGAGGGAGGGGAGTTCCGAGCCCGACGACTTCAATCCATCCCCACGGCGCCCCAGCTCTCTGACTCACCCGAACTCCACCTCCACAGACAAGGGCGCTGCCATGTTGAGGAAGCCGAGCTCACAGGAAACTCTCTTCAACTTCCGACGCTACTGCCTCGTTTCCGGTTGCCGCGAACGGAAGAGGCGGTGCCAGGGAAACGCTCCTGCTCAGCTATTGGAGGGAGGCCTGGAGCAGGGAGCTGAGCTTGGAGGATAGTGGGCCCGGTTGAGGACCTTTGAGTTGGTCCTTTTGTGCAGTTTAGGGTTGGGGCTCAAACAACCAGGGCGGGCAGCGACTGGCATGAGCCACAGCTAGGCGGAGGAGAGCCCTGGCATCTTGGTGCTGAGACTGTGAGCCACGTTACAGTTTATCTTGCATTAGTTACCAGTTCTCTTCAGTGCGCACACCGCTTGGACGAGCCCGTCCACTCGTCTTGAATTATAAGTGACCCCCAAATCTTTATTTCCGGCCCAGAAATCTCTCTCCTGAGCCATCGACTCGCAATCCAACCGCCCTGTCGATTTGGATTGCACTCGTTCAACAGATATTTATTGCACGTCCTCCGTGTGCCTGGCATTTTGGTTGGTGCTAATGGATGCGGGGGTGAACGGGATAGGCAAGGTTCCAGCCCTTAGGGCACTCACAGTCTAGTGGGGGAAACTAATCAAATAAACATACGAGTCATGCTAATAAATGTAAAATCTCAAACTGAAAAATGATCTGGAATTATAAGAACTTCAAAAAGAAAATGGATGGACTGGACTTGGGCTGAGCGCTAAAGCCTGAGTAGAGCTAACTAGGTGGACGTGAGGGGAGAAAAACCTCTGGGAGCATTCCAGCGAGAACAGACGGTGCAAAGACTCTGGGTGGGAGAACGTGCTGGAGCACCAAGAGAAGGTGGAAATTGGGGAGCAGAGGGCCTGGAAAGAGATGAGGCTAGAAAGGTGGGCAGGGGCCAAATCATGCCTTGCGAGCCAGGTAAGAATTTCAGTCTCTATTCTAAAAGCAATGGTAGACCTTGGAAGGATTTTGGGGTGTGTGTGTGGTGTGTGTGGTGTGTGTGTGTGTGTGTGTGTGTGTGTGTGTGTGACATTATTAGAACTGTGTTTTAAAATATCCTTCCTGGGACTTCCCTGGTGGTCCAGTGGTTAAGACTCTGTGCTACCACTACAGGGGGCGCGGTTTCAATCCCTGGTCGGGGAATTAAGTTCCTGCATACTGTGAGGCGTGGCATATAAATAAATATATACATACATAAATATATTTAAAAATATCCGGGCTTCCCTGCTGGCACAGTGGTTAAGAATCCGCCTGCCAATGCAGGGGACATGGGTTCGAGCCTTGGTCCGGGAAGATCCCACATGCCTCAGAGCAACTAAGCCCGTGCACCACAACTACTGAGCCCACGCGCCACAACTACTGAAGCCCACGCGCCTAGAGCCCGTGCTCCGTAACGAGAAGCCACCGCAATGAGAAGCCCACGCACTGCAACGAAGAGTAGCCCCCAGCTCACCACAACTAGAGAAAGCCCGCTCGCAGCAACGAAGACCCAACACAGCCAAAAATAAATAAATAAATAAACAAATAAATACATTTATTTAAAAAAACCAAAAAAACCTTCCTGGCTGCAGTGTGGAGAACGTTTGGGGGGAACAGGGAAGGAGATAGGGAGACCACTGCAGCCTGTTACAAAAGCCCAGGGCACAAAAGGGGTGAAGTGGATCTCCCAGGGCATCTAAACCACACTTCCAAAATCGAACCCAGCATTAGTAGAGTAGGTGGGTAGCCTGGTGGTTAAGGGTGGATATAAGGATGCAGTCATCACTAAGAGCTGCCGGCTTTACATCCAGGTCCCACCACTTCCTGCTGTGTCTTTGGTTAAGTCCCTAACATCTTTGTGTCTCAGTTTCCTCATCTGTAAAATGAAGATAGTAACAGCCCCCATAGGGTTGTAGTCAGAACTAAGTGAGTTCTTGGCACAGTGCCTCGCATCCTAAAACAGGCTCCCCGTGTTCCCCATCTCAAGGATACCACTGCCATCCACGGAAACACCTCAGCAAGACACCTTGGACATTGTTCTTAATTCTCTTCCACACCCAGACAGTCACCACATTTGGACTCGTCTCCTTGTTAAGCTGATTTTGCAACCCCACGTTCTTCCACCACCGCCACCCCCATCACCTCTCACCTGCACCTGCTCCTCTGGCCTGCCTGCCTCCCACTCCCTCCCTCTGGCCTTGGCTTCCTTGTACAATTCGACTCCACAGACAGCCCTGAGCGCCTTCAGTGTATCAGGCACGGTTCCAGGGCACTGGCAAAATGAGGGCAAATGAGACACAGCCCTGGTCCTCGAAAAGCACAGAAGAATCCTGTGGTAAATGGAAAGGCCTCCAGTGGAAACTGTGGAACTCAGTTTCCCCCATCTGTAAAGAAGGTTTTGGGGCAAATGATCTCTTAAGGTCTTTTCAGCAAAAATATTCTAGGGAATTCCCTGGCGGTCCAGTGGTAGGATTCTGCACTTTCACTGCCAAGGGTCTGGGTTCGATCCCTGGTTGGGGAACTAAGATCCCACAAGTTGACAAGTGAGGCATTAAAAAAAAAAAAAAAAAAAAATATATATATCTATACAACGCACACATACACACACGCACACACACACACACTCTCACATATTCTAAGATATTTCCACGGCTCCTCCAAGGGCTGAGCTCTAGAAACCTTGCCTGATTCATCCTAGAGCCTTAGCTCATAATAAAGAGCTTTATACATTGTAGAGATTTGGTAGTGCTTGCTGAATGAGTTAATGAATGAATGCCTGAGTGAACACATATCAATCCTGTGCTCAAAGTCAGTTAATGTCTTCTCTTTGCCAACACGGTAAAGGCCTCTGATTTTAGCCCACCTCTATGAGTTGAATATCTTCTAACCCTGTGAACCGCTGCCTCCTGAGGCTGGAATGGAGGAAGCTAAGGAGCTTTTGAAAAGCTTCTCCATTTGACAAACATTCATTGACCACCTATTAAGTGCCAGGTACAGTGCTGGTGCTGGAACACAATGGTGAACAAAACCAAGGGGTCCCTGCCTTCCTAGGGCTGATGTTTGGAAAAGACACAGATGTGAAAATAGACCACACAGGTGCAATCAGTAGCATGAAGGGGAACACGGGGCCTGGTGGGAGTTGGAGGAGGACCCCTGTCCAGCCCTTGGGTTAGGCAAGCCTTCCCAGAGGAAGTCACATCGAAGCCCAAGTCCCGAGGAATTGTGGGAGGTGGAGGTGGGCAGTAGAGGGCATGTAGGGAGGCCAGAGGAGTGGGAACCCTTCCCACATTTCAACAGGCAGGGGGGCCTCCAGTTTCTCCTGGCAAAGCCCCAGAGACTGGGAGACTCACTTCTCAGTAAGTCAGCCCACTCTGAATGCCTGGCTCTCATTCTTAGAAAGTCCTTTCTCCCTGACCCCAAGCCTACCCTACTCAACTCCTAATTAGTAACAATAACAGTTTAACATATTATACTCATTCAGCAAGTACTGACCCCCACTCTGCTCTGCCAGGAGCTTCACATGCATGACCTGATTGATGCCTCACAGGGGTTACTATTAGCGCCATTTTTCAAATGTGAAAACTGAGGCTGAGAACCGGTGACTTGTCATGGACCCCTACGTGTCAGGCCTCGACCCCAGGTGTTGTGCCTTCAGGATCCCTGACCCTCACTGCGTCCTTTTGGGCTTGGCTCACCCAAATGCCTTCCCCTGGGATCCACGCAGAAGAGGGCTTGGGCCCCAACCCCGTCCCTCCAGCAGGCTGGCTAGCCGGGTGTTGGCCTCCATCCCCTCTGAAGCTCCTAGGGAGACAATGGCGGGGTCTGCAGGGGAGACGAGGGGCGTGGGGGCCCCCCTGCCCGCTGCCCTTTGTCTCCCCGCCTGCTCCCCTCGTGCGCCCCGGGAGGCTGGGAGGCGCCTCTTGCAGGCTTCCACCTCCCATTCTTGTGCTAATTGGGTGTCAAGCTGAGATCAGTGAGAAAGAAATCCGCCCCGGCTCGGGTTAACTGCCGCAAAGATGAGGGCTGAGCCCAGAATATCATTAGGCCGGGAGGAAGCAGGGCCCCCTCCTCCAGGGGAGGGGCTGGCCACGCATTCAGGCCCCTTTGAAAGTCACTCAGTCGCCCCTTCCCTTGCCGCCAGCGCCTCAATAGGCCCCTCAGAGGTATTTAACCTTCTTCCCAGGGATTGAAAGTGATACACCAAGCACTGGCCTGGGCAGCCACTCGCCTGTCTAAGGGTGGTAGGACCTCTGGGACGCTCAAGGCAGGCCCCTTCCAGCCTCCCGGCCCAGCCTGCAGATGGGAACACTGAGGCTCTGGGAAGGGGGCTTGCATCCCAGCACTGCTATTCACAGGCCCTGTGGTCTGTGGAGAGACTTAGCTTCTCTGAGCCTCAGATTCCTCATCTGTGGAGTGGGGATAAAAATTTTAGCTGCTCTGTGTTACGGATTTAATGAAATAACGCACATAAAGTGCTTGGTCTCACGTCCTGCACATACGAGGTGCTCCACACGCAGTGGCTGTCAGCAAGTCGAAGGAAATGGGTTTGGCCTGATACAAGGATTACCTAGCTGAGCTCCCAGTCCTCAAGTGTGCAAGAAACGCCCACAAAGGATTCACTCTGCATACCTTGCCTCAACTCTCCCCCCAGCCCCACCGCTGCAGCCTCACTGCCCTTCTTTCATCTGCCCTGCTTGCCCTTCACTGCCCTTCACCTCCAGGCCTTTATGTTTTGCGGCTCCTTCTGTCTGGGCCATTCTTCCCTCTCCTATTCTTGGATGACTCTTCCGTGAAAAGCCTCTGTGACCATGAAACACGACTTCCTCACCTCCCCCACACGCCGACCAGGGCTCTGGGTTAGGGTGCAGCTAAGCACACACCCTTTGCTTCTTGACTGGCTAGGCCCCTCTCCTCTGCCCCCAGATAGTGGGCTCCCTGAGGGCAGATCTGACCATGCCCCGTCCCCCTGCACAGAGTAGGGCTTTAGCATCTGCTCCGTTGATGTACTTACACAGTGCTTTGTAAACTGTGAAGCACTATGTAGATGTCAGGAAATGCCCAGTAAACAGTAGCTATCGTTAACTTCACAAGCATGTATTGAGCACCGACTGCAGGCCCAGGGGATGACTCGCACAGCCGTGGTTTGGGATGACCAAAGGCAGACAGGAGAGCTGCAAGGCCCAGGGGCCCACCAGCCCCATCCCTACATGGAGGGGCTGGGGGCGGGTGCTGGTGCAGAAGTGGGAAACAGGCCTAGTCTGGGGTCTTAACACCTCAACACTGCTCCTTTTTTCTTTTAACTACCATGTACTGCGCAACTATCAGCACCAGACCCCGTGCTAAGAGATTTCCAAGCATGATCTCATTACACGTTCACAATTGTCCCAATGTAGGGATTCCTGGACCACCATTTATGGGAGAGGAAACTGAGGCCTAGCCTGGCAAATGGACTTGAACTCAGGCCTGATTGGTTCCTGAGCAGGAGCTTTTAACCACCACTCCATACTGCCTCTGGGTGACTGTGTTCAACCAGGGGAAAGGAACAGGGACCACTGGGGGGCTCCTTCCCATCGGAGAGCAGTCATTGCTGAGGGTTAAAGACACGAAGCTTCACTGTCAGCCAAGTCCAGCCCCTTGGGAGCCTGATCAAAGGCCCACCACAGAGTCCTCTGGGCTGAGTACCGCTGGGGGTGAAGTGGGGACTTGCACTCCCTCCTTCCAGCTTCCCTTGGCTGAGCTCCAAAGGCTGGACTGGATTCTGCAGGACCCGTGCGCCCTCCGCTGGTCACACTAGGGCACTGCAGCCATGCCTGCCACTCCCAAACCCCACCCGCACCAGCCTCGCTCTCCAGGGGCCAACTCCAGCGCTGCCTCCTCTTCTCCCAAGAGTGGCACCAGACTCCACTGTCTTTCAAAGGTCACTCCCCCAGGAGGCACCCCAGATTTCTCACCCTGGTCACCCAACACCCAGTCAGCTGCTGGCCTGGGGTGTGGCTCACAGTTGGCTCCACAAGCATGCGTGGAATGGAAGCTCATCTGGCTTTCCTGCTGCCTTCTGCACCAAGGAGGCAGCGGAGCAGCGGGAAGGGCGAGGGGCTGGGGCTGGCATTCCAGTCCCCACTACTTGCTGTGTGACCTCAGTCAAGTGACAGACGGTGCTGAGGGTTAAATAGTGAAGATGACGCCCTGGGGCACACACGCTGCCTGCTGCCCTGGCTTGGGGTGGACCCCCTTTCCATTGGGCTGCGCATTTCCAGCCTGCGTTCGACTCCAGGGTTGGGCCCTAGGGGACAGCTGGCCCTCCGCTGGCACTGCTGACAGCTCTGGAAAGACTGCTCCAGGAAGCTTTCCTAGACTCTACCCAGCTGGTTAGGCAGCCCTGCTCTGCCTTGCACAGCACCCCTGCCAAAGCCCTGGGAAAATGCACCCCTGGCAGAAGGAACAGCATGAGCAAGGGTCTGGAGATGGGACCCTGTGCTGGGTTAGGGTCTCCTCCCTCTACGCCTCTGAACAGCCCTTTCCTCATACTGGCTCCCTTTAGCTCTCTGAATCCTAACTGATCATTCTCTTGTCACAGAGAAGACAAAGTCACTTGCCCAAGGCCACAAGCTCATAAGTGACACAGCTGGTTTAGACTCTCAAGATCATGCTGTTAAAACACCCTGCCAGGCTCAGGTGGGAACTGCCCCCCCATCTAAGATAACCTGCTATATCCCTCAGTCCAAATGAATGAATGAATGGAGGAGTGAGTGAATGGGGCAGAAGTTGGGGCCTGAGCAGGCTGGGGTGAGCTCAGGTGGCATGCACACAGGCAGGGGGAGGAAGGCAGAGTTTATTGGCCCCTGAGCGCCCCCCACCCCTTCTCCTTTCATAGCCAGGCCAGGACGGAGACGGAGGAGGTGACAAGGACAGACCCACAAAGACAGAAAGGCCCTGCCTGAGGGACAGCGAGGCAGGCACCCAGAGAGGAGGATGAGAGGGGTGCCCCGTCCAGGCTGCTGCTACAGCTCAGTCCCTCTCCTGCCCTCCTATAGGCACCGGCAGGGCTGAGGACGCTTGAGCGGCTCCAGGGCCTGGATCTTATTCGGACACCTGATCAACGGCCACCGCTGCCCCCGCCCACTCTGCTGGCTTCCTGAGTCTGGGGGCTTCTGCCCTGGTCCCATTTACAAGCTGCCTGTTCTCCGGAGAGTGCTTGGTGACCCTCCACCTCCCCTGTCCTGCCCTAAGACATCATCCTGAGGGGCCCAGTCTCAGTCTCAGCCTGGGGCCCAGAGGCCCCTGAAGACATAACATGGAGATGAGGCTTTCACAGAAAGCCTCGGGGGGAGGGGGAGGCGGCAGTGAGTCCCTTGGCAGTTTTGAGGGGTGGGGGTCGGCACCTTGGGGTTGTGAGGCCAGGCCCTTCTTGCTTTGGTCTGGCTTTGCCCAGGAACCCTCTGGGGTGGGAGCTGGTGCTCTGGGTCCAGCATCCGGTGGCCCTCAGAGGGACTCGGGGCAAATCACAGCTTCTCCTCGCCCGCCTGGATGCGAGTGTAGGCCTCTCGGTCCAGAGGGACATAGCGGCCCTTCCGGGCATCCAGGTAGAACAGTGGGTCTTTCAAAACTGTTGGGTCAAAGCCCTCCTTCCGCAGGTCTGTCTTCTGTAGCTTGAAGGTCCCTGAGGGAGGGAGAAGACAAGGGGGAAGAAGGGTCAGAGGGTGCAGGGCAGGGGCCTGAGCTCTCGGAACCCGCCCTCCCGCCAGGGTTGAGGAGGGGCAGAGGAGGAGGGCTGGAGAGGACCCTGGAAAGGGGAGGCGTGGGAGGAAGGGCACAGCCCTCTACAGTTTGCAAAGGCTCCATCCATTACATTATGTATCACTCCTCAGAGCAGCCCCGGCAAAGGGGAAGGGGCCAAGTTACCCACCCCTTTTTGCAGACAGGGAAACGGAGACCTGAAGAAGAGAAGCTATTCGTTCAGGGCCACATGCTGAGCGACAGCAGAGTGAAGACCAGAACGCAGGTCTTCCCTGATGGCTCCCTTTCATCTGAGCACCGCCCAGGTACAGACGTGATCTCATGCAATCTGCACATCAACCCCAGGGGCAGGTGCGCAACCATATTCTATGGATTCTAAGATGCACAAGATTTCAGATTTCAACATCTCTGAAATAGCTCAATTAGTGTTTTTCCCCCTAATAGTATGTAACATAAACGATGCATCTTTCAATCAACGGTCTTAGCCCCTCTATATATATGAGAAGACATGCTCAGGGGCACGTCTCTGAGCCAACGTCACACAGCTCGTAAGCAGTGGAGCTGGGATTTGAACCCAAGTGTGATAGATGCCAGAAATGGCTACAGCTTCTCCCCAGGTACTCCTCTGCCGCATGGACTGGCCACTTCTCCCAGCAAGAAATGGAGTCTTTCTCAAGGGCTACTTGAATCCAGACTGGCCTTACAACTGGCTCTGACTCATAGAATGCGGAAGAGGCCATGTTGTGGGTGGTCTAGGCCTCAAGGGGCCTTGCAGCTTCCATCCCCACCCTCTCGGGGGTGCCCTGAGACCAGTCTAGCCTCTGAAGGAGGAGAAACCACATGGAACAGAGCAGAACCATCCCAGGAAGGGCCGCTTAGACTGGCGCTAAGTGGGTAGTCAGTGGCCATATGTGGCTATGCAAATTTAATTAAAATGAAACGAAATTTAAAATTCAGTTTCCATGTCACACTGGTCCCACTTCAAGTGCTCAACAGCTACCTGGGGCTGGTAGCTGCCGTGATGGAGAGCGCAGAGCGCGGATAGAGCACACTGCCGTCACCACTGTTCTGTGGACATCACTGCAGAGCCAACCAGCCGGAAGCCCCACGTGAGGGAGGCCCTCTTACACCCGATGGCACTATTTGACCCTAGATGGGGCCAACAGAAGAACACTCAGCTGAACTTAACCCCAAACTGCTGACCCACAAATTGTGAGCAAATAAAATGGCTGTTTTGAGTCCTAAGTAAGTTTGGGGGTGTTCTGCAGCAAAGCCTGTCTGAAGCCTGAGGTCTGACAGCAACCTGTCCCTCCTGGACACAGAAGTCACAGCGGCTGCCCAGCCCTCAGGGAGCTCGCAGTCTCAGTTCTGAGCGCAGTACCAGTGTCCGCGTCCGACCCTCCCCAGAGCTTCAGGTGTGCCCAGGGGCCACGTTAGTCAGGGAAGGCCTTCCATCCAGGCAGGGCTGACACGATGACGCCCTGGGGGTGGCCAGGCAGCCGCGGCCCCGGCTGAGCATCCAGGGAGAGGTTGAGCAGTGGGGGGAGCCAGGACAGGCAGCAAGGACTGAGGAGAGTGGAGGGGAGGTCGGGGCATGAGCCTCAGAGCTTCCTGCCCAGAGAAACTCCCGAGAGGACCGACAGACAGAAGGATGGCACCACCCCGCCGTGTGCCGGTGGACCCACCACTCGCCCCTCCCCTCTTTCGTCTCCCCCTCCCCCTGGGCCACCTGCAGCCTCCCCCAGCCTCCACACAGGACACGAATCTGACCAGGTCACTACTTTGCTCAAACACTTCTGTGGCTCCCCACTGCCCCCGGTATAGTCCAAGCCCCCCTCCCCGGCCCACAAGACCCCTGCCGCCCTCGCCATCCCACCTCACGCCGCTGCCCACCCCTCACTGCTCCAGCTTCGGGGGCCTCCTTTCATTCCTCTAGCAGCCAAGCGCCTCCCTGCCTCAGGGACTCCGCACTGGCTGTTCCCAGAGCCCGGAAGGCCTCCCACCCCCACGAAGTCCTCCCCCGCCCCCCCTCTCTCTCGGGTCTCCGCTGAAACCGCACCTCCTCAGGGGAGCCTCCCAGTCACCCCCAACCCCCTCATTCACTTTCCTGTCAGTTTCATCTGCATTCCATTCTTTATCTTTGGAATTCCTTATCCTGTCGCTGCCTCCCCTGCTGCTCTAGAAGCTCCCAGAAGGCACAGGTCCTGCCGGAATTCGTCACCTATACCCCCAGGGCCTAGCACAGTGCCTGGAGCAGACTAGACACTCAGTCGGTATTTGTCCCACTGAGAACGGATGCACCCTCTCTCCCTGAAGGCTGGGTCTGCTCACAGGTAGGTCAGGTTACCAACCACTTGGCAAGGCTGTGGGTGAAGAGAAAACGACAGGCACCCCAGCCTCTCAGAAGGACCCAGGAAGGGGCCTTGGCCTCCTGGCACCTGTGAGTTGGAGCTGGGGTCAGGGGGTGGGGACAGACCTGTTTTGTGCAGCTCAGGCAGGAAGCGCAGGAAGATGGGGCGGGCGTACAGGGGCAGCTCCTTCTCCAGGAGCTGGGCTAAGCGCTCCAGATCACAGCTGCCGGAGGGGCTGGCCACAGCGGCCATGCCGGCCCGGCCCTCGTTTCCTGGGGGTGGCAGAGTGGACGGTGAGCGGCTGGCGATGGCCCCTGCGGCCCCTCCGCACACACGCCCAGCACCTCCCGCCTCCCCGGGTACCTGGCACCTCGACGCCATACACGGCCACGTCGGCCATGGCCAGCAGGCGGCTGAGCGTGCCCTCCACCTCCGTGGTGGACACGTTCTCGCCTTTCCAGCGGAAGGTGTCCCCCGTGCGGTCCCGAAAGTACAGGTAGCCCAGCTCGTCCATCACCAGCACGTCGCCTAGAGAGGGGCTGGGTGAGGTGGGGCCCAGGGAGTCCCAGGGAGGTGCTCTCGGAGGGTGGCGAAAGGCCCCTTCAGTCCTCTCCCCCCTCCCCAAGGGGCGGCAAAGGCCTAGGGAGAGGTGCCCACCCACCGGTGAGGTAGGCCTGGTCCCCCTTCTTGAAGACATCCTTGGCGATCTTCTTGTTGTTGGCGCCCCGGTTGAGGTAGCCGTCGAAGCGCCGCAGGGGGTCCTGCTGCATGATGGCGCCCACCAGCTGGCCCGGCTCACCTGTGGGCAGGGGAGGCGGGGTCAGACCCGCCCTGGGGTCTCTTTCACACCAAGTCCGCCCTGCAGCTGTCCACAGAAATGCCCACTTCTTCCCGCCCCACCCCGGGAGCCCTGAGGGCAGGGAGCGTCTTGGTAAAGTCTGGTCACGGAACAAATGCAAAGTCGGACAAACAAATGAAAGGGTGGTCAAGCCCTACGTGGACAGCCTAACCAGAGCCAGCACTCCCCGGGCCCTGGCTCTGCTTAAAGAGCTTTACATTCCGTGCCACATGGACTCCTCAGGACAACCGCGTGCAGGTGAGGGACTCAGGCACAGAGCTGGGGGGCTGAGGCGGCCTGGGCCCGGGGTCCACAACACGAAAGTGCACCAATAGACTGGGTGGATGGGACGGTGACTGAATGGATGGACGGATGAAGAAATAAATGCCTGGTAGCCTTGAGAGAAGAGCTGACTTCTGGCTGCTGATCAGGATGGGGCTCCCCACCCACCGGCCCCATCTCCCTCCTGAGCCAGCCCCTCCCACTCTGACCCCCAACTGCAACCCTAGGGTAGACCTGGCTGGCAGGGAAGGCAAATGCCATCAGGCCCCCGGATCAGCTCCATGGTGTCCTCGTTGACGCGAACCAGCCGGATGGGGTACACGAAGGACAGGATGCGGCTGTTGAATCCACAGGCCCCCACCTGCAAAGGCCGAGACTTGGGCCCAGGTGCTCCCACCAAGGGCCTGAAACTGGACAGTTTGGGGGCTGGGGGGGCCCTCCAGCACCCACACTCCCACACTGGAACTCTGCTCTCCCCTCTGCCACCCGTGCCTTCCGTGGTCCATCCGCGTCCCCAACCTGGGCCGCACCTGGCCGTCGAAGTTGCCCAGGCTGCAGTTGCACTCAGTGGCCCCGTAAAACTCGGCCACCTGGGGAATGTGGAAGCGGCTACAAAAGTTGGTCCAGATGGACTGCCGGAGGCCGTTGCCGAGTGCCATGCGCACCCGGTGCCGGTTTTCCGCCTCCCGGGGCGGCTGGTTCAGGAGGTAGCGGCACAGTTCGCCGATGTACTGCACGATCTGGGGATGGACTTGGTGTGAGTCTGGGCCCCTGAGGCTACTCTTACTTCACTGCCCCCCAACCCCCCAAGCCCCTACCCCTACTACCCCAGGGGCCGGCTGTGCAATCCCTTCCCTCTCTGGGCCTCAGTCTCCCCATCTGAACAATGGGAGTGTTGCCCCAAATGAATGGCTGGCTGCCCTCAGCTGTAAGACAGATGTCCCTGGGTGGACCTGGTGGGAGGGTCACAATGGGACAGGGATGCTCATCCCTTTCCCCTCTCACTCACTGTGCAGTTGTATTTGATACAATCGTCCCAGAAGCGGGAAGCTGAGAACTTCTTCCGGATCACCACCGTCATGCCATGGAGCAGGCACTGCCCGATTCCCACGATGTTTCCTGAAGGCAGAGGGGTGGACCTCAGAGGTCAGGTAGACAGGAGACCCTTCCCTCTAGAGCCTCCTCTTGTACAGCCCAACCTCCTCAAAGGCTCTTTCCCTTTCTCTCTCCTGTCCTGTCCCTCCAACACTAACTGGTCATATCTCTCTCGCCAGTCAGACACCTTCCATGGCTCTCCAGTGCCTATAGGATTGAGTACACACTCCTTAGACCGTCCCCTGAGGCCTCTGGAGCTGGCCCCAAGCTCCTGCTCCCATACCCGTAATGCTACCATTCAGCCAGGGGGCACTGAGCTAGCCCGCCTAGCTTCTGCACCTCACATCTGCCTGCCTTGGGTGCACCTCCTCCAGGAAGCCTTCCAGGCCATCACTGGGCTCTTCCCTTGAACTGAGCTCCTGCTCCCTGCCTCTCCCCACACTCAATGCCATTTCTTTTATTAAGAGTCAGGGTAGGGTCGCATCATTCATCCTGCCCCAAACACACATACCCAAACCCTAAGCACCTTGAGGGCAGGAATTACATTTATTCCATCTCTGTCTTTCTAAAAGATCCTAAGACCAAGCAGCTCCTAAGACTGTGCATACCTGTGGAAGTGAACTGAATGGTCAGACCAGCCCAGGTGCCCTGCGGGACACAGCCATACACACCACTTTTGCTGGTGTGGCCACTTTCATTCAGAGATCAATGCCCACGTCTGTATTTGAACCCAGATTTGACTCCAAAGCTCAAATGTTTCTACTTCAACATGCTGCCTGCCAAGAAAGGTGGGGCTTCCAAGACTCTGGGGGTGCTGGAGGCTGAGTGGACAGGCCTGGGATACCTGCAGAGTGGTAGAGGGGGAGACAGTCGTAGATGATGTCGTCGGGCCGCATGCGGAAGCCGTAGTACACCAGGGCAGCCATGCGGTAATACCTGGGAGGGCAGAGGGCCAAGGGCTCTGTGGGCCGCTGGAAAGGCAGGAAGAGTGGCTCCGAGGCCCCACCATCCCCAGGCCTCCCCCCAGGGCACCTTCCCCTTACCTGCTGTGCACCACGATGGCAGCTTTGGGCAGCCCTGTGGTGCCTGACGTGTAGATGTAGAAGAGCTTATCTGAAGAAAACAGACACAGGAACGGCTGTGAGAGGGGGCAGAACAGGGCTGGGCACAGAGTCAGGCGGACGAACATCTGTAGGTGTACATCACTCAACACCCACTCCCATCACACCTCCTCCAGAAAGCCTACACTGATGACCCCAGGCACCACTCTGCTCTAATGCCTGCACTGCATACTTCAACGAACTTTTTCTGATCCCTCGCTCTGTGCCAGGCCTGGGGAGACATCAGTGACTAAGATGAGCACAGGCCTTGCCTGGATGGAGGTGAGAGCCAAGTGGGACAGGAAGATGAGGACATGGGTATTTCCAATACTGAGCACAGAGTGTTGGGAAGCACAGGGCCTGCCAAAGCCCAGCAGCAGCACTTGACCCAGGCTCCAGGGAGGGGAGGTGCCAGGGAGGGCTTCTCGAAGGAGGTGATGCCTACTGCGTGGGGTGGGTTAGCTGCAGGAAGCCGGGTGCAGAGGTAGCTTTTGCACCACTGACCATTTCTGTATTCCCCCACTGCCAGGACCAGGGATTGTCACGTTACGGTTCCTGTATGAGGTCAGCCCCACCAGGCTGGAGGTTTTAGGAGGTCAGGAATGCCGCTGCATGTTATATAGTAACTATCTCACGTTCTCAGGGTGCATGCAGTATGTCAGCCCTAGGCTTGGCACCAGGCTCAACCAGCCAGAGTCCTGCCCTCAAGGAGCTTACAAAAGCACCCAGCGGACCAGATCCACACATGGCAGAGGTTAAACGATAATGACGATGACGGCCAGTTACTGAGCACTTCCGGTCATACCCTAGCTTTCCACTGGACCTTTTCCAACCCTCAAACATAGGTTCTGTTGCCATCCCCAATTTTATGGCTCTGGGAACCGAGGCTCAAAGGGCAGCTCAGGTGTTCAGGGTCATACAAGGGAAGCAGTAGAGCCGGGATATGAACTTGGCCCAGGCTCTGAACCCCCAGGCAATGCTGCAAGCCGTGGGCTCCACAAGGCAGGCTGGAGTGGACAGGAAGAGAGGTGAGAGGGTCTGGAAGGCTGCCTAGAAGTCGGGGGGAGGCAGCCCAGAGCAGGGAGGGGATCACAGACCAGTAGGGGCCTGCACTGAACAGGCGGTGGGTGACTATGCACAGGGTCTCGCCCCCGGTCCAAGCCCAGCCCAAACTCAGGCGAGGCAGGCTCCTGGGCTCCACGTGACCCTGCACATGTCAGGTGTCAACGAAGGCTGTTCAAGAACTGTGCTTTGTGTGCCGGGCACTTTCACACACATCACCTCATGCAGCCTTCGTAGTAAGCCCAGGATTACTGTCCTCATTTTCCCGGACAGAAAAGGGAGGTGACATGACTCACTCCAGGTCACACAGCAAGTTTACAGAAGAACCCAGGCTTGAGGCCACTGCTCTGTCCCTGGCCATCTTAGAACCCCCCTGTGGGGGTGAGGGGCCCACCTACGAAGCCCTTGTTGGGGCGGCTGGGCAGGTGCTTAGGGGCATCTTCTAGCAGGGGGTCCAGGTGCTCCGTGCCGGCGGGCACTGCGCTGGCCTCCCAGGGACCGGTGCAGAAGAGGCTGACGGAGGGGTCCAGGTTGGCACAGATCTCAAGGACAGCTGTGGGGGAAACAAGGCAGATCAGCAGGCAGGCCAGGACACCCCGTGTTCCCAGAACCTCTGCTTGTGCCGAGGCTGAGCATGTCGTCAGGGGAGGCTGGCTGGGTAGGGCAGAGAGATGAGTGAAGCACCTGGGACCTCGTTGTAAGGAAGATGCTGAGAGGAGCAACGGCTCCCATTAGCTGCTGGCTAACTATGCTACGGGCTCTTTACATGCATGCTCCTGCTCACACACCCCAGGAAACAGGTACCAATAACAGCCCATTTTACAGATGAGAAAATTGAGGCTCTGAGAATGGGAGGGATTCACTCACAGCTTGAATGTGCTGGAGCTGGGACTCAAAGCCAGCTCTATCTCACACCAAGGCTTACGATGGCCCTACCCACTGTGCTATGCTAGTCTATGGGGGACTGGTTAGGAGGGAGGAGTGGGGGTCAGAGGCCGGCAGCCCTCCAGCCTCTTCAGAGGGTGGGAACCTTCTCTCAGGCTCTCCTGTGCACTACACATGTCCAGATACTCACCCGCCCTGAGCGCAGGCCAGTCTGGCCCACTCAGCCACAACTCCTCTGGCTTCCTCTTGACTTGTCCAGCCCTCTCCCCTCTCCCTGCTGCATCTTTCCTCCTCCCCTTTCAGCATCTTAAGAACCTCTCCTGCCCATTATCCCACAGTCACAGCAGCATGGGGAGAAAGAACAGGGACACTGTGGTCACGCCCAGGATCAAATCCCGGTTCTGTCACTTAACAGCTGCGTGGCTCTGGGTGAGTGCCTCACGCCACTCTCAACCTCAGTCTCCTCATCTGTAAAGCCAAGATGACAATCTCTACCTCACCAGGCTTAGTGGAGATTAGAGCTGCTTTCGTAAAGCCCCAAACTCACCACGTGGTCAGTGCCCAACGTGGCAGCCAATAAACATAAGCTCTGCAGGAGAGCAGGGAACAGATTCTTGTTCCCATTTTATAGATGAGACCTAATTAGTCACAAGAACAGTTACCATTATGCCTGAGGGGTCACCTAGCATCGGCCACTTTGTTAATGCTTCAGGTCAAGTGTCTCCCTGAAAACAGCAGGAGGCAGGTGCTATGGTGAGGAGACTGAAGCACAGGGTCTCACTTGGGTCTCCAGCCTACCAGGGGCAGAGCCCAGGCCATCTGACTCCAGGGCTCATGCCCTTAACCGGTGAGCCACACAGGCTCCCCCAGGGCTGGAGGGGGGGTTGTGGCAGTCCTGTGGGACTCCCTGCCTATCCCCTGCCCCTGTGGGGCTCACCTGGGGCCATCTCGCTGCCAAAGATGAGGGCCCGGGCCTGGGAGGAGGTCAGGCAGTGGCGCAGCGCGTCCCGCCGGAGGTTGGTGTTGATGAGCGCTGCCTCCACGCCCAGCTTGGCCATGCCCAGCCACAGGCCCACAAACTCATTGCGGTTCTCCATGAAGAGGGCGACCACGTCGCCCGAGGCCAGGCCCCGCGCCTGCAGGAAGTTGGCCACGCCGCTTGAGTAGTCATCCAGCTGGCAGAAGGTCCAGTGGGTGTCCGTGCCCTCGAAGATCAGGGCCGTCTTGTTCGGGTGGCGCTGGACCGTGGAGGCGAACAAGATGGGCACCGTGCGCCGCTCCCGCAGGTACTGTCGGACCTTGGCCTTCACCTTCAGGAGCACTATGCCGCCGCTGGGTGTGGGGCGGGAGAGGGATGAGCAAGGGAGCTGTGACTGCTGGGCTTGGGAGTGGGGGTCCGGAGGCCCTGGTCTGAGCACTTGTGACACCCCTTTCCCAGCACCTGTGTGCGGGGCAGCGATACATGCAGCGGCTCACTGATGCCACACGATAACATCAGGGACCCGATAACACCAGGGACCCGGGCGGTTACTCCCTCCCCGGTACAGAGGAGGAAACCGGTGCCAGGGTTTGCCCTGGGCTTTACGGGTGGAACGTGGCAGTGCTGACATTTGAACCTCAGTCCTGTCCGGCTCCAGAGTTCAACTCCTAGCACACTCTAAGCTCTGCTCTGAGTCTGCTGCTCTGTTGGGGACTTCCACGACTACAGGGCCCCAAGTCAAAAGTCCAAACTCCTCGTCCTGGACCTCCCACACCCCCCTATCGTCCCTCTCCCCGTAACTGCCTCAGTGAAAAAGGACGAGTTTGCGATTTGTCCCGTCTCCCTTCCTGTGAGCCCAGCAAGGTCCGCCTTGTTCACCATCTTGCCCCCGGGCGCTGCTCAGTGCCAGGCACAGGGTAGATGTTCAATAAGTGTTTGTGGAATCACTTGGCAACATCCTCCTTCCTGCCCCACCTGTGCCACCTCTGACCCCTGAACTCTCCTGGCCCCCCAGCCTCTGTGCCTTTGCTGATGCCGTGCCCTCTGGCTGGAATCCCCCGCTCCCACTTCCTTGAGGTGACTCTCAAGTACAACTGCTTTTCCTCCAGGAGGCCTCCTCTGATTCCCCAGGGCCTGGGCCTGAAGCCATCTCCCTTTGTTCACGCTCCCACAGCTCTCTGCTGCGACCACCCTTCCCGCAGTGGCCACTCGATACCTCCTTTTGCAATCAACTCAGATTGACAAATGCCGAGCCACCTGTTCTGGGTGTGGGTCGGGGTGCTGGGCACTGGGATACTACCGTGATTAAGACTGCCAGGGTCTCTGCCCGCATGGCACTGCCAGTTTAGAGATTGACTGTGTGCCCTTCCGGTCTCCCTGACCAGTCTAAGCTTGGCCCAGGTCTGGGGCTGCCTCATTCCCCTCCCCACCCCAGGCCCCAGAGTCAGCTCAGCACTTTTCACAGAGAAGGTGGCAGCAGGTGTTTCTGGTACAGGATATCCTCATGAACCATCCCTGACTTTCTCTGGGAAGCAGGTTCTCCCTGACATGATTCAGGGCCTGCTCTAGAACTCAGTGCCCTCTCAGACTCATGCCAGCCGGAGGACAGGGCCTTCTCCACAGGGTTCTTCTTCACCCTCTCACAAGTTATAGCATGTTCTCGGGACTCCTTACAGATGTCTCCTCAACACGCCTGGTGTTTGATGTATGTCCCAGGCCCCCAAGTCTGCTCCAGGCTAAAGAGCACCAAGTTAAGGAGATTCCCTGGGAGAAGACTTTGACCTTGGCAATGGAGGTACCACATACTATTGCAAGGGGAAGGGTGTGGAACAGAGACTGCTCCTTTGGGGCCTGGGTGCCCTGTGCTGGTAGAGGCCATAGGGTCTGGCCTGGGGAGATTTGGGGGATTAGGAGCCCAGCATAGTGTAGGAGACCCAGGAAGGGTTGTATCAGGTACTCACAAGACATCACGCCTGATGGTCTTGACAAAGACTCGGACGAAGCGCCAGCCGCCAGACCCCAGGTAGAGGAACAGCAGGGAGAACCCTACTTGGGTCCAGGGCAGTTTCAGCACCAGCTTGGAGAACAGCAGCAGCCCCACCAGAGACGCCCCAAGCAGCATTGTGGCCTGTGGGCACAGGGCAGTCAGTGGACCCAAATGCCTGGATCCCCTACCTCCTGGCTCGGGCAACCAGGCCACTATCATCTCAAAGGGTTAACCTGTAGTGAGGCCATACTGAGTAGGGTAGCTGAGGACTGGGTCCCTTTCCGGGGCTGTCGGGAAGGGTCAGGCTAGAGGCATGGGACTTGAGGTGAGGAGTTCCAGGGCTGAGAGTCAGAGGCTGGGTTCTAGCCCCTAAGTCCCATCTCTGCCTATGACTCTCTGAATGACCTTGGGCAAGTCCCTTTCCCACTTCAGTCCTTAGTCTTCCCCTCTGTGCAATGGGTGTAATGAGAATTGCTGTCAGAGGCCCTTCCAACCAAAAGAAGACAGTCCACTCTCGTGACATCCAGGATCCCAACCAAAATGCCTTGAAGCGGGGGTACTGACTTGAGTGCCTCGGGTTCGACTCCCCACCCAGAGACCTACAGAGTTTCTGTGGATGATCAGGCCAAGCCACAACACCCAAAGGGGCAGCTTCTTGAGAAGGGGCCCTGCTCAGTCCCTGCCCATAGGCCCAGGCAGTGCCATGCCTCTGTTGGCCCACAGAGGGCGATGGAGAAAACAGGTGAGAGCCTGGAGGTGCCTGAGAGGTGACTGCCCAGAGGGGAAAGGTGATTGAGGGAGAGGAAGAGGGGCTTGAAGTCACCCCCACAAACACACTCAGCAAGCCACTCAGATGAATCTTAGGGGATTGGGGCTTAAGGGGAGAGGAACAGCTGGCAGGGCTGAGATTAGGACTCTTGGACTCTATTCCTGGTGCTTTACAGACTTGCTCAAGGGGTTAGCAGATGGGACTGTTTTCCTTCAGGTTCTCCTGTTCCTGCGGAGGGGCTGAAGGTCACGTCTATGAGGTAGCCTGAGATTCTCCAAGCCAGGACGAAGACATGGTCTGGACCACAGGGAACCCTTACACCATCTCCCCCTCCTCCACACGAAAAGCAAAAGCCGGGAGGGGAACCGAACCAGCGCCTCCAACTCCAACGCCAAGGGTCTCCAAGGTCCTCAGACCTCTGGATTCCCAAAGCCCGCCAGGGCAGAAGGCAAGGACCCGTCCCGGAAGGCTGGGGGATGGGACGAGGAGGGAACGGGATGCCCAGATCTCCCGGACCCCGATCCCGGGTCACTGTGGACCGTCCTGACCCCCAAAAAAGCCAGGGTAGCAGAGCGCCCGGCAAGGAGACAGCAGCAGGGCGCGCCCCCCACCCCAGACCGGTACCGCCACCTCCCCCGGACTCGGCCGGGCACATTCTCCCGCCCGGGGACCCATT
Source organism: Balaenoptera musculus (assembly GCF_009873245.2). Taxonomy (NCBI): domain Eukaryota; kingdom Metazoa; phylum Chordata; class Mammalia; order Artiodactyla; family Balaenopteridae; genus Balaenoptera; species Balaenoptera musculus. The sequence continues at coordinate 108,871,185 of NC_045790.1, read as the reverse complement.
GTCCTAGCCTGTGCTCACCTGGTGTCAGCCCCGCCGCGGAGCACGCAGTCCAGATGCGGCCCGGCTGCTGTAGCAGAGTGGGGAGCGCGGGGGGCATCAGCCGCTCCTGGGCGCGCAGAGCCGAGTCTCAGCAGCGTTTCGGCGGCTCTGCGCCCTACATGGCCCAGTAGCTCGGCCGGCCCCGCCCGCCCGCCCGCGGCGCTGCTCCCCTCCCCGTCTCCCGCCCGCCCGCCTCCCGCCCGCCTCCCGCCCGCCTCCCGCAATCCAAACCCGCTGCGCCGGCCGGCAACGCAGCCTGCCGCGCCTTGCCCACGGTGAGCACGCCGCAGAGCTGGCAACGCCGCGCAGCTACCGCGAGCCCGACGCCGCCCGACCCAACCCGTCCTACGCGCGCGACGGCCCCTGACGGCGCCCCGCGCGGCACGCTGGGAGTTGTAGTCCGCGCCGCGCAGCCCCGCCGGGCCACAGAGGACCCCGGGGCCGTGAGGAGGAAGGCGGGCTCTGCCTGGACCCCGACCCCCAATCCCTGGGCGTCCGGACGTGGGGGAGAGCACCCCCATCGCACCGTTGGCGAAGAATCTGGAGTCTGCGCCCGGACCCGAGCAGAGTTCAGCAAAGGCCCGGCGCCACACCTAGAAGAACGCTAAAAAGGCTGTTTCAGGCAGAGGCGAGTCGGGGGTGGGAAAAGTCCTGCAACTGGCTCTGTGGCGCAATGGATAGCGCATTGGACTTCTAGCCGGCCTTGTGTGGTTATTCAAAGGTTGTGGGTTCGAGTCCCATCAGAGTCAAATTTTGACAGCTCCTCCTTCACTTCCATTTGGAAATTTTACGGCCTCCAGGGCCACAAGGTTCAGAAGACCCAAAGGCTCCTGCAGACCTCAGACTGGCACCTGTGCTTCTGGGACAGCAATAAACTTGGTGTAGGGATTGCTGCGTAGGAGCCCTTTCCCATCCTCGGTATCTTGAAAGCAACCTGGCACACTTGGTGGTACAAAGGGCATGGATCTGGAGACCCGTACGTATCTTTGGCCTCTGAATGGTCTGGACCCTGAAGGCTGTGACCACGTTTGTCATGCCACCTGCCCAGCTCTGGGCCATCTGCCAGCTTCCCACCCCCTGTGTCACTCTGGGCCTCTGAAAACTGGGTTCCTTGATAATCAAACATGTTGGGCATCCACAGTTGCCACTTGTCCTTAAATAGATTCCTTAATCCCTTAGTCCAGTCAAAGTCCTTAAAAGTGAGGAAGGACAGTTTTCAGGGTATGTTTATAGGAATTAAAAATGAAATTTTGGGGCTTCCCTGGTGGCGCAGTGGTTGAGAATCCGCCTGCGCATGCGGGGGACATGGGTTCGAGCCCTGGTCTGGGAAGATCCCACATGCTGCGGAGCAACTAAGCCCATGCACCACAACTACTGAGCCTGCATGCCACAACTACTGAGCCCGCATGCCACAACTACTGAAGCCCGTGCTCCTAGAGCCTGTGCTCCGCAACAAGAGAAGCCACAACAATAAGAAGCCTGTGCACCGCAACAAAGAGTATCTCCCGCTCACCACAACTAGAGAAAGCCCGTGCGCAGCAACGAAGACCCAACGCAGCCAAAAACAAAAAAACAAAAAAAACAGCTCCTGCTTGGGCCCTTTCTTTGGGCATCACCTCACACCCCCCCACAGCAACCCTAGGATGTGGGTGCTGTTTCATCCCCCTTTTACTTATGATTAAACAGGTCCAGAGAGGTGAAGGGACTTGCCCTAAGTCCCTCTACTAGAAAGCGGAGGAGGAGTGGGGAATTTGAATCCCAGTCTGCCCGACCTCAGACCAGACAAGGGACAAGGAGCGGAAGCTCAGGCTGGAGGGGACGTCTGCCCTCAGTGCTCGAAGGCCCAAAGCTGCCAGAGTCATGGGCAGCACAGGGCAAAGGCAGGAGAAGCAGACTCTTACCTGATGGGAGCCTTTATTCAGACAGCAGAGACTCGCCTCCCGCCCTGCCTCCCTCTTCTCAGGCCTTGGGAATTGGGTACAGTCCTCCCTCCTGCGAAGACCCCCAGCCTGGCACCCAGAGAACCCTGGCTGGCAGGGAGGGGTCGGGAACAGGGGTTGTGGACCTGAGCCATCCCGGCACGAGCCTAGACAACTGATTCCTACGCACACGTGGTTCTGAAACCGTGCACCTCAGATTGGAACTTGAACCCACATGCCGGGACTCGAACCCGGCCAAAACCCAGATTGGGACTTGAACCCACGTGGCTGGGGCTCGAACCCGGACAAAACCCAGATTGGGACTTGAACCCACGTGGTTGGGACTCGAACCCGGCCAAAACCCAGATTGGGACTTGAACCCACGTGGCCGGGGCTCGAACCTGGCAAAAACCCAGATTGGGACTCGAACCCGGCCAAAACCCAGATTGGGACTTGAACCCATGCGGCTGGGACTCGAATCTGGCCAAAACCCCCAGTCTTCCAACTAAGATCACACACCTGGTTTCAGGACTTAATGAAGCTTAGGTTCTTGATGTTTCATTGCAGAAAGAATTCAGTGAGACAAAGTGATAGGTAAGAAGTGGATTTATTTAGAGAGAAACACACTCCACAGACAGAGTGGTGTGGGCATCTCAGAAGGTGAGAGAGGCACCAGGGTATGGGGGTTGTCAGTTTTTACAGGGGTGGGTAATTTCATAGGTAATGAGTGGAAGGGGTGTTCCAGCTATTTTTTGGGGGGGAAAGGGGCGGGGATTTCCAGGAATTGGGCCACAGCCCACTTTTTGATCGTTGTGGATCCTTGGAACTGTCATGGCGCCTGTGGGTGTGTCATTTAGCTTGCTGACGTGTTGCAGTGAGCATACGTATACTGAGGCTCAAGGACTAGTGGAAGTTGACGTGTCCGCCACCTTGGACCCATTTGGTTTTAATCAGTTTATGTCATGTCCTCGGGCTTTGTTGTTCTTTCAAAGGTTGTGCCCTGCCCCCTTCCCTCCTGTTTCAGTTCTCTTTGGGTAGCTCCTGGCTCCCTTAGGAGCTCCACCGCTGCCTGCTCCCTCCCGAGTTGGCCCTCAAAGCCACTGAGCAGTGGTTATGATAAATTATGATTAGTGATGTCCAAGGGTCAGTGTTCAAAGAAAAGGAACAAAGGTGATGGCAAAGGAGCGCTTCACCCCCAGGGGAAGCAGGGGTGGGGGGTGGGGAGCCAGGCCAGGCCCTCCGGCTCAGGGGCGCAGGGCCTAGGCTGGGCCCTGGACGTGCATGGGGGGCTCTGTGATGCTCAGCTCCTGCCGTAGAGCCTTCAGGGGCTGCTCCCAGCGCCGCTCGTAGTACAGGTTGAGGACACATGGGGCTCTGCGCGCATTCTGAACTGCCCATGGGATCAGCTTCGAGACCAGCGCTTGCAGGCTCCTGTGGGGCAGCAGAGGAAAAAGAAGACAAAAGACATAAGGTCCTGAGTGCTGGGCACACCACGTTCCCTGCAGTGGATGTGCATTTTCTCAGTTAATCCTCACACAGACCCAGGAAGGAGGTAGTTACTATCCCCACTTTTCAGATGTGGAAACAGAAGCTCAGTGAGGTAAAGCCCTGTGCCCAAAGCCACACATTTTGAACATGCCAAAGCCCAGCTTTAAATCGAGGGCTACCTCACTCCAGAAACTAATGCCAGATTGCATGCCCCGGCCCCACCCAGCTCCCTGACTCTACTGTTCTCACCCGATACTGAGGCCTGGCCCAAAAGACCCTAGAGTCCTATGAAACGTCCAGGCTTCATTCATCGTCCTGGAGCCCCTGTGCCAGGCCAGTCTCACCTCTCTGCCCCATTCTTCCCATCCTGGATTCCTGAGAACCACTGGGGCTGCTCAGAAAGGCTGTAGGCTCTTCCTATTTCCTGGAGCCCTGAGCCTTCCCCTGACCCCTCACCACTTGAGAACTTACTGGGCACTGAGTTGGATCGGTCCGAAGAGTGCACTCAGGATGCACATGGGCAGGCCGGTCTGGACAGCCTCAAACCACTTCACCACGATCTCCCCTGGCAGGCAGGGTGGGGAATGGGGTAGGAGGTGAGCAGGGGCCAGGAGGAGAGGCCAGTGATGCTCAGGGCAGGACACAGTGAGGCGTCTGCTCCGCTCCGAATCTCTACTAGGGGTCAGCAGCGCCCAGTCCCAGCCTGTGCTGGGCCCTGGGGCACTTGGCTTGGGGCTGGGGAGAGGGTCCAAGAAAGAGCAGAAGGAAATAAGGGCTGGAAAGGAAGCTTGGGGTCAGAATGCAGAGGACTCCAAAAGCCAGGCTGCGGACTCCAAGCCTTAGGGAATTGCTGAGGGTTTCAGAGCGCAGGGAGCTAGCAACCGGAACAGGGCAGGGAGCCCTGGTGTTTGGACGCTGCTACATCAGTGTAGGAGCCGTAAGAGGCAGTGGGGATGGAGGATAGGGGATGCACGGCACAGGTGCACCAAGATGTTCGGGTAAAGCAAAAAATGAGGCACTGGGCCAGCTGATTGGTGGGTGGCTGAGACAGGTGTGCCCTGCCCTGGCCCTGTAGACAGACTTGGGAGACAGGCTGGCCAGAGCGCCCTGCCCCACCCATGCCCCACTCCCACTCTGGATGCACGCAGCAGCCGGCTGGCTGGCACTCACCCAGGATGTTGGTGGGCATCCCCAGCAGGGTGTGGAGCATGTCGTGCACCTCCCGGTACCGCTGGATCACGTATGCTAGCTCCTCATCGTCCACGAATCGGGTGGGCGCTCTGGTGTCTGGGGAGACCCTCTGACAACCATGAACCTCCCCTAGACCCCTTCCTGATGGCTCCCAGGGTCCAATTTGCCAGCCTCTCCTTGACTCTCAACCACGCCCACCAAATTCAAACCCCACCAAAAATCCCTGGGGGCTTTGTTTCTGTGCATACCTGCTGACAGGGGAGTCCTCAGGCAAGGAATATGCTGGAGTGGTGCCCCCTTTGCCTACCCCAACTCACACATAATGTACACACCCTGTTGGAATCTATGGCAAAGAAACCCCTGGGGGTGGGGTGGGGGGAAGCAGGAGTTGTTTGTTTAATGAAATAGAGTTTCAGTTTTACAAGATGAAAAAGCTCTGGAGATTGGTTTCACAACAATGTGACTATACTTAACACTGTTGAACTGCCCATTTAGAGATGGTTAACACAGTAAATCTTATGTTATTATTTTTCTTAAAAACCACAATTAGGGGGCTTTCCTGGTGGCGCAGTGGTTGAGAATCTGCCTGCCAATGCAGGGGACACGGGTTCGAGCCCTGGTCTGGGAAGATCCCACATGCCGCGGAGCGACTAGTCCCGTGAGCCACAACTACTGAGCCTGTGCGTCTGGAGCCTGTGCTCCGCAACAAGAGAGGCCGCGACAGTGAGAGGCCCGCACACCGCGATGAAGAGTGGCCCCCGCTCGCCGCAACTGAAGAAAGCCCTCGCACAGAAACGAAGACCCAACACAGCCAAAAATAAAATAAATAAATAAATAAATAAAAGATTACTAAAAAAAAAAACAAAAAAACAAAAAAAACAAAACCACAATTAGAAATAAAATGGGGGGAAAAAAACAAGAAGCACCCAAGGCCCCGAATTCGTCAGATGAACTGCTCCCAGCCTAGCGTGCTCTTTCCCTCCACCCTCATCTTCACCTTGACAATTCCTACCTATCTTATGGTCTCTTGTAGCAACCCGTACCTTTTTGTGGCATTCAACATGATTGTATCGTGATGTTTAGTGCATGTGATTGTTAATGTCTCTTGTCTAGACCCGCACTGTCCAGTACAGCAGCCAATCATGGCAGCCACCGAGCCTTGAAATGTGACAAGTTCCAATTGAGATGTGCTGTACATGTAAAACGCACACTGGATTTCGAAGACGGTATGAAGAGAATAATGTGAAATCTCAATAATTTAAAAATATTGATTACATGTTGAAATGACATTTTAGTATACTGGATTAAACGAAATATCTTATTGAAATTAATTCTACCTGTTTCTATTTGCTTTTATTTATCTGCTAGCAGCAGATTCTAAATTACCTCTGGGGCTTACGCACTATTGCTATGAAGAGTGTTGCAGCAGGCTGTCAGCAGCACAGGACTGGGGCTCACTGTTCTATCTCCAGGGCCTGGATGAATAAACATCCCTTAAATGCAGGAGTAAAAGGCCAGCCCCAGGCACTTTTCTGACCTCAGGTAGGGATGGCAACTGTCCTCCTTTACCCACCCTCTCTGAGTCCTCGGCAGCACCCATGCACAGTAGGGACACCCTGGTCTTCCTAGTGCCAAAGCATGGCCTCAGCCTGTCCAGAGGCCAAGGGATTTGATGCCTTTATTGCTTGGGGCTGCTGGCCCTGTGCCATGGTCTGTGTCTGTGACTTCATTGGGTCCCAGGTCCTAATTTCTTCTACAGAGTTCTACCTGCTGTGTGAAGCTGAAGGTGGTCAGTGACGGCCTACATTTATTGAGTACCTACTATGTGCCGGCACTGTATGAAGTCCTTTACACATATTGTCATTCTGCATCCTTGAGACCACTTGGGCGCAGATACTGTTATGAGCCTCAGATACAGATAAGAAAAATGAGGCTCAGCGATAGAAAGTAGCTTGCCCAAGATCACACAGCTGACTAATCAAGCGGCTGAGTCAGGATTCGAAACAAAGCCTGCTGGATTCCAAAGCCAGTCGCCTTAACATCCATTATTAATCAGCCATATAAGTGCCTTGGAAGATAAACATAAGGTTTCCTTACCTCAGATAAGGAGTCTGAGGCTCAGAGGTCAAATGATTTGCCCAGGGCTTTAAAGCTGGGAAGAAAGGCAGACTTCTAACTCAGGCTACTCCAGAGCCCATGCCCGCAATCTTGATGCCACAAGGACAACTACCCACGCCCCACCCCCCCCTTCCAGAGTCAGCCTCAGGGAGGGCGGCCTCACCTTGAACTTTGATCTAAACCTCTGCTGGGACAAAGGTGTTCTTTTACGGTGTGTGGGCTGCTGGTTTCCAGGTTCCAGAAGTGTCACAGTCTCTAGGGCTGTTACCACAACTAAGGCTGTGGCTGAGCAAGGCGCCCAGGGAGGCCTTGGCAGTCCCATCCCCTCCACAATAGGACAAAAGGCTCTAGGGGAACTTCAGAAGATTCTCCATTCCTGGGTGGCACCTGGAGCAGGTCACCCTGGTGGGTTTCCCACTGATGAAATAAACTTGCATCTCGGTGAACTCTCCGGGTGATGGTATAAAATGGGGCAGAGGCAAGTGTTAGGAGAGTATGGGAAACAGATTATTTTCCCAGGGACAATAATCTCCTAAAGCAGGGGTTCTCAACTGTCCACCAGGGGACATCTGCAATGTCTGAAGACATTTATGGCTGTCACAACTTAGTAGGGCGAATGCTACCGGCATCTAGTGTGTAGAGGCCAGGGATGCTGCTAAACAGCCTACAGTGCACAGGGCAGCCCCACAGCAAAGAATCATCCAGCCCCAAAGTCAACAGCGCCAAGGCTGAGAAACCCAGTTCTAGAGCAACCTTTGCTCACTCCTTCACCTCCGCCAGCCTGGCTGGCTCCTGCAGCTGGACTGGATAGCCACTTGACAGAGGTGCTTTGACGGGAAGTATATGTGTTGGGGCAGGGAGGGGAAGGGACAGGGAAGGTGCCCTGCTGTACCTTTGGGTCCTTCTATAAATCAGATCATGTTACTACCCTGCTCGAAACCTAGATGGCTTCCTATTGCGTCTATTACAAAATACAGACTCTGTCTCTAAGCAGATAGGGTACGGGATCCCTGGAGAAAAAGAACCAGGCATGGCATTCTTGACATTAGAGAAGCCATTTTGACCTAAGCCATTTTGTGACCTAAGCCTAGACACAGTGCTTGCCCTTCAACAGGTCTCAGTAATTAATGATCTTCAAGGAATAAAGGAATGCAGGAACAGAGGAAAAGCAGTCAAGAAACAATAGCTCAGGGACTTCCTTGGTGGTACAGTGGTTAAGAATCCGCCTGCCAATGGAGGGGACACGGGTTCGAGCCCTGGTCCGGGAAGATCCCACATGCCGTGGAGCAACTAAGCCTGTGCTTCACAACTACTGAGCCTGTGCTCTAGAGCCCGTGAGCCACAACTACTGAAGCCCGTGCGCCTAGAGGCCGTGCTCCACAACAAGAGAAGCCACCGCGATGAGAAGCCCGTGCCCCGCAATGAAGAGCAGCCCTCACTCGCCCGCTGCAACTAGAGAAAGCCCGTGTGCAGCAAGGAAGACCCAAGGCAGCCAAAAATAAATAAATAAATAATAAAATAAAAAGTGAAAAAAAAAAAAACCAATAGTCCTCCTCAAAGAATATACATAACAATCTGAGGTGTATCTTTAAGCTTTTCTATAGGAACTAAGGCCCACATCCAGGTGGAGGATGGTAGCTACATGCTAAGATCTCAGACTAGTCAGTACCTAAGAAATGATGACGTTGACCTTTTCTGACCCTCTTGACTTCAATCAACTAAGACTTGGACTCCGTTGACCTCTGCCCCAATTCTATCCTGAATTCTCCTCTGCTCAAGCCCCTTTATGAACACGCATATACCCTTAGCTTAAAACTTCCCCAATTTTGCTGTTAACAAACACTGCTTTGGGAAAGATCCCTGGTGTTCCCCTTACTTGCTGCAAGGAATAAATCCTTCCTTCTCCCCATCTTTGGCTTGATTGTTTCTTTTGGCTCAATGCCCACCAAGAGGTGAACGCAGTTTTCGGGTAACACTTCCCATGGCAGGCAGGGTCTGGCTGGGCCAGGCTGACCTCCCAGCCCATTGCCTGCCTCCCCCCAACTCACTCCTCTAAGGCCATACTGGCCACATTGGTCAGTTTTCCTTTTCCTAACCACACAGAGCCTTGCACTTGCCAGTTCCTCTGCTCGGAATGTGCTTCCGCATCTCTCCTCAGAACTGGCTCCTCCCCATCTTCCACGTCTCCCCAGCAGGGCCTCCCATGACCACCCTGTTAGAAGTGGCCACCTGCCACCCTGACTCCGCCCCGTCCTCTATCATGTTGACTGCTGTCCTCACAGCACCACCTGCTAGAGCAGAAGCCCCACAAGGGCAGGCTCTTTGCTGGTTTAATTCATTGTATCCCAATTGCTGAGGACAGTGTCTGGTATGTTCTAAGTACTAAATAAATATTTTGCCTGAATTTTTATATGAAAATTTTCTTCTTTTACTGCTTTATAGTCTACCTCCCCAACTAGAATATTAGCTCCATGAGGGCAGGACCTTGTCTGTCTAGTTCGCCACTGTATCCCCAGCACCTGGAATAATGGATGGCACATGACTGATTCTGAACAAATGAATGAGTCCCTTGGTAGATGGGACTCTGCCCCCCAGTCCCTGTCCTCTCTGCCTGGGGTTGGAGAGTGCCACACTTGTCACACCCAGGGAAGACACTGTCTCTAGAACAGGGGGACACAATGCGACAGTTAAGAACATAATCTGGGTTTGAATACTGCCTCCATTAATACTGGCTTGTGAAATCAGCAAGTTGCTTAAGTGCTCTGGGCCTCAGTTTCCTCATCTATGAAAAGGAGATAGGGACTTCCCTGGTGGCGCAGTGGTTAAGAATCCGCCTGCCAATGCAGGGGACATGGGTTCGAGCCCTGGTCTGGGAAGATCCCACATGCCGCAGAGCAACTAAGCCCGTGCGCCACAACTACTGGAGCCCGCGCGCCACAACTACTGAAGCCCGTGCGCCACAACTACTGAAGCCCGTGCGCCTGGAGCCCATGCTCCACAACAAGAGAAGCCACCGCAATGAGAAGCCCATGCAGCTCAATGGAGAGCAGCCCCCACTCGCAGCAACTAGAGAAAGCCTGCGTGCAGCAATGAAGACCCAATGCAGCCAAAAAATATAAATAAATAAGTTTATAAAAAAAATAAATAAAAATAAAAGGAGATAATAATAGAACATACTTGGCAGGGTTGTTGGGAGGATTCAGTGAGATCACGTATGAGCCTGGCACCTGGCATGCAGTAAGAGGTTAATAAGTGCTGGCCAGTGTAATTGCTCGCAGCGACGTTCCTGGCCCATCTGCCTGCCCCACAGAGAATGACAAAGCCTTGGCGCAAGAGACTGCAAGGCACTCCTGCCCATGCTGGCAGCTCAGGCTCCTCCTTCCTCAGGACATTACTCCTGTGCCATTCCTCTGCCCTTCCTGGTGACTACCAAATGCACAGAAGCTGGAAACTCACATTCACATCCAGGAAACGGAGATACTCGCGTCCAAGAGAGCCCTCAGGCAGACTCCGGAGCTTGCCCAGGTCAAGAGTGGACAGCGAGATCCGGGGACGCTCCCTGTGAGGCAGAAGGCAGGACTCAGGTATTGGGAGGGCACCAGCAAAGGCAGGTGAAAGGTCCAACTAGATCAAGGGTGTGAGAGGTGAAGGGGAAGAGAGCAGCAATGGGGCCACAAGTCCTAATGGAGCACTTACTACTGGCCAGGCCAGTGGCAGGGACTGAGGAGAATACCACAAGCTAAGGCTATGGTTCCTGCCTTAGGTAAACGGGCCTCAGATGTGATCAGGGTATTCACAAAGGGCACTGAAGGGGTGGGGGTTATAGGCAGCATATGTTATGGGACCTTAGTGAAGGCACAAGAGCCCTGTTGCTGGAACTGGGCTGAGGCCACCATATTGCACTGCCCAGGGGTCATCACAGTGTCTATGTGAATGGCACCCACGGAGTTGGGCAGTGCCCAGCCTGTGCAACCATCCATGGCCAAGGTATCAAGAAGAGCTCTCTAGAGGAACACAACGTGATTCCAGAGAGATCAGAATCCCCAAAGAATGCCCTCAATCCCCCATGCAAAGCTGGGACCTACTGCAGGATCTGGGCACCCTCTGGATCCCTCCTCATCTGGTCCCTGAGGACCTTCAGGGTACGGCATCCTGTGGTCTCCCCCAGAACTGCAACCATGTCTGAAAGGAAAGAAATGGGGACAAATGGAGAATATGATCTTAGGTAAGTTACCTGACCTGATCTGAGCCTTAATTTCCTACGTGATAAAACAGAATATCTACCTCTTAGTTATGAAGATTCAAGTTAAACACTTAGTGAATCACCTGGCACACAGTAAAAGCTCAATATATCTATAGTTACTACTATGGTTGTTAGTTTAATGGGGTGAGATGGCTCTGGTTAGCACAGTGCTCTAAAGAGTTCATAAATCACTTCCACATCCATCATCACGACAGAATACCATGTCTCCATTGATGGGTATAGGCTTTGGTATCAGAGACTGCTGGGTTTGAGGGCTGGTGTGATCACTATCTAGGTGACCGTGTGCAAACTGCTGCACATTTCCAACCCTCAATGTCCTAATTTGTGAAGCGCAGGTGCTACCTTTCATATAGGGTTAATGGAAAAAATCAATAACAACACATATAAAACAGCACAGTGAGTAAGCAAAACAAGGGCTCAGTGAGCAGTTAGCATTATCGTTTTTACTAGAAGGAGTAACAGTACTTTCCAGACTTAAGAATCCTGGAGGAGATGAGAAAAACACTGTAGGATCCCAGAACGTTCTATTAAAACATCCAGCAAACATTTATTGAGCATTTATTATGTGGCATGCACTACCCAAAATGCTAATGGGATGTTATAATTTGATGGGCCCTCATAAATCATCTAATCCAGAGGTTCTCAGTGTGGCTGGATGACAGAATCTCCCGGGAAGCAGTTTAAAAAGGCAGAAGCTCAGATTCCACGCCCCTTCCTCCCTTCCCTCCCCTCCCCTCCCCACTCCCGGCAGATTCGAATTGAGTAAGTTTAGGGTGGGACCCAGGCATCTGCATTTTTATGAATGTTGGGGGTGATTATGAGGTGCAGCCAGGGGTGGGTACCCTGGCCCAGTCTAGTCTCCAGTTACCCAAAGCAAACAGAGGCTTTGACAGTGTCCGGGACCTCCCCGGTCTTTCAAGGCAAGGCAAGGCAAGGGCGCGCCCAGACCCCAAGCCGCCCCAAGGAAGCGCCGGCGCGGGCTGCCTTACCGTGGCGATACGGGTCATAGAGCGCCATTCCAGCAGAGCCCGCGGCCAGCAGCGCCTTCTGCAGCGGGGAGGTGGGGATGTGTTCGGGGTAGAGCAGGCCGGCGCCATGGCTCGTGGCTCGAAGGGGCACATCTGCGGGGAAAGAAAACAGCTGCGGTGAAAGGAGCGGGGGTGGGGTGGGGGGGACGGCGGCGTGGCGGGTGCCCAGCACTCCTTACCGGCCCCGCCACTTGCCTGCAGCAGGCCTGGGACGGCTTCGGAAGGCGCGGAGGGGGCGCAGGACCCCGCGCAGCAGCGTCGCCATGGCAGCGGGCACTGGAGGACTTCCCAGGGAGGATGGGCGGAGCAAGGCCGACTCCTCAAGCTTCTCTGGCGACGACGTGCAAGAGAAGTCACAAGGACTCGATCCCTACTGCGCTGAGTAGGACCTTTTATGGGGGAAAGATAGCACGGACAGGGAAGGTCTCTAAGTATGCGGAAACCCAGGCAACCTGTTTACCTCCTACTTCCACAGATATAAAATTCTCCCCGTTTCACCTAACCCCAAAAAGGGTCTCCAAGTAAGCTCCGCTAGCTTTGGGGGTTCAGCTCCGGACCGTACTCCCTTCTCGGAAGCACGTTTTCCCCGAGGACAATAAGACACGAACCTCTTCCGGCTGTGAAACATGGCGGCGCCCATTGGAAGGACCACATTTGGGAGCGGGACCGTAAGGCACTTCCGTCCGGGTTCAGCTCTTCCGCGAGCCCGGGACGCGGGCTTTAGGCATGGGGTTAGCCGGCCTGGCGCGGCTGCATGGGCTCTTCGCCGCCTACAAGCCCCCCGGGCTAAAGTGGAAGCATCTGCGCGATACCGTGGAGCTGCAGCTTTTGAAAGGTGAGTGCCTCGAGCGAGACCCACGATCCCGCTCCCATTTTCCCGGGAGGCCATCTCCGCTTCTGATCCTTGCTGCAAAATAAAGTCATGTGACCTAGTCGTCTGGGCAGAGCGGTTTCCTAATCGACTGTTCTATACACTCCTCGCCTTCCCCTGTGTTCAAATGGGTAAACAGACTCAGTATTGTCCGTTGTCATAAGTAGTTAGTAAGTAGTAAAGTCAGGATTTGAACCCAAGTCTGTTTCTTAACTTCTGCTTTCAGAAGCAGAGTACTCTAAAACCTCTAAAACCCCTTGGACAGAAGCAGTCAGTGAGTTTACAGTATAACAACAATAACAAGTATGATGTGTTGAGGACCTACTCTGTACTAGGCGCTGTGTGGGCCTTCATCTGTCTTCTACATCTCCATATTTACCTGTCCCTCCACCCCCCACCCCCGGTGTTCAGACAGAATCGACAAGATGTTCTTTACCTGTGTGTGCTCAGGTCTCAATGCTGGGAAGCGTCCTGCCTCTGAACATCGTGTTCGCTTCCTGCTGGGCCCCGTGGAAGGCAGTGAAGAGAAGGAGCTGACCCTCACAGCCACCAGTGTGCCCACCTTCATCGACCATCCGCTGGGTAAAGCACATTCAGGAAGGGGCCTGGGTGTCACTTCCCAGGAAATCCCTGCCCAGTGTCAGTGTCCTAGCCAGAGCTCAGACTCCTTCTGTCCCAAGCCAGTGTAGGGCCACAGTGGGAATGAAGTATTGGACCAGGGATTGGCAAAATTTCCTGGAAAGGGCCAGATAGTCAATATTTTAGGCTTTTCAGGCTCATCTCTGCCATTGTAGTGCGGAAGCAGCAGCTGTAGACGGTATGTAGAGCAATGAGCCTGACTGTGTTCCAATAAAACTTTACTGGTGGATGCTGATATTTGAATTTCATATAATTTCATATGTCATGAAAATTATCCTCTTGATTTTTTTGAACCATTGAAAATGTAAAAACCATTTTAATTTGTGGGCCATAAAAAAAAAACAGGCTTGAGGATTTGACTTGTGGACTATAGTTTGTTGACCTCTTTATTATTCTGGGACTCCAGGTAGGAATTGAGACCCTCAGGTAGAAGTCATAAGGAGGGAGTTTTGGGCTCCTGTGAAAGAGTGATCTTTTTTTTTTTTTAATTTATTTTATTGAAGTACAGTTGATTTACAGTGTTGTGTTAATTTTTGCTGTACAGCAAAGTGATTCAGTTATACATATATGTACCTTCTTTTTCATATTTTTTTGCATTATGGTTTATCACAGGATATTGAATATAGTTCCCTGTGCTATACGGTAGAACCTTGTTGTTTACCCATTCTGTATATAATAGCTTGCATCTGCTAATCCCGAGCTCCCAATCCATCCCTCCCCCACTCCCCCTCACCCTCAGCAACCACAAGTCTGTTCTCTATGTCTGTGAAGAGTGACTTTCTATAGTCAACAAAGCTGCCCAACAGTGAAACTAGTTCTGACAATGAGCCCCTGTCATTAGACATGATTAAAGCATGTGTTGGGGAGGCTCTATAGGAGGGCTAAGGAGCTTGACCAGGAACCTCTAAAACCCCTTGGAGAGAAGTAATCAGTGAGTTTACCGTATAACAACAATAACAAGTCTGATGTGTTGAGGACCTACTCTGTACGGGGTACTGTGTTAAGCTTTTCCCAAATACTACCCCACTGAATCCTGTGAGGTGGGTCCTAGTTCCATTTCACAAATGAGGAATCTGATGCTCAGTGTTGACTAATGTTAAGTCCTGTAGCCTGGATTCAGTAGGCTCTTAACCACCCCATACTGGTCTCCGAGGTTCCTCTTGATCTACGGAAGTGTAAAAGCATCTAACTCATTGCTGCATTCATTCTTTTTTTCTTTTTTTCCAGCTTTCTTGAGGTATAGCTGATATACAAAAAAACTGTACATACTTAATGTATACTAATTTGATGGGTCATTCATTCTTTTGGGAAATGGGTTATTTCCCAAGCAGTCAGTGAGTTCTGGGCTCTGGGGGCAGAACTGTGAACACACAGACCCAGGCCCTGCCTTAAGGAGCTCACAGCCTCGATTTTCTCCCTGGGAGAGTGGCCAGGACTCTCCTTCTACAGGAGCTGGATAGGGAACCCCCCAGTCCTGATTCCAGTGTTCTGCCCAGTCCACTCAAAGCGTCTCACGGGGGGAATGGTGATGGACGGACTTCACAGGCCTCCTGGGTTGCCCTTTCTCTGGGACCAGGAAACTGAAGAAGTGGTTTTGGGCCCCAAATTCCATGGTGAGGAAGCCTGAAAGTCCAGCCTGATGCTGGTTTGGGCTCCATGAGGCTCCATTCTAGGAATGAGGTCACCATGCAGCCCAAAGCCATGCTGGAGGCTGGATTCTTTGAGGAAAAGGACCTCGTTTGTTTCTTTCCAGTATGTGGACCAGCATTCACCAGCCTGAAGATTGGCATCGGGCACCGACTGGATGCCCAGGCGTCTGGGGTGCTTGGTAGGTGGTGTGGTGAGCCTGGGGTGCAATGATAGAGGCTTGGGAGAGGATCGGGGAGCTACCAGGAGCCCAGCCCATTTCTAACCTGACAGCCATTTCCCACTACTGCCTTGCTCCCCTGATTCCTGTCAAGTCTGATCCTCTGGAGAGGTGACTGGTGGGAAGGGGGAAGTCGTGATCGCCCACGTTTATCAAGTGATTCCTGCCTGTGATGTGTGGTTTGAAACTCTTTGTGCACATGCATTCACCATAATAACCTTATTTGGTAGATACCGTATGATTTTAGGAAGAAAGTAAGGCTCCAGGAGCATAGATAACTCATCCTGGGTCATGTGGCTAGTGAATGTCCCTGGACCAGAGAGGGAAAACCGTCATCGCTTGCATGGGGTAGCCAAGTGTGTGACCCTGGCCCCACTGGCTGGGCTCTGGATGTTGCTGGAGCTGGACACACAAAGCCCTGAGTCATGAGCCATCTGTGTCCCCAGGGTCAGGCGGTGGCCACGTCCTCCATACACAACAGTCACAGCAACTTGTCTTGCTTCCTGGGACACAGGCAGGCGGATGTGATCTCATGCCCCCCTCCCTCCAGGAGTGAATGGGTGGTCATTCTTTCCTTCAGCCAGAGGGAGACACAGACCGGGGGAAAGGCAGGGAGTGGCCACAATGCCCCCATTTATTTGCCGGCTTCTTCCTTCGTGTGCATTGCCTCGATCATCACAACACCCACAGGGATCAGACAGTATTTTTATCCCCATTTTACTGATGGGGAGCCTGAGACCCAAGGAGGTTAAAGGACACGCTTAGAGCCACCCCAGATGTGAATGTAGGTCTGTGTGACTGGGCCAGTGGTCTCTTACTTCTGAGTGCATCAGGACCCCAGGGAGCTTGCCAAGGATCCCTAGGCCCCCTCCCCAACACTAGTCAGAGTCAGTATATATGGGTGGGTCCCGGAAATCTGCATTTTCATATATGCACAGAGGAGCTCACTTGTTCCCTGTAGAAGAAGCTCTTCTTGCCCCCTTGCTGGCTTCCACAGCTTTGGAAGTGGGAGTATTCTGCTGGAGGGGGTGAGGGTTGGAGGACCCAGGGGAACAGGAAGAGGGAGCCAGGTGTGAGATCAGGCTGGGTGCCTTTCAGTGCTCGGCGTGGGACGTGGACGAAGTCTCCTCACCGATATGTACAACGCTCACCTCACCAAGGTACGGGGCTGGGGACAGCCTGCTTATCCCTTGGCCCTTTCCCTGGGGGTCCCTGGTACGATTCTGAAGCAGAGATGATTCCGTGGGGAATACCCAGGCCATCAGCAAGCATTTTTTTTCAGGTCATGTACCAAGGGAGACTGTAACATCATAATGACAGCTGGCATTATCACATGCTGGCTACTCTGTGCTGAGCACTGTATGCGGAATCCCTTGTGGATGCCTTACAGCGTCGCCGTAAAATGGGATCTATTGTTAACCCATTTTACAGATGAGAGAATGAGGCTCAGGAGACGACGCTTGCTCGGGGTCACACCGACTTTAAGGGGCAGAGCTGGGATTTGAACCTGGTTTTGTCTGACACCGTCTTGGTGTCAGGAAGCTTGCATCCATGCTGGGCTGTGGGGTCTGGCATCACGATCATGTGCAGAGACGCCACATTAGAAGGCCCTTGTTTTTAGTGGTTAAGAGCACAGATTCTGCAGCCAAGTTTTCACTTCAAAACTCAGATTGTACCACTCTGCCAGTTCTGTCTCCTTGGGTGGATTACTTAACATCTGTGTGCCTCCGTTTCCTCATCTTTGAAATGGGAGTGGTTGTAGTACCTCCTCTGTACGGTTGCTTTGAATGTTTAATCAGTGACCATATGTAATGTGCTCAGCACAGCCCCTGGCATGTGGTGGATGGTCAGTCGATGTCACTGTTGTCGTCCTCTATCATCGTCATTGCTGTTATTTGACGCAGAGGCAGATAGCTGCGCAGATCGTATTTGGAGGGGAGAGAGAAGCTGACAGAGCATCCTGGGAGGGGCCTGGCATTCTGAGTTGTCAGGTTGGGCAGAAGTGGAGAGGTGTGGAGGCCCGGGGTGGTTGCAGGGTGGCTCGGGGCACCCCTTGCAGGCTGCTGATGCTTGCTGTCATAGGAGAGGAAGTCGGGTGTCCTTCCCCAGGGGCAGCTGTGAGCACCTGACCTCCCTGAGGAGAGACCTGAGGGCCCCCCAGCCTCAGTCTAGCACCTCGGGGGCCTGAGCTGCTGGGCCACACCTCCCTCCTTGGCATGGCGGCTTAGAGCCGAGAGGCTGATCATACCTCCCCCTCCCTGTCCTCGCAGGATTACACAGTACACGGCCTCCTGGGCAAAGCCACAGACGACTTCTGTGAGGACGGGCGGCTGGTGGAGAAGACGACGTATGGTGAGAGCCCATGGGAGCCCAGGGCGGGCGGGAGGGGCGGTCGCGGCTGCCTCTTCATTTGCTTCCTTTGATTCCTCACCCTGACGTGGGCCGTGAGGGCCCCCGCTCAGTTATTCTCAGACACACCAAGCCGGGGCTGGCTGTTGACGTGGACCTGTGATTCTGACTTTCAGGAATGCCCTGTGCTCCCCTGTGCTCTGCTTAAATGGTTTCAATGTACTGTCAGAAAAGTAATCAACTAATGATTAGTGATTATTTAATATCTGTCTCCCCACCAGAATGTCAACCATGAGAGCAGGAACTATGTAGTTCCACTCCTGTGGTCACACACAACACAGCGCCTGGGACATGGGAGGTGCTGTATTGATGGATGGATGGATGGATGGATGGATGGATGGATAGATGGGTGGGTGAATGGATGGATGGATGGGTGGGTGGGTGGATGCATGGGTGGGTGGATGGATGGCTTATTCTTCATTTCTCACTCTCCCCATGTTCTGAGACGTCCTATATGATCTGTTGCATTTGCTTATTTGACGTTTTTTGAGCACCAACCACGTGCCAGGCACTGGGGGCGGGGGTCAGGGGCATATGATGAATCAGATGGGGTCCCCAATCTTAGGCCTCACAGTCTAGCAGGGAGAGCAGACACACACCTCTGCATCTCCTGGAGAAGATTAAAAACGTGGCGAAGCAGTGCTGTCTATATATTTGTACTTGTATGTGTGTGTCAACATCCAAAAAATGTCTAAAGACAACTACCAAGTTGACACTTCTGAGAGGGAGGAAGCCAGAATTTGGAGGAGGGGAGATGTTTGTTGGTGTTGATCTAAATTTTTTTTTTTTTTAAAGAAGAGGAGCAAGTGTTATTTTTTATTATTATTATTAATTAATTAATTATTATTATTATTTTTTATGGCTGTGTTGGGTCTTCGTTTCTGTGCAAGGGCTTTCTCTAGTTGTGGCGAGCGGGGGCCACTCTTCATCGCAGTGCGCGGGCCTCTCACTATCGCGGCCTCTCTTGTTGCGGAGCACAGGCTCCAGACGCGCAGGCTCAGTAGTTGTGGCTCACGGGCCTAGTTGCTCCGCGGCATGTGGGATCCTCCCAGACCAGGGCTCAAACCCGTGTCCCCTGCATTGGCAGGCAGATTCTCAACCACTGCGCCACCAGGGAAGCCCCCTAAATTTTTTGAAGAAGATTCTTGTATCAATTGTATAATTAAAAATAGGACTTCCCTGGTTGTGCAGTGGTTAAGAATCCGCCTGCTAATGCAGGGGACACGGGTTCAAGCCCCGGTTGGCGGGGCCTGGGTCCCCCCAAAATAATAATAATAATAACGTAAACACTAAAGAAAACTAAGTGCTGGGAAAGAGACCCAGGTGCAGAGTGGCAGGAGCCAGAAGGAAGAAGCCACGTGCTCCAGGAGGGGCTTCCTGGAGCAGGCGGCATTTGAGCTGGGCTATAAATGAGCGGGGAGGAGGCTGCAGCAGGCGCCTCCAGATAAGACAAGGGCATGAATGAGACCAGACAGGAGGGATGAGAGGCCCAGGCCCTTCCCAGCTGGCCAGGCCTTAGTCACCACACCTGCTCCCAGGGCTCTGGCCTGTGGAGTCAGAAGTTGGTGGCTGCCCCAGCTGGCCTGCAGGCTCGGCCTCCCTGCAGTCTGTGGGCATCCCCAGGCTTTGCTGCTGCCTGCTCCACAGTCACTTGGTTGGACCAGCAGGCAGAGCCACTCCCACTTCTTGCCACCCATTTCTGCATTTGGACAGATGGCACCCTCCCTCCTGGTATCCCTGGCCTGAAAAACCCCAGACTGGGGCTCAGGGGACCTGGCTTACAGTATGGGGCAAGGGGCTTCCCTGGTGGTGCAGTGGTTGAGAATCCTCCTGCCAATGCAGGGGACACAGGTTCGATCCTTGGTCCGGGAAGATCCCACATGCCGCAGAGCAACTAAGCCCGTGTGCCACAACTACTGAGCCTGTGCTCTAGAGCCCGTGAGCCACAACTAGTGAAGCCCGCGCACCTAGAGCCTGTGCTCTGCAGCAAGAGAAGCCACCGCAATGAGAAGCCTGCACACTGCAACAAAGAGTAGCCCCCACTCAGCGCAACTAGAGAAAGCCTGCATGCAGCAACAAAGACCCAGCACAGCCAAAAATAAATAAATAAATAGAATAAATTTATATATAAAAAGAAAAAGAATATGGGGCAAATCACATTACATCTTTGGAGCCTCATTTCCAGAAGAAGGTGTTCTTAACTTGGGGTGTGTGAGCCCCTTGAAAATGTCCTCAAAATGTTGAGTTCATGTGAATCTTTCTGAGAAGCGGGTCCAGAGCTTTCATAAGATTCTCAAAGGACTCTCAACCCCCTAAATGGGAACCCTGGGACCAGAGGATGCTCTGGGACCCCATCTAGGTTCCAAGGACAGGGCTGGTCTATGGGAAGGGAATTTGCCAGTTTGCCTCCTCAGTGGGCACCTGTGTGCTGACCATCCCCTGGCTTTTCCAGACCACGTGACCAGAGAGAAGCTGGAGCGAATCCTGGCCCGGATCCAAGGTTCCCATCAGAAGGCTCTGGTGATGTAAGTGAGGCCCAACCCACACCTCCCTGAAAGGGGACCCTCAAGGAAGTGCTGTAAGGGCAAGAAGTTGCCCCCAGGGCTCCCTGTAGGCTCCGCCCACTCTGGGGCAAATTCCAAAACCAGACACAAGCACCCATTCCTTTCACAGCCTGCAGAAGTGTTTCTTTGTGCTGGGTCTTGGGCCAGCCCCTGGGGAGACCAAGGGGAACAAGAGACCCCAGCTGGCCTCCTAGGGAGGATATGAGCTAAGGGAGAGGAGAGCTAGGGGTCCCGCACCATCGCGGCACAGAACCAGGGGGCGGAAGCGGTCAACACAGGTGTGACCGTTGAAGCCAGGGAGGGTGTGAGAGGGGGTCAGAGCCTGCAGTTAGGGATGGGAGGGGACACAGGAAGCCTGCTGCAAAGGCGGCTAGAGGGGCAGGGAGGGTGGGAAGCGGGTGCAGAGCTTCAGGAAAGGCATGGATGGGGCAGGGAGGGTGGGAAGCGGGTGCAGAGCTTCAGGAAAGGCATGGATGGGGCAGGGAGGGTGGGAAGCGGGTGCAGAGCTTCAGGAAAGGCATGGATGGGGCAGGGAGGGTGGGAAGCGGGTGCAGAGCTTCAGGAAAGGCATGGATGGGGCAGGGAAGGTGGGAAGCGGGTGCAGAGCTTCAGGAAAGGCATGGATGGGGCAGGGAAGGTGGGAAGCGGGTGCAGAGCTTCAGGAAAGGCATGGATGGGGCAGGGAGGGTGGGAAGCGGGTGCAGAGCTTCAGGAAAGGCATGGATGGGGCAGGGAGGGTGGGAAGCGGGTGCAGAGCTTCAGGAAAGGCATGGATGGGGCAGGGAGGGTGGGAAGCGGGTGCAGAGCTTCAGGAAAGGCATGGATGGGGCAGGGAGGGTGGGAAGCGGGTGCAGAGCTTCAGGAAAGGCATGGATGGGGCAGGGAAGGTGGGAAGCGGGTGCAGAGCTTCAGGAAAGGCATGGATGGGGCAGGGAAGGTGGGAAGCGGGTGCAGAGCTTCAGGAAAGGCATGGATGGGGCAGGGAGGGTGGGAAGCGGGTGCAGAGCTTCAGGAAAGGCATGGATGGGGCAGGGAGGGTGGGAAGCGGGTGCAGAGCTTCAGGAAAGGCATGGATGGGGCAGGGAGGGTGGGAAGCGGGTGCAGAGCTTCAGGAAAGGCATGGATGGGGCAGGGAGGGTGGGAAGCGGGTGCAGAGCTTCAGGAAAGGCATGGATGGGGCAGGGAAGGTGGGAAGCGGGTGCAGAGCTTCAGGAAAGGCATGGATGGGGCAGGGAGGGTGGGAAGCGGGTGCAGAGCTTCAGGAAAGGCATGGATGGGGCAGGGAGGGTGGGAAGCGAGTGCAGAGCTTCAGGAAAGGCATGGATGGGGCAGGGAAGGTGGGAAGCGGGTGCAGAGCTTCAGGAAAGGCATGGATGGGGCAGGGAAGGTGGAAAGCGGGTGCAGAGCTTCAGGAAAGGCATGAATGGGGCAGGGAAGGTGGAAAGCGGGTGCAGAGCTTCAGGAAAGGCATGGATGGGGCAGGGCCAGGGGTAGGCAGTCAGCTGCCCACTCTGGGCCCTCCTGATCCCCAGGTACTCCAACGTTGACCTGCAGACCCAGGAGGCCTATGAGATGGCCGTGAGCGGCGTGATGCGGCCCACGAACAAGTCCCCGATGCTGATGACTGGCATCCGATGCCTCCAGTTTGCGCCTCCAGAGTTCCTCTTAGGTAAGTTGCCGCAGGAAGTTGGGGGCAGTGCCACGGGGCTCCTGGGTTTGGGGAGTCACTGTGGAAGGCCCTTGCAGAGGCCAGCACGTGTGAGCCCTAAGCTCTGCTGGCCAAGGCACCGGGGGCCGACTTCCTTCCTAGCCTAAGGCTGGACTTGGCTGATCACACAGCACACAGAACGACTGCTCTCCTATCTCCTGCCAAGTCCCCCTTTGAAGCCAGACCTTAACAAGCAGAGATTATATTTAGGGGCTCGTTTCCAGAGCCGGCCAGTGTTTCAAGTCATCGTGTGGCATCAGACACCACTCTCCCCTCCTGGATCCCACCCAACTCCGCAACCCCACCACCACTTCTTTGTTTGTTTATCGTATTAACGAGGGCTCCTTGCTCCTTTTCTTTTTTTTTTTAACAGCTTTATTGCAGTATAATTGCTTTACAATGGTGTGTTAGTTTCTGCTTTATAACAAAGTGAATCAGCTGTACATATACATATATCCCCGTATCTCCTCCCTCTTGTGTCTCCCTCCCACCCTCCCTATCCCACCCCTCTAGGTGGTCACAAAGCACTGAGCTGATCTCCCTGTGCTATCTTGCTCCCTTTCTTGAGTGCTGACCAAGACTCTCGCAATGCTAAGTGCCTTAGAGAAATTATCTCTTAGATTCCTCACAACCACTCATTTTACAGATGAGCAAACCAAACCTTAGAGCAGCACTTTGCGAACTTTAACTCGCCCACAATCACCTGGGTGGGGTTCTTCTTCTTCTTTTTTTTTCCCCCTGGCCATGCCACATGGCTTGCGGGATCTTAGTTCCCTTACCAGGGATTGACCCCAGGCCCCGGCAGTAAAAGCGCTGAGTCCTAACCGGTGGACCGCCAGAGAATTCCCAACCTGGGATTCTTCTTAAAAGGCAAATTCTAGGAATTCCCTGGTGGTCCAGTGGTTAGGACTCGGTGCTTTCACTGCAGGGGGCCACGGGTTCAATCCCTGGTTGGGGAATTAAGATCCCGCAAGCTGCGAGACCAAAAAAAGGCAAATTATGACTCAGCAGGTCTGGGTGGGGCCTGAGATTCTGCATGTCTAACAAACTTTCAGGACCGACCCTGGGCTACACTTTGAAGAACAAAGCCCTAGAGAAGTCAGGTGTCTTGCTAAGGTTATTACACAGCCAGGAGGTCTCAAGGGGTGTGGATCTAGATCAGCGGACACCAGAGGCCATGCTTCTGACCACCGCCTCTGTTGTGTGTCCCTCGCAGAGGTGCAGTGCATGCATGAGACGCAGAAGCAGCTGCGAAGGCTGGTGCACGAAATCGGCCTGGAACTGAAGAGCACCGCTGTCTGCACCCAGGTGCGGCGTACACGCGATGGTTTCTTCACCCTGGACGATGCCCTCCTAAGGACACAGTGGGACCTACCCAGCATCCAGGACGCCATCCAGTCCGCAGCACCCCGAGTGGCAGCAGAGCTGGAGAAGAACTTGGGGCCGGGGCTGGGCACACAGCAGCCCTCCAGTCCAGGCTGGCCCTGGGACTCCGAGGAGCCAAGCTCTGCCTTGGGGCTGGAGAGCCGTGCGGGGCATTGAAAGGCCAGGCAGCTGGTGGAGCAGTGGGTGTATAAAGATAAGAATTGTTCATGAGCCAGAACTGATGACTGTGCAGAACGTGGGGGGGCGGGGGGCGGGACCTTTTTAACACGTGACAGAAAACCCTGAAGCTGTAACAGAAAAGATCAACAGGGACTTCCCTGGTGGTCCAGTGGTTAGGACTTGGTGCTTTCGCTGCCGGGGCCCCGGGTTCAATCCCTGGTCAGGGAACTAAGATCCTGCAAGCTGCCTGGCACGGCCAAAAAAAAAAAAAACATCAACAGACTTGGCCTAGTTAAAAAGAAAAAACTTCTGTACAGAGGAAAAGATGCTAAACGAATGACAGACTGATAAAAATATTTGTTATATATTTAAGAACTAATATCTATAATATATAAAGAGCTCTTATAAGACAAGAAAATGGGTCAAATGACATGAATTGTGTGTTTATACAGCAAAAGAAATCCAAATGGCCAGTAAACCTGAAATGATGCTCAACCTCTCTAATAATGAAAGACATTCAGATGAAAATGAGATGACTTTGCCTTGCCTTTCAAATAAATTAAGAAAAGATAACACCCAGTATTGGGGAGGATGTGAGAAGATGGGCAATCTGTACTGTTGGTAGGAATATACAACTGTGTAACCTTTTAGGAGTAATTTGGTAGTATGTATCAACATTTAAAATATTCCTGCCCTGGGGAATTCCCTGGTGGTCCAGTGGTTAGAATTCAGCACTTTCACTGCGTGGCCCGGGTTCAATCCCTGGTCAGGGAACTAAGATCCCGCAAGCCTCACAGCGTGGCCAAAGTAGAATAGAGTAAAATAAAATAAAATACTCCTGCCCTAACCAGCAAGGACCTACTGTATAGCACAGGGAACTATACTCAATAATTTTAATAACCTATAAGGGAAAATAATCCAAAAAAGAATATATATAACTGAATCACCTTGCTGTACACCTGAAACTAACACCACATTGTAAATCAACTATAACAAACCAACAAACAAATACTCCTGCCCTATGACTTAGCAGGTACAGTTTCAGGAATCTGTCTTCTGGAGTAGGTTGCAGAATGTTTTAGGTACATAGGTGTTCATGGCTGCACTGTAATAGTAGCCAACAGGAAATGTAGGGACTTCCCTGGTGGTCCAGTGGCTAAGACGCCATGCTCCCAGTGCACGGGGCCCAGATTTGATCCCTGG
This sequence comes from Balaenoptera musculus, assembly GCF_009873245.2. Classification (NCBI taxonomy): domain Eukaryota; kingdom Metazoa; phylum Chordata; class Mammalia; order Artiodactyla; family Balaenopteridae; genus Balaenoptera; species Balaenoptera musculus. Next base: position 108,846,332 of record NC_045790.1, on the reverse strand, counting down.
TCGGGGAACTAGATACCACATGCCACAACTAAGAGTTTGCGTGCCACAGCTAAGAAGATCTGGCACGTGGCAATGAAGATCCCGAGTGCTGCAACTAAGATCTGGCGCAGCCAAATAAATAAATATTTAAAAAAAAAACAGGAAATGTGATTACCATCCATCAGTAAGGGACTGGTTAAATAAATATGGCATGTGCAGGGTCAAAAGTCTCTATTCTTGGGACTTCCCTGGTGGTCCAGTGGTAAAGAATCTACCTTCCAACGCAGGGGACGCGGGTTCAATCCCTGGTCGGGGAGCTAAGATTCCCACATGCTGTGGGGCAGCTAAGCCAGCGCGCCACAGCTAGAGAGCCTGCGTGCCACAAACCACAGAGCCCACACGCTCTGGAGCCCGTACGCCACAACTAGAGAGAAACCCGAGAAGACCGTGCACCGTAACGAAAAGATCTCTCATCCCTCAACAAAGATCCCGTGTGCCACAACTAAGACCCGACACAGCCAAAAAAAAAAAAAAAAAAAGGAAAATAAATAAATATTTTTTTAAAAGTCTCATTCTCTTGGTTTTGGACACCTTGGCCTCATGTGTCTTTTTTTTTTTTTTTTTTTTGGCTGCATGGCACGCGGGATCCTACTTCCCTGACCAGGGATCAAACCCGCACGCTCTGCAGTGGGAGCGCGGAGTCTTAACCACTGGACCGCCAGGGAAATTCCTTGGCATGTTTGTCTTTTAACCTCTTTCCATGTGGGTATTTCCCACTCAGAACACCTGGGCTAGAAGGAGCGAGTTCGCCTCTGGCCAGGGCTCTGATTTGTGCCCTGAAGGGGAGCACTGCCTGTCTCTTGTCCCTGCTGTCACCCTGGGAGAGGGGGCCCAGCCACTGAGGCTCCCTCACCTTCACTCGGGCAGCCCGCAGCTTGGAGCAGTGCCGAGCTGATGAGGCCTCAAAAGCTCAGCCCCCTCACGCGGAACAGAACAATGATTTCACCCACCTCATGAGGTTGTTGTGAGGACAAACGAAGTCATGGGCAGGTGCTTGTCATGTAAGAACTGCTCTCTACAGTATGTAGAGCTGTACCCTTGCTGTGGCTACTTTCTCCTGAACGGTGCCACCCAAGAGGGTGGTCACAGATAGGGTCAGAGGCCTTCTCTCTGTCACCTCTTGTTTCTCTGGCATAAAAATGAGTTGGGAGCTGGGTCAGTACTGCCTCAGCTAGAAGATCAAGGTCAACAACAACAGCAATAAGTCATGCTGCAAGTATGTACTCTTGATAGGATGTGATGAAAATGGCCCTTCACCTCTAGTCTTCCTCCCAACACCCCATAACCCCAGTATAATCCTGGGAAGTACATCAGACAAATGCCAGTAGCGGGGCCTCCTACAAAATACCTGAGCCGTCCTCAGAACGGTCAAGGTCATCAGAAGCAGTGAAGTCTTAGAAACCACCATAGTCAAGGGGAGCCTGAAGAGACTTGACAACTGAATGTACTGTGGGATCCTGGAACAGAAACAAAGGACTATAGGTAAAAACAAAGGAAATCGAAAGAATCTCTGGACACTAGTTAAGAATATATCAGTATTGGTTCATTAATTGTAACAAATGTATCACACTAATCTGTTAATAATACGATAATATGGGAAACTTGGTGCTGAGTATGTGAGAATTCTCTGTACTGTCATCTCAATTTTTCTGCAAACTACTCTAAAAAGACAGTCTACTGGGGAAAAGAAAAAAGATCACCTGGAGAGATCTTTGAGAATCCAGTTTCTAGCCCCAACCCTCGGATTCTGACTCAGTAAGTCTGGAGTGGGGCCCAGAAATCTGCATTTCAGCAAGTCCCCAAGGAATCTGATACCAGGGCTTTAAAAAACTGGGCCCTCCAGAGGCCAATTAGGTGTTGTCATTCCCTTAGGGTCTTTTTTTTGTTTGTTTAAGATTTAATTTTTTAAAAATTTATTCTTGGCTGCGTTTGGGTCTTTGTTGCTGCACGTGGGCTTTCTCTAGTTGTGGTGAGCGGGGGCTACTCTTGTGGAACGCGGGCTTCTCATTGCGGTGGCTTCTCATTGCGGAGCATGGGCTCTAGGCGTGTGGGCTTCAGTAGTTGTGGCACGCTGGCTCAGTAGTTATGGCTCTCGGGGTCTAGAGCGCAGGATCAGTAGTTGTGGCACACGGGCTTAGTTGCTCTGCGGCATGTGGGATCTTCCTGGGCCAGGGGTCAAACCCATGTCCCCTGCATTGGCAGGTGGATTCTCATCCACTGTGCCACCAGGGAAGTCCCCCTTCTGGTCTTCAAGAACAACTCTGATGGCTATTTGAGAGGCCATTTAAGAAGAGCAAACAACCATGAGTGGTGAGGCATGGTGCATTAGTTTACTAGTGCTGCCCTAACAAAGTGCCTCAAACTGAGTGGCTTATACAATGGAAATTTATTGACTCACAGCTCTGGAGCCTAGAAGTCTGAGGCTGTGAGAGAGAATCTGTTCCATGCCTCTCCTGGCTTCTCTGGTGCTTTGCCAGCAGTCTTTGGCATTCCTTGGCTTATAGAAGCATCACCCCAATCTCTGCATTCATGTTCACATGGCATTCTCCCTGTGTGCATGCCTGTGTCCAAGTTTCCCTCTTTTATAAGGACACGAGTCAGATTGGGGACCCACCCTATTCAATATTACTTCATCTTGACTAATTATAACTGCAGTGACCATAAATACATCCAAATAAGGTCACATTCCGCGGTACTAGGGATTAAGACTTTGACATGAGAATTTGTCAGGGACATGGCTCAACCCATAACAGATGGTTAAACATTCACCTGGGCTGCCCAGTGCTCCTCGGAGCACTACTGTCCTGTAGCCAGAAAACTCCCCCGAGTTCGGGCAGGCCGCTTCCTCCCCTCCACTACCTCTGCTACGACCGCAGCGTTGGCCTCTCCACACCTGCTGCAGGTTGACCGGGGCACATGTGATGCTGTGGTTGATAAATGCTCCCGCATGAACCCCTCCATGGGAGCGTTAGGGGCTCACAGCTTTCTGCACTTCCAGCCCGTGGAAGCGGGGAGGGTGTAGGACCCCAGAGGGTCTAGAGGGTGGCTACCCGGGTCAAGGAATCTAGCTGTCCCCTCCAGGTCCTCTGCAAGCAGCTCCTCTTCCATTGTCCAAATAAGAACTTAAACTTTTTATTTGATTGCACTGTATGTAAGAAGTATATCTGAATTTCATTCTGCAATCTACAAAGTTTGGGTTGGTCTTCGATTATAAAGCTAAGTTTCAGGAGTCCATTGAGAGATGGGCTTTGTCTACTTCACTCACCTGAGCCCTGCCATGGGTTTCTAGGACAGGATGTGTCTTAGCGTTCTTCAGAGAAACAGAACCAGTAGGATGTGTATGATACAGATTTATTTTAAGGAATTGGTTCATGTGATTGTAGAGATTGGCAGGTCCAAGATCTGCCAATTTTGGGTAGGGCAATCTGCTGGGTAGGGCAGCTGGCTGAAGACCCAGGGAAGAGGTGATATTGCAGCTCGAGTCCCAGGACAGTCTTTTTTTTTTTTTAATTAATTAACTCATTTATTTATTATTGGCTGCGTTGGGTCTTCATTGCTGTGCGCGGGCTTTCTCTAGTTGTGGTGAGCGGGGGCTACTTTTCGTTGCGGTGCATGGGCTTCTCGTTGCGGTGGCTTCTCTTGTTGTGGAGCATGGGCTCTAGGCGTGTGGGCTTCAGTAGTTGTGGCGCACAGGCTTAGTTGCTCCGCAGCATGTGGGATCTTCCCAGACCAGGGCTCGAACCTATATCCCCTGCATTGGCAGGCGGATTCTTAACCACTGCACCACAAGGGAAGTCCCTCAGGACAGTCTTGAGACAGAATTTCCTCTTCCTTCCTGGACCTCTGGGCTTTTTCCTCTGAAGGCCTTCAACTGATTGATGAGGCCTACCTGCACTGTGGAAGGGTAATCTGGTAAATCTACTGATTTAAATGCTAATCTCATCTTGAAAATACCTTCACAGCAACATCTAGACTGGTGTTTGACCAAATATCTGAGTGACTACTGTGGCTCAGCCAACTTGACACATAAACTTAGTCCCCACAGGATGTATCTCTCTTTTTCATTTAGGAACATGACACCTGCTCCCCATGCTAACTGAAATGGTCCAAGGGGTGCTGTGGGATTGACCACTGGGTTTGAATCCCAGCCCTTCCCTTTCCTCAGGATGCAAACTGGACAAGTGACTTCATGTTGGACACTTCTTACTTGAGTCTTAGTTTCCTTACCTGTCAGATGGAAGTGGTGACCAATAGAGCCTGTCTCATACAGGGACCAGACAAGCCCAAGGTCACAGGGCAAAGGCTTACAGAGAGCTTGCTCTGTGCCAGGCCCTGAGCTAAGAGTGGTTAACATACCTGATCTCATTTAATCCTCAAATGGGCCTAGAGTTTAGGCACTATGACTATCCCTGTTTTACAGATGAGGAAACTGAGGCATGAAGAGGGCAAATGACAAGCCAAAGGACACCTAACAAGGGAGTCCAGAGCCAGGGTTCACATCTATGCTGTCCAGAGTCAGCATTCCTAACCACTACACCATCCGGCCTCTCTGCTGCAGCTATTGCTGCTTTTGTGGTGGTGGTTTACGAACCTAGTCCCGGACCTGGCACATAGTAGGTGCTTAGTAAATATTTGTTGAAGGAACCAAATACCTATTGTGATATTGGGATGTAATAAGAAATATACTTTTTGGTCTTTGTACCCAGCTCCCAGTCAGAGCTCCTAAAATCCTTGTAATTTCCTAAGTGATAAAGGTAAAAAGCATCTTTTGTTGTATATTTTGTCCCCAGTTCCTGACAGAGCTCCAGAAGGGGAAAGGAGCAAGCGTCTTTTGTTATTCATAACAAGCCCCTTTCAACCACACCTGCCTACTTAATAGAAGCTCCATAAAAAACCTAAAGGATGGGATTTGGAGAGCTTCTGGGTTAGCAAACACATCTAGGTGCTGGGAGGGTGGTACACCCAGAGAGGGCGTGGAAGCCCAGCACCCCTTCCCACATACCTTGTCCTCTGCACCTTCACCATTTCGCTGTTCTTGAGTTGTATCCTTTATAATAAGCTGGCGAATGTAAGTAAGTGTTTCTCTGAGTTCTGTGTGCTATTCAAGCAAATTATCAAACTTGAGGAGGGGGTCATGAGAACTCCCGATTTATAGCCAGTCTGTCAGCAATGTTCCAGGTGACAACCTGTGACGTGTGATCAGCGTCCGAAATGGAGGCAGTCTTGTGGGACTGAGCCCTTGACCTGCATGGTGTGTGTGAATTCCAGGCAGTTAGTGTCAGAACTGAGTTAAACTGTAGGTCACCCAGTCCTGTCCACCAAAAATTAGAGAATTGCTTGGTGTGGAAAACCCTACACATCTGGTGTCAGAAGTACTGTGTACAGAAAGGAAACAGGAGTTTTTCTTTTTACTTGTATATGTGTTCAGTATATACATGTTGAATGAATAAATAACCCAAGTGGTTAATTTTTTAACGGTGGAATTACAATATATACAGTTATCACAACTGGCTTCTTTCATTTAACAGTAGAGTGTGGCCCTTTCTTCCTGTCTGTCCATCAGGTATTCAGGAGTGTTCTTTCCTCCAGACCCCCTGGGGGTGCCCAGAGACACAGGCTGTCTCGGAGGAAGGGCCTGACCTCTGTCCCTCCTTGGGCTGTTCCTTCCCATTGTGCAAATTGTGCCTCCAGGATGGGGTGGCTTTCCCAAAGGCCTGGGTTTCAGCCAGTTTATTCAACATTTACTCAACAAATATTCACTTAGTGCCCACTATTTGCCAGATCCTGGTGTAGGCATCAGGAGTACATCAGTAAACAAGACAGCCCAAATACCACGTGGGGAAAGGGAAGTTGGCAATGTTAACGAGGGCTGCCTGAGAAACAGTCATTTGAATAAAGAGCTGAAGGAGGTGAAGCACTGAGCCAGGAAATTATCTGGAGGTAGAAGACTTTGAAGCCAAGGGAACAGCCAGTGCAGTTCAAAAGGTATCCAATGTATTAGGGGACAATAATGGCCCATGTGGAGATGTGGTGTCCACTGATACACTTGACTGCCTGTCAGTGAGAATCATCTTGAGGCCTTCACACCTGAGGTGAGTGTCCCACATTCTCAGAAACTGTGGCCTTGGATCCTTTGTATCAGAATCGCCCTGAGTCAGCAACCACTGTGTGGCCAGGACCCTGGACAGAAGATCTGAACCTCGGTTTCGTTATCTATGTGTTTTTTTGTTTTTTTAAATTAATTTATCTTTTATTTATTTATTTTTGGCTGTGTTGGGTCTTCGTTGCTGTGCGCAGACTTCCTCTAGTTGCAGCAAGTGGGGGCTACTCTTCGTTGCGGTGCGCAGGCTTCTCATTGTGGTGGCTTCTCTTGTTGCGGAGCACGGGCTCTAGGCACGCGGGCTTCAGCAGTTGTGGCTCATGGGCTCTAGAGCGCAGGCTCAGTAGTTGTGGCACACGGGCTTAGTTGTTCTGCAGCATGTGGGATCTTCCTGGACCAGGGGTCAAACCCATGTCCCCTGCATTGGCAGGCAGATTCTTAACCACTGCGCCACCAGGGAAGTCCTATGTGTTTTATTTAACCTCACAGGGTTAAGAGCCGGCATGAACAGTGTTTGTTCCTTCAAAGGGACCCCAACTCTGAGGGCCTTTCCTCTGGCATTTACACCAGTGACTTCTACAGAAGGTAAGAAGTGGCTGGTCACACTGTTTTTCTTAAAGGCCGGACTGATGCCATCATTGTAAATTGTTTCCAGGGCCCAGGGCCCAGCCCAGGGCCTGGGTGGGTTTGGCAGTCTGCAGGCCAGGTGACCTGAAGGGACAATGATGATACTGATATTAATAATAGCAGCTATCACTTACTGAGGGCTTCTGATGTGTGGTCTCTGTGCTAAGATCTTTACATGCACTATCTCACCTAGTATGGAAGTTATGATGATTATCTCCACTTTATGGGTGAGGAAAGCTGCTAGGGAGGGAGGGACATCCTGTCTAGCAGAGCATCTGTGTCTCAATAGGACCCTGCCTCCACACCCCCATTTCCGAGCAGGTAGTTGCTCAAGACGTCAGTTTAACCTGCATGCCTCCTGCATCTCTATATTGTATTCCACGCAAATGGAAATCAAAAGAAAGCCGAAGTAGCAATACTTATATCAGACAAAATAGACTTTAAAATAAAGACTGTTACAAGAGACAAAGAAGGACACCACATAATGATCAAGGGATCAATCCAAGAAGAAGATATAACAATTGTAAATAAGTATGCACCCAACATACGAACACCTCAATATGTAAGGCAAATATTAACAGACATAAAAGGAGAAATCAACAGTAACAGGATAATAGTAGGGGAACTTAACACCCCACTTACATCAATGGACAGATCATCGAGACAGAAAATCAATAAGGAAACACAGGCCTTAAATAACACATTAGACCAAATAGACTTAATTGATATATATAGAGGAGTCCATCCAAAAGCAGCAGAATATACATTCTTTTCGAGTACACATGAAACATTCTCCAGGATAGATCACATGCTAGGCCACAAAACAAGCCTCAGCAAATTTAAGAAAATTGAAATCATATCAAGTATCTTTTCTGACCATACTGGCATGAGACTAGAAATAAACTATAAGAAAAAAACTGCAAAAAACAAAAACACGTGGAGGCTAAACAATATTCTACTAAACAACCAATGGATCACTGAAGAAATCAAAGAGGAAATAAAAAAAAATACCTAAAGACAAATGAAAATAAAAACACAATGATCCGAAACCTATGGGACACAGGGAAAGTAGTCCTAAGAGGGAAGTTTATAGTGATACAAGCTTACCTCAGGAAACAAGAAAAATCTCAAATAAACAACCTAACCTTACACCTAGAGGAACTAGAGAAAGAAGAACAAGCAGAACACAAAGTTAGTAGAAGGAGAGAAATCATAAAGATCAGAGCAGAAATAAAAGAAATAGAGACTAAAATAAAAAATAGAACAGATCAATAAAACTAAAAGCTGGTTCTTTGAAAAAATAAACAAAATTGACAAACCTTTAGCCAGCCTCATCCAGAGCCCCTGCTCTTAATCTCTTTTTAACCATGACCTCCCTATCTTGACCTTGGCCCAATTTAGGCCCAACCCAACTCTACCCTTGGTGTGTCTCAATTTTCCTATTGAGACCTAGGAACCAGGGGAGATATGCATGATTCAATCCCATCTAAGAGGTGTGGCCCTGTTAGATAGGAAGGATATGGAAATACATATTTTTGCAAGTAGAAAGTACAGGATATAATCAAGCAATAATTGGATCAGCTGGATCCAATTCAATGGTGAGGAAACCTGGGTGGGGCAGAGGGTGTTTGCAAATCTCCATTAGTTGGAAATATTAGGTAACTGGACCCAGGATACATGGGCCATCCCACCACCCCATTCGGATTTCTTATTGGCAAAGAGATTATAAAAGAGGACTCATTGTGGTCTATCATGATCTTGGGATTTCAGGGAGCAGAGGAACCCTGAGTCATGGCCAAAATATTCAGTCAATATGCAGCCCCAGTCTGCCAGGAAAACCACCCCAAATCCCTTGTTTTCCTTAGTAGATGTCTTCAACCCTAACAAGGAGAGTACTTAACAACAATTGTTAAATTGTACCAAGTGTATAAGCAACATGAGATTTGGAAACTGAGCTTTAAAATTTAAGTTAAACTATTGAGTTTCTTTTTTTAAAATAATTTTATTTATTTATTTATTTTTGGCTGCATTGGGTCTTCGTCGTTGGGTCTTCGTTGCTGCACATGGGCTTTCTCTAGTGGCAGCGAGCGGGGGCTACTCTTCATTGCGGTGCGTGAGCTTCTTATTGTGGTGGCTTCTCTTTTGCAGAGCTTGGGTTCTAGGCGTGCGGGCTTCAGTAGTTGTGGCTCGCGGGCTCTAGAGCGCAGGCTCAGTAGTTGTGGCACATGGGCTTAGTTGCTCCGCGGCATGTGGGTTCTTCCCGGAGCAGGGATCGAACCCATGTCCCCTGCATTGGCAGGCGGATTCTTATCCACTGCACCACCAGGGAAGTCCCTTGAGTTTCTTATTTTAAGAAATAGACTGTTTTTGAAGACAAAGAACGTGCAAAATAGTCCTTACTGTGCACAGAGTGGGCTCTCAAGAACATCAACTTCATTGACAAACCCACTGGCCTCCACACTGGCCAGTCACCTGCTGGGGTAACATAGGGTGGCCCAGGGAGGAGGGGTGCAACCCCAGGCTTTGGTGGTGGAAGGGCCTGCGTGTGAACCCCAACTTGCCCTGTTTACCGACTGGGTGATTTGATCTCTGTGAGACCAGTCTACCTATCTGTCAAATGGGGATGAAAATGACACCCACATTCCCCAACTCAGCCCTCCCCCAGGTATTAATTGCGTTCTTCTGTGGGCCAGCCATTGCTCTGGCATGGGGAACTTGGTGTGGAAGTGATGCTGAAAGCTCGGCCTCTGTGCACCGGTGCCAAATTGAATCTTGGAGACACAGTTTTGGGTGAAGTAGAAAAGAATATCTTTACTGCTTTGCCAGGCAAACGGGGACACAGCAGGCTTGTGCCCCTCAAAACTGCGTGTCCCAACCTGGGAGGATTTGGTGAGGAGTTTTATATCAGTGGTTCAAGGGTGGAGTTGCTAATAAGGGTGTGTGCAGGGCCTGCACTCCTTTAATCTGGCCTCAGATAGTCTCCTGATGAGCATCTCTGGTTCCTTTAATATGGCTTAGGTGGTCTCCTCCCTTGTCTCTGCATCCCCTCCCTTCCCTGATTAGCAGCTGTTCACATCTGCTCTTTGGAACTCAGGGAAGGTCATGGAGGCTGGAGTCTATTCCCTACAAACAAGAAACAGGGGACACAGAAAGGCTTCTGTGCCCAGGAGCCCCTCAGGGTCCTGCTCAGTTTCAGAAGGACAGATAAGGTCCTTGGTCTCATGGAGTGTACATTGTAGGAGGAGCAGGCAAGAAAATAATGGGAGAGACTATCCTTTGGAAGGAAATCAAACAGGGTGAGTGAAGTGGAGACAGGGGAGCTACTTTAGGCCAGGCATCCAGGAGGGCCTCTCTGAGGTGGTGACATATAAGCTGGGACCTGGAGGCCAGAGGAGCAACTGCTGCAGACATCTGGGGGCAGAGCTTTCTAGACAGAGGAACACAGATACTAAGCCCTAAGTGGGCAAAGGGGAGAAGGCTGAGGATGGAGAAGGGGGGAGGGCAGATACTCCGTGAGGCCGTGGGGCCCCAGTGAGGAGTTGGACCCTGGTTTTGAAACCACACAACTCAGATTGGGACTTGAACCCACGTGCCAGGACTCGAACCCAGCCAGAATGCAGATTGGGACTTGAAGCAATAGTCTTTTAATTGAGATCACACACCTGGAATACTATTGATACTTTCAAGTTCACTGTTTTTGGCACCTAGTTCTAGACAAGTGCATGCAGCTGCCTAACCACTGCTACCACAATCAGGATACAGTCAGGTCCATCACCCCCAAAAGTCCCTCATGCTACCCCGTTTGCCGTTGACCCCTCCCCCCCCCAGCCCCTGGCAACGTCTGTTGTTCCTATCATTTTTCATTTCCAGAATTTCATATGAATGGAATGAGACAGTATGTAAACTTTTGAGACTGGCTTCTTTCAGCCTCGTGCATCTGAGACTCATCCACGTTGGATACCTCAGTAGTTCATTCCTTTTTGATCCTGTGTAGCATTCCACTGCATGGATATACCACACTTTATCCTTTTACTAGTTGAAGAGCTTCTTGGCTGTATTTAGAGACTGTGAATAAAGCTGGATAGCGCTTTCTTCTTTGATATATATTGTTCCTCCTAGTTTCACTGAGAATATCAAAGCAATTGGAAGAAGACTTGCATAAGCTCCCTCTACCGCATCCTGGTCCATAAAATCTGTAACTAAGGATAAACTTGGGGCTGCTACCCACGGCCAAGCCTCCACTTGTACATGAGATCCCACCTTCTTTCCTGACCCAAGGTCATTACCCCAGCAATTCTCTCCTCTCTTTTGCTTCATCAATTTCCTCCTTTTTATTTGATCATTTCCACCACAATACAAACATGCTATTTAATCTCCTATCTTAAAAGCAAACAAACAGAAAACAGCATGGCAGGTCCTCAAAAAATTAAACATAGAATTACCATACGATGCAGCGATTCCACTTCTGGGTATATACCCAAAGGAAATGAAAGGAGACTCAAACAGATGTTTGTGTACCCATGTTCAGAGCAGCATTATTCACAGTAGCCAAAAGGTGGAAATAATCCAAGTGTCCATCAATAGATGAATGGATGAGCAAAATATGGTCTATCGGGGCTTCCCTGGTGGCGCAGTGGTTGAGAATCTGCCTGCCAATGCAGGGGACACGGGTTCGAGCCCTGGTCTGGGAAGATCCCACATGCCGCGGAGCGACTAAGCCCGTGAGCCACAATTGCTGAGCCTGCGCGTCTGGAGCCTGTGCTCCGCAACGGGAGAGGCCACGATAGTGAGAGGCCTGCGCACCGCGATGAAGAGTGGCCCCCACTTGCCGCAACTAGAGAAAGCCCTCGCACAGAAACGAAGACCCAACACAGCCATAAATAAATAAATAAATAAATAAAATTAAAAAAAAAAAAAAAAAAAAATATGGTCTATCCACACAACAGAATATTATTCAAATACTAAAAAGGAAGGAGTTCCTGACACCTACTACAACATGGTTGAACGTTAAAGACATTATGCTAAGTGAAATAAGCCAGACACAGGAAGACAAATACTGTGTGATTCCATTTATATGAGGTACTTAGAGTAGTCAAATTCACTGGGACGGAAAATAGAATGGTGGTCACCAGGGGCTGGGGAGTGGGGAGTTAATGTTTAACGTGTACAGAATTTCAGTTTTGCAAGGCAGAAAGAGATATAGAGATAGATAGTGGTGATGGTTGCACAACAATGTAAATGTACTTAATGCCACCAAATTGTACACTTAATGATGCTTAAAATGGTAAATTTTATGTGTATTTTATGTATATTTTACCCTGAAAAAAGCTCCAAACAGAAAAACAAGCATACTCTTTCTTGACCTTCCATCTCTCACCAGTTACTGCATTTCTCTGCCTCCTTTAAAAGTAAAACTCCGGGCTTCCCTGGTTGCACAGTGGTTGAGAATCCATCTGCCAATGCAGGGGACACAGGTTCAAGTCCTGGTCCGGGAAGGTCCCACGTGCTGTGGAGCAGCTGAGCCTGTGTGCCACTACTACTGAGACTGCGCTCTAGAGCCCGCAAGCCACAACTACTGAGCCCACGTGCTGCAACTACTGAAGCCCACGTGCCTAGAGCCCATGCTCCGAGAGGCTACCACAGTGAGAAGCCCACGCACCGCAACAAAGAGTGGCCCCCACTCTCTGCAACTAGAGAAAGTCCGCGCGCAGCAACAAAGACCCAACGCAGCCAAAATTAAATAAATAAATAAATTTATTTTTTAAAAAAAGAGTAAAGCTCCTGGAAAGATTGTCTCTAGTCGCTGCCCCCAGTTCTCACCACATGCTCCCTGGAACCCACTCTAATCAGACATTCACTCTCCACTGCTTTTCAGAAACCGCTCTTGCCAAGATCAAGGACGACCTCCTCCTCTTTAAATCCAGCGGCTCCTTCTCAGCAGGGTCTGCCACAGCCAGTCACTGCCTCCTCCTGGAACAGTCTCCTTCTTCCTCCCTGGCTCCTTCTCAGCCTCTTTGCTGGAGCCCCTCCTCCCCTGCTCTCCTCCACGGTGCCCACAAGCTCCAGGCAGCTCTTCTCTCGGCCCCACACCCGCTCCTTGAGGATGTCAGTCTGAAATCACATGGCTTGAATCCCATCAATCTGTCATGCTGCTGGTGCCCACATTTATGTTACCTCTCACCGGACCTTTCCCATGAACTCCATTCCTAAATATTTGTTCTTTAACATTTCCACTTCCATGTTGAGCCGGCATCTCAAACCTAACAGATCCCCAGACTGACTCCTTATCTTCCCCTGCACCCTGCTCTGCCCCAGAATTCCTCACTCCAGTAACTCACAGTTCCACCCTTCCACTCGCTTAGGCCAAAATCCTAAAAGCCCCCTTTTCCTCACACCCCATATTTAACCCATCAGCAAATCCTGCTGGCTCTACTGTCAAAATACTGTTGTTTCCAGAATCTGACCCCTTCCTTCCCCCCTCCCTCCCTCCCTCCCTCCCTCCCTTTCTTTAGTTCCCCATCTGGGATCGAACCCGTGCTCCCTGCAGTGGAAGCGTGGAGTCTCAACCACTGGACCGCCAGGGAAGTCCCAGAATCTGACCATTCACCTCCGTCCACCCTTCTACCCCCTCATTTTGCTGTACACCTGAAATATTGTAAATCAACTATACTTCAGTTAAAAAAATGCTATTTATAAAATTTAAAAAAATATATGTATTCGGCAGGGAGGGGAGGGAGGCCCAAATTTTATGAGCTTCGGGTCCCAACCCTTTTTGGCTTCGTGGCATGCAGGATCTTAGTTCCCCAACCAGGGATCAAACCCGTGCCCCCTGCCGTGGAAGCATGGAGTCTTAACCACTGGACCGCCAGGGAAGTCCCTGGGTCCCAACCCTTTTTCATAAGTGCCAGCACTTACCACCATCTGAAGAATGATTTATTTTTTATTTGCTTTATTGTCTGTCTCCCCCACCTTAGATGAATGAATATCAATACCCAGATAACCACAGTTTTCAAGGTAATGAATTTTCTCTTCTTACATTCCCCAGCTCACTCCCACCACCCCACCCTATTGCACCAAGAATGTTAGCTCATTAAGGCTCCACTTTGAGCTGTAAGGACCTTGCATTCCCAGGGGAGCCAGGAATATGCTTAGAACACACAAATATATCATCATAACAATGAGCTGACATTTGCCTATTTCATTATAGTCATTAATCCAGCTTTTATATCTATGATCATTTGTGAAGTGGCCACTGCAGGTATTATTTTACCTACTTTATAGATGAAGAAACTGAGGTCTGGGGAGGTCCAGCCACCACCAGCCCAGCCTCCTGCATCTGTCTATACATGGCATGGCCTGCTGAGCTTTAGCTCTGTTTGGCCACAGAATAAAAACAAACAAAACCCCATTCCCACCACCGTATCACCATCTGATTTCTTCTGCAATATCCAGTCAGACCCTGACTAACCCCCTCCTCCGAGCACTTCAGCAGGAGGCGTGGGACTCATCTGGAGGTGGGCTGGGTAACCAGAGGGACAGACATTAGTTACTCCAAGAAGTTTCCCTCTTGGTGAGACTTGGATCGGGATGCTGTCGGGGCAGTGGACGTTGACTAAGAGAGACAAGCATCAGGTGGGTGGCCGGGTGTGATGGGTGAGGTGGTGGGCTGTCCCGGGGCCTTCCAGCCCCCTTGTGGTCTGCAAAGCAGCCTGCGACCCCCTGCCCAGCAATCTTCTCCAAGTAGTCCCCGCCCCCAACCCTACAGGTACTTCCTGAGCCCCTAGTAAATCAGAAGCGAGAAGAGCCCTAAGATGGCAAAACAGGCCAGTCTCCTTCCGGGCAAACCAGCTGGGCAGGTCTGCTGGTGCCAGGGTGGAGGTCGGAGGAGCAGAGCTAGCAAATGCCTGGGCCTATGAGAAGGCTCTGGGGAGAAGCCAGATACAATCTCACCTAGGTTTGATCCAGAGCTGGCTCTTAGGGTCTGGTGGCTCTGTAGATGGGTTTGAAGATGGCTGGTTTGGAGGCAGGATTTGATTGGATGTTATTCCTGGTGGTTAGAAGCAACCTGTCAACCATCCAGGAATGCTCACCGGAGAGGCCAGATATCAAAAACACCTGGGGAGCTTGTTACAAAAAATACAGGTCTGCCCCAGGCCTACCAAAGCAGAATCCCTAGGGAGGAGTTAGAGACCCATATCTTTTTCTTTAAAAGCCCTCTCAGGTAATTGTGACACTCAGAGGTTTGGAAATTATTACCTGGTCTTTAAAGAGAATGACTGTGGGGGCTTCCTGGTGGTCCAGTGGGTAAGACTCCGTGCTCCCTTGGGGCTTCCCTGGTGGCGCAGTGGTTGAGAGTCTGCCTGCCAATGCAGGGGACACGGGTTCGAGCCCTGGTCTGGGAAGATCCCACATGCCGCGGAGCAACTGGGCCCGTGAGCCACAACTACTGAGCCTGCGCGTCTGGAGCCTGTGCTCCGCAACAAGAGAGGCCGTGATAGTTAGTGGCCCGCGCACCGCGATGAAGAGTGGCCCCGCTTGCCACAACTAGAGAAAGCCCTCGCACAGAAGCGAAGACCCAACGCAGCCAAAAATAAATAAAATAAATAAATAAAGAAGCTTTCATTTAAAAAAAAAAAAAAAGACTCCGCGCTCCCAATGCAGGGAGTCCGGGTTCAATCCCTGGTTGGGGAACTAGACCCCTCATGCATGCCGCAACTAAGACTCGGTGCAGCCTAAATAAATAAATAAATAAATATTAAACAAAATAAAAAGAGAGAATGATTGTGGAACCTTCAACCTCGGAGTTGGCCACTTAGCTTTGTTTCCTTGGGAAAGTGACTTAACCTCTCTGAGCTTCATTTGCCTCATCTGGAAAATGGGGCTAATGATGTACCTCTTAGGGCTGCCATTGGAAATACTTGTTGTAGTCATGCTGAGCTCTAGGCTTGGGGCCTGGCACAGAGTATGTGCTCCCAGTGTTGGCTGCTATGATTGTCATTGCCGCTGAGATCCTCTGGGATTCTGGAGTGAACACGAGAGGCTGAGGGAGCTAAAGGCTAGGAGAGGATCTCCACCTGTTCAGAGTTCCTAATGCTGGGGATGAGAGGCTCTCTGGGAAGGGAGCGAAGCCTCCTGCTCAGAGGAATTAGGAGAGAGGCGCCAAGGCCAAACTCAAGGTAGAGGCCTCTAGGTCAGGGCCTTGGGCAGGTAAAATTCGAAGAAGCACAGTGAAGATTTGTGGCTAAGACCTTGGGCTTAAAGGCTCAGAGTTCTGGATTCAAGTTCTGACTTCCTTTATTAATGTATGACCTGGGTGAGACTCAAGAGTGGCTGATGGGCTTCCCTGGTGGCGCAGTGGTTGACAATCTGCCTGCTAATGCAGGGGACATGGGATCGAGCCCTGGTCTGGGAAGATCCCACATGCCGCGGAGCAACTGGGCCTGTAAGCCACAACTACTGAGCCTGCGCGTCTGGAGCCTGTGCCCCGCAACGGGAGGGGCCGGGATAATAAAAGGCTGGCGCACCGCGATGAAGAGCGGCCCCTGCACCGCGATGAAGAGTGGCCCCCCGCTTGCCGCAACTAGAGAAAGCCCTCGCACGAAACGAAGACCCAACACAGCCAAAAATAAATAAATAAATAAATAAATAAATAAATAAAGTAGCTATTAATTAAAAAAAAAAGAGAGAGGCTGAGCCTCAGCTGGGAGGAGGACAGCTCACCGTCAGCCAGGCTCTCGAGCCTGACGGCTCAGCTGCTTCTTGGAACTGTGACCTTGAGCAAGTTACTCCACCCCTCAGACCTCAGTTTGGAAATGGGGATACTCCACCTACCCACACTCTGGTTGGGAGGTGCCGGTGAGATACTGCCCATGAAGCACTCATCTCCCTGCTGACCCACAGGGTTTCAGAAATGTTAGTTATCTCCATCAACCCTTCTCTGGGGAAACCTTCGGCTTGTGACTGGTTTGAATGGTGGTCGTCACCTTTCACCTGGTGACAACACCTGACTTGACAGTACCCAGAGCTTTCATCACAGAGCCTCCAGGCGTCAAGGTTGCGGGCCCCTCAGGCACCACTCTTCCATAACAGACGGCCCCTGATCTGGCCTTCCTCCCCTCTGCAAATTGTTCTCTTCTTCTGAGCAAAGCTAAAGCGGGGTGTTATTTGGTGACACTGCCTCGATGAGGTCAGGCTGCCCGGAAACGACCCCTTTCTGCCCTCAGGGATGAGAATACAGGCTGTATTTCATTAGTGTTTTGAACTCTAGTATGTACCAAATGATGAATGTTTTGGAGTAAGGTTTACACTGGATGTGATCAAACAATGTTCCTGCACTCACAGTGTCAGTTGCCCTCGGTAGCCTGTTTCCTAGCACCATCAGGGCACGCCCTGACCAATGGCATGTGTCACTATGCACATCTCACAACCAGTTGGCTCCTTACTGCCCAGGGTGGTGGTTGGGGTCACTTCAGACTCTGGGAGAGGTGCTGCCATAGAGAACCCCCTCTTCTATGTGGGGCATTCTGAGGATCTTGTCTGTGGCCAGTGGCTTGGCAGGACCAGACCTTCCCAGGCAGGGCCCTCCCAGGGGCAGCTTCCCCCACAGCTGGGCGCATCTCTGAGCAGACACTGCCCCCTTGAGGCCTCTGCTTGCCATCACACCTGGGAGAGCTGACCTCACACAGAGGGAAATGGACCCAGATGATGCTTTCCAAGCATCCTCCAGGGGTGCCTTAAAATTGGCCCCAAATGCAAAAGTCTTTGGAGCACTGGCAGTGTATTCATTCTTAACTCGAGAACCTGGAATCTACCTTAGTGCCTTTTGTTGCCTTCCAGAAGAATGCAACTCTGGGCGATCATCAGAAAACAAGCGCATAGCCAAAGGAGGTCTGTAATTTGTAAAGAGGCAGGGGGATCTCCCTGACGGTCCAGTGGTTAGGGCTCTGTGCTCTCACTGCCGAGGGCCCGGGTTCGATCCCTGGTTGGGAAACTAGGATCCCACAAGCCGCGTGGCAAGGCGGAAAAAACAAAAAACCGTAAAGAGGCAGGGATTTTAGGGAACTAGTGAGAAGTGTCCTTGCTTTCTAGTAACATTTGGAATTACGGCTGGAATTAGGGTTGAGGATAAGGTTAGAGTTAAGCAAAATGACTAGTATAGAGTTAAAGAGGAAAAGATATCTTGCTATAAGTTTTTTTTAATATAAATTTATTTATTTATATTTATCTTTGGCTGCGTTGGGTCTTTGTTGCTGCGCGCAGGCTTTCTCTAGCTGCGGCGAGCGGGAGCTACTCTTTGTTGCGGTGCGCAGGCTTCTCATTGCGGTGGCTTCTCTTGTTGCGGAGCATGGGCTCTAGGTGCGTGGGCTCAGTAGTTGTGGCACGTGGGCTCAGTAGTTGTGGCTCATGGGCTCTAGAGCACAGGCTCAGTAGTTGCGGCATGTGGGCTCTGGGGTGTGCAGGCTTCAGTAGTTGTGGCTCGTGGGCTCTAGAGCGCAGGCTCAGTAGTTGTGGCACACGGGCTTAGCTGCTCCATGGTATGTGGGATCTTCCCGGATCATGGATTGAACCTGTGTCCCCTGCATTGGCAGGCGATTCTTAACCACTGCACCACCAGGGAAGCCCTCTTGCTATAAGATTTGAAATTAGCTACCAAAACGAGGTGGGAGAAATAAAGAAAATAAAAGAAAGGATGAATTAATTACAGGAAGGTCAACATTAACTAGCTAGATTGAGAACTAAGCGAATAAGAAGTGGTGGAGGTGTGGAGACGTGGTCCTACAACTGTGGTGCTGACGACAGTATAATAACATTGCATGCTGTACAGAGAAGTGGGAAAAAAAGGGGAAAACCACCAATAATCCTACCGTCTTAAATAAGCATTATCATGGTTCATTCCCTTTGTTTTTGTTTCCTACATGTCTGCTTTTAATGTCTTTATTGGATTTTTTTCAAATCATAAGAGTTAAATTATAGGGACTTCCCTGGTGGCACAGCGGTTAAGAATCCGCCTGCCAATGCAGGGGACACGGGTTCGAGCCCTGGTCCGGCAAGATCCCACAGGCCACGGAGCAACTAAGCCCGTGCACCACAACTACTGAGCCTGCGCTCTAGAGCCTGTGAGCCACAACTACTGAGCCCGCGTGCCACAACTACTGAAGCCCGCGTGCCACAACTACTGAAGCCCGCGCGCCTAGAGTCCGTGCTCTGCAACAAGAGAAGCCACCGCAATGAGAAGCCCGTGCACTGCTCACTGCAACTAGAGAAAGCCTGCATGCAGCAATGAAGACCCAACGCAGCCAAAAATAAATATAAATAAATTTATTAAAAAAAGAGTTAAATTATGAAACATGTAAGTTGTGGAAAGTAAAAACCACACCCATCTCAAAAAAAAAAAAAAAATTGGTCCAAAATGCAGAGTTGGGTTACAATTGTGTTTGGGAGAGGCTTCATTCCTAATCACTCTGCAACCAGAGTCCCTTGGAGTCCTGGCTCCACTAAGTTCTCGGCCTCTGGGCCTTTGTAAATAGTTTCCCCCCTGGAATACTACTCTCCCACGTTCTTGTCTGGCTGACTCTTTTTACTGCACAGGCTTCGATGTCTCTTCTCCCAGCATTTCCCCAATGTCCCAAATTGGTTAGGTGCCGCTTAAATGTGCTCCTGTAACCCCAGGACAGCCTTTATCATGTTGCACTGTCACTGCTTCTTACTTACTGCTGGCAGAGAAGCACTGTGTGGCAGAGACCCAGACACCGTGGCTCCCAGAGCTCCTCTTTCTGCGGACAGAGGCAAGACAAGCCAACTGTCTGCAATCTGCAACAGGACCAGAGCATGGGCCTGGGTCGCGCCATCCCCTGAGCAGGACGGGTTGCTGTCCAGCAATAAAGGGGAGCTGGACTGACATTCCCAGGTGTTGGGTCCCATCAAATCCCTGAAGCACTCTTTGGAGGTAGGTACTTGTGGCTGTGACAGCAGCTGGTCCCTATCAAATACCTGGGTGCTCACCCAGAGCAGTTTAGGCCACATGACTAGTTCTGGACCATTGTCTGTGAGAAGTGACGTCTGCCCATTTCGGGGTGAGTCAGTTCAGAGCTGACGTGTCTTCTCCACCTCTTTCCCCCGACTGTGGGTTCCAGCGGTGAAGCTCCAAAACGTAGGAGGGCTACCAGATCCTCATCAGACTTTGTGAAACAAAGGCACCTTTACTGCATTCAGCCAAGGAGGTTTGGGGGTTGTTGAGGCAACTAATGCTAATTGCCCTGATGCATACAGCACTACTATCATTTCTACTTATCGAGGCCAAGCCAGCTGCCCACGGTCACACAGCTTGTAAGCGGGCAGAGCTGGAACTCAAACCCAGGCCTGACTTGCATGGCTGGTTTTTAGAAACTAAACTTACTTCACCTCATGAAAGCCTGTCCCCAAACACTGCTATAACTTCTGAAATCTTATGAGAATGTCCAGCAGGGACAGGGCAGAGGGGCAGCGGGAGCAGTCAGAATACTTAGCAAGTCCGACGTGAGATCCTGCTGTTCTGGATTGCACTCAGCAGTTATAACACTCAAGTTGTACTTCTGCCAGTGATGGTTGTTCAGGATGAACAACACGTGGTGAAGAAATGACAACAGCTCACCCATGCTTGGCAGAGAATTACAGTTGGGGAGTGGAACCCTGATTCTATAGATCAGGGAAGAATTCCTCCCAATGTCACTATTTCACTCTCAGCTCTTACCCACTTGTTTCCCAGCCCAGAAAGGCAGTGTTGCACACCAGAAGCTTCAGAGTGAAGACTTGGGCTCAAATCCCTGCTCTGCCACTTACTGGCTGTGTGACCTCAGGCAAGTCACTGTGCCTCTCTGAGCCTCAATTTCCTCATCTGTAAAATGGGGATAGTAATACTAATTCCTCATAGGATGGATTGAAGCATTAGAGATAATGGATATAAGGCATTTAGTACAGTGCCTGGCACATGGAAGTTTGTTATAATCCAAGGCAGGCTCTCTTTTTCCAGGGTAGGATCAGGGGGCTATCAGAGGAGAGGGAATCAGCATACAGATTTGCACCAAAATCGCTCATATGTTTATTTACAAACAGGATACATATACACATACACAGGTGTCACTGGAACATTTCAGGAACCTCAGAGCTGGGATCTCCCCTTCTTTCTGCCCCCCTTCTTCTCTGGGCTCCCTCCTGACTCGGCTTGGGCTCTCTAGAAAAGGGTTTCTGACACTTTCTCACTGGAAAGCCTGTAGGTGCTCTGGTTGGGCTTTCACTGCTTCTCATGTCCACATCGGCCTGTCCCAGTGGGCCGTGGACAAGGGGCTGTGAGCTCAGTCATTCATGTCCAGGTCAAATTCTGGATACAACTCTTTGGTGGTGACACCTCGGATCACGGCTGAAAGGAAGGAAGGAAGGAAGGAAGGAAGGAAGAATGTCCAGTGGGAGAAGTGGGAGGGAAAATGGCCAAAGCCCTGGCCTACCCAGGACCCTCTCCAGCACTTTCTTCCTGCTCCCCTAGTTGGCCCAGATAACCCTCCTGCTACTCCTTCCAGGCTCCTCCACTGTGGGCCCTGTCTGGTCCCTCCAAACTAGACTCACTTAACCCTCACCCACATGAAGCAGCAGCAAGAGTCATGTGCTGAAAATGTAAGTTTACACTTACATTGTATCAGTGGCCAGCTGCAAACCCTGGCCCATGTGCGTGCCCTTGCCATTTGGTGATGCCCTTCCTCATGCCTCCTCACAGACTCTTCTCTCCTCCCAAGGGAAGGGGTCTCCTCAGAGGCCTGCCCTGACCACCCTGGCTCATCCCCCCCTGCCACCCTGTTCATACCTCAATATTTTCCATCTCTGTCTTTTGTTTCCTTCACTGCACTTAACACATTTTATAATTCATTTATTTGTGTTCCTTTACTTCTTGACCATTCCCCTCCCCCACCCCAACACCAAAACATAAGTCACATGAGAATGGAGACATTCAAGTGTCTGGTTTGGACTTCCCTGGTGGCTCAGTGGGTAAGACTCCGCGCTCCCAATGCAGGGGGCCGGGGTTCAATCCCTGGTCAGGGAACTAGATCCCACATGCATGCTGCAACTAAGAGTTCACATGCCACAACTAAGGAGCCCGCCTGCCGCAACTAAGACCTGGTGCAACCAAGTAAATAGATAAATAAATAAACATTAAAAAAAAAAAAAGTGTCGGGTTCACCAAAATGTCCCCATACCCTGTTGAGTAGCACAGAGTAGGTGCTCAGGAAATACTCACTGAATGAATGAAAAGAGGACACTCCGCCTGCTCCAGGTCCTACGACCTGGAAGGACAGGTCTCAAACTGGGTTCTCACAAGAGCTTATTCCCCTTGGCCTCTAGGCTACAGTCCCCTCACATTCCTTTCTTCTTGGGCCCTGATCATCCTCCACCACCTTCTGTTTTCTCCCTCCCCTCCTTTGAGACCCATTCCCCACTGACACACGGAGAAGCCCTTCCTGCCGTGGAATCCCGGATGCTGATGGGCAATTCTGCGACGAGAGCTGCAACTCAGGCAGCCAGCGGGCCGACAGCCCAGCTCTGAGCGCTGTCCCAAAGGGTCCCTGCTGGTTGAACATCAGCGTGCCCACCGATCCAAGCCAGGTGATGGAACCAAGGCCACCTACACATTTCCTCACCTCCAAGGTGGGCTGTCCCAGCCAGCTCAGACACACAGGTGCCTGTGTCTCAGCTCAGCCCTCTAGATAGTGAGACTGTGTTCCAGGAGGAACAAAATACCCCTTTAAGCCACAGAGTTCCCATTGCACTTTCTGCCTCTGTAGCATGTCGGCCACTTGAGGCGAGGCTGGGGTCTCCATTGGTCTGAGTAGGCCCCGGGGGACTGGGAACCCTAGTCCTCGGGCAGGCGGGTGAGCCCAGGCTCAAACCTGCCTGTAGCTCCAAAGCAGGCTCTATACCCGAGGGAAAAACCGCAGGCACTCAGGTAAGAGCTGTACAGTGGCTTCGCTAGGTGGCCAGGAAGGGGAGGGGCATTCAGGGAGCGTGGCAGCTGAGAATGGTAGGGGGGTTGGGTAAGTTTAGAAGGCCCAGGAGCAAAATCCCACCACCCCTGGGGCATGGGGACTCCCTCACCTAGTTTGCCTAGCAGCATCTGGCCTACATCCTTGATGTCATTATACTCGTGGAGCTGGGAGATGTGGTCCTCCAGTTCATCTACACTGTAGCCTCTGGGGTGAGAAATGGAGAGAGAGAGAGAGAGAATATCGTTGAGAAAGCCGATGAGGCTCCAAGGTTCAGAGAGTAACGAGGCATCTATTTAACAAATGTTCACTAAGGGCCTACTGGGTGCTTGGCATTGGGAACCAGGATAGTGATGCCAAGATAGACCCTGCTCTCATGAAGCTTAAGGTAGGGCAGGAGATCTGCCCACCCCCTCACTCCTGGCAAATTCTCCCTGTACTCTTAGGGAGGCATCCTCAGCCACGCTGGTACTATGTAACCCTGGTCACAGCCAAGGGATTCACAGATGGGCACATGAGTGGCTAATCAGATCCCCTCAAGTGTGACATGCACGTTCAAAGGCTGCTCAGTCTGCGCCATGTGGCTGGAGCAAAGGGCATGGGAAAACCCAGGAGTTGTGGAAGAGCCAGCTTCCCCTGGGCACTGAAAACCCCACCTGCAGAGGGAGGACAGAGCCCATGTGCAGACAGAAGCAGAGGCAGAGACCGTGGGCCCCAGAAGAGACTGGGAGAGCCATGGCTTTCCAGTTCCTAGTTCCCCTTATTCTCCTGGGAACTCCTGGCGCAGTCCTGTTTTTATGCTAAGCTAGGTTGCAGTTACTGGGCACTAGTTAAATGTTATCTAGAGAATCCCTGGCAGTCCAGTGGTTAGGACTCGGTGCTTTCACTGCCGTGGCCCAGGTTCAATCCCTGGTCGGGGAACTGAGATCCTGCAAGCTGCATGGCATGGCACGGCCAAAAAAAAAAAAAAAGTTATCTTAAGCACACTGAGGAACCCAAAGATACTTACTCAGATATTAATTGGGAGATTTCCTTGTCCAGCATGTCCTTCTTCTCCTTCAGCTTCTGAATGTCAAGGTGCAGAGAATCCTCGCTGGCCCCATCAGCCTGGCCAGACCTGGGAGACGGCCGCTGCGTGGCACAAAGAGTCGTAAGCCAGACTGACCAATTATCTACAATTCAGAACCTACACATTATCCCCCAATATCCACTCCCTGCTTCTGGTTGGTAACAGACACCCTCCACCCCAGAATAAGACTACATTTCCCAGCTTCCCTTGGAATTAGGTGTGGCCCTATAACTAAGTTCTGGCAAGTGGAACTTAATTAGAAATAGCATATGCTATGTCTGGGAACTGTCCTTCCAGGGAGAGGGCATGCCTTTCTCTAGCCTTCCTCTTTCCTACAAGCTGGAGGGTTGCTGGAGTTGAACGGTGTCTTGGATGATAGAGGCATGGGTTCCTGATGACTGTTTAAGCCACCATTATTTGGGGTTTTCTTTCACTCCCAGCCAAACCCAACTTTAACTAAAGGACCCATCCTGGTTCCCAATCTGACCCCAGAGAATCTACGTCAGGTCTACCTCTTGGATTCTCCTGTCAAGTCTATGATGTCACTGGCTTTATAATTGCATTGGGTAGCAAAACCCATCCCTGGGGCTACAGTTCATCTTTGTCCTTTCTGCGTCTAAAAGCTGTGAAGGCCAGTGCCTGGTACACTGCTAATTTTCAGGAAATGTTTGTTGGAGCAACTGTAATATAAGAGACCGAGGAAGACGTGGTTCTCATTCTTAGGACAGGGGATTTTAACCAGTCAGTCAACACATCGTGAGTAAACACTAGCTGCCAGGCACTGGCAAAGGCTCCAGCGGTTCAGCAATGGATAAGACATCAAGCCTGGCCCCCTGCCTTCATGGAACGTATAGCCTAGTCCCAGACATAGAACCCCCAACAATCATGCTCTTCCTCCAGAAATTTCCATTTAAAGCTCTGCTCACAGGTCACACGTCATCAGAAAGTCCTTTCCTGACCACCCCATTTAAATGGCCACACCTCAATCACTATCCTTTTGTCCTGAAGTTTTCTAACATCTATCATCACCTGACATATTGTATATTTCATTAATATTATTTTCACTGACGGCCTTATACCACTGGAGTGTAAACACCATGACGGCAGGGACTCTGTTTTATTCACTGCTGATTGCCTTGTGTCTACAACAGTACCTGGCACATAGTAAGCACTGTTTCGAATGAATTTGTCAAATGAATGAGTCAATGACAAATAACCAATCAACTAACTACCAGTCTGAAAAGTGCTTTGAAGTTGAAGTACAGTGTGCTAGGGGAGTGGCTAACAAAGCTATTGGCCTGAGCCCGAAGTGGGGCTAAGAATTCTCTGAGGAAGCTCAGCTTTAAAGGATGAGTAGGCATCAGTTTGGCAAAAAGCTGGAAGAAAAAGTATTCCAGACGGTGTATCCAAATGCCCTAAGGCAGGAGAGAGTACATGCGTTTGAGGGAAAGGGAGTAGTTTCCATGTGGGTGGAATGGGTGAGGGAGGGATAGTGGTGTGAAAAGAACAAAATCAACCAGCCACTTGTGGTGCTGTCAGGAAGGATGAGAGACAGAGCCCATTTGGAGAGCCTGGGGTACCACTGACAAAGTACAGGACGCTGTTTCTTCTCTGAAGCTTGGTGGGCAGGAGGAAAAGATGGGGAAGAACTGAGAAATGACCTAGAGTTTCTCAGCAGAATGAGGTCAGCTGGGGGAAGATCTTGAAGAGGACTGGGGGTGGGTCAGCTGCTGCTGGGGACGGAGAGGAGGACTTAGAGCAGCAGTGGGGTACAGGGTGGAGGGCAAGGAAGGGGGCACAAGCATACTCACAGGGGATCGGAAAGCCCCGCGGCAACTTTTGGAAGGTCCTGGTTGAGTCCTGTAGAGGAATCCGAGGGAAAAAGGCTGATTGGACCTAGAGGCCGCTTTGGGAGGAAAGGGGTACTGTGAGGGTGTGAGAGGAGGAACTGCTGTGAAGTACAGAGACCGGGACTGGATCCGGTTGGGAAGAGGGTAGATAATGCTCCCGGGATCGGGGTAGGGATCCTGGAGGAAGGAGAGATTCTGATGTGGAGCAGTGGAAGCGGGGGCGGGGGGGGGTGGTGGTCTCTGGAGGCGATCTCTGGGGAGAGGAAGTCTGGGGCAGAGCTACGGGGAGTCAGGAAAGTGACTGGGAAGAGATGTGCTTTCCCCCTGCTGTCCGCTCCTCGCCCACCTCCTCAGCCCTGGGGTCCGGGGTCCCCGACTCGGGGAGCTCTGCAGTGCCGGAGGGTCCAGGGCGCGTGCGGGAAAGCGGCCCCTCAGGTCCGCCCGGTATTCGCAATTCTCTGACGCACACCGAAGCGTCACAGAGCTAGCTATATAAGCCCGCTGCGAGGTCGGGCCCCGCCTTTCCCCGCCCAGATAGGCAAGGAGAGCGGCTGCGCACGCAGTCTTTATTAGGCCTTCCCCCGTCCCTCCTGGCTAGCTATGGTTTAGTCACGCCCCTTCCCCTTTCAACTTTCCCATCGACTAATGGGATTAGGGATTTGAGGCTACGCTCACACCGCTGCGGCCTAGTACCGCCCTGGTCCCTCCTTTTACGGCTTCGTCTCACAGCGGCGCGGTGGCTGCCGGAAGCAATTCCGCAGTGGTTGCCGGGATCTTGCTGATGTGGCCCCCCCTTCCCCCGCCCCGTCCCGGGATGTCGGAAGAAACCCGACAGAGCAAATTGGCTGCGGCCAAGAAAAAGGTAAAACGTGCGGGGTCGCGGCTCCTTGACCCAGCCCGAGACCCCTCCGACGGCCGGGTTATGGCCAGAGTCTGTGCTGCCTCCGAGGCACACGGGGCGAGCCTCTCGGCGCCCCTTGGCGCCCCCCCAAAAAGTATTCTCAGCCAGTCCCGCCCCCCGGCAGCCCAGCCCCCGCCCTCGCTCGTCACTCCTGGGTGACTTTGGGCCGGTGACCCCGGGGGCTTCCCGCACCAGGCTCGGCCCTCGCCTCCTGCCGCCCAGAACCGGACCTCTTGGGCTCCCTGGGCTCCCTAGGGTCCCGGTATCCAAGGACCTCGGTCCTGGCCTTGCGTTCCCCTCCCCCACCGCGAAACGGCGACTCGGGCATCGGTAGGGAGGAGTGAAATGTAGTTACGTCATAATCCCCCTCTGAACTGTCATTACCGCCACGAGCCCGGTGTTTGACCTTACGACCCAGTCCCCCTGTGTTTTCACATCCTTTCCGGTTTCTCTGGTCGCAGCACAAATTTCCAGCTTGAAGGGGACTCGGGACTATGGGACTTAGGTCCCACCTGGGTTTCAGGCTCCCTCACTCTAGACTGTACCCCATCCTTTGGTGTTGATAGCGTAAAAAGCCTACACTTCACCAGTGATCTCGAAACATTGACAATATCTCTGGGTGGCAGTGGGGAGAATGTGCTTTGCTTAGTTTGGTTTTCTCCCAGGTTTCTATCCAGAGAGACTTTCACAGTTTTAATCTGAATCTTCTACCTTACACTCTAATTCACTATGATTCTGAGACCAGAGTGCCCGTCATTCAGTGCTCCTTTGGAGTGAGATCTGCTTATCCTCTGTGGAACAGATCGCGTGAAACTGAACTTCACAGCTGGGAATCTTTCCCAAATCATCATCTCAACATGGGGTGCCCTGAGTGCCACAGGATAAACATGGGACTGGAGCATCAGTTTTGCTTGATTCTCTTGAGAGAGAAAAAGCCTTTTATATTAATGTGCTTAGGGATGACATTTGCATAGATTTGTAAGATTATAATAGACTTCTCTCCGAAATGGTGTTTGGGTTGTCCTCTTTCTGTTACGTTCCCAGATTCACTAGGGTTGTGTGCCTTCACTGCCTTCTGCCATTAGGATACACTGATGTAAAAGTTTGAGAAGCAGTGGTGTGCAGCTCTAACAGAGGTGTAAGAAAGGACCCTGATGTCTGATTAAATGTTTACTTTTCCACCTCTGCTTCTTGTAAACTGTAAAGTAGGATGTGAATATAGGGGGCTTCTAGTTCTCATGAGCCTCACTGCTTTTCCTTTTTGCAGTTAAGGGAGTATCAGCAGAAGAACAGCCCTGGTGTTCCTGCAGGAGCTAAGAAAAAAAGAAAGATCAAGAATGGCAGTAGCCCGGAGACAACCACTTCTGGTGGTTGTCCCTCGCCTGAGGATGTGAGTATTGCCACCTTCCGGGGATGGGGTGCTCAAGGGACAGCAGGAGAGGGTAGTGGTTAAGATTGTGGAAGAAATGTCAGATATTGGCTAAGAAGTTTGGGTTTGAATTCTACCTCTCCCTCTGTTGGGGATATGGTTTAGGGCAAATTGTTTAAGCTCGTTGGGTCTCTGGTTCCACACTGGTAAAACTGGGGTAATACTGTCTTACACTTTTGAAGTTTAAATGAGATTGTTGTTGTTTTTATAACAATCCCCTAATACAGGGCCTGGTGCAGGGTAAACGTTCAGTAAAGAGTAGTTGCTATTTGACTTACTGCTCTGGTGATCTTCCTCAGCCCCAGCCTCAGTGGGAAACCAGGCAGTGAGAACAGCCTCTTGTCCTCAGGCTCTCCATTTAGAGGCACCAACAGAACCCCAGGGTGTGGTGAGGAGAGTCCCAGGCCCTTGGATTAGGAGATCATCTGAGTTTCAAGGCCATCTTTGCCACCAGCTTGCTGGGTGATGTCAAGAAAATCACTTTGTCCCCTGGGCCTCAGTTTCCTCATCTGTAAGATGACACTGTTGGATCAGATCATTGTCTTTCAGACTTATTTTTTTAGCTGTAGCCCGCTTTGCTCGAGTGGACCCTTGTTCTGAAGTCTGGTTTTTAAAAGTCTGGGCCTGAGGGTCTAAGAAGCTATTAAGAGCTGCATTGTTCGCCTAAGGAGCTATGTGACTGCATTGTTCCAGGGACTTTTCCATCTGTTTACCTTGATTTCTGCCTCTGGCAAGGCAGCAAGTGGCTGTTTGGAAAATGGCACAGGCTGTGGTATTGATCCCTTTCTCTCTTCTCCAGCATTCCATTGCCCTGAACCCATCTCTTCTTCCTTCCCTGACTCTCTTGCCTCTCTAAGCCACTTTTCTCTTTCTCTCCCTGCCCTTGTTTTTCCCTTTTCGCCTCCTATAGATTCAGGACATTCTGAAGGTGCTGGTGTCCGACCTTAACCGCTCCAATGGGGTAGCGATCCCCCCATTGGACAAGTGGAAGGTGAGGCAGTGCCGAGACCCCCTCTCTGGCTTGCTCCCTCCCAGCTCTGCATGCCCTGAGGCTTCTCTGGTTTGGGGGATACTTTGCCTCTGGCTTATTTTATGTTGCTGTCATTAACCCTGGGCCTGTTCATGTCTGCTTTTTCACCTGCTTGGTTGATTGGGTTCCCCCCCGACCCCCCATCTTTTATCGTCTTGGAGAAGGTGGGATGCTCCTTGGAGGTTAAAGGTAACTTGGGAATAGCTTCCAGAGCAGGTGTGTGGGATTTGGGCTCTTTGAGCCTCCAGTTTGAATGTCCGTGGTGCTATCAAACTAGGAGAGGTTAAATAAAACCAAACCTTCAAGTCTTGGCCCCTGGGCATCTGACCCCAAAAGACCAATAGACCACAAAGTAGTTTGTGATTTTTTTTTTGAGTTGATCAGTTCATTTTGGTTTGGCAGTAGGGAATGTAGGGTTGAGAGAAAAGGAGTTTGCATTATAGTCACAAGGACTGAGGTTATTTTTTTCAATGAAACTATCTGTAAGGGGTGTGAGGTTAACCAAACACATGAGTGATCAGGACATTCTGCTCCTCTTCTCTTTTAAAAATTAACTGGACGTTTAACCGTATTCAGTGGGCCCTTGAAAGCAGAGGCATGTGGTAGGGGCTGTAGAAAACAGATGAAAGAAACATTTGGAATATGGCAACATTCCAAATGCTCGACAAGGCAGAGGTTGGTTCTAAATGGACTCGAGGCTGGAGGGGGTGGCATTTGAGGCCGGTTTGAAGATTAGAGGTGGGTAGCAGTCATCCACATTGAGAGTAGGGAAAATGGGAGTCCCAGGCAGAGGGTGTAATACAGGTAACAGCCAGGGTTATGAGCTCACAGAGAACTTTCCAGAAAGGCGGGGAGCCTGGGGTGCCCCTGGACTAGGAGATGACCTCCTCCAGACATGATGTTGGCACTTCCTCCTTAATTAACTTCCTCGGGGGACATCTGCCAGGCTAGAGGAGTAGGGCTGGAAGGGGGCCAGGTCCTGCTGGAGATGGGCAGGGGGAGAGGGCCTGGGACAGGGAACTGTTGGCTGGGGTTAGAGAGTCTTTCAATCATTAGGACTGCTCATGCCCAGTCGGTCGGGTCTGTCCAGGTGCTGTGACTCACCTTGTTGGCTCAGAGGAGATGCTGGGTGGCGCGGGGAGTGGAGTGCAGGCCTACAGGAGTCCCGAAGCTGTGCATCTGTACTCTTGTTCCAAGGCCCTGGGCCCGCATCCTTCTGCCGTCCTGGAAATGAAGACCCAGATCCCCATATTCCCTTCTTGTCGTTCTAAAATCCTCTCTATATCAATAACTGTTTCTCACTTAAGTTTTCTGCTCTAGTAGTGCAGGCCTGTGATTGCAGTATCCTGGGCAGAGCTGATGGCATTTCCAGAACTGAGGACTAATGGATAGAAAAAAAAAGGTTTTTTTTAATGGAATGGGACATTGGAGGGGAGTGGGCAATGTTTTTAAAATTCCATACTTAGCTATATGACTCAAAATTATGAAGTAACTTGGTTGCTCACAAGATAGTCATATTAAGTATATTTAAGTCCTCAGAAAAAGACTTTTTTCCCCTTCTGAGCTTTCTTGTTTCTAATGCTAGGGATCCGTGGGCACCCAAGAGGCCAGGAGGGACCCAGGGCTCGCCAGGGCCCGTGGCTAAGAGTGTGCTCCCCTCCCCCGAAGTCTCATGCCTAGCCAGCTGCTGAACCCCTGCTCTTACCTATTAGATTCAGTAGGCCAGGTTGACAAGGCAACACCAGGTTCTGGCATCAAAGGTCACAGTGGGGACAGTCACCAAGCAAACAGCTTGATTCATCTTTAGCTCCCCAGGCTCTGCGGTGCTTGCTCTAAGGAGAGCAGTAGATTTGGGTTTTCAGAGGCCAGGGCTGAGGCTCCAGAGAACAGGCAGCCCTTTCCCCCAAGAGAGGTGCAGCCTCTTCCTTCCAGACTCAGCTTCGTTGGCCGGGCCTTGGCTCCCCGGTGCTCTTCCCTCGTCAAGCTTTGGCTTATCGGCCCTCTTCCCCATCTCACCTATTGAACATTAGATCCCTCGAGCCAGAGGCTTGGACTAAGTGTCAGGCCTGAGCCTGGAGAGAGGCCGAGTGGGGCTCTGGTCAAGCAAGTGGATCCATTTGGGCCAAGAGAGAACTTCTCCATGGCTCCTGGCCCTCAATCCCACGATTGTTCTCCAGGATGACAAGAGTCAAAGGGTAGACGTCTTACCTCTGGTTTCTCAGCTGTTTCTTGGTTGGGTAGGTGTTTTGGAGCCAGGAGGTTGGGATGGGTGGTGGCCATGGTTTTCTTTTTATCTCTAAGAGCAGGGAGAGCCTTCTCGTTGGGCAGCTTCTTTCCCAGAAAAGGCCTGAGTCATGGAGACACACCAGGAGTTGCAGGAAGGAGGGAAGGAAGGAAGGGAGAACAAGAAGAAAGAGGCAGATCGCTCTGCTCCTTCATCACTGCCACCCTCTGCCCAGCGTGGGGCCCCGGGAGAGGGGCCCTCTGGGCACAGACTGGCTTTCTGGAAGAGCAGGGCCTGCTTCTCCCTGACTTGGCACACCTTCCTTCCACCTGCTGTAGCTGCCGTAGGTCAGCCAGGGAGCTGAGCTCCAGGGAGAACAAGGCCCTCGTGTTCTCGAAGGAGGCTGTGCAGCCCCGGAAGGCTGCAGACCGGCCCGAGGTCTGTGCGAGCCGTAGCCACCCCCCAGAGTGGCTCCCAGCATGCGTGACTGTCACTCTGACTGCAGCAACACTTGTCCTACCCGCTCTGCACCCCTGCGTTCATGGCAGTGAGGCGACTTTTGCCCTGCCTGTCCCCCTAACCCCCTGCTCTGTTCTGTGACAGGCGCCCAAAGACCGCGCCGCTCCTGTTACACCGTCTGCTGATGACACCGTGTCACCTGGCGGTGTCCCTTCCCCCTGTGCTAGTCCCCCCCGTGTCACTAGCATGGCATCAACTCAGGTTTGTGCCTCTTCCCCCTTGGCCTGCTGCCCCACGCTATGCTCACCCCCTCCTCCTCCACCTACCGTGGAGCCTCTTCCCCTTTCTTCAGGTAGCTTGGCTCCTAGAGCGAGGCGCCCTTCCTGAGGACTGGGGTGGGGGAGGCACCACACCAGGAGAAAGCAGGTTCTCCTTACGGTGCGGGCGGACGGAAAGCGGTTGGAATGAGCTTGGCGCCCGTGGGTGGTTCTTACTGGAAACTGAATGACCGATTCATACGTTTCTTTCCAAACAGAACCGTGATGCTGACCGTGATCCTAGTCCCATTGATGAAAGCACGTGAGTGTCTCCCACGGGGCCAGCGGTCCCTAGGCCACTGCCCATGACCCCCTCTTTCCCATCGAGCCTCCTGCACCCCTGACTGCTGTGTTCATCCCCAGATCTTTCTCATCCACCGAGAGCCTGCGACAGCTATCTCAGCAGCTCAACGGTCTTGTGTCCGAGGTACCACCCCCAAAATTGGAGCCCGGAGTGGGCTATAGAGGGAAGGAAAATATGACGGAAAGAAACCGAGGCAGAGTTTCCCAAGAGGAAGGGGAGGTCCTGGGACCAGGCAGCTTGGCTGGATAATGTTTAGCTAGTCATTACTTCTCTGAGTCTCCTCTTTGACGCTGTCCAAATGAAGGGGTTGGACCATGAGATTGGTTACATCATTTTATCCTGCAGATGAGAGCTGCTTGGGAGGTGGGGGACAAGGGGGAATTAAGAATGAAGAGAAGTTGGCACAGGGAGGGGTTAAGGGGGTGTGGCAAGTTAGGCAGAAAAGGAAATGTTGCCAGTTGATGGGGAAGATGTTGGAGGGCTTAGGCCTTGAGGGGGATAGATCACGTTTCCATGTGAACCCTTTCATCTCTCCTAGTCTCCATCTTACATCAACGGGGAGGATCTAGCATCCTGTACTGACATAAAGAATCTGGAGGTAAGGGGGCCTGCACCATGGCCCAGTGACCCTGCAGGCCAGCCACCACCTGCCCCCACCTCCCTCCTCCCACAGCGGGGGCTGGGTGCCCCACTGCCAGCTGAGACAGCCCAGACACCCCCCAACCCTAATGATTGCTCTCTCTACCTCTCTCCCCCGCCTCCTCCAACTCCTCCTCCTCCTCCTCTCTGCATGCGCCTCAGAGCCGGTACCAAGAACTATCAGTAGCCCTGGACTCCAGCAATCTAACAAACACACAACTCAGTAGCAAGATAGAGCAATTGGTAAGAGTCCAGTGTTGTCCCCAGATTCCACGCTGCCAATCTGGGGCCCCAGTCTCACCTTGGGGCTCTGAAGAAAGGGGCTGGGGACCCCTGGTGCTGGGGTGCCGGGGGGCCTAGGTCTCAGCTGGAGGGACCCCGGAGCACGGCATGCAGCATGGCTGTCTCTGTGGCTGCCCTCTTTGCCTACTCTGTTCTCCAGAGACCCCTGCTTGAGTCCTCCCCACGCTTGCCCTGGGTCTGTTGCCTGTAGGGGGAGCACTAGCTTGACTGGTGTGTCCCAGCCCTGACTCAGCCCCTGATTTGTTCCGACTTTGACCTTGGACAAGTCAACTGTCCTCTCTGGGCTTTAGTTTCCTGAGGAGGTAGAATTAGAGGGTGTCCAAGGTCCCTTTAAGCTCAAAAAATCAAAGATTTAAAGGTCCTTTTCGTTCCCATATCTGTGCTCTTAAGAACAGAACCTGGCCTGCAGTGTGTGCTCAGGAAACATTCCTTGAGTGAATGCCCCCTTCCAGATCGTGAGCTGGCAGAGGGTGGTCTGACCTTCTCAGACTCCATTTCTAGAGGTTTATGTCATTGTCCCTTCAAGGGAATCAGATCCAGACTCTCGCTACTGTAGCCGTGAGCAAAACTTCCCAAGACCCAAAGTCTCTTAGCTTGAGAAGCGTTCGTCCGTTCATGTCCCCATGAACTCTCCCTTTCTAACCCATTCCTGGCCCCTGACCGTCCCTCCTCCTTGGTCTGAGGATCGTGGGAACGGGGGACAATCTCAGTCACCTTCCTATGACTCTCCCCACAGAAACAAGAGAACCAGGAAACTTTGGATCGACTGGAAAAAGTAACGTGATTTCTTTGTCTGCTCCTCCCGTGGCTGATGGGTTTGGGGGAGGATTCAGATGTAGAGGCCCATTCTCCTCTTGCCTGCTGGCAGCCTGGAGAAAGAGGGGGCCTACCCCCTGCCCCTCCCCGCCCGTCCCCTACTCCCGGGGTGGCTGATTATCTGTTCTCATCGGTGGGCCTGTCCTGGGCCAGTGATGACATTCTGGGGGCTATATCCTTTGCTGTTTCACCTCTGCCTACCAGTAAGAGCTGTTTCTTCTCTTTTCCTGCAGGAGAAGAAGGAATTTGCGAAGAAGCTCGTGAAGGAACAAGGGGCTCTGAGAGAACAGCTGCAGGTGAGTGGGCTGAACCAGGGTCCCTCATGGCCCCCAGGAAACATTGCTTTTGTGCTTTTAGCACTTGTTTGGCCTTTCTCCCAAAGGTCCACATTCAGACCATAGGCATTCTGGTGTCCGAGAAGACGGAATTACAGACAGCTCTGGCTCACACCCAACAGGCAGCCAGGCAGAGAGCAGGTGGGAATCTAGGCACCCTTTCACCCCTCGGCCGGGCACACTGGCTGGCCTTCAGCGGGATTCCTTCTTTGGGCTTCCCTTCTCATGCTGTCATTTCAGGGGAGTCGGAGGACCTTGCTCATCGCCTGCAGTCGTCCAGGCAGCGTGTGGGAGAGCTGGAACGGACGCTGTCTGCCGTCTCCACGCAGCAGAAGCAGGCCGATAGGGTGAGCCCAGCAGTCTGCCCATCCGCTGGAGGTGGTGTGTGTGTGGGGTGAGCCTAAAGGTCCCTTCGGCAGGATGGAGTGACTTGCTCCCCAGAAAGCAGCACTGGCCGTTTCTTGCTGCTTTAAAGTTGTGTGATTGTGAGAAGCAACCCGGGCGTGAGTTGGTTGCCATGGCGAGTTATTGGGGGAGTGGGGAGTACTGTCTAGAGCGAGCGCTGGATGCAGAGCCCAGAGCCAGAGCGCCAGCCTTGCCCTTTACTGGCTGTGGGCTCTGGCCCAAGTGCTAGGTGTTCGGGCTGTGAAGGTTCAGAACAGTATTTTTAGTCCGTTACCACACTAAGAGAGAGAAGTACGTGTGTGAAATATATATAAGACAGGTCGGAAAGGATTCATAAAAACCCAGGGGAGAGGAACAGGATGGCTGAGAGAAATGTCACTTTGGTACCTTCTGAGTTAGGGGCTATGTGAGTGTATCATCCATTCAAAAAATGAACAAGAGATTACAATACAATTTAATCCCCCCATCACATCTGTGCTCGCACCCCGGGGAGAGAACGTGGTTCAAGAATCCCAGCTCTAAGTGATGTTAGGCGAGCCACTTAACCTCTAATGCTCCGTGTTGTTCACCCGTAAAATGGAGATAGTAATAGTAACTGCCTCCCAGGGTGCTTGTGAGTTTGAAACGGGAATGTTGGCTGAGAGAGTGTTCAGGAAAGGTTCAGACGTGGGGCTGATAACAGTGAGAATGATGGCAGGGCAGTGTTATCTGCTGTCCCCGGGCCTCCCCCGGGTTAGAGCTCTCCGCCTGCCTTTTCCACCCTTCCCGAGTTCTTATTAAAACCAAATGAGAACATGAGCTTGGAAGTGCTTTGAAAAAATATAAAGCCTGACACCAGGTGAGGCCGTGTTGCTGGGAGTCGTTCCTGTTGCTGCTGTCTGTCTGCATCTTCCACCTCCCTTCTCCTGACCTCGCCTCTCTGTGTTTGCAGTACAACAAAGAATTAACCAAAGAGCGAGATGCCCTCAGACTGCAGTTATACAAGAACAAGTAGGATGGGGATAGTGGGGGAGGGCTGGGAGGTGGGGGGGAGCCAAGGGAGCGGGGTGAGGAGCTGGTACAGGTTTGCATGCGTGCAGAGCCAGGCTCTGCTGTCCCAGCTGTGCCACCGACTCCTGCTGTGGCCTCAGGCAACTCATGTCCTCTCTGTGGCCTGCCACTTGTGACTCTTGATCCTGGGGTCCCTTCCAAAGAGACTGTTTTGTGGTTCTGCGGCAAAGGTAGTGGGCTGGTCACCGGAGCGACCCTTTCTGTTCTTTACTCACGTCTCCCTCCACTACCGCCGGTCACAGCAAAAGCAACGAAGACCTGAAGCAGCAGACCTCGGAGCTGGAGGAGAAGCTGCGGGTCATGGCGAAAGAGAAGGCGGCCATGCAGCTGGGGATGGAGGAGCTGCAGAAGAAGATGGAGATGTCCGAGCTGCTGCTGCAGCAGGTGGGGCTGGAGCCCCAGGGAGTGCGGGCCCCACCTGGCGGGGCCAGGGCTTCTTAGGGTCATTGTGGGTGGCCTCCGGCCAGGAGCCAGAAAATTTGGATCCTTGTTCTGGTCCTGCCTTAGACTCCTCTAGAGATAGGAGAAAAATTGGGGCCTTGCCCAGACCTCTGGAATCAGAATCTCAGGGATAGGCCTTTTTAATTTTTATTTTTAAAGCATCCTGGTTGAAAACCATTGTTTTATGGATGACAGTTATAAGGCTAGCGCATGAGTCCGCTCCCTTCCTCTCGGGGCCAAGCCTCCAGGTAGACAGGGTGCTCAAGTCTCAGAGAGCCTCCTCTTTAGTTTTCCTGCGTGCACAGTGATTCTCTGCCTTTCTGCCATCAGTAAGGGTGTGGTTAAAGTATGCCATGTTCATATATTGGACTACTGTGTAACCATTACAAAAATTAAGTATATCTTGTTTGCAGCAAAGTGAAATTAAATTGCAGAACCGTATATGATACCACCCTGTGACAGCACAACTGCACTGTGCATTAATTAAACATGTTTGCATATGTGTGGAAAAGGGTCCAGAAGGATACACACTGGATTGGGGTGGTTGGGGAGCAATGAGTATTTAGTAAAAATAAAGCCTGTGGACCTGGTTCTAATAGCATGAGGACAACCTTGAGTTGTACATTGACCTTTTGGGGGGCATTGCATGGAACAGCCTGGGCTTCCCAGATCCAACCTCATTTTTCACCATCCAGTTTTCTAGTCAACCTACCCCTGACAGCAGCCAGCAGTTACAGCAGGCCCTGGAAGAGCAGGCACAGCTGGAGACCCACGTGGAGCAGGTGAGATTGTGCAGAGAGGGGGGTGCGGGAGGAGGATGACCCCAGGTGACCGGGAGCAGGCGAGGCCCCATGACAGCCCGTGGTAACTTCTGTGCCCACTCTCGCAGCTGAAGGATTCTCTGAAGCAGCTGCAGGCAGAGAGAGACCAGTATGTGGTGAATATGAAAGAAGAGAATGCCGTTTGGCAGCAGAAGATGCAGCAGATGCTGGAGCAGGTGAGAGGTGACCTTCCACCCCGCTCCTTAGACAGGTCACTTGGTCTTCCTGGGCATCTGTGAAATAGGAATCACGTCACTTGCTGTGTGCAGCCAGAGGTGGAAGGGTGTATCTAGAGGGCGGGGGTGGAGAGGGAGGTGGTTGCCCGGCCTTGACCCCCACTGCCTCCCTCTTTGTGCTCTCCCCCCACCCCCCCACCCATGCTTTGGGCAGATGGGCAAGTTGAGGGAAGAAAAAGAGTGCAGCATGAGTCAGGTGCAGGAGCTGGAGACCAGTTTGGCCAAACTGAGGACCAAGATCGGTAAGCCGGGGCCAGGGGATCTGGGAGCAGGTTTGGTGTCGGGGCTGGTGAGGGCGGCTGAGAATGGAGGTTAGTGGGTGGAAGGGCACCGTGGCCAAAGGAAAGAGGTCTGTCCCAGGAGTTGGCAAGTCTTGCAATTTCCCTGAGCCTCAGGGTCCCCATCTGCAAAAAAAGGGGTGAAGTGCCCACTGTTGTCTTGAGCATAAAGATGTAAGGAACTCTGTTTGAACGTGTGTTGAAAGATTGAGCCAGGAAGCCAAGATTTGGGGCAAGGAGGCTGAATCAGAAGCTGTGGACCAAGAAGAGGGTGTTTTGGAGGGACTTCCCTGGCGGTCCAGTGGTTGAGGCTCTGTGCTTCCGCTGCATGGGGGCACGGGTTCGATCCCGGTTTTTGGAGACTGCAGAGGCGAGAGGCCCTGACGGTGTGCTCCCTTTCTCAGCTGTGCCTCCGCCTCAGGAGCCCCCAGCCGGGCCCTCGGAGGTAGAACAACGGCTGCAGGCGGAGGCCGAACAGCTACAGAAGGAACTGCAGAGCCTGGCACAGCAGCTGCAGACGCAGGTGAAGGACAACGAAAGTCTGAGTCGCCTGAACCAGGAGCAGGAGCAGCGGCTGCTGGAGCTGGAGCAGGCAGCCAGGTGCTGGGAGGAGCAGGCAGAGGAGCGCAAGCAGATTCTGGAGAGCATGCAGAGCGACCGCACCACCATCAGCCGCGCGCTCTCCCAGAACCGCGAGCTCAAGGAGCAGCTGGCTGAACTGCAGAACGGATTCGTCAGGCTGGTGCGCAGCCCTACCCGGCCAGCCTGCCCTCCTCCCTGGCCAAGTCCTTTGGGGCGGGGTGAGGCACTTAACCTGTCTGGGGCCTTGGTTTTCCCACCTGTAAAATGGGTGATATGGACCTTTTGTGAAATGGTACCCACGAAGGCACGCTGTGAGCCGGAGAGCCCTGCTCGGAGGGTTGTGGGGGAAAGGGGCAGACTTTCCTACCTGCCTCCACCCTTCCCTGAGCTGTGGGAGGCGGACACCAAGTTCTGGGGTCTCCAGCTGCATTGGGTGGCGGCTGATTGCTTCTCTCTGTGCAGTCCAATGAGAACATGGAGACAACCAGCACGCTGCAGTCGGAGCAGCACATCAAGAAGGAGCTGGCCAAGAAGCTGGGCCAGCTGCAGGAGAAGCTAGGAGAGCTGAAGGAGACGGTAACCGCTGCCCCAGTGGAAGGGCTAGGAGACAGGCATCAGCCTCTGGGGAGTGAGGGACCTGGGGCCAGGACAGGTGACCCCAGAGTCCTTCAGAGCCTGTGACTGCTTGTTGCCCCCTGGCCTCTGACTTTCAGAGTTGAGTAGCCCTGGGCCATAGGTCGTTGTCCCCGCTAGAGGCATCGAGCCCCTAATTAGAGGGGAAGAGAGGGTGTACGGTGGCCAGCTCCTTGGGTTCAGCCCTGGATTCAGCCCTCGCATCTCTAAGCCTCAGTTTCCTTATCTTAAAAGGTTAGCGGGACTTCCCTGGCGGTCCAGTGGTTGAGACTCCGCTGCAGGTGGTGCGGGTTAGATCCCTGGTCGGGGAACTAAGATCCTGCATGATGGTGTGGAGCTGCCAAAAAAATAGAAAAAAAAAAAAAAAGGGTTATTATTTTCCTCCTAGAGGTGTTGGAGATTAGAGAATCATGCATGTAAAGCCTTAGGCATTCAGTGTGCACCTCACAGATGTTGGCTGGAGCTCTGCTTTTCCACCCGTCTGCGGCCTCAAGTTAAGATAGAAAGAAGCTTGTTATGAGGGCTGGGTGAAGGCGGCATGGGGCTCTGGGCAGCCAGCAGAGCCTCGCGGTGCCTGCCTCAGGCAGAGGGGTCTGTGCCCAACCTCCCCAGTCTCTGGGCTCAGACTGCGGAAGCAAGCCACCGCCTGCCCTCACCCCCAGGGTCTTCCCGCAGGTGGAGGTGAAGAGCCAGGAGGCTCAGGATCTGCAGCGGCAGCGGGACCAGTACCTGAGCCACCTGCAGCAGTACGTGGCAGCCTATCAGCAGCTGGCCTCTGAGAAGGAGGTGCTGCAGAAGCAGGCGCTGCTGCAGACCCAGCTCGTGGACCAGCTGCAGCACGAGGAAGTCCAGGGCAAGGTGGCGGTCCAGATGGCCCACCAGGAGTTACAGGAGACCCAGGTGAGGGCGTCGGAGTGCTGGGCCCCTGACGGGGAAAGCCTGCAACCTGTGTCCCTCCTCACTTTCTTTCCTGGCCCCTTAGGAGCGCCTGGAAGCAGCCAACCAGCAGAACCAGCAGCTACAAGCCCAGCTGAACCTCATGGCTGTGCCTGGGGAAGGTAAGTAGGACGGCCCGGAGGGAGAACACCCAGCCTGAGGAGCAGGGGGACGTGTAGCAGCGTGGAACTGAGTTAGGAGAGACCTTTAGGACAGCGAATCCTCTTCCTGCAGCGAGTGAGGTGCGGGGCAGAGCTGGGCCGCACGCTCTCTTCCCGGCCTGCTCCACCTGCCTTGTCGGGTTGTCTCAGGACCCTCCATCTGTCCCCAGCAGGAGACGGACTGGACGGTGAGGAGAAGGAGGAGGAGGCTCCCCGGCCGAAGCTGAGCGTGCCGGAGGAGCTCGATAGCCGAGAGCTGCTGGTGAGCCGACCTCTCCGTTCCTTGCCTGTCTTGCTTCCCACCTCCCTCTGTGGTTCCGCTCTGACGCTCTTTGCGGTTTCCCTCCTTCGGACTTCTCTGGACCCCCAAGCTCGCCTGGGAGCCATAGTCAGATGCCATGTCATCCTTGAACCACAGGCCTGCCCACTAAGACCCCGAGACGGGGAGCATCTCTCTGCCCCCCGCCCCTCGCTGGTCCTGAGTATCCCGCACAAAAGCATGCGCACACCTCTTGCCCGCAGGTGGCATTTTTTAACTCGGCCTTAG
This sequence comes from Balaenoptera musculus, assembly GCF_009873245.2. Lineage (NCBI taxonomy): Eukaryota > Metazoa > Chordata > Mammalia > Artiodactyla > Balaenopteridae > Balaenoptera > Balaenoptera musculus. The sequence continues at coordinate 108,805,793 of NC_045790.1, read as the reverse complement.
CCAGTGCTGAGGAAGAGCAGGCCCGGCTGCGCGGGCAGCTGAAGGAGGAAAAGCTGCGCTGCCGGCGCCTGGCTCACCTGGCAGCCCCGGCCCAGGACGGGGCGGAGAAGGAGGCCCCGGCCTCCGGGATCGGGGCGGACAGTGTGCCTGCGGAGACCCACCAGGCCCTCCAGGTGGCCATGGACAAGCTGCAGGTGAGTGAGTTGCCCCCAGTGGGGTCCAGGAAGGGTGGGGGCCTGCGGTCATGTCGCTGCCGAGCCCTGACCCTGCTGTTCTGGCTTCAGGGCCGTTTTACAGCGCTCATGCAGGAGAAAGTGGATCTGAAGGAGCGGGTAGAGGAGCTGGAGCATCGCTGTATCCAGCTGTCCGGAGAGACAGACACTATTGGTGAGTGGGGAGGCTAGGGCCCGGGGTGGGGGGCCGCGGGCTGGATCAGGGCAGCGCCGCACCTGAGCCCTGTTGGCCCTCCCCGCTCCCCGCAGGAGAGTACATCGCCCTTTATCAGAGTCAGAGGGCGGTGCTGAAGGCGCGGCACCAGGAGAAGGAGGAGTACATCAGCCGCCTGGCTCAGGACAAGGAGGAAATGAAGGTAGGGGTCCTTGTGACCATCTCTGCGGGCGGGGGTGGGGTGGGGTGCGGGTGCTGAGCGCCTCTCCCTCCAGGTGAAGCTGCTGGAGCTCCGGGAACTGGTATTACGCCTGGTGGGCGAGCGAAATGAATGGTATGGCAAGTTCCTGGCTGCCCAGAACCCTGCTGGTGAGCCCACTACAGCGCCCCCAGCCCCCCAGGAGCCCGGTGCTGCTGACAAGGGTGGTGAGTAGCGCCCTCGGGGAGGACCGGCGGGCGGGCAGGGGAGAGCTGGCACACCACTCCGAGCCCTGCCTCTCTCTCTACAAAGGTCTCCGTGAGGTGAGCCTCGAGGACAACGTGGACCCCACCCAGGGGGAAGCCCTGCGGGGCCAGACAACCCCTGAGAACCCCACTGCGCAGCAGATCATGCAACTGCTGCGCGAGATCCAGAACCCCCAGGAGCGCTCAGTCTTGGGCAGCAACCCCTGCATCCCCTTCTTCTACCAGGCTGACGAGAACGATGAAGTGAAGATCATGGTGGTCTAACTGCCCGACACTAGCGGGCAAAGACCAGAGACCTGGGGCCGGGGGCGCTCTGCCCTTACCCGTACCTGCTGCCCCGTCCCTCCTTCCTGGCACCCCTTCATCCCTAAAAAAACCCCTGAAAAGGGGTATAGCCCCCTGTCTAATGGGGGGAGACAAATAGGTGCAGACCCCTTGCCATCTTGGCCAGGGCTGTGTCTTGATCTCTGGGCTGTTAATAGTTCCAGAAAAACGAAGAGCCGGAGGCTCAATAAAGGTTGTTTATTTAAGAGGCTGCCGTTCTTGGGGAGCAGGGGCTCCCTGCTCGTCTCGTCACCACCACCAAGCAGTCCTGCATTCAGAGGGGCTCATGCATCCTCTATTCAGAGGCACTTTGGGGCACAAAGTCTCGCCCAGCCAGACAACTGGGCAGCACTCTCACAGGCCTTGGGCAGGTTGGGCAAACCGAGGCCAGGCAAGGACATAAGCTGGTGGCGGGGTGGCGGGGTGGCGGGGTGGGCTCCCTCCCAGTGTTTATACTGTAACTGTGTAACATTTTGTATATTCTGGAGGTAGGGAAGCCCCCCTGTATCACAGTGGAGGTTGGCGCTGGTAAATGGGGAGGACCTTCTATTAAATATTTGGGGCTGGGGAAAATTATTTATTGATAGTGTAGGACGGAGAGAGAAGGTGGAGGCGGGGACGGGTTTTTGCCCGGGTGATTCGACTCCTGTTTCACTTGTTTCACTTTTTATTTCAGAATAAATGAATTTAGCCATACTGCTTGTCCTTGCGTGTTGCTTTTTCTTCCGTCACTGGGTCCTGTGCCGTAAGCACTGAACAGGGAGCGGCTCCTGCCAGCAGAGGGCAAGCTTCTGGTTGTGCTGGTCCCCAGTGTGTCTGAGCACATCCAACCAGGCTGTTAGAGATCTTCCAAGGCCTGTCACCTGCATGCTGCCTGGTGAAGACTGGGGGTTCCCAGGGGGACTGCCGCGGGGCTCTCGGGGCAGTCTTGCCTTAATGGCGGAGAGACTCAGAAGTCAGATCTAATCCCAGGGAGGGAAAGCAGGGTGCCACAGCACCCTGAGTGCTGACTTCTGGTCCAGGTGTTTTCCATTCCATCCCCCTGCCCCTCTGCTGGCCTGTCCTACGTGTCCTTCCACAGTGCCTGCCTGGCCAGCACCTCACAGTCCTCCCTCCGGGCCCCCTAGTGGCCAGAGCAGGTTTCACAGGACGAGGATCCGCTGACTCCAGGTGCTTTCCCAGGAGGCCTCGGAAAGGATGGGGCTTTTTTCTCCACATCTTACAGCACCCTAGCAATAGCTGGGCCCTTCCCCATCCCTCACCCCAATGTTTAAACCTTTACCTCTCCCTGAGCGCCACAGAGAACACAGGCCACAGAGGACACGCTGTTCCCCATCATCCAGAAATGGGTTTTATTCTCAGCCAAGAGACAGCAAGACTGGTAGTGGTCAGAGAACCACACAGCTGCCAGTACAGCACCCCCGTGTTCGAGGGGGGGGGTAGGGACGGGAGGGTGGCAGAGGGGGGCTGGCTGTCCACAGGCTGGGTACGACAGGGGGGCTCATCGGAGGTGGCACGCTTTGGAGGGGGTTGTCAGGGTGACAGCGTTCCTGTGTAGTTGGGCCACAAGACTCCTCAAGGACAGCATGGTGATTGAATCCCGACACTAGAGGTGAGGTTTGGCCATATATGTGTGTGTATATATATATATGAGTATTTATAGATATTTATAGAACTGGGCAGGAGCAAGACCGCAGAGGGGCACAAGTTTCACCAACGTCACGCCTGGATGTGTCAGCTCACCACAACAGACTAAGTCACAGATGAAGGGGAAGCTCTGGGGCTGGGTAGCCACTGTCAAGTCACAGAACAGCCGTCCAGGCAGGCTTGGAAAGGGAGGTCTCCGAGGAATAGGAGGGATCTGGTTAGAGGTCGAAGGGGGGCCTGGGGCTCTCAGGTCGGGATGGACTTGCCTGACCCGATCGGCTGGCAGTTGGAGAGAAAGCAAAGAGAGAACGGGAGAGAGAAAAGGGGGAGAGAGCTGGTAAGGCAAGGGCAGCCTAGCCCGGCAGTCAGGGGAGAGGAGGGCAGGGGCAGAAGACCCAGGTGTGGGCAAGGGTTCTGGAATAGAGAAGAGAGACGAGAAAGGGAAGGTAGAAGGGCAGGAGATGGGCAGGGGCCAGAGCCTCATGGGGGTCTGGGGTAAAGGCTGGGGCAGCGCCCACCCCTCCACACACGCTGGTCTCTCACACACCACCAGGCAGTGCACCCACAGCTCCAGACACGTGCTCGGCCCCCTCTGGCTTCCCTCTTCTCTGGACCCCTGTCTTTCAACCCACTGGCGCAGGGCCATCCCTAGCCTCAGGGAGTATGGGGCCGTGAGCCCCATGTGACAGCCACCAGGCCTCATGGAGAAAGACAGGAGAAAGAACACTGTTTGAACCAGGAGGGCAAAGCTAACGGAATGGCTGGAGGGAGCACTAGAGGCCCCTCTGGGTGGGCAGAAAGCCCACGAGTCCTCTAAAGGGACCCTGGGGGGGCAGGGAGGGCAGGCGGCCGGATGCCAGTGGCCACAGGCTTATAAGTCTAAGAGGGGAGCCTCAGCTGGTCGGGGGACCGCAGGTCGTGTAGGTGAGGCTGGGCCCTTCCTGCTGGGGAAAAGCAGAAGAGCAAGAGTCAGCGCAGGTGCAGAGTGGCAGGCAGGTTCGCTGGGCGAGTTTGGGGGCCCAGCTGGGGCGGAACTCAGAGAAGCTGGCTTGCCCAGGTCCGCAGACACTGTCATCCCCTTAGTGGAAAAGTGGAGGTCACCCCTAGGAGCAACAGGCCCAGGTGGATGGGCCTGCGGTCTGGCTACGGTGCTCCACCTGGGGCTGAGGACGCTGCCTTCAAAACTGCACCAGCAGGAGTGACAGTACCGTGGAGGCAGGGGAGGGGGCTGTGTGACCTGCCTGGCCTGTGAACTGTGCTCTGGGCTGATGGTGGGGGGGACACTCAGGCTTTCCCAAATCATCAAATAACCAGAGCCTTCACCCCCAGCTGCTGCTCGCTTGCTGGCTCGATAAAGGAGGTGGGACTTTGACTTCCTCTGCCCTATCGTGGATTCGGTTTCCAGAGCTCCCAGGCTGGGAGCTGGCTGCCCTGCCCCAGCAGCAGGGCTCAGACCGGGGAATGAGTGTGGCACCCCAGGGTGAGATGCCAAGGCCTCTGGATGCCTGAGTCCAGCCCTACACACACACCCCCGCCAAGCTCCCTGCCCCTAACACCATGAACCATGAGCTCTGCGCTCTTTCTGATGCCTCCAGAGAGCACCCAGGTTTGCCAGCTTGGGTGCGGAGCCTGTCCCAAGACCTCCCCAGGCTCAGCCATGGAGGTCTTGGGCAGTGGCACTGAGTCCCGAGGCTCGCTGAGAAGGGAGGTGAGAGAGCCAGCTGGCAGCGAGGACAGAAAGAGGAAAGAATAAGTCTGGAGCTGCAGAAGGGAGAGGGAGGGGGCCTGCCTCTGAGGTCCCAGGTTCGCCCTGCAGTGTGGAGCTGGTGCGGCAGGGGGCAGACACACCGGTTCATGCAGCGGGCGGAGAGGCCTGTACCTACCGTGGCTGACGCTCCTCAGGGGTCACTGATAGTGATTCTGAAAGACAGCACGAAATCAACGTGGCAGTTCACGTTCACGGACGGGGCGGGCCTGGGGGTGGGGGGACACGCACACGCACACGCCCGGGCGTGCACACACATGCGGTGAGGCCCCACGGCCCCGCATGCACACGCTGACACACATGCCCACAAACAACACGCATACACCCCACCCCCCAATGCCCAGCAACCCCGCTGGCGGGCACGTGCAGCACCGATCTGGGGCATGCAGCCACTTGGCACACTGAAGCACACGCGGGGGCGGAGTCACAACACAGAAGCTCGCCCGCACACAGGAGGCATTTGCACCAGCTCCCTGCACACTCGTGCCTGGTGTGCTCAGAGGGCCACCTGCATTGCTCCAGGAGAGACAGGTCTTGCTTTCTTAGGGTCCAGCTGTCATGTCTCCACCCAAGAGCCTTCCATGGCTCCCTACTGCTCACAGCACTGAGTCCCAACAAGTCAGCCTCTTCTGTGGACTTTGAAGGTTCTCCAACCTGCCCCACCTTACCCAGGGCAAACTTTTTTTTCTTTTTTTTGGCCGTGCTGCGCGGCACGCAGGATCTTAGCTCCCTGACTAGGGATCGAACCCATGCCCCCGGCAGTGGAAGTGCAGAATCTTAACCACTGGAACCTCCAGGGAAGTCTCCAGGGCAACGTTTTCTTATTCTTCCTCATTCTACCTGCACTCTGCTCTGGCCAGCAGCTCTCAATGCATTCCACACTAAACCTTTGCCCACTTGCTGCTCCTTACCCAAACGCCCTCCTGACTCCTCACCACCTGAGCCTTATCTCCATCAGCCCTGGGATCTCACTGAAGTCAAGCTGCCTTGAAGCTCCCCAGACTGCTCTCTCCTCTGAGGCTGTGACTTCCCATGTGTCAGCCAGACTAGAGTCAGAGCAGGTGCTAAATCTTACAGTTCTCATGTCACACCTCAGCACAGGCCTGGGCATGTCAAATACCCTTAAGAATCTGAACTCACATTGGAAGTTAGCAAATAGTTCCTATAGCCACTTTTGCAGTTAATGTGGCATCCCTATAGCCACTGTCTCCCCTGATCCCCACACCAACCTGGGAGAAAGGCAGAATGTTAAATATCATTTGGTAGAAGGGAAACTGAGGCCCTGGAAGGGAAAGTGACTCGCCTAAAGGCCCACTCCAGTCCAGTGCCCCTGACCAACACCATGCTGCCTGCTTTACCCCATCTGCCTTGGCCGTTAGGTCACCAAAGAGCAAGCCCCATCTCTGCTTCACTGTAGGTTCATGGAGGTTAGACCCATGGCCCTACCCTCCAGCCATCTGGAAACATAAATGGATATTATTGGTCTGATGTGTTCTTCCTCAGAGAACATGGCCAGTGGAAACAGGGCAGACTGAGTTAAATATCAGAGTGAGCTTCCTTGAAAGAAGGTCATGGATCAAGAAGGCAAAGGCAAGGGATGAAGTAGAACCCTTTTCCCTGGAGATTTCTGGGAATGGGGCAGCCTCCACCCACTCCTGCCGCCACACACACCACATTGGTCCAGGCCAGGTAGGGCCGGAGGCAAGGGGAAGGAAGAAAGCAATCAGGCTGTCCCATGGCTCCCAGGCCCCTTTCCCAGCTGCTCCACGTCCTACCGCATGCCTGGGTGCCATTCTTACACTCTCACATCCGTGTGCACGCCCACGCACACATCACACACCTTGCTGGTCACACAGTCACAACCCTCGGGGACAGGTCCAAAGAGTCAGGACTGGGAAGTGCGGGCACCAGGGTAGCCCTGAGTGTAAGTGAATAAAATCTACCCATCCAGAGAGGATTTGGGTTCAGATCCTCAGACCTGAGGTAGGCTCACTAGGAGCTGGGAGACAGAAGTAGAGGACGGAATGGAGAACGGAGGAGAGCGGCTAGAAGGGGAAAGGAGAAGGGAGGCAACGCGTGGAAGAGAGAGAGAGTGAAAAAGGAGGGAAGCGCCATGCAAGTGCTGGAAAGAAGAGGGCAGGTGGGAAGCCCCACGGCCCCCTCCCCAGAAACGACCACCTGCGGAACTCAGCGCTCCCTGGGGTCAGGCTCCGCCAGCCCTCGGCCACACCCCCGGTGGCTCTGGCACCCACGGTCCAAGTGACCTGGACGGAGAGGGCCGGCTCTGGCGACCTGGACCGATGCTCCGGAATCCGGCCCCACCTCCCTCCCGGCCACGCCCGCCCGGCGGTCTCTGCCGCCGCTTTCAGCCCCTACTCACCTGGGGACCCCGGGCGGGGCGCGGTTGGGGCGCGAGGGCACCTGGGGGGGAGGACCGAAGGGGTCAGGGGAAGCCCCCGGCCTGGAGGGCACGGGGGGCGCCCCCCCTAGGGCGGACCCAGCAGGCGGAGGCCCAGGAGCAGGGCCCCGCGACCCGGGCCGGGCTGGGGGCACTGCGGGGGCTCGGCGCTGCGGTGTGGGGCTGGACGTGGGTGACCTGCGGGCGACAGGGACCGAAGGACAAGGAGGGGAGAGAGATGAGCGGCTCCGCCCCACCGTGAGGCCTCGCCCCCAGCTGGGTGCCGGCCACGCCCATGCGCGCAAGCCCCGCCCCTCCGCGCCTTAGGTTTTCGCCGGAGTTTAAGCCCGCCCCCAGAGGCTCCAATGTTCCAGCTCCACCCCTCCCGGCAGCCAGCTCTCCAGGCAAGCCCCGCCCCGCGATAAGCCCCGCCCATCTCTAAGGCCCGCCCCTCGCTCCAGGTGGGAGCCATCCCGGTGACGCCGGCGCGCCACTGCCCGGTCCCGGCCCTCTTCCAGCGGGCCCCGGGCTGGGGGGCTTTGGGGCCGTGGGAGCCGGCCCTGGTACCTGCGTCCAGCCGGTACGCTCTGCACCTGCAGCCAGGAGTCGTCCACGGGCGGGGGCATGGGCGTGCTGACAGTGGTCGTGTTGATGTCGCCGATGATGCTGAGCGCCTCTTTCAGTGCGTGGTACATGCGCAGCATCTCGTCGCGCCGCTGCGCCTGCTCGGCCGACTCCTCCATCAGTGTGTTCTGGTCCCCGCACGAGTACAGGTTGGCCAGCAGCTCCGAGAAGATGAATTCCTTGGTCTGCGGGCGGGCAAAGAGAGGAGAGGGCTGGGACCTGACGCCTGTACCAATTTGTACCAATCCCCGCCGGGCCCTACTAACTCGGGGATGCGGTTCTGCCACTGCCTAAACTCAGAGATCTCCCTTGCTTCCCCGCCTCCCCGCTTGCCCTTTTTCTCAGATGGTCCAGAGAAGAAAAGTGAACTGTTCAAGGTCATAGATCTAGGAGAACACTCAGGGCCTATTATGCACCAGGACACCTGGTTACTCAGCTTATTTCAACCTCAGTTTCCTCATCTGTAAAATGGGGTAGTTACACCCTTTCCAAAGACTTGTATGCTCCACTGGACCAAAATAAGGAAGACGACAGTTTAAAATTTTCTGAGCCCTTGAGTAACAGGTGTGAATGTGTGCCTGGACTGGGTGAAATGTGAGTCTCTGTGTGTAGGGCATGGGTTAATGTTCTCCTTAAAAATTCCCAGATGTTACCTGGCCCAGGCTCTGGAATATTTGTGGAGAGATGCTGAGGTTTTTTATGCCGTAGGCCTGTGTCTCATTTATTCGTTATCTAAATTTATGTTGAGCACCTACTACATGCCAGGCATTGTGTTGTTATGCACTTTATATTCATTTAATCCTCAACTCTATCATTATCCATATTTTGCATATAAGAAAACAGAGGCTCAGAGAGGGTAGTTCGTTTGCTCAAAGTCACACAGGGAATTTGCGGCAAAGCCAGGATTCCAACACAGTTCTAATTCCCCTCGGGCCATGCTTTTTCACTAAGCCATGGGTGGAAGTGGTTCCGGGGGGTGTGTATCTCAAAACATGGTGTGGGAGATCTCAAAACATGGTCTGGGAGTTCTCAAAAGATGCAGATTCCTAGCCCCTCCTGGAAAGCATTTAAGCATGCTTGGAACAACTTGGTTGTGTGAATCTACAAAATAATATACGAAGCTCACATTATATTTCTATCGGATAGCTCTGGCTTGGACCCATGCCTCCCTCCCCAGACTTGGTCCCACGTGACTAGCCCGTGCCTACCCCAGGCCAACCTGGCCACCTGCCTCCCTGGTCCCACGAAAGCACCCATCCCCCACGCGGTGGTGCACCCACATTGTTGATCATGAGGTGCATGATGGTCTTAGGCATGAGGTCCCGGACGGTCTTGTTGACGATGGCCATGTATGAGTCCACCAAGTTCCGGATGGTCTCCACCTGCCGCTCCAGCTGTGGGTCCATGGAGTGCATGAAGTTGTCTGAGCCATTCTCCTCCGTCTCACTGGCCTGCCATTGAGGACAGGGCATCAGGATGGCTGGGCCCTCAAAGCCAGGTTCCAGGCATCCCCAGGGTCCCAGCCCCTTCAAGGATGCCTGGAACGCTGAGGTACGGAGAGAAGCTATCTCTGTGTACAAAGACACCGGCTCCCCCGTAGCTCTGGGTCTCTGGGCTCTGCCCACCCCAGTGCCTCTCAGGACCCCAGACCCTCATTCAGCCTTATCTTGGCTCTGACTCTAGTACCTAGAATTTGCCTTACTTTCCCAGTCCATAAATTAGGAAAGGACATCTCCAAGGACACTTCCTGATCCTAAAGGCCTGGCCAGATCTGTCACCAGGCTAGAGACGCCTGGCAGAAGGTGAGAGAGGGACACACTCACTTTCTCTTTGTCCTGGGAGGCCCACACCAAAGCCATAGAGGTCACCACACCAGCATTGCCATCGTCGCCGCCGCCACCAGCGAGCACAGCCGTAGCAGACACACACAGAGAGGAAAAGAGGAGGGACTGAGTAAACCCAGGGCACTGCACGCCAACTGTAAGGCAACTCTAGACGTTGTCACAGTGAGAGAGCGTAGAAAAGTGAAGGCAGTCACAAGAAAGCATGATCATATGCAAGGGATGCCGGAAATGCCATCTGTGTCAGAGAAAGGGTCGTGTAAAACTGCATTGGAGAAGGATGGGAGGAAGGGTTAACTCTGATCCCACCCCAGAGCAGGTAGGGGGAGGATCCCTGCTATTTCTGAGCCCAAGAAGAGCTCGAAAATATGGCCTGGCTTGGCATCACTGTGGATGGCTCCCCCCGGAGCCCCTTATTTTAAGCAGCTTGCCCCTCCCCTACCTCCCCTGCCACTCACCCCAACACGCTCGGGGTACACGCCAGCCCTCAGGAAGGAGGCCTTCCAGCTATCCACCTCCTCCTGTGTCTCGCACGCCAGTTCCAGCTGCCGATAATCCTTGTAGACGTTCCTGCAAGATGGGGCAGGTGGTGAGGGGAGACGGGGGGCAAAGCCCATTCACCTTGGTGGTTAAGGGCGTGCGTGGACTGGGGTCATCGTGCCTGTGGGCCAATCCTCGCTTTCTTACTTCCCAGCTGTGGCAAGTCCCTTCTTCTCTCCCAGCCTTAGTTTTCTCGTCTGGAAGATGGGTTAATAATAACAATTCTTGCCTTTTAGGGTCATTGAGAGGATTTAGTGAAATGAGCAGTAAAATACTCTATTAGAAAGGGACTGAGCTCTCATAAAATGGGCACCCATGACAGTGCAGCCCCTGGCTTAGATCTCAACCCCCATTGGCCCCCTCCCAGGCTTTCCCCTCTTGGCAGCTGTATTGAACCCTCATCTCTGAGTAGGAGAAAGTCCACTAGAGTCAGCCCTGGGTTGGGAAGGGAGAGGCCTAGTACTGCCAGTATCTTATGCAGGGCAGGTACTAACCAAGTGATTGCAGAAGGACAGGAAGGGAGGAAGGAGGGAGGGAGGGAAGGAGAGAGAGACGGAGAGGGAGGGAGGAAAGGCAGGAAGGAGAAAGGAAGGGGTGGCAGGAGGGAGGCCGGGAACGAGATCTTGACATGAGTCTAGCACAGATTAGAAACTCAACAAATATTTGTCAAATGAATGACTTGCTGGGGAGCCTGGGGCAGATCTCTCTCTCTTCTGGATCTGTGGGCCCGTCTTTACTCCCCAGGGCCCCGTGGGGGCAGGCAGGCACCTCTGCTCCGTGTTGAAGAGGGCAAAGATGTGCTTGCTGGACATGAAGCCCTTCTCCACGTCCCGCAGCTTCAGGTTGTCCACGGACAGCATGTATTTCTTCTCTTTCTCCTGGGGGAGAGGGAGGAGTGATGGGTGAGGTTGGTGCTGTCTCTGCTATGCCTCACTCCCTAAGGGTGCTCCATGTTGCAGGGCGGGGGGACCTGGGACTGTAGACCACCAGCCCCCTTGCACTGCACGGGTGCTGTCTGATGAAAGCCTGGCCACGGAGCCCTGGGTCTGCTGGGCACCTCGGCTCCCCACGGCGTTCAAGCCCTTCCCACCACCTCCGCATCCATGCCAGAGCTCAAGAGCCTGGGGTGGCGAGGCTGAGCTTGGCTCCCACATCCCGCCCCAAGCAAGCCCTGGACGCAAGCCAGGCCAGCCCCAGCCAGGGACCCCGCACTCGGCCTCTCTTGCCCCCAGCCTGGCCGATGGGGCCTGCTTTGGATAAGCCTCTGACTTCATTTCCTGACTGGAGAGACGGGGAAGGGGGGCGGCCACCAGGCCTGGCAGCTTCAAAGGGCTGGCTCAGCCCACTCCCCACAGCTGCCCATGTGTTAGCAATCAGGCACACAGCACAAGCCTGGAGATGGTGAGTCTGTGTGTGCAACGTGTGTGGTTGTATGCCTGTGCAAACATGTGCACGTCTGAGCACGTGTCCTCTCACCACTGTGTGTGTGCCCGTGTGTCCCTGTGTGTGCACGAGGTTGCCTGAGGAGGTGCCAGCCCGGCCGTGTGTGCGTGTGAGCATGTTTGTACGTGTGCACAGTTTCGTAGGTGTGGCAACTGTAAATGTCCATGTGTCTGCATGAATGTACCTGCGGGACATGCGCTGTGGGCGCACATACTTACGTGCATATAGTTTTCGTAATGGGCTGAATCTGTTTGGTTTATCTGTATCGTCTGGGAGGAGTTATGCTTATCTGTGGATGGCATGTGGGTGCCAGGCCTGTGTGCACATGTGTGTACGTCTGGTGGGGCTGACACGTGACTGTAGGCTTCTCTGTCCTACAGACAGAGGGGAGGAGCTCAGGGATCTTCGGAGGAGGTACCCCTGGATGGGGCTCTGGGAGGAGGGGAGGGGTTTCTGCTGCCTGTACCCCACCAGCCAACCCGACACCACAGGGCCCACGCCCGGGGACGCAGTGGGGGGTGACTGTGTGGGTTTGGAGGACTCGGGGCTTGGGCATGAGCCTCGCCTCGGATCTCGGGTCAGGGGCTGGGTTTCGGAGGACCCCGCTCCCCGTCCTGGCGTCATCCTGCCCACCTCCCTCTGCCCCCCGCACCCCCCTGGCCCGTCCAGCCACATAAAGCCCTCTTTATGCCAGGCGGGTGGCCGGGAGCCCCAGAGGGCGGCTGGGGGAGGAGAGGAGGAAGTTGCACACGCGGCCAGGGAACATCTGGAAGCATTCGAGGGAGGCCCCGCCGCCACCCGCCCTGCGCTCTGCTCTGGGGTTGGACACTAGGTAGGAGCAGCCTCCTTCCCGCAGGCCGGCCCGTCCCCAGGCCCCTCCTCCCCAGCCAGAGCTCCCGCTCACCCCTGCCACGTCAAAGGAGGCAGAAGGGGAGTCAGAGCAGAGAGGGGACCCCGGGCTGGCTGGGCTGGGCTGGGGACCTTGCATCTCCAGGACGTGGGGCCGAAGCTCTCACCCGACGGACAGACATTGCAGCCTGGAAGGATCAGAGGACACCTCCACTCCGTCTACCCAGTGTTTAGACTATCTGTTCAGGACTCCCAAATTGTACAGTAGTCTGCACATTGGTTAGGCTGGGCTGGGTTAGACCCTCGGCACCGCCGCTGGAGAGCTGGACCGACCCCCGCGCGCCATCCCAGAACCGGAGCCTGGAGCCGGGGCAGGGGGCTTGGGGGGCACTGGGTGGGCTGGGAGGAGGCAACAGGGGTGGGGGCGCCACCATGCTGTGGGACGGGTTGGGGCTGCTGATGGGTGGCGGAGGAAGAGTGAGAAGATGGGGGGTCAGTGAGGGCTGGGGATGTGGGCGGCCGCCTGTCTGCCCAGAGGATCACCCAAGTCCCAAAGACCAGACGGCTGGTGGCTGGGTGGAGAAGGGGGACAGATCACCCTCCGCCCAGCCTGGACCACCTCCGTGTCCCCAGCTGTTTTAGGGCAAAAAGATCCACTCACAACCCAACACACACACGCAACCTTACCTCGGCACGAACACACCTACAACTCGGAAACATACATTCCCACACTCGAATTTTAAATCACACATCCGTGTCCCAAGCACACACAAGTGCATGCACACACATGCGCGCACAGACGCACACACCCACTCACAATGGAACACCAGCCCTTCCCCATCCTTACATCCCCAATACATACAATACACATCCTCAGACGTGCCACACGCATGCCCTCCCTCCTCAAGCCCACTCGCCACACATACACACAGACGCTTACACACCGGGCACGGGCACACACGCCTCAGGCACACATGGTCTGCCCCCAAACACACATGCAAACCCTCATACACCGAACACGCCCCGACACTAATACCCCAGACACTCTCCTGTCAAACTCCCACACCCCACGTCCACAAGCCTCACATACACCCTCACCTCCCAGCACTCACTGCCCAGCCCTCCCCTACCCACACATACACTCAACGCCGGGTCACACACGACTCAACTCAAATGTACACACGAAGTTCCACAGAGACCAGCCCCCCGACACACACACACACACATACAAGGATGGGGGCCCCGCTCAGATATACTCCCTCCTCCCCGCCAGTGTAGCCCGTCGCTGGCCCCCAGCCCCAGGTCACACTGTCCCCTGGCCCTGTGCAAGGAACCTCAACACAGGAGCCCAAGGAGTGGTGGGGCATGGGCACGTCTAGGGAGGCTGCCCGGGCGGTAGAGCAGGAAGCGGTCCCCACACCCGTGCCCCGCACCGCCCCACACTCCACCCCTTCGAGGGGCCCCATGCTCTGGGAGAGGCCAGGGTTGGGGTAATGAGGTCCAGATGGCTTGGCGCCCCCGCCGGTGACGACAGAGGGCCCCGCCCAAAGTGAGGAGGGGGGCCCTGCCTGGGGAGACTTGGAGGGGGCAGGGATCAAGGAGGGGGGCTTGGAGAGCGAAATCAGAGGCCACCGCCCCAGGCTCTGCTCCCCCATGGAGAGCACCCTCGCCTTCAACAGACCCCTCAGGAAGAAGGGGGTCCCTCCCCCCCACTCTTTGGCCAGCTGGAGTTCATTACCACAAGCCCCCTCCCCCCCAGCCCTCCCTGCTCTCTCTGGTCACCTCTGGAATCCAGATGTGGAAGCCAAAGAGACTTGTTCTTAAAGGAGACCAGCAGTAGGGAAGGGGGGTGGCTGGGCTTCTCTGTGCCCAGTGGGCAGGGAGGGGCTTGGGGTGGTGCCTCTGTGGGGCCCCATCACTCCTCGCCCCTCTAGCTGGAGGCACCCTGGGCATCCCCCTCGGACTGCTGGGGGCTGGGGGGCTGGGGTGCAGGGGTTAACAGCGTGTCTGGCAGCTGGACTCGTGTGTGTCATGGGCCTGTGGAGGCCACGGAGTAGGAGGCACGCCCTGGAGCAAGAAAACAGGAAGGCTGCGGGGCTGGTGGGGTCAGGGAGGGATGCCCAGCACCCCTGCCCACCCCAGGGCGCTCAGCCCCAAGCTCCCCAGTCCTGCCAAGCCATCTTCTCCATCCAGCCTGGATAAGCCCCCAGGATTGCCTGCCTCTGGTCCTGACCTCCCACCTCCACCCCGAGGTCTTTGATGGGATTTTTAAATACCCCTTTTGGGGGGTTCAGTCCACTCCAAGCCTGTGGTAGGGTCTCAGCCTGCCTCTGGCCACCAGCCAAACCCCTTGATGACCAGTGGCCCTTTACTTACCTCGTCATCCTTGTACCAGGACAGATTCTCGGCGGTCAGCACAAACCAATACTCCTTGGAGCCCCCCTTCATGATACCGATGTTGTTGATGGTCAGCCAGCCCTTCCGGATGACCTGGAGGGTTGGGGTGGGCAGGAAGTCAGTGGACAGAGGCCAGGATTCCCCATGGAAGATGGGGTAGGCAAAGAGAGACCCTCAAAAGCTCACCCCTCCCCCAGCTCTTCAAGGCCTGGCTGGTCAGAGAGGATGGGGGCCAGACCTGCCCTGGTTTGAACCACAAGTGAACAGAGGGGAAGACAGAGGAAGGCAGAGGTCAGCTCAGAATAAAGAGCCTTCTGACAGAGCCATCTGAGTAGGGGACTGGTGGCCTTGGTAGGGGACAAGCTCCCCACTGCTAAAAAGTGTGCAAGCAGAGTTTAGGTGGCTGATAGGGCAAGATAACTCTGAGTATCTTTTCAGGTTAACAGTCAGTTTATTCAAAGACTTTTTCTGACCTCAGGGACTTTGCACATGCTTCTGTTGACTCTGCCTAGAAAGCACTTCCTCCTGTTTGCCTGGCAAATCCTACTCATCCTCTGGGTATGAGCTCAGAAGCCACATTCTCAGGCAGGCTCTCCCCGGCCCCCCATATAAGCCAGGACCCCTATTGTAATCGTTCATCACTCCCTTAAGCTTTCTTCTATGACGATGACTGGAATTTTGAATTTGTGTGTGTGTGTGTATGCGTGTGATTATCTGTTGATGTCAGTCTGTCTTGCTAAATTGTGAACTGTCTCCCTCGCTGGTGTATCCCAGCACTTGGCAGAGTGCTAGGCAAACAGTAAGTGATCAATAAATATTTGTGGCATGAATACATGAATGCTATGATAGTAGGGTTCTAAGAGTCTTTGCCTTCAAGCCCCAGACAGGGGTGGGGTGGTAGAGCACGGACGCCGGGGGGTGGGGAGGGGCTGAGCACAAATTGCCCAGACTCCTCTTCCTCGGAGAAGCCCAGAGTAGCAGGCAAAGGTCTCTTTTCACAGCAGGAAGCAGCTGTCCCTGGGACTGTCCTGAGCCACTGACGCAGATTAGGGCCTGTGGATTCTGCTCCAAGGGCAGGACCACTGACCAGACCCTGGTGGCGGGACAGATGAGGGGACAAGGGAGCTACTGCTGCTCCCTCCCCCAGCCCTGGCCTCCCTGGCTTCTCCCCTGAGCATCCGGAGAAGACTGAGCAGCCTGGGGCTGGCAGGAAAGCCCTCTGGGGTCAAGCCTGCTTCTAAGGCCCTCAAAGCCACCCCCCCGCCCCCACTCCCAGCCCTCCTTAAACCTCTCTGGCTTCCCCGAGAACCTTGCGGAGAACCCAAGTCACACAGCGGATCACAGCTAGTAGCTGCGTTAGTCATTAACAGGGATGTGGTAGCCAAGTGCCTCATGACCACTCTCCCACTCTCCCGGTCTGGAGAGGATCCCCTCAGCATCTTGTCACTGTCTTTGGAATTGAGTCTGAATGCCACACCCTGGCCCTCCATCTCCCCAATCTGACCAACAGACCTTTCCACCCTGCTCCTGCCCTGACTCGCAGCCTTTGTCCTCCCTCGGCCACCCCCAGCTCTGCCCTCCTCCCTGCTCACCCAAAACCCCCTTCCAGGGCCCCAGCACCAGGGGTCTCCTGTTCCCCCCACTCCCACCATGCCTGGGGCTTGACTACAAGCCCAGGCTTCCAAGGGGCAGGGCCAGAGTCTGACTCCTGTCCAGGGGCCAGCACAGTACAGGCACCAGTGAGTGTTTGATGAACCGAATTGCCCTGGGATATTGCATTCATTAGCTCCTTCATTCTATTTAGCACCTACTGTATGCCAGGCACTGCACTGGGGGCTGAGGATTTACTGGTGAACAAGACAGACCCAGCCCTTCCCCTTATGGGGTTCAGGAGGGAAATGATATGATGCCAGTAATCACACAAACACCTAGATTATCACAAAGAAACTACAGCCTCTGGAAGAGCTCAAACTCTATGGCTGGTGGTACAACCAGGGCTGAGAAGTGATGTTTCAGCAGAGATCTGAAGGACAGAATAGGTAAGGAGGCACTGGTCTCTTGACATTTCATTCATCTCTTTACTCAACTCTCTGGTAGAGATGTCAGCTTAAAACCATTCTCTCGGGCTTCCCTGGTGGCGCAGTGGTTGGGAATCTGCCTGCCAATGCAGGGGACACGGGTTCGTGCCCTGGTCTGGGAAGATCCCACATGCCGCGGAGCAACTAAGCCCGTGAGCCACAACTACTGAGCCTGCGCATCTGGAGCCTGTGCTCCGCAACGGGAGAGGCCGCGACAGTGAGAGGGCCGCGCACCGCGATGAAGAGTGGCCCCCGCTCTCCGCAACTGGAGAAAGCCCTCGCACAGAAACGAAGACCCAACACAGCCAAAAATAAATAAATAAATAAATAAATAAAAAACAAAAACAAAAACAAAAAAACCCCCAACATTCTCTCTCATCCATCCGTCCATCTATCCATCCATCAGTCCATCCATCCATCCATCCAACAGATATTTAAAGAGCTCCTACTCAGTGCCAGGCCCCTGCCAGGCATTTTCACCCACCCCAGCCCACATGGTCTACCTCTGGCTGAAGTAGATGCTTAGTTCATGCGCAATGATGGACAGATTGGTGGGACTCTGTGTGTGGCTAGACCCTGCCTCTGGCCTGAGTGCATATGTGGACACCCATGTGCTGGTGTGTGCAAGCAGCTCAAGCCAAAGGCTGCCCTCTTGACCCCTGCACATCCCCACTACAAATGGGTCCCCTCCTCCCCCTCACTACACAAACCAAGAGCCCCAGTCCTGGTACTCACCAGAATCTCATCCTGCAAAGAGGTAACCATAGCAACCACGAGAAGCACCGGGAGAGAGGAGAGAGGGTTACTGATGCAGAGTGGGAGGCTTGTGGCTGGCATCTGACAGGCTCTCTGGCCCCTGTGGGACCCTTCCCCTCGGGGGAGGGGGATCTCAGAGCTTGGCGTCCATCCGGCACCCTCCATCCCTCCGGCTGGGGCAGTGGAGTTCACTCACCTGGTTCCCTGAAGCCTTCTTCTTGTTCATCTGGTTGCTCCTCTGCTGAGCACTAATGAGGAGAGAAAGAAGAGTCCCAGAAACTTCTCTCAAGAGGCCCGGCTTCATTGCTACTGCTCAGTGGGCACCAGACCCAGAGGCTTAACCCAACAGGCCTGGGTCCTACACACACATACACACACAGTCACACGAGGTGTCACCTTCTCTGACCAGGGAGCACTCACTTGGCAAAGCCTATGAAGTCCTCATGGTTGGTATTCATGTAAGCCAGTTCAATATCGATGAGGAGCATGACCTTCAAGGATACACAGGTCAGCAGTAAAGTGGAAAAGATACCACAGAGTTTTAAAATGCATGAAAAGCTGGGAGAAGCATACTTGCAGCATGTATAGAGTCCATAATAAATCAATCTATAATCCACAATAAATAAATGTATCCATAATAGTATCCATAATAAACAAAGAGTTCCTATAAATCAATAAGTGGAAGACAAGAAACACAAATCAAAATAGTCAAAGAACATGAATGGGTAACCCATAGAAGAAATGCGTACAATCAATAAGGATATGTAAAAAATGCTCCCTCTCATTAATAAAGAAATGTAAGTTAAAATGAGATCCCTTTTTAACCTATCAAATTAATAATAAATATTGATAATGACCAGCGTGGGCACAACTGTGGGAAGACAGATTCTCTCACATACCATTGGTGGAACTGTAAATTAGTATCACCTTCTTGGAGGGCAGTTTGGCAATATTTGACAACATTAAAATGCATATATTCACTTCTAGAACTATATCTCACAGATAAGCTCCTTGAGTGAGCAAAGATACATGTACCAGGGTGTTCAGTCTGGTGTGGTTTGTAGCAGAGAAAAACTGGGAACAAGCCAACGGCTATCAGAAGGTGAAATAGATTATGGTATCCTCGAAACTAAAAGGCACTCTACAGCTGTTCAGAAGAATGAGGATAACTTCTAGATTCTGGCATGGGAAAATCCCCTTTGCAAATAATTAAGAGTGATGGGATTTGTAACCAAATTGTGATGGGGGTGACATTCCTGACGCTCAGTGCCGGGTTCAGACCCAGGCCCTGCTGCTTCCTGTGAGTTTGTCCTCACCGAGCTTCAAATTCCACAAGTGAAGGGTTTCAGCCTCACAGGAGTGGTGAAGACACAGTGAGAGGAGGAAGGTCATGGGTCTGACCTGTAATAGGTGCTCAACAGATGTTAGCTACAATTATCTTCAGAGAAAAAAAGGCAAGACACACCACAGGATTGTGATTCTTTAAGAGTAAGAGGAAATCTGGAATCTGTATGTGCCTAGGGAAAATGTCTGGAAGGGGACACACCAAACTTTTAATAATGGTTCTTTTATGGGAGACTGGGGGCGGGGAAGAGTGAATGGAGGAACACTTACTCGTAATTTAATGACTTCTGTACTGATTGAATATTTTATTGAGTATTTATCATTTTGTCATTAAAAAGAGACCAGTGAGGATTTAGAAACACAACATGGGCAACAAAAATGTGAGTGATTAGGGACAGCACCATTGTGGAGAAGGGGTGTATGAGGATGGAAGCTGGGAATTGGGAGTCAGAGGTGGGTATAGACAGAAGATGACAGGGAGATGGCCAAGGAAAAAGGACTCGCCTGTGAACTTTGTGAGAGCCATGAGGGAACCTGCTCACCTCTGCTCCTCCCAGCTCAGAGGAGCATTCAGGGAATATGCTTCTTATTGAATGAATGAATGAATGAATGAATGAATGAATATTTGATAAATGACTACATAAAAGGAAGGGAGGGCGCCTATGAGGGGTGTATGGTGACCCAGAGAAACAGCAAAGAGAGAGAGAGAGGCCCAAAGTGAGATGACCAGAGTATAGACAGTTGAGAAGCAGATGGTGGGATTGTAAAATGGAGCAGCTTCTCTAGAGAACTGTATGGCAGGTCCTCAAAAAATTAAACATAGAATTACCATATGATCCAGCAATTCCATTTCTGGAAATATACCCTAAAGATTTAAAAGCAAGCTCTCAAAGAGATATTTGTGCACCTGTGTTCATAGCAGCATTATTCACAATAGCCAAAAAGTGGAAACAAACAGATAAACAAAATGTGGTCTATTCATACAATGGAATATTATTCAGCCTTAAAAAGGAAAGATATTCTGACACGTGCTACAACATGGATGAAGCTTGCAAACATTATGCTAAGTGAAGTTAGCCAGAAACAGAAGGACAAATGTTGCATGCTTCCACTTATATGAGGTACCTAGAGTCATCAACTTCATAGAAACAGAAAGGAGAATGGTGGTTGCCAGGGGCTGGGAGGAAGGGGGAATGGGAGTCATTTTTGTTTGTTTGTTTTTGGCCGCACTGTGTGACATGTGGGATCTTCGTTCCCCAACCAGGGATTGAACCCGCACCCCCTGCATTGGGATCGTGGAGTCTTAACCACTGGACCGCCAGGGAAGTCCCTAGGAGTCACGGTTTAAGGGGGACAGAGTTTCATTTTAGGAAGATGAAAAGTTCTGAAGATGGATGGTGGTGATGGTTGCACAGCAATCTGAATGTACATAATACCACTGAACTGCACAATTTAAAGTGGTTAAAACAGGAAAATTTATGTTATGTATATATTTTCTCACAACAAAAAAGAGCAAGAGAGAAGCAGAAAGTTAATACAAGGAGAGGAAGTATAAGAGAGACTGAGACAGAAAAGACAAAGTGGGAAGAAGGAGGTGAGCCCAAGGACAGGAGTGAAAGGTGAGGGAAGAGGGGGCGGTGCGTGGGCTCACCTGCTCCTTGGTGCGACCCTCGCGCTCCCGGATGTGGGTGGTCACGATGCGCTCCATCTCCTCCCGCAGCCGGGGGTACTGCTGGAGCTGGGGAGGGGGGGAGGGGAGAGAGCCACGTACACTGGGGGCATGGGTAGGGGGCACCCAAACCCCACCAGAATCCAGGGGCGTGGGGTGGGAGGGACACGCAGAATGCCCCACACCTGGGGGCCCAGGAAGCTGATGGCACCAAGCCACAGCCACCCCTTTCCCCCAACTGTGGGTTCCAAATGGCAAGTCAAGGGTCTTCCCAGTCCCGGGCCCTCTTCACTAGCCTACCTGGGCAACTTCATGGGCCCGGCAGTTCTCATGAGCACAAATGCCTTGGGAATCGGCCTGCTCCTCGGCTGCCATCTTGGTGGCAGCCATATTGGAAACAGACCTATTCGATTGAGGCCTTTGTTTGGGGCGCTGTTAGCGCCCCAAACTTTCACTGATCCTCAGGGCTACCCCTTGCCTCCTCAAAGGCTTGGAGGCACAGTCAGGTGGGGAAACAGGCAGGTAACAGCCTGCAGATTACGATCCAGGGAGAATCTGGGGAGGGCAGGGCCCGAGGTGCCAGGTGGCCTCCTGAGTCAGGCTGGGGACAGGCAATGCTCCTTGTCAGAGCTGGGGGAGGGGAGCAGGGGAAAACCAGCAGTCACACAAAGGACATGCAGGAGGCACAGGCATGCGAGGGCGTTGGGGGGTGGGGTGGGCATGCGGAGCGGGAGTGCCAGCGGCATGAGCAGTACCCTGCGGGGGCCCTCTTGGTAGCGTCCACCCGGCTTTGCCTCCCTTTGCATGCCCTGTCCTGGCACCACTACCCCGACACATCTGCCTGGCTCAGAGCTGGCCGGCCAGCCTGTCTCTACCCCACTCCTTTGGGGGTAGAAGCTCAGTAGCACCCTTCTACCCACACCCCCCCCCCCTCAGTTTTTATCAACTGAGGCCAAAGGGGAAGTTGCTCCAAACCCTTCCCCCCTGCCTGTGAACTCTGCCTTCAGCTCAGCCAGGCTCTGGACAAAACCCGGGTTGACTCCTCCTTCAGGACTCTGTTGAATAGCGTGTCTTCCAGAAAGCCTACTGTGACCACCTCCATGTGCCCCATCCCTCTCCACCCCCCTTCCCTCCCCAAACTGGACTGTAATTGCCCTGAAGGTAGGGCCCAGGGCTGGGCACACTGCCAGTGCCCAAAGAGGGCATGTTGAAAGAATGAGGGAATGAATGAAGGATGGAAGTC
Organism: Balaenoptera musculus; assembly: GCF_009873245.2. Classification (NCBI taxonomy): domain Eukaryota; kingdom Metazoa; phylum Chordata; class Mammalia; order Artiodactyla; family Balaenopteridae; genus Balaenoptera; species Balaenoptera musculus. Next base: position 108,784,023 of record NC_045790.1, on the reverse strand, counting down.
TTTGCCCTCCTTGCCAGGGTGAGCAGACATGGGCTCCTCTGCCCTCTGGCTCATGAACCGGCAGCTCCTTGGAGAGGGGGACTCGCTGAGCTGCTGATGGTGGGAGTCTACCCAAGGGGACCTCCTCCTCTGCCATGGAGGGGCCCAGGCTGGGCAAAGCTAGACCCACACCTTGTCCCTCTTCCCATCCTGGGTCAGGCCCCGCAGGTGGATCCCCCTATGTGGGAAGAGAGCTGGAGGTTAGCGTGCCTGGGTCACAGGTAGTGATTCTGAGGGCAAGATGGAGGCCAAGGGGATGGGGTGGGGGTGGGGTGGGGGGCATCAGGAGAGGCAGGAGGGTGGGGGAGAAAGCAGCGCCCTGGATGCCAGCCCAGGAGAGGCAGACTTGAGAGATGCCACATCCTCCCCACTCCCCCCCGACTGTTCCATGGCTCTGCCAAGGGTGTGGCTCATGTGGCCAAGCTCAGGGGACCTGGGAGAGAGGCAGCCTGAGAGCCGGGGCTTAGAAACAGCACTGGCTGGAGGGGCCCAGTGGACCCTGCTGCCCCGAGAGGCTCAGGGATGGGTCATCACTCCTCACAGTCCCCGAGTTGGGGCGGATTTGGGACCGAGTCACGGCCACCAGAAAAGCCTCCTCTGAGATGGTCCCAAGTGCTCCCTCCCTGGGTGGCATTGCGGGAGGGGCAAGGAGGGAGGAGGAGGGAGCAGTTTGCCAAAGAGCGTGACCAGTTCTCCCACTAACGGCCTGGATGTTACATTTGTCAAGTTTTCCATGTGTCACAAATGACAGGGCAGCCTCAGCCCCTTTGGGGAGTTCTGTTCCCTTTGAGCATCTTTTTCCATTCTGGCTGCCTCTGCGCATTTCCAGAACTTTCAGCCAGTTTTTAAAATGGAACTTTTCTCTCTCAGGTCTTGGCTAAGTGGGGCAGTCAGCCTGGAGCCCACTGTTTAGTGGTCAGGAATGCAGGCCCTGGAGCCACCATGGCTCTGGGTTCAAAGCGAGCCCCCTACCCTGCTGACTTTCCTTGGAAAAGTGCTTGGACCCCTCTGAGCCTCAGTTTCTCCATGTGTGAAATGAGGTAATAATGGCACCTTCCCTCTTAGGGTTGTTGAGAGGACTGAGCAGCACACCCTGTGCTGGACATTAAACTCCAGATTTCATCCAGAGATGAAACTCTAATCCCAGCAGGGCTAGGAATAATCAGCAGGAGTGGCTTGCTAAATTTAGAAGATTTGGGGAGGGAAAAAAAAAGAGGAAGATGGGTGAATTTTGCTATGTAAACAAAAAACTACTATGCATTAAATCAATTAAAAGGCAATTTTTTTTAGAAATAATTTATAAGCTTTCCTTTCTAAAGTTTTTGTTGATCAATTTTTCTCCTTACAAAAATTTACCGACTCACTGTAAGAAATCTGAATATGACTAAAGTTTGTGAAGTAGAAATGAAAAAATTCCTGTGTTCTTTGCCTTCTTAAAATAATGGTTAGTAACTATGCCTTTGGAATTGTATCACTTATGTAGATTATTATATTATATTATATTATATATTTTATATATTTATCATTTATATATATTAATTTCCCCCCCCAAATTCTACACGTTCGTCTCTGAGACCTGCTTTTCCCCCCATGGTACATTGTGGAAGGACACGTGAATGGAAATAAATATCCCTTGCCCTTTTAACAACTATAGTCTTTCATTGTCTGTGTGATACCATAGTCAATCCCCTCTTGATGGACATCTGGGTTGTTTCCAAAATATTACCATTTACCCTAATTAGTGCTTTTTTGGAAGGCAATTCAGCAAAGTGTTCCACAGTTTTTAAATGTTCATATCTAGTAATCAGTCTTCTAGGAATCTATCCTAAGGAAATAATCCTAGAGAAAGAAAAATAAAATTCTTTATACACAAAGATGTTCATTGCCAGGGTATTTATAATATTGAAAAACTAGAGACTGTTTCAGTGTTCACCAATAGGAAAATGGTTAAGTAAACTATGATAAATCTATTCAATAGAATATTACGCAATCATTAAAAATGTTCACATAGGGACTTCCGTGGTGGGGCAGTGGTTAAGAATCCACCTGCCAATGCAGGGGACACAGGTTTGAGCCCTGGTCCTGGAAGATCCCACATGCCGTGGAGCAACTAAGCCCATGCGCCACAACTACTGAGCCTGCGCTCTAGAGCCAGTGAGCCACAACTACTGAGCCCACGCACTGCAACTACTGAAGCCCGCATGCCTAGAGCCCGTGCTCCGCAACAAGAGAAGCCACTGCAATGAGAAGCCCGCGCACCGCAACGAAGAGTAGCCTCTGCTCGCCGCAACTAGAGAAAGCCTGCGCACAGCAACGAAGACCCAACGCAGCCAAAAATTAAATAAATAAATAAATAAATAAAATTTATTTAAAAAAATGTTCACATCGACTATGTAATAACACCCACCAAAATGTATGTTATTAAGAGAAAAAGCAGGATACTAATATATTCACAGTGTAAATACCTAACAAAGTAAATAAACCTATGTACAGAAAAAAACAGTTTGGGGGAATAAATTGGTGAAAACTCTTTGGCGAGCAAATCTTGCAGAAGTTACCAAAACTGTGAATGCTCACATCCATTGACTAGGCAATTCTATACTAGAAATTTGCTCTAAAGAAATGACAGGATAAGTACTACAAATATATTTATAAGGCTATTCACTGCAGCACTGTTTGTAAAAGAAAAACAAAAAAAAAGGTGGAAACAACCTAAATGTCTGTCAATAGGATATTGAATATATAAATCATGTCATATTTCTACAGTGGAATACAATTCAGCTGTTCAAGGGCATGATCTTTACGTAGCTACTACAAGGATTCCGCTCCGCATTGCTCAGTAAAAAAGAAGAGTTCACCGATCAGTGTGGTCAGTGTGATCCCTTTTAGGTTAAAACCGGTGTATATTTGTAATTAGTTAGGAAGGGTCTACTGCTAGCACACCCTAGTCCTTATCTCTAGGGCTGTGAGCTTATAGGGACTTTTGCTTTCTCTGTGCAGTTTGAATATTTTGATAACAATCATGTATGATCAGAACAAAATCAATACCGATAATTTCCTTTTTTTAAAAAAGGAGTGTATTTGCAGGAAATGTACAAAAATCTCAGTGTGGCTCTTGGAAAGGGAGTGTTGTTGCCTCCTTTTCACTCTTGGGCATTTTCCAAATTTTCTCTAATTGAGAATGTATCCCTTTCACAATGAAAACCCAAAGTTTTAAAAAATTTAGATATATTTTGTGTTCTTTTGTAAAGAGATTTGAGGTAGCTTAAAATAAACTCGGTATTTTTTAGTTTAGCAAAAGTTAAGATTGCGTTGCTTAGTATTCATGATGCAGTGGGACCGTGATTTAGATGTCATGATATATACTATGCAATGGAGAGTCCAGCCCAGATTTGATTCCACCTGGATCAGGCACTGAGTGGATGCTAATTTGCTTAATCTATCCCCGTTTGGCACAGAAGTGAGCAAAAGTGAGATAGGATTGTGTAAGGGGCGCACAGGACTAATTATATATGAGCCATGAAAACCGCGATACTTATTTAAAACATGAAGTTAAGGCAGATGTTCCCCCACCTCTCAGTGTAGAGAGCTTTTTCAAATACAAGTGAGGCTGGACTCATGCAGGCCCCTGGGAAGAACTGCTTTAGACGATCTGGCGAAAAGTCCCCAAAATGCCCCAAAGTAGACAAATAGGAAAAAGCCATCTAAAAGGTCACGGATGACTCAAAAGAGGCTGACCCTGTCAAACATGTATGGATTACAGTAAAGTGAGTAACCCAATATGCTTTTAGGCAAATTGGTTTTGAGGGACTGGGATAGCTCCCCTGCCCCAGGAGGCCCTGATCCCAGATCTCTTCCCTCAGCCTCCCTAGATCTGAATCCCACTCTGCTGTTCCTTTTCTGAGACTCAGTTTTGTCATCTGTAAAATGGGGATAAGACTACTCACTGCTTAGGGTTGTTAAAAGGATTAAGTCAGATAACAAGGGCAGGCACTTAGCCTAGTGCTTGGCACACAGTAGGTGCTCGATAAACAGCGGCCACCTCCTTATCATCATCACCATCAAAGCGGCCATTGAGGATGCTTGGGTTAGAGCAAAGTCTTCTGGCAGAGGTGGGGGCCTGAAGGAATCATGAGTACAGTAGACCCAGGGTTAGAAGCTGGCATGAGACCCTGGGGCCAGGAATCACCCGGGCCGGCCTGGGCGTCTGGGTCCACCTGGGTGGCTGAGAGGCTGCCAGCCTTGCTCAGCAGTTGGTTCTTGCCCACGGGAGGCCCTGGCCATGAGGAAGGGGTGGCCAGGCCCAGCCCCTCCCGGGCGGCCATCATACCTTTTCGCTACACTTTCTGATGGTGGCCGTGAGCTCACTGACTACCATATCCACACACTTGATACTGGGCTCTTTAAGCTTCTGCACCTGCTTTTTCACTGTGGCTTCAAAAGCGAGATCAGGTGTGAAGAGGCCTGTCCTGCACCCGGGGAGGAGGAGGGGAACAGGAGGAGGAGCAGCCGGGGGTGGGCGGGCGAGGAGAAGGAGGGGAGTGAAAGCCAAGCAGGGCCAGGGTCCGGGGTGGAGGATGGCACGGACACGAGGGAAGAGAGAGAGACACCGACACAGAGAAAGAGAGAGAGAAGAGAAGACAATGTGAGCGTGGGACCTGGCCCTCCTGCCGCCACCTGGATTGGCACCTCCCAGGTGCTGCCAAGCAACCCCCAGGGCTCTGAGGGCATGGGAGGGGTCTGAGGGACCAAGCCCCTGCCCCAACCAAGGGCACTTACGGAGTTCATATTCTCTCCCCAGGGCTTGCCTCCCTCCTCTCCCCCACTCTTCAGCTACACTGAGCCTGCCCTCTCTCTCTTTTCCTATGCCGTCTTTGTCCTTTTCCTATGCCGTCCTGCTGAGGAGCTGACCCAGGCCAGGACCCCAATCACCCACATTCTGTTCAATTCTAGGTTTCCCAGAACCTCCTGTATTCGCTTCATCCCGACTCCAAAGCCCAGCACCATTCCCTATTCTCCACCAAGGTTGTTGCATTCAGCCTGCTGCCCAGGCTGTGCACTGCACAACTCCAGGGGGCTCCATTTCCATAGACTATGGGGCAGATGATGCCTCCTGGAGTTGCTGTGTAGCTGCCTGATCGCCATTCTCCAGCTCCCTGCTCTACTCCTGCCCTTCCCTTTCTCCTCAAGGGGCATCCTTTGCCTCTCCTCCTAAGGAGTCTGGAGGAGCTCAGTTTGGAAAGACAGAGAGAGAGAAGAGGAAAGACAGAAAGAGTGGAGATGGTGATAGAGAGGGGCCAGGGCAGCAGTGGGGAGGGGAAAGGAAGGGAGTCTGGGGGTGGAATCAAACGAGCACTGGACTTGGAGTCCAAAGCCTTGGCTCCAAGTAACAGCTCTGCCACCTCCTAGCTCATATGACCTCGGGCAAGTCACTTGATCTCCCGAGCCTCAGTTTTCCTGCTGTGAAATGGGTGCCATCCTCCCTGCCCTGCCGTGCCCTCCTCGAGTGGTTCTGTGAGGCTCAAATGACATAGCAGAGGGGGCTCTGTCCCTGGAAGGCTGGATGTGGATGGAAGGGACGGGGAAGGTCCCGAGTGAGGGTCCTGAGTGAGGGTCCTGAGTGAGGATGGCGTGAGATGGGGAAGATGAAGGACAGTGGGGAGTCAGGGTACCTGCTTGACCCGGGTCCTCTGAATCCCTCTGGCTGTCCAGGCCCCTAGGGCAGCACCCAAGAAGGTCCTGTACTTCGTCTGTCTCCAGGGACAAGACTTCCCCAAGACCCCTCCCTGGAGCCCCCAAAGATGACCCCACCTCTGAGAGCAGGGAGGGGGCTCAGGGTCCCCTCTTCTCCCTGAGCTGGGGGAGCTCTTGGTGGGCTCTCAGGGCAAATTACCACCATCATACCTGTCTTTCCAATGTCTAATCCCTTGGTTCCCCTGGTCTGGGGGACAGGGCTGGGTGAGGCCCACCTCAGAGAGTCCCCCTCTCCTGGACTGTGGTGGCCTGCCTCCCCCACCCCGCTGAGGTCTGTACATGCTACCAGGAGGCACTGGGGGAGGTGGGGAAGGAGCGCCTGGCAGCAGAGCAGGGCGGGGCAGAGGCAGGGGCTGGCCGGGCAGCTGGTTACCTTCTTGGTGCACTGTCTAACGGTGCTGATTAGCTCCGAGATAACCATGTCCACACACTTGAGACACGGTTCTCGGATCTTCTTCACCTGCTTTTTCACAATGGTCTCAAAGGCCATGTCTGGGGTAAAGAGCCCCGTTCTGAACGCCCGGAGCGGAAGAAGGGCATGGTGTCACAGACCGGCTCCTGCCAGGAGCACCAGGCCAGGGCCCCGCCCTGCCCCACTGAGCTCTGCCCTCGGGGTCCTCCCACTACCCCTCTCTGGACTTCAGTGTCCCCATCTGTAAAATGGGCAGGAGGGATTCTGATGAAGGCCTTTCAATCGAAGCTCTTTAGGGCAAGACAAGGTCTGCTTATAACTGTTGCATTTGTCCTGCTTTGTCTTCAGATTCTGCTCATACAAAATGTTCTATGGCTAGAAATGGTTTGAAAACTGTCAAACTGGGTTTTCTTTAAGAGCCTTTCTGGGAATAAAGCATTTTATTTTAAGACTAGGAAAGAGATTTTTTTTCTTTTTTGTGCCTTAGCCAATGCAGTCTGTAAATTCCATGCCAAACCTTGGAATTGAACCTGCATGAAAGCAGTGACATTTTAGTCTTGTTCACTGCCTGGCACATAGCAGGTGCTTTAAATTTTCTTGTTGAATGGACAGTGTAGATCTGGGTCCCTGGAGCAGGGCTAAGCTTTTTAAGGAACAGTCTATTCTCCAGTCTTTGTCCCGGCTCCACAGGCCTTGGGGTTGGCTAGGAGGAGGAAAGTGGGGTGGAATGGGGCCAACTTTGGGCTAATGGGACTGTGGGCGGGTCTGGACGGTTGAGAGGCCTCATCCCATCATAAAAGGTTCACAGACTAACACCTGATGCTCCACCGCAGGCCCCACCCAGTGGTTTGGGCAGCTTTGCGCTGGATAGCACCGGGGGGAGCTGTCCTACCCTGGGGATGGGCAGGGGGCCCAAGCCCGAAGGGTGCTTCCCCAGCCACCTGTGTCTCGGGCTCTACCCCACTGGTCTAGCCTCCGGGCCGCTCCCAGGGACAAGCAAAGGAGGGTAGCAGGCTGCAGGTAGGGGGTGGCCTGGGTCTCCCATCCACCTCCCCTATCCAGAGCCTGTCCAAGCTGGGAGCCAGAAAGTCGGGGTTGAGGAGATTGGGGACTAGGTAGGGCTCTTGGTCCTTCCTGAGGGAGGCTCACTCCATCACTCCCTCTGTCTCTGCACTAGACCCCTCCTGCCTTCCAGGGTTCAGCTCCCCTCCCCGGGCCCAATACGTGCCTAATGCCATGTATATTCTTGATGGCATAGCTGATCTCCCTTCGGAGTTCCTTCTCGTCAAACTCCATCTGTGTAGGAGACAAAGAGATGGCTGGTCAGGGCCTGTTCTGCTACCTGGGAGGTCAAACAGGGTCCACCTCACTCCCAGAGCTGGGCATCAGGGCCTCTAGTGGGGTCAGCACACGTACGCATGAGAGAGTCTTAGGTAGGTGGGTGGGAGGATAGTCCTGAGCCCTCCTGCCCCTGGGGGTTCTGCCTACCTTGACCAGCTCAAAGGGGAAGCGCTCATGGAAGATCCGGTTGATGCGGGCTCCCCCCGACAGTTCATAGGTGTCGATCTGGTCCCCTGAGCCCTCAATGCGCTTCTCAAAGTCTACAGCAAATTGCTGGACCATCCTGGGGAGAGAGTGACATGACCTGAGGGGGCAGCAGCAACCCAGTGCAGGGAGCCCTGGGAGAGCCCTGTGCTGAGAGGCTGGGGCGAGGGGCAGCCCCACGATGGGGAGTCAGGGGTTGGGGAGGGCCTCACTGCAGCAGAGCCTTGGTCTTGCGCGCTGGGTCATCAGGGCGGAAGTTCTTGTACTCCTCCACCTCCTTCTCAATGGACAGCAGCTGGCTCTGAAGCTTGTTCCGCAGCCCTGGCAGCGTGTCCCGGATGTGGTTTGTCAGTTGCTGGCGGTGGGGGCGAGGAAAGGGTTAAGGCCATGGTCACAGACCCAGAATGCCCACAGGACCAGGCAGGGGCCAGGATGTCTGGGGCCCATGTGGACGTGGTGAGGTGCAGAGCCACAGCCCTGCCCACTGCTGTCCTGCCCACCAGAATGAAAGCTACCTGAGGGCGGGGACTGACACACAGTAGGTGCTCACAGAGGTGTATTAATTGAATTAATGAGTCAATAACTCCATTTTCAGTAGAAGCCAGAAATCTAGATTTTTATTTGAAATTACCTGTTTTTGACTCATAGTTTTAGACACCACAAGAGCCAGATGAAATGAATCAGGGGCAGTGATGGCTGGAAGACTGCCCCCTTGTGCCCTTTGGGTTTAAGGCCTCCCTTAAGGTAATTCTCAAGTTCTGAGGCTCACTCTGGTTAGGTCCCCACACACAGTATCTCCCTGAACTGCAGAATGACCCTAAGAAACAGGTCTCATCACCATTATCACCGTTTTACAGATGCAGAAATAGAGGCTCAGAGAGCTGGAGAGTCTTGGTGGGTGAGTGACAAAGCTGAGACTGGAACCCAGGTATGTGGCCTCCAGAGACTCCAGTTTTGTCCCATGCCACACTGCCTTCTTACTGTCAACACACATACACACACACACCCCTCAGTAATTCTGGAAGTCCCATTCCAGATGGAGAAACATCCTAGGGAAGCCCCTGGGATCACCCCCTCCGCAGATCAGCCTCTCCCCATTTCAGAAGGAGCAAAGGTCTTTAGCCAACCATACTCCAATCCTAGCCCCCAAGCCCAAGCCCTTGTCAATGCCACCCTCCACACAAGGTCTTGGACTTCTCTCCATTCTGGGGCGTTCCTAGGGCTCCCCTTCCTGGCCCCAGACAGGGAACGGTCAGCAAAGCTCTGGTGCTACCTCACTGTGGGACAGCGGGCAACCCTCACAAAATACGCTTAAATGATTCTGTTCTCATGCTGGTTTCCCCAGGCCTCATCCTGGCCTGAGCCCCTACCTGGTTAAGGACCTTCTGCAGGTAGGGCGTGCCCATGCGGTCAGCCAAGTGGCGGTAGGAAGGGTGGGAGAGGAAGAACTTGCGTTCAGCAGCCAAGGCAGCCGTGATATCTTTCTTACCATCGATGTCCTTCTGGCTCCGGTTCACCACTCCAATGTAGCCTGTGGATGGGGTGGGGGTCAGGGGCAACCAGCCTTGCGGGGGGTGAGGGGGGCAGTGTTACGAGGAGGGGCAGTGGGGTGGGTCAGGTGTGTGGCCTGCCGACCTCTGCGCAGCGGGAGCAGCTTGTTCTCCAGAACATCACGGGCATCTGTGCCCTCGTCCATCAGGTCCAGCTTAGTGATGACCCCGATGGTGCGCTGACCTGGGGGTGGCAGGAGAGGGTTGTCTACATCTGCACTTGCCCTCACACAGGCGCCCCAGGCACTCCCAATCCCACCCCACTCCCCCCATCTCCCAGCCCACTCCCTCCCTTACCCACTGCCTGCCTCTGCTCTCCCCGCCTCATTCATTCTCCACAGTAGCCAAAATGATTTTTAAAGGCATAAATCTGATCCCAGGCCTATTCGCTTAGACCCTCCAGTGGCTCCCCCTTACGCTGTGAATAGACCCCCAGGGCCTTGCGCATCGGCTACCTGTGAAAACCTACCCTGGGGGTCCACCTCCTTGGCGACCTTGAGGGCATCAGAGTTGGCCAGGTCGGAGTTGGCTGGGGACACGGCCAAGATGAGGCAATTCTCCTTGGTGACGAACTGCATAAGCATGTCCCGGATCTGGAACTCGATGTCGGGAGGTTGGTCCCCCACTGGGACCTTGGTCATTCCGGGCAGGTCCACTAAGGTCAGGTTCAGCACTGGACAGGGCAGCGAGAGGGCGGGCTCAAGGCGAGGGGCGTGGCCGGGGGCGGGCGGATTAAGGAACAGGGCCGGGCTTAGAGAGGATCTGTTAGGGAATGTGGCCGTAGGTGGGTGGGGTTAGGGAAACGTGAAGGGCTAAACGAAGGCCCGTTAGAGGCGTGGCCAGGGGTGGGCGGAGCCGTGGCAGTGTGGGACTAGGGGTAGGATACGCAGAGGAGGAGTCGCTGTTGGGGCGGAGTCTGCAGGAGGAGTGAAGCCCTTGAGGAGGTGCCAGCTAAGGGGCGGGGCCAAGAAGATGGTTCCCAAGGGGCGGGGCTCAGAGACGGAGCCGAGAGGCTGGGGGCGGGGCCAGGGCCAGGTCTCCTCACCGTGCGGCGAGTAGACGCGGAGGTTGATGGGCACCGGAGAGATGCCCTTGTTAGTGCCAGTCACCCGGTCGGTCTCAGCCTCAATCTCCTGGCGCACCTCCTCGAAGTCGGTGAATTTCTTGCCCTTGCAGTGCAGGAACTCAGCATATTCTGCCCCAGAAGGAGGGGGGCAAGGGGGAGTAAGCATCATAATAGCCGGAACCCACCTGGGTCCCATCTTCCGCTGGGAAAAGACACCCCCCCACACCATACACACACACAAAACATTGCCTTCTTCTCCCTCCCCCCACGCAAAGCCACCTCTCTGTTACGCATTTTTATCCCCGCTGTTCGGATGGGGAATGAGGCCCAAAGAGGGGAAGCCCATACCTGTGGTAGCATTGACCAGCTGCAGGACCAGGGGGCGTCGGGTGACAATGCCAGATCCTCGGGGCAGGAAGTCCCTGCAGTGAGTTGGGGGTGAGAAGAGGGGCAAGGTCTGAGGAGGCTCCCTCTGTCCCAGGGGCACTTGTCCTGCCATTGGGAGCCCCAAAACTTGCCCAAAGTTCCCTGCCACACCTTAGCCTAAGGGCTTCACTATGGGGAGAGGGCAGCTGAGAAAGGTGTAACAGATCACCCCAAAATCCTCTGGGTCACAGAATTTGTGCCTCTGAACTGACCCCCAGACCTCTCTCAGGTCTGCCCTGTATTAATTCTGAGCCAACAGGAAGTCCCTGCCCCAACCCAGCCACTGCCATTCAACTCAGGAGAAACTGAGGCATGAGGTGCCCCACCCCACGTGCCCAAGCGTCCAGTGGCCACAGAGTGGATGCCAAGGAAACGGAGTTGCACCTCCTCCCCCCCCCTTCCGCTGTGGGGAAAGGCAGCCTCTCACTTCCCCTTCCCTGGGCCCCATCTGGCTGGGGTTGAGGATGAGGGGGATGGGGGGAAGGAGGAGGCAAGGAAAAGAACTCATGCTCCTTAAGTACCTACTGCATGCCAGGCTCTTCGTGGGCAATATCTCCTGGACTCCACACAATAGCCTCATGAGGAAGACACTGTTATTATCCCCATTTTACAGACGAGGAAACTGAGGCTCAGAGACATTCAGGTTGCCCAGCCAGTATCTACCAGACCCTGGGCACAGATCTGTTTGACTCTCTGGTGAAAGCTTTCTGCCCTTCAACTCCCTGAAGACCCAGCTCCCTTTGAAGGACTGGACTGAGGCGTCCCAAAGTCACCTCATGCCCCTAGACCTGATGTCTATTCCTCAGACATCTGCTGTGTCACTGTCAACCTCAGCAGTCCTTTCAGCTAACTCTTGAGGGTGCCACTTCTCTCTGTCCTGTCAGCTCTTCTCATCTCCCCACCCACCCACCCACGGCCCCACCCAGGCCAGCACAAGAAGGAGGGTGGAGGCCTCTCCAGGGATCAGGCTGTTGGGATCACAGTTATGGGATTCCCAGGACTCAGGAAAGGGGGGAGCAGGCCAGAGCCTGAGGGACCACAGAGGTCTGGCCAGTCACCTCATTCATGGAGAGGCACATGGAGGCCCAGGGAGGGGAAAGGATACACTCACGATCCTACAGGGGGGACTTCCCAGGTGGCGCAGTGGTTAAGAATCCACCTGCCAATGCAGGGGACACGGGTCCAAGCCCTGGCCCAGGAAGATCTCACATGCCACGGAGCAACTAAGCCCGTGTGCCACAACTGCTGAGCCTGTGCTCTAGAGCCCGTGAGCCACAACTACCGAGCCCGTGAGCCACAACTACTGAAGCCCGTGCGCCTAGAGCCTGTGCTCCGCAACAAGAGAAGCCACTGCACTGAGAAGCCCGCGCACCGCAACGAAGAGTAGCCCCTGCTCGCTGCAACTAGAGAAAGCCCGTGTGCAGCAACAAAGACCCAACACAGCCAAAAATAAATTAAAAAAAAAAAAAAAAAAAAAGATCCTATAGGGCTGGGACACAGCCAGATCATGAACATGGGTCCCCTGCCCCCAGCCCAGAGCCTGACCCGGACTCACAAAGCAGGTTTGGGGCAGAGGGTTTGGGGACAACAGAGTAGGCCCAGGTTTCTGGGTTCAAGGCCTCATCTGGGGGCCCTGGGGAGGCCTCTTCCATCCCCTGTTCTCACCTTGCCCCACCTCTGGGGAGAGCAGAGGCTAATGGGGAGGAGTCAGCCACCTTATGGGGAAGGAGAATGATAAATCCTGCATTTATCCATCATTTCTAGGTGCCAGGCAAATGCTTTTCATTTGTGCAAGACTGTGAGCTTCAGAAGGGTGGGCTTGCATCTTTCTGTCTGTCTCTGTATCCCATGGCTCAGCACAAGGCTTAGCACACAAGACGTCCTTAATAAATGGGCACTGAATTCCCAAGTCCTCAAAAAGTGCTCTCATATGGAAATGATCATTTTACAGATGAGGCAACTGAGGCTCAGAAAGGTGAAGTGACTTGGCCAAGTTCACCCAATGAGGAATGGCAGAGCTGGGATTCAATCCTGGTGCTGTTGAACTCCAGAGCCTGTGAACTTTCCCATCAAACTCTGCTGCCCCCTAAACCTGAGGAGCCAGACTTGGCTTTTTATGTAATTCAATTAACTTCAGTCTAGAACATATCTGGGAGCAGCTGCTCTGTGCCAGGCTCTGTGCTGGGCCCTGGGGATGGGAGGAGATGAGTCAGACAGTTCCCAGCCCGAGGAGCTCACAGCATGGTGGGAGAGACAGAAGTAAACAGATAATGCAATGCAGTGTGACATGTGCTGGAATGGAGATGCACCAGGCAGCACAGAGAGGGAGGTGATTAACTGGGGGGGAGGCGAGCAGGGAGGGAGCTTCCTGTCTCTGTCTCTCCCATCCTTTATTCGCTGATGCCTTTGCAGGGGTGAGCCCCTAGTACTTGGGATCCCTCAGGGCTGTGGAGGTAGGACATCTGTTCTCACAGAGGCTGGGGTGGGCCTGGGGGCCTGGGGTCTACCTTCTTCCCCACCAGCTCCTCACCCAGCAGTACCATGGCAACAGTAGTTGCCATGGAAACTGCAGGAGGGGCTGGGAAGGATGGGACTCCCCACAGAGAGCCCCCTCCCCATGCAGAGACATGAACCTTCCCTGGAGCTCTTCCCTGAGAGCACCCCTCCGCCCCTCACACAGATGGGCCCACCTGGCCCTGGCAGGCCTGAGGGGTGGAGGTCCCTGAGGTGCCACATAGAGGGTGTGGGGAGCCCAGAGCCCAGCTGGAGGGGTGGTCAAGGTTCTGTGCCAGCCTGCTCCGAGTTGCTGCCTCCCAGGGCTACTTAAAGGACAAGCAGCTTATGGGAAGCCGAGATTAGAGCACAGGGCCATGTGTGGGAGCAGAGAGCCTCCTCAGACCAGGATCTCCCAGGGCCGGGGTGGGGATGGGGTGCCCAGGTGGGGAGGGGCCCCATCTTGGCCCTGGCCCAGGTTCTCAAAGGGAGGCCCTCACACAGTCTGTGTCAGAGTTCCCCAGGCAGCTTGTTCAAATGCACATTCCTCAGACAGGCTGGGTTAGAATCTCGGGGGGCAGGGGAGGGGAGGAGGGAATCTGGATTTTAAACACAATCCCCATATGATTTTCATGTTCCTGTCAAGTTTAAGGATCACTGGCTCAGTGATGAGAAGCCAGTGCCAGGCAGAGGCCCTGGGTTCGAATCCTGCCTTGGCCATTCCCCGGTCTGGTGCCCCCGGGGCAAGTTGCTTCACGCTCTGGGCCTCAGGGTCCTCAGCTGTAAAGCACATGATCTAAACCGGGCATCACATACTACCACGCACGGCTGCGGGAAGATCCTTGGAGCCCTTTCACCGAAAGAGCTTAGCCCATGCCTGGTACATAGTAGGCGCTCAGCAGCCGGAGGGGCCTGTCAAGGAGGTCCTCCTGTCCTCAGTCTCTTCCCTCGGAGGCTCCCCAAATTTCAGCAAGGAATCCAAGATCCTGAAGAGCCCTCTGCCTCACCTCCTTCGGGCACTGAATTGGATCTTGGGATTCTGACCACAGAATGTTGGGTGGAAACGATGGACATCAAGGAGGTGCAGTTTTCAGAGAACATCTCACTCCCCTGTGTTTGTCCAGAGGGTGGAACAGAGGCCCACAGAAGGGCAGGGAGCTGTGAGGCCACACAGCAATGGGAGAGGTGGGAGAGGTGGCCGAGATGGGACCAGGACCGGGAGGCCGGCTTTCCAGCCCCATGCCTAGACAGGCAGTGACAAGCACAGACTGGTTCCCATGTCCAGACTGGGAGCCTTGCTCCCTGTTGGACTCCCATGCTGGGCACAGGCTGGGCTACAGTAGGGGCTCAGGCAACCCTGGGAGGAGCGAGCACGGCTGAGCGGCTCCACAGCTCCTGCCTTTCAACCGGAAAGACTGCCCCACGCCCTCTGTTAAAGTGTACCTTGGTGCCGCCCCACTGGGGATTCGGGCCTGATCTGGCCTCCAGCCAGAGCCCCCCCTGCACCTCCCACCCAGCTCCTGGTTAGCCTGCGGGAGGACAGAACAGGTGCCCAGAGAAAAGTGTGCCGGGCCCACCAGCCTCGATTGACGTGTGGGAGGGGTGGATGGTGACAGGCCAGCTCCTCCCACTCATTCTGGACAGATGGTGGTTTCCCGGGGAGGCCTTGCCTTGCCATCTGCAGAAGTACCTTCAAACCCGAAGCACAGGGAGGATGAAATAAACACGTCTCACGACCTCCAGGCACCACATACTCCCTGTCTGAATTGGCCCTGTCACCCCAGAGGGGCCTGGAGAAATTACACCAAAGGGCCGAAGTGACCCCACCCCTACTCTGGTATCCGAGATCTGGGACTATTGCTCTGGAACCCTGGTTTCCAGGTCCTGCTGAATGTAAACAACAGCAGAAAGTAGCATGCTTGGTCTCGCATGTACCCAGCGGCAGCCCTCCTTATAAGTCTCTTGTTTCCTGGGCTCTGATGTCAGACAGGCCAGGCGTTGGATGTCAGAGCTGCCACTTAGGAGTTGTGTGGCTATGGACAAATGACCAGGCCTCTCTGAGCCTCAGTTTCCTTATCAGTAAAATGGGTTTCTGTGAGGCTTATATAAATTAATGCCTGAATAAATGGTAGCAATGATTATAAATATAACCTGTTGAGCAATCTGAGAACACAGGCTGGGCTCCCACAGCCATGTCACCAATTGATGCAGCAGGGAGGGAGTTGGAAGGTGGGTCTCCTGGGGGCTGGCCGGAAGAGTGGGCGGAGGCCAGGATATTTCCTGCCAAACCTTGCCTTGGAAGTGGAAGGCAAGGGGGCCAGGCAGGCTGTGAGATGCCCTCTGAAGCAGGGATCCAGGGTGGAGGTGAGGGAGTGGATGGGCCAAGAAACACAGTGGGGAGGAGGTGAGGCCAGGCAACAAGTCCCTCTCTGTTCCTGCTGCCCCAGGAGGCCCCTGGCCGGCCCACTTCGTTGCACAGCCCATGAATTTCCAGCTGAGGTTTGAACATTTTAGGGCAGCCCTGGCCTTAGCTTCCCCTGATATTCTGATGTCCTGAGAGCAGGGGCTGGGTTGGTCCTGTTTACCACCGTATTCCCAGCACCCAGCTCGGAGCCTGGCGCTGAGCGGGCACTCGGGACACCCCTGTCGACCGAAAGAATGATTTGATGAAGCTCCTACAGTTTTCCCACCATCGCCCTCATTGCACAGATGTGGAAACTGAGGCATAAAAAGGGGAAGAGGGTTGCCCAAGTTCACAGTGCAAGTTGGCGACAGGGTAGGACTGGTGCCCAGGGCTCTGGACTCCAAGCCCGGTGCTCTCTCCACAACATCCATTTTCTCTACTAAAGAAAATCTATGGGGCTTCCCTCGTGGCACAGTGGTTAAGAATTTGCCTGCCAGTGCAGGGGACACGGGTTCGAGCCCTGGTCCAGGAAGATCCCACATGCCGTGGAGCAACTAAACCCGTGCGCCACAACTACTGAGCCTGCGCTCCAGAGCCCTTGAGCCACAACTCCTGAAGCCCAGGCACCTAGAGCCCATGCTCTGCAACAAGAGAAGCCACCGCAATGAGAAGCCCGCGCACCACAACGAAGAGTAGCCCCCGCTCACCACAACTAGAGAAAGCCCGCGCACAGCAACAAAGACCCAACGCAGCCAAAATAAATAAATAAATAAATAAATAAAATAAATTTTAAAAAAATGTTAAAAATAAATAAATAAATAAAAAAGAAAATCTGTGATCTTTCCTTCCACCTTATCCTTCCATCCTTCCTACCTTTCTTCTTTGCTTCTTTCCTTCCTGCCTCCCTCCCTTCCTTCCTCTTTCCTTTCCTTCAAGTGTTGATGACTTTATACTTTCAAAATGAAAATCAATTTCTCTTTTGCCCGTACCTTAAAAAATCACAAGTTCCCCCTTTAAAAAAACTTTCGACTACTATATATAAAATAGATAACTAATAAGAACCTACTGTATAGCACAAGGAACTTTACTCAGTACTCTATAATGACCTATATGGGAATAGAATCTAAAAAAAGAGTGGATACATGTATATGTATAACTGACTCACTTTGCTGTACAGCAGAAACTAACACAACATTGTGAATCAACTATACTCCAATAAAAATTAATTTTAAAAATAAAAAATTAGAATAAAATTGAAAAAATTTTTTTCACAAAATAAAATGTTGAGATGGCCAAGAAGCACATGAAAAGCTGCTCAACATCACTAATTACTAGAGAAATGCAAATCAAAACTACAATGAGGTATCACCTCACACCAGTTAGAATGGGCATCATCAGAAAATCTACAAACAACAGATGCTGGAGAGGGTGTGGAGAAAAGGGAACCCTCCTGCACTGTTGGTGGGAATGTAAATTGATACAGTCACTATGGAGAACAGTATGGAAGTTCCTTAAAAAACTAAAAATAGAACTACCATATGACCCAGCAATCCCACTACTGGGCATATACCCAGAGAAAACCATAATTCAAAAAGACACATGCACCCCAATGTTCATTGCAGCACTATTTACAATAGCCAGGTCATGGAAGCAACCCAAATGCCCATCGACAGACGAATGGATAAAGAAGATGTGGCACATATATACAATGGAATATTACTCAGCCATAAAAAGGAACGAAATTGGGTCATTTGTAGAGATGTGGATGGATCTAGAGACTGTCATACAGAGTGAAGTAAGGCAGAAAGAGAAAAACAAACATCATAAATTAACACATATATGTGGAACCTAGAAAAATGGTACAGATGAACCAGTTTGTAGGGCAGAAATAGAGACACAGATGTAGAGAACAAACGTATGGACACCAAGGGGGGAAAGCGGCGGGGGTGGGTGGTGGTGGTGGTGGGATGAATTGGGGGATTGGGATTGACATATATACACTAATATGCATAAAATGGATAACTAATAAGAACCTGCTGTATAAAAAATAAATAAAATAAAATTCAAAATTCAAAAAAAAAAAGAAATTGCTGTTCCAAACTATTGAGTCAGAAAAGTAAATAAATAAATAAAATGTTGAAAAAATAAAAAGCAACCAACACTGCAACACCTGGGGCTCACCGCTGTAAACATTTTATCATTTATAATAATAGTCATGGCAAACACTGATGCATTGTTGACTGCTGGCCAAGGACTCTGCCGGGGGCTTTAAAATCTGCATCATCACGAGGTTTCTTTTGGGGGTGATGGAAGTGTTCTAAAATTAGATAGTGATGATGGTTGCACAAGTCTGTAAATATGCTAAAAATCACTGAAGTGTGCACTAAAAGTGGGTGAATTTTATGGCATGTAAATTATACCTTGATAAAGCTGTTTAAGAAATCTGCATCCTCTCGTTTGATTCTCGAATGGCTGTGTGAGGTTGGCATGTCCAGTTTCCCCAACTTAAAGGGGAAGAAACCGAGGCTCAGAGAGATGAAGTCAGGTGCCCCTCACATGCCCACTTGTGCCCGGGGCTCTGAGCCACACTTGGCCAGTGGCTCTGCTTGCCTAACAGCTCAGCACAAACTTTTCCCAAGTCGCTCAATACAGAGCTACATCTGGATCCTTATTTCTTATCACCAGCAGCTTGCTGTGAAGGAATCTCAGCTCCACCACTAAATTATTTCCCTGCTCCTAACCTCAGTTTCCTCATCAGTGAAATGGGACACAATCCAGCAACTCCCTCCTAGGGTTGTTGAGGGGATGCCTTGAGATCCTGGCTGTAGAAGGATCTAACAGAGTGCCCATTGGTGATGCCATGAGCCACCTGAGAGCCCGTCATGTGCTAGGTGCCTGTGTGTGCTAGAGAGCATTGCATTCACCTGCTGAGATGTTTCTCCCTATCCTGGTTGGTGGCCTTGTTTCCCTGTGCTAAGACCAGTGATAAAAGAGTGATGCAGTAATAAACAGGTAAAATGTCCATAGTAACCTTGGTTGGAACTCCTCTGCCGGGAGCTCTCAGCCCAAGGCCATGGGCCTCGTTCTCCCTCTATGGTCCCTCATTCTGGAAAAACTGAGCCCTACCATACACACGGAGGTCATGGGCTGGAGGGTGATCAGGGAAGGCATCCTGGAGGAGGTGTTGGCTGATGTGAGACTTGGAGGTTGAGCCAGTGAAGGAAGAAGACGGAGGTGTGGTGAAGAGCCTTCCCGGCAGAGAGGACAGCACACGCAACGGCACTCAGGAGAGTGAGAGAGAGGGATGGCCCATTTTCCCATGAACTGCAAGATACCCAGGTGGCCCAGGAGGGAGCGGCTGGAGGGGAAGCCAGGCTGGGTAAGGCAGGCCTCAGGGTCCCAACTCAGGAGCTAGGGCTCTGGTTGGAGGGCAGGGGGGCTAAGGAGGGCTTCAAGCAGAGGGGATCAGATTGGGAAGCCATAGAGAGTTCTGTGCTGTCAGACGGAGAATGGCAAGAGAGGTGGCTGACCCAGGTGCTAAGACAAAGGTGGTGGTGGCCAAGGTAGAGAGAGGGGGGTGGACTGGGGCAGAATACACAGGGCTTGTAGACTGAATAGATGGAGAGGATGAGAGAGGAGGGGGGAGCTGATCCCGGGGCCTCTGGCCAGGGCACTGGGAAGATGCCATTTAGGTGACTGTCTCAAACACCTTCCAAGGTCAATATTCCTCTTTTTCCTGTTGCCTGTAGTAATTCCAAGTTGCTAGAGCTGACTGCTGCAAACAGTTCATATTCCCTAGCCAGATTTCAGTCCAGGGAGGGGGTAAGGGTGCCCGAGAGACAACCAGAGAGAGCAGAGGAGGAGAAGCTGAGGTGTATGGAGATGTAGGCACATGGGTTGGGGTGAAGATGGTGGGCATTCACATGGAGGCAGGAGACCTGTGCTGGTTCCTGCCCTGCCTCTGATTCCACTGCTGTGTGACTTCAGGCAGGTCCCCTACCCTCTCTGTGCCATTTCACCATCTGAAAACTTGGGATGATGCTGCTCCTACTGACAGGTTGTTGGTTCCAAGAAGACAATAATCAGCGCTGCCCTTGGACCTGGGGAATCGGGGCCCTGACCTTGCACCCCATTCCAGTTGAGATCTCCGGCCTCACCTTCCCCATGAAGCATGGGGTTCCCAAGGACCAAGGGAAGGTGCCCAACTGGAGCCTGTGCACCCCTCCTAGGGGTCTCAAGCCTACCTCTAGCTTCTGCCCCGACTGGGGGCGGCCCTCGCTTCGGGGAGGCAACCCCGGGGGCTAAGGGGGATCCTTTCTGGGGACGGGGTGGAGCTGGAATATGAGGGCAGCCTGGAGAGAGACGCTTCCCATCCCATCACAGAACTCGGAGGAGTCTGAAATTCTATATTCAACACCAGCCTGCCAGGTTGCTTTGAAGGTGTGTTTGTCAAGGCGGGAGGGCAGAATGTATTGTATTTAGCAATTCCTTAGCTTGATTTATAACAGGAATATTTAGACATATGGCACGTGGGCTCCACTTCTGCTCTTGTTCCAGGGCTGATAACACCACGTCCGTGACTGGCTGCCTCCAGCTCCCGCCCGGCCCCTCCTCACCCGCCCGCCAGGTTCCGACCCTCCGACCCCAGCCAAGGCCTGGGAAACTCGATTCTCCTGGCGCCGGGATCAGCTGCCGTCTGCCAGAGTCACCTTTCATTCCCAGCTCCTTGGGGCCACTGGGTGGGGCGGGGGTTTGGGGAAGACGTCCTCTGGCGGGTCTGGCTGTGGGCGCGTGGCAGGTGCGCGCTCTGAGCAGGGAGAGCAGGGTGTAGCTGCCTGGCAGCATGGCGGGCTCTCTGGGTGGGGATGGCTGAAGGGCCGGCAGCGCCTCCCCGACCCTCCTGGTCTCACTGTGACCTCTGCTCCTCACTGCCCTTCGTCCGGGTTCTCAGACCCACTGGGCTCCCTCCCACCTCGGGCCTTTGCTCACGTGGGACCCTGCACCTGGAGTGTGTTCACTCCTTTGCCTGACCAAGTCCTATTTTTGTTCAGGCCCAGACTTAAACGCTCAAATGCCTTCCCTGGCCCCCTGACGACTCCCCTCCCTTCAAAATCGAGGCTCCTGGTACCCTTTTTCCAACACACAACAGAAGAGCTCTTTGTGTGATGTAGCGTCTGTCTGTCCTGCTCAGCTGTGAGCTCCCTCCCCCGCAGCCCCCCCTCCCCCAGAATAGGGGTGGGTCTGGCTTCTTCAGAGCTGTATCCTTAGGGCCTGGCACGCTGCAAGTGCCAAGGAGATGTCAGTTCTCTCTGCCCCCTCCAGTCAGTGACTTTCTACTTTTGATGTCTCAATTATCCCCTAATCATCTTTGGCCTCAGCCTCCAAACCTGGGAAATGGGACCACTAAGATGTAGCCCGAAGTGTTCAGAGGAAGCGACAGATCTTAGTAGTGGGGAGTGAGCTGTCCCCCATGGCAGGAGCTGGGGCTGACCAAGAGAGAGGCTGGGCTCTCTGACGCCAGAGACCAGCACAAGTCTGTGCTGGGACGCGAATGCAGAGGAAGGGGCAAGGGGATCGGTAGGAGGCAGGGAGCCTGAGCAGGGGTAGGCAGAGTCACCAGGGAAACCCAAAACACTACCCCCAGGCTGCCCGGGGGCTCTGGGCAGAGGCTCACTCCCCAGGCTCCCTTCGCTACCCTGGCTAGAGGAGATTCTCCCACCTCCACCCTCACCCTGGCCCTCCTCCCAGCTGGTACCTATGCCCAGGCAGGAACAGAATGGGTGCATCCTCTGTGCCAGACCTTACCCCGAGTGCTTCACAGGTATGACGTCAACGCTCGCCACAATCCCATGAGGGAGGTGCTATTATTATCCCCATTTTACAGATGAGGAAATAGCAGCCGAGCAGGGTTTAAGAAACATGCCCAATGTTGCCCAGCTTGTAAGTGGCAGAGGTAAGCTACAAACCCAGGTCTGATTCCAGAGCCTGAGCGCTCAGCCCCTCTGCCACACTCCCACTGGCCTTGGCCTCCCCAGGGGCCAAACGGGAGGGAAGGTGGGCACTGCCCAAATGTCAGCATGCCTGGGTGAGCAAGGCCAGGGGCGTCGGAGGCTGGAAGTCTATCCCAGGACACCAGACTTGACGCCGGATGGGTATTGTGGGGAGGGGGCACGCAGCTGGGGGCAGACAAAGGGAAACCTAGGGCACCAGACATCCACTCACAAAATGCTGGGGTGTCCTGGGGCCCACGCACACTCCTCTGTCTGCACTTACCCCCAAGATGATCTCATCTATGCTCACGGGTTTACAGCCCATCTCTTCCAAATTTATATTTCCAGCCAGCCTTCCCCCTGAGCTTCCGACTTGCATCACCACACTGCCCACCTGACATCTCAGACTCAAGAGTTCAAAACCAAACTCCTGATCATACCCCCAGCCCCCCAACTGGCTCCTCCCTACTCTGTTAATGGCGCCAACACCCACCTGGGGTCAAAGGTGCGGAAGTCATCTTGGATTCTTCTTTCTTCACCTTCCACATCCCATCCACCAGGTTTTGTGGGACTTTCCTCCAAAATACATCCTGAACCCCACAGGTCTCCTCCTCTCTCTGCTAAAGCCCTGGTCCAGGCCCTGCCACCTCTGCCCACCGCAGCAACCTCCTCATCTGTCTCCTGCCCCCCTTCCCAAGTCACATACTTGCTGGAATCAGCTCAAGTCACTCCATTACTTAAAAGCTTCTGATAATAATGAAAACAAACCCAGGTCCTCAGCATAATCTGAGGGCCTTGTAGATCTAGCCCCAGCCTACTCCCCGATGCTGTGTCCGCCTTGCTCACAAAACACAAGCCCCAGTGCTTCCTTTCTGTTCTTCAAACACACCAAATTCATTACTGCCCCAGGGCCTTTGCATTTGCTGTTCCCTCCGCCTAGAATGCTCTCCCCAGATAGTCACGTGGTTTCTCATCCCTCAGTTCTCTCAGATGCCACCACCTCCTAGAGACCTTCTCTGACCTCCCTGTGGAAAGTGGCCCTTTTCCCTCCCAGCATTGACCCCATTCCCCAGTTTTCTTCTTCATATGTCTGCTGAATGACTCAATGAATCAGCCTCAGTTTTCCCTTCTGTAAAAGGGGGACAAAGAAATAGCATAGACCCAGACCAGTCCTAGCGGGGTCCTGGGCAGCTGCTTGGGTCACCTCCATTGCAGAGCTGACAACAGGGTCCTCCTGGTTGCCCGGGAGCCCGGGCTGGCCTGGAGCAATCTCTGCTTCCTCTGTTGTATTTTCCACTTCCTCTCCATGGGGGGTTGACTCCCGGGAAGCCCCAGGAGGCAGAGCCACTGTTACCATGCTTATGGGTCTGGGGACCTAGTCTTAGGTAGAGAGGTTGGGACCCATGACGGAGCAGGCAGGGCTGGCTGGGGGCCCCGGTGAACCTCAGTTTCCCGACTGCACTCCAACACCGGCCTCCTCACTAGCTTTCATGAGGATCAAGTAATGCTTCCCTGCTCACTCCTCCGCCTCAGGCCCAGTGGCCCCTGCTCTGCCCCTGTACACCCCTGCATCCTCCTGCAGGGCCACAGTCAAAGGGTATTGGGTTGCGAGAGGGCCCAGGCCTCCTGGGGCAGAATCCACATCTCACTCCACCACTCAACAAGCAAACAGTTGCCGAAATCAGCTGTGACCAGGCTGGCCTGCTGTGCTGTCTACTTACTGGCACCTCTCTCTGCTGGACAGTGAACTCCGAAACAGCGGGGGCCTGGTCTGTCCTGGTACATGCAGGCCCCAAACCTAACTGACAATCAACACCTCCCTCCCACGTGTTTACAAAAGGGGGCTTTTACACCCATGAATTCACTGGAGCCCCACGGCCACTGTCTCAGGAAGGCAGGGCAGCAGCTGTCAGTCTGCCCATCACTCAGATGGGGAAAATGGGGATCCACACCCCTGCACGTCCCTTTGCTCAGTGCAGAGCTGGGCTCTTAGAGGCTGTGCAGGCTCCAGATTGGAGTCTAATAGATTCTGTCCTTCCTGGCCCTGTGACCTTGGACATGGCCTCTAACCTCAGTGTCTCAGTTTCCTCACCTGCAGGATGGGCATCATGGTACCTGCCTCATGGGGCTGTTGTGACCCATCCCATATTGCATGGCATGGGGCACATGGGAAGGGCCCAGCAGATGGGACCTGGGGTCACCTTCCCCTCTGTGCCCCCTGCCCAGAGCATGCAGCAGGCACGCAGCAGGCACAGAGCAGGCATTCAGCAGATGTTCAATGGATGAAAGGCAGGCCTATGGTTTGTACACTGGAAAGTGCTGGATGTCCACGAGTGCCATATAAAGCACGAAGACCCCGGGGCTTTATTGTCTCCAGGGTCCTCCCACCCCCTCACTCTGACAGCCAGGCGTAGGGACGGGGACCATCTGTGTGTCTCTTGCCTGTGCCTCTGCTGCTCTGGGGGGTCACATGACTGGGGGGGGGTTCTTTGGGAGCCCGGCCCTGGGAGACAGACGGCGTCCCCCTCTGCTGACCAGATGGGCCTGGCCGCCCCCCCAGATTCATAGCTCCAGGCAGGATCCTTCCCTCTCATCCCTGGGGTTGACACTGGGCTTCCCAGGTCATTTGTGGGGCAGGAAAAACCATCCGGTCCAACTGTCCCTATTAGAGATGGGGAAACTGAGGCTCTGAGAGGGCAGTGACTCGCCTGAGGTTTCACAGCAGAAGCTGGCTTGGACCCAGGATGTCTCTCCCGGAACTGCTGTCCCTCTGAGGGCGGAAGCCTCTACCTGCCTCCCTCTCCCTCATGTCGTTTGCTTCTTTAGCCATGAAGGTCATTGGCACAAAGCTAGGGTTTCTGAAGAAGGCGAGGGAGGGAGATGACACAGTGGGCCGGTCAGTGTCAATTCTCCCGCCCCCCCCTCAGTCCGCCCAGCCCGCACTCGGTCTCCAGCACCGGGCTGAGAGCGCCATCCTCGCTCTCTCCTTCTCAGCACTCGAAAAGCCATCTCTGCCTCCCCTTTCTTGGGGGACCCTGGGGTGGGGGTCACGACCCTGCCTGCCTCCCTAAACCCAGGACACCCTTTGTCTTTGTGGTTGCCCCCGACTCCTTGCCACCCGGCCCTCCCAGCGCCTTGTGGGATCAGAGCCAGGAGGGGGATTAGGTTGTGCAAATGGCTCCCCCCTCCCCGCCATCCTGCCTCCCTGTCTTAGTCATCTCTGCCCTCCGCCGCCTTCTCCCTCCATTACAATCCCTCTGCCAGGCCAAGGGGAGAAGGACATTGACAGGTGCCCCCACCCAGGGGCGGCGGCGGGGCAAGGGGCCGGCTGCTCAGTAGAGGATCAGAAGCGGTTTCTCCCCCACCCCGTCCTCTTCCTCATCCTGCAACCCGCGCCGCCCCCCTCTTCCGCGCTGCGCACGGATGGCGGCTGGAGCCGCAGAGGTGTGTGTGTGAGGGGGGGAGGCTGCGTCTGATCCCCGATGCCCACGGGGCTATGTCCTCTCCCAGGGGCTATGGCGGGGGGGGGGGGGTTCCCCTGCCACGGTCCGGGAATTCCCATGAGAGGAGGGAGCTGTCCTTCGTAGGGCCTGGGGTTGGGGGCACTGCCCCAGGGATGCTGCCCGCCTCAAGAGACCCCCAGAGCCGAAGGGAGGAGCTGAGTAATGCAGGCCCCTCAGTACCCAAGGGGGGTTGGGGGTACAGCTCTTTGCCAGGGTCTCGCTGTCTTCCCCAAAGGATGGGGCTGAGGAGGGGGGCGTGATCCCGTGGCCGCTGGCTTGACGTTTGCGGACAAGCCGGGGGCGCTGCGCCCCTGAGGGGCTCTCGTGGCGGGGGTGGGCCGCCTCCTTCTGGCTGGAAGCGGGGGGCGCGCCTTCCGCGGTGCAGCGCCAGGGGCTGCCGTCGGGGCCGGGTGGCGAGGCCCGGAGGACCTGGGCGGGGGGAGTCCGAGTTCAGGGGCGCGCCGCTCCTACCTGCCTACGAAATTCTCGAGCACCGAGCTCTTGCCGGCGCTCTGGCCGCCCACCACGGCGATCTGCGGCAGGTCGAGGTCCGCGTTCTGGCCGATGGCGGAGAAGGCATCCTGCAGCCGGTTGACCAGCGGGATGAGATCCTCCATGCCACGGTTGCCCATGGTTGCGGCTGGCCCCGCGGGCTGCGATCCGGCGGCCGCTTGGGCTCCCGGCTTTGGCTCCGCCGCGGCAGCCGCGCGCTCAGACTGCCTGCGCCGCGGGCCCCCCGCCCCTCGGGGATCGGAGCGGAGCGCTGCGCCAGAGTACCGCTAGAGGGCGCCCGCAGCCCTCCGGGCCGGCAGCCATGCGCAGGCGCCGCCCGTGGCGCTATGGGGACTGTAGTTTTCTCCTTCTGCGGCTTTTGGGGAGCTCGAGCCGTGTCTGGGGGAAGCGCAGATGCTGCACCGCAGATATCATTCCTGGAAATGGTCACGGTCTCCTAGGTACTAGGTACCGTTAGTACCAGGCCCCTCGGATAGTGGTCATGACTGCCTCACTCCATCGTACAGATGAGGAAACTGAGGCTTGGAGACATGGGCCTCCTCCACGGTCATAGTCTCCTGACCTTCAGTTCCACTTGCCCTCACTGCCTTCTACTGTAGGTTGTGGCTAATTTATCTCCGGCATTTCCCTTCCCGCCTTTGGGCCTCAGTTTCCCTGTTTCTAGAAGGAGAAGATATAGAACATTAATTCAACAAATATTTACTGAGCACCTACTATAAGCCAGACCCTGTTCTAGGCACTGGAGATACAACAGTAAACAAGACAGACAGTTGGAGATACAACAGTAAACAAGAACAAGAACAAGATCTTCCCTCATAGATCTTACAGTGGAGACAGACAGTAAATGAATAAACAGATAAACGAAACAGTAAAAGTGAAAATAGTTTATACTAATAGTGATGGGAGAAATAAACATGGGGTGTGAAGAGAGGTACCTGTGTGGGTGCAGAGTCCTCTTTAGCCTGGGAGGTTAGGGGGGTTCTCTGAGGAGGTGACATTTGAGAAGAGACCTAAATGTTGAGAAGGAGCCAGCCAGGCCAAATGAACGGCAAGTACAAAGCCCCTGACGCTTGGAAGGGCCTTCTTGGGACAGCTGGGACTTCTTGTCCTGGAGAGTGACAGTCTTTTCCCCAAACCATCAGGGTGGTGGTAAAACAGTGGGATCTGAATCCAGGACTCCTACAACCCTACCCTGTTTATCCTTTTCGCATGGAGAGACCATGGGGCCCCAGGCCTAGCCATCCACCTCTGCATTTAAGGAACCTAATTTGGACTCCCCACAAGGCTGGAAAGAAAGGCCAGCCTACCCTGTGCTACTGGGGATTAGCAGGTCACTCTGTCTGTGAACAGAGTGGGGGCACTGCTGGGAGATCAGTGGCCTGTGAATTGGAGACTGTTGTGCATTCACCCATTTAATGCATATTTATTAAGCCAGGAACTATGCTAGACCCCAGAGATAAAGCAATGAGCAAAATGGATAAAGCCCTTACCCACATGTGGCTTAGAGTCTAGTGGAAAAAGAAGAACAAAGCACAAATAAGCCAATAAATATGACTGTCAGATGGTGATGAGTGCTTTGGAAAGCAAGAAAGCTGGGGAAGTTGGAGGAGGGGGTAGTGTTGCTATTTTGTATAGAGTGGTCAGAGGAGGACTCTGGTAAGGTAAAATTTGAGCAGAGACCTGAAGGAAGTGAGGGAGCAACTCATGTGGACATCTAGGGGAGGAATTTTCCAGGCAGGCAGAGGGGAATAAGCGGATCCCATCCCAGGAGCCAGGCCTGGGTCTCAGACGAGCTGTGTGATCCAGGTCCCTCCACATCTTTGAGCCTCAGTTATCCAATGTGAGAATGCCTGCGAAGAGCATGGCCCTGGCCTGGCACTTAGGAGACCCTTATTAAACTGCTGCTGCTGATCACAGCCTTCCAGATAGCTGGAGCATCAGTCACACACAACGCACATCCTGTGCAGCTGCTCCGAGCCAGCCCATTATTATGCTCTGAGAGCCAGAGAGGGCAGAGATGATGCCTGAATTGGAGCCATTAATTTGGAAAGAGGGTGCAGGTTACAGATGGCTGCCTAGAAGAGCACCATCATGGCTGGGTTGTTTTTCCTAATTACAATAGGGAAACTTATTGTAAAAATCAGACTTTACACAGTGTTTGAAAGCTTCTGGTCATTCTCCCACCCAGAAATAACCACTACTTATAGCTTAGAGTTTATTCTCTGGCTTATCCCATATATATTCATTTTGTTTCATTTTGTTTTTATAGAAATAGGATCATACTATAAATCCTGTAGTGCTGTATCACCCATGCCAGACCAGCAGCCTGGGCATCAACCCGAGTTTGTCAGAAATGCAGACTCTCAGGCTTCACTCATGACCTGTGGGATCACAACCTGCATTTAACAAGAACCAAGGGCCCTTGGAGATTCCGGTGCACATCAAAGTTGGAGCTCTAATACATATTATATGCAACTTGCTTTTTTAGCAACAGTATGTCTTTGATGTCTTTCAGCGTAAGAACAGTTTGGTCACATTCCTTGTACACGGCTGCATAATTTCCCACTGTATGGCAGTGCTCTGGTTTTGTCCCCTGGTCTGCTAAAAATGACTGTGCTGGGCTTGAAGAATGGATGGATAAAATGCCACTTGGGGGGAGTGTGAATAGAGAAGTGCTGATGTTCTGGGCAGAGGAATCAGCATAAGCAAAGGTATGGAATCAGAAAGGAAACGAACCTGAAGTCTACGCTGTCTTTGTTCCCACAGGGCTTGGTGAGGACCGAAGGAGGGATACTGGAGATGGTTCTCCCGGGTGCTGAGAAGTTGGGGGTCCAGAAGGCCAATGAGTTAAATGAGAGTCTTAGAAATGGCTTTGACCCTCCACTTTGAGCACTAACGAGGGAGAATTCTCTCTGGAGCCCCTGAAGCTGTAACCACCACCTATGCTTGCAGATCAGTAGCAGGAACACTCACTGGGCATTTCCCCCTGGGCCAGGTGTGCTGAGAGATTCCACCCTCGGGAGGGAGAAGTTCTTATTAGTTCCCCTTGACAGATGAGGCAACTGAGGCACAAAGAGGAATGTGGCTGAGGTCACAAAGCCAGAAAGTGATGGAGTGAAGATGTGAATGGAGGTAGGTGAGACCCAGGGCTTCTATGTTTATATCCTATACTGCACCAGCTCTTGCAACCTATACACTTTTAATGCACATGAAATAAAACACTAGTCCCTTCTGATGGGGCTTTTGTTGGGCATACAGCAGGTGCTCAATAAATGCTGATTGTATTGAATTGTGCAATGGCCTTATTGCGCAGCCTTGACCCTATAGCTCCTGGGTCAAGCCATTATATTTAGTCACTAAGTCTGCTCAGGGTCTGGCCCTTTGGATTCATTCATTCATTTATTCTTCAGCAGGTATTAATCAGTGGCTACTTCATGCCCGACCTCAAGCAAGACATAGGGGGATGAAGGGGTTAATAAGATGCAGGACTTATCCTGCTAGAACGCGGATCCACTGGGGGAAGAAGACAAACTAAGCAGACCAGGTGCATGAAGCCAAGACACCTGGCCATGTCTGGGGCAAGGTCACTGCTGAAGAAGCATCTGGGCCAGTCTGGGGCACACATAGTGCCCTCCTCTGTGTGGCTGGGGGATGGGCACCAAGATTTCCCAGGGGCTTTGGGGCACGACGGTCCAGGCATCTGTGCTTGCACTGCCCCATCTTACAATGAGGGGCTCCCCATAAGCCTGGAAGAACAACATAAGCCTAGATCCCTTGTATGCTGAGGATCAAGGGCGCAGCTCCAAAGCTAGATTGCCTGGTGTTCAAATCCCACCCCTACCACTGTCTAACCCAATGACCTTGGGCAAGTCAGTTCACCTCCCTGGCCCTCAGTTTCTGCATCTGTAAAAAGGGGATAAGACTATTACCTAACTCATAGGGTTGTGTGAGGAGGATTCAGTGATGTAATAATTCAGGTAAAACATGAAAACAGTGCCTGAAACAGTGAATCATTAGAGCTATGATTAGTATAATTATAATCATTATTACCGTTGTACTGTCTGAAGAAACTTCAGCCTCATGAAGGTAGCAAAGCATGTCACCTCTTGGTGGGAAGGATAAGGGATCATAAACGAGCCAGGAGAGACAGAGCTAGGTCTGGAGGTGTGGATTGGGGGTCAGCTCTATCCCTGGATGGCTCAGCTTCTGGAAATCCCAGGCCCCAGGGGGCCCCAGATTACCCCCATTATTCCCCCTGTGGACAGAGGGCTTTGAAGGTATATCTGGCAATCAGGAAAGGCCTCCTGAAGAGGTGATGTTTGAATTGAGCTGGGAAGACTGGACAGGAATCGGCCTGGTGACGAGTGAGAGGAGGGGGGAGCATTGTAAGGGAAATTTAGTTACTTTGGGGACAGAAGGCAGCCACTGTGGCTGAACCTGGTAAGCGGCGGGGAGACCGTATTACACACAAGCCAGTCCTGTCCAGCAGAGATGGCCAAACTCAGATCCTAAGTCGGGAGGGGTCCTGCCCCAGGTCACTCTGGAAGGTAGGGGCAGCAACAAGGCTGTGCCCACCGTGCCACTCCCACCTCTGTTCTCTGTTCCCCTCACCCTGCTTAATAATAGGTAAAGGCACAGGTGGATGACAGATACTGGGGAGGCAACATGATAACCATATGGCCTTATATTTTTCTCTGCTCTAGTATGACCGGGAGCTGTCGCTAAGCACGGACTATTCCTGGGGTTTCTGAGGTGGGCGTCTGGTTGTGGGCATACTCTGTGAGCCTGCGTTGGTGTGCTGTGCTGGGTGCCTTGATGGGACTTGCTGCTGTGCGGTGATGGACATAGATGTCAAGAAGGGAAGAGCTGCTGCGATGAACACCAACCTGAGGATGGAAGGAGGAAACCGCATCCTGGAGTCATTCGTTCATTCGTTTACTCATTAATCAACCTTCCCCAAGCAACCATGATGTACAGGGCTCTGAGCTGGTGTCCCAAGGACATGGGGACAACTCAGCAGCTGCTTTCTACTGTCAAAGGGCACATGACATTACTGAGGGCAGAAATAAGAGGAGGAAGTAGCAGGTTACAGGATAAAGACACCATAATCAATAGCTGGTTAGAAAGTGTACTGGGAAAATAGCGACAATAGCCACTATAGAAACTGCGCAGATGTTAGATCAAGAAGCCTGCAAAACCATAACATAACGCAGTGCTTGAATAGATGGAGATGTTTACCTCATTCTTAAACTGAAAAACTTGGGATGAAGTTGGCTGTGTTTCTCCAACTTAAACACATTTCATGCAACACGAGTCGAAATTCTGATGGGATTTTGGCATGGGTGGGGGAGGGAGAAGGTTTGACAAAAATCATTCTATAACTTATCCCCCAAAATTTACATGATTGGCAATTGGCAAGAAATTTTAAAAAAACATAACAGTATCAGGGGCTTGTGTTGTTAGGCATTAAAATATATTCCAAAACTATAACAATCACACTATGTGATATCATCACGGGAAGAAACAAGTAGATTCCTGGAGCAAATAGGTCTGGACATAGAGCCACATGAGTATGAGTCTATTTCATGATAAAGGTGCATCTCAAAGTAGAGGCAGGAATGAGGCCTCCAGGTGATGCTACATCGTCAGACTTCATTTGGGATGCAGAGAGATGGGGCCTCTCTTCTCCCTCTGAACATACTTCACTGGGGGGCTTTGCCTGTAAGGGACTGATTAAAAGCAATTAACACGAGTCTAGCCCCAAACAGTGTCCCCAGAGAGTTTCCATCCACAATCTAGTCTGGTCTTCAAGGAGGCAGCACAAGGTCATATACATTAAAAAAAAAATGTCCACTCCCTCCCCATGATAAAGTCATCCAACTGGTCACAGCAAATTAGTAAAAAAGGAGAGAAAGTGAATCCCCCAGCCCCCCACCCATGAGCCCACTACACACATTTATTCTTTCCAAAACTGGGGTCATAATGTGTATGCACTTTTGTAACCTACTGAGTTCAATTCATATCATATCATGAGTGTTTAAATATCCTTTGAAGACATACTTTCTGAAGGCTGTGTGCTATTCCTTGAGAGGCAGACACCATGATTTATTTAGCTGTTCTCCAAGTTGATTATTTTCCAGATAGCTATTATAAATAATGTTTCTGTGAGCGACCTGCTGGCTTTTTAAAAAAAGTATACTTTAATTTTATTGGAGTATAGTTGATTTATAATGTTGTGTTAGTTTCAGGTATACAGCAAAGTGATTCAGTTATACATATACATATATTCATTCTTTTCTAGATGCTTTTCTCATATAGGTTATCACAGAAACCTGCTGTCTTTTTAAAAAATAAATTTATTTAATTTATTTATTTTTGGCTGCGTTGGGTCTTTGTTGCTGCGCGCGGGCTTTCTCTACTTGCGGCAAGCAGGGGCTACTCTTTGTTGCGGTGCGCGGGCTTCTCATTGCAGTGGCTTCTCTTGTCGCGGAGCATGGGCTCGAGGTGCGCAGCCTCAGTAGTTGTGGCATGTGGGCTCAGTAGTTGTGGCTCGCGGGCTCTAGAGCACAGGTTCAGTAGTTGTGGCACATGGGCTTCGTTGCTTCATGGCATGTGGTATCTTCCCGGACCAGGGCTCGACCCTGTGTCCCCTGCATTGGCAGGTGGATTCTTAACCACTGTGCCACCAGGGAAGCCCAAAACCTGCTGTCTTTTTTTTTTTTAATTAATTAATTAATTAAATTTATTTTTTTGGCTGTGTTGGGTCTTCATTTATGTGCGAGGGCTTTCTCTAGTTGTGGCAAGCGGGGGCCACTCTTCATCGCGGTGCGCGGGCTTCTCACTATCCCGGCCTCTCTTGTTGCGGAGCACAGGCTCCAGACGCGCAGGCTCAGTAATTGTGGCTCACGGGCCCAGCTGCTCCGCGGCATGTGGGATCTTCCCAGACCAGGGCTCGAACCCGTGTCCCCTGCACTGGCAGGCAGATTCTCAACCACTGCTCCACCAGGAAAGCCCCCCAAAACCTGCTGTCTTTTAAAAGGTTTGTTTCTAATTATTTTCTTGGGCTAGATTCCTACAAGTGGGGACCAGGTCAAGGGGCAGAACACGTTCAAGAGTCTTGATAGAGAATTTTCAGCTTGCTTTCCAGAAAGATAAATTAACACAGGAAGCCACCGCTGCCTTCCCTACCTTCACCAGCATGAGCATTATTTTTAGTTTTTTTTTCTTTACTTTGGCAATTTGCTAAGCTCCCCTGTGCCAGGTGCCAGTGCTAAACATTATGTAATATCATACACAGACACAGACACAGACACACAGACACAGACACACAGACACAGACACACAGACACACACACACACAAACCCCGGGAGGGGGTACTCATTTTACAGACGAAGAAACAGGCTCAGAGAGGACTCCTGCATCAGCCAGGGTCGCCTAGCCAGAAGGCAGTGGAGCCCCAATTCAACACCGGACCTCTCCAAGGCCAGCACCCAGATCTATTGGTTGGAAGCCTAGGCGATCTTGACTCAACCCACCCCTCCTTCCCCATTGCCTCTTGTCTTGGTTCTCACCAGAGCCGAGTGATCTAATCTGGGCGGATATGATGCTGTCACACTCTTCCCTAGCACTCCCTGCCCCTCAGGGGTAAAGCCCAGCTCTTCAGGCCCGCCTTCAAAGCCCGCATCTTCCGGGCTTCCCTTCCACCCAAAGGCGCAAAGTCCCCTGAGCCCGACCCCGCCCCGCCCTCCCGCCATGCCTAGCCGCGTGCGCGCCTCTAAGTCCAGGCAGAGTTAGGCACCTGTGCTGCCGCCCGGGGCTGTAGTTGAGCCGGTCCCTAGCTTTAGGGCAGCGCTAAAGTCACATGACTGCAGTCACATGACTTCAGTGATTGGTTGGCACTAGGGTCTCCGCTGGGCAGACCTTAGGTCTGCGCGTCCCTAGCGCCACCGTGCGCCGTATGGCACACAGTCGGCGCCTAATGCAAAGCGAGCGCATTGCCTAGGGCTGTTACAGCTGTGGTCGGCTCTGAGCAACAGAAAAAGCAAAGGGGATTGCTCTTAGTAACTGCGGATTGTTTGGCTCAGTGCTTGTGTGGGGACCGAGGAGAGGTGCACCGGGACGCGGGACAGAGTCGAAATTAAAGGGTCCTTGCGGGCAGGACCGTTCAGGGGCAGGATGAGCGCCGTTTTTTACCATTAAACTCTGCCCTCCTTACCCGCTCCCCAGCCAAACCGGAGAAACAAACAGACAAAAAAACACTTTCAAACCGATCTCCCCACCCCTTCCAGGGCTAATTCTTCTGCCCCGTTGTGCCGGTCGTCCTCTCGCTGGGTCTCGGTCCCCGAATGTACAGCAGGCGGCTGCACGCCCCCTCCCATCCCAGCCCCGCGCGGGGTCTCCGGATGGCGGGACAGTGGCGACCGCGGCAAGGTCTGCTGGGGATGGTCCTCCTCAAAGTCGCCCGCGATGTCCCTGCCAGACGAGAGACCCCTCTGGGCGACAGACGGACCTGGGGCTCGGAGCCGCCCCTTCCCGATGCGGAGGACGCGGGGCAGAGGGTCTGCGCTGCCCAGGGTCCCCTAGCAGCTCGGAACCACTCCCACCGCCGCCCAGCAGCTGGGTGAGCAGATACCGCCCCTGCAGCGCGAAGGGTGCGCGGGGCGGGATCTCGCGGCGCGGCCGTGGGCACCCGGACCTCCCGTCCTCCAGAGGGCGCTGCCCTGCCGCGGCCCGCAGACTGGCCTTCGGAGCGGACAGGCCGTGGCGGAGTCGTGGGGACCCCGGGAGCTGTGGGGACCCCGGGAGCCGCGATCCGGAGCGCGCGGCCCGCCCCCGCGGTGGGGGCTACGCGACTGCGGAGGGGGTGCGGGGAGGAGGCTGTGTGGTTCCCGCGGCCAAAGCCGCGCTGGGAGGCGAAGTGCGCGGGCCGAGCGCGGCTGGGGGGACGGCGGAAGCCTTAGGGGCCACTTGAATGGAGGCCGAGGGCTTCGTGGGCAGGTGGGGACAGCGGCTTTGACGTGTAATGCTGGCTCTGTCTGTAGAGGAAGGGGTCAGCGGAATGGGGGGAATTAGAGTGGAGGGAAGCCTTCCTCCTACTTTGTTCGTGGAAGAAAGGGAAAGGTGGGGGTGGGGCGGCGCTGATGTTATTGACAGAACATGTGCACAAGGGACAGGGTGGGAGTATCAGAGGGGTGTGAGTGGACAGGGGCTGGCTTCGCTACGTGATTGGCGCAGAGAAAGGCTGATGGGTGGGGTGGGAGGTGTATTTGTGTCGGACGCTCGTCCTGGAGCTGCGGAGCGGAGGGAGTCGGAGGGATGGAGGGCGGGGCTGGGCATTTGGAGGAGGGACTATTGGGCAGATTTGGGGGAAATTGGCGGGAGGGTGGTTGAACTCTGCTGCTGGTGGAATTGGAGGTGTATGGAAGGGATGGGGCGCACGCGTGGCACGCTCTGGGCAGGACCGGGAGGGTAGCTGTGAAGCTCGGTCGGCAGCGTGTGAGGGCCGCGGCTGGGGGTGGGCGACGGGGATCCGGCCTGACTCCCTCCCTTCCCGCAGCCGCCATGTTCAACCAGCAGCAGCAGCAGCAGCTCCAGCAGCTCCAGCAGCAGCAGTTGCTGCAGCTCCAGCAGCTGCTCCAGCAGTCCCCACCGCAGGCCCCACTGCCCATGGCCGTCAGCAGGTAAGCTCCCCACTGGAGGGGTGGGCGGCTCTAGACCTGCCCCTCTGACCCATGCCTTGGAGACCTCCCAGCCCTTTCTCTCAGGGGCATCCCTGTCTGAGTCCTGGAGGTCATCAGTTCCCACCCTAAGGGGATGCTCTGTCTGCAGTAGAGGGGGGCAGAGAATGGAGGTGAGGGGTCTCAGGGAAGATGGAGGGTTTGACTCTCCCCAGAGCCCTCTGACACCGCTCTCAACACACAGGGGGCTCCCCCAGCAGCAGCCACAGCAGCAGCTCCTGAATCTCCAGGGCACCAACTCAGCCTCCCTCCTCAACGGCTCTGTGCTGCAGAGAGCTTTGCTTCTGCAGCAGTTGCAAGGTATGACTGCGGGCCCTGTCTCGCTCCATCTTAGCGGGAGCTCCCCAGCAGCCCCACGGCACTGAATCTCATCAAATCCACACAGTAACCCTGAGAGGGAGCTGTGTCAGCGTCCTGGTTTACAGATGAGGACACTGAGGCCCCAGGAGGTGGAAGTCCCTAAGTTGCTCAGCTGAATGCAGGTCTTTCTGATCACAGAGGTGCACCCTTGGCCATGGTGTTAGCTCTGTGGGTGCTACTCGGCACAGTTTGCTGACGTTCAGATTAGATGATATGATGGATGGCAAGATCTATTTTGACCACCCTCCTTTGCATCCTGTTTGACAGTTGAGGATGCCAAGGTCCAGAGAAGGGAAGTCATTTGCCCTGGCTCACATAGCATCAGCAGTGGCTGAGCTAGACAGAGGCCTGGGCCTCCTGACCCCCTGGGTCTCTGAGTGGGTGTCTCTAGCTCTCTGCATTAAGCCTGTGTCCTTACCTGAGTTTCCCCATGTGGAGAGCAGTCTTTCATCTCTTCCTTACAAGAAGCTGCTCCCGATACCTTAGCCCCTGCAGGAGTAATCCAGGGGTCCAGAGACGTGGGGCCAGCTCATCTTCAGACCCAGCCTCTCCCGCACGGTAGCTGTGGCTTGCTGGCTGGTTCCTCAGGGCTGGGCACTGTGCTGAGGCCCTGACAAACCCAATTCCTTGACTCTGCTGACAACCCTAAGGGGAGATACACTCATGATCCCATTTTACAGATGAAGAAACTGAGGCCCAGGTGTTGATTAGTGGTCTTACTACAGAGCTGTGTTCTGAGACACCAGGCTATCCTGCCTTCCAGCAGGGTATGCAGTCAGGTCAGAAGATGTGATGGTCATCACTCTTCAGCCCTCCTGGGGCCACATGGGTGTGGATGGTCCTGAGAGCTGGCTTATAAATGATAGATGGATGGGTAGAGAGATAAAACCACACACAGGGACCCACAATGTATATATATTTTTTAACTTTTTCTTACTCATTTTAAAAGTCATACTCTTCAAAGAAGAGTGAAAGAAATATTTTAAAAAGAGTATAAGAAAACCCAAATTGTCATATGCAGATTCACTCCTAAAGAAAAAACCACCCTTTAAAGTGTTGGTGTATTTCCTCCCCTTTTTTTCTAGGCACAGACTTGGGGACTTGTATATGATTGTGGTTATTGATATAAGTGAAAGGCTGTATCTTGTTTCTTTTTCACTGAATATAGTGGCATGATCATTTACCAAATGATTTGAAAGTCTCTGTAAAGATTGTTTTTGAACAGCTGTTTAATATTCTACTGGAGGTGTGTGCCCTTGTGTCCCTAAACTTTCTCAGCTGTTTTCTTCTACTTCTTTTCTCTTCTTTTTTTCTTTTTTTTTGCTTTAAATAATGGAATGAATATCATGTTTGAGAATATTTTCTTAGAATGGATTCCCAAAAGTAGAATGACTGGGTCAGAGGGGATGGATATATTATGGCTCTTGATAAGTATTGCCAAATTGCTTTCCCAAAGGACTGGACCAGTTTGCAATGCCACCAGCCACGTATGACAGTGCCGGTCTCACCATGTCCACGGCAACATTGGGTATTATACTCTTTATATATATATATGTATATATACATCTAATCTACTAATTTGCTTGGCAAAAGCTATATCATTAATGTTTTAGTTTATATTTCTTGGAGTGCTAGTGCGGTTGAATATTTTATATTTGTCTGTTAAACATTTGTAATTCTTTTTGTGACTTGTCCATGTGCTTTGTCTATTTTTCTTTTAGAGTGTGCCACCTTTTATCTTACTGTTTTTAAGAGCTGGTTAGCGTTCTCTCTGCACATATGTGTATATGTATTTGTTTTAAGTTAATGTTAATTAAACCCTTAGTAAATACCAGGCACACTTGTATATCTCATTGAATCCTCATAAAACATTGTGAGTCAAGCACTATTACTATCCCCATTTTACAGATGAGGGAACTGAGGCTAAGAAGGGGAAACTGATTTGCTCAAGGTCACAGATCTTGTACTGTGGAGTCTGCATTTGAACCAGTTCTCCCAGCACATCTGACCCATGCATGCTCTTGACCCCTGTGCCTCCCATCCCAGCACTGGGTCAGGGATTTAAACTGTCCTTTATTGGGTCACACACTTCCCAGTGCTGGACCTCTGAGTCAGATGAGGTACCTGCCCTTAAGGAGTTCCCAGGGTGGTTAGGTGGTGGGCAATGGGAAGCAGACAAGGAAATTGTGCAGGTGGTCCTAGAACAGGGAAGCTGGGGCCTCTGGGGATACAGAGAGGGTCTGGGAAGGCCTCCCAAAGGAGAATCACCTAAAGGGAGGAATGAAGGATGATTGGGATGTAGAACAGTCCAGACAGAAGAAACAGCATGTGCAAAGGCCCAGAGGCAGGCAGAGACCAGGCTTGTTTGAGGGATGCATGGGAGCACGTAGCTGGAATAAAGTGGGCACACATGTGGGGAGAATTGCGAGAAAGGAGGTCGGGGAGGACTGCAGGACTGGACCTCGCACGGTGAGGAATGGGCTTCGTTCCTGAGTATCAGGGAGCTATGGAGGGGTTTAGGCAAGGGGAGGGGCGAAGTCAGAATGTGGTTTTAGAAAGATCACTGTTTGCTGCTATCCAGTGCAAAAACTGTGGCTGAAATTCACACAGGGGATGAAGTGGCTTTGGAGGAAGGGGGGTGGTAGGAGTGGGGATTTGAAGGGGGGTCAGGCTAGACTGAGAAGAGGAGTAGGAGTCAGTGTTAATAGAATTTGGTGTTGGCTTGGGTGGGGGAGGGTAAAGAGAGGGAGGAGTCAGGAAGACCCCCAGAATCCTCTCCGGTAGCCAGCTGTGGACAGCAGTGCCTCTCCCAGAGACCCTGGACAAGCCACTCCTTCGCTTTGTGTCTCTATTTTGTCATCAGTAGAGAGGATAATACTTACCCTGATGGTGGCTGGGCGGGGTGACTGAGGCCATGCATAGAAAATGCTTAGCAAGCGCCTGCTTCCCAGGAAACTTTTGATGAAGGGTAGCTGCTATTGGTAGGAGAGTGTCTTATTATTCCAGGGACCAGTCATCTTGCTGGTTCTCCCTTTGGGTCCTGTGCTGACTCTTTCACATACCTTAAGGGGTACACTAAAGCATGCCTGAGGGTGAGCGGAGTTGCTGGGGGTGCTTAAGCCACTGACCAGGGAGGCATTTGGGGTGGGAAAAGGCCCCCTTCCCTCCCCAGCTGGAGCAGAAAACGCTAGCCCTATAGCCCCCTCTCCACCAGTGCTCCAGGTGGGACTGCGTCTTCGGCTCTCATCTCTCCCCTCTGGCTGCCCTTGGGTGGGGAGGGTCCCCTTGGAAGTTAACTGTGATGATGCTTTGGGGGACTGACCCCTGACCCTAGCCTCTACCACCCAACCACAGTTGTAATCCCTCTTCTCCCCTCTTTTCACACACAGGTAACCTCCGTGGCTACAACCTGGCAACCCCAAACCTGACAGCTCCCAGCCTCACACCCCCGCAGCTGGCCACCCCAAATCTACAGCAGTTCTTTCCGCAGGCCACTCGGCAGTCCCTGCTGGGCCCTCCTCCTGTTGGGGTCCCCATAAACCCCTCCCAGCTCAACCTTTCAGGGCGGAACGCCCAGAAACAGACCCGGACCTCCTCTACAACCTCCAGTCGCAAGGTGAGTGGTATCTGGACTGGAGCAGGCGAGGATGGGAATGGGAGAGGGTGTATCTGGGGAGCAGCCCAACTCTGCCCTGCCTGGCTCACATTGGCCTTTGGGCAGGTCATACCCCTCTTTGTACGTCAGTTTCCTCATCTGTAAAATGGGGAAGGGGGCAGGAGTTAGACTTGCTTAGTGTTTCCCAAACTTTAAATATTCCTGAACCCCGATGTGATTTTTGCTATATCCAGACACCACCAGTACTATTATTTATTCCCTTTTTAATTACTATTTATATTATTTACTAATATTTCTCTCTTTTTGAAAAAACTGAGATGTAACTGACATATAACATTGTATTCATTTTAGGTGTATTCTACCAATTTTCTTTAAATCAGCACTGCCCAGTGGAAATAAAATGTGAGCCATACATGTAATTTAAAATTTTCTAGTAATCACAGTA
Source organism: Balaenoptera musculus (assembly GCF_009873245.2). Lineage (NCBI taxonomy): Eukaryota > Metazoa > Chordata > Mammalia > Artiodactyla > Balaenopteridae > Balaenoptera > Balaenoptera musculus. The sequence continues at coordinate 108,744,169 of NC_045790.1, read as the reverse complement.
ACAAAGTAAAAAGAAACAGGTGAAATTAATTTTACTCGCATATTTTATTCAACTTAATATATTTAAAAAATTATCATTTCAACCTGTAATCAATATAAAAAATGAACAAAGCATTTTACATTCCTTCTCTCTTTTTTTTTTTTTTTTTTACTAAGTCTTTAAAATCCGGTGTATATTTTTTTTTTTTTTTTTTTTTTTTTTTTCTTTTTTTTTTCGGTGTATATTTTATGCTTACGTCTCAATTCGGCTTCCAACATTTCCAGGGCTCAAAAGCCAGGCACATGTGGCTAGTAGCTACTGTCTGGGATAGCACAGCTTTAAATGAAGTAGCTGCTTCTCTGTTACATTTAGTTAAAAAGGAAACATTATATCACTGTCTGAAATTTAAAAAAAAAAAAAAGGCTAAATTAACTGCCATACATAGAAGTAAAAGAAAAGTGATTGGGGGTAAAACAATGGTATAAAATCCTAAACTCTACACTGTTGCCAGCTGAAGGTTCTGAGCCTCTACAGGCCTTTCGCTGACAAAAGCAGGAAGACTCAGAGAGATTTTCAAAGGGAATAATATCCTCCCTGAGTCTGTCCTGTCCCTGAACGCCCTGGCGGCTCCTCGCACACACCACACCCCTGAGAGCATCCGGCGGTGGAGGGGTGGAACACCCTCCTTTTCTGGCTGCTCTGGCGCCAGCCCACATCTGGTGGTGAGGCATTTCCCTCCAGAGAGAGGTCCAGGCGGCCTCTGACTTTACGGTCGGGCTTGTCCTAACACAGCCTGGCCTAGTGTTTACCTCCTTGCCCCCATTTTACATATGGGAAAACCGAGGCAGTGGGGTGGAGGTTGCCCTGGACTGCACAGCTGTCACGACAGACCCAGAGTCCAGCCCTCCTGGACTTGCAGGCCAGTGCCCATGTCGTGCAGGGGGAGAGCTGGGTAGTTTCTGAAGGGTGTGGAGTCCTGATGTGGTGCATGTTTCCACTCAGCCCTGGTTCCTCGGGCTTAGTAGGAGGGAGGGAAGCTGCATGTGGATTCCTGAGGCTTCCTGGGGTGCCCTGGAACCATGTGGAGCTGTGTGTTCATTTCACAAATATCTGTCAAGTCCTGCGGAGGACTCACTGGTGCAGAGAAGGCATCTGGAGATGCTCTCCTGGAGATCGTGGGCTGGGGAGGGGGTGGTGGTAGTGGTGAGACCTTCATGCAAATAATGCTCCAGCCAATGAATTATGACTATGAAAAGTGCCACAGGAAGGAAGCCTGGGGCCCCTGGGGGCCTGTACTGTGGGTTAGGAAGGCTTCCTGCGAGAAGTGCCTTTGAGGCTCTGGGAGAAGGCCTGGGGCTTTGGGGAAACAGAGAGAAGGCCAATGTGGACATAGAGAGGGGGAGGGGGAGCGTGGGGAGAGCTGAGGCTGGAGGGGTGGGCATGGGGTAGGGGCCAGATTGTGCAGGGGGGTGGGGAGGGTGGGTAGTTTCAGGCTTGGGGTAAGGAAGGAGTCATCCAGGGCTACGGGAAATCACGGGACGGTTGCAGCCTGACAGAGATGAGAGACATGATCAGGTTTGAGAAGGGTCCCTCAGGAATTCCCTGGTGATCCAGTGGTTAGGACTCTGCGCTTTCACTGCCTTGGCCTGGGTTCGATCCCTGGTCCGGGAGCTGAGATCCTGCAAGCCAAGCGGCATGACCAACAAAAAAAAAAAGAGAGAGAGAAGGATCCTTCTGGCTGCTTTGTGGAGAACGGGGTGGGGAATCAAGAGGCAGCACCGTGGACCACGTGAAGGCATTGCATCCCCCAAACCTGCATTTCCTTAACCGGCAGGCAGCTAGATGGAACCCCCTGGACAGAATTCCTGGGGTGTTTAGGATCTTTTCTGGGGCCAGGCCCCGTCATCCCCTGAGGGACGTGTTGCAGCTGCTCTTGGGCAAGGGAGTATTTACTGGGGTGGGTGGCACGTATCATAAATGGTTTCTGAAAGGAAGCAGGATTCTTCTTCTCAGACGATGCCTGTGGAGGACAAGTCGGACCCCCCAGAGGGGTCTGAGGAAGCCGTAGAGCCCCGAACAGACACACCTGAAGGTGAGGGAGGGAGGTTGCTGGCCCTTCAGAGGGGACGCGGGTTAGGGCAGCGGGTTGCAGGGGTGGTCATGGAGGCAGGGATCTTGCAGGGTGGGTGGGGGGGTGAGCCCAGGCCCCATCTCCTGGAGCTCGTACGTGCTATATCCGGCACGGCAGTCATTCACCTGCCCTCCATGCCAGACCAAGAATCTCCCCACTGCCCAGATGGCATCACTAAGGAGAAACGCACTGCAGCACCTGAGCCTGAGTCTTGTGCGGCATCTGAGCCACCAGCTAAAAGGTCAAAGAGGTAACTGATGCTGAAAACCTGCCCGGGGCCCAGGTACCCTGTACCCTGATTCCTGCAAAGGCAGAGGGTAGGGGGTAGGTGGGGTGAGATCCTCCAAGGAAAGGGCCTTGGTTTCTGGCTTGGAGGAATGTTAAACCAAATTCTTCACCTTACCTGGGAAGGCCCTCAGCCAGACGGACTCTGGCATCTTCACTGTGACTGAACCACCTGGAGGCAGGTGAGGTGGCCAGCTTGGAGGGGTGAAGATGTGAATCTGGAACCTCAGAGAGTGGGCAGAGGGTAGGCAGGCTTACAGGACCTTGGATACATATTAGCAAGTTGTGGGAGGTGGGAGCAAGTGATCCAATTTATTTAGGTGAAACTGGGACCCAGAGAGCCGAGGGGGCTTGTCCAAATCCCTAGCTCTGTACGTGGCATAGCTAGGACTGGAGCCTAGGTCATGGCCTTTCTTGGGAGCCCCTGGGGCCAATTGAATTTGATCTTTTGATCCTTCCTAGCTCAGAGGAGCCCACAGAGAAGGGGACCCCAGGGCAGCTGCAGGCAAAGGTCCAGCCACAGGCCCGGTTGATGGCACCAAAGCAGACACAGACAACCGAGCTGCTGCCTGAGCCACTGGAAGCTCGAGTGCTGCCACGATTTCAGCCACGAGTTCTGCAGATCCAAGCCCAGGTGCAGCCACAGACTCAGCCACAGACTCAGTCACAGACGCTACCATTGAAGGCCCAGGTGCAGCCAAAGCTGCAGAAGCAGGCACAGACACAGACCTCTCCAGAGCACTTAGTACCGCAACAGGAGCAGCTGCAGCTGCAGAAGGAGGCAGAGCCACAGAAACAGGTGCAGCCACAGGCACATTCACAGTCCCCAAGGCAGGTGCAGCCACCGCTGCAGAAGCAGGCACAGACGCAGACGTATCCACAGGTCCAGACAGAAGCACAGCCGAGGGTCCAGCCGCTGGAGCTGCCACTGGAGCAACCTCCAGTGCAGTTGCCAGTGCAGCCACTGGAGCCAAACCAGAGACAGCCTCAGACTCAGCCACAGGTGTCGGTGCCGGCACTGGAGAAAGCCCCAGTTCCGGTTCACTCTGCAGTGCTGGAGACGCCGCCCGATACGGTGGAAGCTGGAGCAGGTAAGTGAGCAGTGGCTCCCAGCCGGCCTGGTGATGGGACAGCTCTGCCTGAACCCTTCAGTCCTACCCTGGCGCTGTCCAACCCTGACTGGGTGCTGCCTGGGACTGAGGGTTGGGCCTGGATCTAGGGTTCGGGGCCGTCTGCGCTGGAGGCTTCACGGTCCCGGATGTGGGCAGAGAAGGCGGCTCTTGGGCCTGGGTCCCTCAGGGCCCAGGTGGGAGATGGACCCTGGGGAAGCAGAGCACATCTGTCATTTCAGGCCTGGAGGAGGCCTCGCCGGAGCCAGTGGGCGCCCAGGTTGGCCTGGAGGAGAGCCAGGAAGAGTTGACCAGTGGCCTGGATGTGGGAGAATGTGAAAAAAGAGCAAGAGAGATGCTGGGGGTGGGTAGAGATGCTGATGAGGACCACATGGTGCACCCAGTGGTGGGAGGGCCTCCTTCTGCCTCGGACCCCCTCAGCGCCCCCTCGGGTTTCCCCTGCTGTGAAATGTGGCAGCAGCCCTCCACCTGGGTTCGTGGGCACACCAGACTGGGTTTGACAGTGGTTCAGTGACAGTGGTTCAGCAAACTCTCATGTGGTGCCTTCACATGCCTTTGCTCTGATGATCTGGAGGTACTTTTAGTGATAAGGGTCCCTTCCAGCCGCCTCACCCCGAAACTAGAGCCCCCAGAGCCCCCCACAGGTAACGTCGCTCCAGCGGAGAGAGCGCAACGTGGAAGCCTGTGCCTGGGGCTTGGGGGCCCAGCCCTGCCTTCTGGCCAAACCCCCTCCCTTCTTCATGCATCTCCCTCTGTCACGTGAGGGGTGGGGTGGGTAGACTTTAGAGTGAGGCGGACCTGGGTTTGAATCCTGACTGCGGTGCTTCCTGGCTGAGCGAGCTTGGGCAATCACCTAACAGCTCAGAGCCTCAGTTTCCCCACCTGTAAAGTGGGCTGTCAGGAGGGCTCCTAGATGTTTAGCATGGGGCTGGCCCACTGTAAGCGCCCAGCTGGTGGTAGCTCTGCTCCTGCTCCCGGTGTAGGTGTGGGGTGCCGGGGGCTCCCTGAAGGTCACCATCCTGCAGAGCAGTGACAGCCGGGCCTTTAGCACCGTACCCCTCACACCTGGGCCCTGGTCCGGCGACTCTACCTCTGCCACCCCTGCGGTGGCCAGCACGCCCTCTAAGCAGGCCCTTCAGTTCTTCTGCTACATCTGCAAGGCCGGCTGCAGCAGCCAGCAGGTACCACCCCCAGCGGGTGGGTGGGGAGGTCACGTGGGCGAGCGGAGGGTTTGGGGTCTGTGTGTGATGCCTAGCCTGCCCTTCCCACGGCTGCCTCTGTGGCCACATGGCCCTCAAGCCCCACCCCCAGCAGCTGTACATTTGCTCACAAAACATTTCCTGACCAGCCAAGGGGGCAGGATTTTAGAGTTGGGTGGACCTGGTTCAAATCAGCCCTGACTGGCCGTGTGGGTTTCGGAAGGTGAATTCCACCCTTTGTGCCTCGGTTTCCGCATGTGTCAGAGGAGGAAACATTTAGAACCCACCTCTAGAAAAAAAAAATAGAACCCACCTCACTGGGAGGTTCTGGGGATTCAGCGACTTGACATTGAAGTCATAAGCCCCAGGCCCGGCCCAGAGCGAGTGCAGCATTAATAACAGCATCATACTGGTATGATTATTACTATCGCTATTGTTACCTTCATCCCTCTGTGCCTCCCCTGAGCACAGTCATGGGGACCTGGAATTTGATCAGACTGCTCCTCGCCTTGGAGGCGCTCACGGTCTCCAGGGGGAGCAGAGGCTCTGGCTGGCGTGTACTCACTCCGTGCCTCCGTTCACCGTCCTTCTCTGGCCCACACAGCGTTGTAAGAGAAACGGCCTCCCAGCGGAGGTGGGGTGACCATGAAGCTAAGGTTGGAGGCCTCTTCCCTGGGCCCGACTCTTGCCCACCATTCTGGGGCTCACTCCTCATGCCCCTTCCTCCCTCCCACCTGCTGCAGGAGTTCCAGGACCACATGTCAGGGGCCCAGCACCAGCAGCGGCTCGGAGAGATCCAGCACATGAGCCAAGCCTGCCTCCTGTCCCTGCTGCCTGTGCCCCGGGACGTCCTGGAGCGAGAGGACGAGTGAGTGGGGGATCTCAGAGCCGCTATAGGGGGGTAGGCGGTCTCGCAAGCCAGCCCCAGCAGAGAGGGGCCCTGAATCTACCATCCACAGGGTCTGCCTTTGGGTTAAGCATTGCTCTCCCCGAGACACCTCGTCACACCACTAACTGTGTGGCCTTGGACCTCAGTTTTCCTTATCTGTAAAATGGCCTCACGAGGGGTGTAATGCAGGAACTCATGAGCTAGACAGTCTCTTAAGGTTACATCTAGGCAGGAACAGTGTGACCATCTATGTGGGAGGGAAGTGGGTTGTGGCACAGACCCCTGCTCCCCTGGCATATGTGCTGACCCCAACCACAGGGGCCTGAAGGTCAGGATCTGCTCATCTTGTGGCTTGAGGTTAGAGCTTCCCTGGGTCACCCCCTTTCTTTGTCGTGGGGGCTTGGTCCATCAGAAATGTCAGCCCTCCCAGAGTCTGGGACTGGCTCTTGGGGTGCTCTGTGGGCAATCACTGAGGCCTGCAGGGGCTGGGCGGCATCATCAGTGAAAGAAACAGGATGGTGCTGGCTCAGGACACCCTGGGGGATATGGGCTGTGTCTCACAGGACAGCTGCCACTCAGCTCCAGACCTCCTGGTTTTTCAGAGGCATCTAGAAACCTAGATTTGTATGTGAATCTCCCAATTTCAAAATGTTAACAGCTAGTTCAGAATTAAAACAAGATGAAACAAGTCCTGTGGAGGCCAAATCAGACCTTTTCAGAGGCTGGATAGGCCTTGGGTCAATGGTCAGGGACTGTGCCATGAGCATTTATAGAGGGTCACAGCTTGAAGCTCCCTGCATGGGGTGAGGGGACAGGAAGGGCCCTCGGGTAGCCTCAGCGTGCATCTCCTGAGTGACGGGGAGCGCTCTCTCCAAAGGCTTCTGTGTCTCTGTTAGCCAGTTCTCACTAAGAGAAGAGCTTCCCTGTGGCTTTGTAGGATGTTCTCCAGCCTTAAGGCTCCCTTTGCTTGCTGACCTAAGAGTTATACTTAGGCCAAATCATCATAAAGACAGGAGAAAGGTGACTTACAGAGTTGTTCCTTGCAGAGTTAATGCAATGGTGAAAAAATTTAGTTGGGAATGATCTATCCAAAACTAGGGGATTAGTCAGATCAGTTTAAGTCTTATCCACTTCATGGTAGAACTAATTCTAGGGAATTTCTGATAATGTGGAAACATATGTGTGATGCAATGTCAAGTTAGAACAGGATCCAAAATAGTGTTTGCAGAATGAGTTTGATTATATTCAATATAAAAATAGATCTTGGGCTTCCCTGGTAGTGCAGTGGTTAAGAATCTGCCTGCCAATGCAAGGAACACGGATTTGAGCCCTGGCCTGGGAAGATCCCACATGCCGCAGAGCAACTAAGCCCATGCACCACAACTACTGAGCCCACGTGCCACAACTACTGAAGCCTGCGCCCCTAGAGCCCATGCTTCGCAACAAGAGAAACCACTGCAATGAGAAGCCCGCGCACTGCAACGAAGAGTAGCCCCCGCTCGCCGCAACTAGAGAAAGCCCGCATGCAGCAACGAAGACCCAACACAGCCAAAAAAATTAAAGAAACAAACAAATTAATTAATTAATTAAAAAAAAAAAAAAGATCTTGTAACAGAAGAAAACTGCAGGAATGTAGCCCAAGCTATAAACAAGCTTCAGGTGGAGGGGATTCTGATTACACTGTCTTCTGATGATGTCTGCCCTTGAATCTTGACTTAGCCCTGTACAGAATGTGGCAGTCCTTCCAATAGGCTGTGTGTCCTTCTGACACAGTCAGAAACTCTGGGCTGATCCCATGCCAGGCCCCGGGGATGCTGGGGTGGTGTCCTGGCTTCCCAGAGCTCACAGTCCAGTGGGGGCAGAGAAGGGATCAGGTCCTCCCAATCCATCGTGGAAAATGCTGTAGCAGTGGCACTTTGGGGTCCCAGAGGGGGGCCTGGCTAACTGGGATTGGGACAGGTCCAGAAATGGGGGGAGGGGCAAGAACAGCTCTGGGAAAGTGAGGGCATCTAAACTGAAGGATAAGAGGAGTTCTCAAGGCCAGATATCCTCAGTTCTGTCACCGTCCTGGTGCCCTCCTGGTATCCCAGATGCTTCTAAATCTCATTTCCCCCCAAGTTTTCTCTCTTATTCCTATTTAAGTATTCTTCCAGATGAGCCTCAGGACCATTTTGTTAAGTTTCCAAAAAAACGATTCTGTTGGAATTGCATTCCGTTTATGGAGCGTCTGGAAGAGCTGCTGTCTTTCCAACAAGAATGCGGTGTCACACTGTACTTGTTTTGATTGTCATCGTTCAGAGAGCCTCCACCCAGGCGCTGGTGCAACACCTGCCAGCTCTACTACATGGGGGACCTGATCCAGCACCGGAGGACGCAAGACCACAAGGTACGAGGGCCCACCTGCTGTGAAGGCGCCCAAGCCCAGGGCTGGGGAGGAGGGAGCCCAGGTTGGGAGCAGAAAGTAAACGTCAGTCTTTGTCACTGCATGGCCGTAACTCATGACGAGTCAGTCATGTTTCCTCTTTGGGCTTCAGTTTCCCCATCTGTCCAATGTGGGCAAGGCACCATCTCACCCTGCATTCAGCCTCGGGGCTCGTGGGGTCCTCAGGCACCTGCCCTCTCTCCCTGTCTTCCGACGGTCCCATCTCTGTTACCATCTGTCATCCTACCTTATAGCACAGGGACGGGATGTGTTTGCCTGTGTTCTGTGAAGCACAGCCAGCTGATTACAGAAGTGGTGGGCCTGCAAGTGGGAGGCGAGGTCTCGCTGGGCCCTGCCTGGCTGCACCTGGGGACGCTGCCCGCCGCCCACTTGGCCTGCCTTCCTGTCCCCAGATCGCCAAACAATCCCTGCGGCCTTTCTGCACTGTTTGCAACCGCTACTTCAAGACCCCCCGCAAGTTTGTGGAACATGTGAAGTCCCAGGGGCATAAGGACAAAGCCAAGGAGGTAACCCCAGCTCCCTCAGAGGACATGGGCCCGGAGAAGTAGAGTCTTGGCCAAGGCCACACAGCAAGTTGAGGTGTATTCCAGTCCAAATTCATAGCAGGTCCGGAGGGACTGGAGTTCCCTGGGGTGTGGGGTGGATGGGGTGTCACACCCTGGCTGCCCAGAGCTGACTTGAGCCTTCACCCACTCCCTGGGAAGCTGAAGATGCTCGAGAAGGAGATTGCCAGCCAAGATGAGGACCACTTCATCACGGTGGACGCCGTGGGCTGCTTTGAGGGTGATGAAGAAGAGGAGGAGGACGATGATGATGAAGAAGAGATCGAGGTTGAGGAGGAATTCTGCAAGCAGGTGCTTGGGGGGAGGTGGTGTGGAACGGAGGCTGGAGGCTGGACTCCCAGCCCAGGAGAGACCTCACCCCACCTCCCAGGGGCCAGGAGGCACTGTGCTGGCATCTTTGGGCACTAAGGCCTGCCACGATTTAGTATCAATAGGAACTCTATTCAATATGACGATATGTAAATATACATCATGACGCCTATAGGGTGGCAGGTGAAATATGCAAGGTCTTCAAAGCCTGGCTGAAATTTTTACTTGTGGAAGAGAAAGGGCATCCTAGGGCAAGAGAACAGCATCATAAAAGCATGGAGAGGGGAGCTATGTGGTGCATACAGGAAAAGTCAGTGAAAGATGATGATGAGGATGATGATGAGGATGATGGCGAGAGCAGTCAACATTTTTTGAGCACTTACTATATGCCACACGTGTACCAAGGACTTTCCTGGCAGAATCTCACCCACTTGCATGCCAGGAGGCGAGACTGCAGAGCCTGTGCTCAAAATACCCCAGCTCTGCTGCTTCCCATGAGCGAGGAGCTGGAGGAGCTTTTCAGTTTAACAAGTGTTTCCAGAGCATCTATTCTGGGCCAGGCCCTGGTGCTGGATCCAGGAGTACTTGGGGATGAAGTCCTGGCCCCTGTCCTCACAGAGCTTGTCTGTTACAGCCCGGGGTGGTGAGGGGGCAGCCAAAGGGGGTGGTGCACAGCGGGGCTGTGGATGGAGGGTTGCGTGGGTGGCCTCCAGCCCTCAGCAGGTTGGGGGAGATGCCAGCTTTGCTACTCAGCGGTCGGCAGTGGCATGACCCTGGGCAAGCCCCTTGGCCTCTATAAGCCTGTTCCTCTGCTTAGAATAGTCCCAACTCAGACTGTAAGGAAGGGTCACAGCCCAGGGGGTGGTCGTTATTCTTAAAAGCCAGATTTGTTTGCAAGGCACTGCTAGGCATGGCCTTGTCTGGAAGGGGCTCATGTCCAGCCAGTGAGACAAGGGATCCTTGATCACTTGAAACCTACCCCCTAAGACTGTGGTTGCTGCAGCATTAGGGAGCTGGCGGGGGGCTCATGGCAGAGTGTAGCCAGGGCTAGGGGCTCACCAGGGCTCACTACCCTGCACCTCCATAAACCTGCTGTATGACCCTGGGCAAGTGAGTTAATGTGCCTGGGCCTCAGTTTCCTCTTATGTAAAATGGGCAAACCATAGAAAGTTGTTATGAGGATTCAGCGAAATGACACGTGTGATGTGTTGGGCATACCTGGCATGGATTATGGCCAGTGTGGGAGCAGGAGGGCTTCCTGGAGGAGGGGACTGATTGAGCTGAACCTGGAAAGTATAGATTGGGAAAGGCACTCGGGGGGCAGGATCAGCATGTGCAAAGGCTCAGAGCATGCCACCCACAACCTCCTGGAAATCAAGGGGGGGTTCCAGTCCCCGCCTGCGTTTGGGAGGAGGCTAGGGGAAGCCAGAACCAATGGAGGCTCACACCTGTGTGTTTCCAGGTGAGAACCAGAGATATATCCATAGAGGAGTGGAAAGGCTCGGAGACCTACAGCCCCAACACGGCATACGGTAAGACCCCAGCCCTGACCCCACCTGCAGGAGCTGCGGCCCTCAGGTTGCCTCCAGGCGACCCCCCAGACCCCAGCCACAGCATCCTGGCCAGGCAGCCTGTCCCCTCGTCCTCTTTTCTTTTCCCATCTGGAGGGTGGTGGGGGGCAAATGGGCCCCTAGAGAAGGGGGGACACCTGGCTGGTGAGGCATGTGAGTGCACAGACCCTGCTGTCCCACAGGTGTGGACTTCCTGGTGCCCGTGATGGGCTACATCTGCCGCATCTGCCACAAATTCTACCACAGCAACTCAGGGGCGCAGCTCTCCCACTGCAAGTCCTTGGCCCACTTTGAGAACCTGCAGGTGAGTCAGGCCCCCTGCCCGGCTCTGCCCTGCCCAGGGAGTCAGACTGTGTCCTAGCTGACGGGGACAGCCAGTGGCCACCTCCCTCCTGTGCTTGGCCTCAGCCCCTGGGTACAGCTCCCAGTGAGAGGCTCTACCCACAAAGGGAATCAGAGCCATGTTGGGGCCAATGTCTTTCTGCAGTTGTTCTGGTGGGTGCTGAGGGCTGGGCTGTTAGCTCTAGAGCTCTGGCCCAGAGAGGCTGAGCACATCACACAGGGTCACACAGCACGTCTGACGCTGTCTCAACTGGGCTGGGGAAACAGCCTCTGGCCAGGAGCACACCAGGTGGGGAGGAAGCCTGGCCTCACCTGCACTCTCTGTATCCAGAAATATAAGAAGGCCAAGAACCCCAGCCCCGCCACCAGGCCCGTGAGCCGCCGGTGTGCAATCAACGCCCGGAACGCCCTGACTGCTCTGTTCACCTCCGGCGGCCGCACACCCACGCAGCCCAGCACCCAGGATACAGCCAAAACCCCCAGCAAGGTGACAGCCCAACCCGCTCAGCACCCACTACCCCGGCGCTCAAGCCGCCTCAAAACCTGATGGAGGGAGCGGCCCACAGCTGCCCCGTCTGGGTCCAGATCTGCTACGCTTTTTAGGAGTCTGTGTGGAGACTGTGACATGGTGGTGTTTTTACTCAAAATCCAATAAAAGAAGGTAGTTTGGCTGTACAGTCCCCACCAGCACTTCCGTCTGGGTGGACAGGGAAAGGGGGCCCCCAGCTAGCTCTGTCAGCGCCCAGCCCCTGCGGGTAGTGTGGTGGCAGAACTGGAAAGCTGAAGACAGGCTCCCTAACCAGGGACTCTGGGATTATGAGGTGTTTCACCTCCTGAGCCTCAGTTTCCCTCTTTTTATTTATTTATTTATTTTTATTTATTTTTGGCTGTGTTGGGTCTTTGTTGCTGTGCGCAGGCTTTCTCTAGTTGCGGTGAGCAGGGGTTACTCTTCGTTGCAGTGCGCGGGCTTCTCATCGTGGTGGCTTCTCTTGTGGAGCAGGGGCTCTAGGCACGCGGGCTTCAGTAGTTGTGGCATGCGGGCTCAGTAGTTGTGGCACGCGGGCTCAGTAGTTGTGGCTCATGGGCTCTAGAGCGCAAGCTCAGTAGTTGTGGCTCGTGGGCTTCGTTGCTTTGCAGCATGTGGGATCTTCCCGGACCAGGGCTTGAACCCCTGTCCCCTGCCTTGGCAGGCAGATTCTTAACCACTGTGCCACCAGGGAAGTCCAAGTTTCTCTCTTAATAATGTACCCAGGCTAGGAAAGTACTACCTTCAAGTAAGATCTCATTTAATCTTCACAATGTCCCTAGGAGGTAGGTCTTCTTGTTATCCCCAAAATATCCCCACATTATCCCAGATGAAGAAACTGAGGCCTAGCAAGGTCAAGTGCCTGCTGAAGGTCATATATCTGGTGAGTGGCCAGGATTTGACCCCGAGCCTGAACTCTGGACCCCTGTCCTGGCCTCTCCCAGCTGGACCCTACGGAAGTTGAAGTGCAGGAGCGGGGGCCCTCGCTGCTCAGGCCCTCTGGTTCCAAGTTCATGTTCATTAGCGGGGACCCCACCCTTCTTGTCAGGAGACCTTATAATAAATCATTAGTGAGTGGGGCCCAGGCTGAGCTGGCTCTTTAGTTCCACTTCCCCATTTGGAAAGACCCTTAGAGACAAGATAACCAGACCAGCCCTATTATTGGCCAGCTGGAGAGACTGAGGCCAAGAGAAAGAGGGTGAAACCCAAGGTTGCAAAGCATGTCTTTTTTTTTTTGCATTTTATTTTTTTTATACAGCAGGTTCTTATTAGTTATCTATTTTGTACATATTGCACAGCATGTCTTGGTGTTGGTTGTCTTAGTGAAAGGCCCTAGAACCCAGAGAAGCTGAGCACATCATACAGGGTCACACAGCATGGCTGATGCTGTCTCAGCTGCGCTGGGGAAGCAGCCGCTGGCCAGGAGCACACCCGGTGGGGAGGAAGCCCTGACCTCACCTGCACCTCTGTGTCCAGAAATACAAGAAGGCCAAGAAGCCCAGCCCCACCACCAGGCCTATGAGCCGGTGTGTGATCTATGCCTGGGACGCCTCCACTGCCCTGTTTACCTCTGGTGGCCACTGGGGTCCTCATCCCGCGATACAGAGGAGAGAGGAGGCGCAGTGGTGTTGGAGACCAGTTTAATGTGGACGCTCAAGGCCTGGGCAGCGTGGGGAGCGTCCAGGAGTTGGGCAGGCAGGCAAGGTGGGTAGGTCGCTGGCCCACACTGGCCAGCAGTGGGGAGGAAGCCCTGAGGAGGGGATGCCGGGAGGTGGGGCGGGCCTAGGTACGCCAAGGGAAGTACCAGAAGAGTGGCCTAGGCCAGCAGACACCACCCCACCCCCACCGGAAGATCTGTAGGCCAGCCCTTGAGAAGGTATCTAAGCCAGGTGGTGAGTGCTCAGGCCAGAGCCTGGCTGGGGGCTCCCAGAGCCTAGGGGCTGGCATCGCTGGGGGCCTCCCCGAGCTGCTGCTGGAACTCAAGGCGCGTCTGCCGGTTGGATTCAAGCAGCTCCTGGAGGCGGGCGTGGAGGTGGTCATTCTTCTCCTCCAGGTGGTCCAGACAGGAGTTGATCTGGTCCAACATGGAGTTGATGGCAGCATATTCTGGGAGGAAGGGGAAAGAGAGTCAAGGTCCCATATCTCCTCAGGGATCACAGGCACACCCCCCCCCCCCCCCCCCCCCCCCCGCCACTGTCCCCCAGCCTGCCTCTAAAGAGCTTTGGGCAAGTCCCTACTCCTTCCTGAGCCTCACTGTCACCAACTGGAAAATGGGTGGATATCAAAAGAGGAAAGGCTTTGGAGAAATACCTTAGTGTACCAGCTTTTTCTAGGGTTAGGTTGGTCACAGGGAGGTTAGCCAGACAGTGTCCTGCCTGGGAATTCCTGCCAGGTGCCAGGTCTCCTCTCTACTTCCTGCATCAGCTGCCTAGAGGCCAGAGCCCATGCTCCTGAGCCAGGCAATCAAGGCCTCTGTCCCCAGGCAGGCCCTACTCTCCAGCCCTTTCTGGCTCCCCCTGCCCTAGCTCCTAGCAGACTCCAAGGCCCTGCTCCCTTCTCTAGCCCCACCTCCCCTGCCTTTTCCTTTCCTCTCTCACACCTGCCTTTGCCCACCTCAGGCCCCTTGAACATGCTGTGGCCTCCGCCTGGAATGTGCTGTGTCCTCCTTCTGTCTTCCTTCCCTCCTCTCCTCCTGGATGAGCCCCACTCATCCTTCAAGTGCGAGCGTGGATGTTGCCACAGGGAGCCCTTCCATGCCCCAGCCTGATCGGGCCTCTATTCGTGATCCCCTTGCCCTCTCACACCTCCACGGCCCCCACCTCCGGCTCGGCTGCTGTGACTGTGTGCTAGTCTGTCTCCCCCACCAGACTATAGTGAGTGCTGTGTGAGAGGTGGAATGGTCTTGTGTTCACTGCTGTTTCCCCAGTGCCCTCAGTGTCACACAATAAGCATCTGTTGAATGAATGAATGGATGAATGAATGAAGCCTGACTTTCCAGGCTTTCTGCCTTTCCTCAACTGTCCCTGCCACCCAGAATGCCTCAGCCGCTCAAGGACCAGCTCCAAATGCCTCCTCTTCCAAGAATCCTTCCCTGGTCTCCACCAGAAACCATCACTCCCTCCTCCACAGACACTCCTGACCTGCCTCTCTCAGCCACACAATGTCCCCTAGGACTCAAGGTCTGGGCCTGTGCCCACTGCGGGACCCAGTTCTGAGCCAGCCCATGACTCAGATACACTCAGCTGTCAGCTTGGGACAAAGGGGAAGCGGCTGGCGGTGTATGGAAACAACCAGGGCTAGAGGAGAGTGTCTGGGATAAGGGTGCAAATGTGTCTGCATTCTGGGGGAAGGGTACCCATTGCCCAGAGTTGTCCTAACTCACAGAGAACAGAGTCCTGGAAAGCCTCTGCTGGATCCTGGAGTCCAACTCCCTTGTGGTACAAATGGGGAAACCGAGGCCCAAGAAGGAAGAGACCTGCCTAGGGTCCTCCAGCTGGTTGGTGGCAGAGCCAAGATTCAGACTTGGGGAGCAGGGGCACTTGGGTTTCAGTCCCAGCTCTGCCCCATCCCAGCAAGTTACTATGCCTTTCTGGAAAAAGGGAACAAGAACTGGGTTATTGTGAAGATTCAAATACATATATGAAGAACTCAGGGTCTGGCCCCAGCAAGCACTTAGTAGATGGTCGCGATTATCAACATTTCACATTCCGGTCAAGAGACACAAGTGGGGAGAAGGATGGGGGAGGCGGCTCTCTCTGCTACTGGGGCTAGGCTTTGTCTGCGTCAAGTGTCACGGGTACCTCCCGGTTCCAAGTCTTTGCCTTCCATCGGGGACACCCTCCTCCCCAATGCCCTAAGTCCTGTGAATCTGCCAACTTCCACTCAGTGTGACTCTTGGGAGTCCCTTCCAGATGCCCCCAGCACAGCTGCCAGCGTGATTACCACACCTGGCCGCTGTTCACCAGCAGTGCCCCAGGCAAACCGGGCAGTCCACCACTTACCCCACTTACTCTACCTCTTTATTAAATGCAGACCTTGAGTGATGAAGTGTTCTAAAACTATTGTAGTGATGGTTGCACAACTCTGTGAATATCCTAAAACCCACTGAATCGTACAGTTTAAATGGGTAAATTGTACAGTGTGTGAATTATAGCTCAATAAAGCTGTTACCCAAAACAAAACCAAAATCAGACTCCATACTTACCCCACATTTACTAAGTCCTGCCCTCTAAGTTAATAAACTAATCTTTATTACACTAAAGGGAATAATAACCACTTACAGAACACTTGCATGCTTGGAGCCTACTATTTTCCATTCACTTTCTCATTTAATCCTGATACATCTCAATGCGGGAGACACTAACCATTATTCTTATTTTACAGATGGGGAAACTGAGGCTCCAGAAGGGGAGAAGGGAGCTGATGGTTCTCTCTCCTTCCCCCCCTACCCCCACCCCCTGCAGTGCTGTGTAGGCAACAGGCTGCTTTGTAAGCAAGTCACATTCGCCAGGGCTCCAGGCCACACCAGCAAAGGTGCCTGGGGTTGCTGACTCAGCAGGGCGGCACGCCCACCCAGATAGCCCCTCCTGCCAAGCCAAGACGGTCCACTCCCGGCCCCGGCCCCTTAGGAGTCTCCAGCTCCACAGGGGCTGAAAGAAGTGTCTAGAGCAAATCCCAATCCCAAAGGGCGAGTGACCCTGAAGCGGCCTCAGTTTCCCCATCTGTAAAACGGGGCCTGTCGCCCACAGTTCTCGAAGGCTGCGGTTTCCAGGGGCCCGCTCGCAGGTGCTCGTCCCAAACCCCCGGAGGGCGCTTGCTGCTCCGGAACCACCCTGGGGCGGGGGAATGGGAGGGCTCTGCGGTTCCTTCCCGGTCCCTATCCCGGCCCCGACTCCCCTTCCCAGGAGGGCACCCCGGAGAAAGCAAAGTCGTTTCAGCAGCCCCCCTGGGTCACCTGCTTCCCCGAAGCCGTCGTCCTCGCCTTCCGCGCCCGCCTCCACCGAAATGCCCAGGTCCCCGTTGGGGCCCGACATTGCGGGCTCGGGCGCCGCAAGGGCAGAGCGACGACGGAACGCGGCGACGATCGCGCCGACAACCTGCACGGGGCGGAAGGGGGAGGCGGTGGATGGAACTCGGGGCCGGAAGGGCGGAACCCCGCGGAGGAACGCGCCCCGTAGGCTGGGACCCCGCCCCCAAGGCGGAGCCCGGCGGCCAGAGCTCCGCCCCGCCCCGCCTCCAGAACCCCTCCCCCGCCCCCTCCGCAAGACTCCGCCCCCACACTCGAGCCCCGCCCACACCCTGCCTCACAGTCGAGCTCCGCCCACTTCCGCCGGTCCCCGGGCCCGCCCCTCTCCCGGCGGCCGGGTTGGACCACCAAGGGATACCCCATGAGAATCTTAGGCGGCGGGGGCTCGGCCCTCAGGTCGAGCAACCCGGCACAAGGGCAGGGCAGCCTGGGACCCCCCCCACTCTGCCCCATCCTGCTGCTGGGGACCTGCGGGTAAGCTAGCCGGCGCCTCTGCATGGGCGAAATCTGAGACGAGTTGTTTCTAAGCCCCCCAATGTGTAGGGAGGATATCCGTTCACAGCCTACTTGAGAGTCACCGTCAGCAGAGTGCAGCTTGTGGCTGTCAGTCAAGGAAGGCTTCGGGATAGTCGGCCCAGCTGCCATCATACCCCACCCTTTTTACCAGCTGGGAAAGGGGGCCCTGCCCAAAGTTACCTAGCCGGAAAGTGTCGCTCCTGAGCTGGAACCAGAGGTGTGATCTTGGCCAGGGATACAGCTGAGTGAGGCCCATATCCACGGGAGAGGGGCTCACTTACTGGGACTCCTGTAGCTCTAGCTGCTAGGAGGCCACATGGCTGCTGCCGCCTGGTGCTGGTCTCACACTGGTAGTTCCTGAGAGCAGGCCATCCCTGGGTGGCGGTCAGACGGAGCTATGTTCCCCGATGATGACAATGGGAAGGGATCCTCTCTGTCCCAGGAGCTGCCTTACCGTTTCACTGAGGAACGTGAGCCACCACTGACATCTGGATAACGGCAGCCCCGCCTTCTCCTTGAAGCAGGTTGAGTGGAGGTGAGGCCCACGCTGAACCAGTGCAGGAAGAATTGCGGTGAAAACCCCTCACCCAGGTCAGCTGACCCTCCTTGACTATAATGGGTGGGTACCCTTCCTCCCATCCCCCTAGCTGCCCTCCTCCAGGCAGGCATCCACTTACTTCCCACCACCTGGGGCTACCACAATATTTCTATTAATTCTTCCCACTACCTGGAACTGGACACATTGGCCAAATAAAGTTGAAATTTTCTGCCAAAAAAAAAGGTACTAGGCCCATGGATGGAACAAGTGGCAGACAGCACCTGGGCCATTCCTGGAGAGGGATGAGTCTTTGGCTTCGGGAGGGTGATGGGAGTGCGCCTGGGGGTAGCCGGGTGCTCTGATGGGTGGACACGTGCATCAGGCATCCCCATGCAGGTTGCACGCATGAGCGCTTGCATCCAACTGCTATGTCTGTGTGGTGTGTATCTGTACGTGCCTCGGCATGTTTCTGAGAACCTGTATGTCTCTCTGAGGGTCTGTTGCCCGTCCCTGTGTGCCTGGGAGTCTTTGTGTTTCTCCCCTTGTCTGTGGGGTCCTGTGATCTCAGGTGTGATTTCATAACTGGGAGAAAACATGTGCCTGTGCTTTTCTTTGGGTGTCCTATGCTTGTAGGGATAAACGTGTTCGGATTGTGT
Organism: Balaenoptera musculus; assembly: GCF_009873245.2. Taxonomy (NCBI): domain Eukaryota; kingdom Metazoa; phylum Chordata; class Mammalia; order Artiodactyla; family Balaenopteridae; genus Balaenoptera; species Balaenoptera musculus. Next base: position 108,726,066 of record NC_045790.1, on the reverse strand, counting down.
CAGCATGTCCACATATGTGACCTGTGTTTCTGCCATGTCTCTGCGCACTTGTGTGCTACACAGACACAGGTGTTTCTGCTTCCATCAGAGGACACAGGGCTCTTCTGTCTTAGTTAGTGAAATGCCTGTGTCTCAGGGAGGGCCTCTCACTGATCAGCCAAAGGCGGGTGCCCAGCCCTCCTTCTTTCTCAGCCCTGCTCACACCTCTGCCAAGTGTTGACCCCGCTCAGCTCCTCTCTTTCCCAAGGAGACAATGCAGCCTCAGAGAGTACCCCCTCCCCGACCCCCCGGTGCCCGTCCCATTGTGGGGACCAGGCAGGGGAGTCACTTAGCTTGTCCTGTTGAAAGCCAGACTCCACGGAGAACTGGGCAGGGTCTGCAGGACGCTGCACAGCCCCCAGCAGGACCCCACCATAGCATTCAAGGAGTGGCCTTTCTCCTGGGCCTGAGCGTGTGCCTGGGGCCTGGGGCTAGCGGTGTGGGCAGAGGGAGGCAGGCGGGAGGAGAGGAGGGGAGAGCCCGGCCAAAGCCTCATCCCCCAAGTGGCTGAGTGAGGGTGGGAGGATGGAGAGCTGGGTGGCACGGGTGGTGAGGCCCCTGCCTGCCTGGCCCCTTCTCGACTCCCAGGAGCCAAAGCGAACCTGGACTCTGCCCACCCCACTCCTGTGGTCAAGGTCCATATAGCAGCCCACAGGACAAAACAGCCACTACCCCAGCCAGCCCTGATGGGGGCAGGGGGTGTGCTGTGGTGCTACCCTGCCTCTGGCGTCCCTGTTCACCTCTCACTCCTCATCTCACGAGCCCTGCCATCACTCCCTCTGCAAGCCCAGTGTGGAAGGCTGAATAACAGTCCCCAAAGAGATCTGGGTCCTAGTCCTTGGAACCAGTGAATGGTACCTTATTTGGGATAGGGGCCTTTGCAGACATGATTACATTGAGACTTTGAGATAGAGAGATTATCCAGGATTATCACAGCTCCAGTATCTCCCCTTCCCCCAGCCAAGGGTGAACGGGTAGGTGTGCAAGTTTGTGGGTGGAGAAGCCTGGGTTTCTTCAGAACCCCACCCTCTCTGACCTCTGACCTTGCAATGGAAGAAGAGGCCAGGGAGGGGGTTCCTGTGTGTGGTGCAGACAGGGAGGGGCTCCAGCTGCGGCCCGTGGGTGAACAAGGGCTTGTTGGGCCCAGCCAAGCGGTGGGTACAGGTCTGGAGCCCTCGAGTCTCCTGGAATCTGAACTCCTGGTAGCGTATTCCCCTCCCTGTCACCCCCGGCTCTGGCCCTGGTGGTCTGGAGGCCATCGTAGAGGCGAGGCGTGGGTGAGGACGAGATGCTGAATGGGGTCAGCGTGGACGCTGCCACCCACCAGTGGGAGCAAGAGAGTGAGCCCTGGGCCGACAGGGGGCTGGGCGGGGCGGTTGACATAGGGGCAGGGGACCACCCCTGGTGACCCTCAAGCTGGGCATGCCTCTGCCCCACCCACTGTGCACCCCTCCTGCCCTGGCTGCTGTCTTCCAGCATCCACAGGAGTCCTGGTGAGTTGGGGGTGACAGCACCTCAGCCCTCGCAGCCCCACCCAGCTCCCCGGCCCTGGCTGGGCCTCTGCTGTGGCGCCTACTGCAGGTGATGGAGTGTGGGAATGAGGTGTGGCCCCATCAGTGTTCCTGTTGGACCAGGCATCCCTCGAAGGCAGGGACGGGCCGGGGATGGGGTGGGGGTGGGTGGAGAGCTAGGAAGTGTCCAGCCAAAGCTGGCCGTGGGTTCTGTGGCCGCCATCACTTGCTGAGGACCACAGGGGGGTCCAGGAGTGATGCTAATGTGAGCCCACCCTTTGCCTGTCCTCCTCCCAGGCGGCCCAGGGGTCAAGGAGCACAGATTGGGGACTGGGGCATGTGTTTATTTAGCAGGCAAGGTGAGGCTCCGGAGAGCAGCTGGTGGGCAGTGCCATGAGAAGGGTCTCTGGACTCTCTCCTGTCACTGGTGTCTGGGCTGGTGGGGACAGCTGGGCACCAAGCCGGGCAAAGGCTGACAGGAGGGCGATGGGAGCAGAGAGACAGGAGGCACCTGAGAGGGAGACGGGGAAGTAGAGACAACAGCAGTCCTGGGCGGGGGGGGCAAAGGCAGGCCTGCACCCTGACTCCCATCAGCCCCCTCCCCAGCCATACTCACTGCACCCTCACTGGTCATCGATGCACTGGTCTGTGGGGGAGAGAGTCTGTCAGAATGGGCAGGTGTGTGTGTGTATGACCCCTGCCCACTGGGACCCCTGCACTGCCCCTGGGCACCCCAGGCCCCAGCCTGGCCCAGCAAAGGCATATCTGGGGGTTCCCTTCAGGGCTGGGGGGCTGGGGCAGGGGATTGGGAGAAGGGCCTGAGGACGAGCAGACCTGGGGGACTCCCGTTCTCCAGAGGAGGCAGGTGAGGCCCAGCCACACATCTGCTCGGGCACCCAGGCCTCCTGCCTGTTTACCTGCTGACCCTGGCAGCCCTTCAGCTTTGGGGAGCCAGTGGCTCCCTGAGTGGCCTAGCTGGAGCCCCCTGCCCAGTCCAGGCCACCTGAAGACAAGGGCACTTTGCAGGTCAGTGGCGAGCAGGCCTCAAGGCGAGGGGGAAAGTGGCCCCGGACAAGGGGTGTGAGGAGGAAGTGGTCCAGGATGGTAGGGCCTGGGGTGTAGGGGAAGTGGCCTGGGGCAGGGAAACTGGGGAAATTTGGACCCGGGCCTGAAATTCTCATCTGTCAGGGAGGAACACTTGGGGCCCAGATCCCTGGGTGCCCCACGGACCCTTGGGTGGGGCAGGGTCTTCCTGAACCCAAAGTGGTTCCCAGGGGCTCCAGTGACTGGAGTAGAGGACCGAGCCCCTCCTCCCCCCCTTTCCCTGGGGGGGCAGCATCAGGCCTGGATAGTCCCCACATCCCCCTTTCCTCTCCCCAGCTGGCCATTACCGATTGGGACAGGGAAGAGGATGTACTCATCGGTGAGGCCCAGGGATTTGGCGAAGTGGATGAAGTTCTCCTTTAGTTGAGGGGTCAGCTCCTTGGTCCTCCCTGTGGCCAGATGGCCAGTGAGTGGCCGGCAAGTACTCCATAAATATCGTTGAACGCGTGAACAAGGCCTCTGATCCCTTCCTCATGGAGGGTCTGCAGAAGGACCTCCCTCCCTGGCCGCCCACAGGGACTGGGAACTGACACTGGAGAGGATCTGGGGGGGGGGCTGGGGGGGGCCTCTCCCCTCTCCCCCGACAGTGTGACCAGGCGCCGGGTCCCCGAGGTGGTGGGGAAGACCCACCGTAAAGGGTGGTCTTGAAGTACTCCTGGTTCTTGTAAACCTTCTTGAAGTACACTATGGCAAACTGGTTGTAGTCGGTAGTCGCCACTCGCACGGTATAGCTCTGCACCCCGGGGAAGCCTGTGGGGAGGACGGCGAGGGGTCAGCCTGCCCAGGCTGGGAGGAGGGAGCCGTTCCTTTCTCCCCGGCCCATCTGCAGGGGCTTCTCCCACAGAACAGCATCTGTGTGGAGGGGCAGGGAGGTCTGCACCCCTTCCTGGAGGACCCTGCCCCTCCCCAGAAGCCCAACCCCAGGGCCCACCTCATTCAGGACTCACCCTTAATATTGCCCAGGGTGAACTGGCCGGGCTGGGAACTTGGGACAAAAGTTCTGATCCAGTGGTCACAGCGCTCATCCCTGTGGGAGGGAGAGACGGATGAGTGAGACCGGAGGGGACACAGGCTTGGACTCCTTGGGCTGGATGAGGTGGGGGCCAGGGCTGTAGCTGGAGGGGGTGGGATTCTGGTGCCCCTGGCCTGGCCCAGCCCAAGACAGTCCAACCCCACCACAGCAGGCGGTCCCTACCCCACCCAGCTGAGATGGGCCTGGGTCTTCCCCTCTGAGCCTACCCCTGTCTGTCCCTGCCTGGTCTGCCCTGGGACATCTGACCCTGCTCAGACCCTCCCTCCAGCACCCACTGTCCTTTCCTCTTCAGGGCTGTCTCCCCTCGGTGGCCTTCCCTACACACTGTCCCCCTACCCCCAACCCCAACCCCAGGCATTTAGCCCCTGCTCCTATCTACCCTCTGCTGCTTCCCTGTCTGTAGCCTCTCCTGGGGGATTCACCCTCCAAGCTTCCAGTCTGCTCCCTGCCAAGGACTCCTCTAGCTCCTGGGCCAACCCTGACCTGAGTCCCACCCTGTCTCCTGGTATTCCAGAGCTGATCTCCCCAAACCCATCCTTCTTCTGCTTCTTGCTCCACAGATGCTCCAGCCTCAATCCCCCTGGGTGCCAGAGCCAGAAACTCACAGGGGCTGGGCGATCCTTGGCACTCTACCATTTCTCTCTCCACCACCCCCAGAGGGACCCTGTTCAGACCCACTCCTCACCAGATCGCTTCTGTGCTGGTGCCTGAGGCCCCTGGCAGTGTGAGGGCTGCCCCCCTGCCAAGCCACTCATCAGCTGCTGCTCAGGGCAGCTGTACGATGGCTGCTTCCTGAAGGAGTGTTTCTCTCTGACTCAAGAGTCACCAGCCCCTGCCGTGGATGCCTCATGACGCCTTCTGAGGCAGGGTGGCTCGTTCAGGGCCCAGTTCCAGAGGCTACCTCCCTGTAAGCCCTTGATGAAACCCTGGGTGGGGGGGGGTTCCAGGCTGGATTCAGGGACCCTCCTCCCCATCCAGGACACCCCTGCTCTCTCTGTCTTGTTTTCTGATGACTGTGTCCATCCCCAGCACTCTCTGTGTGTCTGCTCTGAAGTGACCAATAAATGCTGATGTAATGAAGGAAGAAATGAACAAGTATCTGAATCCAGTGCTGAGCAGAGGGATAGTGGCTGTCTGTCACCTTCGGTCAGCCCTTGACTGTGACATCAGTCTGCTGCTAGACCCTCAAGCAACCCCTCAGGTCCCCCCCCACTTTCCCCAAGGAGGTGGCAGCTCTCACCTGAGCAGGGTGGAGGTGACATTGTAGCTGCGATCTTCTTTCAGCTCGTAGGTGGTGGCATACATCTTAAACTGGCCTTGTTCTTCCTTCTTAAGTGCATTCCCTGCCAAGCCTACGATGTACCACTTCCCCTGGAACTACAGGGGGCTGTAATAGGCAGAGCCCACAAACGACCCTAGGGCCCCCCCGCCCCCACTGCTCTGTCCCTGCAGGCCCTGAACCAGGAGCCCCTGTAACTAAGCAGCAGAGCCTGGGACTGGGCATTCAGTTCCTTCACTGATGAAGCCAGTGGGAGCTGGAGGCAGCCAGGCCAGGAGGGAGCCCTGAGGATGGCAGGGAGGGGGCGACCCTGGGCAGGGTGGCCAGCTGGCCTCCCTGTGCCTCAGTTTCCTCCTCATGCAGAGGGACTGAAGATGTTCCCACCACGCATGGACTACAGCAATCATGGGAGAGAGACTGGACCTGGGAAGGTCTGCCCAGGTGATCCTCTTGCCAGCAAGGTCGGGGTCGGTGTGGGACAATGGAGCGTGGCTTCCATCGGGGGACCCAGGGCAGGCTATGCTGAAGCCTGGGCGTCCTGCCTTTACATGTTTGCTAGGACCCTTCACCTCCCTTCCCCTCTGCTCGCACTCTTCCCTGGGCACCCCCTGCAGCTCTCCCTCCAGGGCCCTTACCTGGTCAGCCTGGAAGTTGGGCTGCAGCGGGACCCTGAACAGAGGTGGGGCCGGGATCAGGTTGGGGGTGGAATCCTGGGCTTGGGTGTGCAGGGCCCCCAGCAGGCTGAGGCCCAGCCACAGGAGACCTAGGGGCATGGTTTCAGGGCTGAAGAGGCTGGTGCTCCCTACAGCAGCTGAAGGAGGAGGTGAGTGCGGAGGCTGCCTAGGCAACCCTATTTATGGTCCACGTGACTCATGGCCCATCCCAGGGCGGAGTGATTCATATTTTGCCAAATCCAGGAAGGGTGAGGCAATTGCCAGCACTCCTGCTGAAACACCTGGCAAGGTTTCTGCCCCTTTTCCCGCTGGTCAGGATTGTGCAAGACCGGGGCAGAATGCCCCTGGCAGAAGACCAGGGGCAGAAGGTGGGAAGGGGACATTGCCCAGAGCTCTGCACGTCTGGCAGGCACAAGGGCTCCCTCCACTCTCTCTGTGCCCCTTCCCTTCATTCTGGTTGGCTCTGTATATGGTCGGTGGTCCCCGATCAGGACAAGCTGTCATCTCTGACTTTCAGGAGCCCCTGCTCAGCCCCAGCCCAGGGTGGGTATGTGTGGTGAGACCCCCTTCCCACATCCGAGGAACACAGACAATTGCTCACCCCGGCAGCCTATGTGCTGTGGCCTGGTTCTCAGAAGGGACAGGGAAGGGTGGGGCAGCTGAGAGTGAACATTTCTGACCAGGAAGAACGGAGTGTGGTGTGTGCCCTGAGCTCTTGGAGCCCAGATCCTGGCCCTCCCAGGGGCCGCACACCAGGCCAGAGGCTGAAGGAAGAGCTACTTCCTTGAGTCGGCCCCTCCCCTGTTCCATGCCTCAGACCTTAGCCAACCCCTAAAGGACTTGGTCCCTGCTGTGGGCCCAGGGGATGAGACCCCAAGCTGGGCACTAGAGCCCCACGCGTGGACACTTGGCAAAGCAGAGAGCAGGTGTTGCGGTCCCAGCGCCATGCTGGTGGGGGGCAGTGCGGGGCATGCATCTGTGCCGGGTGAGGGGCGCTGGGGGCTGGGGCCTGAAGGTGGGCTATCCACCCAGCTGCTCTGGACACCAAGTGCTTTGGGGCACAGGGAATGCAGGGACTTGGCCTTGTCTTTGAGAGGTCCTTGAGGCCATCTGCTGTCTCTGGCCACAGCCTTGGAGCCCAGTGCCCTGGGCCTGGGACCCCAGAAGTGTCCCTGCCATGGCTGATCCCAGCTTTGTACTTGGAGGGATGCAGTTTCCTCACTGGGAGCCTGGCCGTCCTTGGGAGGCAATGGTGGGTCCCAGGACCTGGGCAGTGTCTCCCAGATAGCTTACCACGAGGGCCAAGGCTGTCTGGATGCCTGATCTGCGGCTGAACGGAGGATCTGCTGGCCTCGCATGAGACTGACAGGGACCTCACTGGCTCTGCCTGCCTGCTGCTTGGGAATCAGCTTCCCCAGCCTAGGCTCTGGGGTGCCGAGCCCTGAGGGGAGGGGCTTTGGAGGGGTCCTGAGCTGGTGGGTAGGACACATCTTACTGAGGCAGAGAGGCCCCCACAGGACCTCTGCCCTCTCAGGCCCTGCCCTGCCGGCCTGTCCGGGTGATGAAAGCACAGGAAGTAGAGATGAGCAAAGCCTCTTCGGGGATGTTGCCACCAAAGGCTGTGCCCTCTGCAGGCGCCCGTGGCCACCCCCACCCCACCCCTTTCATCCCTGCTCGCAGCCCCAGGGCCTCTATCCCTGCTATTCTCTTTGACCTTAAAAGGTACCCTCGAGTCTGTGGTGACTCCTAGACGTCGGGGAAACTCATGGATGGAGGCTCAAAGAATTTTAAGTAAGAGAGGGACAGTACCCTGGATCACCAAGGAGCCACTGCAGGGAATATTCTAGATTCTACAAGTCAGGGTTGGGACTTCCCTGGTGGCACAGTGGTTAAGAATCCGCCTACCAAGGCAGGGGACACGGGTTCGAGCCCTGGTCCGGGAAGATCCCACATGCCGCGGAGCAACTAAGCCTGTGCGCCACAACTACTGAGCCTGCACTCTAGAGCCCGCGAGCCACAACTACTGAGCCCACGTACCACAACTACTGAAGCCGACGCATCTAGATCCCGTGCTCCGCAACAAGAGAAGCCACCGCAATGAGAAACCCGCGCACAGCAACAAAGAGTAGCCCCTGCTCGCTGCAACTAGAGAAAGCCTGTGCACAGCAACGAAGACCCAATGCAGCCAAAAAAAAAAAAAAAAAAAATCAGAGTTACTCTGAAAAACAAAAAGGAATGGGTCCTAAGAAAAACACTAACTGAATGAGATAGAAGGAGGAGTGGCCTGTTCTCTTCCGTGTTTTAAGATTTCCCATTGATGTTGATGAGCAATAAATATGAAGACCTGTTCACATTTTTGCTCACATTGAGCGATCTCAAAAAAAATAAAAAGTCAGGGTGAGGGAATTCCCTGGCGGTCCAGTGGTTAAGACTTGGCACTTTCACTGCTGTGGGCCCAGGTTCGATTCCTGGTCCGGGAAGTAAGATCCCGCAAGCCGCTCAGTGTGGCCAAAAATAATATAAAATAAAATAAAATAATAAAATTAAAATAAAATAAAATAAAATAAATTAAATAGTAAGATAAAATAAAAATAAAATAAAATAAAGTCAGGGTGGCCAGTGCTCCCCTGGTATGAATTGGGGAGGGGCGTTTGGGCCGGGTCTGCAGCATGTGAAAACCAGGGCCAGGTGCAGGAGGGGAGACGGCCCAGATGCCCAGCTCAGGGGCCCCTGTTGGAGCCCTGATGCCTCCGGGTGCTTGCAAATCTCTGTCCACCCCACACACACACTCCGTCAGTCTCCCCGTCTGTAAAGAGCGCTGCGGGCAGAACCTGCGAGGCCATGCAGCTGGTGCACACACGGGGGGGTCTCTACAGGAAGTCACCTCTGAGTTTCTGATCACACCCACGCAGGGCCCATTCTCTCTGTGCTGGCTCCAGGCCTGTCTCAGACCCACTGGCCTTGTCTATCTCTCTGTCCTTATCTCCGTGTGGTCTTGGCCTCAGCTGACACACCTGGTGACAGCCATCTCATCACCCCTTCCTCACCTGGCTGCCTTCTGCCTTCTCTCCTGGCCCAGCCCTGGAGATTGGCCTGGTCCAGGAGCCGAGAGAGGAGTGAAGGGGACGAGGCCTGTCCAGGGATTTGAGTCTCAGCAGTGTGCCGTGTCCCCGCCATACCTCGTGGGGGTCCAAGGATGGCCCTGGCCTTGGCTGGAGCAGAGGTCAGGCCAATCCCAGCCAACAAGAGGTGGGTTTGGGGCTGTGGGGAGCTGGGCGGCAGGGGATCAGCCGAGGGTGCTTGCTGCTGTCTGCCTTAGGAAGGGAAGGGTCCTGCAGGGTGGGCTGGGGATAAAGGTGAAAAGCTCTGCCCACCCTCTTCAGAGTCCAGCTGGGCTTCAGGGAAGGGTCAGCTCAACACGCACACCCACCTCGCACAAGCTGCAGAACTAGGTACTAGGAGGGTTGGGTGAGGACCGTGGTGTAGCCCTCCTGTTTAGACTTGGGCCGACTCCAAGGACAGGACCCTGGAGGCCTCCTCGTTCCTTGCCCAGCGCCCTCCCACTGGGCCTGGGCCCCCGGCCAAGGAAGGCACTCGCAGGTTCACACTGCCCAGAGCTGGGAGCAGTTCCTGGACTCCAGGGCTTCAGAAAGTTCTGCACTGCACTCGTGGCACCATGTGGGGCATCCCAGGTACTTGTTTGACTCCCCTTGGCCCCTCTCTTTGTTTCCACTGTGGCCCCTGGGCTGGTCTTACAGGCCACCCCTGCCGGCTTTCCCCACTGTCTCTCTAGGAGCTGCAGACGTCCTGAGTGAGGCCACAACAAGCCACAGGCTGCAACAAGCCACACAGGAGTCTTGGGGCCAGGCCCCTCTTCGGAGAAGCCAGGGCTGGACCTGCCAAGTCCTGCTCTGGGTCTCTTCAGCAACGGCAGGAACTTAAAAACCATCCACACGTGGCTCTCTGTGGCAAGAAGCCAGGAGAACTGTGGCTGCTCTGAATCTGTTCTGGCAGGTGCTCTCCCCCTCCACAGGCCCCAGAGGAGAAGCTCCCCAGGGACTTCAGTGGCCTGACCTCCCATGGAAGGACCCACGCCTCTTTCCTGGTCTAATCCAATCAGGAAGGCAGTCAAATGCTCTCTGACAGTTCTTGCATCTCAGGAATCCACTCTAACCCCCTGGACTTGTTTCTGGAAGCTTGGGAGCAGTGTTCAGCCCAGCCCGGGATGTTTGGGGCAAAAGCACCCCTCTCTCCCCTGCTTGAAGGGCTGAGCAGGAGGTCCCCGGGGCAGGGGCGACTAGGCTCCTGGGAGCAGCCTACAGGCAAGATGCCCCCAGGAGGCCAGTTGCGGCGACGGCAACTCTTGGAGTCCACAGATAGGCCCTCCTTGGCCACTGCGGGTCCAAACACCCAGAAGAAGGAAGCACTGTTCAGTGTGAGGTGCCTGCTCCTCCAGAGATTTGGTTTGAGTCTCAAGTTTCCAGAAGCAGCTTTCCAACCCCCATCGCTCAGCTGTCAGCCAGGGGTCACTTGAGGATCTCCTGCTTCCTGCCCTTTCCACCTACCAGAAAGCCTACCTGTGGCAAAGCTTAGAAAGGCAGCCGCGGACTTCCCTGGTGGCACAGTAGTTAAGAATCCTCCTGCCAATGCAGGGGACATGGGTTCGAGTCCTGGTCTGGGAAGATCCCACGTGCCACAGAGCAAGTAAGCCCCTGCGCCACAGCTACTGAGCCCGCGTGTCACAACTGCTGCAGCACACGTGCCTAGAGCCTGTGCTCCACAACAAGAGAAGCCACCGCAATGAGAAGCCCGCGCACCGCAACGAAGAGTAGCCCCCACTCGCTGCAACTAGAGAAAGCCCGCGCACAGCAACGTGACCCAACACGGCCAAAAATAAATAAATAAATAAGTTAATAAATAAATAATAAAGACAAAACAAAACAAAATTTTCTGTTGTTCATAAGCCATGTAGTTTATGGTATTCTGTTACAACAGCCCAAGGGGACTGACTCAGCCACCTGCCCACACTGCTGGGTCTCCCAGCCGTGGGCCACCTCTTCCCCACATCAGAGGTCTCCTGCCTAGACACACCCTGGGCCTTCTCTCCAGAGCATGCTTTCCTAACAGTGAATTTCATAGTTTTAGTATCTTCTTCAGTCTAGACAGGCTGAGAATTTCCCAAATCATCATATTTCTGTAACAAATGACCATTGCGAGTTCCCTGGTGGCCTAGAGGTTAGGATTCTGGGCTTTCACTGCTGCAGCCTGGGTTCAATCCCTGGTCGGGGAACTGAGATCCCACAAGCCACGCAGCACAGCCAAAAAACAAACAAACAAACAAACGACCATTTGTTGGCTTAAAATAACACATTCCAAAGGCCAGAAGTCCAAAATCAGAAATTCACTGTGCCGAGATCAAGGTGTGGGCAGGCCGCATGCCCTCTGGAGCCTCCAAGGGACCATTCCTTGCCTCTTCCAGCTTCTGGTGGCCCTGCCACTCCAGTCTCTGCTTATCTTCACAACACCTTCTCCTTTGTGCATAATCTTCCTCTGCCTCATCTTTTTATTTATTTACTTATTTGGCTGCGTTGTGTCTTGGTTGCTGCGCCCAGGCTTTCTCTAGTTGTGGTGAGCGGGGGCTACTCTTCACTGCGGTGTGCAGGCTTCTCGTTGCAGTGGCTTCTCTTGTTGCGGAGCATGGACTCTAGGCACGTGGGCTTCAGTAGTTGTGGCACGCAGGCTCAGTAGTTGTGGTGCATGGGCTTAGTGCTCCTCGGCATGTGGGATCTTCCCGGACCAGGGCTCGAACCTGTGTCCCCCTGCACTGGCAGGCGGATTCTTAACCACTGCGCCACCAGGGAAGTCCTTTGTTTTTTTTTTAATTTAAAAAACACTTTATTGCTAAAATATATACATATATATATAGATAGATAGATAGATACTAACCATCATCTGACTCTTCAGGAGGTCACAAACTTTTTGCTGGTGGAGGGTTTGAAATATTTTTGAAAATTACCAAAACATGACAGAGACATGAAGTAAGCAAATGCTATTGGAAAATGCCTGCAGACTTGCTTGATGCAGAGTTGCCAAAAGCCTTCAATTTGTAAAAAAAAAAAAAAAAGCACTATGCCTGTTATTACTTTTTAAGTGAGGCCTTCCCTCCTGCAGCCTATTTAAATTGCAGCCACACCTGCTCCCCACACAGCAAGCACTCTATCCCCTTTTCTTCGCAGCCGTTTTACTTGTTTACCGTCTGTCTTTGCGCAGAAGAAGGTAAACTCCAGGAGGTAGGGGATTTTTGTCTATATGGTTTTTAGCCGCTCTATCCACAGCCCTGTAACAGTGCCTGGCATAGTGCTGGCACTCAAAAACGGCTGTTGAATGAGTAGAGATACATACACCTGGGACCCTCTGGATGCTGCAGTCCTCAACATGGTGCTGCCTCCCAGTCATATTCTGTATTTTAAAAGCCTTGAACCTGCAATGGATGTTGCAGCCACTCTCTAGGAGGACTTTTGGGAGACTCTAGTCCTGTGCTACCTGGGCCATGACATCCTATAACATAATGATCCTCTACTTACATTAAAAATAAACAGTTATGGGAATTCCTTGGCGGTCCAGTGGTTAAGACACCACGCTTCCACTGCAGGGGGCACAGGTTCGATCCCCAGTTGGGGATCTAAGATCCTGCAGGCCACGCAGCACAGCCAAAAAAAAAAAAGGAAAAGAAAAAAAGAAAAAAAACAGTTACAAAAGAATTGGCGATGGTAGCATCCCTGAGTGCCTATTATACGTCAGATTCTGTGTTACACACAGCACAGTGCTAGTAAGAAGCTCATACAGAATTATAACTAGAAATAATGATTACAGTTCACATACAACTATAATAATCAAATCTATTCAGGGCAAAATCATGGAAGATCCACTTGAATGCTTCATTTTCTTGCGTGGAAAATGAGCAGCTCATGAGGTCAGTTGTGATTCATTTCTACTGTTAAACGCCTAAATCTCCCTTCTAGAGGTGGAGCTGGTCAGCAAAGTCCTTTGCTAAAAGGAATGGCAGCTGCCTACTCTCGCCAGAATAGACACCTGGTAGACAGTTACACCTTCGATGTCTAAATTGATGTTGTACAGCGTCCTCTGCAAGCAGAGGTCCCCCAGGTGGATGTGCTTGCCCTCTTCCTCCTCTGGATGTTCGCCACCATCCAGGAGGAGGTGGCCCTTCTGCTCTGATGCTCAGGGCACTGCAGCTGCCTCCCCTTCTCTTTCTTGCCCCTGGCAGTCCTCTTGTCTTTTTTCATTTTGGGGGTCAACTTGGGTGAGTTCTGGATACTGGAGTGGGAGGAGTCCCAGGCCAAGATGGCATTTTTCATCTCTATTGTGATGTGAGGGGCTGGCTGGTTCATTTGTTCTTTCTTTATTTCTTTCCTTCTTCCTTCCTTCTTTCTTCTTTCTCTTCCTTTCTTTCTTTCTTACTTTCTTTCTTTCTTTCTTTCTTTCTTTCTTTCTTTCTTTCTTTCTTTCTTTCTTTCTTTTCTTCTCTCTCTCTCTCTCTCTCTCTCTCTCTCTCTCTCTCCTTCCTCCCTCCCTCCCTCCCTTCCTTCCTCCCTTCCTTCCTTCCTTCTTCCCTCCCTTGCTTCCTCCCTCCCTCCTTCCCTCTTTTCTTTTTTCCTTCCTTTCTCTCTCTTTTTTTTTTTTTGGCCAGCCTCGAGGCTTGCAGTTTCTTAGTTCCCTGACCAGGGATTGAACCTGGGCCCACGGCAGTGAAAGCGCCGAGTCCTAACCACTGGACCACCAGGGAATTCCCTGGTTTTTTCTTTATCATGTGAACCTCTTCCATTAGAAACAAAGTCTGATAGGAGTTGTGAGAGAGGCGCAAAGATGAGACACTGGATCAAGATCAGGGAGACAAGCCTAGGGCGTCCACTCATGGAGCAAAATACATTAGGCTGTACAGTGAAAGGAAGCTGAAGAGCAAAGGTAGCTCATTGGCATAGCCCAGCCTCAGAGATCACAGGAGTGTGGGGACACCCTCAGGAGGGACAGGGGCCTCCTCAACTGGCCCAACACTCTACACTACCAGTTACATGCTAAACCTACTCTTTCCTTTTCCACCAGTCTAATGTAGACCAAAGGCTATACTGACCACAATAAACCTCAGCCCATGAGTTTGAACCCACTTCTGACACCTCCCTTAACCCAGTGATCTTTCTCTACAGGGCGCTCTCCCAGCTGGATTCCCATATGATTTTAAAAAATTTAAAAAAAATTTTGGCTGCACCACTAGGTATGTAGGATCTTAGTTCCCCGACCAGGGATGGAACCCACGCCCCCTGCATTGGAAGTGTGGAATCTTAACCACTGGACCACCAGGGAAGTCCACCCCCCTATATTTTTTTTAAACATTAGAAAATCTTTAGAGAAAAGATAACTTTTAGCGGTAGGACTCTGCTTAGTTACTGAGAACCCCTAACTATTTTAAAGTCTGCAGGTGCTATTAAGTGTAACATATAATCCCCTTGCCCAAGAGCAAGCCCTGACTCTTAAATCCTAAACTTCTAAGCTTGCTCTTTTTGTCCCTAAATTGCCACATTTCCTATCCATTCCTAATCCCCCATCTTCTTAGAAGTATCATGTTTGTAAATCTCCTAGATAATCTTCATTCCTGGTCAACCTTTAAAAAAAAGTTTAGTTTTTTTTTTTTTTTAATTAATGGAAGTTCTGTTTTGTTTTTTTTTTTTTAAAGATTTATTTTATTGATTGATTGATTGATTGATTGATTGCTATGTTGGGTCTTCGTTTCTGTGCGAGGGCTTTCTCTAGTTGCGGCAAGCGGGGCCACTCTTCATCGCGGTGCGGGGGCCTGTCACTATCGTGGCCTCTCTTGTTGCGGAGCACAGGCTCCAGACGCGCAGGCTCAGTAGTTGTGGCTCACGGGCCCAGTCGCTCCGCGGCATGTGGGATCTTCCCAGACCAGGGCTCGAACCCGTGTCCCCTGCATTAGCAGGCAGATTCTCAACCACTGCGCCACCAGGGAAGCCCCGTTTAGTTTTTTTTTAAGTTTAGTTTTCTGAAAAGAAAATTGATTTCACTTGTTCAGAGCCTTCCTGAAAGACTGGGCTAAGAAAACATCCCAAATATTCTGTCCACTTTCACAGAGTGAAACCATACACTGACAGATTTCCCATCATTTCTCTCTCCTAAAGAGTTACTAAAGGATCTTTTAGGCCTCCTGGACTATTAAAAGTACGCTAGTGCCTCTAGTTTGCACAGCTGCCCCCCACTGTCCCTTCCCACAGGCTCCCTGCAACCCCGCCCTCCTCCCAGGAGGATTTCGGCTTCAGGTCACTCTGCCAGGACATGCTGAGCCACACAAGGGCCTCACGACACTTGAATTTATATCTACTTGGATTTGCACCTGCCAGGACAACAGAATCTTAGCAGTACATAAACTATAAACCTCAGCTTTACCACAGGTCACTGACCATCAGAACACTACTCTTGGGAATTCCCTGGTGGTCCAGTGCTTAGGATTCCAAGCTTCCACTGCAGGGGGCACGGGTTCGATTCCTGATCGGGGAACTAAGATCCCGCAAGCCATGCGGCGCGGCCAAAACAAATAAAATAAATAAAACAATAAATAAAACAGTCTAGAAACCAAAACAGAGTACGAAGGGCGGCAACCCGAGTCATGGCAGGACAGGCATTTAGAAAGTTTCTTCCCCTCTTTGACTGAGTATTAGTTGAAAGAAGTGCAGCCGAAACTGTAACCAAAGGAGGCGTTATGCTTCCAGAAAAATCACAAGGAAAGGTATTGCAAGCAACGGTAGTAGCTGTTGGATCAGGCTCTAAAGGAAAGGGTGGAGAGATTCAACCAGTTAGTGTGAAAGTTGGAGATAAAGTTCTTCTCCCAGAATATGGAGGCACCAAACTAGTTCTAGACGACAAGGATTATTTCCTATTTAGAGATGGTGACATTCTTGGAAAATACATCGACTAAAATAAGTGACTATTGAAATGGCATCACGTGAAGCCGCCCATTCCCCCAGTGGCATCACGTGAAGCTGCCACTGAAGTTCTGAAATCTTTCATCATGTAAATAATTTCCGTGTTTCTTTTATAATAAAGTCATGATATCCAACTAATGATTAAAATAAACCAAAACCCACTACTCTCATTCACTGAAAGAATCAAATCAGAATGTATCTGTAGAGTGGAAGACGGGACTGCTCATATGGTTGCCAGATAAAGCGTCCAGTTGCACCGGACGCTTAATTAAATTTTGATTCTGGATAAACAATGAATAATCTTTTAGTGTAAGTATGTCCCATGCAGTTATTTAACTGGGTGTCCTGTGTTTTACTTGCTAAACCTGGCAACACTGTACTGGTGACCATCTTATCCAAAATATTATAAAGTGGCTTCTCACAGCCTTTCTACAAATAATTATTCTCCTAGAAGTGGAGACAGGGGGAGGAGGAGGAGGAGACTGCCAAGAGGAATTAGCTAGAATGTGACACGCTCTCATGGCCTCTGCCTCATCTTCTGAGCACACTCATGATGATATTTAGGGCCCACATGGATAATCTGAGGTGCTCTCATGTCACATCCCAATTTACTTATTTGATTAAAAAAATTTTTATTGTGATATTCACTTTATTGAGGTGGTCTGGAAAAATCCCAATTTATTTAAAAGGCAAAGAAGGAAGGAAAGATGGAAAGAAAGAAAAGGCTGATCATCAGGCTGAGAACATCTGTCTTCTACTATTCAAATATTGGTGAGTTGTAAAAATAATTTTATCCTTTTAGAAATTTGAAAACAGAATGCACTCTACTGTATTATGAATCAGGAATTAGGATATTGTCAGTCTTCAGGAAAGGAAAAAATCTGGGCCATACCAAGGAAAGAATAGCTTGTTTTGTTTGTTTTTGAAGAGAGTAACACATTTAATTTATACACCTTAAAAGTCAGGCATTAGGACATTAACTACTATATAAAATTTTTTCAAGTATTAATAAAGGAAACAATCTTTAACTGAATCACATCTGCAAAGACTTTTTTTTCCAAATACAGTTACATTTACATTTGCAGATGCCAGGAATTTGGACATGAATATCTTTGGGGGGGCATTTTCCCTCCTATCGTAGTCCCCTTGACCCATATAGACCTCTTTTCTCCACACCCCAGACCCCACCTGTCCTGCGCCATCCACACCCCAGACCTGCTCACAAAGAGACTTGGGTTCATCTCAGGAGGGGCCCCAGGCCCTGGCAGGCTGGTCTGTGTAGGCAGCTGCAGCCAGGCTGCTCAGAGGCCCTAGGCTCCCTGGCTGAGGAGCACCAGGGCTCAGCTCTGTCCAGGCAGGGTTCCTGGGTGCCCCGGCAGGTGCCACGGTCCTGTGGCTGGAGCGTGGAAGCCTTGCCCTTCTCCCACTGTCTGCTCTTCATCCTGCCTTCCAATGTTCCCCTTCCTGCATGGCTGAGGGTTCTCACAGGCTCCCAGTGCACACCAAGTGTTTCCTCCGAGTGTGTGCTGTATTAGGTGGGAGAGGCCCGTCCAGAGGGCCTTGCCGGTATTCCAGGGCCGCAGGGTCCCTCCCTTCCGTGATCAGAGCCCTCCCCTTTTTACCTCCTAATTATCCCCACTAGGAGCAGGGAGCTGCTTCCTCCAGCTCCTGCCCAGTGAGGCTATTTTGGAGACTCGCTGGGGAAGGTGGAGGGCTGACTTCTGGTCTTGGAGCTTGTGGATGGGAGTCAGACTACTGCCAAGAGAAGTCAAAAGGCGAGGGATGGGCAGGATCGGCCCCTGCTGGCGAGGAGAGAAGGGGAGGCTATCGGGAAGATAGGGCTGTTGCTCTGAAGGGTAGGCACGGAGGGGTGCCCAGTCTTCCTGTGGCCTGAGTGGACCCTGGGGAGTACACCTTGGGGAGGACTCATGTGAAAAGCAATCCTGGTGAACAGCAGTCTAGAAAGTCTGAAGGGCCCTCCCTCCACCAGACAACCAGATCTAGCGTGAAATAGACTCTCTTAACGCCCTGCTGGCTCAACAATAAACAAGGGACATGCATGGCTTTAAGGGGTGTGTTTTAGAATACTAGAAAACCTGCAAAGTCATGAGCAGGGTGTCCAAAATAAAAATTTATAAAAGAAACCACAGACACAAATTCAAAGAAAACAGAAGGAAGGAGAAAATGAGTTAAGAGAAGAAATTAATAAATTAGAAAGACACAATAGGAATATCAAAGCCAAAGTTGACTCTTGGAAAAGACTTATAATTTAGATAGAAATTTAGAAAAATTTCTCAAACACAGAAAGATATAAGGCACAGATAAACAGAAGTAAAAGAAGGATATAACTATAGATTCTATAGACATTAAAAGAATAGGTAAATGTTACCGGTAATGAAATGGGAAATTTCCCAGTAAATTGTAATTTACCCAAATGGATTCAATCTGAGCTGCCCTATAGCCACCACAGAAATCGAATCAATCATTAACAAATCTTCCCACAAATACAAGCAATATAAACTAAGCATGTTCAAAGTACACAATTTGACAAGTTTTTAAAAGTAAACTTTTAATTTTAAAATAGCTTTAGAGTTACAGAAAAATTGTGAAAAGAGTTCCCATATACCCTGTACCCAGTTTCCCGTATTATTAACATCTTATATTAGTTTGATACATTTGTTACAATTAACAAACCATCAATGATACTTTATTAACCAAAGTCCATGCTTTATTCAGACTTCCTTGGTTTGTACATAATGCCCTTTTTCCTGTTCCAAGATCCCACATTACATTTAGTTGTCATGTCTCTTTTTTTTTTTTTAACATCTTTATTGGAGTATAATTGCTTTACAATGGTGTGTTAGTTTCTGCTTCACAACAAAGTGAATCAGCTATGCATATACATACATTGTCATGTCTCTTTAGGTTTCTTTCGGCTTTGACAGTTTCTCAGATTTTCCTTGGTTTTGATGACCTTGACAGTCTGGAGAAGCACTGCTCGGGTATTGTGCAGAATGTCCCTCTCGGGATTTGTTGGGTGTTTTCCTCGTGGTTAGACTGGGATTATGGGTGTTGGGGGAGAAAGAGTGCAGAGGTCAAGTGCCATTTTTGCATCACATCCTATCAAGGGTACATACTATCAATATGACCGATCAGTGTTGATGTTGACCTTGGTCACCTGGCTGGGGGGTGACTGTCAGGTTTCTCCATTGCAGTTACCCTTCTTCCCCCTTCCCACACTGTCCTCTTGGGAAGAAAGTCACTCTGCACAGCCCACACCTAAGGAGGGGGGAATTTTGCTCCACCTCCTTGAGGGCAGGGTGTCTACAAAAAATTATTTGGAATTCTTCTCTACAAGAGATTTGTATCTTCTCTCCGCTTTACTTATTAATTCAATCATTTATTTATATCAGAATGGGCTCATGGATATTTATTGTATACTTTGGGTTATAATCCAATACTACTTTATTTTGTTGATCAAATTGTTCCAACTTTGGCCATTGGAGCTCCGAAGTCCTTTGTTTTATATATATAAATTTATTTATTTTTTATTTATTTTTATTTTATTTTTGGCTACATTGGGTCTTCATTGCTGTGCACAGGCTTTCTCTAGTTGCAGTGAGTGGGGGGGCTACTCTTCTTTGCAGTGCACGGGCTTCTCATCGCAGTGGCTTCTCCTGTTGCAGAGCACGGGCTCTAGGTGCACGGGCTTCAGCAGTTGTGGCTCGCAGGCTTCAGTAGTTGTGGCTCGTGGGCTTCAGTAGTTGTGGCTCGCGGGCTCTAGAGCACAGGCTCAGTAGTTGTGGCGCACGGGCTTAGTCGCTCAGTGGCATGTGGGATCTTCCTGGACCAGGGCTCGAACCTGTGCATCGGCAGGCAGATTCTTAACTACTATGCCACTAGGGAAGCCCTCTGAAGTCCTTTTGACATATCGCTTTCATTGTAGTTTTCGAGCAATTTGTTATGACGTATATAAATACCCATGGAACCACCACCACAATCAAGACAGTGAACATATTCATCACCCCCCCAAAAATCCCTCATGCCCCTTCCCGCCTGCTCCTCTTCATCACACACCCCCTACCCCACCCCCAGGCAACCCCCAGTCTGCTTTCTCATCATAAATTAGTTTGCATTTTCTAGTTGTATATAAGTGGAACCAAATAGTACATATGATTTATTGCCTGGCCTCTTTCATTCAGCACAATTATTTTGAGATTCATCTCTTCAGTAGGTTTTGGGTGAGATGAAGGGGCAGTGGGACATTTGGGTAGAACCCACTGCGGTGTTAGAGAGGAGTGAGTGCTGGGGTCAGGAGGAGTGGCAGAGCAGGGGCTGGGCAGTCGTGGAGGGTGAAGAGGTTGGCAGGACTCTTGGGTTCTCCCTTGACGATGGAGACAGGAGCAGAAAAGGAGAAAATGGTTAGGTGGGAAAGATAGCCAGTTGGGTGGTTATGCCAGGATGAGGGTGGGGTGCCTGGGGGACATCCCGGCTGACCCAGAGGCAGTTGTAAACCCAGGATAGGGCTGACCTGAAACCGTAGGCTGGGCATTCACAACACAGATGGTAACAGAAACCAGGGGAGGGAAGAGGTGGCCGAGGCCACATGTATGGGGCCTAGCAGGTCCAAGATTGAACCCTGAAGAACCCAATTCTTAAGAGGCAGGGCTGGGGCTTCCCTGGTAGCGCAGTGGTTAAGAATCTGCCTGCCAGTGCAGGGGACACGGGTTCGAGCCCTGGTCCAGGAAGATCTCACATGCCATGGAGCAACTAAGCCCGTGTGCCACACTACTGAGCCTGTGGTCTAGAGCCCACAAGCCACAACTACTGAAGCCCACGAGCCACAACTACTGAAGCCTGTGCACCTAGAGCCCATGCTCCTCAACAAGAGAAGCCACTGCAATGAGTAGCCTGCACACCACAAGGAGGAGTAGCCCCTGCTCGCCACAAGGAAGAGTAGCCCCTGCTCGCCACAACTAGAGAAAGCCCACATGCAGCAAAAATAAATAAATAAATACATTTATTAAAAAAAAAAAAAAGAGGCAGGGCCGCAGAAGAGAGGGTGAAGGAAAACAAGGAGGGTGGGGTCACGGACTCACAGAGGGACATGTGTCCAGCAGACTGGCCAGTAGGGTCAGATACCAATGGGAGGTCACAGAAGCTACAGCCTGGAATGGGGCTCCTGGGCTGGCAGGATCTGGGCTACGCCTGGACAGAGTCTCTGTCCTCTCTTCCATGTGAGAACCCTGGGTCTTGGCCACCTGTCCCCAGATGTCCCACAGCAACAGGGAACAGCACAGCTATCCCTAGGGTTTGCTCAGACTTGGGCCTAGGGATCCATCCAGCTCAGCCACAGACAGAAGGTCGCTGGCTGGAATGAGTTAAAGAAGAGGCCGTATAGGGACCCAGGGCAGTGAGCACTGGCTGGCAGACCAAGACACGTGGGCCTGCCCTTACGGCCTGCCCAATCTTGGCCAGGAAGACAAAGTGAGAATTTGCCAAGTATTTTGGTGGAGGATTGGGTTATTGGGTTTCCTTCCTGTATTTGGCAAAGATGGAGCAAGCTGCCAGGTGGGCAAAAAATAGGGGTCTCTAAAACAATGGCCTCACTAGCCTCCAGACTCTCTCCATTCATTTTCCCACTTAATCCTGACAGATCTCATTGCAGGAGACACTAACCATTATTCTTATTTTACAGATGGGGAAACTGAGGCTCCAGAAGGGGAGAAGGGAGCTGATGGTTCTCTCTCCTTCCCCCCCTACCCCCACCCCCTGCAGTGCTGTGTAGGCAACAGGCTGCTTTGTAAGCAAGTCACATTCGCCAGGGCTCAGGCCACACCAGCAAAGGTGCCTGGGGTTGCTGACTCAGCAGGGCGGCACGCCCACCCAGATAGCCCCTCCTGCCAAGCCAAGACGGTCACTCCCGGCCCCGGCCCCTTAGGAGTCTCCAGCTCCACAGGGGCTGAAAGAAGTGTCTAGAGCAAATCCCCAATCCCAAAGGGCGAGTGACCCTGAAGCGGCCTCAGTTTCCCCATCTGTAAAACGGGGCCTGTCGCCCACAGTTCTCGAAGGCTGCGGTTTCCAGGGACCCGCTCGCAGGTGCTCGTCCCAAACCCCCGGAGGGCGCTTGCTGCTCTGGAACCACCCTGGGGCGGGGGAATGGGAGGGCTCTGCGGTTCCTTCCCGGTCCCTATCCCGGCCCCGATTCCCCTTCCCAGGAGGTCACCTCCGAGGAAGCAAAAGTCGCCTCAGCATCCCCCCTGGGTCACGTGCTTCCCCGAAGCCCTCGTCCTCGCCTTCCGTGCCCGCCTCCACCGGCATGCCCAGGTCCCCGTTGGGGCCCGACATTGTGGGCTCGGGCGCCGCAAGGGCAGCGCGAAGATGGGACACAGCGATTGTAGCACAGAAAGCCGGCGCGGGGCGGAAGGTGGAGGCGGTGGATGGAACTCGGGACCAGCTGGGCTAAATGCCACAACTGAACGCGCCCGGGCCCCGCCCCGACCCGCTGTCAGACTCCGCCCCACGTCCCGCCCCACTCAGAGCCTGGTCCCTGTCTCGCGCCTCATCCCGGGAGCGGAGCTTTGTGCCCCACTGGCCTTCAGACTCCGCCTCGCCCCGCCCACAATCTGTCCAGCCTTCAGATCCCCGCCCACTCTTCGAGCTCCACCCTTCTCCCGGCCGCCGGAGGGGCCATCCCGGGGCTGACCGACGAGAAGCCTAGGTAGTTGGGCCTCGGGCCCTCAGTTTGGGCAAAGGAGCCCGACAGAGGGGCGGGAGAGTTTGGAATCCCCACGCCGCCCCATCTTGCCGCTGGGGACCTGCGGGTCGGCGACTCGGCGCCTTCGGGTGGGCGAAATAAATCTGAGACACGTGGTTTCTAAGGCCCCCTGTGTGTGTGGAAAATTTTATGGTTCGGGCCACAGAAGAAACGGTGCAGCGGTGCGGGAGGGCAGAAAAAGCCCGATTCGAGGACACCCACCTACTGTGGGTCGGGCTGGGCGGTTTCTGCGCCTCTCATGGACCCGATGCCGTGACGCTTTCCCTGATAGTCTGAAGGGTTCACTCTCTTTCGATTGGGTGCGTATTACGGATTACGCTGACGGCCACATGGCGAGCTACGTGGCCGAGTTCCTGCGTTCGTCTCCGGGTCACCACCGAGACCAGTTACATCCACACTTTAGAAGCCGGGGCATTTAGCAGACGTCCCCAGGTGTGTTTCTTCGGCTCTGACGGATGTGTGGAACTGGGCTCCGAGGACTCACGCCCAGTCCCACGAGAGCTGGCCCTCCCCACTCGGCATCACTGTCACTCCTGGCAACCTGCGGGGCGCCGGAGACCTGCTCCTTTAAGAGGAGCCTGAGCCTGGGCCATCTTTGTTTCTCGCGCCCTCCCGCTGCGCCGGCGGAGCAAACATGGCCCACGCTGTGCGGGCGCTGTGGCCCGGCGGGCGCGCTCTGACCTGGAGGCTGGGCGGTCGCCCCGCGCTGGGACCCCCGCGCAGAGCCGGGCCGGCTTAACCGGGGCGGCGGGAGGTCCGGGCCCCGCCGCCACCACCCGCAAGGGTTGCCCACGGCTCCTGGGGGCGGCGGCGCTGGCCCTGGGAGGAGCCCTGGGGCTGTACCACACTGCGCGGTGGCACCTGCGCGCCCAGAACCTCCGTGCCGACCTCTCAGCCGCGCAGGTAAGCCCGGGTCGGACCAAGCCTTGGGTAGGGGCGCTCGGGTCAGCGCCGAACTTCGGGACTTCTGGGAACCGGCGGTGTCAGGAATCGCCTCCTCCGTCCGCTCTTGACCTTGGACCAGTGACTTGGTTTTAAGCCCCCGAGCCCTCAGCGTCCTCATCTGTGAAATGGGGCGCTACTGATGCCTGCTGACTAGAATTCTCGTTGTTTCAAAGTCGTTTTTCTAACGTGTTTTAAGACTTTTTGATGGAAAGATTTGGAGATCACTGAAAAGGGAAAGCCTCTTGTACAGTGGATGGCTTTACAAACATTTTTATCGTGTCCCTCCCACTGTCTCCAAATCCCGAGGTTGTGTATTTATTAGTGCTATTATTAGTGTTTTTACGGAACTGATGACCCGTAGACTCCAGGCCCTGAGACACGGAGGAACAAGGGTATGTCCCCCAAGCTGGGTGGTGGCCCAGCTGCCCTTGCGATGCTTTGTACACAGCACCAGCACCCCCCCACACACACACCCACAGGCGCCCCCTTCCTGAACCCATGGGAACAGGAATGGTAGATGGGGAGTGGAATTCTGTGTCTCCCTGCCCGCCCACCTCCATGTCCCAGCCTCAGTCTCTCATCTCTGAACAATGGGGGAGCAGTAGTGCAGCTGTGGCTTTCAAACATGAATATGCTGCAAGCTCACGTGAGGCTCTCCTGCCCTATGCAGGCCAGTGGCCCAGATATAACGCTCCCCTCTTGTAGATTTGAGGTAGACCCCGCTCGGAAACGCTGGGCTCTGCCTCCACACCCCTTGAAGGGGTCGGGGTGGGCACTCCCAAGTTGAAACAGTTGCATCTGGGGGGGCACACCTGGCGCTGTCTGAAGTTCCCTTGGGACAGGAAGGAGAGGAGAGATGTCTGTCTAGCGTTGGACAGAGATGAAAAGATTCCTCCTACACAGAACAGACTTTCTACCTGGGGAGCGCACTGGATGGGCGCTTGGCTGTCCACTGCAGGAGCCTGCTCCCCACCTCCCTTCACCTCCCTTTCTCCCTGTCACCCACCCCCCATTCCTCCTGAAGTTCTCAGGTCATCCTAGAAAACTCTCCTGGGAAACTTTCGCTTGGGGGTGGGGCCTGGACCTGGGGGCAGGGCCTGGGCGCCAGGCCTCAGAAGCGCCCTCCTCTGCTCCTCATCCAGCTCTCCCTGTCCAGCCGCCTGCAGCTGACTCTGTACCAGTACAAAACGTGTCCCTTCTGCAGCAAGGTCCGCGCCTTCCTCGACTTCCACGCCCTGCCCTACCAGGTGGTGGAGGTGAACCCTGTGCGCAGGGCCGAGATCAAGTTCTCCTCCTACAGGAAGGTGCCCATCCTGTTGGCCCAGGAAGGAGACAGCTTGGTGAGCCTTGGGGAGCTCACCCCCTGCCCCATTGTCCAGGCTTGTCCTGGAATACCCCTGAGTTGGGCCCTGCTCTGCAGCCCTGGAAGGAACTTGGGCTCTCCGGGCCTCGGCTGAGGATTATGAACCCGTGAGTCTAAGGGAGACAGAGGACCACAGAGCTTAACAGCATGGGTTCTGAAGTCAGGGTGGTCTGGGTTCACGGTGGGGCTCTGTCACTCACTGGCTGTGTGACTTGGGGCCAGTCACTTAGCCCCTCTGGGTTTGCTTCATTAATCAGCAGAGAACCATACTCTCCAGGGTGTAGGGCTTGGCTCCTAGTACGTAGCTTCTGAGTCTTCCCGGCCCCTCAGTGCCCAGGAGGCCAAGCGGGTGAGTGGGCAGGGCTCAGATCCTGGGTCCTCCCCACATTCTCCTCCCCATTAGCCACACTTGGGTCTCCCTTACTCAGGACAGGCTTCCCTGAGGGCGGGGAGTGGGTCCTGGGGGAAGGGAAAGCTCAGTGGGCATCGATTTTAGGGGTGAACCTCCAGGGACAGACAAACAATGCCCAGGTTCCACCCGACCAGCTTCTGCAGAGTGCTTGGGTGTCAGGATTAAGAGCCCCTGGTGATCCTGCCACTGGCCAGTCAGCCAGTACCCCCCGCCCCCCACAATCTTGATCTAAACCATCCTCTTCTCCAGCAACAACTGAACGACTCCTCTGTCATCATCAGTGCCCTCAAGACCTACCTGGTGTCGGGGTAAGGAGCCCCTGAGGCCCAGGCTGGCACTGCATCTCATCCCGTCCCCTATCTCAGGGAGGCCTCCCCTAGGTTCCTGCATGGGAGTGGGGTGGGGCTGCTGCTTAGATTTCCAGAATGGGCCACGGGCATCACTCTGAGACTCCCCCTTCTTCCGCACATCTCCCTCTGTTGGGGAAGTGCTTCTGGTATCTGCCCCAAGTCCCTCTTGCTGCAGGACCTCCTGTGTCACCCACAAGAGGGTGGGAAAGCTTTTGTGGGTCAGTCCTGGGGCTGGATCAGGCTGGGGTAGATATTCATCCCGAGGAGGTGAGGGCTTAGTCTCCTGGAGGAAGAGGGAGTCAGGGTGAGGCTCTGGATATCTCCCAAAGGCAGCCCCTCGAAGACATCATCACCTACTATCCACCCATGAAGGCTGTGAACGACCAGGGCAAGGAGGTGACCGAATTCTGCAACAAGTACTGGCTCATGCTGGATGAGAAGGAGGCCCAGTGGATGTATGGTGGGAAGGAGGCCAGGACGTGAGTGGGGCCGGGGCCGGCCCTGGGGATGTGGGGAGGGGCTGGCCTTCCCCAGAGGGGACCAGGCTGAGTGAGATGCTGTGAGCGGGGAGCAGCATGGGAGACCACGAGGGCTGGGGCTGAGCCACGGGCGTGACTGCCTCTCCTTGAGGACCTCCTGCTCCCGTCCGTACGCTGGGCTGTCTAGATAGTGCATCTGCTCCCCCGCCTCCCAGGCCCTGGCTCAGGAAGCCCACCTGGGCCGCCTTCTGCCCCCCCTTGCCCGCAGGGAGGAGATGAGGTGGCGGCAGTGGGCAGACGACTGGCTGGTGCACCTCATCTCCCCCAATGTGTACCGCACGCCGACCGAAGCCTTGGCCTCCTTTGACTACATCGTCAAGGAGGGCAATTTCGGGACCGTGGAGGGCGCCATGGCCAAGTACATGGGCGCAGCTGCCATGTACCTCATCAGCAAGCGGCTCAAGAGCAGGTGATGGTGCACACGTGTGTGCGTGTGCGCGCATGTGCGCGTGCACCTGGGGGCCTGCCATCCCCAAGTCCCCAGCATTAGCCAAGCTGCGACTCAAACCCAGAACCCCTGATTGCCTCCCCCAACCCAGGGGAAGCAGGGCTGGCCTGGGAGTCCAGAGCTGGGTCCCTGCCTTGTACCTTCCTCTGTTTCCCTCTCCATGGTTGGGTCTCTTGTCCCGCTCCACCCCCCAAAATAGCCTTGGCCCCCGGGCCTTCTCGCTCTCCCCACCTGTGCCAGGGTTTGGAGTTCCCCTGATGGACTTCCCCCATTCCTACCCAGGCACCACCTCCAGGATGACGTGCGTGAGGATCTCTACGAGGCTGCCAACAAGTGGGTGGCAGCTGTGGGCAAAGACCGGCCCTTCATGGGGGGCCAGAAGCCGAACCTGGCTGATCTGGTGAGTGTGGTGGTGTCAGAGGGTGCACAGACCAGAGGGTCTGTCCTTGGGGTGGGGGAGGCCCAGGCAGGCAACACCTACGTCTCACAGCTCCTCCATCCCAGAGGCATTTGCCTCCACTGGTTGTCAAGGGCTTAAGGAAAACCAGTACTCCAGGCTTCTACCCAGCAAAATTCCTGGGACAGTGTCTTGTTGGCCTGACTTCAATGCCAATCTTTGAAGCAGTCCTACAGCCAGGGTAGAATATATTGATTGCAAGGCTCTGGTCTTGGAGCGAGTGGTGGGGTCCCCTCTTCCCGAATCCTGCAGCCAACCCACACACTTCATTCAAAGCCCTGTGTGCAAAATTGGCCCATTAGTGGGTCACGGGGCTCCCAGAAAGGGGAGGTGATGGGCCCAGGGCACACACCTGGCAGAGGGCGGGGCAGGTGTGGACACCCCCTCTGTACCCGCCCCCCCCCCCCAGGCAGTGTACGGTGTGCTGCGTGTGATGGAGGGTCTGGAGGCCTTCGACGACCTGATGCATCACACTCACATCCAGCCCTGGTACCTGCGGGTGGAGAAGGCCATCGCTGAGGCCCCCCAGTGAACTGAGCACCCCTGCCGGGAGGAGGGAGGGAACAGTGGAAGACACCGGCTGTGGGGGACCAGGGCCGCTGGGCTAGCACCTGCTGATGCTGTGATACAGTGCAGCAGGGGACAGGATCATTCGACCTCTTGCCCACCCCACCCTAACTGCCCCCTCGCTTCTAACACTGGACGTCTGCTGGAGCCCTGGGGCGCTGGGGGACAAAGCCCAGGCTCAGTTTCCATTCACAAATGTACCCCCACCCCCCCAGGGCATGGAAAGCTACCTCCCTCACCAGCTGGACCCCCTCCTGGGCCTCCCTGCTCTTTAGCCTTCTCGGGGGCTCTCAAGACTGCCCTGTCTGCGCCCCGTGGGTGGGAATCAGGTTGGGCTCCTGCCCTGGGCAAGGGAAGTGGGGACCGTCCGGTTTGGGGAGGCCCCATCCCTGGCTCCCCCTGGTTCCTGCTCTTCCCAGGTGTCCCCAGGACTGTGTGTCATGTTCACAATAAAGAAAAGGTTTGCTGCTCCCCGCATGGCGGCACCATAGTGGAGGTCCGCAGCCAGTAAATACCGTTTTTCCTGTGCTTACTAGGTGTCAGGCCTGGGTGAAAGGCTCAGTGGGCTTTGTGTCCCATAACCCCTGGGACACGGCCATGGGATGTGCAGCAGGGAGGTGCAGAGATGGCCCAGGGTGCAGGTCCAGTTCTGCTCCCCACTGACCGTGGGGCTCTGGGCAGGGGCACCCCTCTCGGCCCGAGTCTCCTCATCTGTCAAATGGGCACAATGATGGTCCCCACCTCAAGGGGAAGTTGTGAGGCCTTGATGACAGGATACAGGTCAAGTGTGCAGAAGGGTGCCTGGCTCAGCAGGGGCCGGGGTTGTTCCAGTCCTGCTCTGGAGACCAGGAGACGAGGGTCCAGAGGACACAGTGCCTTCCGGGGGCCCCTCTGGCAGCAGACAGCCACCCAGGGCTTCAGATCCCAGGCCTGGCACTTCATGGTGGGAGGGGGGGATGCTGGGACAGGGGTCTATAGAGAGAAGCGGCTCTGGGAACGAGGCAGGGCTGTGGGGTCCCTGTTCCCCTAGTTTCAGCAGATGAGGGGCACACTGGTCTGCCGAGGTGGCCCTGCAGAGGCCGGACAGGCAGCCAGTGAGCTGAATTCTACCTCCCGGGCCCTCCCTATTGTGCAGTGACTGGGCAACCCTCTCAGAGCCTCTCAGGAGAGTTTAAATTTTTTCTTTGTTAATTTTTTTTTTAAAAAATTATTTATTTTATCTATTTATTTTGGCTGCGTTGGGTCTTCGTTGCTGCGCGCAGGCTTTTCTCTAGTTGCGGCGAGCGGGGGCCACTCTTCGTTGTGATGTGCAGGCTTCTCATTGCGGTGGCTTCTCTTGTTGCGGAGCATGGGCTCTAGGCCCGCAGGCTTCAGTAGTTGTGGCATGCGGGCTCAGTAGTTGTGGCTTGCGGGCTGTAGAGCGCAGGATCAATAGTTGTGGCGTACGGGCTTAGTTGTTCCACGGCACGTGGGATCTTCCCGGATCAGGGCTCAAACCCGTGTCCCCTGCATTGGCAGGCGGATTCTTAACCACTGTGCCGCCAGGGAAACCCTGTTAATTTTTTTAAAACATAAAAACAATTCATGGTCTTTGGGGACTTCCCTGGCAGTCCAGTGGTTAAGACTCCGTGCTCCTAATGCAGGGGGCACGGGTTCGATCCCTGGTCGGGGAACTAAGATCTCACAAGTTGCACGGTGCGGCCAAAAAAAAGAAAAAAATTCATGGTCTTTGTATTAGCAAACATTCACATAAGGTAGAAGTGACAAACACTCTGGAGGCAGACAGTGTCATTTTGGGAGCAGTGGCCTCGGCTTCTGCGGGGCTGTCTGCCACCTGCTTGTTTTTGTTCCCATGGCGAGCATCTGTCCTTGTCACCGTGTCACACTGGCTGGGTCTTCATGGCTGCAGAGTGCTCCTTCCTCTGGGAGGAAGGAGAGAAGCTGAGGCCTGAGGCCACACCGGTCTGTGGGATGAGGAGCCGTGGAAGCTGCCTCCATGGGGCCAACAGGTGTTGAGGTCTCCCGAGTCACCGCTGTATCCAGGATGCAGTTCCCCTTCACTGATCAGCCTTTAAGTCCCAAGGCGCCTTTGCTCCAGGGACCTGCGATGGCCTGTGGACCCCAGAGCCTCCCTCAGCAGGGCAGGAACTAGGCCAGGAGCGCCACGGGGCTGCATCCCTGCCCCCCTCCCCACTTTCCCTGCTCTTCACAGATGGCCTTTTCCTTGTCACCCCCCGGGGTTACTTGGTGCTTTTCCAGCTGCTCAAGGAGGCCGACTCGCCTTTCTCTGTCTCAATCCCAAATTCCCCAAAGGGAGCATTTGATGTGACCTGCTTGGGATAAGGCGTCCACCTTCAGTCCATGGCACCGTGGCCCGGGGAGGCTCTCACGTCCCACAGCCCCACCCTGTGCTCCCTGCCCTTTCTGCTCCTACTGCTAAATCCAGTGATCGTGTCTCCCAGCCTCGGCTTCCTCTTGAGGCCTGGTCTGGCTAAGGAGACGCCAGGGGCAGGCCAGACCCCAGCTACTCATCACCACCCCTCTCCTTGTTTTCACAGAGATGTTTTCTTCTGCCTTTGCATTTCTCAGAGGAGGCTATGGTTGATGGCAGAGCCATGCTGGGGATAGGGGCCTGACTCCTGACTGGGGCTTTATCCCTGGGGCTGCGGCAGGCAGAGAGGAGCCTGCCCACAACCCTCCTCACCTCCACTAAATGGTCACCTTGATGAAAAGTCACCTTGATGAAAAGGACTGTGCTAACTAGACCCATTCTCTGTGACGGGCTGGAGAATGGCCAGTCAGTGCAAGGCCACCACGGGGCACTGAGTCCTGCTTCTGTCACGGAGTATTTCCCCCAGAGGTGACAACCTTGCCTCAGTTACCTTTTCCCATAACCAGCAGAGGGCGGTAGAGGATGCAAAAGCCCTGTAGGGGACGGCAACAAGACCTGGTGCTGCCACCTTGTGGCCAATTCTGGGATCGCATCTTTGGGCCATCTTCATTTTCCAGGGACTCTATTTGCCCATCTGTAAAATGGGTTTAGCATGCAAAGTGCTGAAGATGGGTAGGTAGGAAAAGTCACACCTTTCAGGGGAAAAGGCCGCAAGCTAGGAACCCTTGCCCCATCTTGGTAATGCTCGGGTCATGGCATGTGCCTGTGGGCATTGGTAGCAGCAGAAGGCCTGAGGTGGGAACTCTGCAATTGTTTGCTGTGACCTTGGGCAAACCCCATCCTTGCCCACCCATGGGCAAGCTCTCGGAGGTCAGTTACCCTTCATGGGGTTGTTGAAATCAGGGATGGGAAGGTTGCACAAAGTTGATGTGCATTGTTGATGTGTGAGGGGTGTTTTTCTGCAGCCGGTGGGGTCTGCTGTCTCTTCTCAGAACACACTCCCTGCTGTTTCCTGCTGGGCTCCTGGAGTTCACGGCCAAGTGCTCCAGGAAGTAAGAAAGGAAGAGAGTCGTGAGAATGGCGAGATCCCTCCTCCCTGGGAGTCAGGGAGGGCTCCCTGGGGAGAGCAAGCCACAGCAGGGGCTTTAAGGATTAGGATTCTAGTTTACTTTTTTTGTTAGATTATTAAATTTAAAATTTTCATTTTGATTATGCAAGTAATTGTTCATTGGCATAAATAGAGCTTGCGGATAAGCAAAAAGATGATACCAATTATTCACAGACCCATCACTGAGATTTAAAAATTTAAATATCAAAAAATTAAAAAGTTTTGAGACTTCCCTGGCAGTCCAGTGGTTAAGACTCCACGCTCTCAATGCAGGGGGCACAGGTTAGATCCCTGGTCAGGGAACTAAGATCCCACAAGCTGCGCGGCACAGCCAAAAAAAAAAATTTTTTTTTTGGAGAATAGCCTTCTAGTTATTTTTTATGTAGTCTGCATATAGTGTGTATGTGTGTGTGTGTATATATATATATATATATACACACACACACACATAAAATATATTTATATATATAATTTATATTTTATGTACAATATTTATATCTAACAGTTAAATGGGGCCTATTTTGTGGCAAGCACCATTTTAAACACTTTACACATATTACCTCATTTTATCCTGTCAACATCCCTATGAGGTAAGTACAAATTTTCCCATTTTACAGATGAGGAAGCTGAGGCATCAGAAAGGTTAAGTGAATTGCCTGGTGTCATACAGTAAATGGCACAGGCAGGATTTGAATCGAGATCTCCTGGCTCCAGAGTCGATGATCTTAATCACAATGTCACATTACTTCTCTCTCTCTAGATACATATTTTTTAAAATAAAAATTCAGATCACACAGTAGCTCCTCAATCACATTCCAGATCAGTAACTGTTATCCCTCACCATTTCTAATGACTGTTCCACAGTATGCCATGCTCCACTGGATGACTCTTCCCTAATTTTTTTAACCAGTCCAATGGGAAGGATGTGGATGGGCAGAAGTGTCTAATGGGGAACAGGGCTGGTAGTGGGGGGACAGTGTGGTGTGGGCTGAATAATGGCCCCCAAATATATCCAGGTCCTAATCCCTGGAACCTGGGAACGTTACCTTACGTGGTAAAGACACTCTGTAGGTGTGATTAAATTAATGATTTTGAGATGGAGAGATTTTCCTGGATTATCCAGATGAGCCCTAAATGTAATCACAGTCTCTTTATAAGAGGGAGGCTGAGGGAGGTTTGACTAAAGAAGAGGAGATGTGAGAACAGAAGTGAGAGGTTGGAATGATGCCAGGAAGAGGTCGAAAGCCAAGGAAAGCAGCCGGCCTCCAGAAGCCAGAAGAGGCAAGGAAATGAATTCTCCTTGAGAGCTTCTGGAAGGAACCAGCCCTGTGGGACACCTTGATTTCGGCTCATTGAGATTGATTTTGGATTTCTGGCCTCTAGAACTGTAAGGGAATAAATTTGTGTGTGTGTGTGTGTGTGTGTGTGTGTGTGTGTGTTTGGCTGTGCCACGCAGCATGCGGGATCTTAGTTCCCTGACCAGGGATCGAACCCGTGTCCCCTGCAATGGAAGCACAGAGTCTTAACCACTGGACCACCAGGGAAGTCCTGCTTTTCTGTTGCTTTAAGATGCCACGTTTGTGATGCTTTGTAGCAGCAGCCATAGGTCACTAATACAAATGGTACAGACCAGTGTAGTCAGGGAAGAGAAGCGGCTACAGGGAGCCAGGTGACCCGGGACAAGTCCCTTGCCCTGTGTCAGTTTCCTCCTCCCTAAAATGAGGGGCAGGGGTTGGGCTCTTTGGTGTAGCAGGGGGCCCCCACCCTGGCAGGCGTGGGTGGAGCCAGCTCATGGGGCTTTCACAACTGCCGTGGGGAGATAATGTTTGGTCCTCGGCCACAGGGACCGTGCTGAGCAGCGATAGCAAATGGCCCGAAAAGACTGTTCCTTTGTGCCGCTCCCCCGCCAGCCTCTGTGTTATGGGACGCTGACAGCAGGAGAGGCCTAGGCTTGCCTGGCCCCTGGGGGCTGGGGTGGGCCTCTGGCCTTCTTGTTTCCTTCCTGCACTCCTGCATCACTCCCCTCCTGCTGGCCTTCCCACCCAGCGCTGGCCAGCCTCTCCAGCCACTATAGCTGGGACTCGCTGGTCTGCTTCTGCTTCTTGGCCCTGGAGGGCAGGGACCAAGGTCCACGCCTGGGCAGAGGGGCCCGGCAGGCAGGCTGTGCCTCTTCTCACCCTTCCCCTACATTCCAACCCGCCCAGACCAGCGAGATGGGGACTGGGGGCAGCCTGGCCAGAGCTGAGGTTGAGAACAGGGCTTCAGAGTCAGCAAAACTGGTTTGAATCCCGGCTCAACATGTGCCCTCTTTTGGGGGGTGGGGGAACGCTGTGGCTTGTGGGATCTTAGTTCCCTGAACAGGGATCGAACCCGGGCCCTCAGCATTGAGAGTGGGAAGTCCTAACCACTGGACCGCCAGGGAATTCCCAACATTTGCCCTTTGTATGAACCCGGAGGAGTCCCTTCCAGCTCTGAGCTGTAAGGCAAATATTGTGCCCATCTTGCTCGTGAGGAAACTGAGGCTCAGAGAGGCATGAGATTTGCCCAAGATCACGCCGCCAGGTGCCAGGATTCAAGCACAGGCCTGCCCCACTTTTCCCCGGTTCTCTGTGGCCTCCTGGCCAGGAGAGCAGCCAGACGCCAGGTGTCACCCACCTGAGGTGAGGCAGGGAGCACCTGCCCCTCAGTGAGGGTCCCTGCGGGTGGGTCGTGGCGTGGTTCCAGGCTGCCGGGCATGCTCTGGGGGCAGCGGCCCCAGCAGAGCCCGCGGCATCTTCACCCCCAAGCATGCAGCGCGAGTGGGGTCCTCTGACCTGCCTTCGAGGCCGCGTCACCTGCTCACGGTGAGGCCCTGGGCAAGTCCCTTCCCCTCCTGGAGTCTTAGTTTCTGCCTCTGTAAAATGGGGACATGGTGGCAGCAGTACTTGTGCCCTGTGTGTGCAGAGCCCCAGCTGGCGCTCAGCGATGGTGCTCCCATGACTTAAGAGATGAGATGAGATGAGAAGGTCTGACTTCAGAAAGGAAGCACGAAGAGGATGGGCTAGATCCCACAGTGGGAGCTGCCCCCACCCCCATCCCATGCCAGAGATCCCAGGCCTCCTCACCAGGGGAAGGAGGGAGGGGGGACTGGAATGAAAAGCATTTAGGGGAAATCACTCTGTGAGTTTGGAATCCGGGATGGGGCAGGGGAGCTGCGAGATAAAACTCTTTATTAAGGACCGGCCATTTCCGTTTCCTGTCTCATTTCAACTTTCCAGCAGCCCTCCCAGGCTCGTCTGGAGGTAGGACGGAGGTCTGAAATGCGTCTCGCTGGGCTAAAATCAGGGTTGTCAGCAGGGGAGAGTTCCTTCCGGAGGCTCTCCGGGACTCGGTCCTTGCCTTTTCCAGTTTCTAGAGGCCGCAGCATTCCTTGACTCAGGCCTCCTTCCTCCATCTTCAAAGCCAGTGACCTCGGGCTGAGTCCTCGCCCGTCTCCCCGCCTCTCTCCCTGCCTCTGTCTCCCACGTGGAAGGATCTTGTGACTACATTGGGTCCCCCTGGATACTCCAGGCTACTCTCCCTATTTTAAGGTCAGCTGATTAGCAACCTTAATTCCATCTGTGACCTTAATTAGCCTTTGCCATGCCACCTAATTCACAGGTGGTGGGGATTAGGACGCGGCTGTCTTTGGGAGGGGGTATAATTCTGCTTCCCACACCATAGAATATTTGGATGGGTTTTATCCGATTAGTAACTATCCTTTAAGCATGTAGTGGGTGCCGGGCACCTTCTGGGAGCAGCAGTGAGAAAGCCAGCAAGCACCCACGCCCTCTAGTTAGCGGGGAGAAGTGCAAGGGAGAAAACCAAACGGGGTGGGAATGAGCTGGGCCGCGGGGTGCAACAGGACTGCCATTGGAAGTAGGGTGGCCAGGGACAGGCTCTGTAAGAAAGTGACATTCGATTAAAGACTGGAAGGAGGGATGAAGGAACAAAGGAAGGAGGTTGGCTTGGTGACACATCAAGAGTCACCCACCTCAGAGCACCTCCCAAAATTAACTTCTGTGCTGGAGAAGCCCCACTCCCAGCTGGAAGGAACTGAGGACCTGGGAACCTGGGACCCGGCCACCGTCCCAAGGAGAAGCCTGGATGGGGTTGGGGGGGGGGGGGAGGGGGACACGACCAACTTGACAAGACCCAATGGTTAGGAAATGGTTTATGCCTGTTACCCTGGTAACAAGCTGATGCAAGTGGCATATTAGTTTCCTACGGCTGCTGTAACAAATCACCATGAACTTGGATGGCCAAAAACAATAGAAATGAATTCTCTCACAGTTCAGGAGGCCAGAAGCCAGAAATCCAGGTGCCAGCAGGGTTGGTTCCTTCTGGAGGGTCTGAGGGAGAAATCGTTCCTGCCTCTCCCCTCGCTTCAGGTGGGTGCCTGCAATCCTTTTTCTTTTTGGCCGCACCCGAGGCTTGCGGGATCTTAGTTCCCCGACCAGGGCTTGAACCTGCGCCCCCTGCAGTGGAAGCATGGAGTCTTAACCACTGGACCACCAGGGAAGTCCCAATCCTTGGCATTTTTTGACATGTCGATGCATCACTCCAACCTCTGCCTCTGTCCTCATGTGGCCTTCTCCCTGCGTAGTGCTCTCTTGCCTATCCAGATTTCCCTCTTTTATAAAGACACCAGTCATTGGACTTAGGGCCCACCCTCACCCAGGATGACCCCATCTTGACTTGATTACATCTGCAAAAACCCTACTTCCAAATCAAGCAACATCTGAGCTTCCCAGTGAACAAGAATTTTGGGGAGACACTGTTCAACCCAGCACAAGTGGTATACGCGTTTCATGCAAGGGCACACTTCTGTGTCTCCCTACAGCCTCTGAATGCCAGAGCCCCCTGGCACGTTCCCCATACAGTCCCCCACCAGCCAGTGGCACTGAGGGCTGTCAGTGGGGGGATGGGGACTGGGGTGTCGAGTTATTTAATGAACATTTCACTGAGCACTCTGTGCACTGGGCACTGCCTTAGGTGCTAGAGGTACAACTGCAGACACATTCCCGGTTCCCAGAAAGCGAATAAAGGATGTCCAGGGGGGCCCTCCAGCATCTCTAAGTCAGAAGGATGGGCAGGAGCCAAATCTGAGGCTGGGGAGGGGCAGCCAGTGAAGTGAAGAGAGGCACAGTGGTGTCTGGAGGTGCTTCAAGCAGGAGACAGGGATCAACTCTGCTCGACATGGGCTGAATCAGGGGAGGGCTGAGGAAGGACCAGACTCACTATCTCCTGGGGCACTGGAGACCTGTCAGAGCACCCCAAATCCAATGAACATCCATTCTAAAGAGGGGGTGCCTCCAGAAGCCCAGAGTGGGTAGCTACTCTGAGGGGTAGCTTTCTCATGTTCTCTCATGAGAAAAAGGGATTTGTAGTCTAACATGTAAACAGCCCCATGCCACCCAAGCCCAGGTCAGGAAAACCATGGCTCCATCATCAGCTCTGAAACAACTTTATTAGAAGGCTGTTTTAAATGACAACTTCCAATTCTTTCTTAATTTGCTTTGTCACCAATTCCAGTTATAACTCTATTCATATATAACAATAAAGCTTGCATTGATCTTTGCATCCTATTTAAATTGTCCTCATCAGGCCGTTCCGGTGAATGGAAGTGTGGCTGTGCAGTTGCACGCTGACCAGCATTACTGAGCAGGGGTAGCGGGGGGCCCGGGACAGAGGGAGCCCGCTTCACGGGTACGGGTGGGGAGCCGGCCGCCCTCTCCTCTGGCCCCCACCCCAAACTCACAGTGATAGGCACCTCACTGCCTTGTCTTTCAAAAAGGGTGAATAAAGAAATCCCTCCCAGTCCAAGAAATGATTTGGATTTCCATCTTCAACAGGGTTGAGATTTCCCCCACTCTTCCTGCCCCCTGATCAAACCCTCAGATCCTAAGGCTTCCTATTCCTAGGTGCTGGCCCCGCCCTGACCTGCCAAAGGACTGTCTCTCCGTGATCAGGGCCCTTCTGCCTTCTTGCCTTTCTTCTGTCACCAGTTCCGAAAGGAATTTCTTTGGACAGACATGGTGCAGCAGCGAGAAGGGTCACTCCCACGGCCCCCTTCTTCCTCTTCCCACCCCACCTCACAGGTGTTGGGAAGGTGCAGTCAACCAGGAACATAAATATGAATAAAAAATGAACTTGAAAATGACAGGCTATTAATTAAACAAATCTATAAAAATAGTTAGGACATAACTCTGTTCAAATAAATACAAAATAAATAGGCTCCAAGCAGTGTGATACGTTGCATCAGTGGAATGTGAGGCTGGTCCCACTTTGCCCCAGTTGGGATTGGACACGAATCCCCGGGGCGTCAGAAACAGACTTTAACGCGGTCAGCCAAGCCATTGGCTCTCTTTGTCTTCCCCCTGGAAGAACAGAACTTGTACATTTGTCCAGCTTGTCTTTCTGAACAAAACCCTTTTTCCAACAATACATAATTAAGGCCTTGAACACCTTTTCCTCCTCTCACCAGGGCGTGCAGACTCAGGGCAGAAACTGCCCTTCCTGCTTCAACACAATGCCCACTGCCCTCATGCCAGCGGGGAGGGAGAGGGAGTTGGTTCTGAGCTGGTGCCAGTCCTGACAGAGGCCGGGGCCAGCTCAGAGCCCCATGAGCCCCCCAGCAGCAGGGAGCAGAGGCCCTCTGGGTTCCAGGACCCCTGAAGCCATGCGCCAGGGCGCCAGGCAGCCTTGCCCTCGTCATGCACACGGGCATCCAGGTGCCCGTCTGCGGGGCAGCTCAGAAGCCAGACTCCTCCCTCTTCCCTGCCAGTGGCTGCGCTGCCGGCTGGGAAGTCGGGCCGAGGTCAGGTAGAACTACCCTTCCCCACGGACTGGGCGGAGAGGAGCAGCGTGGCGGGGGGAGTGGGCTGTGGGCCCTCCTCCTACCGTTTAAAACAGCAGCAAGGAAGGAAGCAAGGTGGGCCCGGGGAGGACGCTCAGCAGGCCCGCAGGCGCCCCGCGCCAATGGTCCGGCTGCGAGGACGCGATGGAAGAACTAAGCCAGCCTCCCAGCCCAGCTATTCGGCAGGCAGCACGGGAAATGTCCTGTCCCCACGCACGCGAGCCTGTGTCCTGCTGAGCCCTGGACCCTGAGGAACACCCACAGGTCTTCCCTGGAATGGGCACGAGGGTCAGCCAGGGCCAGCAGGACAGACCCAGTGGGCCTGCCGGCTCTGCCCCCACCCCTGCAGATGCATCCCAGGGTTTTCACAGCTTGGCTTAAGTCAGCTTAGTGTTGGCACATTCACAGAATGAGATGGCTACACATCCCAGGGCTGCAGGCCCAGGATCAGCGAGTCCGCGGGCGGGCTGGCCTCCCTCCCGTCACCGCGACTGCACGCCCAGGGTGATCTTCAGGTTCTCGTACACCACATAGCTGATGCTCACGGCCGGAATCACCTTCATGAAGTTGGGGGCCAGCCCCCGGTACAGGCCGAAGGCCCCCTCGGTCCGCAGGATCTGTTTGAAGAGGCTGCTCATGGTCACCTCCGGAGCGCCCTCAATGGAGGCTGCAGGGAGAGAGGTCGCCCGTCAGGGGCCTTTCGCCGGCTCCTTCCTACATCCCAACCTGCCCCGGGAGATGGGCCCCTGGGGACTGACTGGCCTAAGACCAGCCTTACCTTGGGCCTGCATCCGGGTCCTGACCAGGGCCAGTGGGTAGCTGGCCAGCTGGCCACAGGTGCTGGACATGGTGCCACAGGCCAGGAGCACAAACACGCCGGGGTCTGCGCTGTTCACTGCATAGCGCTGCAGCCAGGCATTCTTGAGTGTCTGAAAGGGCAGAGGGGGGCGGGGATGAGCCAAAGGGCCTGCAGGCCCCAGGAAGGGAGGGCTTGTGAGGCAGTGAGAGACTGGGGGGCTGAGGGGACAGTTATCGGATCCACACAGGAGGCGTTGCCCCATCACATGGGATCCGTGAGGCCACTGTAACCTGATTCACTTGGCCTGGGCCGGCCTGGGCTGGCCTGGGGCTGGCTGGGCTCCCGGCCTGCCTGCCCTTTGTTTCTGCTGTCACTGGGGATTTCTGGATAGGATGGGGAGCAGGGATGACGCAGGGGCAGCTCCTCCCTTCCCTCCCCCGAGAGCCGGACTCCTGTGCTCCAGAGTCTGCTGGGGGCCCAGGGAGCCCCCAGGGCATCGTGCTCTGTAGATCTGCCTGCCAAGCCCCTGGGGGTACAGAACCTGGGGGCTGCCAGGGGCAGGCAGTGTGATGGGAGACCCCTGCAATGGACAGATGAGTCTGGAAGGAGACAAAGGGGGACGGAGGGGTGACACATGGCCAGGAGGGGGTTTCTGAATCTCTCCTGCTGCTCAAGGGGCCTGAGTCCTCTAGGGCCTCACCTCGTAGACGGCCAGGTCTATCCCAGCGTAGGGGATGATCCCCAGCATGTTGGGAACGTAGCCTTTGTAGAAGGCGGCCATGCCCTCTCTGGCCAGGATCTTCCTGGCGCAGTCCAGCATGCCCGAGTACTGGCCTGTTTTGCGCAGGGCCATCCGGGTCTTCAGGACCTGCAGAGCCCAACGGAAGCGACGGAAGTGTGAGCCCAGCCCACTCCGCACCCTCACCTCCACACGCACTGCCCGCCCCAGGACCAACGTGGCCCTCACCTCCATCGGGTAGATGCTGCTCTGGGCAATGGCCCCTGCCAAGGACCCTGCCACAAGCCTCTCGTGAATCCTCAGAGTCTCTTGGTCACTCCCAACGAGACGCTTGATCTGGAACAGGGAGCAAACAGACTGATACCCCCCAGAGACCAGCACACCTGCTCCTGCCCTGCCCTTCCTCCCGGAGCCTGTCAGGTTTAGCCGAGACCTGGTGTCCCTGGCACTTTTGATGCTGCCCAGAAATGGAAGGAACTGGCCCCCAGTGGAACTGGTTGGTGGCAGAGCTGGGGTCAGGCTCAGGCCTTCCCATCCCCCGCCTGGCCCTGCTGTCCCTCAGGTACAAGGACTGGTTCCAGGTTCCAGGGAATCAACAGGGCAGGGACCTCATTCCAGGGGAAGCTCAGGAAGCAGCTGCTGATGGGCGACTCTCCCTGGGGAGCTGGGTCCTCACCTGTTCATAGGCCATGAACTTGATGGCCGACTCGGGGGCAATTTTGAGGACGTTGATGCCATTGCCGCGCCAGAGTGATTTGGCCCCTCCTTCTCGAATCATCTGGGTGAAGCCACCCACGATGCACATGTTGTTGCTGCGGGAGGCGTGCACCTGGGGGGGAAGGACAAGCGGTCAGAAGGAGCTCAGCGGCCACAGGGCCACTGTTGCCTGACAAAGAGCCGAGATCGAGGTTGGCAGGCAGGCTCCGCCCTCGTGGTACTCTGAGGCCAGCTCGGTACCCTGAGAGTCTAACGTGGCTGCTCTAGGTCCCACTAGATTCTGCTGTGCACCTGCTGGTGCCAACCCCATGCTAAACACCTCCACAAGGACTACTTTAAAAAAAGTTGAGCTTTTTGGACTTCCTTGGTGGCGCAGTGGTTAAGAATCTGCCTGCCAATGCAGGGGACATGGGTTCGAGCCCTGGTCCGGGAAGATCCCACATGCCGCGGAGCAACTAAGCCCGTGAGCCACAACTACTGAGCCTGCGCTCTAGAGCCCGTGAGCCACAACTACTGAGCCCGCGTGCCACAACTACTGAAGCCCGCGCGCCTAGAGCACGGGCTCCGCAACAAGAGAAGCCGCTGCAATGAGAAGCCCGCACACCGCAACGAAGAGTAGTCCCCGCTCGTCACAACTAGAGAAAGCCTGCGCACAGCAACGAAGACCCAACGCAGCCAAAAGATAAATTAAAAAAAGAAAAAAAAATTGAGCTTTTTATTATGGAAAATTTTCAAACATATATAAAAGTATAGAGGATTACATAATGAGCTTCCATGAACCCATAACGAGCTTCAACCATCATCAAACCAGCCAACTGATGCCCCACCCCCCATTAATTTAAAGCACATCCCTGGCATTTTGTCATTTCACCCAAGGACAGCTTTTAATCTCTACAGCATTCCTGGGGATTCGGTTAAGAAAAACAAACTGATGAGGCAATTTGTTCGAACCCCTTAGTTTCCAGAGGAATAGAAGTCCTGGGGGTGAAGTCTGGGTCACCCAGCTGGGACGGTGGGACCCCGGGTCGGGTCCCAGGCCCAGAGCTCCTCTCCCCGAAACACTCGCCTCCCTGATTCAGCACCAGAAGGGAGTTCTCATTCTTCCATACATAGGCCTCAAACCGAGGCAGGCCCAGGGGGTGCTGAGGGGGTAAGGAAAGGATGACGCCTTTTCTGAGCAGGGTTCCTGGCACAAAAAGTGCCAGAACGCAAGTCAGGGGACAAGGGGGTGACTGGCCACTGTTCAAAAGACACTGGAGTCCACTGATGTGTCCTCAGGCAGCTCGATTTCACAACCTTGCTCCCGACTTGGGTTCAGCATAAGCTGAACCTGCCCTGTGGACGTGGAGTCGGGTGCCCAGCCAAGGGAATGGTGTCCAGGCCAGATGAGGATCCGCTTGCACTGCCCCCCACGTGGTGGCCTATGTAAGGTGCACCTAAGGAAACAGGTTCCTGCCACACCCCAGTCCTCACTGGGGTCATCTGCCCCCAGTATGGCCCTGTAATGTGACTCCTGGCTTAAGGGCCTCAGATAAAATTAGATCAGGCCACCTAGGCCAGGATCTAATGTGCAAAAGGCCACCTAGGCCAAGATCTAATGTCACCCTTGTCTGAGCAATAATTCCAATCTGATTTACTGGGTTAGAAAAGTATGGGCCCAAAGCAGGGCCCCAGATAAGGGAGGGGAAACCAACCCACCAAAGAAACCCAAGGTGGAAACCAGGTGGCTTGGGGCCTGTTTTCCTGCGTACCTGCATGAGCACCTTGAGTCTGTCCAGGGGGGCCGTGCAGGTTCTCGATACGGCCCCCGCCCCACCGCCAGCCACCAGGTGTCTCCACCACATCCCCGTCTGCCTCTCCTCCACCGTGAACTCGTCGGGGACCGTCAGATTCTCACCCACGTCAAAGATCTGTGAGGAAGACCAACAACGATAAATCTAGCAGGCTCCCGAAGCTTGTGGCAGAACTGCCGGCAGACAGCTAGGTCCACAGCCTTCTGCCGCCTAGAATGGACCCCCTACCCCTTCGCTATGTGGAGGCAGCAAAGCTCTGAGCTGTCTGTGGCCTTGGAGAGGCCCAGGTTAGAACTGAGAGCACAGCTGGAAGAACGCAGGTAGAAAACCACGCGGACAGCCCTTCTGGGCACTGCCAGGGGCTCCTGCAAGAACAGCTTACAAAGGCATTTCAGCTGAGGATCACCAGGCTAGCTGTACTGGAAGGTTCAAGTCAGGGATAAAAATTCTTCTGAAACCCGATGTGTAACCAGATCACGTTGGCAGAACATTATGCAAGGCTTCTGCAAACACGAGAGGGTTGTGCTGCCTGTGTAATGCCCTCTCTCCCAGGTGGCCTCCTGGCTCGGCAGGCAGAGCCAGTTCTGCTCCAACCCTGGGGCTGCAGGCCAGACCCACGGGGCAGCGGCTCCTACCCACAGAGCGTCCACCTAATTTCACCCAATGAAGATGCCAGGCGTCCCCTGAGGGCACCTCGGGAGACAGAGGAGGAGGAGCACCTGTGGCCTCCTCTTCTGGAGTCGACGGTCCAGGATGGATAAGACTGCCACCAGGGGATACTCAGCAAGGACCAGCAGAAAGGGATGCTTGTGCATGAAGGGGGCTCATGGGCAGGGGGTCAACGGGGCCACTACCGGTGAGGGTGCAGAGCTCTGTGTGTTTCTGACCGGGGGTGAAAGAGCAGTGGGGAGGTATTCGTTTGCCATAGAGAGAAATGACACAAAAAATGGGGTGGCCGGGGGGAGAAACTGAAGAGCTCTGCTACTGGATCTCTACAGAGCAGCCCTCGGGAGGCTTTGGGAGAACAAGGAGGCTTGGGGAGAGGGTGCTTACAGTGGACCTTGAAGAACAGGCAGCACATGGGGACAGGAGGGCATTGTTTCTAGGAGAGGGAGCCCCGTGTTTGGGGCATGGGCGGGCCGTTCAGGTTGGCCGGCATGAGGGAGATGGAGGGAGCATGTGGAGGGCTGGCAGAGAAGTAGACAGCCCTGCCATTGAAGGGGAGGTGGGCTGGGAACCCCCACCAGGATGGGGGCTAATGCTGGGCGAAGGGGACCCCATGAACGGACGAGGCAGAAACCGCCTTCCGGCCCCGGGAGCACGGGGCTCACCGTGGAATGCTTCCAGTACAGGATGATCTCAGGGATGTTTTCCACGGGATGCAGGAGGTGATAGTCTCGCCACTCGTTCCAGTCGATGGTCATCGTGCCATTCTTGTCCATGCTGCAAGACAAATGCGTGGGTCGCCCAACTGTAAACAGGCCCCATCTGTCAGCCGCACTTCCCACCTCCAGGGGAGCCGAGGGCAGGCGCGTGGCCACCAGGAAACCACAGAAGGCGCCTCTGCCCTGGAGGAGAAAAGGCCAGGTGGCTCCA
The DNA here is from genome assembly GCF_009873245.2 of Balaenoptera musculus. Classification (NCBI taxonomy): domain Eukaryota; kingdom Metazoa; phylum Chordata; class Mammalia; order Artiodactyla; family Balaenopteridae; genus Balaenoptera; species Balaenoptera musculus. The sequence goes on along the minus strand of NC_045790.1, from coordinate 108,682,536 downwards.
CATCCCACCTGGCACAAAAACGGGATTTAAGGGCCCACGAGAACCCCGTTCTGATCAGGCACAGAGGTCAAGGAGGGAGGTGGTCCCGAGAGTGACAACGGATACTTACTAGGTGACAGGGCCCCAGAAGTGGCCCGTTCGTATTCTGACAGACAGACAAAGGCGGATGCAGAGGAGAGAGGAGAAACAACACAAATAAGTGCTCTGAGCGGAGGTTAGTGATGCAAGCACATGCCACGGCACAGCACGAGGACGCACCCTCCACGCGGAGGGGAGCGAGGGCCAGAGGCTGCCGTCCCTGACCAGCCGGCTTCGGGCCCCTGGGACTTGGGGAGGCTCGGGAGGACAGGAAGTGGCTCTGGGGCTGTTCTGTGCGAGTTCCCAGCACAGCAACGATGCCAGTCCCCAGGACCACCCCTGGCCTGCGGGATGCCTTTCGGGGCAGCACATCTGAGCGTTGTGTTAAGAGGAAGTTCCCCACAGTGGAGGGCGGCCACGTGAGCCCTGCCCCTGCACGACCGGGCAGAGAAGGGTGTTCCTTGCTGGCCTTTCACCTACTGAAATCCCCCACTAGTCTTCTCTCTTAGCGGGTGGCTGGCGCTCAGGTACTCTGCCAGGTGATCTGTGATTCTACCACCGGGAGCTTACCAGGAACCCGGGGAGCGGCTGGTCTCTGGGAGGGGTTACTTATTCATCCCTTCCAACCACCAGAAGCCAAAGTTCGCGGAAACAGGGTCAATACAGTGAACGGCACGAGGGAGTGAGTCCAAGAAACTTTCTTTCGTCACACTTTTGTTAAACCAGACGCAGGGGCTGGCTACGCACTCACCTCTTGAGGATTTTTTCTGCCTGCTGTTCAGATATCTTGACTCCCAGGTCCCGCAGGGACTGCATGATCTCCTGCGCGTCGATCCGTCCTGGAACAAAAAAGGCCGTGAGCCGGGAGCCAGCCCTGCGGAGAGGCCCAGGACCGCTGGGCCCACCGCTGGCCCCGGGGGCAACGCTCACCATCATTCTTCTTGTCCAAACTCTTGAATACCAGCCTCAGTTTCTTCTCGTGATCTTGGAGATAATGGACAAACTCTTCAAAGTCTAGCTGCCCATCGAGGTCTTTGTCGCCAGCTTGTACAATTTTCTATAAAACAAAAGTGAGGTTTTGTCCTTCAGCTTTTCCCGTCCCTCGTGGTGTCCCGTTCCCAGGAAACAACTGCTCAACCGTGAACAGAGGTGGCCCCATGACCCGAGACACTTCCCCTCCTCCACTCCCAGGGCCACCACCACCTGGATCCCCTAGGGCCAGCCAGAATCCAGCCAAGAGCCTGCCGCGTTTCCCTCATGAGCAAAGAGGAAAAAAGAGCCCGCAAGAGGAGCCCTTGACAGAGGCCGGCAGCGGTGGGCTTGGTACTTCCACCAGGCCAGCTGCCCGGCTCCCCTGCAGCACTGTCCCTGGTGCCAGGTCTCAGCACCACATGCTCTCTGCCCACATGTGGGGTGGCCCTGGAGCTCCAGATTCCATCAGAAACTCTGCAGCTTGCTCTTTTTATCCCTAAAAGTGGCACTGGCCCAAGAACAATTGGGGGTGACCAGGGTAAAGGTACAGGGCAGAGCTGGCCCCTGCCAATGCCTGCTTGGCAGAAGTACTGCCAGAGAGAACTCTGGAGGATGGAGGAGTGGTAAGAGCAATGGGAACTGTTCTTGGGCCTGTGCTTGATGGCGCTGCCTGACTCCGATCTCAGGGGAGCCAGATGCTATAACCAACCTCAGCTGCCTTAACCAGGCACTGAAAAGCAGGGCAGCTCCACTTAGGAACAGTTCAGTGACCCAAGGAAGCTTTCAGAGACCCTTTCCTTGGCAGTGAGGTTCCAAAAATCTGCGCCTGCCCTTAGAGATGAGCTCTGTTCAGCAGCTGCAGTCCGTTTCGGATGCTCAGCAACTGGAACTTTTCCACAAAAGCACAAGCACTTGGTTTGTGCCCGGGGTCCTGCTAAATGCTTTATCTCTAGTAACCCGCTGAATCCTCGCAAACAGCCCTAGGAGGTGGGTACTATCATTTCCCCCATTTTCCAGAGAAGGAAACAGAAGCTCACGGAGGTTTAGTAATTTATCCAAGGTCGCACAGCTAGGGAAATGGTGGGCAGGATTCAAGCCAGGCCTGTTGGACTCCAGAGCCACCTCCCTATAGGGTCTGCTGCCATTCTAAAGGTTAATCTCAAGAAGGTGGGGAACATACATGAGTCACTCCAACCCAGCAACACCCCAAAACCAGGACCAAAAATCTCCTAAGGAAAATGGTTATAGTCTCCCTGTGTTGCCCAATTCTCTCAGCAAGAAATACCGTCACTATCCACAAACCAATGTGGGTTTCAAAGTCTTCTGAGCCAGTGGGTTTGGAAATTGATGGACCATTGGCTAGCTGGTCCTCTCCAGATACTGTGTCACCTAACATGATCCAAAGAACAACTCAGGGAGGGTGTGGCTGGAATGTGAGACAGAGGCTGGCACGTGTTCTATCAGCTGTCTGGAGTTACGTTAACTTCCTGCAGACATTTGTGCTCTCCACCAAAATACAGATTACATATAGGTTAGCACCCTAGATTTATGAGAGGAGCGGAAATAGAATCTGCCTGTCATTTAGAGAGGAGGCGAACACTAGGCACGAAGCTCGTTGGTATCTGGGTTGCTCTGGCACCAACGCGATCCGTGTGCCTTGTTGGGGTGGGTGCCCGTGATACAGAAAACTCAAGGACATGCTCATGCAGCTGATTTCAAAATATTCTAAGTCGTTGCTTCCACCTCAGTCCTGTCTCCTTCCTAGAATATGCAAATCACCACGCCCTGCACACCATCTGACCTTCACTGCCCTCGTGAGCACTGGGGGACAGCACAGGATCTGATTAATGGAGAAGTTGGGGTGTCCCTTTAGGAGGCAGGCGACCCCCTCAGACTCTGTAGCTGTTTCCCCATATTTAAAATAGTAATGGGGCTTCCCTGGTGGCGCAGTGGTTGAGAGTCTGCCTGCTAATGCAGGGGACACGGGTTCGAGCCCTGGTCTGGGAAGATCCCACATGCCGCGGAGCAACTGGGCCCGTGAGCCACAACTACTGAGCCTGCGCATCTGGAGCCTGTGCTCCGCAACAAGAGAGGCCACGACAGTGAGAGGCCCGCGCACCGCGATGAAGAGTGGCCCCCGCTTGCCGCAACTGGAGAAAGCCTTAGCACAGAAACGAAGACTCAACATAGCAATCAATCAATCAATCAATCAATCAATAAATCTTTAAAACAGTAATGATTTCTGCTGCCTCCTGCTCCAAAGAGACGCCTAGGAAGGTCCCCTCACCCCTGCCCGTTGGTTTGTTTCACCCAGGGCACAGCCCTGTCACCTCCAGCCTCCGCAGCCACGGTTCCAACTCCTGGGCCTCCAGTGAGGGGCCTCTCCCCTCCCCTCCTGCCCCCCAGCTCACAGAAAGCAGCTAGACTGTGCCCCCACTTCCTGGCCCTGCACTGCTTAGAACCCCGCCCTCCGCAAGAAAATTCCTTTCCATCTCCCACAAGTGCCTTCCCTATAATTCCAGCCTTCCTTGGAAGTCACATGAGAGCCAGTCACTCCCGTGACGTACGTAGCCCTTTAGCCGCCTATAGTTATGCGACAGCTGGGGAAAAAACTGGCACGCTTAGAAATGGGGGGGACCTTTGAGGTATGCGGACCCTCTACCAGCTCATCCATTCACTCAACCAACACTGATGAAACGCCCGCTGCCTTCCGCGGTACAGACCTGCTTCCACTGGCGGTAGGTGGAGAACTCCTGGGAGGGGATAAAGACACTGAGTTTGAAGATGGACTTCAGCTCGGCGGGAAGCCCCTTGGACTCGAAGTACTGGAACTCGGTCTGGGCCTCCCCGATGAGGGGCACGTACAGGCACAGGCAGAGCATGCTGGCGGGAGCTGTGTCAGGCGGCGTGGATCCCGGGGAATGCTGCCCGGCCCGGCACACTTGCACAAGGTACGCTGGGACGCAGCTGTCATTGGCTGCCTCCGCCCTGTCCTTTCACTTAATTGAAAAAAGTCTGCTCACTGTACCTCCCGCCCACAGCCAATGAGCACAGAGCCTGGCAAGGAGGCGTGCGTTGCCCGAGTGCAGAGGGATAAAGATCAGGACTGACGTCACCTGCTCCCCAGTTAACCCTTCGGAGACGGGCAGAGCATTCTGCCCTGCCCTGGGATCTGCCCCAGAAACCTTCACCCTCTGGCTGCCAATCCCTCCAAACAAATAGCCTTTGGCCTGTTTTTCCACAAGGTCCCCAAACGCGTCACACGATACAGTGGTTTCTCTCCTTGGTAAATCATTCCCAGCAGAAAAATAAGTGGAGGTAGAGAATGAATCAATGCTCACCTGAAACGGCCCCGTTTCGCTGTGAGGGTAGAAGTCAGTGGTGGGCGGGGGGCGGGGAGTAGTCCTGGAAGTAGCCCCTTGGGGGGTGGGGAGGGGTCTTTCACTTGCAGGGGAGCTGCCCCTCAGCCGGCTGCCTGGGCCACACGGCCTTCCAGGCACAGCTCTGGCTGGCTCTAGTGACCTTCCCCAGGCCACCCTGCACATGAGCACCCCCTCCCCTGTAGGCTTTGCCTGGGGACCCCACAAGCACCGAGAGGCTGAAATGATGGGGGCAGGAAGAGGACATTCTAGGCCACAGGTCACTGTGCCGGGGCACTCCGGAGCAGCACCAATCTGGGGTCAGCCTGGGCCTCACTTAAGATCCACGGACGTGGTCTTCAGAGCCCACATTCATTCAGGACACTCTAAAGTTCAGTGCATCGGAGCTTTCTGGCCTACAACTGTGCTGCTCATTACTTTTATTTTATTTTATTTTGCCACGCCACGCAGCATGTGGGATCTTAGTTCCCCGACCAGGGATCGAACCCGCGCCCACTGCACTGGAAGCGTGGAGTCTTAACCACTGGACTGCCAGGGAAGTCCTCAATTTTAAATAAACTAAAATTCAATGAAAGTAAAAATTCATTTCCTTGGTCGCATGGCCACACGTTATTTCCATCATCACAGAAAGTTCTACTGAGCAACACTGCCCTAGAATGTCCCTTTTAGGTGAGGATGAGAGGAAACTTCAGGTCTTGGAGATTCAGGATCTGATCTTTATTTAAGGGCCATCCTGCCATCTCCACCTCATTCCTTCCCAAGGAAGGTGTCAGATTCGTGCTGCAGAGGAAGAGCCCACGTCACAGAGATGATAAAGGAATCCGTCTCGCCGTGTTCCATCTACAGTGCACCACTTCCTAATATAGACGAAACCTCACGACCAGGATGGATTAAAAACAGATGGATATCATTTGGGGATCCACCAAAGTAAAAGGAACTTCTTAAATTCACTAAAAAGCTTTTGGTTAAGAACTTGAAAAAGGTTCTGAAAATAAGATGCTGATGCTTATATACATCATTATGAAACAGATTTTAATAACTTATATGATATTTCAGCCCTTCTAAAAGAGATCTGATGGTGAGTCTGTAAAAACAGGTCTTGGGCTGTTTCATCCATCCACTAGGGAGGATCCGATGAGGTATCCAGAGGCAGCTCAGGATTATTCAGGCAAATTCCTGCCCAGCCTCCACCTAAATCCATGATACTCAGCTGTCTCTTAAGCTACCCAATCCAGAATGTCCTGCTTTAGGGCTATTTTTACGTACATCTTATCTCTACTGCTGGGGTCCTGAAGGCAGGGCCTTTGTACCTCACGGAGGTGCTTGACATAAGCAGTTTCTGAATGAATGAATGAATCGTGCTTGGCAGGCCTCTGAGACCCCAAAAAACAAATATGACCACTCTTTATGAAGACCGTAGGTTTGGTTTCCCAAGTGCCAGCAAATAGAGTCCTCAGGGTATTTTGTCCACCTCAACTCAACAAGATACTGTATTATTATTTTTATTTTAAAGGAAGTTCACATTTATAAATAAAAGAGCTGAATTTTAAATGCTGATCTTCCTTTTTAAAATTATTCATGATTGCTTCTGAAACGAAAATAAATTACACAGATCTGTTGAAGTGTCTCATTTCAATGACAACTGCAGTCCTTCCAATACAAAATGGCAAATATTTTGACTGAATAAATAAGTTGTTCAATTGGAGATGTTCCTTTCCTACTAAACTATGTTTTTCAAATAATGTTGGTAAACATAATTGTACCATTGAGGGGTTTTTTTTGGTACCATTGAGTTGTATGATGTATTTACAAGACAAATCTGAGAAGAGATCTGAAAACAATACCAAATGAAAGTGAAATCAACACTCAATATATAAGGAACAATTATTAAAGCATTATCAAACAAGGGCAACTATCTTCTAGAATAAACAGAATGGAATGTCCTTGAGTATAACAGAGCTCATTACTCTACAGACCAATGGTATCACAGGGCCAGGAAATGTTCTCTGAAGAGTTCTGCACATGCTTGTCAAGACGTTATTTTACAATGCTTACATTAATTCTATTCCAATGTTAATCTTAAAAAAGGGCTCCAACGTATTTCTATTTTGCAACTGTGTTTGAGTCCAACAGAATGTCTTCATTGGACAAACGTAAACTGGCGTTTGCTTATTTATTTAAACCACCCATCTTCCTGAGTTGCATAGGTCACGCAGAACTCTGTTGTCACACAGAAACCTTTACTTCTCAGTTGAGCCAATCTCCAGGCACCTGGTGTCCAAGGCAAATGCTCTCTCCCTGGAATTACAGACACTGGGCCCCAGAGGGGCCCTGGGGTCATCTCTGAATCTCTGAGATGAAGAAACAGACCAGGAGAGGCCACCTGGTTTGCCCGGGCCCCAGAGCCAGCTGGCGGAGGCTCACCCAGAGCCTGGCTCCTGTTACAATGGCCACTTAAAACAGCATCCAAGCCTGACACCGCCATAAAGAGATTTTAGAATTCAGCTTCCAAAGAACACTTGTCAGCCTGACCCTGAGAATTACAGTGAGCAGTACCTCACATGGGAAGGCAGCAGTTGCGGGGGAGTAATTTTAGCCTTAGCTAAAAAAAACCACAAAAAACTGTATGTGTTACAGCTCTGAACACATACGTGAGAAATACAAATAAGGAAGAAGAATATGGTAGGGCTCAGGACTTCCCTGGCGGTCCAGCGGATAGGACTCCGCGCTTCCGCTGCAGGGGGCACAGGTTCTATCCCTGGCTGGGGAACTGAGATCCCGCATGCCACGTGGTGTGGCCAAAAAAAAAAAAAAATTCATAAAGCAGGGCTTGTGCTCCGTTCCTGATGTTTCACACCAGCTCCCGGTGCTTTTGGATCCCCGAGTAAAGTGCTCTCTCCCCCTCCTGCCATCGACACGTCTTCTCTGCTATCTTTACCTGTTCTAATTTTGTGACCCAGATCTACTTTTGTTTCCTTTCTTCCAATGTCCATTCCTGTAACAACTAGTACTCAGAAACAATGGCAGCCACTCCAGATGCCTTAGAATTCAGTGGCATTCGATTTCCCTTAATCTGCTAAGTAGCAGTTCCTCTCACAAGCATCTTCTCACCCTCAGATCTGCACATGCCCCCACCCCACCAGCTTTCCTTGTTCTACCACTGTTTCATGCCAAAGATTCCCATAAGTGCCGGAATACCATGAGTAAGAACAGGGCAGGTAGAGTACCTCTGGGAGTGTGGCATTAGCTCATACAGTATTTCCACCGCCCCCCCCCCCCCCCCCCGCCAATGACTCAGACCAAGCGAAAAATATTAATATATTGCCAGCAACCAAGCTATTCTAGCCCCACCCACCCGTAAGGCCCTCGAGCCTCATTTGCTGCTGTAGCGGTAGTGTCATTTGATGATCGGGTTGCCATGACAGCCCAGTGGAGCCGGTTTCCAATGAAACCTGCCTGCACTTGGCAATTAGACACACAATGAGCAAAATTCTCTGAGCTTCTGAGAAGACGGCCCCTCAGGATTTGAAAGCTTGAATGCCGCTCAGGGCACCTCCCACTCCAGACTAATGGCTTTCTTCTCCAACTGCAGATCGACTGTAAGACAAAGATAAAGGGGGAAACTGGAACAGTTCCGACAATAAAAGCTTGCGGGAACCTGACTCACCAGCAGACATATTTAAGAGAGAAGTGAGAGTCGAACAAAGTAGCGCCACTGGGAAACTGAGAAGGCTGAGAACCAAATTGAACGTCTCTACGAGGTTTCCATGAGGCTGTGGCAGCGTCTGCCGGAGAGAAATGGCGAGCCAGGTCCCACCGGCCCGCGATCCCAACCTCCAACCCCTACCTTCCAGAGCAGCTGCGCTGGAAAAGGACGCACGCTGCTGAAACACTCTTCCAGTTCTTAGTCTGTCTGCCTTTAAAGGGTCCACACCGCCCAGATGTGCTTTCTTGCTTGTTTCAAACCAAACCAGCTGACGCACCTCCCTCTTGGGGCTCCCCACACCCCCAGGCAGCTGATCCATCTCCCTTCTGGGGAGAAGTGTCAGTGAGAGGTGTGGTTCTCAGGTTCAGCCTGCCTTGCTCCCGATTCTGTAGGCCAGGAGAGAAGCCGTTCAGAACAGTCCTGATGCCAGGCCAGCCCAGGGGGAGGGCTGGCAAGAGGTGCCAGTCGGTGTGAGTCTGGGAAGTGGAGCAGTTAATTATTAAAGTCAAAAGAGGGTGAATTTAAGAGGAGCCAGCCAGCCCCTTAAGCCCTTGGCCATAAGGCAAGCAGGTCTGGAGATAAAAGTTCCTCACAATAGATAACGCCACGGCCATTTCCGAGCTCCTGTGAAATGATCAAAAGGTAGAAAGCGACACCTGTCACATCTCAGGCACAGTACAGATGCCGAGACCCCTGTCGCCCCGGATGAGCCCATCACAGACTAAGGATTCTCCTCAATGCTTAACCTGAAACCACTGCAAAAGTTGTTGCATCAGAAGTCCCTCCCACTTAGCAAAGGAAAAATGAACATCTATTTCTTAAATGCAGTAGTTCAATTCAGCAGAACCTTTTGTGGACTCTACAGTGTGCCACACACAGGGCACAATCTCCTTCCTTTTTCCAGTTGATTTTTATCCTGAGAAAGGAGAAAAGATTCAAAATAACCAAGCCTCAGGAGGTGAACAAGGTTCTTCTACCACAGGCAGGAGAAATCACAGCCAAATAGCCTTTCTGTTCTAGTCCTGAGAACTCGACTGGTCCCATTAAAAACGGCTTTCTTAAGGGAAGGTGAGGGCAGTACATGGCAAAGTTCCAGGTAGACTGAAATGAAATCTCACCTCTACCCCTTCTTAACTGTTTAATCCCTGGCAAACTACTTAACCTTTCTGCACCTCAGTTTCCTCATCTGCGAAATGGGGGTGCTACCACTTACCCTGGTTCTTGTGAGCTTCAGATGACATAACCCACGCTCAGGGCACGAGATGGACAGAAGGCCCCGGCGCTCAGCAGACCCGCAGACCCGTGAGGAGCACCGGCCTCCGTGCACTGAGACTCCAGCCTCCACTCTGCCTCATCGCTCCCTTTCTCCCAGAAAGAAAGGCAAGATGGGTCCCCTGCCTACCAAGGCAGAGGGTCTGACCTTTGGGATGCAGGGCAGGCTGGTCCTCCCCAGCTCCCGGCAGCTGGCTTCACCTTTGAAGGTTTGCTCTGTTGCCCGCTGAGCTCTGTCCTCCCTGTGCTGTTTAAACAGGCTAAGACCTAAGACACGGTGTTGTTGTAACTGTTTGTCCCCTGCCTTTCAAATGGCTTTCTGGGGCCAAAGAGACAAATCCTAAGGTAAATCTTCCATTGCATTCAACCTTCCTTCTTCAAATGGCCGCACTGAAGTGGTCACAATAGGGTAATAAAGCTTTTGCAGTGGCCACAGAAAGATTCTGGACTGGAGTTGGGCTTCTTCATTGTCTAACACTTCTCCCCAGGCCCCCGGTACCAAACGGATTCATTCATAAGTCCTCTCTTCCTCCCCCACACTCCAGCTTTTTCCAGGAAAATGATCCTAGGCTAGCCCCTAACCTAGGAGGTCCTCTCGACGTTGCCATTACCTTTGGAAACTGCTCTGCGGGTCCGACCACCAGCAAGATGGTGGGTCTCTTTTCCGTGGCCTCAGCCCTTCCGTCCTGTTTCCCCAAAAAGCTTGGCATCTGGGCTCCCCGCGCCGGAGCCGGGGTGCCTCTGACTTCATTCCCGCTCCCCTCTCTGGAGCCTTGGCACCTGGCCCTGGGGAAGAAGCTAGACAGAAAATGCCACAGCATCTGCAACATCACGGCTTCCTCCCCACGTCGCCGACGGTGACCGTTCACTTTTGAGGAGGGATGTGACCACAATACCAAGGGTCTCTGGCTACACAGCTGCTTGGAAGACTAGCCTGGGGAGTTGTAAGGCTGGCAGCTCTGTATGCAGTGGCTGTTTCCTGCCTTCTCAAATTTGCTAGCACTGCTGTCGTGCCTGGCCTGAGAAGCAGCTCACTCTGAAAGCCCCGCCGGGTTGCTGACAACGAGAGAGCAGCTGGAGCTTCTTCAATAAAAACTCACTTTTGCAGGTGGACGGTGATCAAATGCTTGGCTTTTTGAAAAAAGGAAAAAGCGATAGCCCAACAGACCTCTCCCGGAGGCAGAAGCAACTTCGAGCTCCCAATTATTCCGCTGTCCTCGCTCAACTAATGATCATCACGCAAGTGAGGAGCCGAGCATCCAGCCTGCATTCTCACTGCAGCAGGGCGCGGCCAATCACCTCTGCCGACACTACCGAGTTCATTATCCCCACCAGCAACATCCCTCCAATCACAGCCGGCCGATTCCCTGCATGCAGCCGGCAGTTCTGCAGGGAGGTGCCCGCGGTAACCTCCAGAGGAGCTTCCAGTCTCACAGAATCCACCTTGAGCTGGCTGGTCCTCAAGAGTCCAACTTCCTTCTCTCCACCTGGCTGTTTCCGGGATGACATTCCCCATCAAGTTTAGCACAATCAAGAGATCCTGGCAACACTTCCTAAGACATCTAGCAACACTTTCCCTTGTTCCATTATCCCATTCTCTGCAACTGTGTGTAACACAATGCACACCATATCACAGCCACTTCTCTGTGTCTCGCTCTACAAGATGAACTTCCTGAGGACAGGGACCAAGTCACAGATCCTTCTACCCCTAGTACCCAGAACCAGGCACAGATGAAGTCTGTGGACTGAAATGAGTAAATGATCATGAATAAAAGGGAATTAATCTTTGGTCATTTGTTTCTTTTTTTTTTTTTTAAAGGAATTCCTTTATTTTTATTATTTATTTATTTATTTATTTTTGGCTGTGTTGGGTCTTCGTTTCTGTGCAAGGGCTTTCTCTAGTTGCGGCAAGCGGGGGCCACTCTTCATCGCAGTGCGTGGGCCTCTCACTATCGCGGCTTCTCTTGTTGCGGAGCATAAGCTCCAGACGCGCAGGCTCAGTAGTTGTGACTCACGGGCCTAGTTGCTCCGCGGCATGTGGGATCTTCCCAGACCAGGGCTCGAACCCGTGTTCCCTGCATTGGCAGGCAGATTCTCAACCACTGCGCCACCAGGGAAGCCCCCTGGTCATTTGTTTCTTAACTTACTGGAAGACAAATGCAGTGCCGGGTCATCCCTCACAAAGGTAACCCTTTGATATGGTGTTCACAACCATTATTTTAAAAACAAACACAGCATGAAAAAAGTTTAATAGACTGTGTTGGGGAGAGTATGGAGAAACATATACCCTCATACGCTGCTATGAGAGTGTAAATCAGTATAATCTCTCTGGAGAGCAATTTAGTCACAGCTACCAACATATCAAAAGCACAAACGCTCTGACACAGCAATTCCGCTTTTAGTGATTTATCCTGCAGATATATTTGCACATGTGGGAAATCACATATACATATGTGATATATATGGGATACGTACGTGTGATAAAATATAAGGATATTTTTTGCAGCCTGATTTACAATAGCACAGGTTTGGAAACAATGTAAAGTTCTTTAGAAGGGGAGTAGGTCATAAATTAATGCACAACCACAATGGAGCCCTAGGCCGCTGTCAAAAAGAGTAAGGCAGCTCTACACCTACTATTATGGAATGACTTGAAAATATCTTGTTAGATGAAAAGAGCAAGGTGCAGAAGAAAGGGGATAGTTTGCTGCCATCTATTTCTAAGCTTGTGTACGTGAAGAATCTCTCTGGAAAGACAAACTAAAATTGAAGAGACGGTTTGGGGTGGGGTGGGGGTGGGGAACTTGGGGGTTTGAAGGAAGAAAGATAGATGGGAGGTTTATTTTCATTGAATATCCTCTTATATCTGGTGAAACCAAATCATGAGCACGTATGACCGGGCACACATGTGTGCATACATACAACCGTTATTTAAAAAGAAAACACGGGCTTCCCTGGTGGCGCAGTGGTTGAGAGTCTGCCTGCCAATGCAGGGGACACGGGTTCGAGCCCTGGTCTGGGAAGATCCCACATGCCGCGGAGCAACTGGGCCCGTGAGCCACAACTACTGAGCCTGAGCGTCTGGAGCCTCTGCTCCGCAACAAGAGAGGCCGCGATAGTGAGAGGCCCGCGCACCGCGATGAAGAGTGGCCCCCACTCGCCGCAACTGGAGAAAGCCCTCGCGCAGAAACGAAGACCCAACACAGCCAAAAATAAAAATAATAAATAAATAATAAATTAAAAAAAAATTAAAAAAAAAAAAAGAAAACACGACAAGGGAAAGCAAGACAGCATGCTTGTTTGAAAGCTGAGGAGCCTGCGTCAGTTGCCCTCTCACTGGATATACAGAACAACTTTACCTGGAAGCAGTTTCGTGTGTTAAGTGTCTAGTCTTTGGAGCCAGACCCCAGGTTCAATCCTGGCCATCACTTACTGGCTGTGTGATCTTGGTCAAGTTACTTTACCTCTCTGTGCTTTAATAGCCTCATGTGCAAAATGGGGATAGTAACAGAACCGTATCATTACTTCACAGAGTCGGTTAAAGACTACATGAAATAATGTACAAAGCTCTTAGAACAGTACATATTAGCTATTTTATCTAGAAAATGATTGTGAGGGACTTCCCCGGTGATCCAGTGGTTAAAACTCCACGCTTCCACTGCAAGGGGCATGGGTTTGATGCCTGGTGGGGAAACCAAGATCCCACATGCTGTGCAGTGCAGCAAAAAAAAAAAAGAAAGAAAAAGAAAAGAAAATGATTGTGAGTTCAGGGTCTTCCCTGGTGGCATGGTGGTTAAGAACCCACCTGCCAATGTAGGGGACATGGGTTCAAGCCCTGGTCCAGGAAGATCCCACATGCCATGGAGCAACTAAGCCAGTGTGCCACAACTACTGAGCCTGCGCTCTAGAGCCCGTGAGCCACAACTACTGAGCCTGTGTGCCACAACTACTGAAGCCTGGGCGCCTAAAGCCCATGCTCCACAACAAGAGAAGCCAATGCAATGAGAAGCCCGCACACTGCAACGAAGAGTAGCCCCTGCTTGTAGCAACTAGAGAAAGCCCACGTGCAGCAACAAAGACCCAATGCAGCCATGAAAGAATGAATGAATGAATAAATAAATAAATAGAAAATGATTGTGAGTTCATAGAAATAAATAGTTTTAATACTAAAGAAGAGCCAGTCCAGAGCAAAAATCCCTATATAAATACGTAATCCTTTAGTGAAAATTAATCTTTTTTTAGGCACTGAAAATCTGGTGAGTTGGGGCAGATGGTGATGTTTTAGGCCCCCATCTACAAACGTGAGATAAATCCCTTATTGAGTAGGTTACTGGCTTTTCATTTAATGGACTACTCTGTACCACGGAACTGAGTTATGAACTCAGGGGGGGTTCTAGCCAAGATGGAGTAACAGCAACCAATTTACCTTCCTGCCTGTAACAACTTAAATTTCTGAAAAAACAAATTAAATTTCTGAAACCCAGTGAAAAAAGGAAAATCTTAAAAGCACCTTAAGAAAAAGACCCATTACTTACAGAAGAACAAAAACAAGAATGACAGGGGGCTTTCTATCAGAACCTGTTAATCCAGAATTTTATACTTAGAAAAATACCTTCCAAAAGGAAGGCAAAATATATGAGAATGGTTTTCAAGACACTGGACATTAGGCAACGAAGGGCAGTGATTCCTGAGATTTCTAAACATATGAGCCCCTCAACTGCCCAGGCTTCCTGCCTGGAGTTTCCAGGCTATGGTGCAGAGAGTGGGTACCCAGCAGAGCCCAGTAGTCTCCCTATGTTGAAGAGAAGGAGCTGGGAGGCCAGGACAGCTAGAGTTTGCAGGACAGAGTACCAGAGAAGACGGAGCTACACAGAGAGCAAGCTCTGGAGCTCTGCTGAGGGCCCCCAAAAATCAGAGCAAGTGAGTATGAGGAAAACTGCCTGTTGGTGGGGAAGGAACCAGCCAAAGGCATCACAGGGCTAAGAATAGTTCCTGTTCCCACCAGCTGGAGTGGAAAACCTCATAATATAGGAAGGTTCCTCAGAGGGTTTTGCCTCAGTAGTGGGGCAAAACTGGCCCTAGACTAAATGCTGTTCTTGCCTGACTAACAAAGCTTTAAAAAGCAGGCACGGAAAGGGTCAAACTGTTTCCGAATAACCGCATCCCAGAATAAAGCTCAAGAATATTTATAGGAATACAAACATATCCAAGATAAAAATCCCATAAAAAATTAACAGCCTAATGCAAAGAAGCAGGAAAAGATGACCCATGATGAGAAGAGAAATCAGTCCATTGAAACTGATCCAGAAATCACATGTATGATAGAATTAGTACACAAGGATATTACTAGTCATAACTGTATCCTACATGCTCAAGAAAGATCAAGAACGTTAAATAGAGACATTGCAGATACTCTAGAAGAAAACTACAATGTCTGAGACGAAAAACACACTGGATGGTTTTAATAGCAGATTAGACAATGCAGAAGAAAAGATTAATGAACTCGAAGACACAGCAATAGAAACTTCCCAAAATGAAACACAGAGAGAAAAAATAAAACAATACAAAAAAATGAAAAATGCATTAGTGAGCCGTGGGAGAACTACTAATAGACTAATATACACCCAACTGAAGTTCATGGAGGTGGGGACAGAAAAAATATTTAAAGAAATAATGGCCAGATTTTTTCCAAATTTATTAAAACCTACAGATCCAAGAAGCTCAGCAAACCCCAAGCATAAAAAACATCAAAACAAAACAAAAAACTATACTCAGGCACATCACAGTTAAATTTCTGAAAACCAGTGATATAAAGGAAAATCTTAAAAACGCCTTGAGAAAAAGACCCATTACTAACAGAAGAACAAAAACAAGAATGACAGGGGGCTTTCCATCAGAAATTGTTAATCCAGAATTCTATACCTAGAAAAATACCTTCCAAAAGGAAGGCAAAATAAACACTTTTCAGACATACAAAAGCTGAAAGAATTTACCACCAGCAGATCTGCATTAAAAGAAATGTTAAAGGAGTCCTTCAGACAGAAGAAAAATGATAACCAGATGAAGAATGGAATGAAAGGAATGAAGAGCACTAGAAATGGTAATTGTGTGGGTAGATAGAAAGAACTTTTTTCTTATTATTTAAATCTCTTTCACAGATAAGTGACAGTTGGGACTTCCCGGGTGGTGCAGTGGTTAAGAATCCGCCTGCCAATGCAGGGGACATGAGTTTGATCCCTGGTCTGGGAAGGTCCCACGTGCCATGGAGCAACTAAGCCCGTGAGCCACAACTACTGAGCCTGCACTCTAGAGCCTGTAAGCCACAACTACTGAGCCCACGTGCCACAACTACTGAAGCCTGCATGCCTAGAGCCCGTGCTCTGCAACGAGAGAAGCTACCGCAATGAGAAGCCCGTGCACCGCAATGAAGAGTAGCCCCCACTCGCTGCAACTAGAGAAAGCCCGCGCGCAGCAACGAAGACCCAACACAGCCAAAAATAAATAAATAAATAAATAAATAAATTTTAAAAAGAGATGTGACAGTTTAAAGCAAAAATAAAACAATGTATTGTGGGTTTATAACATACGTAGAAGTAAAAATGTATGAGAACCATTGCACAAAGGCTGGGAGGAAAGAAATGAAAGCATACTGTTTAAGATTCTTAAACTATTTATAAAGTGGTATAATATCAGTTGAGGTAGGCTGTGATAAGTTAAAGATGTATACTATAATTCCGAAAGCTACCATTAAAGAGAGAGAGAGTTATAGCTAGTAGCTAACAAAGAGACAAAATGGAATGATAAATAATATTCAAGTGACCCAAAAGAAGGCAGAAAGAGAAAGGGAACACAGAACAGATGGCGCACATAGAAAACAAACAGTGAGAAGGCAGATTTACACCCAACCAAATCAATAACAACAGATGTATAAATGGTTTAAACATCTCAATTCAAAGGTAGAGATTGTCAGGTTGGATAAGAAAAGCAAGATCTAGCTATACGTTGTCTATAAGAAACACACTTTAAATATAAAGATACAAGTGGGTTAAAAGTAAAAGAATGGACATAACAATCCTAAATGTTTTTGGACCACATTACAGAGCTTCAAAATACTGGAAGCAAAACCCAACAGAACTGCAAGGAAAAGGAGACAAATCCACAATTATAGTCAGATCTTAACACCCTCATCTCAGTAAATGGTGGAACAAGTAGGCAGAAAATCAGTGAGGACATGGAAGACTGGAACGACACTAGCTATCTACCAACTTGACCTAACTGGTCTTTATAAAACACCTCACCGAACAAGACTAGAAAGCACATTCTTTTCAAGTACACACAGAACATGTTCTGGCCCATAAAACAAGCCTCATTAAATTTAAAAGGATTCAACTTGTACATTTGTCAAAAAATGTTTTTTGACCACAGTGGAAATTAACCTAGAAATCAATGACAGAAAGGTATCTGGGAAATTCCTAAATATTTAGAGATGAAATAACACAATTCTAAATCATCCATGTGTCAAAGAAGAAATCAAAAGAGAAATTAGAAAGTATTTTGAATGGTGTGAAACCACAACACAGCAAAACTTGTGGGATGCAACCAGAGCAGGACTTAGAAGGGAACACCTACATCAGAAAAGAGAGGTATCAAACCAATGACCTCAGTTTCCACCACAGGAAACCAGAAAAGAACAAATTAAACCCAAACTCAGCAGAAGAAAAGAAATAATAACTAGACGAGGAAGAGACCAGGCCTTATTTATCCTAAAATCTCCCTTGACCAGCACTTAAGACAGCGATCAATGAAAATCTGTTCAATTTGCATACTTTGCCAATATTTTTATTTTAAAGCACCTTTGATTTCCTTGTGGGTTAACGCAGTACATCTCTTTCCTTACACCACAGCATTGCCTAAACCACCAATATCTGGTAGAGATCATTAGTTTCTTTTGCTATTACTATAATACAACTCCACCTCACTTAACTTTCTTGGGTATGAGGGACCACCCATATCCAGAGACAGGGCTGGCAAGTATAACCCTCCAGTATCTGTAGATTTATAAACATCCACAGAACCTGGTTAAGCTGAGGGTAATCACCTGCAGAAGCAACCCACTCTTCCAAGAATCTAGAAAATAGAGACTTGGGGATAAAACTGTGTCACAGGATGCCCCGTACTTTTCAGAGAAAACAAATTCTAATGGAATGAACCCCCAGCGGAACCCATTCCAAATTATCCTGATGAATTGCCCAGGGTATAAAAGCCCCTGGGACATCACACAGAAGGACAACTGGAGATTCCCAAGGGCATCTTATAACAGGGCAGAGAGCTCTCCCCATGTCCGTTGTTTACAAGTTTCACTACCTACTACCCATCTATCTATCTTAGAATTACAATTAGCATTCAGAAGAGATGGTGTCAAAGGGAAGACCACTAAGACTTTCTTTTTTAACTGAAAAATGAAGTCAGATTTTATTTGACAGAGAGCCAAATGGATTTGATTTGAAAATGAAGACTGGCTTGGCCAATAGGTTATATGGAAGGCATTTTCCATAAATTGCATGAGTCAAATCTGCAAAACTCTAAGGTTTTGATCAAAACCAAAACCATCAAACTAAAACATTTAAGGCAGATACACAGTATGCCAGAAATTATATCCTCTGAAGCTATTAAACTTATGACAAAAATTTTTAGATGTCAACTTAACGTGCAACGGGGTACACTGTTTTTTAAAATCCTTTTCGGGGACTTCCCTGATGGTTCAGTGGTTGAGAAACTGCCTTCCAACGCAGGGGACACGTGTCCGATCCCTGGTCGGGGAACTAAGATCCCACATGCCGTGGGGCAACTAAGCCCACACGCCGCAACAAAGATCCTGTGTGCCACAATGAACACCCGAAGCAGCCAAATAAATAAATAAATAAATATTTAAGAAAAAAAAAGAATGAAAGAAAAAAATAAAATCCTTTTCGGATGGTACAGGAGCAAAAGAGTTTGAAGGATCTCTTTATACGTTGGTAGTAACGATTTGTTATTTCAAAGGCACCACTGTGGCAGCTGACTATCCTTCTCTGAAATGAGTCAACTGGAGAATTTAAACACTTAGATCCTGGGTGCTGTCCTGTGCCGTCCCATGGCAGCAGGGGTTTCAGGATGTCAGGCAGGACTATTAAACAGCCTCGTGCCCTCGACTCAGCCCACAATTAGACAATGAAGAGGAGCCAGGCACCAGCCTCATTTGGCACTGAAGACGACAAAACTGCAGTAATGAAAAAGGTGAAATCCCCTAATCTATTTCCATTTTAGGAAGTAAACCCAGAAAATCTAGCTTTGGCCAAAACTCCCTAAAGGGGACTCCTGTGACTGTGGAAAAGAGAAGTGCCCCACAGAGAAAACAGTCTCTTGGACGCTTATTTATTCCTGGTGAAAAGCCAGTCTCCATTGAGGTCCCAAGTTCAAGGTCAATGCCCGCTAACAAAGATGTCTTTTTCTTTTCTCTAAAAGAAAGTTAGGGGCTTCCCTGGTGGCGCAGGGGTTAAGAATCCGCCTGCCAATGCAGGGAACAGAGGTTCGAGCCCTGGCCTGGGAAGATCCCACATGCCGCGGAGCAACTAAGCCTGTGCGCCACAGCTACTGAGCCTGTGCTCTAGAGCCCGCGAGCCACAACTACTGAAGCCTGTGTGCCACAACTACTGAAGCCCGTGCACCTAAAGCCCGTGCTCTGCAACAAGAGAAGCCACTGCAATGAGAAGCCCACGCACCGCAACGAAGAGTAGCCCCCACTCGCCACAGCTAGAGAAAGCCCGCGTGCAGCAACGAAGACCAAAGGCAGCCAAAAATAATAAATAAATTAAATAAATAAATTTTTAAAAAATAAAAGAAAGTTAGGGGTGTACAAAATTAACCTGATTTTAAGTATAGGATTTTGAGATGTAGCACGTAAATTAAAGATCTGTAGAAACAAGAGACTGCGTAGAAACACAGCATAATTTCTCTTCTTTTTCTGCTCTTATAGGAGCCTGATTCTCCTTTCAGGTTAGATAGATGCCAAGGGGGGCAGGGGGAGAATATGGTATCAAGGCCGGCATGTAAACACCCAATCACCTTAAATGATCAGAATTTCCCAACCAACCCAAAATTGACCAGTGGGAGCCAAACCACTGGTACATGTTCAGCCTACTTGTGGCAGCCACGCTTTCCTTATTCGCTCTTTCTCTGCTTCCACGTGAAAAGGCAAACTAGCAGATTTATTATTAAAGCAACACTAAATGTTTGTGGTTTCTTAAAGCTGATTTCAGGATCGCACTCTAAAACTGAGATCATCTGAATGAGTGAGAATGGAGCTGTCACCAGCTGCTTACTCTGTCCTGGGGGAGGACCTCAGAGAGAAGAGCCCAGACACAGGCATGAAGCCCACCGGATGGACAGCTGCCTTCAGCAAATATACATCAGAGCTGCTCAGGGTGTGAAGGGCAGCTGGGAGAATTCCGTGTAAGAATGACTGGTTTATATTGTCAGCACTTAGAAACAATTCAGAAAAGGCATTTTTTTAGCTGTAGAACTATTTACTAGATCCTATTTTTACTGCTTATATAGGTTAAAGAAGAGACTCTAGCAAAAAAAAATAAATCCAAGACATAAAGGAAAAAAGGAAAAAAGTTAACCACGTCCATAAATGCATCACTAAAGGCTTTTATAAGAATGTAATCTCTCCCTGTACTGCTTCTGTAAGACCCTGGACAAGTCATTTAACCAGAAGCAACGGTGGGGAAAGGCCAACAGGATGGTGAAGGTGGGCACAGTAGCGGGTTGGTTTTAACCAACAGGACTCTTCAACTGTGTCATACCAAAGACAAGGATTCAACACTTTGTGCTTATTCTGGGTGATCTAAACCATTCTCTGCCCTTTTTTCCCCCTTTTTTTCCATCACTGGCATTTCAAATTTTTTTTTATTTTTTTTTTGGCGAGTTTTCTCACACAATGGAGGTGGTTTTCCCTGTGTTTGGTAAGAAGAGTCACATCAGACTCCAGCCCAGGAGGAGGGAGGGCTGGAGGAAAGGAGGCACGAGGCCAGGGGTAGATGGAATGTGGAAAGCTTCACAAAGCAGCAGCAGAAACAGGGACAGCCACCGGCTCCAGTTTCCCCTGGACCCTGGGAAAATAAGCCATGACTCACCTCCTTTTCAAGCTTCCGAGCCAAGAGTTTAAAGCAGATAAGAAGCTCCTTCTGTCCTACCTTTGTTATTCATTTATTTTAAAGGAAGGCGTACTTTAAGACAACAAATTCTTTTTTTAGGTATTGTGTTGAGTCTTTTATAGCCCAGAGCATACCTATCATTTCAGGCCCTGTTTCCTGAGCACCATCGGGGGTCTTAAAACGCTCAGCTGGTGTCATGGCACAGATACTTCCTTGTCACAAACTGTGAAAATAAAGGTCTCAAAGTTTTTATATTATTATTATTATTTACTTTTATTTTTTATTTTTTTTGGCTGTGTTGGGGCTTCGTTGCTGTGCGCGGCCTTTTCTTTTTTTTGCGGTGAGCAGGGGCTACTCTTCATTGAAGTGCACGGACTTCTCATTGTCGTGGCTTCTCTTGTTGTGCAGCACAGGCTCTAGGCACACAGGCTTCAGTAGTTGTGGCGCACGGGCTTAGTTGTTCCACGGCATGTGGGATCTTCCCGGGCCAGTGATCGAATCCGTGTCCCCTGCGTTGGCAGGTGGACTCTTAACCACTGCGCCACCAGGGAAGCCCAGGCCTCAAACTTTTAAGGATTAGTTAAGTACCTCCAGCCACGGAAGGAAGGAGGCAGTGTATGTTGAGCTAAATTGGGCAGAGTCCAAATCCTGGGTTCTGCCACTACCTTTGCTTTCAACGAGCCTCAGGCCCACTTCTACACACTAACGAGGTGAGTGACATAATCTCCAAAGGTTTTAATTAAGCTCTACTTGAAGCTTCCATTTTCACAACCTCAAAGTGAACTCCATATTTGAGAAAAGACCATCTATGGCTCATGAAACGGGCAACAGGCTGACAAGAGCAGTGCTCAAGGGGGCCCATTTCCATCCAGGGAAACATTTGGGCCAAAGACATCATTGGGTGTAAAGTGACATGACCACTTCTTAGAAATCTCCTGCCACTGGGGTTTCCTTTTCTTTTCTTTTTTTTTTTCTGTTTTAATCTTCCTAAAAGCTATAGGGCCCAGGCTTTCCGCAGCCCTGTCAGCTGACAGGAGACTGTGCTCTCCCTGGGTGCTACACACCGTTTATTACTGACACACCCTTTATTACCCACATCCCCCAGACCTTCTCCTTCTTTCTAGTCCACTTTTCACCTTAGCAACCTAAGAAAAAAATGTAGAGGATATGACCAACTGTGGGCATCTTATTTTCAGACTCGATGGGGGAAAAAATCACTTTGTATTGAACCGTGTCCCAGGTTCTTTATGTACTTCTTCTAATTCAATCCCACAAAAACCCACTGAAGTAGGTATTCCTACCACCAGGATAAGGAGGCTGATAAGACTTGGAGAGGTTGGGTAACTTGCTCAAGGTCACACAGCTCGCAAGCAGCACAGACAAATACTTGAACCCAGGTTTATACCACAAAGCCTGTACTGGGTTATTTAAAGAAGTCTTACTGAGATATAACTTGCATACCATACAAATCACCCATTTGAGTGTACAATTTGATGGCTTTTAGTATATTCATAGATACGTGCAACCACTACCATGGTCAATTTTAGACCATTTTCATCACCTCAAAAAGAACCCTTGGGCTTCCCTGGTGGCACAGTGGTTAAGAATCCGCCTGCCAATGCAGGGGACACGGGTTCGAGCCCTGGTCCGGGAAGATCCCACATGCCGCGGAGCAACTAAGCCTGTGCGCCACAACTACTGAAGCCCGCGTGCCTAGAGCCTGTGCTCCGCAACAAGAGAAGCCACCACGATGAGAAGCCCACGCACCGCAATGAAGGGCAGCCCCCCGCTCACCGCAACTAGAGAAAGCCCGCGTGCAGCAACGAAGACCCAACACGGCCGAAAATAAATAAATAAAATAAATAAATTAAAAAAAAAAAGAACCCCCCCCCAAAAAAAGAAACCCCAGACCAATTATTAGTTATCCCCTTCCTAGCTCTCCGTTCCCCTCTGCTCCCAGGCCAAGGCAACCATTAATCTACTTTCTGTCTCTACAGCTTTCCCTATTCTGGACTTTCATAGAAAATGGATCATGTAATATATATGGTCTTTTGTGACTGGCTTCCTTCACTTCGTGTAATGTTCCCAGGGAAAATCTGTAGTCTTAACTCCAGGGCACACTGCCTCAGGGAAGGGACCATGGAGTGTGGACAGCATACCATGGAAGAAGTGCATGGTGAAATCTACTGCTTTGGCAGCAGCAGAGATCACAGGAGGATAGCTGTTTTCAGATAAGACAGCTGTTCTCAAGGACCCTTGGATCACGTTTCTGGGCTGTTCCTGAAGGTACCCTTGGGGCAAATGGGTAGCAGATGCAAGCAGACGGACTTCAGTCTGATCTAAGAAAGAACTCACAAGGGCCCCCGACTAGGTCCACAAAGGAATGGGCTGGGTGACCCTCTGTGAAGGATGCCACAGGAAGAATGCCTCCCACACTGGGTGGGAGGCTGGCCTATGATGGTCAGTGACCCGTCCGAGACTAAATTCTTCGGTTCTGCCAAATTCACACTGGTAGAAGAAATGGTTAACAAATGAAAAGTCTGCTCAGATTTAGTTTAATGAGACTAGTCCTCTCTGAGTACAGTTTTGTTCACTGAACTCATCCCGCGGCTGTGTACTCAGCTGGACTAGAAATGAATACCAGCAAAATATTTGTTCTTCTCATTCCCCCGTGGTTTCTGTGCGGCTTCAACAATTGATGGCTCTTTGAACATCAAAGGAATTCATCCACTGAAGGTCCAGACCAGGCCCACTCTGGTATATTCTTATTTATTACTCAGTCTTAGGATCAGGGTACTTGGCTCCACCTTCCAGATATCAACTAATTTTTTTAAAAATATTTATTTATTAGTTATTTTGGTTGCGCCGGGTCTTAGTTGCAGCACGCGGGATCCTCGTTGCGGCATGTGGGATTCTTAGTTGTGGCATGCAGACTTCTTAGTTGCAGTATGCGGGATCTTTCAGTTGCGGCATGCGTGCAGGATCTAGTTCCCTAACCAGGGATCGAACCCGGGCCCCCTGCATTGCGAGTGTGGAGTCTTACCCACTGGACCACCAGGGAAGTCCAGATATCAACTAATTTTTTAAAAATATCCTCTAGTTGACTTGATGATAATTCCTCCAAGCCAGGAATTTTACAATACAACACAATCAGTTTAATATGTGAACTCCATCCAGTCTGCAAAGAGCATTTTTCTTTTTCTAATGTGTCATTCTATTATACCAAATTACGCCTGCCCCTTTTCTATGGAAAAGGCTCTTTTTCTGTAGACTGTCTTACCTAAGTCCAGCTACTTATGCAAATACCTGCCCCACAAATGGCCAAACACTGAAAAGGTATAGAGTTCAACAGTACTGTCTGATTAAGCAATACCAACTTGATATTAATGACCTTCCATTCGATTATTTCAGGTCAACAGAGACTGCCTCCTATACACTGCTCTGGTCAAGGAGAGAAGTAGGGCAGGGCAGATCCTCATTTTTGACAGGATAATCTCTGGATAATCCTGAAACCTATTTTGGGAATAACTGATGTGGTTCTAAAAGGATTGCTCCTCAAGTTCTCCCCAAAGCCCAGTTTGTGAGGCTCAAACTAGATGGCGCATATGCAACCTCAACCCCTCCATCTTCTAGAATCCTCACCGGCATCAAACACCAGCCCCTTAGGAGAGCCCCACAAGCCTCAGCTGAAGGAACAACTGCTGACATGTAACACAGCTTGTGTTCTTTCCCTAATTGGCTGCCTGAGTTCTAACCTATGTTTTAAATTTGTTTTCAGACAGAGATTTTGTTTGGTCACATGAAAATGCCTTAAATAGGCAATGCTATAATTAGCTCTAGCTGAAGTCTCATCTCCTAAAGTTGCTACTGTTGTCATCATCTTTTTTCTGTCTCTAATAAACTCTTCCCTTCTTTTGTCCCAGGACAGGCTTCTTGCTCACATGCCCTTTACAAAGAAAATTTCTCTGGCTGGCTGCCATTGGTTTCTCTGCCCACTGCCATTTTAAGTAAATTTTTCTCGACTGTCCCAATTTCTTCTGAAACAAAGGCAGATGCCAAAAATCGCTGGTTCTTTTCTAAAGAAAACTTGACCCAGTGGTGGTTAGCTGGTGGGAGGCTTTGCGTAGTCACAAGGCCTTGGTTCACCCATCACCCACTGATAAGCCCTCACAGCTGATTCCTGTGCAAACCCTAGCTCCTCAGACTGGTCCTGTGGGTTACATGAAGCAGCTACCGAAGTTTGATGTTGTGTTTTTCAATGCCTATTCCCATGGCAGATAACCCATTTTGAACTGAAGGGCCCCCAAATTCTCTTTTGCCTTTGCTACTTCTGCAAAACTGCAGCACTACTTTTTCTGCATGTAGCTAATACTGATACTATGGCAACAGGAAGTGGTATGGGGTTCGTGAGGCAGGGTGTC
This sequence comes from Balaenoptera musculus, assembly GCF_009873245.2. Classification (NCBI taxonomy): domain Eukaryota; kingdom Metazoa; phylum Chordata; class Mammalia; order Artiodactyla; family Balaenopteridae; genus Balaenoptera; species Balaenoptera musculus. Next base: position 108,657,509 of record NC_045790.1, on the reverse strand, counting down.
TTCCTGTTGCCCAGCTATTCACAAAAAGGCAGGTTCTCTCTCTAATACTTAAACCATTCGCCACAGACTAGCCTGTGCTCCACCACAGGTAATAAACAAATAAAATGGATCATTCCCAATCTCTCAAAGCTGTATAATTTCACATTCATAAGCTGAAAGTAGAAGTAGTCCATACTAAAGCCATACACCGAAAGGATAAAAAAGAATTGTTTCAGATGACAGAACTTAGTCACAGAGTTAAAGATTTTAGAGCCAATGTGACCCTGACGGGCTAGGCTCCCTTTGGTTAATCTAAAAGGTTTCCTTTCAATACTGGAAAGAAAAATGATCACTTTCTCCTTATTTGCCCTTAGAAATTTACTGCCAAAAAAATGGATTAGGATCAATATCAGATGTGCCATGAACTGAAAAAACACTGTGACTCCAGGTGAGGCACAAAGCATGGTATAAACACTGAATACACTCCCGTAGCCAAGAGCCCTCGATGCGCCTGGTGGCATATGCCAGGTGGGTAGGTTCATAAAAGCAGAAAGGCTCTCGTAGGCCCACACCTCCCTAAGCCCATAAGACACAGACCCTCTGAGTTTAGCCATCCTATCTTTCCAAGTGACTTATTCATCAGTTATGGATTGGAAAATATCCAGCTCACAACACCATTTTGTGTAAAACTCACTTGAAAAGATTTTTAAAAAAACTTGTCTCTAAGCCTGTTGGACTTAACTCAATGATTCTACCTTGCACAGTGTTAACCTTGGTCTTCCTAGGCTTATCCTAAGTAGGTTAAATAGCTTGGATGTTGAGCCAAGATATTCTGGACATGAGTTAAAAATTTTATGTACACCTACCCAACAAACTAATTGGTTTACTCACTGCCGTTTTACCAAAATTTTTTTTCACACTTAGCTATGAGATTCTGTAATTGTGGTATGTACAAATGGACCAAAGGAACTAACTTAGAAGAGAAACAATTTACTTAAAATACTCAGTAGTCTTCCTACAGGTTATAAATCAGGCTAAGCCACAATAAATAAAATACTTGGAAAAGGTCAGCTACAGCTACAAAGTCAGATAGGAAAACATACCATGAGAGACAGAAAGGGAAGAAACAGCCTCTGCTTGAGGTTTTTATACACAAAGGACAGCACATCTCTGTCCCCTCTTCCCCCTTGGCCAGGTGCCCACTCCAGGACAAGGGGAACAAAATCCCCTCCTAGGTGGGCCACACTTTCACTTTTACGAAGAATTTTCCCCTAGATTCTTTCATTCTAATCTGCAGCCCTGTAAGAGATCACGATCCCATTTTCTGGATAGGCATGTCAATGGGGATGAGTCTAACCCATGAGAACTGTCAGTTCTCACCACCCACATGTCATGATCTGCCTGAAACCTCAGTTCCCATTTCTTCCAACTCCCACATGCTTCTGAGAGGAACCAGATCAGGGCCCACCACTGGCATGGAAACGAGAGGGGAGGGAGGGGTGCTCCTGGAGGAGGATGGATGAAACCATTAATGATGGGTAGAGGGGAGCATCAAAGCTTAGTCCTGAGGTCAGAAGGTGACATAAGCCGGACTCTTGAGACTTGGCCTTCTACTTTGGGGAAAGCCCCAGCAAAAAGGGGCTTTTCTATCATCAGAATGCCCAGAAGGTGCCCACCTGTACCCAGGGAGAGCCTTTCCCCCTGGCCCAAGCGCCCACAGAGGCCAAGAAGGAGCTCTACTCCCCACAGGGCATAAATGGGGTGTCCGTCTGTCACTCAGGAGGTCCCAGACAGTCCGAGAGGCCGTCCACCAAGCCTGCCAAGCTCCAAGGTACTGTCAAAGAAGCCGGTCGTGCAGACCAGGCCTGTCACCTGGACCTCCCGGAGGTGCGGGGGCGCGAAGGGGTCCCCTCCCCGCCCATGCGGACGGTGCGTGTTGCCCACCTGGAGCTCGCCCTCTGTGCGGTGCAGTCCCAGGCGCCGAAGTCCCACGGCCAGGTCGTTGACACACAGGCCGCCGTCGCGGTTGACGTCGAGAGTCTGGAAAAGGCTCCAAAGGCGCAGCCGGTGGTCCGGGCCCCCGCAGACGGCGCCGCCGCAAGGGTCCACGGACGCCGGCGATGAGGCGGACGACGAGGCGGTGGCGGCGGCGTCCGGCGGCGGGGAAGCCACGCAGCGGCACAACACACTGCTCACCATCGGGCGTGAGGCAGGGGTGACGGGCCGGCGGGGAGAGCACGGAAGACACGCCGGTGTCCTCAGTCCACTAGCGCGGGCTCCGAGGTGCCGGCAAGCTGGCGGGACGGTCAGCTTCCGGGAGCCCCGCCCCGCCGCGCGCCGCCTGGATGGCCGCGCCCCCAGGCACGACGCCGACCAGTCACAGACCCGGAGAGCCACCCGGAGGGGCGGAACCTTCCACCGAGGACTGCCCACGCAGCCCTTAACTACCCGAATCAATGGAGAGGGCGGGGCGATCCCGGCTCAGCCTGCGGCCATTCAAACTGAGGGAGGCGGGGATTGGCTGAGCCGGGCCGGAGAGAGGAAATTACGGTGCGATAGGCAGAAGTCATGTGATTGGCAGGCGGAAGGCCCCGCGTCCTATTTCCATTGAGAAACGCTGTTTAGACGGCGAAATCGTAAGGATGGGAGGGGCCGTCGTGTAAGGAGAGATCGCAATCTCCGGTGGGAAGTAGGATTTGCGTGAGGAGCAACTGTGAGCTGCGGTTGCAAGGCAGAGTTTGCGCCATTGGGTGGAACTGAAAATTAAATGGCTAACGGCTCAAGACCGAAAGCACTAGGAATCCTCAGGAAGCCGGGTTTTGGTAATCTAACTCTCTAAAACCACCAATAAAATAGCTGAATTTAACGGCGTAAAAGTCGTAATACTGATGATTGAACGACAGGACGACTTTCCAATGGAAGTGAGTAAAGGCTAGGTTGGGTGGAGCGCTCTGTAGCGACAGACACACCTTTAGACCAATGATCAGGCCAATTCCAGTAAGTAGGCATGCTCTTTATCTGAGCGACAGATCGAAAGAACCAGTGATCGACGTGATATCTGAGCCGCGACCAACTGGGAGGGCGGGTCCCCCTGGAGAAGGGCTGGGAGGCGGGAAGAGGGGAAGTGGGCGGATCTCCGCACATCCCGGCGGAAGAGGCAGATTCAGGAAGCCATTACGCAGCTGGCTGGCAGCAGCTGGGCCGGTCGGGGCTGGGCCCTACGCACTTTGCGTAGCAAGGGGGGTTACCAAAGGCCTGGTACTTGGCCTTGGACAAGGCCGGCCTATCCCCTGTGGGGGGGGTGGGTGAGGAGCAAGGCTGAGGAAGGCGAGAAGGGGAATTGGGGCAGTTAGGGAATTATAGTTTCTTTAAAAAGCAAGGTGGGGAGAGGCCATGGCCGTCCCAGCCAAGAAAAGGAAGATGAACTTTTCTGAGCGAGAGGTGGAGATCATCGTGGAGGAGTTGGAACTGAAGAAGCACCTGCTGGTGAACCACTTCAACGCTGGGGTCCCTCTGGCTGCCAAGAGTGCGGCATGGCATGGCATCCTGAGAAGGGTCAATGCCGTGGCCACCTGCCGCAGGGAGCTGCCTGAGGTCAAGAAGAAGTGGTCTGACCTCAAGACCGAGGTCCGTCGCAAGGTTGCCCAGGTCCGGGCGGCTGTGGAGGGTGGCGAGGCCCCAGGGCCCACTGAGGAAGACGGAGCTGGTGGGCCTGGGACAGGTGGTGGCAGTGGCGCTGGTGGCCCAGCTGTAGCCCCTGTACTGCTCACCCCCATGCAACAGCGCATCTGCAACCTGCTGGGTGAGGCCACCATCATCAGCCTGCCCAGTACCACAGAGATCCACCCCGTGGCCCTTGGACCCACGGCTACTGCAGCCGCAGCCACGGTCACCCTGACACAGAGTGAGTGACCTCTCCCACCCAGTCTGACGTGCCTAAATGGGAAGGGCCAGCAAGAGCTGGGGCAGCCCAGGGAAGGTTGGCTGCCAAGGGTCAAAGGTCAGATGGGAGTCTTGGAAGACCATGAGGCCTTCCAAGAGATCCCCAGACAGAAGTGATCCTGTTCTCTCTGGGACTTCCTCAGCACGCAGTCTGGACTTCTGACGGGCTGGCTTGCTCTCCACTGTTTTGCCACCATTCATGTCCATGACTGAACTTTGTGGTCCTTGAAGACAGAGACCATGTTTATATCTCCACAGGACTTAACACAGGGCCTAGCACCTAGTAGGCAGTCAGGACATATTTGTTGAATGAATAGGTAGGTGGACATCGATTCTGGACAAAGACATTCTGGTTTTCAGTGTGGTGAACATTCATCAGGCACTGCTGAGGAACCTCATGGTTCCAGGTGTTAATCTACCCTTCTGTTCGCTCATCAACCATTAGGGCAATTCTGTGCCAAACCCTGGGCTCGGCACTGGGATTGCCAAGGTGTTTAAGAGATAGGCCGGTTATATTCTAGTAGGACAGATAAGACGAATATATGAATAACTGCCCTGTCAGTTGGGAGAACCTAAGGACTCAGAAGAGAAAGGGGGCTTCCTGGTGGGGTTGGGGGCACACAGTGGATGTTGACATTAAAGGGTGGAGAAGACTGACCTTTTCCACATGCTTGGAGGCCCAAACAGTCCAGCTAGAATGGCTTCAAAGGTTCTCGGCTATGAATGACAACGAAACTGGTTGGTTGGACTTTTTAGTTCAGATAAAGGTTTGCAGCAATGACTGTTAAGTGCTCTCTGTGATGGGCTGGGAACTGTTTCGATCAGTGATTCTCAATGGGGCTTGGGGGCATTGGGTGTGTGAGTGTGAGTGCCATAACCCCACAGTGTCATATTTCTCAAGGATATGGAGGTGGGAAAGGGGATCAAACACTGGGCTAAATCAGTTGCTATTCTGTAAGAGGAAGGACCTTTAGGTATTCCATTGACCAAGGTGGTCAAGGAGACAGGGAGGCATTTATTGGGCACTTTAGCTACTGCCTTTCCACTCCCACCTCCTTTTCTGCTTGGCCGTAAAAGACATGGAAGTCAAGAAAGCACTGAAGGAGGCTGGACCAGTGGGGCACTTTGGGGAGCATGTGGCCCTGCCTTTATTAGCCAGAAGCAGCTCAGTGGGGTGATTATGAACACATTGGACTCTGGTATTGGGGGGAGACCTGCATTTCTTCCTGGACCTGATGAATCAGCTGACCTTAGGCAAGTCATTCCATGTTTCTGAGTCTACCTCCTTCTCTCTGAAAATGAATGTGACAGTATCTACCTCTTGGTGTCATTATGAGGATTCATGGAGCTAATGAGTGCAAAGGGTTAGCACATAGTAGGTGCTCTACAGTTTTTGCTAGTCTTACTATTAGCATCTTTGCTTTTGCCAGATCTGGGGCTGGCCCTTTGGTTATTAAGTAAATTAAGATTCTAAACCCCTTAGATTCTAGATTTATATATGAAAGGCTGTAAAGCCAGGCGAGGGCTTAATGGCCTCCTCCCCACCCCACATGGCCAGCCTCACTCTTGCTAGAAGGTGACCTGCCACTGCCTTTGCTCTTTCTTCCCCACAGTCCCCGCAGAGACTGCCTATCACACGCTGGAGGAGGGAGTGGTAGAGTACTGCACGGCCGAGGCCCCCCCACCCCTGCCCGCGGAGGCCCCCGTGGAGATGATGGCCCAGCATGCCGACACCTCAGTCAAGCCGCAGGCGCTCAAGAGCCGCATAGCCCTCAACTCAGCCAAGCTGATCCAGGAGCAGCGGGTCACCAACCTGCATGTGAAGGAGATTGCCCAGCACCTGGAGCAGCAGAATGACTTGCTACAGATGATCCGCCGCTCCCAGGAGGTGCAGGCCTGTGCCCAAGAGCGCCAGGCTCAGGCCATGGAGGGCACCCAGGCGGCCCTGAGTGTCCTCATCCAGGTCCTCCGGCCCATGATCAAAGATTTCCGCCGCTACCTGCAGAGCAACATGCCCAACCCCACCACTGCCTCCGACCCTGGACAGGTGGCCCAGAATGGGCAGCCAGACAGCATCATCCAGTGAGGGCAGGGGTCGAGCCAGCCTTCCGCTGTGAATGGATGACACCACGTGGTCTTGTAAGTGGCTTGTGTGGTTGGCCTCAGTCTAGGCCTGGCCATGTGGACGGCTCCCAGTTTGATAGACATTTAGGGGTCCACTGTTTCTGAGAAATGAAGGAGACTGGGAAGAAGAATTTGTTGGGTTCCTGGGACCCAAACTCTCTTCCCCCTACCCCTTGAGCTGTCCTGCTAAGAACCTGAAGATTGGATAGGTGGGGGTCAGGTGCTGGTAATGGGACCCATGTTGTCATGAGCCAGAGCTTGTGACATGACCCATACTTGGACTAGGACATCTGTCGGCCCTCACTGGGGACCATCTCACAGCTTGGGGGTCTGTGCGGAAATACCCGCCCCCCGCCCAGGTGCCATCCTTTGGAGTAAGATAACATCAGTGGTGCTGGCAGTAGCACAAAAATATCTTCTTCCTCCCCTTGGGAGGCAGAGTGACAGCTGGGCCTGAGGAGGAAACCCCACCCTTTTCTCCTTCTCACTGTGCCTCAGTTCTCAGGGGACTCTAGTTAGTGCCGTGCTGTCCCCCCAACCCCACTGCACCCGGGCACCGCAGGGGCCCTGTTAGTGCCCTGGGCTGCCCCTGCAGGACACCCAGGCTGCAGCCCGTCGGGCTCAGGAGTTCTGTGTGTGGTGGGGACAGCTTGGCCGCCATCTGGTCTTCCACTGCGTCCCCGGGCAGCCCTTTGGTGGTTTGTCCCAACAGCTTTTGACTCAGGTCAAGCATCAGGCTTTGGGTGCTGTAAATTTTACTTACTGCCCCACTGCAGTGGGTCTGAGGCGACCTGTTGGCTTCTTCCAGAAGGCTTGCTGCAAGCCAGTTGTATTTATTCTGTCCATGAACCCCTCTGGGAAGGCTTCCGAGGGCAGCTCTGGCCACGCCCTGCCTCCTTTCCTCTCTACTGACTGTGCATTTCCAAAACTCAGTGCAGAAAACAGCCTGCTCAGCGTCACACCCTGGACTCCCTTCTCACAGTATTCAGCGCCTTGTGTTCTTGTGAGACTCCCACTGACTGGTTAGGTGACTCTGAAGGCCTGATTGGCCCTGAATGTATGCAGTGGGAGAATTGAAACTGACCTAAGAAGTGGGACCTTGGACTTCTGTGCTCGGGGAAGAGCAGACCGACCTCGGAGTGCCGAAGGAGGTGGTGTTCCCTGTTCTGTCTTGATGCTTCCTCCCCATTTGTAAGGACTTTACCCAGATGGCATTTGTCTGTTTCATTTTCAGAATCGCCATCAATTACCAAGACCCTTGCATCTTTCCCGATCATTTCCCAAGTTTGCCATTTTGCTGCCGAGGCCTTGGCCACACGTGACCGATGGTTACAACTCAAGGCTCCAGATCTCAGCTAAACAACAAAGGTGCTGCCCTTCTGGGCACGTTAAGAATCGCTCGGCTCCACTGTTGCAATTACGGGAAGATGCCCCCAAAGATGGTTGGGAGGTGACTGCTTTACCACCATCCTCTCTGCGGCAGACATGTGCAGTGCCAGCTACAGAGCAGTGGAGAGGAATCAGGCTGGTGAGGGAGTTGGGTGGCAGAAGGAAAGGTCTTCTCAGTGTGGCTGGAGAGCAGCAGCCCCTGGCAGCCCGGGTGCCCTCCCTCCATGGAGCCTGATGGCCTCATCAGGGTAGCTTCGGGGACTTCCTGAGGGTTTGCAGCTTGGTTTGGTTTTTCTCTGGGGTTGGCAATCTGAGCCAGTATTGTGTCTGTTCCAACTGGGTATAAAGAGGAAGCTTGGATCGCTTCAACTGACTGGTTCTTTCCAGATCATAATTTTAAATTAAAGAAATATCACTTTTTTTGATATACATGTCTGTGTCTTCACTGGTTATATATAGAAGAGATAGGGGCTGGCAGAGAGCAGAGGCTCACAGGTCAAATCCGGCCCCCTCACCTGTCTTTGTAAATAAAGTTTTACTGGAACACAGCCATACCCCTTCTTCTGCTTAATGTCTGGCTGTTTTTCTGCTACAATAGCAGAGTTAAGTAGTTGTGACAGAGCATCTGGCCCACAAGCCAAAAGTATTTACTCTCTGGCCCTTTCCGGAAAAGGCTGCCTATCCCTGGTTTAGGGCAGTGTCTCAAACTCTGGATGAGAATTACATGGGGTGTTTTTAATATAACCAATCCCTGGCCTCATCTAAAACCTAGACGAGACTCCTGGAGGGAGAGCTCTAAGAATATGCATGGTAAACAAGTTCTCTGGGTGATTCTGGTATTTTCTGAAGGTTAAGATCTTTGGCTCAGAGACTGGAAGACAAACTCAGCTGGAATCAGGATAATGCCCCAGGGAGGGCTGGTTCTCAGGAGTTTCTGTTCAACAGTTGAGCAGTCCTGCTAAGCAGAGATTCTCACTTGAGGTTGGCCTTCATTCTGGAGGGAGCCCAGCCTTTCTGGACACAGTTATCACTCTCTCCAATATTTAGTGATAATAAAAACTGACAGTTACCGAGCCCAGGCGTTATAAGCATTACCTTATTGACTTTTTGCAACTGCCCCATGAATTAGGTACTAATGCTGTTCTCAGTTGACAGATAAGGCCACTGAGGATCAGAGAGGTTGAACAATTTGCCTAAAGTCGCACAGCTATCTTATACCCTGGGGTGGCCCATCTCTTTAACCACTGTTCTTTTTTTTTAATTTATTTTTTAATTTTTATTTTTGGCTGCGTTGGGTCTTTGTTGCTGTGCCCAGGGTTTCTCTAGTTGCGGCGAGCGGGGGCTACTCTTTGTTGCGGTGTGCGGGCTTCTCATTGCGGTGGCTTCTCTTGTTGCGGAGCACAGGCTCTAGGCACGTGGGCTTCACTAGCTGTGGCACGCGGGCTCAGTAGTTGTGGCGCACGGGCTTAGCTCCTCCACAGCATGTGGGATCTTTCTGGGCCAGGGCTCGAACCCATGTCGCCTGCATTGGCAGGCGTATTCTTAACCACCATGCCACCAGGGAAGCCCCTAACCGCTGTTCTTAACTTTTACTACTCTGACCCTGCTGCCAGTGAGATGTGAAATCACTTAGAGATGATTTGAGCCTGATCTTGAGTTTCTAGGTCAGATGAGAAGGCCCAAGAGGCAGCTTGTGTTATTGTTCTTCCTGGCACTTGAAAGGGAACACAGTGACTTCTACTTTTTGTAGGCTTTGCACTTATTCATATAATAGGGAAAAGCGTGGTTTAACAGAATTAAACCCACTGCACCTCAGTGGTGCTGGTGGAGAATGGTCACTTATACGGGGCTGATTTATTTGGAATCCTACCTGAAGTGTGGAGTTTTGTGTAAGTGAAATCCTCCAAGCCACTGAAGCTTGCTACTTCAAGTATTGAAACCTTTTACTTTTTTTTTTTTTCCCCACGCCGCGTGACATGTGGAATCTTAGTTCCCCAACCAGGGATGAACCCACACCCCATTCAGCGGAAGCGTGGCGTCTTAACCATTGGACCACCAGGAAAGTCCCAAAACTTTTTACATTTTTTTAAAAAATTTATTTATTATTTATTTATTATTTATTTTTGACTGTGTTGGGTCTTCGTTTCTGTGCGAGGGCTTTCGCTAGTTGTGGCAAGCGGGGGCCACTCTTCATCGCGGTGCGCAGGCCTCTCACTATCGCGGCCTCTCTTGTTGCGGAGCACAGGCTCAGTAGTTGTGGCTCACGGGCCTAGTTGCTCCACGGCATGTGGGATTTTCCCAGACCAGGGCTCAAACCTGTGTCCCCTGCATTGGCAGGCAGATTCTCAACCACTGCGCCACCAGGGAAGCCCACTTTTTACATTTTTGATGGAAGTCTCTCAAAAAGATTCCCTTTGTGAGCTGTATTTTATCCAGCTGTTGCTTATTCAATAGAGTTTGTACAGCAGGTCTGGAGAGGCAGTGCTTCTGCGTGGAGAGCCCCTGTGATCAGGCAGGTTTGGGCCCGAGATCAGCTCCACCCCTTATTCACTGCATCTCTGAAGTTTTCTGGGCCTCGGTTTTCTCAGTTCTAAAATGGGGATGATGAGGACTTCCCTGGTGGTCCAGTGGTTAAGACTCTGCACTTCCACTGCAGGGGGCGCAGGTTCAGTCCCTAGTCGGGGAACTAAGATCCTGCATGCAGCGCAGCCCAGCCAAAAAAAAAAAAATAAACTTAAAAAAAAAATACATTGGAGATGATGAATAATAGTCCCTACTTGACAAGGGTGTTATGAGGTGTTATAATTTATTGAGCACTGACTATGTCCAGATACTGTTCTAAGTACTGTGTGTACTAACTCATTTCATGAGATCATGTACGTAAAACACTTAGCATGAGCCGAGGAGGACATAGCATGTGCCCAATAAATACCGGCTGCTGCCGTTGTTATTACAGTATCTGGTACTCCAAAGAGCTAACTAGTGCATCTTTCTTTCTTTCTTTCTTCCTTCCTTCCTTCCTTTCTTTCTCTTTCTTTCCTCCTTCCTTCCTTCCTTTCTTTCTTTCTCTCTTTCTTCCTTCCTTCCTTCCTTCCTTCCTTCCTTCCTTCCTTCCTTTCTTTCTTCCTTCCTTCCTTCCTTTCTTTCTTTCCTTCTTTCTCTTTCTTTCCTCCTTCCTTCCTTCCTTCCTTCCTTCCCTCTCTCTCTTTCTTTCTTTTTCTTTGGCTGCACTGTGCGGCATGTGGGATCTTAGTTCCCTGACCAGGGATCGAACCTTTGCCTCCTGCAGTGGAAGCTCAGAGCCCTAACCACTGGACCACCAGGGAAATCCCTAGTGCGTCTTTTCTTGACATCACAATGGGAGCTCTGTCAAAAGTGGCTCGGACAGATTACAAAAGATGCACAGGGAGCAGAGAGTAGGAAGGATTGACGGTAGAGTGGGGCATGGGAACCAAGGCCAGTGCGGGGGAAGGGCTGCACACAGGAGCCTCTGGCTACAAGGACTCTGAAAGAGGTGGGTTGAACAAGTTGTCAGAGCTGAGATGCAGGAATTCCCTGGCGGTCCAGTGGTTAGGACTCGGTGCTTTCTCAGCCAAGGGCCCGGCTTCAATCCCTGGTCGGGGAGCTAAGATCCCGCAAGCCGTGCAGCGCAGCCAAAAACAAAAAAAAGAGCTGGGATGCCGTGTGTCACAGTAGGCAACAAGCCCAAATGAGAGTAACAGTCAAGTTTTTAATCACTTACTGTGATGATATAAGCAAGAGGGGAAAGTGCCAGCTCTCCCAGTGTTGCATTTTTCCCCATGGGACAGTGCTGGGCAGGGTCAGATGTGTTGCAGATGAGGAATCATTCCACTGTTGAGGGAAGCCCCTGCTTTATGGACTTGTGTGTGTGTTGGGGGAATGAGAGCAGGAAGGGCCAGGAATGAAAAAGTACGGAGTCAGAGCAAAGTGTCTCCCCCTCCTCCTGATATGAAGGTCTTGGCCGAGGCAACTGAGGCCTCAGAATGGAAGCTCCTGGGCTAGGAATGTACCTTTGCATAAGAGCACAAGAGGCCTTCCACATAAAGCCTTTGAAATGGCCTGTGATTGGGCCTGAAAGATCACACATGGGTTTTTGGCCAGGAGCTAGACTCCTCACAAGTGTGTCCCAGGTCTTTGGAGTCAGCCTGCTTCTTACTGGCTGTGTGCCCTGGCATGAGGTCATTTACTTTCTCTAAGCCTTGGCTTCCTTATCTAAAAATCCTTCTCTAACGAGGTTGATATGAGAAGTTAACAAGTTAATGCTCAAAGAACACTTAGCACAGTGCCTGGCACGTAGTAGGTGCTAAATAATGGTAACTGCGTCAGTGAGCTATTGCTGTGTAACAAATCACCCTAAAACTTAGAGGCTTAAAACAATAACATTTATTTGCCCATGATTTTGCAGGATGAGCAGGACCCAGAGAGAAGAGCTTGTCACTGTCTCTCAGTGTCGGCTGGGGCAGTTCTACTGGGCCTGGGGGCCCATCCACTTTCAAGATGGCTCCCTCACATGTCTTGTAAGCTGATGCTATATGAGGGCTGGGCGCTCTGCTGAATCTGTCATCTGGGGCCAGGGGCGGGGTACGCACCTCAGTTCTCCTCTACCTGGGCCTCTCCATGCAGCTGCTTGGGCTCCCTCACAGCATGGTGGTTGGGGGTTCCGAGAACGAAGAAGTGGAAACTGCTGGTCCTCTTAAAGGTTAGGCTTAAAAAAAAAAAAAAAAAAAAGTTAGGCTTAGATCTGGCACAGCATCACTTTGTAATATTCTCTTGGTCATGCAATCCTAGGCTGGCCCAGATTCGAGGGGATGAAGGAATAGACTCCATCTCTCTTTTTTTTAAAAAAAATATTTATTTATTTATTTATTTATTTATTTGGCTGGGCCAGGTCTTAGTTGCGGCATGTGGGATCTTCATTGCGGCATGCGGGATCTTTTTAGTTGCAGCATGCAAGGTCTAGTTTCCTGACCAGGGATCGAACCCAGGCCCTCTGCATTGGGAGCATGGAGTCTTAGCCACTGGACCACCAGGGAAGTACCTAGACTCCACCTCTTGATGGAGGTGTGGCTACTGATACAGGGAGAGGAGGACCTGATGGTGGCCATCGTTGGAAATAAGCTAACATGCTGCTTTTATTATAAATTGGTGTCAGAACTCCAGACCCATGAAAGATAACCTCTCCTCCTCGTTGAGGACTCCTTGCAGTCCACCAATCAGGAGGCAAGGGAGCTCCCCAAGTTTTGCAAGGGAATCTCTTGAAGTTATTCCATTTCCTGTAGCTTTGAGTCAAGACATTAGAAGGAGAAAATAGAAGGAGAAAAACGTTGGCAACACCTGGGTCACTTTGATTCTTTTTACTCTGGAAATCTTTATACGTTAGAAAGGAGTCCGGGGCCAAGGTGGGGACCATCTGTGCAGACCCACTTGGAAATCTCACTGAAAAGACTTCCTGACTCCGGGAGAAATTCTAGACAATCAGTTAGGGCCTTGGAGGGTGGCAAGGTGGCTGTTGAGAGGAACAGGCAGGGACAAACTCACTCTCTTGGTTAGAGAAGATGAGCTAAACTTGGTGTGGTATTTACAAAGGGGTACATGGTTCTCAGAATGGCCTGTCCAGCGACAGAAGCCTAGAGGCTGAGCTGGAATGTACTGGTTCTCTGCTGACTCAGGACGGTCACCCTCTCTGCCCGCCTCATCCTGGGCAGCCCTCAGGGCTCAGCCTGGATGTCACTAGCTAAAGAGACCCTTCCCCACCCCACCCCAAGCCCAGGTAGGCTCCCCACTGCTGTGCACTCCCATAGCCCCTGCCGTCGGCTCCCTAACTCTCATCCCACGTGGACTTGCTTGTTTTCCAACTGACCCCTCACTGGGAGCCTCTTGGCTTCAGCGACCTTGTCCACTTTGTTACCAGCTATAGCCCAGCTCTGCGAATGGCACCGCCCTTCCCCTAGTTTCCCGGGCAGGAAGCCCAGGTGACATCCTTGGCTCCTCCTACTGCCTCACTCCTCACATCCACTATCTGTTAAGAGTCCTCCGGACATTCCTTAAATCTGTCCAATCTGTCTCTCTCTTCCCTAATCCAACCCTGCCTTCTCTCTCACCTGGGTTACCCACAGCAGCCTCTTCACTGGCCTCCCTGCCTCCCGGCCTTGCTGAGGATGGTCTTTTGAAGCAAATCTAACCAGGCTTCTCCCTGTTCTATCCCTTCAATGACTTTCCTTAACTCTCGAATTGAAGTATAAGCTCTTGAACGTAACCTACAGACATGGTCTGATGCTGCTTCCTACCTTGTACTCCTTTCCAGCCACACTGAAAGTTTACTTCCTTGTCATTTATATCTCAATAAAACTGGGGGGTGTGGTCGGGGGCAGAGACAAAAGAAAATTTACTTCCTTAAAAAGGCTGGGCTCTTTCTACCCTCCAAACCTTTGTCTTTGCTGTTCCTCTTGCTCAGAACAACTTTCTTGCCCATCCCTTTCCTAATTCCTATTCATCCTTCACATCCAGCTTTGGGCGTCAGGGAGCATTATTCGGTCACACCCCGTGTTTCCTCCGTCACACTGTGCTGTAATCGCACTTTTATTTTTTAATTTAATTCTATGGTTTTTATTTTAAATTAATTTTTATTGGAATATAGTTGATTCACAATGTTGTGTTAGTTTCTGCTGTACAGCAAAGTGAATCAGTTATACATATACATATATCCACTCTTTTTTAGATTCTTTTCCCGTATAGGTCATTACAGAGTATTGAGTAGAGTTCCCTGTGCGGTAGGTTCTTATTAGTTACCTGTTTTATGTATAGTAGTGTGTATATGTCAATCCCAATCTCCCAATTTATCCCTCCCCCCTTTTTTAATTTTAATTTTAATTTTTTTGCACTTTTAAATGTTTGGGTCCTGCTATAGGAGGGTTTCTCAAGCTCAACACAATTGTCATGTTGGGCTGGATCATTCCGTGTTGTGGGAGGCTGTCTTATGTGCTGTAAGGTATTTAGCGGCATCCTGACCTCTGTACACTGGATACCAGTAGCATGTCCCCCCCTCCAGTCAGGACAATCAGAAATGTATCCAGGGCTTCCCTGGTGGCGCAGCGGTTGAGAATCTGCCTGCCAATGCAGGGGACACGGGTTCGAGCCCTGTTCCGGGAAGATCCCACATGCCGCGGAGCGACTAGGCCCGTGTGCCACAGTTACTGAGCCTGCGCGTCTGGAGCCTGTGCTCCGCAGCAAGAGAGGCCGCGATAGTGAGAGGCCCGCGCACCGCGATGAAGAGTGGCCCCCACCTGCTACAACTAGAGAAAGCCCTCGCACAGAAACTAAGACCCAACACAGCCATAAATAAATAAATAAATAAAAATTAAAATTAAAAAAAAGAATTTAAAAAAAAAAAAAGGAATGAAAAATATTAAAAAAAAAAAGAAATGTATCCAGACATTGCCAAGTGTCCCATGGTGGGGAGAGCAAAATCACCCCCAGTTAAAAACAGCTGTCCTGGGAATTTCCCGGCAGTCCATTGGTTAGGACTTGGCACTTTCACTGCCGTGGCCTGTGTTCAATCCCTGGTTGGGGAACTAAGATCCTGCAAGCTGCCCGGAACAACCAAAAAATGAAAATAAAAAAGAACAACTGTTCTACGGCAATAACATCTGTCTTATTCATAGTTTCTTGTCAAGTACATGGCACAGTCCCTGGATATCTATTTAATCCACATTTTCTTAAAGTAATTTTATTTATTTATTTATCTATCTATCTATTTATTTATGTTTTGGCTGCATTGGGTCTTCATTGCTGCGTGCAGGCTTTCTCTCTAGTTGTGGAGAGCGGGGACTACTCTTCGTTGCGATGCATGGGCTTCTCACTGCGGTGGCTTCACCTGTTGCGGAGCACAGGCTCTAGAGTGCAGGCTCAGTAGTTGTGGCACACGGGCTTAGTTGCTCCTCACCAAGAGGGATCTTCCTGGACCAGGGCTCAAACCCACGTCCCCTGCATTAGCAGGCAGATTCTTAACTACTGAGGCACCAGGGAAGTCCCTAATCCACTTTTTATTGCGGTGTTGGTTGAATTAAATGTCAACAGCATTCCCATAAGATGTTTTGCATTTCCCCACTTGATAGATGCAGAGACTAAAGCCAGGACTCACCTGGTGGCACATCGTTTGTAAAAGGCAGAGCTGGGAGTCTATCCCAGGTGTGTCTGGCTACACAGCCTCCTCCTTATGAGTCAGCCTCTCGTGAGAGGCTGAGCATGAGTCAGCCTTCTGGAGCTGTGGCCTGGACCCTGGACCTGTGACAGATGTGTCAGGAACCCCACCCTGAGTGGCCCTGCCTCACCTGAGTGTTGTGACTTTGGGCAGGTCACACCTCCCCGCTGGGCTGTGGGGTTTCCCCTCCGGTGCAGCCCCCTTCTGCTGGGAGCTGATGAGAGGATTAAATGAGATAAATGGAGTAGGTGAGTGATGCAGGGGCTGTCTGTGCACGGGAGCTCCACACAGGGCCTGGCCTGTAAAAGGTGATGGATGTGAAGAGAGGAAGAGGCAGGAAGGGGCCTTCCTGAGGACCCCTGACAGCACATTCTCCAAGGATTCTGCTGGTCCTGAGGCCTACAGCCTACAGCCACTCAGATAAGAATCCCTTGGCTCAGACAACAGGTTCCTGCCTGCATCTGCAGGAGGTTAGCTAGATAGAGGCTGTACTCTAGGCTTCAGGCAATCTTGACAGGCAGGAATGTGGGCCCGACCTGCCAGGTAGTCCCTTTTTACAAAAGCAGCCAGAAATCTGGGCTTTTATGAGAAATCTCCCAGTTTAAATATTTCAACTACTAAATATTTGTAAACCCTGTGCAAGGCAAATGAAACACACCTGTGGGCTAAAGTCAAGCCATGGATGTCAGGTTGCAAGCTGTACGTCACCCTTTGGGGGCCGGTCTGTACCCCTCAAGAGGAGCCAGAGGAAGGCAGAGGTTGGTAGGGAGGAGGTCTGGGCACCAGATCCCTCTTTCTCTTGCGCCTCAGTCTCCTCATCCATATGATGGGTGTGGGCCATCCTAGCTGGAATGGTTCCTAGGAAGGTGGTCCCTCCTGGATACCCCTCCTTTGCCCAGGCTGGGCCTGACTCAGTGGGAGGATCTGGCCTGGGCTCTTTACTTGGCTCCGAGCTGAGTCAGTCACGAGACATGTGGCAGTGATAGTCACGTGCCACCTGCCTGTCAGGAACCAAGAACAAACGGGGACTGGCCACTGCAGGGAACGCCCACCAGGGCTGAGGCTGGCAGAAGCACTGTTTCCAGCCAGGCCTCCAACAGGGTCCTGTCCAGGTGCGAGTTTGGGCCAAAAGGCCTCCATGATCTCCTATGGCTGTTTTTAGTGCCTGCTCAACACCCAGGGCTCCTCCTGGCTGTGGCACTCTGGTTTTTCTTTGAGGAACCATCCCTCCTCCAGTCTCAGTCCATTCAGTTTGAGGGAGAGGTCCCAATTCTGGCTGCAGTGGTAAGGATGTGGTGCAGGACTGGTCCATGAGAGGAACAGCATTCTTCTGTCCACAGTGATTGGTTAAGGGTGAGCATGTGACCCAATTGGACCTATGGGAGTCTGCCCTGGGACTTTTGCTCTTTCCATTCCTGTTTCCAAGCTGGTGGGATGAAAACCCGAGGCTCTGGGAAGGTCACCTAACCTAAGCCCACCTAATAATGAAGCCAACCAAGGAAAGGCTAAGCAGCTGAAATCTAAGAAAGATTTCAGCTGGGGTTTGAGTACTTGAATCCAGCAATTTGTTTTTTCTTTTTTCTTTTTTAATAGACCCTTATTGGAGTATAATTGCTTCGCAATACTGTGTTAGTTTCTGTTGCACAACAAAGCGAATCAGCCATATGCATACACATGTCCCCACATCCCTTCCCTCTTGAGCCTCCCTCCCATCTGCCCTATCCCACCCCTTTAGGTCATCTCAAAGCACTGAGCTGATCTCCCTGTGCTGTGCTGCTGCTTCCCACCAGCCAACTATTTTACATTCGGTAGTGTATATATGTTGATGCTACTCTCACTTCGTCCCAGCTTCTCCCTCCCACCCCATGTCCTCAAGTCCATTTTCTATGTCTACCTCTTTATTCCTGCCCTGCAACTAGGTTCATCAGTACCTTTTCTTTTCTTTCTTTCTTTTTTTTTAGATTCCATATATATGCATTAGCATATGGTATTTGATTTTCTCTTTCTGACTTACTTCACTCTGTATGACAGACTCTAGGTCCATCCACCTCACTACAAATAACTCAATTTCGTTTCTTTTTATGGCTGAGTAATATTCCATTGTATATATGTGTCACATCTTCTTTACATTCATCTGTTGATGGATATTTAGGTTGGTTCCACGTCCTGGCTATTGTAAATAGTGCTGCAATGAACATTGTGGTACATGTCTCTTTTTGAATTGTGGTTTTCTCAGGGTATATGCCCAGTAGTGGGATTGCTGGGTCATATGGTAGTTCTATTTTTAGTTTTTTAAGGAACTTCCATACTGTTTTCCATAGTGGTTGTATCAAGAATCCAGCAATTTCTGAAGCTAGATCTACCCTCCTGGATGTACCAGCTACAGCACCTGCAAATCTCCAGTCATTTTAAGTAGGTGTTTGTCATTAGCATCTGAAAGAGTCCTAATGCTTTTGCCAACCCTAAGGGTCTATGATTCAGATTCCAGGTCAAAGTATCTTCAGAGTACTGGCCTAGACTAGTTGTTTCTCATGCTATAACCTGAGAAGATTTACCTTTAGGATCATCTGGGCTGTTAATGCACATTTCTGAGCCCCACCTCAGACCAACCGAAACAGATACTGGCGGTGTTGGAGTGGGAGTAGGCATGTGGATTTTCAGCAAGCTCCCACTTGACTCTGACTAAACCTCAAGGTGGAGAACACTGGTGGCCTCTGTCCCTCCTTTTTCCACCCTCCTCCCTCCACATTTGAATCACATGATTCCACACATCTGGCCACAGCTGATTGGATGAGGAGAGGATACCTGGTCCAAACTGGGCCAATTGGCTTTCTTTCCCCCAAATTTGGAATTGGGATCCAGAAACCTGCTCAGTTTTTGCGGCTGTTTGAACTTACTTCCACCTCACACTCCAAGAAGTAGAAAAGGTTGCTCAGGGAATTCCCTGGCGGTCCAGTGGTTAGGGCCGTGTGCTTCCATTGTAGGGGGCATGGTTCAATCCCTGAGGGGGGAACTGAGATCCTGCATGCCTCGTGGCGCGGCCAAAAAATTAAAAAAAAAAAAAATTGTTGCTCAGAGGAAGGAGAGGAAGGAGAGAACACGGGAGGGGAGGCGGGGCTGAGAGAGTTCAATGTAAGTGACCACAGTACCATAAGTTTCCCCGCCCTGACACCCCTGCGCAAGTCCCCCTTCCCACTGCCTGCGGAACCCCGTATTTTTACAGCCCCTTCCACTTTCTGCAGTAACTAACTCAGGTGATTTCTGCTACTTGTAACCAAGAGACCTTTACCTAAGCTGTAGTTCATTTCTCAAGATCTCAGTTTCCTTATCTGTAAAATGACTAGCGCCATAATACATAATACCTTTCCTGGGTATGCGGCGGGTCCTCAGAGAGGAGCCTCTGCTTAAACCACTCCTTCCATCAGGAGAGGTCTTGGTGACATGGGATATAGGTGGCAGAAGGATTTCACTGCAACAGTGCTTCTCAAAGTTTGATGTGCATTGAAATTGCCTGGAATCTGTTTAAAATGCAGATTCCTGGACCCTACACTTCCTGGATCCTGCAGATTCTTGGTGCTCCTTTAAAATCATCCTTCCCTCCCTGCTCCCTCTCCCCAAACAATCATGGGTCTCCTTTCTGTCACTATAGATGAGTTTGCATTTTCCAGAATTTTACCTAAATGAAATCATGCAGCGTGTACTGTTCTTTTGACTGGTTTTTTTCACTAAGCCTAATTATTTTGAGAAGCACCCATGCTGATGTGTTTATCAATGCAGTAGTTCACTTTTTTTTTAATTAATTAATTAATTAATTTTTTGGGGGGGCTGTGTTGGGTCTTCGTTTCTGTGTGAGGGCTTTCTCTAGTTGTGGCAAGCGGGGGCCACTCTTCATTGCGGTGCGCGGGCCTCTCACTATCGCGGCCTCTCTTGTTGCGGAGCACAGGCTCCAGACGCACAGGCTCAGTAGTTGTGGCTCACGGGCCTAGTTGCTCTGCGGCATGTGGGATCCTCCCAGACCAGGGCTCGAACCCGTGTCCCCTGCATTGGCAGGCAGATTCTCAACCACTGCGCCACCAGGGAAGCCCAGTAGTTCACTTTTTATTGCTAAGTAGGATACACTATAATTTCTCGGTTTTTAAATATTTATTTATTTTATTTATTTCTGTCTGCGTTGGGTCTTTGTTGCTGCGTGCGGGCTTTCTCTAGTTGCGGTGAGCGGGGGCTACTCTTCGTTGCGGTGCACGGTGCTTCTCCTTGCAGTGGCTTCTCTTGTTGTGGAGAACAGGCTCTAGGCGCACAGGCTTCAGTAGTTGTGGTGCAGCACAGGCTTAGTTGCTCTGCTGCATGTGGGATCTTCTCGGACCAGGTCTCGAACCCGTGACCCCTGCATTGGCAGGCGGATTCCTAACCACTGCGCCACCAGGGAAACCCTGTAATTTGCTTATCTATCCAATCACATATTGATGGATATTTCAGTTGTTCCAATATTTAGCTATGAGAGATCAAGCTGCTGTGAACCTTGTGCTGTCCTTGTGTACAAGTCTTTGTGGGTACCAGTGCTTACATTCCCTTGAATAAATACTAGGAGTGGAACGGCTGGATTATATGGCTGGTGTATGGTTAACATTTTAAGAAACTGCCAAACTGTTTTTCAAAGTGGTTGCACCATTTTACATTCCCACCAACGGTGTATGAGAGCTCTGGTGGCTCCACATTCTTGCCAACATTTGGTGAGGTTTTAATTTTAACCATTCTAGTAGGTGGGAAGTAGTATCTCATTGTGGTTTTAATTTGCATTTCCTTAAGACTAATGGTGTTGTTATTTTCCATCTGTAGATCTTCTTTGATGAGGTGACTATTCCATTTAAATTCTCCTCTTATTAATAAGTGTTGAGAGTTCTTTATCTAGATACAAGTCCTTTGTCAGCTATATTTTTGCAAATATTTTCTCCCAGTCTGTGCATGCCTTTTCATTTTTGTAACAAATGCCTTAGATTACTTTCATACACATTGAGTCTGAGAACCTCTCTTCAATGACAAACATTGCAAATTCAAACAGCAGTAAGAGGTGCTGGCCCATCCAACTGGCAAAAATAAAAAAGAGGGTCCTCAGGCATTGGTGAAGGGGAGTCGCGGGAACACTCCTGATAACTCTGTTAGAAGGAGTGGAAATTGGTGCAAAATCCTAAGAGGACTATTTGCTGATAGTTCATCAAAATCTTTAAATATGGGTTCCTATGACTCAGCGAGTTCTGTTCTAGGATTTTTTTTCCTGAAAAAGTAAATAAACAATAGCAGTAAGTTGTCTGTCCCAGGATCTTTGGTCCTGGGGTTGTGCTGGCAGGAGGGGGCTGCAGACTTGCCTGGCTGGCCTCCCCGGGATCTTGACACTCTGCCCTGTGTGCTCAGAGCCCTGGGTGGAAGGCTCAGGGGGACTGGGAGGTCAGTGAGGCTGAAATTTGACGGGTCCCCAGCAGGGTGGCCGGGGGAAAGTGCAGTATAGGTCTCGCCCGACTGCATCAGGAGTCTGGGTCCACCCTGAGCCTGGCCTGGCCTCGGAGGTTCAAACCAGCCACCACCAGTACAGACTAGGAACAGGGGACACTTGGCTGACACAGCTACCTGGGACCTAAGAAAGGACAGCGCTTTGCTCCAAATACCAGTAGTTTCTCTGGGACACAGGGAGGTGGGGTCTTGGTCAAGGCAGGCCAGGACTTGCTGGAGCCGGGCGGGAGAAGGGAGCTGGGAGCCTGGAGACCAGGGCTCTAGAATAGCGCCTGTCTCCTGCTCTGCCACTTGGCCCAGTCTTTTCCCCTTCTGAGCCCCCAGTCTCCTCTGCTGGATAGGGAAGAGGTGGACCAAGTAGTCAGTCCCCTCTGGCCCCTCCAGCGAGGACTGAAAGCATGGGTGCTGGAACCTTCCAGACTTGAGTTCCATTTCTGTCTCCATCATTTTCTGTGACTTGGCATGTTATTTAGCCTCTTCATACCTCAGTTTCTTTTTCTCTTTTTTAAAATTTTTTGTTGAAATACAGTTGATTTACAATGTTGTGTTAGTTTCAGGTGTGCAGCACAGTGATTCAGTTATACATCTATCTATCTATCTATTCTTTTTTGGATTATTTTCCACTATAGGTCATTACAAGATATTGGGTAGAGTTCCCTGTGCTATACAGTAGGTCCTTGTTGGTTATATATTTTATATATAGCAGTGTGTATATTTTAATCCCAAACTCCTAATTTATCCCACCCCCCCACTTTTCCCGTTTGGTAACCATAAGTTTCTTTTCTATGTCTGTGAGTCATTTCTGTTTTGTAAATAAGTTCATTTGTATCATGTTTTTAGATTCACATATAAGTGCTATCATATGATGTTTGTCTTTCTCTGTCCGACTTACTTCACTGAGTGTGATCATCTCTAGGTCCATCCATGCTGCTGCAAAGGACATTATTTCATTCACGTACCTCAGTTTCTGTCCCAAATTAAAACCCTGCAATGGCTCCTCACTTTGCTTTGGAAAAAGGCCCTCATGATCTGCCCCTTCCCTCCTCTCCAGCTCCACCTGCCACTCTCCCGGCGCCCCCCCCCCCCACCTCATTCATCACACTCTGGTCACACTGGAGCCCCTAAACTCCTCCCCCCTGACCCCAGGGCCTTTACATATGCTCTTACCTCTGCCTTGCCTGTCTTCAGCCTCTCTCCCCTGCTTGGTCCCACTCATTCATCAGAGCTCAGAGGCCACTTCCTCGGGGTCAGCCTTCCCTGAGCCCAGACACAGTCACTCCTGGTGCTGATTTCTGTCATCGCACAGCTGTGGTCATTAAACAATGATGTCTGTGATTGTTTGATGCCTGTCTCCCTGTGGCCCTGGGAGCTCCCTGAGAGCAGGGAGGATACAGTCTTGTTTGGGACCATGTCTCCTGCCCTTTCCACAGGCTAGGCAGAGAGTAGGCACCCCAGTAATTCTGTTGAACAAGTAGTGCTAATGCCCTATATCATCCATTCTAAGATGTGTTTTCACCCCACATTTTAACATCTCTGAAATCAGGAAATATTTTATAACTGCAGTGACCAGGTAGCAACTGAGACATAGTCTCCAATACCTGCACGGGTGCATCAAAACGTGCAGCTTGGAAGGACATCCACGAGACAAGAGTGGCACACTCTGAAGAAAAGCTGCATCACCCATGCTCTTGACGATACAGGACAATATTGCCTGGGACAACACAGACCTCTGACTCCCAACAAAAAAGTGACATAGAAAAGTCAGATTCTAAATCAACTATACTTCAACAAAAATAAATAAATAAATAACATAAAATCTAAAAAAAAATTCAGATCCTGCATGTGCAAAAGTTTCAGGAATATCTTCACTAAATTATTTTGATCATAGCTTCCTTTTTATGTATACCCAATAGTGATATATGATTAAAATGTCTGTTTAAAAGAATGCATTCAATAAGTATAAAAATAAAATTTCTAAGTGATAAGGAAGTGTGTCATATTTTACTTAGTGCTAGAGACCCGTGTAGGGCACAGAGCTCTGGGAGGCCATAGGGAAGCGCTCTATCCACGGGCACCTTCCCAGTCCAGAGTTTCGGGAATCGGGGCTGGGAGCCTTGTGACATGTCGTTCTCCGTGTTTCCTGTAGGTGGCACTAGACAGCCACTGTCAGGCGCAGCCCTGGGCACAGCCTAGGAAGTCCCATGCTGGAGGGTGGGGACGGGTGAGGCTGGAGGGAGGGGACAGGTGAGGCTGGAGGGAGGGGACAGGTGAGGCTGGAGGGAGGGGACAGGTGAGGCTGGAGGGAGGCCTCAGGAGTGTCCTATCCTGGAGGGGAGCAGGCTCTTCCGCCACCCCAGGGAGAAGCCATGGCCAGTTCTACCAGCCCGTCTAGCCCAGAGGCAGATCTGGGTGTGGAGAGAACTTAGGAACAGAAGTCCGCAGCCCTGCCTCGCCTGGGCAAGCTGTGTGATTCTGGCTCCCTGTCCCTTTATGGCCCCAGTCTTGCTCCCACGCAGTGAGGGCGTGAGAGCCTGCCACATCTGACCCCTAACAGTAAAGGTCTGAGGTGGCTGAAAGTCCTCCACCAGCTGCCCAGAAGGCCACTGGCTTACCTGCAGAGCCCCAAGCCCTGTGGCACCCCTCTCCTTGTCTGACCTTGCCACCTGCCCCTGAGGTCAAGATGTTTCCCTTACTCCCTGGATTGGGAAACAGACACCCAAGGAGATTAAATGACTTTCCCAAGGCTACAGAACTGTGAGTGGTTGGAGCCATGTGTGAAAAGTAGATCTGTTTGCTCCGTCTACCATATCTGTCTGACCTCTTGCAATGGAAGGGAATGCAGAACAGGGTGGGAGAGAACTTCCCATCGAAGAAAATGAGCTAAGAGAAGTTCCTTGGTAAGATGGTGGATTAATTGTACATGCCTAATTTGTCTCCCTCCTAAAACTACAGTAAAGAGATTTTTTTTTTTTAAGCCATTGATTTTTTAAAGAAAAGACACGAAAAACACAAATTATAAAAGAAAAACTCAGACTTCCCTGGTGGTCCAGTGGCTAAGACTCCGCACTCCCAATGCAGGGGGCCTGGGTTCGATCCCTGGTCAGGGAACTAGATCCTGCATGCAGCAACTAAGAGTTCGCATGCCACAACTGAAAGATCCTGCACGCGGCAACGAAGATCCCACATGCCACAACTAAGACCCAGCGCAGCCAAATAAATAAATAAACTTGATAAATTAGACTTCTAAAATTTAAAAACTTTGCCCTTCAAAAGTTGTCATTAAGAGAATAAAGAGGCAAGCCATAGACTGAGAGAAAAATATTTGCAATACATACCTCTGACAAAGGACTTGTACCCAGAATATACAAAACAATGTCTACAACTCAATAATAAGACAATCAGCTCAACTGAAAAATGGGCAAAATATTTGAAAAGTTACTTCACAAAAGAAGATACATGAATAGCCAATAAACATATAAAAAGATAACTCAACATCATTAGTCATAAGGGAAGTACAAACTGAAACCTGTTTGCCCACTGGAATGGCTACATTTAAAAAGGCCAATAATCCCAAGTGCTGATGAGGGAGCGACTGGAAGTCTCATATCCTGCTGGTAGGAATGGAAAATGGAAAAACCACTTTAGAAAACAATTTTGCAGTTCTTGTAAAGCTAAACCTACACACCCAGCAAATCCACTCTTAGGTATTTACACAAAAGGAATGAAAACTTATGTCCGCCTAAAGACTTGTTCAGGAATGTTCATAGCAGCTTTATTCACCATAGGCAAAAACGGCTCAAATGGCCATGTGGTGTGTCCATCCCACAATACTTGGCAATGAAAAGGAATGAATCGCTGACCTTCATAGCAACCACATGGATGAATCTCAAGATAGTGATGCTGAGTAACAGAAGGCAGACAAAAAAGTGTCCATACTGTGTGATTCCACTTCATAAAATCCCAGAAAATGCAAACTAATCTATAGTGACAGAAAGTAGATCAGTGTTTGCCCAACAGGGTGGGGCATCAGGGAGGATGGGAAAAACAGGATTACCAAGGGGAGTGAGGAACTCATGGGGGTAACAGATCTAGTCACTATCTGGATTGTGGTGATGATCTCACGGGTGGTCACATATTGAAACTTGTACCTTTTAAATGTGCACAGTGTATTGTTCATCAATTATATCTCAATAAATCTGTAATAAAAAGTAATTTATGAGTGTGTTTCATGTTTGGTAATTGCAATCATTGTTGCTTTTGTTGTGGTCATCCATGTACAATGCTTGGTGTCAGTCTATGTATTTCTTGTAAAAATAAAATACAGTGTGTGTGTGTGTGAAAAAAAAAAAGTAATTTAAAAAATTTATTTATTTTGGCTGCACCGTGTCTTAGTTGAGGCACGCGGGATATTTTTTTTAGTTGCAGCACGCGGACTCTTCGTTGCAGGATGCGAACTCTTAGTTGTGGCAACTCTAACTGTAGTTCCCCGACCTGGAATCAAACCCAGGTCCCCTGCATTGGGAGCACGGAGTCTTAACCACTGGACCACCAGGGAAGTCCCCAAAAATAATTATTAACTTCAGGAAAAACAGTAAGAAAGTAAAGCAGTGCTTAGCTATGAATAATAATTACAGTAAAAAAAATCATGTAAACACTGAAGAGTGATTTTTTTTTAATTGAGGTATTAAATATATTCAGTGAGTTGCATAAAAAAGTGTATAAATCTGAAGTGTGACTAGTGATTTAACCCCAAATTGCAATGTACTTCCACAGTAGATGAGGGAGGACAGGAAATGGGGTGGTGGTGATGCAGGAGAGCTAAATCCTCCTTTATCATAACAGGTAGTATAGGTAGTGTACGGTAGACAGGTAAACGGGGTAGGTAGGGCTTCCCTGGTGGCGCAGCGGTTGAGAATCTGCCTGCCAATGCAGGGGACACGGGTTCGAGCCCTGGTCTGGGAAGATCCCACATGCCATGGAGCAACTAGGCCGTGAGCCACAACTACTGAGCCTGCACGTCTGGAGCCTGTGCTCTGCAACAAGAGAGGCCGCGATAGTGAGAGGCCCACGCATCGCGATGAAGAGTGGCCCCCGCTTGCCGCAACTAGAGAAAGTCCTTGCACAGAAACGAAGACCCAACACAGCCAAAAAATAAATAAAAATAATTTTTAAAAAAGCCCCACAGTCTTTTAAAAAAAAACAAAAACGGGGTAGGTAGTAAATAATGGCTAAAAGGAATGTATCAAAAGACAGCGGTATGTGCTTATTACTTAGAAATATGAGATGTGTAAGTGCTAGAAAAAAAACGAGCTCAAAGACTCAAAAGTGGTTGCTTCTGGGGTGGGGTGGTGTGGGGAGACGAGGGAGGGGCAGACAGGAAACCATGCATGTTGTTATCTTCCTTTTAGCACAGTTTGGTTTTGCTTCCCACGCCCAGACAGAATTGCATCAATTCTAAGATGTCCATTTATTCACATGTTTAAAAATTGAAGTATAGTTGATTTAAAATATCGTGTTAGTTTCAGGTGTATAGCACAGTGATTCAGATATATAGATATCTTGTATCTATCACTTACTGGCTGGGTGATATTAAGGAAGTCACTTAGCCTCTCTGAGGCCCAAATCCTTCATCTAAAAAATGTGATAATACTCCAGAATTGTTTAGAATACTAAGTAAGCACATGGGCAGGAAGCCCAGTTCTTGACCTACAGTAGGAGTGCAATAAACAGCAGCTGTTCCAATTAGCTCTTTTTTTATTTAAAATAATTGTTATTTTATCAAAATAATGCCATACTTCAATGAATCTAAGACATCACCAACGGTAACACGCACCATTACTTATGCACCATCAAGAAAAAACCACAGCCAATTATAGCTGTCAGGTGCACCACTGATTGTAAAAAGATTCGCCTTGATTTTAAAGATGTTAAAATGTGAATAAATGAAATTATCATACTAAGTAAGCCAGACACAGAAAGATAAATATCCTATGATATCGCTTATATGTGGAATCTAAAAAAAAAGAAAAAAAAATTGCAAATGAACTTATTTCCAAAACAGAAAGAGACTCACAGACACAGAAAACACACTTATGGTTACCAAAAGGGAAAGGGGGGGAGGGATAAATTAGGAGTTTGGGATTAACAGATACACACTACTATATGTAAAATAGATTAACAACAAGGACCTACTGTATAGCACAGGGAATTATAGTCAATATCTTGTAATAGCCTATAATGGAAAAAAATCTGAAAAAGAATACCTATGTATCTATCTATATCTATACCTATATATCTGAATCACTTTGCTGTACACCTGAAACTAACACAACATTGTAAATCAACTATACTTCAATAAAAAAGAAAAAATTGGGCTTCCCTGGTGGCGCAGTGGTTGAGAGTCCGCCTGCCAATGCAGGGGACGCAGGTTCGAGCCCTGGTCTGGGAAGATCCCACATGCCGTGGAGCGACTGGGCCCGTGAGCCACAATTACTGAGCCTGCGCGTCTGGAGCCTGTGCTCCGCAACAAGAGAGGCCGCGATAGTGAGAGGCCCGCGCACCGCGATGAAGAGTGGCCCCCGCTTGCCGCAACTAGAGAAGGCCCTCGCACAGAGGCGAAGACCCAACACAGCCAAAAATGAATAAATAAATTTAAAAAAAAAAAAAAAATTAGGGGCTGGCTGACCCCTGAGTATGCTACCTCTGTTTTGATTAGTTTGAAAGTGCTCCATCTATGGTCCCTTCAGTTGTAAGACCCAAAGAGAGACAAGGGTTTGCTCAAAATCACACAGCAAGACAAAGCCAAGTTGGGTCTAGACCTGAGCCTTTAACCCCCAGTCCAGTGTCCTTCTCTGGAACCTGGTCTCTCCCTTACCGTTACCCTGATACTCAGGACACCACTGAGAGTTTGGATTGCAGCTCCTAAATGCAGGCACCATTTATGGGGCCCAGGGAGAGCCCTAAGAGGTGGACTCTGGGAGGGCAGGGCAGGACCTGGTACCTGGAAGGGCTCAACAAACTTATCACACGAACGTAGCAGTGAGTTTCTGGACCAGCAGCAGGGCCAGGCTGGCCTCAGGACCAGGCAACCCCACAGGAGGAGCCTGGGGGCACCAATGTGGAGGGACATTGTGGGCGGAGACCAGGGGCTTGTCTGGATGCTGTAGCAAGCTCACTCTTTTTAGGCAATGGTGTGCTTGTTCAAGGTCTCCAGGGCACAGGGCTGCTGGTGGTTCTCACGATGGGGAGGGGGATAAAACCGGCCCAGCAGTCCTTCAGCTTTGCCTCCTCTTTTGGCAAAAAAATTGCTCCCACCTCCCAACACTGAAAAGAGCCCTTGTCACTATTTACTGAGTGTCTCACCAGCCCTCCTAACAGAGGCCCAGAGAGGTCAAGCCAGGCATCTGCAGTCACACAGCCAGGAGCCTGTCTGACTCCAGAGCCTGTGCTCTAACCCTTAGCAGCACTGCCTCTCCCACGGTGTTTCTGTGTGTCTGATGGTACACGTCCATTTGGGGCACCAGCCTCTTCAAGGGAAACGTACATCCTGTTTCCGGTTCTGCCTCAAAGATATGAATTGTCGATAACAGTGCCTCAGGAGCTAATCTCTCATGCGAAGCCCTGACTCCTCTTTCCTTCCTCTCTCCTCTGGCCCTTCGCACAGCCCCCCGCAGCCCCCAGCCTGCACGTGGCCATGGCCTGCCTGCAGCTTTTGCAGCATTTTCACACCTCGTGTCTCGGAGCCTCATTCTCCTCTTCTGTCAAATGGGAGGAAGAGTAAAACTGACCTCATAGTTCTTCTTTAGAGACTGGAGGGGTTGATGTGTGTTCTGTGTGGTGCACGGCACCTGGTGGGAATCTAGGAGGAGGGTCTAGGAGTCAGGGGACATAAGTGTGACCCTTGGGTCTGTCACTGACCAGCTGTGCAGCCGGAGGCAAGTCTCTGCCTCTCTGAGCCTCAGTTTCCTCATCTGTATGATGGGGGTGGCGGCCTTGCTCCCCCCGTCATTTACCTACAGCAGGTGGAGGGGTGAGACTGAGGTTACTGTGGTTCACGGTCATCTTCACTGTTCAGCTCCATTGACCCTCTTCTCACATCAAAAGAGCCCATCTAGAAACCTCATCCCAAGACTCTTCTGTTCCCGAGGGTGCTGGACATCCTCATGGGACCGAGCTGAGGGACCCCTGTGAACATCGAATCCTTCATCTGTGAAATGGGCACAATGACAGTATCTGCCTAACCGCCGTGTGGGGAGAACTTGGTGAGTTAATATGTGTAAATTGCCCAGCGGATCTTACCCGATGGAAAGCCTCCCTTCCACAGGCGTGCAAAGGGAAACAAGCAAGGAGGTTCGTGGCAGCAGGATTTGGGATGGAGAGAAGGGGGGGATCTCCATGTTCCATCTCCCATATAGCCTCAGAGCGCCTGGATTCCTGGGGTTCCACCTTGGGAAGCCCCTCCTACATGCCAGAGTTACTCTGAGTGACCGAGATGGCAGAGTGGCCGGCCCTTGCAGTATTATAACCACTTCCGAGGTGAGGTTGTAAAAGACTGTGGCTTCCATCTCGGGCTCTCTCATTACTCACTCGGGGGCAAGCAGCTGTCACATCATGGGGACACTCAGACAGCCTATGGGGAGAACTGAAGTCTCCAGGCACAGCCAGCAAGAAACGCACGCCTGCAGCAATCACAGGAGTGAGCCTGGAAGCCGATTCTCCAGTCCCTACAGAAGATGGCAGCTTGGCTCCCAGCGACCCGGAACCAGAACCATCCAGCTGAGCCACTCCCGGATTCCTGACCCCCAGGACCTCTGAGATAGTAATGTTTGTTTTTTCTTTTTTTTTTTGGCCACACCGGGATCTTAGTTCCCTGACCAGGGATGAACCCGTGCCCCCTGCAGTGGAAATGCAGAGTCTTAACCACTGGACCGCCAGGGAAGTCCCTAAATGTTTGTTTCTCTAAGGTGCTGAGTTTTGGGGTAGTTTGTTATACAGCAGTAAATAACTTGACACAGGGCCCCATTAGATCTATTTTCATGTACACGTGTTACAGAAGGCTAGACCAATGCTAAAAAGAATGAGGTGGATTCCTGTGTCCAAACATGGAAAGATATCCAAGGTATGCCGCTAAGTGAAAGGAAATCTTACAGAAGAATATGTATCATGTGACGTTTTTTGTATAGAAATATGCCGTCATTGCACAGCCAAAAAATCTGGAGGAATTTATCCAAACTACTAGTAGTGGTGTTCTCTCTCATTGCAAAAGCAGGGAGGGTGCACAGGAGACCTTCACTCATTATTTACGTCATGTTTGAACGTTTTATGATGTAACCATCTTAGTTTGGTAAACTGGTAGAAAAACAATATATTTTTAAAAGATTTGCCTAAAAGGAGCCTGGTAGAAAAACATATTAGAGTAAATTGGCTTCAATAACAAATAACGCTTGAAATCTCAGTGTTGAACAGATTAGGAGTTAATTTCTTAGTCTTGTAAAGTTCAATCAGCAGCAGTGAGGGGTGGGTGGGAAGGACTTTGCTTCACGGAGCTGTCAGGGGATCTGGCTGGCTCACGGGGCTCTATGTTTTCACACGTGGCTTCCCAGGCGGCCCTGGGCACAGACATCCAGCTGGCTCATGGGGAAAGAGAGGGTAGAGGATGAAGTGGGAGAATTTTTCGTGGGTCAGGTCTGGAAATGAGGCTCAGTCACTTCTGCCCACATTCCTTTTAGCCAGAACTCAGTGATCCTCTGGCTGTGGCTCCGAGTGCGTGACCTCAGGACCATCTACCCTTCGGCCGCCCAAGATGACTGTCAACTTTCATCGTGCTGTCCCATCCGAGAACCTCAGCCACAGGAATATCAGGGCAAGGCCCTCCTGCTGCCCCCAGATGCTACCGGCCACCCAGAGGAAGGAAGTGCTGATGTGCTACATTCTAGAACTTTACCTCTCCGCTGAGGGGGGCCCAGCCTGTCCGGTGTGGTCCGGTCCATCAATGAGGAGCACAGCCTTCTGACCTGGTGCCCCCTCCTGCCTCCCCTCCCGGGGGCAGGGCCCATCACCTAGGGTGGGGCTGTTTGAGGATGAACCCGGGGTCATGGAGCCCCAGGAATTGTGTGCAAACTGCCATGTGCATCCGCACGTATCTGCAAGCCGGTAACACCAGGCTCGCCAAGGTCAAGAAGCATGTGGCTGCTGTTCCCTGTTCCCTGCCCGCACACCAGGCCCTGTGCTGAGGGCCCCCCCCGCAGGAATGTGCGAGACCCTCCCCGCAAGTCTCTGAGGAGCCCCAGATGGGCAAACTGAGGCTCAGAGAGGGGACATCACTCACCCAAGGTCACACAGCTCCTAAGGGGTGAGGCTGAGAAGAGAGTGAAAGCAGGTCTGTTGACTCCAAACCCAGTGTTCCTCACCCTTACTCCACTTCATTCATTCATTCATTCATTCATCCCTCTACTGTGTGCCAGGCTCTGTGTTAAGGATAGAGTAGTGAGCAAAACTCCAAACTGACTAAGTCCTTTCCCTCATAGAGCTTATGCTCAGGGGTGGTAGGAGACAGAGAATAGTAATAACAATAAAAATAATAGCAAACATAGAGGTTATCAGAAAGTAGAGTGTTCCTATGAAACCTTTCATAAGCTGAAATGGCATAAAGCAAAGAAGCAATTACTTTAGGACACGTCTTGCTAATGGATGCACAAAATAAACCGAGACAAAACACCGATGCTCACAGACACAGTTCAAATCTTTGGTGGCTTGACGCTGAGGTGCTGAGTGTATTTCTCAGGTAAGGAGCTTGGCGGTGCCACTCTGCTGCATGGGGTGCGCGCTGCCTCTATAGCGGCTTGCTGCAAAACAAACACTGAATGCTATTTTTTATTTTCTCTTTCGTCTTTTTTGTGAAAACGAAAATCCTCTTCGGATTTCTTTCAGTTAGGGAAAGCAAGTACTAATGTAGGTCTTTTGTCAAAGCAAAGTGGCGTAGAGCGAACTTTCAAAAAGCGAGGGATAAGGGACTTCCCTGGTGGCGCAGCGGTTGGGAATCCGCCTGCCAATGCAGGGGACACGGGTTCAAGCCCTGGTCCGGGAGGATCCCACGTGCCGCGGAGCAACTGGGCCTGTGAGCCACAACAACTGAGCCCACGTGCCACAACTACTAAAGCTCATGCGCCTAGAGCCCGTGCTCTGCAACAGGTGAGGCCGCTGCAGTGAGAAGCCCATGCACCGCAACAAAGAGTGGCCCCCGCTCGCCGCAACTAGAGAAAGCCTGCATGCAGGAATAAAGACCCAACACAGCCAAAAATAAATAATAAATAAAATAAATAAATTAAAAAAAAAAAAAAGCGAGGGATACTTATATGCAGGGCACTTGCGATGTGCCAGGCACAGGCCAGGCATTTTACATATTCTTTAAATTCCTCCAGCAATCCTTTTATCATTACTCCAATGAGGCAGCTGAGACCCAGAGAGGCTAGATAATTTGTTCAAGGGCAGAGCTTGGATGTGGTGGAGGCAGGGTTCCAACCAGAGTCCAAGGCTCTTAACCAGCACACTCACGAAAACAAAACAAAAAAACCCACAGAAAACACGCACATAAATAAACAAGATAATTTCAGATAGTGATCAATGTTATGAAGCAAGGAACGTAGGGAGATGTGGTTCAGAGTGCCAGGAGACGCAGGGGACAGGGAGATGGACGATCATGGTCAGTCTCTCCCAGTTGGTGACATTTGAATGGAGGCCATGGGAAGTTGTGGGGAAAGACATACCAGGCAGAGAACACGGATGTGCAAATGTCCTGAGGCAGGCATGGACAGAAGGGAAGCCGGTGATCAGGGGCCTAGGAAACAAGGGGGAAACATAGAAAGTGAGCTCAGAGAGTGGGTAGGGGACACCCCAAGGGCCTTGCAGGCCACAGTAAGGATTTTGGATTCTGCTTGAAGAACAGTGAGATAATATCCGAGGACTGAAGCAGAGGGGTGGTATTTTTCAAACTGTAGTCCCTGCGCATTTTCAAGTTATTAATTTTTATTTCACTAATCCAGTAAAATCGCCAGCCTCCAGACTGGACTAGGGGGGAGGCTGGAGCCTGGTCTGTGGTAGCATTTCTGCTTGTGTCTGAGCCAAGTAGAGCTATGTCAAGGACAAGGAGAAAATAACAGAGAAGAGAGGGGAGCTGTATTAGTTACCTACTGCTATGTAACTTATCACCCCCCCAAAATGCAGCATCTTAAAACAAGAAACATTTACTATCCCAGAGTTTCTGCGGGTCAGGAATCTTTGACTCAAGGTCCCTTACAAAACTGCAATCAGCAGGGGCTGGGGGCCCATCTCAAGGCTCAGTTGGAGGAGGATTTGCTTCCGAGCTCACTCACCTGCTTATGGGCAGCATTCAGTTCCTTGTGTTCTGTTGGCCAGGGCCTCCCTCAGTCCCTTGCCACGTGTGCTTCTCCATAGGGCGGCACAACATGGCAGGTGGTTTCATCAGGGCTAGCAAGTAAGAAAGCAAGAGAGGGCAAGCAAGACGGAAGCCTGTGTCTTTCTTTTCTTTTTTTTAGTATTTATTTATTTATTTATTTAATTTTTGGCTGCATTGGGTCTTAGTTGCGGCACGCGGGATCCTCTGCTGTGGCATGCAGTCTCCTTGTTTTGTTGCATGGGCTCCAGAGCGTGTGGGCTCAGTAGTTGCGGAGCGTGGGCTTAGTTGCCCCATGGCATGTGGGATCTTAGTTCCCTGACCAGGTATTGAAACCACGTTCCCTGCACTGGAAGGTGGATTCTTAACCACTGGACCACCAGGGAAGTCCCCAAGCCTGTGTCTTTCTATAACCTAGTCTCAGAAGTGACATCCCATCACTTTTTTTCTTTTCTTTTTTAAATATTTATTTATTTATTTATTTGGTTGCGCCAGGTCTTAGTTGGGGCACTCGGGATCCTTGTTGCCACGTGTGGGAAATTTAGTTGCGGCGTGTGGGATCTAGTTCCCCGACCAGGGATCGAACCCAGGCCCTTGGCAGTGAACGTGCAGAGTCCTAACCACTGGACCACCAGGGAACTCCCATTTTCTTATTAAACTTAAAAATTTTTGGAATAATGTGAAATTTACAGAAAAAACTGCCAAGATAACACAGAGGGTTTCTGTAAATCCCTCACCCAGTTTCCCCTGATGTTATCATCTTAATTTACCATGGAATGTTTGTCAAGAGAAATCTGCTTTGGCACATTGTTATTAACGAAATTCCAGCCTTTATTCAGATTTCACTCCTGTTCACACTGATGAACAGGATCTGTTCCAGGGTCCAATCCAGGATACCACATTGCATTTTGTCAAGTCTGCTTGAATTCTCCTGGTCTGTTTCCTCTGTCTTTCCTTGCTTTTCATGACCTTGAGTTTTGAGGGGATCTGGCCAAGTATTTTGTAGAATGTCTCTCAATTCGAGTTTGTCTTTGTTTTTCCTTTGATTATGTTGGGGTTATGGATTTGGGAGTAGGAAACCACAGAAGTAGATGCAGTGCCCTCCTCATTACATTATATTAGGGGGGCACATGATCCCCATGTGACATCACCTAGGAGTGAACCTTCATCTCTTGGTTCTCTTGGTTAAACTGGCTTCTGATATGTTTCCCCACTGTAAGGTTACCGTTCTTTCCTCGTACTCTATTCTTTGGAAGTGAGTCACGAAATCCAGCCCATACTCAAGGAGCGGGGAATTAAACTCCACCTGCTGGAGGAGTATGGTAAATTAGTTGGAATTCTTCTGTAAGGATGATTTGTCCCTTCTCTCCCATTTATTCTTTATTCAATCAATTTCTTATA
Organism: Balaenoptera musculus; assembly: GCF_009873245.2. NCBI lineage: Eukaryota > Metazoa > Chordata > Mammalia > Artiodactyla > Balaenopteridae > Balaenoptera > Balaenoptera musculus. The sequence goes on along the minus strand of NC_045790.1, from coordinate 108,622,536 downwards.
TCAGTATGGACTTGTATACTTATTTTATACTTTGAGTTGTAATCCAATACTGTTATTTATTTTGTTGCTCAAATAGTTCCAGCTTTGGGCTTCCCTGGTGGCACAGTGGTTAAGAATCTGCCTGCCAATGCAGGGGACACGGGTTCGAGCCCTGGTCTGGGAAGATCCCACATGCCGTGGAGCAACTAAGCCCGTGAGCCACAACTACTGAGCCTGCACTCTAGAGCCCGCGAACGACAACTACTGAAGCCCGCGTGCCACAACTACTGAAGCCCACAAGCCACAACTACTGAAGCCCGCAAGCCACAACTACTGAAGTCCGCAAGCCACAACTACTGAAGTCCGCGTGCCACAACTACTGAAGCCCGGGCGCCTAGAGCCCATGCTCTGCAACAAGAGAAGCCACTGCAATGAGAAGCCCACGCACCGCAACGAAGAGTAGCCCCCGCTCGCCACAACTAGAGAAAGCCTGCGCCCAGCAACGCAGACCCAACGCAGCCAAAAAAAAAAAAAGAAAAAAGTTGCTGTTATGCCGAGTGAAGGACAAAAAGCTGACAATTTCCCTGTGGTTTGGAAAGGAAAATCTAGCGGGCAGGCCAGGGCCCCCGGGGAACACAGGGGCTGAACACAACACGGTGGAGGGGCAACCTCATTTCCACAAAACATCATCATCTGTCACACTCAGTTTGTCCAGTAGCTTGAATGCTGTTGTTCTTGTAGTTTGGTTTGTGCTTGATTTGTAGCTGTGCGGTGTAGTGGCCAAGAATACAGGACTCAAGACCCTGACTGTGTATGTCCAAAGCCTGGTTCTCCCAGCTGGGTGATTATGGGCAAAAGACTGAGGTCTCTGAGCCTCAGTTTTCTCTTCTGTATAATGGGGACAATAACAATCCCTATCTCGCAGGTGGTGGTAAGAACTCGGTGAGTTAATACATGTCAGGGGCACAGAGCAAGGGCGCAATAAATGTGAGCTAGTACAGTTATCAAGTTCATAGATATTTAGGGAAGAGAATAACTGAAATAATCTGTCACCTCTGGGGCTCTTGAGGCTTTCCCCCTTTAAATGGATGTTTATAATATTTGAGCTGGAGGAAGTTTGGGCTACCATGTGTGTATGGCCCATGTCCAGCCCAGCACTGTTCACGTGTGGTCTGGCATTGTGTTCCCCATCCCCGATTCCCTCCCCTCCCCCAACCCAGACTGAGATTGAGCTCTGCAGGGCAGGGAGGGTCTGTTCACCCCACATCCCCTCTGTCCAGCCTGGTGCCTGGCACAAACTAGCCTCCAGTAAGCAATGGGTGAATAAATGCATGCAAGCAGGCATGAATGAATGGAAAATCCAGCAGTGTGCATGTGACTTCATTACTGAACTTCCTCTCAGGTGATCAGGGAAGGCTTCCAGGAGGAAGTGGGGGGGGGTGGGAGTTGTAGTGAGCGGGGTATTCTAAGCAGAGGAGTCAGTCTGTACAAAGGTTTGGAGACCAGGCAGCATTTTATTCCTTCGGGAAACTGAAAGCAGATTAATCTGGGTGGAGGGAGCGGGTGAGGGCGGGAGGTCATGAGGGAGGAGGGGGCAGGCAGGTGAGCAGGGCCCAGATCACTCACCGTCAGGAGCAGGTAGACTTTCCCCTGAGCAGGAGGGGAGACAGGGCCTGGGATGGGACATCAGAGGCTAGGTGGGGAGCAAAGAAATCCCAGCTGGGCTGGTGCCCCACCCCCAGGGCTGCATATTGCTGTGTTGGCTTTGGGCAGGTTGCTTCCTCTTTCTGGGTCACAGTTCTTCCATCTGTGAAATGGGCACTGGGTTCTTATGAGGGTGGACACCAGACTGGACCACAATGTACACTCCCCTAGCCTGCTGATGGGCTGGAAGAATCTGTCTGCCGGTTGGCAGGACAATCTGGCTTAATGTATAATTACATCCTTACAATGTTCTTAACCTTCAACTCAGCAGTTCCTTTTCTTAGAACTTATCCTGAGATAATAATTTAGGACTTGTGAAAAGATTTGGCTCAGAGGATGTTCATCAGAATGTTGCCTGCGATGGCAGAATAATTGGAAACAGCCTAAATGTCCTGCATTAGGGAAATGAACGTGACGCTATCAAAACTGGTGCTGAAAATTTTCATCTAATGACATGCAAAGGTTTTCATTGTACATTATGAAAAGTTTTTACTGCAAAAATAGTACATCTCACTTTTAAAATATTCAAATCCTGAAGAAAATTATAAAGTAAAAACTGAAAGGTCCCCCTCTACTCACCAATTTCTACTCCTGAAAGTTAACCACTATTAGCAGTTTATTAAATTGTCTTTCAGACTTAGATCAATGTGTACACAAACATATAAACATATATACATACCTGTACATGTTAAACAACATATGTGTAAGATGGTATCTTATTAAGAACATGCAGAGTTTCTTAAAATATTATCTAATTACGTATATGGTGCTAGATTGTTATTGTAATGTCCCCCAAAGCATCTTGCCTCCCAGCATCCATGCCCTAGGGTAGGCCCCTCTCATGTCGAATTTGGATCTGATCATGCGACATCATTATCAGGTCCAAGGGACATTAGCAAGCACGAGGCAAGCAAGGGCTTGATGAGGGCTTGCACTTTGAGGCTTGTCCTTTTGAAATACTCATTCTTGGGATCCAGCCGCCATGCTGCAAGAAAGCTCAGTCTAGACTGCAGAATGATTAGCAGATACGTGGAGAGAGGTCCTGGAAGATGAGAGGCCACCTTGGAAGTTCCAGCCCAGCTAAGCTCCCAGTTGAAGGCATCCACATGAGTGAGCCCTGCTGATGCCTCGTGGGGCTGAAGAACTGCCCTGTTTCGGAGTGGTAACTAAGCAATAGATGATAGAAACATGGATTGCTCTGCAACTTTTAAAAAATCTTAACAATACATATATATATCGTTAACAGCCTCCTAGGTCGGTTCATATAGATCAGCTCATTCTTTTTTGTGACATTTCTTTTTTTTTTTTCTTAATTAATTAATTAATTTTTATTTTTGGCTGTGTTGTGTCTTCGTCGCTGTGCACGGGCTTTCTCTAGTTGTGGAGAGGGGGGCTACTCTTCCTTGTGGTGCGCAGGCTTCTCATTGCGGTGGCTTCCCTTGCTGCAGAGCACGGGCTCTAGGTGCGCGGGCTTCAGTAGTTGTGGCACACGGGCTCAGTAGTTGTGGCTCGCGAGCTCTAGGGCGCAGGCTCAGTAGTTGTGGCGCACGGGCTTGGTTGCTCCGCAGCATGTGGGATCTTCCCGGACCAGGGCTCGAACCCGTGTCCTCTGCTTTGGCAGGCAGATTCTTTATTTATTTATTTATTTATTTATTTATTTATTTATTTATTTATTTATTTATTTATGGCTGTGTTGGGTCTTCGTTTCTGTGCGAGGGCTTTCTCCAGTTGCGGCAAGCGGGGTCCACTCTTCATCGCGGTGCGCGGGCCTCTCACTATCGCGGCCTCTCTTGTTGCGGAGCACAGGCTCCAGATGCGCAGGCTCAGTAGTTGTGGCTCACGGGCTTAGTCGCTCCGCGGCATGTGGGATCTTCCCAGACCAGGGCTCGAACCCGTGTCCCCTGCATTGGCAGGCAGATTCTCAACCACTGCGCCACCAGGGAAGTCCCTAGAGTGTCTTTAGGATAAATTCCCAGAAGCAGAATTGCTAGGTCAAAGGGTATGCAGTTGAAAAGTTTTCACAGATATGGTTAAACTGCCCTCCAGGATGGTTGTACCAGTTTGTGTTCCTACTCACAGTGGGTAAGCGGGCCAGGCCCCCAACCCTTATCCAAGCTTGAAAAGCCACGTAAACAGCATCATTAGGCAGCACGAGTGTGTGAAAGTGTTACAGAAGTGGCGGGGGGAGGGCGGTGAGGTGCCGGACCGTGGGGAAGATTCTGTTGCAGCTGCAGGGAGCAGGGTCTGGGGCCCCAGCCCAACCCCACCTCAGTTCCTTCCTCTTCTGCTGGGGCAGCTGTGCTCAGCACATCCTCTTTCAGTGCAGCCCTTGAAGGCGCTTCCCCAGCAGACGGGCTTCACGGGTAGGCTCAAGTTCCTCCAGCCTTGACCCCTGCTCACAGTGATCCTCTGGCTCAGAAGGGCCCCAGCCCCAGTCCCCACCTCGTGCAAAGAGAGGAGCTTTCCAGGTTTGCCTGTGACTTTGGACAAACCTCTGATCTTTTCGGAGCCCATAACTGCTTTTGAAAAAATGTGGGGACTTCCCTGGTGGTCCAGTGGTTAAGACTCTGCACTCCCAGTGCAGGGGGCCAGGGTTCAATCCTGGTCAGGGAACTAGATCTCACATGCCACAACTAAGAGTCCTCATGCCACAACTAAAGATCCTGCATGCTGCAACTGAAGATCCCTCGTGCCTCAACTAAGACCTGGCGAAGCCAAATATATAAATAAATAAATATTTTTAAAAAAAGAAAGAAAAAATGTGGATGATAACAATACCAATCTTTGGGTGCTGTTCTTTATTCCTTCAGTAAACATCTCTCTCTCTCTCTCTCTCTCTCTCTCTTCCTTCTGAAAACATCCTAAAGAAGCATCCTGGTCTCTTGGTCCCCATGGTCTAATGGGAGGCAGAGCCAGACCAGGTAACTGCATAGGTATCTATTTTTATGTACTTGTATGTGGGGAATATGTCATCTGAAATCAAGTGCAAGTACGCAGGAACCTGATTTAGCTAGAGGGTGGGCAACGAGACAGCCATTGAGTTGAGACCATAGGATGAAGCTGCTAAAAGAGTGGAGAGCAGGGTAACTGCATTGCTGGTGGGTGGAACGCCTTGTGCAAAGGCCCCGAGGTGGGAGGGGCATGTCACATTCATTTCTGGGACTGAAAGAACCCGAGTGCAGAGAGTGAAGGGGAGAGAGGACTCAGATAAGACCTGAGGGGTTCACAGGATCACACTCTCCTTATGGACCAGTGTTGACCTTTAAACTAAGAACACTAGGGAGCCATTGACTGATGGTGAGAAGATTAAACGAGATAACATCTTGTAAATTTCTTAACCCATGGTTAGGGCACAATAAATGTTGTTATTATTATTACTAGTTTTAACTTTCTCCACCCTCTGGGGTATCAGGCCAGAAAATTCTCTTTGATCCCCAAAGGCCCTGACTAGTCTGGGTCAGCTGTGTCCCTTGACTGGGAAGGACCCCAGAAATAGCCCTAATGTTTTCAGAAATTGGAGTCCAAATCCAGAAAGCATCAGTAACTGGCCCCCAAGGCCACCCAGGGAGGCAACGCTGGGAACTCAGTTCTCGACTCCAGGCCCAGTGCTCTTGCCAAAAGCAAGTTCTCATCATCTCCCTGCCCTGCTTGAAACCTTCAAGGGCTCCCCACTGCCTCCAGAATGCCCACAGCCTGGCACTCAAGGCCCCCTGCTTGGGGTTATCTCACCCTGGCATGAACCTGCACTAAAGTGAAGGGCACTGTCCAGTGTTGCCCAGAGGACGCCCGAGAGCCTGCTGCCCCACATTCACTGGTGCTATCCCTCCGCCAGGAATTCGGGGAGTGCGGGTGCTCCAGTCTCTTCCCCAGTCATTCCTGCAGCCCATGGGGGCCCACCTGTCCTATATCAGTTTCCTACTGCTGCTGTAACAAATTACCACTTAGTAGCTTAAAATAACACAAATTTATTACCTTACAGTTATAGAGGTTAGAAGTCCAAAATGGGTCTCACTGGGCTAAAATCAAGGTGTCAGCAAGGCTGAATGCCTTCTGGAGGCTCTAGGAGAGAGTTCCAGCTTCTAGAAGTTTCCTGCATTCCTTGGCTCATGGTCCCTTCCTCCATCTTCAAAGTCAGCTGTGTAGGGCTGAGTCCTTCTCATGCTGCCATCTCTCTTTTTTTTCCTTCAGTCTCTCTCTTTCTCACTGAAGGATCCTTGTAATTACATTGGATGTAATCACACTCAGATAATCCAGGATAATCTCCCTATTTTAAGGTCAGCTGATTAGCAACTTCAATTCCATTTGCAACCTTAATTCCACTTTGCCAGGTAACCTAATGTAGTCACACTAATCATAGGATTGGAATGTGGACATTGTAGAAATTCCCCGGCAGTCCTGTGGTTAGGACTCGGCGGTTTCACTGCTGGGGCCCGGGGTTCGATTCCTGGTCAGGGAACTAAAATCCCGCAAGCCCCGAGGTGCGGCCAAAGTAGTTGCCCCCAGGTAGGAACCCAGGAGGGAGTGGGTGCTCCCTACATTTCTAGAGAGGAAACAAAGGCTCTTAACAGCACACCTTTGTGGAATGTGTTTGAGTTTGTAACTGAGCTTTCACATACTTGGGGGTAAGTCGTGTTTGTTTTGCTCCACATCCGAGAAAACTGTGGTTAGGAAGGTCAAGTGGCTGACCCAAGGTCACAGGTAAGAAATGAATATTGCAGGGCTCACCCCCAGGCCTGACCCCAGCTCCTCCCTTCTTCCCCAACCCTCCCTGAATGGTCTCACCCTCCCCAGACCATCTTCGTGATTTTCCAAGGCTGCTCCAAGGGAGTCCTGTGGCCAATTCACCCTTATTTCTGGCTGTTGGCCAAAAGTCAAGGGGTCATACTTGAAAGACTTCCTCAAACCCTGCAAGTCATGGCTCTGGAGGTTTCCGCCTGAACTGGAAGCAGGACTGTTTCCTACACACTGCCAACGGGGCTGTAATGGGTGCAGGTTTCCAGGGGAGCTTTTTGTCAATGTGTTTCAAAAGCCTTAAAAATGTACATCCCTTTTACCCATGATGTCACATGAAGGAAATGAACAAATGTAGAAGGAAATGAACATCTAGGTTGTGCATCACAGCATTAGGGAGAATAGCGAAAAATCAAAGCCAACCTAGATGTCCATCAACAGTGTCTCGATGAAATAAAAGGATGGATCCAATATTGCGGTCCCACATGGTGATTAAAAATGACAATGTACTGGGACTTCCCTGGTGGCGCAGTGGTTAAGAATCTGCCTGCCAATGCAGGGGACACGGGCTCGAGCCCTGGTTCGCGAAGATCCCACATGCCGCGGAGCAACTAAGCCCGTGCTACTGAGCCTGCGCTCTAGAGCCTGCAAGCTCGTGCACCACAACGAGGACCCAATGCAGCCAAAAATAAATAAATAAAATAAATAAATAAAAATGACAATGTAAGACCCACCAAGGTCATGTGACTTTTCTGTACTGTTAAACTTCATTGTAATAAAATGAGAGGAAAAAAAATTACAATAAAGGTGTACAAAGATGGCCTTGAATAAGCACATGAAAATATGCTCTGCTCCATAGTCACCAGGGAAACACAAATTAAAGCCATGACAAGATATTACTACACACCTATTAGAATAGCTAAAATTAAAAAGATTCACCATATCAAATATTGGCAAAGATGTAGAGTCACGGGAAATCACATATACTGTTGTTGGGGGTGTAAAATGGTATAACCATTTTAGAAAACACCCTGGTAGTTTCTTTTTTAAAAAAATTTATTTATTTATTTATTTATTTTTGGCTGCGTTGGTGTTCGTTGCTGCACGTGGGCTTTCTCTAGTTGTGGTGTACAGGCTTCTCATTGCGGTGGCTTCTCCTGCTGCAGAGCACAGGCTCTAAGGCTCTAGGGCGCCCGGGCTTCAGTAGTTGTGGCACATGGGCTCAGTAGCTGTGGCACATGGGCTTAGTTGCTCCATGGCATGTGGGATCTTCCTGGACCAGGGTTCGAACCCGTGTCCCCTGCATTCGCAGGTGGGTTCTTAACCACTGCACCACCAGGGAAGTTCCACCCTGCTAGTTTCTTAAAAAGTTAAACATACACTTATCACATGATTCAGCCATTCCATTCTAAGGTATTTACCCAAGATAAATAATAGTGTAGGTCCATACAAAAACTCATATATAAATGTTTACAACAGCTTTATTTGTAATAGGTCCAAACTGGAAACAACTCAAATGTCCATCAACAGATGAATGGATAAGCAAACTGTGGTGTAGCCACACAATGGAATATTACTTAGCAATAAAAAGAAATGAACTATCAATCCATTCAACATGGATGCATCTGAAGATAATTATGCTAATTATTTAGAAGTCAGATAAAAAAGAGTACATACTGTATGAGTCCATTTATATAAAATACTACAAAATGCAAACTAATCTGCAATGACAAAAAGAAGGATCAGTGGTTGCTGGAGTGTGTGTTGAGGGGGGAGTCTGGGAAGTGGCCGGAGGAATTACAAAGTGGCACAAGGAAAGTTTTTTGTGGGGGAGTATACGTTCATCACCTTGAATGTGGTGATGGACTCATATACATATGTTGAAATTTATATTATACACTTTAAATATGTGTAGTTTATTGCATGTCAATTACTCAGTAAAGCATTTTTTTAGAAAAGATGCCCTCCTTCCGGGTTTAAATAAGCACTAGGGACGTAATGTACAACATGATAAATATAATTAATACTGCTGTATGGTATATATGAAAGTTAAGAGAGCAAATCCTGAGTTCTCATCACAAGGAAAAAAGTTTTCTATTTCTTTAATTTTGTAACTCTAGGGATGCTGGATGTTCACTAAGCTTATTGTGATAATCATTTCTTTAAAAAAAAAATGTATATTTTATTTTATTTTTTTGGCCGCGCCCCGTAGCTTGGCTGGGGAGGATCCTAGTTCCCAGACCAGGGATCAGTTCGGAGTCCTAACCACTAGACCACCAGGGAATTCCCCAATCATTCCACGATGTATGTAATTCAAATCACTATGCTTTACACCTTAAGCTTATACAATGCTGTATGTCAATTATATAATAAAACTGGAAGAAAAAAAAAGTGCTCTCTTGATACATTGATGAATTTTAAAAAAGGGGGCGGGCAGGTTCCAACGATATACACAGTCTGATTTTCTTTCTGGGAAAAAAAAAGGCGTTTGCGTGTTGTGTATATTTCCTGGGTGATGGGATCAGAAGTGAAGTAGACTTTTTTCTTTAAACTTTTCTGCATTTACGTAACGGTTTTTAACAACCACACGTTTGCATTTATATTTTATAATAAATAAAACAACTTCCATTTTGCAAGAGGAAAACCGACTAAGCAGGGTCTAGCCCCGCCCACCCCGGGAGGCTCCTCCCCCTGCCCCGTCCGGTCCGGCTAGAGGCTGGGAGTTGACCGAGACTCAAGAGCTGCCTGCGAGCCGGTCCCCGCGCGCAGCGGTCCCCAAGGCAGTGACGAGAGCAGCCCTGCAGCTGCTTCCCGGAAAGCCCAAGGGTCAGCCTGGGCTAGACCAGTAAATCACCCCAGGAAGGGGCCCGAGCATTTCCTCTGCAGAGGGAGGGCAGTCAGGCGGGGAAATGCGTGCAGGGTTTGGATGAGTAAGGGGCCCCCACACATGCTTGGGTGAGGGATTAAGCTGGTGGGCATTTAGAAAGAAGAGGCGGTGCAGCCCAGCTCCCAAGGAACCAAAACAGGCACCTGGAAAACCAGCAGGACCTTCCTGAGTTCTTGGTGCCAAGGGCTCCCCCGCCTTCACTCTCTGCTTCCCTGGGCCTGTGGCTGGTAGGTAGTTCACCGGCCACCGAAGAGTAGTTCTGAGCCAATTTCCCAAGACAGAACCTCATTGGCCCATCTTGGGTCACGTGGCACACAATCTTGATCCAGCCAATGGGGAAGGGTCAAGTATACTAAGATGCCTTCCAAGGGGTTCTCCGGGAAGGGGCAGGCGCCGGCTGGATCGCTCCCCAAAGGCTGTCCACTACGCTCCACGAGCACACACGAACACAGAAAAATCTGACTGGGTGGCTTAGCCTCCAGACAGCATGGTGCCTCCCCATGTGGCAGCTGTTCTGAGGCGCCCAAGTATTAGAAGGACAGCCTGGTCCAAGCCCCCTCCCATGGAGCGGATCCCCACCCAGGTCTGTGCACATCCCTGGTGACAGCTGCTAAGTCACCTCCCCCAGGGCAGCAATGGCAGAAGTCCTCTGAGGAATCTGAACAAGGCTATGCGGAGAAAGGTCAGCTATGTCAGTAGGAGCAGGGGTGAAAAGATACGCACGGGGTGGACAGAGGAGTCAAGATAATGGTGATGGCTCTTGACCATCACCAGAGCTGCAGGGTCATCGCGGCAACACTGATGCAGCAACCACCACAACAAGGCACAGCAAGTCATACTTCCGACAGGCTAAGCAGTTTCCACGCAGGAGGACCGCGAGTAGGAAGCCACCAGTGCCCGCTACACACAGACGCTCAGAGCCCCTTGTCTAACTACTAGCGTTTAATGCTAACATTCGCACTGATCCAGCACCTTCAACAGGCCAGGCACTCATTCTAAGCACCTCATATATTACATCCTCTCATGCAGCCCTCCTAACAACTCCAAGAGGTAGGTACTATTACCCCCATTTTATTTATTTATTTATTTATTTGGCTGCGCCATGCGGCATGTGGGATCTTAGTTCCCCAACCAAGGATTGAACCCGTGCCCCCTGCAGTGGAAGCGCAGACTCTTAACCACTGGACCGCCAGGGAAGTCCCCTATTACCCCCATTTTACAGATGGGAAAACTAGGTACAAAGAGATTCAGTAAATTGCCCTGGTTCACGGGGGTGGGATTCAAACCTGGGCAGCCTGGCTTTGATGTCATGCTCGTAACCACTGCCCCTTCAGGCGCTGGCATGTGTCTGACACTGTTCCAGGCACTGGGATACAGACATCCTCCTTGTGGGCCTGGGGAAAATGATGCAAATAGCAATGACCCACATCAGGAGCTGTCGCTGTTGTTTTAAGAGCTGCAACTTGGTACTCTAAGAGAATCTAGGAACGGACCATCCTTGCTTGGAGGGGTCAGGGAGGGCTTCCCTGCAGAACTGATGCTGAGGTCTACAGAGTGACAAGGAGTGAGGGAGGCAAAGCGGAGAGGGCAGAGTCTACGGTAGGAAGAGGTCCAGGTGAGAGGGAACCACATGTACAGCATGCCCGAGATTAGGTAAGTGCTTTGCTGAGGGTCACCCCAGGCACAGGTGAGAAGGCATGATAAGGACCCTGCCCTGGCCTCCAGGTGACTGGCCCTGCCTCTCTGTGACCCTGCCTCACCTCCCCACTGGCAGTCACCATCAAATGCCCGCAGCTGTCTGAGGTGGCAGCAGGACAAACCCGTGGATGTATTCAATCGCTGTTTGCTACCAAGTGGCCCGGAAGGACGCTAATCACTTTAGTGCCCAGTTTGCGGGAGTCATGATGATTCAGGGAAAAAGCTACTTGCTGGATTCTGGAAGGGTATTCAGCCGATCCGGCTACCCAAGCGTAGAGATGCTAATCAGAGGCCAGGCCGGCCACTGGTCACCTCGAGAGTGGGGCCCCAGTGGTCTGTGGAGCAGCCCTGGCGTCTTTCCAAGGGCTTATTGTGGTCACTGCTGGCTTTTCTAAATGAGTTCAAGAGCAAACGCTGGGGTTTTCGAGAAGTGCTTCAGCCTCAGCATCTGATGACATTCTCGACAAGAATGGTCAATTTCTGGACCCCAACGACAACAGAGGGGCTGTCAACATGGGAGGCTGGGTCACTCTTGAGGGTCAGGCACCACTCAACAGGGCAAGACAATGGCTTGGGCTCATACTAACCAACTGGGCAGAGGTGGCAGCAATTATGTGAGGGCAGGGAGCTCACCGTCTCCTGCTCTTCAGGCAAAGCTGGTTTTGCCTTCTTGGAGGGAATGTTTAAAATGCTCTTGACTGTTGGCCCAGAGATTTCACATCTGGAAATTACCCCTCCTGGGATCCTCCATCAGCACACAAGGGGCATTTACAAGGGTGCACACTGCAGTGGCTTGAAGTAGTTAAAAAATGCAAGCACTGCAAACATATCCTGATGGAACTGGCTAAATCTAGTGTGGATGTCCTCACCATGGACAACTGCAGTCCCCAAAGAGAATGTTCCAGCAAGGGGAAACCTCTAAGAGTCACTTTTAAGTAAAACAAAACAAAACAACCTAAAAGTGACAAAACAATGTGTATTGTATTATTCCATTTTTCTTTCTTTTCTTTTCTTTTTTTGAAGATGCCAGTATTACAAGCTTTAAAAAAGCTACCTGAAGCATCTTAATGGAGGTCATCTTTGGGAGGGGGCATCACAGGGGATTGTCACTTTTTAAACTTTCACTTTCTAGAGCATGAAATTGTGCTGCTTGAATTTTTTTTTAACATCTTTATTGGAGTATAATTGCTTTACAATGATGTGTTAGTTTCTGCTTTATAACAAAGTGAATCAGCTATACATAAACATATATCCCCATATCTCCTCCCTCTTGTGTCTCCCTCCCACCCTCCCTATCCCACCCCTCTAGGTGTTCACAAAGCATCGAGCTGATCTCCCCGTGTTATGCGGCTGCTTCCCACTAGTTATCTATTTTGTGCTGCTTGAATTTTTCAAAGATGAGCATATGTTACTTTTGCTTTGAGATCTTTTTTTTTTTTTGGCCACGCTGTGTGGCTTATGGGATCCTAGTTCCCGACCAGGGATCGAACCTGGGCCCCTGCAGTGAAAGCACTGAATCTTAACCACTGGGCCGCCAGGGAACTCCCTGAGATCTTTCTTTTTTAATGTAAGCATTGACCACTGTAACCTTCCCTCTTATTACTGCTTTCGTTGTATCCCGTAAGTTTCGGTATGTTGTGTTTTTGTTTTCATTTGTTCTCAAGATATTTTCTCATTTCCCTTGAGATTTCTTCTTCGACCCATTGAGTGCTTAAGAGTGTGCTGTTTAATTTCCACATATTTGTGAATTTTCCAATTTTCCTCCTGCCACTGATTTCTAGTTTCAATCTGCTTCAGAGCGTGTGCTACATTTGAGATCAGCAGAGCAGTGACTAAAAAGAGAAAGAGAAAGTCTGGATAGCACAGTGGTGAAGAGCTCAGGCCCGGGATCCAGACTGCCTGGATTTGAAGTCAGCTCCATCATCAATTATCCGTATGACCTTGGGCATGACATCACCTGTCTGTGCCTCAGTTTATTCATCTGTGAAATGGGACATACCTAATGGGACTGTTGTGAGGATTGAAAGAGTTCATCTGCTAAAAACCTTAGATCAGTGCCTGGAGCACATACTAAGGTTCAGGGAAGTGTCAGCTGTGATGATTGGGGGAGGACGGGACAGTGGCAACAGCACAGTCTAGAGGATGTTTCCGCTGAGCCTTGTATGGTGGCCACAAGCATGTACAATGGAGCTCCCCGCCCTCCAGGAGCAAAAGGGCTCCTGAGCCCCAGTGTGATGCTTACCCTGTGGAAGGATTAGTGTCAGTCGTGTTCTGTGTTCATTTGTTCCTTCCTTCTTTCTTCCACTCACTCACCGGCCCCCTGTTATGTGCTTGGCCTGGGAGGGGGAATGGACATGAACTCTTCTGTGAAATGGGGATAACGATTGTCTTAGTCTGTTCTGGCTGCTATAACAAAAACACCACAGACTGGGTGGTTTACAAACAACAGAAATTTATTTCTCACAGTTCTGAAGTCAGGGAAGTCCAGGATCAAGGTACTGGCAGATTCGGTGACTGGTGAGAGCCTGTCTTCTTGCTGTGTCCTCACATAGCAGAAGGGGCAGGGGAGCTCTCTGGGATCTCTTTTATAAGGGCACTAATCCTATTCATGGGGACTCCACCTCATGACCCAAACACCTCCAAAAGGCCCCACTGTCAAATACAATCACGCTGGGGGTTAGAGTTTCAACATATGACTTTGAGGGGGTGGAAACAAACATTTGGTCTATAGCAGTGATGGAACCCCCTGCAGGCTGTTGGCTTTTGAGGAGAACTTAGGAGCACAGGGCTTAGCCTGGGGCATGGGCCCCCAGGGCGAGGTCAATACACAGAAGCTGTTGCTTAGACAAAGAGAAGTGACAGCATCAGAGCATCAGGGCCTCCTTGAAAGCCAACCCCCTTGCAGGAGAATGGTCAACACTGCCCTGCCTTGGGGCCACATCACTGTATCGCTGTGCTGATTTCAACCCTCCCCGCCAACAAAACCTCACTGAGATCACCACTCTTACCCAATTGTTCACACTTGTACCCCCAGTGCTCACATCAGTGCGTGGCACAGAATGGGCACTCAGTTTTTGATCCAGTCGAACAGGCACTATTCTAAGCACTTTACAAAAATCATTACTCATAACATCCCTGGGAAATAGGTACTATATTTCCATTTTAGAGATCAGGAAACAGAGGCATAAAGAGGTTACATAACTTGTCCAAGGTTTCACAGCCAAGTAGTGGCAGAGTTGGAAATTTGAACCCTGGGAGGTATTTGTTGAAGGAAGGAAGGAAGGAAAGGGTGAGGGGCAGGGTCTGGGGTCTGTAGTTCTGAAACGCAGAATCAGAGAACAGGGGCCTTAGCAAGCATCAATCTCCACTCCACTCCCCTGCTGTTCTACAGGTGGGCAGTGGGGACTAAGGTCTGGGAGGGTGGGGCCCTAAAGCCAAGCAGGAGAGTAAAATTCAGGATTCCCAGTTCCCAGTCGGGAGTTTGGGATGCGTTAGAAAATCCCAAGTGTTGAATTCCTCACTGTCACTGGAAAGAGTTTCATAGTGAGTTGAGTGGAAGGGACAGGTTACAAGACACGGTGTGATGTTAATAGCTAACATTTGACGAGTGCTTCCCCTGTGCCAGGTAATTTACAACGCCCTTTATGTACATTTTACTACCTTGTAGAATCCTCAAAAGAATTTCATGAGGTAAGTATGGTCACTAAACCCATTTTACAGCTGTGAAAATTGAGGCTCAGTGTCTCCAAGCGACTGGCTCCAGGTCATGGAGCTAATGAGTGAAGGAGTCTGGGACTCATACCCTGGCCCCTGCTGCAGCCCCTGTCCCCCACTGATCCCCCAGTGCCTCACCACTAAATGGCACCACTGATGATTTTCACATTTAAAAATAATAGCTGTTATTATATATAGAATGGATAAACAACAAGGTCCCACTGTATAGCACAGGGAACTATATTCAATATCCTATGAGAAACCACAATGGAAAAGAATATATGAAAAAAGAATGTGTATATATATATATATATATATATATATGACTGAATCCCTTTGCTGTACAACAGAAATTAACACAACATTGTAAATCAACTATACTTCAATTTAAAAAAAAAGCTGTTGCTGACAGTAACACCAGGCACTGTGACTAAGAAATCATAAAATAAGCAGAGCTCAGCAAGGGCTAAAGGGCTGTGTGAATGCCTAAGAGGTAGGGAGGTGACCTGGGAACACTTCCTCTCAGTAAACACAGCCCTGATCACTGGGTGAAAGGTGTTGGACTCCTGACCAGTTAGGTAAGTTCAGGGTCCACCTGCCGACTCCTGGTCTGCTGGGTGGGGGTCTGAAAAGGTTCAGAAGACCAAGTCTAGCTCTGGAGGTCCCCTCTGAGGTCGCCTAGCACACGGGCAGGCTGCCTGAGAAAGGCCTCAGGCCAAATCCCTCCCTCTACCCTGGTCGAGGCCAACAGGGACACAGTGACACTTCCCAGAAATGGGACTTCTGCCTGCCCTTTCAGGAAACCCTCAGAGGCCCCCTCCATGGCTTTCATTTGACTTTGCACAGAAGGAATTCAACTGGACTCTATTTCCAGAGTGGCTCTGTGCCATACACTTTCCCCTCATAACTTGTATAACTGTGCAAAGGTGTCATTATCTCCATTTTATGGGTGAGGACACTGAAAGAGGTTAATAACTTGCTTGAAGCGATAGGGCTGGGATTTTTTTTTTTTTTTCTTTTCGTTTTTTTAGGGCCGGGATTTGAACCCAGGTTGCTTTAAACAAAAGGAAGGTCCCGAGAACTGTGTGTTCATGATGTACCTTGAGATACAGGTGGCAGGCAGAGAAGGGAAAGTTAAAGAGGCTAAATTCCCTTTTTTTTTTTGGCCACGCTGCTTGTGGGATCCTAATTCCCCGACCAGGGATTGAACTCGGGCCCCTGGCAGTGAGAGC
Organism: Balaenoptera musculus; assembly: GCF_009873245.2. Lineage (NCBI taxonomy): Eukaryota > Metazoa > Chordata > Mammalia > Artiodactyla > Balaenopteridae > Balaenoptera > Balaenoptera musculus. The sequence continues at coordinate 108,606,591 of NC_045790.1, read as the reverse complement.
ACCAAGTCCTAACCACTAGGCTGCCAGGGGATTCCCAAAATTCCTGAATCTTACAGGCCATGTAGGGAGCTGGCCTGGAATAATCACATCATCCTCTCTCTAAAACCTTCCATGGCTCCCCTTTACCTTTAGCATAAAGCACAACCTCATTAACATGGCCTGCAAGGCCCTCCTGTAGGATGGGGCCTGCCTACCTTTCTAGGCCTGCCCTCACCCCTCACAGATCCTGGGCTCCTACATTCTCTCAGCTTAGTCTTTCCTCTCCACCAACTCCCCTCTCTCCTGGCTGACTTCTATCCATTGCTCAGGCTCAGGCTTACGTGCTACTTCCTCAGGAGAGTCTGCCCTGACCACACACACCAGGCCAGGCCTCTTCTGTGTCCTCACTTCTCCCTGAGCTCCTCCTGACCTCAGGTGTATCACAGCTCTCATCACTTGGGCCACATCTACATGCCTGCCACTACAGCCCCAGTCCCAGAGCAGATGGCGTGATAAACATCTGTGAATGAAAAATGAATGAATGAAGTGCTTGGCAGACCTTGGAAGGCTGCGGTAGGCAACAGACAGAGGGGGAGGGTGGTGAGGTGGCTGGGCTGACCTGCAGGTTGTATTAATGACAATACTGCAAGGGTAGGGCCAGCGCTCAGAGGTGGGAACACAGGCTGAAGTTTGGACTTTGGCCCATCAGCGATCTGGAATCCTGGGCTGAAGGCATGCTGGAGCCGAAGCCCTGGTTTAAGAAAATAAGTCTGGCCTTGAAGCTGTAGGGGAAAACGAGCAGCTCTGGGGAAAGCCACCCATGGGCCTCTGGACACAATGAAAATGGTGTAAACACACTCTCATGTTTCAACCTGGGAATCTGGCCTGATTTTACACAGTGTTGGGTCAGGCATTGGGCCTTGGCCTTCACACACTCACTAATCAAATCTGGCCAACAACCCCAGGAGATAGGGACTGCTCTGGCCCCACTGGACAGATGGGAAAACTGAGGCTCAGAGAGGTTGAATGACCTTCCCCAAGTCACACAGGGACTCTCCATTGCTGCCTTAATTAAACTGTATCACAGCATACTCAGAGGTGGGGGATCTAGACCATCCAGACTTGCACTGTGTAATACGGTAGTCATTAGCCAACTGTGGCTATCTAAGTTTTTAATTTAAATTCAATGGAGTTTAAAATTCAGTTTCTCAGTCACACTAGTCACATTTTTAAGTGCTCAATAGCCACATGTGGCTAGTGCTTACCATATTGAACAGTGCAGAGATGGAACATTTCCATCATTGCAGAAAGTTCTATTAATAGTGCTTGTCTAGACCATGGAGGTGGACAGTTCTACAGAGACCACTCAAATCAATGCTCTTATTTAGCAGATAGTGAAAGAGAGGTCAGGGACTGGTTCAAAGTCACACAGTGAATCAATGACAGACGTAGAACTCAAAACCCGGGTTCCTGACTCCCAATCCAGTGCTCTCTCCACTGAAGTAGGTGGATTCCTATCTCTTAGCTGGGGTTTGGTAAGAGCTGCTGTGAGGCAAATAGACACCATAAACAAAGTCCAGTGACCACTGATTAAGTGGAAGTAATACTTTAACATTTATAACAGAGGTTGATATCCAAATATGTAATAAGCTACTACAAATAAATAACAAAAAGATGACAACTCAAATATTTCAAAATGGACAAAGGATATGGCCAGGCAATATACAGAAATTCAAACTGCCAAAAAAAGATGAAAAGATGCTAGTGCAAGAAATGCAAGCATGGTAGTAGAGGGTGTTTTGTTTTGTTTTGTTTTGTTTTGAAACAGATTGGTAAAGATGGAGATGGGAACGGGCACTGTCTTATACTGCTGGTGGGAGTATAAATGGGTCCAACTTTTTGGAAGGCAGTTTGGCAGCACCTCTCAACAGTAAATATGTAAATACCCTTTGACTCAGTAATCCTTGGGCTGGAACCCGGGCTGCCTGACTCCAGATCTCATGTTCTGAACCATGACTGCTCTCCACGAGTGATGGTCAGGCTTGGGTTGGAAAGGGCAGAGTTGGCTGATCAATGGGGAGACTTGTGGACTTGGCCGTGGGAGGTTTAAGCAGGACAGATCACCGTGGGTGAGTTCTTTGGAGCCTTTATCTTCATGTGTGACTGGCTCAGATATTAGCAAGGAGCCTAGCACAAATCGATACGCCCTTGGTCAGCTGCTGGGGTGGCTCAGCTGCCATTCCAGTTCTGCAAATAATTGGAGCCGAGTCACCATTGAATCAGCACTGACTGCCTGTGGCAAGCAGCGCTGGGAAAATGGCTTGACGTGGCACTCTGCGCTGGCTGTCAGGTGACTGAGAGAGCAGGCCAGCTGGGTAGCTGCCTGCCCTCAGGGTGATTTGGGCAAGTGGCATTTTCCATCCCAACCTCGATTTCCCCTTTCTTTCTTCCTTTCATTTTCTCTTCCTTTCTTCCCTTTTTTCCTCCCACCCTCCCACCTCCCTTCCAATGAATGCCAAGTACACACCAGTTACTGTGACAGAAAACAGAAGGCCAAGCCCTCATTTCTCCGCACACAGATGGTTGGTAACTTGGGGGCACAGAGCAGGGAGTGAGCACTGTGCCTGATGTGGGGGAATGGGGTGGGAGAGGATGCTTGAGCTGAAGCCTGACACTTAGTAGGTGTCACCAGGTGGGCAAGAGGACAAGGCCAGGACCTTTGAGCAGGGCGGCAGGGGTCCGAGCAGGGCAGGCAGGGAGAGGCTGAGCAGTTGATTCCAAAGGGGACTGAATGCCTGGCTAAGAACTTTTTTTTTTTTTTTCTCTAAGAACCTTTGACTTGCTCTCGCCTTCTGAGATGGCCCAACTCTGTCTGTGAAGTGTGTTTCTCCCAAGGCCGTTCTCACCTTTTGAGATGGACCGCATTCTGTCTATGGAATGTGTACCTCTCTAAAGAAATCCACTTCTTACCTAAAAAAAAAAAAAAAAAGAAAGAAAAAAGAAAAGAAACTTTTACTTTTACTTTATCCAGAGGGTGTTGGACAAGCATGGAAGGCCTTTTGTTAATAATATCCTTATAATTATATATTATTAAATCATAAAATAAATCTATCATATTACAAAAACCAAACAATATCCCAGAATATTCATTAAAATAATAAACATTTCCCCCCAAACCCTCTCCTTAGTTGAAAGCCTCTGGTAACAATTTAGTGTATCCTTCAAGATTCTCTTCTATGCACACATAAATAGATCTATTTTTCTTGACAAAAATAAGCTCATCCTTTATATACTGTCTGTGATTGCTTTGCCACGATAGGGTGGACATCTCCCGCCTTGCCACACACATCTCCAGCATCCTTCTCAACAGCTGGACAGCATCTCACTGATGATGCTTCCCTTCATTCCACAAATATGTATTTATTTAACCCTATTGGGTACTGGGTATTGTCCCAGGTGCTGAGGATGGAGCAAGGCACAAAACACAGTCCTTCCCCTCAAAGACCCCCTCTTCCTACTGTCAGACATCAGGCTGCTGCCAATATTTTAGTATAATATATAATGGTGCAGGGCCATCTTGCACATGTAACTTTGTACGCATGTGTGAGTATTGCTATTGGGTAACTTACTTTAAATGGACTTGTGCATATTGAATTTTGATAGTTATTGGCAGCACCAAGGAGTTTTAAAATAGGAGGTGACAAGGTTAAATCTACAGTCATCCATCCATCCACCCATCCATCCATCCACACATCCATCCATTCATATATACATCCATACATATGTATGGATATATGCATATGCATGATATATATGCATCCATCCATTGGACAACCATTTATTGACTGTCTATCATGTGACAGGCCATGAACTGGATGTGGGGACACCATGGGTGAGGTGTCTGATCCTGTGAAGCTCATGCTGTAACGAGAGAGAAGAAGATAGCATCACAAGAGTTTGTCTAGGGCCAGATAAAGGTAAGGATTCTCTAAGGGTACCCCCACTTTCTCCAGCTGTGATTCTGTTCTACAGGCTGATGTCCCACGCAGTTCTTCCATTCCCCTCTACTCCTGCCTCACTCCTATTCCAATGCTTCAGCTCACTTACCTCCTGACTAGGAGAACCTGGTACCATTCAGTCAAATTCAAAATCCTGGGAATATTCAAAAAGTTCTAGTGGGTGACTATTGTCACTTCTCAACAGGTGTTCCCTCTCTCTTCCCATTGTTCTGGCTCCACCGTGGTCTGAGCCACCAGTTTCCCGTTGGAATGGCTGTAATAGCCTCCTCACCTGTCTGCCTGCCTCTGTTCTCGCCTGCTGACGATCGATCCGTTCTCCAAAGAAGGGAAAGAACCGGAAACAACTTTCAAACTGGAAAGAACTTTCGTAAAGGTATTTTGGACCTTGTCACCAACCTGCTTACATCCTCCCATGGTGTCCTTTTGGGCTTAGACTAAAATCTAAACTCCTCCCAGGCCCAGAGGGCCCACGTGAGCCGGCTCCCGCCTGACTCCACGCCTCTCTCTCCTCCCTCCACACACTCCCCTCCAGGCACACAGAGTCCTGGAAACATGCCAGCTCCTGACTCTGCTCCCAGAGCTTCCTGTGCTTGGGGCCCCCTTCTTATGTAGGTCTGGGCTGAGATAACCCCTTGCAGAGGCCTTCCTTGATCATCTAAATCAGGACTCCCAATCTGATCATCCTCTCTCAAATTCTCCTGGGATTCCTTTTCCAGACCACTTACTTGTCTGAATTATCTTGTTAGGTACTGGTTTACCTCATATGTCCGGTCAGGGCCTCAGGGAGGAAGGACAGGCTATGCTTGGGAATTTAGGGGACTGGAGAAGTAAGGAAGTGCCAGCCTGGAGCTCCCTGCTGACTAACTCGCTCAGATTCCCATGTCCCTCCATGCCTGAGCCTTTTGCAGGCACAGCCTCTTCTGGAAAGGTTGATATTCTTTTTTTTTTTTTAATATTTATTTATTTTCTTTCTTTATTTTCTTTCTTTATTTTCTTTATGTTTTTGGCTGCATCGGGTCTTCGTTGCAGCACGCGGGGTCTTCGTTGCGGCGCGGACTTATCTCTAGTTGTGGCGTGGACTTCTCTCTAGTTGTGGTGTGCGGGTTTTTATTCTCTCTCTAGTTGTGGCAGGCGGGGTCCAGAGTGCATGGGCCCTGTAGTTTGCGGCACGTGGGTTCTAGTTGTGGAGCGTGAGCTCAGTAGTTGTGGCACCAGGGCTTAGTTGCCCCGCGGCATGTGGGATCTTAGTTTCCTGACCAGGGATCGAACCCCTGCCCCCTGCATTGGAAGGTGGATTCTTTACCCCTGGACCACCAGGGAAGTCCCAAAGGTTGATATTCTTATTCCTAATTTATAGATGAAGAAATTGTGGCTCAGAGATGGGAAAGTTTAGGGTGTCTCCTTCAAGATTCCTTCCTATGCATGCAAAACTATACCCAAAGTGTGCGTGACACAGGTGGTCGGTGTTGTGTCAGCCAGATTTCGGACCCAGTTCTGTTGGCTCCAGGGCAAGCAATCCTAGCCAGACCGTACTGAACCCCCTCTCGGTTTGGAGTCCCCGAGCCTTGGTGTTTCGAACCAAGGCCATACTACCAACATGCAGCAGAACCAGGATCCTAACTCAGGTTTGTCTCACCCCAAATGCGGCGTCCTGTCCTGGCACCTAGCTCTCTCCCTTAACCAGGACCCACCTGGGAAATGAGGGAAGGGAAACTTCCTGGGTTCCCAGCCCAGAGGCTCAGAGAGATAAATACCCCACCCGAGCTAAGTCTGGCAGCCAGGCCCACCCTGCTTCCTGTTGGAGAGGCCTGGGGTTACTCACGGTCACAGCTGAGAAGTCAGCCGGGCCTTGGGACATCCTTGGCTGGCTCCCTCCTCTGAAATCCCCTTCTGGGGTCAGATAGCCGCAGGCCTTTCCCCTGTGGAGCAGGTCCAGCCAGGATTAGTGAGAACCACCACCCCTACCCCAGTGTGAGCAGCACAGCTTAGCACTCTAATGCCTGTGCTCCAGGGTCAGGACCCTAATCAAGTAATTTAAACTCTCCAGGCCTCAACCTCCCTGGCTGTACATGGGGATACATAAAAGTACTGGGAGCTGCTATTATCATTCTTCTCCTATCTGGCTAACTGTGTTTTTCAAATTATGGGACAAACTGGAGAGAAGTACAGGTTGCCACCCATTTTATGGCTGGGAATCAGGAAGGAATCAGAAATCTGAGTCCTCAGATACATGTCCCAACCTAACTCATCCCCAGGTGCACTTGATTCTGTCTCTCAAATGCCTCTCGGACTCCAGTTTTCCTGCAGTGCTGTGGTTCCGCTGTCATCATCTCTGGCCTGGATCACCACAACAGGCCTCTCACCCCTGTTTCCCATCTTCTCTCTTCCACACTACCTGTAGTCAGAGCAAGCTTCTTCTAACAAAAAGCAAATCTGTCTGGGTCACTCTCCCGCTCAAAACATGTGCGTAGCTCCCCTCCTTCCTCTATCTACAAGACTCTGCAAGATCCAGCCATTACAGGCCTTCCAGCCATACCTCCCGCCTCCTGCATCTCTCAAAGAGCCACAGTGCAGGAGCATGGAGGTACTCACAGCTTTCTGTGGGCATTGCACTCTCTGGCCGCCAGGCCTCTTGAGGCTCCCTCTGCCTGGACCCTGCCTGACTCAGGGTATGCATCCTGCCAGTGGCTTGGATAACTTTGTGAGGCATTCTCTCTGAGTCCCCCTCCCCTCCACCCCTGCCTCCACTGAGCTCCCTGTTAAGTCCCCCATTACAGTCCTCATCCACCAGATTTGTCTCTGCCTGTGTCCCTGTCTGCTTCTCCACCTGATCTTGAGCTTGGCGAGGTTGGAGATGGCAGGCCCACCAGTCTCGCTCCTAAATCCGAGCCTGGCTCAGGGGCACCTAAACATTTGGGGACTGAATCAATGAACTGCAATATGTTGAAAGCCTGGGAAGTAAAAAGCTCCTGAATTGGTCTCTGTGTCCAGGGCAGTTAATGCAGTCAGGGAGACCCGCCATAACTAGGTAAGAAGCTAATCAACAACAAAAGGCTTTGATAGAAGCTTGGAAAGGGAGAAGCTGGTTCTATCACAGGTTGTGTGATGAACTGCTTTAACTCAAGCCCTGGCGAAGCCTTTACAGGCACTTCCCTCCTCAGTGCTGAGAAATAGAGATTCGAAGCCAAACACCTGCATGGTCTAGTTCCGGCCACCTCTCTTGGGTGTGTTTTCTGAAAAATGGGACTCGCTACCTTCCGGGCCTGATCTAGTCGTCAACGAACTCAAATCTGGGAGGACACTGGAGGGCCACTTCAGCCATAGTGCTCATATTGTTTCTTCTCGTCATTGTTTCTCCTTTTCTTTTGCTCGCGCCCTCCGCCTTGCCGGCCTGCCGGCCCCGGCTTTCCGCCCCGCGACCTCCCACTGCCTCCCCAGGGCCCCTAGCCTTTTCCCTCCGCTCCGCCCCGACCGAGGAGGCGGGCCCAGATGGGCGACGCACCAATCCGAACGCCTCAAGCTGCCTCGGCCTCCCGCGAGTCCCGCCCCACGCCGCCGTCCGCCAATCGAGCTCCGCGCCCGCCCCGCCGGGCCGCCCAATCGTGGGCGGGCTGAGCCCCTGGCGCCCCGCCCCTCCCGCGCTCCGCGGCGGCTCCGCGGGCGGCCGCGCTGGGCCTCGGCATTCTCCGAGCTGGGCCGCGCAGCGTCTGGCGGGCGGTGGCGTCGGGCTCGCAGGCGGCGGCGCTGCTGCTTGCGGGGGTGCTGGCCAGAGGCGGCGGGTGAGGCGGGTGAGGTGGGCGCCACCGGCAGGCCGGAAGGGCGCCTCAGCTCCGCCGGAGCCCGCGGAGCGGGACGCAAGACCGAGGAGGAGGCGGCTCTCCTGCTGCCTGGAGCCCGGCCCGGTGCCCGCCGGGAGGGGGCAGTGGCTGGACGTTCCCAGCCCGGAGAGGCCCCCAGAGCTCCCGGCCGCCCCCTGGGGGTGCCCTCAGCCTCCCCGGACTTACCTGCGCAGCTGCCTGGCACCCAGGAGCGGGAGCGTGGGCACGGCGTGGGCGCCTACCCCCGGCCGCCAGCGGGGCGGGGGCGGGGCCGCCCTCGGCCTCACCGGGCCGCCCATCGCCCTCAGTCTCACCGGTCCGCCCGCTGCGCCCAGTCGCGCGGCGTGAGCTCCCTAGGGACCGCGGCTCGGGATGCTGTCCGCCAGCGCTGCCGCTCGCGCGCCGCCCGCCACCCCTTCCCTTGACTCCTGGGCCATGCCCCAGTGTTTACATGCCGGTGAAGCCCCCGGCCACTCCGAACCCTTCCAAGCCCCAGCTCCCCGAGGGTGAAGCCAACCGGCCTGCGAACTGGACTGGTAGTTCAGACCAGGGCCCTCCGGACTCAGATCCCCATCCGCTCTGCCGCCTCAGCCACCATCTGGGCGGGATCCGGCTCTGGTGTTTTGAGGAGGGGGTGTGGTGTAGGGAAAGGAATCCTGGGGATTTCTGGCTCCCCCCCTTTTTTTGGCCTTCGGGGCTTCAGACTCAGGGAACTCGCTCATGGCTTTTTTGATGAAGAAGAAGAAATTCAAATTCCAAACCACTTTCACCCTGGAGGAGCTGACTGCGGTCCCCTTCGTGAATGGGGTCCTCTTCTGCAAGGTCCGGCTGCTGGATGGCGGGGATTTTGTCAGCTTGTCGTCAAGGTAGGAGCTGGGGCAGGCCTGCCTGCGGGGAAGGGGGATAAATGAGCCAGATCTAGCCACTTGGCGAGTGTGGAAGTGCCTCTTGGGGTCCAGAGAGTCCTGGAGATTATGTGTGTCTGGGGCAGGTTTGCACAAGGCAGGAAGGACTGAGTGATCTGGGAGGTCTGGGCCTGAGGAAGCTGGCAGGGTGCTGGGCACCCATCTGCAGGTGACCAGCCAGATACCTGGGGGTCTGTTGTTTCAGCCCCCTTGTGGGGCCTTGCACACACAGCCCACAGTAGGCCCATTCTGCAGACTAGTATGAAGAGCCCAGCGGGGTTTGGGCTCGAAGGGCTGAGAAGGGGAGGAGTGTTCCAGGGCATCTTGCACCCAGCTGGCCGCTCGGGCTGTCATATGATTTAGAGCCCGGGCCAGCCACAGGTTCCCTGGCACTCCCTGGCTCCTGGGAAGGTCCAGCCCCAGGCACTCCTGGTCTGGCTGGAGGGTGGTGGCTGGATTTTGGCCTGCCCAGCCCCCTCTGAGTCACTGCCCTCTTCTGGCTGGAGCTGGGCTGCTTTGCATTGCAAATGCCCTTGTCAAGGAGGCTGCTGCCCTCTCTGAAAGAAAGAGGCTCGGTCAAGTTTAGTTTTTGTGTTCTTCCCCATCCTGCAGGTCCAGCTGCCCGGCTCATTGCTGAGGGCGGCTGAGTTCCCAAGCTGCGCCCACTGCCTGGGCCCATCTGGGGTCACATAGTCCTGGAGTGTGACAGATGGGAGTTTGAGTCCTAGCTCGGCCACTTTGTGGGCCCAATACACGTCTCTCTGTCAGAGTTGTGAAGAAGTTTCAGCAGAGAGAATGCGGTGCAGGGCCTGGCCCAGTGCCTGTGACCCACTGGCTCCCTTCCTTGGTCTGTCCCTTTGCTCCTCAGGCCTCCTTGTGGGCCCAGTTAGCTGGAGCTGCCTCACAGTTCTGAGATGAGGTGCCTGTTACGGATGGAGAAACTGAGGCCCAGAAAGAGGGAGTAAGTGGCTTGCCAGGGACCTCGAAGGAGGCAGTTGTCAACTGAACTTGGCCTGTTTGGAGACCTGTTGGATGAATCTGGTGGTCGAATGTTCTGCTGGGAGGAGGGAGAGGAGGCATACAGCCGAACCCAGATTTAGGAATCTCCAGTGTGGGACAGGGTGGGGTGCCTTTTCTGTGCACTTGGGTCCGCTCAGGCTGGGAGCTGCTTATCTGAGGAATTCAGACGAGGGCTGCCCTTTGCTGTGGGGGTGGGAGGCTGTCCTCGTTGCCTGGGAAGCCTGTGATCCCGTGGCCACCCACAGAGTAGCCCAGCCTTTCTGGGAAAGGGCTGTGGTGCTCAGAGCTAGGGCCTGGGGTCAGCCAGTGAGTGGCCGGGTGACCTAGGGCAAGTTACCTAAACTCTCTGATTCCAAGAACCAGCAATTATTGGTGCTTTGCTCCCTGTTTCACTAGCACCTCTCACTTAACCTGTTGACTATGCCATGGAGCAGAGTGGAGGTTGGGGGAGGCCTGTAGTATTGTTATTCCCATTTTATAGAGGTGGCTCAGAGGCTCAAAGAGGGATTGATTTCTCTGCGTTAGTACAGCAGAGCCCAGATTCAAACTCAGGATGCGCTTTTAGCCTGTTCTGCCTTTTCTGCCTTTGAGCCTTAGTTTCTTCTTCTGTGAAATGGGAGAAGTCATACCCACCCCTAGAGTTGTGATGGGGAATGGGTACTGTATATACCATGTCTGGCCAGGCAGATTGTTGCAGCAGCTGTTGTTACTATGGTACAGGGGCCCAGGCCCCAGCCCCTCCTACGTCTTGGGGGAACCAGGTGGAGTCAGCAGAGGGCCTACATCTGACCTGAGGGCTGGGGGCAGGGTCTTGGATCCTACTGAAGAATTAGTATTCAGCCCCAGGCTGAGGTCTCAGCTGGCTTCCCAGGCCCTGGGGCCACTGTCACCCTACCTGTCAGCATTTCAATTGCCCTAAACCTGCCCCCTCATCCGGGAAAGTCTGGAAAGTTCCAGGTCTCAGCCCACAGTGTCTGGATTTCACCTCTCTCTCCCCTTCTTCCCTCTTGGCAAGGGGCCATGGATTCCCTGAACCCGGCTGAGCCTGCCTAAACAGGCTTTCCCAGCCCTCATCCTGGATGAAACCTGAGTGGCATGAGGAGGGAAGAGCTGACATTGAACCCCACACAACTGGGCACTTAGTGGGCTCTGGGTACCTGTTTGCTGCTGGGCATGTGTGGCTGGAGGGAACAGACACGTTGGGACCTGAGGCTGCTTTAGAGCTGCTTTGGCTTTTGCCCAGGAGATGGGGGTTCCTGGGTTCCTACCCTTCCACTCCCATCCCCCACACCCTGGTCTGCAGCCTGGGAGCCCCTCTTCACAGCCCACCTCTCCAGAGGGCCAAGGCCCTATTGTTTTCGAGGTGGGGTAGGGTCAGGGGTGACGAGACCTGCTTAGTTTATTAGCACACTGTCCGTAACCCCAGAGACCCCTGACATGTCCCAGGGTGTGGGGGTGGTGGCAGCATGGGTGGTGTCTGAGCAAAGCAGGCCCGAGGCCCCACTCCTGCAGCAGCCACCCTCCTAGCTAGAGTGTTTCCCTGTGTGTTGGGTGCCATGGCAACAGCTGGGTACACAGCTCCAGCCTGACCCAATTTGAGCAGGTAGAACAGGTGGTACATTGCACTGTTCCCCAGCCTCATCTTTCTGAGGCCTCCTTATGAACCATAATCCTCACAGCTACCCTGTTCAGTGCTACGTGCCAGGTGCCGTGCTGAGTGTTTTTGCACATGCTGTGTCCGTTCATCCTCTCGGCCATCCGGAGAGGTCACCTGGCTAGAAATGCAATTGGGAAAATAACCATTTTATCATTAGGGTTTAAGCTGCTTTTGACTGTGCATTATTAGATGCCAGGGACCTGCTGAGCACCTCGAATGCATGATCAGCTGAGTCCTTGAACCACCCCGTGAGCTGATGAGGAAATTGGGGTCAAGAGACCTAAAGTGATGGACCCGTGTCACTCAGCGAGGGAGTGGCAGAGCTGTGATTTAAATGTGGGCAGGTCCGGCTCCAAGGCCCTGTCTTGCCTTGGTGGCAGAGGGCTTGAAGTAGCTACAGCCTCATGTCATGTCCTCAGACTTTTGAAGGAGGTTCTTTTTAGTGGGTTGGGTGGTACAGGGAAATCCAGATTTGGATCATTTCAAGGCACTGGGCTAGATCCTGTGAGATCTGAGGAAAAGGGGCCTTGGGGCCACAGGTGGGGATGGGGCTGAAGTCCACTGCTGTGGACTTGGTGCCAGGCACGGGCTGGCACTGGGGCACAATGGGCATTTGCCAACATCTCTGCCTAGAGGCCTTCCAGCAGACGCATCCAAATGGCATCTGGGAGGCTTTCCTAGGGGTCCCAGGAGGGATGCGTCCCAGCCAAGTCTGGTGAGTCGGGAAGCAGTGGACCAGGCTGTGGTCTCCCTAGGGCAGGCTGGGCACAGGCTTCCAGCCTTGAGCCAATCTGTCTTTCAGGCAGGAGGAATCCCAAACATCCTGAGAGGTCTCTGTGCCGAGCTGGCACTGGTCCTGTGGCCTGCCCCATGCACGTGGCTGGTGGTGGGAGGGAGCGAGAGGGAGGCGTTGATTTACCTAACAGCAAGTCCTCTCTGGAGGAGACAGGCAGGGCGAGCCTCCTAGGCCAATGGATGGGGAAACTGAGGCTGGGGACAGGGAAGTCACTTGTTCAGGGTCACTTCATAGGAGGAGCTAATGGCACAGCCGGATGGGCTCTGGTTGGCCCTGACTTCTGTCCCATCTGCAGTATCCCTCTTTGCACGAAGGGGCAGGCTGGGTCAGAAAGAGAAGAGGGGCCCCTCCGATGGCTCTTCCTGCTCTGCACTTGGGTGCCAGGCTGTCTAAGAAGCAGACTGTGTGACTTGGGCAGGCTCCCACCCATCCTTTCTTTTTGGCAACTTTGAATTTTCCACTATCTCTTCGGTGGGGTTTTTATTTGGGCATCCTTTTGAAAGAGGGCATGCCTGCTCACAATACAGGTACTGACTTCTCTCTGTGGGCCTGGCCTTGAGCAGGCCAGGACGGGAGACCTCCGAGGGATGTTTGGGATTTGTGGGGGGCATGAAGAAGACCTTGGACAGGTCAGCTCTGCAGCTGGAGGCCCTGTGCCCGGGCCTGGGGAGGCCAGGTCTTTGCACACACACACCACAGGCTTGGCTGGGCCTCTGCTTCCCCGAGGCCCTCTCCCTCCCTCCTTGGAAAAGGCTGCAGCTGCCACTTGAATCTGCTGCCCTGCGAGGCCTGCTCTCATGCACATCTTAATGTGGAGGGAGGGTCATGTGGAGATGGACACACAGTTCTGTCTCTTGGGCCCAAGGGTGCAGGGATGTGGAGGTGCAGTGGGACCCTAAGGCAGGCAGGACATCCACTTCCCTTCACAGATCGGGAGCTCTGGAGACCGAGTCGGGAGGGGGGAGGAGGAGGAGGGGGAGGAGGCTGGCAGGCACAGGTCCCTTTTCCACATTTACCGAGCACCCTCTTGGTCCTGGGCTTTCAGAGGTGACCGGGACCAGACAGCCTTGCTCCCATGGAGCTCCCCATGGGGTGGGGGCAGTATGCCTGCAGGCATCACAGAGGAAGGGCTTCCCTGAGGAAGTGACCCTTCATGGGAGCCTTGTGGGCCGAAGGGAAAGCCCTCCCTATCACAGTGATGTGCCCCATCCTGAAAGCATAAGCTCCGTGAGTTTGGGAAGAGGTCAGGCAGAGGTCCCCAGCTGGAAGGCACTTGGTCAGTGATCTAGGCAAGGGGCTGGCATGGTTGGGGAATGGAGAGGGGTGGCACGGGGCTGGCTGCAGTAAATGAAGATGGGGGTAGCTGGGCTGGACAGTTCCTGGCTTTGGGGGTCCAGCCGAGGGGCAGGGGGGCAGTGTGCCTGGATGCTGGCTCTTGGCTGCCAGGTGGAGAAGATGCCAGGGTGCCTGACCGGTACTCAGTAAGGGAAGTTGGAGTTGTGGCCTGGCTGGGCCGTGGCAGGCAGGGGGAGGAGAGTGGGCACACTGGAGAGAAGGTGGGCGGGTAGAGCCGGCAGGTGGGTTTCCTTGTCCTCAAGTTCCTGGCACCACACCCAGCACTTAGTAGGTGCTGGAAGATGGAAGTTCAGAGAGTGCACAGTGGCCAAATGCGGCTGGGGTTTTGTTGCCCTATACAGTGCTCTAAGAGTTTCTGACAGCATAAACAAAAATCTTTTAAATCAGAAGATCGAGCAACGGTGTCACGTGGCAGCATCTGGCCCAAGGGGCTTTGCGCTACCTCCTCCGTGGGCTGCCTGCTCTGGGCTCTTGCTGACCCCCTGCATGCCCTTGGATCCCTGACGGTGGTCTGCCTCCCTCATTTACTCGGGCCAGCCTGGTCCCCGGGGCCCTTGTGGAAGGCCTTCCGTGCACAAGCTGGGGCCTGAGGAGGCGGGTGCTTGTGGAGAGATGTCTTGCTGGCAGGCTGCAGAGACCACCCATGGCAGCCAGGCTGTGGCACCAGGCCAGCTGCGGGCTCCCTTGGGGTCAGCCTGTGCGTGGCCTTGGTGTCTGCTCCTTGAGCCCAGCCTTTGCCGCCAGCTGGCCACACCATTGGCAGGTGCCACCCTGGCGGCCCCTGCCACCTGCCTGCCAGCCTGGCTGTGGCAGAGCCCTGACCCGAGGTGATCTGGCCCTGTGGAGCCAGGGCTGTTCCCCGAGGCCTGTTCCTCACTTTGATCTCTGTTCTGGGAGCTACTCTGGCCAGGGGTTCTTAGTAGCAACCACACCATGTGTCGGAGGGCCCCGAGTGCCTTTGAACTCTGCTTGTTCACTACCTGGAAGTCCTGACTTGCATTCACGAAGCCCTGCCTGGACCTCATGATAGCTGCTAGCATGTCTGCTCACGGGCCTCGCGAGCCTGGGGACTCAGTATGTGGAGTCTGGTGACTGCTGTGTGGTGACCTTGCGGTCACTTGCCCGCTGCTGGGAGGAGCAGTATAGCACCCATGGCAACCAATATAGATTTATCCTCATCTCATCAGACAGCCACGGAAAGGTTTGAGCAGGGGAGAGACATCAGATTTGCTTAGAACGAGACCTGGAACTAATTTGGGGCGAGGGCTGTCTCTCTTCATTATCCACTTGGCCTGGCAAGTGCTTTGGGTTCTGAGGCTACCAGACCTGCCCCCAGGGCCTCAGATGTGCTCTGTGACCTGAGGTCTATCACCCTTGGGCCTTCTGGCTCTCCACGAGGTCACACTGTGCCGTTGGTGGCCTTGGTGAGGCCTGAAGCTGCCCAGCCTGTGCCTGGCCTTGGTGTCTGCTTAGGACTGTCGTTGCAAACCCTCGGTCTCTGCTGTGAGCTTCTTTTGGTGGCCTGGGCTTGGAATGGCTCTCAAATGCAGGCCTGGAACCACCCACCCCCCCATCTGCCCAGATGTCAACTGGGAGTGGCCAGCCCGCAGTTGGGAGGAAGGAGCCCCGATGGAGGACGTGCCACCTGTTTGTTCAGGCTGATGGCTTGCCCTGCACAGGCCTGGGGAGGACATTCCCGTCCTCTGCCTCTTGTCGCCTGTTTGACCTTGGGCAAGGGACTCAGTCTCTAAGCCTCAGGGGCTGCTGGTGTCTGCCTCGCAGTGTTCTTGGGAGGACCAAGTGAGATAATGCCTGTCAAACGTCCAGCTCGGCCGCCCATCCTTCCACCCCTGGCTGAGTCAAGGTGGTGGGCTGGATGGCGCACCTCAGTTGCCCTTCTGTGGCAGCTGGAACTTCCCTGTGGGCCAGGACTGACTGGGGTGCTGTCTCTGTCTCATGATTCTAGGGGTGCCGTGGGGAGAGGCTACTTCCGGAGGGGTGGGAAGCAGGTGAGGAGCACACCTAGTGTCTAAGGAGCTGGGCCTCACGCTGGAGCTCAGGGTCCCCAGTGGGGCCTGTGCACTTTATTGCCTCTGTTGGCTTGAACCTGCCCTGTCTTGGGGTGCTTGGCTCCGAGCCAGTGAGAGCTGGAGGGCTCCCGGGGTGGGGCGGGACTAGGGTGTAGGGGGCTTCTGCCTGCGGGAAGAGGCCCTCTGCCCAGCCAGTTCTGGGACCCACTCTGGCAAGCAGAAGACCGCCCCCCACGTGAGGCAGAGGGCAGACTCTGCTGGGGGACGGGGGAGCAGGGGAGAAAGCCAGGGGCCCTCGGTGGGTGGCAGGCCCCTGGTGCTCCCTGACTTTTACCACACCTGACTTTTCTAGTTGTTTGCTTCTGCGGTTGCCTTGTCCTCAAGCTCCCTTCCCCCGCTTCTTCACCTGGCTGAACTCCTGCTCAGCCCGAGAGCCACCTCCTCTGGGAGGCCTTCCCTGGCCTCTTTTGGCCTTGTACACCCCTGTGGGCCATGCGTCTTAGCTCCTGCCCCAGACCGTGGGCAGGAGTGGCCTCTGTTGCATCTTACTCCTGGGGCTTCCTGCCGAGGGTTGGCGCTGGCGCAGGGCTGGAACTTTTCTCCCTTGGCCCTGAACCAGTGTGGGCGCTGATGGTGCTGGACCAAGTGCCAGTCACCGCCAGCTGCTTGGGCCCAGCCCCTCCCCACCCTGGTGCGGGAGGTATCAGCGCGTGTCAGGAGCAGCCCTCGCCTGCATACCATGCAGCTGGGCACTGCCTTGGGCTCAGAGGCTGCGATTGAGAGGCAGCTGGCCACACCGATGGGTTGTGTCGTGTGGCCCCTGTGTGTGGAGTGGGGATGCTCCTGGGGGATGGGGAGGCGGCAGAGGCTGGTGCCTGCCCCGGGAGGCCCCTTGGCAGCTACTCACTGGCTCTGTGACCGTGGCCAACAGCCTTGTCCTCTCAGCCTGGGCTTGCTCCTCCATCAAGTGGGGTGCGGGTGCCCATGTGGGGGCGGGAGGGCTCCCTAGATCAGGGCGACCTGCTCGCACAGGGCCCGGCACCCGGCAGCTGAAACCAGACTAAACGTGCTGGGGAGGGCGCTGGGGAAGGCAGAAGTCTGCGCCCTTTTTGCACGCAAGGCGCCCTTACTTCCCACCACTTCCTCTGCGTGAGTGCTGGACTCTCTGCAGACACACAGAGGCAGCACACCTGCGGCTCCCCGACGCCCAGTCCCTCAGGGACAAGTTCCTGAGCACCTTCTGTGTGTGGGGCCCCCGTGCAGCTTCCCGGGGTTCCAGCCCCGCCCCGCAGTGCCCTGCCCCGAAGTGCCCCGCCCAGGAATGGATGCTGGGCTCCGTCCCAGGGACAGTGGGTGAGTAGGTTGGGGTGGAGGGGAGAGAAGAGCAGCACAGGGCAGAGGGAGGCAAGGGCAAGAGTGCTGAGCAGGGAAGAGCTAGTGGCCTGGGGGCTCAGAGTCGGGGGAGGCCACGGGGAGGGGCTTGGACTTCTCTGACCAGGGACCCACAAAGGGGTGTGAATCAGAGTCAGAGTTGTAGTTTAGAACCCCCAAGGGCAGCCATGGGGTTGACCACTTGGGACTCCACATTGTAGGAGGGGAGGCGGCTGTCAGCTGAGAGGAGCGGTTTCCCACCTCTGTCATCATGGAATGATTAAAAACAAAACTCGAGCCTGCTGTGCAGCAGCCAGTGCTACTCACAACAAGGACAGTGTCGCAAACAACCTCGAGGGAAGGAAGCCAGACACAAGAGCATGCTGTGCGGTGCCGTTTATATAAAGTTCAAAAGCATTCTGATTAAAAAAAACCCATCCTGATACGAGTCAGGATGATGTTGTCTTTATTGGGGTGGCGGTCATGTCTGGAGGGGACTTCTGGGACCTGTGAAGTCCTGCTTCTAGGAGGCTGGTTACACAGGACTGCTCTGAGAGGCAGCCAGCTGTGCACTGACATGTGCACATGTCTGTGTGAGAAAGGCCTTGAGACACCCACACCTTTGATCGTGCTGGGCACCTGAGACCCTGGAGGAGGTCCTCAGGTCTTTCCAGACTCTTTCTGGCAGGGCAGCCTGAACCATCCCTACCCAATAAGCATCACTTATGAGCCTTAACTCAGCAGTTGCCAGCAGTCTTCTCTGGCTGGGGATTTTCCTCTGCCTCTTGCAAACCCTGGCAGGGGCTGCTGGGTGTGGGGCTTGGCGGTTCAGAAGGAGGGCGGGCTCCCAAGGCTGCCAGACCACCGATCTCTCTGAGCCTCACTTTCCTCTTCTGTGAAATGGGGTGATAAGCTCCTTCTTGGTGCTTGGATTAAGTGGGTTACCACTCCCCTGCCCCAACGCCCCCGTTAGGTGCCCAGCATAGCCCCCGGCACAGAGTAAGTGCTCAGGAAAGGCTGGCAGTGGTTGGTATTAATGCAGGGCAATTATTGGAGAGGATCCAGGGGTGGGAGCAGGAAGGAAAGGTTCACCTTCCTCCTGCTCTCCCCTTAATTGTTTCTCTTCTCTCTTCCTATGTTTCACCCATTCAGCAAACATTTGTGATTAGAGCCAGGCTGCTGCCCTGGCCCTGCACTGGGCACTGGGTCCAGCATTGGCTGAGACAGCCATGGCCCCTGACCTTGGGCCCATGAGCCAGGGGAGACCATTAGACACATCAGCTCTCCAAGCAGTGCTGAGCACGGTGGGGGAGGGGCGGCATCAGCCACTCCTGCCTGCTCTGGCCCTGACTGCTGTCTATGGGGATGGGCCTTTGACTGGGTACTCTCCCTGAATGCAAGAGAAGGCCTGACCCAGGGCTCCAGCACCTCCTAAGGGTTTTCTGTCGGCTAAAGAGGAATCACATGGACCTGGGTGAGAATGGCCATGCCCCTTTTGGATGCAGACAAGACCAAGGCCCAGGTTTGTTTCCCAGTGTCCCACTCAGGCCTGGCTCATAGTAAGTGCTCAGTTAATGTGTGTGGACTAAGTGAATGACAGGGGCAGTGATTAGCCCAAGGTCAGTCCATGAGCCTGCAGGAGAATCAGCTGTCTGGGGAGGAGGTGGAGATTGGTGAGTCCGGGCCTCCTGGTCCCACCTGACCCCGAGCCCTTTGTCTTGTGGTTGGAATCTCAGAGAGCTGCTGAGGATGGCCAGCAAAGCAGGTCTTAGTCTGTGCTGGTTTTGTGAGGAGACGTGACTCTGGCTGAGTGGTCCCTGATTATTCCTCGGTCACCTCAGAAGTCCAAGGAGCCGTGGGGAATGCGGTGTGGAGCAGTGGGAACACCTGGGGGCAGATGAGAGATGGTGATGACCTCTGACCCCTCAGTGACTACAGAGAGCTGGAGAACATGACCTGACCACAGCTGGAGGCCCCTTTCCTGGAGGTGGAAATATCAGTGGAAGAAGATCTAGGGTGGCCCTTATTGGGAGCAGCGCTGTGAATATCACTAATTTAGTCATCAGAGACTTACTGAGCACCTCCCATGTACCAGGTGCCATCCTTAGGACATGGGAAGCAGCAGTGAGTGAAACAAAGGCCCTGCCTCCAGGACCCCTGCGCTCTGGGACATGGACGCCTCCTTCCATTTTCACCATTAATAAGACCCATGTCCAGAAGAGGAAGTAATTTGTCTGCAGTCGTTGTGGGGAGGGTGCTTTCAGGAAAGGCTATGGGGTTGGGTAGGGGCTCAGAGGACAGGGACATCCCTGTGACTCACTTGAGTCCAGCTATTCAAGGAACTGGGCTCCAGGGATGGGGATACCTCCCTCCCGTTTCTTCCCTTCCTTGGGTGATTCAAACACCACCCAGGCGTGAGTCAGCCAGGAGTGGCCTGAGCTTGCCTGGGCTACCTGCCCGTCCACCTCCCAGGACGTCCCAGCCAGGTTCAAGGTCTGGGGAAATGTCCTGATCCATGGTCCTGGGGTGGGGAAGTGGGGCCTCCATCAGGGCCCTGGCTTCCTGTTGGACCATCTGTCTCAAGAGTTACTTTCGATGGTAGCGGCCATATCCCCCTTTCAGTGTGAGTGTCCTCTGGGTATGTGCCAGGCCCTGTTCTCTCATTAGGCCTTTTAGCAAACCCGTGAGACAGGGTAGGGCAGTGACTGAGGCCCAGAGAGGTCGTGTCCAGTGAGTGGCAGATCCTGGCCTTGGTCCCCAGCCTATCTGCCTCCTGTACCCTTGTCTTGTGAGTGAGTGGTCCCACTGGGGATCTCAGGGGCTCAGGAAGGGAAACTCCCTGTGCACAGCCAACCCCACAGCTCTGTGTTTTACAGTCGTGGGTTCTGGAATGGAGGAGGGAACATTGCTACTATAGCCCAGCTGCGGCTCCTTGCTTTGAATTTCGAGGGCCTGGGCCCAGTTTAAGATTCTGAGGTCAGACAGCTATGGGTTCAGATCAGATCACGGCCTTCTCCAAGCCAGACCTGGGGTCGGTGGCTTCTCTGCTCTGAATCTCAGTTTCCCTGCCTGTGACGTGGGGATGATGGTAGCTACCTCCCAGGCTTGGGGTGTGGACTCCAGGAGGTCAGGCAGGGAGAGCTCTCAGTTCAGTGCCCAGTAAGTAGGAAATGCCCAGGAGGCAGGAAGCTGACATTATGGACTTTTATAGGAACATTTCCCCACTCTCCCTTCGACCCTGGATTGACCAGGCTTGGTCCCCAACACCAGCAGGTCTTGACGAGTTTGGTCCAGTGCCCTGCCCCACTGACCGTACACTTTGACCTCATGACCACCCCTCCTTTAGGATAAGACTGGTCTCAAGGCCGCCTCTTCCCTGGTATTGAGACTCGTGAAGGGTCAGCCCACAAAGCGCAGGGACATTGACGGCTGCTGCTGTCCCCTGAGAACAGCTTTTCTATCTTAGAGCATCTTCCCAGCGGTCCTGCAGGGCGGTGGGGGGGGGTGCTCCTGAGGTAGGGCTTGGAGGTGCAGTTCACCCCTCACCTCTTGAGTGACCTGCGGACTCCCTGAGTGTCCATTTGCTCATCTGTGAAGTGGGTGCTGATCGTGTCTGCAGAGGGTACATGCTTGAGCAGCACCTGGCACACAGAAGGGTACCTGGGAAACAGGAGCCAGGCTGGGCCACATTTGGTGATGGGGGCACCTTCACCCAGGTGCCTGGGTTTGGACCAGCACTTGGTCAAAGCCAGCAGTTTACTTTGGATTCCTTTCAATGGCCTGCTCTCCTCCTGGGCTGTGCATCAGTTGAGAATAGCATGCCCACACGTTCGCCTGGGTGATGGGGAAGCTCGAGCTGCCTGCAGAGCCTGCCTCTGGGTCCAGGCACCTCTGCGAAGGCGGAACCAGCGAGGCAGCGTGCCTGTGTCTGTAAAATGGGGAAGCCAGCATCTGCCCACTTTGGGTTTTTTGATGCGGTTCCAGGTTACCGGGCTGGTGAGTAGCAGGAGTAGAACCCAGGTGCCTCTGACTCCGGAGTCCTTACTCCTAATACTGATGCCTCTCCACCAAGCCTGAGTGGCTTGACTTCTAGGAACTTCTTGCTGCCTCATCGTGTCACGGGAGGAGGGGCTGGCTGTGTCAGAACTGCAACAAGCTGCTTCCCCTGCATGCAGCCCTGAATTCCTGGCAGGAGCCAGATGCTGCTGGGCGGCCACGTTGGCCACGTCACTGGAATGGAGGCTCTACCGCCCTGCAGCCCCTGGACAGATGCCTTGCCTGGTCCCCAGGGTGGGCCCCTCCCCAGGCGGCTGTACTCTCTTCTCTCAGGCGGCTGTACTCTCTTCTCTTCAGGGAAGCACAGGCAGATGTTGTCGATTTAAATTGTTTCCTTATTAGACTCTCGCCTTTCCTGGGCGAGACCCAGCCTGGGCTGGGTTTCATCAGCCGGGAACCTTGATTGCATCACTGTGACTGCTCGCTCTTCCAGAACCCCGGCCAAGGACCAAGGTCGGGGAGATCACGGAGTGGGTGTGGCTGAGGAGGTGCAGGCTGGACGTTGTGACTGCCGGCCCAGCGGGGAGGGATTCATGCGATGGGGCCTTGCTCTGGTTATCTCTCATCCTGGGGGCAGAAGGGGAGGAATCCGGGGACCAGCCCTTTCAGGAACACAGGAGGGCAGTGGGGCTGGGAGCCCCTGGGGTCCCACTCAGTTCTCATGGATATGCCCTCGCTTAGCCAGGTGCCCAGCTCCTGCCTCAGAATCACCTGGGAGCTGGTTTAAAAAGTCCAGTCCAAGGCCTGCAGCAGTGGTTCTCAACCAGGGGTGACTTTGCCCCCAGACAGTTGGCAATATCTGGAGACATTTTTGGTTGTCACAACTGGAGTTGTGCTACTGGCCGGATGCTGCCAAACATCCTGTAATGCACAGGACACCCCCCAAAAAGCAGAACGGCTTAAAATGTCAGTAGTGCTGAGGTTGAGAAACCCTGCCATAACAGAGTCTAGTTCTGGCAGGGCCTGGGAATCTTCATTTGTGACAAGCCAAGGAATTTTCAGTGTTGACTTGAGTCTGAGAAGCTCTGTCCTCCCAGGCCTCACCACCCCCATCCGTAGATAGTGGCCACAGTTGAGCTGCCCCCTGCCAGGCAGGCTCTGTGCTGGGTATACGGTGGTGACCAGACGGATGTGCAGACGAGTACTTGCAGCCAGGCTGCTGGGGAGGTGAGGGACTGAGGGTGGGTCAGGCTGGAGCCCTTCCATGGCTCCCCACTGATACCCCGGTTTCCCTTCTCTCAACTTCCTGCTCTGAGACCACTGCTGGCTGTGCCTTCACTCCGACTCCGGGGAGGGGCCCCAGATGGTCCCTGTCTATGAGAACCCTGTGGGCCATGGGCAGCCTGTGGCCAGGAGGTGGCTCCCATGGAATTGACCCCTCATCATCTGCGTGATGGAGACTGGGGGGTGCTAACGCTCTGAGATCTTGCTGCATTTCCTGGGCAGTGAGGCTGGTCTGGGCCAGGTGCTAGGGATGTGGCAGTGAGCCACCCTCGGGGAACCACGGAACCCGGACTCTGGGGTGGCCTTTTGCTGGGAGTCCCAAACTTCCCCATCTGAGAGGCCGAGGATGGTGGCTCACTTCAACCTGGTCTGCTGCCCTTCACAGCCTTTGAGGCATCTTGAGTTGTTGGGGCCCTGGGAAGAAGCATTCCCTCCTCCCAGGTATCCACTTACCTTCCTGCTTCTGAAGGGAACCAACATGGGGAAGAGGTGAAGGCATGGCCTTGGGTCAGCATACAACCCTATTTTTCTGTCCAACCTTGCTTGGGCTTGTTCTGCCCTTCTCTGGACCTCAGTTTCTTCATCTGTAAAATGGGAATGATAATGGCACATACCTCCTAGGCTTGTGGTAGTTTGCTCATGTATATAAAACACATGTCCTGTAGAACAAGCTCAATGAACAGGACTGGGTTTTACTGTTGATTAATTAAAGATGAACCTGGGAGGCAGGAGCGAGTGTTCTAGAGCGAGGGTCCCGCTCTGTGCAGCTCTGTCTTGAGCTCTGGGGAGGCAGTGGTGGCAGATAGGTGCCATCTGTGTGGGGCCCCGATGGTGGCCAGCTGCCTTTCTTGGTCACTGACACATGGTAGGGCAGGTGCTAGAAAGATGTGGCTACACACCCATCGTGCCGGTAGAATTCTCTGCATCGCCTCTCTGGGTGAGCAGTGGAGAAAGGAGCTGGACACGGCACCGCAGGGTCATGCGACAGCCCCACGCGGTGGGCAGTGTCACCCTTTCACAGATGAAATCGAGGCTCCCGGTGGTGGGCCTCCGGGTCACTCATGCAGCCCTACCCTCACCTGCCTGATTATCCCCTTCCCCCCGGCCTTCTCTCGCCTCTTCCTGAGAGCCACCTCCTTCCTTCTGGGTCTTCCTGGGCTCTTCCTACCACCTGGACCATCTCCCCGCGTCTTCGCCCAGCCAACCGCAGCCTAGAGGTCCCAGCTATGGCGTCACTGCCCCGACCAAGTCAGGCCCCCAGTCTGTTCCGCTTCCTCGCAGCCCCTTCCACTTCCTTGGAGGCTGGCGGCAGTTGTCAGTTGCTTTTTGTGTGAGTCTGTCTCCCCACTCAGCCGGGGGCTCCTGAGGAGGTCTGCTCCCGTTGTGTCCCCACACCCACGTGGGCCTGGCACCGAGCCGGCCTCCACAGTGAGGCTTTGTGGATGCATCATAGAGGCCCTGGTCGGGATCTGGGGCCAGGGGAGCTCCGAGGGAGACACCAGCCTGGTAGGATGCTCTGCTCTATTTCAGGACAACCCAGAAAGAGCCGAATTCTGCCAGCGGGCTGTGGTGGGTGGAGAGGGCTCGCCCTGACTCTCTGGGATTTGGACATCTAATTGTGTATCTTAAAGCTAAAAACAAAACTCCCCTGAAAACCCAGTCTCTGTAATTACCTATCCCTGGCAGCATGGAGCTGGGGACTCAAGCCCTGAAACCCCAGGCTAGGGAGGCCATCTTCATCTCTTACCAAGGGGCGCCCGGTCCTGCCGGGAGGGTGAGTGTGGGCTCAGGCCTTGAATCAGGCAGATGGGCATTCAAATCCCTTTGCTTTTGACCAGCTCTTCTAACCTCACACCCTTTTCTCATTTTTCAATTTCAAGTTCAATTACAGAAACAATTCTTGGACAGACACGAAGACAGTGGCCCTGCAGTTCCTCACCCCACCTTAGCCAGACCGGCTCCGAGCTCCCTCCTTCCTTCAGCCATTGTCTCCTCCTGCCCCTTTGCAGGTGGAACAAGCCACTCGGCTTGGGAGCCCGGAGTCCAGGGATCTGGACTGTGTCCTCTTTGGGCTTGGTGCCATCATCTTTACATTTCAGTTCTCAGCACATCTTCAGCCACGTTAGCGGGGCAAGCGGGGGTTGGGGTGGGGGGGCGGATGCACAGTCCTGTGTGTTCTTTTTTTTTTTTTTTTTTTTAAACAGAATGCTCAGATGATTTTTTTTTATTTTATTTTTTATTTATTTATTTATTTATGGCTGCGTTGGGTCTTCGTTTCTGTGCGAGGGCTTTCTCCAGTTGCGGCGAGCGGGGGCCACTCTTCATCGCGGTGCGCGGGCCTCTCACTGTCGCGGCCTCTCCCGTTGCGGAGCACAGGCTCCGGACGCGCAGGCTCAGCAGTTGTGGCTCACGGGCCTAGTCGCTCCGTGGCATGTGGGATCTTCCCAGACCAGGGCTCGAACCCGTGTCCCCTGCATCGGCAGGCAGATTCTCAACCACTGCGCCACCAGGGAAGCCCTCCTGTGTGTTCTTAATGAGCATCTTCTTTATGATTTTTCGTCATAGATGCTCATTTGTCGTAAGTTTTTCACACTCTTCCTCTTTCTGGCTCACTGCACCTGGGGAGTTGGGGAATGTATGCAGAGATCCACGTTTCCCACACAGGCCCTGTCCCTGCCCCCAGGGCCACAGTCCATCGAGGTCATGGCTGGTGTCAAGCGGTGCTCAACTTTCAGGATCCTGGTCACCCTTTAGGGCTCTTGGCAGCGCTGCAGTGGGCCTTTGCTGTTCCTGGGGTGGCTTTTTGGCCTCTAGCCTCCTCGTGCCTTCTTTTTTTTTTATTTTTTTAGTAAATTTATTTACTTATATTTATTTTTGGCTGCTTTGGGTCTTTGTTGCTGCGCGCGGGCTTTCTCTAGTTGCGGCGAGCGGGGGCTACTCTTTGTTGCGGTGCGCGGGCTTCTCATTGCGGTGGCTTCTTTTGTTGCGGAGCACGGGCTCTAGGCGCGCGGACTTCGGTAGTTGTGGCGCACGGGCTCAGTAGTTGTGACTCGCGAGCTCTAGAGCGCAGGCTCAGTAGTCGTGGTGCACGGGCTTAGTTGCTCCGCGGCATGTGGGATCTTCCCAGACCAGGGCTCGAACCCGTGTCCCCTGCATTGGCAGGCGGATTCTTAACCACTGCGCCACCAGGGAAGCCCCTCCTCGTGCCTTCTTAAACATGTCAGGCACATTCCCACCTCAGGGCCTTTGCACTGACTGTTCCTCGTGCCTGGACTGCTCTTCCCCCAGGCGTCTGTGTGGGTCACTCTCTCACCCCCTTCAGCTGTTTGCTCAGATGTCACCTTCCCATTAACACCTTCCCTGGTCATCTTTCCCTCAGGCGCCCCCAACCCAGACATTGCCTGCCTCCTTCCCTGTTCCTTTTTCCTCCACAGCACTTACCACCATCTGTGTGGTTTTGCCTTATTTTGTCTGTCTCCTTCCTGCTGCCAGACTATAAGCCCCTTGAAGGCAGTAATTTCTGTTTTGTTCACTGTTTATGTCCCTAGGGCCTTCAGCAGTACCTGGCACCTAATAAGTGCTTAGTAAGAGGTTTTTGAATGAATCAAGCCCCTGAGATTCCCTCAAACCTGGCCTGGCAAGCTCCCACCTGGGGCTCATGGTCCCCTGCTTGGCATCTTAATTCCTGTCTTTTTTTTTTAAATGAATGCCCCCTCACCCCCACCCCTGAGCCTGTGCTCATCTTTCATCTCCCCCCATTATCCCTGCCCTGTGCCTGAGAAGCCATACCACCTGACTGAGGGTGCCCAGCTCCCTCTCTCCAGAGGGCCCTGGAGGCGGCTGCGGGGCTGAGTCCTGGCTGTGCCATCTCTGGCTCTGGACACAGATGGGCCTGGAGTCAAGACCGGGCTCTGCTCCTCACCACTCTGTAACTGTGGGTGAGTTTCTCAGCCTTTCTGAGCCTCATTTTCCTCATCTGTAAAGTGGGCCACGATAACACCCAACTTGCAGCGTTCAAGAGTTCCAGGCAGCACACAGTAGGCCCACAGGGAATGGCCACTGCTGGGGTGTTTGTTTTTATCCTTGCTGTGACCTCCTGGGGTGGGCCAGGGCGAGGCTCTGAGCTTCTTCCCATGGGAGTGGTGGCATTTAAGAGTGTGTGTTTAGAGCCCTGTGGAAACATGAGGGAGGCCCAGGGCTGATCCCGTGAGCCCTGCCCCTGCCCACCTTCCCACAGCGGGAGAGGAAGCAGCCTGTTACCTGAGCCTGGAGGGCTCCGCATGGCTTTCTCTGGCCAGGCCTGCAGGAACCACGGTCAAGCAGGCTTCCTGGCCGGGTGTTCCCATGGCAGACTCACAAAGGGGAAGGGAGAGAGCCCACAATTCGATATCGGCTTTTGTTATTCCTCTGGGTGTTTCAACACGCCCAGCACTGTGAGCTTCCTCCTCAGGCTGCAGCAGCTGCTTCCAACTCCTGGCTGGCTGAAGCAAGTGGAGGGGGTGGGCAGAGATCTGAGGGTCCACATGGGAGCCCTGGCCGCCCCCTAGCTTTCCCTGCTTTCAGGCTTGGGCCTTTGGCTGCTTGGGAAGTATTCTGCTCTTTTCACCCATCCGTTCACCTCCTCAGGGCTGCTTTCAGCCTCTGCCTAAAACCGGAATCCATAATGGCGAGACAGAGGCACCGTCAGAGGAAGACTCAAAGTTCTCACCATGGCCCAGCATGACCTACCCCTGTTCCCTCGACAGCCTCGTCCCCTCTGCTCCCCTCCCCAGCCCCATTCAGCCGCTGGCCCCCATGCTGCTTCTCCACTTGCCAAGCTTGTTTCTACCTCAGGGCCTTTGCACTTGCTGTTCATGCATCAGGACAGCTCTTCCCCCAGTCTTTGCTCAGTCCACATCCTCACTTCACTCCAGACCTTGCTCAGACGTCACTGCCAAAGGGCTTTCCCTAACCACCTGCCCAAAGTAGCAGCCCCCACCTTCTCATCTCCCTCCAGTACTCCCTACCCACCTTCCTTGTTCTGTTTTCTCCATTTTTCTCTCTTTATTTGAACTACCATGTTTTCGTTTTGGTAACAGCTTTATTAAGATGTAATTCACAGACCACACAATTCACCCATTTAAAGTGTACAACTTGGGGGCTTCTGTGGTGGCACAGTAGTTAAGAATCCGCCTGCCAACACAGGGGACACGAGTTCAAGCCCTGGTCCGGAAAGATCCCGCATGCCGCAGAGCAACTAAGCCCGCGAGCCACAACTACTGAGCCTGCACGCCACAACAACTGAAGCCTGTGTGCCTAGAGCCCGTGCTCCGCAACAAGAGAAGCCACTGCAATGAGAAGCGCGCACACCGCAACGAAGCGTAGTCCCCGCTCACCGCAACTAGAGAAAGCCCACACACAGCAGCAAAGACCCAATGAAAATAAATAAAATAAATTAAAAAAAAATAAATAAAGTGTACAGTTTGGTAGTTTTTAGTATATTCACAGAGTTGTGTGACCATCTCCACAGTCAATTTTAGAACATTTTCATCACCCCAGAAAGAAACTCCATACCCATTAGCAGTCGTTCCCATTTTTTCCCACCTCCCCCATCCCCTGGCAATCATCAGTCTTTCTG
This sequence comes from Balaenoptera musculus, assembly GCF_009873245.2. Lineage (NCBI taxonomy): Eukaryota > Metazoa > Chordata > Mammalia > Artiodactyla > Balaenopteridae > Balaenoptera > Balaenoptera musculus. Next base: position 108,578,743 of record NC_045790.1, on the reverse strand, counting down.
TCTCTTATGGATTTGCCTATTCTGGGCATTTCATAGAAATGGAATCATACAACGTATAGTTCTTTGTGACTGGCTTCTTTCACTTAGCATAATGTTTTCAAGGTTAATTCACATTGTAGCATGTTTAGGTGCTCAGTTTCTTTCGATTGCTGAATAATATTCCATTGTATGGATATACCACATTTTATGTATCCATTCACCAGTTGATGGACATCTGGGTTGCTTTCACTTTTTGGCTATTATGAATAATGCTGCTGCGTACATTTGTGTACAAGTTTTTGTGTGGGCATATGTTTCATTTCTGTTGGGTGTATACCTAGGAGTAGAATTGCTGAGTCATATGGTAACTCTATGCTTAACCTTTTGAGGAACTGCCAGACTGTTTTCCAAAGCAGCTGCACCATTTTACATTCCTACCAGCAGTGCGTGAGGGTTCCAATTTCTCCCCATCCTCATCAACACTTATTATCTGTCTTGATTATAGCCATTTTAGTGGGTGTGAAGTGGTAACTCGTTATATAGTTTTGATTTGTGTTTCCCTGATAGTTAATGATGTTGAGCATCTTCTCATATGCTTATTGGCCATTTGTATATCTTTTTTGGAGAAATGTCTGTTCAGATCATTTACCCATTTTTATTTTATTTTATTTTATTTTATTTTTTTTAAATTATTTATTTATTTATTTATGGCTGTGTTGGGTCTTCGTCTCTGTGCGAGGGCTTTCTCTAGTTGCGGCAAGTGAGGGCCACTCTTCATCGCGGTGCGCGGGCCTCTCATTATCGCGGCCTCTCTTGTTGCGGAGCACAGCCTCCAGACGCGCAGGCTCAGTAATTGTGGCTCACGGGCCTAGTTGCTCCGCGGCATGTGGGATCTTCCCAGACCAGGGCTCGAACCCGTGTCCCCTGCATTGGCAGGCAGATTCTCAACCACTGCGCCACCAGGGAAGCCCTACCCATTTTTAAATTGGGTTGTTTGTCTTTATTATTGAGTTGTAAGTGCCCTTTATATATTCTAGCTACAAGTCTCATCATATATATGATTTGCAAATATTTTCTTTCATTCTTTGGGTTGTCTTCACTATTTTGATGGTGTTCTTTGAATCACAAAATTTTAAAATTTTTATGAAGTTCAAAATATCTATATTTTTCTTTTGTTGCTTGTACTTTTGTTGTCATATCTAAGAAACTGTTGCCGAATCCCAGGTCATGAAGAGTTACCCCTATGTTTTCTTCTAAGAATTTTATAGTTTCAGCTCCTAAACTTATGAGTTACTTATTGTATACGGTGTGAGAAATGAGTCCTGCTTTATTCTTTTGCACGTGAATATCTAGTTGTCCCAGCAAGGTTTGTTAAAAAGGCTGTTCTTTCCCCCATTGGCACCCTTGTTGAAAATTAACTGACCATATATGTGAAGGTTTATTTCTGGACTCTCAATTCTATTCCATTGATCTATGTGTCTATCCTTATGCCAGAACCACTCTTTCTTGATTATTGTAGCTTTGTAGAAGTTCTGCATTCAAGACATGTGAATCCCTTAATTATGTTCTACTTTTTCTAGATTGTTTTGATTATTCTGGTCCTTTGAATTCCCAAGATTTAGGATCAACTTGTCAATTTTCTGCAGAGAAGCCAGCCGAGATTTTGATAGGGATCATATTGAATTTTTAGATCAATTTGGGTGTATTATCATCTTTTTTTTTTTTTTTTTTTTGGCTGTGTTGGGTCTTCGTTGCTGCACGCAGGCTTTCTCTAGTTGCAGTGAGCAGGGGCTATTCTTCATTGCTGTGCGTGGGCTTCTCATTGCAGTGGCTTCTCTTGTTGCGGAGCATGGGCTCTAGGCACGCGGGCTTCAGTAGCTGTGGCTTGCGAGCTCTAGAGCGCAGGCTCGTCGTCGTGGTGCACAGGCTTAGTTGCTCTGCGGCATGTGGGATCTTCCCAGACCAGGGCTCGAACCTGTGTCCCCTGCATTGGCAGGCGGATTCTTAACCACTGCGCCACCAGGGAAGCCCGGGAGTATTATTATCTTAACAATATTAAATCTTTCAGTCCACGACTGTGGGATGTCTTTCCATTTATTTAGATCTTCTTGAATTTCTTTCAGCAATGTAGTTTGTAGTTTTCCAGAGTATACGTTTTGTACTTCTTTTGTTAAATTTATTCTTTTTGATACTATTGTAAATGAAATTGTTTTCTTCATTTCATTGTGGATGTTCACTAGTACTGTATATAGAAGTAACTGATTTTTGTATATTGCAACCTGGCTGAACTCATGTATTCTAATAGTTTTTTTAGTGGATTCCTTAGGATTTTCTACATATAAGACTAAGTCATTTGCCAAAAGAGGTAGTTTTCGTTCTTCCTTCCCACTCCCAGCAAAACGTAAGCTCATCACTGCTGTGGCCCCAGTGCATAGAACAGGGACTGGCACACGACTGGTGCTCAATTATTTGAATGAATGAATGAGGAGAGCCGCCATGGCTGGGTCAGATGATGCTCCAGCCCAGGGTTGCCACTCCTCCTTTGGCACCTGCTTCCTGAGGGTCCCTGCCCATGTCCGCTGCGGGGTTGGGAGCTCTCCCTTCCTCCCCCTTATCTCTAGCCCTGACCTTTTCTGTTTGTCCCCAGTCTGCAGGGGTTGCTGGAGCTCACCTTCCTAACAAGGTCAGAGCATTTTGGGGATTGGCCCCAGCCCAAATTGCACAGTGAGTGTGAGGCTGCGAGCCCAGGTCTGACCGACTGAGTCCTGTTGCTTCTTGTCACAGCCCTGGCAGGATGTGGGGAAGCCTTGGTCCCATCCTCAAAGCCTTGTGGGGCTAGGAGGGAGCTCCTCATAGAGGCTTGGCTCGGGGGCTTTCACTGGCCGAGAAACCAAGAATATGTTTGTTCCTCACTCATGCGGTTCCCTCTGCCAGGAACCGTCTCCCCCGCTTGCTACTCCCCCCTCTTCATTTGGGTCTGAGCCTGAATGCCACCTCCCTGCAGCCAGTCACCTTCCCTGACTCACCCCTTCCCCCACCCTGTCCTGGTGACACGGAGTCATCAGTGGGGTGACTGTCAGATGTCAGTCTGTGAATCAGGTCCACCGCAGTGTCCAGCACCTGGCACATACTTGGGACTCAGAGGCATGGGTAGACGCCTCGGGTGCAGATTAGGGCGCCGCTGGCTCCACAACCCCAGGGGGTTCTGTCTGCCATGCTTTCCCGAGCCCCTGACCCGTGAACCACGGTGATGGCTGAGCGCCCTGACTCTGCAGTTGGACCGTCCTGAGTTCAGATCCTGCTTTGTCCATCACCGGGGGTGTGACCTTGGGTGGTCTCCGGGAGCCTCAGTGCCTTCAGCTGTAGAAGGGGTGGCACAGAGTCTCCTTCTGGGGTTGCCGTGAGAAGCAGGCCAGCCCGTGTTCAGGAGATGCTCAACCTGTGCTGACCCTCTGCCCACCGGCCCCCGTCTGGCCATTAACCCGAGCCCCTCCGGTCTCCAGGGTGTGGAGCGGTCACTTCCTCAGCTGTACACTCGCCGTTCCTGTTAGGTGGGATGAGGCTGGAGATCATGCCTCGTACGCCTGCCCCTCCCTTCCTGAGCGCGTCCTGCCGTGGCAGGGGGGCTCATTTCCACCACGTGCCGCTGCCGCCCCCGGGGCCCACCGGCCCCTGAGGCAGCTGGAGAGGCTTGGTGGACTGCTCCCACTGGCTCCCACTCACCCCCAGGGCACAGGGTGCCTCCCCAGTGGGGGGGGGGTGCTGAATTGGTGGGCTTGGTTGTCATGCTCCTCAGGTCCAGGAGGCGCTCCAGGGGCTGGAAAGCCAGCACCGCCCCCCCACCCCGCCCTGACCCAGCGGGGAGGGTTGAGCATGTGGCACCAGAGCCAGGCTGCTTGGGTTCAAGTCCCTGTTCTGCTCCGCCAGTGGTGGGCCTCGGGCTGGGGTCTTAGCCCTAGAGCTCCCGGTTTCTTTGAACGTGAGCTGGGACTACGGGTAGTAGCTGCCCCAGACAGTTGCTGGGAGGGTTAGCGTGACCTTGGATCGCCAGCACTTGGAGAAGGCTCCTGTGGCAGCTGGTTTTGTGAAGTGCTTTGGGTGGTGCCTGGCACACAGAAGTGCCGTGTGAGCATTAGCTGTTGTTATTATTATTATTATCATCATTATTACTGGTGAAGAAGGGGGCTCTGGAGCCAGGCAGCACTGGGCTGAGGGCCAGCTGTTTCCTGGCTGGGCAGTACTGGGCAGTGTATCTAGCCTGAGTTTCTTCATCTGTAAAAAGGGCTGGGAGTCCATCCTGGGAACACCGTGTGAGGCTCACTTGAGATGGCCAGTGGCAGTCCAGCTGGGGGGAGGTAACGGGAGCCGAAGGAGCTCCCGAGACCCCAGAGCAAGGTTGCAGGTGGGACAGGCAGTGCTGGAAACAGACAGCTGCCCCCAGCCTGATCTCACCCTCGCCTTGTGTTTTTTCATTTTTTTATTTTTATGTTTTTGTTGTTTTTTTTATAACACGTACGCAAGCAGATTCTTGTTATGAAAATACAGTCACTTTGTGATACAAAGTGAAAAGTGAGAGCTTCCCTCCCCGTCCCAAAGGCAGCAGGGCCCTCACCTCCCTAAAAGTGGACCCTGTACCCTTACGCTCACTGTCTCTCTGACCCGCAGGGAGGAGGTGCAAGAGAACTGTGTGCGGTGGCGGAAGAGGTTCACCTTCGTGTGTAAGATGAGCGCCAACCCGGCCACCGGCCTGCTGGACCCCTGCATCTTCCGTGTGTCGGTGCGCAAGGTGAGAGGCCAGGGGGCGCTGGTAGGGCCACGGGGCTACTGGCTTTAGGCCCATCCCCTGAGTGAGTCAGTCAACCCCTTTGCTTGTCCTCCTTCCCTGGGAGTCAGATTGGGGGGTGGGGTGGAGTGGGGAGACCCATGAGGTCCCTGGGATCCCCTAGTCATCCTGCTGCCTTCGTCTGTTTCCCATGCAGGAGCTGAAAGGCGGGAAGGCTTACTCCAAGGTAAGCTGGGCCATGTGAAGGGGTGGCGGGGTGGGACGGGATGGGTGGATGGGACAGGCATGAGAGAAGCTCCTAGATGAACCTCCAGCCGCCTCTCTTGCCCCAAACAGAAGACGCCCTGCCCTCCATGAGATGTATTACTTTTTTGAAATATCTTTTTTTTTTTTTTTAATTTATTTTTGGCTGTGTTGGGTCTTCGCTGCTGCGCGCGAGCATTCTTTAGTTGCGGTGAGCGGGGACTACTCTTCGTTGCAGCGCGCGGGCTTCTCATTGTGGTGGCTTCTCTTGTTGCGGAGCACGGGCTCTAGGCGCGTGGGCTCAGGAGCTGTGGCTCACGGGCTCTAGAGCGTAGGCTCAGTAGTTGTGGTTCACAGGCTTAGTTGCTCCTCGGCATGTGGGATCTTCCCGGACTGGGGCTCGAACCCGTGTCCCCTGCATTGGCAGGCGGATTCTTAACCTCTACACCACCAGGGAAGTCCCAATTTTTTTGAAATATCTTTATTGATAGTCTTTGCACTTAACATAAAGGCAGTGGATGCTTGTTGCAGCACAAATGGGACAGAGGTTTTCAGAGGGAAAGGGTGGTTTCCACCCCATTCCTCTCTAGGCCTCCTCCTCAGACTCCACCATTTTGATTTGTTAGGGTCTTTCCAGACCTTTTAAGGAAAAAAAAAAAAAAAATGCATGAAATATACGTCCAGAGCAGTGAATAAAACGTGTGCATATGGTTTAGAGGATCATACAAGGAGCACCCTATGTGTATACTTGCGCACACGCAGGTGATATGATTTTTAAATTCACAAGAGGGACTTGTTCTAAACAGATTCTGCAACTTGGTTTTTTACTTACCAATACATCATGGGCATGTTTTTGTGTCATCACAAATTTCCTTGTGCTGTCTAACAGCGGCGGGGCCCATCGTTTGGCTGGGTGAAGAGGGCTCGGCCAGGCCCTGCTGTTGCACATCTGTGTGGTTGCCGGGCTTTCCCTGTGCCCACAGACAGTTCAGGCCTACGCATTAAAACCTTTTCCACTGCGGAAGGTGGGGGAAGACGGCTCTGGAAGGGTTACCTCTGGCTTTGAATCCGCCTGCTCTGCCCTAAGCCCCCTTCTCGTGGGGACTCTCGCCCACCGTCTGCGGCCTGGGGAGGCACCCGGCAGCAGGGGGTGGGCTCAGTCAGTCCAGAGGGGACATGCCTCTGCCTCACCTCACTCTGCGTGGAGAGCCCGAGGGAGGTGCTGTGCAGGGCGTGTTCCTTCCCACCGACCAGAGCCCAGGAAGCTCAGTGGACCAGGCCTTGTACTCCGCCTTGGCCAGGGCGCTGATGCCCTCTCCAGAAGCAGAGGGCAGGGTGGCTAGAACCGGGCTGTGGAAGATGCTCTCGGAGTGGAGATTTCTCCTCCTGTTGATGCGTGTGGGTGAAGGACAGCCAGGAAAGAAACTGCCAGCAAACAGCCGGAACATCCCACCTCCTTCCCCCTCCCCCCAACAATCCTGCTACGTCACATGTCAGACCTGCCAGGCCCTTCCCTTCCATTCTTTAATCAAACCTCCACCACAGGCTCAGCTCCCCTTAATCAGAGGAGGAAGCTGAGGCCCAGAAAGGTGGTGAGACTTGGCGCAGATCAGGCCTAGTGTCAGTTCTGGCTCTGCCGGTTAAGGTGTGTGAGCCCCTGAGCAAGTCACTTCCCCGCTCTGAACCTTAGTTTCCTTGTCTGAAGCATGTGCCCTAAGCTCTGCAGTAGAGACTTGCATGCAGCAGGTGCTCAATAAATGTCCCTGATTGGCTTGGTTTGTCTTCCAAGTCGCCAAGCCCAGCATCCCCCCAACCTCAACCTCCAGGTCTGGCAGACTTGGCTTCCACCCAGGAGGCCTTCTCAGCTCATACACCATGTTCTCACACTTTCTCGCTTCCCTCCGCATCCCTTGCTCCCTTCTGCATCGCAGGAGCAGCTGGGAGTTCCCACCAGCCCCTCACTCCAGCTCCCGCCAGGGTCTCCTGCTCACCCTGCAGTGCCCTCCACCCTCCCAGCCCAACGCCAAGTTCCCACGGGCCTTCCCTCCCCTCCTGTCCGCTGGCCTGGTGGCTCCCACAGCACGGCCTTGTTTCCCAGGGAACAATGCGTCTGTGTCACAGACAACAATGTCCTTTCATCTCGGGCGCTGCCCTGGTGCACGCTGGGACATGGCACAAAGGGCGCTTTGTGCAGCTCAGGGATGTGAGCTCCTGGCTTTGCCACATTGGAGCCGCCAGCCCGGGCCTCTGTCCTTGGGTGCCGGTTATGCAACAGGCATTCTGGGCCGTGGGGCGGGCCCGAGGGCTCTGCCTCCCCTCCCCATCCCACCTTGCCAAGCTAACCCTTGGGCTGCCAGCCATGCGCCCGCACTCCCCTCAGCCTCCCACCCTCTCCTCTGTCCCCACAGCTGGGCTTTGCCGACTTGAACCTGGCGGAGTTTGCAGGCTCGGGCTCCACAGTGCGCTGCTGCCTGCTGGAGGGATATGACACGAAGAACACCCGACAGGACAACTCCATCCTCAAGGTACCAGGGCTCCGCTGCCCCATCCGCCCCTTCCCAGCAAGGGGCGGGGGCAAACGTGCCCCGTGTCAGAGTCCCCCGAACGGTTGTTAAGAATACAGGTTCTCACCCCAGACAGGCAGTGAGAGACACTGGGAAAGACGTGGGTCCTGGGGTCAGGAAGCCACCATCAAAGGCCTGGCTCAGGCACTGGCCTCAGTTTCCCCATCCATAATCGGGGGTCGGGGTGGACCCAATAGTCTCTTTAACGCTTTGGTGAGCACTTTCGGTGAGCTCAGCATGGCTGAGTGCTTACCACCCCTTATCTCGTGGTGTCTGACAACAGCCCCGTGGGGTGTGGTATCTATTATTGGCCCAAGTTTTGCACCGCAGGGGGCTGAGGCACAGAGGTTAGATCATCCGCCTGGGGTCACAAGCAGAGCTGGCGCGTGACCCTGCGGTCCAGCTCCCAACCACTGCCCCACACGTCATGAGGCAGCCTGAGCCCCCAGAGCATCAGTGAGCAGATGGCCTGCCGTGCCCGGACCTGGCAGACCCGGCCGGCTGCTCAGAGGGCCCAGCCGGGGCATCACCCTCCCCCCAGGCAGCTGCCGCTTTGGCCTCTTGGGACAGAGATATCTGGGCATCCGCTGCCAGCATGCCTCTCTTCCTCGTCCCCACACCCTTCCACCTGGCTGAGAAAACAGTCTTGTTGTAACCACACCTCTGCAAGCTGACCCAGCGGGAGCATGTTATGCCTGGCAGAGCCGGGCAAGAGGTGGCAGGCAAGGGCTCTGGGGCCTCCTGGGCCTTTTGCCGAAGAAACCAGAGGCACCTGAAAAGGTCCAGGCTAGTTGTTGTGAGAGCCAAGCCCTTGCAGCCTCGCTCCAGTGGCCCAGTGCATCCTCAGGCCAGATCGAGGGGGCCCCAGGGGCAGGTGGCCTCCAGTTCAAGGCCATCTCCCCCACATCCTGTCTGCAGGGCCTTGAGCAGTCCCTTCCCCTGAGTCTGAGTCTCAGTTCCCTCGTCTACAGCCTGGGGCCATCATGTACTTTGTAGGTTGCTATCATGGCCATATGAAACAATCCATTAAAAACAAAGCCTCACCCCAGCGGTCACCATTTTTGTCAGAGGTGTCCCTGTGATCTGAGCACCTCTTTCCCACCCCATCACCCCTCTGCCTGTCACTCCGTCCCAGCCCAGATTTGGGGACCCAAACCTTGCCTTGTTTAGACCATTGCCAAAATCTTTGCCCGAGTGGATGTTACATTTCTAATGGCTTCTTGCTTTATTCAACAAACTTTCACAAGCCCCTGCCCTCTGTGTTGGAATCTGTGAACCCCTCCCCACCGCGTAGGCATCGAGAGCCTCCCTCCCACCTGCTCACCCGCTCTGAGGGCTGCGAGGGGCGCAGAGGATGGAGAGTGTCTGCGGCTCCTCCCTCGAGGGCCTCACAGTCTATCTGTAGTTTTGCAATGACAGTAGCTGACTTTCCCTCCTCACTCACCCCGTGCCAGGTGCCCAGCATCCTCTCCACTATTCCACAAGGTAGGCGTTATAATCAGTTTTGTCCTCTGCACGAGGAAACTGGGCTTCACTGAAGTTTGGTGGCTTCGCCAGGGCCAGCAAGGGACAGAGATAGGATCAGAGTCCAAGCCCATCTGAAGCCAGAGCAGGGAGGCCACAGGAAGGCCAGGCGCCTGGGCTGGGGCGTGGATGGGGCGTGGCTGATTTCTCCGGCTTTTGCACAGGTTACCATTGGAATGTTCCTGCTCTCTGGAGACCCCTGCTTCAAGACGTGAGTGCTGGTGCAGGGTGCCTGAGGGGTGGGGGCTCTGTCCTGGACACGGGGAGGGGGGACAAGGGACTGTCCCCTCCTCCAGGCTCTTGGGTTCCCCTGTCTTCTCCGACCCCAAAGTGGGGCACTCTGGTCACACCCATCTGTCTTCCCAAGGCCGCCGTCCACTGCCAAGTCCATCTCCATCCCAGGCCAGGATTCCTCCCTGCAGCTGACGTGTAAGGGTGGCGGGACCAGCAGCGGTGGCAGTGGCACCAACTCCCTGACAGGGTCCCGGCCCCCCAAGGCCCGGCCCACCATCCTCAGCTCAGGTACTGTTCCTCACCTGCCCTCCCTACCCCTCCCGTGGTCGAAGGCTTTTACCTCCCCATATCCCTAGGTCCCAAGGGGGATGCTTGCTGGGAAGAGAAGGCTAGTGGGATGGCGTCACCCACCCATGCTTCCATTAGGCAGGCGTCTGAGCCCCTCCTGTGATCCGGGCTCTGTGCGTGGCCCCAGGATCACAGCAGCGCCCTGGACCGAGACTAACCGGGTCCCTGGCCTAGCAGGAGAGACAGGTGTCAATGAGACAATAAATATGTCAAATGCATGTCCACCTACAGCTGTGACGAGAGATGTCAGAGAGACACAGAAGGTGTCCGCCTGGGGACGACCGGGGAAAGCTCCCTGAAGGGGTGTCATCTGAGCTGAATCTAGGGTGTGGTGTGCAGTGTTCCTGGCAGAGGGATGTCCTGTGAGCTCTTGCTCTGCTACTTGCTGCGTGACCTTGACTGGCCGTTTTGCCTCTCCAGGTCTCAGCGTCCTCCTCTGCAAAATGGGATCAGCAGTAGCAATCACATCTTGGGTTGCTCTGGGGATGAACTGAGCAAACGTACGTGCGTGCCTTGCCTGGCACGTAGTACGTCCTCTGTATTTCCCAGCACGTGTTTTGTTAAATTATCATTATTACTAATATTATGAAAAATGCAAATGAGCTTGAATCCCCAGAGGAATCAGTGTGGCAATTAAGAGGGGGAGGTGATACCAGGAGAGAAGGCTCCAGCCTGCACCACCCCGCAACCCTGAGTGCTGTGCGGGGTGAAGCACGCCCCTCCGAGCATGAGCCTTGGCCTCTGCACCTCTTCCCTGGGGGTGAGCTCAGAGCTGGGAGGAGGACTGCCCCTTAGCTGATCAGTAAGCAAGGCGGCACGCGGCGGCCCTAATCTGTGCCGCAAGAGCAATTAGGGCACAGGGCCTCAGGCCCTGTTTGCTGGGTGATTCTGCCCCAGAGGATGGGAGCAGTGAGGGACCCTCTGACCCCAAGGGCCAGCTTCCCTCCACTCCCGTTTTTCCTGCACACCCAGCCTAGTGGGGCCCAGAGCAGAAAGCTCGGCTTCTTAGCTGCCTCAGCCTGGCGGCTGCATGCAGGAATGGGGGCTCCCCAGCTCCGTTGCTCTCTCCAGCTTCAGGGTGGGGGTCCCCAGAGGAGAGATCTGGGGACCAGGCCACTCCAGCAAATATGGAGCCTTTTGTGCAAAGTAGAAGAGGTGCCTCTCCCACGGGGGGTGGGATTTGAGCCCCCACAAGCCTCTATAGCTGGTTTTCTGCCTCTCGCTCTCCCTCTTCTGCAACCCCTCAGATGTGGAGAACCTGCTGACTTGAAAAGCCATGTGGCTTTGGGTGGGGACACAGGCAGGCCTGGGGTCCATCCTATGGCCTGGGTGTGCTCATTTCCGAAGAGAGGATGGATGAGTCCTTGCTTCCTGTGTTGACCAGGAGGACTGGTCGGGGTGGGGGTTACTCATGGAGCCCTGGGCAGACCCTGCCTGGTTCCCTGGAATCTCCTGCTGTCACTGCCCGAAAGTGTGTTCCCCGCCTCCCGCACCCCCTTATTCACTCCACTCCAGCTACACAGACCCAAGCCCGTTCAAGCCTCAGGGCCTTTGCTTATGCCATTCCCTCTGTCTGGAAGGCCCTTTCCCTGATGCCTTATCTGGCTTGCTCCCTTCCACGCATCCTGAAGGTTTCGCATTAAGGCCACCTCCTCAGAGAAGCCTTCCCTGATTCCAGACTGGGTCAGACCCCTCCATACGCTCCCTGCTCTGCACCATTCGCCAGTTGTGGTTGATCGTGGGTCATTTTTGTTCAACATTCTTCTTTCCCACCATTGGTGCCTGTGACACCACGTCTCCTGTTCCCAGCACCCAGTAGAGCGCCCGGCGTGGAGGACGTCCCCAACAGATATTTGTGGAATGAACGAATGATCCTGGGTTCGAGTGGTGACCTGCGGCTCGGGGCAGGTTGCTGCTCCCCTGGACCTCAGCTTTTCAGTCTCTTAAATGGAAATACATAATGTGCTCTCCACCCCCCGCCACACTCAGTGAGAGGAGGAGCAAGGGCGAGGGCGGGCACACTGGTAACCCCTGCCCCTACCCGGCTTCCAGGGGTGCCAGAGGAGCCGGACCAGAACCTCTCCAGCCCCGAGGAGGTGTTCCACTCCGGCCACTCCCGCAACTCCAGCTACGCCAGCCAGCAGTCCAAGATCTCTGGTGAGTGCCCGCCCGGCCCCTTGCCCCTGGCCTTCCACCTTCCCCGGCTCCCGGCTCCCGGTAATCAACGTCCCCGACCGCCCCCCAGGCTACAGCACCGAGCACTCGCGCTCCTCCAGCCTCTCGGACCTGACGCACCGCCGGAACACGTCCACCAGCAGCAGCGCCTCGGGCGGCCTCAGCATAGCTGTGGAGGGTCCCGAGGGCAGCGAGCGTGAGCACCGGCCCCCCGAGAAGCCGCCGCGGCCACCCCGGCCCCCACATCTGTCGGACCGCTCGTTTCGGTAAGTCTCACCATACGTGCTCCTGGAGAGCAGACCCCGCCGGTGGCTCCCTGAGCCTCTGCTTCTCTACCTGTAACGGGGACAAGAGGGCCCCCGCCGCAGCGGCGTGGGCGTGGCTACTCAACCAGCTGACGCTCACAGGCGCGGCGCCCCGGCCTGGCACGCATGCTCAGTGAGTGGTTGCTGCGTGCGGTTTAGTGTCCCCTCTGTCCCCGCCTGCTCCCTTGCTCTGCAGCCTCTCAGAGGCTGGTACTTAACCTCTCAGGGCCTCCGTGGCCTCCTCTGTAAAACCAGGTCGTAGCAGCATCCGCACGTAGGGTTTGATGTGAGGGTTAAATGAATACAGTCTGGACCAGCTCTCACGTGCACTTTGAGCCTCCTGAGCGCTGCGGGTGCTTGGTCCTGTCGTCGTCGTGCCTGTTGCTGCCCTGACTGTTGTGACTCTGCCCCGCCCCGCCCCAGGAGGAAGAAGGACTCCGTGGAGAGCCACCCGACGTGGGTGGATGACACGCGGATTGACGCTGACGACATCGTGGAGAAGATCATGCAGAGCCAGGACTTCACGGACGGCAGCAATACTGAGGGTGAGCTGCCCGCGCCGGCGGGCCAGGGACGATGCCCAGGGGCTCCCTGGTGGCGCCGCCCCGCTCAGCCCCCATCCTTCCCTGTGTCCCCACAGACAGCAACCTCCGGCTGTTCGTGAGCCGCGATGGCTCCACCACCCTGAGTGGCATCCAGCTGGCCAACAGGTAGGGCTGAAGGTTCTGGGTGGGTCACGAGTGTGGCTCTGGGGCATAGTGGTGAGAGCATATGGCCTCTGTAGACCACTGACCTAGCTTTGAATGCCAGCTCTTGTCAGTGTGACCTTGGACCAGTCACTTCTCTCTGAGCCTCAGTTTCCCCATCTGTCAAATGATGTGGACCACACCACCTTACCTGGAAACCTGGGACAAAGGCCCTGGGTTTGGTTTTGGGGGTTCTGAGGAACCTTGGTAAGTGCCTAGCACAAGGCTTGGCACATAGCAGGGGCTTAATACATCTTTATTTTGGATTCTACTTTTCTTTCCCTTCCTCCTGGATCTGGGAACTCCTAAAAAATGATGATGATGACTTGTTTATTTATTGAACAAATATTTATTGCACACCAGCTACACACCAGGTACTGAGCTATCCGTAGGTGCTGGGGATACGGCAGTGAGCAACACAGATTTCTGCTGCATGATGTTCAGAGACGAGGAGGTGGTAGGATCAAACTTGGACTTGAACTCTACAGTTTTATAGAGTGCCCTCTCATGATCATTCACTTACAGCGTGCTTTCTGTGTGCCTGGCTCACTGAATGAGTGAACGAATGAGTGAGTGGTGGAGCTTCCCACCTGCGGGGTTGTGCTGAAGCCTTTTCCCCTGGTTCTTGTGGGCCAGATGGGAAAGTGCCCATTTAACATCTCCGGCCGGAGCGAGAAGGGGGCTTGGCTGGGCCATGCAGGGCCTCCAGACCTCCCCTCTGGTGCTGCTCTGCTGACCCCTACTGGCTGAGGCTTGAAATTGCAACTGCCATCTTTCCATGGCCGCCTCAGCTGCCCCGGGTGGGGTGGGCAAGAAGAAAACAGAGGGCACTTCTTTGGGGCTTTGTGACATCCCTCTCTAGCCCCCTCTGAGGATGAGGAAACTGAGATGCAGGACGGGAAGAACCAATCTATTTGGCAGCAAGGTCATTGCAGAGCTGTATGCTGAGCCCTGAATGTCCACAATCCCAGGGGTGGCTCTGGCCTCCCTCAGTGGGGAGAAGAGCCAATCAAGCTCCCCAACCTTCTACTGCGCTTTTAGCAAGCCTCATAATCCCTCTGAGCCTCAGTTTCTTCACCTGTCAAGTGAGGCTAGCTGCAGACCCTCCCTGCCAGAGTTGTCGTGAGGATGGGCGCAGCACACCCCAGCGTGAGAGCTGCCGGTGCCCAGGAGGGCTTGGGGCATGGTCTGTGCCAGCTCTGCACTCCTACAGACTCCGATACTTAACATCTGTGTTGCCCTGGGCAAGTGATTCAACTTCTCTGAGCCTCAGTTTCTTTCTCTGCAAAATGGGGCCTGCTTGTGAAGTACTCCCAAGGGCCTGGCCCAAAGGACCTGGCCCAAAGGACCATCAAGGATGACAAGCTGACCTGTCTCTCCCCGCAGGGTCTCCTCTGGGGTCTATGAGCCAGTCGTGATTGAAAGCCATTGAGGAGCGGGCGTCCAGGCTGGAGAAGGGCCCTGCCTTCACAGGCATCCAGACGCAAGTCATTCCACAAGGGACCTTCCCCTTCGGATCACCATCCGTGCCGCATTTCATCTGTGCCTGCTCCGTGCACTCCAGCCCCAAAGCATCATTCCATTGACCTCCCATCATTGCTGGGACGCTCATGGCCCGCCAGGGCCCCGGGCACCACTGTGAATATTCTCCTCTGAACCACTAGAGGGCAGGACACATGGGCCCGTGAAGCAGGTGGGCCAGACAAACATGGCGGGGACTGCCCCTCTGGACACCCACCTGGCCCCTCAGCGAGGACATGCAGCAACTCCTGCACATGCAGGGATGCCTGTGGCTGAGGGCCCTCTTGTCCTGTGTCCCTGCTCACTCCAGGAGCACTGGCCCAGCCAGTGGCCCTGGCAGGGCCTTGCTCCATTGCTCCCGTGCCCTTGGGGGGCCAGTCCACCCCTGGAATCCTGCCACCATGGCCCTCGGACTGCTCAGTGCTTCAGCCGTCCCTTCCCTGTGTCCCGGGGGACCCGCTGGCGGCCTCCTCCTGGGAACCAAGACCTCAAACCCCACCCACACTCCAGATTGAGACCCCACCTCCCCCCGCAACGAATGTTCTCCTGCTGCCCTGGCAGCCTGCACTTTGCACACGCTTGTCTCCAGCACAGCGCCCTGGCCCTCACCTGCCCCTGCTCTGAGCCCTTCCCAAGGATTCCTGGGCGCTGCCTGCTGTGCGGTCAGCAGCCCAGCCCTAACAGCCCGGCTGGAACGTGGCACTGCCCCTCCCCCCTCCAGTTAGCTCCAGCTCAGGCCCGAGCCCCCTGCTGAGAAAGGTGTGAGCGTGGTCGGTGGTTCCCCTCTGCCCGGGACTGGGTCCTGAGCAGCTGGCTTCCAGTAGGAGGCCAGGGCAGGTGCCTCCCAAGCCCTTGGAGCTCAGTGGCCTGGCTGGGCTGGGCTGGGCAGGCAAAGCACCCTTTCTCTCCCCTCAGGGTCAGCTGGCCCAGGCCGGGGCCAGTGCTGGAGAGGCAGGTGGGCTGTGACTGGACTGGCCTGGAGCTGGCTTCCTGGCCAGAAAAGCCTCAGCCATCCTCTGAAAGCATCCCCTCTCTGGGCAAGGGCGAGGTGGGGTCCATTAATGGGGTTTTCCCAGCGGGGGGCAGTCTGGCCCTGCCCCCGCCCCCGCCCCTCCCTAAATCCTCTGCTCTCAGCACTTTCCCCGCCCTAGTCCTCGTTACTTGCTTGAAGGTGGGTTCTGACTGCCAGCCAGTCCCTGGACAGAGCCCCCTGCCGCTCTTAAATTTCACTCATTTTGTATAAACCCAGCAGGCTGGTGTTTACTTAGCCCTATTCCTTTTTCCTTTTCTTTCCTCTTTTTTTCCTCTTTTTTCCTTCCTTCCTTCCTTTCTTTTTCTTTTCTTTTTTAGAGTTCACAGTTTGGTATTTTCTCCTCCCCCAGGCGAGGGGAGGTGGTTCTGTTCTCTCCCTACCCGCTGGCTGGGTCCCAGCAGGGCTGGGGATCTGGGTGGGGTGCAGATGGGGGTGTCTCCTCCCCAGGCTGGGAGGGGTCCTTGCCCTTCTGCCCCACTGGCAAAATTGGAGTCTTGGTCTTGGAACCTCCTGGCGTTGGGACCAGAGCATTTCTAGGATTTTTGTTGTTGTTGTTTTTAATTACCTAACTTTTAGAAAATGAATGTTAGAAGGTGCCTGCTGAGGCAGGACGGAGCATTTGCTCTGGCTGGAGAAGGCTCTGGTCAGCTCTGCGGGTCCCTTCCTGCCCCACAGACACCTGGCACTTTAAAAGGGAGCTGGCCGCACTGTCTCCAGTTGAAGTGACCCCCCAGAAGATGGGGGAATGCTGTCCTTCCCTTCTGTGTCTTCATGACCTCAGCCCAGTGAGGAGATGCATTCAGGGTGTATTTGGGGTCTGATTCAAAGTTCTGGGGCTTTAGACATAAAATAGCTGGCTTTGGTGCTGTTGGGGAGAATTCCCCAAACCAGGAACCCTAGCCCCAACCTAGGCGAGGCCTGAACTTGACAGTCACCCAGAAGGAGACAGAGCCTGCCACACCCTCCCACGCTAGGCCCTGGGCCAGGGTAATTGGACTAACAGAATTCGGCCACAACCAAATTAATGCTGGCTGGAGCCGGAGGCCTGGAGTCCTGGCCTCATCCCCACGTGGGAGCTCCTTCTTCGGCCCTCTGGTCGCCTCAAGCTCAGTGAATTCCAATTAGGTGCCCACAGCTCTGGACTTAAAATCCTATATATAGAGAGAGAGATAGAAAGAGTATATTAGAGATATTTTTGGAAAGGAATTGGTCTATGCAATGCCAGTTTGGAATCTTCTTGAAAGACAGTTTAACGTTTTTACTAGGAGATTTAAAGAAAAGAAATAAAGGTCTACAATATTTTTAGTTTTTTTTTTGTTTTTTTTTTTCTGGTCACCCCACAAACTGACCGCATGGCATGATCTGCCAGGACGGAGAATGTCCATGGCTTCCTCTCTTTA
Organism: Balaenoptera musculus; assembly: GCF_009873245.2. Taxonomy (NCBI): domain Eukaryota; kingdom Metazoa; phylum Chordata; class Mammalia; order Artiodactyla; family Balaenopteridae; genus Balaenoptera; species Balaenoptera musculus. Next base: position 108,561,888 of record NC_045790.1, on the reverse strand, counting down.
GGGAGGTGAGCAGGGAGATGGGGGGAGGGGAGGTCTTTTTTTTTTTTTTTAACACCCCTCCTTTCTAACAGAATGTTATAACACCGCCACCCCCTGATTCAGTGGGCTGTGTTTGTATCTCTGTCCCAGCTTCTATTGTAGAAAATAACATTGTAAAGGGAAATCAGCCTAGTGTCAGTGTCTTGGTTTTGGGGGGAAAAAAATTAAATGTTGCAGTTTTTGTTTGTTATGGCATGTTGGCCTTTGTTTGTTTTACTGAGTTGAAGTCGGGGTCACAGACAGCATCAGAAGGAAGCAGGATGTATAAGGTGACATGCTGGGGGTGGGGGAGATGTCGGTGCCCAGGGTTCTCAAAGTCCTGACTGTAGTTATCACAATTACCACCACTGTTATTACTCCAGATTTCTGGGGAGGAAACCGATGCCCAGAAGGGCAGTTTCTTGCCAGTCTCACACCTACTAGGTGGCAGCTCTGACCTCAGAGCCCAAGTTCTAACCTCCCCAGAGTCAGGTAGCCTCTAACAGGCATGCCTGAGGACAAACAACTGTGCCTCAGTTTTCTCAGCTGCAAATGGGGTTGTGAATCAAATGAGAAAGTGGGTATACAGGCCTTCCTAGGGAGCTAGACCCCGGGAGGTGCCGAGCGTTTCCCCAGCCTCTCTAAAGCCACAGGCCAGCACCGTCTCCAGGCCGGGACCACCCCTCACTCTCTGCCCCTGACTCAGAAGAGCTGACTTAGCCAAGCTCTGGGAAAGGCAAGTCACCCTGGGCCTTTAATGAGCTCAGAAGTGGCAGGAATCCTCAGGGCTTTGGACAAGCCAGAAGGGACCAGACTACCAGGCCTTGTCCCTGCCACAGCACCACATTGTCCCCACCCTTTCTTAGTGCTGATGCCCACTCATGGCCCCTGTAAACCCTGGAGGCTGATTCTCAGTCCTTTCCTCTGTTCTGTGCACACCTGGGGAGGGAAAAGGTGGCTCCTGGCTGAGCTCAAATTCTCCTGAGACAGAGAGGGAAGGAATTGGGCTGTAGGCCAAAAAAAGGTTGCTCGTTTGGAACACAGTAATGCTTAGTGAAAAATCAGTATACAAAGTGGTAGGGGGAAAAAACGTCCCTCTCAGCTTTGTGATGGGCTTGGATGACCCAAGGAGACAGATGCTGCCAGCAGGAGCATGTCATGCCCAGTTCAGACCCGATCTCTGTGTGCCCCGGCCCCCCAAGTGAAGATAACACACCGAGAGCCTCCACACAACCCCTCAGGAGGCCTGGAGTCTCCACATGCTGTCCTCTGTAGCATTCCAGAAGTCACCAAAATTTTAAAGGTGGTTGACTGATTCAAAGCTCTTACTTGTGCCCAGCCTCACTCTGGGCACTGGGGATACAGCAGTGACCACAGATGCTAATCTCAGGGAGCTCACAGTCACGTGGGCCAGATCAACAAGTAAATCAGCTAATTAAAACGCAGTGATAAGTGTCATCCTGGAGCCACACTTGGGGCTATGGAGCACAGAGGAGGGAACCCTGCCCAGCTGTGAAGGTCACTTCCCTGGGATGTGTGGCATCCCAGTGAGACCGGATGCGGGAGAAGCAGCCAGCCCCATGAGCTGTGAGGAGACAGTGTTCCGGACCTCAGAGCTGGAGGAGACATCGAAGATGATCTGGCCTCCAAGCCTAGGGAGGGGCCTGCACACCGGCCCAGTCCGAAGACCTGTCTGGGCTGCGGGACACCCAGGGCCCGAGAGGCAGACGGTGAAGGAAGGGAGGGTCACCCTAGCCTCATTCACGCAGTGAAGAGAGGACACCCGAAGGGTCGCCAGGGAAGCCTGGCATGGTAAGGGGGTGCCCTCTCACAGCCAGTCGACATCCTCCCCATCCCTGGGGGCCCCAGCCAACCCCTCCTCGCACCCCAGGCCGGTCGGTGAACTTTTTCTGCACCCTACCCTCAACAGACAAGTTAGGGCCTCGGGACCAGGAAGTAGTGCCCTCGGGTTCTGAAGTCGGCTACACCACTGACTCAGATTGTGATCTCCTGCAAGAGCGCGCCCCTCTCTGAGCCTCATTTTCTCCATCGGAAATATGGGACTTCCGACCACCCACCCCCATCCCGCTCTGGCTATGGGACTCTGGGACATCGAGAGAGGGGCTTTTGTTCTCGGGCGAGTTCGACAGGACTGAGACCACAAATGCCAGCCAGACTAAGTCCCCCCCCGCCCCTCTCTGTCCCATTCCCTAGAGATTCGGGAACGCGGCCCATAATGCCCTTGAGAAACTACATTTCCCGACATGCAAAGGGGGAGGCGGTGCCTGCCTTCTCGGGCGATGTGGTCCTGGACCGGCCTAAGGACTACGACTCCCGGCGTGCCCCGCGGCCCAAGGCCAGAAGGGCCCGGATCCGGAACCGGATGAGGCTTGCTGCCCCAGTGCCCGCAGCGCTGGGGAAATGGTGAGCTTGGGGCCGAGTGCGGGAAACGGGGGCGTCTGGGGTGGGGTCCTGGGTCTGCTCAGGAGCTGGGGCTTGAGTACTTGGAGCCGGCATCGCTCTCCCGCCGGTCCGTCGTACGGGTGATAGACCTTGGCCCGGCGCTCTCTCTCCCGGCCTAAAATTGACCTAGTCCGCCTCGTCTTGATACGTCTGCTGAGTGAATGGGCGTAACCAGGCTGCAACGCCCCCCTTCATTAGTGCACCTAAATGGAGCATCTCTGCCTCAGTTGAGTTCTCCCTTTTCTGCAGGCCACGGGAACAGACCAGGTGGTGGGACTCGGCCTCGTCGCCGTTAGCCTGATCATCTTCACCTATTACACCGTCTGGGTGATTCTCTTGGTATGTGTGCTGCCCCGTCCTCTCTCACCTCCCATCCCTGGATCTTGAGGCCAACTCCTAACATCATTTAAGCAGCTGCAATGTGATGACAGGTGCTGTGCTAGGTGCTTTACCTGCATACCTCACGAAAGCTCCAGAACAGCATTATGAGGAAGATGCTAGCGGTGTCCCCCATTTTATACACGAGGAAGCGGAAGCTCAGGGGGAAGCCTCAGGCCCAAGGTGGAATCCTTAACCACTACACTGTAAAGTCCTGTCCTTGATTTGCGCTGCCTTTGATGGGAGTTCTAGTCGTTATCTCGTTATCCTGCGGACCCCTGGGCATGACAGGTGCCAGTGGATTTTGTGAGAGTCTTTAAGATTTTTCTTTACCCTATGGGAAAAGTTCTTGGTTACTGCTTTAAAAGTGTAGTGTTTGGAAGGCAAAATCTTGCAGAACTTGGTATCCTTTGGAGAAAAATGTTAGTAAAGAAGACTTTGGAGCCCAGGTTGGGAATCATTCGAGGATTCCTCATGTACCCTTTGCCCCTGCTAAGCTGTGGGGGCCTTAGGGCAAGTCCTTTGTCTTCTGTCCCCTGCCAGGTCCCCAGCCCCAACTTAGGGCAGGCACCAGGCAAGTGCCCCGTACACAACTATTAGATAAATGAAGGAAGGGAACAAACCAAGGCACCCCAAATGCCATCATCTTAAAGAAAAGCAAATGCAGTCTCAGTGCTTTGATGGGGTCAGTCCCGGAGACGGAGGAGGTGGGATGTTTGGGCTTGGGGAGCTGAGCAGGGCGAGGAATGCTCACCAGAGTTCTGCCCTCGATGCCAGCCATTCATCGACAGTCAGCATGTCATCCACAAGTACTTCCTGCCCCAAGCCTATGCCGTTGCCATCCCACTAGCTGCCGGCCTCCTGCTGCTCCTGTTTGTGGGTAAGTTCCCCCAACCCTGGGCAGCGTGTCTGAGGGACCCCATGACCCTCTCCCAGCCCTGAACATGCTGCTACACTTTGTCACTGGCTGTACATCTCCGTGAGGCTCCTTGCCCCCAACTCATCCCCTGGGGTTTCCCTGTTCATCCTTCAGGGCTTTAAGTCAGTCTTCCCGATGCCCCAGGCTCACTGGACTCTAATGGGATGTCTCCCTTTTTCCTGCTCCGTCCACCACCACCATCACTCTGCTCACACCTCCATCACCTCTCACCCCCTTGTCACCCCGGTTCAAGATCCCTGCACCTCTCTGTCTCCCAGGGTCTAGTGTGTGGGCCTCTTAAGGGGCAAGGACTGTTGCTTTATCATTGCTGTGTACTCAGCCCCCAGCACAAGCTGTGGCACTAAGTTGGTGCTCAAGAAAGTGGTTTGGATGCATCACCAGTCAGGTGTCTGGCTGATGGGATGGGTGGATGATGGATGCTGAGTGGGTCAGTGGGGAGGTAGGAGGATAGGTGGTTGACGGGGTGAGTAGATGGATAGTTGGGTGGATCTTATTCCCTGTAGAATTGGAAGCACTAAACTCAGCAAATTGCCTGTGGTAGGCACCCGGCTGATGTTTTTTGAATGAATGGGTGGATGTGTGGCTTGATGAACAACTGGGGAGATGACCAGGTGGCCTGGAGTGTGGTTGGGTAGATGCTTGGCCCCCTGTGTGGGTCGCTCTCCCATGCTGTGTCCTGCTCTGGCCTCCCAGCAGCCCTGAGCTTTCTTACCTGACCTTTCTGGTCTGTATATTCCAGGCGTGTTCATCACCTACATGATGCTGAAGAATCAGAAGGTGACCAAAAAGGCTCAGTGAAGGCCCAGCAGGGATGAGGCTGCCGGCCCCTTCTCTGCTTCTTCTCCAGGGCAGACCAAGGGTGGGGGCCCAGAGGACCCATCCAGGCGCTGAGGGCCCCTCAAGCCTGGCTACCCTGCAGACACCCTCGTGGGATGGAGCTGTTCAGGACTCACCCCTGACTGACCAGAGGCCCTGCTCACCCTTCCAGAAGCCAGGAGGGAGGAGTCCCTGGAAGTCTCCCTCTCACCCTCTTCAGGTTCAGGGCCTGGAAAATGCTGGTCCTCCCCACCTCACTTTTCAGGCTCCCTGTCGCTTTTTCCTCTGGCTTCTACACTCTTGCCTCAGTTTCCCTCATGTCACATGCTGTTGCTGGACTTGGCAGGTTCTGGGGCATCACGTGACCTCTCCCCCCATGTCCTGCTCCTCTACAAAGGCAGCTTTCCCAGGTCTGACATACCCCAGACCCCACAAGGACTTCTGGACCTGGAAAGCCTAGGGGGAGGCCTGACAGGCCCCAGAGCACATTAGGGTGGCCACACGGGGGGCCCCTGGATTGACCGCTTCTCATGGAGGCCCAGCCCCCCAGCCTCAGTGCTGGCCTGTTGGGGAGAGCTGAACAATAAACGTTGATGGTGTGTTTGTCTCAGTGCCATCCCTGACCAGGGGACTGGGCCGCCGAGGGGCTGGAGGGGGGCTGGGAGCTGGCCTCTGCGTTGGTCTCAGGTCAGGAGGCCCTGGTTTGTGCCCCTCAGGTGCCTCCTGGACCATCTGTCTGCTGGACACAGGGTAAAGCAGGGACCGGGACCGGGACCGATACGGGTCTGGCCTGGCGCAGCTGATGGCTGGGGAGTCTGTGGAGGCACAGCGATCTGCCAGACGCCACATCAGCCTCTACCAGGTCTCCCCTGTGCCAGCCTAGCCAGCTGGCACTGGTATTTTAAGGACCCTCAGGCTAGTCCCCGAAAACCCAAGCCTGTCATCTGTCTCTTGTACCCAGCAGCCCAACTTAGCATGGCTCTGAGCAGAGGGCTGTTATGAGCCAGAGCAGGGCTGGTTCCACTGTGTTCAGGTTAACTGGCATAGGCCCAGCCTTAGTCCCTGGCAATCCCGCCATGCCCCACTGGGCAGCCAGCTCTCCCATTCACAGTGTGGGCCTCCACCCCTCACACCTTGGACATTCATTCTTCCTCCAGTTAGCAAAGGTGTCCCCCTCATCAGAGAAGAGAGAGCAACTATAGGCACACCTGCCCTGTCCTTACCTGTTTCTCTCTCCATCTTCCAGTTCAGGCAGAGCTGCCCACCTGGACTCTGGGTCCTGTCTGCTCCCACTGCTATAGCAGGAACCTCTGTCTGATGATCCCTCTCAAGGGAACAGCCTCTGCCTTTCAACAAGGTCCCCCAGTGTTAAATGAATATGTTACAAGCTCCGTTTAAGGGACCCTCCATCAACCCAGTAATTCCCTCCGGGTCTCTCCCGCGCTCTCCCCTCCACAGCCAAACTTCCGAAAAGGGTATCCACACCTGCTTCCTGCATTTCCTCACCCCTGCTGTGCTTGGCAGCATTCCAGGGGGGCTGCACTCAGACCACCTGTGACATCCAGTCTTTAAATCCAAAGCACATTTCCTTGACCCCTCTGCCACATTTGGCCAGTGACCTCCCCCCTGGGTACACCCTCAGACGCTGGATAGCCCATTCTCCTACTTTATGCTCTCTCTGGCACTCATTCTCCTCTGCCACGAGAGGGTGGGTTCCTCGGGACTCATCACAGGCTGTTTCACCCCACGCTGTTCTGGGTGACCTCATGCTTACCCAGGCTCACCTCCAGCCCAGCTTTCTTCTGAGCCCCAATGTACTGCACATGCACCAGCTGCCCACCTGACATCCTCATCGGCTGTCGTAGTGACACCTCAAATTCATCCTGTCATGATCTGAATTCTCAGACTCCCTCACTCTCCCCCCGCACAAATCTGGCTCTCCCCTCGTGCCCTGCCTTAGCATCATCACCCTGCATCCCTGACCCACAGCCAGAAGCCTGGCAGACATCACTGACCTTGGCTTTCCTCTTCCACCCCCCCATCCACATGACCCCAAATCCTGTCAATTCTCCCCTTTTCTCCCCTTCCCCCATCACCTTCTAGATGCAAAGGCACCGTCCCCTGCCCTAAATCACCAAAGGCTTCCTCACTGCTCTCCCCTGCCCACAATGGCCCCCTCCAATCTGACTGCACTACAACCAGTGGCCTTTTGAAAACATCTGAGCATCTTTTCTTTTTTTAATTTTTGGCCGCACCACGCGGCATGCGGGATCTTATCTCCCCAACCAGGGATCGAACACGCACCCCCTGCAGTGGAAGTGCAGACTCTTTACCACTGGACCGCCAGGGAAGTCCCTGAGCTTTTTTTTTTCTTCTTCTGAGAATCTTTCTCACACACTTACACTTACTTACACTTACACTTACTTCTCTGGGTTGCCGTCCCTCTCCCTCCCATGGCCGGCCGACAAGAGCCTGCATGCTCGCTTGAGCTCTCCTCACTCCAGTCACACTGGCCTTTCATTTCCTGGGACTCACTGAGGTTCTCTGCACATCCTACTCACATTGGTTCAGCATATACTTCTCAGACACTGGTTTGTGCAAGGTACTGAGCCAGGGAAGGAGCCTGGCATGGTTCCTGCCCTCCTGGCACTCCCACTCTGGGTGGGGGAGGGGAGATATAATAAACAAATAAATGAACAAGACAGTCTCTGACAGTGTTAAGTGTGATGAAGAAAAATAAAGCGATGTGATCATGACTGAAGGGAGGGGACACTTAGAGTCGGGCAAGGTGATAAGGAATAAAGCAAATCAAGTCGAGGGTGGAGGTGGGGGAGGATTTCAGGCAGAGGGAACAGCACCTGCAAAAGCCCGGAGGTGTGAAAGAGTTTGGTGGCCAAGGGCCAGCAGGGATACCCTGTGACCGGGTGCTGGGTGCAGGGACAGTGATTTGAGATGGGGCTGGAGAGCGGGCAGGTGGGCCTGGGGCCACACCGAGATGTTTGGACTTTGTTCCAGTGCCGTGGGAAGCCACTGGAGGCTTAGAGCGTGCGAGTGACATCATGCGATTTATGCTTTTAAAAGCTCACGCTGGCAGCTGTGTTCCTCCCTCTCACTCACCACTAAAATCCGCCTCCCCCCCCACGCCACCCCGGCCTACACTGCTCCTGGCCCATAGTGAATGTTCAAAATAAGTGTTGAATGAACGCACGCCCCTGACTTCCTGTGTGACCTGGAGGTAGTCACTTCTCTCTCTGGACCTTAGTTTCCTCACCCGAAATACGGTCGGTGGGAATTTCACGCCAGGGTGGGTGGGCGGGACTGAATTTAGGTTACCCGCCTCCCCGAGCGCCCCGAGACCTGAGTCTTCCACCCCAGGAAGGGAATGTGGGGTCTTCTCCCGGTGGGGGCCCTAACCAACGCGCGGCGGCCCTGCCCCGCCCTGGACCACGGTCCGAAGGGTGCTGCAGCCGCGGGGGCGGGACCCGGGGGCGGGACCCGCAGGCGATTCCCCCGCGCCCCCGCTCGGATTGGGTGCAGCCGTGACCGGCACCACGCGATTGGTCGGTCCAGAAGCAGGGGCGGGGCCTGGCTCCTGCAGCGGGGCGGCCCGGCAGCAGGGGACGCGGCCAGAGCCCGGGGAAGCTGCTGCGGGGGCGATGGCCGCGCCGAGCCCGGGGCCCCGCGAGGTAGGTGCAGACCCGAGAGAGGACAGGAAAGGAAAGGGTTGGAGGGCAGGGGCAGGGCCTCCCCTCCCCGTGCACGGCGAACACACCCCCATCCAAGCCCAGAAGGGGTCCTGCACTGGGCGGGACTGGGACACGCCCCACATGGGGCCGCAGGTCTGAAGCGGGGAGTCCGGCGGGTATCCCCCGAGAACTTCCTCAGTTTCCTCATCGGGAAAATGGAGACAATGATAAAAGCTTCTCCTTCATAGGGCTGTTAGGAGGTCAAGCTCTCAGACAGTGCTGGGCACTTGGTGGGTGCCCAATGCTAAGGGGTCAGCAGCTATGATCTCAGCTTTGTGCTGACCCTCCGCGCTGGCCTGGAGGAACTCGGCATAGACGAGTGGAATAGATGACTGAATCACTGACATCACAGCTCCTACTATAAGGAGTTCCTGTGCAGGATGCTCAAACTCAACAGTAACAACAGTTAATACCTGCCACGAAGGAGTTATTGTACTTCTCATTTTACAGATGAGAAAACGAGGTGCAGAAAGGTTAGGTGATTTACCTAAGCTAGTGAGAAGTTGCAGAACAAATGCTCTACCTACTGATAATAACCATCACTATTTTGGGTGCTGACTGCATTCCAGGTACTGTCCCCTCACAACACCCAGTGAGGTGGGTACCAGCCTTATCTGCATTTTACAACTGAGGAAACTGAGGCAGAGAGGGATGAGGGGTGAACTGACAAGCAGTGGACGTGGGACTCAGACGAGGGTCTCTCCCCTGTGGGATGCTTGCTGCCTCAGGCTCATTGCTTCTGGTGCCTCCCACCCCAGGTCCTGGCCCCCTCCCCAGAGGCTGGACACAGAGCTGCCACCTCGAGCTCTGGCCGCCGTGGCCTCCTCTGGCGTCTACGAGACAAGCAGTCTCGCTTAGGCCTGTTTGAGATTGGCCCAGGGCATGAGCTGCACCAGCTGACGTGTATGATGCAGGCAGGGCTGTGGGCTGCCACTCAAGTGTCCATGGACCACCCGCCCACGGTGAGTGGCCAGTCTGTCCCATGCACCTCCACAGCACAGACAGCAAGACCAGGCTGAGGCCCTGTCCTGCTAATACTGCAGGGCTGGGGAACAGAGCGGGCTAGATAGAAGGAGAGGAAGGCAGGGGCTTGGTGAAGGGAGGGAGGGACATTCTGGGGTGGGGGCTGAGGCCAGAAAGCCAGAAAGCCCAGGGTGTGTGGGGAGTGTGAGGAACCCCCTGACCCGGGTGGTTGATGTGTGATCTAGGTGGGTCTCTGCCTCTCTCTGGGCTTCAATGTCACCTCTGTATAATGGGTGGGAGGGATTGTACTCCTTGGTCTCTGAGGCCCTCCCGGTTCTGCCAGGCTGTGTGGTTGAGAAGGGACCCCGCCCCCACCCCACCAGCCCAGCCCATCCTCCCCGGAGCTCAGGCTGGGGCCAGGCTGGCTCAGCAGAAAGGGTCGCCCACTGCAAGCTCAGCAGCTGGACGGCCCGGGTGAGCATGTGTGTTGTTTGTGTGTGTGCATATGTGTGCACAGTGTGACCACATCCTGTGAGCCAGGTCCTAGCACAGGGACCTGGAGGTCCAGGGAGAGAGTAGGAGTCCTCTAAATCTCATCACCTGCTGAAAATCTTCCATGGCTCCCCAATACTCAGCCTGGACTCACGGTCCTGCTGGCTCAACCCCAAGGGCCGACTGTCCAGCCTCCTTCCCAGTCCATCCTTACTCGCTTCAGTCACTCAGGCTCTCCTTCCCTTCCTGGTGGCCCCCACTGCTGTTCCCGCTCCTATGAGCACCCTGCTCCTCCTCTCCACTACCCTTGAGATTTCAGCTTAGGGGGCACCTCCTCCAGGAAGCTTTCTCTGATTCTGCTTCTCCCAGGCTGAGTCAGACAGTCCTAGGCTTCTAGGCCATCCCCTTCGACTGGGAGGGCATCTGGCGACACTTTGGCCAACGTGTGTCTGGGCACATGTGTCAGGCTCTAACTCAGAGACTGGTGCTGGGGACCCAGCAGTGAATGAGACACACCTAGGACCTGCCTTGGGTTACTCTCCTCCTCCCTCCAGCTCTGGGAGGGCTGGCAGTCTATCTGCCCAACTCAGGCACACCCAGAGTGGTCCCCACTGGCTGGAGGAATCAAATTGGGGGGAACGGGGGTGAGGCCAGGTACAGGATGCTTGGAGACCCTGGGCTGGCACCGGGGGGTTGAGACTTGCCCTGAGCCCCTCTGCTCCTTGCTACAGGGGCTGCCCACGGAGGAGGATTTCTCTGAGGTCCTGACCCAGGTTCACGAGGTAGAAAGCCCAAGAGTGCTGCATGGGAGGGGGTGTGTTCTGCTCTTCTCCTCAGTTTCCCCATCTGTGCAGTGGGAATGATGGCTTGCCCCGGGGCTTTGCAGGAAGGGTGTGCTTACCCTGACCCTCCCGCGCCAGAGCCGACTGCACACACCTGGGCCCCAGGGACACTCTTGGGGCTGCTCTTCCTTTCCGCAGGGCTTCGAGCTGGGCACCCTGGCTGGCCCCGCCTTCGCCCGACTGCGGCGCTCCCTAGGGCTGGCAGAGGAGGACTATCAGGCTGCGCTGGGTCCCGGCGGCCCCTACCTGCAGTTCCTCAGCACCTCCAAGAGCAAGGCCAGCTTCTTCCTGTCGTGAGCTGGCGGCTGGGGTGGGGAAGGGGTGGGAGAGGTGTCCGGGGTGGAGGGGGGCTCTTGAGGAGAGAGGCAGAATGGCCAGGTCAGGTTGGGTCAGGGCCAGATAGAGGTCAGATGGAGGAGGAGAGACTGAGGGCGAGGGCAGGAGGCGAGAGGGGCGGTGGGGAGGCGGCTCCTGCCCCACCTGGTCAGTGACCTCTCCGTCCCGCCCCCCAGCCACGACCAGCGCTTCTTCCTGAAGACCCTGCGGCGCCGGGAGGTGCGGGCGCTGCTCGCCCACCTGCCCCGCTACGTGCAGCACCTGCAGCGGCACCCACACTCGCTGCTTGCGCGGTTGCTGGGTATGACCGGCCAGGGACCCGGGACTGCGGGGCGAGGGGAGGGGTGAAGAGAGAGAGCGAGAAGGGGAGGGGGTCAGGGAGTGGGCGGTTTCAGGACGGGGGCTGTAGGGGACCTGAGCCCGAGCAGGGTGGAGGGGACTGGACAGGAGGCGGGGCCGGCTGGGGGCAGAGCTCAGTGGAGGGGCGGGTCCTAGACAGCAACGTAGGAGGGCGGGGGTCGGTGGGCGGGGCCAAGACCTCGGGCGGGGCCCAAAGGGGGCGAGGTTGGGATTGAATAGTCCCGGGAGGAGGATATATGGGCAGGGCTAGGCCTGGGGGACACGGCATCTTTGGGGCTAAATTTAGAAGCGGGTCGACTTGGGACACTACCCCAAGCTGGGGAAGAGGTATGGGGGCGTGGCCTGGAGGCTCGGGAAGCGGCGGATCGCGAGAAGGAGGCGCGGCCTGGAACTGGGGCAGGATGCACCCGGCGTTACCGAGTTTGGGGCCTCTCTACCTGACGCCCTCTCCCTTTCCAGGAGTGCACAGTCTGCGGGTGGCCCGGGGAAAGAAGGTGGGTGAGGCCGAGGCGAGGGGGCCGGGCCGGAGGGGGCGGGGGGAGGGTGAGATCCTGTCCTCCCTCACTCCCTACCCCCGTCTCCAGAAATACTTCATCATCATGCAGAGCGTCTTCTATCCCACCGGCCGCATCTCCGAGAGGTGAGTCGGCCTCCCGGCCCCACCCGGAATGTGCCACCTGAAGCACCCACACTCACTAGACAGACAGCGAAACTGAGGCGCAGGGAGGAGAAGGGACGTTACCAAGATCTCCTGACGGGTCGGAGACAGTGATTCCCACGACCAGCATCTCTTGAGCACTCAGTATGCCATGGGCGCTGTGTGAGCCATTTGCATTCATCACCATCCTTATTCCCAGAACAACTCTTGAGGGGTAGCTGTCCTAATCATCCCCATTTTGTCGAAGAGAAACTGAGGAGGGGAAAGCCACACAGCTACTACGTGAGGAGCAGGGATTCAAACTAGCCTCTGATTGCAGGTGGCCCTCTGAGCCTCCTAGCCCTGCCTCTGCCTCCGAGCTCCACTCTGGTGCTCTCCCAGGGCCGCGGACTTCACTCATGCCCTCTGGTGCTGCGTCTAGGGTTGGGCCCCTCTGTCTGGGATACCCCAGGGATGACAAGGTGCCGAGAGGCAGTCACAGGCAGGGGTAAAGGCTGGACTGGACGTTCAAGGGCCTGAGTTGGAATCCCTGCTCTGCCCTTTTACTCACTGTGTGGTCTTGGGCAAATTAAAAACAAAACAAAACAAAAAACCTCTCTGAGGCTTTTTCTTCATCTCTAACATGGGGACAATAACGGACTGGGGTTGTGCTGAGAATCTGGACAGTCACCCAGTGGAAGCTCTTGTTTCTTATTACCTTGTGAGTTCCCTGTATGTCTCAAGTCTCTATAAGGTTGAGTTCTGTCTCCCCCACCCCTCATTTCCCAGGTATGACATCAAGGGCTGCGAGGTGAGCCGCTGGGTGGAGCCCGCCCCTGAGGGCAGCCCCCTCGTCCTGGTGCTGAAAGACCTCAACTTTCAGGGCAAGACCATCAACCTGGGTGAGCCACGGGGGCGGTCACTGCCTGCTCTTCCTCCATTTAGAGTGAAGTTAGAAGGGTGTCCCTGGCACTGCTCTCTGCCTGAGTCTTTAAGAGCCCAGATTCTGGAGTCAGGCAGAGAATCCTAACTCCACAGCTTTCTAGCTAGGTGACCAAGGCAAATTACAGATGAGTTTCCTCATCTGTGAAATGGGACAGTAATGACATCTGCCCTTCTGGGGCAGATGTGTGTGGAGCCCTCAGAAACTTGCCTGGCACACAACGAGCACTCAGGTGGGGGCACTGATGCTCCGGCAGGGCCCCAGCGGAGCTGGCTCCTCCGCCAGATGGAACTGGACACCGCCTTCCTCCGGGAGCTCAACGTGCTGGATTACAGCCTCCTGATGGCCTTTCAGCGTCTCCATGAGGATGAGCGGGGCCCAGGCAGTAGCCTCATCTTCCGCACAGCCAGGTGGGCCCCCCAGAGGCAACAGCAAGAATGAGGTGATGAGAACATGGAAAAGACAGATGGTGTAGTGGGGGAACAGCACAGGCAAAGGCTCGAAGACTGGAAAGTGCAGTGTTTGTGTGTATGTGTGTGTGTGTGTGTGTGTGTGTGTGTGTGTGTGTAGGGTGGAGGGCTGGAGAAGTCTGGCCGGCAGGGGTAGCAGGCACAGATGGATCACAGCAGAGGAAAGACCAGGTGAGATCCAGTTGTGCTTTTGAAGAACCTGCCCATTTTCCAGAAGGAGATGTGGAGCCATTAAAGGTTTCAGAACTATTTAATTTTTGCCTTAGAAAGAGCCCTTGCCCCTTAACTTGGTCATTTCACTTTGAGGACCCCAAAGTCATCACCACTGGCACCATCATCTTGTTGCCTTCCTCTTGCATGCAGCCAATCCTTGCATGCTGACTATGAGCCTCATTGAGAGGATGGGCTCGTTCCCATTTTAGAGATGTGGAAACTGAGCCTCAGAGAGAGGAAGTGAAGTTGTAGAATGACTTTTGAGGATTCATGTTAGTACTTGGTTAGTTACTTGGATTTCAGTCCTCCAAGGCCCACATCTGTGGTTGAACCGAATTACTCAGGGATTAAGACAGGCACTTCAAGGAAATAAGTTCATTGATCCAGTGGGTGGACAAGACAAGTGAAAAATGATGTCCACTCACCTAGCCCCCATCCCCACCCTTTGGAGGAAGACCTTGGGATGGGTGAGTCTTGGGCACAACCCAAGGTAATGGCTTGGTGGGCACATCCTGACCAGATGGTGGAATGCCTGCCATGGGGCACAGAATCCACCAAGTCTGCCCATCCAACCTAGGTCAGCTTCTCCCTTGCCCTCTACCCCCAGATGGTGCTCAGATTACAGCCGTCATTCAGCAGGTAAACCCAAGTTTGCCTACGATGGTTGTTTCTCCATGCTGCCTGGTAAATTGTCACAGCTACAGCCCCACCCCCACCCAGTTCCCAGCCCCTCATTCAGAACCCACCACCCCCAGGTTAACCCTGGCACTGCAGAGAGTACCAGGACTCTGTCCTGGCTCCCAGACCACTCGGTTCTGATTGGTTGGCGCCTGGGTGGGGCTTTCTTTGATTGGCTTTTTTCCCCCAAGACCTGGGCAGGGCAGGGATAAAGCCCTCAGCGACCCCCCCACCCCGCGACCCCCACTCCCAAACTCCCACCATCACAAGAGGACAATGTTAGGGAACTGAGCCTGCTTCTGGTTGGGATTGGGGGCCCAGCCAGAGGCATCTTCTGATTTGGAATACAATTTGAGGCAAAAAGACACACCATCTGCAAACTCAGGTTGGACTTTGTCTGCAAGGTTTCAACTCTGCCACCCTGAAACTTCCAGGGTTGGACGACCCCAAACAGCAGTTTAGGAAGTACCCAAACATGGGACTTACCCAAAGTGATGTGGCACATAAGTGCAGAGCCAGAGTCTGTGTGACCCAAATGCTCTAGACCAGCGCTACCCAGTAGAAATTTAATGCGAGCCACACATGTAGTTTTAAATTTTCTAGTAGCCTCATTTTAAAAAGTAAAAAAGAAATAGGTAAAAATAATTTTAATAACATATTTCACTTACTTCGTACATCCAAACTTTTATCATTTCATCATCTAATCAATATAAACATTTATGAGATATTTTACATTCTTTTTCTCATACTGTTTTGGAAATCCAGTATGTATTTTATACTAACTGCGCATCTCATTTGGGACTGGCCACATTTAAGTGCTCAGTGGCCACATATGGCTGGCTGGTGGCTGCATAATGAACAGCTCAGCTTTAGACCGTCAGCTGCACTTCACTCAGCCGCCCAGTTTATCTGACGTCACAGGTCCGGGCACACGGGAGGTGTGAGAATGACCCAGGGGCAGCATGGCCATGCTGACAGGGTCCATAGGCTGGGGCTCCCTGGAGGAGGTGGTAACCTCACCCTCCTGTCTGCCCCCAGGTCTATGCGAGGGGTACAGAGCCTGGAGGAGCCAGAAGCCCAGAACCGCCGGCTGCTGCCCGACGCCCCCAACGCCCTACACATCCTGGACGGGCCAGAGCAACGCTATTTCCTGGGCCTCGTGGACCTCGCCACAGTCTACGGGCTCCGCAAGCGGCTGGAGCACCTGTGGAAGACGCTGCGCTATCCAGGCCGGACCTTCTCCACCGTCAGCCCAACTCGCTACGCCCGTCGCCTCTGCCAATGGGTGGAGGCGCACACCGAGTGACCGGCGCCCAGCCGCGCTCTCCCCACCTGGACAATGGTCGCCCGCTGGGGACGCGGGTTCCAGCCTGGCCCGGGCAGCGGGTCGGGCTCTCCTCGCCTGTTGTTCCTCCACTTGGCCTCCAGAGGGCAGCATCCCCTAATTAATATTATGAACTCATTTTGCTGGGGATGCTGTGCCTGGCATTGTTATCAGGGACTCCCCTACATTAGCTCATTTAATCCTCAAAAAAAAAAAATGCTATTATTCTTTTTTTTTTTTACAGACCATGAAATGAAGGCTCAGGGGGTGAAGGGACTGAGCAAGATCATTCAGCAATAAATGCTGGAACCAGGACTCAACTATGCCTTTTGGACTCAGGAGCCTGTATTCTTACTCACCAGCTCCCGCAGCCCTGTCCTCACTGGGGAAAGGGGGAGGCTGAAGCCACCAAGCCCAGCCCCTTTGTCGTCCAGATGGGGAAACTGAGGCCCAAAGACTTTAAGGGGCTTATGCACGGGTAAGTGGCAAGGCCAGCCCAAGAACCCGCGCCACCCACCCCCCCGCCCTGGCTCAAGCAGGGCCCACTGGCCTCCCTCTGGGGTGGCCCCCCTCACTCCTGCTCCTCTAGGATGCAGGTGGGAGGAGGTGGGGGAGTGGGGGGGCTTCAGCTCTGGGAAACATTAGACTGCGGTCCACTATTGATCTTGAGTAAGCTCTGCCCTCCTCTGGGAGTCACTTTTATCATCTGTGAAATGGGACCAGGGGTTGGTGGTCAGACAGAGGGACCTGGACACACAGACATCACTGGGAGCAGAGAAGAAAATTGCCTGCATAGCCTCTGATCTTTCCTTCTCCCCCCTCCAGGAAACTCCAACTCTGCCTTTGACCCCAGTCCAATCCGACCATGCCCAAGTGGCCCTTTCCTCTAGAGCTTCTCTGGGGCCTGGCTGAGTGATCAGGACAAGGTGCTAAACCTCTCTGTGCCTCAGTGGTCTAATCGTTAAAATGGAAACATTTAACTCATTAAATATTTACTGAGCACCTGCTATGTGACAGGCCCTCTGCTGGGAAATGGGGACGTGGGGTGGAGCAAGATGCATAGATTCTACCGCCACAGAACTCACAGTCGGGGGGGGGGGACAGTGACAAAAGCAACCTGTGTGACAAAGCCTTGTGAAGGCACATGGGGCCGTGGAGCTCAGGGAAGGAGCCTCTACCTAATTATTTGATGGGTGGGTGTGCTCTAACCCCTTCACTGAGACCAGAAGAATCAGATGCAGCTCTGGGAGGGTCCCAAGCCAAGGACACAACAAAGATCTGGAGTAAGAGAGAGCCTGGCACTAGAGAGAAAAACATGACACTGTGGTTGGAGTTCAGGGCTGGGGGGACAGTGTGATGGTGTGGGGGGCTTTGTGGGCCAATGGCTGATCCCTGGACTGGATGACTCCAGACCTTGGGAAATTCACTCAGTTACACCCACCACTGCCATTCCATTGGCCTTGAGAGAAAAGGAGGAAAAATGGCTGGTGGGGGAAGGGAGAGGAAAGGGAAATCTTATGCTGCAGGGCTGGAGTGAGGGTTCCTGGAATATATATACATATATATAATTGACACCACCCCTAGCCGTCTGGGTGACTCTGGGTGATTACTCTACCTTTCTGAGCTGGCACAAGCCACAGAGCATTTCTTGTTCTGGCTCAGCAGGAAGCTGAGACATAGAGTGCATTAAGGTCATCACTAAGGAGGTGGGTGGGTCGTGGAGACTCTGTGGTGGAAGGGCAGCACAGCAGGAAACTGGGGTTTGGCCCTACATTTCCCTGGGGTCTGGATCCGACAGGGCTGAGTCAGGGCCCGAGCCCTACGCTCAGAGATGGGGATGGCTCAGCCCCTACCCACTTTGGATCTCTGGCAATGGGCTGAGGCAGGGCCTGCGGCTGGAAAGGAAGTGGTTTGTCCAAGGTCTCACGAGGCCCAGGACTCCTGGCTCTTCTAACTGGCTCATCCAACAGACATTCTCTAGCACTGAGTGTGTGCCGAGCACTGTGCCGGTGTCGGAAATGCCCTAAGAACATGACTGGCCTGACTGCCCGCATGGAGCTTAGAAGCTGGTGGGCAGATGGACCATAAACAAGAAAACCAGTTAATACACAGCATGATTTCAGAGTGTGACAAGTACTGTGAAAAAAATAACTCATGTCGGGACAAGAGGGATGGTGGTGCGGTGTTGGATAGAAAAGTTGGCAAGGGCCTTTCTGAGGAGGTGATATTTGAGCTGAATGACAAGAGCAGGCCACCTGAATGAAGAAGCCCAGGTAGAGGGTACAGCAAGTGCAAAAGCCCTGAAGTAGGGACGAGCTCAGCGCAGCCGGAGATTGGAACGGCGGCCAGGGTGGGTGGACGGTGATTAAGAAGGAAGCAGGAGGGCCTCCTTATTCTATGAAGAAGAGTAAGGAGAGGACTTTGGCCAAAGCCAAATTGAAGAGCTTCATCTGAGGCTGTGGGACTTCCCAGGGTCAGTTCCACTGTGGATGTATGATCCTCATCTACTCTGGGAGCCCAGGACATTTGGGCATGTCTGGGCTTGTCAAGACAGGAACTTGACCATGTCTCCATGTGGCCTTAGCAAGGAAGGATTTGCCTCTCTGGGGAAGGAATCGTCACCAGCCATTGTGGGTGATCAATGAATCCATAGGGAACATCTCACCATTTTCCCCCTGGGGTTGGGGCCACAGAGAGAGACTGGACTGAGGTGTGCCCAGGCTGGAGTGGGGGATACAAGGAAGGCTTGTGCTCAACAGAGGCCCCGGGGGCAGGGCTGCTTCAACAGCAGCCCCCAGCAGGATGGGGAGAGGCATGGAGGCCTAGATCACCGGCTTGGGGGAATTTGGCTTTGCATATGGAGTGCTAGCCCTGGAAAGCTGCTGATCTGGGTGCAGATATCCAACACAGATACCCTGCTGTTGTGCCCACACCAGAACCTCTTAGAAAAAGGAAAATGGAGTTTGAAATGGGACCAGAGCCGGAGCCCAGGCTGGTTCCCAGGCCAGGGCCCTGCAGAAGGGGATGTGTGTGGTAAGATGAGCTTTCTTTCAATGCTCATGAAGCATTTTGTAAAAAAGAAAAACAGTTTAGATGGGAAGTATGCTTTCCACTTCACCCCAGGCCCACCTCTCCCTATTGCCTCCTATTTGCCCCTTCGATCCTATCTGGCCCCGGAAAGCACTTGACTTTGAATCCCCAAGGGACCCCAGGTGAGCCTTTGAATGGGACACATTTCAGCACCTGCAGGGGCCCTACACTGAGCTGGCTTAGAATTGGAGGACACTTTGAGAAGGGGGGTGTTATAGTGTGACTTCTTTTGTACCATGATTCTTCCTTATCTTGTGTGAAACTCATAGGATTTAAGCTCAGTAACTCAAGATGGAGTCACAGTGGCCAATGTGAACTTCCATATTAGTTGTTGTGAACTGTCCAGTACAGGACTGCAAGTGTCTGAGTGTCATAAATTAATAGTGTTGCTTTAGGGACTTCCCTGGCGGTCCAGCGGTTAAGACTCTGCACTTCCACTGCAGGGGGCATGGCTTCCATCCCTGGTTGGGAACTAAGATCCCACATGCCGCCTGGCGTAGCCAAAAAAAAAAAATTAACAGTGTTGCTTTATTTATTTGGCTGCGCTGGGTCTTAGTTTCGGCACGTGGGATCTTCGTTGCCACGTGCAGCGGCATGCAGGATCTAGTTCCCTGACCAGGGATCGAACCCGGGGTCCCTGCAGTGGGAGCGTGGAGTATTAACCACTGGACCACCAGGGAAGTCCCAGTAGTTTTGCTTTAGGTAAGGAATTTGTTTGGTTCCTCGGGAAGACTCTACTGGCACAGAGACTGATAGAGACAAGATTCTTTGGGGCATAACTGTTACACCTTACAGGCAGATCCTTTAAAATGAGACTACAAGACTGAGCAACTTGAAGGCTCTTTGCTGGAGGACTTGGCGCTGCTGCGAGCTGTTCCAGACGGATGCTCTGTTGGAGCGGAAGGCGACTTCCCACTCACATTTGTCATGAGATTCTGGTTCAGCTGGACCAAAGCCCGCCGCTCGCTCGTGCTGAGACGTGACCTTCCCAGTCTTCTCCTTGTTGTTTGTTACCCCCTTTCCTATTTTCCCCACTAACCTGTGTTGTGTGCAATAAACCAAGTGACTCATGAATTGAATACTGGTTATGGTTTTTGTTTTTTTGTTTTTTTAAAATATTTATTTATTTATTTGCTGTATCAGGTCTTAGTTGCGGTGCGCGGGCTCTAGAGTACCCAGGCTCATTAGCTGTGGCATGGGCTTAGTTGTCCTGCAGCATGTGGGATCTCAGTTCCCTGACCAGGGATCGATCCGGCATCCCCTGCATTGCAAGACCGATTCTTAACCACTGGACCACCAGGGAAGTCCCATGGTTATGTTCTGTATATCCCCAGTCCTGTGATTCTAACCTGGTCTTACCGCTGGATCTTGCAGCAAAACGGGGGTATTTGGGAGGTGAAAGTAGGTGGTCAGAGTCCTGGCTCTGCAGTAACTGCCCATGGTTTGAATCTTGGCTCTGCCACAAGATGCCTCTGCACCATCTCACTGGGAGATGCTATCATCAGGTAGGTGCTATCATCACCCCTACTCCACAGAGGAGAAAAACTGAGGCTCAGGTGAACTCACCCGAGGTAGTCCAGGTAAGGTTGCCAGAGAAAATACAGGACGCCCAATGACACTGGAATTTCAGATTTCTAATATAATTATTGGTTGTTGCTGAAATTCCAGTATAAGTGGGCATCTTGTATTTTACTTGCTAAATCTGGCAACCCTACCAAGCTTGAAACCCGGGGCTGCCTGAGCCTAAAACCCCGCTTAATTACCGTCCCGCACCGCTCCCCTCCCCGCCCCCCGCCGCCCGACTTCATAAATGGAGAAACTCCAGTCCGGACGACAAGGGAGCCACGGCACTTTGGCTCCGACACTATCTAGCCCTTTCCTAGGCGGACCGCCCAACCCACCTCCGGCAGGAGCTTGGGAGACGTGCGGGAGGACAGCAAACGGGAGACACTGCAGCTCAGACTCCGCCCCCAGCTGCCGAGGCCCGGCCCCCAGCCCCGGAGGCCCCTCCGCCACTGCCAGCCGCGTACTTCCCACTCACGCCGCGCAAGCCGCGCTCGTAAGCCCCGCCACCGCCGTTCAGCCCTGCCCCCAGCGCGCCTGTCTCCTCCCCGTCCTGGCAAACCCCGCCCCTGCCGCCGGCAGCGACCGCCCTTTCAGTTTCCAGCCTCCAGAAGCTGCGGCGACGGCGTCGCCTCCGCCCCGGGGCTCCGGCTTCCTGCCCGGCTCGTCCGGCTCGCGGGTCATGGAGCTCGGAGCTGCGGATCGGGAGCAGCCGGCGCGTCCCAACCTGCCCTCCAGGTTAGCGCCCGGCCGGGTGAGGGGTGGTGGAATCTGGGAGTGGGGTGGAAATCCCTCGTGCTGTCCCGCCCCAGGCCTCTCCATTAGTGAGGTAGGAGGGATGGGATGGGAGTCGAGGCTCCAGGCTCCTGATTCTGTCCGACCCAGAGTCGAGGGGTGACCTTGAGCCGAGGGCTCCTCTTGTCTGCCTCTCCTTCCCCATCTGTGCAATGGGGACTGGGTTGGCTGGAGGTTTCCCAAGGGTCACTGATTCCAGCTCCTTTAGGATGGGGACAGTGCTTCCCCGTGTTTGGGGACTTTAAGGCGTTTGATTCCCAGAAGCCATCTGCCCCGACCCCGGCCTGTACCCTCCCCTGCCTCAGTTTCCCTGGGCAGTTTCCTCAGAGGCCTGGGACCCAGCTCTGAGTGTCTGGGTCTTGGCAGGTCCCCGGCTCCCATCCCTTCCCAGCGTGATCCCTGGAGGCAGCAGCCCCCCGGCTGCTGAGCGGCAGTGACGGCATGAAGGCTCCGGTAAGTGGCGGAAGGAGGAAGGCTCACAGGGGACTTGGAGGTGGCTTCTGGCACAGCAGCCTCAGTAGCCTCTCCCACCCCAGGGCTGACCGTCACTTCCGACTCCACTGCTCCTGGGCTGAGGAGAAGGCCAGACTGGCCTCAAAGGCCAGCCCTGATCTGGCAGGCTGTGTGGCCCCAGGCAAGTGGCATTCCATCTCTGGTTTCAGGGCCTTGCCCCTCTTCCTTGTAGAATGGAGATAATAGTACTACCTCCTGTGAGCATCCAGGGTCACCCAGGTGAGGCATCTGTCTACCTGGGAGTGGAATATGTTGTGAAAGTTCAGTTTAGCTGCTCTTGATTTTATTCAGGAGCCCCTGGTGAGAGCCTTGGATGTTGTGGGAAGTCAGCCACGGCTGCCTGAATCAAGGTCTCTGGGTCCCTTGTGGGCAGGGGACCAGGTGCCAGGCACAGCCTGAGGCTTCGGGGCTGAGCCCCCTCCTCCGCACAGCTGGTCACACAGAGATTTATTTTTAGAAGCTGAAGTGGCTTGTGGGCAGAAAAGCGAGGGCCTCTGGCAGGATATGCCTGGGGGAGCTGGTGGGGCTGCTTTTTCACCTCTGATTTTCACAGAGCCCCAGCTAGCTGCTCAGTGGTTTCTGAGGGGTGGTAGAGGGACCTGTGCCTTGGGCAGGCTGGGGGAGAGTTAGCACCCAGAGAGACACAGGTGGTGACCAAGGTGGCCCAGCACACAATGGCAGGCCCGGGTTGTGTCCCCCACTAGGCAACCCTGCCTTGAAGGCTTGGTGGGGGGTACTCATTAAGTCTGCCCGCCAGGCAGTGGGCCAGGAGGGCTTCCTGGTTCAGATGGCCTTTGGCACGTGGTTTCTGGAGGCGGGAGCCTCTGGGCTGCAGCTTTCAGTTATTTAAGCCATTCGTTGAATGATGCTCCCCTCACATCCCTTTCTACCATCCCTTTACTCAGCCGGTCTGCTGACCCAAATCGCGATCATCAGCTAGGGGGATGGCCACTGAGTCAGCTGGGGGAGGGGATGGGCTATGGGCATGCAGGCAGCCTCAACCCAGGGTCTGAAGGGGGCTGGTTACCCTTCTGATGGGCCACTCTCCTGTCCTCATGTGCACAGCGCTTCATGGTAGTGCTTTGGCCACTGTCCTCACAGTAAGTTCACGCTGCGGGCATTATCTATTTCAAAGAGGAAGCAGGCCCAGAGAGGTGGAGAGTTATACCCAAGGCTGCACAGTACACCTCAGCTTCTGGTTAAGAGCACCGTTTCTGGTTTTGAGGCCCCACCCTGCTACTTTCTTACTGTGTGGCCTTGAGCTACCCATTTCACCCCAGATGGGTTCCCTTATCTAGAATATAGGAATAATAATAGGGCTTATCTCAGGGTCATGTGCTCTGAGCCTGGCAGCCCAGAGGAAGGCCTGGTTAACAGAGATGGTGGCCTCTGCTGATGTTCTGGGAACTACTGAGCTGGGGTTTGGACCCATGAGGCTGGGGTACAGCACCCCTGCAAAAGCTTCTAGGAGTCCCAGCGACCCCCACTCCCACCCCATGACAACTGTCTCCCCCAGGGTCGGCTCCTACTCGTCACCCTGTGCTCCTTGGGCTTTTCCGCTGTCTACATCCTGCTGTGCTGCTGGGCGTGCCTGCCCTTCTGCCTGGACTGCCACCTCTCTATCAACCCCAGGCCCACTGTGCCAGGGCCCCAGCACTTCAGTGGCTACAGCAGCGTGCCAGATGGCAAGGTGAGTTGGCTGGGCAACATGTGGGGGGCAGGCCCGGCCGAGGCTACCAGGGTGCCCCCCAACTCTCTGGGGATTGTGAGAAATGGGCTCATGTCAGACCAGCCTGGACCCAGGGATTGAACGCGGGCCATGGCAGTGAACGTGCCGAGTTCTAACCATTGGACCATCAGGGAATTCCCAAATGTCTTTTTTTTTTTTTTAATTCAACAAATAATTGCCTGGCTGCTCTCAGCTGGGTGCTGGGGATAAAAAAAGGTGAGTCAGACAGGGTGGCCACCCGGAACTCCCAGTCCAGCGAGGGGAGCCAGACATCATCACATCACAGTGATACGTGTGTCTTTAGATTTACCTGTCTACGCACAATCCGTTTGTTCAACAAGTGTGTATTTGGTGCCTTGGATGTGCCCTGCCTTGTGCTGATTGCTGCTGGGGGTACAGATGACACAGATAAAAGTCATATCAGCCCCAGAGCTCTCCCTCTGGGAGAGACAGGGACAGTGGGGCCCAGGGGTGACAAGGCAGCTGAGGCCCCTGCCCCACGGCACGCACCTCCCCATGCTTGCTCTGCTGGGCGAGGTTTGGAGTACTTTATCCCCTTCACCCTGATTTCAGCGGCCCCATCTGGTATGTTTCTCAAAGGCATCCCCCAGTGACACCCGGTGCAGGAAGCTCCCAGTTCGGAGTTTGACAGCTCTCTGAGTGTTGGTCAGAGGGAGGCGTGCTCAGGGACCCTGGCTTGGAGGAGACCTATTTCAGGCCTTCATCCCTCTGAGTCACAGTTGCCTTATCTGCAAAAGGCTGTCATTACAGTTCCTACCTCAGTAGGGTTGCTGTGCACGTCCAACTGGATGATTCATGGACAGTGTTTAGAACGGGTGCTGTGTAAATCTTTGATCAAGATTCAAAAACAGCTGGGGTCGGGGGGACAAACTCAAGTGCCATACAGGTTTGGCCAGGTGGGACAAATGGCAAGGTGGGCTGGGTGGACGCTGTCCCAGCTCCATGGTCACGGCCAATGTTCATTTCAGATGCTCAGAGCTCATGGTGACGTGGGCCCAGGGTGGCCAGATCCTCTGAATTTTTTTGTTGTTGTTGTTTGTTTGTTTTTTATGTATTTTTGGCTGCGTTGGGTCTTTGTTGCTGCGCGCGGGCTTTCTCTAGTTGCAGCGATTGGGGTCTACTCTTCGTTGCGGTGTGTGGGCTTCTCATTGCAGTGGCTTCTTTTGTTGCGGAGCACGGGCTCTAGGCGGGCGGGCTTCAGTAGTTGCAGCACGTGGGCTCTGTAGTTGTGGCTTGCGGGCCCTAGAGTGCAGGCTCAGTAGTTGTGGCACACGGGCTTAGTTGCTCCGTGGCATGTGGGATCTTCCCGGACCAGGGATTGAACCTGTGTCTCCTGCATTGGCAGGTGGATTCATAACCCCTGCACCACCAGGGAAGTCCCCCAAGTTTGTTAACAGAGCACGAAATCTAAGTTTGGAATGTCAAAAGGGCTGATTTTTATAAATTAAGTATTAATTGTCTTAAAGACCCTGTGTAGGACAAGCAGAACACCTCCTGGGGCTGATGGTGACATTGGATCTGACCAGACCCCAGTTGTCAGGTCAGGCTCAAACTGAGGGCAGAATAAGGAAGTCTTGTTGTTTATTGCTGGGGCATGGAAAATGGGGCTACGAGCCCTTAAATCAACATTATGTCAGACATAAAATGTCCCTGAGTGGGCTACAACACTGTGTCTTTTATTGACTAGAATTAATGTTCCCATATCCTTTACACGCCTCCATAAACCTGTGTTCCCCCAGGAGGGAATGGAGGCCTGGGGTAGGCAGCAAGTCATTTTCTGGGAGCCCTGACCCCTGACACCCAGTGAATGTTTGCAGGCTTGTTGGCTCAGCTTCCGCCTCTTGGGGGATAATGAGGTGAGGGTTGGACCCTTATTGTGCCCTTGGTCTGTGCTGATCACTCTCCAGGCATTTTCAATTGAATCCTTCCTTACAACCTGGTCAAGTAGATGCTATTTTCATCCCCATTTTACAGATGAGGGAATTGAGGCTCAGAGAGGCAAAGTGACTTGCCTAAGCCCACACAGCTAGGAAGGGGCAGAGCCAGGATTGAGGCTCAGAACGAGAGGTTCCCAATGTTGTCGTGGGCACTAAAGACTGCTTTTACTTATAAACTGGGACAATGAGAATGGGACTGGGGCTGAGAAGGGAGTGACCTAAGAGTGATTCCGAAGAGCTGAGGTTCATATTTACCTAACAAACACATACCTGACACCCAGTCTGTGCCAGGCACTGCTCTGAGTGCTTTATAAATATTTGCTTATGTAACCCTAATGAGGAAATGCAATGCAGGGCCTCTTAGGGCCTCAGCAATAGAGACCAGGGTCAGGAATGTGGCTGATGAGGAAGCACGAAGATTCCCTGAATGCAGAATCTTAGCTCTGCCACTTGTCATCGGTCTGACCTTGAGAAAGTCACTCCAGCTGCCCAGCCTCGGTTTCCTCATCTGCAAAATGGGTTGATAAAGGGACTTACATCCCTTTACTGATACATCTTACTGATGCAGATGTCAAGTGTGGTCAGGGGGTGTTCCTGGGTGGGGGAGCTGGCAGGTGGAAGCTGTGTGCCCAGGACTTTCTTTTTATTTTTTTAAAGAATTGTCTTAGTTTTCATTCTTTTTTTATATAAATTTATTTTATTTTATTTATTTTTGGCTGTGTTGGGTCTTCATTGCTTCGAGTAGGCTTTCTCTAATTGCAGTGAGCGGGGGCTGCTCTTTGTTGCGGTGCACGGGCTTCTCATTGCGGTGGCTTCTCTTGTTGTGGAGCACGGGCTCTCGGTGTGTGGGCTTTAGTAGTTGTGGCTCGCGGGTTCTAGAGCGCAGGCTCAGTAGTCGTGGCTCACGGGCTCTAGAGCGCAGGCTCAGTAGTTGTGGCACACGGGCTTAGTTGCTCCGCGACATGTGGGATCTTCCCGGACCAGGGCTCGAACCCATGTCCCCTGCATTGGCAGGCGGATTCTTAACCACTGAGCCACCAGGGAAGCCCCCCAGGACTTTCTTTCTCTCTCCCTCCCCCTGCAGCCGCTGGTCCGAGAGCCGTGCCGCAGCTGTGCCGTGGTGTCCAGCTCGGGCCAGATGCTGGGCTCGGGCCTGGGTGCCAAGATCGACGGTGCTGAGTGTGTGCTGCGCATGAACCAGGCGCCCACCGTGGGCTTCGAGGCGGACGTGGGCCGGCGCAGCACCCTGCGGGTCATCTCCCACACCAGCGTGCCGCTGCTGCTGCGGAACTACTCTCACTACTTCCAGCAGGCCCGCGACACCGTCTACGTGGTGTGGGGCCAGGGGAGACACATGGACCGGGCGCTGGGCGGCCCCACCTACCGCGTGCTGCTGCAGCTCACCAGGACGTACCCGGGCCTGCAGGTGTACACTTTCACCGAGCGCATGATGGCCTACTGCGACCAGGTCTTCCAGGACGAGACGGGCAAGAACCGGTGAGCCAGGGACCTGCCTGCTGGGGTCTCCCTGGCGGCTGGGGGCCTGCCTTCTCCAGCAGCCTCTGGTCCATCGAGGATCTGCTCTGTCAGGCGCCGGGGCTCAGCAGTGATACAGGCGGACGTGGTCCTGCCCTCTGATGGGGGATGGGAATCAGAGGGCTGTCATTCTTCGAGTTATCATATAGATGAAGAATTCCAAACGGTGGTGAGGGGCTTTCGGCCTCGCCAGCACACGTTCGGGGGTGACTGGTGTGGGCCTGCTCCCACTGGTGTGGGAGCTCTTCTCTCTGGAGGGGGTGCTCTGAGACCTGAACTGGTCTCTGACGTCCCTTCCTGATAAGGAAAGCAACAGTGACAGTTCTAACAGCCCTTTTCATGCACCAGGCGCTGCCCTCAATATCTCATTCTACCACACGCCTAAAAGAGCGCGCCGACTCCTGTGGCCCCCTCCTCCACACACGGGCTCCTCCCTGCCACCTCCCCAGCTCAGAAAATATGGCCGCCAGCCTCCCTCCAGTTTTTCAGACAAACACTTGGGCTTTGCGCTTGACTCCCCTTGTTTCATCACCCGCCACGTACGATGGGCTCTTGAATCTCCTCCCGTGCCCACGGGTGCCACCTTGACCTAAGCCACCATCCCCCCTGCTCTCGCAGCACCCCCTGCAGTCTGAGCTCCAACTGCCCCAGGGAACTCACCCCATCAGTCACCGGCCCTCACCCTACAGCAGCTTCGCATCACGGGGAGAGTAAAGCCCAGACTCCCACCTCCTCCCTCCCCTGGCCTGTGAGCCGCACGTGATCTGGACCCTGCCTGCCTCTGTGACCTCATCCTCCTTCGCTTACCCTGTTCCAGCCACCCTGGCTGTCTGGGCCTCCTCAGACATCCACGCTGCTCTCACCTGCAGACCTGTGCACATGCCGTTCTTTCCCCCAGGTCCTCCCACGGATGACTCTTTGCTTCCAGATGTGGATGGAGGGTCATGTTGACCCCAAATGAAGGAGCATCTGCTACCTGACATCCTTCATCCCATTCTTTTGTTTCTTCGTCTTCCCAGCAGTTCTCTCCCAGCTGCCCCCTCCCTTGAGAATGTTAGCAGTGGGCGGGGCCGGTTCAGGCCAGCACAGGGCTTGGGAGGTGTTCAGTTTGAATGACTGAATCACCCCACAACCCCTCGGTAGAGGTGGAGGTGAGTGGCCCTCGGCTGGGAGAGTAACCAGTGCTGGTGCTTTGAGAGAGTCGAGACCTGGGGTGGCCACACAGTTCCTTGCTCTGAGTTGGGTGTTGGGGCCTGGGGGAGGAGCTAGGCTGACGGTGTTCCCTCTCCATAACCACCCATAATTATCCCCATTTCACGGATGGCTCACTGAGGCTCAGAGAAGTTCACGAGCAAACCTGAGGCCGCAGAGCAGATTCAAATCGAAGACCATTTGACTCCAGACGACCCTCTTCCCCACTTTCAACGACGGTGCTCTGCTGCCTCGTGCTGTCTCCCCAAGCTTGGTCCCTTAGCTGTGGACAGGATGTGATCAAGGCTGCCGCACCCCCGCTGGGGGAGGGGTGGTTTGCTCAAGTCCTCTGTGGGTGGGAAGAGTTGAACGGACCCAGCTTTGCACCCCGCCCCCACCTGTTGCCCACTGCTGGCCTTGGGCTGGGGCTGCCCCGTCCTAAGCCACCCCCAGAGCCCCACTGTGGGCGTCAAGGTGAGAGGTCCTCTGCTGGGAGGGGAACCAGTGCTGTGCCCTGAGAGAGCTGAGGCTGGGGCCGCCTTGCTCCCAGTTGAGTTGGGGGTCGCGGCTGGCTGACTGCTTCCCTCCCTCTGCCAGGAGGCAGTCGGGCTCCTTTCTCAGCACCGGCTGGTTCACCATGATTCTCGCCCTGGAGCTGTGTGAGGAGATCGTGGTCTATGGAATGGTCAGCGACAGCTACTGCAGGTCAGGCCAGCCAGACGCCGGGCGGGAGGGCACCATGCGTGGGCCCTGTCCATGCTGGAGAGTGCGTGGGCTTCCCGATGGGTGGCCGAGGCCCAGGGTGGGAAGGAGCCCGGCCTCTGGAACAGGCTGGATACCAGCCTCCGCTCTGCCCGTGTGGCCTTTGGGCCTGGCCGCCACTTCCCAGAGCCTCTATTTTCTCATGTCCAAGAGAGAAAATAATCACACTTTCCTCAGAAGGTTATGGAAAGGTTTAGAGAGAGAATAATCTACCAAAGTGCCTACCACAGCATCAGGGCTGATGGTGTCAGTGATCTATTACACCTAAGTTTTGACTTGTGATATTATATAGTTCAACGTTATCATAACTGACATAATTAACTGAA
This sequence comes from Balaenoptera musculus, assembly GCF_009873245.2. Taxonomy (NCBI): domain Eukaryota; kingdom Metazoa; phylum Chordata; class Mammalia; order Artiodactyla; family Balaenopteridae; genus Balaenoptera; species Balaenoptera musculus. Next base: position 108,532,806 of record NC_045790.1, on the reverse strand, counting down.
CTGAAAGGGTCCCACGTCTTCACCCTCTTTTCTTTTTGGAACTTCTTTGCTGAGCACGTGGGTGAGATGGAAGTAGCCCGTGTGCCCTCTGCCATGGCACCTGGCCAGACAGCCAGTGTGTAGGTGGGTGTGCAGGGCTGGCAGCTCCATGCTGTGGGGAATGAGGGGTCTGTCCCCAAGAGCCCAGCACCAGGCGCTTTGCATATTTTGACCGGTGGTTTCAGCCGAGAAGGTAGATAATCACCATCCTCATTTTACAGATGGGTTATTGAAGCTCACGGCGTACGTCTTTGGCCTAGAGTCAGACAGCTTGCAAGAGGCAGAGCCAGGGCTTGAACCCCGGCCTTTGGGATCCTCAGGGGCTGCCCTGTTCCTCCTTTGTTCTGGCCTCCCCTGGGACCAAGCATGGGGCTCTGTGGCCTGTAGTACCTGGCGAGGGGTGGTCCGGTAGGTGGCAGGGTCTGGCGGGAGGCGGGCGAGTCCTGGTGCCTCACGCTCGTCCCTGTTCCCCACCCACAGGGAGGAGAGCCACCCCTCAGTGCCTTACCACTACTTCGAGAAGGGCCGGCTGGACGAGTGTCAGATGTACCTGGCACACGAGCGGGCACCCCGCAGCGCTCACCGCTTCATCACTGAGAAGGCCGTGTTCTCCCGCTGGGCCAAGAAGAGGCCCATCGTGTTCGCCCACCCGTCCTGGAGGACCCAGTAGCCCCATCGCCCAGCCAGCCACAACGCCTTCACCAGGCCTCTGTTCCAACCACACTCCACCAAAAACATTTAATTTATGGATCCTGCCTCCTATCATGTGCCGAGCAGACCGAAGTTCCCTTCCTGCCCTACCCTGGGGACACTTGGAGCCATCTCAGGCCTCCAGACTTAGGGGGAGAAGAGGAGGGCCGTGGTGACCTTTGCACCCTCCTCCCTACCCTTGCTCCCTGAGTAATCTGAGTCAGGTTCATCCCACCTCTGAGTCTGTCCGGTGGCGTTTGCTCCCGGGGCTGGTGGCGCCTCATTCACCAGCACCATGAATTTCAACTGAGCACCAGCCCTGGCCCTTCCTGTCTGCACTCCCTCTCCACCTGCCTTTGGTGCCACACTTCCCAGGCTGGTCGCCCTGGTCAGGGCAACCCAGAGCTTGGGGTTTGTTGGGCGAAGGGGCCTTTGAACTGTGACTGCCAGGGCCGCCTCTGGAGTGTATGGGTAAACATGTTTTCTGAAAGCCTGTCCTGGCTGTTGTCACGTGTCTGGGGGTGGGGATTGGGGCTCCTCTCGCCGCCACAATGCCATGACCTGTTGTCTTGAGGGCAGACCTACAGCCGGCTGGGCTTCTGGCCATTTAATCTGCCTGCATGTTTCTTCCCCAGGAACCTACCCGCTTCCCCACCAGGTCAGGGAGTCTGACCCCATGACTGCACTTGACCCAGGGAACACCCCAGCTCAGAGGCTTCCATGGGATCCCCACCCTGTACCCAGTGGGAGGAGAGTCAGGGTGGGAGGAAATTCTTCCACATCATGTTGCCTTCCTGGTCCAGGGTCAAATTCCTCTGGCCTTGCCAGTTAAATTCCCAGTTAACTCTGGGGTTGGTTACACTGCTAGAAAGGAAGGAGGAGGGCAGGCCTGGGGCTTTCCTTCTCTGAGTATCAGTTTGGTCACCTGTAAAGTGGAAAAGCACATCCACCGATGAACAGGTAGCAAGGGTGTACAGCCACGCTGGGGTGGGTTAGAGTTATAGCCCAGTTTACAGGTGAGATGAAGCTGCTTGGCCGAGCCAGGGTGCAATCCAAGGTCTGAGAGCTGCGCCTGAGTGTCTGGGCCCTGCACCAGGGGGCTGGAAAAAGCCCACGGAGGCTTCACCCCCCTCCTCCCTTCTTCCCTCCTAACTTCCTTCCTCCCTCCCTCCCTCTTCTGGAGACCAGGAGACTAATGGAGGGCCGGGACCCCAGGCTGTCAGCTGGGATGGAGCCCTAGGGTTCTAGCTTCCAGCTCCGGGGCTTGGCCACTTCATTGGCTGGTGACCTGTGCAGAAACTGCCCCGGGGCCCCACGCTTAGCTCAGCGTTCTGCTGTTGGCACTTGAAATTCTTCTTCTTTTTTTTTTTTTTAACAAGGGGCTGCGCCTTTTGCACTAGACCTCACAAATCATGTAACCATCTGTGCCAGGGAGTCTGGGTGACCCAGGACAGTCCCTCTCCCACCCCCAGCCTTCTCAGGAGAGACTGGAGACCTGGCACCTGGCCCACCTGCCTTTTGTGCCCTGCCTCCCCCTACCGGGTGCCAGGTGGGCCCAGAAGCCTCTGCAGGCGTGGGAGGAGAGCCCTGGGCTGGGGGGCAGGGAGCACGCCCTTGGGAGGGAGCAGGCTGGCAGCTGAGCCACAGCTGCTGGCCCAGCAGCCGGCGAGTGCTTGTGAGTAGGTGTTGGGCAGAGGTAAGGGGGGAATGTAACCTGGCAGGCAGAGGGGTTGGTGGGGGAACTTTGGGCCCAGAGGGAGGGCTCTGGAGTCAGACCTGGCCTCGTTCTGGCTCTACTTCCTGCTGCGGGACCCTGGCAGGTTAGTGCCTCCCTCGTGTGTAAAAGGTACTAAAGTAGTCCCTACCTCACGGGATGGTAAAAACTGGGAGAGATGGCATCCGTAAAGTGCCTGTCCCCAGGGCTGGCACTTGATATGTGGGAGCCATCATTTTCAATGGGGTCACCCTTGCTCACCCAGCCCTGCCCTCCTCGGTGGTGATAGTTGGGCAGGAAGACTTCCCACTCCCATCAGCTGTGTCTGCTCACCGCGTCATCCGCCGTCTGCAAGGCCCAGCGTCTGCTGGGTTTGCTAGGACTCCAACTCCACCCCCTCCCAGCAGGTTGCCTCCTCCTCCTGTTCCATTGCCTGGGAGATGCTGGCCCAGCCCTTGGGGCCCAGTGCACAGAGGCATCTCTGTCTTGGCCCTGCCCTTGGGTGGGTGAGATGTTTATTGCTGTGTTGGCCCAAGTATTGTGTTTCTGGGTTGGTGACCCAGCAGGGACGATCCACCAGCTACTTCCTCCAGGCAGATGAAGGTGACTGGTGACTGGATCTGGGCCTGCTGACAGCTCTCTGGACCCCCTTCTCTGCCACTGCAGTTCCTACAGCTTCCGGGAGGTGAGTTGGGGGACAGGAGCCACCTCCCAGCCCTGAGGAGTGTGTCTGGGGGGGCACCTTGGCGTGCAGCCCCTTGTTGGGCCTCTGTTTTCCTGTCACCCCCAGGCTCCTTTGTCTCCTCAGCAGGCCTGCTGGGGACCCCCTCTGCTTCCTCCTGAGGACAGAGGGGAAGCTGGGTGAGTCTCATAGCCTGGAGGTATCTTAAGGAGCCTCTCCTCAGAAGGAACTTCGGGCCAGGTCAGGAACTCACATTCAAACCTCATCTAGCCAGGTGAGGACAGGAACCTTGGTTCTCCTAGGTACTGGTGGGCACCCATGTCCGGCGTCACCTGGGCCAGCCTGACTGCTCCAGCCTCTGTCTGAGAAGAACCAAGTACTTCCTGGTTCCAGACCCACTGCCCAGAGGCCTCTGAGGGCTTTTTCCAGTATCCCATGGAAGGGAAGAAACCTAACAGTGTAAAGATTGCTAAGGGGTGAGAAGGGGAGAGTCACACCCTGGACCCCCATCCTGGGGCAGGAAGGGCTGAAGCATAGGCCACCTCCATCAGACCATGGGGGAGCGACTCCGGGGCGGGGGACCGACTGCCCAGCTGCAGGCAGGGTCGGGGAGCAGCGCCGGGATTGGCCGCAACCTGCCGTCCGTGAAGGCCCTGGCGTGCGTGTGAGGCAGGCCTGGGGCTTCCAGGGGGCAGAAAGGCTTGTGGTTATTCAGCCGACAGGTCTGCGGGAATCCCAGCTCGGGCACCTCTGTACTCTCTGTGCCTCATTTTCTCCCTCTGGAAAGTGGGAGTAACAGCAGTGCCCATAGGTTATTTTAAGGATTCAGCGAGGTATGTTTGCAAAGTGCTTATTAGCACAGGAGAAAGCACCCGACACACATGGAGCTGTGTGGGTTTTCGTATCCTTGTTGTTGTTGTTATTATTATTATTATTTTGGCCCGTGCCGCGAGGCATGGAGGATCTTAGTTCCCCGACCAGGGATCAAACCTGTGCCTCCTGCGGTGGAAGTGCAGAGTCTTAACCACTGGACTGCCAGGGAAGTCCCCTTGTTAATATTATGGAAATGGTTGTTATTGTTCTTGGGGCCCAGGAAAGGGAAGCTAGCCCTAGAGCAGAGCCTCCTGGAGCAAGCCTGGCCCCAGAGACACGGCAGGCCTGACGGGGGAGCTCCAGGTCCGGATTTGGTCCAGGAGCTGGGCTGCGGCACCCTTTTATTTCCGGAGTCTAGGTCACTGGCCTGGAGCTGGGAGAAGGGCGAGGGGTGGATTGGGTGCCTCCACCCCTCGCCTCTAACCTGCCTGTGACCTCAAGCAAGGGGCTCCCGTTCTCTGAGCTCCCAGCAGTTACGTTCATCAGGTGTCCTGCCTGACTGCCGGGCCTCCTGCTCTGTGGTTTTCTGTCCTGTGGCCAGCAGGGTGGGTCAGGTGCCGAGGAGGGCTGGGGTGAGGATGGGGCTGAGGCTCAGGAAGCAGATGGAGGTGGACACCAGGGGGGCAGGAAGCCTTGCATGCACCCGTGGCTGTTTGCATTCCCCCCCCCCACACACTGCCTGGTGGGCAGTGCCTCCATGGCCTGGAGGCTGGACCTTGGGGGCCCCCTGACTTTTGTTTTAATTAAAAACAAAGTGGTATTAACTTCCCAAATTAGTCCAATGCAAACCACCCGGAAGTTTATGAAGCAGAAAGTGAAAATAGCACCTACCCCACTCTCCCCACATCCACTCTCCAGGGGAAACTACTGCCAGTAGTCCTGAGTGGATTCTTCCAGAAGCCTTTGTGTGCATTTACAAACATATATGCATAGATAGTTGTATAAAAAAAGGAATCATGCTATACATGCAGTTCTTTTTTTATATTAAAAATAAAATTTTAAATATAAAAACATTGACCATTATCTTAAAAATTTTGGAAAATACAGTTAAGCCAAAAGAAGACAGCAGCCCATAATCTTATCATTCGAGAAATAACCACTATTGACACTTTAATCACTACGACGGGCAAAAGTATCTATTTTCATTTGACTTATCTTTCTTCTTTTTTTCATCTTTTAAAATACTGTGTTACACCTGAATGATGGCATGCATTATACTTGTAAAAATAAAACACATGTAATGAACCTCTTGAACTCATGTCCCACTTAAAAGACGAGACCTTTGTCATTATAACTTGCACACCCCTGCCTTTCTTCTCCTCTCCCTCATCCCTCCCCACAGAGACTGCTGTACTCTTGACTTTTGCTTTTAAAACTTTAATCACTCTGATAGGCAAAACTATCTCCTGTCCTATGACAGGCGGCCTACTGCCTGCTGTATGCTTAAACAGTATGTTGTGTAGTTTCATTTGTCTTCCAGGGCTTGGCTTTTTCACTCCTCATGTCTGTAAGGTTCATCCATGTCATTCCCCCCCACCCCTGCTATATAATATTTCACCATGTGAATGTATCATAATGCAATAAAAAAATTCCATTCTCCTTGATAGCTATATGAGTTGTTTCCAGTTTTGTATTATTTTAAGCATTGCTGCTATGAGCTTTGTTACATACATTTGCAAGAATTTCTCCAGGGTATATACCTGGGAGCAGAATGCAAAATTTTCCAGCTTTGTTTTCCAAAGTGATTATAGAGATGCATTTTAAAAACTTGCTTTCTTCACTTATTACATATCCTGTAAATATCCTGGACATCTCTTCCTGTCGGTGCCTATTGATCTGCATCATTCATTTTAGCGGGGCTGTGTCTTTGTTCATTTAACCAGCTGTCCAGGCTACTTAAGTTATTTTTCACTATCGCATAAAATGATGTAATGAATACCACAATTATTATAAGAAGTAATGTAACATTTTTAATCCTTACAACACCCTGTGAGGTTGTTCTCCCTATTTCCTGGAAGCAGGGGAAGCATAAGTAACGTGCCAAGGCCGCACAGCTAGTAGACGGCAGGGCTGAACTTGAATCCAAGAGTGGATCCCTGAGTTCACCCAGGGTGACTACTGGGTGCAGGGCTCTGGAGGCCCGAGGTAGGGATGCCCAGGGAGAAACTCAACTGATTCCAAGCGCAGTGTGCTCTGGGACTCAGTTTCCCCATCCCCGTCGTGGTAACAATAAAGCGAGGTAGAAGTGGGCCTGACCCACACTAAATGTTCTCCGGAAGACTGTTGTTATTGTCATTGTCACTACAGGCTGCCCAGAGGCGTAAGCGAGGCGCTCGGGTGCCCCGGGCCGGGGCTCGTCCGCCCCTCACCCATCCCCGCCTGCACCGCCCAGGGGCGGGGCCACCCGCGGCCCCCCAAGGCTCCGCCCGCCTCCCAGGCCTGAACCGGAGAGAGGCGAGCGGCGGCGCTAGGACCCGGCGGGCCGGGACTGCGGCGGGGCCTGGGCGGCCAGAGTGGCGCGGACCCTGGCTCTTGGCTCCCGGCGCCATGTGAGGGGGCTCGGGGGTCGCGGGGAGCCGGGCGCTCCCCGGGGGAGGTGAGCTGGCGCCGCGCGGGGGCGGGCAGCGGGAAGGGGGCGCTGCCTGCGCCCCTGGAGGTGGGGGGGCCGTCAGGAGCCACTGGGGATGGAGATTGATATGGGGGCCCCGGGGGCTCCCGTAGACCCACTCACTCTTGGCAACCGCACCTGGAGATCCCGGTCCCCGCGCCCAAGGGCTGTCGCGGGGTTCGCGGGGCCTCCTGCCGCTGACTACCCCATTAGAGCTCGGGGACCCTGCCGCCGTCCTGCCTCCCTTCTCTTCCCAGCTGAGGCTAGAGCTCCGTACCCCCCGGAGTGCTGGAGTTTGGGGGGGTTCAGCGCAAGCGGGGCGCAGAGGGTGAGTCGTCCCCCTCCTAGGTGCACCCACGGTTTTGGCGCCCCCCATTTGGAATTAGGAGCCCCCCTCCCCCTTCTCCCGTGAGTTCTCCTCCCACGCGGCTCGTGGGGGCGTCCCAAGCCTGCAGGAGAACTCCCCGAGCTGGGAGAAGCAAAGCCCCCAAACAGAGGGCAGGGTGTGGCCCCATAGCCTGAGCTCGCGGTTTCAGCCCTCCGGCTTGGCCCACCTTGGGGCTGAGTCCACGATCCTGGCTCAGAGCTATGGGCTGCTGCCTCCCTAGCTTGAGCAAGTCGCTCCCAACAGTCCTGCTCTCCGGTGCTGGGCCAGGTGCTGGGAACGCACTCAGTGGCCTCTGGTCAATTCCAGCCCTGGGGGATCCTTGAGAGGGATCCAGTCAGGCTCAGCCCTGGGCTGATCCCTGGAAACAAGCCGGGAAATAAGGCACCCCAGCAGGCTCTGGACAGCTCTGCAAGGCACTTTGCCTCTCTGAACCTCGGTCTCCTCATCTGTGAAATGGGGATAAGAGCCCCTGCTGTGCAGAATTGCCAGGAAGATTCAGTGAGTGGGTGATGCTTAGCAAAGGCTCCGCATTTATTGATATTAGAGGGAAGTTGCTGGGCCATGCATCAGAGGGCAGGGGAGTGTTTCTCTGGCAAGCTCGTGGAGAGGCAGGCCTTGAACAATGAATAACCACAAAACTAACAGCTGCTGGCACTGATCAAGCACTTTCAAATCCTGTGCTTCCCTTGCCACATCTGCTTGAATTCTTCTAACAACATTGTGAGTTACCTACTCTTATTATTCCATTTCACAGATGAGGAAACTGAGGCTCAGAGAGGTCACATGGCTTGCCCGAGGCCCCTCAGCCAGTAAGTGGTGGAACCGGGATTCGCACTTGAACATGAGATGCTGTACTGACCATGGTCTTCTCAGAGCAGGACTGTGACGGGCCTGACCAGGGGGACAGTGGTCCTGGCTGAGGGCACTGCTCAGGCAAAGGTGGGAAAGTGGGGGCGTGGGCCTGGGAACTGGAGTGCTCTAGTGTGTCTGGAGCTTGGGGCATCCGAAGGAAAGGGTAGTGAGAGGGGAGGCTCAGCTCAGAGAGGCAGCTGGAATGCTAGAGGCGTCAGGGTAGATGAGGACTACCCAGGGATCTGGATGACTTTTGCCTTAACGGGCTATGAGTCTAAGAACAAGCTGCTCTTCCCTTCTGATGAGCCGCAGTTTCCTGATCTGTGCCGCAGGGACTGGACTGGACTGTGAGAGTCTCCATGAGAGTCCGGGGGGCCTCCCTGCCTGGCTTTGAAGGCTGGCTGCGGAGAAATCTGAAGCTGGGCTTGGGAGGAGGGGGAGCCCGCGGAGAGGGGGCGGGGTTGGGTGGTGGGCGGAGTTAAGACCCAACCAATCAGGAGCGGTGTGGGGGCACCTCCTTTGGCCTGGGGTTCTCTGGCTATTCCTGGTGGCGGTGTAGGAGTAAACAGCTGCTAGGTCAGGGGGCGGAGATAGTGGCGGGAGATGGGAGGCCCCTGGAGGGAAGGACGGAGCTGGGGAGCTCCTGGGCCCCAGTTTCTCTCTCTGTGCAGTCTCCTTCCCTTAGTGCCTTCTGGCCTCGAATCTGCTGGAGGTGGCTGGACACAAGTACTTACTCCCTTTTGACAGGTGGGGAAATTGAGATCTGCAGAGAAGCTGCGTCCTGCGTGGATGGGGGAGCCGTTGGGGAGTGAGGAGCAGAGCTGGGCTTGTGTGGTCCCGGAGCCCACCGCGCCCCAGGGTGGGGCTGTGATTATAACCATTGGACAGATGAGTCTGAGCCCTTAACCCCCAAGATCTTACTTATTTTTTTATTTTATTTTTTTAAAAACATTATTTATTTATTTATTTTTGGCTGTGTTGGGTCTTCGTTTCTGTGCGAGGGCTTTCTCTAGTTGTGGCAAGCGGGAGCCACTCTTCATCGCGGTGCGCGGGCCTCACTATCGCGGCCTCTCTTGTTGCGGAGCACAGGCTCCAGACACGCAGGCTCAGTAGTTGTGGCTCACGGGCCTAGTTGCTCCGCGGCATGTGGGATCTTCCCAGACCATGGCTCGAACCTGTGTCCCCTGCATTGGCAGGCAGATTCTCAACCACTGCGCCACCAGGGAAGGCCAAGATCTTACTTATTAATGAACAAAGTCAAAGGGGAAAAAAAAGATAAGAATGAAGTCATTCAGCAGTCCTCCTGCACCCATCTCCAGGGCTCTGGAGACACAGCAGAGAATGTGAGGCCCTGTGCCAGCTGCGACCTCAGAGAGCTCTCAGCGGGGAGGTGGCACGCAGGGGACATTCCTGGCCCACCTCAGGCTGGGAGGATGAGTGGGCATGAACAACATTGTGGAGGGTGTCCTAGTCAGAGGGGCCAGTTTATGTAAGACCTGGAAGGGTATGAGTGTAGAGGAGTTTGGACCTACGAGGAATGTTATTCCCAGGCCTCAGGAACATAAGACAGGGTTTAGAGTAGGGGTGTGAATGGGGCTCCTGCTGGGTGGGGGGCATGCCCCCCCAGCAGGGGAGCCAGTTTTAGGCCTGCCAGCTGCCTTCGAGCGGAGTGGGAGAGTGCACGGGCAGGGAGAGAGGCAGAGCTTTGCCACCACCTGGCTGTATGACATCAGGCCAGTTCCTGCCCTTTCTGGGCCTCAGTGTCTCCACCTGCAAAATGGGTACAGCCCTGAGCCTTGAAGTCATGGGTGGGTAGGAGGGCTGGCAGGGGTGGGGAGGGTGTAGCCTAGGACCAGCTGGACTTGGGGGAGGGCACCCAGGCCATAACTCTTTCTGTGGCTTGCAGGTGTGACCCCACACCCCTGCCCCCTGGGCCACCTGCAGGACGCTGGCCCCTGCCCCTCAGCAGACGCCGGAGAGAGATGAGTAGCAACAAAGTAAGTCCCCCTTCATTTCTTGTCCCCATCTCAGCTTCTTATTTCCCTCCGTGAAATGGGCTCCTTTGGACCTGCCTCATACCCAGGCACTACAAGTCTCTCTTCCCTGCCGAGAAGCTGCTGATGCCTGGGAGACCCTGGTGTGAGCCCTGCTGTGGCCACTGATCTGTGTGGCCTGGGCAAGCTCCTGCCTCTCTCTGGGCCCAGGTCCACCTCTGTCCTGCTAGGCTTGACTGGTCCATCTGTGGTAAAGGATTGGCCGGGAAGGTGACTGTGGAGTGCTGTGCAGGGGGTGGGGGTGGGGAGTGAAGGTGAATGGGAGGTTGGGAGAGGGGCCAGTGATCAGAGTCAAAAATGACATGATATTGTGAGCATCACTCTGAGGGTGTCAGGTTTCCCCATGATCCATTCATTTATGCTTTCCTGAGCACCTACTATGTGCCTGGCCCTGCACACCCCTTTCCTAGCTGCACTACAGCTTTGGCAGAGCCTGGGGGTTGGGGGTGGGGTGATCTGGGTGTGTCTGGGTCCAATCCAGAAAGAGAAACCACACAGTAATTTGAATAAAGTTTAACATAAAGAATTATTAATTATAATTGAGCATTGGAGTAACAGGGGATTAGAACTCTACATAATACAGGACTAGCAGGTATAAGGAGCAGCCACTGGGAATTTCCAGTCGTTAGGACTTGGTGCTTCCACTGCTGGGGCCCAGGTTCGATCTCTGGTTGGGGAACTAAGATCCTGAAAGCCGTGTGGCACGGCAAAAAAAAAAAAAAAAAGGAGCTGCTATCACACCCAGGGTTGAGACCCAGGCCTTGCTGGGCTGGAGAGGGCACAGCTATGGCCCACTGGATGGCAGAGAACTCACTGTGGTGCTGTGCTGTGGAAGTTGTCATAAATCCACCTGCTAGGCTACAGGGAAGGCTGTTCACAGGAGGTAACTCCCAAGAGACACTTCAAGCATCAGGTAAAACTGCTCCAGGGGGCTTCCCGGGGACTTCCCTGGTGGCTCAGTGGTTGGGGGTCCACCTGCCAGCGTGGGGGACACGGGTTCGAGCCCTGGTCCGGGAGGATCCCACATGCCGCGGAGCAGCTGGGCCCGTGTGCCACGGCTACTGGGCCTGTGCTCTAGAGCCTGCAAGCCACAAGTATGAAGCCCGCTGGCCTAGAGCCTGTGCTCCGCAACGGGAGAGGCCACCGCAATGAGAAGCCCGCTTGCCACAACTAGAGAGAGTCCGCTCACAGCAACGAAGACCCAACACAGCCTAAATAAATAAATAAATAGCAATAAATAAGTAAATAGATAGATAGCAATTCCTATTAAAAACAAAGACAAACAAACAAAAAAAACTGCTCCAGGAAGGGGAAGCTTATGTTTTTTGGGTGTTGCTGGTGTTTGAGTGTGCCACATGAGCACAACTCTGGAGAAGCTGTGGTCGCAGCAGGAATCAGAAGCACTCTGCTTCCAAACTGCCTGAGGCTGGATGCTGGAGGAAGCTGCTGGCCACTGGGAAAAGCCATGCGCACTGTAGAAGCAAGTGCACCAGCACCAGGCCCAAAGCCCCCAGAACCAGGAAGCAAACTCCCTTCCTCCTGACATGTCTCTCCAGCGCCCTCTACTGACAAAGTTTATTATGCAGTTCGCTGGCAAGGAAAAACACGTAAAAGGCCCAGATCCATTTTCACAGAGCAGGCAAAAAGAGTAAACCTGGAGCTGAGAAGCAGTACATTAATAACCAGCCCAGGGGGCTCAGCACAAGGAGCCAGGACTCCCGGGTCCCACCTAGCCTTGCAGACCCCAGGCAAATAAATAACAGTGGACACTTCAAATATCACTTTCCTGCCCTTTGCCATATGTTGGTGTACTGATACCCATGCATCCTGATTCCTGACCAGATCCTTTCCCTTCAGGTTTAAATGAATGGTAAACATTTATAAAGAGTTACTGTTTGGGGAAGACCTAGACCCTCTCGTTGGAATGTCCCACCTGTCTCCAAGTATCCTTCCAGCTGCAGCTGGAAGGATCGTTCTGACCCGCACTTCCAATCTAATCCAGCAAACCCTGAGGACCTTCTGTGCTCTGGGCCCTGCCCTGGGAGCTGAGATACAGTGGGGATTAAGGCTGACTCAGTCCCAGCCCTCAGAACTCATGGTTTAATTGAGGGGGACGGCTCTTTGAATGCAGTGTGATTGGTGCTGTGGTAGGCGGTGCTCAGGGGGCTGGAGGAGGCCTTCCTGGGGGAGGTAGTGCCTGAACTGGTCTGGAATAAAGAGCAGGCATGGGAGGTGGCAAGGAGCCTGCCGGGCAGCTGGGCCCTCACTGGCCTCTCCCCTCTCCAGGAGCAGCGGTCAGCAGTGTTCGTGATCCTCTTTGCCCTCATCACCATCCTCATCCTCTACAGCTCCAACAGTGCCAATGAAGTCTTTCATTATGGCTCCCTGCGGGGCCGTAGCCGCCGGCCCGTCAACCTCAAGAAGTGGAGCATCACGGACGGCTACACCCCCATTCTCGGCAACAAGGTAGGGCAGCTGCTTTGGGAAGCTCCCTGGGAGCTGCCTGGAGACTAATCCTCCCCATTGCCCACCATCGCTGCTCCCACCTCCTTCTCCTCCACCTCTTCTCTGTACTTCCACCATCCCTCCTAAAGGAAAGGGTGAATCCCAAGAGTCCAGTGCCTTCAGCCCCTTGTTTGCTGTGTGACCTCAGACAAGTACCCTGTCTCTCTCTGGGCCTCAGTTTTCTCCAAGGTCCCACCCTTAGTGCTAATATCCTATCATCTCCTGAGTCAGAATCCCTTTGGAAAAGTCTCTGGTTTTCACTGATCTCTGTCTCTGCGTGGGAGTCTACATAGGCTTTTGGAGCAGGACACTAGGGTACTTGACAACACAACAACAGTAACAATAATGGCTGCCCATTGTCAGTTGCCTGCTGTGCACTGGGCACTGTGCCCAGCAGTAATCGTCATACCAGCCCGGTGAGGTTAGCGTTATCTCCCTTGAAGAGATGAGGAAATTGAGGCTCAGAGAGGTGAAGTCACTTGCCCAAGGCCACACAGCAAGGGAGGGGAGGAGCCAGGGTATTGCCCCAATGCCTGATGAGCTACAGCTGTGTCAAGAGGCCAAAAGTCATTCTGGGGCTTCTGTTGGCCTTGGGTAACCATGAAACTCAGGTTGTGTTTCTGGAGTTCACCCTGTAGTCCTCTAAGCCCTAATGTTTTCCCTGGGGTCAGGGAGAAAATTATTGGCCTCAAGCATGGACTCCACCTTCTAGGAGGAGGTCTCCCCAGGCCCTGCCTACCTCTCTCTCCTGCCTCACTAAAACCCTCATAAATCTCTCGGGGCCTTTGCATACAGTGTGTTGGTCCTGGGGCTCTGAACATACTCTCACTGGAAAAGGGCCCATTAGCAGGTGTTTAGAGACAGATCAACTCCCAGTTGAGACTTTTTCTACCCTAAGGACCCTTGAAAGAGAAATTTAAAAGGTGGAACCTGGGAGAAAGTGGAATGGCTTGAGTGTGGGCAATGTGGAAGGGAATGAGACAGAGCTTGGCTTGCAGCTGTTTCCAGCCTGATAGGAGAAGCCAGAAAGGAGGAGCTCAGGAAAGCTGGCAAAGCCATCAGTTGAGGTACCTGGGACATGTTGCTTGATCTTAGAGTAAGGGCTCAGGGAAGGCTGTCTGGAGGAGGTGGCACCTGAGCTTAGCCTTGAAGGGTGCATGGGAATTCCATGGGCAGAAAATAGGCTTCAGATAGCTTGTGGTTCCAACCCGTTCATTTCACCAATGTGGAAACAGAGGCTCAGGGCAGCCTCCACACCCTTGCCTACTGACGAGGTGGTGTCCTGTTCATGGGTGATGTGGAAATGTCATGGGTGCATTGGGGAGGATGTCTTCTCTGGGGAGGCTGAGGCTGGGGCTCCGTGGCCACATAGACCTGGGTTCAAATCCTAGCCCTGCACTCCTCTGCTGTATGACTTTGGGGACATCCCCGCATGGCTGACCTGTTCTTCTGTTCCTTAACTCTGCCCCAACCGAGCAGCCTTCATTTGCTTCTCAACACACCATGGTCATCCCACATCAGAGCCTCTGGTCTTGCTGTTTCTCCTGCTTGAATACTTTCCCCTGCATGGTTCCTTTTCATCCTTCAGGTGTCAGCTCAGAGAGGCCTCCCCAGGTGACTTTTCTAGAGCAGCCCTCACTCCTGCCACTCTTGATCCCCTGCCCCTATTTTATTTCCTTCCCAGCGTGTTTAACTTACCACCTGGCATTATTTTATCATTTACTTGTACACCATGTCTCCCCAACCGTGAGCTTCTTGAAGCCAGGAGTGGGGTCTGTTTTGTTCATTGCTCTGTCCCTTGTACTTGGCCATTAGCCAGCTTGCTGTAAAGATTTGTTGAATGTTGAATGAATGGGCCTCAGTCTCCCTGTCTTTAAAATGAACATCGTAATTCCTGCTTCCTGGAGGCCTGGATGTACAGAGCACAGCGCCTGGCACTGAGTGGTCATAACAGTGTTGGCTTTCCTTACCCCCCCAGACTCTGCCCTCCCGGTGCCACCAGTGTGTGATTGTCACCAGCTCCAGCCACCTGCTGGGCACCAAGCTGGGCCCTGAGATCGAGCGGGCCGAGTGCACAATCCGCATGAATGACGCACCCACCACGGGGTACTCAGCCGATGTGGGCAACAAGACCACCTTCCGCGTAGTGGCCCATTCCAGCGTATTCCGTGTGCTGCGGAGGCCCCAGGAGTTCGTCAACCGGACCCCTGAAACCGTGTTCATCTTCTGGGGTCCCCCAAACAAGATGCAGAAGCCCCAGGGCAGCCTGGTGCGCGTCATCCAGCGGGCAGGCCTGGTGTTCCCCAATATGGAGGCTTACGCCGTCTCTCTTGGCCGCATGCGCCAGTTTGATGACCTCTTCCGGAGTGAGACAGGCAAGGACAGGTACCAACCTCCTGCCCGCTCCCTCTGGCCAGCCCTGTGCTCCCTCTCAGCACGCTCCGTCCAGAGGGCCTGTTGCTCCCAGCATGCACTGCTGTGAGGGTGTGGTCACTTCTTGCCACCTTCTGGTCAGGTTTCCTAGGGGAGTTGGCTTCATGTCCAGCTCTTAGCCTGAGTCATTTCCAACACGCTCTGCATGGCCTCCTCTCCCCCAGGGTGCATGAGTGGCTCTGAGAGACTAGGGCTCCCAGCATACTCTAAGGTTGCACAGTCACTCCTAGCATCTTTCTAGGAGAGCTGCCCCATAACATGCCTCATGGAAAGTGTTGACCATTCCCAGCACATCTTACTTTAAGCACACAGTTGTTCCCAGCATGCTCTATTCTAAGGCTACATCACCCTCAGTATGCCCTTCTCTGACTAATCTCCCTAGAAAAGCTAGGCCAGTGCTATCCAATAGAAATATCATGCAAGCCACACAGGTAATTAAAATTTTTATAGTAGCCACATTTAAAAAGTAAAAAGAAACAGGTGAAATTAAATTTAATATATTTTTATTTAACTCAATATGTCCAACATATAGATCCTGTACATATTTTGTTTGATTTATATCTAAATATTTTTAAAATTTTGGAGCTATTGTAAATAGCATTAAAAATTTTTTTTTTGGTTTCCCATTATTCATTGCTAGTATGTAGAAATATGATAGATTTTTGTTTGTTGACCTTGTATCCTGTAATCCTACTAAACTTACTTCTTGGTTCTGGGAGATTCTTGTAAATTCTTTGGAATTTTCTGTGCAAATGATCATGATGTAAGGACATGCAAATAAGGACAGTTATTTTTTCCTTTCCAATCTGCATGCTTCTTATTTCTTTTTCTTGACTTATTGCACTGGCTAGTACTTTCAATATAACATTGAATTGTATTGGAAGTGGTGAGAGTAGACATCCTTGCCTTGGTCTCAGGCTTAGGGGGAAAGTGTTCAGTCTTTCATCATTGAATATGATGTTGGCTGTAGGTTTTTGAAACTGCGGGTTGAGGAAGTTATCAGGTTGAGGAAGTTCCCTTCTCTTACTGGATTGCTAATAGTTTTTTTAAATCATTACTGGATATTGAATTTATCAAATGATTTTCTGCATCAATTGATATCACATGGTTTTTCTTTTTTTTTTGTTTGAATTTTTGAATTTTATTTTTATTTTTTATACAGCAGGTTCTTATCAGTTATCTATTTTATACATATTAGTGTATATATGTCAATCCCAATCTCCCAATTCATCCCACCACCCCCTCCACTTTCCCCCCTTGGTGTCCATATGTTTGTTCTCTACATCTGTGTCTCTATTTCTACCCGGCAAACCGGTTCATCTGTACCATTTTTCTAGGTTCCACATATACGCATTAATATACGATATTTGTTTTTCTCTGTCTGACTTACTTCACTCTGTATGACAGTCTCTAGATCCATCCACGTCTCTACAAATGACCCAATTTCGTTCCTTTTTATGGCTGAGTAATATTCCATTGTGTATATATACCACATCTTCTTTATCCATTTGTCTGTCGATGGGCATTTAGGTTGCTTCCATGACCTGGCTATTGTAAATAGTGCTGCAGTAAACATTGGGGTGCATGTGTCTTTTTGAATTATGGTTTTCTCTGGGTATATGCCCAGTAGTGGGGTTGCTGGGTCATATGGTAATTCTATTTTTAGTTTTTTAAGGAACCTCCATACTGTTCCCCATAGTGGCTGTATCAATTTACATTCCCACCAACAGTGCAAGAGGGTTCTCTTTTCTCCACACCCTCTCCAGCATTTGTTGTTTGTAGATTTTCTGGTGATACCCATTCTAACTGGTGTGAGGTGATACCTCATGTAGTTTTGATTTACATTTCTCTAATAATTAGTGATGTTGAACAGCTTTTCATGTGCTTCTTGGCTATCTGTATGTCTTCTTTGGAGAAACGTCTATTTAGGTCTTCTGCCCATTTTTTTTATTGGGTTGTTTTTTAATATTGAGCTGCATGAGCTGTTTATATATTTTGGAGATTAATCCTTTGTCTGTTGATTCGTTTGCAAATATTTTCTCCCATTCCGAGGGTTGTCTTTTTGTCTTGGTTGTAGTTTCCTTTGCTTTACAAAGCTTTTAAGTTTCATTAGGTCCCATCTGTTTATTTTTGTTTTTATTTTCATTACTCTAGGAGGTGGATCAAAAAGATCTTGCTGTGATTTATGTCAAAGAGTGTTCTTCCTATGTTTTCCTCTAAGAGTTTTATAGTGTCCAGTCTTACATTTAGGTCTCTAATCCATTTTGAGTTTATTTTTGTGTATGGTGTTAGGGAGTGTTCTAATTTCATTCTTTTACATGTAGCTGTCCAGTTTTCCCAGCACCACTTATTGAAGAGGCTGTCTTTTCTCCATTGTATATCCTTGCCTCCTTTATCAAAGATAAAGTGACCATATGTGTGTGGGTTTATCTCTGAGTTTTCTATCCTGTTCCATTGATCTATATTTCTGTTTTTGTGCCAGTACCATATTGTCTGGATTACTGTAGCTTTGTAGTATAGTCTGAAGTCAGGGAGTCTGATTCCTCCAGCTCCGTTTTTTTCCCTCAAGACTGCTTTGGCTATTCGGGGTCTTTTGTGTCTCCATACAAATTTTAAGGATTTTTTGTTCTAGTTCAGTAAAAAATGCCACTGGTAATTTGTTAGGGATTGCACTGAATCTGTAGATTGCTTTGGATAGTATAGTCATTTTCACAATATTGATTCTTCCAATCCAAGAACATGGTATATCTCTCCATCTGTTTGTATCATCTCTGATTTCTTTCATCAGAGTCTTATAGTTTTCTGAGTACAGGTCTTTTACCTCCTTAGGTAGGTTTATTCCTAGGTATTTTATTCTTTCTGTTGCAATGGTGAATGGGATTGTTTCCTTAATTTCTCTTTCTGATCTTTCGTTGTTAGTGTATAGGAATGCAAGAGATTTCTGTGCATTAATTTTGTATCCTGCAACTTTACCAAATTCATTGATTAGCTCTAATAGTTTTCTGGTGGCATTTTTAGGATTCTCTACGTATAGTATCATGTCATCTGCAAACAGTGACAGTTTTACTTCTTTTCCAATTTGTATTCCTTTTTCTTCTCTGATTGTCGTGGCTAGGACTTCCAAAACTATGTTGAATAATAGTGGTGAGAGTGGACATCCTTGTCTTGTTCCTGATCTTAGAGGAAATGCTTTCAGTTTTTCACCATTGAGAATGATGTTTGCTGTGGGTTTGTCATATATGGGCTTTATTATGTTGAGGTAGATTCCCTCTATGCCCACTTTCTGGAGAGTTTTTATCATAAATGGGTGTTGAATTTTTGTCAAGAGCTTTTTCTGCATCTATTGAGATGATCATATGGTTTTTATTCTTCAGTTTGTTAATATGGTATATCACATTGATTGATTTGCGTATATTGAAGAATCCTTGCATCCCTGGGATAAATCTCACTTGATCATGGTGTATGATCCTTTTAATGTGTCGTTGGATTCTGTTTACTAGTATTTTGTTGAGGATTTTTGCACATATATTCATCAGTGATATTGGTCTGTAATTTTCTTTTTTTGTAGCATTTTTGTCTGGTTTTGGTATCAGGGTGATGGTGGCCTCATAGAATGAGTTTGGGAGTGTTCCTTCCTCTGCAGTATTTTGGAAGACTTTGAGAAGGATGGGTGTTAGCTCTTCTGTAAATGTTTGATAGAATTCACCTGTGAAGCCATCTGGTCCTGGACTTTTGTTTGTTGGAAGATTTTTAATCACAGTTTCAATTTCATTACTTGTGATTGGTCTGTTCGTGTTTTCTATTTCTTCCTGGCTCAGTCTTGGAAGGTTATACCTTTCTAAGAATTTGTCCATTTCTTCCAGGTTGTCCATTTTATTGGCATAGAGTTGCTTGTAGTAGTCTCTTAGGATGCTTTGTATTTCTGTGGTGTCTGTTGTAACTTCTCCTTTTTCATTTCTAATTTTATTGATTTGAGTCCTCTACTTCTTTTTCTTGATGAGTCTGGCTAAAGGTTTATCAATTTTGTTTATCTTCTCAAAGAACCAGCTTTTAGTTTTATTGATCTATGCTACTGTTTTCCTTGTTTCTATTTCATTTATTTCTGCTCTGATCTTTATGTTTTCTTTCCTTCTACTAACTTTGGGTTTTGTTTGTTCTTCTTTCTCTAGTTCCTTTAGGTGTAAGGTTAGATTGTTTATTTGAGGTTTTTCTTGTTTCTTGAGGTAGGCTTGTATAGCTATAAACTTCCTCTTAGAACTGCTTTTGCTGCATTCCATAGGTTTTGGATCGTCACGTTTTCGTTGTAATTTGTCTCTCGGTGTTTTTTTATTTTCTCTTTGATTTCTTCAGTGATCTCTTGGTTATTTAGTAACGTATTGTTTAACCTCCATGTGTTTGTGTTTTTTACGTTTTCTTCCCTGTAATTGATTTTTTTTTCTCCTGTAATTGATTTCTAATCTCATAGCGTTGTGGTCAGAAAAGATGCTTGATATGATTTCAATTTTCTTAAATTTACTGAGGCTTGATTTGTGACTCAAGATGTGATCTATCCTGGAGAATCTTCCGTGTGCACTTGAGAAGAAAGTGTAATCTGCTGTTTTTGGATGGAATGTCCTATAAATATCAATTAAATCTATCTAGTCTTTTGTGTCATTTAAAGTTTGTGTTTCCTTATTAATTTTCTGTCTGGATGATCTGTCCATTGGTGTAAGTGAGGTGTTAAAGTCCCCCACTATTATTGTGTTATTGTCGATTTCCTCTTTTATAGTTGTTAGCAGTTGCCTTATGTATTGCGGTGCTCCTATGTTGGGTGCATATATATTTATAATTATTATATCTTCTTCTTGGATTGATCCCTTGATCATTATGTAGTGTCCTTCCTTGTCTCTTGTAACATTCTTTATTTTAAAGTCTATTTTATCCGATATGAGTATTGCTACTCCAGCTTTCTTTTGATTTCCATTTGTATGGAATATCTTTTTCCATCCCCTCACTTTCAGTCTGTATGTGTCCCTAGGTCTGAAGTGGGTCTCTTGTAGACAGCATATGTATGGGTCTTGTTTTTGGATCCATTCAACAAGCCTGTGTCTCTTTGTTGGAGCATTTAGTCCATTCACGTTTAAGGTTATTATCACTATGTATGTTCCTATTACCATTGTCTTAATTGTTATGGGTTTGTTTTTGTAGGTCCTTTTCTTCTCTTGTGTTTCCCACTTAGAGAAGTTCCTTTAGCATTTGTTGTACAGCTGGTTTGGTGGTGCTAATTCTCTTAGCTTTTGCTTGTCTGTAAAGCTTTTGATTTCTCTGTCGAATCTGAATGAGATCCTTGCCGGATAGAGTAATCTTGGTTGTAGTTTCTTCCCTTTCATCACTTTAAATATATCGTGCCACCCCCTTCTGGCTTGTATAGTTTCTGCTGAGAAATCAGCTGTTAACCTTATGGGAGTTCCCTTGTGTGTTATTTGTCGTTTTTCCCTTGTTGCTTTCAATAATTTTTCTTTGTCTTTAATTTTTGTCAATTTGATTACTATGTGTCTCAGCGTATTTCTCCTTGAGTTTATCTTGCTTGGGACTCTCTGAGCTTCCTGGACTTGGGTGGCTATTTCCTTTCCCATGTTAGGGAAGTTTTTGACTATAATCTCTTCAAATATTTTCTCTGGTCCTTTCTCTCTCTCTTCTCCTTCTGGGACCCCTATAATGCGAATGTTGTTGCGTTTAATGTTGTCCCAGAGGTCTCTTAGGCTGTCTTCATTTCTTTTCATTCTTTTTTCTTTATTCTGTTCCGTGGCAGTGAATTCCACCATTCTGTCTTCCAGGTCACTTATCCGTTCTTCTGCCTCAGTTATTCTGCTATTGATTTCTTCTAGTGTATTTTTCATTTCAGTTATTGTATTGTTCATCTCTGTTTGTTTGTTCTTTAATTCTTCTAGGTCTTTGTTAAACGTTTCTTGCATCTTCTCAGTCTTTGCCTCCATTCTTTTTCCGAGGTCCTGGATCATCTTCACTATCATTATCCTGAATTGTTTTGCTGGAAGGTTGCCTATCTCCACTTCATTTAATTGTTTTTCTGGGATTTTATCTTGTTCCTTCATCTGGTACAAAGTCCTCTGCCTTTCCACTTTGTCTATCTTTCTGTGAATGTGGTTTTCCTTCCACAGGCTGGAGAATTGTCTCACATGGTTTTTCTTAAGATTATTAATCTGATGGATTATATTGATTGATTTTTGTATGTTGAATCAGCTTTGCATTTCTGGAATAAACTCCACTTGGTTGTGGGTGTCTTATTCTTTTTATATATTGCTAGATATGATTTGCAATATTTTGTTGAGATTTTTGTATCTTTGTTCATGAGAGATACTGGTCTGTAGTTTATTTTGTACTGTCTTTGCCTAGTTTTGGTATCACGGTAATGTTGGCCTCAGAAAGTGAATTGGGAAATATTTTCTCTTCTATTTTCTGGAAGAGATTGTACAGAATTGGTTTTATTTCTTCTTTAAATATTTGGTAGAATTTACCAGTGAAACTGTTGGCCTGGAGAGTTCTTTTTCAGAAGATTTTAAACTATGAATTCAATTTCTTTAAGAGTTATAGGATATTCAGGTTATCTGTTTCATCTTGAGTGAGTTTTGGTAGTTTGTGGTTTTCAAGGAATTGGCCCATTTCATCTAAATTGTCAAATTCATGTATGTCGTTTTTTGCAGTTTTCTTATTATTCTTTTAATGTCTTCAGGGTCTATGATGATATCCTCTTTTTTTATTCTTGATATTGGTAATTTGTGTCTTTTCTCCCTTCTTTGTCAGTCTTGTGAGAGGTTTATTTTCTTTTAAACTTTTCAAAGAACCACGCTCAATCAAATATATCCAAAATATTTTCAGTTCAACATGTAATCAGTATCAAAAATGATCAGTGACATATTCTACATTCTTTTTTTCATACTATCTAAGGAATCAAGTGTGTATTTTACACTGACAGCACATCTTAACCACACGTCAAGCGCTCACGTGTGCCCACATGTGGCTAGTGACTGCTGTAGCGGGCAGCACAGCCTGAGGTTCTTGGTTACTTGTTCTATGCCTTGCTCTGAACTTGTGGTCACTTCCGGCATGACCTTCTCTGATTAGTCTCCCCTTAGGAGTTTGCTCCTAGCATGTACATCACTGCATCTACCTACCATGATCTGTGATCATGGTCACTCCCAGCCTGCCCAGGTGTGACCAGTCTCCCCAGGAGTTAATTCCCAGCATGCTGTGTTCCTATTCCTCCCCTCAAAGGAGCAGTCCCCACACCCCTCATCTCTGTCCAGACAGCTTGCCCTCTGCCAGCTTGCCCCTGCTGCTGCAGCAGGGCTGGACAGGGGGTGGCTGAAGTGGGGGGAAGGCCCCATGAGTGGGTGGGAGGAGTTCTGGAAAACTCTGTGTGGGTTGACCCTTCCTCCCTGCCTGCATGCCCCCTCATCATGACCCCTCTCTGCCCCCAGGGAAAAGTCCCACTCGTGGCTGAGCACAGGCTGGTTCACCATGGTGATTGCGGTGGAGTTGTGTGACCATGTGCACGTCTATGGCATGGTCCCCCCCGACTACTGCAGGTGAGCACCCCCAGGGCGATGCCCAGCCATTGGCCGCAGGGTGGAGCTGGGGTCCCAGAAACCTTGGCTGGGGTGCCTTCAAGGGCCTCTATTTTATAGAATTCAAACTGCTCTGCTGAGATCTAGGCTCTTTAGAGCTACCCCAGGAGCCTCAATCCCAAGCTTAGCCAGAGCCCAGAGTTTGTATATTAATAATAACTATTTTCATTATTACGATATGAAAAGCCCAGCAGGTGACAGCTATTTTTTACTAAGTGCTGACCATGTACCAAGCATGGCTTTTTATTATCTCATTTACTCCTTATAGTGACCCTAAGGGATAAGTGCACTATTCTCCCCATTTCATAGATAGAAAAACTGAGCAGGACGTTTTGTGAGTGGCCTCAGTTCCCACGAACAGTAAGGGGTAGGGGCCAGGCTCCAGAGCCCACAGTCCTTACCACTACCCCATATTGCCACCCTCTTGGGAAAAGGAAAAGTTTCCACAGCATTAAAAAAAAAAAAAAAGAAAGTTTGAGAGTCACACACCTAGTCCGTCCTACACCCATTTCACAGATGGGGAAACTGAGGCCCAGGGAGGGGCAGGGATTTCTCCCACTGAGGCCCTACAGCAGGTCAGGGGCTGGAAAGGGCAGGATCCTGCTGGTGCCCACCTTGCCCTTATGGCCCCATCTGCTCTGCCCCAGCCAGCGGCCCCGCCTGCAGCGCATGCCCTACCACTACTATGAGCCCAAGGGGCCGGACGAGTGTGTCACCTACATCCAGAATGAGCACAGCCGCAAGGGCAACCACCACCGCTTCATCACGGAAAAGAGGGTCTTCTCGTCCTGGGCCCAGCTGTACGGAATCACCTTCTCCCACCCCTCCTGGACCTAGGCCACCCTGCCTGTGAGACTCTCACAAGGGACACAGGAGAAGTGGGTCTCTGCCCAGCTGCTCGACCAAGGGCCATCGTCTGGCTAATCAAGGCTGGTCAGAGTGTCTTCTGGCCATTCAGGCCTTGAAGAGGATATAATCTCCAGCCATTCCGGGCCTGGGGGTATCTCTTGGCCAATCAGGGATTTGGGCTTCTATGTGGTTAGTCGGGTGTCGAGGGTATTTCTTGTCCAGTCAGGGTCTGAGCATAGTCAATCAGGGTATTTCTGAGTAATCTGAGGCTAATGTCGTGTCCTTTCCCATGAGGCCTTGGTTCAGAGCCCCAGGACGGACTCCAAATCACGTCCTATTGGTTGGGACAGTGGGGTCCTGTCCCAAGGAGCTGGGAACTCGTGTCGACCCCTCACTCCCCAGAGCCAGAAAGAGGTTGTGTGGCGGTGGGAGCTGTCTGGAGCCCAGGCAGGGGCATCTGTGGGGTTAGGGGGGTTCCAGGCGTGGGAGGCTGGTGTCCGGCTCTTGGCTCTGCCCTGAGTGGCCTTGGGCAGACCCCTTGCCCCCTCTCTGGGCATCCTTCTGCCTGTGTCAGGTTCTAGAGTCTGAGAACCCTCCCACCTCCCCCAACGACCACCTTGGGTCTGTCCTCCGTCAAGATTGGACCCCTCCAGCCACCACCCCTTGCCGGGGGGCTCAGCTCTCTGAGGGTCTGGGGTTCCCTTCCCCACCTCCTCCTGGAAACTTGAGGAGATTTTTGCGCAAACTCTCCCAGGCTTTGGGGGACTCTGAAAAGAAGGGACAAACCTTCAGCTGTTTTCTTAGCCCTTCCGCCCAGCTGCCATTAGCGTGGCTCTTAAAGAGCCAGCCCCCCTTTTCTGCCATCCAGCAGTGAGGTTTTCCACCTGTTGGAGGAGCCCTTGGGGCTGAGAGAGGGGGGATCACAGCCCAACTGAGGTTTCCTGCAGCCCCTTTGTCTGCAGCTGCTGGAGTAGTCCAGGGGTCTCCCCCAGCTGGGCCTGGGAATGCCCTAGGGGGCTGGGAGCTGTTGCCTGAGTTCTGTCCCCTCCCTCCACATCAGGCACTTTACTGCTGGACTTCAGTGGGGTGGGTTTAATCCCTGCTCTTCTGGAGCCTTGAGGAGAAGACTGGGGGAGGCTGTGGAACGGGACGAGTCAGGCGGAGGAGGAGGAGGCCAGCAGTGAGCCACTGCACACTGGGACAAGGGGTGGGGGCCGGTGACTACCCTAGACTGGGTTTTGTAATGATTTGTACAGGAATAAACACACCTAAGCTCCGGCTGCGTTTCCTGTGTCTGGGTTCGAGCTCTGCTTTCTCTGGCCCTGTACTTCGGGCCCCGTCGGGACAGTGCCCACACTGTCCAGGCTGGGAGCCCACACACAGGCAGGATGTCCAGCTTTGTCAGCTGGCCAGTGAGTCATGCATTTTACAGCTTGGGTGGAGACCTGGCAGCCCTGGGGGGCTGGAGGTACGTGGGCTTCCGGAGCCAAGCCCACCTGGCTCTTCCAGTCTGGCCTCCCCCTGCCTGTGTGACCTTGAGCAAGTCACTGCCCCTCTCAGAGCCCCAGTTCCCTCTTGGCTGAAACCAGAGACTGCTCTCAAGGAGCTCAGGACAGAGGGAGGGGAGGGGCCCCACGACAGGTTCAGGGCAGTAAGGGCCACACAGAGCAACACAGGGCGCTGCGAGCACAGCTTTGGAGGAGGTGACGTTCTTCCCGAGGAAGATTCCTGCAGAGGTTTTGGGGAAGAGCTTCCGGCAGGAAGAGAAGGGGGGCGGGAGAGGACATTTCTGTCACAGAAGCATCTGCGGGGGACGGGATGGAGGAGGCCAGAGCAGAGGGTTGAGAGGCAGGTGATGGGGTCAGAGGTTGGCTGTAGGAGGGCGTTGCTGAGGGCAGGGCGCCGGAGTACCCTGCAGGCCCCGGCAGGAGGGAGCCAGGCAGGGCTGCAGCCCTGGGCCAGGCGGCGTGTGAACTGTGGATCCCTCACTGCTGCCTCTGTCCTCTCAGCTAAAGGGCTTGTTTACTCCAGGTTGGCAGGAGCAAGGGGGTCCGTGACTCTGGGAGATTACAACCTGTTTAGGAAGATAAGATGCCCTTGGGAGTGGAGGCCTAACA
The DNA here is from genome assembly GCF_009873245.2 of Balaenoptera musculus. Taxonomy (NCBI): domain Eukaryota; kingdom Metazoa; phylum Chordata; class Mammalia; order Artiodactyla; family Balaenopteridae; genus Balaenoptera; species Balaenoptera musculus. The sequence goes on along the minus strand of NC_045790.1, from coordinate 108,507,377 downwards.
AAGGGTGACTGTGAGACAAGGGCAGGTGGCCTGCTGGAGATGGAAAAGAGCTCTCCTGGGCACTGGGCCAGCGGGATGGGGGCCACGGAGCTGGCCAGCGGGAATGGCCCCTGCATTTGTCTCAGTTCATGTATGCATTGGCTCAATAGGTGGCCACGTACCATGCGCTGTGTTAGGTGCAATTGATGAGGGAGCAGATATCAGGTGGGAAGAAGGGCCCGAATGGAAGCCTAGTGGGAGGACCCACGGCCTCGCTCAGTAGGCAGCGGGGCCGCAGAAGGAGGGAACAGTGGAAGATGAGACCACCTCGGGCCAGATGGCAGAAGGCCGTGAGGGCCAGTCCGAGGCGGGGCAAAGCCTCGATCTTTCCTGCTAGGAGAGGCCATCCTTGCTCAGACAGCAGCAGGACAGGCAGGAGGCTGGGGGGTTGCAGGGTCTAGGCCTGGGGCAACCAGACAGTATCCGAGGGACGAGACTCCTGGCAAAGTCATTACGTGGGGAGCCTAGGGCCCTGCATGGGAAGGGGATATGGGATACGACACACTTCCAGCCCCACGCAAAGGCTTCTGGGAATCTGGGTCCAGGCAGAGGTTTCTAGGGGGAATTTCTCCCAGAATGCTGTGGCTCTCCTGTCTCCCCACTGGTGGACATGAAGGGGAGGTCAGCAGGAGGGAGTCAAGAGGGGTCGGTTGCTGGGGGTGGACCCTGGGAAAGCTCGGTTCAGCATCAGCAGGTAGGACTTTGATGGAGGATGAGGGCAGGAGGTCCAGGGTCTAGTCCTCAACCCCACGTGCTCTCACTTCCTCAGATGGGACCCAGCCGAGACCGCTCCACTCATGGCCAAAGTTAACTTCCTGAAGCCACCTCATCACAGCCAACTTTGCTCTCAAAACTTCACTGGCTTCCCACTGTGGTCAGGACCAAATCCACCTCCTAGTTTGGGGTTCAGGGCCCTCCCATGAACTCTTTTACCCAGTTACCCCTGTGAGGCCCCTACCCCCCACTCCTCCTTGGGGGAGGGGGCATCTCCCACCAGCTGCAAACCCCACATGTGCTGCCCGAAGCAGCCACTCCAGCTGTTTCCTGCGGATGCTCTGCGGTCCAGCCAGGCCCGCCCAGGGCAGCCCCACACCTGAGCCCCATGTGCTGGACGCCTGGATCCAGCTGTGCACCTCAGAGGGGGGCCACCCCAGATATATCCCCCGATGCTGGCTCATTGGAATTCTTTATTAGCTAGAATATTTTTAAATGTTTTTTAAAAATTGGTTTCATTTTGTATGGTTATGTTTTAGGTATTTTTTTATGTTTTAAAATAACTTGAACTATACAAACACTGTAAGATGGAAAGCGAGGGTATCACCCAGTCCTATTCTCTGTTGACAGTCTAGGGTTTAATCTTCCAGATTTTTTTTTCGTGTACTTTGTTTTCTTTCCCTCTCTCCCTTGCTTCCTTTTCTCCTTCCCTACTTCTCTCCTGCCTTCCTCCCTCCCTCCCTTCCCCTCTCCCTTTTTTCTTTCTTTAGAGTGTAACCGGGAAAAAAATCCTGAAACTTTAATATCCCAGCATTGGTGGAAAATCCATAGGTCATGCTCAAATGAAATAATTAAAACAGGTACTTAAAATATTTTTTGTTCAGTTTGTAAGATTTTTAAGGTTTTTTTATTGTGGAAGAAAAGCACATAAGATTTACCACTTACCCATTTTTAAGTGTACAGTTTAGTAGTATTAAGTTTTTTTACACTGTTGTGCAACAGATCCCCAGAAATTTTTCATCTTGCCTATCTGAAGTTCTCCCTTTCCCCTCAGCACCTGGTAACTATCATTCTACTTTCTGTTTCTATGAATTTGACTGCTTTAGATACTCTGTATAAGTGGAATCATACAATATTTGTCTTTTTGTGACTGGCTTCTTTCCCTTAGCATCATGTCCTCAAGGTACATCTATAGATGCTGTTATATTAAAAAAAAAAAAAATGCATGGAGAAGCCTTTAAGTAAGAAGTGAAAGTCCTACCCCCACCCAGGCGATCCTGTGCGCACAGCTGCTCTCTCAGTTCTGCTGTAGTTCGTCAGCTTTAAGATACCATTGATTTGATTATAAGACAAAATGATTTCAGAGATTTTTGTTTTGTTTTATAAATTTATTTATTTGTTTTTATTTTTGGCCGTGTTGGGTCTTCATTGTGGTGCACGGGCTTCTCATTGTCGTGGCTTCTCGTTGCAGAGCACGGGCTCTAGGCGCGCGGGCTTCAGTAGTTGTGGCACACGGGCTCAGTAGCTGTGGCCACGGGCTTAGTTGCTCTGCGGCATGTGGGATCTTCCCGGACCAGGGCTTGAACCCTTGTCCCTTGCATTGGCAGGCGGATTCTTAACCACTGCGCCACCAGGGAAGCCCGATTTCAGAGATATTAAAATGCAAAAAAAAAATAAAAAATAAAAATAAATTCTAGGGTTAGATTTTACACACACACGCACATACGCATCCGTATGTTTAGAATTGTTTTCATGAAGGTGGGATAAGATCAGTGCTGTTGCGCCTTTTGCCCCTTTCTCTTGCCCCACCAGCTACACAGACCTCCAGCTTCCTTTCTCCAGCTGACTCTAGGGCAGTTGCCATCTCCCCAGCATCACTGTCTGTGCCACTGTCCTTCCCATCAGTCAGTCTCCACTGGCACTAGAGAACATCCTGTACACGTTTTGCGCCCACTTGTGTGATTCCTAAGAATAGAAAGACACATTTGAAAGTTTGATTGACATCATCAATTTGCTTTCCCCATCATCAATTTGCCAGTTCACACAACCACCTACAGCTTTCGAGAGGGCCTTTCAAACAATTTCTAAGGCAGACTCTCTGACCCACTACTCACCCCTCCCACAAATGGCGAAACTAAAATCCCAATGAATAAGAACCTTGTCTGACGTCACAGGTCGCAGTGCTGGGATTAGGCCCAGGCGTCCTGGTGTCCAGGCTGCTGTTGTTGCTAAGAAACCACCCATCTAAGGTGGTCTCACCTTTCTGATAGTCTCATCCTCTTGCTTAAACACCTTCCATGGCTCTTTTGTGCCTGCAAGACAAATTCCAAATTCAACCCCCTCCATCTGGGGCTGCTGCCTTCAAGGTTGTGATGGGGTCTAGTGGTCAAGTGCCTGAGTTCTGAAGCTGCATGGTCCTAGGCTCTCATCTCTGTTCTGCTACATCATTGGGCACCTATTGCTGTGTCCCAGTCTCATGCAAAATGCTGGGTAAATACATCACTCTCTACCTGGGAACCCCAGGCAAGCTCTTTTACAACTGTGACCCTCACTTTCCTTCTCTGTATTTAAGGATTGACAGACATGGTCTGAGTCCAGTGCTCTGCCCGGCACCTGGTGCCCACTGAATCTCATTAATGGGAGCTGTTCTTTTTTATCAGGATTGTCAGTCCCCCATCTGGGTGCCCTCAGCATTCTGAGTGACCCACATCCTCACACGGCCTCACTGGGAGCTGCCTGGCTGGGTTTTTTTATAATCTACACAGCCACCGCCTCGGAGATGGGTATGTGGGTGGTCTTTGGAGTCCCGGGAAGTTACCGTCCCAGAGGAGCTCTTGGGTCCCTTCCAACAGAGGAGGAGGAGATCCAGGTGGGTCTTGGCCCAGGGGCCTCTGGGCAGGATCCAAGGAGGGGCTGGGGAACTTTGTCCAGCCAGCAAATCCCCCAGAATCCATGCCTCGGTGCCCTCCGTCTCTGGTTCTGGCTTCTCTCTGCCACCAATTTGCTGTGGGGTTTTGTGCAAAGAGCCTCTCCTCTCTGGGCATGTTTCCCCAGCTGTCATACAGAAAGCCTGGTCCCGTCCCCCTGGAGTCATGCGGGCACAGTGCGGGTAACGAAGGAATGAAAAACCCTGGGGAAGCTGTAAGGTACCCTATGCGTGTGCAGGCACAGCCACCTGCAGGTGCACGGGCGAGGGCGCCCGACCTGGCTTCCCATCAGGGCTCCGCTCTGGTCCAGTGCCCCCTCCCTTCCCGGTCCGCTCTCCCTCCCTCTGTCCCTCCCTCCCTGCCATCAAGGAGCGCTGGCTCCCGGCATGCCGTGCGCTGCTGACAGCCTTATAAATAGTCGCCTTTGCGGGCGGGCGGCCGGCGAGGACGGGCAGGGCACGCACTGTCCCCGGTGCCCACCCGCACCCCTCCCTCAGGTCAGTGTGTGCCCGTGTGTGTGTGCCTGTGCACGTGTGTGGGGTGCCCCTGCGGGGAGTGGGGAAGCCGCGCGCACCTGGGGGGTGCATGTTTGTGTGTGTCAGGGTATCCTCGGGGTTTGTGTGGCTGTGTGTTTGTATCCATGGTTGTGATCTGTATACATCTGCTTGCCTGTATTCCCCAGGCGCTGCTCTGGGTATCTGTGCCACACTGTGTGTGCCATTGTGGATGTGTGTGTGTGTGTGTATGTTGCTCTCCCTCCCAGCCTCCGCAACAGTCACCCCTTTGTCCTGCCGGCACTCTTGGGGCTCCGGGTCCCTGCCCTTGGCATGTCCCAGCTGGGGACTGGGGAGGGGGGAGCTGTGGTTGGACTCCCTGCCCCGAGGACCTGGGCAGGGGCAGCCTAGGTGATGGGAGGAGCTATCCTGTCATGTCATTTTGAGTGCTGGGGGGACGGGAAGCCCCCTGGATGTTTGGCCCCCTGCCCCAGCCTCCTGAAAGGCAGGGGCCCTGTGGGAGCCCTGGGACAGCCCATGGGGCCTTTCCTGAGTGCTGCTCAGTTACCTACCTAGGACTCTCCAGCAGCAGCAGGACTGGGCCTGAGGGTACAAGCCCAGAGAGGGTACACCAGCTGCCCAAGGTCACACAGCTGAGTGATAGAGTTGGGATTTGAACCCTAGCCAGTTGCCAACCACTGGAAATGCTGCTCTTGGTCAGAAGCTGGGAGACCTGGGTCTTGCTCTGGCCTTGCCTTGTGATTGAGATGAAGTCGCTGTCCCATCGGGCCTCAGCTCCCCAGGCCCCTCAGCAGACCACCTAGTCATGTTAGGCGTTGCCGTGGCCCTGATTTGGGGGCCATATAAGGCCTGGGTGCGGAACCCGTAACCCAACTCTGTCCTGGACCCCTGGCTTCTGTGAGGACTCCTCACAACCCAAGTTATTTTGGACCAAGAAGTGGCAGGTGCCAGCAGGACAGAGGGGCTTAGGTTACCAGGAGGGGGCAGGGCAGGGTGGGGTCGGGAACACTCCTCAGGGTGTCGCTGCCGGCTGTCCCTGGCCTGGGGACCCTCTCCCTCCCCCACCAGCTGCAGAGGGGCACTGGCAGCTCCTACTCTTCCTGAAGCACACTCAGCAGGAAAGAGGTTATAACTCATACCCCATGAGCAGCGGGACAGTCAGCAAAGCTGCTAAAGGACCTAGTGGGTGCCAGGTCCAGGGCAGCAGAAAACGTAGCCCCAAGTGTGACCTCGGCCAGGCCCTGGAGCAAGTCTCTCCTCCTCTCCAAGCCTCAATTCCCTCCCAAGGTGACTGTGAGGATGGAGTGAGGCTCCCAGCACTGTGCTCAGCCGGGGCCAGGCCCAGTGTGGTGGACACAGGCCTGCAGTATACAACAGAGAGGCCCAGTACAGTGTGGTGTGTGTGATGCTGGGCGACGGTCACCTGCCAGTGTGGGAGTGGAGAGCAGAGTCCAGGAAGGCTTCCTGAAGGAGGTGACACCTGAACTGAGTCCTAAACAGTAGCACCTTGGGGAAGGGCATCCAGGTGTTGGGTGCAACATTAGCCGGGCCCTGGAGTGGGACACGGTCGTGATGGGTGAGGGAGATCGAAGCAGTTCAAGCAGTGGCTGATAAGGCTGCAGAAGGTGCTGGGGGCCAGCTTGCTGGGCCCGGTCAGCTACGTTAGGGTTCATTTTGGGGACTGAGGGGGCCATACATGGAAGGGTTTTAAGCAGGTAAAGACGTGGTTTGATGCTTGTCAGAGAAAACCCTGCAGATTGCCTGGTGGGGTATGGAGGTGAGGAGGCCCACGGGAGGCTGGAGCAGTGGCCAGGTCCCCTGCTTGGAAAAAGGCAGTGGCGGTGAGGACACAGACTGGAGGGAAGTTCAGGAGCGGAGGGCTGGGACTTGCGTGTGTGGGGTGGATGTGCGTGGGGGAGAAGGGCGTTCGCTCTGACTGCAGCCTCTGGCTGGGTGATAGGGCACAATGCTGGGGACATGGGAGGGACTGTTTAGAGGCTCGGGGTCTGCGGGGTCTCTGGGCCTGTCCAGGGGCTGTAGATGTTTGGGGCCGGGAGAGGAGGCCTGGGCTGGCTGAGCAGGGATGGGGGTCCTGGGAACCTGATGCCAAAAGTGAGAGGGTGGAGTAGGGGCCCCGGGTGGGGACGTCCCGGCAGGAGGAATGCTGGCCAAGGGTTGAGGGTCAAAGGTCAAGGCAAGAGTGTCTCTGATGGTTGCTGGCGGCCTTGGGGAGGGCTGGTGGGTGGGGAGTAAAGAAGTGGGGGCCAAAGATGTGTTGCAGTAACTCTGAAGACACTGATGGGAAGGGAAGGTGGAGGGAGACCCCTGGGGCTGTGGATGCAGAGCGGGGTGGGGGGGGGTCGCAGGAGGCATTGGGCTTGATTTACACACTGAGGGGAAAGTGTGGGCAGGGGCCACATCAGGGGTGGAACTTGGGCCTGTGCAAGGGTGAGAGCCTGGGGAGCCCCTCAGTTGAGGACCGTACAGGCTGTGGCCACGTGAGCAGCCCCGCAAATTTCTCTCCCACCCTGGGCCTCTGTGTCCCTTTGAGCATCCTGGTCCAAACCTCATCCCAGATGAGGACACGTGCATCTCCCCTCCCACCTGCCTTCCTCCGGGCCTTCCCCCCGGCCCTGGGGAGCGTTGTCAAGTTGTCGGGCAGATGCAGGACCCAGGGTCTGTTTTCCGGGAATTGCAAGGGGAGCAGCTCAGCGGTTGCTTGTGTGGCTGTTTGTGCCCCTCGGTGCTGCCCCCGCTGTCTGGCTCCAGAGGGAGGAGGCAGGGACAGGACAGTGGAGGCACCCAGAGGAAAGGGGACTTTGTCAAGTTCTCCCAGCCTCCTGGGCCTTCCCTGCACCCAACGGCCCCTCCACCCCCAGAGGACGGTCAGGGCCTAGCCACACCATGTGGCGGGGCGGGAGCAGAGGCCGGAGAATCCCCCTCACCCGCCCCGCCTGTGCCCTTGTCTTGCAGAGTGCTGCCTCGGCTCCCCAGACCTCGGCAGGATGGAAGGTACGGAAGCTCCTCTCTTTTCCTGCTCACAGCCTGGGCCTCAGTGTGCCCATCTGTTTAGGGGGTGGGCTTTCGGAAGACATTCGGGGAGGGTTCGGACGTGGCTCTGGGGCTGCTAGAAGGGGCCTATCTGGGGGCCTCCAGCATCCTCCTTAGGCCTCTCGCGGGATATGCCAGCTCCAGGATTACTTTTAGAAGGGGAGAGGCCTCCTTGAGGCTCCTAAGGGCCCCACAGCTCACCTCCTACACTGGTATTTATAGAGCTGAATCTCTGGCTCTTTCTGGAGAGGGAGGCGGCACTGGTGAGGGAAGGCCTGCCCTGTGGAGAGGCCCCAAGAGCGCAAATGCCAAGGCAAACAATGACACACCCCTGCCCCTCTCCCGGACCAGCGGGGGCGGGTCTTGAGGATGTCTTGGGCCCTCCTGGCTCCTACAGGCTGGGACCTGGAGGGAGACGTGGGCCAAGAGCCCGGCTGGCCCGCCTCCTGGCAGCACCACCCGTCCCTCCCTGGCGCTGGGCCTCGGCCTGGGCGGCTCTTAAAGGAACCCAGCTGTCCTGGCTGCTGCTGCGGCCTGAGGCCGGCGGTCATCCTTCCACCCCCGGGCCTCTGAACATCCGCTGCCACTGGGCTGTGGCCTCCCCCCACGGCCAGGCTTGTGCCCATCACACGGCAGCAGACGATGGGGACCCACAGAAGTCGTTCTTCGGCAGCTCCTCTAGACCTCCAGCCCCGTGGCTGGGAGGACCCTGGGGAACTGCCGAGCTCACCTCCCCACTGGGGCAGGGACTTCTTTCCTAAGTGCACACAGCGAGCTCCTACTTCCCTGAGAAGTGGGGAAGGCCTGGCAGCCTGGGAAGAGGCCCCGGCCCCAGTCCTAGCTCTGGCATCCCTGGGGCAGGCCCCTGCCTCTAGGCCTAGGTTCCCCTCTCTCTGGTGGGGCTACGATCTTGCTGAGTTCTGAGATAGAGGTTGAAACGTAAGCTCCCTCCCTCTCCGGGCAAGGGTTCCACGTGCCCACCAGAGCCCTCTTCCCCGGCAACCGTCTCCAGGGCAACGTATGTTGTGGTTGCCAACTCCGCACTGGTACCGCCCAGGGAAGGCAGGCGGCAGGCTGGCCCAGGGCCTGGGAGGGGAAGGGTAGGGGACACGGCGGAGCAGGACCATGCGGGCCTGCTGCTCGGCACCAGACGCCCGCAGCGTGGAAGACGCTAATGCCCGAGGTGACCGGGCGTCTCGGTCCAGCTGCCCACAGGGAGGGGCCGCGAGGGCTGGCATCCGAGCCCCTGAGGGGCACCCTCACAGCGTGTGCTGAGCCCGTAGCCTTCAGGCCTCTGCCTCTCTGCCTGGAACACCCTCTTCTCCCTGGCCTGTCTCAGTCTCTGACTTTTCCTCGCCCCATTATCCCTCACTCTGGGCCGACTCATCTGCCTCTCTGACGGGACCATGAGCTGTGTGTGTGCAACTGCCTGGGGCCCAGCACAGGCCTGGGATCCCAGAGGTACCTCTGGTTCTCTGTCCAGTGACTCACTGAGCTCTGCTTCCCTTTTCTCTCCCACAGAGAAGCTGAAGAAAACCAAGATCATCTTTGTGGTGGGTGAGTCCAAGGCAGGCGGGTGAGGCAGCAGGCAGGGCGGGGCTGTGCAGGCCCTGGTGGGAGCCTGGGCCTGGGGCTGCACCCTGGGCTCTGCCCGCGCTTCACTGGGTGACCCGGGCAGACCCTGTCCCTGCAGAGGTCCCATTTCTCGGGGCTTCTGAATGGGCGGGCACTTGCAGGCGGGCCTGGCTCGGGGAAGGGCACCCAGTGTGAGAAGATTGTCCAGAAGTACGGCTACACCCACCTCTCCACCGGGGACCTCCTGCGGGCTGAGGTCAGCTCAGGCTCAGCCAGGGGCAAGATGCTGTCGGAAATCATGGAGAAGGGGCAGCTGGTGCCACTGGTGAGTGGGCCCTGGCAGGGTGAGGGTTGGGGGGTGATGGTGGCGCTGAGTGGACACCAGTCAGCAAAGCCCATGACACACTAGCATGGTGGACCATGACCTTCCCTGTTTCTGAACCCTCCTGAGGGTCCCCACTGCCCTTGGCAGAAAGCTCCTTCCGGAAGCTCCCAAGAGCCTCCAGGACCTGCCCTGCCAACCCTTCCAGACTCCCACCACCCTGGCCTTTCTGTCCCCTCACATTGGTCACACTCTTTCCTGCCTGGAATGTTCTTTCCTCCTCATCTTTCATAACTTGCTGACTCCTCAGACTTAGGCTAAGACCCCCCCTCCCGCCAACTTTATAGTCCAGTAGCCTCCCTTCTTTGCCCGTATAACCCATGTCATGCTTGGAAACTATAAATCAACTGTGTAATTGTCTGTCCCCTCAGCAGACTGTGAGTTTGCGGAGGGCAGGGAAGGTCTGCTTTGTTCACAGCTGTGTCCTCAGGGCCCAGACAGGAGGCTGGGAGGAGGGGCTCAGTCATATTATTGAGTGAATGAAGAAATGAATGAATGAACAAATGAATGAATGATTCAATCAATCAATCAAGTCGTCACAGTTCACAGAAGACTTCCTGGAGAGGGAGGCTTGTTTGGGAAATGTGTGTTAGGGCAGAAGGCGTTTCAGGCTGTGGGGCCAAGCTTGCAGAGGCCCGAGGAGGGGGTGGAGAATAGGGGCTCATGACTCCGCCTTCTTTTGCCATGCCTCCAGGACACAGTGTTGGACATGCTCCGAGATGCCATAGTGGCCAAGGTAGATACTTCCAAAGGCTTCCTGATCGACGGCTACCCCCGGGAGGTGCGGCAGGGAGAAGAGTTTGAGCGGAGGGTAAGTGCAACCTCATGGAGCTGTGACATGGGATGGGCAGGCAAAGGCTGGGGAATTCACAAACCTGGCCGCAGGTTCCAGCTCAGCTGCTTGAGGCCTTGGGCCAGTCAGTCTGCCTCTCTGAACCTCGGTGTCCCCAACTGCAAAATAGGGACAGACAGTTCGCAGCTGCCTTGAGGGGCAGCGTGGGGATTAGAGAGAATGCATCCTTCAAAAGTGGGGCTTGGCACCCCATAAACACACTATCAGAGGGGCAGGGAACAGCATGGCTAGGACTGGAAGGGTCACGCTGGTGTGGGGAGAACAGAATCTGTGGGGCAGGGCAACCGGCAGTGATGTGGGTGGGGACCTTCAGGCCGGGCTGAGGCCTCGAATGCCACAGAGGGGCGTCTAGTCTCCTTCCAGGCACCACGGGGAATCTGGCTAGAAAGAGTGAGCCTTGAGGATGAGGGCTCTGGGCTGCCTGGCATGGGTGTCCCCCAGGAAGACTTTCCACAGTGGGGGAGCACCTCACCCAAACACACACATGTGCAGGCACATGTGCCCACAGGCATACAAGCACACGAACACGTGCACACAGGTACAGACACTTACACATGCACAAGGCCAGAGGCATATGCACACATGTACACAGGCATGTAATGTACACACACGCACACTCATGCAACGTGTGTGCACGGATGCAGTACATCCGGATACAGGGATGCACAGAGATGCACACATATGTGCACACACAGTTGCACACACATACACCAATACCTCTGATGTCACAGGCCATATGGGGGAAACAGATGAAACTGCACGTGCCTAGGAGGAGGGAGAGGTCTGCTGACCTCTAAGGGTGGGTGCGGGCTCAGGGAGGGCTTCTCGGCAGCAGGAATGCCTGCGGGGAGGACGGGGCATCTTAGGGGGCTGGGGCAGGACAGACCTCCATCCCCATTGCCTGTCTCTGTGAGGCTGGGCCATCTTTGGGCTTCCATAGCTTTGAGCCTCATCCAGAGGGAGGATATTATATTCCTTGACCTCGAAATGGCTGCAGGACCTCAAGAAAGTGTCTGTCCTGGTCTGGGCCTCAGTTTCCCTATCTATGCAATGGGGATTGGCTGGGTTTCCTTCAGACTAGAGGCCATGGACCCTGAGGTCAGATGCCAGGCAGCCCTGAGGCATGTCCTGATGTACCAGATGCATGATGTCACCTCAGGCCCTCAGGGTCACATCTAGAAAATGTGGTTAATGAAAGTTAACCCATCCCTCCTGGGGCTGTTGTGAGTGCTACTGTGCGGGCTGGGCACCTGGTCTTCTTAGCTCTGGACACCAGGGGGCGCCTGGGCCTCACCAAAGGAGGACTGGTCGGCCTTCTGGCCCTTCCAAATCTTCCCCGCGGATGAAATGCTTATTGCAATGACAGTGACATTGTTCAGAACCCCCAGAGCTCAGCAGGCCCTCGCCCCTTCACTCAGCCCTCCTTATTCCTTTGTCAAGTTCATATCCAGCCTTGCAGGTATAAGACGCACCTACCTGCCCTCGGGGGCTCCAGGCCTGGCTGGGAGAGGGACCTTAAGTAAATAACCAGAGGCCCTCCTGAGACAAGTTCGAGGCAGAAGTAAAGGGGACTGGAAAAGCATGTCCCAGAGAGCTGGGATGGTGGGGGGGTGGGGGGGGCATCTGCAAAGACTGTCCTAAAGGAATGAGATTTTAGCTCAAATCTGAAGGCGAGCACTTGGTATTGAGGGAAAGGGTTCCTGGCCAAGGTTCCCAGCATGAGCAAAGGCCTGGCAGGGGAGGAGGTGGATGAGAGCCCAGACCACTGACAGTCCGTGTGGCTGAAGCCAGGAGAGCAAAGGACTGAGAAGCACGAGATGAGGAGGGTGGGAAGGGTAGGTCAGGTAAGGAGTTAGGACTTTCTCCTGAGGGCACTGGGGAGCCATGGAAGAGGTTTGAGCAGGGGAGGGGCAGGGCAGATTGGTTTTAGGAAGGTCCCTCAGGCTGTCTTGCAGGAAGGGCTTGAGGGTCTGAGTGGGTCTCAGTGGGGACTCAGAAGTGGGAAGATGGGGAGGAGATGGCCCCAGGGGGCAGGAATGAAGCCCCTGTAAATAGTGCCCCGCCCGCAGATCGGACATCCCACGCTGCTGCTGTACGTGGACGCAGGCCCCGAGACCATGACCAAGCGGCTCCTGAAGCGTGGAGAGACCAGCGGACGTGTGGACGACAATGAAGAGACCATCAAGAAGCGCCTGGAGACCTACTACAAGGCCACAGAGCCCGTGATCGCCTTCTACGAGAAACGCGGCATCATTCGCAAGGTGCGGGCCCGAGGGGGCCCTAGGAAACCTGGGTCTTTGCCTGGCTTGGCCTCAAATTGCTGTGACCTTGGGCCAGCTCTCCTGTCTGGGCCTTGGTTTCCCCACTGGTTGGATGAGGGCCTGCTGTCCGCTGTGGCTGGGCTCGGGGAGCCTGGCCTGGCTTCCGGGAGAGGTCAGCCCCCTGCCTCGGTGGGGCCCACCCAGCCTTCCCCGGCATCCTGCCCTCATGGCCCATCTCCCCACAGGTCAATGCCGAAGGCTCCGTGGACAGTGTCTTCTCCCAGGTCTGCACCCACCTGGATGCCCTCAAGTAGCAAAGCTGGAGCCCCTTCCCCAGCTCAGAGCCCGGCCCCACCCTCGTCCTGACTCAAGGCCTTCCCAGCCTGAGCTCAGTGCTTCCACCCTGCCCGGCCGGGGCACAGGCAGAGGAAGCCACTTTATCCTGTTTTCATGGACAGCCGAGCACTAAAGGAATTTCCAAGGACATTCAGTTTTACTCCTTTTTCTTTGATTCCATCAGGGATGATTCACATGGTGTGGCCGCCCCAGCCTTGAGTCCCCAGCCCCTGCCCTTCCCGTACCTCTTCGGGCCCCTCAGCCCACCTCAGCCGGCGCCCCTCTCCTAGCTCCGCTGGAAGACGCAGGGCCCTTCCTCACACATGGCGTGCTGGGCCTGGGCTGTGCCAGGCCTGGGGACACTGGGTGACTGAGGAGTGGTCCTGGCTCTTGGGGACTCGTGGTCAGGCAGAGCTGGGCCCTGGCCTGGGTTCCTCTGCATCCTTGTCGTGTGGCCTTGGTCCTGAGCCCCTTAGCTCTCCGAGCATGTTTTCTGTCCCGAACCCCTGCTGGGGACTGGGCTGGAGCAGGCAGCGTGGTCATGGGCTGTGGGAGGGCTTCCTGGGCAGTGGGGGCAGCACACATCAGCCGGCCGAGTGGGCAGCGAATTGGCTCCTTGGTGCAAGAAGCTCTGAGGGTCCGGAAAGGGCATCGGGATTGAATGGGGGGTCATGGTCAGGGGTGCCTCCCTGATGAGGCGAGACCTGAAGGATATCCCACCATGTGGTCCTGGACAGGTCACAACCTACCCTTCCTGAGCCCACTTCCAAATCTGAATTAGGATCAGTGCCCCCTCCCCCAACCCTCCCCCAAGGTTAGGATGAGAACACACTGAGCAAGGGGTGTGGGTGGTCAGTTACCGTGGCCTGTGGGACCGGAGACCAGAGCAGCCTCAGGGAGGTGCAGGGCTGGGGTGCTCTGGGGCTGCCCCGGAATCCCCTGGGGAGAAGCATCTTCCCTTTTCTGTTCTCTTTCACTCTTTGACCTCATCACGGAGAGAGTCTCCATTGGTGCTCACGTGTCCCTAACACATGTCCCAAGCCCAGCTGGCTCCCTTTAAAGCCAAGAGAGCCTTCAGCAGGGCACCCCCAGCTGGAACGAAATCCTGTGCGGGGCTGATGGTGCCCCTGTGTGTCCCCTTCTACCTACAGCAAGTGAGGCTGGTTTTCCATTTACAGTAGTTATTTAAACTTTCCTTTAAAATAAACATATTTAAGTTATAAAAGATGAGTCTATTGAAAGAAGAACACGAAATCAATAACTGATAGCACAGGGGAGATAGGTTCTAGAAGGCAGGCATCATGCGGCCCTGGGTGGGGTGCGGGCCGAAGGTCTCTGCAGCTGGTCTTTCTGTGCCCCGTGCCACCTCGGGCGCGCCGGGAAGCCCCAACTCACTCTGTGACCGCCCACCTCGGGGTCTCCAAGTCGCATCTGTCAAACTGGGCTAAAACACGCACACACGCATGCACACGCACACACGTGCACACACACACACGTGCACACACACGTCCTCTGTCGAGGTTGTCATGATCAGCCCAAGGATGAGTGGAAAAACATGCCCCCAAGATGATAAAAAGCTAAGAGAAATCCACCTGACAAAATTGTCTTCAATATCTTCATTTTTTTAAATTGCAGCTTCATTAATTCAGGTGTGTTTTCAGTTTAAGAAAACCTAAGCTGACCCAAACTATTCACCATGGAATCACTTTATTCACTAAAGAAAAAAAAAACCCTTGAAAACTTGAAAAAAGCACAAAATTTTTAACAGCTCCAGTAACTACCACCACCCCATCCTTGCCACCGCGAGCCTCCCTTTGAGGGTTTCCCTAGTTCACGTTTCCAGAGCAACGGCTATGCTGGCAAAAGATGGGGTCGCGAGCCCCCAGCCTGCTGTGCTGTGGCTCCCAGAATGAGGGCAGCCGTATTCACAAAATTCCATCCCACCTACTCAGCCCAGACCAGCTCTGGGCAGCTCAGTGCACAGAGCTCAGAGGGGCCCCTGGTAGCGGGAGTTTCCTTGAACTGGAACTCTGGAGTGGGGCCTTGAGGGTACAGAGGAGTTTGCTTCACCATGAGACAGAGGGCATGGAAGGGCGGAGGGAACAGCTCTGCGGAGCCTCAGAGGTGGAGAGGACCAGTTGTGGGGAGGGCTGAGGCCTTAGAGGGACAGGAGTGCAGGCTAGAGGCAGGGCAGTAGCAAGAGCCAAGCCTGGTGGGTGGTGGGCAGCGGGGCTCTCAGGGCCTTGAATGCTGACGCAAGTATCAAGTCTTTCCCTTAAGAGCAATGGGAAGCTCGGAAAGAGCTTTGTTTTTTAATGAAAAATTTCAAACAAAGTGAAAATTGGAGGAAATAATATCATGAACACCCATATACCTATCACCAAGATTTAGTAATTGGGAACATTTTTCCATACTTCATTGTTTTACTTTCGCCAAGCTATTTTAAAGTAAATTACAGATATGAGAAAATTTCACCACTGAAGTCTGACTTCAGCATGACTCTCCAATAAATAAGGACACTTTCCTATATAACCACAACTCAGAGGTCCAAGAAGACTAAGTTAACAGTAACATTGTGATAGGTAATAATCAGACCACATACAATTTTCCCCAATTGTCCCCAAAATGTATCTTTGGTCAAACCGGGATTCTATCCAGGACCACATGCTGCATTTGGTTGTGATGTCCATTAAACCTCTTTTAACCTAGAATGCCCTTCCTACTCTTTGACATTGGCCTGTGACGGGATCAGCTGTCCTGCAGAAAATTCTTCCTTCCAGATTTGTCTGTTGCTTCTTCGTGGTGGTGTTTAACTAGCTCCCCTGTCCCCTGAATTTATTGTAAACTGGAAGTTAGTTGTAGACGCTTCGTAGATGCAAGTGAAGCCTTTGGGGCAGGAATACCTAATAGGTGAGGCTCAGGAAGGGTTTTTAAAACAGGCAGGATCGTCAGATCTGCAGCGCTTCCAGCTTTAACCTGCACACGCATCTCCCTGGGGTCTTATTAAAAAGCTGATTCTGATTCAGCAAGTCTGGTTTGGGAGGGAGGCCCCAGCTGCTGGTCCGAGGCCCACACTTTGAGGAGCTCAGAGAGAAGCTGCTCTGTGGAGGCGAGAGCCCAGGGAGGGCGTGGGAGGAGGGGGCATCTCTAGGGTCAGCGTGTGCTCAGCCCCTAGTGGTGGGCTGAGAGGGCAGCATGGCATTGGATCTGAGACAGCAAAAGCTGTCACACTCTTGAGGTCTCTGGGGACACTCCAGGTTTGTCCCAGGATGTTGGAACATTCTAACCATTCAGAGGACTGATACAGTGCCTCTGTAACTTCAGGGTCTCAGACAGGGTGGGATCCCAGGTAGGGAGGTGTCCTCAGATGCCTCCCGTTTACTGAGCCCCTAAGTCTTGGCCTCGGGGCTCCTGAGGGCCTGGCCGGAGGCGCTGAAGTGGGAGAGGAAGGAAGCGGAAGCGGGGAGCAGAGGAGGCCAAGGCTGTCGCCTCCCAGCCGCGAGAGGGGCCTCGAGTAAACAGGAAGGCCTGGCGGCTCCACAGTGGGGGGGCTTTGGAGGGGGGTGCAGAGCCCTACTGGATATGCGCAGCAGGCGAGCACAGGGCTTCCTCTCTGGCAAGCAGACCCAGAGAGGTTGTGTGGCTTGCCCCGGGTCACACAGCGAGGCAGGGGCACAGGACTAGACCCTCGCCTGCCTCTCCTGCTTCTGCCCCCATCCTGGGGTTCTGGTGCAGGGTCTCCTGCTTCTGTTGCCCACTGTGGTTCATGGGGTGCTGGACAGTCTCTCCCCTTCTTGGGCCTCAGTTTCCCTTCCTATGAACTCAGAGTCCCTACAACTCAGAGGTTCTAAAATCCTGGCCCAGTGGAATCCTTCTGCCTCCTAGGTCGTCTTCACGGGTTCTCTAGACCTTGGGCATCGTCGGGTTTTGTCAAGAAGGTCAACATCATCCAGGAGGCGGCAGGTACCAGGACCTTTCCTCGGGGAAAGAGAGGGAGACTTTGAGGGATTTCCCTCTTCTAGAATAGAGTCTGGCAGGACCACTGACCCTGGTCACCTCCCTGTACCCTTGGGGAGTCATTTGCCCTCTTCAGAGACCCTGTCCCTGGGCTCAGAATGCCCCCAACATCCACACCCTGGAGACTCAGAATCACAACCTATGAGACCCCAGGCTGTGTAGCCCAGTGGTTAAGTCCATTCATTCATTGCATGAGCACTTACTGAATGTCTGTCGTGGGCCAGGCACTATGCTAAGCGATGGGGATTCAGCAGCAAACAAAGCAAGGCCCTTGCCCTCATGGAACTTCTGTTGTAAAGAGGGAGACAGACAGAATAAACAATATATAGTATGTCAGATGGGGACATGCACCCGAGGTCCAATTGCTGGCGTGGGGAGAGGGCTATTTACAATGCGGTGGGAAGCCCTCACTGCCCATGCGACATTTGATCTGCAACTTAAAGGATGAGGAGCCAGACCTGTGGTTATCTAGGGGGACAGTGTTTCAGGGAGCGGGAAGAGCAAGTGCAAAGGCCCTGAGGTGGGCATGTGCTTGGTACGTTCAAGGAACAGCAAGGAGGCCAGCTGCAGTGGATTGAGCGAGTTGGGGAAGAGCAGAGGTTGAAGAGGGGACAGGGGTGGGGAACCTCCAGGGCCATTTAAGGGGCTCTGCCTTTTACACTGAGTGACATGGTTGCCTGCAGAGGGCACTGAGCAGCGGAGGGATGGAACTTGACTTGGTTTTAACGGATTCCCTTTACGGTGTACAGAATGGGCTGGGAGCAAAGGTGGAAGCAAGAAAGCCCACTGAGGCAGTGACTGCTATATTCCCAGAGGTGCTGGTGGTGACCAGAGCGGCAGCTGTAGGGTGGTGGGAACCCCACAAACAATGGGAATTTGGGGGGAGGAGACAACAAGATTTACTTATAGGTTGGATGAGGGGCATAACAGAAAGAGTCAAGGTCACCCTTAAGTCTTGAGCAACGAGAGGAGGGAGCTGTCATGGTCTGAGATGGGGAGACTGAGGCAGGAACAGTTGGCAGAGGACGAATAGAGCCCAGTTTTGGATGTGTGAAGTCTGAGTTGCTTATTAAGAGCCTGGAGCCTGGGGGAGAGTTCTGGCTAGAGACACAAAGCTGGGAGCCACCAGTATATGGATGGTATTTAAAGCTATTTGTCTGGGCTTCCCTGGTGGCGCAGTGGTTAAGAATCGCCTGCCTATGCAGGGGACACAGGTTCGAGCCCTGGTCCGGGAAGATCCCACATGCTGCGGAGCAACAAACCCATGCGCCACAACTATTGAGCCTGCACTCTAGAGCCTGCGAACCACAACTACTGAGCCTGCATGCCACAGCTACTGAAGACTGCACGCCTAGAGCCTGTTCTCTACAACAAGAGAAGCCACCGCAATAAGAAGCCCGCGCACCGCAATGAAGAGTAGCCCCCGCTCGCTGCAACTAGAGAAAGCCTGCGTGCAGCAAGACCCAACACAGCCAAAAATAAATAAATAAATAAATGTATTTAAAACAAACAAACAAATAAAGCTATTTGTCTGGATAAGGGCACCCAGAACAGTCCTTCTCAAACTTTAATGTGCACGTGAATGCCCTAAGGATACTGATGAAAGGCAGGTTCTGACTCAGCAGGTCTGGGGCAGGGCCTGAGAGAAGCTCCTAGGAGATACTAAGACTCCTGGCTGTCCAGTGGTTAAGACTCTGCACTTCCACTGCAGGGGGCGCGGGTTCGATCCCTGGTCAGGGAACTAAGATCCCGCATGCCACATGGCGTGGCCAAAAAAAGAAAAAAAAAAAAAAGACTACACTTTGAGTAGCGATCATCTAGGGCATTATATTCTGTGGCCAAGACCCATGGGTGGGCAATGAAATCAGTAGGGTGGCTAGTGATCAATATTTGAAAGAAAATGGAACAGGGTGGATGTACCTCATAAGGGTATATATACCTATATATAGGTTCACAAAATGTTTGTTTTAATTATTTGAGCCTGAATCCCAGGGTTTGTGCTGGGACATGATGTCATGGTCACAAAGATTTGAGAAAACCTGACTTGGGAGTGAGGGTAAACAGAGAAGGGAAGAGACCCAGGGTCCAAGCATGGGAGGATGCAGAGGAACCAGCGAAGAGACAGATAAGGCGACCAGGGAGGTGGGAGGAAAACCAGGACGGAATGTTCTGGAAGCCAAGGGAGGAACGACAGGCCCAGATTTGAATTATCCTCTGCTTCTCCTCAGCCCTGTTGTCCTGCACACCTGAGCCTCAGGTTCCTCTATTGTAAAATGGGGACATGACGGTCTCAGCCTGTTAAAGTGGCTGTGAGGTGGCACTTGGCACAGGGCAAGTGTGTGAGTGGTGCAGTGATTCTGATTGTTCTCCTGGGCTTTGAGCTCCCCCAGGCCAGCAGGCTGGCCTCCCACTGCGCAGAGGAAGAAACTAAGACCCAGAATATGTTAAAGTCTTGCCTGAAGCCACAAGGGCAGAGCCTGGATACCCTGACTCCCAGGCCAGTGCCCTCTTTCCCCTGTACCCACTTTTTCCCTTGCCCATGTGGGTCTGGCCCTGCTCTTTTCGACAGCCCCTGGCTCCAGGCCGGTGCTGGAGACGGACTGCCGCCTGGTGGGGGGATCCCTGGGGGCCGCCTAAAATTCCTCCAGTGGCCAGTGGCCAGGGTACACGTGCTCCATCCCTTCCTGCAGCCCTGGCCTTCCCGGCCAGCCAGGGGGGAGGAAGGAGTGGAGTTCATGTACCTGCCCACGGTGGGGCCCAGGCACAGACGTCTGGCTATTGGCCACGTCTCTTTGGCGTGTGGGTAGGCAGGCGGCACCCGAAAATGTCTGTATCAGTCAGAGCCCCAGCAGGAAACAGATGGCACGCTCCAGTGGGATAATTTGAGAAGAGTTTAATGAAGGGTCTGTTGACACAGGTGTGGGCAGGGTGGAGGGGAACCACAGGGGACCGTGCAGAGCCCGGGGCTGGCAGCAGCCGTGACCACCCTTGGCCTGAAGGGCTTTGTGGAGAGGGCCAGGTCAGGGCTGTGGCCTTCAGTGCAGGGAGGCCACCAATTTGCAGTGACCCTGCAGGGAAGGCACCAGAGGAACAAATCCTCCTCCTCCTTCCCCTCTCTGAACTGTGCAGGGCTGAGAGGAGGTAGATGTGTCCACTGGGACGGAGCGTGCATCTGGGGGGCAAACAGGAGACCGCTAACTCAAGGTCTGTCCCCGCCCGTGAGACAGTGTGACCGTGCAGCTTCCTGGGGACAGGCAGCCCAGTCCCGGACTGGCGTCTTCCACTGGGGAACAGGAGCGAGGCTTACCTCTCTGTGCCTCAGTTTCCCTATGCCTCCATGGCCCCAGCCCCTGCCTTACCTTCTAGGGCACTTCATGATTTCAAGGGCCAAAGAGTTCTGGCTCTGTGCTGGGGACACAGCGGTGCAGAAGCATCAAAAGCCCCTGCTCTTGAGGGGCTTCTAGTCGAGTGGAGAGACCTACATAGCACGACACACAAGCGGGGGTGGGGGAGGCCCACGGTGCTGTGGGAGCTTCGGGGTGACCACCTCTCCACCCCAGGGGGTCCCAATCTCTTCCTTCCTCCACCAGGTCTCTGGGGTCAGGGCTCCAGGCCCTCCTGTGCTGCCTATAGATTTTTCTTTCCCTGGAAGTTTGCTGCAAGTTCTTCCTGTGTCCACCTGCAGCCTCTCCTGCTTTCAAGAGAAACCCGGTGGATCTTGTTTACAACGTGGGAGGGGTTGGATTGTGCAGCATGAGGGTGGGAGGGAGGGAGGTTTGAGAAGGGCCTCCTATGGGGTCCATGTTACGGCCTCAGATGCCCCGACGCCCATTCTGGACCATAATCCCCCTCACCCGGTGACATCTGTCCTCTCCAGATTCAGCTCAGACGGGAGCAGCAGGGAAGGAGCTGAGCTTGGAGCCAGGCAGTCCTGGGGTCTCCAGCTGGGGGTCTCCCAAACCTCAGGAGGCCTTGGGCTCCTCCTCTGTCAATGGTGTGACTTAGGGGTGGCTGTGAGGATTCAGAGCTGATAAGGTGAACGCCTAGGGCGGGGCAGAAGGAGAGTTCAGCCCCAGGGAACTGGATTAACTAACTGTCCCTGGGGCACAGACACTGGTAGAGGGGCCTGGGAAACCTCACCCAACCTTCCCGCACTGAAGCCACCTTTTGCCTCGTGGTGCCCACCTCCCCATCCCCGTGGCTGCAGGAAAAGACGGAGGAGCTGCCACTCTCGGGCTGCCGCTTTGGGGTGGCCCCGTCCTCCCTGTCACGGCCTTCCTGGCCTGCTGGCCCGAGATGGGTCTCCTGTGAGCCCACACTCAGGCCTGGCCGGGAATTGGCCACGCAGCCAGCCGCAGGGCTGGGCAAGCGAACCTTCCCCCCCCCCCCCACCCAACCCCGTTCCCCACCCAAGGAGCCACACCCGCCCTTCACCCAGGGGTCAGCTCCTGCAGACACACACACACTCCGGCTCTGCCCTCTGCTCCCTTCAGAGACAGCCAGCGCTCCCACCTTCTCCTCCTTCCCTGGGCTTCAATTTCTCCATCTGTGACCAGGACAGTATAAAGAGAAAAAGCCCTGGCTCCATCCCTGCTGTGGGTCCCGCCAGCACACGCCACGATTTGTCTTCTCAAAGCCTGCTCTGCCGGCACCGTCTGCTCCAGAACCCTTCATGACTCCCCATGGCCTTCAGGAGAAAGGCCTGGCATTCAAGGTCCCCCTCCCAGAGCAGGGCCAGAGTCTGCGCCTCCAGGCTTCCCGTCACCACCACACCCCCGCTTGTCCCATGGTGGTCAGGCCACTTCTTGCCTCCATGCCTTTGCTCAGGCTGGTCCCCAGCCCAACATGCCCTCCTCACCCCTTTTTCTCTCCCCACCCCCAACTTGCCCAGACCTCCACAGGCCAGGCCTAAATGCCACCTCCTCCAGGCAGCTCAAGCTTCCTCCTCTGAGCTTCCTTGGGCCTGACCCTAAAGTGCTACTCGTGACCAGCACCATGGTAAGCATGTAGTTGGCTCTTACTGTTTGCAAAACGAACAAGGGACAGTTCTGGGATTGTCTCCCAGGCTCAGGGAGCACTGAGCTCAGGTGAGCGCTTCCTGAGTGCCAGGCCCAGGGCTCTGCGCTGCAGTGCCCCGACCCATGGAAACCTCACAACAGCCTGGTGAGGAAGGCATCATCGTGCCCACTTTACAAACAGGATGACTGAGGGTGGAGGGCACTGGCTCGAGATCTCACAGCTCAGAGCAAGCACGGCAGGGTCCTGAACGTCAGAAACGCCATTAAAGGGACTTCCCTGGTGGCGCGGTGTTTAAGAATCCGCCTGCCAAATGCAGGGGACACGGGTTCAAGCCCTGGTCCGGGAAGATCCCACATGCTGTGGAGCAACTAAGCCCGTGCACCACAACTACTGAGCCTGCGCTCTAGAGCCCGTGAGCCACGACTACTGAGCCTGTGTGCCACAACTACTGAAGCTGCGCTCCTAGAGCCCGTGCTCCACAACAGGAGAAGCCACCGCAATGAGAAGCCCACGCACCACAATAAAGACCCAACACAGACAAAAAAAAAAAAAAGCCATTAAAGTGTGTCCCACCCCTCCCCATACACACATGCTTTCATTTAGGGCTGTCATTTGTCCCTGAAGGATTTTCCAACCATGGAGGGGACAGACAGAAAGTGGCCCTCTGCCTGTCCCCTGTCCTCTCTGGGCCCTGAGACCTCAGCCCCAGCTGCCATGCTGTGCCACTTTTGGAGTGTTCCTCCCTTACCCTGGGCCTCAGGTTCCCTGTTTACAAAACAAGGGAACGCCAGCCGGGTGTCACACTTATGTAAGCCACCTTTGGTGCCTGATGAGACCTGTTCAAATTCCAGCTCCACCATCTTCTTGGGCCAATAATCTCATCTCAGCAGGCCTCTGTCTGCTCATCTGCAAAATGGGAAGAGTGAGTACATGGAGCCGAGTTCCACATGAAGCACCTTGGCCAGGCCTGGCCCCTGAAAGTGTTCCCCTTGGTGGGCTGTTGGGGTGATTCTTTTCATCTGCCCCCTGGGGGCTGCCAGATGCACCCCACCAGCCAGCGCTGGAGAGGGTGGGATGGGAGGGTGGGGTGTGTGGGGAGACAAGCCTGGAGCCTGGGTCCTCCCACCCCACTGCCTCCCACACGCCCCAGGGCCCCCCACCCAGCGACAAAGCCCGTGGCACTTCCTCTCCCCGCCTGGCAGGCCGCCTGGCCCGGCCCCTTGTCTAAGGAAGCGCATTTCCTGCCTCCCCGAGCCAGGCTAGATGAGCCGGGAGCTCCGCACTGCTGACGCTCAGACCCCAGCCTCCATCCGCATCCACAGGCCGTGACTGCCGCCGCCGTCCACAGGAGCCCCGCAGCCCCTTCCCGCTCAGCCCTTGGTCAACGACCCCCGGCCTGGCCCCGCGCCCCCGTGCCCACTTCTCCTGACCCCTCGGCCGCCACCTCAGAAGGCTGGAGCAGGGACGCCGTCGCTCCAGCTGCCTGCTCCCCTTGGGTCCCCGCGAGAGCCCACGCCGGCCCCGGCGCCCGCCTGCAGCCCTGCCCCTGGACACCGGCTAAGGCCCAGCGCACAGATCCCCGGGTGGACAGCATGGACCGCGGCACGTTCCCCCAGGCCGTCGCCCTGCTGCTGGCTGTCTGCAGCCTCGGTCCCACAAGTAGGTGTCCAGGGCCCCGGGGTGGGGAGACTCGGCCCCCAGGTCACAGACCAGGCCCCAAGTGTTCCGGGCCTCCTCCGTGTGTCCCGAGCTCACGTCCAGTGGAGCTGTCCTGGGATGTTTGGACAGCCCAAGACAGATGCCACGGGGTGACCAACCATCCCGGTTTGGCAGGACGAAGATCTTTCAGCCCTAAAAGTCTCAGGCAAACAGGGATGAGTTATTTACCTTAACTCTGGCTACTCTGGCTTCTGCCCTCCCAGCTACGTCCAGTTTCTCCCCAAGAAGCCCAGGTCCCAGAGTGCTGTGCAGCCCCTGGAGACTCTCCTGCCCTCTCTGGGCCTTAAGTTTCTCATCTGAGGAACGTGTGGGATGGGAGGGTGTGCGGCCTCACAGTCAGATCGTGGGCTCTGGGTTCAAATCTCATGTCATTATTTCCTCGCCGTGTGATCTCGGCCTCTGAGCCGAGTGGGGATGGTAGGAGAACTCCCCTCGGGGCTGTTGGGAAAGTCGGTGGTGAGGCAATGCTTATAGAGAGAGGCAGGCTGGTTGTTTCTGTGTTGTTGTTGTTTTAGGATTAGTTTTAAATTCCTCTACCCTCACCTACCCCGGGATCTGTGAATGGCTCCCGGAACCCTTCGGACGCGGCGCTCTCTCTGCTTCTACCCAATTCTCTACTCCTCAGAAAGAGTACAAGATGCGGGCACGGGCCCAGACTAGGTGTCCTGCGGAGGCTCCTCAGCCTGGGGGCTTCTCCAGGTGGTCTTGGCCTCTGCTGTCTTCTGAAATGAGCAGATGAGGGGCAGTGAGGAGCCAGGGACTCCCAGCCCTTCGTCCCACTCACTGTGGGCCTCGCTGTGCCCTGCCCCTCATCCGCCTAAAGCCCCAGGACAGCCCTGTGGACACCCCTTCACCTCCGGCACATCCAGGACCTCCTTAAAGGATCGGGGGTGGGGGGTAAGCATGGGAACAGCGGCCACCCCCTCCCCACCCTACCCTAACCCGCAGCATTTGCAAGTCCCTAACCCTTGATCTCTAAAGCTCTTACCACTGCCTCACTGATAGACAGGAATGAGTCTCAGACATTAAGTGACCCAGCAGGGATTTGCCCCAGGCCTGGGCCTCCCTTGAGCGCTTGCTCTTGACCACGGGTGATACAGCGACCCCTCTTGATACAGCTCCTAGTCACCCTGCAAGACTGCGGCCTTTATTGCCCCATTTTACAGGAGGGGAAGTGGAGGCTGTGACCCGCTAAGTTCACACAGCTCAGACAGAAGCCCTACCTGAGCTCCATGATAGGCCCCCAGGCCACCCTGCCTTTCTCCCACCTCCCCCCACATTCTAGCTTGATAACACTCTCTTCCTCTAGGTCATCAGAGAAAGATCCTCGAAGCTCTTTAGGGCCTGGTTTTATAGGATCGAAGGCACTGGTGTGCTGGCGAATAATGAACAGCCGAGTGGGGGGTGGGGTGGGGTAACGTTTGTCAATATCCACTGTGTAAATGTTCCCACAGGGCTGATTTCAAGCTATCAACTCAGCAGACTCAGAGTTGGGGCGGGTGCACAGTAATAAACCTTTATCTACTATTTCCACCACACAGATATTACAGACGTAGATAACCTCAAGAGCACAGATAATACAAAAGGGAATAAAATAATTAGGGAGTAATGAGTTTTGATATTTATTAACTTTTAAATATATATAATTTATTTAATTGTTAAGCTTATAAAATTTAATTTTTAATAATGGCTGTGTTTAAGAGCCAACTGGAAAAACTCCTGAAAATGTATCAATCTGCTTCTGCGAGCAGGTACTAGCACCCAGTGATCATAGGGCTCAAGGGCACGCCAAAGCATCCAGCCCAGCTCATCTTCAGTCTGGGAAACTGAGGCCCATGGAGGGCAGATGGGGACCAGGGCCAGGGTGTGGAAGCCATATCTCCACGCCAGGGGAGGGGGTGGGAGTGCTAGTGACCCAGGCATCCTCGTTCAAGCTGGAGGGGGTCAAAATGGGATGAAAACATGTCCCAAATGAGTCCAGCCTTCTGGGAACACAGCTTGGCAGAATCTTTCAAAACCATAACTCGTGTAACAGACTTACCTTGAGAAGTCAACCCCGTGGAGTTACTTGACCAACTCTGTAAAGATGTGTGGTCCGTAGGTACCTGTAGCAGAAACCGCACGACTGGAAACCACCCAGTGTCTGCCAGCCTGGGCCCTATGAAGTGGTTGACTATGCAGTGGAACCCTACACAGCCGTTACCGAGAAAAAGCTAGCTACAGATCTACATTGCTGTGGACGTATGTCTGGGACACACTGTCAGGTGTCCAAACATCAATGACTCCATTTCTGTAAGAATAAGTAATAACACACAATATGCACAAAGAAAATCCCCATGTCACTCTTCTTTAGCACTGGGTTCCTCTAGAGGATTTTCATTTTCTAAGACACACGTTTTTGTCATGTTGGAATTTTTTTTTTTAATTGAAGTATAGTTGATTTACATGAATTTTTTTAAGAACAAATATGTAGAGATTTTTAAAAAGCGATTTAGCCATATATTCGCTTTAGTCCACTCCTCAAAGGAAACAGAAAAGAGGGGAAAAAATGACCTCCCCGGCTCCTTTATTAGTATGGGTACTGTGAGCATGCTGGTGGATTGCTTACTAGTTTTTGTCTAGCTTTTTAAGGTAATTTTAATGCAGGTGGATCAAATTTGGAAATCTTGTGTACCCTTCTTATGTCCCAGAAGTTTTCTGTGTTGTCACGTGGACTCCATAACCATCCCATTGTGGTTCTAGAATAGTCTCTGCCTCAAACGTGCCATCTCATCGTTTGCCTAATGAATTCTTTATTGTTGAATACTTAGGTGGTTTCCCCTTTGGGGCCAGTTATAAATATCACTTCCATGCACGTTTTTGGTACATGCATCTTTTCCTGTATTTTGGAGTATTTCACTTGGATAGAGTCCCAGAAGTGGAGGTGCAGGGGATCGTGGCCCATGTTGGGTGGCTGGGATCAAAGAGTGTCTCCTAAGTGTGGATGAGCGTTCGCTGGAGGATGGGGTAGAGGTGAGACTTGGAGTCCCCTGTACTGCTGGCCACATGTGTGAGGGTCTGGGACTCCCTGGAGAGGGGGGCAGGACATGTCCTGCTAGGGATGCAGGACACAGACCACAAATATCCATCTCTTAGAGTCTGCATTGGGGCAGCTTCCCATTTGTCCGGAGGAAAGGGAGGTTGAAGCAGGAGCCGTGTGAACCAGGAGACAGTGGGTCCCTGGGGACGGTGGGGGCATGACCATTAAGGTTCTCACTTCAGCCAGACAGACGGTGACACTAAGACCCAGAGGGAGAGAAAGAATTGATGTCTCTCTCATGCGCACAGATGGGTCAGTGATGGGCCCTCTGAGGACAGGCCTGGTCTATTTATTTGCTTGAGGACCTGACGAGGGATCTGGGCAAGAGGGAGGGACCACCTCTTCTGTGTCCCCAGTGCATCAGGCAGCCCTTTGTCTCTATACCCAGGTTACAGACGAAGAAATCAAGCCTCGGGACAAGTGACAGGTCCAGGCTTCTTTTCTTCAACCCAGGTTCTTTTCTCTGCCTCTTTGGTGGCCTGGGTGGGTGTGGAAGGCTTGGAACGCTGATTGCCCTGGCTCCGGAGCAACCTCCCCCTTCTAGCTCCAGCTTTGGGGCCTCAGCCCTGGAGGCTGAACATGACCCTCATCCAAGGCTGAGCTGACTTCAATACCTGTGATGGGGTGGGGGTGAATGCCAGACACTGCTCTAGGCTTGTTTTGTGTACCATCAGACTTAACCTTCACAACAGCCCAATGAAACTGACACTCCTGTTACCCCCATTTTAAAGCTGAGGAGACTGGGGCACTGACAGGTGGAGGAATTTGCCTGAGTAACACAGCTCAGAAATGAGCAGCTGGGGCTCGGGCCCTGGACCTAACCATACACCGCAGTGCCTTAGGGAAGACGTTGAGGCTCTCTCTGTTGCCAGCTCCTCTCACCCCACGCATTAGGTTTCTTTCCTACACCTGCAGTGGCCCTCCCACCTAGAGCACAACTGGATGGGTTCTTTTGTTTTTTAAGATTTTTTTGATGTGGACCTTTTTTAAAGTCTTTATTGAATTTGTTACAATATTGCTTCTGTTTTACGTTTTGGTTTTTTGGCCACGAGGCACGTGGGATCTTAGCTCCCCGACCAGGGATCGAATGCACACCACCTGCATTGGAAGGCGAAGTCTTAACCACTGGACCACCAGGGAAGTCCCTGGATGGGTTCTGATGAGAAGATTTTCACAACAGGGTTTTAAAGGATGAATAGGAATTGAAGAGAAGTGGTCAAATAAAGGAAGACTATAAGTCTGGGAAAGGGCATGGCAAGGGCAAGGATCAAGGTGTGTTTGAAGGAAAATTTCACTTCTCCCCACTGCTGGACATAAATAACCGTGACGGCGGTTGCCAGCTCCTCACACATCAGGACCCTGCTTGGCCCTGTGCATGTGTCAGTTTACCAATATTCTCACCAATTCGTTGAGGAAGGTATTTTGATTATCACCATCCCCATTTTGCAGATAATAGCACTGAGGCATGGAAAGGAAGCTGGCAGGTAGCAGAATCAGGATCTGAACCTTCAGCATCTATCAGATCCCTGCACTTTTTAACTCCACTCCAGGTTATGGAGTATGGCCTTAGCCTGCAGACATCGGGCAGCCGGAGACAGACTATGGAAAAGAGTGTTGAGGTCTCACTGGTGGCCAGGCCCAGGGGCAGTGGTTGGGCTGGACACAGGGAAATCTCTGAGGCCACGATTGATCCCTGAAAGGAGCAAAGGGTGGCTGGGTAACTGAAGAAGAGGAAAAGCAGAAAAGATCCTTGTCAAAGAGGATTGGCCCTGGTTTCATGAAATAATCACAGCTACTGTGTCCAGAACACTTACTGGGTACCAGGCTCTGTACATGGGTTACCTCATGCAGCTGTTACATAGCCTGCAAAGTGGGTGCTGGGCGCTAAAGCTGGATTGTCTGGGTTCCAATGGGGCCCTGCCACTTAACAGCTGCGTGCCCTCAGGCAAATTCTTGCACCTCCCTAATCTTCAGTTCCCCCTTGTGTCAAATAGTTATAATAACTGCACCTACCTTGTAGGGCTGCTATGAGCATCAAATGAATGAACCCACATAAAGCCACAAATCAGTAACTGGAGCCCAGTAAGCATGATGGAAGCTGTTTTGCAAATGGGGAAACTGAGGCTCAGAGAAGTTAGGCTTTTGCTCAAGGTGACCAGCCTTTTTTTTTTTTTTTTAATTATTTATTTATTTTTGGCTGCATTGGGTCTTCGTTGCTGCGCACGGGCTTTTTCCTAGTTGCAGCGAGCGGGGGCTACTCTCCGTTGTGGTGCAAGGGCTTCTCATTGTGGTGGTTTCTCTTGTTGTGGAGCACGGGCTCTAGGCACGTGGGCTTCAGTAGTTGTGGCTCGCGGGCTCTAGAGCGCAGGCTCAGCAGTTGTGGTGCACGGGCTTAGTTGCTCCGCAGCCTGTGGGATCTTCCGGGACCAGGGCTCGAACCCGTGTCCCCTGCATTGGCAGGCGGATTCTTAACCACTGAGCCACCAGGGAAGCCCCAGGGTGACCAGCTTTTTTAAGAGGCAGAGCTGGGATTTCACTCAGACCATCCAGCTCCAGAGCTGGCTTTGCTTGACCATCATCCTCTCGGCCACCCAAGGTGCTGGGGGTGGCCATTTGGAAAGCCCCCAAGGTGGCTCTGTGCTTGTGGGTGGGGGAGGATAGGAAGGTGACAGAGGTGGAGAGGTGGCTCCCCAGTTGGTAGGTCTCTCACTCACCCGGTCACCCAGGGCCCCAGCGGCGCCTCCTCCAACCCAGGTCCCAGGAGCCCCAGAGTTTCCCTTGGTGCCAGGGGATTGTTTTCAGCTCTGTCTGGGCCCGCCTCTGGCTCCGGGAGACAGGCCCTGGGCGTCACACTCCCTCCTGTCTCCCCATTCTCGTCTGCGGAGCGGGGGCGGCCAGGACTCGAAAAGGCCCCAAAATAAATGGACCTCTTATCTGATCTCCCAGCCTGGCCTGTTATCTGATCATTACATAATGGCTAGGCCTGTGGCCTCTCCCGCTGGCTGACGCGCTGACGGCATGGAGGAGGTGGCCCCAGGCGGCCCCAGCAATCCGGGAGGAACTGGGGTTCCTGGAAGTCTGGGGAGGGGGCAGGGAAAGTCCGAAGGGAAGGAGGAAAGCGCTGCACTAATCTGCAAGCCAGACCCTGGGTCGCGTGGGGAGAGGTAGGTCCGAGCCCGGCCGGGTCAGCCACGTGTGCTGTGAATCTGGCACATCGCATGTCTCCGGGCCTCGGTCTCCCCATCTGTACAGGAGGACTAAGTAACAGCCAAGAAGTCTGTCTTCACTATCAGGGACAGGGAGAGCGTGAGGGGCTTGGTGGGTCCCAAGGGGGTGGGGGGAATCAGCAGCAGATGGAGCCAGCCCTGAGTCTACCTGAGCCTGAGACATCAGTGACCTCCCTCACAGAGGCCCCTCACCTGCAGGCCACCCTTTCCCACCACATCACCACCCCCCAGGACAGTCACTTCTTCTCCCGTGGCTGAAGCCAATCAAAGAACTGTGGTAAAAAGAACTGCCATACACCCTAGCTCACCTCTGCGGGTTGTGTGGGTTCTATTCTTACTGTCCTTTTACTGACGAGGAAACCAAAGCCCAAAGTGAAATAGTTCGCCAAAGCAGCATCAGTTAGTAAGTGTTGGGCCTGAGATTCAAACCCAGGTCGGCCTGGCTCTGGGGACCTTGCTTTTAATGAAAATGCCCTATAATGCAGGCACTCTGGCGTCCCTGGCACATAGGACGGGGCCAGGGTGAGGACTTATAAGCCAAGTGTCCTTGTCCCGGATTTATCCTTCCCAAGGTGTTGCCGGCGGGTGGTGTGGCTATGGCTGGGGTGGCTGTCTGCCGTCCTTCTCTGACCCCTGGGGGTCCTGAGCCAACGAGGTGGTGGAAGGAGGCCGGGTTAGGCCAAAGACAGCCCAATGGCCCGGGATTCAGAAGAAGCCTCCCTCCCCCCCTCCTCTGAGCTGGCGTCGGCTGGACCTGGACGTGCGGCCAGGCCCTCCGCGCCCATCTTTGATCTCCAAGAAAACAGGAAGTGAGCGCGACAAGATGGAGACACAAACTTCCAAACAGTCTCCCCTTCTCTGTCCTCCTTCCCTCCTCCGGAGCCCCCCCTTCCCCGGCACATTCCTCAGGACGAGGTGTAGGGGCCTCATTTCCTCTTCCTCCTCTGCTGGGTCAGGGTGAAATTCCATTCCCTTCCCTCAGGACCTGCGCTTCCGGGCAGCAGGCTCTGCAGCCTACTCCGGCAGCTGCCCTCTGAACCTGGGCTCACTCTGTCCATCGGGGCCAGGAGACTCTCAACCCTCCTTGGCCCGTTCCTCCCGGCCTCCTTGAGGCATAAGAGGGGAATTTTGGTCTCCTGATCCTTTGGAGTGGACCAGCCCAGAGGCTTGGATGTGGACACAGGTGGATCCTGCCACACATTTAGGGTTGCCAGATGTAGCGAATGAAAATTTAGGATGCCCAGTTTAAATTTTAATTTCGGATAAACCGTGAAAAAATTTTTAGTATAAGTATATCCCACGCAAAGTTTGGGATATACTTATTCTTTAAAAAATATTCATTTTTTTATTTATTCAGATTTAACTGGGTGTCTTGCATTTTATCTGTCAACCCGACACCTACTAGCACTGTGACCTCAGGCAAGAGACTTTGCATTTCTGAGGTTCAGTTTCTTCATCTGTGGAATGGGTATAATGATATCCACCTTGCAGGGTAGCTCTGAAGATGCAATAAAGCCCTTCACCAGTGCCAAGCACCCAGTAGGCATTTGGAAAGTGGGAGCAATTGTCACCACGTTGCTCTTAACCGGCCCACTCTCTGGCTGTGCTTTCCCAACAGGTCTTGCAGAAACAGTCTACTGCGACCTACAGCCTGTGGACCCACAGGTGACATACATCACAAGCCAGGTTTCTGAGGGCTGCGTGGCTCAGAGCCCCAATGCTACCCTGGAAGTCCACATCCTCTTCTTGGAGTTCCTAAAGGTGAGTGCCTGATGGCAGGGTCAGATGGGGACCCAGCAGATGGCCCAGGGCTGATGAGATGAGGGGAACCTTTCCTTGTGGCTGTCCCTGGGACAGTGGACTGAGTCCTCACCAGGGCCCCTGCCAGGAGTGTGACATCGGCATCTCATCTCACAGGGCCTGTAAGGGGTGGCATTTCTGGGGCAATCTTCTGGATGCCCACACAAGACCCTGGTGGAAAGGGCTGTGTTTGGCCGGCAGTGGAGTGGAGAAGAGCCGGGCGAGCTGTCATTCATGTACCTCCGTGATGGGGAGCTCACTGTTTCTCAGTGACACGGCTCTGCTCTAGGCAGCTTTGACCTTGAGACAGTGCTTCCCTCAGTTGAGCGCAAATCTCCCTCCCTGGAATGTCACTCATCGAACATCTGTGACCCGGCCAGGCAGCCCCCCAGAGACTGGAAGCCGGTGATGTCACCTCGGAGACCATTCTCCCCACACCAAGAAGGTCCATCATGAGTTTGTCTAAGTCCCTCTTGATAATAATAACATGTTTATTGAGCACTTACTATGTGCTAGGTACTGTGCTAGGCCTGGTAAGTACCAGGAACAGAGCTAAGCACCTTTCGTGTATTAAACCTCCTGAGGGCCCATCTGTCAGGGTCTGTTTCCCCACTTTTCGGAGGAGAGACCTGTGGCAGGCTGAGAGAGGTGAAGCGACATGCCCGAGGCCAGAGTTCACTAGATCCCTGAGACTCCAAGCTAGGCCGTCACCTGGGTCTCCAGTGGATCTCAGTGTTCAGCCGGCGCCTGGCCTGCCCGGGCTGGCAACCACACCTGGCCAACGCGGCCTCAGGTCCTGATAGCGATTTAGTGGTGTCAGCTCAGGATGAACTTGTGGCCCCCGAAACTGTTAGGTTGCCCTGCATTTGTGCAGTGATAAGACAGTGCCAAGACCACCAATATCGGGGGGGCCTGCTCCCCACCACCCTGCCTGCCACCAGGACTGTGGGTCTCGATAATCCCCAAGCCGAAGATAGCGCCAAACACACGTTGTGTGGTTTCCATAGCCATTGTAATTTTTTTCAAGTTTGGTAATGATATGTAAAGTGAGATTGCCCTCTGTAAGTTCATTACGTGTGTTCGGATGTTCAGGTCTCTGTGCCTCGCCTGGGTGGCACTGGGACGCCCCCAGCCCCAATCACTCAACAGTGGGCCAGTGTCAGAGAAGGCTCCTGGCCAAGCACCCAGGTCTATTGGACACAGATATGTAGACAGACAGCCAGGACCCAGATGATTGGTGCTTTCTGGGGGAGCGCGGGGCAGGGGTAGGTCAGCTGCTATGGGATTAGGCCGGGCTTCGTGGAGGAAGCAGGAACACTAAGAACGGCCAGAGTTCACGGAATGAAGGAGGCCGTGGGGAAGAGCAGAGGATAGAGTGAACGTACAGGCAGGAAAGTGGGACTCAGTTGAGGCCAGCGTGTGATTCACTGCGTCGTGAGCTTACAGTTCACCTCGGGGCAGGGCTGGGGAGATGGACAAGCCCCCATCGCCGTAGTAAGGGGTTCGGTCTTTATCCTGTGGGCAGTGACTGTCATTGGAGGGTTTTTAGGGGCATGACAGGGTGCTGCTGTAATATGTCATCCTAGAGCTCATGACCACAGAATCTCCCTGTCACACTCTGCCTCTTCCAGAGAACTCAGTCCATGGAGTGTCCGGCTTTTAACTCAAGGAGTCAGGCTGCAGCCTCCAGGACCGCTGGGCCTGTTTGTTTGAGGGGGTGATGGAGAGAGCTGGGGTTCAGGAGATGGGGGCTCCAGTCCTGGACCCGTCACTGGCCAGCACCTCGTATCGTGCCTGGCATGCAGAAGGGACTCCTTCTCCCCACGCTCCGATAGACACACACTTCCTGGGCTAAGGGACCCACCAAAGAATCACGGAGTAGCAGAAGCTGGCCCAGGGCCTGGAGGATACCAACGACTGTTTGTTGAATGTATGAATGAATGAATGCATGAAAGAATGAATGTACTGCCATGTGACCTTGAGGCCAGGGTTAAGAGCATGGGCTCTGGAGCCAGAAAGTCTTCGAATTGAACCTTACCCCCCACCACTTACAGGGGCACGACCTTGGGCCACCTCTCCAAGCCTTGGTTTTCCCTGGGAAACATGGAGATGATAATCATACCTAGCTCACAGGGGGCTGTGAGAATCCAGTGGGGTCGCACAGGCAAAATACTGAGCTCGGGCCTGCCCAGAGCCACTCTCGATGTTCAGTAGCTCTGCCTGTTGTTATTATA
The DNA here is from genome assembly GCF_009873245.2 of Balaenoptera musculus. Classification (NCBI taxonomy): domain Eukaryota; kingdom Metazoa; phylum Chordata; class Mammalia; order Artiodactyla; family Balaenopteridae; genus Balaenoptera; species Balaenoptera musculus. The sequence goes on along the minus strand of NC_045790.1, from coordinate 108,473,629 downwards.
ACGTCTCCTCTGTGGGCTCCGTGTCTCCCCCGTCAATACCCTCATTCGGCTGAGCACGCTACAGTGTGCAGCACATCTTCACGTCAGTCAACTAATTTGATCCTCATAGGTTGTTGCTATGAGGCGGCTGAAACAGGGACTGTGAATCCATTTGCAAAGGGGGCAGCTGAGGTCTAGCCTGACGGAGCTGGGTGCTCCTGGCCTTCTGGCCCCAAGGGTCGAGCCCATGATCCCACCAGATCTACTACCGTGACAGCGAAAGACCCGTGGCTCCCCTGGGAGACATCTTCCTCCCCAGGCGGCCCCCAAGAAGGGGGTCTACAGCCCAACAGTCCTCGCCGGGTGCCTGCTCTCTGCCCAGCCTGTGTTGGGCATTGATGGTGCAGAGAGAAAGCAGATCTGGTCCTTGCCCTTGAGCCACTCGCAGGGGAGGCAGAGGTGGGTATGGGCATCCCTGGCACCAAGTGATGGACTCGGCAGCTGGGGAAGGGGATGCAGGCGCCTGCGGGCCCCGGGGGCATGAGCACTGAGCGTGGAGGGAAGGAGGCATTAGGGAAACGGCTCCCAGTGTCTAGCCAGACCCAGAGGGGAGTCACGGGCATTCCAGGCAGAAGGCACTGTGTGAGCAAAGGCCTAGAGGCAAGAAACACGAGCGGGCAGCGGTGGCGTGGGTGGCGACTGTCTCAGCAACCGGCCCAATCCCTCCCAACTTATGGCTGCCGCCTTCAAACCCTGGCACAGAGAAACAGCTTTCCCCTGCATCCCCGCGTGGCCTCTGAAGCCTCAGATTTCCTGTGGGTGGGCGGCAGATGAGTTGTGGCAGCCAAGAGCCTCGGGGAAGAGAGGTTCGGGGGTGTGTGTGTGTGTTGGGAGGGTTTGCAGACAGACGAGGGGGCCGCTGGGCAGGGGTTCTATCTTGCTGGGTCCCCGAAGGGCAGGCTGGAGCCTGGATTCCGGGAGGGGGCCCAGGGTCACATCCTGACCTGCGGAGACAGGAAACCGGCCTGGTGTCTCAGCAGTTCCCGTCAGGCCGACTACACTGATCTGCTGTCCTCCTAACAAACCCCAGGCAGCCAGAGCTGAGACAGCCGCTGATTCACCCCACTTCTGGGCAAACTCAGGGAACTGACGATGCCTTGCCCACCCCCAAGCACACGAACTCACGGGGCTCTGGCACCGACTCTTTCCTGGGGAGAGGGGCAGACAAGGCTGCTCGGGCAGAGGGAGGGCAGGGGGGCCACGGGTTCCCCCAGACCATCCTGGGAGGCTGCGAAGGGCTGTGGAAGGCAGTGCCACCCTCAGACCTGGGCAAGGGGCCCCTGCCTGGGACCCACAATTTGCAGCCCCTCTCGGGCCCTTTTCCAGCTGCATCTCCCCTGCCCCGGGTGGGGAATCTGCCGAAGGGACCTGCATCCCTCCCCTAGTCCCTACCCTGGGAACCCAGGACTCCAGAATTCCCTTCCCAAATGCGCTGGGCCTCCTCCCAGGGTTGGATGGGGCTCTTTCTTGTCCTTTCCTCTAGAAGGGGCACTGCATGGCTGGCGTCAGCTCCCTTAGACCTGAAGGCTGGGTGAGGTGACTAAGGGTGGACATTGATGGTGCAGAGAGAAAGCAGACCTGGCCCCTGCCCTGGAGCCACTCCTGGGGGAGGCAGAGGTGGGCGTCAGCAGCCCTGGTACTGAGTGATGGACTCAGCAATGGGGGGCACAGGGGGCTGGGAAGAGTGAGCCTGGCAGAGCTTGGGCATCCAGGCTGGTTTTCCACACGTGTCCATGTGAAGAGAAGCAAGGTGGGCTGGGGCCAGGGGCTGTCATATATGTTCTTGTCCCAGGCCTTGCAGATATTAGGGGCAAGCTTGGTGGAGGGGCATGGGCTGGGGGGTCAGACAGACTGGACAGGGATTGCGTCTGCTCTCTCAATGCTGTATCCCCAGTGTTCAGCTCAGGGTCAGTCCAGGTATTGGATGGATGGATGGATGGATGAATGGATGGATGGATGGATGGATCAGTGGGTGAATAACGGAAGGAAAGGGAAATATACGTGTGTATAAGCATTTGCTGATTGTCCATCCCCAAGAGGTTAGTGGTGTCACTGACTGTTTGGGGGTGTTACTCTTGTTCTCTGCCAAGCTCCTTGATGACAGGGTTGTGCCTTCTTTCCTGTCCCCCTCTGACAGCATAGAAGCCCCGGGCTGGGCCCAGTGGTGGTCTCTCAGACAAATGAACTGGGGATGTGGGGAGAACATGGGCTGACCAGGGACCCTCAGCAGTGGAGAGGAGCATGCCTCTCCTGGGTGTTCTGGAAGTCCACTCTGTAGCCACCTGGCTGGAGACCATGACTCCCAGGTGCCAAACACTGGGAGCCCCAGGAGGCCGGATGGAATGTAGGGGCCACACAATACTAGAACATCACTGAGCCCAGCTCCTCCCCGCACAGATGGGGAGACTGAGGCCCAGAGAGGGGAAGCTGCAGGGCGGCGTGGCTGAAGTAGGTCCCAATTCCAGCTAACTGCTGCCCAGCTCTAACGCCAACCTCCTCAGCCCCCAAACCATGGCACTCCTCTGGATGAGCGGGCAGGGACGGAACCGGCGGCAGTGAAAGCCAATCTATCAATACTACCATGTATTTAGCTGGGCACTGGACAACCCGCTTTGCAGGCAGAATCTCACTGAATCCTCACAAGTCTATGAAGTGGGTATATTGTTCAGCCCATTTTCCAGATCAGGAAGCCGAGGCCCAGAGAGAGGAAGTAACTGCCCAGGGTCACAAGCGAATGACTGAGCCCGGGTTTGAATTCAGGTCAGTCTGGCTTTGACCCCCTTCACCCGTTACCCTGCCTGCATGTGCCGTCTGAGTCTGCTAGGGTGGACAGAGGACGGCTGGCTCCAATCTGGCCGGCTCCAGTCTGGCCCTCGGAGTGGGGGGGCTGCAGGCAGCCCCGAGGCTCCACTCCTAGAAGAATTGCTGGAAGCGACTTTCTATAAGTGGCTACTAGCACTCAGGACCTCCTCACCGAAATCTCCCCTTCCCGCCACTGACTGCTGGGCCAACAATGGCATCTGTGGGACACGGGCACAAAAATAGAAACATGGTCTCCCGCCCACTGGCTCAGGGAGGGGGCCGGGGCAGGCCCAGGCCGGCCCAGGTTGCAGAGCTGGGGGAGAGGGCTTGGCTGGCCTGCCCGCCTCGGCTGGGCTCCCAGAATTCCCAGGATGACATTGGGAAGACTGGGAGCTTGGGGTGGGGGGCAAGGCAGGCCCCTTTCTTTGCCTTTGGGCTCCAGGCTGGGAGGGAAGAGGGAAGTCGGTGTGTGAGTGGCCACGCTGATGAGTCAGGGCCATGGGATGGAAATGTTTGCTGTGGAAACCCTGACTGGGTTTTTCTGGTAACCAGCTGGCCTTCAGCTCGGCCCAGGGGCTCAGAGACCCCAGGGAGCCCAGCCAGACGAGTTTCCACATGGCTCGCTTGCTGTGTGGCCCTGGCCCCTGCCTGCCCCTCTTTGGGCCCCAGCCCCCAACTCTACAGGGAGGGACTTGGTGACAACTGAGTGGGGGGATTGGTATGTGAGCCCTGGGAGCACAGCCAGATGTCATGACAAACGTCACCAAGCTCCAGTCTCCTAACCCCCTCACCCTCAGCATGACCCGACCCTGACCTCTACTTCTCTTTTTTAACTTCCTTTATCCCCAGCCCCACCTGGTTTTGGTTCCCAACCCTGTCTTACTCCCATTTCACAGATGGGGAAACTGAGGCACAGAGAAACTGGGACAGTTGCAGAGCGGCAGCAGGAATGGATGTTCACAGGGCTCTTTCCTCCCAGCTCAGGGGCTGCGCTCCCAGTCGCTCTGTCACCTGCAGTGCTCTCGGCCTGCGGGTGTCCACCCAAGGGCAGAGGAGGGATCTCCTCGTCTGCAGCAGCCGTGGCACCTCCAAACCATGGGGCCCATCTATTCACCATGTATGGGCCTCATGGTCTACTCCTCTGTGGGAGGACAGACAGATGGGGCTGGACAGGGATGAACTGTGGGGCAGTCTGGGGAGCGGCAGGGTTGAGAGGGAGGACACGGTCCAGGTGAGCTATCCAGGGGTCCAGGCACCCGCTCTGGCACCAGGCTGATGTGCACTGGGCGCCTGACTTCATCACTCACCTTGGCATGTGACCTCCCTGTCCCCGACAGCTGCATCTGTGAAATGGGAGAGTACCTGACCCTGCTTCATGAGAGCATGCACAACTTTCACAGCACAGGACCAGGCACAGATTAGGCTGAACCACGTGAAATTACTGATATTTGATTGTTGTTTCTTTAATAGCTTTATCGTGAAAACATTTGCCTGTTTAAAGTGTACAGTTGAGTGGTTTTTATCATATACACAGAGTTGTGCAATCATATTCGATTGTTCAAGCTAATAATACATAGGCAACTAAGGTAAGGAAGCTGGGGTGGGTGCATTCTCGATGGTTCAGACAGGTCAGCAGTGCCCGGGCCTTTCCTGACACCGCCGAGGTGGGTCTCCCTTCACTCCGGTTAATTTCGAGTACTGATCACAATCCTGGAACAAAATGTCAGTTCTGACCTTTAGGTTGGTATTTCATATTTTACCAGAATATGATATTAAATCCAGTATTTAATTCTTCAAGTGTTTAGAATGCATAATATTTTTAAAAATTGATGAAACAAGATATTTCAAAATCCAAAAGTTATAAACCCATTAGAAAACATAAATTAATCAAAAATGTGAACTTATACAAACATAAATTTGAGACACATCATTCTACTATAAATTAGCATAAAAGTGATTATTCAAAAAATAAGCAACCTAAGTAGCTCACTAAAATGAAAAAAATTATTTATGAAACATTGAAAATGAAACATTATTTGCTTTTTTGTTGTTTCAAAGAGCAAACTTACAAAGAGTGATTATGGTGTCATTATTAGGTAACGGAAATATTTCTGGCAGATTTTTCCAGCAGCTGAAACACTCTCTGGCTCTGACATCAGTTGGGGAAATGGCCAGGAGATAATTAGAAGTTAAATCTAAAAACTTTCCACTGATGTCTTCATCTTGAAATATCTGTCTCCTTTTTGATAAGTTTGAGGAGATTTGGGGAGGGTCAGCTTTTTGTCTCTTTGGAGAGACTGCCAGCTTTTGAGAGCCTCTGGAGTTTGTGTTTCAGTCAAGTGTTTCCATTTGTCTTTGTCCTCGTGAGGGCGGGGCTTCTGAGGCCTACACCTGTCTCAGTTTCAGGAGTCACCGGTTCATACTCCATTGGTACAGAGAGTCTTTGAGCAGAGCGGGGTTCTTCTTTCGATAGAAGCTTTGCCTTGTGGATTGCTGTGTTCTTTTTCTTCTTGAGAATAAGGAGGTATAGAAAAACGTGATGGGGCAGGATAGCGGTTGCCCAGGTCCAGATCCTAGCTCCATACTTACTTGCTGTGTGATCATGGCCAAATGACTTCACCTCTTTGTGCCCCACTTCCTCATCTGTAAGTGAGAATAACAATGGTACCTACCTCTTCGGGTTGTTGTGGGGATTAAGTGAGTCAATGTGTAAAGCACTTAGAATAGTCCAAGCACTTAGTAAGCACTATATAAGTGTGAGGTATTAATTATTGTTGTTGTCGTTGTTATGAAAGCATTCTAAATGCATACACCATGATCAAGTAAATTTTTTAATGTAGTCAGTACCTCTCAGGACATAAATGATTTCAAATTGACATTTCTTATAAAATATCAAAATAATGGTATTACTCAACAAAATATGAGTATTTAGTACTTTAAAATAGTAAAGCAAACAGGAATACTGCGAACTGGGGAGGGTTTGATGCCTCAGCGCTGCTGCATAGGGACAGAGAAAGGGCACAGGGTACTCTCTAAGTCACACAGGTGTTTGCAGGCCTGGTACACAGCAGGTGCTCTGTGGAAGTAATAAACCTCAACTGACTACTGGATAAAGTTCAGGCTCATTGCATTTATTTATTTATTTTCATGGAAAGGCATTTTATTTTAACTATAGCAGTGTGTACATGTCAATCCCAAACTCCTAATCTATCCCTCTCCGCTACCCTTAAAAAAACATCTCCTCGGATTTGCTGGGACTCATCTCCTTCATTCGTTCAGCAAATATTTTCTGGGTACCTCCTGAGGGCCAGGCACTGTGCTGGGCTCTGGGAGACAGGAGTGGACAAGCTGGGCAGGGAGAATGGAGTGGAAGCTTACAGTAAATGAGTCGTCACTACTGATCTGGTGGCACAGCCTGTGCAATCTGACTGGTCTATGTATGTGTCTCTCCCCTGCCCCCATTCCAGGAGGTGTCAGTGCTGGAGCTGACTCTCCAGACATCCAAGCAAAACGGCACCCTGCCCCGAGAGGTGCTCCTGATCCTCAGCACTAACAAGACCATCTTCCTGAAGTTGCAGGCTCCAGGAATCCCACTCCACCTGGCCTACGTGAGTGTGTTACCTCCAACCCCAGCCTCAGGCACGGGCCGTGGGAGGCTCCTGCTGTCCACCTCTGTGGGCCAGGGTCCCCTGCTTCTCTTTTTCATTCTGACATTATTCACCAGGGCCCTGCCTGGTGAATCCCATGGGGCCCTGACAGAGAGAACGCAAAGGGCAACAGAACCTGGGATAAAGAGCCCAAACCTGGAGGTGGGAATCAGGTTGATGTGCAACCCTGGCCAACTCCAATCCTCTCTCATCGCCTCAGTTTTCCCATATGTCCAGTGGGAGAACTGATGATAGTCCCATAAAATAACCTTGTCACTGTCTTTGAAAAAGTTACAAGACATAAATTTGAAAATATTTAAGTGGAGACGAAAAAGGCCAGGAAGAAACCTAACAATGATGGATTTCCCTGGCCATCCAGTGGTTAAGACTCCATGCTTCCAACGCAGGGGGCACGGGTTTGATCCCTGGTCGGGGAACTAAGATTCTGCATGCTGCGCGGAGTGGCCCAAAAACCAAAACCAAAACCAAAACAAAACAAAAGAAACCTAACAATGCGTTAACAGTAGTTATGGGGAATTCCCTGGTGAAAAACCAAACAAAACAGTAGTTATGGCTGGGGAGTGGGATTCGGAGAGATATCTGTTTTGTTCTTTAAACTTTGTTGAATTTGCAAGATTTGCTATAATTAGCATGGCCTAAGTTGGAGAAAAATTATTTTTAAAAAATTCATATATTAAGTGTCAGACACATCCACCGGAGAGAGGAGGTCCACTGTCTGGGACCCGCAGTGAGGAAGCTCAGGGCTGGAGGAGGTGGGGCGGACCAGGGCACTGCCCCCTCCACATGGAAGGCCCTGGGAGGTGGTCCCCAGATGCGAGCAGCTGTTGTTTACAGCCAGAGAAAGCAGAGGGGAGGGAGCCAGAGCCCGGGGGAGAGCAAAGATAACAAGTGGGAGAGAGACACGGAAAGAAAAAAGGCAACGGAAAGAGGGCGGGCCTGTTGTGAGAGGAATAGACAGAGTCTCGGAGAGACCACAGAGTTCCAGGAGCGGGAGAGAGGAGCCGGGGACCTGAAGAGAGGCTCAGATCCAGGGCTGCCTGGGAGACGGGCCCACAGAGAAGTTGAGGGGGTGCGGGACTGGTGGCAGGGGCAGCACAGAGGCGGACGGAGCTGGCCAGCCCGATGCCCCTGGGAGGGAAGTTGCAAGCCTAACGAAGCCAACCAGGAGGGCAGAGCCGACCGGCCCCACGCGGCACATCCCTCGGCTCCCAGTGCGGGAAAGCGAGATCCTGCCACGGCTCCTCCTCCCTCTCGACTCTCCCTTTTCCCCTTCCCATTCCCGGACGCCCTGGCGGCCCAACCCCGGGATCTAGGCCCGGCGGCGGGGCTCCGGGTGACGCAAGGCACATGAAAAGCGCCCGCCCGCCGGGCCGGAAGGTCGCAGCAGCCGCCGGCTCCGACCTCCGCCAAGCCTTCCTTCCCCCCTCCCCCCACCCACGCTAAGAATACACGGTCGGGGGACCGGGCGGGGGGCACCTCCGGAGCCGCGCGCGGCCTCGGCCCGCAGTTTCCGGAGCCGGGCCCCCGCAGCCGGAGCCGGGACGCTGCTGGAGGGACAAAGAGCCTCACGGGGGCGCAGGCCTCTGTGCCAGACCCAGCGCCAGGAGACTGACAAACGCCTTGCCCTTCAATCCCTATTACATCCCCATTTTACAGAGCTGACCCTGAGGGTCAGATGGGTAAAAGTCCCCCCACCCCCAAACTCTCCAGCTCTAACCCACTGCCCCAGCCCTTCCATGCGGGTGGGCGCTGGGTTCCTCACCCAGGTGCTCATCACTTTGCCCCCTTGTTACAGCCCTGCTCCATTCCAGGTGGACCATTCTATGGTGTCTTGCCTATTGCCACTGTCAGGCAGTCCCCCTTAGTATCTAGCCTGAAGCCCTTATGCTGCTGCTGCTTCAGCGCAGTGCCTCTGGCTTTGGAGACAGATGGAAAAGGAACTCTCTTGAGTCTGTGGCCCCAACAGCTTCCTCTGAACCCTTTGACTTCAACAGAGTACCTACAGCAGGAAGTCTTTCGGATTTCCTTCCCCAGCCCACCAGAGGCTCTCCTGAGGCGTGGGCAGTGGAGGCAGTGAGGTGCTGGAGCCACCCAGATTCTCATCCCTGCCCATCCAGGGGACCTGTCTTGCTCCTTTGTTTCTTATTAAATAATATCCTCTGTCTTCTGTTGTTTCAAATGACTTGAGGCGTGACTAGTTTCTGGGTGGTAAGATCCCCCAGAGCAGGGACCACCCCTGTTTGTCTTTCATTCATTCATGTATTCGTCCATTTCTTCTCTCTTGCCTCCTCCCTTCCCACGTGCAGGGAGCACCTGCCATGCGCCAGGCATCAGGGAGAAGCTGCCATGTCAGGATCCCCAGTGCTGGGCCCAGGGCCCGGCAGGAAGTCAGACAAATATTTCTCAGTGCCTACTATGTGTCAAGTCCCATGCACGGGTGGGCGAGGCAGGCGTTGTCCCTCACAGACCTTAGAGTGTGGGGGAAACAGACAGTAACCACAGATGTCGTAAGTGTGGGCTGAATGAGGATGCCTATGGAGGGGTGCGAGGGTGATGTCTGGACAGGTGGAGGCACGTGGATATCTGTCCATCCAGCTCCCCAGGTATAGAAAGGAGATGGGCAGATCCGGCTCTGGGGGAGCCCTAGTTAGGGGACAGTGAGCTGACTTCAAGTCCACCGGCCTCAGCACCCTCAGGCCTGGCCTCCTCTGCTCAGCCAAACAGCTGCCTCCTCAGATTATCTCCTGACCTCCTGCATGGGACAGAGGGGACTCAGGCCCAGGAACAGCACCCTGAGCCTTCACGTGTCTCCCCAGAACCCCAACCTGGTCATCTTCCAAGAGCCCACAGAGGTCAACACCACACAGCTGCCACCCTTCGCTACCAAGGGTGAGCTCCTCAACTGGGCGGACACAAAGGGTCCCATCACCTCTGCTGCTGAGCTGAACAATCCCCAAAGCATCCTCCTCCGTCTGGACCAAGGTCAGCTTCCCCAACAGCCTCTCTGGGTTCGGGACTCGGCTCTGGAGGAATGTGAATTCCTCTGGCTCACTCCTCGGATGTGGACACTAAGGCACTGAGAGGGGATGTGATTTGCCCCAGGTCACCCATAGCAAGTCAGTGAGCTCTTAGGATGGTGATTACCCCTTCACCAAATATTAGATTGAACCATGTGAAATTGCTGCTATTTGTCAGTTTCTTGAACTACAAAAACAGCACTTTCCTATTATTTATTGTGTACCTGCTAGGCACCAAGCCCTATGCTAAGCATTTGGGGACTCTGTGGGGACAGACCCAGACCCTGCCCTCCTGGAGCTGGCACTGTGGTGGGGAGATGATAATAAATATGTACACAAACAAATTCTATAATTTCAGGTCATGGTAAATTCTATAAGAAAGATAAAAGGGGGATGATATGCCGGTGGTTGCAGGGCTGCATCCCTAGCATATGCCGTGAGTTCATACCTTAACTTAACCCTGTGTTGACGGATGAGGAAACAGAGGCCAGGGACCTCCCCTGGGTCCCTCTGCTGTAGGTGGTGGAGGGGTGACTTGAACCCCGGTCCTCCCATGCCCCCCACTCTTTGCTGCTCCATCCTGCCTGCCCCACCGTTTCTGTGGCTGAGGATGGGCCTCTGTATTAGAAGCCAGGCTGATCGAGGAGGAGACATAAGTGCGCTTGTCTCCGCAGCCCCGAGGTCACCGTCTTCCTGCAGTCTGGAACCCCACAAGGACATGGGCCACACGCTCGAATGGAGCCCTAACGCCCAGGCCTCCGTCCGTGGCTGCCGCTTGGAAGGTGTGGCTGGCCACAAGGAGGCACACATCCTGAGGGTCCTGCCGGGCCCAGAGGCCTGGTAAGGGTGCCCGCCCCGCCCTGCCAGCCCCACCCCCTATAAAGCCCCGCCTCTGTCCAAGCCTCAGCCCTGCCCCTGGCCTGGTCAGAGTACTGTCACCCCTACCTATCTCGGGGCCCCGCCCGTTTCCTCGTCCACCCCACGGACCCACGACCAACCAGGTTAAGAGCGCAGCCGCTGCCCACCCGACCCCAGGTCTTTTCCATGCCCCGCAAGTCCGGGTCAAGTACCAACCCCCTGCACCCCGTCCCCTGCACCCCGCACTACCGCCCGCTCTGATGCGGGGGTCTGTCTCCCCACAGGCCCCGGACAGTGACCGTGAAGGTGGAGCTGAGCTGTGCTTCGAGGGATCCCGACGCCGCCGTGCTCATCCTTCAGGGTCCACCCTACGTGTCCTGGCTCATCGATGCCAACCACAACATGCAGATCTGGGTGAGACCCCGTTCAGGCCTCCCCAAGGCTCCCCAAAGAAAAACACCAAACTCCCTGCACCATCACCTCAGCCCTGAGCCTTTATACATGATGACCCTTCTGCCCCCAACCTCTCCTTCTGTGCACTACCTATTCTTCCTTCAGACCTTCACCTAGATGTTACCTCCTCCAGGAAGCCTTCCATGATCCCTTAGGGAGGCCCCTAACCCAGCCCACAGGGTCAGGGAAGTTTCCTGCAGAGGTGAACTCCAAGCTGAGTTGAAAGACGAACAGGAACCGGTAGATGAGGGGAGGTGGCCCAGGCAGGGGAAACAGCAGGAGCGAAGGAGAGAGCAGGATCGAGCCCTGGCAGACCCTGACTGGCCTGCAGGTGCCCCCGCCAGGCTGTGTGCCCCCTGACTGTGTCTGTAGCTCCCTGCTCTGCCTCTCTCCCTGTCATTAGACCACTGGCGAATACTCCTTCAAGATCTTTCCGGAGAAGAACATCCGTGGCTTCCACCTCCCAAACACAACCCAAGGCCTGCTGGGGGAGGCCCGGAGGCTCAACGCCAGTGTAGTAGCGTCCTTTGTGGAGCTCCCTCTGGCCAGTGTCGTCTCTCTGAGGGCACCCAGCTGTGGTGAGCACCCGGCTCCCTCCCTCGCCCCCCTCCCTTCCCTTGCCCTCTCCTTGGATCTGTAGCCACGCCCAGCTGCTGTGTGTGTGTGTGTGTGTGTGTGTGTGTGTGTGTGTGTGTGTGTGTGTGTGTGTGTGTGTGTGTGTGTGTGTGTGTGTGTGCGTGCTGGGCAAGTTGCATCAGCTGGTCGGAGCCCCATTTACCTCATCTGCATCTCAGGGACACTGAGAGTACCTAGCTATAGAAGTGCTTAGCGCTTAAGAGCACAGCGAGCCCGCAGTGACTGTCTGCTGGCTGTCTCTGCTGCCCTGCAGGCAGTGGGTTGCAGCCCTCACCCACGCCGGTCCAGACCACCCCTCCCAAGGAGGGCTGCAACCAGGAGCTGCTCCTGTCCCTGATCCAGCCCAAGTGCTCCGACGACGTCATGACTCTGGTACTCAACAAAGATCTCATCTCGGTAAGGGAACTCCTGGTCTCCGGCCCAGCTGACATGGGCAACTGGTCCTTCCTCTAGCCCAAGAATCTTGGGGTCCTAATCCAGGCAGGAGGACAAATCGTATCCCTCTGCAAGCGTCAGTTTTTCCACTTGTAAAATGGGGTTGATAATGGTCCTTACCATGTGGTGAGAATTACATGAGGTCTGACGACCCAGCCAGATGTAGAACAGTAAGTGCTCAGTAAATAGATACTAGGTAGTCGTCATTATTAATCCTAAATGGAGGCTGAGCTGAGTGGCCACTTAGAATGTCTATACAATATGATCTCTGCCTAATTGAAGAACAAAGATGTTTATTATAAAAATAACACAGGCTTTTTTAAATGTGGAAGAAATTAGAAGAAAATCTCAATCACCCCATCCAAAGACAATGGCTACCAACAATTTGGTGGATTTCTTTCTGGAATGTTTTTCCTGTGTATTTCTTATACAGTGTAATCATATTGGATGCAATTGTCTGTTTCCTGCTATATTCATTTAATGTATTTTTAAAACTTTGACATATGTACTTAATAATATCACTTTTTTATTATTTTTTTAATATTGATTTATTTATTTGGCTGTGCTGGGTCTCAGTTGCGGCAGGCGGGCTCTTAGTTGCAGCATGTGGGATCTTTAGTTGAGGCTTGCATGCGGGATCTAGTTCCCTGACCGGGGACTGAACCCGGGCCCCCGGAATTGGGAGCACGGACTATTAACCTCTGGGCCACCAGAGAAGCCCCAATAACATCACTTTAAAAGCACATCCAATCCCATGATATTGACATGCCATAATTAACTCCTCCTCCCTCCTTAGACATTTGGGTTGTTTCCAATTCTGTAATATTATAAATATACAGAAAGTGTCATTGTGCATATGAAATTTTTCTTTAAATAGGATTATTTTCTTAGGATAGGTTTCCACATTAGTGAGATTGCTGGGTCAAAATGAGTGAAAATTCTGGAAGTTTTGATACATGTTGCCAACCGGCTTTCCAGTAGATGATTCCAGTTTTCACTGCTGATGAATGAGAACACTTTGACTCTCTCTCTCTCCAAATTATTATTTTTTGTCTAAAAAACTTTTTGCTGATGTGAGAGTGGGAACACTGTGTCCTATTCTTGTTTGAATTTCTACTTCTTTGATTAGTAGTGAGTTTGGGCTTGGCTTCGTGCGACTGATAATAACCAAAGTCCCTGTGTGCGTTGTAACTTGGTATTTTTCTTAATGATTTTTATTAGCTTTTTACATGAAGAAAGACATTTGTGGCCCTTTGTCCATCATTCTTATTGAAATAATCTCTCCCAGTTTGTTAGAGTTCTTTAAATTTTGGCCAAAGTGTTTTTTAATTTTTTGGACATTTGAAAACGTTGGGCCATCCTAGCTGGTCATCTTTTCCTTTGTGATTTTTTTTCTATTCTTTCCGAGGCAGGAAATCTCTCTGCCAGAGCCTCGACAAGTCATGCATGTTCTCAGGGATTTTTAGAATGACGTTTAACTCTACGTCCATGTGGAAGTGTTTTGGGGTGTGGGGTATTGGGGCCTAGGAGAAGCTCCACCTGTCTGCAGCCCATCTCCCCCTCTTCCCTTGCCTCTGCCTGGCCAGACAGATGTCTGGGAGGTGGAGGAGGTGGTGCAGGGACCAGCGATGGCTGGCATTACTGCCATCCTGTCCCAAGAGGTCTGGATGCATACACTGTAATCCATCGATCTTTGGAACATTACACTCCAGTTAAAAAGAATGTTCCAGATCTATAATATAAACATAGAAAGATGTCTGTGATTTATTGTTCAGTGAGAAAACTAAGCTAAAGCATGAAGGATGGTATGATGTCATTTGTTAAAAATGAGGGGGAAAAAAGGGACTTCCCCGGCGGTCCAGTGGTTAAGATTCTGAGCTTCCCCTGCAGGGGGAACTAAGATCCCCCATGCCGGGCAGCACGGCCAAATAAAAAGGAAAAAAGAAACCAACAAAGCCACACAATTTCTCTGAGTATATATGTCTGTAGAGAAGAAAACACTCATGATGTCACAGATCTTATTGCTAAGTAAAAAAGTGTTTGTCAACTTCAGGAAAAGTAGTCTTAAATGGTGTGGGATGATGAGAACTAACAAAAATGGGGAAGGGAGCAGAGGCATGGCTGTGATTTGGGACCCCTGGGGGGTGGTCAGTCCTTGGTGCTGGGGTGTGATGGACAGGCCCCCGGGAGCCCCGTGCCTCCTGACGGTGCCCCCCCCCCAAACCCTGGCCCAGACTCTGAGGTGCACCATCACGAGCCTGACCTTCTGGGACTCCAGCTGCCAGGCTGAGGACAGAGATGACCGGTTTGTCTTGCGCAGCGGCTACTCCAGCTGTGGCATGATAGTGACAGAAAATGTGATCAGTAACGAGGTAAGAGCTGTGGTGGGAAAGGTATCAGGGCCGGCTTAATTGGTGCCCCCTGGATCTTCCAGGCTGAGGGGCGTTTGGGAGAGCGGATGTGACGCTCAGTAGGAAGACAAGTTTAGCCATTGGTTGGCTCAGTCTCCCCATCCAAAAAAATGGGTGCGTTGGGTGGGATACCCTCTGGACTCCTTTCTGGCTCTGACCAGCTCCTTGGCTCTGTTCCTGCAGGTGATCGTCAACCTCCTGTCAAGCTCATCACCACAGCAGGTGAGCTGGATGATCACCGTGCTAACCCATCTGGTCCAGGGTCCTGGGGTCCATTCCTGGCCTGGGAGGGAGCAGTCCTCGGGAAATTCAGGCCCTGATCCTGGCAAGCCAATGTGTCTCCAGCGTGCCTCAGTCTCCCCTTCCGTGCAATGGGAGCAGTACTGCTTAGGGTTATGTTCTCAGCCTCTCAAGTCAGAGGGTTCATGCACATATTGGCTGTGTGGCCTTGGGCAAATCATATAAGCTTTCTGGGCCCAAAGGTCCTGTTAATAGTGGCATAGGAAAGGATCCCCATACGGGATGAGCCATCACTGAGATGATGCATGGAAAGCACTTCACACAGGTCTCGTGCAGAGCAAGTTCTTGATAAATATCAGTTTTGGGTGGGGGGTGGTTTAAGGTGATGATGAAGGTCAGGCAACAACTCTGGACCGTGACTCCTGCTCCCACCCCTTACCTTCCTGGCTGGGTGCCTCCCCGACTGACCAAGCCTCCCTCCCATCTCCCACAGAAAAAGGTGCAGTGCATCAACATGGACAGCCTCTCCTTCCAGCTGGGCCTCTACCTCAGCCCGCACTTCCTCCAGGCCTCCAACACCATCGAGCTGGGGCAGCAGGGCTTTGTGCAGGTACTGGACTTGACCTCTTAGGCCTGCCAACTCCTGGGATTTCTCAGAGCCTTTCTTTCCACCCAATGGAACTTGACTTCCCAGAGGGAGGAGGGAGCCCCCATGGTGCTTGGTGGAGGGGAGAGAGAGCAAAGGCAGAGCTCAGACACTGGTTGGAATGTCCCCTCTTCTTCCTCATTTGCTCCAGGCAGGCCCATGACTGTCCTTCCACCGTCAAGGTTCTGGAGCAGGAACTCTAGAATGAATCTAGCTTATTTCATGAGAACAGGTAGGGCGGAGAGTTAAGAGTAACTGACCGTGCCTCGTCCCCCTTCCTACCCATGCAGGTGAGCGTGTCCCCATCGATCCCTGAGCTCACGATCCAGCTGGACAGCTGCCAACTGAATTTGGGGCCTGACATGGAAATCGTGGAACTCATCCAGAGCCAGGCAGCCAAGAGCAGCTGTGTGAGCCTGCTGTCCCCGAGCCCTGGTGGTGACATGCGCTTCAGCTTCCTCCTCCGTGGCTACATGGTGCCCATGCCCACGACTGGCATCCTCAGCTGCACTGTAGCCCTGCGTCTCAGCACTTGGTCCCTGGTGAGTAGGGGCTGGGCTAAGCTCAGCTTCAAGGGTGGCTTCCGGGTCTGGAGTTTTCAGGAAGGGATGTGATAGACCATGAGGATGTGGGACCAGTGGGCGAAAGACAGCCACAGGCAGGCGTGTGGCCTCTGCGTACCAGGGGCACTCTTTCTGCCACCCTACAGCCTTCTGATGGCTGTGTCTTGGACATTGGTAGGATATGCAGCTGCAACCATTAGCTAGCTATCCATCCGTCCATCCATCCCACCCAGTCATCTATCCATCTTCCCACTATCCCATCCAGTCATCCATTTATCAGTTGCTACTTCTCACCATCCCACCCAGTCATTCATCCACAGTCCTTCCATCAGCCAGCCAGCCATCCTTCTATGATCCCACCCAGTCATACATCAATCCATCCACCCAGGAATCCATCCACCCACCCATCTATCCATGTAGTATGATCACCAATGTAATCTCAACAAACAGGAGACCTCGGGGAAGAGGGTTAGTACAAAGGACACAAAATTCTGATTTTCTGCTCTTACTGGTCACGTTTCACCATCCAGTGGATACCTGTTCTCGGACACTCAGCCCTGGACACACTCACACAGTCATCCCCAGGCCCTTGCACTCAGAAGGGTCTCCAGGATTAAAAGCCTCTCTGGTTGTATGAAGCTGGAGAAGCCTCTGGGGCTGCTCCTGAGTGGGCCTTTCCCCCCAGCCACAGTGAGCCTGGGCCTCTGGGGTGACCTGGCTCCTCTCACCCAGGCATTCACAAGGGTGATGGATACAGTGCCCCCATAATCCTCATGGGAGTTGGGGCCCTCTCAGGAACTCACAGGAACCATTCCAGTAGCAGCCAATGATTGTCTGGGCAACACCCTCCCACAGCACAGAACTGCCAGCCCTTGCCCAAAGGCTGCCAGCCAGAAGGTGGTGGAGAGGGGGCTCAAAATCAAGGCCCCAGGGGGGTGCTGTGACAGGCCAGGGTCACAGAGGCAGGGAGTAAGCCTGGAAGCTGCTCCCGAAGGCTGTGTCACACACTGTGTACTCTTCCTCCCCCAGGACGTCCAGAGGACTGTCTCTACACGCCTGAACATTGTCAGCCCTGGCCTGCATGGTGAGTTCTCTCTAAGTCTCTCCAGGGTTCCAGGGGCTGAGGTCAGAGTGGGGCACAATGGACGGCCCAGAGGGATGGGTCTAGGCACACAGCAGGGAGGACCCCAGAGAATAGGGTCCACAGCTGCATCTTCCAGATGGAGAGCCTTTGTTCGTGACCACCCCGTGGGACCGGATTCCAGGCCTTTGGCTCTTCTTGATCCCCAAGGTTGCTGGCTGACCTTGCTGGGGGGCGGGGGATGGGGCCTCCTAGGAGGAGACTTGGGGCAGCACTGGCCTCACCTTCCTTAAGGTCCCTAGTGTGGAGGGTACCCCTCAGCCCTCAGCCCAGCTCCCTCCGGCCTGGGCAGAAGAGTCCCTGACACTGAAGGCAGAGGTGGGAGAGGCATCTGCCTCTTTGCCGTCCCACCTGGGTCTGGATGGAGCTCCTACACCCAGCCTGCAACCACGAGGGCAGGCTAATGACCCCACTGCAGGGATGGAACTCAGAGGCCTAAGGGGAGGCTGCCTGGCCCATAGTCACACAGGAATCGGGAGTGTGGAAAGAGTGAAGCTTGGGAAAACCCAAGAGCAGAGCTGAAGCGCCCTCAGAGGTGCTCTGGCTTATCCCTACCATGGTATAGGGCTCGGAGAGGGGCAGGGACTGACTTCAGGGCACACAGCGGGACTCTGGACTCTCCGGCCCCACTCACACTTTGCTCAGATTATACCATGCATCCTTCCTAAAAATGCATCTCTACCGGCCTTGGGAGGCAGAGGCATGGCCCAAAAGGCCTGGCTGGGCCCTCTGGGTGGACGGTCATAGCAACCACGGCTTAGTGTCAGGCATGGGTGTGATGAACCCATTTGCTAGGTGAGGAAACTGGGGTTCAGAGAAGTCAGGGTCAGTAGCTGAGCTGAGACTGGCACCGAAACCTGTGCTCCTGGCCAGCACAACAGGGTAGGGGGGCAGGGAGGAGGCGGCAGTGCTGACCACAGCTGTCCTGCCCTCGGTTGCGCAGACAAAGGCCTCGTCCTGCCCGCCGTGCTGGGCATCACCTTTGGCGCCTTCCTCATTGGGGCCCTGCTCACCGCCGCGCTCTGGTACATCTACTTGCACACACGTGAGTATCCCAGGCCCCCACGATGAGTGCTCAGGACCCCTCCACCACCACCTGGGGGAGCCCGGCGAAGCCTCTGGGGGAGTGGGGAGCCCTGGCCGGGGCCCTGACCTCCGCCCCTGCCCCCAGGTCACCCCGGCAAGCGGGAGCCCGTGGTGGCGGTGGCTGCCCCGGCCTCCTCGGAGAGCAGTAGCACCAACCACAGCATCGGGAGCACCCAGAGCACCCCCTGCTCCACCAGCAGCATGGCGTAGTGCCCAGCCCGGAGTCCTGGGGGCCACCCCGCCAGCCCTCGCCCAACAGGAGAGACTGAGCAGCCACCAGCTGGGAACCAATGGCCATGAGCTTATCCTGGGACCCCAACCCCTCCACTCGAGCAAGGATGGACAAGGCCCTCTGTGCCCGCCCCTCCTGCCTCCCTCTCCAAGGCCTGCTGCCAGTGGGGGCACCAGCTTGGAACACCTTGGGGTCCCCCCACCCCACCACGAACCTTCAAACCCAGTGGGCCTGGGGTACGGCTGCCCAGGACCACGGAGAGAGAGTCCGCTGCGCTATATGTCCACATTGCTGTAGAAACCCAAGTCCCTGTAATTTTAACCTGGATGCAGTACTCGGTGACGTGGGCTGGGCAGGAGTTGAGAACTCCAAAACGGACTCAGCCCAGCCCACCCAGGCTGACAGCGCCTCCTCCATGGAAACAGAGCCAGCCCAGAGCCACCTGGACCTGCTCCCATCGGCCTCTACATCTGGACTGGCCCAACTTTGGCGGGGGAAACAGAAGCCTAGCGGCGCCCAGCCTGGAAGTGAGTGGGGGAGCCTAGCTCCTCCCTGCAACTGTCACACAGAGACCCTCCCCGGGCAGCCAGGCTGCCTGTCCTGGGCCCCCCCCTATATACTCACCACCAATAAATCAGACCATGAAACCAGTGCTGGGCTGGGCTGAAAGGAGAGTGGCACCTAAACTGGGGTTGGGGGGGTGGTGACAGTTCTGGGTTCAAATCCTGGACCTGCCACTTACTGGCTGTGTGACTGTAGGCAGGTCCCATGGCTTCTTTAAGCCAGGCACAGTTCCCTTATCTGTAAAACGGGTATGAGAATTTGCGATCACAAGGTCTCTCTGCGAGGAGGTCTGCAAAGTCGTGCATGGCACGTGGTCAACGGACATCAATCCATTCTTCTCATTTCACAGACAGGCCACCTGAGGCTCAGAGGGAGGGGGGGACTTGTCCCAGGCCACAAAGCCCAGGCTCCTACACAACCCAGTTCCTGTACCAGCTGTAGCCCCCATCCCCCTATTGTCTGCTGAGGGAGCTAGAGGTCAAGAGTCAATCAAATGTTCAGCCAATGCTTTTTAAAAAAAAAAAAAAGTTAAAGGCTTTAAATCACTCCGGCCACCCTCTGCCCCCAGGGGGCCCCAGGCAAAGACCCTCTCCTCTCCCAGAAGGCCACTGGGAGGAGGAAATGTATCAACCAGCAGCCAGTATCGGCAGGACCCCAGGCTAGGTCAGGCAGCTTACGCGATAAGCTGCGCCTGAGGCAGGAAGCAGACAGGGTGGGAGGGGAGATGGGCTGGAGGGTCAGGTCTACTACAACAACCAGAGAACTAGGAAGGAGAGGACAAGGGCCCCTGAGGCTCAGACACAGATCTCAGCTTCCTGCCCCCAGCCCTCTATTTCACCGCCCAGAGCCCAAGTCCCTGGGGCCAGTCTAGACAGAATCAGGAAGGCACGAAAAGCACGTAATTTAGTTCATGGTGAAATGCAGGGCAGGTGTGGGGGAACCCCACCTCCAACCCCACTGCCTCGGCTACTGGGACAGGGAGGGCTCCAGCAGCTTCAGCACGCCGCCCACCAGGTGCAGGCTGCCTGTGACCAGCACGTGGATGGTGGCAGCCTCCTGGAGGACGATGGCCCCACTGCCTGCCACAGGGTGGGCAAAGAGGACCCGTGGGGGACTGGCTGGCTGAAAGACAGGGTCCCGGCCTTGGCTGATCCACTGCAAGGCGTGGGAAATGCAGCTGAAGACGAGGGAGCTGGTGCTGTGGGTGTGGGCTGGGCGGGGTGCCAGCAGCAGGGGTGCAGGCCCACCAGCCTCCGGGCTGGCCTGGTCCTCGTGCAGGCGGCTCCAGTGTTGCTGGTGTGCAAGGCAGCGGAGCAGCACCTGGTCCAGGGTCACTGTGAAGTTCTGTTGGTCTGCGGGGCACAGGGACGGGCGCATCAGCGAGGCAGCCGAGGTTCGGGGAGGGGGAAGCACGCTGTGAGCACCTGCACAACGCCAGGCTTTATACAAGCATCATCCGTCCTTACAGTGGGTGCTATGAGGAAACGGGCTCAGGAAGTTCAGTGAATGTCCATCGTCACAGAGCCGGTGAGAAACAGGGCCAGGAAGTTTAGCTTCAAAGCTGGGGCTTCTGCCTACCAAGCACATCTTTCTGCCCTAGCCTTATTGCCTTCATCTGTAAAACGGACAGGGTCCATCACCAGGTGGGCATAAGTACTTCCACAATGCAGACTCCCGGACTGTCCCCAGACAGTCTGATGTGGGGCCTGGGGATCTGTATTTTTTAGATTATGTCAAAAAAACTTTTAACATGATCCACAGTAAAAAATACATTTTACAGTGGCAACCCAGTACTCAACATACGTGCACATATATGTTTGGAACAGAATCTTCATCAAATAATACCTACCCTTAACTTTGTGCAAGACACACTGACACTCTCTTCTCTATTCTATTTAAAATTTAAAATGCTGGTTGAGACCCACTAAACTGATTTCAAGAACCATCACTGGGTTGTAACCTGCATTTTGAAAAATAGTTTCACCAACAATTCTTTTTTCAGTATTGCAGTCACATGCAAAATTCAAAATGTACCAAAGGGTACTTATTTATACGATAAAACAAATCTAGTTCCTACCCAAAACCTTCAGTTCAAAAGCTCTCACCGTCACCAACAGAGCAATCCACCTCAGGGCCCTCCGCCCCCTGCCCACCGGAGGGACCATGCCTGTCACCTCTCACCTGCATTGTCCGTGGATGACACCTCTGTCAGGTTAGGGCAGAAAATGGTATAGTCAAACTGGCAGGGCTAGAAGGCCAAGGGGAGAAGCTCAGTGTCAGAGCCCTGAGAGGATGTCCCCCATCCCAACTTCCACACAGCACCCCCGGAGTCCACATACACGTCCCCATCTCTGGAGATGCCCCCCCACCAGCTGAAGTGGAGTGATGCTGCATAAACCCAGCCACAACACTTCCATGCCCCCCATCTACCTCACTATGCCCTGCCTGGCCTGTGGCCTGGGCAGCATGGCCCAACACAGATGGGGAGACAGAGGCTGGAGCGGGGGGGCTGCATTTGCTTAAGGTGACCCAGCTACTGAGCACAAAGGATCGAGGTTCTGGATATGAAGAACAGCCTCAGCATACTGGTCTGTGAAATGGGAAACGATCACTAGGAACCATTTCAGCCCTGACAGTCTAGGGCAGGCTCAGTTTCCTTGGGCAGAGAAGGGCCCCTCCCGATATGCTTTATAGCCCAGTGACTCCTTAAATGAAACTTTAGAAGCAGGTATCCTAGTAGCAGCCCTGTTCTATGGAGAGGCAAATTGAGGCTCGGGGAAATGCCATCTCTTATCCAGGGTCATATGCTAGCAGCTGAAAGGGCCTGACAAGTGAATCCAGAGCCTGCACCTTATACCACTTACCTGGTCCTCACTGTAATCCTGGGCTGTGCCCAGTGCTTTCACATTTAATCCTCAGTACAATTCAGGGGGGAGAGAAAAAATCACTCCCATTCTACAGTTGAGGAAACAGAGGCTCAGGGATGAAGGCACCGCTGCTGGGGGTCAAAGCCAGAACCAGGGCTGGGTTGCCTGCTGTCCATCCCCCAGCCAGCCCCTCACCTGCAGCAGCTTCAGCAGGGCCGCCGAATCCCGGTCCCCAGTAGAGTTGAAGAGCAAGACACGCACCTCAGACCCTCTGTGTGAGTGGTGAGGAGCGGGAGAAGGGAGGGTCAGAGCGGCGCCTCCCACCCCTTCTCCGCGGGCCCCGCCCCATCCTTCCTCCAAAAACTTCCCTCCTCCCTACTGTCCCAGTCCGACCCCGTCCCTGCGTCCCGCCCCATCCTTCCCCGAGGCCCCGCCCCTCCCCACTGGCCCAGTCCTGCCCGGGGCCCCGCTCCACCCTTCCTCAAGGTTCCTCCCCTCTCCACTGGCCAAGTCCCGCCCCCGTAACCGGGTCCCGCCCCATCCTTACCCGAGGTCCCGCCCCAGCCCCGCCTCTGTCCGCAGCTCACCCGCCCGGCCTCTCTCGGCTGTGCAGCGCCTGGCGGAACCAGCGCACGCAGGCCTGCATGCTGCTGGTGGTGTGCGCGCCGTCCAGGTACCAAGTGAGGGGCCCCCGCCGCAGCAACTGCGTCCGGCCCGGCCACTCCGTGTCCCGAAGCCCTGGGGGAGGGGAGCAAGGCAGTCCTCCAGCGGCAGCCGCGAGGCTGCCCTTCTACATCCTCCCACTCCAGTCCTCAACTCGCACACACTACCCGCACACACTACCCGCCCGTAGAGCCCCCGCTGCTGGCCGCTCTGACAGCCCAGGAGCCTCTTACTGGGCACTAGCCACTGGGATCAGCTCTTTGGCTGCCTCATCTGGTGGAATCATCCAGGCGGCCCTGAGAGGGGGCTGCTATCATATATCAGTCCCAAGTTTCAGGCAGAGAACCCTTAGCTCAGAGAGATTAGGTCACAGAGCAAGTGACACTTGGGGCTGGGATGTAATCCACCTAGCTCCAGGACTGTGTCATGGCCCTGACACGGGGCCTGGCACACAGTGGGCACACTGGAACCAACTGCTGAAGGGCCTTAACAGCCACGAGGACCTACTGTGTGCTGAAGGCTTTGGGGGCAAGCAAGAAGCCTGACAATATCACCATCCTCAAGAACCTCATGGTCTTATGATGAGGACGACAAGGATGGTAGTTTGGCAGCTACCAGTGGCTGGGCACTTTATCCCATATCTGCCAAGCTCTGGACTCAGTCCCTTAGTGATGTCACCTCACAGTGGGCCCTATCATCATCTCATTTGGCAGGTGGGGAAACGGGCTCAGAGAGAGTTCATGAACTCAAGGTGTGGGAAGCTTACTGACTTCAGTCCTTTCTCTTAAGGCACCATCTTGAATTGCCCCCACCTCTCAAACAGGAGACCAAAAGAAACATCTGAAGCAGCCTGGCTGGGCAGGAAGGTCCAACTCACCATGCTGCATGTGGGACGTGGGCTGGAACACAGGTGCCAGGGGCAGCTGCCCCAGGAGGCTTGGCCTGGATGCCTTCAGCTCTCCAGTATCTGGGCAGGAGAGGGGAGGGAAGGGAGAGGGAGGGCTGTGTGGGACTCAGTGTGCTCAGGCCTCACCTAAGGGCCCTCAGAGGCAGGCTCCACATGTCCCCTGCCCACCCACTCACCTGCCCACTTACCCTGGTAGCCCTTTTGCTGCAGCCAGCAGCGAGCCAGCTGCAAGGCCAAGGCGGCATTGGACTGCTGGTGCTCCCCCTCCAGGCCCAGGGTCAGCAGTGGCCCCCCTTCCTCCAGGGCTTCTAGTGGTGGGCACAGGTAGAGGGGACACTGCAGAGGGGATGGGCAGCAGCTGGTCAGGGGAGCTGCTGCTGCCTCCTCGGCCAGCAGGCCCTCCCTGATGCCATCAGCCCTTCCATCTTTCCCCATCAACCACAACCCACCAAGTCCTGTTCCTAGAACCGAGATGTCCTCCAGCTGGACGAGCACAGATGAGCAAACTGAGGCCCCAAAGGATAAAGTACCTCCCCAGTCAGCCGCGCCCCCACCCAGCTGTTCCAATCAGACTCACTGAGATCTGCTGAGCGCGGTCCCTCAGCACTGCCAGGGGCCCGTCAGGCTGGAGCACGGTGAAGGCGGGGATGCCACACTGTGGAGGACACGGAGGGTGAGCCCAGGGTCCTCCACCTCCCATCACTGGCCCCCACATCCCTGGTTCTGGGTGGCCCACTCAGCCTTCCCCCCCATCAAACCTTTGGGAACCCCTCGATGGGGAAACTAAGGCCAGAGATGGGGCTCAACTTGTTCCAGTCCCATGCAGAGCTGGGACGAGAACCCAGACCCCACTGATGCCCAAGACCTCATCCTGAGTCAGGAGGATGCAAATGACCCTGCCACACCCGCCCCCACTTCCCTGAATCTTGGGGCCCAGGCCATCCATGTACCTCCCTCCCCAGGGCTGCCTGGTCACCTTAAAAATGCCCCCTTTCTGCCATGCAATCTTCTCCATCGTGTCCCCCAGAAGGCCAGTGTGGTCGATGCCAAGAGAGGAGACCCCACACACCACAGGCTTCCTGGGGGAAATGAAAGCGCCATGATGCCCCTGCCCCCGGCCACCGGGCTCCCGGCCACCATCCCTCTCCTCAAGCCGCTCCCCCTCACTTGACGATGTTGGTGCAGTCGTAAGCCCCGCCGATGCCCACTTCCATCACTGCCAGGTCCACCTGAAGAGGATCAGAGGGCATGGCAGGGGGTACAGGGGCTCCCGAATGCCACACCGGAGCCCCTAGCCTGCTGAGATTCCCCTTCCCAAGGCCTGGAACACAGGGTTCTGGGGAGAGGCGGGCACACACACCTTCTCTTGGAGGAAGACATGGAAGGCCATGAGTGTGAGGAAGCGGAAGTAGCCAGGCATGGAGACACAGCTGCTGTCATCCTGTGGACAGGATCACATCAGAGCTCGGGGCCCCTGCAGCCTCTGCCCTGGGGAAGATGGTGTCCTGGGATGTGCAGTGCCCTCTGGGTCTACCCACCCACTCCGGGCCCCTTACCCTGCCCACCCACCAGCCCTCCGGCATGGGCACCTTGGTCTCCTCCAGCCGGTGGTAGAGGCGCCAGAAGTACTTGGTGAAGAGCTCGGGGCTTATGGGCTGCCCATTGATTCGGATCCGCTCACGCACCTGCACCAGGTGGGGAGAGCTGCCGAGAGACCTAGGGTCATCAGGACCCCCTTCCCAAGACCCCCAGGCTGTCCCCCTCCCCACAGTCAGACCCGTCTTTCAGAAAAACAAATCTAACTATGTCACTGCCCTACTGAAAACCCTTCTGTCGCTTCCCCCTGCCCTTTAGAGTCCCAGCTCCTCATCTCAGCCTACCAGGCCCCAGTGGGTCTGATGCCACTGGCCTCACCTCTCACACATCCCTTGGTAGTTCCCTGTGCCCCGGCCCCTCTGGACTATTGTTAGTTCCTCCAGCTCCACCCCCCACCAAATTTTCTATCTCCAGGCCTATACACAGGTCCACTCCACAGGTCTCAACTAAGACGGCTCCTCCAAAAAAGAGAAAGGACCCCGCCCTACCAGACTGCTCAGGCATGCTCTCTGGGCTCCCACAGTCCCCCATGCTTCCCCCATCCCACATCAATCAGTTACTCGGCCAACATCTGCCCCCATAATGTCTGTCTTCCTGCCCTTGAGGGCAAGGCCCCATCTGCTGTGTTCAAGCTGCATCCCCAGACTGGCCCATGAGGCCACATGGGCCCAAGTTAAAGGCTGGGTTTTTACCCCAAACATTATTTTGGAAGAGAGATTGTTGGCTTATATTTAAATCCTCAAAGGCCCTCTGGTATTATGAATCCACTCCATTTCTTTAATTTGAATGAAGAACTGTTGAGGGAAAACACATTGGTCTGAAATGACCTCAGTCAGCAGGTTTCAGATGCTTACAGAGGTCACTTGATGGAACTGGTAAAATAAAAGGAGGCAAAAATCTTGAACGCCCCAAGCTTAAGGACCAAATCCTGAGCAATCTACCATCATGTGAATCCCACTGCTCTACCAGTGACAGGCTTAAGAAGGCATGTACAGCTCCAGGGAAGAGAGACCCATGTCTAACCACCCTGACCCCCCATCCTCTGGTGTGAGTTTAGATGCCTGAATGCAACCAAGAGGGGGTGCTACCTGGAGGGCAAAGCAGCAGCTGAGGCTGGCACAGCGGAAGGGCTCCCTTCCTCTGCCCACCTGGGAGGTCTCAACAGAGTTGTCATAAACTACGCTTATTGTTTAAGCCCTCACTAGCCTGGTTTTCTGCTCCTTATGGCAAAGATGCCCTAGTTGATAAATATTTCTATGTGATTTAAAAACTGTATAAATAAAATAAAAAAATAAAAACTGTATAAGGAATTTAAGTTAATAAAAAGATATCTGAGGGGCTTCCCTGGTGGCGCAGTGGTTGAGAATCTGCCTGCCAATGCAGGGGACACGGGTTCGAGCCCTGGTCTGGGAAGATCCCACATGCCGCGGAGCAACTAAGCCCGTGAGCCACAATTACTGAGCCTGCGCATCTGGAGCCTGTGCTCCGCAACAAGAGAGGCCGCAATAATGAAAGGCCCGCGCACCGCGATGAAGAGTGGCCCCCACTTGCCGCAACTAGAGAAAGCCCTCGCACAGAAATGAAGACCCAACACAGCCATAAATAAATAAATAAATAAAAATTGTATAACTTAAAAAAAAAAAAAAAAGTAACAGCTCTCCTGTTTAAAAAAAAAAAAAAGATATCTGAGGGACTTCCTTGGTGGTCCAGTGGTTAAGACTCTGCACTTCTAAAGCAGGGGGCACGGGTTCGATCCCTGGTTGGGGAACTAAGATCCCACGTGCCGCTAAGCGTGGCCAAATAAATAAATAAATAAATAAAAAGATATCTGACTATTCCAGCTGTGTATTTCGTTTATCCATTCAAGTTGCTGCCCCCCTCCCCAATTTCTTTCCATTATGAAAATTAAAGATTGCCATAAACTTGGGCTAACTGGTAAATGCTAATTGAATGTTTGTTGAATGAATGAACACTAGGCAGAGAGACATGCAGCTGAGCTGCTGGGGGTGACCCTGGCCCTGAGGTGCTGGCTGGTTCCAGAGCCCCCCAGAGAGCTAGGAGACACCACATCCCTCTGTACCTCAGTACCTAAAGAATCCCGTCTTCAGGCCATAGCTTCGGAGGATACGTTCAGTGAAGGCACAGGTGGAGCCCTAGAAGAAAAGGTCTTGTCTGGGCATGTCCCCCCCACCCCACCCCACCCCACCAAGTGCACGTCCTACACCTGGGTCCTGTGGCTCACCTTCCCCTTGGTCCCAGTGATGTGGATGATGTTCAGTTGGTCCAAGTCCTCCACCTAGGACAGACGGACAAGGTCCCCGCCTCAGCCACAGGACTCACAGACAGATTGGAATGGGGGGGTGGTCAGAGGCCCTCCCCACCTTACCTGCAGCCCACTCCGTGCCAAGTACAACTTCATGGCTTCCAGTTGTGTCTGGGGGTCACCCCGCTGGCGCTTCACCTGCTCCAGGTAGTTGGCATTGGTCTGCAGGGTGTTGAGTGTGCGCACAGCATCCTGGCAATGAGTCCCCAGGTAGTAGGTTAAGGCTCATTAGGGGTCCATAGGGACAGAGGAACCCAGCATACCAGTGGCCAGGGCCAGGGTCCAGGCCTGCCATGCCAGCTCTGTTTCCCCAGCCTAGAGGTTAGCCACCAGTGAGAAAGAAGTGGCATCTTTCCAGTTCTAGCAGAAATGGGAGCCTAGGGCAGTTCAGACCCACCCAGGGAGTGCCAGGCAAAGCAGGCAAAATGACTAACGGCCTATCCTTGCTTCCTGTTCGGCCTCTCCAGGCTTCACTCTCAGGCTTTTGCCCTCATTCTCTCCATGGTCCACCACTATATTGGGCCCCTCTTAGGGCAGGGCCAGAATTACAGAAGGCTGGGGTCTTAGAACTGAAGGAATTAGAACTAGGAATTCCTGGAGGCTTCCATGCCCAGGACTGGGCATGAGGATTGGGGTTCCACATTCTGACCCAGAGAAGAGTTGCTTGAAGCAACCAGATGGGGAAGAGGAGTCTCAGGGGGAGGAAGGGTGTGCCAGGGTCACTCAGACAAGAAGGCAAGTAGGTATAGCCTCAGGACTATACTATACTTCCACTTGGGGGGGGTGGAAGTGGGGGTGATGTTTATTTCCCCTCAGGGCCTCAGTGGCTGGTTGGAGGACCCACTCTCATCACACTGGTGTCACCTGCCTGGCCAGCATCAGGTTCTGGTCCCTGGCAACTGGCCCCTGGCACAGAGCCAGGAGGAAGCTTTCTGTTTTCCAGATTCTTGCACCACCCCCACTGCTCCGAGTCCTGCCTGCTCCCCAATTCCAGGCACTTGGATCTTCATCTCCTGAATCCTAGAGATGCCAACCCAGACCTATACTCTGGGTCTCCCAAGTCTGGACTCCTGAATCCCTTTCCCCTCCCTCACCCCAACTGCTGGTTCTGAGTCCGGAGACACTGGAACTCCAGAATCTCAGCTGAGCCACTGGATCCCTTGGTCCTATCACACGGCGTCCCTTCCCATTCTCTAACGCGTACACTTCAGCCTCAGACTTCCCAAATCCGGTACCCCAGGTCCAACTTCCTGGTGCCTGTCCCCACCTCCGGAATCCAGGATGGCCCCGCCCCCCTGAGTCCCCCAGTCCCAGGCTCCTGGCCCCTCTCTCAGAGGGCGGAGGCCAGATGCCAAGCGCCTCAGGCCCGGCTCACGTGTCATTGCAGGACCTCCCTCCAATACCTGATACTCCATGCCGGGCTCCTGTGGCGCAGGCCACGCGCTCAATACTCGCCTCGCTGCGACCCCGGTTGTTGCACCACGCGAAGAAACCGCTGCCAGGAAGAGAGCCGCGCGCAGGTGGCAGCGTGCCCGCGACATAGTAGAGATGCAAGCGGCGGCACGCTAGGCCCGGACCGAATACTCCACGCCCCTCGCCTGGCTCCGCCCCCGACTCGCCTCCGCCCTCCGCCACTCAGCGTTTCCCAACAAGCCCACCGGCACCAATAAGAATCTGCGGGACGCCATCCTTGTGAGGGGCAGGCCCCGGGGCGGGGCGGAGAGCTTCATTCATGTTTATGAGGGGCACGGTCCCGAGCGAGTCCTCTGCCTTAGAGAAATACGCGCTCCTTTTCGTCATCATCCTCTCAAGGATCCGGCCGCGCCCCCCAAATTAGCCAGTCCCAGTCAGCAGCCCTGCTCCAGGCCAGAACCAGCTTCGAGCCGGGACAGAATGACAGAACTGGCGGACAGCTTAGGGAGGTCGCTGAATCCTGGCCCCAAAACGTCCCGACCCAGCGCAGAGACCCCGGGCGGCGGGGATGCGGCCTCTGCTCTGTCGAATCTGGGAGCTCGATTGTGGGGCAATAGGCCAAAAACCAGGCACCTACGCTACTGGGGCCCCTAACCGTTCCTGGGCAGCCTGGGAAGGCTTCCTGGAAGAGGCGACATCCTGGCCTCACGAGGCCTGGAGATGGAGCGCAGTCAGAGAGCCCTGGGGTGACAGGATGCCAGATCCAGCAGGACCTTGTAGCCTTATAAGAAATTGGATTACATTTAGATGACAATAAAATGGTTCTAAGGAGGGATGACAAGATCAGATTTGCCCTTTGGAAGATTTGCTGTTTGGGGAATTGATGGGAGAGCCACCCACGGAGGGGGCAATAATCTGTCCTACCTGTGGGTGGAAGACTCCCATTTGTCCTGGAGTTTTCAGAACTTTTTCTGTCTATGACCTTCTTAGCCCCAACTGCTAGCATGGAAAAAAGTAGTATGGAGATTCCCTTTCTACAGCTGAGATCTGGAAAGGTGTGTGTGTTTGGGGGGGTGGGGGTGGGGGAATGTCTGCAAAAACCCTCCAGGGAAGTTTCCTCAGATAAAAGGCAGTCCCTTAACAACTGATGGGGTTTCAGAACCAGTAGCCCCTCCCGCTTTCCTGCAGGCATTGGGGATAAATATTTATCAGAGATTGTTTGATTTTGAAATAAACAAATATGTTGAGAAGACTCTGTCATTGGCTGGACTTCCGCTTTTCATATCACTGCAGGGTGCCCCACCCCTGCCGCATGGGAGACAGAGAAGTCCTTTTCTCTCTTAGTGTTCTTTTTTTTTAATCATTGAAACTTTCTTTATACATTATAATTTAATAACTGAATAAAAAATAATCATAAAGAGGCTTTAAATGATTTTTCTTTTGCTTAACCCTCGCCCCCAACCCCCAACCCCGGTTCTCCTTTGGTAATTCTTATTGACAGCCAAGTGTGTGTCTCACGGTTGTCTATGCTCATGAAATCCCAGACACACCTAGACATATATAAGGCCTTGATCTTTTTTGGTTTTGGTTTTAGTTTTTGGGGTTTTTTTTGGTGGTGGGGGGAGGTGGCACGCCCCACCTGGTTTCCAGGATCTCAGTTCCTAGACCAGGGATTGAACCTAGGCCACGGCAGTGAAAGCATGGAATCCTAACCAGCAGACCACCAGGGAACTCCTTATAGGGCCTTGTTGATGCAGACAACAAGATTTTTGGCATCTTAACTTTCTTACTCAACAATAAGCTCATAGGGATCCCTCTAAGACATTTACTTAACAAATAGTTAAGTAGCACCTTTCTGGGCCAGGCACTGTTTTAAACACATTCTACATAGTTGCTCATTTAATCAACAAAACTCTATGAAACAGGTGCTAGTATTATATCCTGTTTCACAAGTGAGGAAACTGAGACACAAAGGAATAAAGACACATGCTCAAGTCACAAACTCAAGCTTTGAACTCTGGCCCCGGAGTCCTTATTCCTAGCCTCTGTACCTCCTTCCTGCTGCCCTCCCCCACTGTGGGTGAGGGGGCGCTGCTAACTCAGCAGCAGTGGCTGTATCCTAATGCATCCCCCACTTGCCTGCAGTGTTCTGCCGCAGTGGATAGCGTCTACACCAGGGGCTTATATTTCTGCGGGTGAGATTGCACGGAGGGGGACAGTTGGGTCCAGGAGTGTTTGCATTCCTTCCCGCCAACACTTGTAAACATTGCAGCCCACCAGCTGTGTAGTGTGAGGAGAGCCCCCTTCTTCCAGAATGTCCCCCAGACGACTGGGTGTAGAGTACCCTGTCATTCGTACTCTGCATTTCCCTGGCTGCAGTGAAATTGAGCATCTTTCCAGGCATTTATTTTAGTAAACTGCCTCTCACTCATCCTTGGCCTATATATATTTCCAACGTCTGTTCAGCACCTTATTGTCAATTATAAAGCACTTTGGGTATCACAGATGTGAGTCCTCAGTTCTGTCCTCTCTATGGGAAGTATTTTTTTCTTAATCTATTAGTGGTGGCCCCAGTTGATTCATTTGTAACAGCGGGTATTGGAGGTCTCGGCCATTCTTCCAAGAATAAGATCCCAGGGAAAATGAGATCCCAGGAGGGAGACTCCCTCCTCATTTGGATGATTTGGAAGCAAGTCTTCCAAAGTGCAAATCTGACCTTTTCATCCCTCCTTAAAACCATTTTATTGTCTTCTAAATGTAATTCAATTTCTTATTGGAAAATCCCATTGCCTACTTTCCTGAATCTTAACTGATTTCTTTCCCTTTGTTCTGAGCAAAGCAGTCCTGTCAGTTCTCCCCTCTGGCCTGATACAGCCCTTCTCTAGGGTGGGGTGGACTCATAGTCCTAAAAAATCGTTGAACTACACACCTCAGCTCCAGTTGGAAACAGAAATAGATGTAGAGACACAGAAGGCAAGAAACAGCACAGAAAATTCCAGGGATCCTATGTGGTATCATCCCAGTTGTGCAGGAAATTATAACCGGTGACTGGAGCCTCGGCAAAGTCACCCAGTGGCCTTAGGCATGTCACCTGTCCCCTGGACCTCTGCTTCCTCCATGGTCTCCAAGGACAAAATTTTTTTGGGCCGTGCCGCGTGGCCTGCAGGATCTTGGCAGTGAAGGTGCTGAGTCCTAACCACTGGACCACCAGGGAATTCCCTCCAACGACAATTTTCATAGCCAGTGACGCCAGGAAATTTAAAAGGGGAGGGGATAGAATAGGTTTATTTTCTTTTCCTTATTCAAACTTTTCCTTACTTTTTATTTTGTTTTTAAATTCTAAATTTTTTTTTTTTTTTGGATGGTTGATACATCATATCATTCAAATAGTCAGAGGTACAAAAAGGAACACAGAGAAAAGCTTCCCTCCCACCCCAGGTCTTAGCATCCTTATTCCCCTCCCCAAAAGCAAAGCTATGTTTCTTGTGATCTTTCCAGAGACATTTTATGCATTTATAAGCAAATACAAATATATTTTGATCTCCCTTTTATACTCAGAGATAGCAGCAGACTATCTGCTATACATGAGTCTGCATTGTAATTTTTCCACATACCTTTATATCCTGGACCTTATTCTGGACTGTGTTGCCACCTAAGAGCTGCCCCATTGGCTAATTTGTTTTTTCAAAGCTGCATAGTACTCCTTGCTGAAGAAGTACTGTCGTGTATTTGGCCAGTCTCCTACTGATGGACATTTAGATTTTCAATATTTTGCCATCACAAGCAATGCTACAATGGGTAACATCATTTCTTCCATGTGTGAGCACATCTGATGGATAAATTCCAGGAAGTGCAATGGCTAGGTCAAAGGTGATTTGCATTTGACACTTTCATACAGATTGCCACGTTGCCCTCCAGAGGGACAGGACTGGTTTCCACCCCCATGCCCCTGCAGGGCATGAGCCAGCTGCTTCCTCACCAACATACACTGTTAGCCAACTCTGATCTTGCCAATTGCATAGGTGGAAAAAGGAATTCTCAGGGTAGTTATCATTTGCATTTATTTTATTGTGAAGGAGGGTGAGCATTTTTCTTGTGTTTAAAAGTCATTTGTATTTCTTTAGCGGTCCACTCCTCTCCTTTGCATCATTGCTTTTAATTTGAAAAGCCACAGATGTTTGTAGAAGAAAATAGAGAAATGTATAAAGGAGAAAATCAAAGGCATCTTAATAGGGCACCTGGAGAGCCGCTGTTGGCCTTTTGGTGCCACCACGGAGGTGTTCTCAGTCTCCATAAAGAACAGTAGAAACAAAGGCATTGTCTGGAGAGCAAAGAAAAGAAAACAAGGGCACAGAGAAACTGGCAAGCAGGCCAGTGTCCACCCACGGTGAGGCAGGTCTGCAGGCATGTGTGGAGGGTTAAGTGAGGGGCCAGGGCTCCTGCTTCAACCCACGCCCTCCCAAAGGGAGAGGATGTGAATCCATCCATTCCCTCATTCATTTGATGAGAAACTGTCTCTATGCCAGACCTGGGCTGGGTGCTGGGGACACTGGGTTCTGGGGACAGATGACAAGGCTCTGCTCTTGGAGTGCCCTGTCCAGGGGGCAAGAGAATAGTAAAGAATGAAACTTGCGAAGAACGAATATTTGCAACCCCTGATTAGAGGCTGTAGGGGCAGGAGTCTGAGGCCCAGAGAGGGACAGAGACAGCTCGGGGCCACACAACAGGTCAGCAAAGGCACCGTGCTGGGCTTTCTAAATTCAGATCTGCCTGAGTTACTGCCCCCTCTCCTGCCTCATCATGACAGCTGGAAAGGACTTCAGAAATTGGCCTTGGCCTCTTCCACCTCCACCCAACATTTGCCTCTGCCTGAAACACCCTTCCCCTAAGCTCTTCCTCTTTGCTTTTTTGGGTGGGTTCTTTTAGCTATTATTAAGCACTTATCCCTGAACTTGGCATTGCAATCTCTCTCTTTTTTTAATAAATTTATTTATTTTATTTATTTATTTTTGGCTGCATTGGGTCTTCCTTGCTGTGCATGGGCTTTCTCTAATTGCCGCGAGCAGGGGCTACTCTTCGTTGTGGTGCGCGGGCTTCTCATTGCGGTGGCTTCTCTTGTTGCAGAGCACGGGCTCCAGGCGTGCGGGCTTCGGTAGTTGTGGCTCACGGGCCTAGTTGCTCCGCGGCGTGTGGGATCTTCCCGGACCAGGGCTCGAACCCATGTCTCCTGCATTGGCAGGAGGATTCTTAACCACTGTGCCACCAGGGAAGCCCTGCAATCTCTTTTTAGTCCCCACAAGAATTGTATGAATTAGAGATTATCCCCAATTTACGGGTAGCGAAATGGAGGCTCACAGAGGGTAAGCAACTCACTCAGGGTGACACAGCCAGTATGCTGCAGAGCCAAGATACAAACCCAGATTTCCTGGCTCTAACACGTGCCCCTACTCTCTACCACTTGTCTGGTCAATCTCTGCTGTCAATGCGCTGTGTGACCTTGGGCAATTCGCTTCCTCTCTCTGATCCTGACTCTCAGTCTCCTCCTTAGTAGAACAAGGGTTGAAATGAGTTCTGTCCCAGGTCATAATTTCTAGGGGGGTCTTGCTGAGGACAAGAGCCTCCAAAGGCCACCGCACTCCGGAGAGCCTGGACTAGAGGAGTCCTGCTGCCCCTTCGCCGCCCCCATCCAGGGTTCTGTGGAGACCAAGGGAGGTTCAAGTTCATAGGCAGGTTTACGCAGAAGCCTAGCATTCAGAAGGGAGGTACATTTCTGATGGCCACACCAGGGTTCTGTCCCTCCGATATACATAAGGACTTCCCCACCTCTGAATATCAATTCATATCCAGTGACCTACAAGAAAACACTTTTCTGTCACTGGGTGAAAAGAAACTTGCCTTAAACAGAATTCCACACCCTCAGCGGCACAGCCTCTCCTTACCCTCGCCCCAACTCTGGCTACAGAGGTGTTTAATGGATTTAGTTTATTAGGAGGGCAGCGAACCTTGAAAATGGGCCTCCCTTTGACCCTGCAATTCTACTACTTCTAAAAATGACCCTGAGGAAACAAACAATTGGAACTGTGCTCAGAGCCCCACGTGCTGTTTATCACTCTCCAGTGGCAGGTGACACGGTTGGTGACCTGACAACGCCCTCCTTCCTGAAACCCTTTGTTCTCTGGGCTTCCCCGACACCTCCCTCCCCCATTCTCCTTCTTCCTTGCTGGGTGTGCCTTGCTGGCCCTGCCTTCTCCCTTCCAATCTCCTCACCTTGGCGGCCAGGGGCTCACGCCTCTCTCCAAGGTGGTCCCTGCTGTCCTGGCTCTACGATGATGTCTGACTTTCAAATGCCCCTCTTCGCTGAGCTACCAGACATGAGCATCTGGTGACCTGATGCCTGCAGGCATTTCTGCCTTAAAACCTGCTGCTCCGGGCTTCCCTGGTGGCGCAGTGGTTGAGAATCTGCCTGCCAATGCAGGGGACACGGGTTCGAGCCCTGGTCTGGGAAGATCCCACATGCCGCGGAGCGACTGGGCCCGTGAACCACAATTACTGAGCCTGCGCGTCTGGAGCCTGTGCTCCACAACAAGAGAGGCCGCGATAGTGAGAGGCCCGTGCACTGCGATGAAGAATGGCCCCCACTTGCTGCAACTGGAGAAAGCCCTCGCACAGAAACGAAGACCCAACACAGCCATAAATAAATAAATAAAATATTAAAAAAAAAAAAAAAAAAAAAACCTGCTGCTCCCCAGGACTTCCCAGCACGGACCAGCTCCACCATCCACCTAGGGGCTCAAGTCTAAAGCTGGGCCTCACCCTGGGTTTCCCTCCCCATCACCCCCGAGCCCCCCCCCCCACCCCGGCCTCTCCAGCAGCCATTCCCATCCCTCCAGTGGCATCTCAGGCTGCCACTGCAGGTCTACCCTATAGCCTCCTTGCTGCTGTTCCTCTCTACCCTTACAACCATAACCATTCTCCATCATTTTTAAAGAAACCCAGATCTCGTCTCTCCTGCTTCAGATCTTCCAGTGGATTCCCACTGCACTTAGGATGAGGTCCAAACTTCTGATCTTACCTTCTCTAACCATTGCCCCCCCCAGCCCTGCTGTCCTCCTCTGATTCGCAACCATGCCAAGCTCATGCCCACCTTTGTGAAAGTCCGCACCTAGTGAGCACCTAGCATTAAAAGTATGCATTTAGGGCTTCCCTGGTGGCGCAGTGGTTGAGAGTCTGCCTGCCAATGCAGGGGACATGGGTTCGAGTCCTGGTTTGGGAGGATCCCACATGCTGCGGAGCGGCTAGGCCTGTGAGCCACAATTACTGAGCCTGCGCGTCTGGACCCTGTGCCCCGCAACAAGAGAGGCCGCGATAGTGAGAGGCCCGCACACCGCGATGAAGAGTGGCCCCCACTTGCCGCAACTAGAGAAAGCCCTCGCACAGAAACGAAGACCCAACACAGCCAAAAATAAATAAATAAATAAGCCTACACCTTTAAAAAAAAAAAAAAAGTATGCATTTAATCCTCCCAACAACTTTAGGAGTACCGTGATTATCCTCCTTATGAAGATGGGAAACTGAGGCACAGACGGGTTACACAGCCAGCCAAAGGTCACACAGAGTGAACGCATGACAGAGCCTCAGGGCCTTCGCACTGGGGTTCCTTCTGCCTGGAATGTTCTTCCCCTCAAAGTTCACATGACCGATTCATGATCATTCCAGGTCTCTGCTCAAACGGCACCTTCTTGCCACATTCTTTTCACCATCTACCCTTTTGTACCTTTTGAATTTTGAACCACGTGATTGTATTAGCATTTCAAAATAAATGTTTTCTAAAAGAGTGTTATAAATCTCGATCTAAGAAGACTCTTAAGGGAACAAACCTGTTGATGAGACAGTATGGACAGTGGGATCCCATTTTTGTTAAAATAATTATAATTTAGAAAACAGCCTGGGTGTAATTTCCCCAAATGGTAACTGTAATGAGCTCTGAGCGGTGAGGCTAGAGGTGCATTTTTAATATATACATGTATATTTTTTTCTTTTTTAAAAATTTTATTTAGAGGTGACTTTATTTTTTTGGCCGTACCGCACGGCTTATAGGATCTTAGTTCCCCAACTAGGGATTGAACCTGGGCCACGGCCCTGAAAGCTCCGAGTCCTAACCACTGGGAAGCCAGGGAATTCCCTAGAGGCGACTTTTACCTTCCTTTCACTTGTATGTGTCTTATAATTTTTCCCCTGGGAACATGCATAAGTGGGAAGAAGAATGAATGATTTCTTCCACACTGGGTGGCTGGCACTTCAGAGCTCTTCTTGACCAACCATCTCGGTCAGCAGTTGGGGACACTGAGGCCAGCATGGGGCCCGAATTGATCTGGAAGCAGGTGTGGTTCCTGGATGCTCCTGGGGTGTTCCTGGGGTCCCCACTCATGGCCAAGAAGGCCCTTTGGAGGGCACCGGACATGTGGCCTGGGGCCTTGAGGTGGGCCAGGTCACAGAAAGGTTGGTTTCAGTTCTGTCACCTCTCCGAGGGGTCTGAATGCTCTCCGAGCTGGTCGAGCCCTTCTCTGCTCAAACTTGAGAGCAGGTGTCTTACCAATTTTCAGAGGGAAAAAAAAGTGTGGAATACTTTTTCTCAATTTTTTATCACACTCTGAAATCACAATTGTCCTCAGCACCTGCTCCCTGGGGTATAAGATTTACTGAGCCTCCTCCTTGCCATTTAACAGGTGAGGAAACTGAGGACAAGAGGAGAGGAATCACCTGTGAAGGTCACCAACTAGCAAGTTGGTTCAAAGATTCATCTCAGTTCCAGCTCCCTTTGATTCCACATTTAGCCCCTCTGATCAAGCTGGGAATCCCTGGCTGTTTTTTTTTTTCTTGTAATATGGATTTTCTTAAATAACAGTTTATGTGAGTTCTTTCTAGACAGCAGCGCTGTGCGAAGACATTTACACGCATATATTTCGTTTGATCATCACACTCACCCTGTGAGGAAGGTTCTGTTCTGGGCAGGACCCATTTCTCAGGGGAGGCAACAAAGGCCTAACGGGGGAAGTGGCTTAGTCATTCACAGGCGCCTGTAACACCAAGCCCCACGCTGCACCCCGGGCACCCATGGACCCCGCCCCCACCTGCCCTCTGCCCTTGGACGTGCCTGGTCATCTGGTCAACTGGGCTCTGGCTTTGAGCCGGCTCTCAGTTCAGAGGGTGGCCCTGCTGGTGATGAGGAGCCCTGTGAAAGGCCAATCCTCCCCAGCTCCTGGGGCCACCCTCAGTTCTTTCCCCCCGGTGAGGGGACCACACCGTGTGACAGGTCACCTCACCTCTCTAGGGTCCTGGCCTCTAGAGTGAGGGGGCCTGGATGACCTTGCAGAGGCCATAGCTGCCAAACCCTGGCTTCTGGGGCTGCCCTTCCTCTGCTGCTGGGCAGCAGGCTCTGTCTGTCACGAGGTCTGGGGAGAAGTGGCCCGCCTGGCGTGCGGCCCCTGGGAACGCCGGCTGAGTGCTGCAGGGCCTCGGACGGCCATCCCGAGAGGGAGGGAGGCACTGTCTCGTGGTGCCCATTCTACAGAGGAGGAAACCGAGGCTTGGTGAGCCTAAGAAACTTGTCTAGTGTCTGACAGAACCTAGACTCCTGTAGCCCAGCCCGGGGTTCCCATCTCCAGCTCTGGCCGGTCTCCGCCAGGGACTGGCTCTGCAGCTTCCCAGCTGGTGGGCTTCGGCCTCGGCCACGGCCAGTCTCCTCGTCCCCTGAAGCCCTGTTTCCTCATCTGTAAAGCGGGTGGACACAGTCCTTCCAGCCTCAGAGGGCCGGAGGAGGTGAATGAGGTAGGGCTGGGCCCAGAGCACAGAGCAAGGTCTCCACACATGAGCAAGGTTAGGAATCTTTAACAGGCCGAGTCCTTAAATGCTCTTAACCGCACCTTCCACATCTATGAAATGCAGATAATAATGGTCTCAGATCCATAAAACGCAGACAACAATGGGCACAGGGCCCAGCAGGTAGTAAGCACTTTGATCAATGTTGACATTATTATTATTTTTATTATTATCATCAAAATGGAGCTAACAGCCCTTCCTCACAGATCAGTCCGGAGAGTTAAATCAGAAGAAAACCAGTCTGTAAACGGGGCCTGGCACGCAGGAGGACCCTTGAGACTGCCTCTGCCACCTCCCAAGCCTGCCGCGGGGTCTCCCCTAGAGATCTCCCTCCAGAGCTTCCCATGCCCACACTGGGTGGGAGCTTCTGTGGCGCCTCCAGCTGGGCGGAAGGGGGGCTATGAGGCCTGTGGGGAGGGGTGGGGGCGGCCCTTGAGCACCCCAGGCCTTCAGAACAAGGTTTATGATGACAAGATTTTTCCCTTGGGGCCCCGCAAAGTGCGGGGTTACTATCATCACTAATGGCCTTGGATCCCTGGGGGCTATTTACACCCTTTGTACAAAGGAAGAGTTTAGAGAGGCAGGCCCCCTGTCCAAGGTCACCGTGTTTTCCTACCTGGAAGGAGGCAGCTTTAGCCGAGAGAGGACCCCCGCATGGGCCCGGCTGCTCCATGGGTGCTTCCCACCAGAGCTTCTCAGACACTGGCCAGGAGGTAGCCAGGGACCTGGCACCTCTCATCCCTGGGCTTCCCGCTCCCTGACGGGCTGGGTCACGAAGTGACTCACAGGTGTGGGTACCCCTGCCAAGCCTGCCCTGGGCTGGGCCAGAGAGGGGAGGGTGAAGTTGGGGGGATTCCCCAAACCTCGTAGCCTTCTCCCACCCTGATGTCGGGTGAGGGGGGGTGGGGAGTGTGCTGGGAGGCAGGTCTTCCCTGATAGGTCTCTGCTCTCATCCTGGGATCAGCCCAGGGATCTCGGCCTCCCCGGCTGTTTTCCGAGCGCAGGACTAGTCAGGATCTCCCTGTGAGTTAAATAACAACCGGCGGAGGTTAAAGGTGAGCAGGCAGAACGGGGTGTGTAGGGAGGGGGCACTTGGGAGACTTCCGGACCTTGGGGCTGGGCTTCCTGCCCAGTGGGGCTGGCTTTATCTGGCCTCTCTTATCACAGCCCACCCCTCTCCTTACCTCCCCTTACCGTTACGGCCGTTTCCCTGGCCCTGCCAGGCTGCGATCCCTGGAGAGGGGGGATAGGACACGGGGTGCCCTTGACCTAAGGCGTCCAAGCCTGCCAGGGGGAGGGCTGTGTCACCAAATCATTTGATCAAAATGATGCCAGGACACAGACCCAGTCCTCGGCCTGCAGGGTGACATCGAGGGCCTGTCCAGACGAGCTGGCAAAGGCCGTTCCCAGTTCCACAGCCTTTCCAGCCATCCGCTTGACCGCTGGCTGACTCACTCCTGCATTTGGGAGACTCCCAGGTGCCAGGCTGCCTCCGGATGATGCCTCCACAAGGCCCTGCCCCCTGGGAGCATTTATTCCTGGCTCCGCACCTCCCTCCACAGATGGGGATGACACCACATCACCCCAGGGTTCAAGGCTGAAGGGGTCAGACCCACATCTGCCCGGCTAGTCCCAGCCTCCTCTCTGGGGTGTTCTATGGGGAGATGGGGAGGTGGGGAGAGCTCAGAGCCAGAAGCTCCAGGGTTTAGGACCTGTTTTGGTTGTTTTAAAATACAGTTTAGGGCTTCCCTGGCGGCGCAGTGGTTAAGAATCCTCCTGCCAATGCAGGGGACACATGTTCGAGCCCTGGTCCGGGAAGATCCCGCATGCCGCGGAGCAACTAAGCCCACGCGCCACAACTACTGAGCCTGCGCTCTAGAGCCCGCGAGACACAACTACTGAGCCCGCGTGCCACAACTACTGAAGCCCGCGCGCCTAGAGCCCGTGCTCCGCAACAAGAGAAGCCACCGCAATGAGAAGCCTGCGCGCCGCAACAAAGAGTAGCCCCCGCTCACCACAACCAGAGAAAGCCCGCGCGCAGCAACGAAGGCCCAACGCAGCCAAAAATAAAAATAAAATTAAAAAAATAAAATTAAAACAATTAAAAATAATAATAATAATAAAATACAGTTTAATTGCATGAGTAAAAATATTAATTCAGGAAATATGAGAAAACACAGAGAACCATAAAGGACAGAACCACCCCAAATAACCACGGGTAATGTTTTAGTGTGATTGCTTCCATCACACTCCTGCAGAAGCAGGAGATACTTTGTAACCTGCTCTTTCCACCTGTTGTCTTTGTGTTGTTGTTGTTTTTTTAATATTTATTTTATTTATTTGGCTGTGCCGGGTCTTAGTTGTGATACACAGGATTTTTAGTTGCTGCGTGTGAGATCTAGTTCCCTGACCAGGGATTGAACCCAGATCCCCTGAATCGGGAGCGTGGAGTCTTAGCCACTGGACCACCAGGGAAGTCCCAATCCACCTGTTGTCTTTGGAACGTCTTTCTGTCATAGTGTATATACTTCGTCCTTTCACGTGGCGGCCCAGCATCCCATCATAGGGCCGTGCTCTACCTGCGCCGCCCAGATCCTGGCCAGCAAGGCAGCATCGCCCGTCAGCTTGTTAGAGGTGCCCCACCCAGACCTGTGAGTCAGGGATCGGATGTGCAGTGACTCTGCATGCTCTAACTTATTGAAGCTGATGGAGGTTTATGCTTTTCCACCTTTTCCACAAGCAAGGCTGCCCTGAACATGATGGACACACTGGGTGGAGGTAGCAGAGAACAGGGTTGGAGCGTGGCCTTTGAGGTTCTAGTCCTGGTGTGGCCACTGTACAGTGGGCCACGTGGCTCTTCTGTGTACAGGACAAGAGTCAACACGTGCCCTCTCTAGTGGGTCATTCCATGATGTGCTGGCTCCCGTCTTAGAATATACAAGACCAGCTCCTTCCCTAATCCTCCTTTACAGTAGATTGTTGCTACTTCTTGTCTTTGGTCCCCTTCCTCCTGTTCTCCAGTGATCCTACTCCTCCCGACAGGGTTTCATCCAAAGCAATCCACCCAGTGGCTCTTGCCAAGGTCATCACTGAGGTCAGTGTGGCTAAACCTGATGGTCAGTCTTCACCCCCATCTTCTTGGCCCATCAAGAGCACTTGTCTAGGCGATCACTCCCATGTCTCAAAAACACCCTCTGTCTCTTAGCTTCTGGAACTCACTCTTCCTATGGTCTCTCTCTCTCTCTTTTTTTTCTTTTTGGCTGTGCTGCGCAGCTTGTGGGATCTTAGTTCCCTGACCAGGGATCGAACCCAGGGCCCCGGTAGTGAAAGTGAGGAGTCCCAAATACTGGACAGCCAGGGAATTCCCTCAGTGGTCTCTTACTTCATCAGTTGTTGTCCTCAACTCCCTGACGACATTGAGCACTGGAGTGTCCCAGTGGACCACGTCTCCCTACTCCGCTCTTCACATGTGATCTCATCCTGCATTGGGACTTTAAAAACCACCAGGCTGGCAACTCCCAAAGGTGTGTTTAGACTCTGGGGGGCTCTGAACTATATATATATAGTTCAGGTATATACCTGCCAACTCAACCTGGATGTCCATCTGTCAACCTCCAATTTACAATTGAAAAACCATGCTCCAGGGACTTCCCCGGTGGTCCAGTGGTTAAGACTCCGCCTTTCACTGCAGGGGGCACAGGTTCGATCCCTGGTCGGGGAACTAAGATCCCACATGCATGTGGCGTGGCCAAAAGAAAAACAAAAACCGCCCGAAAACCTCGCTCCAGCCTGACCTGCTGCAGCCTTCTCTGTCTCAAGGACGGCACCTCCGTCCTCCTTCCAGCCAAAGCCTAGGACTCTCAACTTCTCATTCATTCAAACTCACATCCAATCTGAATGATTTGCCCTCACAGTAGCCTATACATCCAAGCACTCCTCACCACCAGCTTCATGACCAGCTTGGTCCAAGCCACCGTCATCTTCTGCCCAGATTATTACAATAGCCCTAACCAATCTCTCTGCTTCCATCTTTACCTCCTTAGTTTTTCTCAACATAGTCACTGTGAGTTTTTTTATTTTTTATTGGTATTTTTTTATTTTTTATTTTTTAAATTTATTTTTTATTGAAGTATAGTTGAATCACAATGCTGTATTAATTACTGCTGTACAGCAAAGTGATGCAGTTATACATATATATGTGTGTGTATATATATATATATATATATATATATATACATACATACATTCTTTTTCATATTCTTTTCCATTATGGTTGATCACAGGGTATTGAATATAGTTCCCTGTGCTATACAGTAGGACCTTGTTGTCTATCCATTCTGTATATACTAGTTTGCATCTGCTAATCCCAAACTCCCAATCCAACCCTCTCCCACCCCCCGCCCCCTTGGCAACCACCAGTCTATTCTCTACGTCCCTGATTCTCTTTTTGTTTCATAGATAGGTTCATTTGTCTTCTTTTAGATTCTACGTATAAGTGATAACATATGTGTCTTTCTCTTCCTGACTTACTTCACATAGTATGATAATCTCTAGTTGCATCCATGTTGTTGCAGATGGCATTTTGGTTTTTTATGGCTGAGTAGTATTCCACTGTAGATTCGTACATCTTTATCCATTCATCTGTTGATGGACATTTAGATTGTTTCCATGTCTTGGCTATTGTGAATAGTGCTGCTATGAACATAGGGGTGCATATATCTTTTTGAATTATAGTTTTGTCTGGATATACATCCAGGAGTGGGATTGCTGGATCATATGGTAATTCTATTTTTAGTTTTGAGGAATCTCCATACTGTTTTCCACCGTTTTTAAAAATCATCAGAGTGTGTCCCCCTCTGTACAGAGCTCTCTGAAGGCTTCCTAGGCTCAGGGCTAGAATAGATTCTCCCTCAGAGCCTCCAGAAGGAAACAACCCTGCCGATGACACCTACAGATTTCAGAAATTCACCTCCAG
Organism: Balaenoptera musculus; assembly: GCF_009873245.2. Classification (NCBI taxonomy): domain Eukaryota; kingdom Metazoa; phylum Chordata; class Mammalia; order Artiodactyla; family Balaenopteridae; genus Balaenoptera; species Balaenoptera musculus. The sequence goes on along the minus strand of NC_045790.1, from coordinate 108,430,215 downwards.
ATCTGAGAAAATAAGTTTATTTTAAGCCACCATGTTTGGCAGCCCCAAGAAACAAATACACTAGTCAAGAATTTTTTTACTTTCACTGGCCTTTTGTGAAGCTGTGATCTAAGTTAATACCTACAAGCAAAGGACAGTTGCGGTAAAAGGTTTTGCCAATGTTCCTTCCCAGGTCCCTCTAAGAGGACTCCCACCCGACAGAATGTAGAATTTGCCTCATACGTTGGCTGTCCCCAACTTCAGACTCGCAGGAAATGTATCCCCCAGAATGACCTGCTCCTCCAAGGGTCCCAGCTCTGAGCCCTCATGATCCAATCTTCCACAAACTATTCTCTGTCCTCCTGCCCACTGGCCACCCTAATCCAGGCTACTGCCACCTCCCCAAGCCCCTGGAGATCCTTCAGCTTCTCTGGTCATTTCCTCTCTTGTACCCTCTATTCAGCAGCCTGAGAAGTTTTGCAAGTTACAGATTTGACTATTGTCATTCCACTGATTAGGAGCCTCTGCAGCCTCCCGTGCTCACGAGTCAAGTCTGAACACGTGTCGGCCACAGCAGACTGTGCCTCCACCCCCACAGCCCCGCCCCGGGTCACCGCTGCAGATGTAGCTCACAGCAGGCCATCTCCAGTTCCCTCATCAGCAGACTGAGCCCCATTTCTCATGTCTCCCCGCTTCCTCTGAGTGGAGAGGAGGAGCAAGGGAGCATCATGGTACCTGCCCGGTGGGGAGCATGATGGCAAATGTTCTGGAAGGTACTCAAGAGAAAAACAGAAAAGACAAAGTCCTCTGAAGGTATGTCACGGGACATGAACTGGGTCAAAGAAAAGAACCAAGACTTGACAGATCAAATCTCAATGGTCAGCTACAGCGTTAAGAGCTGGGGGTCTGAACATAGCACAGAGCACACGGTCATTTACTGAAAAAGAGTCAACTTTAATTGTAACTGACCAAACTGCATCCAGGAATGTCTCTGAACAATTGAACAAAGAAACACGATAAAATTGTCCTACTGAAGAAACCAAGAGTTTCCACCAGCCCCAGAGCTTCTGAGGGTTAGGCCAAGAGCAGCCCATTCCCAAGGCCGGTTCTGTCCCCCACGCCAGCTTCTCATCCCATGAGGAGGGCTGGGGATGGGCGAGGGACCTGTCCCCTCCTCCCAGCACGCTGGGATCTCTTAGAAAGTCACCAGTGGGGTGTGCCTTTCCTCCCATCTCATTCCTGTCCTAAGGTAAATGGAGACCCTCTGGGAATCACCCCAAAGGGGTGAGGCAGCCCAAGTGCCTTCCTGGACTCTCAGCCAAAGCTGTATTCCAGTCTGCTCCGTTGGTTCCTGATGCCCAGGGTGGGGATTAAATAAAATATGCACTAGAGAAAAAACTCAAATGCCCCCAAATCTCCACAACACAAGTCACAGAGCAGAAGAAAAAATAAAACAACGGCCCTAATGAGAAGCAACAGCGGCCGGCCCTCAGAAGACACGTTCAAACTCCGTCTGGTTGGTAGTGGCGGGATTGCGGCTCTGGTTGGTGGACTGCTGGGTGATCTGGCTGCCCTTCCGGCGCGGCGGTGCGAGGTACTCAAACATGGACGTCAGGTGGGTGGACAGCATGCCCTTGAGGTCCGAGGGCATGGGGTCGGACCAGAAGAAGTCGTGGTTCAGGGCGTCGTCACTGTCGATGCGCTGGGCGGGATCCAGCACCAGCAACTTGTCGATGAGGTCCAGTGCGTAGGGGTCACGCACATAGGCCTTCAGCCTGTCCTTCACCTTCCGCTTCTGGCCCTTGACCAGGTCCAGTTTCTCAAACAGCTCGTACTTGTCCACATTTGGCCACACCTGGGGTGGGAGGCATGGAAAAGAGGATGTAGTCAGTTCAGGGGGTACGTGGCTGGTCCACCGGTCAAGCACTTGAAGGAACTAAACATTCTCCGTTCAGAGGCTCCCAGACTGCCCCTAGAGGGCAAACTTGACCCCTCCAAGGTGAAAGCAGCAGGAACCACATATTTGGCAAACACCAAGTACCGGGCCCTTTGACACAAGTTGTCTGGCGTATGTGCACCGAGCCTGATGGAACCACAGTTGTCTCACAGCAGAGCAGCTCAGCTCTGAAGTGAGGGGCTCAGACGCCCTCCCCAAAGCCACAGAACTAAAGGGATGCAGCCGAGACTTGAACAGTCTGTGTGGCTCTAAACAGCAGACCCCAACCATCCACCAGCAACCTCTCCGGAATGGAGCTTTTCCTCTATTCAGCACCCACCCCTCCCCTGCCAGGGAGACTTCTCTGCAGCCCGTGGGGCCCAGGGGCCCAGGCAGCCCGACTGCGTACCTCAGGAGTGATGGAGCCACAGAGCTGGCTGATGAGGGCAAGCTGGTGCTGCTCTGTGTTGCCCTGCATGATAGGGCTGCGGGTCCACATCTCTGCCATGATGCACCCAGCACCCCACAGGTCAATGGGGGGGCCGTAGTCCCGCTCCCCTGAGAAGAAGAGCACACCAGGAGGGCCCCTTGAGCCCGACAGCCTCCTGAGAGGCAATGCCCCCGGGCCGGGGGCTCAAGAAGCCCTGGCAGTGGGGAGCTGAGGCCAGGTAAGTGCCCAGCCCCTGCTTCCCTCTGCCAGCTCGGGAGAGTCCTCACCGAGCAACAGCTCCGGGGGCCGGTACCAGAGCGTCACCACACGGTTGGTGTAGCGGTTGGGCTGGCTGTTCTTGGCCAGGCTGAAGGCCCGGGCCAGCCCAAAGTCTGCCAGCTTCAGAACTCCATCACGGGTGATGAGCACATTAGCCGCCTTCATGTCCCTGTGCAGGATCTGCAGGAAGCACACAGGTGAGGGTTCCCGAGGGTCCTTCAGCCACACCTACCCCACAGTGAGAGCAAAGGCCAGCCCCAGCCTTGGTCTCTCCTCCCCTACTCTGGCCCCCACCTTGTTCCTGTGGATGTAGTAGAGACCATTGAGCAACATCTGCATGACCCTCTTGATCTCAGACAGTGTGAACTTGACTAAGACGTTGCTCAGCAGCCCGGCAAGATCATGCTCGCAGAAGTCAAACACCAGGTATATACTGCCTTTGCAGCGGTTATAAGGGGAAGCTGAGACCGGAAGAATGAGGGGGAGAGAGAGGGACAAGAAGAAAATCAAAAATCTCATATGCAACTCACTTTCCCACAAGCAGCTCCTACCCTCTCTAACCTATGGACCCCTGGATATCCAGGTGCGAATTCCTTCACAGGTAAAATATTTTCTGAGCGCCTTCTCTGGGCTGGGTACTGTGGCAGGCCCCGAGGAGGCACCTGCTCTGATGAAAAGGCCAGAGAAAGCAGTCACACTTGGTATGTCTGGGTTAAGAAGAGGCAATGTAAGTGTGTCCACTTCCAACTTTTGCAAACAAAACCTTAGGCAATAAGCCTCATTTTCTCAATCTGAAAATGGGGATGAGATCCGAACAACTTACCTTTGGTTCGACAGATCTCAATCAAGTTGACCACATTCTCGTGTTTTAGAAGCTGGAGGATCTTGATTTCCCGCAAGGCTGTAATGGGGAACTGGGTGGGAAAAAGACAGGAGAAGGTCAAAAGTGGGTGAGCGCACCACAGACCAAGGAACTGGCCAGGGAGTCCACAGGAAGGGTCAAAGGTTGGGAGACAGAGTAAGAGCGTAGGCTCTGAAATTAGCTGTCTCAAATGCCATATTTGTAAAATGGGTGTAATAGTATGTAGCCCTCAAGGAGCTGGTTTCAGACAATGAATTGAAATACTGATACTTCACACAAATGCTCTATTACTAGTTATTAAATGCTCCACAGTTTCTTCAACCTTGTAAGTTTTAGCTCTATGCCTGTATTTAACTGTTAGGTCGTTAACAAATACAAAAATAAAGAAGCAAGTCTCTTGAAAGCTGGACTAGAGCTAAGATCGGGCGGGGGGTGGAAGGCACTGTTGTTTTTCAAGTGAATACCAGTCACCCTTTTAAAGTCATTGCATATAACTTATTATTATTTTACATTCAACAAAATTAAACTCTAAAGAAAAAGTGCTCAAAGACTTCCTAACTTCAGGAACCAAGGTGCACTCAGTGCAAGCATGAGCTCCCCCTCCTGGCACCAACCATCTTCACCTAACAATGAACTATGAAGCGCTTTAAAACATTTGAATTAAAAGATTTAACTTGGAAGTCAAATTCCCTGGAATATGGAAATTTCCAAACACGTAAACTGAATCTATACGTTAAGAGTCCCAGAAGCAGCAGGGTGGAAACCCAACCTCATGCCCAAGGGAGCTGGCCGACCTGCCCACCCCACCCATACTCACCCCCTCCTTCTCGTTCTCCATCAGTACCTTCTTCAGAGCCACTTTTTGGCCGGTCTTGCGATGCTTTGCTTTAAACACCTCCCTGCAGGCCGAGAGGACTCTTTAGGCCATTTCCGCAGGGCCCGCCCCTCCCCCACCAGAGGAAAACAGGAAAGGGAATCCGGGCGGGGCTGGGCCGGGTACCCAGGGCACTCGGCTACCCCACCACGCGGTGTCTTCGGTCCCTCTCCGAGCCTCTACCTCCTTCCCTCTGCCCCTTCTCCCCACCCGGCAGTCTCGCGGAGAGATCCCGCACCACTCACATGCTCCTCTCTGCAACCCCTCCCTGCCCCCCATCAAGGGCCTCAAGCTCCTCCCCGCCAGCCGGCTCTGTCAGGCCCGGGCGGGCTGCGGCGCGGCCTAGCGAGACCAGGGGACAAGTCTGTGGCTAAATGGCTTCCCGACCAACTGGGCCCGGGCCTGGGCGTCTCGACGTCAGCCCGGAGGGGTGCAGGCTCAGGGCTCCCGGTCCCTGGGGGCCAAGACTTACCCGAAGGTGCCTTGGCCGATTTTAGCGAGCTTCTCGTATTTGGACACCTCATCACAAAAGGGGCATTCCACCGAGTCGTACTGCTTTGCCATGGCCGCCTCCAGTGCGCCGCCGCCACCTCCAGCCGCCGCCGCCGTCGCTGCTCCCGCTCCAGGTCCCGCCGCCGTGCTCCAGGCCCCTCCGCGGCCGCGCCACTTCCGCCTCCACGGCCACTTCCGGCCTCGCGGCGCCGACCCCACCTCTTCCGTCCGCCGCCCGCCGCCAGGCCCCCTGGGACTTGTAGTTCCCGAGAGGCCAGGAGGAGCCGGAGCTGCAGAGGCGCCTCCGCCACCGCCGCTGCCCCCGCCTCCGCCGCCGCCACTGGTGGCGGCGGCCCCGATCGGGGGCGCGGGGAGTCGGGGCGCCGGGGCTGGGGCTCGGGGTGGTGCGTCCCGCTGCATCGGCTCGGGCCGCCGCCGCTGCCGAAGCCGCTGCCGCTCTGGCGCCCGATCCGGGGCTAGCCGCAGTGCCCTGCTCCTCCTCCTCCGACGGCGCCGCCTCCGCCAGGCTGCGCTGGGCGCGGGGCGGGGGGGCGGCCCCCGAGCCGCGGCCTGGGGGCTCCCTGGCCGGGCCCGGGCCCGGGGCGGCCGGGCGAGGGGGCCGGACGGGAAGAGCCGATGAGGAGGCGGCCCGAGAGCCCGGGAGGGGGCGCGTTATAAAGGGGGAGGTGCCCCAGCCTCGCCCTCCCCTCCCCCTCCTCCCGCCCCCTCACTCCTCCCTCCCACCCTTCGCGGCCGCACCTGCCGCCGCCGCCGCCGCCGCCGCCGCCGCCGCCGCCGCCGCCGCCGCCGCCGCCGCCGCCGCCACCGCCGCCCGCCCGCTCGTTCGCCCGCTCCCTGTCCGCCCGCCGCCCTCGGCGCGTCACCGCCCGCGGCCCCTCCTCCGCCTTCGGAGGTGGGGCCCCGCGCTCTACACCTGGCTGCGGGGCGACTCGCCGCGTGCCTCAGTTTACCTACACGTGCTAGCTGCCGCGGGGAGCCCCTTCCTCCCCAGCTCGGGGTGCACCCCCTCACAGGCGAAGGCGGGAGGTGCCGAGGGAGCGGCCTCCGGCCTGGGGAGGAGAGAACGGCCCCCACCGCCGCCTCCCCGGGCCCCTGCCACCCGCCGTTGATATGGCAACTGACAGCCGCCAGGGGGCGCGGCGACATTGGTGGCGGCGAGCGAGCAAAGCCCAGGCTTTCCAGCCCTGGACCCCTGTTCTCCCGGGAGGCAGGGATGAAACCCACAGGACCCCCGTCCCCGCTGAGCTGCGCCCGAGCTGGTCGCGCCCCGGGTCAGTAGTCACAAAAGTAGCTAGCATTTACTCTGCACCCTTGTGTGCTCAGGAAGTGCTGGGCGTTCCTGCTGAATCCTTAATCAACAGCCCCATAGTCAGGATCACTAACCAATTTTACAGAAGAGCACATTGAGGCTCAGAGAGGTGAGGTCATTTGCTCAAGGTCACACGGTGACAAAGCTGGGACTCGAACCTTGTCTGTCTGAGTCTGAAGAGGATTCTCTTGACTCAGGCTATTTACAGTCTGTCCAGGAGGACAGCAGTCGTGCTGTTTGAGGCCTGTTGTCCTTATGTGCCAGGCACCAAGCCCACCATTCACCCATCTCCTTCTCTGGTCCTGTGCCCCCTTTCCCTACCCTGGCCCTTCCCCAGCATCTTTCTGATACCTTTCTGGCTCCAGGAGCCTCCTCTTTCTTCCTCCAGCCCTACTCAAAAACCAGCCCCCAACAAGGCTGTCTTTCCAACTCCTCTGCACCTCTTCTATCTGCCCCTCCTCTCCAATCCTCTGCCAATGGATCCTGAGTCCTGTCCTCCCCAGTCTGCCCTCTACATCTGTCCCCCTTGGAGCACCCGCCAGATCATTCTGAAGTGGAGTCTGTATGTATTTCCCTCCACTGTCTTCAGGAAAAACCAAATTGTGACATTTGAGGCTCTTTCCATCTTCCCTCATGGGCTGTGGCCACACTGTTTCCTGCCCCTGGGCCTCCTTGCCTTCAGGGCTGTGCTCTCTGATTGCACCCCAGTACCTTTTCTACCTGCAGGAAGCCCCCCGCACCGGTTGCTCTCCACCTCTTAGCTTACATGGCTTGGCCTTGAAGCTTCCTTGTAGGAGCAGTCAGGAATGGGTCTGGTGATCCTGGTGTCCCAAGAGACCCTGTTCTGCCATGGGGGACCCTGCCAGGGAAGGTCTTGAGGGTCAGGTGAGGAGCAGAGAGCACTCTCCTGAAGGCAGTGTAGACCAGCAGGGGTTTGAGGCATGTCAGGGAGTGATCTGGGGTCAGCTTCTTGGGCACACTATTAGAAGCAGAGTGGCCATTGGCTAAATTGGGGGTGGGGAGGGCAAGGAGGGAGAAAATAACAATTGTAGGGCTTCCCTGGTGGCGCAGTGGTTGAGAATCCGCCTGCCAATGCAAGGGACACGGGTTCGAGCCCTGGTCTGGGAAGATCCCACATGCCGCAGAGCAACTGGGCCCGTGAGCCACAATTACTGAGCCTGCGCGTCTGGAGCCTGTGCTCCGCAACAAGAGAGGCTGCGATAGTGAAAGGCTCGCGCACCGCGATGAAGAGTGGCCCCCGCTTGCCACAACTAGAGAAAGCCCTCGCACAGAAACGAAGACCCAACACAGCCATAAATTAATTAATTAATTAATTTAAAAAAAAAACAATTGTAGTAAGTACAATTTATCAAGGGAAAATAAATGGTCCAAGCTGTATGCTTTGCACTTCATGGGAATTATCTCAATTCTCACTCAGCAATATTATACTATTATTACCTCTATTGTACTCAGAAGGACTGAAATTCAGAAGTGCCATCATTGGCCAGGGTCAAATGGCTGGCCAGTTGCTGGTATTTGAACCAGGTCAGTCTGGTGCCAACCCCAAGCAATTACCCGTGTCAGGACCCCACCCATCTGGGCTGAGGGTGGAGTTAGGGCACAGTCATGGCACAGTTATGTCACAGCATCACTGGCTGGGTGCCTTGGATGCCGGTGGGAGGTGTGGGAGGGGATAGTAGCATTGGAGGGGGTAGTTCTGCCGTGGGCTTGTGCGGCTTCCACCATCAGACTCTCAGGCTGGGGCCCCTACTTGTTTCTCACGAGCCCTCCCTAAGTCACATCCTGTGGGCAGAGGCCTCAGCAAAAGTTCCGGTGGTGTCACCTCCTCCACCCCACCATCCCTGGCCTGAACCCTGACATCGCCAGTCACTTCCCCTCAGGGCTTCAGGCCCTCAGCCCTCCCTTGGGGAGGAAGGCAGGCAGGAGCAGTCAGAAGCCCTTCAGAAGGCTGCCCAGGTGAAAGTGAGAAGAAATTAGGTCCTAGCCAGAAACAATTTCTCACTGACTTTGACTTCTGATTTGCTGGTTTGAGGGAAATGTTTCCTGTTTCCATGGTTCAGCTAAGCTGGCAAAGCAGGGCATGTGGCCAATACTCAGGAATGTTTGCCGATTGACTGACCAGGCTCTGAGAGAGCCTCTGGTCCTGCTGCCATTTAGCAGTTAGGGAAACTGAGGCACAGAGTAGGAAAGGGAGCCACTGGCCAGCTGTTTGACCCTGGCCTGGACCCTCTGTTTTCCTCCCCCGAGTAGGAACAGGGTACGGGGCATATTGAGAGAAGAAGAAAGGCTCGTGGGGTGGGGTGCTCTTGGCTGCCGGTCTGTCTGGGGAGACAAGGGGTCACTGGATAGGGGGCTACAGGACAGAGAGTGGCTGTGTGATGCCCACAGCCCTGCAATCCCATGGACATTCTGCCCACACTGGCTGGGTACTGACTGTGCCCGGCCCCATGTTGTTATGTGTCAGACCCCTAGAACTTTATAGCACCCCTCTTAGGAAGTTGCTATTATGGGGCCAAAGTTACAGAAGAAGAAACTGAGGTTAGGAGTGGTGAAGTGGCCTGCCCAAGGCCACGCAGCGAGGGAGCTATGGAGCTGGGATTCAAAGCCAGGTCTCTTTGTCCCCCAATATAAGACAACTGGGTCAAGCTGGGGAAAGGTATCTACTGAGTGCTACAGTATAGCAGGCCTGAGGCCAATATGGATGCATGAGGCCAGTTCTTCTCTCAACGGAGCATGAGGTCTGTTTGGAACATGCATATAAAGACAAAAGTGAATGTAATACAGATGATAACTCTCAGTGTAAACGTGTTATTTCGTTGCCACAGGATATTGTGAGGGATGTTGTATTTGTCCAATTTTACTGATGAGAAAAATGAAGCTCAGAGAGTTGATGTGACTTGCCCGAGGTGGGGTCTGAACTCAGGTTTGCCTGGGTCCAACGCCTTTGACTATGACATTGAAAGCCTCCAATCCCTGATAGCACCTGGTCAGATTGCAGACAACGGTGTCATAGACTTGGGGGGAGGAGGGCAAGGAGGGAGGGGACAGAAATCAGAGCAGGGTTCCTGGGGCACTATGGCTCAATCAGACCTCAGGGACTCAGTGGAGGCAAAAGGTAGAGCCAGTGGAGGGACAAGTGGCATTCTGAGTGCGGGTCTGGCCCAAGCAAAGGCCTGGAGGTGGGAAAGCGCTTGTGTGTTCAGCGCTGCAGAGTGGGGCTGGGCTGGCCTCCAGCACCGGCTGAGGAGGGCCTGGGGGACAGCCACCCGCCAGCAGGTCCCCAGCCACACTCCCAACGGCCACTCGAGGCAGCACAAAGAGGGCTCTGAGCTCAGCGGAGCCGCCACACTGAGCCACCACACTGAGCCCCATTCATCCTCTCAGGGATGCAGCAACTGACCTGGCACCTGGGCCAACGGCAGGGCTAGCCTGGCGCTGACAAGGCCCCTCCACCATGGCAACAGAGCCTCGTCGTGGCTGGGACTCCCAGGTTTCACACCACGTGCCTGCCCTGGGGTTTTCCTGGCCTGCGCCAGTCTGCCCCTGGCCTGAACCACCCCCATCCCTCAGCAACAACCACCAGGGTTTGCTGAGGCCACAGTGTACTGGCCCGGGTCATCATTTGCTCCTTTCGTCTTCCCAACAACTCCAGGAAGTGGAGGCTACTGTGACTCCATTTCACAGATGAGGAAACTGAGACTCAGAGAGGTAAAGTCTCTTATGGAGGATCACACAGCAAGTCGGGAGTGGGCCTGGCCAGGAAGCCAGCACTGGCTGATGCCACAGCCTCAGCATTTAGCCCAAATCACTGTGACTGCCTCTTGGAAGAGAAGCTGGGGGACCCACCCTCCACCTCCCACCAGGAAGACCCCCAGCTACCACCAGGCCACAGGGCCCTCTCCCTTTTCTGACAACAACCCAGAGATGGGAAGGGACACTGGCCTGGGAGTTAGAACACCCGGGTATCTGTCTGTCTAGTCTCTGCTCCTCTTTAGCCTCAGTTCCCTCATCTGTGAAATGGGACAGTACCAGGATCATCTCACAGGGCTGTGACGATCTGTAGGGGCTTCCAGCTCCATGCCTGGCTCATGGTCAGTGCTCAGTAGAGGGAGCTGGAGTTGTACCCCTCCTTATCCTCCTAAGGCCATGGTCCAGAAATCCCATCCTTTCATTTGAACTTTGAACACCTGTCCCATCCAGGCCTGTTTGCTGCCTCTGTCTCACAGGCTGTGTCCCTTTTCCTTCCAGGGCCTCAGGTTCCCCCTCATCCCATCGAGAAGGTTCAGCAGACCTTTCCCCCGCCAAGGTCTATCATCCAGCTGCCAGAGGGTGGCGGGAGTTATGAGTGTGGAAGTTAGGACCTCAGGCTCCACAGCTGGACAGGCAGATCCCAATTCCAGGTAACTTGACTTTGGTGGGGTGGGGCTCAGTTTCCACATCAGTAGAATGAGGACAAGAGAAACAACATTTGCCTCTTAGGGCAGAAGAACTGAGCCCTGTGGCTGCACATACTAAGTGACCAGAAAACGTTAGTCGTTAGTAGTCATTATTTTTATGGAGGATGCAGGATGGGCCCCATCTGACCTTGAACTTCCCCTATCACAACCCCAGTTGCCAGCCCTGGGGCCAGGATAATAATGTCCAATCATGCTGGAGCCTCTGGGGGTTGACTGCATACCTTGCACTTGTGCCTATTCTAGAGATTAGGTGACTGAGGCTTCAGAGGCAGAAGTAACTTGTCAGCAGCACTCAGAGCCAGGATTTGAAGCTCCTGGTCTTTCAGCTGCACCGCCCCCAGCAGCTGCTGAAAGCCTCCACAGGTGTCAGGGACAACCTGTGTAGGAGAGGTTTCGTTTCCTCATCTCTGTCCTGTCCACGTGAGCGCACACACACACACACACACACACACACACACACACGGGGGTTGTAGGGTGGAAAAACACCAGACTGTGGGTTAAGGGGCCTGAAAGGGCAAGTTGTAACCCAGTCTGTGCCACCAACCCACTGTGTGACCTGGGGCAATCCTTCTGCCTGTCTGTGCCTCGGTTTTCCTATCTTTGTACGATGGGGTGGTGGACTAAATTATCGCCATGTCCCTGCTAGCTTGAAAAGGAGTATAGTGGGCACTGATTCTGTGCCAGGCTTTGCACCAAGCACTGGACTCTGTGAGGTGGGCATTGCAAATACCCCCTACTCACAGAGAGGAAACTGAGGCTCCGGGAGGTGAGTTCCCTAGTCCAGGATCACACAGTGACAAAGTGGCCAGCCAAGACTTGAATTTGGGTCTGGGTGGTCCCAGAGCCCACAGGCCAAACCATGGCACTCTCCTATCCACCGCAGCCAGTGCATCCCCCAGCACTGAGGCTTAGAATAAACCCCCCTGCCCTCAGGCCTGACTCCCTGCACCCTCCCAGCCTGCTGGCCAGACCCCCTGACAGCTGTTGGCAGGTCCCCAGAGGCCCCCAGCCCAGTGGGCTCTGTTCCCAGAGTCTGTGGTTTATTTCCCAGACCTTCCAGATCTCACGCGCTTGCGGTCTGTCCCCTGCCTCCCCGAGGCCGAGGCCAAGGAGGAGGCCCACAGGGGCCGGGACTGGGGGAGGCCCCTGCCTCCGCCCCCTGCAGAGAGGATGGGGAGGGTGGGGCTGTGGGAGTTTCACTGGTTTAAAAATACACAGAGGAAGCGAGTGAGAGGGCGCGAGAAAGGGGAAGGGGAGGTGAGGGAGGCATCTCAACGTTGATGTCCAGAGTTTCGAGTGGCCACTTGCCTTCCAGCGGGGGCTTTGCACGACTTGCGAAGATGACGGAGGGGACGAAGAAGGCCAGCAAAAAGTTCAGTGAGTGCAGGGTGCCGTTTGCACTGTCCTTCATCCCTCTGTCTGTCCGTCCATCTCAGCCTCTCTGTATTTGCTTCTTCATCACTCTACCTCGTTTCTGTTTTTCTTTCTGTCCATCTCTGTCTCTCTCCAGAGGCCTCTGTTTCTGAGTTTCCAGTCGCCATCTCTCCATCACTGGCCCGGTGTCTCTCTCTCTCCAGCTGGTTAGGCTCTCCATCTCTGTTCTTCTCTGGTCTGTCTCTGCCCGTCTCTACTTCTCTGTCTCTCCCCACCCCAACTCTCAGTCTCTCCATTCGTCTGCGTGTCCTCTGGCTCCCTTTGACCTCATGGCTGGGCCAGGGAAGACCTCCACACAGCCCACCCCCTGCCTCTGGGCCTGGTTCACATGGGGTCTCAGGCTGGGAGTTGCTGTGGCTGAGGCGGGGGGAGGGGTGTGTGCCATGAGATCCTGTCCCATGTCCCCATCAGCAGTGACGCCGGGACCCAGAGCAACTCAGTGAGGGGCCACACCCACCCATCACTTCTCCCCCAGGTTGGCGATCCCTTCCTGGTTCCAGCAAACTTCGGTTTCCCCTGATTCTTCTGATCTGACAGCACAGGAGGAGGGTAGACAGGGCAAGGATTATGACTGTATTCCACAGATGAAAAGACTGAGACCAAGACACTTGCCTGAGGTCATATGGGGCTACAGAGCAGGGCTCGATCTCAAGTTCCTGGACTCTGGGCCTCAGTTTCCCTCCCTGCCCCACTACTGTTTCCTCCAGACCCCCAGTCCCCAGGGGACAAAACAAGTGGTGCTGAGAAAGAAGGCAGTCGTTGGCACAATTTCTGCCCCATGGCATAGCTTTCTAAGAGCAGAGCCTCAGCATCTTCTGACAGCATTTGTCAGGAGGCAGAGAATAAGACCAAGTGAGGGGGTGGGCAGGACTGGGAGGAAAGCCCCAGAACACTGACCCCAGCAATCCAGAGCCCTGGGCCCTTGTCCAGGCTCAGCCTTGCTTTGTGACCCTGGGCAAATTCCTTCCCCTCTCTGGGCCTGTTTTCTGTCTGGTCAGATGGGGGCATCCCACCTATATATTCCATCATGGTTGTGAGGACCTGAGGAGGCACAGGATGCCGAGGAAGTGGAAAATGCCAGGGTTTTTCCTTTTTGCTTATCTGGAGGCTGTAGTGAAGTCAGTCAGATGGTGGTGGCTGCGAGGAGGGGCAGTCTAACAGCTGGGGACAGGGAGGAGGGAACTCTCATGCACCCCTGCGGAAACGAGGAGATGGTATCACTCGAGCACTGCTGCCTGAGTCCCAACACCAGGCTCAGCTGACAGGAAGGACAGAACCGCAGGGAGTGGGACCCTCAGGCTCCCGACAACCCCCTTCTCATTTCATCCTCACCTCAGGGGCACATAGCTTCGTTCAAACGCCCCCTCCCCACCCCAACACACACGTCACACACACACACACACACACACACACATATACATGCTTCACCTCCCGCTGTGTGACCTCGGGCAGGTCATGTCACAGCTCTGAACCTCAATTTCCTCATCTGGAAAATGGGGGATTAAACTTGTGTCATGGAGTTGTGTTGAGAATTCAGTGAAGTAATTAATGCATGCAGCATGTCTGACAGATGCAGAGGCATTTATTGTGATCACCATCATCATCTTCATTACTTCTTATGGAGGTTATTCTGTGTGTCAGGTACCGTGTTAAGCATGTTATTTACATGCTGAGTTCATGCTTTTCTTCAGTTCTCCCATTGCCCATAGGAGATGGGTACTATAATCTCTATTTGACTGATGTGGAGAATGGGGCTCAGAGAGGTCAAGTGACTTGCCTAAGGTCACACAGCTAGGATGTGGAATTCAAGGGATTCAAGCCCAGGGCTATGCGATTCCAGAGCTGCCATATTATACCATAACAGTTAGAGAGGGTGTCAGTGAAACTCCTAACCCTCCTTGGACCGTCAATGAGTGGAACTGCACGAATATTTTATTGTTAGTATTATTAGTGCTGGCAATATCATTAACTTCTTTCCTTCCCCTTCCCCCTGCCAGAGTTCTTCAAGTTCAAGGGCTTTGGGAGTCTCTCCAACCTTCCTCGGTCCTTCACTCTGAGACGATCTTTGGCCTCCACCAGCATCCGGCCCCATCTGGAGGCTGACACCTTTGACGCCACACAGGATGACATGGTGACAGTCCCCAAGAGCCCCCCAGCCTATGCCCGCTCCAGCGACATGTACAGCCACATGGGCACCATGCCTCGCCCCAGCATCAAGAAGGTTCGGGACCAACAGGCCACCCAGGAGGCCCCGGAGGTTGGCCCTGAGCCCCATGTGGTGCCCCGAGGGCTGCCTGACCCCCCAGGCTTGGAGGCAGCCAAGAAGGTGGTGGTGGGGACCAATGCCCCCGTGGAGGACACCCCAGCAGTGGGACCCAACCCTTCAGCAGTGGAAGTGGGCACCATGAGAAAACCTGAGGAGCCCACGGCAGACACAGAAGAGGAGCGAGACCCCAGGAACGTGCTCTCAGAAAGGTAGGTGCCCATCAGGGGAGGGTGAGGGCAGGACCTGCGGGGATGGTGTCTCCAGCCTCCTACGAGTAGATCCCGGAGAGGACCCCCACAACACACACATCTGAGTAGAAACAAAACAAAACACACACACACAAACATACCTACACATTAACCAAGTGCTTACTATAGACCAGGCACTGTACTTAGCCCTTCACTTGTAATTAATTCTCAGGAAAAAAACAAAAACAAAAACAAACAGGGAAAAAAAAACACACCCGGGGAGAAGATACTGTTATTTCCATATGACAGAAGAGGAAACTGAGATTCAGAGAGGGAATGTCATCTGCCCCAGTCAGGGTGCACATCTAGCAAATGACAAACTTAGGACTTGAACTAAGACCCGCCCCCGCCCCCCATTCCCACTCCGCGACTCCAAAGCCCTAGGCAGCCTCCAGCATGGACCCTCAGCTACTGGGTGGATCCAAGCCCAATCACTGGATCCCTGCCCTGGGGCCCACACCCGAATCGCCACCTTTAATTCTGCTGGACAACATTGCTCCCCTTGATCTAGAAGACCATTTGTTAACTAACTTGGTTACAGGGTGTGTTGAGTTGATGCAAAAATACAAATAGTGATGATATGACCATAGCTCTCATTTAGTCAGTACCCATTTTACTGGGTGTCAAAACAAATGCTACTCACTGAAAACTCTGTAAAAGATTGTACTATTACCCCCCCCACCCCCACCCCCACCCCGCCCCGGCCAATCTTACAGATGGGGAAACTGAGACTCAGCCAAGGTTGCAGAGCTGGGATTTGAGCAGGAATTTGCCTGCCTCCAGTGGCTGCACACTCATCCACCACATTGTACCCACCATCTTCTAAGCCCTACAGCCACGTACTTCATGCCCTTGGGAGACCCCCTCAGCCTCCACCAAAGGAGTCCCTGGCTTTTCTTTTCTTTTTTTCCAGTTTATTTCTTTTTTTTTAATTTATTTTTTTATACAGCAGGTTCTTATTAGTTATCTATTTTATACATATTAGTGTATATATGTTAATCCTAATCTCCCAATTCATCCCATCACCACCCCCGCACCCCCAGTCCCTTGCTTTTCAACCCTCAGAGCCTTTGTCTAAACCATACTGGTCAGATGTACCTACTGAAATAAAGAGGGGGAAAAAAATCTGAGCAAAAGTAACTCTAGGGTTGGTTCTGGAACCTCTCTTGAGTGACTTTGCCCTGAGACACCAAGCACAGCTTCTGTGTGCTGGGGTAATTGGTCCTTCAGTGGGGAGCAGGACCTTGTAAAGCTGCAGAGTGAATCCGGTCCAGACGCTGCCTCTTACTGACTGCATGACCTTGGACAAGTCTGTTCCCTTCTCCGAGCCTCACTTTTCTCATCTGATAAATGGGCACAACGATAGCACCTACCTTGTAGGGTTGTGGTGAGAATTCAAGAGTAACATACTTGTAAAATCTTAGCACAGCGCCTGACACACCACAAACAACTCGGTAAATGGGAGTGCTTACGTTTATGATGAATAAAACTAATGCTTTTCCACCATCTCTGGCTGCTCCAGGCTGCCTTCTCTGGCCATCCCCTCTTAAATTCGGCCTCATTCGGGTGTGGAGCAAGGATTGTATGCAGGGTAGCGGGCCTCATAGTTCCGGGGGCGTTCTGAGGTAACCAAAGTCTGAGAAGCGCGCTGAGGGTTTGCGGAAGCGGGGCGGGGCGGGGCGGGGCGTGGTGAATGGGCGTGTGCAGGGGGCGTGGCCCTCCCATGCGGCGCGGGGACTGTTGGGGAAGGTGGCCTCGGAGTGGGGCGGGGCGAGGAGGAGGGGGTGTGCTCGGGGGCGTGGCCTTTCCTCTCCGACCTGACAGATGGGGAGAGGGCGGAGCGAGACAGCAGGCGGAGGGCGTGTCCGAGGCGGGGCGTGTCCTTCCCGGAAGGAGGAGTAGGCGGTGGAGCGCGCCCAGGGAGGGCAGGGGGGCGTGTCCGAGGCGTGGCCTACAGGCCAGGCTCCTCCCCAGGAGTCCTGCTGTAAGCTCCGCAGCTCCGTATCCTGAGAAAGGCGGGAGCCGTCGAGCAGAGGAGGTCCCTGGGCTGCAGGCCGCGACGACAGGGAACTATGACTGCGGTGGGCCGAAGGTGCCCCGCACTGGGACCCAGAGGGTGAGTGACCGAGCTGGGACCGAGGAGGGCCGCCGCCGGGGAACGGGAGTTGTCTAAGAGGGAAATCCGTGCCCCTGGGGCAGCTGACAAACCTGGGTGTGAGTTTAGCATCAGGTACTTTTAAACTTTCTTTTGGTGTAACTCTATCCCCAGCCTCTCCCGGCACAGGTTGGGCATCTTCTGGTCACAACAGTACCAGGAGAGAGGCACTATTACTATCTCCAGTTTTCAGATGAGGAAAGAGAGGTTTACTTGCCCAGTTTGACACAACTAGTGAAAGTCAGAGCTAGGGTTTAACTCCACCTTCCTGGACCAGGCCCTCAACGACTAGGTAACCCATTCCCCTCCAGCAGGTCTTGAGACACCTTGAGAATGCCAAGTCTAGGACCCAGCCTTCGTCCCCTGTGGGCAGAGATGGTCCTGGCAGTGCCTCTGGCATCAGGCCTGGCTTAGAGCTAACAGAGGAAATAGGGAGACTCTCCCTTCCCCCCCTAATCATCTGGAGTGTCCAGGGGTCCTGAGGGGGTGGAGTGAGCAGATCAGATTGAGCCCTTTCCTGGTGCCCTGGGACCCAGTGTCCCACCTGCTCTCCAGGCCAAGTAGGAGTCCAGGAATTGTTGAACATTTCTTCTAGGAGCCTGTGAAGCCCAGATCTGTGCTGGAGTCAGGCGACCTGCTTTGCCTGTGTGATCTCAGGCTTGTCCTGCCCTACTGTGGGCCTCAATCTCCCCAACAGCCAAGATGGGCCTGGGATGGTCTCTGAGGATCCATCCAGCTTGGGAACAAGGGTATTTGAGAACTGCCACTGAGTAAGACTGGGAGCCTCATTCCTGAGTGTCCCAAGGGGGTCATCCCAGTGGCCGTTCAGGGAGCAGCGTAAGCTGGGGAAGACGTGTCCCTCCCCTACCCCCTGGGAAGCAGGTTGCACCTGGAGCAAAAGGAAGGAAGGGGAAGAGGTGAGGCTGCAGGAGTTTCCTGGTGCCCTGTTCCCTGCTGAGATCATGGGGGATGCAGAGGAAGGAGGGAGGAGGGGCCAATAGAACGGGAATGAAGGGCCTTTAGCTCCCAAAAAGGAGAGCACCAGCCCAGTCTCCCCCCATCCCCCGGCACCCTCAGCCTTCTGCAGGGAAATAGTGGGTCCAGAGAGCCCTGACACTCTACCTTCAGTCCATGTTATAGAGGAGGAAGCAGAGTCTCAGAGAGGGAAGGGAGGTCCCCCAACACCCCACACCCACACACGCACAGAGGAATTGTCAGGCCAGGGTCCCACCAGAGGACAACTGGCCGGCCCCGCCTGGAACACTCAATGGGTGCCATCTACCACATTTTACCAGCGAGGAGACTGAGGTTCAGAGAGAGAAAGGGACTTTCCTGGGGTCACAGAGAGATTAAGTGTCAGAGCCTAGATTTGATTCTGTCCTGACCAACTCCCAAGCCCAAGCACTTAACCACTAGGCCACATTTCACCTCCTGCAAGTAAAAATCTCAGAGCTGTTTCTACCATTACTTCAAATGACTTCCCATACCCCCCTGAAAAGGTGGTAATAGGAGCCCATTTTACAGATGAAGACATCGAGGTTTTGTGAGGTTAACAACTTGCTCGAGATGACACAGTTGAGTTGGAATTTCATTCATTTTAATAGTTACTGAGATGCAACTATCCCTAGACATTCTTCTAGGTCCTGGGGAGACAGCAGTGAGCACAGCAGGCAAAACCCTGCTCTCAAGGAGCCCCCATTCTAGTGTGGGGGAGACAGATGATAAACAAGATAATGAGTTACCCAGTCAGCCAGAAGAGAAAAGCACTACGGAGAAAGATTCAAATCAAGTAGGGGAACTGGTCTTGGAGGGTAGTGGCTGGTGGTGGCAATTTAGGAAGGTTAGCCAGGAAAAAAGTCTCAGTGAGAAACTGATGTTTGAGCAAAGGAGATGAGGGAACAGACCCTCTGTTTTTTTTTTTTTAGTTGAAATATAGTTGATATGCAATATTATATTAGCTTCCGGTGTACTGGGAACAAACCATCTTGATATCTGGGGAAGGGTATACTAGGCCGAAGGAATAGCAGGTACGAAGGCCCTGAGGTGGGAGCATCCTTGGCATGTTTGAGGAGCAGCAGAGAGCAAGATGGGGGCTGGGGAGAGGAGTGGTGGAAATGAGGCCAGAAAGGAAATGGGTTCAGATAAGTAAGGCCTGGGAGGCCCGGCAAGGACCTGGCTTTGACTCTGAGCAAGTTGCAGCCGTTGCTGGCCTCAAGCAGAGGAAGGCCCCACTCTGACTTACGTTTTACGAGGACTTCTCCTTTAAGGAGGATTTGACCGCAGTCCTACTCATTCTAAAGTGTCTCACCTGAACATCCTTTCCTGCCTCCCAGAGACCCAGGTCCCTCCACTCCACTTCCAGGGCTGTTCAGAAGGAAACTGAGATGTGGAGAAGGAAGCACCCCGGCCGGGGGCACCCTGTGTTGCCCGTGCCCCAGCCCTGGTGCCAGGCATTGAGAACAGGCCAAGACCCCCGTCCCCACCCCCCCACCATTTCCTTTCGGAATGTTGATTCTGGTCCAAGAATTCCCAACACTCCCCAGAGTCCCACGACCCTCTCGGCCCTGCAAAGTGACGTCAGCTGCCGGGCATCTGGTAGTGATTACCCACCGGGGGAGGGGGCTGTGGTGGGCTCAGCCCATTCAGCCTCCTCAGACTCTGGGCGGCTGGTCCTTGTCTTCCAAAGGGGCCCAGCTGCTCCTGGCTCTCATTTCCTGTGGAGACTTTCTCACAGCCCTTGAGACCCCCAGACGCCTGAGGCTGTGGGAACTGCGCTGGCTAGGGAAGGATGGACGGTCCCCCCACCAACCCCAGCTGGAGCCACATCCCCTCAAACCCTTAGGGGACTCTGTTTACAGAATGCTGGACGTATGTGGCGTGAGAGCTGGGGAAGAAAGGGGTCGGCTCCATCAGCGGCTCAGAGGCCCACTGACTGTCTTTACAACATTGAGAAACCCCCTTCCCTTCTCTGACCCTCAGTTTCCCCATCTGTAAATTGGGGACAATAACAGCACCTGCTTCACAGGGTCATCGTGAGGACTAGACAAAGTAAAGCATTTACCCTGGACCTGGCCCGAGGAAGTACCGGTACACAGGATGCTCAGGCGATCACCACACCCATTTATAGAAGAGGAAACTGAGGCCCAACAAGGGGGATTCGCCCAGGGTCACACAGCCTCCTCCCTCCCAGCTGAGGGCCCTCTCCAGAGCCCCCGAGGGTCTTTCCTCTGTCCATGCCCACTCCATTTCCTCTTCCTGATGTTGATTCTGGGCTCCTGGTCTGGTCAAAATATTCTTTTTCTTCACTTTCCCCTCCCCAGTGTCCCCCATCCCCATCCAGGAGCAGTCCCCATCATCTGGGGGAGCCTGCCTCGGGCAAGGAATAAAGCAGAGCCAACCCAGGTCTCGTCTGAGCAGCTCTGCGTCCTTCTGTAAAGTGGGGCTTCCACACAGGCATTCAGTCGTCTTCCCCATTTGCTCTTCTCCAGCAGCTGTTAAGTCTCAGCAGCTCTTGGGACTGACTCCTCAGCTCTGCCCTGGGATGAGCGGCCTCTGATCTGTCCTCTCCTCACAGAGCTGGGACCCTTTCTGAAGCTCTGCTGGGGAGCTCACCCCTGTCAAGAAGACTGAGGGCGCAGAATGGTGGAGAGGAGGAAGGACGTCTCCAGGACGTTGGTGGCCCATCGTACAGGAAAGGGGGCAGGGCAGAGGCTAAAGCCAAGGGCCTTCCTGGCAGGGAATCCCAAAGGCCCCTTGGCTGGGTGTCCCCAGAGAGATGGGGCTTTCCACCCCAGCTCTTTCTGCTCAGGGCCTTTAAGGACTAAGGAGCATAGAGCAGGGTTGCCTCTCTGCCCCGGGTGAGTGAAAGTCGGAGTGAAGGAGGGAGAGAATCTTCGACCCCCCAGGAGGAGCAGGATGGGAGATTTCATTTGGGGGTGGTGGTGCTGGGGCGACGAGAGGAACCACAGGGGCTAAGGAACCTCCTGCCTTTCCTTCTCATAGGATCCTTGCAGCCCCTCTGGGAAGACAGTTAAAATATGCCCATTTCACAGATGAGGAAGTTGAAGCTCAGAGAGGGGAGGGAAGGGGGAAAGCTGGGAAGCATGAGGCAGACGTTGGGGAAATCTCCACTCAAGGGCATATGACCACACCCCAGGGAGCAAAGTGGGGGACAGACAGAGGACAGGGAGGCTGCAGGGCTCTGCAGGGCAAGGCTGCCCATGGTGAGGGAGGGCCAAGGTGGAACAGGATGGCAGCCTCTCCTCCAGGGTCCCTGGGGGAGCCTCGCCCTTCCCTCCTGGCCAGGATGGAGACCCTGAAGGTAAAGCTCAGACCAAAACCTGCACTGGGGAAATAAAAGATAATGGACTCTAATGACTGGTCATTAATTCAATTAATTAAGCTAATGTATGCAATGAGTGGTACTAGTTATAAGAACAAATCAGCTAATACAGGCAATTAAAGGGGTTGGTTATTTAAATAATTAATGCAGCTGATTAATGGAACTGATTTAGCTCAGTTGTCACTATTATTTATTAATTGATTTCGCCACTAATATTAGAGGGGAAGTGCCTTTTAAATCCATAAAATAAGGGCTTCCCTGGTGGCGCAGTGGTTGAGAGTCTGCCTGCCAATGCAGGGGACACGGGTTCGAGCCCTGTTCTGGGAAGATCCCACATGCTGCCGAGCAACTGGGCCCGTGAGCCACAACTACTGAGCCTGCGCCTCTGGAGCCTGTGCTCCGCAACAAGAGAGGCTGCGATAGTGAGAGGCCCGCGCACCGCGGTGAAGAGTGGCCCCCGCTTGCTGCAACTAGAGAGAGCCCTTGCACAGAAACGAAGACCCAACACAGCTAAAAAAAATGAATAAATAAATTTATTTAAAAAAATCCATAAAATAAGAAATTAATTAATTGATTAATTAATTAATGGAGCTGAGTTTTATTTTTTAATTTTTTTAAAAATACAGTATTTCAGTTTCATTTTATTATTTTTATTTTTAAATATTTATTTATTTATTTATTTATTTTTGGCTGCGTTGGGTCTTCGTTGCTGTGTGCAGGCTTTCTCTAGTTGCTGTGAGCAGGGGGTACTCTTCATTGCGCGGGCTTCTCATTGCAGTGGCTTCTCTATTGCGGAGCACGGGCTCTAGGCGTGTGGGCTTCAGTAGTTGTGCCTCGCGGGCTCAGTAGTTGTGGCTCGCGGGCTCTAGAGTGCAGGCTCAGTAGCTGTGGCTCACGGGCTTAGTTTCTCCGCAGCATGTGGGATCTTCCCGGACCAGGACTCGAACCTGTGTCCCCTGCATTGGCAGGTGGATTCTTAACCACTGCGCCACCAGGGAAGTCCCCAGGACTTCAGCTCTTACTCTGAGTGAAACTAGGGGTCACTCCAGTGGTTTGGAGCAGAGGAAAGTCGTAAGCTGACTTTCATTTTAACAGGATTGCTCTGGCTGCTGGGGTGAGAACAAGTCAGAGGGACACAGATGCAGGCTGGGAGGCAGTGATGAGGTGGTGGCCATAGTCTGGGCAAATGATGGCAGTGGGTGGTGAGCCAACATGGTCACCTTATGTCTTAGGAATCCTGGAGTGTTGTAGGGGGGGCAGGGAGAGGTGATGGGGGCTGGTGGTGGCTCCAGGCCCTCAGCTTCCCGGGCCTGGGCCTCTGCCTGAGCACCCCCACTGGCTTTGGCCACCTCAGCCCACCTGCTCCCTGGGGCAGGCGCCCCCTCCCCAAGGCTCTGCTCCTGCCCAGAGCGTGAGGGGAAGTGAACAGGAAACAGGAGGAAGTGCTAGGCGATCCCAGTGTCCTGGCCAAGCTGTTCCCAGCAGTGGGAGGATTTCCGGTCCTGAATGGCCGGAAACACTGGGATGGGACACCTCACCCAGGAAGAGCAGGGTGGTGAGAAGGGGAGGGGTCTGTACTCTGCCCCACTCCCAGCTCGACTGGACAGAGAGAACCCAAACACCTTTGGGAGCCTGCTGGGGCCAGGCTGCAGCTTGAGGGACTATGGTTAGAGGTCAGGAAGGAAGGCTAGCACCAGGGACTCTGGAATGTCACAACAGGGAGGACTGTCAGACAGCTTCTCAAGGAGGAGCCCCCGGCCTCAGGAGCTGGGGGAAGCCCTGCATGGAATTCTGCCCTGGAAACGTATACTTCACCCACAGTTTTTGTTTTGTCTTGTTTTTAGCTCAGCTGTTTTTGTTTTAAATTTATTTTATTAGATTTATCATATTTAAATTTAAATTTGGTGCTTCTGTATTTGAGGAAGCAGTTCCCTGATGTTTGACTTTCCTCCCTATTTTGCAGATGGCAATACTGAGGCCTGTGCCAGCCAGAGAACCAGGGCCCAGCCTGACAGAATTAATAATAATAGTGATGAATACTGGTTGAGGGAATTAATAATAACAACAGTGATGGATACTGGTTGAGGGTTTACTGTTCATACATTCCTTAAGCAATAAAGAGTTCTTGAGCTCCTACCATGTGCCAGGCACCGTGGTGGGGGCTCACCTGTGAGCGATACAAAGTCAGTGCCCCCCCGTGGAGGCGTCAGGTAACTGAGTCAACAAATAAATGTAAAGTGATTGTTTCAGGCAGAGATTGAGGAAAAGAAAGCAGGGTTGAGGACAGAGAGTGAGGGACAAGGGACTATTCTTGGCAGGGTGGTCAGGGAAGGCTTCTCTGGGTTGGGGACATTAAGCAGAGCTCTAAATAAAGTAGGGGGAGGGGCAAGCTGTGTGATGATATGGGGTGGGGCGGAGAGCATTCCACGCAAGGGAACAGCAAGTGCAAAGGCCCTGTGGCAAGAACGAGCTTGGCAAGGAGGCCGATGTGGCCGAGGCAGAATGAGGGACAGAATGAGGGAGGGAGGCATATTTTGGGGGTGGGAACTGATGAGGTGGGCAGTCAGATACCACCAGGGCGACACAGGGCGTTGTAGGTTGGGGAACACATGAGCCTGTTTACACTTGTTTTTCTGGCATGAAAATGGCACCCTCTTTACTCTCACAAGGGAAGAAAAGTCTTGGTTTAGTTGATAAATTACATGGCCAGCCATTTGCAGACCATGGAGTGGCATTTAGATTTTGTTCTTTGAGAGATGGGAGGCTTGGGGATGGTTTGTGCACCGCGATCTGCTTAGCTTTTCACTTGAGCGCCGCCTGGGTGTCGGAGGGCTGTGAGGGCAGACACAGCGAGAAGGCTGCTGTGTGCTCCACAGAGGACACAGAGGGCGTCCCAGATGGGGCAGGGTTGACACACGGAGAGAAGTGGTCAGGATCTATTTTGGAAGTAGAGCCACAGGATTTCCTGATGGATTGGGCGTGGAGTGTGAGTGAGAGAGGAGGTGCAGAGGACCACAGGGTTCTGGGCCAAACAAAGCAACAAGAAGGATGAAGCTGACATCAACTGAGATGGGAATCGGATGTGGGGAGCAGGGGCGTGGTGGGGGGGGCAGATCAGCAGTCCTGCTTTGGATACGAAAGTCAAAATGACTTCAGACATCTGAGAGGAGATGCTGAGGAGACAGTTGGGTTTCTGAGTCTGGTGTTGAAGGGGCAGGTCCAGGCTGCATCGGAGAAGGGAGGGCATTTAAAGCCGAGGACTGGGGGAAGTGGCTCACGGAAGCCCTCACAAGGAAGGGTGATATCTATTTGGCACCTGGGAAAAACAGCCACCCCCAGCCTCTGGCCTCTCCAGACCCCATCCTGACCACCTCTTAGGGGAGGGGATCAATTCCGCAGCCAAATGTCACCAGCAATGGCGCCATGATGTGCCCCTGGGTGGGTCACTCTGCACTAGGGAATGAGGGTAGGGCGGGAGGAAAGGAGGCTGAGGCCCAGCCTGGGGCCGCCAACTGTGGAGTCAGGGAGGAGGTGGGGAGCGAACACCAGGAGAGTGCAGTATCCTGAAGCTGGTTGAAGATAGCAATTCAGGAGCAGGCCCCGTGTTAAGCATGTAACCTTCACCAGCTCCCAGTGTCCTCGAGACAACCCGATGAAACAGAGGCTATCATTACCCTGATTTACAGACAGGAAACAGGCTCAGAGAGGTGAAGGGACTTGCCCAGGGTCGCACAGCTGGAGAGTGGAGGAGTAGCCCAGCCAACAGATTCCAGCAAGTGCTGTCAGCTGCAGTGCCCCCTCCTGCCTGCAGGTGGGCAGAGACTGGCAGCTGGGGAGCCAGGCAGGGCTGGGAACACTCACTTTTCTTCTCTCCTTCCAGGGCCACTGGAGAGCTGGAGGCTGGCGGGGACTATGTGAAGGTAAGAGGGGCTGGGAGGGGACACTGGAGGGCCCAGAGTCTGTTCCAGGAAGGGCAGAGTCCTTTTCTGGCCTTGTTAGGAGCCAGATCTCACCGACTGTTCCCAGGAGGAGAAGGTCTAGGAGTCAGGGCAGCGTGTGGGGTCTGCTTTCAATCCCAGCATCTTCTTCCCATGCCTTCCATCATTCTTTCCTGGCCCCAAACTCAGGACTTCCCAATGTTTGTTACTACCAGACTCCATCCAGCTGCCAGCTGGACAGGGCCCTAAGGGCGCCTCCATGCGAAGACCGGCTCTAATCCCACTTGGTCTCTGAGCGTGTGCTGGTGCCGGGAGGTGGCAGCAGGAAAGGATGACTCAGTTCCTCATCACAGATAATGGGCACAGTCACATCGATCATAAGCTTAATTTGTCCTGGGCACTGAGAATGTTGAAAATGCAGTTTTGAAATAATAACGATAACAACAATAACACGACAGAACATTTTGAGTGCCTATTGTGTGCAGAGCCCTGTGCTGGCTGCTAGCTCTGGGAGTCAGTTCTGAGCTCTTTACATGAATGAGGTCTGTGACTTCTTCCCTCATCACTGGGCAGTGAGGGCTTTCTTGTGCCCATTTACAGATGGGAAATTTGAGGCCCAGAGAAGTGCAGTGACTTGCCCGCAACCACACAGCTACTGCAGGGCAGAACTGGGATTGCTGTCCAAGTTTATTTGATGCCAAGACCATGGACAGAGCCCTTGGCCTTCCACATCCCGGAGCACCCACCCTGAGCCAGGTCCCCTGCCGAGTATGGAGCACACAGCAGAGGGCAAGGAGCACCAGGCCCTGTGTTCCAAGGGCTCCTGGCCCATGTGGGGACCAGGGCAGAACCACACAACGGTTTGGGCTTGTGTTTTGTAATTTAGCAGACCCAAATTTTAGTCCCAGATCTGCCACTTATTTGCCACATGACTTTGGGTGTGTGTGTCACCTCTCTGAGCCTCAGTGTTCACCTGTATGAAATGGGGTAACAGTGGTGCTTCCAAACCAGGGTTGCTATGGGCTCAATGAGTCCATGCCCATGAAGGGGAGATCTGGGCCTGGAACAGAGCAGGCCGGGCTGGTTCCTGACCCCAGGGCATTCCATCACCCAAGATGCTGCCTGTCAAGCTCCGTGTAAGTGACTAGTAATGAGCTCTGTGGGAAGTGCTCACATTGCTGTCCCCCACCATCCCCAGAAGGCTCAGATAAGAAGCCATTGGAGCTCCAGAGGTAGGGGATGACTTTCAGCTCAGGAGCTGGGGATGGGGAGATCAAGGAAGGCTTTCTGGAGGAGGAGGCACTGAAGCCAAGCCATTGTAGTTGACCAGGAATATTCACCAACATCCTCTCTCCAAACAGAAAGCTGGAAAGGAGATAAAGATAAGCAGAGATGGGTGGTAGAGTGATCCAGGCAGAGTTAAGAGTGTGGGCGCAGTCAGAAAGCAAGCTTGAGTGAGCCCAGGAATTGCAGCCCAGGGCTGCAGCAAGTTGAGCAGGAGCTGCTCCTGGGATTTGGGCCCTGGCTCCTCATCCCGAGCCCTGACACCACAGGGGAACAGAGGCCTCAGGTAGAACCAGCACCAAAGCCAGTGGTGGACCACACAGGGGCATATTTCAGCACCCCGTAAGTCCCAGCTGCCTGGCAAGGTAATGAGAGCCCCATCACTGATGGTAGTGAGATCCCTGTGAGGATTAGCTTTGTATTTTTCCCTTAGTTTACTGGGCTGAAAAATGTAATTTAAAAATGCTATAAAAGAAATAATACCTGCTCACTGGAGCTGAGCTGAGACCTGCTATTCACTGCATGTATCATTGCCTCTGTGCTGACCTTGTGTCCAAGTCTTTGGTTGAAGAGATGGTATATGACTATTTAGTGTTCTCTTTCACACAACTTGGTTTTCAAATAAATTTATTAAGATCTTCAGATGGAAAAACAAAAAACAAAAAAAACAAAAAAAAAACCCAATCCCTTGAAGGATGAACTCAAAAGAATGTTAGTTGTAGCGTCAAGCCTCAGAAGAGGTTGGAATCAATAGTCGGTTACCAAAAGTCCATTCCTGACCTTACGTACTCAGCTTCCAGACTCCAGGGTTTCTCAGACCGTGATGTGAGTACTTTGATCCTAAGGCAAGGATTCTAAAGTTCCAAGACCATAAAATTCCAAGCTCCATGATCAGAGCTTCAGATGTATTTACAGAAAATAATCAAATATCTGAGACCCAGAGGTGGACTCACCTGCCTAAGGTTACACAGCCTGTCAAAAGGATTTGAACTCCAGGCCTGACTGATGCAGAGTCAGTGATGACCCCCTTTGTGCTGAAGAGCCTATGATTCTAGGACCAAAAGTCCAGATTCTAAGACACTAAGCTTGAAAACAATAGCAGGCATTTATTGAGCACTTATTTTATGTCTGGCAACTTAACATGCATCAGCTCAGCCAATGCTAACAAGAGTTCTGTGAGGTCAGCACAGGTATGTTTTCCAGATGAGTAAATCTGGGCTCCAGGAGAAGGGACTGGTTGGGTGGAGGTGGGGCACCGCTAGTTGAACCCAGGTTGATTCCCAAACCATTGAGCCTTACTGAGTCTCTGCCCTCCCCACCCCCCCCCAAGTCTGTCAGTGGAATATCCCGCAATTCCCAGCAGGGTCCCTGATTCCAAATCAGAGATGAGAAATCCTGGGCTCTGGGAGATTTCCTGAGGCCACAAAGGACTTGGTCAAACATATAGAGGGATTTTTCCAGCTTTAGATATGATTTAATTCAAAGTCTCTGCCCGCTCTGGGTCAGTGAGGGGTGAGACGAGTCGGGGCGGCAGGACCCCCCCCTCCCTTGCCGGCCCAGGGATCCCCACCCCATCCTTTTGCCCCCCGTGAAGCCCCCTTTGGCAGGTCCCCCGTTCAGCATCCCCGGACTACAGGCTGCCGGGGCGCGCGGGGCTGGAGCTCTGGGGGCTAGGGGCGGGGAGCCGGGGGCGGGCGGAGGGAGGAACAATGGCCCCCTCCCCTCCCGGGGCCGGCTGGAGGGTGGGGTCTCCCCGCCCCGCCTCCCCGCTCCTCCCCCGACAAGGCGATGAGGTAATCGCGCCGCCGAGAGGCAAGCGCAGCCGGTGCCCAGCCCGGTCGGTCCCGCGCCCCTGCCCCGCCGGCAGCCGTTCCCCGCACCGTCCCGGCCCTGGCCGCCCGGCCCCACCATGACCGAGCGGTGCAGCCTGTGGAGCGCCCTGTCGGCCGCCGCCTGCTGCTTCTACCGCGGCTCCTTCGTGCAGGTGCAGGTGAGGGGGCGGCTCGGCCCCCGCCAGGCGCTCCGGGCTGGGACCCCTGGCCGCTCGCCCCCGGAGCCGGGGAGCCGCAGCCCGTGACGCCGCGCAGGGTCCGGCCAGGCAGGGGCTGCAGGCTGAGGGCTGCGGGAGGGGGCGGGGTCGCCCCAACCTCACCTCTGGGTGCTCAGACGCTCCGCAGGGTGAGGGTCCAGCTGCCACTCCCGAAACTCGGGGCTGCGGAGGCTGCCGTTCCGGTCCTGCCTCCTCTGCAGGATGGAGCTGAGCTGGGGCATTGGGTACCTGGAGATGGGGTCGCCGGCGTCCTGCCGGTCCTCCAGCGAGCACTCCGGCCCCTGCGGCTGACCCGGGCAGCCTGACTCCCCATTGTACCGGGGGCGCTGGGCTGGGGTCCAAAGGCTGAGTGAGGGGTGGGAAGCTGAGGGGATGCTGCGGGTGCCGAGGCTGGGGCCAGAGCGCCTGCAACCCTCCTGCCCTCTAGGTGGGCTCGGGCGTGCTCCGGGCGCGGGTCTCCTAGCCCAGCTGGCCGGTCAGTGCGGGACGGCGCCGTGGCGGTGAAAGGGTTAAACGGAAGGGGGTGGAGGGGAGGACCCGGACCCCGCCTCTCTGCGGAGCATCATCTGGGGATGGCTTTGCTTAGGGTTGCGAGACTGAAGGGAGCTAGAGGGAGCTTGCTGGGCACCGGCTGGTGAGAAGGGGTTAAGACCCTGACCCGGGGTCTCCGCGCTTTTGCCTCCCGAGCCCCCTGGGGGACGCGGGGTGCATCACCTCTGCGCTCCCCCAGGCTCACACACGCTCCGAGCCCGCCTGAATGACTGCCCCGCCGGCGGCTGAGCGCAGCATCCCTGCACCCGCCAATCAGGCGCTCGCAGGCCGGGAGGCGGTGAGATCATCTCTGGCCAATAGCAGTGCACCGGGAGCAGGGATGCTGCATTCGCGCCCCAGCACCCACCCTCCTTGGGAGCTAGGGACCCCCGGGTCGAAGGTGAGGAAGCACAGGGACCCTAGGGTTCCCTAACCTCAGGTGTGTGGGAGGACCAAGTTTGTCCCTCCAGATTCTCCCTGACCACTGATTATGGTTGGAAAAGTGGAGCCCAATCTCCCACCCCCCATTTACAGATGAAGCTACCCGGCCCAGAAAGGGAAAGTGATTGGCTCAAGGTCACACAGTGGCAGGCAGAGTCTTGAGGCCAGGTTCTTTACCACACAGCCCCCTCCCCTTCTTTGCCCCCTGTCCCTCTTGCTCCAGCTGTGGAACTGGGGCAACTTCTCAATTGCATGCTCTTTGTCAAGGAGAAGGAGCCTCCCCTGTGACTTCCACTCTTCCCTCTCCAGGGTGTGGTGTGGTATAGGAGAGGGGCCAGGACCCTGAAGAATAGGGAACCCCATGGAAGAGTGTAGGTATCTGAGTTAGCTAATCTCAGTTCACCCCGGACCTCCCTGCCTTTCTGGGGTATTGGTTTCTACCCTGGGCGGGGGATGTACAGAATCCCCAGCCTCAGGCCCTGCCTTTCCCTGAGCACTCATCTCCATCACCCACTCCCACCGTCTGTCCGCAGAGCCCTACAGGTACCTCAAAGCCCAAATTTTTATGGGCCCATCCGCAAGCTGCTCCTGCCCCAGCCTTGCCCACCTTGCAGAGTGTCTCACTGTCCTCACAGGCTCTCTACCTGGAATCCTCTCTGACCCCTCCGCCCTCTTCCCCACACCTGATCAATGGTTGTGTAAACACCCTTCCCCCAATTCCCATCCCCACGCCCCACCCTTCCCTGCCATTGCCTGGAAAACACTAGGCCATCTCCACGCAGTGGATGGAACCTGCCCCAACACTTTAAAAACCTTCTGCAGCTCTGCTGTGGCCTCTGGGTAAACCCCAGCTCCCCAAGGCAGCCTCACAGCCCTGCCGTGCCTGCCCTTGTCACCCCCAGCCATTTCGAAGCTTCTCCTCCCGCCCCCAGGGCCTTGGCTTTGCCTACAGGGCCCTGACTCTGCCACTGTCTTCCCAGAGCTCTTTCCTGCCCACCTGCCTGTCCCCATCCTGACGCTTTTGCTTGGCTCAATCAGGTCTCAGTGGAGATGTCACCTCTTCAGGGACTCCCTGACCAGATGAGGAGGGACATGCTCATCTGCTCCTGGAGCTCCCTGTGCATCTCTGAACATCCAGAGACCCTGGGGTTGCTTGTCAGTATCTGTGTGGCTCCCCCAGGACAGAGGCCACCTGTCCTGATGACCTTGAGCTCAGCCCCTGGCACAGGACCTGTCCCAGAGTAGGGGTTCAGTGTTGAAAAAATGGAGTCAGAGACTCTAGATATCTCTGAAGCTGGGAACCAGGATGTCTTGGCAGCAGTGTAGACTGAGGTAAATCAAGGCAGTGGGAGCAGAGGGGTGGAGAATGGAGCAGCAGGGTTAGGCTCTGAGAACTGTGAAAGGTCAGAGGAGGCAGGGAGCAGACTGGAGGACGCTGGACCCTGGTGAGGAGCGGGTCCTGGGGAGAGATTGCCCTTTAGTGCCCCTCTTCATCTGTCCCGCTGCCTGGCCAGGTCTGGGCCATATCTATCTGTCCTGGACCAGCCATCATTGTGGCCTGGAACTGGGGAAAGGGAGAGGAAGCAATGTCACATGTTCTGGCAGTGACAAGGACATCTGTGGGCTAGTTGCAGTGCTCTGGAGTATTGTCTCCTTCATCCTTGCAATCCTGTGAAGCAGGTTCTGCAATTGTTCCCATTTTACAGAGGAAGAAACTGAGGCCCGGGGAACTCACACAAGACAGCCAGGATTGGGCTGGGCTTCATGGTGGGGGCACACCTGGCAGCAGGGGCTCCCCTTCCCCTGTTCTTAGGCCTCCAACCCCAGGCCACAGTAACCAGGAAACCAGGAATCTCCCCCTTGGGCAGGTGGAAGGGGGGATCCTGAGCATTACCTCCAGTGAGTGACCTCAGGCTTCCCTGCTGGGCTGCAGTTTCCCCATCTAGCAAGGATTGCTTGAGACAGCAAGGAAGAAAGGGCTTTGGGAACTGTAGAGGACATCACAGGTGTCTTTAGGCAGTGGGGTGCTCTGCTACCCTGTTTGTAGCTGCCTCCTCGACGCCTGTATAAGTCACTGTCCCAGAATGTATCCTCGTACATTCAGCCCTGTTTTTGTCCATGCTTTTGCCTGGGTACCTGCTGTGTTATATACTTGTAGAAATCCTCCCTCCCTCCAGTTCAAGATCAGTTTGGTGTCTTTGGTGCAGAATGAGTGTTTGTGATTGCCATCTCCTCCAGGAAGTCTTCCTGGACCACTCCACCTGGCCTAGACTTCATCTCCTCCCTTTGAAAAGCTACTCGGCTCTTTGCCGCTGTCCAGTGTTTTGGTGCTGACCTCAAATGCTCATGTCGCTTTTTTAAAAAAATTTTTTTAAAATATTTATTTATTTATTTGGCTGCGTCAGACCTTAGTTGCAGCGCACAGGATTCTCTCTAGTTGTGGCATGCCGGGTCAGTAGTTGCAGTGCACAGGCTCTCTTGTTGTGGCACGCAAGCTCTAAAGCACGCTCTTAGTTGCCCCGCGGCTTAGTTGCCCCGCGGCATGTGGGATCTTAGTTCCCTGACCAGGGATCGAACCTGCATCCTCTGCATTGGAAGGCGGATTCTTAACCACTGGACCACCAGGGAAGTCCCTCAAATGCTGATGTCCCTTTTGCCTCCCCTCTTAGACTAGGAGTTTCCTTGAGGACAGGTTTATTTATTGACTTATCTACCCTGGCACATAGTTCAGAGCCTAGAACACAGTAGGCACTTTTTGGTGGATTTAATTGAGATTCCGTTACTCCTGCTGGGATAGGGACTCATGCGTGAGGATCTGTGCCTAACTGTTCCCAGGGTCCCAGGATGGAATGAGTTCACCTGGGGTGGGGGAGGTTGGGAGGGAAGGAGGAAGGGGCTTCAGTTTGGATGCCAACTTTTGCTGTCTCCTGCCCAGTTCTCCAAGGAGAAGTACATCCTGGACTCATCGCCTGAGAAATTGCACAAGGAGTTGGAGGAAGAGCTCAAACTCAGCAGCACAGATCTCCGCAGCCACGCCTGGTACCATGGCCGCATCCCCCGTGAGGTGAGCGGGCCCTGAGCTGGGACCTCAACTCTAGACCCACCGCCTTGGCCAGCCCCAGCCCAGAGAAGCTCTGACTATTGTTTGGTGGGTTCAATCAGAGTAGCCTGGGATGAGGTCTAGTTCTGCCATTTACTGACTGTGTGACCTTGAACAAGTCACTTCACCTCTCTGAGCCCCAGTTTCCTTATCTATAAGATGGAGGATAATAATAGTGCCTACCTTAAAGGTTGGTTGTGAGAATTAAATGAACTAATGCATGTGAAGTTCTTAACACGATGTCTGACATGCAGTGAACTCAATGAACATTGTCCTTTATGGTGGTGGTTGTTATTATTACTACGATTATTTTTACTGTTATTGTTATAGGTCTATACATCAGCCTCTTGTGTGTTTGGTCAGTGCGTATCAGTCCTTAGGCTACTCAATTCTGACAAAGTTGAATTTCTGGGCTGAGGCTAATAGTCACCTGTTCCCTTTTACATTCGTGCTGTAAATCTTTGTCAAGCATCAGCTCTGTCAGGTCCTGTGCTGGGCACCAAGTACGCAGAGATAAAATAGGTGGTGGCTTCCCTTGAGGGCTGGTATCCCAGGGTGGGGGTTGACAGGCAGGCAGACCGTCAGAGCCCAGTGGAAGAAGTGCAAGAATGGAGTACCCAGCAGGGAGTGTGGGCTGCCCCGAGGAAGGGGTGCTGAGGAGAGAGGCCATTGTGAGATGGATAGGAGTTCACCAGGTGGGCAGGATGGGAAGAATGTTCCAGGCAGAGAAAGTAGCTTGAGGTACAAAGGCCCAGAGATGTGCCAGAGCACTGGGTGTTTGGAGGAACGAGGATTGAGACTCCACTCTGCCCAACGTGAGACCTGAGAAGGAGTAGGTCTGAGACCTGAGTTTCAGATCACGGCGACCCCCATCCCAGGGTGTTATGTCCTCCCATGCCTGAGCCTCTGTTCCCCGGACCCAGGGCCTCTGGCTGAGTTGCACCCTCTGAATCTGGGTCAGAGGATGCAATTCCCAAGCTTAAGATATCTCTGTTCACTGTGTCCCCCAGATCCGGGGTCTGGCCCTCTCTGCCCCTGCCCTGCTCCAGCCTGACCCTTGCCTCTCGCAGGTCTCCGAGACCCTGGTGCAGCGCAATGGTGACTTCCTCATCCGGGACTCGCTCACCAGCCTGGGCGACTATGTGCTCACCTGCCGCTGGCGCAACCAGGCCTTGCACTTCAAGATCAACAAGGTGGTGGTGAAGGCGGGTGAGAGCTACACCCACATCCAGTACCTGTTCGAGCAGGAGAGCTTCGACCACGTGCCGGCCCTTGTGCGGTATCACGTGGGCAGCCGCAAGGCTGTGTCAGAGCAGAGTGGCGCCATCATCTACTGCCCCGTCAACCGCACCTTCCCGCTGCGCTACCTGGAGGCCTGCTACGGCCTGGGCCAGGGCAGTGGCAAGGCTACCAGCCCCGCCAGCCCCTCAGGCCCCAAGGGCAGCCACATGAAGCGACGCAGCGTCACCATGACCGACGGGCTCACCGCCGACAAGGTCACCCGCAGTGATGGCTGCCCCACCAGGTGAGTGAGAACCTATGCTAGACCTCAGGCTCCCCATCTGTCAAATGGGGGTGTTGGTAATGAGAGTGCTGGTGAGAAAGGGGAGGCCCAGTCACACGGGTCTGAGGTGCTATGACTGCCCTGGAGCCTTGGTGTGCGGGGAAGAACAGGAGGAAGCTCAGGCTGTGCTGAGTGGAGGTCTGGAGCGCAGGTTGCCATCCCAGCTCTGCTACAGCTAGCTGTGCACCCTTGGCCCTGGCATTTCTCCTCTCTTGCCTCCACGTTCCTACCTATAAAAGGCCCTCACTCAGAAAGCCCTCTCTGGCCTAGGGGGAGCCCTGGGTGCTGTCCTGTCCCAGGCAGGGGCCTGGTCCTTGTTGCCAGCCCAACCCACCCCACCAAACTAGGCCAAGGTGGGCATCAGAGCAGAGGGCTTTGCAGGATGCAAGCCATTGCACAGGAAATGGAATGTTCTCAGCGACATTTTTGATGACACCCAGTTGTCTGGGGCTAGGTGACACCAGGCCCTGATCCCAGGAAAAGCCACAGCAGCCAATCATTCCTGAGGCCCTACTGTGTACCTGGCCCTCTCCTGGTGCTCTTGTGCCCAACTTCAGTGACTCCCACGTCCCCCTGGGAGGTGGCTTCTGTCCATGCCCCCACTTTGTAGATGAGGAAATAGGCTTGGAAAGGGGCAGCCGCTTGCTAGAGAGTGGTAGGACCCAGATTCTAACCCAGGTCCTCAACTCCGAAGTCTGTGCCCCTAATTTCTATGGCCTCCCTGGCTGTTTGCAGCAAGACCTGCCATCCTGTGCCACCAGCACTTGGATAGGTCCCATCTCCCTGGGCCTGGGCTGGGTGCTGTCAACCAAGGAATTGCTGGTTGGATACCCTGTGGGGAGTAGCCACTTGGCCTGTGGTTTGGAACCAGTGATCAAAACGGTGCTAGGATCCACAGGCCATGTGTGCCCAAGGCATCCTGGGTATAGTATGGGAGCAGTGAGGAGGGACCAGGCTGGTGGGCCTGGCTCCCTTGGCCTGCCCACCTTTCCTGCTAGCCCCTCTCCCCAGACTCTTCTGCAAGTTGGGGTCAAGGTTCCCAGGGAAGAGAACAGTTGTGCAGGTTGTGGACTGCACAAGCCTTTCCTCCTCTGGGCTTTAGTTTTTGTACCTGTCAGTTGGGAGGTTGGACTTGATAATCTCCAAGCCTTTTCTGCCTTTGAAGTTGAGCAGATCTTGGATGGAGGCAGAGGTGGGGGTCCTAATGCTAGCTGAGGACCCTGACCTCTGGGCTCTCTGCTCATGAAGGTGTCTGCTCCACAGCACATCACTGCCCCACCCCCGGGAACCCATCCGCAACTGTGCACTCAGCATGGACCAGATCCCAGACCTGCACTCTCCCGTGTCCCCCATCTCCGAGAGCCCCAGCTCCCCCGCCTAT
Organism: Balaenoptera musculus; assembly: GCF_009873245.2. Taxonomy (NCBI): domain Eukaryota; kingdom Metazoa; phylum Chordata; class Mammalia; order Artiodactyla; family Balaenopteridae; genus Balaenoptera; species Balaenoptera musculus. Next base: position 108,394,821 of record NC_045790.1, on the reverse strand, counting down.
AGTACCGGTATGTCCAGCGGAGGGGGTAGGGGCAGGTGGGGGGATCTGGTGGGAGTAGCCTTGTGTGCGCACGTGTGCGCTATCTTTGACGACTTCTGTTATAGTATGTGATCATGTGTGTTTCTACCTCTTTTCTGAGAGCAATGCCCTGCAAGAGTTGACACTAAAAACTTGCCAGCAGAACTATCGATGTTGACATGCAAAACATATCCATGGCTTGTTCGTTCTGCAACGACTCATTGAGTCCCTGTTGGGTACCAGGCACTGTGCATGTGGTTTCCAGTGCATTCTCCTGAATGTTACTGAATCCAGCTCCAATGCTGTGAAGTGCGTGTGGTCAGCAACACTCAGCCCCCATTGGTCAAGTGCCTCCGTGTGTGGTGCTCTGCCAGGCCCTGCATCGGCTGGGACGTAATGCGTCCCGGATTCCAAATGGTGGGCTCAAACTGGACTCGTCATGCTTGCTTTAGTCTTTTAAATAGACTTTTTCAGAAAAGTTCTAGATTCACAGCAAAATTGAGCAGGAAGCACAGAGCGCTGTGCTTTTTTTAAATACAAAGAAAATTTCTACTGTAGAAACATGCCGCTAGTTCATTTCTGGAAGAAAACAAGTGTTTTCAACAGGCCATACTGCATATTGTCCACCTGGCAGGAAAAGCTCGCAGGCAGAGGTGCATCCCGGGAGGAACCTTTGCTGGGAGACACTGTTGCCATGTTGCTGTCTATATGGGTAGTCACAAATTCTTCTCTAAACACGGGCCTGCTAGCTTGTCATAACTGCCAACTTGCCTTCAAAACAATACCCTTGGGTGTAAATGTTAAAATGCCTTGCCACAAATTATTTATCGGACAATTTCTAAGCAACGCGGCTCGGGGAAGTACCCAGGAGTGAGGACTTAACACCTGGTTTTAAATCCCAGCTCTATGCCTTGCTGGCTGGGTGACCTCAATAAACATCACCTCTAATCTTGGATGATGGTTACTGTTTTGACCGGTGTATCTCCAGCATGTCACCAGTTCCCAGGACACATGTACTCAATAAATCATTATTACTAATTCATTGAGAAATAATTCCACACGATGAACTCCAGCAAGTGCTTAGCTTCTCTGAATCACGGAAAGCTCCTTCAAGTAGCTCAGTCGTTCCCCAAGGCTACAGCAGCCTTAGGGTAGGAAAGTGAGACTCCTGGGGTCCAGGTAATTTCAGAGTACCACTGAGAGCTGGACAGTGTGCCAGAGTCTGCTGGGCTGGGCCTGGGTCCAGGGAGGTGGGGCTATCACCCATGTAGGGTGGATGGAGCCTGTCCTTTGGGAAGGGGGTGGGGGAACCTCACTGCGTGGGGAGTCATGGAAACTCGTCCTCTCTCTTTATCTCCCTGCAGTGACCCGTGTCCACGCCGCCCCTGCAGCCCCCTCAGCCACAGTGCTGCCTGCCTCCCCTGTCACCCGCCGCTCCAGTGAACCCCAGCTGTGTCCTGGAAGTGCCGGGGAGTCGGACAAGGGCCCTTACTCCAGCCCCTCCCACACCCGCTGCGAAGCCTCCCCATCACCGTCGCTCAGCAGCTACAGCGACCCGGACTCTGGCCATTACTGTCAGCTCCAGCCTCCTGTCCGTGGCAGCCGAGAGTGGGCAGCAGCTGAGGCCTCTAGCCGCCAGGCCAGGAGCTATGGGGAGAGGCTTAAGGAACTGTCAGAAAATGGGGCCCCCGAAGGAGACGGGGGTAGGACCTTCACAGTCCCCATCGTGGAAGCCACCTCTTCCTTCAACCCGGCTACCTTCCAGTCACCACTGATCCCCAAAGATAACCGGCCACTGGAGATGGGCCTCCTGCGTAAGGTCAAGGAGCTGCTGGCAGAGGTCGATGCCCGGACGCTGGCCCAGCATGTCACCAAGGTTGACTGCCTGGTAGGTGCTGGGTGCGCACTGGGGCAGGAGCAGCACCTCCATCCTCTGGCCTGGGGACAGGGGTCAGGGTGGTGAGGAGCTGGCCCCAAATTCCCAAGTATAGCGAATGGGCCTGGATTCTGACTTCATGGCCGTCCTTCACTTGCTGTGTGACTCTGACTAATCACTTTACTTGGGCCCCAATTTTCTCCTTTAAAAAAAGCAAAACCCGAGATATTCTTGCTTCCTCCAGATGTCAGTTTGGCACTGGAACCGAGGAGTCCTGAAAGCCAGTGGCGTCTGGCTCCCTGGGACACTTTTTGAGCCTGGTGAAAGTCAGTCTGGCTGGTCCAGGGAATACAAAAGGCCCGACTTCCCATCCCCACCCCCCCTAGTGGACAAAACTCATTGCCTAGGTCCATAAATTGTTAATGCCTGGGCCTTTGCTTTGAATGAATCTTGACCATCTAAGGACCCTGACTTGCTCTCCGTCTCAGTTTCCCTCTCTGAAGTTTGTGGCGGGAGGGCACTGACTGCTTGTTTGCACTGGTCTCTGAGCTCAAGAAGCAAGAAAAGAAACAGTGCTGAGATGTAGCTCTGTGAAGAGTGCTAGGCGTGAAGTGAGCAGCCCTGGGTTCTAGGCCCACTGTGTGACCTTGGACAAGCCCTTTCCCCACCGCACCTCAGGTTTGCCTTCTGGAATAAGGGTGTCCTGGGCACCTCTGGCCCATGTCAGACACCTCTGGGCATTTTCCCATTTATCCCGCGTTTCACAGATGGGGAGAATGAGGCTCATTTTGCTCCATGTCGGAGGGTTAGCAGTAGAGCTGGAATTCAAACCCAGCCTCCCAGCCAGGCTGCCCTCCAAGATAAAGCTCCCTGCCTCCCAGATGGCTTGAGCTAGCCTTGACAGAAAATTAATCAGCCCTCTGGGCGTCCTTGTAGGTTGCTAGGATACTGGGCGTTACCAAGGAGATGCAGACCCTAATGGGAGTCCGCTGGGGCATGGAGCTGCTCACTCTCCCCCATGGCCGGCAGCTACGACTAGACCTGCTGGAAAGGTAAGGCGAGTACACAAGGGGACTCACGGGGAACCCCCTGGGCTACAGCGCGGCCCTTCGCTGTGGCCGGCTGGCCAATCACAGTCTCTCACCCCGGCTCCCAGGGGTTCTGGCCACGCCCCCTATCCCATTGACCAATCGCTCCTTCTCCATATCCAGCTCCAAGTAATCTTGGTTTCCCAAAGACCGAGTCCTTTATCTCCGAATTCACATTTTGCATCCTCTTGACCGATCACAATCCGTGAGCCTTGGCCCTCTCATCAGCTCTGGCTTCTCTCCTTTTCTTTCTTAGAACAGCTCTACCAGATGATTTCCGATGATTTCCGCTGATCGGTCACAAGCCTCTCAGCCTGGCGCTCTAGGGCCTCTGGCCCCGCCCCCTGACTTATACTAACCAATCAGAAGCCCTTAACTTTGCTTTTCCTCACTCTGGCCGCGCCCCCTAATCTCATTGACCCTTTACAATCTCTCGCTTTTGGCTCTGCCCTCCGCCCCTCGGCTCTCAACCACAAGGACCCCCAACCTTAGGTCCCTGGCCCCGCCCCTCTGACCTGGCTGCTCCGACAGGTTCCACACCATGTCCATCATGCTGGCCGTGGACATCCTGGGCTGCACGGGCTCCGCTGAGGAGCGGGCAGCTCTTCTGCACAAGACCATCCAGCTGGCGGCCGAGCTTCGGGGGACCATGGGCAACATGTTCAGCTTCGCTGCAGTCATGGGCGCCCTGGATATGGCCCAGGTACTGAGGGGCCCACGTAGAGCTGGGCATAAAGTAGTCTCTGTCCGGAGGAGCCCTGGGATGTGTTCCTTTGGGATAGCTGTATATTGAATCAGGAAGAACTTTGTGACCTTCTAGGCAGCATTGGTGACAGGGTAACTGGGAGAACTGAGTCCTTTAAGTGCTGACCTGCTCCCAGACAAAGTCTTCCCTTTTCCCTGCTCTCAGTTTCCCTACCTGTAAAATGAATGAGGAGCATTATATGAGTGTAAAGAATAAATATAAAATGGCACTCATTTAGCAATCACTGACTATATGCTAGGTGCTACATCGAGTACTTTAGAAGCACCGATTCCTAAAAAAAAAAATCTCATGAAGGGAGTGCCTTTATTGTTCTCATTTCACTTATGGAGAAACTGAGGCAGAGCAGTACTTGCCTAAAGTCACATTCAGAGGCTGAAAAAGTTGGGATTCAAACTAGGTCTGTCTAATTTCACAGCCCGGACCTCATCCACACTACACTTCCTCTCCTTTGCCTCGTCAACAGTGACAGCAGGGTCCCAGAGCAGTGGCTCAACTCCCAGCTCTGCCACTTATTTTTGGAATGACCTTGGGCAAGTCATTCCCCTCTCTGAGCCTTAGTTCCCTCATCTGTAAAATGGGTTGTTGGGAGGGCTTGAGACGTGTGAAAAGCAGTCAGCACTGTCCCAGATTCATGAATGGTGACTATACTAATAATTATTATCCCACATCTGGGTGTCCGCTTGGCAGAGTGGCCTGTGGCCCCAGCAGGCCCCTTCCCTGGCCGGTCACTCACAGTCTGGTCTCCCCAGATTGCCCGGCTGGAGCAGACATGGGTGACTCTGCGGCAGCGACACACGGAGGGAGCCATCCTCTACGAGAAGAAGCTCAAGCCATTTCTCAAGAGCCTCAATGAAGGCAAAGGTACCTCTCCCACCTTGCTATGTGACCTTGGACAGGTTCCAGCCCTCTCTGGGCCAGCAAAGACTCTCCCAGTGGGGAGGATGATGAGGGCTTGACTGAGCTTTGTGCAGGCTGTTCCCGCACTCACTTTCTGCATCTGGCAACCGTGTATGCCACGTCCAGGTCCAGCCTCAGCCCCTGAGCTTGGCCAAGGCTGCAGTGGGTTCAGCTGGAGGAATCCGAAGGGTTTGTCTCAGGAGTCAGAATCTCTGGGGGCTCTCTCTGGGACCTCAGGCAGGCCCCTTCCTATAAAACATCCACGGTGGATGGCTGGGCCCTCGGGGACCTCTAAGCGCCGTGTGTCACTCCCTGCAGAAGGCCCGCCGCTGAGCAACACCACATTTCCTCACGTGCTGCCGCTCATCACTCTGCTGGAGTGTGACTCCGCCCCGGCCGAGGGCCCCGAGCCCTGGGGCAGCACAGAACACGGCGTGGAGGTGGTGCTGGCCCACCTGGAGGCCGCCCGCACTGTGGCACACCACGGCGGCCTGTATCACACCAATGCCGAGGTCAAGCTGCAGGGTGAGTCATGGGTCGCAACTGGGGGCGATCCCGCCACTGATCCTGCCAGCCTGGTCCTCCCTCCACATGACTTGCTCTCGCCTCTCCTCCAAACACCCCTTCGCATTTCTCCATCCCTCTTTCCTGCATGTTTCCCTGACTTCTTTTTCTCACCCCTTTTCTTCACTTATTCAGCAGTTTGACAAGCAGTTGTTAGTGGCAGGCACCAGGTTGGGCGCGGGGGACAAAGAGATGATTCAAAGAGCACCATAGCTGTGTATCTTAGCTTCTCTGAGCCTCAGCTTTCTTGTCTGTGAAGTGGGCATCCTAACAGGCCTACTTTACAAGGTTGTTTACAAAGCACTCGGCCTGGGGCCCTGGGGCTGAGGCAGACCTGCCCTGCCTTCAAGGAGCTCACAGTCTAGTCAAAAAGTAGAACTCCTGGGCTTCCCTTGTGGCGCAGTAGTTAAGAATCCACCTGCCGGGGGCTTCCCTGGTGGCGCAGTGGTTGAGAGTCTGCCTGCCAATGCAGGGGACACGGGTTCGAGCCCTGGTCTGGGAAGATCCCACATGCCGCGGAGCAACTGGGCCCGTGAGCCACAGCTACTGAGCCTGCACGTCTGGAGCCTGTGCTCCGCAACAAGAGAGGCCGCGATAGTGAGAGGCCCGCGCACCGCGATGAAGAGTGGCCCCCGCTTGCCACAACTAGAGAAAGCCCTCACACAGAAACGAAGACCCAACACAGCCAAAAATAATTTAAAAAAACAAACAAACAAAAAAAAACTTTAACAAAAAAACAAAACAAAAAAAAAACAAACAAAAAAAGAATCCACCTGCCGGGCTTCCCTGGTGGCGCAGTGGTTGAGAATCTGCCTGCCAATGCAGGGGACACGGGTTCGAGCCCTGGTCTGGGAAGATCCCACATGCCGTGGAGCGACTAGGCCCGTGAGCCACAATTACTGAGCCTGCACATCTGGAGCCTGTGCTCCGCAACAAAAGAGGCTGCGATAGTGAGAGGCCCGTGCACCGCAATGAAGAGTGGCCCCCGCTTGCCACAACTAGAGAAAGCCCTCACACAGAAACAAAGACCCAACACAGCCATAAATCAATCAATCAATCAATCAATAAAATTAAAAAAAAAAAAAGAATCCACCTGCCAATGCAGGGAACACGGGTTCGAGCCCTGGTCCAGGAAGATCCCACGTGCCGCGGAGCAGCTAAGCTCGCGAGCCACAACTACTGAAACCCGCACACCTAGAGCCCGTGCTCCACAACAAGAGAAGCCACCGCAATGAGAAGCCCGCACACCACAACGAAGAGTAGCCCTCGCTCACCGCAGCTAGAGAAAGCCCGCACACAGCAACAAAGACCCAACACAGCCAAAAATAAATAAAATAAAATTAATTAATTTAAAAAAAAGTAGAACTCCTCCTTGTGGAAGGAGCAGAGAGATAATGTCTTCAGATAATCCACCTTTTACTTCTCTAGGCAGTATTTAAGTCACAAAAGTTCTCTGTAGACCAATTGGAAATAACAGCTGAGCAAAACCAAGATAAAACAAATCACCAACAATTACCTGGAGGTAAATGCTGTGAGCATCTGGCATATGTCTTTCCTGCCCTTCGTCTTCAGAGAGGACAAAAAAGAAACTATTTTTTTACATTTACTTATAAAATGTATATACATTTCTTAGGAAAAATTTTGGAATTTACAGAAAAATACAAAAGAGAAAAGAAAAATCTCCCCCCCCAAATTAATTTTAATATTTTATCTTCTAGTCATTTTAAAATTATATGTTGCAAATAGTAGGACAAAGACTGGGTGCTAAACTGCTTGGTCATGTTCATCAGCGAACCTTGTGGGATCCCTGGTGGAGGTGGGGGGAGGTCCCTTGCTATGAGGCCCTGAGGCATGTGGTGGCTCCGAGCGGGAGTCCCAGCCTCCGCAGCTGGATGGTGGTTCCCTGACCCCTGTGCCCCACCCTGCAGGGTTCCAGGCCCAGCCAGAGCTCCTCGAGGTGTTCAGCACCGAGTTCCAGATGCGCCTCCTCTGGGGCAGCCAGGGCGCCAGCAGCAGCCAGGCCCGGCGCTATGAGAAGTTCGACAAGGTCCTCACTGCCCTGTCCCACAAACTGGAACCTGCCGTCCGCTCCAGCGAGCTGTGACCCCCGTGGACCCTTCCCCTCTGCAGCTGCGGGCAGCAACAGGGACAGAAGGGCACAGACCTTTCCCCAGAGCACCCCAGGGACACTGTGATCAGCCCGAGAACGTTCTGGGTTCAACTCCAGGATCTCCCTTGCACCTCCAGGGTCCTACGTGGACTCTGGGCTCCATCCCACCTGCTACTCACTCACCAAGTTTTCCTTCAGGAAGAACTGGAACCCCTGTTTCTCCCTCCAGCTTCTGCCTCTCCCCTTCCTGCTGAGGTGCCCTGTATTTGAGCCACGGGAGGCTTCTCACACCTCCTCACTCTTCTCCAGGTACCTGCCCCCGCCCCCTCACTGACACCAAGGCCTCCCTCTGGCTGTAAATACATCTGTCTGTTCTGTAAATAGATGTACAGAAGCCGTGTTCTTTCTTTCATATAATAAACTTTTATGACTCTTTCTTCTGTCTCTCAGGGGGCTTTGGGGTAGAAGGAAGCGTCTTTTCTCAGGTGAAAGGTGGAAAAATTCATTCAACAAATACTTATTTAGCACTTGAAACATTCCAGATTGTACCAGGAGCCAGAGTTACAGCCAATTCTTAAAACCCAGTCCCTGTCCTGGGGGAGCTCACAGACCAGAGGGGAGATAAACAGCTAATTCCAACCAGTAGGGGAAATGCTGACCTGCCCCGCTCCTTCCGCATTCGCTGCTCCAGGAGCCACAGCAAAGCATCCCGCAAATGTACAACCCAGGATCCTAGATGTTTGGGTGGAAGGGCTTTATGAAATCTAAGATTCCAGCTCCCCTCAGGAAAACAGAACTGGAGGGAGAAGGGACTTGCCCTGGGTCACAGCAGCACAATCAGGAAGGCTGGAACCTGGGTGTCCTCACCTGGGGTTCTTTCCTTTTCTCAACAGTGGGAACTACTAATTTCTTTTCAAGTTTTGAAACGTGGCCCCAGAAGTCTTCGTGTGTGTGTGTGTGTGTGTGTGTGTGTGTGTGTGTGTGTGTGTGTGAGGTGGGTGAGGCAAGAAATCTTTGAGGAGGGCCATGAAGGCAGTTGTCTTGATTTCATGGGTAGGGGAGGTAGGCAATGTGGATCAGCATGATTCCAGGCCAGGCTGGAGGCCTGGGGAGCCTGTTCACTGAATTTGAAACGTCTGGGGTCCTTTACCTTATGAATCCTTTGACCAAGAGAGGATGGATACCACAGTGCATTAGATCTTTGGCAGCAGCCAGACTTGGGTTCAGTTTACTAGCTGGGTGGCATTGGATAAGGGGCTTAACCTGTTGGGCCCTAAGTTCCTCCTCAATAAAATGGGGACAGTAACAGAACTGACCCCTTTGGGTTGCTGTTAAAGCACTTAATGCATAGTAGCTGCTAGGTAAGGGACTGCCATGTTTCATACATAATGGATTTTTTGTGTGTGTGTGTGGCCGCACCATGCGGCATGCGGGATCCTACTTCTCCGACCGGGGATGGAACCCGCGCCCCCTGCAGTGGAAGCGCGGAGTGTTAACCACTGGACCACCAGGGAAGTCCCATAATGTATTTTCAGTGATCATTTATTGATTACTTTGTGAAACAAAACACTTCACGTGCCTGTACCTCACTGAAATATCACCATTCCTCTATATGACAGGTACTGTTATCATAAGATATATAAGGCACCTAACGTTAACGGTACATAGTAGGTGCTCACCAAAAGCTATTAGCGCTCTTTTATCATATAAAAGGAAAAAAAAAGAGCACAGAAAAGGTGTTTTGCAAGGTGTAAGGTGCCGCACAAGTTTTTGCTACAGTTATTACGTCACCCTTTGTGGTCATAATCCTTCATTTATTATTCTTTCGGAGCTACTGTGATGGTCCCCTAGTTACCGTGGCCATGGAAACTCAGCCCGCAGTCCTGGCTTGGACGGTTCGCGGGCTCCCCCTGGAGGCCACCTTCCGGGCCTGCAGCGGGACGACCGGGCAGGCCTTTGAGAGGGGAGAGAAGGGAGCCGGGAGTTGTAGGCCACAGGCGATGGCTGCCGCGGAGCGATGCATGTTGGGAGTTGTAGTTCTCGGGAGAGGAGGTTGGCGACCGCAGACCCAGCTCCGGTCTCACCCGGATGGCGGCTGTGAGGCGCGGCTGTTGGCCGTGGGGCTCGCTCCTCGGTCTGCTCGGGCTGGTCTCGGCCGCGGCCGCCGCCTGGGACCTGACTTCGCTGCGATGCAACTTCGGCGCCTTCTGTGAATGTGACTTCCGGCCCGACTTCCAGGGTGAGCAGCCGCGGGCGCCCGGACCGGAGCGGCCGGCGGACCGGGGAGCCCTCGGACCCCGGGGGTGCGCCGGGGCCGGACCTGGAGAGTAGAACCGAGGGTGTGACCCCCAGACTTCCGGACGGCCAGGGCCGGAAGTGGGCCCGGCGTTGAGGGACCCTGAGAGCCTGGGGCACGGCACTTGGGGCGAGGGTTTGGGGATGCCTGTTTGGGGTCCAGGCAGAGCCCTGCCAGGATGGAGAGAGGCCTTTGACAGCAGGGCCTTGGGGGGAAGTTTAGACTTCCGCACTGGACTGGCCGTCAAGGAAGAAGCCTGCCTTGGAGATGGGCAGGAGTCTTGGGCAGACCCTCTTGACAGCTCGCGCCCACTTAGGGCTGAGCGCAATCCAGAGGGCTATCTGGTGGGGGCGCTGCTGAGCTGAGTCAGGCCTGAGGATGACTCCTGAGGCCGAGACCCCAAGGGCCGCACTCCTTTCCGCAGACAGCCTGTAAAAACGTCCCAGAACGCGGATCCCCAGACCAGGTTCCAGACATGACTTCCCTCCTGGACCTCTTCCGTGGCGGGTGTGTCCTCAGCTCTGACACTGTCCTTCTTGTGGCCCTAGGTCTGGAGTGTGACCTGGCGCAGCACCTGGTGGGCCAGCATTTGGCCAGGGCGCTGGTGGTGAAGGCACTGAAGGCCTTCGTGCAGGATCCAGCCCCCACCAAGCCACTGGTCCTCTCTCTGCATGGCTGGACTGGCACCGGCAAGTCCTATGTCAGCTCCCTGCTGGCACACTACCTCTTCCGGGGTGGTCTCCGCAGCCCCCATGTGCACCACTTTTCCCCGGTCATCCACTTCCCCCACCCCGGCCACCTGGAGCGCTACAAGGTAGGCTGGTTTTGTCCTGGACCACCATCCACCTGCACTGTGGAGTGCTGGACCCTAGGGAAGGAGTGAATCCTGAGCCCAGAGAGGGGAATCACTTGCTCCAGGCCACACAGCCAGTTGAAGCCTCACCCTTCAGGACCCACCCTGAACAAAGCTTGGGGTGGTACCACCCGGCAGGGAGTTCTTGATTTAATTCCTGGGGGCCAGTAATGGCACCTACCTGCCAGGGTTGTTGTGAGGGATGTGGGATTATAGAATTGCAGGTGTTATTTATTGAGCATTTACCTTTGCCAGACAGTCTGCATTATCTTCTCTCTGTAAAGCCCTTAGCCCCAATTTGAGGCTCAGAGTAAGCACTCAGGAAATCCAATTAGCTCTTACTACTGTTGTTGTTGATTGCAAGGTACTTTCCAGGCTAATCTGTTTCAGTTGTCAACTCTGTTGGGAATGTTCAGGGAGCAGGAAGGAGCCGTCCCCTTTTTTAGAAAGCAGTAGGTGTCGGGGAAGGAGCCCTGAAAAGGCAGGTGAGAGGCCTGGGTCTGAGTCCCTGTTTTCTTGCTGACTTGCTGTGTGAGCTTGGACAAGTCTCTGCCCCTCTGTGGGCCACAGTTTCACCATCAGTCCCATTAAGGGATTGGTACTCTCTGGGAGACCATATCTTCCTGGGAAGGAGATTAATTCTTGCTTTGGGAAGAAATCTGGGATTGGGGGAGCATCTCCAGTCCCCCTCATACCCTTGCCTTTCTCCCACAGAAGGACCTGAAGAGCTGGGTCCAGGGAAACCTCACCGCCTGCAGCCGCTCTCTCTTCCTCTTCGATGAGATGGACGAGCTGGCCCCAGGCCTGATAGAGGTCCTGAGACCTTTCCTGGGCCCCTCCTGGGTTGTCTATGGGACCAACTATCGCAAAGCCATCTTCATCTTCATCAGGTGGGGCCAGCTTTGCAGCGGGCAGGGTGCAGGGACACTTATCAGAGGTCTCAGCTCTCCAGTCTTGGCCTGTGGTCCCATAGCAGAATACTGTTCCCCCCGAGCCCACTGGGCTTTCCCAAAGTCCCCCACACCCTCACTGGTGACACTGTTATTCAAGGTGGTTGACTTACCTTTGACATTCTCAAAGCCCATTCTGGGCTCAGTCTCTCTCTCTTAAGTAAATAAATAACTAAATTATTTATTTATTTATTTATTTTTGGCTGCGTTGGGTCTTTGTTGCTGCCCACGGGCTTTCTCTATTTGTGGCGAGCAGGGGCTACTCTTTGTTGCGGTGTGCGGGCCTCTCATTGCGGTGGCTTCTCTTGTTGTGGAGCACAGACTCTAGGCGCGGGGTCAGTAGTTGCAGCTCGTGGGCTCTAGAGCGCAGGCTCAGTAATTGTGGCGCACGAGCTTAGCTGCTCCGCGGCATGTGGGATCTTCCCGGACCAGGGCTCAAACCCGTGTCCCCTGCATTGGCAGGCAGGTTCTTAACCATTGCCCAGTGTTCCCTGGGCTCAGTCTCTTAATCCTTATTTCTTTGCGGAACCCTGCTGGGTTAAGAGTTTTCCCTCTTTTGTGGCCAAGAGGACACAGGCCTGGGAAAAACAGGACTAGAGTTTCAGTCCCACCTCTAGGAGTCCTAGCTTTGTTTCCTCAGGCAAAACGCTTCAACTCTCTGAGCTCCCACCTCCTCTTCTGAACAACAGGGTCAATCTTAATGCCCCACTGTCCTCCTAGAGGCTGGGTGAGGGAAAGTCGGTAAGGGACTTGAAAGTGTTCTATAAACTGTAAAGTGCATGACACATATAGCCGAACTTCCAGGGGTCATGGTTAAGGGCACAAGCTCCGGAGAGGGGAAGTGGTTCCCGGGGTGTTTTGAGTGGGCTTGGCTCCTGCCAGCACTGAGCTGGGCCCCCAGGCTCAGGTCACGTTAGGTGGCACGTGGGAAGCAAGGGCCACATCCTGTCCTCACTGTCTGCGTTCCCCGTGGTTTTTAGCAACACTGGCGGTGAGCAGATCAACCAGGTGGTGCTGGAGGCATGGCGCAGCCGCAGGGAGCGCGAGGAGATTCGCCTGCAGGAGCTGGAGCCGGTTATCTCCCAGGCCGTGCTGGACAACCCTAACCGTGAGTTCGGCCAAGGACCCCACCCCAGGGTGGTTTCCAGGCTGAGGTCTCACACCCAGATCACATGGAGGGATGGGCTGGGCTCCCTGGGGTGGGCCAGGCTCTCCCAGGTCTGATGCTCTGCCCCCTGACCCGGTACTTCCCAGCCCAGGCTTTGGCGCTCTGGGCTGGCAGACAGCCTCCCCGAGCCCAGCACCTGGAAGGTGGCTGGGAGGATTAAGACCAGCCCCGTTCCTGCACTTCCTTCCTTTGGGGGTGGACAGGGCCCAGCTGATCCCCGTGAAGCACTGCCTCTTCCCATCGCTCCTTCCTGCAGATGGCTTCTGGCGCTCGGGCATCATGGAAGAGCATCTCCTGGACGCCCTGGTGCCCTTCCTACCTCTCCAGAGGCACCATGTGCAGCACTGTGTGCTCAACGAGCTGGCCCAGGTAGGCCTGGAGCCAAGGGATGAGGTCGTCCAGGCTGTGCTGGACAGCACCACCTTCTTCCCTGAGGACGAGCAGCTCTTTTCCTCCAATGGCTGCAAGACTGTGGCTTCCCGAATCTCCTTCTTCCTCTGACTCTCCAGGCAGCATCCTTGTCTTCCTCTACCTGGCCAGGCTGTGAAGGAATAGCCCTGGGGCCTCTGCCACAGGGTCCCTTGTCCTGTGCCTCCTGGGACCCAGAGCACAATAGGAAGATGAGGAGGGCTGTTGGCTAGGCCATGAAACAGAAGGCCAGGGCAGGCCCTGGCCTCTTCACTGGTCTGAGGGCATCTTGGCCTTTGCTTCCTTCCTCAGGGAAACCGCTGGTCACCCCAGAACTTCAATGAGCCTTGACCTCACCCTCCAGCCTGAGCCTTCTTAAAATGTGAATTTTAACTCAGGGACGGTGGCTCGTGGCTGCTCCCTCCTTCTTTGGTCTCGGCCCTGGCTCAGGCACCACACCCCTACCCTCCACCCCACACCCTACGTCCCAGTATCGTAAAGCCAGGCTGAGACTTCTGTCTCTGGGAACAGAGGGACACAAGTTGCCACTTGGGCTGGGCTTTTCAAGTTTTTAATTTTGTAAAAGAAGAGAACAAATACAATAAATTTAGCCATGGGACCAGAGGGATGTTGGCTGAGGTTCTGATTGCTCTGGAGGAGACTGCTTTGCTGAGCGGCCCCTTCAGAGAGCAGCCTCACTGCCGGGGCTGGGGTTCTGTCTCAGGCCCTGGGTGGTCTGCGTGTTGCTGGGACTTTGGATCAGTCTCCAGCTCCAGTCCTGGGTGGCACCAGCCTTTCTGGGTCTCCAGCTCTGGCCATGGGCACCCTTGGCCTTTCTGAGCCTCTGCCTTGAGCCCTGGGTGGCCTCAGTCCCGCTGGGCCTCCGGCTCCGAGTGGCCTCGGTCTTGCTGGGCCTCCGGCTCTGGACCTGGGCGGGCTTGGTCCTGCTGGGCCTCTGGCTCAGGGCGGCCTCGGTCCTGCTGGGCCTCTGGCTCTGGACCCGGATGGCCTCGGTCCTGCTGGGCCTCTGGCTCTGGACCCGGATGGCCTCGGTCCTGCTGGGCCTCTGGCTCTGGACCTGGTCGGCCTCGGTCCTGCTGGGCCTCTGGCTCTGGACCCGGATGGCCTCAGTCCTGCTGGGCCTCTGGCTCAGGGCGGCCTCGGTCCTGCTGGGCCTCTGGCTCTGGACCTGGTCGGCCTCGGTCCTGCTGGGCCTCTGGCTCTGGACCCGGATGGCCTCAGTCCTGCTGGGCCTCTGGCTCTGGACCTGGTCGGCCTCGGTCCTGCTGGGCCTCTGGCTCTGGACCCGGATGGCCTCAGTCCTGCTGGGCCTCTGGCTCTGGACCTGGTCGGCCTCGGTCCTGCTGGGCCTCTGGCTCTGGACCTGGATGGCCTCGGGCTCGCTGGGCCTCTGGCTGTGGCCTGGGGTGGACTTGGTTTTTCTGGGGCTGTGGCTCAGGCTTAGGTCTTCCCTCTTGTCCCCCAAGTCTGAGGATTGTGTCCTTAGCAGTGAAGAGTCAGAGAATGTCACAACGGTGGTCGAAGTGCTCCCGTATTCCTGGCAGACAGTGGACGTCTCCGTCTCTGAGGTGGACGTGGTCCTGACTGGAAAGGATATGTCAAGAGAAGCTGTCAGGCCGCCTTCCCCAGACAGTGCCAGGAAAGGGAGACTTCTAGGCCTCACCCTTGCCTATGTCCCAGAGGACTTGCATGGCCAAGGGGAAGGCCTGCCAGCTCACGGCAGCCCAGCCCTCCGGGCACCCTGAGCCCCGCAGGTGGGTCAGGGCCGTAAGATAAGGGGGAGATACGAAGGACCCCACTCGGCCAGCGCCGGCCTCCACTCTCCTGCCTGCCTCTTGCCCTCTGCGTTCCAGCCACAGCCAACAGCCTGCAGGGCCCTGGCCCCCTGCCTGCAGCAGTTCCCCCCGCTCCACCCTGCGCACACTTGGCTACCGCTCTTCCCCTGGGTCCTGGAAGCCCTTCCTGACCCCCCAAAGGGAGCTAAATGCACCCAGAGCCCTCAGGACTCCCCTCCATAGTATGGCTACACTGTCCTGGTATCTGTTTACCTGTGTGCCTTCCTCCCTTCAGGACCAAGAGCTCCCTGGGGCAACGACTGTGCCATGCATGCCTGTAACCAGTGTCCAGCACAGGCCTGGCTATAGGACGCTCAACGCGTTTGCTGAATGGCAGGAAGGCGGCTGCCGCTCCCGTCCCTCCCTGCACGGCCCACGGCTGCCCCTGGGGCCCAGAGCAGCATTCTTGCGTTTTTTACTTTTGTCCCCTCCACGCTGGCACCTTTCAGAATTGAGGGTAAAAGCCCCCTGGACGTGCACAGGCTTCGTGGGCTTATTTCAGGGAGAGGCCAAGGGGGCAGAGAGAAGAGAGACAGGCCTGAGCGGGGAATGAGGGTGGAGCAGGCAGCAGCTGTGAAGCGCCTCGCGGTGAGAGCCGGCCTCGCAGGCTGTGTGCTGGGCATCGCTGAGGGCTCCCTGTGCCCCCCGCACAGCTGGGATGATTCCTCCCACTTCACACTCACACAGCTGTGACAGCAGAGCCCAAATTCACACTCAGGCCTGGGAGTCCCTGACCCCTGACCTTTGCCCTCCCTGCTGCGTCGGCTCACTCAGGTCTGGCAGGAGCAGGGGGACTTACAGCCCAAGATGGAGCCTGAAGAGGTCTGGCTGATGTAGCTGTCGGTCAGGGACCTCTCCTTGCTGGGACCCGGCTCCAGCTTCTCCTAGGGCAAGAGACACGCTGCATGATCACAGGCTGCGCGGTCACAGTGGCCGCGGCTCTGTAAGTCCAGCCGCTTAGAGCTCCTCGAGGGTCGCAGGTTAGGGCTGGATGGGGACATGGAGAGGTTGACTGGACAGGAGGGGGCGTGGCCAGGTTAGACAGGTGTGGCCACGTGAGAAAAGCAGTGTCAAGAGGCTCTTGGGCCTCATCTCTCTATCTGCAAAATGCAAATTAGTTCAATTGTGGGATAGGCTTCTGTGAACTGTGAAGTGCTGTGTCCGGGGAATGGCTAGTGAGAAACTGAGGACCTTCTCCGTGTTTCATCTCCCTGCGCATCTGGGAGGGAACTCGCCTGCCATTACCATTTCCCGGACCAGGAAACGCCTAAGCAGCTGCCCTGGGCACTCGGCTAAGAGGCAGAGAAGCAGGGCTGGAATCCAAGTCAGGGGGACTCTGCGGCCAGGCTCTTGGCCCGGCTCTCGGCTGCTGGTCGCACTTGCAGGCCGCGGGAAATGTGCGGGAGTGAGATGCAATGCGGGAGCGGGCAGGGCTGCGGACCACTCAGCAGGGCCCCACGATGACTTCAGGGCGTACACAGACCCAAGTTCTGTATTTTTGTATCCTAATGTGAGCTAGGAAAACGTAGAGCTTGCCTTTCCCGTTTCTGGCAAGGGATGCTGGCACTCCGTTTACTTCGATGGTTAAAGTCTCCCTTGAACACAATTTACTTGCTGTCCATCAGCAGTCAAGTGGGTAAATAAACGGCAGGATATTCACAGGATGGCACTGTCTCCAGCAATGAGAAGGAGCAGTCAACTTGGATGCATCTCACAGACTTGGACGCTCGGTGAAAGGAGCCAGAGGCAAAGGGCCATGCGCCACGTTTGTCCTCTGTTGCAAAGGACAGGCACGCTCGTCTGCGGTGTTAGGAACCAGGACAGCCTTGTGGGGTGTGCTGGGCTGAGGGAGGGGCCTGGAAGGGGGCACGAGGGGCTTCTGGGGAACTGGGAATGTGTTCTTTCTTGATCTGGAGAATGGTGCCATGGGGGTATTCAGTTTGTGAAAATCCATCAAACAGTTCGCTTATGAGTCATGTACTTTTCTATATGTTCCGTTCAGTGAAAAGATTTTAGAAATGAATTTAAGAATTAAGAAAATTCTGGTACAAGTGGCCAGTCCACACAGCGGAATTTATGAAGGTGAGTGTGGACAAAGTGTGGGAAGCCTCTCTCTGTGAGGGGCCCACATCCTCACACACCCTCCTTCAGGTGTACCCCTTACTGGTACCTTCTCTGTCTCACAGCGAGATGTCCCCAGCCCAAGTCACACATCTGAGTGGTGGCAGAGCCAGGCCCAGAAGCCAGCCTCTAGCCAGCGTGCATCCCTCAGCCCTGACTTGGGGTACATTCCACCTTGGACCTCAAGGACCTCCGGCCCCGGCGTACAGCCCACTTACCTCCTTCTCCCCAGGGGCCTCGGCCTCTTCCTCTGGGCCTTCTGGCTTTGCCTGCAGGGACTGGCGAGTATCCTCTAGCTCTTTGGAGGTCTTGAACAAAGGCTGCTCCAGCTTCCACGAAAGCTGCAGGGCCCGGGCCCTCTGGCGCTCTAGTTCCCGCTCCTTGAGCTGCCTGACAAGCCGTGACCCCAGAGCGCTGGGTAGGCCTCCCTGACTCACCCCACCATCCCCAGGACTGGACAGCGGCCTGAGAAGGCGATTAGGGCCAGAGGTGCCTTGAGCCCCAACCGTCCCCCGACTCTGGGCCCGCGGGCCCTCCTGGAGAAACTCACCCCACGATATCCTGAGGGGTGCCGGCCTGCAGGCTGTGCTCCACCACCCGCTCCAGCTGCAGCCTGGCCAGGTGGGCCACCTGGCTGTTAAGCACCTCCTCCACTGACATGCCGGGGAAGAGAGTGGTCATCAGTGGCAGCAGCTGCCAGGAAAGAGGGTGACCATTGTCAGGTGTGGGCCAGGACAGGGGGCAGATGGTGTGGTGCTGCCCTGGCAGAGGAAGGGTTTACAGATTGTTGTTTTTTAAAGGGCTGGACCTTTCTGCCCCAGAACTATCAGGACATCTTGAGAAAGGAACTATTCGGTGAGGGAGTGCTGACGGTGAGCCTGACCAGTGGTTCTGCAGCCAGCCAGATAAGGGTGTGACCTCCAAGCTCCATGACCTGGGCCAAGGGAACTGACTTCTCTGAGCCTTACCCTCTTCCCTCTATAAATTGTGGGGTGATGATAATGTTACCTGTCTCGTAGGTACTGAAGAGGGTTAAATGGGGTGATGTAAGCTGAACTGGTTAGAACAGTGCCTGGCACGTAGTAAATGCTCCAGCATTAGCAGCTGTTATTACTGCTAGGAAA
This sequence comes from Balaenoptera musculus, assembly GCF_009873245.2. Lineage (NCBI taxonomy): Eukaryota > Metazoa > Chordata > Mammalia > Artiodactyla > Balaenopteridae > Balaenoptera > Balaenoptera musculus. The sequence goes on along the minus strand of NC_045790.1, from coordinate 108,376,726 downwards.
CCAGGTTTCTTTTAGGGACAGGGAGTATCTTTAGGTGGCCAGAGGTACTGACTCTTGAGCCCACCCTCCTGGCCCAGCAGGCACACACCTTCGGTTGTGTGGGGTCAAGGAGCAGGACAGTGGCAACATCCTGGCAGGCCCCAAAAATGTTCTGCATGAGCTGCCGGCTCCTGGCGCGGTACAGGTAGTACTGGGGCTTCTGGGGATTGTGCTGGATGGCCACTGAGAAGCGGTTCTCTGCCTTCTGGAACTGCCTGCAGGACACAGCAGGCCACAGGGTGCTCTGAGCTGGGCCACCTGGAGGATACGGAGGCTTCTGGACCCCAGTGGGGAGTTTGGGGAAAATCAGGCTGGTCTCTGCTCCCTGCCACCACGCCCCTCTTGATGGACCCAACACTTAAATGTTAGTGTAAAATCCCAACATAAGTGGACATTTTTATGATCCTGGAGTAGGAAAGGCCTTTCTGAGATGTCATAAACCCAGCAGCTAAAAATGAAAAAATTAATTTGACTATGGTTAAATCCCATTATTGAGTAGCAAAAACACCACAAAAGAAAGCAGTAAATAGTGAAGAATATTTTGCCATAGAAGGCAGATGATAAGCTAATTTTCCAGCCTACAAAGAACACTTATAACCAAAAAAAAATTTTTTAATGAACAATTTAAGAGCAAATGGGCGAATGATTTGGGCAGGCCATAATGGCCAATAAATGCACGAAAGATGCTGTCCTGCAATCACAATTTAAACATGCAAAGTCAGTCCGCTGCGAGAGAGCCTTTTTTTGCCTACCCGATTAGCAAAGTTGAAAAACAGTCTTAATACCCTGGGCTAGGGAGGTTTGGGGACACCAAGACTTTCCTTTACTGGGGGAAGTTTATATTGGTTCATTATTTTTAGAGAACAATTGGGTATTATCTTTTAAAATGTTAATTTTTTACACTTTTTAACCCAACAATTTAACTTCCAGCAATCTAACTACAGAATCACTAGTATGAACGCATGAAAACATATGTCTTGGGTCTCATTACTGCATTATTTATAATAAAAAACTGAAAACAGCCCAAATACTCATCAGCATACTACTGTCTAAAGAAATTAATTGTGGTACCTCCACAGAATGGAATACTTTGCAAGCAATAAAAGAAAATAAGGTCGTCCTATATGTAATTGCCATGCGGAGTAAAAAAAGCAAGTCAAAAATCAGCTTAGTGGACTTCCCTGGTGGCGCAGTGGTTAAGAATCCGCCTGCTAAGGCACGGGACACGGGTTTGAGCCCTGGTCTGGGAAGATCCCACATGCTGCAGAGCAACTAAGCCCGTGCACCACAACTACTGAGCCCAGGCGCCGCAACTACTGAAGTCCGCGTGCCTAGACCCTGTGCTCCACAACAAGAGAAGCCACCGCAATGAGAAGCCGGCGCACCGCAACAAAGAGTAGCCCCACTCGCCGCAACTAGATAAAGCCCACGCACAGCAAGAAAGACCCAACACAGACAAAAATAAATAAATGAATAAATAAGCTTATTAAAAAAAAATCAGCTTAGCATGATCTCACTTTTGTAAAATGATAACAATTGTTAACATATGCATAGAAATCAATCTGGAGGACTCTTTACCAAACTTACAGGGGAAGGGGAGGCGTTGGGAGGTAGATATTAGAAGGAACTTTCATGTTCTAAGTTATGTTACTGAATACTTAAATTTTTTTTAATAAAAAGTGCAATTACCATAACAATATTCGCAGAAAAAATGAAGGAATTTTAGAGAAAACTTGAAAAATAAAATAGATATTTAGGAGACAACTGGGAGAGCAAAGGCATCTCGACCCCAGGATCCCAGCCGACCGGCTTCACTCCAGACTCTTCGGCCCCGCCCACGGCCCGGTCCGCCCCGCCCACAGCCCCCGCCCCACCCACAGTCAGCGCGCACCTGCTCCTCTGCTCGCAGAAGCCCAACTTCTCCTGCAGCAGGCCCATGCGCAGGTGGGCGCCCTCGTCCTTCGGACTCAGCGCCAGCGCCTGCTGGTAGTCCGCCTCAGCGAAGGTCAGGTTGCCCAGTTGGAAGAAGCAATCTGGAGACCGGGGGCCGGGGACGGGGGCTGAGTGAGCCCCGCAAACCCAGGGCCCAGGAGCCCCAGCCCAGCTGGCTCCACCCCCAGGGGGCGGGGCCTGCAACGGGTGGTGGATGACACCAGCGGGCGGTCGCGGGCACCTGCAGAGGTTTTCTGTGCCTCCGGCCACCTTCTTCCAGCTGCCTGATGCCGAGCATTTTGAAGGGCTGTAGCCAGATTGTCTAAGGCAACGTTTCCCAAAGTGTGTCCGTGGGACCCTGAGACTCCGCTTTCCCTCCTTCCCTCCTCCCTCCCTCAGGACCCTCAAGCGCCCAGCCCAGGCCTTGGAGGGGCAAGGGGCTCACACTGGGCTGCCCGGCCCCCACTCACCACCGCGGTTGATGTAGAGGCCTTTCTCCCGCTGCTCGCCCTTGAGCGCCTTGCTGAGCAGCAGCACCCCCTGCTGGTAGGCGCCCTGCATGTAGCAGTGCACCGCGAAGTCGTTGTAGGCCAACAGCAGTTGGCGCTGCGCCTGCTGCACCAGGTCCTGCTGGTGCTCGGTCATCATGTCCAACGCCTTCAGGAAGTCCTCCACGGCGGAGTCAAACTCCCGGAGCCGTCGGTACATGATGCCCCTACGAGGGAGGGACGTGAGGACCAAAGTGCCCCACCGACCAGGGGTGTCCCAGAGAGAGGCTGCGGCTCTGGGCCCTCTGACCTGGGGGGAGGGCCTCCCACCTCTTGCACTGAGTTTGGCCTGTGGGGCTCCTGGATTTTGCTACTTAGATAGCCAGCTAGTCACTGGTAATTTGACTTTTCTTTAAAAATAGCTTCCCTCTTTCTTTCTGGGAGCTGTGTGTGTGCCAGCCTCTATGCTAAGGCCTTTTTGTACACAGGACATTTTACCTCCACTGCTTATATGAGAAAACCCAGGCTCAAGGAAGTGAAATGGCCCAGAATGAGGTGGTGGGTCCTCGTGGGGTGGCCCAGATTCAAACCCAAGCCTTGTCCACTGAGCTGGGCTGAGCCTGCCAGTGTAAACTGCTCAGCAGGCCCGGGGGTCCAGGATTCCAGGCTCAACAGGCTGCTGCCTGCCCCTCCTCCAGAGGCAGTAGCAGAGACCACCTCCCATGATCCCTTGACCCCGATGGGAAGTAGGGAAAGATTGTTAGAGGCTAGATGGGGAAACTGAGGCCTGGGGAGGGTCAAGTGCTCTCCTGAGATCACACAGCACATCTGAGGCAAGGCAGGGCCTGGGACCCAAGACCAGCATCTCCCCACTCAGTACCGGAAGAGGAAGAGGCTGGGGTCCAGAGGGTTGTTCTCGATGGCACGGTTGATACACTGCAGCGCATGTTGCAGCTTGCCCTGCACGGCCAGGATCCCGGCATCTTGGCGTGCCTCTTGGGCCTGGCCCACCATCGCCTTGAGCAGCACCTTGGCCTGTGGGTGCTTGGGATCCAGTAGCAAGGCACTGTGTAGGTCTCGATGGCAGAGGCTGGGCTGCAGTGGGGGGGGCCAGGGATGGCATTGGGGTGCAGGCCAAGCTGAACCCTGCCCTGTTCAGTGTGGGGAGGCAGACCTCCAGGCCTGTAGGGGCCTTTCTCTGGGCAGGCCAGCACCATGCCACCCATCTTCAGTGGCTCTGCATTGCTTTGTGGGAAAATCCCATCTGAGGCTCCACCCCTACTGGCCCCTTTCTAGATACGACCTCAGGTGAGCCAGGTCCACCTCAGTGGTTTCTGCTGTAGAATGGGGTTACAGATGCCTCCTCCTTGCAGGACTTCTGCAAGGCTCACTTGAGGAGGGGGGAGGGTGCGGTCTCCTGACTGTGACTGTCGTGTCCTCCCTATACTCCCCTGTACACCCTCCCCAACGCTCCTGACCTTTAAGCCCAAGACAACTCTAACGAAGAACAGATTCAGCCCTGGGCATGAGCAGAAAACATCCCTAGGCAAATACCTTCCACTGGGTGAGCAGGTCTGTCAGTCAGTCAACAAACAGTTTTAGCAAGCAACCCATGTCCTATAGGGTAATTGGTTGGAGGGTGAGTGAGGCAGTGTAGACACCAGGTGTGAGTGGAAGTCGGGAGGGGGAAGATGGCCGAGGCTGGGGCAGGGCTTTGGAATAGATGGACTTGAGTTCAAGGGGAGCACCATTGTGACCTGGGGCAAGTTACCCAGACCATCTGGACCTGTTTCCTCATCTGTGAAAAGAGGGCAATGGGTTGTGTCTACCTCAAAGGGTTACTGCCAGCCTTAGAGATAAACATGAGTAAAGTGCTTAGAATGTGCTTAGGCATCGCAGGGAGCAGCTGAAATCCCAACCATCAGAAATAATTATCAATAATTACTAGTCTCGGGACTTCCCTGGTGGTGCAGTGGTTAAGAATCCGTTTCCCAATGCAGGGGACACGGGTTCGAGCCCTGGTCTAGGAAGATCCCACATACCGCGGAGCAACTAAGCCCGTGCGCCACAACTCCTGAGCCTGACCTCTAGAGCCCACGAGCCACAACTACTGAGCCCACATGCTACAACTACTGAAGCCCGCGTGCCTAGAGCCCGTGCTCCACAATGAAAGAAGCCCGCACATCGCAACAAAGAGTAGCCTCCGCTCGCCGCAACTAGAGAAAGCCCGTGCTCAGCAATGAAGACCCAATGCAGCCAAAAGTAAATAAATAAATGTATATAAATTTTAAAAAAGAGCAATAGCAGCATCTTTAAAAAAAATAATAATAATAATTACTAGTCTCCTACCTTTGAAGGAGACTCTCCCACTGACTCACCTGTGGGACACAGAAGCCCAGCCCCCAGCATAGGGAGGCTCATGGTTCCAACACCCCCAGGACACCCCGCCCAATCCGGCCCATCCCATTTACCCCATCCTGAGGTTCCCCCCACCCCACCCCCAAGCACCCAGGCCAAGCTGGAACACCAGGCATTGTTCTGGATGCCTCCCTTTCCCTCACGTTCACCGCGCCCCCCGCTAGCAAGTCAGTTTCAGGTCCTGCTTCCAAAGGTCTGTGGAACTTGCCCCCTCCTTGCCACCCTCATGGCCATCCTCCTCGAGCCCCACTCCTATCCAGATGGATGGTACCCGGCTTCCGGCCTCCAGGCTTGCCCCTCCCCCCAGCCCACATGCCCCCTGGCAGCCAGAAGGCTCTTTCTAAGGCCCACTGCCCCAGGGAGCACCCTTTTGAGGCTCCTGCTGCCCCTCAGGAAGAAGTCAGAGTCCCCTGGATTCACAAGACCCTGCCCATCGCTCTCTCATCCCTGCAGTCCCTCCTCCCTTGTGACCCCAAGTCTCATATCTAAGGGAAGCCTGGGTGCCCCTGATGATGCGTCACACAATTGGGAAATCATCCTTTGTGTAATTATCTGCTTGGGGACGTCTCCCCTGGGCTGTGAGTTCCATGAGGGCAGGGATGGCAAAGGCCTCTCACCTTGTGGTTTCTGGGGGCTGGCGCAGGCCTGGCACAGAGACAGGGCTGAGTGAGGATGGAACAACTACCCGACTGGGCCAGTGCCGGTTGGGGCCTCTGCCTGGGGAGGACAGGGCCCCCACTACACTGGGGGAGGTGGCTTCGGGGCTGGCCGACAGCCCAGCCGCCTCCTGTCATCTCAGCATCCAGACAAGGAGGAGGTCCACCCCGCTGCCCTGCCCTCCCTGCTCTACCTTCTGGAAGAAGTTGTAGAGCCTGGCCCGGAGGATGTAGACATCGGCATTGGTGGTGCCATGCTTCACCTCCTTGGTGACGAATGAGAGGCATTCACGATGCCGTTTGAGGGCCAGGAGACAGGCCATGCTGAGGGCAGAGGGCAAAGGTGCTCTGTCTACTGGGTGAGAAGGGAAGGAAGGGGACGCCGGGGGGGCAAAGGCCAGCAAGGACAGCCAGGGCACTCACCATCGATAACGGAAGCAGAATTTCTCAGGCTGGAGCTCAGAGGCTTGAGAGAAGACGTTCAGGGCATCCAGAAAGGCGCGTTGCTCGAAAAGGCACTGGCCCTGAGGACACAGAGGGCAGTCACTTCTGCTTGTGACCCCAGCCTAGCAGCAACCACGAGTTGAGGGATGGCCAGCACTGAGGTGGAATGACAAGGGACAGGGACAGAGCCCTTTAGATCTGGGAGAGACTTTAAGAGATAGAGACACAGATGGAGAGAGATCCAGAGCTGGGGAGACAGAAATATACAGTTGACGACAGAGAGACAGCAATACACACAAAGGAACAAGGAAAAATAGAGAAAATCTGGGAGGTGGACCAGAACAGCAGATCTAACAGTAACAGGCTCCTACCTGGCCTAGGGCTCCAGGTGCCAAGCCCTGTATTAAGAACTCGAACTTAGGGAATTCCCTGGTGGTCCAGTGGTTAGGATTCGGCACTTTCACTGCCGAGGATGTGGGTCGGGGAACGAAGATCCCGCAAGCTGCCCAGGTGCAGCCAAAAAAAAAAAAAAAAAACCCCAAAAAACAAAAAACCTGAACTTATCTCACTGGGACTAGCTAACATTCCCCTCTTAGATGAAAGAACTGAGGTTCAGAGAGGTGAAGTGACCTTCCCAAAGTCACACAGCAAGAGCAGGACTGGACTCCGGACCCCAACATTCTGGTTTTAAGAATGTTTCTTTTTCAGAATTGAATAATTATTGACATTAAAAACAAAGGCATTCAATTTGTCAAAATGGAAAAAAAATCAGAACTTTGTTGGGATTTTATGGTTTAATATCGTCTTTATTTTGCATTGCAAATGGTGGGCACTCTTACCATTTTAGTGATTAGAGCCTGTGGACTGTAGGCCTGTGCTGCCCCATACAATAGCCACCTGCTTCCCGTGGCTATGTAATTTCAAACCAATTCACATTAAATACAATTTCAAAATTAGTTCCTCAGTCACGCTCGCCACACTTCAAGGGCTCAACAGTTCCACGTGGCTAGTGGTTACCAGATGGGACAGTAATCATTGTCACTACTGCAGAAAGTTCTACTGGACAAAGCTGCAAAACCGTACCCAGCCCTGGTGGTAAACCAATACAGGAGGCGGGAGAGGTCATTAGCGGGGCAGCAGATGGGGACATAGACACAGGGACATGAAGGTCCCCAGGGAGTCAGGGCTGGTCTCAGGAACCAGGACAGCCCCCGTAGCTGGAGGGAGAGTCAGCAGGCCGGGGTGTGAGATGGGGCCTTGTGTGGGCCTGGGGCAGCCCCAGTCACCTTCAGGTAAAGCACCAAGGTGAGCCGCTCCAGGTAGTCCGTGTTCTCCGGCTGGGAGGAGTAGGCCTTTCGAAGGTTCTGGGCGGCCGAGGAAAAGTCGCAGAGCTGGATGTAGGCCTCGGCTCTCAAGGCATAGAATTCTACCTGTGGGAGAGGGGACCCAGGCTGCCGTTCCCCTCCCCACAATCCGCCCTGAGGCTTGACACTCAGCTACAACAGGGACTTGGTGGCCCTGAGAGAAGGGGCCAGGCAGGTGCGACAGTGAGGGGTGAGCACGGGGCCAGCAACTGCCTGTGCCCACCCAGGCCGTCCCCCTCACCAGCTGGGAGTCCAGGTGGAGGCCACGGGAGAAGAACAGCACCGCCACCTCCCAGTCTTCTTGCTCCAAGCACTGATGGCCTCGATGGTAGCTGCAGGGGCAGGGGGCACAGGCGGAGGGGCTGGCCCTGACTTGGGACCAGTCCAGAGCATACAGCTGGGGCTTCGGGAATGGGCTGGGAAGAGGGGGACTTGGGTAGGGAGACAAGAGGGGTAGACAGAGACCCAGGGAGAGGAGGCTGACATTCTTGGAGCTCATCCGGGCCAGCAGCCTTTTATCTGCTGAGGTGGAAGAGCCCTGTTATACAGTTGAGCTCGCTGAAGCTCAGGGAGGGAGAGTAACTGGCCCAAGCCTGCACAGCATGTCAGTGGCTGTGCAGGGTAGGAACCTGGGACCCCATGGCAAGGTAATCACTCACTACTCCCTGACTTTGAGGGGCACCGTTAACCCCGCAGCCTTTGGTTTTATATCATCAAAGTTCCGGAACACCTGGCTGGTCCCAAAGATGCGCTGTAGGGTCCCCTTTGGCACTGGAATCACCCATGGCTTTGGGATGTGCTGTGAGGGAGCCTGGTCAAGCCCCAGATCATTCTGGAACCAAGCGACAGCAAGCTGGAGCAGGCCTCCAGAGACAGTCCCCACTCCACTTACACACTCTCCTCAGGTATTTTACAGGATGGAGAAGGGGTAGAAACGAGGCCTGGTAAAAAGCACAATCTGGGGTCTGGTGGCACTCCCACCCCTATTCCCCTAACCTCTCTCCAGTTCTGCCTCTGTCACCTATGGTCAAGGTCTAACGCTCACACTGGCCTCTGCTCTCCTCCTGGTCCTCCTCAGCTCCTACCTCCAGCTACTGACACCCAAAACTCTGCAGCTCAGGCCCTGCCCCAAGCCACAGGCCCTGGGGGTCCAGCAGCTTCTTGCATATCCTGTAGGACCCTCACACTCAGCATGCCAAACTGAGCACCTCACCTGACTTCTGCCCCAGGTTTTCCCACAGCGGTGAGTCCACCTTCCTCTGCCAACCACCCAAGCCCAAGATCTATGTCCCATCAGTCCTTAAGTCCTATCTATCCCACTTCCTAAAGATCTCTTAGATCCCTCCTCTTCTCTCATCCTCTCATCTTGGCCAATGCCATCTCTGCTATATGCCAGCTCCGGCCACCCCTCTGACCTCCCCACCAGCCACAGGTCCTAAGACCTCTGTTCTCTGCACAAGCAGCCAGGGACTTTATTGAATCGCACAAATGATCTTGCCACTCCCGTACTTAAAACCTTTCCTGTGAACCCAGACGTGGTCTCTTCTCCCCCGACCCTCTGCCTTTGCCTTAGCCTTCTCCCGCACCTCTCTGGACTCTGTCATGAGGCCCCTTCCAGGAGGACCTCCGGGCCTGGGCGGGCTCCCTCGCGGCCCTCACTTGCCTCCCGGCACCCACCTCTGACGTTGCTAGGCATCATCTCCAGGACGCCCACAGGCTCCGCCCCTCTAGCCACGCCCCCGGAATCCAAGGACTCCTCTCGCTGGAATCCAATTTCAAACAGAGCCGGAAGGAGGTTAGCAAGTTTTTATCAGCTAGGGAGGCCGAGGTGTACAGCGGGGAAAAGACTTGCCGGGTTTCCAAAGCGAGGCAGGGCCACAGCGGGGGCCAAAATACGGCTCCCTCCTCCCAATCCGGAGGTCAAGCAAGGGCTCCGCGAGCCCCACGACAAACCCCTCGGACACGGTGACGCGGCCACGGGAAACTCGCGGGGGCGCCCCGCCCCGCCACTTCCGCCCCTCAGAAACATGGCGGCCGCGTGGCCCGCCCCGGATTGGACGCTAATGGCCGCCCCTGGATAGGTGGCGGCCGCAATTGGCCGAGGGCTGGCTGACGTCAGGGGGCGGGGTCTGGGCCATTTCTTGGGGCAGCATGGGGCCGTTTGGCCTCTGGCGCGCAGGGTTGTGGTTGAGTCTGGCCGTAAGCCGGTGCGTTTTGGAACCCCGGCCCCCGGGGAAGCGGTGGCTGGTGAATAGAGTGAGGGACGGCAGCGTAGGGTAGCCAGTGTCTCCTGGGCAAAGCCCCCCACCCCAGTTCCTTGTCATAGTTTTAGTATCAGAAATGGGTCCGATGCTCGGATGGGCTCCAAACTTCCAGGAATTCCGCTCCTGCACTGGTGTGCCCTGCCCGCCCAGCCCGGGGGCGCCCGTTTCCACTCGGCCTTCTGAAGTCTCCGGGTTTTCTTGGGCTCCTCTTCGTACCCCTAACCCACTCTGGCCCAGTTTTCCGTTTACCTTCCCCTGCTTTGGGTCCCGGAGGGCGCTGTGAGAAGGCGGATGGGGAGAGTTGTCGGGCCTCGGTTTCCCCGGTGTCGCCCGCAGGTGGCCGGCCTGGGGAACCCTGGACTGCCCGGCACGCGGCACAGCGTGGGCATGGCGGTGCTGGGGCAGCTGGCGCGGCGGCTAGGTGTGGCGGAGAGCTGGGCGCGCGACCGGCGCTGTGCCGCCGACCTCGCCCAGGCCTCACTCGGGGATGCGCAGCTGGTCCTTCTCCGGCCACGGCGGCTCATGAACGTCAACGGGCGCAGCGTGGCCCGGGCCAGTGAGTTGAGGTCCCCAGGGGTGGGCCGCCCGGGAGGGCGCAGGGGCCAGCGAGGGGATTCTGGGCTGCGGCAGATCAGTTCACCTGGAGCTCCAGGTGCCTGTTGAGCTCCAATTGCTGCCTGGCCTTGGGTGATTGTGAGAGCCTCAGTTTCTTTATACATGAAGTGGGGTTAATTGCGGCCCCTCCTCATGGGAGCCTTGAGTCGGGACAACCCCCCTGGGCAGGTCAGCGGTAACTAGGGCCACCCTTTCCCTGTGCAAGCGGAGCTGTTTGCACTGACGCTGAGGAGGTCTGCCTGGTGCACGATGATCTCCACAAGCCGCTGGGGAAACTGGCTCTGAAGTTGGGAGGAAGTGCCAGGTGAGGCCCTGAGCTGGTCAGGGTGGGGATAGGGAAGCTGGCCTCCCAGCTGGAGTGGGGTAGGGTTGCCGACCCCAGTCTTGGCAGGGGATGGGGTGAAGGGTGCTGACCCAAGACAGCACTAACTGCTCCTCTCGTATCCCTTGAAGGGGCCACAATGGAGTCCGTTCCTGTATTAGCTGCCTCAACTCTAACATGAGTCCTGCACTGGGTCGGGTGGGCCGGCGCAGGGCCCCCGACACTCCTCACCAAAGCTCCCTGGGCCCCTCTGGCTCGCCCACAGGCAATGCCACGGCTGCGGGTGGGCATCGGGCGCCCGACACACCCAGACACAGTGCAGGGCTACGTGCTGGGCCACTTCTCCCCTGCTGAGCAGGAGCTGCTGCCTCCATTGCTGAGTGCCACCGACCTGCTCCTGGACCACAAACGTGAGCGAAGCCAGAGGCCTTCGTCAGGGCCCTGACGCCAGTGGACTTGGCTGCTTGCCTGACTGTCGTGCCCACACACCCAGCCACATCCACAGAGGTGCCACGCCAACCTGTGGTATCTGTTTTTTATATAACTCTTCTCTGGGCTGCCCCAGGCTGCCTGTGGACGGAACAGTCCATTTTTGGGATGGGAGGTTGGTCTTCTGTGTCCTACTTAGAAAGTAGGGAAACTTCAGGAAGACTAAACTTTTTGAACCTTTTTGGAGAACCAGAGGTATGGATCTGTAAGAACAAAGATGCCAGCTTGGAAGCTGAGGCCTGCTCGGGGGGTTCCCACCTCTCCCCTGCCGGCAGAGGAGGGGGCCACAGGGCCTAGCAAGCCCCCCTCCCAGGGGATGTGTGGGCATGTCTTAGCCCACTGAGGGCTTGCCACACCTTTCTTCAGCCCATTTTACAGATGAGGAAATGGAGGCTTGGAGAGGTCCAGCCACCTCCCCAGGGCCACACAGCTGCAGCGTGGCAGAGCCATGATCTGCACCGAGGGCTGGCTGCCATCCTGCTGTCCGCAGGGCCCCTGGCACCCTCACCTCAGGGCTGCTGTGTGCCCATAAGTTTCCCACACGGGTGGTATGTGAGAGCAGCCTGAGGTCCTCAGGGTTGGGTGGGATGTGGATCCGTCGAGGCACCAGGCCCAGGCCCCCTAGCTGGTAGGGTGTGACGCTGGACAGCTGCTGCAGCAGAGGCCCTGTCTTGAGAGGCTGGGTGCTGCACCGCCTATGGGGAGAGGGCTGGTGTCATCACCTCCACTTCGTAGATGAGGAAGCTGAGATTCAGACAGGCTCTTGGGAGCCAGGTTTCGGGCCCAGGCTCAGCTGAGGACAGCCCTTGGACTAGTCCCGTAGCTCCTTCCTCTGAGGTCACACAGGGTCACTCACTCACCGCTCCTTTGGTGGGCCGCAGGACTGGCTCTCCCGGCGGGGGGACACGGCCATCTGGCGGCTCAGGGCCATGGCCGAGCTGAGCATGACCAGCAGGTGCTTCAGCATCTCGTTGCGCTGCAGCTGGAACACTACATCGAAGTCACCGTCCTCCTCGTCGGGCTGCATCTGCCGGTAGGGGTGCGGGCGGGCCCACGAGGTCAGGCCCTTCATGGCCCCAGCACCCACCTCTGGGAAACTCCAACCCCAGTGCCTGTTTTCTCAGTGTTCCCTGGCTGTGGTGGGATACCCATTCTCCAAATGGGAAGACTGAGACCCGAGGCCTTCCAGGGCCTCAGAGGACTCCATCCAGCTCCTTTGAAACCTCGAAGGGGTCTTTGAAGTGCAGAATCAGAAAAGGACAGACTTGCCAGGAATCTCACAGGGAGCAGGTGGGGCACCTGGCCTGGCCATCTCCGAGGGTCCAGTTATCTCCAAGCAGTTTCTGTCCTTGGCTCCATCCCCCGCCCCCCACTTTCACCCACTTCCAGTTCACCTGCACAATGTCCTGTAGGAAGGAGGTGGCCTGGGCCAGGGCTGTCTCCAGGTTCGCCCGAACCTTCTGCTCTTCGGCCAGCTCCTGCTGTAGCCGCTGCCCCTCGGCCTGCTGACGCTCCAGCTGCAGGTTCAACTGTTCTCTCTGGCTCCTGGGCCCGGGACCAGGACAAGTCAGCCTCCTCCCCATTCTAGGGTGAGGGGCCCTGCCTTTTCTCTCCAGCCCACAGGGGCCCTCGGCCAGCCCCGGGCCTCAGCCTGTTTGACAGATGAAGCCTCAGGGCCCCTCTAGAGAGGGGGAGTCGCTGGCCCGTGTCACGTGGCCACAAAGGGAGGGGTTCCCACCTGCTCCCGCCGCTTGCCCTTCTGCGGGCCGCACCTCAGTGCTTGGTGGTCCTTCTGCAGCTGCATGAGGCTCTGCTCCAGCTGGCTCAGCAGGAGGCGCAGCTGCTTGGCCTCTGCCCTGCCCTGCTGCTGCTCACGGCACTTCTCCGTCAGCATGAGGATGATCTGCAGTGTGGGCAGGTGGCCATGCCCTGGGCCCACCACAGGCCCTCAGCCAGCCCCGCTCCCCCGGAGAGGTCAGCCGAGGCCCTGGGAGCCCGGCACCCTCTCTAGATAGCAGCTGGGTCCCCAGGGTTGGGTTCGACTTCAACCAGTTACGGGGGCTTTAAACCAAATACAAACCAGAGATGGGGCCAGAGCCCGCACAAGAAGGGCCCCATCGCCTCACAGCTACCTCCCTCGAGATTTGGCCCCTGGGGTCCACCCGTGAGGGGCTGTATTTGCCCTGAGGACAGGGCCCCTAGGGTTCCTTCCTGTTCTCCGTGCCAAACACCCCATGATGAGGGCCTGGAGGGCACACCTTCTTGTGGCCTCTGCTGTGCCTGGCCATGACCTTCTGGGAGTTCTCCAGCAGCTCCAGCTGTTTGCACAGGTTGTCCTGGTTGCCCCTGAGCTGCTCGTTCTCCTGCAGCAGCTGCATGCCTTGCCGGGATATCTTGGCCAGCTGCAGGGTCACGGTGTTGTTCTCCATGATGGCCCGCTTGGTCGTGTCCCACATCTGGCTCGTGGCCACCTTGCGGAACTCAGCGGCCACCATGTTCACGCGCTGGATGATCTCCTTCTTCAATCTTAACAGGAGGGGTGGGAGTGAGGGGGTCAGACAGAGTTGGTACAGGCACCTCCTGCCTACGCGGGGGTCCCCAGAGCGCCTAGATCTCTACATTCTCTCCCCCAGGAGGGGACAGGGCCACAGGCAGGAGGCTTTTTACTGTAGACCCTTTGTACCATTTTGAACTTTATCCATGTAAATATTATTCATTATTAAATAAATATAAGTTAAGTCACAGAAGGTGGCAAAAGGAAGTCCAGGGATTCTTCAGCACCGGCGTGAGAACTGGGAACCTTTTCTCCCCTCCACCGTAAATCAGCCAGGATTGTGAGGAGCAGCGGGTCGGGGCGTCTAGGAGCTAGTGCAGTCCCCCCAGTTAGAAGCCGAGGCTGTCAAAGGTCTGAGGACCGGGCTGTGCTTGGCACCGGCCTGCCCACCTGTCCTTGTCCAGCACCGACTTCTTCTCCAGGTTATGCACGTAGTCCTTGTATTCATTCTCCTGCTTCCGCAGCTGGTCCTCCAGCAACATGAACTTCTCCATGAGCTCCTCTTTCTGCAGCCGGAACTCCTCCAGGGCTGCCAGCTTCCCCCCTGCCCCGCCGCAGGGCACAGGCCTGGTGAGGGGCCGCCTCGGGAGGGCAGGGTCCCGGGGGTCTTGAGCGATGATGCCCCTAAACGTCCCGATCCAGTAGGGCCAGTCCCCTGTCCCCACACATGCCCTGCACGGCCCTGCCCACCTTTATGGCTTCGTCTGGAATGCTCTTCTTCTCCTCCACTAGTCTTACAAAGCCTGGGCTTCAAGGAGCCTCCCTTGACACTCTCCTCTACTCCCCTCTCATGAAAGTGACAGTGACAACAGTCACTGAATTTGAACACCTTCTCTGGATCAGGCGCTCATGCTGTCATTGAAACTCACAACCACCCTTGCCAGCTGGGTGACCTTGGGCAAGACACTCCCCCTTGAAGTGCTTCCTCACCTACAAAGTGGCCCGTGGTGAAGGGACTTCCTGCCTCAGGATTGCTTGGACAATTACCATGGAGGATACATGTGGGAAGCAGCACGTAGCTGTTGTTCCTCAAGGTAGACGTATTATCCCCATTTCCCAGGTGAGAAAACAGGGTGGGAGAGAAGTGCTAGCCCAAGGTCACAAAGGTAGTCCGTGGGGGAGCTAGGGTTTGAGACCAAAGAAACAGAGCCTTGGATTCCCCACCCCCGCGGCGTGTGCCGCCAGGCTCACTGGCCAGTGCCCCTCACCAAGGATGATGTTCTCAGTGGTGAGCTGGTCCTTGGTCTCCTGGAACTCGTGGCGCACCTGGGCTAGCTGTGCCTCGAAGGCGTCCTTCTCCATCTCCTTGGCCAGCTGCAGGCTTTGGAGCTGCTCGTTGAGGTCGGTGATCTCATCCACCCGCTGGTTGAGCGTGTGCTTGAGGAAGGCCACGATCTCCTTCTTGTTGTTGGCCAGCTGCTCAAACTCCTGGCGAAACAGCTTCTCCTGCACAGCCAGCTCATCCCACTTCTGCTGGTACCTGAGGCAGGTGCGGGGCAGAGGTCCAGGGAGCTGGACAAGCCAGCCCTCCATGCAGCTAGGCTGCTCCCTGGACCCTCCCATATCGGGGCATTTGAGGTTCCAGCCTCATCTCCCACTGTGCCCCCTGATCAATGCTTGCGACCAAGCCAATGCCTGTGCTCGGCACTTTACGTTCATTACATCACTAGAATGTAAGGTCCGTGAGGGCGGAGCCTCTGTCTGTTACATTCACAGCTGTGTCCCCAACACCGAGGACAGTGCCTGGTACACAGTAGGTACTCTGTATTTGTTGAATCCACAACAACCTGTAAGGAAGTAGATACTATGATGATTATACCCATTTCACAGGTGAAGAAACTGAGACGCAGAGGGAAGAAGCATCTCTGAGTTAGTAAAGGGCAAAACCAGAACCTGAACCCAAGTCAGTCTGACCCCAAAGCCGAGGCTCTCAACCATAATGCTTGCTGCTGGCTCTGCGCCCTCCTTAATACTTCAGGACTTTGCGATCCCAAGCCTTTGCACCTGTGATCTTCCTTACCCTCCTCCACTGAGTGAACCCCTGTGTGGCCGCCTCAGTGGAGTCTTCTTGGCCCTTAGCAGCATTTGTGGCCCTTTCTTTGGTGCCCTCCTGTAGGTTGACCCTTGTCCCACTGGGAAGTCAAGACCTGACCTCCTCCATCTCTGTATTTTGGTGGCCTGGCAGAGGAGCTTGGCAAATAATAAGTACCTAATAAACATCTCCCAAATACATTCCATCTGGTGTCTCAGCTTGAGGGAAGTTTGTGAATTTTTAAGAGTGTCACATAAACAATTTTCTGGTTTCCAATGGAATAATTGATAGAAGTTATTTGGAAAGATGTTTCACTTCACAATTGACTCAACCAGCATCTTTTTTTTTTTTTTAAGCCACGCTGCTGCGCGGCTTGCAGGATCCTAGTTCCCTGACCAGGGATTGAACACGCGCCCTCGGCAGTGAAAGCGCAGAGTCCTAACCACTGGGCCGCCGGGGAATTCCCGCAACCAACATCTTTTGTATGGCTACTGCACACAGGGCAGTGCAAGGTACAAAGCTGAATGACCTGACCTGTGGAGCAAGGAGGCAGCCTGGCGTGGCAAAGTCAGGGGCCAGGGTTCGCATTCTGGAGCCTCTTCTTCGGGGTGCCTTCCTCTCCCTGAGCCTCAGTCTCCCCACCTCTATAATGGGGATGACATGAGGGCCTCTCTCGTGGGACCATTTTAAGGACGCGGTGAGCGCCAGCACAGGAAGGTCTCAACGTTAGCTGTGAGTATCTGCAACATCACCTGGGGAAGACCCTCTGCCTACTTGTCACCAAAGGGGTGTGTCTTTTAAGTGTCACCCTGAGACTGGGCTAGTGCATCCTAACTGAGAGGAAACCAGTGTAAAACTAAGAAAAGTGGGCAAGTGAACGTGTCTCAGAAGGGTTAGAGAATCCCCCCTCCACACACCACCACCCATGTCTCACAACCCTGCTCATTTACATTTGGGGAAACTGAGGCCCAGCATGGCCGAGTGGGCTCAGCAGCTGGGGAAGCCGGTGGGGCCCACAGATCAGGGAATCACGGTACAGGCTGGGGGGAGGGGGCAGGCAGAAGGAGGGACACGTGGTCACCCGCCTGCCAGGGGGCTGCCATTTCCAATTCATCCCACTGATTGAACTCTGCCGTCTTATAAAATGCATGGTCCCACTGGGCAGCGGTGAGGCACGAGGGAGTGGTGCTTGCCTGGGGTGGGCTCGCCCTGAGACCCCGGCACTCTGGGGGCTGAGATGGAGCGGGGACATCCATTTTGCCTCAAAGTGTTACCTAGGAGGAAACTGAGGCTGGGGTAGGGTGGGGTCTGGACATCCCATGGGAGTCCAGAACATAGGTCTAGGACCCCCTGGCTGAGCCCGCACAGCGGCCAGCGCTGACCCAGCAGGACCACCCTACCCGCCCACCCACCGGGCCAGCCTGTCCTCCAGGTCGCGGATCTGGATGTGGTAGAACTCCCGGATCTCCTCGCTTATGGGCGTTTCCATGGGCTTGTTGGCCGGGCTGGGATCCTTCTTCCCACCTTTCTTCTTCTTGACCTCGGGTTCCTTGGGCCCCTTGCCTGCCTTCTTTTTGGGAGCCATGGCTGGGTGGTAACCACTACTCCAGGGCCCCTTTAAGAGGCCAGGTGGTTGCTAAGGAAGTTGGTCCCATACATAGCAACAAGCTGAGGATGTGAGGCAGGGCTTAAAGGGACCTTCCTTCTTCCTGGCGAGGCTGGGCTTCAGAGACCAGCCTCCTGCTCCGAGGCCAACGGCGTCACAGGGGCCCTAGGCCTGGGTGTCCCAGGCCATGGCATCTCAGAGATCAGGACGCCAGGCTCACAGGACGTTCTTTTGGGCTCTCGGGAGACCCCTCCTTCCCTCAAGTGGAAATAAGTGACATGGGAATATTAGAGTGAGTCAGAGCCCTAGAAATCACCACCCTGCCCCTTTGTGCCCATTGGGAATGGGAGGGACTTCTACAGAGCTCCCCCCCCCCCACCCCACTCCCGCGTCAAGAAGCCCCTCCCTCTGAGCCCAGCTTGTTCATTCTTTGGTGATGCAGCTACACAGCAAAATCATTCTCTCGGTTCACCCAAAGCCGGGTGGAGAGGCAGTATGGTAAGGAATGGATGTTTTCTATCAGAGGCTCCCATGCTGGGGTCCCAAGATGTCCCAGTCCAGAGGCTGGTTCAATTTTCCGCAAAGCTCAGGGGAAGTGCTCCATCTGCCCCATGCTGACCCCGGCAAACTGAAGCCCATTCTGTAGCTTTCGTCTGGGGTGGCAGCATCCTGGGTCAGGAGGGCAGTCGGTGACTGGTTGGCAGATGCCCTAGCTGGCAGCCGTGTGCCCCGACCAGGCTCTGGCCCCTTCATGCTCCTTCTCCTGGCCCTCATCTCCAGCCAGCCACGCCTGCATGCCTGCTGTGTCCACCCAGCGCTTGTGAGCCGAGGCACTCCCCGGGACAGTGGCCGGGTCCTATCTACCCCTGTTGTCCCAGGGCTCGGCAGAGGCTCAGCACTTAGCAAGAGATGGCTGCTGCCCTTCCCTAAAAGTCTGACGGCTGGACAAGCGGCAGCTCAGTGTTACTTCAGCAACTGGGGTTGGTCTGAGCAGCCGGATCTTGTAAACAGTGGGATCCTCGGGGTGGGTGCAGGGAGACGCGGAGCTGGGTGTTTGGCAATGAGGCAGGTTGCAGCGGCGGTTGGTTAAAGCAGGCTCCAGTTTGGGTACAGTTTCTCACATCCCATGGAAGAGACATCTTACATCTTGGGCCAGTGGCCTGACCTCACTGAGCTGTAAAATAGGGAGACCATGTTGTGGACTGAAAGTGACCTTGTATGTGAAGTCCATGGTGCAGGGATCTGGCCCAGGGATGCAGTAGGCACTTAGTAAGCGGCAGCTGATGTTGCCATCCGCGGAGCAGGTGGGCGAGGCTCCAGCCTGCTCTGTGTTGAGCAGCCTCTGGGACTTCCAACATCCCAGTACCCCCAGCCTGTGGTGGTCCGTCTTCCCCAGAATATCTGTTCCCTGCAGGCTGGGGCAGCCCTGGGAGGGCCGCCACACTTGTGCACGGGCTTCAGCCTTTGCACAGACTCACAACAGTGCAGTGAGTCCTGGGACCACAGACGGGGCGACACCGAAGCCCCAGAGAGAGACTGACCTGGCCCAGCGCCCGAGACCTGGGGCCAGCAGGGGGACTGCCCCTCTAGCCCAAAGCAATGCCCCCAACTCCGGCTGGACACCGCCCTACCCCCACCTGAGCATGGCATGGGGGGCCCCAGAGGAGCCCAGCCCAGGCAAAGCTTCTCCATGGTGCCACCCCAGTGCCCTTCCTCGTCACGCCTCTCAGGTTTCTTCCTTCTTTTACCTGAAGCACATCTCAGGAGGTAGCTCTGGGTGCCCAGCCCAGTGGGGCAGCATGACCAGCAGCCCCCTCAGGCTGCCTGGAGCCCACAGAAGGCGTCAGCTTTGTACCCCCTTAAGGCAAGTCTCACCAGACAATAGCCTGGTTGTGGAGATGCACCTTCCACCAACTGGCCCTGACTTGTTGGATTTCTTAACAGTATGAGGGAGATCAGAATTTGAATGAGAGGGTGACTGGGGACAAAAGGGTAGAAACGGAAGTTCCTACAAAGAACCCCACACCCCTGCGCCCAGTATTCTAGCAGGTTTCCAGTATGACCCCAACACTACTCCCCACTGGGACCAAACTCATCACAGTCTCTCCAGGTCACCAACAGGCTTCATGACCAGCAGGATACGCTTTTTCAGATCTGGAAAAAAGTTGATTGGAAGGCTAGATGGTGTGGCAGCAGGAATGGAGGAGGACAGCAGTAACACAGATAAAATGACCTCATCACGTGCCCGAAATGCACCGGCACCACATGCTCGAGTAGGGCGCCACCTGCCAAGACAGAGCCCTGCTGTCTCTGTGATAGAGAGACATTCTACATACAGAGACACAGGACGATGGAAGAACTGCCTGGCCTCAGGCGTGTAGTACACACTTCATGGATCGTCTCCACACGCCAGGTAGCTCTAGATCCTAATGCAAGTAACAGTGAATGGATCCAGAAGGCTCCGAGCCACAGCCAGGGGTGGCTGGGCTCCTCCCCAGTGGACCACTGACAAAGCCTTTCTCCTTCCGCTCCCCAAAGTAAAACCAGGCCGCGAGTCACCCTGGACACCGTGAATGGGCGCTGATTTATTTATTTATTAGACTCAAGTGCTTTAGTACAGAACAGTACAGAGAGGATACATGTTTGTGCTTCAATACTTTCAAACACTGAGATTCTGATAATTTCAAGGTGAACAAGTTTCAAGACAGACTAGCTTTTTTTTTTTAAAATATCCTTTTGATAAATTATTTTTATATAAATAACAGAGAAAGGAAAACCAACATGTCGGACAAACAAGGTCCTGAAGCATGAGCATCGATCATTTGGTCAAGGGCAGGGGACAAAACAAGCAGTAACAAGAAGAAACAAACCAAGGCAGGTCCCTACAGTCTGTCCTAAGGAAATAAGATCTTGTAAGGGGGGGAAGGGAGACAGACCTGAAAACTAATCTGAGTGCAAAGGGGAGATTTCAAAGCCTTGAGAAGAGAATGCCACGATGCATCTAATGGGGCGGGTGAGGAGTATATTCTGAAAGGGAAGTGAGGGCCGCGGAGAACTAGCACACACCACGTTTGCAATGACGATGCCACAAGACAGTAATATACACACACGGTTTGCAGGGGTTAAGGGGGTGGGTGGGGGTGGGCGTGGGACGTTTTTGTGACTTCCACTGTCATTATAGTTCACAACAGCAGCAGAACAAATAGTGCGCTCCCTTCCGGAGAACGAGCTGCTGAGTCCTGAGGGCGACGAGACATCCTTCCTGCATTTGCTTCTTCGATTTCTGCATTAGAGCTAAGTTTTATACAGCTACGTTTTTATACAGAGAATAAAACGATCGTTTTCTCTTACAAGCACGACGACATATGACCCCACACTACACAAAATAAAGTATTAGGAAGTATCTTAAACGGAGGATAACCTGAGTGGGATCAGGGTCTGGATAAATCCACCAGGCTACTCTTCAGGTGGTTTGGAGTGTCAGGGGCACACACAGTGCTCTACACTGTCTACAGAAAGGGACCTCTGACCAGGAGCCTGCGGAACTCGCTCTGCTCTGGTTCGCTCCTGTCCCGTGAGCTCTACCCAGGCTGACCCTGCTGAGAAAGAGCAGCTCTGTCGGGGGTGATGCCTGGGGAAAGATGGGGTCTGGTCTGAAGGACCAGGTCTAACTGCTTCTCCAAGGGACCCAGGTCCCCGGTGGGAGTTTGCTCCCCACTCGTCTGGGGACAGTGACAGACCACAGAACAGGATCACAGCACCGTGGCAGCGGCCAGGGAGCGAGCCATGACAGGCACCCAGCCTGACTTCCTGTGGACGCCCCCAGCCCCTACCTCCAGCACGGGGGAGGGGGGGAATGAGCCCCCCTGGGGAAAGTAGAGGTCGACTCCAGCTCAAACCTCTCGAGATGTCACCTGAGCTTCACTTCCAAGCTTATCTGGATGAGAGCTGGCACTGAGGGGTAGGAACTGGAGTGAAGATAACAGATTAATACTCAGTTTAAAATACTCCAAGAACGGACATCTCAGTGATTCCCAACAAGAACAGGAACGATCCCAAACGGGTTTTCAAAAACACCCAAACGTCTACCTTCCCATACGCAAGCAATGTGCACATGTCACGCTGGGTTATGTACAAGGTCCTAAGATCATGACTGATGGGGAGGAGGTGTCCATTCATCATCCTACACAGTTCAGAAACCCTCCAGCAGCACGTCCCTCACACCGAACGTCTCCTCCAGGATACATCTAGAAGGTACTCTTTTTTTTAAAAAACACAATGCATTATTTTGTTTCAAACGAGAAGAGGGCATCACCAAACACGAGAACGCAGCTGGCGACAGTGCCGGCCGGGCGTGCAGAGCTGGGGCAGGCGATGGAGGGAGAAGGGGGTCAGCAAAGGAACCGAGGCGGTCAGCGGTGGTCAGGGCTGCGAGCACTTTGGGAAGAGGGTTCGTTTTTTGGAGGCGTGGCTTATTTTTTAACTGCTTATTTCTTCATCTGTTTTATTCAGTTTCTTCAGCGTGTCCAGCAGTTTCTGTGGGGTGAGAATGTGCGTGGATCCTGGAGGAAGGCAGAAAAGACGGTGAGCTTGCCAGCTCCGGTTTCGAACACTTTCCCCTTTCCTGCCCTGTTCTATCCCCAGAGCTGTAGCTGTTCCCCCTCCCCCACCCCGCGCAGGGAGGGGTTGGGGACTGGGGTTTGGGGCCTTGTCACAGTAGGCCTGGGAGACATGTGAGGGCTGTGGATACACAGAACACACCCTCTGGCTTGGGCAGGGTCCCGGGCTGTACCAAGGAAGGAGCCCGCCTCTCCATCAGTGCTCAGCGCTGCCGTCTGCCAGGGGACAGGGCAGCTGCACTTCTAATTCTCTCCTGAACTCAAGGTGAAGCCAGGGAGAGAAGTTCCAAACCACACGGCCGGGGAAGAGGCTGGGAATGGGGCAGGGGTTAGCAGGGGGGACTGTGTGTGGTAAGAGTGGTGCAGGTAGGGAGGAAGAAGTGGACGGGCGGAGCGCCTGGGGGAAGCCACTGCCTTCCGGGAGCCCGCTGGCTGGGACCGCGTGGTGGGAGGGACCTCAGGTGTGAAGGGGGAAGGGCCGGGGTACCTGAGGCCTTACCTTGCAGAGACCGCGCATTGTAAGAGGTTAGAAATGCTTGCAAAAATTTAAGCTAATGGAATTAGATATACTTCTACTGCAAAAAGAAAAAAGAAAAAAGGAAAAAAAAATGAAGTCCTTTTTCATAAGGAGAGAGAGAGAGATCTCATAAGTGCAGTAAAAAAAGATGCATGGATCGTGTGGTTTGGACATGGACTTAAACAGAACAAGAGTGACTGGCGTGTGAGCGTGAGGCCTGCACGCATGCAGCAG
This sequence comes from Balaenoptera musculus, assembly GCF_009873245.2. Taxonomy (NCBI): domain Eukaryota; kingdom Metazoa; phylum Chordata; class Mammalia; order Artiodactyla; family Balaenopteridae; genus Balaenoptera; species Balaenoptera musculus. The sequence goes on along the minus strand of NC_045790.1, from coordinate 108,354,133 downwards.
TAGGCTTCAAACAAAGAGATCCCGGTGCGAGAGGAGAACTGAACAAAAGAGACCCGTACTTGAAAATGTGCCTCCCTGGAGATGCGGCCAAGTGAGTGGGCCTTCACATGAGGAGGGGACCAGAAACCACGGGATGCCAGATTGCCACCCTGAGGGCAGGCAAAAGAAGGCTTTGGCTGGCTTGTTGGGAGTGATTCCAAATACCAGGGTCCCTGTGCCTTTGACCGCTACTTGCTCAGCTGACCTGTGACTGCTGGCACTGCAGCCTGGAGCCTTCCTGGTCAGTCCAGACCAGGAGAACACTGGTGAAGCCCTCTCTGGTGTGAGAGGCTTCTCAACATCCCGTTCTCTGCAGCTCAAGCCCCAGCCCCCCCAGGGCCTGCTGAGTGAGGAAGCAGTCCCCAGCTACTTCCCCGAGGTGCGGAGCGTGATGCCCTGAGGGTGCAGCCTGCGCCAGCCCCTGCGCCCAAAGCTGACTCATTCTGCAGACCCGAGGGTCCTCTGGCAAGTGTGACACGGGTTTCAGCAGTGTGTCCCCCTCTCCCCCGAAGACACTCACTTCTGTGACCTTATCAATCTTCCTACTAGTCCTAAAGGTCAAAGGCTGCTCCACAAATGAGGAAACGGGGATAAACGTTACCAAGTTCTGACCAGAACCACTGGCAGAATGAAAGCCTTCCAAATCTCAACTCGATGCAGCAGTTTGAGTGTCTATACCTGAAAGACAGCTGCTGGGAACTCCATGCAGGGGATTAGCTTGGGGGCTACCTAGGTTAAGGCAATGCACATGCCAGAGAAACTGTCCCTAACGTCCTCCCTCGCAGCCAAAAGGCCTCTGAGCAGATGCCTATCCCAAGGTGTCCCCTACCCTTGCTTATGTGCAGATTCAGGACTTGGAGGGAGGCCAGAAAGAGGTGAAGGAATCCACGCTTCAGAACTTCCAGATATTATCTGATTGCTGACCATCTGGTGTTCCCAATCTTTGACTGAAGGCAGAAAACTTCCAGCACCAACAGTATCAGGCAACAGTTACGTTCCTGGGCCCTAACTATCAATACCTGGTCTCTTTAAAGGATGCAGACCAGCTGGTGTTAATCCGAATCACCTGAGGGCCAATTCTTGCCACGCAATCAACTGTATCGCTTTAATACCCCGGTCAAGCTTTTCACCACCACAAACATTGCCAATGTTCTCACTTGAACCCACAGGTGGCTGACCATGTCGGCCCTCTAGAACAGCAAGTGGGTTCTACTGCTCTGAGGGTCCCTCTTGTTCTACATAACTGCAACACTGAAACGTGAACGGTGGTCTCCAAAACAAAGTCATCCAAAGACTCTCAAAGCTGGGGGCCAGACACAGTGACCTCTGCCAGGACAAAATCCTTCTTTCTTCACGGACGGCACCTGAAAACCACAGGAGTTCTGACAGATCAGCTGGTCTAGCTGTTCCTGGATTTGGCTGAAACAGTCCTGCTGACTGAGACTATTGAGGGCAGTACCGGTGAACGATAGGTTTAAATTGTATATTTAAGAGCAGCCCAGGTGAGTTTGATGATCTGCCAGATGTGGAAGACAGTGGTCTTGCCCACCCACATCCAAGACGCCCAGGGTGGTGAGGCATGTTGGTGGCACAGCCAGGCCCAGAAGCCATGCCACTGCTCTCAATTCTGGGGGCCCTGTGGCTTCCTGCCCCAGGAGGGGATGTGTAAGGGAACGCTGAAAAAGCAGCTGGGCATTGGATCGGCTCTGCGTTCAGATTCAAATCTGAGTCCCACTGAAAAATGAAACTTATCTGACCCTGATCTAGAATAAAGCAAAGTACTCAACATAATAAAACAAATACACTCTCCCGTGTAAGTGCTCTATAATAGGTCTAAGCCAGCCTTTCGGCCCCCTTTCATCAGCTCCTGAGGCCTCCTGGACCTTCCCTAATGGTCGGTACTTTTAACACAAACCACCTAGAGCACCGAGGTGAAGATCTAATCAAAAGATTTCATTTCTTAGACAGTTGAGAGGAATGATGGATTGATTAGTGGGGACTGAGCCAAGGCTTGGTGGCATCTGTGCACTTCAGTTATCCATGCCCACTCCCTTCAGCCCAGCCCTGGGGAGCCAGCCTCGGCTCCAAGACAGAGAGGGGCCGGGAGGACGGAGCACAGCACCGGCACCCGCACAGGGCCCGCCGCAGAGGCTCGTTCACTGCTAAGCAGGGGAAACCCATCCCTTAAAAGCTAAGTTCCTGCAAACACCAACATGGGGGAGGAGACCACTCAGCCTCTCTAACGCCCTGCACTGTCCTCGGCTTTGGTCACCTGGACAATCGCAACAGACGTGGGCAAGTCGGAAGGCTCAGCTGCTTTCTGACCTCCCTGGTATGAGGGCTCTGTACCTCACTTTTCCTTAACTGAACTCTCTAAAATCCAACACTGTTCAACAAAGCATTTCAGAAGCCAGGAACAAACAGCCAGAGTCTGTTCGTGCTCGCTCTGCTCTGATGGCAGCTGAGACCTCTCTGCTGACTGAACATAAAACAGAGGAAGCAGTGTGCAAAGAAGAGGCATCTTCCAAAGCAGGGAATCCCAGAATGAATCCTAGCAGGAGCCCCTGGGATCTGGGTTTGTGATTCTTTCTGACTCTGCAAGTGGTCTGTCATTGCTCATTTGTCCTTTGAGAAGCCTCGAAATACACCTTGCAGCAAATGCCGTCCACCTACCTGCCATCTGCACAAGAACCAGATGTCTCTGATTACCAACCTACCAAGGTGCTGCTGAACAATGGCTGTTTTTTTAGTTGCTTTTATTGACCACCCACTGGCCTCGCCTTCTAGGGTGAAGGCAGCCTGGGCAGGATGGCAGGTAGCCCAGGGCCACAGCCAGCCCCGATGTCCTGGCTCACAACCACTTGCTTCTTCTCATCTCCCTACTGCCCTGGGGCAGCTATCTCCGGTTCAGGCGAAGAAAGAGGAGCTAAACAGCACAGCCTCCGGTGGAGACCTTTAGAGCAAGCCTTTCGTGGATGGAGCTTATTCTCTTTAAAAAAACAAGCACACTTCTGATGTCACCCAGCCAGGGTTCTGATGTCCATTCCCCCAAAGGTCGCCAGAGAGCGTGCCAGAGTGCATAGGGCTGCCTGGTTTAAGCCAACAACTGAACGACTGCATTACAGACGGTCAGAGCCCGAGCCGCCTCGGGCCCTGCCATCCAGCCTCCCTGTGTTCTGTGTACTGTGACCCAGTGGGAATGACCTCCCCCAGTCACACAGGTGCTTGTGGCCAAGCTGAGGCTAGAGTCCATGCCTGTCCGCGGCTCACTCACGGGTGACTGACGCTCTGTAACTCACCGGGCCACGTTTCAGCCCGGGGTGGGGGTGGGGACATTTCTAGGGTGCATCCTCAACAGAGTAGACGAAGTCAGGTACACAAGACGTGGCCTCACCACAGAATGTGTAATGAAACTAAAGAATGACTAATGGTGCAGTGAGGTCTTCAGGGTCAGTCTGCCATCTGAACAGGTCAGGGGAGATTTCCAGCACAAAAGAAGGGTGGAAAGAGAGAGGAAGGAATGAAGACAAGGATAAAACCTGGGTAATCTGCCAAACTGACAACGGGTTCCCGGGTAACTGACATAAAGGCACGAGCATGGTGGGAGAGAAGACGCTCTTTAAAAACAGCACATAGCGTGGAGAACAGATTTCTATCCAAAGGCTCTCAATCTGACCAGGAGACTCCAATGGGAGAGAGGGATATGATTCTCAACTCTCGAAAGGATCCAAAGGAGAATTAAAACAAAAGCAATTACTGAGGGAGCAAATGACTGTTAAGTGCTGTTTTTCCCCAGAGGAACAGGAGACATGAGCTCTTTCCACCAGTGGCTGGAGTTCACCATGTACGAGGTGGCTTATGACCCCATCACCCCTTAGAAATTGTTCCTCAGGATAAATGTCCGTCCTGGGAAAAAGGTATTGACACATATAACTACCACTGACTGGGAGTCTACCCTGACACCCTCTGCCAAGCATTCTTCATGATCGTGTGCCCACTGGCATCTCCACTGGAGTTCTGCCTTGGACAGGACTGTCCCCTGAACACCTGCTGGTCTCACTCTCAAGTTCCCACACCACATTACAAGCCGGAGGCTGCCTGGTGTTCTCTGCCTTGTGGCCACAAATTCACCCCGCGGCCAGCAGGCTGCGGCACCCTGCCTGTGGCATCCCTGCACGTCCAGCTCCCCCTGGAGGACTGTACACAGCAGCTGTGATTGCTTCTGGTCTAAAGCCCACAGGGCTGCAGCTGTCTGACTGAGCGACAGGTAACCCGAGGCATGAGCGAGCTGGCAAGCTGGAGCCCAGTGGGGCTCAGGGTAGGGTTGGTGAGGGCAGCATCGGACACATTTTCAATCGGTGTTAAGAACTGCAAGCATTTTCTCGTTAAAAGAAAATCAAATAAATAATAAACGGAAAAGGGAAAAATAAAGAAAAAGAGTGACGGAATAAATCAAAGAAAACCCTTCAGAGTGGAAGAGTTTCTTTTCTGTAATAAGCTGCTTTTACTTTGTTTCTTTGGCTCTCACTCCATTGTTGGAGCCTGATCCTCAAAAGATACCCTAGAGGACTCCCGGAAGTCGGGGTGTCTCAGGTCCATGAGAAATTTGGTGGGAGTGAGAATATGAGTAGAACCTGCGGGAGAACAGAGGCCGGCTGACTGCTTGAACAAAGGTACGTTACCGGAACATGCCAACTTAGGCCTACGTTTTATGCAGCCAATGAGGTGCGAGAGAGCGAGACGCACGCGCACGCGCGGAGCACACGCCGTGCACACGCGGCGCATGCGCACATGGGCCGCGAGGACACCCAGCATGCACAGAGCGGGCGGGGCCCCACAGCGGGCGTCGGCGGTCTGCACCAGGCCTCTCCACCGATCCGCAGGGGCGACCCTGTCTCCCGGGGTCTCCACCTCCCAACAGGGAACCTCAGGTCGGGCCAGCGTGGAAGAGGGGGTTACAGCGAAGCCTGGCTGTGACGGCTTCTGCCCAGGAAAGCTGTGTTTGAGCAGAGAGTTAGCCAACACGCTCATGCAACACGTACGCAAGCAGGGAACACCGAGAGCTCTGGCACGGGGTCCTACGTAACCAAAAAGGAAAGAACACAGGGAGAAACGGTGACCAGACAGGGGAGGCTTCAGGGAGTGGGGAGGGGAGGGGGGTGTGCGAGCTCCCCAGTGAATGGTGGTATCTGGAAGGCGGGTTGTGAAGACAGTGCCAGCTCCATCTTGATACACCCAGGAACGGCCATATGGACTGCTCTGCAGAACCTGCTCACTCGGAAGGCTTGGGGGGCACTGCGCCTTGGTCCCCCCAAAGTGGAGGTATAAAACTGACACATCTTATTGAGATCAGGGCAAGGGCAGGGCCCAGCCAGGGCAGTAGGTGCTGATCACCTCTTGCCAATCAATGTTAAGAGGTACTCTGGGCAGGTGCAACTCCATTTTGTTAAGGGCAAGATGGGACAAAAGGAAGGCATCTGGAGAAAGCAAGATTTCTCTCAGCTCACTCTTCCTCTTCCAGCCGAGAAATTGGAGAAGCTCCTGTAGACGTGAAAAAGGAGAAAAATCTTCTCCTGCTGCCTTAAGTCAGCTCTTATAAGTTACTTCCTTTCTTCTGGAAAACCAGCAGGAAATAACCAGAAGGGGTATGACAGACCCTGAAGTAGTAGGAACTGGCTGGGGGAACCCTCAGCAGAGCCCAGAAGTCAGGCCAATATGTTTCAGGCAGTATCTGCTCTCCCTCCTCGTCTGTGCATCTCCAGCTGACAGGTAAAGGAGCCGGTAGTCATTTACCTTCTGTTCACTGTGTGTCTTCTGGATGTGAGGCTGGAGGCCAGGAAACTGACACCACCCTACCCTACTAGGCCAGCACCAGGCCTAGTTCAGGCTGTAAGTGGGTGCTCTTAACCCCATTTTCGTGGGTAAGGAAATAACAGCGTGGAGAGGGGAGGCACTTTCGAGGTGACCCACGTGGCAGTGGCAGAGCAGGAATATCAGCCTGGGTCTGTTGGAGCCTGTGACCAGGCTCTTCCCACCACATGGGGCTGCCACTCGTCAAGAGACACAGTGCAGACATGAGGAAGGAACCCTTCGCTTGTCAGCGTCTGCCGTCCACAAACGTGTCTAGAGACTTAAGTTTTTCAGGGGCAACAGAGAACCGAAGACAGAATGAAACACCAAAGCATGGAATGGAGTCCAAGTGCAGTGAAGCAGCCCCTTCCCTCTAGAAAACATACCCCACTCACCTATGAGCACTTCCCACTTTCCATTGGCTTGGGTCACCTCGTAAGCACAACGCATCTCATTCAGGCTCACGCCCCCCAGGATGAAGATGATGAGGCGAGGACCACTGCGGTACTCCCCTGGGGCCTTATTCTTATGCCAGTGCCCATAGCGGGCGCTGGGGCAGAAGAGAGGGGGACGGAGAGGGAGAGAGAAAGATATTAATCATGTTTATCTGCATTCACAGCATTTATACTTCATACCTCCATGACGTGTTACACACTTGTTCTGTACACCAGTGACCGAAACAGAGTAGACGCTTAGCGAGTGTTGGCTGAACTGAACTGCAGTGCAAATGATCAAGCGCTTTGGCTGCCGGGAGAAGAATCACTATGAGCGCCTGTGCTGTGACCCCATCATGCAGGCAACAGACGGGTTCAGGTCGGCTTTAAAGCTGGACGTTCAGCGCTTCACCCGCATGATGTCGGTCCCGGTGTCTCCCCCCAGTTGTACAGTTCTGGGCTTGTCTGGGACACTCTGCTGGAGGGAGCAGTGACCACAGAGTCCGGGGCCTGTCTGTAGCCGGCACATCGATTCACTGGACAGATATGCACCAGGCGCCTCACTGGGCGGGGGCCGCCCCAGCACCGAGGAGCTGACCTGAGTGAGATGTGGCTCTTGCCAACCCAGAGCTCAGGCTTAACTGGGGTGGGTGGGGTGAGGAGGGTGGTAGGAGGATGGGGGTCTGCATCACGCCCCAAGGAGAGGAGCTCAGTGCCGTGGGAACAAACACGGGGGAGGCATCACTGGGGAAGGCTTCCTGGAGGAGGTGACACCGAGCTGCCTCCTGAACGACAGGCATCTCAGTGGCAGGACAGTTCCCCAGGTGCCTCCCCGACTCCCGGCCCCGGCTTCCCTCAATGGGCCTTCACCTTGTCCTTGGAAACAATGAGAAATTGGTTGCTTCCAGGCTAAGAAAATGGGGAAAACAAAACAAAAATCAAAACAAAATGAGGGGCCATCTCTTAAGAAGATCATATATGTTTTTTCTTGTGTGGAGAATTACTTTGAGGATTTTAAAGTGTTAAATCAGCCTTGCATTCATGAAACAAACCCTTCAGCAAGATGCATTGGTCCTTGTATGTGCCACTGGGTTTAGTTTGCTAATATTTTATCTATAACATTTGCCTCTCTGTGCTTGAGGGAAGTTCTATTTAATGCCATTTTCAGATTTGCTTTTAGGATCATGTACTCCTCATAAAATAAGTGGGAAAGTTTCTTCTCTCTTTCTATTATCTGCAAATGTGTTAACGTTGAGTGGTTTCTTCATAAAATACCAGAAGAATTCACCATTGCATCCATTGGGTTGGGATTTCTTTTGTGGAAGTTTTAAAAATAACTAAAAAGTTAATAGGGGTCACTGAGTTTCTATTTTTTAATTGTCAATTTTTGTAATTTGTAAAATGCATTTGTCCGTGTCATCTAAATTTTCAATTAAATTAGGATAAATTTGAAACAGAACGAGGAGAGCAAGGCTTCTCTGAACAGTGGAATCTTTACCCTTCTTCCTGACTTAGGACAGCATTAAAGCCACTTTCCACATCGCGAAGGCCAGCCCAGAGGACCTCACAGTCACTTTTTTTTGCCTGTGCAATCATTTGTTTGTCTGCCGTTGTCAGCCAGCCTGGCTGTGGCACTGTGTGGGATTTTGTATTTCACTCCAACGCTGGCAATAAACATTTGGCCTCCACTGGCATCATGCAGGCCCGAGAGTGACGACAGAAGGGGGGCACGGTGGAGAGAGAAGACGGGCAGGCAAAGTACGAGTAGAGGCACATGCATTGAAAAGTGTTACCCTGGGAGCCTGGGCCACACACAAGAGGGAGGCAGAGAAGAGATTCTGGAGGCAAAATGTGTTCCTAGTGTTGAGAGTCCCAGGGACTGGCCGTGGAGATGTGGCCTGCAGAGCACAGCAGGAAAAGCTTCTGGATGAACATGGCAAGGTGGTGAACAAGAGGAAGAGCTTTCAAAAACATGCACAAGGCCTCATGGGCAGCCAAGAAAACACAGAGGGCTGGAGAACCCAGAGATGGAAGCATGGATTGCTGTCTGCTCACATCTCCAAGCTGAGAAATGTCTGAACATCACCAGGTACGTGGCAGAAACCCAACAGACCCAAGGCATCCACATTTCCATCATCTATGTTTCCATCAAGGATGAATCTGAGAAATGTGGCTCTATGCAGTTGATGTATTCATCCCTTTCTTAATTAATTACTAAAATTAACTAATGAATGAAAAGTGAAGACAGAATACACCAAGTGCCTACTACATGCCAGGCTCTGTTCTAGGCACTGAGGATAAAACAGACACGAATCCCTGCCCTCATGAGGCTGACATTCTAGTCGGGGGAGACTGGCAGTAAACAAGGTAAATATTAACAGCACACTAAGCGGTGGTATAATCTACGGAGAAAAAGCAGGGAAGGGAGACAGGAAGTTGGGGTGCTGTAATTTTTTCACTATTTTCTGTAATACTTTATTGAGAAATAATTCATGTATCATACAGTTCACTCATTTAAACTGTATAATTCAGTGGTGTTCAGTATAGTCACAGAATTGTGAGCCGTCACCACGATCAATTTTAGACCATTTTCATCAACCCCAAAAAGAAATTCTGTACCTATTAGCAGTCGCTCCCCATTCCCCAACCCTTACTCCCATCCCCAGTTCCGAGCAACCACCAATCTACTTTCTGTCTTGAGACTAGCCCGTTCTAGACATTTCATATAAATGGAATCATAGTGTATGTGGGCTTTAGTGATTGGCTTCTATTCACTTAGTATAATATTTTCAAGGTTTGTCCATGTTACAGCATGGATCAGTATTTCATTCCTATCTTTGGCTGAACAATATTCCATTGTATGAATGTACCATATTTTTTTTATCCATTCGTCAGCTGATAGACATTTAGGTCATCTCCACTTTTGAGCCATTAGGAATAATGCTGCTAGGAAGACTGGTGTACTGTAATTTTAAACAGGGTGGTTAGGGAAGATGGGAGAAGGTAACAATTTATTAAAGACCTGGAGGAGAAAAGAGGCGAGCCATGCAGAGATATCTGGGGACAGATCATTTCAGGCGGAGGGAAAAGCAAGTGCAAAGGTCCTGAGGCAGAAGTAAGCCTGGTGTGTTCGGGGTAGAGCAAGGAGGCTGGTGTGGCTGAAGTGGGGGAGGAGTAGGGAGTGAGGGAGGAACGGGAAGCCAGGGGCTGAAGGGCCTCATGGGCCGCTGCAAGGACTTGGCCTGCACCCTGGCTGTGACGAGAAGCAGTGGGAGGGTTCTCGAGGGTTGTGCAGCGTGACAGCAGGACTGCCGTGCGGCTGCCGTCCAACCAGACACGGTGCCGCTTGCTCCCTGCTCGCTTGCTCAGGGACTTGCACTCACCTGACCGCGGTGGTGCTGAAGGAGGCAGAGGAGCGGGTGGAGATGTACGGGTAGTGCTTGGTGTCAAGTCTGTCTTCAATGGTGTCCTGGAAAGAAGAGACACAGCTATCGACGGGCCATCTCTTTGCAAAGGGCTGACGCAATCAAGGTAAGACAATTCGAAGAACAAGTCACTCAGCCAGAACCACGTCCAGCTTTGCAACAACCAGAGCTCCCCTGCCCGCTGCCCGCTACCGGGCGCCTCATGCTGTGCTCAGAGCGGGCGGACCAGATGCTTCGTAACCAGCGGATACAATGAGATAAGTTTGTAGGTCTGCTCTTGAAGAGAAGTTTTTTTAAAAAACCTGCATTGGGCTTCCCTGGTGGCGCAGTGGTTAAGAATCTGCCTGCCAATGCAGGGGACATGGGTTCGAGCCCTGGTCCAGGAAGATCCCACATGCCGCGGAGCAGCTAAGCCCGTGTGCCACAACTGCTGAGCCTGCGCTCTAGGGCCCACGAGCCACAACTACTGAGCCCACGAGCCACAACTACTGAGCCCATGTGCCACGACTACTGAAGCCCGCACACCTAGAGCCCGTGCTCCACAACAAGAGAAGCCACCGCAATGAGAAGCCCGCGCACCGCAATGAAGAGTAGCCCCTGCTCGCCACAACTAGAGAAAGCCCACACGCAGCAACAAAGACCCAATGAAGCCAAAAACAATAAATAAACTTAATAAAAAAACCCTGTATTAATTTTTCTTGCTTCTCTTCCACCCTTTTATGTTCCATGTGAGGTTATAAATGTCGCATCCTGTCCAATAAACTCCTGACCCTTGTCATCCGTCTTGACGACACTAGGCATGGGTAGTCTCTCAGGCAAGCTGAGGCCTTACAGCCTCGGTTACCCAAGGGCCTAATTATCTGGTGGGTGGATCCAGCTACCCATCCCCTGCTGCCGAGAAGTCTACACTCCTAACAGCTATCGTGTGAAGCCCACACATGTCTCTTTGGGGGACTGGGGTTGGGGGTGGGGAAGGAAAAGGGAGCAGAGAACAAAGGAGGGAATGAGACAGAGCGGTTGATCCACCCTGCCAAGCAAAGAAACGTAATTGGTTTCAAGATGTCTCATGTTCACCCATCTTTTTGGTTTGTGGGTTTTAAAAATAGGAAGCTGACTCACTATATATACTTAAAATATACTTATTTTAACATACAATTCAGTGGGAACACATGGACTGCTATGAATTAACAAAGGGATCCTGGCCAAGACCTTTCATTCTCTGGACCCCAGTCCTGTCCACCTGTCAAGGGCAGGAACTGGAAAGACCATCTCCAATTCCCACCCCAAAGCTCCCAGGGTGCATCAGGATTCTACACAGGGTTTCCTCGACCTCGAGCTACAAGAAGGGGAGGAAGGGGCACCGCTGGGCTACCTGACTTTCGCAGATACGAAACACCTACTATGCGCAAGGCTCGGTGCCAGAGGACACGTCAGGTGAGGGCACAGGACCAAGGTCTAAAACGACGAGCCAACACGGCGAGCAGCACACACATGTAAAGAGCACCCTGACACATGCTGCGGGAGTCCAGGGAGGCCTCCGCGGTGCTGGGTGGGCAGACAGGTGGGCCAGTGTATGGGACGTGGCAGGAAGGCAGGGTTCAGGAGGTGGAAAGGAGGGTGAGAACTCCAGGCAAGGGAGAGGGTTGAGCAGACACATGATCGGCAGGGTCTGTGGCTGACGTGAGGGCTGAAGGAGGGGCGCAGCGGGAGAGGAGGAGGATGGGCTGGGGTCTATTTCCAGAGGCCCTGCCACCCTGCTGCGTCCTTGGCGTGGCGCACCTTACTCATAGGAACTTCAGGTGCTGTGACGGGTTTGGTTCCTTCGGCTGCAGTACCATTGAGGGGTCTCTACTGTGGGGCTCAATTGTGTGGATCTGAGGATCCACACCTGACAGCCTCCTGGGGCTGCTCTGCACAAACCCTCCAAGGCCTGGGTGCAAGTCCCCGGGTGTCACCCCCACCCGACGGCAGGTGAGGCTGAAGCCTCCGGGCCTCAGGTGCAGAGCCCCGGGCCCGGCTGCCCTTGTGCCCTCGTCTCGGCCCGCGCTGACCTCCATGATGTCTTTGATGATCGGGGTCCATCGTGAGAGCTGGTAGGTCTGCTCGCTGATGCGCTCCTTCCGCTCCGGTTTGCTCCTGCGACGCAGCGTGGACTGAAGGCAAACACATGATATGAGGCTCTGAGTCAGCGCCTGGGCTCCCTTCTGGGAGTCAGCCCTGGCAAAGACTAAGAAGTAGGGAGCTTTTCCTGCAAAAGCCCGGACTATGCCCCGTGGGCTCCAGCCCAAGAACCTGGAGCAAACTTGGTTCTTCAAAGCCAGGAAAAATGGCAAACGTGGGTCAAACGGATAAGTGCCATTTCTTACAAATGCAGGGAGTTAAAAAAATTAGTTTGTTGTCAACTATAGGAGAAAATACTGCTTTGGTGTGACTTATCCTTTGATTTTGCTTCAACAGCATGGGATGCACTGAATGAATCATCTCTGTTCTCATTTGGTCCCTTTGTGAACAAGGGCCTGAAAACACCAGATGGCCCCCAGTCACAGGTCTCTGGTCTGGTGGCTCCGGAACAAAGCTTTTGACTCTAAGATTCCAGAAGGAGCCCACCTACAACCCTGCTTTACCAGCACTGAGGCGTGAGCTGACTCCCTGCAGGAAGTGGGGTTCCTACAAGCAAGGTTCCTGGCGGGGGGCTCTGAAGAGTCCTGGAGCCCCCCGCCCGGCCTCTTCCAGAGCTCATTGCTGGTCGGGCCCCCCACACCTGACCCCACTGGGTCCTGAGTCATCGTCAGAGAAGCAGACCGAAAGGTGGCAAGGCGGCGTGACACTAAGCGTTGTGTTCACAACCTCACAGAAGATGCTGAGTCTAAGTGTCCTACGGCAGAGCCAGGCTGACTCAAGACACGTGGGACGGAGCTGGTATGACTCCTGTTTGGGGCGGGTTCACAGACACAGCTCGGCTCTGTGACTATGTGTGCCTCCTTGATGTGCCCGCCTGGGTTCCTGGCGCTACACCTTGATTTTATTTATACCTCTACCCCTGCATCCCTCTGATTTTATGTTTTCTCTTTCTCAGTGTTGAGTGTGTGTACTGTAAGCTGCCTTAAGTCAGTCAGGGGAGAAGAGATGAGAGCTGCTGTCTCCCCTCTGCCTCCCCCCGATGCGAGGCTGGTGCTCACATCCGTGACGATGGGCACCCCGAGGTGGGCCATGTTGGTGATGATCTCACTGTCCTCCGGGGGGATCTGGGCGTGCTGGATCAGCTTGTTCAGGTTTTCCTCGGTGATGCCTGCGAGAACAAAACCCCGATCACCACGCCAGCCCCTGGACATCACACACTGAGAAGCAGAGCCTGGGGAACAGTGCCCCTTCTCCTCGGGATTAGTGGGAACTAATCCGCTCATGGCATCAGGTTTACTGTAAGACAAGACAAGATCAGGACTCCAATTCCACTCTAGCCTACGGGCTGTGACCAGCAGCAGCTGCCCCTCATGGTCTGTATTTCCATCCGTCTCCTGCTTCTCAGCCGTCACCACCACCCCTGGCCCACATCACAGTCAGCTTGGATAGGAGAGCCTCTGTGTCCATCTTTGGCACAATGGACACCTATGGACACTTATGGGCAACATATGTGGGTAAAAATCAGTTATTTAAAGGCACAGATTACAAATGTGGGGCAAGTTAAAAGTATCTAGCAGAAATGCTCTAATAAACTGGCCATAAAGCCAATAGACTCTCCCAGCTGTCCCCACCCTGTCCTCTTCGAATTATCCTGTCCCTTTGACTAACTCCAGAATCAATGGGGGATACTCAGCCTCTAGTTGCAACTGTTTTGCCTACATGACATTTCCCCAGATGTAAACAGCCCCTCAGATCTTATTAAACACCCCTTTCCTTCCCTTTTCCTTGTCTTTTACACTGTTTTCCACTTTGTTCTCTCTCCCAGCTGCCTCATTTTCCCCAAGAAAAGGCCTATCCCCCTCCTCTATATCCCACCGTTCCTACCATTCTTCAAAAAGATGTAGAGAAGGATGATGCGGATTTTGTCGTAAGTGCTGACATTCGCGTCCAGCAGAATGGGGACAATGGCTCTCATGGGGTCCTTGATCTTCTCCCCTTCAGCATCCGTGCCCATCGCCAGGTCCTGCAGAAAACACACCATGTTGACCCCATTTCTGGCAACAGTCTGGACAAATGGTAACTACTAGAAAACTGGTTCTCCATAAACGTCTGGGATGTTTAGTTTGGTTGGGGGAAGGTCTTCAGCAGGTGCTTATACTCTCAATTAATTAATCAGAACGGGGGTAATCAGCACTGGTATCTACGGCATCAGTGAGAACCGAGGAAAGCCCCAGGCTTCGCTTTCCAAAACCAGAAACCACGCTGATTCGCCATCTTGTTTAAAGGCAGGCTTTTCCCTCCAGGTGAGTTCCAGTGTACGTGTGCCAATTCCTCAGGGAAAGCCTCAATCCTGGTAGGTCCTCAAGAGGGACGAAGCCCTACAGAGGGGTCGGGGCTTAAGGGGATGCACTTCCCACATGTGAAAAGCTTCAAAATTATAAGGTGCCTCCGCCTGGCTGGACTCTTCCTGCTCCACTCCCCTTGGCACGGAAGGCTGTGCCCGCTGAGTTTTAACTACTCTAGGATTTTAACCTCTGTTTTTAATCTTCCAACCACTTTTAGGGAGAGGAGAAAAAAACATGGGCTCCCTGCAAATCCCACTGAAGGAGATGAAGGGGGAGGGGGTGCTAACAGTGGGACTGAAGATAAAGAGTGAAGTAAGCACGGTCTATGGCCCCGCCCTCGCAACTCAGGCAAGAGGCGGATCCATTCTCAACAGTCCCGAGAAAGCAGCACATCAGTCTCAGCAAACCAAGAACGATTTGGTCTTGTTCTGAGACCAGCGGCTGCAACTTTCTCTGGAGCTCTTACAGAGGTTGCCGGAAGGTTGCCTTTTTTCCCTCAAGATCCCAGGAGTCCGTAACAAGCATGATCTCAAGCTCGGGCCTCTGCCCAGCCTGGGCCAGAGGAAGGTGGGGCCCCTCTCCAAGGCCCTTTCCCAGCTCAGCGCAGCCTCAACAAACATCTGCTCAGCAGGACCTGGCTCTACTACTGCCTCAAAGTCAGATTTAATGTGACTACATAGCACAGGAAGATCAGCTCGGTGTTCTGTGACCACCTAGAGGGGTGGGATAGGGAGGGTGGGAGGGAGACGCAAGAGGGAGGGGATATGGGTATATATGTATACGTATAGCTGATTCCCTTTGTTATACAGCAGAAACTAACACACCATTGTAAAGCAATTATACTCCAATAAAGATGTTTAAAAAAATAATAAATAAATAAATTTAAAAAAAATTTAATGTGACTAGTTCAACGAATACCACTGGGCACTTCTGGAAAAATGTAAACTTCCAAGGATGAATTCCAACTGCATTTGTACCGTTTGCTCTAGGGACAACCTATCTTCTGGAGAGTCAAGTTCTCTTGGAGAGGACGCCTTGCGTTTGCAAACATCACCCATGAAACTGATGAATTTCAGCAGGGCTACTTCCCCGTAGGAGACAGTCCATGAATCAGGGCTGGTCTTACAAACCTAGCCGAGCCTGTCACATCAAACCAGGAGATTTAAATCTTAGCCTCACACTGAGAACTTGAGTTCTTTTTTCTGTGAAGAGGGACCTTTGGCTGAGGCTTCGGCATCGTGGGATGACCTCCCCTCCTTTAGAAGCTGACCCCGGTTGAGAAATGTTATCATGTGTGAGGAATGTAGTGCCAGGATTAGTGACTCGACACGACACTCCTGGAAAATGTGGCAGCTTTGTTATGTCCCTTTGCAGACGAGGAAAAGAAAGCAGAGAGAAACAAGCACGTCAAACAAACCAGTGACAGGGACAGAACTCCGATCCCAATTGTGATCAGGGAGGCTGTGGGTGAATTTCTGACCTTCGGCTGCCCTACCCACTTTCAGCCTCTAGGTCTCCAAGCTGGTGTGGCTATGGCAGGAGGGAAAGACATTCAGGATACAACCTTCAGCCAGCCCTGTCAATGTAGGGCTCAGCGCTGCGTACACCTCTCTTCTGCCATTCCAGGGAGCCTCTGGAAAGTCAGAAATGCAGAATCCAAATGGCATGGCATTCCAGACCAACCTAGTCCCTACCATTGAGTGTGGAACTGCGCTGGCTCCAGAGAGTCGAGACAACACGATCTAGCAGGCTTTCCCATTTCTATTTCCTATGATTCTGCAGGGTGTTCAAGGTCAGATGTTAAAATTCAGTTAAGCAAATAAATGGGCCTGGCAGAAAGAGAAGGAAAAGGCCCTACCTGTTCCACCCGGCAGAGTTTGTCCACGGTGCCTTGGTAATGCTTCATGCAGTCCTCGGCAAGGTGCAGGTGGGTCGAATACTAGGACAAAGCAGAGAGCGTGTGGTCAAGGAATCACTCGCTGATTTGCGCAGCACCTAGTAAGCACCTGCTATGTATTGACACAGGGCTAGGCATCAAGGCGTCTCCAGCCTCATAAAGGAGATGAAATATGCGTTCAAGCAGGTTCACAGACACCGCTGGGTAGAGAACTGTGTGTGTCAGGAAGAGGGACAGACCACCTTCTACAAGAGTCAAGAGGAAGGAGAAATCCTTTATGGGGGTGGGGTGGGGTGATGGTTTCACAGGCATCCACAAATCCTTTCATACTCCTCCCTCCAGCAGGTGGCGCTCAATCCCCCTCGCCTTCGTGTGGATTTAGTGACTCGCTTCTAAGGCGGAAGCGATGTGTGACTCCCAGATCATTGTGACTTCCTCCGAGCTCTCTCTCTCAGGCCCATGGGGTAAGGAATTGGAAGGATACAGACAGAAAAAGATGAAGGGGAGAAAAGAAAATCATGGGAAATAACCTGTCTATCCCAACCTTTCATTTTTTTCTAATAAAAATTGAAGATGACTAAAAACCTGTGGATTTCTATGAATCAGCAAGGGTAGAGGAGCCTTTTTGCAGCTGTTTATACTCACGATGCGAATGGATCATTTTGGATCGTCATACCTTGCTGAGCTCTTTCTGGTACTGGGGCATTTTCTTCAGCATCTGGGACAGGTCCCGCATGGTGGTCTATGGGAAGAGGGAAGCACATGGTCTCACTCCAATGGCCCTGAGCTAAGAGGGTGGGCAAGGGGGGTGGGCGCAGGACAGGACAGCAGCCAGCACCGGACTCCCGAGTGCACACTCTGTAACCTCCCCCCAAGCGCATCTGTTAAACACAAGATCACGTGTGTTTAGATTTCCACCTCTCTGGCTCAAAAAATTATTGATCCAAATACCGTGACTGTCTTATAGCTGGGGAACTGACCTCTGAAATCTAGCAATTATGTTTTATTTATTGGACTAGAAAGTTACTGAGAGCATAATTCTTGCCAGGAAAAAACAGTTTTTCCTCTGCGTGCTGCTTTTCTGCATACTCAGCTCAAGCAGTCATGGAATCAATTCACATTTCATCTCTGCAGAAAGGCTGTAGTTGTGTAGACAGGTAGGAAGTAGGGAGAAGGGGAGAGAAGGCTGGAATCTGCATCCTGACAGGTGGAAGGGCTCTGCTGACTTTCTAATTGGGTGACCCACCTAATCCCACTCATGTACCTAAAAGAAATTTATTGAATGACTACTAGATACCAGGCACTTTTAGGTGCTGGAGATACAAGGACAAAAAAAGAATTTCTGCCTTCATGGAGCTAACACTGAGCAGAGGAGCCATTCTAAGTGAGTGGATTAGCACCCTTGGAGGGAATCATGAATGTGGGTGCAGAGCAGAGACACCTCCCTAGTCTTGGCTCAGAGAAAACGATGCCTGAGCCAAAGGAAAGGGACCTCATAAGGCAAGGCCGAGGCAAGGAACACAGGCATGGCTTGAGCAAGGCGATGGGGGCAAGGAGGAGGGAGGCAGAGATGAGAGTCTGTGGGGCCCGATGACCTGGGCTCTGTAAGGCGTGTCCACGGTGGGGCTTGATTCTACTGGGATCAGGAAATCGCTTAATGATCCTAAGCCAGGGAGCAATACAGTCAGAGCGGCATTTCTCCTAAGAAGAGTAAAACACCTCTGATAAACAGTCAGGAGGAGGAGAGGCCCAGGTGAATCAGGATATAAATTCTAATGCTACCACAAGCTAAAAAAGGTTTTAGCAAGTTCTTCTGGCTTAAAGTGAACCATGATCCAAAACAGTAAACACTAATCTTCAGAGTAACAAGGAGAAGCTCTCTATAAATATCAAAAGGCAGGGGGTTCGGATCTCAATTTTGAATACAAAAATAAGACAAAATGGTAGAGATGAAAAGAGGACCATGACCCTCTCAGCCCCCAACTCACTAGCCCCGTGCTGAGGAGGCATCTTCCCCGCCCCCAGAGAGAAAGCAGGGGTTTCGGCTTTCTCTGGAGCACTGGAGCATGAGTACGGGTTTACCTTCTCTCCAGTATTCATTCTCTTGCTGGAAGAAAAATCCTTCAGAGAACGGGTGACTTCCCTGGAAGACAGAAGGACGCAGCTAAGCTTCAACGCGGCACCAAGTGTCTCTATATGATGCTATAGGAGTCATGCAAGATTCCTCCTTTAGGAATATGTGGCGGCTTTTCTTGCCCGTAATGCATACATCTAAAGTGATTTTCTAAGAGGAGAGACAGATACATCATTTTCCTAATACCCTAAGCCAGGGGTCTCCATAGTGGAGTGTGCGAGACAATTTGAGAGCAGAAAAGAAAATGTTAGGACATCTATTTATATAATTTTACTTCATCCTTTTCAAATTTATGTTTTTTGTATATGCTATAAAATATGCATATTAGTACAATAAAGCATATATTTAATGCATGAATAAATTATATACTGGCAATGTGAATTAACATTTAACAACAGAACTATCCCAGGCTGAAATAGTTTCTCACTCTTCCTTGTGAATTTCCTGCCGGATAGCACCAACTCAGTGTAGCAGAATGTGTCTTTCTGCAAAAGCAGGCTTGTTATCTACAGTTTAAAGGTCTTATTAAAAACTTTCCAGTGTTAGAAACATTTTGAAACACTTTCAGAGCAAGGTACTGGTTTAGCACATGTATCAGTAAATACATCAACGCTTGCTCAGAAATTTTAGGTATGACAACAAGGAGGAAGGGGACACACCAGCTATATAAACGAAAACTGAACTGTATGTAGTGGAGTCTGGATCCTTCAACAGAATAAACTGGCTTCAACTGTTTAGTGTCTATAAAGCATCTTACTGAGAGAGCTACAAATGCTTTCTAAAAATCCTAAAAGCAACCCTAACACAGAATGGATTTTCTAACTTCATGAAGTCGGTGTAGCCTGAGCTCAGATATCAGAAGGGGTTCATCATCACTGGTTAGCACGTTGGCGACTTAGCAGAAGCAACGAATTCATGCACTGGTGAGCTCTGGTCAAGCTGCCCAGAGAACGCACACCGGCAACCGGCAACTGTGATTGCCCGTGTTGGTGGGGTGAGCTCTGGAGCCTGAGGCCGAGGCTAGGGGAAGGGCGCAGGGTGGGCTCTTACTGGGACACCTCCGCGATGTGCTTGTGGCGCAGCGCTATCCAGAGGTCGTCATCCTCGTCCAGGAGCACTTCCTTCACCCTCGCCTCTCCGATGCCGCTCGTCTCATACCTGGAGAGGAGACGTCCCACAAAATTCATCCAATCCCCCTGGTTTAAACAGACAGATGGGGCTTCCCTGGTGGCGCAGTGGATAAGAATCTGCCTGCCAGTGCAGGGGACACGGGTTCAAGCCCTGGTCCGGGAAGATCCCACATGCTGCGGAGCAACTAAGCTCATGAGCCACAACTACTGAGCCTGCGCTCTAGAGACCGCATGCCACAACTACTGAGCTCGTGAGCCACAACTACTGAAACCCGTGCCCCTGGAGCCTGTGCTCCGCAACAAGAGAAGCCACCGCAGTGAGAAGCCTGCGCACCGCAACGAAGAGTAGCCCCCACTCACCGCAACTAGAGAAAGCCCGTGCACAGCAACAAAGACGCAACACAGCCAAAAATAAATAAAATAAAATTAATTAATTAAAAAAAAAAAGTAGAACTCCTCCTTGTGGAAGGAGCAGAAAAAAACCCAAACAAACAACAAAAAATAACAGCCAGATGTTCACACGAATCCGTCTGAACGTCAAGCAAGCACCCTAACCATCTGATGTGTCACTATCTGTGTCAGGTCTGCTGCATCTAAAAAGGCTAACAATTTCTTAGGCAGAGAGAGACCCAAAGGTCTAATCAAAGTCAACTGACTTGAGGTCCTGGTTTAAAACCCCCAGGGTCAGTTGATATGAGCTCCATCAGAGCCACCTGGCTCAGGTGTGAAGTCAGGTTATAGGTGGGTTCAGAGGTACTTGAAAGGGAAAGGCGAGGATCACACTTGTTCCTGGTTGGAAACGGCCTGGGACACCATCCTCAAATGTGTGGGACCTAAACAGCATTCTGCAGCTGCCTGCAGCTGGCCCTCAGCAAATTTTCACATGTGAAATCATGAACATCTAAAGGAAAGCAAGAATTACAGGTACCAAAGGGGAAAAGCTGAGATTCAGTCATATTTTTAGAACCTTCATTTTGAAACAACTATCTTTACGGTTAATGTTATAAAATAAAGGACACGAGAACAATATAGCCTGTTCCCAAAGAAAGAAAAATAAGTTTTTAGAGACTGAGTTTCTGACGATTGCTGCCAAGAAAAATGTTGTTTATAATGAAGCAAACTGCAAATAAAATTCAGTAGGAAACTCCTGTTGATATATTGTATCATCATCATATTTCATGACCTGTAGTTAAGAAGTTTCAACTCTGAATAAGATATGCTCTTACACACACAAGTCAGCATATTAACACACCCAAGCCAGCTATGAACTGAGGTGACGTGAGCTGTGACATAAAGATCTAAAGTTCTTGTTCTCTTTGAAAGGGGCAGGAGTTTCTGGCTGGTGGTGCAGCCGGACTTTGGGAACTCACAGAAAAGCTTGCGGGCTTATTAGCAAGACTGTATCAATGCACCGGATTTTCCTAGGATTAACGACATCCTTTTTCTTAAATTAGAGGTGTGTTTGGTTCATTTGCAAAGCTGCAGTCACACCGGGTCTGTGTACTTACTTGTATACATCATTTTCAATAGGCAGCAGGTCGTAACTCATAGCCTGAAAAGTCAATTCATGAAGGACGGGGGAACTGGGGTCGAAACCGCGGTCCAGGATCAGGAGCTGGGAGCGTGCCTTGTCTGGGCCCTGAAGGAAGGACACAGGGAATGGTTTCATGAGCCACCCCATACAACTCCCGCTTCTCCGACTAGCATAGCTACCCCTCCTGTAAAAAGTGGCAGCAGGATGTAAACTCTGACTCAAACAGCACTAAGTCCATTTACTGCTGGACAAGGACACCAGCACACACCATGTGAGAATCCAGTGTGTCTATTTCATAACGAGGGCCCTTTGATGCAGATCCAAAACTGTGGCTGGGGTCTAAAGTGAGCTTACGAAGGGGAACACCACCTAGGTTCAGCTATAAAAAGGGTGACCCATCATCCAGCTGGCTTGGGACTAAGGGGGTCCCCAGAACCTGGGGGTGTCAGTTTTTAAATCAAGATAGTGATGGGATAGTTCTGTGTCTTGATCGCAGTGGTGGTTACATGTATCTACACATGTGATAAAATTGCACGGAACTGTGCACGCACGTGCACGTGCACACACACACCCGAGCACGTGTACTAACTAGTGAAATCTGAATAAGGTCTGGAGATTGTAGCAATGTCAATTTTCTGGTTTTGATACTGCTCCACTGAGGGGGTCCCAGGAGGCAGGGCTGTCGGTGCTAACACTGGGAAAGTCCCGGGAAACAGAAACAAGTTGGTAGCTCAGCTACACTGAACACAATCTGTATCGCCTGCCCAAGGGCTTGAGCGTTTCGCTGGAGCTCACTGCGCAGGAACAAGGGCGCTCACACATGCTCTGTGAGCAAAGGAAGCCAGCTGTGCCCAGGCTGCCACACGGACACCGTGGTCGCTTGGTGAGAGAAGCACGTGGGCCAAGTAAGACTTACCTCCCCCATTGTCGGGTCATCGGCTTTGTACGCGTCGAGCTTGTCCTGGATTAGCTGAGCCAGCAAAGCATTGTCCTTGTATTCCCTGACAAAGGAGGAGGGACAGAGGGTGAACGGCCCTGCCCCAATCGATGACACTGTCTGCCCTCAGGGAGGAAGGCAGGACAGTGCGGGAGGGTCAAGGGAGACACAAGCTTCATCTGTATTGTTCTTTTACAGTGAGAATATACTCACATTAGATGTATAATTTAAAAGGACAAATAAAATACTTAGCTCGGTGCCTGGAACATAAATGATTTTCTAG
The DNA here is from genome assembly GCF_009873245.2 of Balaenoptera musculus. NCBI lineage: Eukaryota > Metazoa > Chordata > Mammalia > Artiodactyla > Balaenopteridae > Balaenoptera > Balaenoptera musculus. The sequence goes on along the minus strand of NC_045790.1, from coordinate 108,332,004 downwards.
TTTCCTTTAAAAAAACCAAACTATCCAAATGGAAGCAGAGGTAGTATTTCCAAGCAGCTCCAGATAAACAACCACACTTCAGCAGAGGGTCCTAACCATCCATCCTTTTCCCATGATCAGGCTGTCTGAGTCTGACCCACCTGACTCTCACCTCCCTCAATTCAAATTCCCTTGGACCCTGTTTTGTTCCGTGGGAAGTGACGTTTCTGCCAGCAGAGCCGGAAAGGCACCAGTGAGAACCTGTGCACCTTCCGCCTTGCCGAGCCGGGCGGCTCTTCTCGGGCTCCTCCTGGCGGTGTTTATCCTGTGGCTGCTGCCTGCCACCCGGCCACGCTCAGCGCAAAAGCAGCTCTGCTCCCAGCCCTATCCCTCCAACGAGTGAACCCCAAGACCCCATTCTTATCTTCCACCAGGCTTCTGTCGGGGAGGACCCTAACGGAGGGGGGCGTTGTCCCACGGGTGCACGTCCCTGCGGACAGTGAGGGGATGAGGCTCCTTGCACTTCCTGCTCAGACCCTCCGCTCCTCCTGCTGTGCCCCCCGCCCTTCTGGCTTCTCCTCGTGGGGCTGTGACTCCCACTCATGCTCCCAGCTTCACACTCCCACACCACTGCGTTCACTCCCCGTGCCAATCCCCCAGAGGCTACCCAGTGATAACCACTGAAGGGCATGATCCCAAACTTGGCATCCAAGGCCTCCAGAAATGGCTTCACCTCGCCCCACTGCCCACACATACACCGCGCTAGACTACCACCCCTCCCCCAGCTCACCCTTTGTTGTCTAACGTCATGCTTCTGCTCATCCCAACAAAATGCCCCCGGCTCCTCATCGGTCTACTGAGATCCGAACCTGTCCTCCGGGACTGGGCTCAGATGCCACCTCTGCTCTGAAGCTGTGCTCCTCTCAGCTCAAAGGGCCCTCTCCCTGCTCTGGATGCCCAAGCCTGTGGCCTGCACTGTCCTAAGGCACTGGTCTCGCAGGCCTACATAGTAGGTGTGCACATCCTACCTGCCCTACCTACCTACCTCCCACATCCTACCTGCCCTCCCTACCTTTCTAAGGGCAGGGGTTGTGTCTTCAGGTTAAGTCCGCCTGCCTAGCACTTAGCACACAGCAGGTAAGTGCTAAGTGAATGACCTTATCAAATCTGAGAAATGTGTCCTTTGGAGAATTATTCTCCTTGTATTTTATCTTACTCTGAAACATCTTTTGCAAGGTGGGTATTTGATTTTTAAGGTTAGGAAGAGATGAAAAATTGTAGGAAATCTGGATTGTAGTTACAGGGAGTTCACATTTAGTTATTCACTGACTGAATATATGTATTTCATGCCCTTTTCTGTATGTACTGGTATATTCCACAATAAAATTTAGAAAAGAGCAAAAACACTGGAAAATAATTATAAATGGAGACGCTCAAATCTTGACCCTCTGGAGACAACTGCCAGAGGAATGGCAAGGCCAGAGGAAGTTCCTTGCTCGGGGACACGTGGGGAGGGCCACCGAAGGCAGACTGGGACGCAGCCTTACCCCCGATACCGCACGGCTGGGTACTCCTTCAGGGTGGCGCACAGAGTTGCGATCTGCTCCGCCAGGCGCTCCAGGATCGGATTCTTCATCTGAGCCTTGTGGGGACTGTAGAAGCTTTGGAAAGAGTCAGCAGAGTCCAAGGAATACACCTGAGATGGGGAAGAAATACATATATTTCCAGAATGGTGAACTGTCATATACATCCAGAATGGTGAACCGTCAGAGTTTTTTTCCAAGCTGGTAGTGAGGCTGGGTGTCTCAGATTTTCATTTCTTCTACAAACACGGCTTGGGTGTCTGCTGGGTGCCAGGCACTGTGCTAACCACTTGGAACTGTTAGTGACCAAACCATGACTGCCCTCAAGGAGCGCGCAATCTTGCAGGAAGAGGCAGACAGCAAACATAATGAAAAGTAAATTTTATGGTATTTGAGAAATGGGTACATGTATGAGAACATAAGAAGCAGGGAAAGAATGCCCACAGGATGTACAGGGAGGACACGAGGCCTCCTTGAGGAGGGGATGTTTTGAGCCAGGGCTTGAAGGAGGTGCAGGGTTTCTGCCCAGCATGGGGCTCCCTGAGGGACCGGCTGGTGCCAAGGCCCTGAGGCAGGCGTGTGCCTGCGTCTGATGAACAGCGAGGAGCCCAGGAGGAGAGCAGGGGGGGAGGTCTTGGCGTACCACACGGGCCGTTGCATTGTAAGTTTAAATAAATAAGGGACAGGCTAGAAATTGTGCTGTGACTGTAGCAAATAAAGGAGCTCTGTATGGATTTAATAATTTCCTATCCTCATAGTATGTTCTAAGTATTTTTCTTTATTTTTCTTTTTTTTTTTTTTGGAGGGTTCTAGAAGACTAAACTTCCCTCTTAAACTACAAGGCTACCAGCTATCAGTATTCTCTCAGAATCTCTATGAGGTAAACTACCGTGATCTGGAAAACCTGAGGTTTTAAAAAAAGGTTATTACGTTTCAAAAATATACGAAATATAATATGGTTGTGTATGCTAAAGTTGGATTTTGTTCAATCCAGGTGGTGACAGGGCTCACACAGAGGAAAAAAATTCCTGTGCTCAAGCTGAGATTAAGCTTTAGGCCAAGTAAGAGGGCAAAGAGACTGTCTTTTTAAAATATTCACACTCTATTTTTTCCATCTCTTCTTACCGAAGAATTGGTCACTCTCTGGCGTCTAGAAGCTGATCTATAAAGACCCGAAATGCCACAATCATCTCTTACGTCTACAAAATGCACAGAAGTTGTGTTATTTTTTGTTTCTTTGCAAGGAGGAGGCATTTTAACAAATCTTAAAATACTGAGGTAAAAATTTTGTATGTTCTCTCATGATCAGCTTCACCTTTACTGGTTTAACGACTTTGTTTTTTTCCAAGAGAAGAGGTTTTGGCACTTGAAGTGTTAACAGCTCATGACGAAGGCTACCATCTGTTCCTTCGGCACATGACAAGCTGAGGTTATCTCTACATAAAAACAGTCTCCTTTGCAGCAAACGGGTGTTGTCTGATCCCTTCCCCTCCCCTTCTCCCAAGCTCTTTCTGGATTGGCTACTTTTTGCTTATTCAAGGAGTCAGCCAATAGGCGTGAACAATGTGAGTGAGGATGAAATGAACACTAAGAAGGGCAGGATGGCTGCAGAAAGTCAGAAATAACTGGAGACTAACACGAGGGCATCTTGGGCAGACCCCTAAGGACTACTGTTGCCATTACGTAAACGTCCACTCACAACACGTCATTCAGCAATCCCCTCCCCCACTCTCTTTATTGCACCCCTGCCCCACCCTCTCGCATGTGGCCAGAGTTCCTGAGAGAATAGCCAGGATGTGGATTTTCTATGCCCTCCCCCACGCCGCCTCACCTGGGATTCATATGGGAGAAATGCAATGTTGATTTCCGTCAGAGTTCTGATGACTTTGGCTGCTCGAGATTTTACTAGCTCGTTAAACAGGGCGTCTGGACAAGCTGCCAGAATGACAAAGACAGTAGGTTTTCCTGCCCATTTTCTGGTTCATTTCAACATTCGCACATATCCAGGGAATTCTTTATTTTATTAGGATTTTAAAAAGGTAAATAGAAAGTTCATCCTACCCTACAACCTACTACCTATAGGGTATAAAAAGAATAAAAGGAATACAAAACCACCTACAAGGCCCTCAATGTATAACAAAGAAACAAATGGCAATAAAGACTGAGATATTGAGAGCTAATAAAAACTATTTTCTGACATTAAGGAGAGGAAGAAAAAGAACCAAGAGAGATCAAGAAGGGATCAGGAAAAGGCCTGTAATATAAACAAACACCACACATCTGAGATACTTATGAAAAATAAGTAAAGAAAAATAAAATCGTTGGGAAATGTGATGCAGACATTTCCCCAGGCCCTCTAAGGAACTCTGCTGCACAGGAGTCCCACTTGGTGGGGGAACCACGATTTCTCATGACTCTTCTGGGCCAAACAAATAGTTTCAGGTCCCCAGAAATGTGTCATTGGTTTATTATTACTAATGCCATCTGCCTGCTTTCTTTGCCACCCGTCTTCAAAGAGTATAAAATTCTTCTTTGCAAGAACCTTCCCCCATCTGCTCAGTGGTGAGTTTTGTGGGGTTTTCCCCAGAGAGAACACAGGGTGAACTGTTATTATTGTGCACTCTGCACTAGGTTCCATGCACAAAACCTCCACAAAGCAAGAAAACACATTCTAGGACAATGATACAGTTGTACCTGATACAAATACCACCAGATCAGAGTGTCTTTGTAGTTGAAAAGTAGAGGGAAACACACTGCAGTTTATAGTGATATCTGGAAGTCTATACAATGAAACACCAAGGCTGGCATTGGAAAATTCTTCTGAGCATTAAACATGCTAGACCTTAGAAGAGGAGCTATTTTTTTAATCAGGAAGGGACTGCAGGACCTAGTAGGTTTGTATTTGTGGGCGTTTATTTTTATCTCTTATGCAATTTGTCTTCTGAAGAGAAAATAAAAGATCAGGACAAATGTGGGAACAACCCATTTCTTCCCTGTTGGCCTGGCTTGGTTGGGGTCAGTCTGGCTGTGCAGGAAGGCCGGGGCGGCAGCTGACAGCTGTACTCACAGTCAGTGAAGAAGACGTGTGCAGCCCGGTACTTGGCAGTTGGTGGGTCCTTAAAGTCACTGATGAGAGAGTGGACAGACTATGGAAAGGGAAAAAAAGGGAACTGGATCCGATTCTAGAAGCAAATGGAACCTACATCTGAACAGAGTCAAATCCATGCTGGCTTCAAGCTACATGCATAAAATAGCAAGGGATTTCTGATGTATAATTCTAACTTATGTTCGGCCATAACTGAGTTCTGAGGATTTAAGATTAGGATTGTTTCAGAGTTTAGATGAACAAAAGCCTCCCCAGCTCATTCCAAAACGACAGCGTCCATGCTTTGGAGCCACCATAACTTGGGTTCCTAAGAAGAAACCCACAAAAGAGGAAAGTGGTCAGAAACCTGCCAGGAGATTCACCGTGATGAAGTTCTGGCAATTTAGTTGCATCTGCAGAAACTCACGCATAAGCCAGTTTTCAAAAATGAAAAGAAAACATGAAAACTGGGGGGAATTTACATTAAGACAACTAGCAACCAAAAGCAAGAAGGTGGGCCTTGCTTGGATACTGATTTGAACCAACCCCCCAAAATGATAAAACAGGTAAATTTGAACCCTAACTGGATATTGATGAAATAAATCTGGGAATTCCTTGGTGGTCCAGTGGTTAGGACCCCAAGCTTCCACTGCAGGGGACCCAGGTTCAAACCCTGGTCGGGGGAACTAAGATCCTGCAAGCTGCGTGGCGAGGCCAAAAAAAAAAAAGAGAGATCTGAAAGCATAAAATACCCAAGTTCTGGAGGCGGATCACTAGATAAAGTGATCTCCTACTTAGAAAGCGAACACAAGGGGGAATCGAGATTGGTCCAGCCTGGCTTTTGGCAGAAAGCTTAATGAATGTACTCTTCACTCCTCACCGCACCCCCCCTTCCCCGTTGGTGGATTGCACGCTTAAACAGAGCAGGGTGTTAAATGCGTGCTTAACCCAGAACCATCAGACATGGTGCCACACAGACACCAAGCCAGCACGTGTAACCTCAGCCAAAGCTCTTCTGGGCAGGGCTTACCTTCTCAGAGGGAGTGATGAGATACACAGCTTCCAGGCTGGGGAGCGGCTCTCGGCGTTTGTTGATGTCTTCCACAACTAGACAACAAAACAGCGGCCCATGGTAAATAAGAAAACAGAACTGGTGATCATAAAACTAGAAGCCATAGAGAGAGGCCACCTTCAGACTGGCGCAATAAAAATCTACAGTGGGGGGAGGAAAGACTCAATGCCCCTTCCCCAGAGTTACCACGTTCCTCTGTCTCACGAGGCTCAGGTGGTAGAAAACCTGAAACCTTATCACACTAAATACTTCCTATTTCCCATTTCAGTTTAAGTAAATTCCTTGATCTAGTCTTTTGCCTCTTCCTTCTGTTTTTTCTCATCTGTCCTAGATAATCCCAATTCCTTTAGAATTTCCATGTTGGGTTGGTTTTTCAACAATTAGATCGTTTTATCATTTTCCTTTGTATATCAAATGAAGACATTCCAAACATACCTTCTGTATAATACTGTTCCTCTCAATAGTTCAAAGACTAAACATCAAATTTTGTTAAAGCAAACCGTGGGTGTTTGGTTTGCTGGTTTCTTTTACAGTATGTCAGCTACTTCATCTGCTGGGGAAAGAAGACCTAAGTCATCATCTCTCTAGTCACCTGATAAAGCTTAGGATGTATCACCTACGCTACACTGTCCTCTGGTACAGAGCGAGCAGGAAATCGTACAGTGCCATTCTTCCTATGTAGGTGATGTAAGCAAATAAAAGCATCCCTTTAGAAGTATCCCTTGTAACATTTACAAAGACTTTTCACCCCAAACAATGTTCAAATTAATACCAAAATCTCTCAACCATCTACTTTATCAGGGGTTGTAGATTTTTGAATTTCATAGGCCAGTAATACTTCCCCCCACCCAAATATTTGGGGGTGGTTAACACAGGCTTGCTGACTTTTAAATTTTGCCAAGTAAGGACATTTAAAAAAAACTTCTGGGATAGGGAAGAGTTTGTGGGCAGGAGGGGAGAGCTGAACCCTCATCTACCACAGGAAGTCAACAGATAATGTCTAACATGATGAATCAAGAGATAATCCTATAAGCACTTATTTAGAAATATCAAAAAGATAACCAGAAGAAAGAGCAGAGTGGCTGCCTCTGGGGTGATGGATCCTCTGGGATGGGGGAGGAAGAAGGAGGGCAGGACGGTGCTGCTTCTTTGTTAGAAGCTCATTAGCTACATTTGGCTTTTTTCCTATATTTGCATTTTTTGCCTTGATAGAGGAAAAAAAAAGTTTTAAAAATTCAGTGAGGAAAATAACTTTGAAGCTCAAAACAGGGGCAAGTCTGGTCTTGGATCACTGAATGATGTAAAGTCACACCAAAAATTATGTACTCCTATTTACAGGACTATGCTTTTGGTGACAGATAAACTAGATTTGGAAATATGTTTTTATTTTATTTTATTTTATTTTCCTTTTTTTGTTTTCTTTTTTATCTTAAAAAAATTTTTTTTGCCGAAATGTGTGTTTAAAAATGATGAAATCGCCAACCTTTAAATTACATTCATCTAGCTTAATGAAAACCTCAACCCTCCTTGCTCTCCCTCCCGTGATTGTGGTATGGTAGTAATTTCAACAAAGACCGGCAGTAGTCTGTGGGCCACATACCATATAAAAGTTCTCTCCAGCGGAAAAAACTGGGAGCTGCGTTGCAACAGGTATGTTCCACCCGAAGTTTTTTAGGAGGAAAAACAAAGGTTAAGCTTCCTTGTTTGAAATAATACCTCAAAATAGACTGCTTTTCCATCAATGCTGTTTCACAGATTAAAATACATGATCTCTCCTGAAAGGGGCTCCTAAGTAAGACTTGAGCTGCACACAAATGTGAAAAGAGCTGGGGAGAGCAGCCAGGAGGTCTGTGTCCTAGTCTCAGGTGTGACACTGGCCACTGACCTTGAGCAGGTGACTGAACTTATTTCAAAAACCTATTACTGTGAAATTCTAAAGCACATTCCAAAGAATGAATTAAACATAAATATACAAATAATTATAAAGCAAATGCTGCACAAGCACCACCCCAGTCAGGCAACAGAACCCATCAGCACTGCAGAAGTGCCCTCCTACACCCTCCCTCATCACAATTTCCTCCCTTTTCCCCAAAGAGAACCACCATGGTGACATGAATGGTGATCACTTCTCTTTGTGGTTGTTTAAGACTCACTTGTCCCTGCATTTCAAAGCAGTAGAGCTTAGCTCTGCCTGTTTTTGAACATTACGTAAATTAAGGCATATTGTTAAGGATGTACCTTGCTTCTTTTGCTCAACATTGTTTATCAGATTCATTTACATTTTGGAATGAGCCAGTAGTCAGAGTTCGTTCCTCTTCTTTGCTATATATCAATAGTATTCTGCTGTGTGACTATTCCACAATTTATTTTACCATTCTACTCCTGATGGACGTTTTGGTTGCTCCCACTCTGGGGCTACTATGAGTGACGCTCTGTGAGCATCCCGGGCGGACACACCTGGGTTACCTAGGACACACATCTAACTGCAGATGTGCTGGCTCATAGGCTCTGCATGCCTCAACTCTCCTAGACTCTGCCAAGTGTTTTTTAAAGTAGCTGTACCAACTGACACGTGTCAGATCGGAGTTCCATTTTTCTATATTCTGCCACTTGGCATTATCATATTTTAAATACTCCAATCTGAGTACATAGCAGTATCTCACTCTGGTTTTAATTGCATTCCCCTGACCACTACTGAGGGGGCCAATTTTTCACGTATTTATTGGCCATTTGGATTTCTTCCTTTGTTAAGTGCCTGTTTAATTCTTTTGTCCATTTTTTTCTATTGGGTGGCCTGCCTTTTTTTTTTTTTTCTTGATTGAGCCTTCCTTTGGCATCCTTTCACAGATACTTAACGGGCATCTAACACTGGATTGGATGCGGGGGATTCAGTGATGAACAAGAAAGCCTGGGGTCTCTCTCAGGAACTTACAGTCCTACCACCCAGGTTGTTGGAAGATCTAAAGTCAAGCAAGATAGGGACTTCCCTGGTGGTCCAGTGGTTAAGAATCCACCTTCCAGGGGCTTCCTTGGTGGCGCAGTGGTTGAGAATCTGCCTGCCAATGCAGGGGACACGGGTTCGAGCCCTGGTCTGGGAAGATCCCACATGCCGCAGAGCAACTAGGCCCGTGAGCCACAACTACTGAGCCTGCGCGTCTGGAGCCTGTGCTCCGCAACAAGAGAGGCCGCGATAGTGAGAGGCCCGCGCACCGCGATGAAGAGTGGCCCCCGCTTGCCGCAACTAGAGAAAGCCCTCGCACAGAAACGAAGACCCAACACAGCCAAAAATAAATAAATAAATTAAAAAAAAAAAAAAAAAAGAATCCACCTTCCAACGCAGGGGATGTGGGTTCGATCCCTGGTCACCAGGAACTAAGGTCCCACATGCTGTGGGGCAACTAAGCCTGCGCACCACAGGAAGAACCCACAGGCCACAACAAAGACCCGACGCCTCCAAAAAAAAAAAAAAAAAAAAAAAAGAATGTGGTTTCATGAATAAAAATTATAAAAAAAAAAATAAAGTCAAGCAAGATAATAACAGATAGGGAGGAGAAAGAACACCCCAAGAGAAGGCTGAGTGTTGCGGGAGGGCAGAGGGAAGGCCGCTCACTTGTTATCCCCTCGGTCATGATGTCCGTCATCTTACAGCAGGAGGAAAGCATCCTCATGCTCAGCTGATCCACCACCAGCACCTGCAAACAAAGGGAACAGTTTACAGCCTGACGGGCACCTGCTACGATTATCTCCTCCGCTGACCCAGTCAGACTTCAGAAAGAGCTTAGCAACGCAGAATTCTGAGTCATCAATGCTTCCTACGGGCCAGAAGTTTGCCGAGATACATGCTAGCTTTTATTTCCCCACCAAACCTAAGCTTCTAGGAGAGTTTGCTCTCACTGATGTGACTTAATATTTTAAACTTAAAAAAATTAAAGTTTTTTCCATGACAAAGAAAATACTCATAAAAATGCAAAAAAAAAAAAAAAAAGAAAAAGAAAAAAATTCATCTACAGCATCCACACTCGGAGAAATCCATATTAGAGGGTATTTTTTCAGGGCGTAAACTTTTTCTTAATGGGAGAATGAACATAGTGCCACATTTACGGGGTGGAAGGAGAGGACTTCGTTGCAGACATCATCAGGATGGACCAGCACGTGTCATCCCGGGAGCAAACTATCTCAGTTCAGACGGGAAGAATAAGAACGTGCCGTCCTGGTCTAAAAGCTTCATACCTGCAATTCTTCAGCCAACCTTTCCTATCTCCATTCGGCCCACAGTGGAGAGAGGAAGCTAAAACAAAGCTATTTCTCCTATGCTTCTTCAAAGATAGAAACCCAGGCAACAGGTGCTGGAAAAATGTGGGCCCGAAAGCATCTTGCTGTAGCACGAGGGCCAATCAGTTTTCATTTTATGAGGCAGTTTCCTCAAGGTTAGTTTAAAATTCACATGTCCACAGGTCCATTACTGATGGGAAGGGTAAGAGAGAAAGGCAGGCATAAAGAGCTCCCACCAGCTGGCCTCCCGCTCTGGGTATAAGGATGGATGCTTTGGCTAAAACGTAATCTCACGAGGCCAGGGTGAGACTTCAAAAGCCTCCTGGTACCAATCAGCTCTGCTGTTCCCAGGCCGGGTGAACTTTACTACAGGAAAACTCGGGAGCAAGAATGGTTGGCATAAGCCCTTCAACAACACACAGGGAAGTTCAAGTAAGATGGTGTGCTCTCCTGGTCACTGTAATGCCCGGCCCCAGACAACCAGATGGTCCTTCAAACACAGACTTCCTGGATGGAGGACAGCACGTTTCCGACTTGCATCACCCACTCCCGGAACCGAGGCCATAATCAATTAGACTGACTTAAATACGTGTTTCAGGTACATGACAGTTTCCAGCACTGCTCTCAATGTTAAATGAATAAACAAGCTTAGTTGTTTTGTCTTATGTAGCTACGGGCAGACGGGATAGGCCAGATGAGGGCTTTTCGGACTGCTGTGTGGGCTCCATGGACACGCTTTAGGGCCACCAGAGGGGCAAGAAGGGTCCCCTCTTGTCTCCCATAGCAAGCAGAATAATTCCACCTTCTGCTTTATTCAGGTAAGATCTTGTTTGAATAAAAGAGTTCCACTTCTAGAATGCCTCACCAGGTGATCTTAAAGATAAGCTTTATGACCAAGAGATTTCCTAACCAGGATCGTATAAAATGGGAGGCACAGCAGATTACCTTTCTCTAGTCCAGAAGCTTTTGGTATCCTCTGGGCACAGCAAAGGTCCTCATTCCCCGCCTACATGCCTCTCCCCAACTCTACTCCATTCTTGTTTTTCCCCATGAACTCACCTTTAAGGTCATTAATTGTGCTTTTCTACTTACCTTCCACTCTCCCTTCTTCTTTACCTTCTTTATCACATCATGCATGATCTCTAAAAAAGGAGAGAAAAAGGAAGGAAGGACAGAAGGAGGAAGGGAAGGGGAGAGGGAGGAAAGGAGAGAGGGAAGGAGGAGGGAGGTGGAAGAAAAAATCTAATGTAATTTCAAGGACTTCCAACCCCTGCCTATTAGACGAGGTCATTTTCCCTCCATAGGCTTTGTTCTTCTCCTGAGTCATGTAATTGAACCAATCTGTCTACTGAGCCATAATCAATCCACCATAAAGACAGTTCTCTTCCTGCTTCCTTAATTCAGTAGTTCTCAAACTTTATAGTCTCAGGACTCCTTTATGCTCTTAAATATTGAGGACCCCAAAGAGTGTTTGTGTATGTGGGCAAATATCTACTGACACTTCCTGTATTAGAAGTTAAACTGAGAAATTTTTAAAATATGTGTTAATTCAATTACAATAATAATAAACCCATTCTATGATAACATAGTTGCACTTCATTAAAATGCTATTTATATTTTTGTTTTTTTGGCTGCGTTGTGCAACTTTTGGGATCTCAGCTCCCTGACCAGGGATTGAACCTGGGCCATGGCAGTGAAAGTGCTGAGTCCTAACCACTGGACCACCAGGGAATTCCCAAAATGCTATTTATATTTTCCATAAGAAAACAATTTTAGTGAGAATACTGGCATTGTTTTACATCTTTGCAACTCTCCTTAATGTCTGGCTTTGTAGAAGACAGCTGGGTTCTGCTTCTTAAATAACCTGCTGTGAATCATATAGCATCTGGAAAACTCCACTGTACGTTTGTGAGAGAATAAGAGAATGCAGATAACATCTTAGTCTTATTATGAAGATAGTTTTGACCTCGAATTCCCAAAAGGGTCTGGGGTTTGAGAACCACTGATTTAAGATAAGTGGGTAAAATGTTATGACAATACCCCAGGGCACATGAGCCCCCGTCAAGCTCCAAAAACAGATGTGAAGAGCAGTTGTGATATCTTTCCAACCCTGAGAACATCTGTGGGATGCTCTCACCCAAAAACAACACTTTTGTTAAGCCACAGTTTCTATAATGTCACACCACACACAAGTCTACCCGGTCACGGAGGATTCACAGGAAACAGCGCTCTGCTACTCTTTCTAAACCCAGATCATCCACAGGCCTGGAAGGACTCAAGGCTAAGAGCTGTCATTAGCAAGTGTGCTTCAAACATTTTAGGTCATTCTCCAGAGCACGATGGTTCCTGACTCTGCTTTTCACTAGCTACAATAATCTGATGTGTCATCAAAGTGTTCTAAAAATTTTAAGAGCTTCTTACCTGATTATAAAAAAATACACACTCATTGCAGTAAACTTGGAAAACACAGAAAAGTATAAAGAAGAAAATATCATGTATTACTTGTATACTTGAAAAAAATCAAAAGGAAAAATCATTTGTAATCCTGCCAACCCAAAATGCATAATTAACATTTTAGTTTATTTCCTACTCGCTTTTCCCATGAACTTTTACATAGCTAACATCATGTTGTATATATAATTTCGTATTATGCTTTATTTCATTAAGAAAACTCATTTCTCCATGTTAATAAAAATGCTTCCTAGGATCTTAAATGCCTGCATAATAGTCCCTAGTTTAGTCAACAATTTTCCCAATAGCCATTTAGATTATTTCCCATGTTTCAGTGTGGTGAAAAACTGGGAACGTATATATCAAATAATAAGGCAGTGGTTAAGTCAATTAGGTTACATTTGTGCAATGGGTACTATGTACCCATTAGAAATAATGATATGGAAAATACCCACTCATTCACTCAATACCACTGTTTGCCAGTCACTGGACCCAGCACCAGGGATGAACAACAGCAGACATGGCACTGCTCCTTCGGAGCTTACACTCTAGTGACGGAAGCAGACAAAACAAAAGGGCAATCACGGCTTCTCACAAATGCTCTAAGGTAAATAAATAAGGGCCGTGGTAGAAAGGAAAATACCCAGTGTGGAAAGCTACCTTTAAGAGGGGATCAGAAGAAAAAAAGATGAAAAAAACCCAGAAAACAAAAAACAAACAAAAAAACAGGAAAAAAAAAAAAAAAAAAAAAAAGGACTTCCCTGTCAGTCCAGTTGTTAGGACTCCACACTTCCACTGCAGGGGGCGCAGGTTCGATCCCTGGTTGGGGAACTAAGATCCCGCACGTGGTGGACAAAAAAAAAAGGAGGGCGGGCTCAGGCACGGCCTCTCTGAGGAATACGCCAGCCAGTCAAAGGCTGGGAAAGGAGCATGGGGAGGCACAAAGGCTGGAGGTGGAAAAAGGAAAAAGAGCCTGACAGCTTCTGGGAACTGAAGCTGGTAGAAGCTGAGGCTGGAGGCCAGATCACAGGGGACCTTGACGGGAGGATGATTTTATCTGAAGGGCACCGGAAAGCCACCGAGGGTAGGGACGTCATCTGATGTGCTGTAGAGATGAGATTGGAGGGGGGCAAGAACTGAAGCAGGAGTACAGTCAGGACGCCTTCTCAAGGGCCCATCCATGGCTGGTGGCAGTGGACATGGCGAGAAGAGGGTAAATTTGATATCTATTTGGACGTATAGCCAACAGGGCTAGCTGCTGAATTGGGTGTGGGGGAAAAGTAAAGAAAGGAAACAGATAACTCCTAGCTTTTTGGCTTAAACAAAGAAATTGATGTAGAGACACAAAAGATTTAGAGGGAGGAAAGAACTGATCTGTAGGAGAATACCGAAAATCCTTTTTTGATTAAAGATTGAGATGGCTAAGAGACGTCCAAGGGGAGATACAGCGTAGCTGGAGCTTGAAAGACTGACCTTTAGCTACAGTTTAAAATCTGGGCATTATTACCACATAGAGGTAAGGTTGGAGAAAATCCCAAATGCTTGTAGGATCAGTAAGATGGGATGGAAACACGGTCTTTATTGACAAGCATTCTTGTGAAATAATAAGGATGAAGCCAGTTTAAAATGGGTGATGAGGAAGACAGACTCAGACTATCTAGACAACTTTTTCAAGAGGTTTTCCTATAAGGTAGCAGAGAAAAGTAAGAAAGCTAGACAGGGTAGACAGAGAATGTGAAATCAAGGAAGGGATTTTCTTTTTTTTTTTTTTGAAATGAAAGCTTTTCTTCAGTTATTTTTACTTAATACCAATTCTTTTTTTTTTAAATTTATTTATTTTTTATTTATTTATTTTTGGCTGTGTTGGGTCTTCGTTGCTGCACACGGGCTTTCTCTAGTTGTGGCGAGCAGGGGCTACTCTTCGTTGCGGTGTGCGGGCTTCTCACTGCGGTGGCATCTCTTTGTTGCAGAGCACAGGCTCTAGGCACATGGGCTTCAGTAGTTGTGGCTCGCGAGCTCAGTAGTTGTGGCTCGTGGGCCCCAGAGCGCAGGCTCAGTAGTTGTGGTGCACGGGCTTAGTTGCTACAAGGCATGCAGGATCTTCCCGGACCAGGGCTCGAACCCGTGTCCCTTGCATTGGCAGGCGGATTCTTAACCACTGTGCCACCAGGGAAGTCCTTTGTTTTTTTAAGATGTGAGAAATTAGACCTTTTTTTTTTTTTTTTTGGCCATGCTGTGCGGCTTGTGGGATCTTTGTTCCCTAACCAGGGATCCAACCTGGGGCCCTGGCAGTGAGAGCACGGAGTCCTAACCACTGGACCACTGGGGGATTCCCAATTACAGCATTTTAAAAAAATGGTATTGGCGATAAACCAAAAGAGAGGGGGAGATTGATGATGCAGGAGAGAGGACGGATCATTCAAAGACTGAGGTCCCTGAGGAGGAGGAAGGGGCTGGGGTCTGAGACACAGGAAGAGAGCCTGACCTGGGATAGGAGGCAGGGCACCAGGTCCACCCGGTGGGGGGAGGCAGGGGACCAATGGTGGGCTGAAAGAGTGGTGGCAGAGTGGAGGGGCTTCCTCATTAGAAACGAGGTCACTGGCTCAGAGTAGGGACAGTGGTGCTGTATATGGAAGGTTTGAAGAAAGATGGTATCACACATCTTCCCAAAGATTGGGAAAGTGCATATCCTTTTAGTTCCCTGACATACAGGGATCGAACCTGCTTCCCTGCAGTGGAAGCACAGTGTCTTAACCGAGGGATCACCAGG
This sequence comes from Balaenoptera musculus, assembly GCF_009873245.2. Classification (NCBI taxonomy): domain Eukaryota; kingdom Metazoa; phylum Chordata; class Mammalia; order Artiodactyla; family Balaenopteridae; genus Balaenoptera; species Balaenoptera musculus. The sequence goes on along the minus strand of NC_045790.1, from coordinate 108,316,792 downwards.
GAAGTCCCGAAAGGGGATTTCCTACAGAGATGTTTTAGCATTTCTCAACAGTTTTAAGGGCTAATTTGAGGTCCACGACCATAAATTTAAAGTAAAACCAGGCAGCTCAGTTGTGTGATTTTCTTTTTTCTGCCCCAGTAATGTTTGATTGTCCAGGTGTATGCCAGAAAGGAAAGAAAAGTTGGTTTCAACTAGGGTTAGAGTTTCCCCAGGTGAATACAACAGAGGGAGAAAATATTCAAAATACATGGCTCTGGGAAAAAGGTATGCTACAACTATTTTTTAAAGGATAGGGCTTCCCTGGTGGCGCAGTGGTTAAGAATCCGCCTGCCAATGCAGGGGACGCAGGTTCGAGCCCTGGTCGGAGAAGATCCCACACGCCGCAGAGCAACTAAGCCCGTGCGCCACAACTACTGAGCCTGTGCTCTAGAGCCTGTGAGCCACAACTACTGAGCTCGTGTGCCACAACTACTGAAGCCCATGTGCCTAGGGCCTGTGCTCTGCAACAAGAGAAGCCACCGCAATGAGAAGCCCATGCACTGCCACGAAGAGTAGCCCCCGCTCGCCGCAACTAGAGAAAAGCCCTTGCGCAGCAATGAAGACCCAACGCAGCCAAAAATAAATAAATAAAACTAAAGAAAAAGGATATATGCATAGGAAAAAGTAGAAAATTTTAATCAAAATGCTATTTTTGTGTGGTAAGATTATGATCAATCTTTTAAGTGCCAATTTGTGCCTTCCTATGTCCTCCCAAGCTTTTTACGTTGAGCATGTATTAGGTATTATAATAGGAAAAATGCTCTGAAAGTAATGTCAGTGAACATCTTTGTGCCCAGGGCTTTTCTTTGCGCAAATTATTCTGTTAGGAGAGCTTTCTGGGTATGGAATGAATAGGTAAAGAGTATAAATATGCTGGGCTCTTGGTAAATTCTGCTGAATTATTTTCCAAAAACACAATTTACACCCCCATCAGTACTCTTGAGTGGCTCTCCAAAATACCATACTAACTGATAAAATAATACCTTGAGGTTTGTTTGCTAACATGACAGTGGAAAAATGGTATATTTCACTGTCTTTTTTGTATTACCGAGGAAGAACATGTTCCCTTTTTTTTTTTTTTTTTGCCACTACACACAATTAATTTAAATTCACTGACTTTAAATTCAAGTCACCTTTTGATAGGGGAAGACAGAGATATAATCAGAAAATCAAAACAAGGATCACAAGTCCTAAAGACTGGGAATACTGCTGCAGGTTCAAGCCTTCCTGCCTAGTGATTCCTGTTCCAAAATTCTCAGGGCCTGTATTTGTTGTGGGCATTGTTGTCAGCCAATTCTAATCCTGCCCTACATTTTTCTAATCCAATACCGAAAAGGAAACAAGGATTAGAGCCCATTTTAGCATTAAGAATCAAGTAGGTTGGGCTACTTCCTCACAAATAAGCCCTGACAATCACATTTCAACTCCCTGATAAGCCCTCTTTGTGTGGAGAGAAACAATAAAGCCTTCTGAAGCTGGTGCAACCAGAGGATCTTATTTCTGCATTCCAAGCCATGTATATCTACAGCCAAAACGTCCGCTCCACCACCACCTAGCCTGTGTATACGGGGCAGCTTCAGCTTCTCTATAATCGTGAGGACCGTAGCCCTGGTGGACTCTGCTTCCCTCATGGCCAAAAGGCAAGAAAGCAGATTCCTTCCCAACCACATCCTGGGTAACTCCCAGACTCAACAAGTCCCTCCCAAGTCCTGAGAAACACAGCAGGTGGTCCAGATTATCTGGGACACCTTCAGATGCACCCAGTATACCAACTGGAGTCCCAAAGCGCAGGCTCTAGGGATAGCTGCAAAGCCCTCCCCCGCCCCCTGCCCCCCCGGGGAGCCCTACCCTTACCGCCCTGGCACCCATGACTGCCCTCGGCAGTGACACATGTCAGGGAACCTAAGCCCATGGCACACCAGAACATCTGAAATAGCATGACTAATACTAGATGGGCTGGAAGCTTGGGAGAAGTGGGAGCGTCACCAAAGTCCTCAAAACCACAGGGGATTCCAGTATCCTGTGCTCTGTAGTCCCAGAGCTCCATGCTGCCCTGACACATGCACCAGGAGTCTGGTGCCCAGACACCAGAATGAGAAGTGCCTCCGCTCTGCTGAGGGATTTAAGGGAGTGTGAACTCAGGCCACAACTGCCTTCCTCTTTGACTGAAATTCCCTTTCACAGCACAGGGAATTTCTAGTTATTCCAGCTCAATAGTGGCAGTTCTTCTGAAAGGCACCCTCTTAAATAAACCCCATTTGTGTGAGGGTATAAGGCTAGTTACTCAGGCAAAGGTCACTCCCACCCTCAAGATTAAGAAAAAATGCCAAGGGAAGCACTAAAGTTAGATAGACCAGGGAAAATCCAGGTTCGGGCATTTGTTAGCTGTGGACCTTGAGCAAGTGTAAAACGTTTTAGGCTTCAGTTTTCTCACCTGCAAAATAAAAATTATAATACTTTAATGACCAGTTATGAAGGTTAACGAGACAATATGCCTGGTAAGGTGTCTGGCACATACGAGGCACTAAATAAAAGGCACCCATTGTGATGTCACTAAAAAAATATGTTATTCATACAGACAAGGAAATAAGAAAATTACAACACATCACTTCCACCAATCAAGATTTTTAATATAATGTAAAAATCCTATTTAAAAGAAATACATATTTAAAATACAGTTTTAAAATAATCACAAAAATATTTAGATCTCAAACTCTACGGGTATTTAACCAAAAACTTCTAAACTTCCCTGACCCACAATAAACATGTGAATACTCTTTGGAATAACGGCACCGATGCGCCAATGTATATAAATCTTAAATGTAAATGTAAAATTGAACAGAGGAACCCTTATACCACTTCTGAGGAGACAGAGAGTCACCTCTGTTTATCTAAGAAGAGATGCATTAATGCTGAAGCACAAGTTGGAGCCCCCAGAAAGTAAGATATTTCATGTCACAACACAGACACAGGACTGTATTTTTAAGTTGCTATTACTTAACATCGTTCTGAGAATTCACTTAGACCAGAAAAGAAAACGAGGTATAATATTGGTAAGAAGGATACAGAGTTATCTGCCTGCAGAAATCATGGGAATCAACTGAAAAACTATTAGAAACATTAAAACCTTTAGTAAGGTGGCAGATACAAAATAAACACATGCAAACCAAGAGGACTTTCACACGTCAACAGTAACCAGACTCTAGGAAGGCAGCTCCACTGTTTCCCGGTGCATCCGGGGCTGGGACTCCATGCCCTGTCGATTCTACTCTACACGCTGGTGGTAATTCTGCTCTGAAGCAACAGCAAGCCTGTTCCTCTTTCTCTGAAGCAACAGCAAGCCTGTTCCTCTTACCCTGACGGCAATTCAGATACCTGAGGAGGGCAACCAAGCCTCTTTGAATGTCTTGCTCTGGGCTGAAGATCCTCCTTGCTAACAAACAAATGCACCTCCCTAGGTGGAATAAGTAAAGGCTACACAAAACAGGAGGAAATGGTTCAAATACTTGAAAAAAAGCCTTCCCAGTACTCTCAAGGTCCTTGCCTTAGAAAGACCCATGTACACAGAAACTACCGGCAACTAACTACAAACCACTTTAATTTTTTGCCTTATGATGTTTTTAATAGTATAGAAGTAGCACATTCTTGTTGAAAAATTAACAATAGAGCAAAGTGAAATTTCCCTCCTTACCCCCACTCTTGAGGGGAAACAACCCCTCAGGGTTTAGGGGGCAGCCTTCCAGATCCTTTTCCACACACATAGAGGCAAGCGTGGGATTGTAAACACATAAACCCATGGCTCCTTGGCAGAGGCCTGGGGAAGTAAAATAACTTTCAATGATTCTACTTCTTTGGTGTTTAAGAACACTTATATTGGAAAGAACTTCAGAGACCATCTAAGGCCAGAGTCTAGGTCCCTCATTTTCGGATTGAGATGCTCCTGGAAAACACAGCCATCTGGAGTGGGAAAGGCCACCGACTGGTCTCTCTAGAGTGAGCAGAAATAGGTCTCTGGATCCCCATCCAAACGCTCTTCCCACTACACATACTGTCTCTCAGACACCAGCAAGGACTGGACTCTGCACTTGAACCTGGGTGTGCGTTTCTTTGTTATATTGCAATGATCACCTTGACAAAGTAAAGCAAAATAACTCTGATGGGTTTTGGAACCAGATGGTTAAGGTTCAAATCCCTGCTCCTCCACTTACTAGCTGTGACTTTGGACAAGTTATTAAATCTGTGTCACATTTTCCCCATCTGTAAAATGGGGATGGCCACACATGCCTCACAGAGTTACTGTGAGGATTAAATGATTTAATGTGTGTAAAGCACTTAGTTCAGTCTTAGAATGGTACTTAGCACTGTTGGCTACCACCAGCACCATCGGCATCTATTTTAAAGGTATCTGACCTTCCTAATAAGGGAGAACCCAGTGATTTTTAATTGGTTTCTTATTGCTCCTCCATGGAGTTTGTGATGTGTCTCCCGTTCTCCCGTTTGTTTCTCTCCATTCAACAATGATGACTTATTGAACACCTGCTATGTGCCAGACATCCTTCCAGGCACTGGAAAGACCACGATGAACAAGCTAAACAAGATTCCTGCCCTTAAGGTGCCTATACCTGACGTGGAGGGGAGAGAGAGCCAATACACACAGGAGACAAATAAGATCATTCTGGAGAGTGATAAGTGCTCAGACGAAAATTTAAAGATTAATAAACTAGAATGTGGCGGGGGTATGGGAGAAGGTCCTCTGGGGAGGTGATGAGGAGGAACCAACCCAGTGAAGATCTGGGGGGAGAGTTCTCCAGGCATAGGAAGAGCAGGTGCGAAGTCCCCAAGCCAGGATCAAGGATGGGACAGTCTAGGAACAGAGAGACTCAGCAAGCTCAGAAGAGGAGAGAGTGGCCCAGGCTGGTCTTTAAGGTAGCAACAACTGGCTGAGGACTCCACAAGTCACCCACTGTATTCGGTTCCTTGAACACTAAGCCTCATTCATTCACCTTCAAACATGACAGCTCCCTCCCCCTCCCTGTACCCACCCTCCTGCCCTGTCTCTGGCATCTGGCATAAAATAATGATTCAGCAAATGCCCGCAGGATGAATGAACCCCCTGAGTGGCACAGCTAAGCAGTGCTTGCTGGGAGTGAAACGGGCAGTTCTGTTCAAGGCTGAGTGAGGTGACCCCACCCAGGAGCTCTCCTCAACCTCCCACACCCCCCTCCTGGGGCCACCACTCTCCTGACACCCACCCCCCAAGATTCAGCACCCCCAGTTCAAAAGTCTCAGAGACTCTTTCACAGGGATTGCTGGGGAGCGAGCTCTCTCTATTCTCGAGGAACATGACAGGTAAACTATGGCTATTCTGGCCAGTCCAAGTTCGCAAGCCAGAAGGATCTAGAAATGTTTTCCCCTTAACTCTGCTTATTCAAATTCAGTGAGGAGTGTGGTATTATGTGAAGGTACAGATACAAATGCTCATATCCAAAGTTTCTGCTATCCTAGCATTTCTCTATATGCTTAATTTTTAACCAGTGTCTGAGATACCAACAGCCTTAGCCAAAATACTTTTAAAAGCTCTTATTAAAGAAAAAACTCAATCAATAATTTAGTCCCAATAAGGAAAAAGTACCCACATTTATTCAAGACTTACTGTATGGAATACATTGTCCTATACATTTTCCACGTATCCTCTCATTTAAAGCTCACAGCAACCCTCAAGAGATTAATATTATAATCACTCCCATTTTACAAAGGAGGAAACTGAGGCCCAGAGAAGTGAAGTGTCTAGCAATTGCACAATAAAATGCCCATAACCACGTGAAGTCTATGGAGGACATTAAAAAATATATATAAATCAATTTCTTGATCTCCAAGAATTTGCAGTCCTGTTTGGGAAAGCAGACATTACTCCTGAAGCATAAAAGTCATCAGACCCCTCACACAGTGCTGGTGGGAATGTAAAATGGTGCAGCCGCTTTGGGAAACAGTCTGACAATTCTTCAAACAGCTAAATGAAGAGCTACCATATGATTCAGCAATTCCACTGCTAGGTATAAGCCCAAGAGAAATGACAACACAGGTCTACATGAAAACTTATACACGAATGTTTATAGCAGCATTATTCATAATAGTCAAAAAGTAGAAACAACCCAAATGTCGATCAACCTGATGAATAAATAAATGTGGAATATTCAGACAATGCAATATTAGCCATAAAAAGGAACGAAGTACTGAGACATGTAACAACATGTATGAATTTTTAAAATGCTGTCAAAGAAGCCAGTCACCAAGGACCACAGATTGTGTGATTCCAATTACATGAAATGCCCAGAATATGCAAATCTGTAGAGGTAGAAAGTAGGTTAGGGGACTTCCCTGGTGGCGCAGTGGATAAAACTCCACTCCCAATGCAGGGGACATGGGTTCGTTCCCTGGTCTGGGAAGATCCCACGTGCTGTAGAGCAACTAAGCCCGTGCGCCACAACTCCTGAGCCTGCGCTCTAGAGCCCGTGAGCCGCAACTGCTGAGCCCATGCACCACAACTACTGAAGCCCACGCGCCTAGAGCCCGTGCTCCGCAACAAGAGAAGCCACTGCAATTTGAAGCCTGCGCACTGCAATGAAGAGTAGCCCCCACTCGCCACAACTAGAGAAAGCCCACGTGCAGCAGCGAAGACCCAATGCAGCCAATAAGTAAATAAATAAATAAATAAATAAATAAAAAGAAAGTAGATTAGATTAGGGGACTTCCCTGGTGGTGCAGTGGATAAGACTATGTGCTCCCAATGCAGGGGGCCCGGGTTCGATCCCTGGGCCCAACGAGCCCACGTGCTACAACTTAGACCCAGTACAACCAAATAAATAAATAAATATTTTTAAAAAAAAGAGTTCACATACCACAACTAAGGAGCTGGTGAGCCACAACTAAGGAGCCCACCTGCCGCAACTAAGACCTGGTGCAACTAAACATAAATAAATAAATAAATAAATATTTTTTTAAAAAAGGGGGGGGATTAGTAGTTGCCTAAGCTGGGGTATGGGGGAGTTGGGAGTGATGTCTAAGGAGTATGGAGTTTCTTTTTGGGGTAATGAAAGTGTTCAAAAATGGATTGTGATGATGGATGCACAATTCTGTGAATATACTAAAAGCCACTGAATTGTACACTTTAAATCATTGAATGGTATAATGTGTGAATTATATCTCAAGGAAGCTGTTTTTAAAAAGTCATCAGAAAAAAAAAAAAAAGTCATCAGAGAATTTTATATGAAAACTTGTAACTCAAATAACAAATGCAGTTTTGCTTAGTATGGAACTGTTCCATAGCGTCTTCATCTGAAGACAGGTACTCTGGCTTATCCCTATAAAATATGTTATCTAAAATTATAGCTTAATATAGTTTTGTATCTAAACTGTACTTTGCAAAATTGAGAGAGACCAAAATAGAGACCTCAAATTTTCAGGCACGGGGCAAGAACAGGGTACCACTCCCTATAAACTGCTGAATGACAATTGCTTAATCTGAGAATGTTTCCAATGAAGTTTGCTTTTTGGGGTGGGTGGGAAAGGGAGAGAAGGGAGGAGGTCACAAGCGTTAGAATGCGTGGAGATGGGTGAACGATGGCTTGGTTGCGTTGCCCTGGTGAGCACACCCAGACGTTGCATAAGACGCAAATGTCCAAAACTTGGACTGCTGCCAACATCTGAGGGGAGTGATGATAAATGCCTGCTATCTGAGAAACCAAAACTTAACCTCAGACCCATAAAGATGCTGGACAGTGTTACAGGAATGACAATTCACTTTCTCTTTCATGGGAAATCCTCATTTTCGATCTTCCTTTCCCCCTCTTTCATAAGATTTATAGTCAAAAGGTTAAGGAGCTAGAAGCTCTCTAAAACAAAGCCTCCTGGACCTTGGAACTTTGATGAGTAGAAAGAAAATCTCAACCTGGAGACAAAAAGAGGTTAGAGATAGGAGTTTCCGGTTGTACTTTAGATGCAACAGTCACTTCCCCTCAGCTCCAAAAGAGCTATTTTCTTCTTCCTAAGATTGCCTACAACATGGATAAAAGGAGCTGTGAAGTTACCAAATATACACAAATAGAAAAATCAATCAAAAATGGGATCCAAAACAATTCATCTCTTCTTCAAATCAATAGCTTATAATAGTAAATACTATTTGGTTATATTAATATTTTGAAACAAAAAGACCAAAGACAAAAAAAAAAATGGTGAAGTGGCAATTAATCTTCCAGGACAGAAAGCACCTTTTCTCATAAGCATTGTTGAATAAGACTCTTTTTTTTAAAGAAAAGAGTCTAGAATGAGGGCCATTTTTGTACAAGATAGTGATAAGCATGCAGTTATTTGGGAAGCATTTTACATTTGAGAAACAGAGAGGGAGAGGGAAAGAGAGAGAGAGAGAAAGAAAACACACTGCCCTCATGCATTACCAACAGCAGCCGACCTTATCTGTTAATATTCCATTTCAGCTGCCAGCTTGTACCTGTTTCTCTCCAAAAACCCTGTCCTCTTCCTATATAGACTCCATGACGACTGCAGCAATTCCTCTTCGAACTGCAGAAATGGAGAATAGCTATCTATCTAGATCCTGGCAGGAACCCAAGATGTGGCCAGTATCTTAAATTGGTACATGTAGCAGTGAATGGCTCCAAATCATATTTCTTGACTTAAATGGGAGTTTCCCTAAGTACTAAAGGGTTAGGGAAAATACACTTTGGAAAAAAGGGGAAAAGAGTGTTTCATATAATTCCAGAAACCCAGAGCAGACAAAACATGGTCTAGTCTAGTGGTTCTCAAAGGGGAGTGATTTTGCCCACCCCCAACCCCTCCCAGGGACAATCAGCAATGTCTAGAGGCGTTTTTGATCGTCGTGATTGGAGGGTGCGATGGGCATCTAGTGGGGAGAGGCCAGGCATGCTGCTAAACATCCTACAACGCACAGGCCCATACAGCCCCAGATGTTAACAGTGCTGAGGCTGAGAAACCCTGATCTAGTCCATTTTATAAAGAAACTGAATCTCAGAGAGATCAAGTAACTTGTCCACGGGAGCGGTGGTAGAAATCACCTTACTTCCAAGGTCCAAGATTCTGACCAGCCCAATCTGTTCTGCTCTAGGATTTAACTTGCTACACGTCTTCAGGTCTCAGATATTTAAAAATGTGTAATCTCACACAGCATGACAAGGCCACAAGCTCAAGCCCCCTCTGGAAGTGTCAATGCAGCCATTCAATAGGTGTCCAACTGACATAAGACAAAAGCTTCGGGGAAGCTTCCAGAAGGCAGGAAGTACTCCCCACACACACACGGCCCAACACACACAAAGGTCTAATTTCAGGAGGGCTGCTGCCTTTTCCCAAGTCCAGGGAACTGGTTACAATAAGATGCCAGGAAAAGAAAACATCCTGTTGGGATTTGGGCTCAGGATCAAGCACAGGAAGAGGGTGGAGCCCCAAAGAGAAGAAACATTGAAAATCCAGAAGAAATGGCTGAGTTTGTGCAAATTTTCACCAAATATACAGACTGAGTGATCTTCTCAAGTCAGCCTTCCATACTCTAGAGAACAGATTTTGCTTTTTATGTTTTCAAATTGGCTTATTAGTTCTGCAATCCCGTTATTTTTTGTTTTCCGTTGCCTTGGCTGGGCTAGCCCGCTTTCCACTTCGTTCTGTTATTTCACATTACGTCCCACTTGAACTCTTGGTTCATCATTTTTATGTTTGAGAGTGATTTAAATTATTTTCCCTGTACCTGTCTTCTTCCAGAATAAATCCTTTACCTGAGCCTTTATGCCATGCTTCTGTCATTTTTCCATATCAAATGTTTACAAAGTTCCTGTGCAAAGTTTTTTTTTCCTGCTTTAATCACCCAGACCGGAGACAATTCTCTCTGGCCGTCTATATGTATCAAAATGCATAGGTGGGCTATTGCCCCCTCCTCATTTACCTAGGCATTATTTGAACATTGCCCTCAGAATATGAGTTGGTTCTGTGTTGGGACAATGGCCTTTGCCCAGACTTCCGCTAGGGGATGGGTACGGGAGAGCTGACTGGTGAAATCTGTCTCTCCAAACTGTATAATTTAGCAAAAAGTTCTGGGCCAAAGACCAGTCCACTGAGGGTGTATACTGGAATCTAGGAGGGGATACCCAGTATCAGAAACAACAACCTTGGGCTTCACTTGATTTCCTGCTTCAGAGTGAACTAATGAGCTAATTCAGCATGAAATTCCTGGATTTGGGATGTCCCAAATATTTTTTAACCTGCCTCTGTCTAATCAGGCTTTTGTTTGCTGCCAAGACAATGAGCCCTAGGGCTCTAGAAGACTGTTTCCATTCTCCTTTCAGCAAGCAAGCAAGAAAAAAGTGACCCCAAAAGCCTGTTGTTTTGCTATAAGAAACTAGGCAAACTAGGGTGTGGTGGTCCCCAGCCTTTGGCTGGTGGCCACTCTCCCGCACCGCCCCCCGCACCCCCCATCTTCTTGGAATGCAGTTCTTACAAAAGATAAAGTCTTAGTTTTAAATGCTGAGTCTTATTTTCTACAATTGATGTGTGGTAACTGACTCAGCAGGCCTGGGAAAGTTGAATCCATCTGAAGTGGAATCCTAAGCCAGCAGCAGGGAACACTGAAAACCCATTAAGTGTACATGGTAGAATCCTCAACAGTTTCAGGAGCTGGCAGTGCCAGGTACCTCTGGAACTTAAAAGAGTGGGAGAAGGTATAAGGCATGTTGGTAGAAAGGAATTTAAGAAGCAGGTACATCTAGATCCCTTGTCCCACTTCCCGTCACTGGGTGAATGTCCTTCTCCCAACACAGAAGAACACTAAAAGTTTCCTCCTCAGAGTGTAGTGTGTACAGGACCCCTGGACTGGGCACAGGAGTCCAGTCCGGGCCTGTGAATCTCACCTTGAAAACAGAGGGACAAATGGCTATACGTATGGATTGTTGAGAACTACCCTCCATCCCTTGGCCCTTTTCTTCCACTCAGACCCCAGAATTCTGGCAGCCAGACCTTCACCTCCAAGGAGGAAGAGACTTCTCTGGGGAATGGAGCCCAAGAAGAAAAACCCAAAGATACTGACCTTGGGGATTCCCCAACAAACAGCCCACCCAGATCAGGCCCATCCACAAGGTTGGAGCTCCCAATCCGTGTCTACGTCTCTCATTTTTAGTCACAGCAGCTAGCCAGGGTTTGCTATACATCTGAGAAACTTCCTATATGGAAAATAGAGACCAAAACAAATGAAACAACAACAAAAAAGCATGGAGGAAACAGACTATACAGAGTTTTGTTTTGCTTTTTTAAAGATAGAGACATAAAAGAAGATACCACATCCATGAAACAATAATAGAGAGCTATAAAAAAGAAAATTTCAGAGAGCTATTATAAAATTTTAAAGAACATGACAGCAGAAATTTTAAATTAAATAGGAGGGTAAGGCAAGAAATAACAAGTGTTGGCAAGGATGTGGAGAAAAGGAAACCCTAATACAAATTTGATGGGAGTGTAATAAATCAGTGCAGGCACTATAGAAAGCAGTATGGAGAATCCTCAAAATATTTTTAATATTAGATGTTAATTTAATATTTAATTAGTTTATAAATTAATACTTAATATTAAGAACACAACAACTATATGATCCAGCTATTCCACTTCTGGTTATTTTTTTTTTGAATATTTCAAAAGTATTTATTCTTGGGAGTCTACTGCTAAGTAACACTGAATTCTCTTCTATGGAATATTTTGATATATTTATATTTTTCAGTTAAATATAAACCTTAATTTTTTTTTCAAGTTCTTTGACACTTTATAAGAATTGCCTCTCCTCCAATTCCTTTTTTTCTTTTTTGACGTTTGAAAAGCTCTATAATAGTGAAATGATGGTTTTAAAAATTTGCATAAGTCATATCCATTCATGGCTCATGTTTTCCTTAATATACGTTCTACATTAGCATCAAACCAATGCAATAAAAACTCATTAATCCAAGCCCCATTCATTTTAAAGTCAATCCCCACTAATGACCTCTTATTTCTGCTTCTGTTTCTTTCCTCTCACCTAGAATTCCTTTTTTTTTTTAATTTTTGAATTTTATTTTATTTATTTATACAGCAGGTTCTTATTAGTTATCCATTTTATACATATTAGTGTATACATGTCAATCCCAGTCTCCCAATTCATCACACCAGCACCGCCCCCCCGCCACTTTCCCCCCTTGGTGCCCATATGTTTGTACTATATGATCCATATACTTCTGGGTATTTAACCAAAGAATACAAAAACGCTAATTCGAAAAGATATATGCACCCTCAAGTTCAATAACAGCATTATTTACAATAGCCAAGATATGGAAACAACCTAAGTGTCCACTCTATTAACAGATGAATGGATAAAGAAGATGTGGTTAATCAACTACCCTCCAATAAAAACTAATTAAAAAAAATAAAATTAAGAATCCGCCTGCCAATGCAGGGGACACAGGTTCGATCCCTGGTCTGGGAAGATCCCACATGCCGCGGAGCAGCTAAGCCCGTGTGCCACAACTACTGAGCCCATGTGCTGCAACTACTGAAGCCCGCACGCCTAGAGCCTGTGCTCCACAACAAGAGAAGCCACTGCAATGAGAAGCCCACACACCACAACAAAGAGTAGCCCCGACTGGCTGCAAGTAGAGAAAGCCTGCGCGCAGCAATGAAGACCCAACGCAGCCAAAAAATAAATAAATAAATAAAATAAAATTCAAAAACAAAAACAAACAAACAAAAAAAGATGTGGTATATATATACAATGGAATACTATTCAACCATAACAAAAGATGAAATCTTGCCATTTGTGACAACATGGATGGACCTTGAGGTTATTATGCTAAGTGAACTAAGTTAGACGGAAAAAAAAAAATACTGTATGATTTCACTCATAGGAGGAATATAAAAAACAAACAAAATAAATGAACAAACCAAACCAAACAAAAACAAACATGTAGATACAGAGAACAGAGTAGTGGCGAAGGGGCGAAGGGGTGGGAGGGAGGAGGGCAAAATGGGCAAAGGGCATCAACTGTAGGGTAACAGATGGAAACTAAATTTTTTTTTTTTTTTTTTTTTAATTTTTGGCTGCATTGGGTCTTTACTACTACACGAGGGCTTTCTCTAGTTGTGGCGATCGGGAGCTACTCTTTGTTGCAGTGCGCGGGCTTCTCATTGCAGTGGCTTCTCTTGTTGTGGAGCACAGGCTCTAGGCGCGCAGGCTTCAACAGTTGTGGCACGTGGGCTCTAGAGCACAGGCTTAGTAGCTGTGGCGCACAGGCTTAGTTGCTCCACGCCATGTGGGATCTTCCCGGACCAGGGATGGAACCCATGTCCCCCGCATTGGCAGGCGGATTCTTAACCCCTGCATCACCAGGGAAGTCCCGAAACTAAATTTTTGGTGGTGAGCACGCTGTGGGGTACACAGAGGTAGAAACATAGTGTTGTACACATGAAACTTATATAATGCTATAAACCAATGTTACCTCAATAAAAATAAATTTAAAAAAATTCAAGGGTGAAAAAGAGGGAGGCAACGGGACAGACTTCTGAGTTGACAGGTCATTTGTTCACCAATGGAGCAGGAGAAAGATTTATCATTTTTGGAAATGTTGGTTTAAAAAAAAACAAAAAGTGTATAAAATTAAATTAAATAGAAGAGTTGGAAGATAAAGCTGAGGAAATCTCCTGGAAAACACAGCAAAGAGCCAAAGAGAGAAATAACTGAACAGAAAAGATAAGAAAATCAGAGGACCAGTCCAAGAGGCTCAACATCTGAATAGCAGGAATTCCACCAAGAGAAAACTGAGAAGAAATCATTGTGAAATTATTTAAGAAATGTTCCCAGAAGTAAACAGCATAAGTTGCTAAACTGAAGGGGCCCAGTGAATATCCAGCAAACTGTGGTCCATGGGCCAAAATCAGCCTGCCGCCTGTTTCTGTACAGACCTTTACACTTTTAAAGGGGTGGGAAAAAAGAAGAAGTGGCAGAGATCATATATGAACCACAAAAACTATAGTATTTAAACACGCGGCCCTTTATAGAAAAAGTTTCCTGAACCTCGTCTTGCACAATGGATAAGAACAGACAAATACCAAGGCAAATTACCATGAAAGTACAGAACACTGGGGACAGAGTGAAAGTTTCAGAGGGGACAACATGGGATATGTACAAAAGATCAGGAATCCAATGGCTTCAAAAACTTCTCAAAGGCAACACTGGAAATTAAGATGACAGTGCAGCCGTGTCTTCAAAATTCTAAACGCAATTTCCAATGTAGAATTCTACACTCCTCCAAACCGTCAACGAAATATGAGGGTAAAATAGATATTTTCAGACATGCAAGGTCTCAATAAAATTACCTCCCTTTTCTCAGAAGCTCCTGGGAGATGAGCTCCACCAAAACAGAAGAGAGTAAACCAAGAAAGGAAGACACAAAATACAAGAGACAGGACAATTCAAAACAAGAGAGGTGAGAAAAATCCCAGGAGGATGGTGAATGGAAGTCCAGTGTACTGGGGATGCACTAGAGGAAGACTGCCAGTCTCTGCAGGAACGTGGCTTTACTTTTACCACATGGGTACCACGTCCAGGGCTCTTTATTCTGTTGCGTAGAACCAGGTTTCCCTGTGGCCTCATTTCATGTAGTGCAGATCTGCTGGTGATGAATTCTTTCAACTTTTTTGAAAGTGTTTATCTCGCTTTGTTGCTGAGGAATATATTCTCTGGGTATAAAATTCTATGTTAATATTTTGCATCTTTCAGTCCTTTAAAGACAGTGCTCTGCTACCTTCAAGCTTACATTGTTTCTGACAAGAAATCTGCTGCCATCTTTATCTCTGTACATAACGTGTCTTTGCTCTCTGGCTAATTAAGCATTTTGCTTTTTATCACTGCTTTTAAGCAATTTTGGTTATGATGTGCTTTGGTATAGATTTCTTCATGTTGCTTATGCTTGGGATTCATTGGAATTCTTCGATCTAAGAGTTTATAGTTTTCATCAAATTTGGAAAATGTTCAGCTAATATTTTTTCAAATATTGTTTCTGATCCCCCTCATTCTTTTCACCTTTATATATATTAGGCTCCTTGACGTTGTCTCACATCTTGCTGATACTCTCTTGTTTTTATTCCCCCAATCTTTTTTCTATGTTTCACTTTGAATAGTTTCTATTGCTTTGACTTCAAGTTCACTAATTTTTTCTTCTACAATGTCTAACTTGTAACCCTAACGTTTAATAAAAAGCATTTGTGTAGAGAGATAAAAACAAAGATGGCAAGAGGTTAACCATTGTGAAATCTAGGCAGAAGATAGGTGGGTAATCATTACACTATTCTTTCAACTTCCCAGTATGTTGGAAATTTTTCTTAATAAGGGATTGGGGGGCAGAGGAAGAATGAGTATTACCTCTCTATGAGAAACCGACCAGATCTTTCAGTCTCAGTGAAAGCTCGAAAAAGCTTATTACTCTAACTAGAGTTTCAAATTCCTTAAACGGTAAGTAGGAGAAAGAGATAGAGATGCCCCATGATGCAGTCAAAACAGTAAAGTTCAAGGTGACCCCTTTCCCCAAGATTATGTGAGGGAAAGCAAACCAGAAAACTCTTGGTGGCCACATGATTGCCTCATCTTAAAATCCTGAAGTACTTTTATCCAAAAGATGATGAGATCTGTCGACTGAGTAATTTTAAGGGGTTCACCTCACAGTAGTCTATTGTTAAAAGCCTATAGTGTGAAATTCACACAGAGCAGAGGGCGACTCTTGTTCAGAGCCAATGTTCTATTCTTCAAGTCCCTAGCAACTAGTACCAACAATATTGATGTGTCCAGAGACCAGGGAAAGGCCTCTTTGCTTCAACCCCTGGCTACACCAACGCTCAGAAGATGGGTGAAGAAAAACTATGAGAGAAGAAGGTCAGCAAGCCCTCTTCACCCCGTCACTGCCAGAGTAGGGGCTCTGAAGATCATCTAAGCGTAAAGGTTCTTTCTTTCCCCCTCAGCTGCCAAACAGAAGCAGCTTTGTTCCTACTGCCATTAAGGGAAGTTCATGAGGATCATCTGAGACTGGATTAGAATTAGCTGGGAAGTCCTGAGCTCCCTCTAAACACAGTATAAGCAGCCTTCCCGCCCTTACCATTGTAACACTCCTAGCAGCTTATCCTTGTCATTGTGAATCTACGCTGGCACAGAACATAAAAATAATACTGCTTGTCCCCAACAGCCATGGAGAAGGAAGATCTGCCAATGCCATTCATCCAGCAGACTAGTACAACCTGACTTCCTGCTCCGGATGAGGCTGGACTAGATGCTCCTATAATTCTTCCCAGACTGAAGATTCCATGATTTGATGGCATCTTTTTTTTTTTCTTTTAATTGGAGTATAGTTGCTTTACAATGTTGTGTTAGTTTCTGATGTACAGCAAAGTGAATCAGCCACATGTATACATATATCCCCTCTTCCTTGGATTTCCTTCCCATTTAGGTCACCACAGAGCATTGAGTAGAGTTCCCTGTGCTATACAGTCTGTTCTCACTAGTCATCTACTTTGCAGATACATCCATAGTAGTGTATATCCGTCAGTCCCAATCTCCCAATCCATCACACCACAACCCTGCCCCCACCGATTTGATGGCCTCTTGACACAGCATAACACCCAAAATCCTCAGAGCCTTGCATTACGAGTGGCTATAATCATTTCCTCTTTCCTCCTCAAAACAATCCTGAACAACAAGGTTCAGACAGGCAAGGACTGACTTTAAGACACAGGGGAAACACCACAGCAAGAGTAAGTCCTGAAAAGTTTCCAACTGTCAAGGCACCCAGCCTGGAGACTGGAGACTCATCACTGAATGAAGGCTCAGGCCTGCTTTGGGATGATTTGAAGGTGGACCCTGGGAGCCACAAAATCGTAGACATTGCTCTGCTAGCCTCCCTTCCCTCCTGACTCTCAAACCTGCTGGCTTTTCTTCCTGTACCTGGCTGTAAATGTCTGTGTCCCTCGGGGGTGAGCCCAGGCCCTCTTCTCACCCTGCACCCTCTCCTCTGTGATCTGACCCACTCTTTTTTTTTTTAAATTATTTATTTATTTTATTTTATTTTTTAAATTTTTGGCTGCATTGGGTCTTCATTGCTGCGTGCGGGCTTTCTCTAGTTGTGGCAAGTGGGGGCTACTCTTCGTTGCAGTGCACGGGCTTCTCATTGCGGTGGCTTCCCTTGTTGCAGAGCACGGGCTCTAGGCACGTGGGCTTCAGTAGTTGTGGCACGAGGGCTCAGTAGTTGTGGCTCATGGGCTTAGTTGCTCCGCGGCATGTGGGATCTTCCCGGACCAGGGCTCGAACCCTTGTTCCCTGCATTGGCAGGCGGATTCTTAACCACTGCGCCACCAGGGAAGCCCCCAACCCACTCTTAACTCTTTCCAACACCTGATGACGCCCAACCCTAATCTCCAGCCCAGACCTCCTGCACATCTGCCCTTAGACAGTCCATAGGCACCAGAAGCACAACGCCTGCAAAAGGAAACGTTCCCCAGCAAACCTGCTTCTGCTCCTTCTTTCACGTCTCAGTGAATGGTACGGACTTCCAATAGGTTGCCAAAGCGGGAAAACTGGGAATCTTCCCCCACTCCTTCTCCTCACCCTCTGCATCCAATCAATCACCATAACCTGACACTTCTACCCCTGAAGACTCCTTCAAGTCACTTTACTTCTCGCCACCTGCCGCTACTTCTCCATCCCCCCCGCCACCACCTCCAGCCTGGACCACCACCATAGCTCCTAATTGAACCCTCCATCCAGCCTCCACACAGCAACCAGAGGTCTTTCTAAGCCATGTCCCTCCCTGACTTAAAGCCTTCAGTGGTGTCCCAGTGCTCCTGGAATAGGGATAAAGTTCCTTCACAAGCACAGGAAAGCCCCGAGCACCTCTCCAACTTCTCTGTGCATACTCCCTTGGCCCCCAGCTCCAGCCAGGCTCCAGCCTTCTCATTTTCTTGCCAAGCCTGGATATTTCTCTATGTGACTTACTGTCCCCCATGCCCCATCACCACCACCCTCCTCTTGGCCAGCTCCTCCACATCCTCCGGGTCTCCCTCAGCCTCCCTCAGTACCCAGGCCTTGTTGGGGGCTCCACCACGTGCTCCAACATCACCACACCATAGTGCCCCTCTCAGGGCACTTACCCCAATGTATTACCACTGCCTGTCTGAATTCCACTAGGACCAGGTCTCCTTATACACCATTACATCTGCAGCTCCCACACAGCTTCTGGCACATAGGAATGACTGCATAAACGTTGGCTAAATGAATAAAAACCCTTGGTCCCAGAACCCACCAAAGCATGCTGAAATGGAAACAAGCCATAATGTATGGTCCTGGGTTTCTCTGGCATCTCAGAAGTCCTCCAAACAAGGAGTGACTGCTGGAGACTCTGATTCAAACCCGTCTCTTCACAGCTAGGCTCCAATGATTTTTTTAAAACTTGTTTGTTTTTCTCTACTTTTCTCCACATCTCTCTACATTTTTTAGCTCCCAAGAATAAAATAGGCTTTCCTAGTGCAATAATTACTTAATATCTCATTTACTTCCTACAAGGTCAGCTGTTAGGCCAAATCATTAGTAGACATTTAAAGTGAAATACCATCAGCATATAAGAAACAGAAAGAAAGGAATATTGGAAATCTGCCCTGTGAGAGCTTGCAACTTGAGCCATTAGTAGTTATTCTTACTTTGGAGCCCCAAAGACATATATTAAGATCAGATCAGTGTATATCAGAAGCAAATTGCTTTGTTTTAACCAACGCAAACTTTCCCAAAGAGCACTGAGCGGGCAACAGCTGGCTGTTATCTGGTGATTACTAGATCCTGTGTCTATCAAAACTATGAGCGATTTGTTTCCTTGACTCTGCTAAGGACTTACTCATAACCTTGAGCAGACAAACTTATCTCGGTAATTATATCTGTAAAATAATAATAACCCCTTATAATGACTCATTGTTTCTGAGCAATTTTTTGGATTATTATTTAATGCAAGCCTTCAAAGAATTCTGTGATGCTGGGATTAGAATTTCCAATTGAAAAAGATGTTAAATAACATGTCCAGGTCACCCAGCCCCTAGGGGTTGGAACTGGGACTGTCAGCTGGATGTTCTGACTTCTAGTCTAGAACGCTTTCCACTCCACAACACTGCTTCGCGCTGACTTTTTTTTTTTTTAATTTTTAAAAAAGCCTGGGGACAAAAAGCAAGGAAAACTCATACTTGCTGCAATTCAAATGAAGTCTTGGCTATCTCGCCCTAACTTCAGTGCTAGCAACAGCCCTTCACAGGAGAAACTGATTGAAGCAATCAAATCAGAGGATCTCCTTGGGGATTCTCCAAGCACTTCTCACAGAGGCGAGCCACAGGACTGGGGTTCATGATTTATGGCTGTTGAGTTGCCAGTGATAACTTCACAATTTGGCCTGACTACTCCACTAAAGAAAAGATTCTGCATTAGCAGCCAAACCCCTGTTTGTCTAAGAGGTGCTATGTGCCAAAAACACCAGAGGGAAAATCTTTTAGTGCACATTCAAAAAGCCCTTTTTGGATCCTGTGGCAGATATGCTCTCTTATATCTGATGGGTGACACATGGATGGTCCCTGAGTCGCAAACTGCTTCGCATCGAAATTTTACCCCAAATTAAACTACTTATCACCCTATCATAGAGTGACATTTAGTCCAAAACAAAGAAGACTGTGTTTAGAAATAAACGGCAAGAATACTGCATATTAAAAAACTACAGGGGGGCAGTGGGGAGGGGAGGGTGGGGAGCCTCTGGGATTCAACCAAAGCTGTACTCAAATGACAACTCATATCCTTAGATGCTTTTATTAGAAAAAAGTTAACCAAGCATTTGATTCAAGAAATTAGAATAAGAACACACACACACACACACACACACCCCACAGAAGGAAGAAACTGAGTTTTTTAAAAGACAATTAAAATAGACAAATCACTACCAAATACTTCCATGAAAATAATAATACTAACAGGGTAGAATGAGAAAAGAGATCACAACTACCGATGCAGAAGATATTTTTTAAATTATACAAATCTAATTTAAAGTTAATAAATTTGAAAATTTTAGGTTGAAAGGCCTATTTTATAAGAAAATATAAGTTGTCAAAATTGATTCAAGAAGCTGAAGAAAGCCTGAATAAATAAATTTAAAAGACTGTCAAGTATTTATCCTCTTCCCCCCCAAAAGCAACAAATTCAAATAGCTTTATGGATAAATCATTCCTAACATTCAGGGAAAGGAATGTCCATGTTATTTTATCTATTCTGGAACATGCAA
Source organism: Balaenoptera musculus (assembly GCF_009873245.2). Taxonomy (NCBI): domain Eukaryota; kingdom Metazoa; phylum Chordata; class Mammalia; order Artiodactyla; family Balaenopteridae; genus Balaenoptera; species Balaenoptera musculus. The sequence continues at coordinate 108,296,372 of NC_045790.1, read as the reverse complement.
AAAGATGAGAAACTTCCCAATTCATTTAAGGAGACAGAAATTCTGATGCAGAAGATCTGAAAAAGACGGGAGAGAGAGAGGAATTATATACACACACACACACACACACACACATATATATAAAATACATAGTATTCAACTGTTCATTCCAAATATTTCTTGAGTGCCCACTATGTACCAGCATTGTTCTAGGTGCTGGGGATACAGAGGTGAACAAAACAAAGGCTATGCTCTCACGGAGTTTACATTTGGCTGGTGGAGGCCGAGATAAAAAAAAAAACCAAAGAAAACAGTAAGTATGAAATGTCAGATTTGACAATTCAGCATGGTGAGGGGGATGAGAAAGTAGAGGGAATTTCAATTTTATATAAAGTAGTCAGAGGAGACCTCACTGGTGAGGTGGCATTTGACCAGAGACCTAAAGGAATTAAGGGAACAAGCATGCAGATATCTGAAGGAAGAACATTTCAGACATAGGTAACAACAAATGCAAAGCCCTGAGGTGGGAACATACTTGGAATGATCAAAGAACAGCAAGAAGACTCCAATGCTAATGAATATAGACGCAAAAATAATAAGTAGAATTTGATAACACCGAAAAAGAACACTGCATGTCTACCAAGTAAGTTTATCTCAGAAATGCAATGAATGATTGCTCAATATTATAATTAATTAATTATATTACATTACTAGATTAAATAAGAAAAACTGTACGATCGTTTCAAAAGAAACTAAACCAGTAGCTAAGTCTGGTTTTAAAAACAAAACAAAAACTCTTAGTAAGCTGGAACTAAAAGGAAGTAATTTGGATGTCAACTTCCTTAGGGAAGCTTTCTCTAACCTCCCCAGGCTTACACCAGACTAGAGCCCTGTATCATTCCTTTGTAATTCTTATCACAATTATAACTAACAAATTATTTGTATTAACTGTAAGACTACCATATTAGAATCCTTTTAAAAAGTGAGGCGTTTTGGGGGCTTCCCTGGTGGCGCGGTGGTTGAGAATCTGCGTGCCAATGCAGGGGACACGGGTTCAAGCCCTGGTCTGGGAAGATCCCACATGCCGCGGAGCGACTGGGCCCGTGCGCCACAACTACTGAGCCTGCACGTCTGGAGCCTGTGCTCCGCAACAAGAGAGGCCGCGATAGTGAGAGGCCCGCGCACCGCGATGAAGAGTGGCCCCCACTTGCCGCAGCTAGAGAAAGCCCTCGCACAGAGACCAAGACGCAACACAGCCATAAATAATTAATTAATTAAAAAAAAAAAAAGTGAGGCGTTTCAAAAATATGATACTTTTAATTAATAAACTAGGAATGAAGATACAATGTGACCATTCAACAACAATTTTTAAAATTTAAATGAATTGTCTAAAAGGACACAGGATGAGAGTTATAACAAGAATAAGTAGTTTTTATTAAAAGTACACAGAAAAGGACTTCCCTGGTGGCACAGTGGTTAAGAATCTGCCTGCCAATGAAGGGGACACGGGTTCGAGCCCTGGTCCAGGTAGATCCCACATGCCATGGAGCAACTAAGCCCGTGCACCACAACTACTGAGTCTGCGCTCTAGAGCCCGCATGCCACAACTACTAAAGCCCATGCACCTAGAGCCCGTGAGCCACAACTACTGAACCCACGTGCCTAGAGACCGTGTTCCACGACAAAAGGAGCCACCACAATGAGAAGCACGTGCACCACAACGAAGAGTAGCCTCCACTCGCCGTAACTAGAGAAAGCCCGCGTGCAGCAACGAAGACCCAATGCAGCCAAAAATAAAAATATAAATAAATAAATAAATTTATTTTTTAAAAAAATAAATAAAAATGGGCAAAGGGTTTGTGTAGACATCTCTCCAAAGAATATATACAAATGGTCAATAAGCACATGAAAAAATGCTCAACATCACTAGCTGTTAAGGAAATGCAAATCAAAACCGCAATGGGATACCACTTCACACCCACTAGGATGGCTATAACCAAAAAGACAGATAATAACAAGTGCTGGTAAGGATATTATGAAATAGGAGCCCTCATACGCTGCTGGTGGGAATGTACAATAGTGCAGTCACTTTGGAAAACAGTTTGGCAGTTCCTCAAAACGTTAATTACCATATGTCCCAGCAATTCTATTCCTAGGTATCTACCCAAGAGAACTGAAAACACGTTTCAAAAATAATAAGTATAACATAAATTCTTCCAATCCATGAACATAGTATATCTCTGCATTTATTTAAGCTTTGCTATCTTTCATCAGTATTTTGTAACTTTCAGCACACAGATCTAGAACACATTCTTTTAGATTTACACCCAAGTGTTTCATGGTTTTTGTTCTACTATAAATGATACTATTTTAGATTTCAATTTCTAATTGTTCATTGCTAGTATATAGAAATACAATATATTTTTGTAAATTGACTTTGTGTCCTGCAACCTTGTTAAACTATCTGCAATTCTCCTTATCATACAGTTCCTCCCTTATTTGTGAAGTTAAGAATTTTTATTTTCACATTGCAATACAGCAAAGAAACTAGAATATTAAAAGTAAATTTGTTAAAACGTCAATTCTCCCCAAACCAATCTATAGATTCAAGACAATTCCAAACAGAATCCCAGAAGAATTTTTAAAATAGAAATTGACAAGCTCATTCTACAATTTATATGGAAAAGCAAATGAACCAAAAGAAGCAAAACAATTTTGAAAATGAAAAACAAAGCTGGAGGACTCACAATATCCAGTTTCCAGTCTTACTTTAAAGCTACAGTAATTCAGTCAGAATAGGTGTTAGTGAAAGCATACATATAGGTCAAGAAATAGAACAGGGAGTCCAAAAACAGACCCATCCAAAGATGGTCAATTGATTCTCAAAAAAGAACAAAGACAATTCAATGGGGAAAAAGGATAGTCTTTTCAACAAATGGTGCTGGAACAAATAGACACTCACAAACAAAAAAATTTACATATACACAAAAATGAACTTTGATCATAGCTCACAATATATAAAATTAACTCAAAATGGATCAAAGACTAAATATAAAGCCTAAAACTATAAAACATCTAGGTGAAAACACAGGAAAAAAAAAAACAAACATAGAAAATCTTTGTGAACTTGGGTGAGGCAGAGATTTCTTAGATAGGATACCAAAAGTACAATCCATAAAAGAAAAAATTGATAAATTGGACTTCATAAAAATTAAGAACTTCTGCTCTTTGAAAAATACTGCTAATAGAATGAAAAGACAAGTCACAAACTGTGAGAAAATATTTGTAATTCACGTATCTGATGAAAGAAACGTACCCAGAATACATAAAGACCTCTGAAAACTAAAATAATAAGAAAACAGACAATCCAATAAAAAATATGCAAAAGATTTGGACATTTCACCAAAGAAGATACACAGATGGCAAATAAACACATGAAAAAATGCTTAACACTATTAGTCATTAGGAAAATGCAAATTAAAATCATAAGATACCACTACCTCTGAGAATGGCTAAAATTTTTTAAACTGACAATACCAAGGACTAACAAGGATGCTGGTGAAAAATGTAAAACGGTATAGCCACTCTGGAAAACAATCTGACAGTTTCTTATAAAGTTAAACACACACTTATCACACAACCCATTAATCCCACTCCTAGGTATTTACATATCCAAGTGATATGTTCACACAAAACCTGTGACTGCTTCTAGAAGCATTAAGGAAGCATTTGCAATTGCCCAGAAAGTGAATAACTCAAATGCCCAAATGCCCTTTAGCTGGGGAATGGAGAAACTGTAGTACATTCCTACAACAGAAGAGTAGTTGGCAATGAGAAGGGACAAACTACAGATATATGCAACATGGATGATTGTCAAATGCATTATGCTAATTTAAAGAAGGCACATTCAAAACGCTACATACTGTATGATTCCATTGATACGACATTCTGGAAAAGGCAAACATATAGGGACAGAAAACAGTTCAGTGGTTGCCAGGGCCTGGGGGTGGGAGGGCAGGATGACCATAAAGGGGCTGCACAAGGGAATTTGGGGGATGATGACCTGTTCTGTATTTTGATTATGGTAGTGACTATATGACTGTATGTAATGGCTGAAATTTGAAGAACTGTTCACTAAAAAGGGTAAATTTTACTTATGCAAATTACACCTTATTTTAGAAATGAAAAAATGCAACATGCATTTAATATATTTCAAAATATAACACTTAAATTATCTGTATGCTAACCAAAGTTTCTTTAAAAAAAAAAAAAAAGTTTAAGAATGAATGAAAACTGCTTCAATCTAGGTGTCCTCTCAACTTCTGACACATCCTATGACTCAGGGCCCCATCTGAAAAAGGTATGTAATATATTTAATATACAAATTGAAACTACATTCTTTTCCAAAAGAATGTGATTCTTATAAACTAACATGAGGAGAAACTGCTAACAGCTAGGAAACAAGAAAAACAGTACATTTTGTAATCCTTGCATCTTTGAAACACACTGACAAAACTTCAGGGAATGAGTAAATTTTGGATTACAACATGGATTTACATAATTGAAACATCATCCATCAACATAAACTACATGAAATTTCTAAAAATCTTGTATTTGTATGGAAATATGTATGGAAATATGTTAATATAAATGTTTCAGACATTACATGAAATTTCTAAAAATCTTATATTTGTATTTGTATGGAAATATGTATGGAAATATGTTAATATAAATGTTTCAGACATTACATGAAATTTCTAAAAATCTTATATGTTCTGGTATAATGTTATAAGTAATAATCTTAGTTATTACTTTAAAATGTATATCTCAGAAATAACTAATTTTCTTGTCAACTGCATTATTATGAACTTTCATCAAATCTTTAACCGTGGTCATTTTTAAGTCTTTTGTCATTTACAGACAGTTCTGGGTGTACTCTGATGATTTTGCAAATATGTTCCTATAAAAGGGTTTCATCTTCAAGAAATTCATGGAAAAGACTCTGACAAGTACAGGTTTCTGGTAACTGACTGTACTGCTGAACTGAATAAATAAGCATTTTCAGAACTCTAATGAAAAACTGATGAACTCATAAAAGTGCTAACAAAAGATCAAGATGAAAAAAAAAAATTAATTACATGGGACTGAGTGAACTGATGAGGATGAGTATAATTTTTGTGACTTTCTGTCTGAATTAAAAAAAAAAAAAAAATCCCACAAGGACTCAGAGGCAAAGAATATACAAATCAATTTTCACTGCAAAGTAAAGGAGCTGTTACAGTGGAGGATTACTGGACTGAATGTCAATATTATGACATAGTATGAGTGTGTTTCATGTTTGGTAATTGCAACCATTGTTGCTTTTGTTGTGGTCATCCATGTACAATGCTTGGTGTCAGTCTATTTATGTCTTGTAAAAATAAAATACAGTGTGTGTGTGTGTGAATAAAAAAAAAAAAAAAAAAATGAAATTCTCGAGATTGAGACTGACATATATACACTAATATGTATAAAATGGATAACTAATAAGAACCTGCTGTATAAAAAAATAAATGAAATACTAAAATTTTCTAAAAAATGAAAATTGATGACTAATAAGAACCTGCTGTATAAAAAAATAAATAAAATAAAAATCAAAAATTATTTTTTAAAAAATGAAATTCTTTCTCTTACAATCTCTTTGCAAAGTCAATAGCAGAAAAAAAAAAGAAAAAAAACCCAACTATATTTTATAGAAAGAAAATAAAGAAAAAAAAAAAGTAAAGAAATGAGTAAAACTGGAAACAGAAGTTGGGTCAGGTTACAAATCATCCATACATTCTTCAGGTCTATTCTTCCATTTTCCAGCTCATTTGCACCTCGTTCAAGAAGTTTACCGAAGTTTACCAAAGACTCCACTTTCTCCCCCAAAACCCTGGCCCCCCAGGAGAGAAGTATTCTATCTCTTCTTAAAATCCTCTAACACTTGTACTGAACCTCTTTGTTGATCTTTTCATAAGGATAATATTGACTGAGTTTACTGTGTGTCAAGAACTGTATCAGACGTTATACCTGCATTACCTCATTTAATACTCATAGAACCACATAAGGTAGGTGCTATTATTACCCATTTTATAGATGAAGAAATTGAAGCACAGAAGGGTTCCATTATTTACCAAAGTCACACAGCTAATAGTGGTAGATCAGAATTTTATCCCAGGTAGTTCAAATCCAGAGCCCATTCTCTGAATCGCTATATATAAAGATTAAGTCATTCATCCAACATTTACAAAGACTAAGCACTAACTCTCACACTAAAGACAGACTTAACAGAAAAACAAATATCATATCTTAATGCATATATGTGGAATCTAGGAAAATGGTACAGATGAACCTGTTTGCAAGGCAGAAATAGAGACACAGATGTAGAGAACAAACATATGGACACCAAGCGGGGAAAGGCAGGGGTGGGATCAACTGGGAGATTGAGATTCACATATATATACTAATATGTATAAAATAGATAACTAATGAGAACCTGCTGTATAGCACAGGGAACTCTACTCAATGCTCTGTGGTGACCTAAATGGGAAGGAAATCCAAAAAAGAGGGGATATATATGCATATAACTGATTCACTTCGCTGTACAGCAGAAACTAACACAACATTGTTAAGCAACTATACCCCAATTTAAAAAAGAAGAAAAAGAAAAAAAAGGAGTATACAAATACCAAAAAAAAAAACCAAACCGGACAGACTTAAGAATAAGATGAGGTCCTACTCTCCCGTGAAAGAGCTTCTGGTCTAGTTGGAGACCAACACAAAGAAGTGCAATACACTGGTTATACCTTAAGTATGTCAGGGGAGTGACAGGGAGGGCATCTCAGGATTGTCTGTGTCTGTCACAACAGTGTGACACTGTCCCATATTTTAGTGTCCCTGTATTCCCCCATAATTCCTACCAGGCTCTGAACTAACCTTTGTTGAATGAACAGCTAACACCCATCTCCTCTACTTTTGTTGTATCTGTACCTACTGCCACTCTAAAACTCAACTTAGAAAGATGTGACAGGAAGCCAAAAACTACATTTACCTTCCTCTCAGTCATATCCTTAAGAACATTGATTCATTCCATGAATATTTATTGGCTACCAACTATGACCAGCCATTGTTTTTGGTATGGGATACAGGGATGAACATATCAGATAAAGACCATGCTCTCCCGGAAGCAACATTCAAGTGGATGAAACAATCAAACAAGTACCAAAAAACAAAAACAAACAGACAAAAAATCCACCAACCAAAAAAACAAAAAATGAAACAATATCACTTCAGATCATTTTAAGTGCTATGAAGAAAATAAAATTAGGGAATATGATAAACAGTGACTATGAGGTGTTAATTTAGACCGGGAAGACCAGGCTGTGAAGATGACATTTAAACTGGTGCGTGTTGGTTAAAAAACATCTTTGTTTTACTCCTATTTGTAGAGGAAAAAGGCAAAGCTAGAAACCCCATCCGAAATTAGGAGTCAGAATTAACAGAATTCTTTGTGTCACTGACAAAGAATTGTAAAAATATTTTTTCCAAAATTTATACCTAACTCAATTGTTATAGAAATAGAATGCTTTTCACACATTCACCAACTTTATGTAAAATTGGTTTGGTTTTATTTTTGTAAACAGTGGCTTTGCTTTATTTCAGAAAATAAATTTTGACCATATTGCACGTTAATTTTTTTTTGATACTTGCTTCTGAAAGTTGGGGGGAGCTACCTGCATGAACAAGGGTCACGGCAAAAGGATGCAAAAACGTGATTTCTATAACACCTGTTTTCGGGATTTTGTTTTAAATGCACCTTATTCAAATATAACATTTAAAAGAATGTAACATAACAATCCACATTTCACAACCCTTTAAAAGGCATACTGGAAGGAAATGGTATATCTAGAACAATGAAGAAAGTTATTTTTTACTAATGCTGCAAGGAAATGGACAAGAGGTTTTTAAAAAATTAATTAACACTGATTTTGGCAAGTCATTTAACTGCTCTGAGCCTCCATTTCTTTCCCAAAGGTAAAATGAGGGTGTTGACATTAAGGATCCTTATGGGTCCTTTCAGTCCTAAAGCCTTTTTAAAGGCTTTGATTGGCCTTTAAAAATAGAAGGTACGTGATTCAGAACCTTTACCACATGGGGAAGGCAGGTGATAATCATCGTGGGCACTTTTTTAAAAACTTGCTCATTTTGGGGTTCAGTTTTTACAACAATTTTCTTCTGGTGTAATAGGTCAGATAAGGTTGTACAATTGGGAATATTTTCTATATATCAACGAAAAGAATAAGGAAGAAGAAACAATTATGATGCCTCAAAAGGACCATTACAGTCAAAAACATTTGACAACCAGAGAGAGAGCGAGAGAGAGGAATTGCTCTAATATGACAGAATCATTGGAAAGGAAACTAATTTCCACCATTTTTATTCTATTTCCTTTCTTATCCTCTCCCACAAAGTCCACTTTTAATTTTCTCTCAATTCCAAAAGAGGTAGCGAAAGTTACAGCAATCCTCTCACATTTTCTGTTAAAGAAACAGCCGAAATATTGAAGAGGCACGATTTGTCTACACAGATCATCAAGCTTATTTAGCACTGGGGACGCCGTTTTCCAAATATTACCACCGTCACAGCTCACTCCGCTGCAGCCCACACGCTCCACCATCCATTTTTAAAAATCCATTTACGTTGAGCCTTTCATCCAAACCCACGAACAACCATTTCCTCCCTGCAACAGTGGCTGGAACTGCCCGAAACCAAGCATCGGCTGAGTCCTGCTAACAGGCAGACTGTAGACTGCGGTGCTGGGCAGGGCCACTCCTCCCGCGCACACTAAAGCTTTCCTCGTCTCCCGGGTGATTTAAGACGGTTCAGGACCCTGATAAGACCCCGCCCTTGAAGCCAAGACCCAGGATCGGGAGGAGGACAGAGGCGGCCTCAGCCCAGCAGAGCCAAGCCTCTGGAAAACAGGCTTCTCTCCAGCTGCCAGGAGTGGCCCAGGCTGGGCGAGCGGCGCGTCGGAGCCAGGGCGCGCGGAGCCGCTCCCAGGTGGGTCTCTGCAGCCGGGGACCGCGGCTCCGGCTCCAGGGAGGGAGGAGGAAGGGGGAGGAGGACGCAGGCCGGGATCTCGCTCGTCACGACTCACGAAGGAGGGTGGGAAAGAGGGAGGGACTGGAGACGGGAAAAGGAGTGGAATCAAGGAGCTTAGGGAATAAAGAAGGCGAGGAAAAGGAGAGAGGAAATGAGGGGAAGGTACTGGGAGTGAAGAATGGGGGTGCAGGGGAGGGTAATGGGCTGCAGGGGGTAAAGGCGGGGTGAAGGGGGAGCGATGGGGTGCCAGGGGTGAAGGGGGAGGGATGGAGCGATGGGGGTGGAGGGAGATGGAGGTAAAGAGGGAAGAGCGGGATGGGGCGAAGAGGGGAGGGGTGGGATGAAGGGTAAGGGATGGAGCAAAGGTGGGGGGGGCGGAAGGGGAAGGAATGCGGGAAGAGAAGAGCAGGGGAAGAAGGGAAGAGGGCGCGGGCCGCAGGAGGCCGGGAGGGACTTCCCTCCGAGGAGGGCGGCGCTGGAATAACGGGACCCTCCCAGCCAGGAGCCCCGGGCCGAGCGGGGCGAGAGGCCAGCGCGGAGGCCGGGGCGCTGCGGGCAGGTACGGCGCCCGGCTTCTCCCGGGCAGCCGTAGCCGCCGCCTGCGGGGAGGACCCCGACTCCACTTACTCTCTCCGACCACCGCTTTGAGGCCAATGGGGGCCATCGCGCTGCGCGAGTCTCTGGGCTCCGAGCCTCCTCACGCGACGCCTGCGGACACCGCCGCCTCCCCGGGTCGCCGCGCTCCGCTAGCTGCAGCCAGCCGCCCTGCAGCCGCGCTCGGGATCGACTGACGCGCGGACTCGGCGCGGGGGCGCGGCGCGAGCCAGAGCGAGGCTGCCGACCCGCCAGCGCGCGCGGGGGGCGGGGCCGGCCAGGGGCGGGGTCTCGCGCCAGCCGTTAGCGTCACCCGCTCGCCTCCGCCAATCGCACTGCGGCCCGGAGGCTCGGCCCCGCCCGCCGAGATGCGGCTGGAAGCGAGGAGGTCCCTGGCTGGGGGGAGAACCACGCCCTTCCCCCCACCTCACGCGCCGCGCGCGGCCGGGACACCGCGCGCTCCCGGGGTGCTGGGTCCAAGAATATTCTCCGCAGCCTCCGCACTTGAATCCCTGGCCTCAGGCTACCGACGCATTCCATCTTCCTGAAACCCCGCTGTGGTCTGTCTTACCTATTTCTGGGAGCCTTACATCCACCTCTCACCCCCCCACCCCCCACCCCCGCCCACAAAAGGAACTCAGAAACTAGATCTCTTATTAGTAGTACCCACTCCCCAAAACAACGTAACGTAAGGTTTATCGACACCATCTTTATCTCTTTGGGTACCCATATCCATAAATCCACCATTCACTGAGCTCTTACATGCATCATCTCATTAAATCCTCGCAATAATTGGACATTGTTTTTAATCTCCATTTTCAGATGAAAAAAAAATAGGCTCAAAAACAGTACTAGACTTGCTCTCAGGTTGTGTTTCATTCATTAGCAAATATTTATTGTTCTCTCACTACTATATGTAAGCCGCTGTTCTAGGCATTGGAGCTCCAGCCATGTACAAGGCAGACACCGATCCTAGTCTTTGGGCAACAAAAGTCTAGAAATATCTAGGTCCCAAATCGAATAGGAATATGCTGTGGGACGACTCTGATCAGTATCTCCTTCCTGGAGTCCACATTTACCAAAGTGGTCCCAGGTCAGTTTTTGCTCGATTTAGTTGACAGGGGAGATTGCTTTTGAAATATGGGACAGGGCTCCCCTCTGGCTTCAAAGAAAAATGAGTTGAGCCAATTTAAAGTCAAAAAGGACAAGAGAACTGGTAGTCATAATATCAATGAATACTCATTAAATTTTTGGAACAGCTCTGTGAGCTAGCTCCTTTTCTTTATATTATTAAGAAATATAATATTTTACAGATGAGGAAACAGACTCAGAGAAGATAAATGCCTTGCTAGTAAGTGACAAAGGAAAGATCTAATTTTAGAATCTGAATTCTGAACCATTATTTTATACTGAGCAACAATTAAAGAAGTTGAGGCCTAAAGGAGGACTTTCCTAAGGTCACACAGTGAACACTGGCTGAGCCAGGACGAGGGACCACATGTCCTAGTTCAGCCACCAGCCCCAGGGCATGAAGATTTGACCATCTTCTCATCCTCAGTTCAGTCCACCCTAACAGGACCTTCATATGGCTTCCCAGAAAGGGAAAGTGTTCACCTGTCATCTCTTCATGTCTAGGCTCTGCCTTTTACACAAGGAAGGTACTGATAGCCTTGGGTTGCATTTGGAAAAGGAGGAGATAGTTTGTAAATGTGAGGGGAACTAGGATGCACTTGTGATGCCACATGCTCCCTCCTTGACCCTCTGGCACGTGTCAACAGAGACTGCCCTCAAGGAGCCGGTATTCTAGCTGAGGAGACAGACAGGAATCAAGGAGTTACTGTTCTAATAAGTGCTAAAGCAGAAGGACAGAGGGTTCTGAGAGCAAATGACAGGGCACCTGACCCAGTGGACCAGGTAGGGTGCAGTCAGGGCAGGCTTCCTGAGATTAGTAAAAGGTAGCGAGAGGGGATGGGGAGAGTGTCCTAGGCAGATATACAGAAGGTGTCAGAAAGGAGTTTGACTTTTCCAGGAACAGAGAGGCACCAGTGTGACCAGAGGGAAGAGAGTCTGAGGGGCAGAGTAGGAAAGAAAGCTGCTAGAGGTAGGCCTTGTTGCAAAACTCCAGGACTTTTGGGTGGCCTGGAACCTGCCTGGAGACCTCCTTAAAGGCCACAGAAAATAAAACATAGAAGCTCCTTATTTCCTGCAGAAGGATAAAAAAAGAAATTCTTTCCTGTGCATGTGTACCTGAGATGTTTAATAGGGATGGCAAAAATCAGAACAGATGTTGTTTTAAATAGGATGGTTGAAAAAGCGTGTAGGGTGACAGACTGTGAACTCACTCAGGAGCCCCTGACTCAGGAGTGTCGGATTGGAATCTCTCTGGATGTAGAATGCAAGACCTGTTCCAAGACCTCTTGACATCTCTGAGCCTTGATTTCTCCATCTGTGAAACAGGGACAATAAAACTTCCAGGCTTCTCTAGAAGGGTGCCTCTGAGGACCCAGGGTGATGACCTGCACGATAGGATAAAATCCTCCCTCAGTCATCACACAGCACTATCCTTTGCACTATATTCTTTATGTGCAATACGTTTGATACCCGCCAGGCACCACGCAAAGGGCTCTCATGAATTTTCATCGAATTCTCACTACGGCCCCACGAGGTCGGAGCTATTATTTTTTTAAAATAAATTTATTTATTTATTTATTATTTATTTTTGGCTGCATTGGGTCTTTGTTTCTGCGCGCGGCTTTCTCTAGTTGGCGGCGAGCGGGGGCTACTCTACATTGCCGTTGCGCGGGTTTCTCATTGCGGTGGCTTCTCTTATTGCGGAGCTCAGGCTCTAGGCGCGCAGGCTTCAGTAGTTGTGGCGCAGGGGTTTAGTTGCTCCGCAGCATGTGGGATCTTCCCAGACCAGGGCTAGAACCGGTGTCCCCTGCAGTGGCAGGTGGATTCTTAACCACTGTGCCACCAGGGAAGCCCCCGGTGCTATTACTATTACATTTTCCAGGGGCACAGGGAGGTCAAGTCACTTGCCCAAGGTCACACGGCTCTAAGAGCAGACCTGGGACTTGCGCTCTGGCTTCCTGATGCCCAGAGGAGAACGTCCAGCGCCCAGGTGCAGCCGCAGCTCCCTGACCTAAGGACAGGTTTAGATGTGTGGACCTCTTGCTGGGAGCGTATCAGCAACGGGAACCGAACCTCTTGGGAGTCGGGACTCAGGCGGGTCCACTAACCCTTGCCCCTGCCCAGCCTGAGGGGGTCGGGTGGGGGGCTGCGGCCCCTGGATGCGCCGGTTTGGTCCGCGGCCCCGCCCGCCCGCTGGGCAGGTGCACTTGTAGCTGCGCATGCGCGGCCTGCAGCCTCTGCAGAACCAGGGTGCCGGCCAACCTCTGGGGGTGGGAAGAATCCTGTGATTTACGCTTAGGTCACGTGACGGCGGGGAGCTTGCTTGCGGCTTGGCCGCTGCGCCAGGAGCCCGGCAGGTGGGAGACGGATGCCGAACAGAGAGGGGAGAAGCTAGGGGGTCAGGGAATAGAGAACGGGGGTGGTGGGGGCGGGGAGAGAGGGACAAACAACCCAGAGTAGGCAATGGGGCGGAGCAAGGAGAGACGGAAGAAACCGAGTGCCGCGGCCTCCACCAGCCCTGATAGCGCGGACCAACTGACTTGGGCCCCCCACGTACAGGGGCCTGTTGGAGAGCCCTGGTCCAGAGTCTGGGCCTCTTGGAGGGCCCTGGGTCCAGAGTCTGGGCCTCTTCTCCGACAGTCTCGGGCTTGCACCTGCCTCCCTTCTGCTTTTAAGCTGCATCATCAGCTGCATTTTTCCATGTTCACCCCCACCCCCTCCTCCTGGTCTCTGGGCTTTTAGATTCTGCTGCATTCTTCTAGAAGCAGTTTCTAAAGAATTCAAGATAATGTTAATAAGGTTCTTTACCTAGTACCGGGAACCTATTAAGGACCCAATAAATGTTAGCTATTAATATCGTTAAATTTGGCATAACGAGTCTGAATACATCAGTGCTGAATACAGTTATGGAGCGTTCAGTCGGTTTCCTGTTTTTTTGCTGCTGTAGTTCACGGGCAGAGAATGAAAATGTAATTGTCTCCAGCGCAGCCACCCACTACCTCCCACATCTACAAAGAGCGGCAGGGCCTGGAGTGCTTCAGGTTGGTACATCCTTGACGGAAAGAGTGAGTTAACAGTTTTTTGTGTTTGAGGTCGGAATACACTATGAAAAAGGCTGTGTTTTCAAAAGCATAGGCTAGGTTCTCAAACTCAAAGGAGTGTAGGGGCCAGGCAGATGTGAGTAACACTACAGATGTGGCCAAGGGTGAAGCACGTGCCTTGTGGGGAGTTGGGGGGGCGTGGGGCAGTCCTTACTCAGCTCCAGCCACTGGTTTACGTGCAACGATCAAGGATCTTGATTGTAAACATTTCGGCATCCCCCAGTAAGTCGAAGTGTTGCAATGGATTAAAAAAAAATGTAGGGCTTCCCTGGTGGTGCAGTGGTTGGGAGTCCGCCTGCTGGTGCAGAGGGCACAGGTTTGAGCCCTGGTCCGGGAGGATCCCACGGGCCGCAGAGCAGCTGGGCCCGTGCGCCGCAGCTGCTGAGCCTGTGCTCTAGAGTTCGTGAGCCACAACTACTGAGCCCATGTGCCACAACTATTGAGGCCCACACTTGTGGAGCCCATGTTCCACAACAAGAAAGGCCACCTTAATGAGACACCTGTGCACTGTAAGGAGAGGTGGTCCCCGCTCGCTGCAGCTAAAAAGAGAGCCCACATGCAGCAGCGGGAACCCAATGCAGCCAAAAATAAGTAAGTTTATTAAAAAAAAAATTTAATAACACCACACTGGCTAAACAAAACACTTCTGAGGGCCACATCCAGTCCCCAGGTTACCTGCATGTAAACTCTGGGGGATTAATACCTCTTCTGGAAGGGAGAGGTTGGATTCCCCCAAGGCATAGGTTCTGAGGAGCACTGACTTCTCTGCCATGCACATAGAGTCCTGGAGCGGTCAGGGCTTTGGACAGGGGTGGTGGTGGTGTGAATGCCTGGGCACCAAGCGCTAGGACCTTCCTCCGTGGCCCTGAGAGCCAGGAATGAGTCCCTCTGCTTAGCCTGGCTCTGGGGCAGCAGATTAGGGCCAACCACTTTTGAATGGGCTGGTGAGCACTGTGGTGGCAGCCTCTGAGGACAGCTGTTGTGGACAGCTCAGTTTTGCCTGGACTGTGAAAGTCCCATAGACCTGATCCAGCCCAGGAACAAGGAGAGAGCCACACAAAAATACCATCCAAATGAAGTTTAGCAACCTCAGACAGTGGGGGCTTCAAGCGAGTTTTATTCAATTTAGAGAAATAAAGAAATATGACATTGTTTACACCTTGGGTATCAGAGAACAATTCATGCCTTTTACGTGTTAAATTGCAGTGGGATCCCAGGGGAAGAAGTTTTCATTCCAACTGGAGAAATAATTTGGTTTAGATGTGGTTTGTTTTTGGCCAGTGGGGCCAGAAAGCTTCATGGAAGAGGTGGCATTTGAGGTGAGCCTGGAGGCTGAGAAGAGAGAGAAGATCAAATCCAACCAAAGAAAAGAGCATAGGCCCACGGTTCCCAAACTGTGTGCGAGGCACCCTGGGGTACCACAGCAAATAGGAACACGGTGGAGTATTTTAAATTTTGGAGAGAAACACAATGATGCTTATCATCTGTTGGACACTGTGGAACCTGCTAGCTGGAAGTAGTTCATAGTTTCAACATTAGACTCTGCTACATTTCTTTCTATGACGTACATGTCTTTGAAACTGAGTTTTCAGCAATCGATGTGGTAGAAGAAAATAACTCATGAAAATCAATGTGGAACAGGAGACTGAGAGTGTTAATGTCTGATGTGGATTCTAAGGTCTGAGAAGGTGCACATATCTTATTAGTAAGGAGTGGTGGTTATTTTAGAATTACATGAAAATTTTTTTCTTTCAATTTATGGGTACTGTTTTTTCAAATGGCTACTAAGTTGTTAGGATATAACGGAAGTTGTTTGGTCCTGACTACTTCATAAACAGAGCTATTAGGTTTTTCTTTGGGTCTGGGATGCTGTGAAAACATACTGAGACACAAAGGCTGCCACGTTTGGAAACCTCTGGCATAGGCAAAGAGTGAATTCATTAATTCAGCAATACTTATTGAGCACCTACTGTGTGCCAGGCACGGTCCTAGGCATTGCAGGTACAGCAATGAACAAAAGAGAAAATTCCCTGTAGATATGAAACTGACATTCTAGAGGGGGAAACACCATAAATACGTAAATAGTAAATTAGTATGTTAAAAAGGTGATAAATGCTATGATGATAAAAATAGAGTAGGGTGATCAGGGTTAGGCTTGGGTAGGGGTTGGAGGGAGATAGTTTGCATTGTAAAGGGGATAGGCAGGTTAGACTTCATTGAGAAAATGTTGGGTATGAGTTCAAAGTCAGGAGTCAGATCTGGGCACCCCTGTCAGCACATACAATGTGGGTGACTTCAGGAAGAGTGACTCACATGACCCAGGGGGTTAGGGATTGGTCATGTAAAGGACACTGGGAAGAACTCCAGTTTAAGGCTGAGTGAAGGGAGCAGAGACCAGAAGGAGGCAGAAAGGAAATGGTCAGAGAGGTACAGGGTGAGCCAGGAGTGCAGAAAGACGGCATAGCTAACAACACCTCATGCCCCAGGGCTCTGACTAAAAATAAAAGACATCGGTGGGTCTGGTCGTTGAGAGGTCACTGGTGACCTGGGCAAAAGTCAGAGTGCAGACAGGGAAGGACTGACTGAGAGGAGAGGGGGGCTATCCTCCAAACTTCTCCAAAAAGTATGGACTTCTCTTTCTGCAAGAAAGACAACAAAGAGGAAAAGAAAGGCTGGATGACCCACAGGGGATCAGAATCAAGGGAACTTTTTTGAATAGGGGGGAATCTCTCTCTCTCATTTTTAAATGAAACGTTAAAAAAACACAGAAAAGTAATAAAGCAAATTCCCATATGCTCCTTCCCCAAGAGTAAAGAACAGTTAATGTTTTGCTTCAGGATTTTGTTTTAGAAAAATAGATCTGATTATATCAGGCGGATTCTTTTTCCTCCTGAAACCCCACTAAAATACTAGCAGGGGAATTCTAAAAAAGTTTAAATCCACGAGGACACAAAGAATAGGAAGAGAGGCAATGGGAGATGAGAGATAGTGACAAAACTTTGGAAGATGAACAGCACATGGTTGAGGGTTGATGAGTGAATAGAGAAAAGGAAGTGGAAATATGAACCTCCAGAAGGAGACCAGCCAGTCAACCACGGAACCTTGGAAAAGTTCAGGAATCATTGGTACCAGGTACTTCCAGAGGTGGGAGTGAAAGGATGGGCTGAAAACAAAAGACTGGTAAAGAAAAGGATGAGTCAGACCACCAGATCCCCTCCACCACCCTGCATAGTCAGGTGACTACCCCTCCCCAGCAGAATGGTAAACAATGATGATGGTGCCGGTGATGGTGACATGGTGATGGAAGCAAGCATATACGGGGCATACTGTGTGTCAAACACTCTTCCAAGCTCTTCACATATATCAGTTCATTTAACCCTAACAGTCACCTGTGAGGTATTTACTATTATTATCTCCATTTTACACACGAGGAAACTGAGCCATTTGTCCAAGGTCACACAGCCAATAAGTGATAGGGCCAGGATACAAACCCTGGCATGTGGGAGGTAAGGATAGACAGTAGAAACCAGTGAGTACTCCTGTGGTTTGGACTTCATTTGTCTCTCCATGAAAAGCCATGAGGATGGGGATGGGAGAGGAAGAACATAATTGAGATGAATAAAAATAGCACCACCTCCTCGGCACCCTGATGTGCCAAATGCTTCATGCACAGTATCTCTTTTAATCCCCTCCTCAAATCCTGTGAAGTACGTATGATGATTTATATCCATTTTATAAGATGAGGAAACTGACACGTAATGCATTCTGGGGCACATAGTCAATTTCTGGGCAAACCAGGATTTGAACCTGGTATGTCTGAGCCCAAAGCCTGAACTCTTAACCACAGAGCTCTGTTCATCTCTAGATTTCAGAGCCTTTTTGAGCCAGACATGAAAGTATACACTATGAGTCCATGCATATGAGGTTTCAGGAACAGTCTAATCTATGACAATAGAAATCAGGATAACAACTATCTCTTGGAGGTGGAGAGCAAAGAGGATTGATTGGGAAGAGAGATGTGGGAGGCCCTGGGTCTCTGGAAATATTCTGTGTCTTGATCTGGGTGGTAGTAACATGGGTACATATTTATGTAAAAACTCACCAAGCTTCTCACTTAATTATGTAGTTTATTGGATGTTACACTTCATGTTTTTAAAAAAGGCTTCCTGGAAGACATGCCATTTGAAGTGAAACTGGAAAGCAGTTTAGACGATTATTATAATCATATATAAAATGCTTACCATATATCAGGCATGCCACTTATTGAGTGCTTATGATATGTTAGACACTGTGCTAAGTGCTATACATATTATTTTATTTAATCTTTACAGTGGTCCTGAGGAGGTAAATATCCTGCCCATTTTACAGATGAGACAACTGAGGTTTCAAGAATGCAGTGACTTGCCTGGATCACACAGGAAGTGGCTTAGCCAGCCCAAGTTTGTCTTGTCAACAAAAATTCAATTAACAATCAAAAAGGAAAAAGAGAATTTTGTTCAAGCCAAACTGAGGGTTGTAACCCAAGAGAGAGACTCTCAGAAGCTCTGAGAACCATTCCACCTGTTAGAAGTCAAAGGCACAGTCATATACATTTTTAAGACAAAGGATCATACATCAAAATGACATACTGACATTTTACATAAAGTTCATCAAAGGCGTGTAGTTCAGGTAAGCACAAACAAAGTGAACAGTGAGTCACCATGACCCCTTACAGAGTTGGGAAAGAATGCCAGTCTTCTAAGAAGTTACATTGCTGGCATCAGAAGAAAAGAAAAAAAATGATCTCCACAGTCAAGTAGGCACTTCCATCTTTGAGGAGGTCTGGTTAATGCAAAATGCAGATGCACGCTGCACACTAAAGGGGAGGGAGGAGGCCCAAACTGACAGAATTTTAAGTTAAACTTTTCTTGTCCTGCCTTAAAATGTAAATTTTATTTAATCAGCCTGACCCGCAAGTCTAAGCTCTTGGGACCACCTGCTCCCACCTCCCTGGCTCCACGGAGGTGGTGGGACTTGGGTTACAGAGGATGGAGGAGGAGAAACCAGAGATGGCTCTTTTTTTTTTTTTTTTTTTTTGACCGCCCTGCACCGCATACAGGATCCTAGTTCCCCGACCAGGGACAGAACCCGCGCCCCCTGCAGTGGAAGCATGGAGTCTTAACCATTGGGCCGCCAGGGAAGTCCCTGTTTTACTGTTCTTAAAGAGAGCCCCCCATATGGTCAAAGCTTCAGGCGCTGGCTCAGAGGGTGTCTGGGAGAACAGTTGCCCCATCATTAGATTGCAGAGTGTCACTTAGCAATACCTTAACCCCCATCCCAGCTCCTGACAAGGTGCCCTGAGGTCCTCCTCATCAGATGCACCCCTCCAGCACTAGTGTCTTGTAAAGCAGACCCTGAAAAGCTCTCAGTAGCCTGAGAAAAGCAGGGGTGCCCGCCCCTCCCAATTCAAATTGAACACAGGCTGTCTTTCTGGCCCCTCCAGCTTCTTGCCTCCTCTCCGTGCCCCTCCTCCTTCCCTCTCCTTTTGTCTACTGTCTTCCCACCTCGCTTTTCCTCACTCACCCCTCTCCCTCACAGCAGCTGCCTTCCCACCTTATTCCACAGAGAGTCAGGCCCAAGAGCCTTCCCCACCCTGGTACAGACCGAGCAGGACACTGAGCCTTGGGGGAACCAGGAGTCCAGCACTCAGGGTCCTGCCTTGTTGGGTCCCCAGCCAGTCACTTCTTCCCTCTGGACATCAGTTTCCCCACTTCCCATTTATGCATAACCTGGGTCCCGGGCTCCTTGCCCTGAATCACACCGGCTGTCTCTCCCTCTCTCTGAGTCAGGAAGCAGGTAGACAAGGGGGTCCACCTTGGGGACCTGACGCCCTCCTCTCTACCTGCCCACCCTGGAGGTATCTCAGGTGCTGTCACTGGGTCAGCAGGGGAGGCAGGCTTTGGTCCTGGGTCTGATTGTCCAGAGGCTCAAGATTCACTGCTCAGACTTTTAGGGCATCCCCATGTGGGATCCCTTAGTGGGGTCCTCTTAACCCCCAAATCTTTCCCTCCCTCCCTTCCAAGCTGTGACCCTCCCCCAGCTGTTGATAAGTCCCCCTCCTTAAATGCATCACAGCCGTGCCCTGTTTTGAGCAGATGTTTAATATACGAAACAAAAATAGCAGTTATTTTGTTGAATGGATCCCCAACAATCTGAAGCCATCTGTTTGGGACAACCCACCCTGGGGCCTAAAAATGCCTGCCGCCTTCCTTGGCAAAAGCACAACAGCCCAAGAGCAGTTTGAGCATATTTATAAGCAGCTCTCTGCCCTGTTTTGCTGAAAGGCTGCAAACACCCCCTGCGCCCCTAGTCCTCCTGCTGATGGGGCCTCATGGAGGAGGAGGGGAAGCAGAACTTTGCATTCTGCATCCTGGGTTACAGCTTGCTTTTTCTTCCTTGACATTTCCTTTGATGCTTTAAAAAAAAAAAATCAAAAAAAGCACCACCAAAAAACCTCCTTTACTCTGAAGATGAAATCTCCTGCCGTTGGCACTCTTTCTCTAAAATCCACTTCTCACCACTCCACCACCCCTATTGCTGACCCAACTTTTGAACCTCGTCCTGCTAAAAGAGTGCCCATCTCCTTCTTTGAAAAGCAAGTTCAAATCCTCTGCCATTGCTATGCCCTTCATCATTCCTAATTCCTGCATTTTCCCCTCTGACTGCTGCAGGGAAATCCTGGAATGATGTAATTGGACTCTAGTGGGGTTGGGTTTTGTGTATTTTTTTTCTTCACTTTTCATCACCCAGGTAATACAGTACACTTTTATTGTTAAAAGTATCTCAGTAAGGAAATGAATTCTTCATACTAAAGCCACCTGGGACACAGTTAAAGTTGTGCTCAGAGGAAAATTGATAGCCTCAGGGTTTCCCTGGTGGTCCAGTGGTTAAGAATCCACGTTCCAGTGCAGGGGATGTGGGTTCGATCCCTGGTTGGAGAACTAAGATCCCACATGCCATGGGGCAACTAAGCCCGCGTGCTGCAACTACTGAGCCCACGAGCTCTGGAGCCCACGCACCACAACTACAGAGCCCACACACTCTGGAGTGCACCACAACTAGAGAGAAGCCCGCGTGCCGCAATGAAAGATCCCACGTGCTGCAACTAAGACCCGATGCAGCCAAAAATAAATAAACAAATAAATAAGTTAATTTTAAAAAAGAAAGAAAATTGATAGCCTTAAATACTTTTATTATTAATATTGGGTTGGCCAAAAAGTTAATTTGGGTTTTTCCGTAAGATGTTATGGAAAAGCCCCAACAAACTTTTTGGCCAACCCAAATAAAAGCCCCAAAGCAACTGAATCGAATATTCAACTGAAGAAATTAGAAAAATAGCAATAAAATAAAAGAAGAGGGGAGAATGAGATGAAAGCTGACAGAAATGATATAGGAAAAAATACGAAAAAGGTAAATAAAATTTGTTTGAAAAGACAAATAAAATGAGAAAAATCTTAACTAAAGGCAAGTCAAAGCAAAGAGAGAAAGCAAAAATATGCAACTTTATCCAAAGAAGACATACAGGGACTTCCCTGGTGGTCCAGTGGCTAAGTCTCCACGTTCCCAATGCAGGGGGCCGGGGTTCGATCCCTGGTCAGGGAACTAGATCCCACATACCGCAACTAAGAGTTTGCATGCCACAACTAGAGATTCCACATGCTGCAACTAAAAGATCCCGCACGTGGCAACAAAGATCCCGCATGCTGCAACTAAGACCCAGTGCAGCCAAATAAATAAATAAATAAATATTTTGAAAAATTTACCAAAAAAAAAAAAAAGAAGACATACAGATGGTCAAGAGGCACATGAAAAGATGCTCAACATAACTAATTATTAGAGAAATGCAAATGAAAACTACAATGAGGTATCACCTCACACCTGTCAGAATGGCCATCAGCAAAAAATCTGCAAACAATAAATGCTGGAGAGGGTGTGGAGAAAAGGGAACCCTCTTGCACTGTTGGTGGGAATGGAAATTGATACAGCCACTATGGAGAATAGTATGGAGGGTCCTTAAAAAACCAAAAATAGAATTACCATATGACCCAGCAACCCCACTACTGGGCATATACCCTGAGAAAACCATAATTCAAAAAGACACATGCATCCCAATGTTCATTGCAGCACTATTTTCAATAGCCAGATCATGGAAGCAACCTAAATGTCCATCAACAGATGAATGGATAAAGAAGATGTGGTACATATATACAATGGAATACTACTCAGCCATGAAAAGGAACAAAGCTGGGTCATTTGTAGAGAGGTAGATGGACCTAGAGACTGTCATACAGAGTGAAGTAAGTCAGAAAGAGAAAAACAATTATATATTAATGCATGTATGTGGAATCTAGAAAAATGGTACAGATGAACCTGTTTGCAAGGTAGAAATAGAGACACAGACATAGAGAACAAACGTATGGACACCAAGGGGGGAAAGGAGGGGTGGGATGAACTGGGAGATTGGGATTGACATATATACACTACTATGTATAAAGTAGGTAACTAATGAGAACTTGCTGTGTAGCACAGGGAACTCTACTCAATGCTCTGTGGTGACATAAATGGGAAAGAAATCCAAAAAAGAGGGGCGATATATATATATGTATATATGTATACACACACACACACACGCACACACACACACATATAGCTGATTCACTTCACTGTACAGCAGAAACTAACACAACATTGTAAAGCAACTATACCCCAATTTTAAAAAATATGCAACTTTAGGAATGAGAAAGACAGTATAAACACAAATATGGATGTCATTAAAGTAATGATTTAAAACATTGTGGAAATAAGTTGAAATTACCATAGGAAATATGATTTTTTAGCAAAATATAAACTATCAAAATTGAGCTAGAAAGTAGAAAATTTTAACAGACTAAGAACCATGGAAGAGATTAGAAAGATAAGTAAGGTGATTGCATTCTGATGGAGAAATTTTTCACATATTGAGGTATGGGGACGTCATTTTGGCTTATGCATGCTTCACTCTGAACTTTGTGTGAAGTAAAACAGCTTGACTCAAGGCCTGTCAAACACACACAGTACATCTACTTTAATCGTTAAGGTAAAGAATATCTGTGTGGAAAATGAGAATATGGCATTCATGCTGACACTCCCTTGGAGATAAGTTTCCCTCCCCAGACACCAGGGTCCTGCTGTCTCGCTGTGTACACTAAATTTACCTCTATTCAAACCTTGAAGGAACGTAGTCCCGTCAAGGTGATGTGTGTTTTTTGTACTGTAAGGCAGAAAACTATGCTGGAAACCATGCTTCAACGGAGCAGTCCTCACAGCTACTGAGAGGCTCCTCCTGGGCTTTCATCCTCAGCTTGGTGCGAATCAAACTCTTTCCTGTTCTTTATTATGGATTGATTATTGATGATTTCTGTTGGCATTGCTTGGCGTAGGCTGCAGGATATCAGAGAAACCCACCTGTGGTCACATGGGGTCTACTTTGGACCAGCTCTCAGTACCAAGCACAAGCCCCTCGAGCTCCAGGCTTCACAGCACCCTTCAGGTGCTTGGGTGAGTTCTTCCTGGTATCTGGACCTCATTCTGGACAGTCCTGAGTTGTTGTTTTTAATTGAAGTAAAATTGATTTACAATATTGTGTTAATTTCAGGCGTACAGCAAAGTGATTCGGTTATACATATATATGTATATATATATATTCTTTTTAAAAAAATTCTTTTCCATTATAGTTTATTACAAGATATTGAATATAGATTCCTGTGCCATACAGTAGATCCTTGTTGTTTATCTATTTTATGTATGTTAGTGTGCATCTGTTAATCCCATCAGATGGTCCTGAGTTTTATCTGAGCTGTTAAAATTTTAAGACTTGGAGTCTTAAGGGAGTACCAATACACTTCCTGGGTGAAGGGACCTAGGAGGAATTTCCTAGGCAGGGACCTGGGGGGGATTTCCTACACAGGGAAATCCTAGAAGGAACTTTGGAGTGAACTGGGTTGGTTGGCCTTATTTAATTTGGCTTAAATTGGAAAGATCGTGTACATCTGGTCTGAACAAACTATTTGACAACAAAACAAGAAATTGAACCTATTTGTCTCTGAAGAAAAGGGATATTTGCTCCTTGTGGGCACAAGGTGTCCTCAGGCAACTAAGAACCTAGTGGAAGTATCTGAGGATTAATCCTGGTGATGAGTAGTGGTCCCACAGGGAAACCCATCATAACACTGTAAGTTATTTACGGCTCTCCCAGGGACACACACACAAACTGGTCATTCAGCGCTCAGAGCCCCGGCTGTGGATTTAGACTGCCAGCTAGAGAAACTGAGATGCAGAAGAGCAGAACTGACTCAAGGGTGACACCTTGAGGAGCTAAGCTCATAAGCAGCACACCTCTGACCTTAGAAATTGTTCAGACTTTATAAAAAGACAAAACTGAAAGAAAATGGGAAATCGTACTTCTAAAGCGGAGCAGCTCCCGGACGGGTAGCCACCCACTGGAACCCCGACTGGCTTCATGTACAGTACCTATAGAGCCCATACATGCAAGTACTTGGTAAAATGGGAAGATCTAACAAAAGATAACTTAGCTCTTCAGTGGTCAAAATGGGGAACATTCGACTTACCAAAATTAGTTTACTTACATGCACAATGGATAAAAGCTGACTATAAAATTACACAGACAGGATGGGAAGCATATTTCCATTGGTACTTAGAAGCTTCCAAGCGTGGTAATGATACAATGGCATCTTTACAGGAAACTAACCAAAAGTTATTAGAAACTGTTGTTAAATTGGAGAAAAGCTCAGAAGCTACCCTCTCCCCTTCTCCTCCTCCTTCCCCTCCTTCAGCAACTTTCTGAACTTCTGTACCCTGACTTGTCTGCTTTACCTCCTCCTGCACCCTTAAAGGAGAAGCCTACTGGAAGAGGTGAACCTGCACTTATGCATACTCCCTGCACTAGAACTGAACTTAAAAATTTAACTAAGGATTTCCCAGACCCTTTACAGGATCCTTTAGGGTTTGCTGGAGAATTCGATCTGACTGTTAGGACATATGAACCAGGATACTCAGATTTATATCAGCTTGTGTGTTTGCTGGTATCCAAAAGTAAAGCCAGAGAATGGATATAAGAGGCAGAATGGAAGGTGCCTACAGAAGATTTTCACAAGCGTGAGCCTGTAGATCTTCACAGGTGTAGAGAACTTGCTCATAGCTTGTACCAAGCCATTCTCAAAATTTTTCCTAAGAAAATAGGTTGGACAAAGATCCACCAATGTAAACAAAAGCCCGGAGAAACTATTTTTGATTATTTTGAGGGGTTTAAGAAAATCTATAAACAGCACTCCGGAATGGCCTCTGAAAGGTTTCAAAATCATCAAAATGATCCAGTTCTAAATTCAATCTTTTAAAAAGGATTAGGTGAAGAATTAGCAAAGCTAGTTAAAAGGCATGAACTGAACAGGGCCACAGTACATACTAACGCGCTGGTCACTATTGCAGACAAGCTCTCTAAAACCTTCCAAAAGAAAGAGGAAGAGCCACTAAAGGCAAGAATGTACAACTGCAACAGCTTAGTGGCCCTATGATAACAACTTTTTCTAACTCCGGCCAAAAACGAAATGACCGCACTTGTTTTTATTGCAAAAGACCTGGTCATTTCAAACTTGACTGCCATACATTTAAATGGGATTTGGAACACAGCAAAACTAAAAAGAAATAGTGGAGCTCCGAGGATCATGCAAGGGTATTCCCCTTCCTCCTCCTCCTCCTCCTCCTCAATATGTCAGGGGAAATCGAAACAACAATTGGAGGGGAAACTTCAAAAGCCCTTGTAGATGCTGGGGCTGCTTTATCGGTTCTTAACCCTACCCTTATTCATTGTCCTCTCCCTCGGAGTAAACAATCAGTTCAAATAGTAGAGGTTTCTAATTTATTTACTCAAGTTTTAAGAGCAGAGCCCATAAGCTTTCAGTTAGGAACTATCACAGGGAAACGTGTTTCTTCTAGTAAAATGTGCCATGATTCATTTGATAGAATGAGACCTTTTAGAAGCCTACAATCCTGCTATAGCCTTTTCACAAAAAAGTGAAATGCTTCTAGACTTTTAAAATTGGGATACTGATCCAGATCTGTTACTGAAACATTGATGGTTATAAAATCAGTGGCTCAAACAGACCAAGAAAAAAATTGATGACCTGTTATGACAAGTGCCTAAAGAATGATAATCATCTTCTTCCTCAGATATTAGAAAAATTAAATTGGGGCTTCCCTGGTGGTACAGTGGTTGAGAATCTGCCTGCCAATGCAGGGGACACGGGTTCGAGCCCTGGTCTGGGAAGATCCCACATGCCGCGGAGCAACTAGGCCCGTGAGCCACAATTACTGAGCCTGCGCGTCTGGAGCCTGTGCTCCGCAACAAGAGAGGCCGCGACAGTGAGAGGCCCGCGCACCGCGATGAAGAGTGGCCCCCGCTCGCCACAACTAGAGAAAGCCCTTGCACAGAAACGAAGACCCAACACAGCCAAAAATAAATAAATAAAATTAAAATAAATAAATAAATAAAATTTAAAAAAAAAAGAAAAATTAAATTGGCTACTCATGTTAAGGCAACTGTTAATAACTTTAAGCCTCTACCTGATATTCAACAATATCCACTTAAATCAGAAGCATTAAATGGAATTATTTAGGAATTTCTTAAGAAGGGACTTGTAATTCCTTGTACTAGTCCTTGTAACACACCTATCTTACCAGTGAGAGAGCCAAATGGGAAAGGCTGGAGATTTGTTGAAGATCTGAGAGCTAGAAATAATATTGTGGTTCCCTGACATCCTGTGGTCCCAAACTCACACACACTGCTCTCAGCCATTCCAGCTGATAGCTATTTTTTAGTAACTGATTTATGCAGTACCTTCTTTAGTATCCCTGTGGGAAAAGATAATATCTTTTTGTCTTCACCTGGGAAGATCATCAATATACTTGGACAGTGATGCCGCAGGGCTATACTGAAAGTCCTACTTACTTTTCTCAAATACTCAAGGCTGATTTAGCTAATGTAGATTTTCCTAATGACGCCACCTTAATTCAATATATAGATGACTTGCTTTTATGTTCCAAAACTAAATTAGATTCCCAAAAGGGCACCATCTATTTCAACAATTAGCATCAAAGGAATATAAGGTGTCCAAAGATAAACTTCAATTTTGCTTACCTATTGTAAAACATTTGGGCCACTTAATGTTTAAGGATGAACTATTGATTGAGTCTGAAAGAATTAAAGGAATTCTGGCTTTTTCACTCCCCAAAAGAAACAAACAAACAATAAAAAACAATGGAGAGGATTTCTGGGACTAACTGGATACTGCAGGGTTTGGGTACCTAACTTTTCACTTATTACTCAACCTTTATATGCATTGCTTAAGTCTGACCAGCCTGATCTGATTGAATGGATGCCAAAAGGAAAAGCTGTCCTAAGCACCTTAAAGTCCATCTTAGCTCTGGCTTTGAGTCTCCCTAGTTATAACTAGCCATTTTTTCCCTTTGTACATGAAGATAAAAGAAGTGCTCTAGGTGTATTAACTCAAAAACATGGTGATCAACATTGACCCACTGGACATTACTGTCAGCTATTAGACTCAATAGCAAAAGGACTTCTACCTTATATAAGGGCTCTTTCAGCAACGGGCCTCTTTTGTAAGGCTATTGAAGAAATAGTAATGGGGTCTCCTTTAACTCTTTATGTCCCATACTCAGTTGAGTCTCTTCTAAACTCTCACCACACTCAGCACTATTCTATAAGCTGACTAGCTTCTTGTGAAGCATTGTTGCTCTGTGCACCTAATATTACCTTAGTTCGACGTAATAACCTTAATCCTGCAACTTTGCTTCCAACACTACAGAAAGAAAACAACCACAGATTATTAACAGATTATCTTCTTGCTCCTAGGAATGACTTACAAGAAACTCTTATCGATAACGCTGATTTAATTAGGTTTACAGATTGATGAAATAAGATTCATATTTTAAGACAAGACAAGAAAAATCCAAAGATAAAATTTTCTCTATGCCTGTTTGGGCCTCCTCCCTTCCCTTTAGTGTGCAATGTGCATCTGCATTATACATTAACCAGACCTCCCCAATGGCAGAAATACCTGCTCAACCATAAAGATCAATTTTTTCCTTCTTCTTCTGGCACCAGCTATGTAGAAGATAACATTCCTTGCTCAATCCTGTAAGGAGTCCCGACAACCCACCACTCACCTAGTACATGCAGATCTGGACTATGTATCTTTGGTGAACTTTATGTAAAATGCCAATATGTCATTCTGATATATGGTCCTTTATCTCAAAAATGTATATTACTGTTCTCTCAACTTCTTGTGGGTGGAATAGTTCTCAGAGACTGTCTCTGAGAGACTGTCTCCTGGGTTATAATCCTCAGGTTGGCTTTAATAAAATTCTCTATTTCTTTCTTAGATTGACCATTGATTAATTTTTCATCAACAAGATGAATCCTACTTAAAGGAAGAGCAGAGACATTACTGAGCTGGATATGCAGTAATGGTCACAGTAGACATAATTGAAAGCTCTTATTTACCAGAAACAAAGTCAGCACAACCAAATTAGTTACTTTAACCTGAGCTTGTCAACTATATAGACACCAGATAGCAAATATTTATACTGATAGTCATTACGCCTTTGGAGTGGCACATAAATTTGAAATGCTATGGAAACAATGAGGGGGTTTAACCTTTTTGGGACAGCCTACCAAAAATGGAAAAGAGGTTGCAGAGTTATTAAATGCTATACAACTACCAGTATAGTTGGCAATTATTTAAAACGCCAGGGCATTCAAAATCTGACACTATGGAAGCTAAAGGGAATCAGTTTGTTGATGCTGCAGCCAACAGACAACTTTAAAAACTCATCCTGTTCAGCCTCAAGAATGTCCACTGCTCTCTGTTAACCCTGCTAACCTAGTAAAAGATTTCCTTCTACAGGCTCAAGAAATTGCCACTAAAGAAGAGAAACAGATATGGCAACAAAAAGGGGGAATTTTTGACCCTGTCACACAAAAAAACTATAGTGCCTGTTGGAGCACAATTGCCATTACTCCAGAATGTACATTATTTAACTCATTGGATACCTGAGAAGATGGTCTTATGGAGAGAACAATATTTTTGGAAATTTTCTCCCATGGTGGCTCATAAAGTATATACTCACTCTACTACATGCCCTAAATACAATTCTGAAAAACCACTTCATGGGTCACAAGGCCACTTGCCCCTTCTTAAGGGACCCTTTGAGGTATGACAATTGGACTTCGTCCAAATGTCACTGTCTCAAGGATATACATATGTCTTCGTAATGATCTGCATGTTTTTACACTAGGTTGAAGCTTTTCCCTGCAGGAGAGCAATGGCTTTAACAGTGGGTAAATTGTTATTGGAAAGGATAATTCCTGTTTGGGGAATTCCTTCCAAGTTACATAGTGACCGGGGAACTCACTTTACCAGACAAATAATTAAATCTATTTGTAACATTTGGCCAATAATGCAGCATTTTCACTGCACTTATCGTCCCCAATCTTCAGGACTGGTAGAAAGAAATAACAGCACTATCAAAACTCAATTGGCGGGCTTCCCTGGTGGCACAGTGGTTAAGAATCTGCCTGCCAATGCAGGGGACACGGGTTTGAGCCCTGGTCTGGGAAGATCCCACATGCCGCGGAGCAACTAGGCCCGTGAGCCACAACTACTGAGCCTGCACGTCTGGAGCCTGTGCTCCGCAACAAGAGAGGCCGCGATAGTGAGAGGCCCACGCACCGCGATGAAGAGTGGCACCCGCTTGCCACAACTAGAGAAAGCCCTTGCACAGAAACGAAGACCCAACACAGCCAAAAATTAATTAATTAATTAATTAATTTAAAAGAAAACTCAATTGGCAAAACCTTCAGAAGCATTTAATCTCTCATGAGCAAAAGCTCTTCTGCTAGTGCTTCTCAAACTTAGATCTTCACCTCTTGGTAAACATCAGCTGTCTCCTTTTGAAATAATAACAGGACACCCTATGTAATTAGATGAGGGAATATGTGAACCAACCTTACTCAAGGGAGATATATTACATTGTTGTCAGGGTCTTATTGAGGCACTTAAAAGAAATGCAAAGTTGGTAGCTAATTCCTTTCACAGTGAGCTCCCCAGAAACAAAGACCTTAAGGATCATGGATTACAATCTGGAGATTTTGTCTATTGGAAAAGACATCAAATAAAAGATTCTTTGCAGCCATGTTGGAAAAGACCTTATCTGGTATTATTACCTAATCCATGCGCTGCCAAACTAAAAGGCATAGACTCGTGGATTCACATCTCTCATTTAAAGAAGTCCCCTCTCCAGTAGTTAAGAATCACCTGCCAATGCAGGGGACACGGGTTCGATCCTTGGTCCAGGAAGATCCCACATGCCGCGGAGCAGCTAAGCCTGTGCGCCACAACCACTGAGCCCGCGTGCCACAACTACTGAAGCCCACGTGCTTAGAGCCCGCGCTCCACAACAAGAGAAGCCACCGCAATGAGAAGCCTGTGCACCTCAACGAAGATTAGCCCCGGCTTGCCGCAACTAGAGAAAGCCCACATGCAGCAATAAAGACCCAACGCAGCCAAAAATGAAATAAATAAATAAATAAATATATTTTAAAAATAAAAATAAAAAAGCTCCCTCCACCTGCATGGACTTCAACCCCTGTTTCTGACACCCAGCTTCAACAGACAAGCACCACCAAGCAAAGATGAAAAGAAGAGAAGAAGAAGAGAAGAAAATGACAGCAGGAGCAGACAGCTAACCCAAGGGTCTGGACCAGGCCTGTAACCCCCAACCTTGTCAATACTTTTGGACTTTAAAAAAAAATTTTTTGTTTATGTGTACGTTACCTATACTCTTGACCTCATTCCAGCCACAGTCAACAAGCCCTTTCCCCTTTCCCCCATGTTTTCTTTAATCTTAAAGCTTCTCCTGGGGTCTAGGTCCGGGCAGCCGAAGAATGTTGTAGGTAACGGTCATCAGCGCAAGGGTCATTTCGTCGCTGGGAAGGGACGGCCCTTGCCCGCGGTGATGGTGGTTAGCAAGATGAACAAAGATGCGCAGATGAGAGCAGCAATTAACCACAAGTTGATAGAAACTGGAGAAAGAGAACTCCTCAAAGAGTTGCTGAGAGCTAAATTAATTGGATGTGGCTGGAAAGATCAGTTGAAGGCACACTGTAAAGAGGTAATTAAAGAAAAAGTTCTAGAACACGTTACTGTCGATGACTTGGTGGCTGAAATCACACCAAAAGGCAGAGCCCTGGTACCTGACAGTGTAAAGAAGGAGCTCCTACAAAGAATAAGAACATTCCTTGCTCGGCATGCCAGCCTTTAAGATTGAATTAGATTATGTTGTTTTGTAGTTTTATTTCTGAAAGTAAAAGTTGCCATAAATTAGGAATCGATTTCCCAAAATGAAATCCTTGTTTGTATGATGGTATACAGTTTTCAGTAATGATGTATACAGTTGTATTGATTTTTTTCCCTAAATGTGTTATTTTAATAAATATCTCATGAATGAAAAAAAAAAAAGCTTCACCTAATTTCTCTGTTGTCTTGCATCTGTATAGTTCACTGTCATCCTTGGAAAGGCAATGTTATTGTACAAATGTCACAGTCTCTTGCCTCCTCTGGAAATTTTTCCAAATGCTGGATATGTCACCATTCCCCTACTGGGTCCTTTGTAAAATATAATGACCCCATAGTCGTGCCCATAACCAATTTTACCACTATGCTTAACTTTACTGTGACTCATAGAAAAGAACTCTCAGATCACTTACCACGTTCATATCTTTACCCAGTTTTCTCCTGTCCCTTGCTTCTTCCTGACCCCACTAGAAACAATCCCAAAGGACACTGGGGGGCCCACATGTAACCAATCTGATGCTTATGGCCATGATATTAGTCAAAATGTCTTCACAAAACATTACAATTTGCAAGGTCAGTGCCACTTATTGCTCTTCCCCATCCTCTACACTGTACTTACTGACAACCTGTTATATAATAAGGCTGATAGCAAATATAATTCTCCTTTATGCAATGGGATTAGAACTTGACATACTTGGATTAATGGAGGGCTCACTCCTCTTCCTACTTGTAAGGTCAGTTTGACTGATTGGAAACTCCCATATACTAACCCATGGTTAGAAAATTTTGGTTACATACCTTCCAAAAAAAGACTCAACACCTGGAGTACTATGTGCCTCTAAAGGATTTATATTTGTTTGTGGGTGTGATAACTGGCCCTGGGCACATGAATGTTTAGACAGTTGGAGAATGGGAGGAACCTGCCTGCTGGGATATTTGACTACTCTATTTACTATCTTGAAATTACTCACTGGCTCAAACTCTAGCCCTGATGATCATAGCAAAAAACAAAAACCAAACAAACCATAAAACCCTCTCATTAGTTGAAGACTACCCAGATGAGGATCCCTCTGAATATGAAGGTAACAGCTGTGGCCATTCTCAGGAATGTGACCTCCCTGCAGGATTCAGAAACCAATATAACCACCTCCTCAGGGTTTGGGGCTCTTGGCTAGGAGTTGGTACCACTGACCTAGAAGTGATGATGAGAAATCTTACCCAAACCATCAGCAGGATTGCCAGAGCCTCTGCAAGAGCTATTAGGGACCAACAAAGATCTCTAGACTCTTGCTTACGTGGTACTTGACAAATGTATTGCTTTAGATTATCTCCTTGCTGCCCAAGGAGGTGTCTGTGCTGTTGTTAATACTGCTTGGTGTACTTGGATCAATACCTTCTCTCAAGTAGAGCTTGAAATTAGTAAACTGTAACCTTGCAAAAATCCTTAAAGGGCCCTCTAACTTTGTGCCCAGAGTTCCTTTTTTTTCTTTTTAATTTATTTTAATTTATTTTTGGCTGCGTTGGGTCTTCATTGCTGCGTGTGGGTTTTCTCTAGTTGCGGCGAGCAGGGGCTTCTCACTGCAGTGGCTTCTCTTGCTGCGGAGCACGGGCTCTAGGCGCGCGGGCTTCAGTAGTTGTGGCTTGCGGGCTCGGTAGTTGTGGCGCTTGGGCCTAGCTGCTCCGCGGCATGTGGGATCCCCCCGGACCAGGGCTTGAACCTGTGTCCCCTGCACTGGCAGGCAGACTCCCAACCACTGTACCACCAGGGAAGCCCGTGCCCAGAGTTCTTAATTTTAGTTTTTGTACTGTTTTTAGCTGGCTTCCCTCAGAAATAGGCAGTTTTTTTCACTCTGCTTTCCAGACAATTGTCATTGTCATAGTATGTATTATTAGTCTTTTTCTGGCTATCAAACTACTCATGACATGTATCTGCTTGCTTTAAGTCTACTGCTAATAGCACAGGTAAAATGCTTATGTGACAATTTGATATAATTGATAATATGTATAACCTGTGTCTCCCAATCAGCATATATCTCTCTGCCTTTTCACTGTATCTTATTAACCACCACAGTGTAGATAACTAGGCAAATCTATATACATTTAAAAAAAAAAGAGGCCTAGCACCGAGGGACATGAGGGATCCAGAGCAGGCAGCAAATCACCTGGAATCAAGGGACACATATTTTGATCATTAATGCTTTCTATCAAAAGATTTGTGATCAAAATGGGAAATGATGGGGAAATTTTTCACATATTGAGGTATAGGGAAGTCATTTTGGCTTATACATGGTTCACCCTGAACTTTGTGTGAACTAAAACAGCTTGACTCATGGCCTGTCAAACGCAAACAGCACATCTACTTCAACAATTAAGGCAAAGAATGTCCCTTTCAAAGATAAGGATAAATAACTCCCTTCCTATGGCATGCATGTTAACATTCCCTTGAAGATAAAGTTCCCTTCCCAGACATCAGGGTCCTACTGTTTCACTGTATACATACTAAATCTTTCTCTTTTGAAAACTTGAAGGAATGTCCTGTCAATCTGATGTATGTTCTTTTTTTCTGGTGAGGCAGGAGACTGCTGAAAACCATGCTTCAATTGAGCAGTCCTCAGAGCTACTGAGAGGCTCCTCCTGGGTTATTTGTCCTCAGCTTGGCTCGACTCAAACTCTTTTCTTTATTATTGATTATTGATTATTTCCACTGACAATTCCAAAAGACTCCAGGTCAGTAGAGGACAAACTAACATTAGTGCCTCCTAAGAAGATGCAATGGGAAATAGACAACATCAGCTATGTAGTGTTATAGCCCAAAATGTTCAACCTAAATCCAGTCATGAAGAAACAGACAGACAAATCGAGATGGTGGGACATTCTGCAAGAAAATTGACCTGGACTCTTAAAAAAAAATCAAAGTCATGAAAGGGAAAAATAAAAGGCAAAACTGTTCTAGGCTAAAAGATATGACAACCAAATGCACTGGGGGGGTCTTTGATTAGATCCTGGAGTTTTAAAAAAGCCAGTTAAAAGAATACTGTTTGGACAGTTACAGAAATCTGAATATAGGAAGTGTACTAGATAATATTATTATATCTAGTTCCTGTTGGGTGGGAAAATGGAATTTTCTTGGTTAGGATAATGGAATTTTGTTTATGTAGGGAAATGTCCTAAATCTTAGGAGATACTTTTTAAAAAAATGTAGTTAGGAATGAAGTGTTTGATGTTTGCATTTCACCTTTCACATAGTTGAGCAAAAAATTTTTAAGTGTGTGTGTATGTGTGTGTTTGATCCAGAGAATCAGGGCCACTATGAATGGTATAGAATAAGGGATTGGTAATAGGGACTAGATCTCATGCAATTGTGGGTGCTGGTGGAACAGACTGTGTAAGCCCTCTATACCTGCCAGTAGTTGGAAAGGAGAGATGGACGTGAAGTTGGGGAGAACAAGAACAAACTGGAGCTCACATCTGTCTCCCACCCTCTCCAATTTCAATGACACAGGTGACCTGCAGGAGAACTGGTGTCCTTACCACAGAGCTGTACACATACTTGGCCTGGGACTCAGAGAAACAAAAGGAGGCGACCTAGCAGGAACCAGGGAGGCTACGGGTCTGGGTGCTGCCCCCAAACCAACAAGGCAAGTTAGCAGGTCAGTGGCAACCACATGCCAGCTACAGCAGAGCCTGAGGCCTTTCATCAAAGTGCAAAGCATAAAAAAATGCCTGCTCACTCCAAATCTTGAGCGAATTAACTTTACTGCCAACCTAACTTGGAACCACTCAGGGGAGAGAATTCTAGGAAACTTGGTTCCAGCTAAGTTAAGATGACACATTACCAAGTAGAGCGTGTGTGTGTGTGTGTGTGTGTGTGTGTGTGTGTGTGAGAGAGAGAGAGAGAGAGAGGGAGAAAACATGTGATAAAATATTAACAATTGGTGAATCTAGGTAGAGTGCTGAAGTTTTTTTGTAGATTTGAAATTTTAAATAAAAAATTGGAAGTGGAAAAAGGCACCAGGCCCAGATGGTTTCACAGCTGAGTTTTATCATAGGAAAATGTAGAAAACTCCCAATCCATTTTACTGGCATATCCTTAGTACTAAAACATATTTTTTTTTTTAAAAAAGGAAAACTATAGACCATCTTCACTTTTGGGTCTCCCCCCGACCCCCAGGAATAAGAGATTTTGTCACTAGGAATACAGTCAACTTAATTCATTACATAAACACATTAAAGGAGAAAAAACATGGATAATTTTTAACCAGAAAAAATATTATTTAAGCACTGAGTGAGTGCTGTACACATTAGGAAAGCTATAATGGTTTGTACAATAGAGCTTCTGCCCTTCAGAAACTCACAGGTTTCTTGTAATTGAGTGTTCAACCAATCAGAGGATGTAGAGGCTGAAATTGGGTGCTAAAGTGAAAACAGTTACGTTCCAAATGGTGTGGCCTGATGAAGGCAAATGAGAACTCAGGGCTGAGACACTTGAGCTTAGAAATGAAATTTGAGCTCCTAACCCTTTACAGACAGGAAAACTGAGGCCCAGAGAGGAGAAGAGACTTATTCAAGATCATAGATTGCCCATCCAGCCAGGTCAGCATCTACTTTAATTCCACAGATCCGAAAAGCAAAGGTCTAGCAGAGACTATTTTCTAAAACCAGGCTGACCTCACCGCCTGCAGGTAGCCAGCAAGAACAGCAGGGCCCTGAGGGCCGGGACGAGGGTGGTGGCATCTGTATTTTTCCTTTTGCGCCAGGCTCCAACATGGCTCAGCACGGCACTGTTACGAATCCTGGTTTTGTTTAAAATTTTGATATTTTGCTCACTATGGAATTTTTGGCCCTAATTTTGATTTTTAAAATATATTGCATTGAACTATTATTTGTCTTGATGACTGAGGTTTTGGCACCCACCTCTTATACTGTGCACCCTTGACTCGTACCTCATTTGCCTCCTGTTCCCATCACCTTATACTCCTAAAACTGGGAATCTTCAACCTCATCCTCATTTCCAACCCCCCCAACCCAGCACTGGCATCTCACCAGGGGACCTCACCTCTTCTGTAAGATCACAGATAAGAACACCCTCCCTCCCTCCCTCCCTCTCTCCCTTTCTTCCTTCCTTCCTTCCTTCTTTCCTTCCTCTCTCCCTCCCTCTTCCTTCCTCCCTCCCTCCCTTCCTTCTTTCCTTCCTCCCTCCCTCCCTCCTTTCCTCTTCCTTCCTTCCTCCCTTCCTTCCTTCCTTCCTCCCTCCCTTCCTTCCTTCCTTCTTAGCTCCTTTATGCCAGGTGCTAAGTTGACAGGGGGTGTCTTTGCTCTTAGGCAGTTGTCAGGTAAGGAGGCATCCAGAAAATACAATAAAGTGTTACAAGAGCTTTAAATGGCCAAGAGAAGAAGGATTGCGTCAGGGCTCATGGGAGGAAAAGAATCTGGATGGTTCTGTGCCAGTTCCCATCCATACCTGCTGCCTCATCTATGTCTGAACCACAAATAACAAGTTATCAAGTGCTATGTGCCCGGCAATATTCTACAAGCATTGGTTCATTGGATCAATAGACACCCCTGTGATAGAGGTGCCACTTTTACCTTCATGTCCAAATGAGGAAACTGAGGCTCAGAGAGGTAAAGTCATTTGCTCAAAGTCCCACAGCTGGTAAGTGGCAGGGCAATGATTCAATCTGAGGTCTGCCTGACTCATTGCCCATTCTTGTAATCATTGGGCCATATTTGTTTATTCAACAAATATTTTTGCATTCTGACTATGTGACAGGACCTGTTTTAGGTGCCAAAAATATGGCAGTGAAGAAAATTATTAAAAATCCCCTCCCCGGGATTTCCCTGGTGGTCCAGCGGTTAAGACTCCACTCCCAGTGCAGGGATCCTGGGTTCGATCCCTGGTCGGGGAACTAGATCCTGCAAGCCGCAACTAAAGATCCTGCACGCCGCAATGAAGATCCTGCGTGAGGCAACTAAGACCCAGCACAGGCAAATAGATAAATAAATAAATAAATATTTTAAAAAATCCCCTTCCCCTTGAAACATTCACTCTGGGAAGAGGACAAGTAATAAATATATAATTAAACAAACAAGATAATTTCAGGTACTGAGAAGTGTTATGAAAAAAAACTAAGGCAGGGTAGTGGGAGAGAGAATCTGGGTGGTCAGGAAGCCTCTCCAAAGAAAGGCCATTTGAGATGAGACCTGAATGCTAAGGAGTCTACCAGGTGGATATTGGGAAAAGAGTGTTCCAGATGGAAGGAACAGGGAATGCAAAGGCCCTGGGGTAGGAGTGAGCTGGGCACATTTATGGAACAGACAGATTGGTGTGGCTGGAAAGCAGTGAACAAGGAAGAGAGAGGGAGGCGATAGTCACATAGGGCTTAGTAGGCCAGGCTAAGGAGCCTGAATTTTATTCAGAGAGCAATGGAAAGCCATCGGAGGGATTTAAGCAGGAAGGCTATGGGATGTACTTCATGTTTTTAAAAGATCAATCTGGGACTTCCCTGGTGGCAAAGTGGTTAAGAATCCGCCTGCCAATGCGAGGGGACAGGAGTTCGAGCCCTGGTCCGGGAAGATCCCATATGCCGCGGAGCAACTAAGCCCGTGCGCTGCAACTACTGAGCCTGCGCTCTAGAGTCTGTGAGCCACAACTACTGAGCCTGTGTGCCACAACTACTGAAGCCCACACGCCGAGAGCCTGTGCTCTGCCACAAGAGGAGCCACCACAATGAGAAGTCCGCGCACCACAACTAAGAGTAGCCCCCGCTTGCCGCAACTAGAGAAAGCCTGCACGCAGCAACGAAGACCCAACGCAGCCAAAAATATAAATAAATAAATAAATTTATTATTTTTTTTAAATAAATAAAAGATCAGTCTAGTCTATGGTTTCTCAACCTTGGCACTACTGACATTTTGGGCCCAATAATCCCTTTGTTGTAGGGGGCTGTCTTGTGGATTGCAGGATTCCATCAGCATCCCTGGCCTCTATTACTAGATGCCAGTAGCACACTCCCAGCTGTGACAATCCAAAGTGTCTCCAGAAGAAGTCAAATGTCCCCTGGAGGGCAAAAATCACTCCTAATTGAGAAAGACTGCTCTAGACATAAGAGCAAAGAAGGGTTAGGATATGTTGCAGATTGAAAGAGTCTGCAGAGATGTGACAGCTACATGCAGTACCTGGTCTAGGACTAGATTCTGTGCTGGAGAGGGACCAATGCTCTGCAAGGTGCTATTGGGTCAATTAATAAAACAAGAGTGTGAATGGTAGGTTAAAGGAAAGTATTGAATCAATATTAATTCTATCTAAGTTGAAAACTGAACTGTAGTTATGTAAGGGACTATCCCTCTGCTTAGGAAATACACACTGAAATGTTTAAGGGTAAAGAACCATGATGTATAAAATCTACACTCAAATGATTCAGAAGAAATTATATACACACATACATATACATGTGTAAATGTTTTACATATATACACATACATGTGCATGTGCGTGTGTGCGTGTCTAAAATCCCATACTATGTGTATATATCTATATATTCTTATTATATATGTGTATATAGATAGATTCCTATGATATGAAATATAGTTTAATCTGTGTAAAGGATATACGGGTGTCCTCTTTGTACTATTTTTATTCTTGCAAACTTTCTGTACGTTTGAAATTATTTCCAAATAAAAAGTTTCAAAAATTGTTCATAAACACGATGGAATACTGCCCACCATAGAAAGGAAACATGTAGATACACACAACACCTCGGAGTGTGTGCTGGGTGTGCTAGGCGGGATGCAAGAGTGCACATTATATGACAACTCCATTTCTTTGCAGCGTAACAACAGGCCACAAGGATCTTTGGTGACAGAGATTAGAATAATGCTTACCTTTGGGGGGAGGGGGAACTAGGTGGGTTTCTGGGGCTGGAAATGTTCTGTATCTTGATCTGGGTGGGTGTTATGTGGGTGACTACATATAAAAAAAGTATCAAGCTATACATTTAAGATTGTGCAATTTACTGTGTATAACTTTTACTTAAATAAATATATAAATAGTAATAATAAAAGATCACTCTAGCTCCTGTGTAGAGACTACCATAGTGGTCCAGACAGCAGAGAAACTATTTGGGAGGCTGTGTCAAAGACAGGGGTGACAGGAAGGGAGGATCAGCCTGGGGGAGCCACAGGTGGATTGAAATGAGAGAAAGAGGGGTCTTGCGGGTGAGCTCTGGTGAGCCGACTGGGCGGTGGCACCAGTGACAGAGATGAGAGGTCTGGGAGAGGAGCAGGACCGCTGGAGCCCTGCCCAGTCCGCATTTCCTGGGGTCCTGCAGAAGTTGGATTTCCCTCCACAGCGGCATCCTGGTCACCACCAGGGGGCAATGGGTTCCTTTGTGACCGGCACGGCAGCCTGAATCCTGGAGAAGAACTGTCTGCCCCTGGGAGCAGCTGTGGAGCATGGTGCCCGGATGGCCTCCAAGCCACCAGGACACTGTGCCCCTTGCAAAAGAATCTTGAAGGATGGGGAGGGAAGGAAATTAAATCCTAAAACCCTAGAATCTGAAAACTGTGACTCCAGCCCTTCCATGGTCCTCATGTATGCTCCCAGTGGAGCCAGGTTCCTTAAGAAGGTCACAAGGTCTTGCTGCCGGTGCTGCCCCTCCAAGTCGCCTGCCTCAACTCAACCCCAGCCCCACCTCGGGGAAGAGAGGGGCTTCCTGCAGTGCGCCCTCTCCCACACATGCTGTTTCTGCACCCTCTCTCCTCTGGGCATCCTACACATCCCTCAGGGATCACTTCCTCCAGGACTCTTTTCTGACGCAAAATCTGGGTTTGGCTTGCCCCCTCTACTTCTCCCATCTTACCCCTTTCTCCCTAGATTTTATTAGTTAATCTACCTGTCTGACTGCTCAGCTCATCTGTGGCTCGAAAGCAGGGCAGGGCCTGGAACGGGCTTCCAGAGTATACGTTGGATGAATGAAAGAACAAATGAATGAGTGGGTGAATCTAAGGTGGTAAGACAATAGCATCTCCATTAATCCATCTGGTGTTTTAAATATGGATTCAAGTATGGGCACTGCCACTTATGAGCTGTGTGACCTTGGCAACCATCTTAAACTCTCTGGGCTCTAGTCCCCTCACCCAGTTATCACAGTTATTGAACAGATTCAGTGATAGGATGTATGTCAGTCCCTTAGCTTAAAATCTGCACATAGTATACACTCAACAAAAATAAGATGATTTTTGTGTGTGTGGTTTAAAAATGTAAGTACATGCACACGTGTGTATTTAATTATATCTGTTTGAGTAGGCTATATCATAAATTGTGAGCTAATGCCAGTGGTGAAAATGGGAGAACAAGGTAAAATTTTTTCACTTTGTACTTAATATGTTTCTGTAGTTGAATGTTACATTAAACATGTTACAAAATTTAAATGAAAAATAAAATCCAATAAACATATGAAAGAATACTCAACATCATTACTTATTAGTCATAAGGGAGATGCAAAACAAAACCACCATGAGCTAACCCTACTCACTACCAGAAAGGCTAAATTAAAAGGCTTGACCACACCAAATGTTGGCAAGAATGTGGAGCAACTGGAACTCTCATACATTGTTGGTAGCGGTGTAAATGGTACAGCCATTTTGAAAAAATGTTTGACAGTTTCTAGTAATAGGCATACTTACCCTATGAACCAGAAATTCAACTCCTGGCTATGACTCAGTCAGCAGGAGAAAAATATATGTCTACATAAAGACTTGTATGCAAGTGTTCACAGCATTTTTATTTATAATAGCCGAAACCTGGAAGGAACCCAAATGTCCATCAACAGGAGGATGGGTAAACACTTTGTGGTGTATCCATACAGGGGAATACCACATAGCAATAAAGGAATGAACTACTGATAGAGATAACAACATGGATTAATCTCGGAAACATAATGTTGAACAAAAGAAGCCAGACACAAAAGAACATGTGTTGCATTGTTGTTGTTTAATTCCATTTATGTGAAGTTCTAGGATAAACAAAACTGACTTATGGTGATAGAAGTCAAAATAGTGACTTGGAGACTGGCACAAGAAAACATTCTGGGATACTGGAAATATTTTGTATCTTGATCTGGGTGATGGTTATACCCATGTATACATGAATAAAAATTCATCAAGCTGTGCACAGATGTTCACAGCAGCTTTAACTGGAAACAACTCAAATGGCCATCAATAGGTGAATGGATAAAAAACTATGGTACATCCACACAGTGTAATACAAGACAGCAATAAAAAGGAATGAACTATTAATACACACAACACCATGGATGAATCTCAAAATAATGATGCTGAGTTTTTTAAAAAGTCAGACAAAAAAGAGTAAACTGTATGATTCCATTTATATATAAAATTCTAGAAAATGCAAACTAATCTATAGTGATGAAAATCAGATCAGTGGTTTCCCGGATGCCTGGCAGGTGGGAGAGGGAGGGAGGAATTACAAAGGGCCAGAAGGAAACTTTTGCGGTTGATGGGTATGTTTCTTATCTTTATTTTGGTGATGGTTATACAGATGTATGCATATACCAAAAATTGTCAAATTGTATGCTTTAAATGTCTGCAGTTTATTACACTTCAATAAAGCTGTAAAAACATAAATAAAAAACTCATTGGGAATTGTGCATCTGACATATGTAAATTAGGCTTCAAGAAATAAAAAAGAAGAAAAGAAACTGTACTTCTGACCCTGTTTCCCAGATTGGCACTTCCAGCCTCATCTGGGTCCCATGGGATCCTTCTTTCTCACCTGAAGAACCCCCCAGAGAATTTCAACAAATCAGCGCTCTACAGCTCAGCTGGTGCCCCTGGGATGCATGGCTCTTTACAGCAAATCTGTTCCATCCCTCACAGCCCAGCTCAAACCTTACCTCCTCCACCAGGAAGCCCTCCTGCCTCGTGCCACAACCTCCCAGCTCAGGGCTTCCCGGGCCTTTGGCTCAAAGCTCTGTCATGTTACCTGCTACTGTCCACCTTGTACCATCAGAATTAGAATCCAGTGTAGACCACCTATCTTCCACACGAGATGCTGACAATCATCACGAGAGCAGCCACCATTTGATGGGCATGCCAGGCTCTGGGCCAAGCGCTGTATGTACTTTGTTGATCTCATTGCCTCCCTACAACAATCCCTACAATGATAGGGATTATTAGCTCCATTTCACAAAAACTGAGGCCCGGGATGGTGAGAGCCAGTTGGAGCCGGTCCTCATGGCCATAGGAAGGTTGAAGAATATCTGTCTGCTCACCGCGAGGGCAGCCACGGGCTTTCCTGGTGGGCAGAGAGGAAAGATTTGGCACCTTGGAAGTTCTTCAAAGTGACAGGAAGACAGCTTAGAGGGAGAAAGTCGCCCTGTACTTTATTTTTATTTATTTACTTTTTTTTTTTTTAATTTATTTTTGGCTGTGTTGGGTCGTCGTTTTGTGCGAGGGCTTTCTCTAGTTGCGGCAAGCGGGGACCACTCTTCATCGCGGTGCGCGGACCTCTCACTATCGCGGCCTCTCTTGTTGCGGGGCACAGGCTCCAGACGCGCAGGCTCAGTAGTTGTGGCTCACGGGCCCAGTTGCTCCGCGGCACGTGGGATCTTCCCAGACCAGGGCTCGAACCCGTGTCCCCTGCATTGGCAGGCAGATTCTCAACCACTGTGCCACCAGGGAAGCCCCTATTTACTTGTTTAAAGGAAGACTTTATTTAAGACTATTGCAATAGGAGTTATGACTATTGCAGTAGGGCAGAGAGATTGGGCTCAATTCCAGCAGGTTACTTTATTTTAAAATTTTTCTTTATTTTTAACTTTAATTAATTAATTAATTAATTAATTAATTAATTAAATTTCCCTGCAGGTTACTTTAGGCCTTTTACCTTCAAGTTTTCCAGAGCAGGAAATCCTTGGAAAAAGTAGGCAGCATGGGTAGAGCGCAGGCACAGGAAGGCCTTTTCTAGGGGCTTTGTATTCTCATTAAACTGCCTCACATTTATAGACATGGGCCTTTGGCAGAGGGGTGGAGCAGGGAGGCTCCTGAGTAAGGGGCTCAGACACCTTGGTTCTGCCTGGCTTTGCCAGTGGCTAGTTGGGGAGCAGTGAAAATTTCTGTGTGTCAGCTTACCCATCTGTCAAATGGACCCAGTTTTGTCCTACCAGCGGGGAGTAGGGCTTTGGAGTGAAGGAGACCCGAACTGGAAAGCTGGCTTCCCGACTTCTCACCCTTGTGACTGACCTCACCTCTCTGAGCCTGCGTTTCCTCATCTGCAAAATGGGGATAATATTAGTGCAGCCCTCGTGGGACTATCGCGAAGATAACACATCCAAAGTCCTGGCCCCTTGCCTGGCACGTAGGGGTCACTTGGTGTCATGCCGATGTCATTACCATCATTATTACTAGGTGTCAATGCTAACGTCAGCTTCACTCCCTCGCCAGGGAAGGTTCGAGCCTAGTTAGTGAGACAATGTATCTTAAAACCACCTGGAAAACTGGTCGGTACTTCTGCAGTCAGCAGGATCCTCTCCACAACCATCTGGGTAGCAGAGGGGTCTCAGCCCCGGATTTGGGGGCAGGGGAGGATTTTGCTCCTGTGTAGGACTGGCCATCCCGGTGGAATGCTTGGCATCCCTGACCTTCAGGAACTAAATGTCAGTAGACCTCCTCCCGCACCTCCACGGACACCAGACATAGTAATAATGAAAAACACCCCCTTACACATATTTCCAAATGCCCCCTGGGAGGAGGTACCACCCCTGCCGCTGCCTCCTGGCCCAGAGCTCCCCGCACGAGTGTGCAGGTCAAACCTTATATAAAGGTGTCTGGTGGACGGGGTGACGCGGCCTGTATCCAGCCCATGCTGCACTTGCCAAGCCGTCTA
The DNA here is from genome assembly GCF_009873245.2 of Balaenoptera musculus. Classification (NCBI taxonomy): domain Eukaryota; kingdom Metazoa; phylum Chordata; class Mammalia; order Artiodactyla; family Balaenopteridae; genus Balaenoptera; species Balaenoptera musculus. The sequence goes on along the minus strand of NC_045790.1, from coordinate 108,252,072 downwards.
GGGCCCTGGCACGAGACTGCCCTGGCCTGTTGTCACTGGACTTTGCTAATTCTCACAGAGGTGCCGAATGGGGTAGGATGGCGCAGTCCTGAAAGCTCCCTGCCCCTGGGTCCCTGACCAGTCCTTACTCATGCATGCATTGGTGGGGCCCACACCAAAGCCCAGCTCTGGGCTCTCCCCATTAAAGCTCTCTCCCCCTCCTCCACCCACCTGACTCTTGGGCCTCCTCTGTTCCCCCATGTGCAATGGCTTCTGTCCTCCAGGCTGTGCCCCCACGAGGACGTCTCAGTCAGCCCTGACATACTCAGGCACTCAGAACCCAGGATTATTCTCATTGTATCTGGAAGACCCAGAGGACAAAAATCAGCAAGACTTAAGGGAGAAGGGAAGGAGGGCCAGACTGGGGTGGAGGTGGCCCCACCCCGAGAAGCCCCGCCCAGGCTCACCGCAAGCAAGCTTAATCCCTCGGAGGGCTGGGGAGGCACGGCCAACACTGCCATCCGGGCCAGGCTCTGAGTCACCAGTTGGTGAGAGGCAGCCTTGGCCCAGCAGGAAACCAAGCTTGACATGGAAGGGGCTGGGCGGAGGTTGGTGGAGACTGAAAGCCCTCCTGGCTGATCTTGGAGGAACTGGGGATGACTATCAACGCTGGCTCAGCAGCCAACATCTCTCAAGGACTTGCCAGGAAGTCAGGAACTGGCCAGGCTCAGGGTCCCTGCGCTTGGGGGCTCTCACTCTGGAGGGTGGGGTGAGATGGGAGTGTAGATTTGTGCACAAGTCACCATGACACAAGGGGTTCCTGACAAGGGACACATGACAGGCACGTGGCGAGTGTCAGGGGCATTCTGGCTGCTACAATCATTTCATCAGGGCAATTTGTCACCATGTGTCAAAAGCCTCAAAAGGAGGTTTATACCAGCCATTTCACTTCTAGAAATATATCCTCAAAAGATGATTAAGAATATGTGTCCAGTCATAGGTAAATAGTTTTTTGGGTCATACAATGGAATATTAATTATGCGGCCATTAAAATTAGTAGAATAAACAATTTATTCTTCAATTTATTTATTTATTCAATTCTTTTTAAATTAATTAATTAATTATTATTATTTTTTGGCTGCATTGGGTCTTCATTGTTGTGCACTAGTTGCAGCTAGTGGGGGCTACTTTTCATTGTGGTGCGCGGGCTTCTCATTGCGGTGGCTTCTCTTGTTGCGAAGCACGGGCTCTAGGCATGCGGGCTTCAGTAGTTGTGGCACGTGGGCTCAGTAGTTGTGGCTCGCGGGCTCTAGAGTGCAGGCTCAGTAGTTATGGCACATGGGCTTATTTGTTCCGCAGCATGTGGGATCTTCCCGGACCAGAGCTCGAACCCATGTCCCCTCGCATTGGCAGGTGGATTCTTAACCACTGCGCCACCAGGGAAGTCCCTCATATGACATTCTTAAGTGAAAAACAAGTGGGTGAGTAAATAGTGGGTGTAGTGTCTGAGAACTAGATGAACGCATGGGATTGGGTTGGGAGGGATGGTAGTGTTTAGCACGGTATATGATTGTTCTGACACTGGCAGAGCCGTGTGTGGTCCCTATCTTCACCTCTTACTTGTTGTGTGACCTTGGATAGGTCACTTCACCTCACTGAGACTGAATTCTCTCTCCTTTAAGATGAGCGTTCCCTCAAAGGGCCTCCTTCACAGAACTGTAGTGAAGATTCAATGAGGCAGAGGGTATAAAGCCCAGAGCTGGGTGCAGCATAAGCCTGCAATGAATGGGAGCTTTTGTGGTCTTCATCATCTAGTTGTTATTATTTCTCACTCCCTGACTATTTGCTGGCACTTCAACACCCCCTTATCTGCCTTTGGTGCTGTTGGGTCCAACTGGGAGTCGTGACCTGTGGAGGTGGTGAGTACCCGTTTCTGGAGGAAGGCAAGCAGAGACTCTGTAGAAAGAACCATGCTATCAAATGGGGAGTGAAGTGGGTGTGGCCACGGCAGGCATGCACATAGGCAAGTCTATGAACAAGTCTGTTGAGTCCCAGGCACCAGGTGGGTACCCACCATCACATTCCCCTCTAGTGCCCACGACTCACCCAAGCTACCATTACATCTGACATTAGGGATGTTGTGTTGAACGAGGACATTCCCTGTCCTCAAAGAGGAAGAGCTATTTAAATGAGTAATCACACACAAAATAATTATGAATATGCTGACTGTGAAGGAGGGAGTATGGGGCAGTGGGAGAGGTGGGGAGCTGAAGGGTCGTTTTAGCTGAGGTCTGAAGGATGAACGGTGCAGGGTGGGGCAAAACGGGGAAAGGGAATCAGTGTGTGTGGAAGCCGTGACACAGGATAGACCATGGCTAGTTAGAGGATGTGAAAAGTCAGTACAGCGAGAGGAGGGCAGAGGGATAGAAGAGATGCTGGCAGGAGCCCTAAATGCCATGGTTAGGGTCTGACTTTATCTCCAGGACAGTGGGAGCCACAGGTTTTATTTCTGGCCGCGTGGCTTGCGGGAGCAGGATCTTAGTTCCCTGAACAGGGATCGAACCCATGCCCCTTGCAGTGGAAGCGTGGAGTCTTAACCACTGGACTGCCAGGGAAGTCCCAGGCACAAAAGGTCTGAAGCGGGGGAATGGCATGGTCATCTTTGTGTTCTAGAATCCAGCTGGCTGCCCAGCAAGGAACAAATGGGAGGCTGGAGGCAGGGAGGCCGAAAGGGCTGGGCATTCAACCAGGTTGGTAGTCACGGGGCCTGGACTTGGGTGTGGCGGGGGAGCTGGCCACCGGAGGAGCAAGAAAGGACTTTAGCTGCCAGAGGCCAGGTGACAGATGGAACGGACTGTGAGCTGCCTCTCCTTCCATCACCCAACAGTTAATAAAGAGGGGAGGTCCGGGCGGGGTGCCAGGGTCCCTTCCGAACAACGGGCCATGCCAACTGGATAAACAGTGGTGGACACATGATATTCCTTAAAAACAAGATCCTGATTCACTCACACCCCCTGTTGTTTACCAGAGGTGTTTGTTTTTTTTCTCCTGGGCTATTTCAGGTTTGACAGGTTTGTGGGGAGGGAAGAGTTGGGGCTCAGAGCCAATTGGGAGGGAGAGGGACTAACAGGGCAAGGAAGGGACCTCCCCCTTCTTACAAGACAAGGAAGGAGCCTAGCCTGGGCCCAACTATATGTTCTGGGGCAAATCCCTTCCCTTCTCCAGGCCTTTGTCCGAGCTCTGGCTCTGATCTTCTGGACCCTCCCTTTCAAAGTAAAGTATTCTTCTTCTTCACCTTTGGGTTCTTGTTTCTAAATGTGCTCTAGGGTGGGATGGGGTGCGGCAGCCCTGCAGGGAGGCAGCTTGGCAGAAGCCACTTCCTGAAGGACTGATGAATCAGGGTCTGTAGGTGGCATCCTTGGCCTGGGGGTGGGGTGGGGGCGGGGTGGGGTGGGGGAAGGCAGGCCCAGCATGTTGGCGGGGTGGGGGTGGGGCGGGGAACCTTCCCTCTCTGCTCCAGATCTGGACCATCTGGACCATTCCTATCCTTTGTCCACATGCCTGTTATCTTCCACCAGGCTCTGGGGCCTGGGCCAAGGAAAGGGTGTGGGAGAGCCTGGTGGATAGAGATGGCACCCAGAGCCCTAGAAAAAGAGCAGAGACAACCCCCACCCCGCAACCTGCCCCTGCCTTGCAGAGTTGAGAAATCCTTCCTATAGAAAGAGCTCTACAAAGTTAATAAGAAAAAAGATAGACCTTCCAATAGAAAAGCAGAGGATATGAATAATAATAATAATCACCCACAAATAGCCAATGAATGTATGAAAAGATTCTTTAATTTATTCAAAACTAAAAACTGAACACTGAACCAGCCTCAAGTATAAGGGCGGGGGTTCCCAACCTTTTAGCGTTGAGAAACTCTCCTGATGTCTAACTTCCTGGGACCCCTTCCTCTTCCTCATATGGTGCTGATGACTATAATCCTTCTTCTTTCCTTTAAAATAGAAATCATTCTTCCCCCACCCAAAGATTATAACTGGCCTGGCCTGATTTATTACCTTAAAGTAGTGGAGAGTTGAGAACTTCTAAAGAATTTTACGATCTTCCCAGAATAAAGTTAAAAACCCCATGTTCTGGATGCTTGGGGAGCCTCCCATCTCGTCCCACCCATCCATGGCAGGGGACCCTCTCTCTTCTCCCCTGCAGGAGTCTGGGAATAGCCCTCAGGCCTTGGGGCCCATAAGGACTCATCTCCCTTGCCTTTTCTCCCACTGTCACCTTTACCTGGCATGACCTCTCCATGCCCACCTATCTATCTAGTGTTTAAATAAGGATTGCTAAGTGCATACAATGGAATGCCATCTTTTAAAAATCCTCACAATTGGTGATTCTTCCAACGAAGTAGTTGCGAGGACCCTGTGAGATGAGGCGGGGAACGTCTGGCGTGGTACCTGGATGTGGTACCCACTCCATAAATGGTAGCTATACCTGGGTCTTCACGGAGCAGACTTCTTGCCAATCAGGTCTCAAAGTGTCACCTCCTCCGAGAGGCCCTCCCAGATCACCTTCCTAGGTGGCACCTCCCCCACACACACCTGTCACTCCATCCCCTCGTCCTATTATATCATCTTAATGCTTAGCACTCCCTGAAGCCATCTTGTTTATTATCTTTCTCCCTCCAGCTCTGTGAGCACAGGGATCTTAACTATCTTGTTTACTGACGTACCCCCAACACCTACAATAGTGCCTGACGTAGCAGGTGCTCCGTATATTTGTTTTTCATTTTTATTTTTCAAATTTATTTAATTTTTTTGGCCTTGCTGTGCAGCTTGCAGGATCTCAGTTCCTCGAACAGAGCCACGGGCAGTGAAAGCCCGGAATCCTAACCACTAGGGCACCAGGGAACTCCGTTTTTCATTTTTATGTTTTTATTATTTTTAAAAAAATTTATTTATTTATGTTTTGGCTGCATTGGGTCTTCGTTGCTGCGTGCGGGCTTTCTCTAGTTGCAGCGAGTGGAGTCTACTCTTCGGTGCGGTGTGCAGGCTTCTCTTGTTGCGGAGCACCGGCTCTAGGCGCGCGGGCTTCAGTAGTTGTGGCACGCAGGCTCTAGAGCGCAGGCTCAGTAGTTGTGGCGCACCGGCTTAGTTGCTCTGTGGCATGTGGGACCTTCCCGCACCAGGGCTTGTACCCATGTCCCCTGCATTGGCAGGCGGACTCCCAACTACTGCATCACCAGGGAAGTCCCTGTTTTTCATTTTTAAATCAACTTTATTGAAGTAGAATTTACATACAATCAAATGCACCCCTTTTAAGTTGTATAGTTTGATGAGTTTTGACAAATATGTACACCTGTGTAACCGTCAAGGCAAAGACCATTTCCATTCATCTCAAAATTTTGGCCCTGATTTTTTTTGCGGTCAATTCCCCTCTACCCTGCTACATTTTTGTGTGTGTGAATTGAACTAATCTTGAATTAGAGGGGACTGGCCCCAAGGTCTGGGGAGAGCTAGTCACATGTTTACAATGCCTTTCCACTACTACGATCTTGTTTCACATGTGAGGCCATGGGTGCTCAGAAGGGCTAGGTGGTGACACGTGACAGGGGGTCTTCAAAGCCAAGAGGGAGAGCCCCCTGGGCTAGGGGCCTGGCACGCTGGGAAGTGTGTGGGTGCTCCAGGCTCACAGGCCTGTGTGCACCATGGAGCCTGGCAAAAGGCTGGCTTGTGGCCCCACCTCTACCCCAAATGGCCCAGGCCTCCAGGCCAGCTGAGGAGATGCCCTGCGGTGTTCAGATGTCAGCTACCTCCATCTACCCACCTCCCAGAGCAGAGCAGGCCTTTCCAGTCCCTATAGTTTGGGCCATGGGAAAAAGGAAATAAGGCTAGCAGCACCACTGGTGGCTCAAAGAGAACCAGACACTGGGTGTCAGCAGACTTGGCCTCTGGCTGGGTTCTGCCTCCACCTTGCTGAGTGACCTTGGCAAGTCACTTTCCCTCTCTGGGCCTCAGTTTCTGTCTCTGTAGAAGGAAACTAATAATCTCTGCCAGCTTGACTTCAACTCCACCTGATAATTCTCTGCTGCGTGAATACATTCTGCTCTTCAAAGCCTGTGCCTCTGCCTGTGCTTTCCCCACTCCCTGGAATGCTGTTCCTCAGTATCTGCTGTCAAAATTCTGGTTTTTCCAACTTGTAGTTCTGGCACTACTCCTTCTGTGATTTTCCTCAAGACAGAATGTTCTGTTCCTTCCTCAAGTTTCTCTATGCTCTCGAGGGCAGGGATTGTAACGAATAGTAGAATGGTGGGTTCTGTCTACTGAGATGACCCATCGTGTGCCAGGTGCTGTGCTAATCACTCTGCTATCTCATTTAATCCTCACAACAAAGCATCATTATCCTCAGTTGACGGATGAAGAAACTGAGGTTCACAATAATGCCACTTGTCCTGAGTCCCAGAGCAGGTAGGACAGTCTGCATCCTCTCTTTTCATCCCCAGCATCTTGCAGAGGGCCTAGCAAGCAGGCATTTATCACTGAATGCATGAAGAGTGCCTAGATAAGCGGTCCCCAACATTTTTGGCACCAGGGACCGGTTTCGTGGAAGACAATTGTTCCACAGACTTGGCAGGGCAGTGCGATGCTTCAGGCAGTAATGGGAGTGATGGTTCAGGAAGTAATGCGAGTGATGGGGAGCAGCAGATGAAGCTTCGTTCGCTCCCCCCGCCGCTCACCTCCTGCTGTGCGGCCCGGTTCCTAACAGGCCACTGGCTTAGATCACATTAGTCAACTTCAAACTTACCTTCTGTGGCGTTGACAGGACTGAAGCACCTGTGCTTAGTAAAGTTAATTTTTATTATCATCATTTTCTGCCTATGTCAGAGTTACAATAAGAGCTGTCCAATTACAGGGTGGGGCACACTGACAAGTTAAGTACTCAGTCACCGGAGTAAGCAAGCAGAAACTGGGTGACTCTTGGTATGCAGTACAGGAGGTCTGAGCATCAGCAACCAAAGGATGACCTCTGCTACCGCAGTCCATGATTTGGGGATCCCAGGGGTTAACCTGTCTCCCCTACCAGCTTGGGGTATAGTGTGGGTAGAATTGAAACACATTGCCCTGCTACCCGTGACCCAATCATGCCCAGCCCCGCAGGCCCGGTACCCAAAGTCCATGCTGGTCCGCTGGTTTTGAATCTGAGTCTTTTACAAACTGTAAAGTATTTTTTTTTTTTTCTATTCCTGACTTGCCCTGTCTCACAAGCCACTTCCCAACTGAAATACCCATATGCCGAGCCTGAGGAATGTCCGCCTGGCACTGGGACCAGGGGTGCCTTTGGGCCGGAGCCTTGCCTGCACCTCCCTTTTCCCTGCACTATTGTGCGAGATAGGAGGGCACACCTTCTGGGGCAGGTCGGCTCAAGGCCAGGGAACTTCCCGAGGGCTGGCGGCGGCGGGCGGGGCTGGGGGCAGGGGAGCAGGGGCGGGAGGAGTGTGTCTAGGCGTCGCCTACCGGTCCCCTACGTCCTCCTCGGCGTGATTCTCTTCCCAAGCGGGTCGGGCAGGGGGTGACACTCAGGCTGGAGCCCCCCAGGCACTCCCGTTCTTTCAGATGCCCCCACCAGCCCCATCTCTTTCTTCGTTTTGATCACGGTCCGGTGCGCCTCCCTCTGCGTCTCTCCTCGGTCTCCCTTTCTCCGACCTTCTCTTTGTTTCCGTCTCGCGGGCGGTCCCGGCATCCCCGGCCCCCTGCCCCGCCCGCCAGCCAACCCGCCAGCCCTCCAGCCCGCCAGCCTGCCAGCCACCGAGGGGGCGGGGCTCAGCTCTGGGGGCGTGGCCTGGCGGGGCGGGGCCGCGGGCTGGGGCGCGAGGCGGAGGCGGTCAGCGGACCGACGCTGCTAGAGCCGAAGCGTGAGCCGGGCGAGGCCGCAGCCAGGGGAGGCAGGAGCGGCGGGAGCAGGGCTGGCCGGCTCCATGGCGCCAGTGGCGCCCGTCTGAGCAGCGCGGGCAGCGTCAGGAGGCGGCCGGGTCGGGCCGCGGCTCTTATTCACCATGGGGGACGTGCTGTCCACGCACCTGGACGACGCCAGGCGCCAGCACATCGCAGGTGAGTCCCGCGCAGCGCAGCGCGCGCAGGGGGTCCGGGGGGGAGCCCCCGGCCACGCCCCCATCCCGGCCAGCCTGCCGGGGTCTCGGGAGAGTCAGGCCCCGGGCAGGGCGGGAGTGGCTGGGGACCAAGACTGTTGTCCAAGCTTGTTTCTTCTACGTCTGAGCGCCCCTTCCCGGCCCCTTCTGAGGCCGCCCTTCCCCCTCCCGGGGGAACTCGAACTCCCACCCACCTCTTGGAGCCGGGTCTCGTCGGATCCCCCAACACACTACCGCGGTCGAGCTATGGGAGGGGTCGCAGCCTCCCCTTAACCTTGGGTATCCCCGCCCGGAAGCGGTCCAGGCCCACTCGGCCAGCGTGTCCTGACCTTCCCTGGCTGTCCCAGTCCCCCGCTCGCCCTGGCCCCAGCCCCAGTACACGTGGCCGAGGCTCCCAGGGGATTGGCCCATCAAGGCCTGAGACTGAGCCTGGGGAGTGGGCTTAGGATAGATGGGATACACAGGAGGGGTGGGTCAGAATCCCTGTCCTTGGACTCCGGCACAGCAGGGTGCTTCTGCTGGCAGCTTGTTTAGGGGGCTGGTCAAGGCCGGAGCCCAGCCTCTTCAGCCCCCTCCTTCAGCCACCCCTGCACAGTGGCCACTTCTCAGAAGGGCAGCTGTCCCCTCCCCCTTCCCCCTCCCTGGGGAAGCCCAGGGACTGCAGCAGGGTCCTGGGTTCCTCCTCCCCAAAACTCAGAGAGTGGAGAGAGAGGGCTGCCTGGGAAACTCAGTTCTGCGTGAGGCTGCCTGGGTGGAACCCCAGCATCTGTTTCCCAGCCATGAGATCCTGGACAAGTCTCCTAATGTCCTGGCCCCTCACAGTTTTCTCCTCTTCGAAATGGGGTGAATGATTTCTTCCTTATTAATAGACTTAAGTGAGCTAATTCACATGGCTTGCTTAGCACAGCCTGGCATAGAGGAGACCCCAGTGCATGGGGTGCTGGTCCATGGAGGATGGAGGGGGAAGCCTATGGAAAGAGGAGGCCATTCCTCTTGGCTGAATCTGCCTTCCTCTGTCTGGTGGACCCAGAGCACGGTGTCCGCCTACACTTACCATGATGTGTCCTGCAGTTCTCTAGAATTTCAGCAGCTGTGTTCTGCCACTCAGACCCCTGCAGAACAGGAACCAGGGGTCCCTTAATGCCGGGTTCCCACCCCAGCTGGGCACAAAGGTTTGTCCTGTGACTGTGGTCCTGGGCTCACAGCCTGAGATCCCACTTTGTGCCAGGCCTGGGCCCGGGCCCAGTGGTGAGGGTGATGAAGAAATGAGTCAGACCCTCTCCAGCGTCAGACCAGCAGGGGGTTAAGTCCTGGAATACTTACTTGTAGGACAGGCCTGGACTCTGGGAGGAGGAAGGCCTGGGCGGAGTCTTCCTGTCCCCTCCCTGTTGGTGGCAGCCTCCTGGGGCTCTGTTAACAGTCCATCCATTCACGACCTCCTGTTGGGGCCCCTCACCCGGCCTGGTTGGGGTGTGCTGCGCCTTCTTTGGTGGGGTTTTTCCTCCCTCCACACCCAGCTCTGGCTCTCCCCCTCTTCCCGCCTCCTGGGCTGAGAACTGCCACTTCACAGGGGAGGAGACTGAGGCCACAGAAGGTGAAGTGTCCTTTCCTGGACAGGGTTGGGTTTGTTTTGTGGATGCCAGGCTCGGTGGAAGAGGGCTGTGCCCACTCAGAGCCTGCTGACCTCTTTCTTCTTAACACTTCGGTGCTATTAATAGCCCTCCTTAAATGCCTCAAATTCCTGGTCCAGACTCACCTGAGGGGACTCCTTCAGTACCAGGTGGGAGGGGAGGAAACCAGCGAGCCTCCAGCCCCCTTCCACAGAAGGGAGCTGCCTCGGAAATCTCTGTTGTGGGGAATGGGGGCGTGCTTTGCCACCTCCAGTGATCCTCGCATCCTCCTCACCCCACCCACGGAGCAGCTAGAGCAGCCAGCACTTTCCTGCAGGACAATTAAAATTCCAGAGCCCTTCCGACCCAGGGACCCAGGGCCGCCCCGTAGAGAAGTCAGCTGTGCTCCGAGCTCGAGGCCTGTTCCTGGTCGGGTTCTGTGGCTTGGCCAGTGGCTCCCGGGGATTTGCACCCGCCCTGAGGAGGTGAGCTGGTGAGTGCCAGCCTGCAAGTCCTGGCAGGGGTCAGGCGCGCTCCTGCCCATGGTGCTGTTTTGCTGTCACGGCGCCTTTCATCCTGGGATTTCAAAGCTCCTGGCAAGCAGGGACTTGTTCTCACACCAGCGGCCCCGTGGGGCTAGTGGCAGGATGATTCTCTTCCTTCTTTCATGAGGGAGTTTGTGTGGAGGAAGAACCCTGGCCTGGGAGCCAGGAGGCCTGCATAACCTCAGGCAGCTGCTTACTTTCTTCAGTCTGTTTCTCACTGTGACTGAAAGGGTGTCTTCCCTGCGGGCCATAGTCCCTTCCAGCTCTGAGGGCCTAACCATCCCAAAGTTTCCCCACAAATCTCCTCAGATTTGAGCCAGCTCAGGGTCCCAACATTGACTCCACGGCATGTTAGCTGGCATGACCTTGGGCCAGCATCTGAATCTCAGTGTTCTTATCTGTAGAATGGGAATAATGAGATAATGCAGGTCAGAAACTTGGCCCAGTGCTTGGGGCATAGTAAGTGCTTAGCAAACAACTGCCATTATTATTGAGATTGTTCTTTACCCTCTGTTCTTGAGAGTGACCAGGTGTTTGGAGTTTGAAGCAAGCAACTGTAGCTGGGGTTTAGGTCCTGTTTCTCTGAGGTTTGTCCAGTCCCTGGGGTCAGGGTTGATGCTGGTTTCTGGGATGCAAGAATCCACCTGGGTTTTTAGAAACCTTGATTACCTTCTGTGTTGGCATATGTGTGAGATGGATGTGGGCTATCGAGTGGGTCCAGAGAGCAGTGAGGGGGGGACCCATATGACAAGGAAAGAACTAAGACGTGGAGAGGTGGAGGGGAGGGTTAGGCCAACTCACACCTTCTACCTGGCGCAGAGGCCAGGACAAGAACAAGAGTGGAAGTGCCCGCTGGCTCCTATCAGTGCTGTAAGAGGGGTTCTTTGCATGTGGTCTGAGCCACATAAACCAAGATGGAGCAGGTGAGGGAGTGAGCTCATTGTTGCTCGAGGTATGCAAGTAGGGGCTGGGTGCCGTGCCCTTGGCAGGAAACCTGGCCCTGCTTGGTGTGGGTCAGGGGGATGGGGGCTCTGCCTCAAGGACGGACTTGAAAGACTCAATCATTACTCCAGAAATGCTGTTGATCAAGATGAAATTGTGGGGGCCAAGGAACCACCCCCCCAGCACACACACACACACACACACACACACACACACACACACACACAGTGCCCTAAGGTTTATTATCCGAGAGCGCTCGTGCAGAAGTTTGCCAGTGCCTGTGCCCCTCCTTTCTGCCGGCCTCACCTTTCCCCTTGCTAATTCTTTTTTTAAATAGCAGCTTTATTGAAACGCAATTCACCTGCCAGCCAATTCACCCACTTAAAGTGTACCATTCAATGGTTTTTTGTATATTCACAGAGTCGTGCAACCGTCCCCACAATCGATTTTAGAACATTACGTCACCCATCAAAGAAACTCTCCACCCATTAGTAGTCACCCCCGCTTCCCCCTCAGTTCTTCCCAACTCTAGGCAACCACTGCTAATGTCGTCTGATTGCAAAAGTAACACACACGCAAGCAATGTGGGAGTGGAAAGTGAAAAAAGCAGAGCTCTTCCATCTTCCCTCCCTTCAATCCCACTGCCCGGAAGAAATCCCTCAAGATTGGTGTGTCACTGTTTCCAAACGCCCATCTCTGTGTACATACACATTTAACTCTGTTTATAGAAAGAGGTCCAATTATATGTTTCTGTGGTTTGACTTGTTTCACTCAGTATATTGTGGATACCCTTCCATGTCAGAACACGTGAGTCTGCCTTCTTCTGTGGGTGGGTTTCTTTCTGTGCGTGGCGAGGTTTGTTTACCCAGACCCCTGTTAACCGACGTTGGGTTGTTTCCAGTGTTTTGCTAGTAATCACGGTGCTGCCCGAACCTCCTTGCACATATCCTGCACCAGGTTCCGGTGACAGAGCGGCCAGAGAGCAGTGAGGGGGGGACCCATATGACAAGGAAAGAACTAAGACTTTTTATAAAATGGAACTCCTGGGTCACGTTTTGATGTGTTGACACAGAGCCTCTGAAAAGACTGTAAACATTTGACACTCCCTCCTGACAGCATGTGGTACTTCAGTACCAAGTATTATCACCCCTTTTGACAATCAGATATGAGAAAGGGGGTATCTTTTTAATTTATTGAACAGAATAATTAATATCTTTCCTCCAAGTTGATTTTAAAAACCTGCCTTTCCTCATTCGGGCAGTGGTTGAAGGTCCCAGGAGTTTAGGGGTGGAGGGGTCCGCATTTGGCCGCGCCCCCGCCCAGGTGCTTGGCTTCCTGGATGCAGCCGTGGGCTTTGCAGGGAGCCCAGGCTGGCCGGAAGCAGTGCTCCCCCCTCAATCCCCCCCCCCCCCACTGCTGCCCTTAGCCAAGGTCTGGGTCAGCCCCTGGGGGTAAAGCGTCTGGGGATTCTGCCCTGCTCTTGTGTCGTCTTACATAACGTGCTTTTGTTGGCGTTGACCCTGCCCTCCCCCTCCATCCAGCCTCCACTCGTCTGTTCCTTTCCCACTGCTGGGGCCTGAGCTCCGGCCTCGCCTGCTCAGAGCTGCCTCCCATCTCACCCCTCCATCCTTCCCACACATGCTGCCAAAGAGACCTTTCTAAACCCAAACTGGGCCATGGGCCTCCCTTCCTGCCGCCTGAGGAACGAGGTTTAGAGACAAAATTAGGAGTCACTCACCACCATCCTGCAATAACTTTATTCTTTCGTGGTATTTCCCTTCTGTGTTTATTACACATTACTGAGACCATGACTCAATTTGTGCCTTGCTCCTTGCACTAAACGATTCATAATAAACATCTCTCCCAGGTCATTAGACCCTCCCTGGAAGCGTCCTCCAAAGCTACATCTTGTTCCACCTGAGGCCATCCATGCAGACGTTTTTCTTAGCCTTTCCCCTAATGTAGGACATTGCCATGCTCCAGTGTGACCAAATAGGTGGTTTTCAGGGGCACACTGAGTCACTGTGTTTGTTTCCTTTCCCGCTCTGGTCAGCTTCCCTGCTGAAGAAAGACTCATCCTCTTGCCCTACTCCCCCTCCCCACCCCCCAGCCTGCTTCCACCAACCTGGGCGTTTCAAGGCAGGTCCGTTCCTGGGAGGCCCGGACACCTCTGAGCATCTTTCCTGGGAGCGGGCTCAAAGGAGCTGCCGTGGAGCTGGGGACACGGACTGATGCCCATGGCGTCTGGGTGTGACCGCGTAGGTCCTGCCGCTTCCCCAGCCTGCAGCCTGCACGGAGTCCACTGATCTGTCTCCTGCCTGAGGATGGTCGTTGATGGAGTGCGCCCCACCCCCACCCCACCTCCAGCTCTGAACCTGTAAGATTAGCCATTGTTTAACCGAGCACTTACTCTGTGCCAAGCCTTCCTTTGTCTCTTTGCATCTGCACCCTCCACCTCCCTCCCCAGCATTTTACAGGCCGTGGTTAGGGGCGCGGGGGCAGAGCAGGTTAGTGGCAGGAGGACGGCATGGAAAAGGCCCCAAACAGAGGCAGGCGGTGGGGAGAGGGAGCTGGGAAGGGGAGGAGCCGAGTGGGAACAGCGGCATGTGTCAGAGGCTGGGTTGCGCAGATCTGTCCTCCCGTCGTTACTCGGCCGGACTCAAGTCTGCCTTTGGCCGGTCCTGCCCTCCTGCCGGCGCCCCCTCCTCCTCCGCAGGCAGAGCTCATGACTCACTCCAGCCCGGGTCTCCTCGTAGCATCCTCCTGCGGTTGGTCGCAGAAATTCCTGAGCTGCTTTTCCTTCCCCTGCCCCACCCCCACCGACTTCCCTGCCTGAGGAAGAAGGGTTTTCTGTCGAAGGTGCTGGGCAGAGTTTGAAGGAAAGATGAAGGCAGATGCCTAGGTTTAAAACCCTCGAGGGTGGAGCAGAGCCATGCCCCTCTTCTGATAGGATCTTAGGGCTTGAGTCATGGAACACTGCAATCCTCTGATCTCCCAGATTTTAAAACTGGAAGAACAGGAAGTGCCCATCTCTCCAGGGCACCTGGTTCCACCCCCTGGGAACCATCTCGGTTTTTTTTTTTTTTTTTTTTTACCATCTCGGTTTGGAGGTGTGCTACCTCTGGCCCACAGAGGTGAAGGGACCAGCCTGGTGACACAGTGGCTAGTAAGTTAGAAGGAAGCAGGGAGTCCAGAGGTCTGGGCAAAGCTGTGCGTTCAGACTGCTTGGGTGCGAGTCTGAGCTTTGCCACTCGATGGACCGGTGTTTGGGGACAGGTTGACCACCCACTCTGAGCCTCAGTGTCTTCCTTCCTTTAAAGAGGATGAGACTGCTGGCTTCTCAGGGCGTAGAATCAAGAGTGACAGCCCCTGCACAGTGCAGCACGGGGCTGGTGAGTGGTGAGAACACAGCGCGTGGTAGCTCTTATCATGGACACTACCTGGAGGGAGATGGGCCAGGTCTGTCCTGTAGCCTCAGGCACCCAGCCCCCTGCCATGTGTTCCAGGAAGTTGGCATGCCCCAGGTTGAGGAGCACCAGCCTGTGGCCCTGGACATCTGCAGCGGTCAGCAGGCACCTGGAGGGTGGTGAGACGGGCTGTGGTTACACAGGAGAGTCAGTCAGCAGCATTGCCTGCTCTGTGTCCGATGTTGGGCAGGGCCCAGGAATGAAGGGGCAAAAGACAGATGGGAACACACCCCCCCCCCCTTGCCTGGCCACGTGTCCAGAATTATATGCTTGATCTGGGTCTCGAGCCTGGTCCTGTTGACTTTTTGCTGTGTGACTCTGAACCAATGGCTGTGCCTCTCTGTGCCTTATCTTCCCATCTGTGACCCCCCAAGACCAGTATCTACTTATGGGAGTTCTCTGCCTCTGAAAACCTTTTCCTAGTGGTCTTAGGTACCTTCTAAAGGCAGGGCTGGGTGGGTTTGGATGTAAGAAGTTGAGGGAGAGGGTCGCCGTCTGCATCCCTGTGAGAGCCTACAGGCATGTGATGAGCTCTTGCCCCAGACACACTTGGTCATTCTTTTATTCATTCAGTCAGTAGTTACTGAGCTCCTACTGTGTGCCAGGCACTGTGCTAGACACCAGGGACACACTGATACCCAAACTCTGACACAGCCCCTGCCCATGTGGCGCTGCCTGTCTGGCTGTCCCTCTTCAGGGTGAGGAGTGTTCTCGGGCCGGGGTGGGGCGGGGGGGAGACCTTCAGCAGGAAAGTGTGAGAGGGCAACTGGCCCAGTGGGTGAGGGAGGGATGGGGTGAAGAGGAGGGAGCCACATAGGCTGGCCCTAAAGAAGAGGGGACTTTGTCCTGAGTGTGCTGGGGAGGCCTAGGAGGGTGGGTGAGAGGGGAGCCCAGTGGTGAGAGGGGCCCAGACCAGTGCGGATGGGGTACAGTCAGGGGACGTGTGTGTGTGTGTGTGTGTGTGTGTGTGTGTATAGGGGTGATGGAGCAACCAGGCCTTGGTGATGGTGATGTGTGAGGTTGGGAAGATCTGGTGCCTGTTCTTGGCCCTGTGGGATTGATGGACCCCCCCATAGGCTGTTTTATTGAGGTAGTCAGGAGTCCTAGCTGCCCCTGCTCCCATTCCTTTGATGACAGGAGACTCACTCTCTTCCTCAGCAGCTCTGAGTATGAGAACCTTTGCTTCCAGGGGCAGAGTGGGAAGAGGGTGGGCCTGGATTCTGAGGACCTGACTTCGAGATCTTGTCTCAACTGCCCCGTCATTTGGCAGGTGCCTTCCCTTCCCCTGGCCTCAGGTTCCTCATCTGTAAAGTGGGCCTAAGGTAGCCCAGATGTGCTCGGTTATTGTGAGGGATCAACGAGCTGATGTGGGAAGTGCTGGCTCCTGCCATGACCAGTCATTACCGTTGCACATCATCCTCGATAGGACACTGGCCGAGGGAGTCCTTCCTCTCAGGGGAACAAAAGTGCAGGGCATGGGCCAGGGTGCGGGGTCCACCTGCAGGGCCAGGGGCTCCAGTGGGTAACCAGGCACCCAGGAGGGGCAGAGGAAAAATGAATTGTGGTTTGGAAAGTGTGAACCCCACTTTCCCACCCACACATCT
Source organism: Balaenoptera musculus (assembly GCF_009873245.2). NCBI lineage: Eukaryota > Metazoa > Chordata > Mammalia > Artiodactyla > Balaenopteridae > Balaenoptera > Balaenoptera musculus. The sequence goes on along the minus strand of NC_045790.1, from coordinate 108,235,785 downwards.
GTGGCCAAGCCAGCCGCAGCTGCTGTCCTTCCTCCCCACGCCTGACAGAGCTGCTTGTGTCCAGCCAAGTTTGTGAAGCCAGAATCTTCTAGAAGAGGAGTCCCTTGGGCAGGAAGCTACTCACCCTCTTGTGCTTTACCTGCCTCTAATCCTTCCCACCTGCCAGGAGCCATTTATGGGTGCAGCCTGGGAGGCAAGAGTCTCAGGGCTGGTGCCAGGTGACCTCTGGCAAGTCCTTCTTCCTCTCTGGCCCTGCTTTGCCAATCTGTGCAATGGGGCGCTAGCACAATCTCTAATACCCTCCTGGCTCTGACCTCTTGGGAGCCTGTGGGCCTTGGGCTGTGTTGAAAGCACAGAGCAGGTGCCCAGCAATTATTTATTGTGTGATGCCATCTTGCTGTGGAGGGAAAGAGCCCGCTCTGAAAACTGTCTTGTGCTGGGCCTGAGCTGGGTGGTGGGGATGAAGCAGTGACGCGAGCCCTGATCTCATGGGACTCGTGCCATCCAAGACGCTTCCATCAAGCTGAACGCAATGTGGTTTGTGTTACAAAGACAGTGGATCTTTATGTTTTCTAAAGTGCATGTTGGTTTTAAATTTGGTCAGCCCAACTCAAGAGGCAGCATGTCTGGCCCTGACCAGGAGGCAACTGGCTTCTGCCAGCAAAGGCCCCGGTGGCCTTGGGCAAGTTACTCTCCGCCTTCAGTAAAATGGGAAGGTGATCCCTGCCTCTGGGGCATGTGAAGATTCTGGGAGGCAGTTGCTCCTGGCACATGGAACCCGCTGGGTAAATGGCAGTTCCATTTAGCTGAGTCCTAGGTGGAGCAGTGTCATCTGCCCGCCAGGGATTTTAGGAGTGATGGGACCTCCAGAGGGGCGTGGGCTGACAGTTGCACTTCTGTTTCCATTTTTGGTTTTGCTTTTTTGTTTGTTTTTTTGGAAGTGTTTGCTGGAGAGGAGTGGGAAGGGGAGAAAAGAGAACAGGGCTGAAGCTTTGGGGAGTCTGGGCCCCACTGGGCTGCGGAGCTGCGGTTACCATGGAAGGCTCGCTCGTGGCCTGGCCTGCTCAGGCCACAGCTCCCCCTGGCCTTGAGTTTGGAGCTTGCTGATGGGCTGTGGCTGCTTTCCTTTTTCTGGCCCAGACCTCCCTGCTCGCCAGGAAGGACCCTTTGCAGTCATCTGACCAATCCCCTCCTCCATTTCATAAGTGAGTAAACTGAGGCCCAGAAAGAGGAAAGGACATTCCCAGGGTCTCAGAGGCTGCAGACCTGGGACGGGAACCCGGGGCCCTTTCCATTCCTGGACACCCCAGACAGCAAAGGCTGGTCAGGAAGGAGCGATGGGCCTGGGTGGGGCTGTGAAGGTTATAATTTTGAAAACTGAGTAAACAAACAAGCCCTCTATGAGAGAAGCGGCCCTGTGCTGGCCTCACAGATAGGCCTGTGTGTGAGGAGACAGCCCAGGCCTGTCCACATGCAGACAGCTAGGTGTTGTGGAGGATTAAAAAAAGCCAAGCTACCTTCCCCTCCACCCCCACTGCCATATTTCAGGCTGCCAGGAAAAGGAGCGGGGAGAGGCCTGGTCCCCCAGGACGACCACTGCTCAGCCCGGCCGAGGGCAGCCCTCCGGGCTCTCCTCAGCACGGTCACGGCTCACTGGGGGGCTTTGGGCAGGGGGCTTCCCCTCTCTGGGCCTCAGTTCCCCCGTCTCGAAAATGGGGGTGATTCCATCTCTCAAGGAGGGTGGCGGGGGGCAGGGGGTGGGACACGATTTGGGCTGAGTGGCTGGCTGAACACAGCGAGCCCTTTCTCTCCCCCTGACCTGAGTCTTTGTGGCCAGAGGTGAGGCCCCCTTCTCAGGGCAGAAGGGTTACTTTCTCAGGCCTGCCTCCTCCTGGGAGACAAACCTCCACTCCGAGTCGGGCTGTAGCAGGCCACCCAGCTCAGCTTTCCTGTTTTCCTGTTGAAATTGTGGCAGAATCTGAGAGGAGGTGCTTCTGGGGCCTGCCCTGCAGGCTGGGGGCCGGGCCGCGGTCAGGCCTGGAGCCCCCCAGGGAGGGGCTCAGCAGACTTCCTGTGTGATTAGGGGCAGAGCCTCTCGGCTCCCCTCCTCTCTTCCTGAGTCCCCCGTGTGGCTTGAGAGTCCAGCGCCGTGGAGGGGAGCTCGGCCTAGCCTCCACACTGGGCCTCATTTTCCACCGGGGTTCAATGAAAGATTTGGGCGAGAGCCTCTTGGGGGTCCTCTGGGCCAAGTTCTAGGCCCTGAGAGGCCTTGCAGGACCCACGGACTAAGCCTGCAGCCCGGAGCGCTGTTCCCTGGACCCACTCGTGGCAGGCTGGGTTGGGGCCTCCTCTGGGTGCCTCATGTGGCTGTGGTCCTAGGTTCTTGTCTGTGATCTGAGCACTACGAGGCAGTGTGGCCTCGAGGGACAGAGCTGGCTCCACTAACTACTAGCCAGGTGCCCCTAGGACAGTTAACTGTGGCTCTTGATGCCTTGGTTTCACCAGCTGTAAAATGGGAATGATAATAATACTACTTCCCTTATTATATTGGATATGCTTTCAATGTAAAGGTTAAATTGCATTATGTACATTTATCAGTTACATTTATGCATATTTAACACAGTACCGGGCATAGTAAATGCTCAATAATCAATAGCTATAATTAAAATTCGTTACTTTAAATTAATTCCTTAGCAGTGAACGAATGAGTAAATGTCCTGCAAGGTTTCCATCTCGCAGCACAGGGACCTGAAGCTATTTGGATGAAGGGTCTGGTGGGTGCAGAGATGTGCGTTGGGGGGTATGGAGGGGCGGGGCAGACGTGGGCAGGGGCACGGCCCTGGCTGGTTCTGACTTCCCCTCTGCCCGTCTGGAAGGAGCGTTTGCCCCCCACCTTGGTCTGAGACCACAGGCCGGGGGTGCGTGCAGCGGCGCTCACACAGCTTCCTCTCTCCCGCGTGTATTCCTCTCAGTCTGACTCACTGGCTTTGAGTCTTTTGTTCTTGTCCTTGAGCCCCAAGGGTGAGGCCGGGAGAGGCAGGGCCCAGGGACTTGATCTTGGGTGGGCCGACCCTCCCCCTGGCTCCCGACCTCTCTGGGCGCTGGGCCTCTGGGACTAAGCCCTGGTGTGACAGGCTGGGGATGGGACACCTGGGTCCTGGCACCCCGACTGACTCACTGTGCGTCAGGCGCAGGGGCACACCTTGACTGAGGGCCCACTGTGTGCGTGGCACCCAAACCAAGCTCGCCCAGGCCCTGCCCACGTAGAGCTAGCTCAAGGTTTGGCTGGAGGGATGCACTGAACAAGTGGTCACCGACCAATCATTAATTAAATAATTATCAGAGGGCACATCGTGATGAAATGACCACGCTCCTAGAGAGCTCGCCCATGTGGGCCCTGCACCAGGCCCGGGAGGAGCTCGGCCACCCGATCTCTCAGCGATGCCTGTTACTTGCCCTCCTGTCACATGAGGAAACAGGCTCCTGCTGGCCCAGGGACTCTCCCAGAGTCCTCCAAGTGGCCCAAGTCCCTTCCCCTCTTGGTGTCTCAGTTCCTGATCAGGAAAACGGGTCCGTCCAGGAGGGGTGCTGTGACAGGCCAGGGTCCTGCTGCTTGGCCCCTCCCAGGGCCTGGGATGTCATCTGGCTTTTAGGACAATGACCACCAGCCTTGGGGACTGCATAGCCATTGAAAGTGAAGATGTGCTGTACGTCTGCAAGTATGTATGTCTGTGCAGGTGTAGAAAAAATATAGAAGGAAATTCATCAACATGTCAATAGAGATTTTGCGGGGGGCGGGTGGATGGATGAGACTCGGGGGGTTCACACCGGGAAGTGGTGGATTGCTTCTCCAGCGTGGAGTCTCTCTGCGCCAGGCAGTGTAGGTGGGCGTGGTGGGAAGAGTGGGGCGAGAGGCGCGTGCGGTTCTCATCCAGCTGGGCGGGTCTGTGACCCACCAGTCCTCCAGCCCTTAGGCACCCCACACCCCACTCACTGCTCCGGCCAGGACGTGGCCCAGGCCCCCGTGTGATGCGCAGGCCCGCTGGGTGCTTAGAGCTGGACGTCAGCTGCTGAAGGTGTGTGAGGCGGAAGGCTGGGCTCGAGGACCCCTTTCTGCAGTGCTCAGGGCTCCCCCTCTGCCTTGTGGCCTCAGCTCTCTGTGTCTCTGTTTCCCCATGTGTAAAATGGGGATGGGGTAACCACCTCGCAGTGTCGTGAGCTTTATGATGGAAGCCATGCCTGGCTCCTGGCACGAAGTGAACCCTCAGAGCTGAGAGTTTCTCAGCCCTTGGGGTCTGGCGTCCCCGCCAAGGTCAGGGCTTCCCTCCCAGAGGAGCCCTGGCAGGCTGGACTCGAGCGACAGGATGGTATTAAGTCAGGTCTTGGCAGTGGGCTCTGACCTCCCCCTCAGACCCACAATGGCTCCCACCTGCCAGCATCCAACAAAGGTCACCTCCTCAGCCCCTGGAGGCTGGACCTTTCAACTCTGAGCTTCCTCAGAGCTCCCCCTTTTATTGTTGTTGTCATTACACAAGCAATATCTAATATCAAAGAAAAATTAGAAAATAAAGAGAAGTAACAGGAAGAAGATGAAAATCTACAGTGGGCTGTGGGCATCTGCATCCTGGTCATCCCCCTGAAGCATGTAGAATGGCTACAAAATATTCCATTATGGCCACAATAGCCTGCCTTTTAACTTGCTCAGCCAAACGCCTATCGCTGGGCACTTGGGTTGTTTCAATTTTTCGTTGTTGCAGGCAGTGCTCTGTTGGACAGCCTTAAATCATTTCCATGGCATTAATCCATCGATCCCACCATTGTTTGAGAGCCTGCTCAGTGCCAGGTCGTGTGTGGGGCTGGGGGTGCCGGATGGGGAGGCAACCATGGTCCTCATCCTCCCAAGGACCCCTTTCTGGGAGGAAGGACCCAGCATGGAACCCCCGCCGAGGTGGGGAGTGAGGGCATCTCTGGGAGCCAAGGGAGCAGCAGTGACCCAGACTTGGAGGGTCAGGGAAGGCTTGTTGGGGAAGGGGATGTGTAGGTGAGACCCAAGGCATGAAGAAAGAAGAGTCATAGGTAGAGGGGCAGCTCTGCGGAGCCCCAGAGCTGAGAGAGTGCAGGTATTTGGGGGAACCAGAATTGCCCAGAAATTGGTTTTGCCGTGGTTCTTGCTGGCCATGGCAGCAGTGCCCCTCATGTGCACTATCCTTTGGTGGTTGTTTTTCAAAGTGCTGGTACATCTGTCCCCCCCAGTGGGGCTGGGATCTTCCTCTAATGGGGGACACAGAAGCAGTGTGGCCTGCCGGCCCCAGGTGAGAGTCCCGCAGACACACCCCCCTCCGTCCCTTCACCTCACCCCAGGCTCAAGTGCAGGGCCTGCTCAGCTCCAATTTCCCAGGCCCTTTGCAGGTGCTGTATCATTTGACAGAATCTGCCAGAAGAGGAAACTGAGGATCCGAGCTTAGGTGACATCTCGGTTTTCGTGACGGGGTGGTGACCTTTTCTGCTGCTGATGTGTGACCTTGGGCTGGCCTGGCTGGCTCCAGGTTCGAGACCCCACCTGTATAGGAAACGCCCTACTGGGATTGGAGAGCCCCTGGCAAACACTGCCTCCGGGGCTGGGAAGGGTCTGTCCCCAGGCCTGAGCTGGCCTTTCTGGAAAACCCCAACCTTTTCCTGTGTTGTAAGATGCCTGGGAGACCGAATCGAGGGCTCTGGTGTAATCTCACATCCAGGGACAGGTTTTATGTGCTCGGTGCTGTGCTTGGTGCTGGGGATAGGTCATGAACGGGACAGACAGGGTCCCTGTCCTCGTGGGGGAAACAGACACTAGTTAATTGTTAAAGCAAAGTTATGCTGATGACTAACGGGGTTCTGCCCTGAATGGGGGGTGTGGCTGTCAGGGACAGTCACAGTCTGAGGAAGGCCTTGAGGGTCCAGCCCGAAGGAGTCCAGGCCCTTCACTGGACAGACGTGCTGGAGAGCCAGGGAGGGTGAGGGACTTGCCCAGGGTCACCCAGTCACGGTCAGGTGCCCAGACTCAGGCCCCAGGGCTTTTTTTTTTTAAAATCTTTTGGCTGCACCACGTGGCATGTGGGTTCTTAGTTCCCCAAGCAGGGCTTGAACCCACGCCCCCTGCGTTGGCAGGGCAGTTCCTTAACCACTGGACTGCCAGGGAAATCCCAGGCCCCAGCGCTCTTAACCCTGCATCATCGCCTGGAATCTGGGCTTGGAATCTGTTGTCACTGCCAGGGGAGACAGTGAGCCCGTCCCCACTCACCCTCAACTGACCCCCGGAGAAGCAGACACAGAACGTGGGCCTGTTGGCCGAGAGCAGTTTCCCATGAAGCACAGGTGGGGGGCATGCAGGCACCTGGAACAAGGAATGTGAAGCTGGCAGGGCCTCCCAGGGGATTTGCCCTTGTACCTTCCCTTCTGGGCCTGCTGGAGCCCGAGGAGACATGCAGCTGGTGACCCCAGGGTGGGGCAGGGCCTGTGTCCTTTGCTGGCTCAGGAGGGCAGGCCACTGGAGTCTTGTTATTTGAATAAACTTTCCATCTTCTGTCTGCATGAAGCCTCTCCATGCCGAGGGTCCCTGGCATTCCAGCCTGGGATTGGGTTTCCTTCTGGCCCAGCAGCGAGCACATGAGTGAATTCTCATAGTGGCTCATCTTCCTTCTCCCTCCCTTCCTGGGCTGCTCTCCCTTTGCTGCTCCCTCCCTGCCTTGAGCCCTCCCCCTGCTCCCACCCCACTTCCCTCTGGACCCAGGGAGCCAGCACTGCAGGCAGCAGTGTGTGTGTGGTGGGGGGGGGGAGAGGGAGGGAGGGATAGAGCGATAGATAGACAGATAGATGGGCAGGGGGATGGGCAGGGGGAGGCAGCAGCTTGGGAAGGAGGCTGACTTGGACTTAGTGAAAAGGATGGTGTCAGAGGGCACTCGGCTAATGAAATGTGCGGGATTTGTGTGTCTGTGTTTAGCCTTTTTTCCATTAGGTTTTGGCCACAGTAACTGGCACTTATTAGTGATTGGCTCTTATTAGAATGGCAGCTGACATTTATCGGGATCTTACCAACAGTCAGGCAGAGTGCCAAACACTACTCACACATTCTCTGATTTGGTCCTCACAACAACTCTTTGAGGTGCATGCTATTTTTAACCCCATTTTATGTATAAAGAAACTGAGGCTTGGGAAGTTCATGGTACCAAAGCTGGGTCTGTCTGTGTTATATCTTTTTTTTTTTTTTTGGCCCAGCGTCGTGGCATGTGGGATCTTGGTTCCCCGACCAGGGATCAAACCCGTGCCCCCTGCAGTGGAAGTGTGGAGTCTCCATCACTGGACCTCCAGGGAAGTCCCTCCCTGTCTGTTTGTGTTGTTACTGCTAACCTCTCTCCTGGGACAGAATCTTCTCCACAGCCTCATTGCCAATTGGCCATCCAGCTTCTGCTTGTATGCCTCCAGTGACAGGGAGCTCCCTACTCTATAGGGGCCACCTGTCCCACCACTGGGCACCTGAGATGGAAAGCCCCTTCTGGAGTCCTGTCTGCCGTGGGTGGGTCACTCGAGAAGGCTCCATTTCGGCTGGGGCCTGGCTATGGCTGGCTTTCCACGGCATCTCTTTTCCTGAGAATTATCCAACTCTTTTGTTTTGGGAGTTGAGCTAGGTCCTCCCTTTTTTCCCTTAACAGTCCTTACCTGGTACTCAGCCCTTTACAGCATCATTCGTCACATACTGAGCAAGCCTGAGCAAACTTGATGTTGAAACCATAGAGGTATTTTCATTAGCATTGATCTGGACGTCTTAGTCAATTCAATAAGACAAGAAAAAAAGAGAGAGAGGTATAAATACAAGATACCAGGAAAGCAAGACACTGTGGTCCCGCCCTGGTGGAGTTCACAGCACTTTCCCATCTAGCCTCGCCCTTGGCCTTGCCACCCTGTGAGGCTCCCTGTGGGAAGTGGAGGTTCAGAGAGACGAGGAACTTGCCCAGCTGCAGTGCTGTGATGCAGAGGGAGCTGTGGTCCACCGAGGTTTGGTGGCTTGTGGTTTGTTGGGTGTTTGCTTTCTGAATCTTCATTGATGTTTCTCTGTCCACTTCTCCTTTCTGAATAGTTAACCTCTGAGGGACAAGGACCCAGAAAGACTGGACCCCAAGCATGTTACCTTCCCATCCTCTGAATGGCCCGCAGAGGGACCGGGTAGCTGCTGTTTTGATTCCACTTTTCTGGTCCCCATTTCATGGCACGAAACACATCACAGAAAATTGCCAGTAGCACAGGTGGACACACGGTGGGACCCCTGAGCTTGTGAAAGACCCCACTGCCCACCTGACGACTCATCCCCTGGCCACCGACACTCGGGCAGGTGGAACTCCTTTCAGTTATTCAGGCATCATCATTGATGATACAAGCCCCCATCTGCTCAGGCTCTGTGGCTTGACTCATTTCATTGAATCCTTATGACAACCCGACGGGGCGGGGGCGGGTACCACTGTGACTCCCATTTTTACAGCCCAGGAAACTGAAGTGCAGAGAGAATTAAGCCACATGTCCAAAGTCCTACAGTCAGTGAGCAGTGGGGTTAGTATTTGAACTGAGATCAAATTCTAGAACCTTGACACTACACTGTTCTGTGGAAGTGCCCTTCTCGACACAGGAAGGTACTCAGAGATGTTTGCAGAACAGATGAATATTTTCTCGCGTGTCTGAATCTGTGCATTCCCTGTGTCTTGTGCTTGGCATGCTCTCCCTGCCCAGACCTCCTCCTTCACCTTGCCAGCACCCCTTCATGTCTCGGGTGCCGCCTCCTTCTGGAAGTCTTCCCCGACCATGCAGGCTGGGTTAGCTGCCCCTCCTCTGGGTTCTTCTGCTGCTGCCAGCCCCATTGTAGGTTTTGTTGACAGTCTGTCTCCCTCATTAGACAACAGGGAGTGGGTTTGTCTAACTCACTCCTGAATGCCCAGTGCCCCGTGGTTGATGAATGAATGAATGAATGAATGAGGGCAACACAAAACCTTTCTCGGCCAGCATGGTGGAGCCCCGGAGACCCTCACCTGTCCTTGGTGCTGCCCCCAGCTACCGTTTTGGTTGATCCTGGGCTGACTGACGGAGGACGTGGATTTCAGGCTGTCCCCGCCCCTTGCTTCTTGGTGGCTGGTGGGAGGGGCTGGGTGGTGATGCTGGCTGTCATGCTGGTCACGGAGGAGGGGCTCGGGCAGCGGGTTCTGCCGGGATCTCAGGGTCTAACTCTAGTCTGGGCGCTAAGGGGAAAGTTGGTGGTGGGTTCTCAAACAGGGGTCCGGGCCTGTGGTGGGCACCCGCCAGCGTGAGGGTGCCGTGGCAGAGTGCCCTGGGCGCCCGGTCCAGCCTCAGCGCTCTGCACTTTGGGCAGAGAGCGGGCGTGTGTTGAGGGGCACCACGGCCTGGGGGCAGTTTTGACAGATGGCCAGGTCCCAGGCTAAGAGGGCTCAAGCTCCAGTGGGCGTGGCAAGGAAGAAAAGAGCACGCAGGTGAGGGATGTTGCTGAGAAGTCAGTAGGAACGCGGACCGGGTGTGAGCGGGATGGAGGTTAGTGTTGACAAAGTCACCGTCACCGATCAGCCACCTCTGTGCCCGGCCTGATGACAGCAACCGTACGGGGGAGAAGCTGATCATCCCCGGTGCACGGGGGAGAATACTGAGGCTCAGAGCAAGGCTCCGGCCCACGGAGCTGGGATTTGTCCCGTGTCTGTCTGGCTCCCCAGCCAGGGAGGGCTCTCTGGGGCAGGAGGATGGGGGAAGTGGAGCGGGGTGAGCGGGGTAAGGAGGCTGGCCCTGCAGGCTGCCTTCGACCTTCCTTTCCGTCCTTCACGGCGCTGTTGGCCTGGGCTGTGGCCGTGGCGGGGCCTGGTGCAGGACACCAGCCTCTGGAGACCAGTGAGAGTGGAAGTGGCACAGGGCGGGTGTGGGTGGGCCGGTCCTGCCGTGGGTCGGGGGTACTGCAGGGGGCCTTGGCACCCCTTCTCCACCTGCCCCAGCTTGGGTCTGTGTTCCCAGAGAGCAGGGACTCCGGGGTCTGGGCTCCCAGAACAAGCCACCAACTGTCGGGTGCCCACAGGTGACACTGGGCTCCGCCAGGCGGGGAGGCAGGGGCTGGAGGGGATGAGGGGGCCTTTGTTTCCTTCTGTTTGTGTCAAGATGGGAATCAACTTCCTCCCTCTAAGGCGGCCTCCTCGAGGTGTAAGGGAAGGGCAGCCCCTGGCGGGTGCGGGTCTGCGGTCTGCCTTTGGGGGGTGGGGCACTTCCATGAGCCTCCACTTCGCCCCCCCCTTCCATCCCCCTCCTTCCTCCGAGCATGCTCTCCCACCAGACCTGGGTCGCTGAGCCGTGGTTAAATATTTGCTAACCGAGAACAGCTTTAAAGGCAGCTTTGTAAGGGATCCTGGCCGGCTCCTCCTGGTCCCACTGCCTTGCCCCAAAGCTGCCTTCGTGCTGGGAGACCCGGCTAGCCTCTACCCTGCTCAGCCTCTACCCTGCTCAGCCTCCCTCCCAGGCCTCCGGGGCCGCCATTCTGGCATCCGAAACTGGGTGACCTTCCACCGCAGGTTGTTCATTCAGCACTCATTTGTCGAGCACCTGTCTGGGCCAGACGTGAGCCTGGCGCTGGGTCTCTGCCTCCCACAGACAGTCACGGTGGTTGCAAAAACCACCAAGGCTGTGGTGGTGGAGACTTCGGGGCACTGGACTTGTCCTGGTGGGGGTGGTCCTGAGGAGGTGACGTCCAAGCCTGGGGAGGAGGGGGAGGAGATGGCCAGGCGGAGAGGGTGGGCTCTGGGAGAGGGTTCCAGGCCAGAGACCCCAAGAGCAGAGGCAGTTTTTCTCGCTGGGTGCTGAAACCCCAGACTCCTCTCCCCAGACTGCTCTCAGGAGGAGCTGGGCCACTGACAAGGCTACGGGGCCCTGGCTGCCTCCTCCCCACTCCCCCAGCCTTGGTTTCCCCATCTGTCCAGTGGAGAGCTTGGACTTCATCTCAGAGTTCCCTTCCCAGGTCCAGTGGCCTGTTATCAACGTATGTGCCTGGCCCACTAATGAGGGAACACGCTAGGGCAGGGGTTCCACAGGTGCTGAAGGTTAAGATCACAGCCACGAACCTTTATAAGGCTCACGTGGCCCTTTGTTAGCAGCAAAACCAACATCTCCTGAGGGCGCTTTAACTGTTAACGACAGAAGCTAACATCTCCCGAGGACCGCTAGTCACTGAGTGAGGAGGGAGGGGGAAACTATCACCTTATGCCCATTTTACAGACGAGGAAACTAAGGCCCAGAGAGGCCATTCTGAGCTCCGGGTTTGCTTCTTGCTTCGAGCTTGGCCCCAGAACACACCTGCCTCTGTGAGAAATCCACTCTCCTCTCCCAAGGCTGGTGCCGCGCTGGGCTCCTGGGATACAGACGTGACCGAGATGCCACCCTGACCTGGGGAGCTGCCAGGCGAGTGGGGAAATGTTGCCAGAGAGTCAACAGGGACTCCTGACCTGTGACTTGCACAGTTCTAGGTACTGGGGTAGAGTGGTGAACAGAGGCTGGCTTGGCTTCATGTCCTGGTTTTGCTCTTGCCTGTGTGATGTTGGGGAAATCACTTCATGTTTCTGAGCCTCTGTTTCCTCATCTATAAATGTGTTTAACAATAAATCTGGGTGAGGGTTGAATGAAATAATGTTGATGATAATTGCTAACATAGATGGGAGCTGCCTTCGTGCCTGGCATTGGGCTAAATGTTACATGCATTAGCTCATGCCCCACTTATTATTATAATTACGTGCAAATGGGATACTGCAAAGCATTGTGATGGAGGAGATGATGTCTGAGTAGGGCCCTGAAGTCTGGCTAAGAGTTTGAACTGTGGAAAAGAGGGGGAAGGGAGCTTCAGGCAGAGGGCACAGCACAAGTGAAAGCATGGAGGTGGGAAGGTGGGACATTGGGGAGGGAGGGAGGATTGAGATCCTGAAACTGATTTGGCGTGATGCGTTTGCGGGCGGCAGTGTGCCGGGCCCCGTGGCAGGTGCTGAGAATTCGGTGATGGATGAGCCTTGGTCTCTGGGGTCCGGCGAGATCCTTTACAAAGTGCTTCACGTGACTGTCTCCGGTATGTTTCCACCTCCCGGAGAGCCTGGGTTCGAGTCCCAGCTTGGATTTGGGGTTCTCCACTTGACAGCTGGCTGGCCTTGGACAAGCCACTGGGCCTCACAGCCTCTGTGTCCTCAGTGGGGGTGATACCTGTACCCACTTCCTAGGGCTGTTGCCAGCAGGGCTCAAAGTGTGGCAAATCCCCCCGCAGGGTGCTGGGCGTCCCCAGCCGGCATGGTGCTTCACCAGCTGTGTGAGGCCGGGTAGGCTCCTTAGCTGCCCCATGCTTCCGTTTCCCCCTCTGTCCTCGGGGGTGATGAGGACCCTGCTTCTCGGCGCTGTCTTGATGTCCCACGTGAAGCACGGAGCTGGCGTACTGTCAGGTGTCCATGGTTACCGGGCCTTGGCTGCTGGATTACGGAGTGAGGCTTTTCCTTGTTCATAACTGGCCCCAGGGGAGGGGTGACCCAGCAGAGGGTCCCCGCGGGGCACCTGAGGCCGGCAGGGAGGAAGCCTCGAGGTGGCAGCCACCTTCCCCAGGGGGAAGGACAGCATGGTGCACCTTCTCATGGCCCCGGGACCCAGCCGCGGCCCCGGGTCGGGCATGCCTTTCTGTGGTGAGGAATCTCGGGGGCGGGTGTGGAGCTGTGCTGCTCGGTGCGGGCGGCGGCTCCCCACCGGCGCGGGGGGGCCCTGGCTCAGGACCTCTGCCTCTGGCCTCTCACTCGGGGCTTCCTTCCTGTTCCTCCTTTGTGCCAGGTCCTGTCCCAGATGTGGTGGGTACTGCCTGGGCGTATCAGACAGGGCACAGGCCTTACCCACTGTGCAGTCAGCGGGGGTGGGGGGGGGGCGCTGGGCGGGGAGGTCCCACCCAGCCTGGGGACATCCCGGGGGAAGGGATGGTGCAGTGGAGAGTGAGAAGAGAGGGGTGTCCCTGACCCGGAGGGACCCCACGGGGAGGAAGGGCACCCAGGGGTCTAAGGGCACGCCGAGGACCTTGATCTTTGTCCTAAAGGCAGTGGGAACCATGGAAATTTTTGAGCAGGGGAGATTCAGGGTGGGAGTTGTACCAAAAAGATCCCCATGGTTCCTGTGTGTGGGAAGGATCAGAGGGGGCTGGGAGCCGAGGGCGTAGAAATTTGGAGGCCGTGGCAGGGGTAAGATGGGAGGGGCCTGGTGTGGAGGTGGGCTGAGCTGCACTGGCCTCTCGACCAGCCCCTGGTCAGCTAGGACGCCCACCTCACCCTGATGGCCTTGCGCGGGGGAGCAGGACACGGCTGGGGTGGGAATCCTCTTGGGTCCAGAAGTCGGATGGCCCTGGATCGGTCCCTTGCCCTCGCTGGGTGCTGTCCCCCTTCTGGACAAGGACTGGCCTGGGCGGGGGCACCCAGCTGTCCTGTCCCCTCCTGGCTCTGGTTCTGGCTCTGGCTCTGGCTCTGCAGGGTTCCAGCTGCTGGTTCAGGCTCTTCTCACGGGTGGGCTGCCAGGCCTCCTCTCCTGGCGGCCGATGGAGCCTGTCATTACCCGCCTCCTGCCGGCTTCCCCCCTGATTACAGGTCCTGAGCAGGAGCCGCGTCAGCCTTTCTGACGGTGGCCACCCACAGGGCCAGTGCTGTGAGGAGCCCCGGGGGCTGGCAGTCTGGAAGGTGGAGGTGAGATGCATTTGCCCAAACTTTTGTTCCCTGTTAACACTCAGACTGTTCTGGGTCCATATAATTTATAAGCTGTGTGTCCTTGGAGGAATCACTTAAACTCTCTGAATTTCAGTTTTCTTCTATGTAAAGTGGGGACAGCACATAGAATAACTCGTGTAATGTGCAGCGCCGTCCTGGGTCCAGAGGAGCTGCCGAGCAAGTGGCTGTTGCTGTTATGTGTTAGTAGCGATAATAGGGGGTGTTGAGCAGAAAGGCCCTGGGCTGGGCACTGAGGGCTGGCATGCCGACCTGGCTCTGTCAGGACATGCTGTGTGACCCTAGGGGAGTGTCTCCACTGCTCTGGACCTCAAGCTTTCCTGGCTGTCCCAGGCAGATGATGGAGATGGTGGTACTTCGGACAACTCTGTGACACAGGGAAACTCAGTCCCTGCCCCCACTCTGCCTCTGCTGTCCCTTTGGCTCTGGGGTGGGTGGGGTTGGTATCCCTGGTCGCCTCCCCCACCTTCCCGCCCCGGGGCCTGCTTCCTTGGGCTCTGGGAACCAGGCAGGCAGGTTGTGGCCCTGCCCCACCCTACAGGGTGCTGCCCTCCTGGTTTCAGTCGGCAAATCTCTCAGCCCTGAAACGGGGCTGGGCTCGTGGGTGAGGTGTGTCCCTGGAGCCCACTGGAGGGACCGGATGAGCCAGGCACAGGTCTGGCACAGTGCCCTCAGCTCGGGCCAATCCAGGGCTGGGACCAGCGTGAAGCCCCCACGGTTGGCACAGGGCTGATGTGATCTTGGCTGGAGAGCGTCCTCTTCGTCTTGGTGCCTTGTCAGTGTAGAGGGGGTCCCAGACCTGGGCTCAGATCCTGCCTCTGCTGCTTCCCGGCTGAGGGACTTGGCAGTTCTCTGGGGCTCCGTCTCCTCGCCTTAAACATTCCTCCAATTCAGACACCACCTCCCCAGGGCTGAGTTGAGGATTGGGGGGATGATCCAGGTAAGAGGCTTAGCACAGGTATGGCGTGTGCTGGGCTTGGGAGGGCCATGAAAAGGCAAAGCATCTCCTTAGCTTGGCACTGGAGGCTCTTGGAATGTACCTTTCTGGGCCCTTTCTCCGAGGACCTCTGTACTCCTTCCTCCCATCCTCAGCTCAGCAAGCCCCTTCTTTCTGAGCACAGTGGCCCCCAGAGTAACCAGGGAACTTCAGGCCACCTTGGGGCCTCCCCAGTTCTTGCCCAGCCCCTGCTCTCTGAGTGCAGGAAGTAGTGTGATCCTAATGCTGTCAGTTTGGAAAATCAGAGATTAACATTCTTCTGGCTGCCTTGACTGCTGGTGGTGCTGGTTCTGGGGTTGGGCCGGGCCAAGCCAGGGTTTGCTCCGCCTGTTTCAAGGGCCTCTCCCTGGGTTAGAGGAACCTTAGACAAGAGGCACTTTACAGGAGCCCCCATTAGCAACATGCCTTCTCCTTGCCAGGGTGAAGTACATTATGCTCGTTAGCCCATTGATCTTCTTATAACCTGATCAGGAAGATACTGTTGTGCTGTTTTGCAGAGGGGGAAACAGAGGCTCAGAGAGGGGAAGTACCTTGGCCAAGGTCACACAGCTAGTTGGTAGCAGAGCTGGAACTTGAGCCCAGAGCCTGAATGCCCAGTGGAGATGGTGCCGTGTTTGCAGGTGGGGGTGATGCTGGGTCTTGCTGCACCCCCAGTTCTTCTGTCCAGCCCAAGGGGGCTGTGGTCAGCTTCCACTCAGAGCTGACTCACCAGCAGCTCAGAAATGGTGCTGAGGGCTTCCCTGGTGGCACAGTGGTTGAGAATCCGCCTGCCAATGCAGGGGACATGGGTTCGAACCCTGGTCTGGGAAGATCCCACATGCCGCGGAGCAACTAAGCCTGTGCGCCACAACTACTGAGCCCGCGTGATGCAACTACTGAAGCCTGCACGCCTAGAGCCCATGCTCCACAACGAGAGAAGCCACCGCAATGAGAAGACTGTGCACTGCAATGAAGGGTAGCGCCCGCTCGCCACAACTAGAGAAAGCCTGCGCGCAGCAACAAAGACCCAACATGGCCAAAAATAATTTAAATAAATAAAATAAATAAATTTATAAAAAAAAAAAAAAAGAAAGAAATGGTGCTGAGGCCAGCATCCCAGTCAGCTCCTGGGGAGAGCCCAGCACTGATTAGATCATCTTTGAGATTTTAGATCAGCTGAGCCAATAGGGACCCACCCACCCATTTTGCAAGTAGGAAGATCGAGGTCCACAGAAGATTGACACATGAGGACCCAGTAGGAGTGAAGTTTCCCTGCCAGCTCTGACCAGGTAGGGGCTGGAGAGCCCAGACTTCAGTCTTGGCTCTTACTCACCAGCTGTGTGACCTTGGGAAAGTCATTTTGCCTTTCTGAACCTTGATTTCCTCATCTGTAGAATGGGGATTGTAAAGCCTGTGTTGCCTGCCTCTAGGGAATAGGCAGAGATCCAGCAAGAAAGTGTAGGGCAGAGCCTTGGAAATTGTGTTGGGAATGAAGAGGCTTTACGAGGTGGGGGAATGTGTAGGCTTTGATGTGAGACTAGGTTTGAAACCTACCTCTTTCCCCTTTTAGGCTGAGTGTCTTTTTTGTTTTTTTGGCTGTGCTGCACTTAATGGGATTTTAGTTCCCCAAGTAGGGATCGAAGCGGGGCCCTCAGCAGTGAGAGTGTGGAGTCCTAACCACTGGACTGCCAGGGAATTCCCTAGGCTAAGTGTCTTTCAGAAGGTCTCCAAGTCACCCTGAGCCTCAGTTTCCTTATCTATAAAGTGGGGGTGACACTCTATCAGCATTACCTGAGCTGTTGAACAGACACAAGTCCTCAGTGGAAAGGCACCCCAGTCAACTCTGGGAGTTAGTTCTGGGGGCAGAGTCAGGAAGACTGGCTGGTAAGGAGGTCCCTCTGGGTCACCCTCGATGGTCCCAAAGGGTACAGGCTTTGGAGACATGGTTCCAGTCATCCGGGGGGCAGAGCCATCCTAAGAACCAGAGATACAGATGCAAGATCCCTTAGTCAACCAGCTCGCCAAAAGACTCCAAAACAGCCCTTGGGGCGGCGGGCAGGGAGAGAGAGGTTGAGAGAGCCAGAGAGAGTGAGAGAGAATGAGTGTGTGTGTGTGTGTGTGTGTGTGTGTGTGTGTGTGTGTGTGTGTGTGTGTCGGGCCCTGCCTCTGAGTGGGATGAGCTTACCTCCTAATTCTGCAGGCTGGCAAAGGGGCACAAGAGGGGCCAGCGATTGGTTCTGGGCTCTCGCAGAGGCTGAAGATTATGCCAAGGGAACCCCACCAGGGTCAGGTGGGAACCTGGGTTCCTGCGTGGTCCTTGCACCCGTCCAGGTGTTCCCACCCCCTTACCCTTGCCTGCGCAGTTCCTTCCTCCTAGGGAGCGCTCCCTTTTTCAGGTCTTTGTTGAAGACCTACCGATCCTTATCATTATTATTATTTTGTGATTCTCTTCCTGCTTCTTTTTTAAAAAAAGTCTTTATTGGATTTTTTCAAACTATGAAAGTTATACCTGCTAATAAAACTTTCAAACAGTCCTTACTGTTGTTATAAGCTGAACATGATGGTTATGATTAGTAGTAACATTTATGGAGGTCCTGAACTGGACCCATCTGTTATGCCCATTTTACAGATGGGGAACTTGAGGCTCTGAGAGAGCTAGGCAGCTTGTGGGGCTGGGTCTTCAGAACTGGGATTCTGACCTCACAGGGCCTGGGGCTGGAGGGCAGGCTCCATCAGTACCCCCCTACCTTCTTATCCTAGAGCATCTGGGTCTGAGTGCAGGAAAGGAGGGAGGATGTGTGAGAAAGCGTGGAGAGTGGGTGAGGCCGGCACTCACCCTCAGACTGCTCCAGCTCAGCCTCTCTCCGTAGCTCCCAGCAGCAACTGCATCGCTATAACTAGCCAGGGCCTCCCAGTTCCGGGGCCAGGGACCCCTGCCGTCAGCCCTGCCTCTGGAGATGGGCCACAACCTACTTCTCCTCTGCCCACTGCGAGGAGGGATGCCCTGTGGGGCCCTGTGGACGGTGGTCAGAGCCGGGACCAGGAGGGGGCCAGCAGGCTGTGGCTAGAGCCCCGGCTGCCTCGGTCTGGCTCTGCGGCCTCAGGTGAGCCCCTCACCCTCTCTGGCTCACAGTCCCCTTTGGGGTGATGAGGCCCTGAATCCCTGGCATGTGGTGTCTCCCGACGCCTTGGGAAGAAGCAGGAAGAGCTGGTACAGGTGGGTGTGGAGGAGAGAGGGGCGCCTGAGGCCTCGGGGACCACCCGTGGACACCCAGGCAGGGATTCGAGTCAATAAACCCCTCTGGCAGCTCCAGGGAGATCACCGCTGCAGGGTGGCGAGGAGGGAGAGAGTGGGGTGCTGAGCAGGCCTTGCAGGGAGGGGCTGCCTGGGCCGTGGCCCCCGAGCTCAGCAGGCAGAAGGAGCCTCTCCAGGGCTGCAGTGCCGCCTGCATCCTCCTCCGCAGCGTCCGGCCGGAGAGGCTGCTGGGGGACTCTGTTCGGGGCTCCTCCTCTGGGAGCCCTTTGTTCCCGGAGGGGACTGGACCCCCTCCCCCACCTGCCTCTCCGAGGTCTTCCAGCCCTGACACCTAGGCCCCCCTGCACAGCCCCCCGAGTCCTCATCCTCTGCCTTCCTGTGGCACTTCCTCTGTACCAGCACGTGGCAGTTCCTCCCAAGCTGTCTTAGGACATCTCTCAAGAATGTGCTCCGGGCTGCCAAGAAGCCATCCCGCGGCCCTCTTCCCTCACGGTCTTCCCTTTCCAGCGCTCCCTCTGCTGCCAAACCTCAGCTGAGCTACCCAGTTCCCTGGCGCTCCCGGGACCCTCCTCCTAGCCCCTAACCTCTCACCCGGCGAGTGGCAGCGTCCGCAGCCCCTGGGGCGTGGCGTGGAGTGGGCACTCAGTAACCGCTTGGTGAGTGGGCGGCCCCCTTGCTCAGCCCCTGCCTGTGCCAGGCCCACCCTCCCGGGGTTTGCACTCAGTCCTTAGATAGAGACCAGCCTCCCTCCCTATCCCAATCCATTCGGCTCCCAGGTTGGAGAGCAGATTTGGGTACTGAGAGACCCCACACTGTCTGATCTGTTTGGTTCTGGAATCTCAGGTAGCAAAGAGTTTATCTGAAAACAGGTCCAGGTCTATATGGTTCTCGAGTTTGGGTAGCAAGGCATGCCTGTGATGGCGGTTGGGTGAAATCAGGGCTGCTGCAGTCTGTTTGGGGGTGCAGCGCCCATGAGGCTGTCTTCTCGTTTCCTACTCCTTTGAGTGAGGCAACCCATATTTCTGCCCGTACCCTCTCCCCTCTCCACCCTCTGCCGGGTGACTTCTCCTCTCCCACTCCTCGTGCCCTCTACTGCTGGACCCTGCTCCCACAGCATCACTTGGATAACTTTTCTGCATCCCAACATGAGAGGTCAGGAATGAATTTCCTTCTTGCCTCCTACTCTGCCCCTCTCAGTCTGGATGCATCAGGCCTGTCAGTCTCACCTTCGTTTTCTGTCTCCATCTGGGTCAGCTCGTTCTCTTTTTCACTTCCTCGGCCTCCCCTGGCTTCCTCTTCAACCCACAGTCCCGCCCAACGTGGGCCTTGGTGTGCCCCTCGATGGGGCGATGCCTGGGCCTTCTGGCTGGGCCCTTCCCTGCCAGGACGTGATGTCTGGGCTTCGCTGACCCGGCAGCTGAGAACATGCTGTGAGTCAGACAGACCTGGGTTTGAGTCCCGACACAGGATGGCAGCTTCCTCCTGGGCCTGGCTTCCCACGCATCAGGGCATATTCTAGCCCTTCTGGAAGTAATGCTGTGTCTGAGGCTGGGTGCATCAGGACTGAGTCAGGCATCCTAGAGCTGTTGCTGAAGGACCCTTGAGATCCGAGGGCCAAGCCTACCCATCCTGCGTGCTGGGACAGTGCCCATTGGCTGTCCGGCTGTTTGAGGCAGAGCTGGGGCAAAACCCTGGGCTGGAGGCTGAGAACCCGGCTCTCCAATGCTGGGTCTGCAAGCCTCCGCATCCCTAAAATGCGAAAACAATAGCACTGACTCCCTAGGGCTTTTGTGAAGATTCTTTGAGATCCTGCATGTGAAACTTGCCCACCCACTGGCTTGGGTTAGCACTCAATAAAAGGGAGCGATTATGATGACGATTACATGTTTTATCAATATCGTTGTTGTCTACGGTCCTGTTTTCTCTGTTTGGCTCCAGTGCATTACCTCGTCTTCCCCGACCCCCAGCCCGCCTCATCATTTTTCAAAACAATTCCCGTGGTGTTCGAGAGAGTTCTGGTTGTTTATAGTTTTTAAAAAATAGGCATTCAAAGCAAATTCCTCATTTGTTCTCCCCTTCCTCCCCCCACACAGAATCTGAACAGACACTAACTGATTCCAGGAAAGGGGAGCACAGGCCTGTAGAGAGGGACCCATGGGCTGAGCTGCCTCTAGAAGGAGTGGAGGGAGTGGGCCTGCCCGAGACCCTAGGTGTGGGATGTGCCACCTGCTCTCAGCCTTCCTCCCCAGCCACCACCTCCTGGCTGGGCCCCAGGACTGCATTCCAGTTATGCCACTCACTAGCTGTGTGACCTTGTGCCAGTGACTTAACCTCTCTGAGTCTCGGTGTCCTCCTCTGTAACTGGGGATAACACCAGCCGTACCCCATAGAGCTATTGAGAGGACTAAATGAAATGCTGTCCTAGCTGGGTGCCCTCGGTATCCAGAGGCCAGCCATGGGAGGGACGGCGTCACATCAGCCCCTTCTCCTCTGAGAAAGGACCAGGTCTTTGGAACCTGGAATCCAAGACTGTCCAAGGTGGTAGGGCCTGTCCATTATTGAGTCTGGTCCTCACAGTGTGCAGGGGGAAACTGAGGCCCAGAGAGGGGAGCCGCACAGTGGGTCAGCACGAACCCCAGGTCAGGACTCGAGCTGCAGCTACTCAGGACTGGGAAGCCTTGCCCAAGGAGAAGGCGCCCTCGGCATGGGTTACAGCCCTCTCTGGATCTCAGTTTCTTCATCTGTAAATGGGGATGCCCAGGCAGCATGTGCTGGGCCTGCGCTGGCGCCCCAGTACTCTCCTTCTCTGTTCAGAAACTGCTTTAGCCGAAGAGAGAAGCAAACAGCCAGTGAAAGCAAAGGGGATGTTAACTTGGTAGATGAGTTGATTTTAGAATGTTTATTTTTTTATTGTGAAAAGAATCATGCTCATAAAATAGTTCAAATGCTATACAAGTGAATAAAGCAGAAAATGAAATTTGCTCTGTGCTTCTCATTCCCACACCCACATGCGCCGCCCTTAACAGCCTGGAGTGCTGCCTTCTGGACCTCTTTCTGGAGGTCTCCAAGCATAAATAACTCATACGCACACACAGGAATAATTTTAAATGAGATGATATTCAGTGTGGGATTCTGTAGTACTGTTTTCTTTACGTGGCAGAGTACGGACACCTTCCCTTTGTTGGTACCTGTACCTAGGTCCCCTTAATCTTCTGACCGTCCTGGGTGAACTGCTAGGTATTGAATCATTCCCCACGTGCACAATTGGCTTGTTTCTGGTGATTTCTGGTGCATAGATGCCTGCTGTCCTAGTGCGAGTTCTGTGGGCTGGATTCCTACAGGAGCAAGTGCAACATCGAAGGGCACCCATGGTCCCTTGGAACTGTGCACGCAGCTGTGGTCCCCCTCCAAAAAGGCCGTCCCAACTTCCCGCTCCCCCAGATCTGGTTAAGGTGCCTGTTCTCGTCCTGGCTGGTCCTGGCTGGTCTGACAGGGGAAAACGGAATCTTGGTTCCGCTTGCGTTTGTTTGCTGGCTGGTGAGGCTGAGTGTCTTTTCACATGTCTGTTGGTTTCTTGTGTCTTTGGTGGTTTCTCTGTCAGGGTCATTGCCCCTTTCCCCGCCCAGAGGCTCACCCACGTGTGTGTGGGAAATGCACCACCCCTACCAGGAATGCAGTGCAGATGCAAACACGGAGCTCTTGCGGACGATTCTATGAACTGGGATTTGGGGGAAGGCGGGTGCCCCTCCCTGGGGCAGGGTTGCTGCCCGGAAACAACTGCACCAACCTCACGGCCCCTTTGTCCCTCCCTTTCAGAGAAAACCGGGAAGATCCTGACGGAGTTCCTCCGCTTCTACGAGGACCAGTATGGTGTGGCCCTCTTCAACAGCATGCGGCATGAGATCGAGGGCACCGGGGCGCCACAGGCCCAGCTGCTCTGGCGCAAGGTGAGAGGCGCTGGGCCAGGGGCAGGGCGGCCTCCGTGGCCTCGGTTTCCCGTTGTTGCTGGATGGTCTCTAAGGGCCGCACCCGGCTTCTGAATAGGCAGGTGACCTGGTGGTGGTGTCGAGGCCCCTTTAGCACTGTGGGCGACTCCCCCCGGGCCAGCCCCTCCGTCAGCAGAGCTGGGGCTCTGAGTCATCTTGACAGGCCTGGTCCAAGCCCAGCTCCTTCTCTTACGGTCTGTGTGCCCGCGAGCTAATTCCCTCACCTGTGGGGCCTCAGTGTCCTCCTCTGTAAAGCCAGGTGAGCACGCCTCCCGCACCTGGCGGCTGGGTGCCTGGGCTGGGCGGGTGTGGCTGACACTGGCATCATCCCTGGCCTTGTCATTGTCCCGTTATCAGTGGTAGGATTATGTTTGCACCGTAAATAATTGTCCAGTGAGGACTGGAGGCTGCCCGGCTCCAGCCTGGGGGTCAGCATGGGCCGGAGGAGGCGAGGGAGCCTCTCCTGGGGAGGGGATCCTGTGGCCGGCCCTGGCAGGGGCCTGGGGATGGGAATGGCGCCGAGGAAGTGCGGGACTAGCCGGGGCCCTGGTGGGGCTCTGGGTTCCCGGCTGGGAGCCGCCAGGCCTGGGTCTGAGCACCTGGGGTGAGAGGCCAACCCTTGCTCCTCTGGGGGTGCTGCAGGGGCCCTGTGTGAGCCCAGGGAAGTCCTGTTTGAGGGCACTGCACGTCCCCTTACTTGGGTCATTCCCTTTCAGTGACCTTCACCCTCTGCCCACTGGATGGCCGGGCAGGTGGCAGAGGGAGGGGTGATGAGGAGGAAGGGTGCCAGCCCCACTCCTCTGCAGGTGGCCCGGCCCTGGAGTGGCTGAGTGGCAGCACAGAGGCTACTTATTCCTGGCTGGTGGCCCCTGGCAGAGCGCCCAGCAGCTTCTCTCTGGCGATCAGATTGGCCAAGCTGGTCCCTCCGGAAGTGGTGTCTGAACCTGGTCAGCCAGCCAACCCCAGTGCCTGGAGCTCAGGGCATTCGTGGCTGAAATTCCATGGTTGGTGGGCTGTGAAGTCGCCCTTGCTCACCTCGCCACAGCTTCCGCCCCCAGTCCTGTCGCCTTCTTCGGGGCTGCCCGGGTCATCCTGTGCTCAGCCTTCGAGGGGCCGGGGGCAGTGCCGTAGCTGAGGGATGGAGGCTGGAACCCTGTGGTCTGGTGGGAAAGAACTCGGGGGGCCTTGGGTTCAAATCCTCTTATTAACTGGTGGCCTGGGCCATTGATGTAAGCTTCAGGGCTGTTTCCTCATCTGCCAAATGGGTACGTCCTGCATAGAGGAGGATGAGGATTCAGTGAGAGGACCGATGGGGGTGTGAGTCCCCACCACTGGGTAACCTCAGACACGTGGCTTCGCCTTGCCGAGCCTGTTTTTCTGTCTGTGAAATGGTGCCCAGAGTGAAGAGTCATGGGCCAGAGGAGAGAGCAGCTTTGTGGAGGGGGCGGGCATCACATGGCGCTCGGAAGGCTAGGTGGGATTCAGATTATTGGGAAGGCGTCTCTGGAAGGGGGAACGGTGTGGACAGGGGCGTGGGCATAGCGGGGTGCGCAGGGGGCGACAGGAGGGGGCAGAGCAGAAGGAAGAGCCCGCAAAGGCCCCACTGGGAGTTGATTCATGCCACTCCCCGCCCTCCCCCAAAACCAAGGGACTAAAGATGTCCCTGTTTATCATGAGACCAAAGGGGTGGGAGCTGGCATCACTTGACCAGGCTTTGAGGATTTGTTACCCTTTGGTGTCATCTCAGCAGGAGGAACGGCTGGAGGTGTCAAGTCAGTGGGGTGGGAGAGCTGCCATTGAGACTAAAGGATTCCGCCGAGAGACAGGCCCCCTACTCGGGACACACACTGACTGTGACGGGTCAGGTGCTGGGGCCACGCTGCCCTTGCTGCCCCCAGACACTCAGGGAGACAGTAAACAGCCCTTTACACGATAAAGTGGGCGCTGTGAAGGAGATGACAGGGTGGACTCGGACAGTGGGGCCTGACTTGTCTGGGTGGCCCAAGAGGGCTTCCTGGAAGAAGGGCCATCTCAGTGGAAGACCTGATGGGAGAAGGAATGTCAGACCATGGGAGTGGCACGTGCAGAGGCCCGAAGCTGAGCCTTTAAATGGCTGGCCCAGGGTGGTGGAAGCAGGACTCAAGCCAGGTTCCAGATTCCTGACCAAAGTCTCTTTTTGTCTTGACCCCCAGCCTGCCTGGGGTGAAGGGTAGGTCAGGGCTGTGTGTCAGAGCCTCTCAGAGCATCACACGTCCCTTTGATTTGGGGCCCAGAAAAGACTGGTCTCCTGATGTCATGGCAACCTCCCGACCCTGTGACAGCAGATGTGGCCTGGCCTGGGTATCTGGCAGGAGCACACCTGTGTAATAGGAAAGATGGCCTTGGACCCAGCCCAGGTGAGCTGCTTCCAGTGGGCAGAACTGGAATTGCTCCCCTATTTGGAAGGAGATGTCACAGGCAACCTGGGTCCCAATAACCTAAGACAGAAATGGGTTTGCCTGACGCACTAAGCATTTACTCTGCATAAGAAACGCCTTTAACACCCACAAGGTTGAGTATTTGTGGTAAGAAAACAGAAGTAACATGTAAGCAGGAAGAGTAAGATGAAATCACCCACAATCCCTGAAAAGGAGGAATTTTGGTCCCATTTTGTCATTCAGTAAACTGACCATCGTGAGGCTAAGTCATGATAACAGTATAATACTAGAAATCATCATCATCATCACATAAATTGTTTTTGGTAGAAATAATAATGCAGGCACTTCCCTGGTGGTCCAGTGGTTAAGACTCTGCACTCCCAATGCAGGGGACACGGGTTCGATCCCTGGTCGGGGAAGTAAGATCCCACCTGCTGCAAGGTGCGGCAAATAAATGAATAAATAAATGACATTTCCTCTTAAAAAAAAAAAAGAAATAATAATACAATAACAATACAATTAATAATAATACAAGTAATAGTAATAATAAAAACAGCAGTCCTTTTGTGTGGGCACTGCTCATACAGCCAGTACGACACTGCTCGGAGGGATTGTGGTTTAGTCCCGTCCCCATCCCAGATGTGGACACTGAGGCTTGGCCAGGTGGAGTCACCTGTCTGGGCTCCCGTGCTGCGGGCCGTGGAGCTGGGACTGGAACTCGGGCTGTCGGAGCCTGGAGACTGTGCTCTAACCATTCACCATTTACCCAAGATGCCCATCGTGGCATCAGAGAGCTTTGCAGAGTCCAGAATATTTGGCCTGGGCCGTCGGGTTCCATTTCGTTTCCTGCAGACCTTCCAGTGGACACGTGACTCTGCCATTTGAAGGTCATAAAAATAAAACCCAAACCCACACCACCTACCCATCACGGGCTGTCCCAGGATCTAGGGGTGGACTTGGGGGCGCTGCTGAGCCCCACTTGCCCGGGCAGGCCCGCCTGGGTGGTGAGCTTGTGCCCTCAGCCTCCCACCGGCCAAGCCTGGGCTCCGGCTCTAAGCAGAGAGGAAGACTGCAGACCGGGGGCCTGGGGGTGGGAGTGAGAGTCTGACCAGGGCGTTGGGAGAGCTCTGTCTGCTCTTTTCTTTCTAGGAGACATGGAGATTCAAGAGCTGGGTTGAGAGTAGGCCCCAGTCTAAATATAGACCACTGAGCCCAGCTTTGTGACTTGGGCAAAGCCCACTGTGTGTGTGTGGGGGGAGAGGTGCGTGGTAGGGGGAACCGTTTTCTTTTCCTGTAAATATTTTTATCCCTGGGTAGGAAGCAGTCTTCAGGGGCCTATTGTTTGAGTACAATAGGCCCTCATTTTCCAAGAATGTTTTGGCATTTCCCCTTGAAGAGTGGCGGGAGGTTGCTGGGGAGAGGAGGCTGCGTGTGAAGGGAGAGGGCTGGGGGGTGAGGATGCCTTGGGAGGGGCCGCTCACCTCTGACTCCAGCTGCGGGGCAGACCCAGAAGCCGAGCGAGGAAGCTAGGAAGGGTTAGGCACCATTAAGACCAATATCAATACTTTCTCCCTTTTTTACACATGATGCATGTTTCTTTTTGCAGAAGGCACCGTATTTGTTGTAGAACAGATAGAAGCTGCTGAGAAACAGGAACACTTGACTCCCCGAGCTCCTCCCATCCAGGGGGAGGGCTGCTCCCTTGTGGCCTCTGTCTCTCCTTTCCTGAAGCTTCCCAGTGCGGGTCTGCTCAGGAAGCACTCGCTCCGGGACGGCCACCCCTCCCCCTCCTGAAACAAGTCACCCCTCCCCCTCCCCAAATAAGTCAGCCCCAGGAGCTGGAGAATGACACTGACAGTAACCTCAATAGTGGTCATGGTGGCTCCGCATATCGTACTGCCTGCCAGGTGCCGACTGCCTGCATGATCTTTGCACAGAATCCTCGAGATACCTCGGTGAAGTCGGTGCTATCATTGTCCCATTTGACAGATGAGGAAACTGAGGCTCAGAGAAGTGATGTGACAGGCGTGAAGTCACACTGAGTCAGCGGTCGAGTCAAAGCTAGGGCTTTGCAGGAAGGTCTGGGCGTTTCTGCTGCCCACACTGGCCACTAGTCCGCCAGGATGCTGGTCAGATGGGAACCCTCCAGGCTGAGGTCCCCTCCTCCCCCACCCAGATTCATGGAGACCATCTTGTCAGCCGTCAGAGCTGGGGAGGCTCTATGGAGCCACCGTGGTCAAGTTTTTGTTGCCCCAAGGGGAAACAGGCCCAGAGCTGGAAAGAGATTTGCCCAGGTGCTGGGGCCTTACCGGTGCTGGCCGGTGGGCATGCCCCCTCCGGCTGGAGTGACTGTCGCACGCCCGCGCTGCAGTGGGGGTGGATGGGGAAGCAGCCTGCCTCGTGCTCTAGAGAGCTGTCCCGAGGCAGCCGTGTCTGCCTAGGGCCAGGATGGGGTGGGATTCTGTCTGGGTCCGGTATTGTGGTGCCTGGCCTGGGTTCAAGTCGTGGCATCACGTCTGATCCTCCTGGACCCCAGGGGGGGCCCCCTTCACTGCCCTGAGCCTCACTTTCCTCATCTGCCAAATGCATGACATGCAGCCCTGCCTCGGAGGCCTTGGTGAGGTCAGGATGGCGGACGTGCTCACCTTCTTGGAGGACCCCATTCCCATGCTGGGTCTCACTCCCTGCCCTTTCCCTCCCATAGGTGCCCTTGGATGAGCGCATCATCTTCTCGGGGAACCTCTTCCAGTGCCAGGAAGACAACAAGAAGTGGAGGAACCGCTTCAGCCTCGTGCCGCACAACTATGGGCTGGTGCTCTACGAGAACAAAGTGGTGAGGCCCCCAGCCCATCTCAGCTGTGGGTGCCCCCCGCGGAGCCCCCCACTTCTCCTGGGCCTGGCCAGGCCGCTTCTTCCCCTTCTCCGCAGCTCCCCCCGTCTTGCTGTCTTCTACACTAGTTGATGCTGCACGCCCCCCATTCCTAAGCCTGAGACTCTGTACCTCCACCCGCATCCCTCCCCCCCTCCCCCCACTGACTGTTGCCAGGGCCACAGCAGAACCTCTGCAGCCTCCCCCCACCCCTTCCGGCCTCCCCATACCTTGCTGTGCTGCGTGCCCTCTCTAAGTGGCATTTCATCCATCCAGGCACCCAGCTCTCTGGGGTCCCCTTTCACTCTGCCTCTCCCCCCATCGGCCACTCATCACTGGCTCCTCCTGCCCACCCCCGAGTCCCTCCAAATCTCTCCATTTCCAGCACCCTCCTCCCCCTCAGCCACCTTCCTGCCTGGGCTTCCTGCTGCTCCCCAGCCCCTCCCTTCCTTGCTCTTCAACAGCAGCAGCTAACTGGCCATTCCCTGCCTCAGAGGACCCCTGGGTGGTGGTCCTATCTGTTTCCTTCCTGATGCCCCCCCTTGCAACTCTGTGCCCTGCAGTGGGGGGATGGGTGTCCTTCGATTGTTCCTTTGCTTTGGGCCCTTAGGGAAGCCCCACCTGGTTGAGCCACAGACCCTTCTACCAAACATTTCTGCAGAACAGCCGAAGGACAGGCTTGAGTGCCCTCTGTTTTGAGGGATGCACCAGACTCACCGGGAGGGCTTGTTAAAAAACAGGTTGCTGGGCCTACCCTGAGTTTGATTCAGGTCTGGAGGGGGGCCAAGAATATGCATTTCTGACAAGTTCCAGGGTGACATTGATGCTGCTAATCAGGGACCACGCTTTGAAAATCATTGCCCTGGAGGTTCCAGCCACTCTTAAGAAATGTGTTGAGTAGTGACACCTAGTGGCTGAGTGCAGCATGGCAGCCCTGCTGTATGAGCTCCTACGTCAGAACTATTTTTTTCTCCCCAGTGGTGTAAGAAGAAAGCAGCGCGCAATCCTCATTCTCCTCCCAAGGGGACTTAGGAAGTTAGTGGACAGTTCAGGGAAATGGTCAAAGACCCTGGGCTCTAGGGGCTGACAGACCAGGTTCGCGTGCAGGTTGGCTACCTTACCAGCGATGTGAACTTGGGGTTAATAATTGTACCCACCTCTGGATTGTGAGAATTCTGTGAAATGAAGCATGCAGAGACCGTAGCACAGGGCCTGGTATGTAATGAACACTCGGCTAGTGGTAGCTGCTGCTCGTAGAGACTGTAGGTGCAGTGGTGATAATAATAACAGTCACCTCAGCAGTGCTCCCTGACCCTTGCTGTGCCAGGCACTGTGCTATACGTTATGTGGATTATCTCACTGGGTCCTTGTGCAGCCCTGGGAGGTAGGAACTGTTATTACACTGGTTTTATAGATGAGGAAACTAAAGCAAAGGAGGTGCTTATCCTTGGCATCACACAGACGGTACTCAGTGGAGTCAGGATTTGAGCCCAGACCCTGGGTCCAGGTCACTACACCATGTTGCCCCTAGTCATGGTGGTGGTCAAACTCCTCTCTCTCCCCCTCCTCCCCTTCTTCCTTCTCCTCCTCCTCTTCCCTGACTTGGGCAGGCAACACTGAGTGGGGCCCTGGAGCCAGGGATGGAGACGGGGTTTGGGCTTGGCCATACACGTAACCCCCAGGGACCATCTCTCTTGCCCCCTCCTCAGGCTTATGAGCGGCAGGTCCCACCCCGAGCTGTCATCAACAGTGCGGGCTACAAAATTCTCACCTCCCTGGACCAGTACCTGGAGCTTGTTGGCAACTCCTTACCAGGTAAAGGACCACCCATCCCAGGTGAAGCACTCAGGGATTTGACCAGGGGAGAGGGCGCCCCTGATCCTGGAGCTCCAGGCTCCACATCTGCAGGAAGACCAGCTGGGGCTAGAGCTAGCAGCAGGTGCCCAGCACAACCTGAGCCTCCAAAGGGAGGCCTGAGAGGGGTTTTCCTGTGGCCACACAGTGAATTGGGGTTGCCCCACCCGAGCCCCTGCTTCCTGAGCCTGGCGATCACAGCTGTGCTGGGGGACCTCTCTCTACCCTGCCTCTGCCCTGGGTCCCTGAGAGGCTTCCAGGAGAAGATGGTCCAGGTGCCCCACTTTGTAAACTGCTGAGTCAATACTGCGTTTGTGACGAGCTATCCTAGGCGACCCCACCCGATCAGAGACACCCAGAAACCTTGTGGGATCACATCTGCCTCTTAGATGATCCCAGGGAGACCAAGGGGTAAGGGAGATGCTGGCCTTGTGGGGGCAGCTTTTACCCTTGTGAGGGACTTGGTGGTGGAGGGCTCAGCTGGAGTCTGGCTTTCCTGGATTCCAGCCCCTGCACTGAGAGGGCTGACTTTGGGGTGTTATGTAGACCCCACGAGGTGCTGTGTGTGCTGAGCCGAGTGCAGGGACCCAGAGCCAGGGCCCAGAGAAGAACTGCCATTGTCCTGTTATTAACAGGAGTGGCGAGGTCACAGCCCAGGACCACTTATCTCGCTGGATCTCGAATATCCATGCGGACAAAACAGAGAGAGAAAAATCCCCTTTTATTTATTCTCTATCTCCCACCCCCATACCTCCCTCCCCACTTGGACATTTAAGCCACACTTTGGCCTCTGCTGCTGAAATTTGAAGGGAAACCCAAGAAGGTAATGCTTGGCCTTTGACCCTGAGGGCTGTGACCCTGTGTTATTTGTGCCTCGTGCACAGAGTTTAGAACCTGACCCCAGGGAGGTGGCTGCATCACCAGCTCTGAGAAGTGGTGCTGGGGGAGTCTGACATTCCTTTAGCCAGGCTGTGGAGCAAGAGAGAAGGAAGTGGCCTCCCCACTGACTCTCTGGTCACCCCGGGACAGGCCAGCCCTCTCTGGACCTGAACCTACCCCTCATGGTAGGGCGAGGGGTCAGCTGCTGGTGTCCTCTGGCCGAGGGAAGCCACAGAGGGCAGCTGTTCAGAGGGCACTGTCTCCACAGGGACCACATCAAAATCGGGCAGTGCCCCCGTCCTCAAGTGCCCCACGCAGTTCCCACTCATCCTCTGGCATCCTTCTGCACGTCACTACTACTTCTGCATGATGACGGAAGCTGAGCAGGACAAGTGGCAGGCTGTCCTGCAGGACTGCGTCCGGCACTGCAACAATGGTGAGCCGCCTTTAGGCACCAGGAGCTCGGAGCGGGGTTACCTGGGTTATGTGCTGAGTGGTGACCCCTAGTGGCTGAGTGTGGTGTGGCAACCCTGCTCTATGAGCTGTTCTGCTTTTCCTTCTGGGGTTGTTAGAAACCATTGTCATGCTGCCCTTCACCTTCTTCCTTGATGAAAACAGTTCTGTGATGCTCCGAAAAAAAATTTGGGATATTGTTCTCAGAGGGACGCAGTTGTTGAGCCCTTGGGTCACAGAATAAAAATCCTGATTCTGCCACTTTCCAGCAAGGTCCAGTTGGACCTTAGGAGACCAACTTACCTTTTGAAGCCTCTGTAAAATGGGGATAATGATCTCTCCTGTGTCTCAGAGGGTTTGTGAGGATTCACAGTGAGAATCCACTCAATGCTTGGTAAAGATTTTTTTATGGTATCATTTCTTTCTTATCAGTGACCTGTACCATAGTCTGGGAAGTTCCCTTCCTCCCTCAGGGCCTCACTGTCTTCATCTGTAAAGTTACAAGGTCTCTTCCAGTTCACTCATTCATTTAGCAAACCTTTTAATGTCTCTGAGCCAGACCCAGGGCTGGGCACTGAGGATGCAACGGGGAAGCAAGACATGGTCCCTGTCCCCGTGCTGCCGGCAGCCTGGTGGGGAGACAGATGTTAAACAGATGAGGACACCAGGGGGTGATGAGTCACAGCTGTGCTGGGTGCTGGGTGGGAGCCACCTGGGGAACCTGGAGGGTGTGTATGTATTGGGGGTGCTGATCCTGTGTGTGGGGAGGGGTAGATCAGGGCGGCTTCCTTGAGGAGGCCAGGGTTCAGCTGAGACCTGAAGGATGAATAGTTCTAGAGCAGAGGGAGGTGAGTTCCAGACGGAGGTCGCAGCAAGCATGAAGGGAGGCCCAGGGGTGTGGGCGGTTTAGAGGAGGATGCACAAGGCCCTGAAGTGGGGAGGGGGGGCCTGGAAATGGGCCTGGAGGGGGCACTGGGGTCAGGTCTGGAGGGCCTTGTAGTGCTTTAGGGAGTTTGATCAAAAAGGCTTGTGATTGTCTCTCAGCGGGGGTGGGGGGGGGGTGGGGGGGGCATGAGGGGCTTTCTGCCCTTACGGGAGGAGCAACCCCATCCTGGACCCTGAAATTCCTTCCCGGTGACCTGGCCTCCAGGCAGCAGAGGGAGGCCGCTGCTCCCGCCCTGCCCTTGCCTCTGCCCTACTCTCCCCGCCGGGCATGCCTTGGGCGCAGCTCCACCCGGTGGATGGACAGTGGGCACCCACGCCTGGAGGCGGCTGTGCGGTGACTCGGCTCACCCCACCTGCCCCCTGTCCTCTCCGCTGTCCAGGGCTGCCTCTGCCCCGGCTGGAATCTGCCGGGCGGCAGGAACCAGGTCTTCAGTCAGGCCAGCCCCTGCCGCCCACAAAGAGCCTCCTGTTCCCAGGTCCCCGGGGGCTGAGGGGCCAGGACTGGGCCGAGGCGATCTGGGCTCCGGCTGCTTGGCCTGGGGCACCGTCCCTCCTCCTTCCGCCCTCCTCCTCTTCCCCCTCCCCCCTCCCTGGCCCAGCTCCTGCCTCTCCAGGTTTCCAAGGCTAGTGGCAGACCTGGCCAGGTGACCCCAGGCCAGTCTGGGTGGGGACAGACCAGGTGGGGAAGAGCCGCTGTTCGGTTCCCCATGCGCACAATGGCAGTTGTAATAAACTTTGCTGGATCGTGGGGAGGAATACATGAGCTGGGCTGGGTAGAGCTCTTGGCCCCGTGCCTAGCACATAGCGAGCGCTCAGCCAGGAGGCTGAGGGGTATGGGTGTGGGTCCTGTGGGCAGGAGGGGAGGCCGGGGAGAGCTGCCGGGGCGGGGGGAGAGGCGTCCTGCGGCCGCAAGGTGTTAGGAGCTGACGGGGCGGTTTTAGAGGAGCCTTTCCTCCACCCTGAGGACTGTGGGAAAGTTCTCGGCTTCCTCGGAGGCTGGGCCTGGAATTTGCAGGGCCTGGAATTGCTCACTCCGGGGGCTGCCAGGAAGTGGGGGGTGGCTGGGGAAGGAGGCCGAGCTGGGTGGACACAGTTCGTCCCGGCCCCCGCCCACATCCTGCATTCCCGGAGCAGCTGGGGCAGCAAGAGGCATCGGGGCACGGAGCTGCCCCCTCGGGCTGGGCCTGGGGTGCAGAGGTCAAGGCCTCTTCCTGTCTGACCGCCGTCCCCCTCTGCCTGCTGCCCGGGCCTGAGGAATGTAGCTTCCTTTCTCAGCCTGACCCTGAGGACCCCACGGGCAGGAAGTCTCCAGGTCTCGCTAGAGTCGGCCCGTCTGGGCTCAGGCCCTGGGGCTGCCGTTCCCTAGCCGTGTGGCCTCGAGCCAGTGACTTCGCCTCCCTGAGCCCGTTTCCTCATCGGGGAGAGTGGGGCTGAGAACAGCTGTCCCTCTGGGAGCCGTTTGGGGATTAGGTGAGGGAATGCGTGTGCGGCCTCAGCCTTAGTCTGCAGTAACACGGGACCACAGACTGGGTGGCTTAAACAACAGAAATTTATTTTTGCACAGTTCTGGAGGCTGGAAGCCCCAGATCCAGGTGTCAGCAGGTCTGTTTTCTTCCGAGGTCTCTCTCCTTGACTAGCAGGCAGCTGCCGTCTCCCTATGTCCTCACACGTGCCCCCTCTGTGGGCGCAATTTGTCCAGATTTCTTCTTCTGAGGACACCAGTCATACATATGGGATCAGGGCCGAGCCTAAGCCCCTCATTTTAACTTAATTACCTCTCTAAGTCCCTGTCTCCAGAGAGTCACATTCTGAGGGCGCTGGGGGTCAGGACTTCAACATAGGACTTAGAAGGGACACAGTTCAGCCCCTAACAGCCAGGCTCAGGGGAAGAGCTTGGGAGGGGTGACCCTCCCTTTTGACTCAGCCACTCGGCGTGCAGAGTAGGGACGTCCTGAGGGTCTGAGGCTGCACGTCTGACTGGCCAGAGCCCAGGGCGTCAGCGGCCTCCTTTCTGCTGCGCAACCCTCTGGCTCAGCGTCCTGCCACCTGGAGAGCGACCCTGCCTGGCACACCCAGCTTGCCGTCTGCAGACTGTAAATGCCCCAGTGTGAGAAAGGCTGCACATAACGCACGGCTGGCTTTTTCTAGGCAAAACCTGGTCTCTGGGAGACGGTGCCCCTCCTTAAGCCTGAGGGGCTTCCTCCCTGGCCCAGCTGGGCAGCACCCACCCCAGGGCTCTGCGTGGCACCCCAGCTGGGACACCCCTGCTCTGCCCCCGTCACTTCCTCCTCATCTCAGGTCCCTGAAATGCAGGGTGAGACGCCCCTCACGCCCCCATGCCAGTCCACGGAGCTGCCACTGCAGGGCTGGGGCTGGGCCTCAGTTTCCCCACCTCTGAGCTCTCTTCCAGCCCCTCCAGGCAGTGTGATCCCTGGGTCAGCGGATGTGGAGGGGAGGAGTTCTCCCCACGCCAGAGAGGGGCTTTTTCTCTGTGGGGGTGACTCAGCCCGTAGTCACTGCAGTGGAAGTCGGGGTTTCGGAGGCACTGGCTGCCATTTCCCCTTCCCTTGGCTCTGGGGATACAACGGTCAGAGGCTCGCGGCCAGGGTAGCCGCCAGCTGCCTGCCTGCGAGGTGTTTAACCACGTTCGTCCCGAAGTCAGATGTTGCGACTTCCTGCAGCCTGCCTCCCCAGCACCCAGTCTGAGGCCCATGCCTTGTTCGCTGACCCCCTCGCCAGCACGGGGGAGGTGGGCAAACTCATCTGGGCCACCACCGCCACCATCAATGACAAAAGTGAGAAATGGTATTTCCAGTCCCCTGGATGCACGGCGGTGAGCAAGGCGGACCCAGGGCAGCAGGAGCCATTCGTGGCTGCAGTTACTAATAAAGTGCGACGTGGTGCCCGCTGGGGTCTGCTCCCGGGCCCTGCCTTCACAGTTCACACTGTGGTCCCTGCAGCCCCACAGTGTGTGTGTGAGGCCAGGCTGGTCATTGCTCCCACTATTCAGAAGGGAGAACTGAGGTCCCTTAGGGTTCAATGACCTACAACAAGGCTATGCAAACCATGGCCCGTGAGCCAAATTGGGCTCATCGCCTATTTTAATAAATCCAGTTTTATTGGCTCGTTTGTTCACACACTGCCTGCGGCTGCTTTCCTGCTACAACGGCAGGTTGAATGGCTGGGACGGAGATCGTCTGGCCCACAAAGCTGAGACTATTTACTGTCTGGCCCTTTGCGGGGAAAGTTGGCAGGCCCCTGATGGAGGGAGGGTCTCCGGGTGCCTCTGGTATGCTGTCTGCCATGCTGGGTGGCCTCTCCTTGGTGGTGGTGGTGGCTTCTGGTCTTGGCTCTGCCGCTTGCTGGCCTTGGACCCTTGGCAGTGGCCTGACCTCGGAGCCTGTTTCTTCATCTGGAAAAGCAGAGGAAGTGACAGTGCCCACATCTCGGGCTGGTTGGGAGGATTGAAGGAAATGAGGAGGATACGGAGGAGGGCTGTCTTACTGTCCACTGCTCTTGGTGGGTTATTATCGTTACTGTCACTGCAACTACTCCTGAGGCTGTTACTACAAGAGCCGTGGGGGTCTGAGGTGGGGGGAGTTTGGGCAGTCAACCCCTTGGTCTTGGTGGAGGGCACGGGCCATCCTACCGACCTCCTCTCTCCATCCCTCTCCCGGGCAGGGATCCCCGAGGACTCCAAGGTGGAGGGCCCCGCGTTCACTGACGCCATCCGCATGTACCGCCAGTGCAAGGAGCTGTACGGCACCTGGGAGATGCTGTGTGGGAACGAGGTGCAGGTGAGGCCAGGGAGGCTGGCGGGGGGGCTGCGCAAGTCGGCGCGGGGCCCACAGGCGGGGCTCTGGAGCGCTGGCTGCAGCTTTGGACGGGTGGCGGCTGAGGCGGATCCGCAGGGGGAGCTGCTTGGTATTTTGTTCAGTCATTAACTGAGCACCGACCCTGGGCTAGGTGCTGGGGTGCACTGTGGGAGGGACGCAGTCCTGGCCCTCAGGGAGCTGTCTAGAGGGAGAAACAGACGTTTGACAAGTAAACACACACACTTCCACGTGCAGGCAAGGGGGGCAGGGTGTGGTATTCCAGACAGGGTGGCAGCATGTGCAACGGTCCTGAGGTGGGGCGCCTACAGGATCCTACAGGACACCCAGGCAGGTAAGGTGGGACCCGTGGGAATGATGCTCAGGAGGGAGGGCAGTGGAGACGTGGAGCGAAGAGCAGCTTTGAGGGGAGGCTTGAGTGGCCGGGCTTGCCAGAATATGGAGGGGGCTGGGCATGCTCCAACCCCTGCCCCGGCCTGTGCCTCCCGGTCCTAGATCCTGAGCAACCTGGTGATGGAGGAGCTGGGCCCTGAGCTGAAGGCAGAGCTCGCCCCCCGGCTGAAGGGGAAACCGCAGGAGCGACAGCGGCAGTGGATCCAGGTGGGCAGACCTGGGCTTGGGAGCAGGGGTGGGGGGCCTGCAGCTGCCTGGCACCCTCAGCCTGGCTCTGACACCTCCGCCCTGCCCCCAGATCTCGGACACCGTGTACCGCATGGTGTATGAACAGGCCAAGGCACGCTTTGAGGCCGTGCTGTCCAAGCTACAGCTGGCCCGGCCGGCCATGGAGGCGGTCATCCGCACCGACATGGACCAGATCATCACCTCCAAGGAGCACCTGGCCAGCAAGATCCGAGGTAGGCGGGCCACCTGCTATGGTTGTCATCACCTGGTGGACGTGCTGGGACCACCCGCCCTCCGGGGTCAGGGCATCCCTCCTGCCTGTTTCGGGGATCCGTTTACATTTCACAGGAATGACTTGATTCATTGATTATTTTTAAAACACCAGAATCAAATCTGAGCCATTGTTCTTCCAACCCCTGTGAGTTGTTTGTCGGCTCTTATTTCTGTAGACTCAGATCTTGGTGACCTAAATGATGTTGAGGAGGTTCAAGCCTTCTGTTAATCTTTGGTCATCAGATCTGCCATGTGTCGTTTTAGCGACATCAGCTTGACTTTGGTGATCCACATTCAGCCAGCCTTTCCCGGGTCAGTTGATGCTCCTTTCTGTTCAGAGCCTGATGGGATCCTTTCGCTCACTTGTCCTCCATCACACGCTGGCCACAGTTGTGACTGTCGTCAGTTGCCTGAGGGTTATTCTCTAACAGCTGTACTCACGGCGAGCTGGGGAGGACACCAAGAGTTGACATTTATTGTGTGGAACAAATAATGTTAGCTGGGCAGGGGAGAAGGAGGGACGTCAGAACACCCCCTGGCTAAAAAATGCCTTGGTCAGAATGTCTTGGAGACGGTCCCTGCCCACAGGGAAGCAGCCTTTTCCATAGTTGGGCTGAGTCAGGCCACACCATTCCATAGCAGAATCGGGCTTTGCAAAACCCAGAGGCTCACTGAAGCCACTGAAGTGTTTTTCTTTTCTTTTTTTTTTTTTTTAAATGAAGGAGCAAAACCCCCAGAGGTGAGTTTTCTTCCTCTGGCTAAGCAGAAAAACTGCCAACCTAGAGACCTTTACACTAGCAGTTTTCTTAGTCTCTTGCCATCACAGTTTCAGGAACATCAGGGTCCAGTCTCAGAACTCCGTTATTTGTGCTGCGTCATCAGCTGTTCCTCAAGAATCCTTCAGTTTGCTAATGTTGTCCAGTGGTTTTCTTTAAAGAATAATACGACAGCCTGCCGCGAGCCTGGGGGTCTGGGATGGTGGGAGTTGCTACCGGGGGTGCCATCCGCTAACCAGCTCCCTCGGCACAGCCTCCATCCTCCCCAAGGCGGAGGTGTGTGTCCGGAATCATGTCCAGCCCTATATCCCGTCCATCCTGGAGGCCCTGATGGTGCCCACCAGCCAGGGCTTCACCGAAGTGCGGGACGTCTTCTTCAAGGAGGTCACCGACATGAACCTGAACGTCATCAATGAGGGCGGCATCGACAAGCTGGGCGAGGTGAGCCAGGCACTGGCCCCGGGTTTGGGTTTGGGTTTGGGTTTGGTCTGGCCCCCCCGTCAGACCCTCACTGTGATCAGGGCTGGCCGCTCCCCTCCGGGGCATAACCTGTGAACGGAGGGGCTGCGGGAGACCGAGGGGCCGGGCAGGTACACAGATGCTGTTTCGTGCACCCCACAAATGGAGCCAGCCCCTCTCACTCCTGAGTTCGCTGGTTCTCGGGGTGAACGGTCTTCCACAGACCCCATAGTGGGGTAGTCGGCTGCCTGGAGCCCCACATAATTGTCAGGTGCAGATAGAATTGGTCCTGTAATCTTAGCCTCTTCTACACCCCAAACTGAGTCCCTTGACAATAATAATCATAGAATTTGAGAGCCATAGAAGACCTTAGAGATCATGAAAAACCATCTCCTGATTTGGAGGCTGAGGAAACTGAGGCTAAGAGAAGGTGAGCAATTTGCCCAGGGTCACGCAGCACCCGGGCTGGCCTCTCCCCACACGCTGTGCTGCCAGACCCCACTCCTCCTGCCTCCTGTCCCGGGTCCTCCAGCGCTTGCCCTTGTGGCCGCCACCCCCGGATGGCCTTCCCGGGTGCCAGCCGCAGGGCTGGGGGCTGCCTGGCTACTCTGCCGGCCCCCGCTCAGGTCCCGCGTGCCTCTGCCTCCCTTCAGTACATGGAGAAGCTGTCCCAGCTGGCGTACCACCCCCTCAAGATGCAGAGCTGCTATGGGAAGATGGAGCCGCTGCGGCTCGATGGGCTGCAGCAGCGTTTCGACGTGTCCAGCACGTCTGTGTTCAAGCAGCGAGCCCAGATCCTCATGCGTGAGGTGAGCCCAGGGTGCTACCCCAGCTCCCCCCGCACCCGCCGTCCCCAGGTCCCCATCTCCTGGGGAAGAGGCCCTGCCTCTGTGGCCTTCCTCCCCGGCCCCCTCCTCGTCCTCCTCACGGGCCTCACTGCAGCCACGCTCGGCCCCGGCGTGCTCGCTGCTGCGCTGCTCTCTGGTCTGTTCGGACACTGTCCCTCTGCCTGCCTGGCTAATTCAGACTCATCTTTTGGGTCTCAGAGACCCCTTCCTCGGGGAGGCCCTCCTTGCTCCCTAAGCCCCTTCCCACAGGGCCCAGGGCCTCTGGTTCCCTGAGGCAGGGACTGGCCCTGGTGCCCGGCCCTGAGCCAGCACGCTAGACACCCAGTACAGGAGTGAGCGAGTGAACGGGCAGCTGAGCACGCAGGCGCCCCTCCTGCCGGCGGGCACCCCTTTCACGTGCCCCGTGCTGTGCCCCACCGGCAGCAAATGGACAACGCCGTGTACACCTTCGAGACCCTCCTGCACCAGGAGCTGGGGAAGGGGCCCACGAAGGAGGAGCTGTGCAAGTCCATCCAGCGCATCCTGGAGCGGGTGCTGAAGGTGAGCCGCCCGGCCTGGCCCCACCCCTCCACCCAGGGGGACGCGGGGGCTCGGGTCAGACCAGGGGCCGGTGGAGCTCCCTGACCCAGAGCCCCGGCCCCGGCCCCTCTTTCCTGGCAGAAATACGACTATGACAGCAGCACGGTGCGGAAGCGCTTTTTCCGGGAGGCTCTGCTGCAGATCACCATCCCGTTCCTGCTCAAGAAGCTGGCGCCCACCTGCAAGTCGGTAAGTGCGCCCTCTCCCCCGACTCCCCTCCCGCACCCCTCCCCCCACTCCCCTCCCCCACCCCTCCCCACTCCCCTCCCCCACCCCTCCCCCCACTCCCCTCCCCCACCCCTCCCCCCACTCCCCTCCCCCCCCCCCCCCCCCACTCCCCTCCCCCACCCCTCCCCTCCCCCACCCCTCCCCTCCCCCTGCTAGCCCCAGCCCTGGGCCTGACCAACAGCCCTGGCCACCCCTCTCTGCTCCCACCCACAACCCCGCCCGGCAGGAGCTGTCCCGGTTCCAGGAGCTGATATTCGAGGACTTTGCCAGGTTCATCCTGGTGGAGAACACGTACGAGGAAGTGGTGTTGCAGACGGTCATGAAGGACATCCTACAGGGTGCGTGCCTCCCGGCCCCCGGGGGCTGGCTGCAGAGCTGGGTGGGGGTTGCTGCTGCTGTTGGGACCCTTACTGCCTGGAGGGTGGTGGAGGTGGCCACCCAGAGGTCTTCCTAGGGGGGTCAGCTGAGCTACAAGAAAAGAGAAGACTTACGCCGTGGGCTGGGGTGGGCCCACTACTAGCGGTGTGGCCCCAGGAGGGTAGCGTCGCATCCCTGTGCCTTAGTTTGTTTGTGGGTCCTTGACATTTTGGGGAGCATCAGGTGAGTGACAGGGTTTAGGGTCACAGCCCCTGCTTCCCGGCATTGAGGCCTGAAATAAGCCTCGTCCCAGTCACAGCACCCACTCAGGCCGAGGGAGGCCTCTGGGGGATGATGCAGGTCACAGCTGGGCACACTAGGGTGTGCTGGCGGCCGTCGGCCCCGTGGTGAACGTCCCAACACCACCCTCTTGTCCTGTAGCCGTGAAGGAGGCCGCCGTGCAGAGGAAGCACAACCTGTACCGGGACAGCGTGGTCATGCACAACAGCGACCCCAACCTGCACCTGCTGGCCGAGGGCGTGCCCATCGACTGGGGCGAGGAGTACAGCGGCAGCAGTGACAGTGGTGGGGACCCCGGCAGCCCTGGTACCCCGGAAGCAGCCATCCTCTCGGAAAAGCGCCGGCGTGCCAAGCAGGTGGTGTCCGTGGTCCAGGACGAGGAGGCGGGGCTGCCCTTCAAGGCTGTCCCGGAGCCGCTAGCACCTGCGTCCGCAGACAGCATCACCGAGCTCCATGGGCTGCTGGCCCAGGATCAGCAGGCCGAGAGCCCCCCGCTGGCTGGCCCCCTGCTCAATGGGGCCCCCGCCCAGGAGAGCCCGCAGCCCGGGGCGGCCCCTGAGGCCGCCTCACCACCTGCCTCACCCCTCCGGCAGCTCCCGCCTGGAAAGGCCTCGGACCTCGAGCCTCCCAAGCCCAGTGACCAGGAGACCGGGGAGCAGGTGTCCGGCCCTGGCGGCCGCCCCCCCATCCATACCACCACCGAGGATGGTGCAGGGGTACAGACTGAGTTCTAGGCCAGTCGCCCCCGAGCTTCTGTTGGACATGGCACACGGGCCACTCCTTCTGAGGCACTGGAAGGCTTGGCTCTGGGCGGGGAGCACTGGATCTGTGCCTTCCGGGTGGGGATGGGGCCGGGCTGGTGTGGCACCTCTGGGGCTGGGCGGGGACGGGCCCACCTGAGTCACTTTATTGGGTTCGGTCACACTTGGTTGGTCTGTTTTCTCTTCTGTGGGATGATCTCGGCTTTCCTTCTCCTGCTGGGGACAGAGCACAGCGGAGGGGGCTGGGAGCACTCGGTGGCCCTGGGTCCCTGAGTCCTCCCTCCCTGCCCTGCCTCTGTGGCCCGTTTCCCTCGTGGGTCTTGCCATTCTTGGGAAGAGGGCGGTAAGAGTAGCATCTGCTGTGACACAGAGCCCATGGATCCTCTCTCCTCTCACCAAGGGGCTCGCTGGAACCAGGATGATGGAGCGCTGAGGCCCGTCTCAGCCCCGCTCCTCCCTCCTCCCAGCGGGGCCCCAGAGGCCAGTTTTGGAGTGGATACTGGCCTTGCTGTCCCGCCCCGGGTGAGGGGATGTGCAAGGAGGGGGCCTTCAGGCTGGGGGAGGGCTGCCTCGTGGAGGGGGATGGGGCCATGGGCCTGAGGAGAGAACAAGAAAGGCCTGGAACGTGCTGGTCTGGGGAGAGGACGTGTCAGAGGGAAGGAGGGCGTGACCTCTGCAGAGGTACTGCTGGGAGGGTGGGCGAGGTGGGCAACGTGGCAGATGGAGGGTTGCTGGAAGCTGGGCCTTTGCCTCCCCCTCCACTTGCTGGGGTCCAGTCTCCGGAGTCCCTCTGTCCCCCTGTGCTGGGCTGGGGGGGTGGGGGGCGGTGGCACGTTGCTCAGTGGCAGGGCTGGGTGGGTGTGGACTCTGCAGGCCACTTCCAAGGTACGCGCTGTCCTCCCAGGGAGCTGCGGGGCTCGTGAGGGGCAGGGGGATGGGCCGAGGCACCCCAGGGCACCACTGAGCATTTGGGTCAGGCTGGGGCTCGGCCCCTGCTGGTCTGAGTTTCCAGTCACCCCACCCTGAAAACTCCAGGACTCTTCAAATGTCCTCATGCGTCACGTGGGGCCCAGCCATCCCCCTTCCTGGGGTGAGGGTCAAGCCAAGACCATCTCCAGGGGCTGGGACCTCCTGGCCTTCCCAGACCCCCTCCCCTGCTGCTTTGAGGGGAGGGTGGGCAGGGCAGAAACAGAGTCCTTCAGGGTCCTCAACCCCATCCCAGCCCTGCATCCTCCATCCCCTCCATCTCCTTCCTGGACCGGGCCCCTGGGACCCACAGGACGTGCAGCTCTGGCTGGTGCTCAGGGACCACCCACTGCCCCCCCTCCAGTCCCCCAAGCCCTAAACTCAACGCCTCACTAACCTCTTTTACCAACACGTTCTGTCTGAAGATGCTCTCCTCTGGTGCCTTCTTTTGTGGTTTTCCAATCAGCCTTCTCAGATCTTGTATTGAAAATATTATGCAAACTGTTTAAGCTTGTACTAATCAATAAATGCTTTATTTAAAGCCAGTGGCCCATGTGTGGTGCCAGCAGGGGGAGACCTGGGCTGGAGACTGACTAGGAGCATATGTGCACCTTGACTTTCTGGGATG
The DNA here is from genome assembly GCF_009873245.2 of Balaenoptera musculus. Taxonomy (NCBI): domain Eukaryota; kingdom Metazoa; phylum Chordata; class Mammalia; order Artiodactyla; family Balaenopteridae; genus Balaenoptera; species Balaenoptera musculus. The sequence goes on along the minus strand of NC_045790.1, from coordinate 108,193,728 downwards.
GTCGCTTGACCGAGTACTTACAGGTGCGTGGCCAGAGTTCCTCTATTATCCTATTTGACAGAGGAGAAAACTGAGGCTTGGAGAGAAGGGACACAGCAGGTAGGTGACTAGCCTGCTGGCAGCTCAGACGGCTTCCTCAGCCAGATCCATGCAGGGTGCACCTCTGGCAGTCTCGGGCAACAGTGAGGGCAGGAGGGCAGCTACTTTATGGCCACGTGGCCCTGGGGTGCCCATGGCGGGTGGGCCCGAGGCTCACACTAGATCCAAACAGTGATGCCAGTGTTTTCAAGACTCCTGCTCACACAGCTAGTATTTCTGAGCACCTCCTGTGGGCCGTGCACGTTCCGTGCAAGACTAGGGAGCCTCACAGCAGCTCCAGGTGGCGGGCACCACTGTCACATTTCACCGATGTGTAAACTGAGGTCCAGGAAGGCGGGGAACCTGGGCTGAGGCTATGGGGCCCCCATCACCTTGGGGGACGGTGGCCAGTGGCTGAAGGCTTGTTAACGAGGGCTGAGGTGAGAAAGCAGGGGCTCAGCTGCAGTCTTGCCGTTGACCTTGGCAAGTCACTGAACTCAGCCTCAGGCTTCTCGTCTATAAAAGGGGGGCCTATTGAAGGTTCAAGGAGACCCGCCAAACACTGTGCTCTGCGAGGTGGCCCTGCCCACCGCAGGCCTCAGTCTCCCCTCTTAGCTAAGCAGAGCCCAGGAGGGTGTGTGGGGAGGGGAACCATCAGAGGTCCCCCGGGTACCTGGAAAGCAGGACTCACACGACGTGGGCCCTTCATCCGTCCTGTTTCAGCCCACAGGACTGACAGTCGCAACAAGGCAGGGAGAGTGAGGGCCTGTCCCCTGCATCCCGCCGTCTCTTACGCTGTGCCTGCGATGAGCACTCAGTGCTCCCTGGTGGCCGCCGGCCTATGTCAGGCCTCCATCCATCGTGTCCCTTGCTGAACAGATGGGGAACTAGGATATGGAAGGTTGGCCAGGGTCAGAGTTAGCTGGAGGCAGAGCCCAGGCGCCCCGAGCAGGCCTGCCTCTAGCCCAAAGAAAAAGCTGCCCTTGGCTCAAAACTATCTGCCAGAAAGTGCACAATAAAGGTGCAGCTCTACAGTGAGTACAAGGGGCATGGCTCCTTCTGCAATTGTGCAATGAACAACCTGCATGGCTGCATGGGTTCAGGGGTCAAGATGCTTCTAGGCGCCAGAGCCAGTGCCACCACGTTCCTGTCGCAGGGCCCAGGACACCCAGCCCCCTGGTCTGGGGTAACGATAACAGAGCACACAGCACAGCCCACACGGCACCACAAGCTCCGCAGACTTTCTGAGCCCTTCTCTTAGAGCCCTGGTCTCTCCACCTGCAACAAGGGAGGTTTGGATAACTTCACCTTTGGGAACACCGCACCTCCCCCCTTCCCTTCTGACTGAGCTGCGACCCCCTCCCCCTCCCCGGGCTCCATCAGGACCCAGTGATGACTCGGGAGGAGCAGGCTGGAGATGGGTTTATTGACGGTCCCGCTTCGCGTCTGCAAAGCTCAGCGCCTGCCCTTGAGCTGCGTGGGGTGAGGTGCAGATCTGGAGAGCAGAGGGGCCCAGCGTGCGGGGAGCAGCAGAGAGGGAGGCGAGGAGGGGCTGACGTCGCTCGCGGCACCAGGCCCGCCCTGAACACATTCTGGCCAGTCAGTCCGTGGACAGGCCACGGTGGCCTCCCCACCTCTCCCCTCAGCCAGGGCCCTCCTGCACTCCCACCACCCTGCCCAGTGGGACAGCCCTGCCCGGGCTCCCCTGATGAGGCTCCTGGAGGGGCCGTGACTGCCAGAGACAGCTGGGACACTCAGGCCTGCGCTCAGATGGAGGCCCGCTGCCACCCCACACCCCAGACCCTGTCCTCGTGCGGCGGGGGGTCCTCTCTCCTCCTCCACAGTATTCACACTGGCTCTGTCCTTGGTCAGGAACACTCCTGTCCCCGCCTGGGCCAGGACAGAGGGGCCCGTACTAGCCCATGGAGAACAGAGCGGGAGCTGGAGCCCTGGGCCCACAGGTGGCAGAGGTGGGGCTGGAGGTGTCAGGCCCGGGCCGGCGCTCAGCGGCTGTGGTAGATGCGGAGGCGCTGGGCGATGTCCTGGCGGCACAGCGGGCAAGTACGCAGGGGCTGGCAGCACTGCTGGCAGCAGCAGACGTGGCCGCAGTTGAGGAAGATCATCTGCGCCTGAGGAGAGAGCGCGGGAGCGTCTGGGCCCCAGCCCGGCCTGGCTCCCCGGGGATGGGGCCTCCCTTGCCGCTAAAGATCTGACAGGCCGCTAAAGATCTGACAGCACGGTCGTCATGCGCCAATCAGCACAGGAGCACGTGCCGCCGCCCTTCTTGGTCACTCTCTCGCCCTCTCTGTAACAGCTGTGCACGTTTTTCATCCCCACCCTATCTCACCAGCCCGGCTGTTGGATGTGCACGTTGTTCCCAATTTTTGGCTTTTCTATGCACTTTGCCTGGACCTTCGGTCTCAAAACCACCCCAGCATTATGGATTAAAAGCCATGGAAGTGTGTCTATTCTTTGCTTTAGCATTTCCTCTTTTTAGTAAGTTATCCTAAGGAAGTAACCAAGGATGTGCTCCAAATTCTGTTCAAGGCTGTTCAGTATAGCACTGTTTGTAATAAGAGCTAGGAAGCCACCTCTGGGGCCCAGAGCAGGGGTTTGGTTAAATTTATAACCACCAAGGCCCCCTGTATCACCGCATTCCCCGAGCCCAGCAAAAACCACAGGGTAATCAAACTGCTAACGTGGCGACCTTTTCTAAGTAGGATCACACTCTGGGGGGAGGGGGGGTATTTTATGCGCTACATTGCTGAATTTTTATAATAGGCACCAATTTTGTTACAGTTTTTAAAACAGGTTTTAAAAAGTCTCTTCAGAGAAAACTGTGTTGTTGATATTTAATGACTTAATGCATACACGAAGGGAAACTTCCTAAGTGGGAGAAAAAACTCTCTTTTGAAAAAAAGAAAAAAGGCCCAGAAAATGATGTTAGCATTACTCATGTTTGGGTCATGGGATCATGGGTCATTTTAATTTCCTGTTTTTTGCCCAGGAGGCTCCAGACGGCAGGCGCTGGGCAGGCGGGTGGGGGGTTGGGCCCGTTGCCCCAGACTTACCTCCCGTTCCAGGCACACAACACATTCTGAGGTCTGGGCCTCCAGCTCCGCGCGGGGGGCTGATGGTCTCACTGCCTCGGGAAGCTCCTCAGGGGCCGTGGGGAGGACCTCGCCCTGGGGTGGTTTCAGCAGCTCTGTGGGGACAGAGAGGCTGAGGCAGGGTCATGCCCACCTGACCCCAATCCCTAGGGCCTCCCCTGGCTCTGCCTGCCCCAAGTAGACAGTGAGCTGGAGGGGAACGGGATCTGACCAGGATCCTGCCTTCCTACACACCCTCTTATTGCTCTTTGCTGAGCCTCATTCCCCCACCTGTAAAATGGGACAGCTAGGACGCCGGTTAACTGGGGCCTCCTACCCCTAACACACCCTGAATCCTTCACAGCCACCCTGCAAGTAGGGCTCATCACTGTCAGAGATGAGAAATCGGAGGCTCAGAGGGGGAAGCCACTTGCCCGAGGCCACAGGGCCATCTGGTGGTAGAGCTGCCCTGCAGGAGCCCTGGGTAGGACCGGACCTCGCTTGCTCGCAGATTCTCCACCCAGGGGCCCAGGCGCAGGTGACCCAGAGGAGCAGGGAGAGGAGTGACCAACTCTCAAGGCTGCTCCCCCTGTCCCCCGGCAGAGCCCCCAGCATGTCCACTGCTCTGCCCTGGATCCAGCGTCCCTTGCCTGGGCCCCAACCGCCACGAAGGAGGACATGAGAATCGGTGTCTCTCATTATCACACCACGTGCACCAGCAACATCCCCAAGTCTCTCTCCATCCCTGATCCCCATTCCCTCAGTTCATGTTTTTCATTTATTCTACGGGTTAAATTACAAGTAGTATTTTTTATAATTGTAAAAAACCTGAAGTTTTTTTTTAAAAAAGCCTATCACAACCACTGTAGACCCTCTAGGGGTCACGGTGTCCCCCCAGACCATCACTGTAAGGGGGCGCTTCTATATTTAATATAACACATATTGGGTCCTGGGATCAGAAAGAGAAGCGCGGGGAGAACTCCCGAGGCTCTCCTGCCCTTCCCAGCCCAGCCCCTCCCTGCAGGGCGGCCACAATCAGGAAGAAGCCCTAACGGTTAGGGTTAGGGTTAGCCTGTCTCTGCCTCAGTTTCCTCATCCCTCAGATGAAGGTAACAATGGTGCCCACCTCACGGGGCTGCAGCAAAGGTGACCTGACACGGTGGTCGTCAAATGCCTGATACCCGTCCTGCTCAGCACACGGGAGACCCGACTCCCGCGCCTTCCCCTGGGTCAGCCGCAGCACCTGCCCTCTCCCGGGCCTCCGGATGAGGGCAGGGCACCTCCTTCACAACCATCACAAACACCTTTCTACGTCCAAACCACAGGCCTGCCCTGGGGCGCAGTGCTGGGCACGGGGTGGGCACTGGTCCGGCTGGTCTCTCCCTCTGCTCCAGGGATCCTGAGTGTGTGGTTCCCGACGTGTGTAGGGTGGGTTTAGGGAGGCCAGAAGGGTCCCCAAACTGCTGTAGGAAAAGTTCTTTTTCTCCATTTTTGGAGTCTGCTTTTCCCATTTATAAATTGTTCCTTTAGGAGGGAAGCTGAAGGACCGGCCAGGGTTAGAAGTGGCCCTCAGGACTCGTCCTGAACTGTAAACAGGTGGCGCCCCCAACCGCAGCCCCCACGTAAGGGCTCTGCTCAGGAGAGGGCTCAGCGTCAGTACCTGGCCGGGCCCTGGTCGCGTCCAGCAGCTCCTGGGCTCTGCGCAGGATCTGGTGCTGCAGGCCGGCTTCCGAGACGCCCACCTGCACGGACCAAGGAGGGCAGGTCATGGCCTGGGCTGGGCAAGGGACCTGCTATGCGGTACGGTCAGAGCCACCACCTCCTCCCTGGCTTCTAGCACCCTCAGCTGGAAACGTGGAGGCCTACGAGGGCCTGACAATCTGTACAGCAGAGGGAGACACGGAGGCCCAGAGGGAAACCAACACTAGTAACAGCTACAGTTTAGCAAGTGCGAAGCCCGCGCGGGAGCTGTGCTCACAGCTTCACCCGCATGACCTCCTGTCACCCCCGTGATGACCAGGAAGTCAGGACCCTCTGTCACAGTTCGCATGGTCAGGTGGTTCACACCGAGGCTGAACTGCTGAGAAGTGGCCGTGCCACAAACACATAGTCCCTCAGCCTCCAGAGACAGTGCTCCTGAGCGTGGGCCACACAGCCGTGTCTGCGTCAGCCGAGGGCCAGGCAGTACAGCAAAGCGGTCAACAGCATGGACCCCGGCACCGGGCCAGCCGCCTGGGCTGGAGTCCTGGCTCTGCTGTGTGACCTCGGGCAAACTGCTACCTTGCTGTGTCTCAGCCTCCCATCCAAAAAATGATGACAATGTCAGCACGTGCCTGCCCAGGTTGTTGGGAAGATTCAATGAATTCGTATGTAAAACATGCTTAGAACAGTGCCTGGCACTGTCAAGTATTTGCCGGCATCGGTATTTGTCTCTTTTGAAGGGTAAATGAATCAGTGCAGCATGTACCAGGCTCGGGCAGTGCTGCTGCTGTGCTAACTGTAAGTCCATGGGTGGGGAGGGGGCTGGTCCAGATGAGCTCCAAGGTCCTGGCTGTCCAGCCCTACCAGGTGAAGATCCAATCTGAACAAGGCGGGGCAGGCGGGCAACAATCTGGGGTCAGCAGCACCCACAGCCCTGGCTTTTGTAGCCACATGACTGGGGGCAGATGGGGCACATGCTCTGGCCTTCTGGGAGCAAGGTGGCCCTGGGACAGCTGATGACGCAGGCCTCACCGAGAACTGCGTGAAGAGCAAGTGGCCCCTTGGCTGGGTCGGGCCAGGGCCCTGCCCACCGCCCTCACCTCCCCCGAGGGGTAGCTGCTGCCCACCTTGGCCAGGTCCCCAGGGCCCATCCGGCTCAGCATGTCCAGTGAGATGCGGTGGTGGGCGAAGATGGGAAGGTAGTGCTCGGCCGACAGCTCCACCAGGAGGGCCACCAGCTGGCGCTCCAGGCCTTCTTCCTACAGGACAGACCCCAGGGAGAAGCCAAGCGCACCATGGACGGGGAAAAAACCAAGAAGCCATTACTTACTTACAACAGCAAACAGAGAGTTCAAATACATATAACATAATATGTAAAATGTATTCTTGGAACTCTTCCTACAAAAATGGATATGTAAGGGCAGAGAGATAGATGCACGAGGAAGTTAGTTCACTGCCACTCTGTAAACGTGACAATGTAAGCAACTTAAGTACCCATCAAGAGGGGACTGTTTAAACAAATGAGGGCTCATGCAGATCCTAAATGCTGTGCAGTTGTCTGGAAACAACGAGGAGATCTACGCACACGGGCCTGGAGAACAGCCCGTCACTATTGTTGAGGGGAGAAAGGAAGTTGCCAAAATAGCCTTATAGAAGGACTCCTGTTTTGTTTTTTTTTTTCCTGGTTGTGCCACGTAGCTTGCAGGATCTTAGTTCCCCGACCAGGGATCGAACCTGTGCCTGCTGCAGTGGAAGCGTGAAGTCTTAACCACTGGACCACCAGGGAAGTCCCAAGAAAGACTCCATTTTTATTAAAAAAAAAAAAAAAAGGGGGGGGGGTGTGTGTGCGCGTGTGTGAGAGGGAGGGAGGGGGAGGGGGAGAGAGGGGGAGAGGGGGGAGAGAGGGGGAGAGAGGGGGGAGAGAGGGGGGAGAGAGGGGGAGAGAGGGGGGAGAGAGGGGGAGAGAGGGGGGAGAGAGGGGGGAGAGAGGGGGGAGAGAGGGGGGAGAGAGGGGGGAGAGAGGGGGGTGGGGGGGGGCTGGGGACCACGTCTGTCCCATCCACAGCCCCTGCCCTGGGGAGTGCACAGCGGGCTGCGGGTCTCTGCTCCGCCCAGCAGTGATGGTCTTTCAGTCACCAGAACCAACGCTCCTCCCTCTCCTTTCTGTCCCTGTCTGGGTCGAGCACAGGACCTGGTGCACTTAGTCACCAGAAATATGAATGGAATTAAACTGGACAGGTCAGGAAGCCGGGCATCGCTGAGGCCAGAGGCTCCTGCAGGGTGGGCACCAGCAGTCCTCACCTGCAGCTTCAAGGACAAGGGTTTCTGGTTCAAGAGCCGCTGATACTGAATCAGCCAGTAATTCTCCTGCTTAGTTTCGCTTTTGGCTTCTAACTCCGTCTGCCAAGAAGGAAGCAGACACTGTTAGTTACAAGTCAGTGAATAGAAACCATAATGACAGTGACACCTGTGAACTCTGCTCCTCTGAGCACGTGGATGACTTGGTATTTTACAAAGAACTTTCCTACCCACTGTTGCCTCACCATTTAAACTGCTCAGCCCGGAAAGGCAGGAAGCATCACTACCCCCACTTTACTGCTGAGAACGATCTCAGACACAGCATACCTGGTGGGGGGACCAGAACATGGGCTGCTGACACCTGGTGCCCGTCCCCCCACTTCCCCGGGCATCATGACTTGGAGGGGGACACCTTCTCATCTGCTTATGGGAAGAGCAAAGCACTAGGCAGCCGTCTTCTTCCCCCAAGAAGGCTTGGCGTGTCCTCTGGGTGCCAGGCAGGGAGAGAAATAAGATTCTAAGGACACCTGCAGCTTCCGGAGTGGGCTTCACCTGACAAAGCCGGAGAATTATAAACATGCTATTCAAACCGATTCCTCCATTCCATCACCGAAACATTCCTGAGTGCTGTTCTGGGCCAGGCACCGTTCTAGGTGCTGAGGACACAGCAGTGAACACACGATACTAACAGCAGCAGCAGCAACGTCAGGGCACTTCGTGTCAGACCGTGCTGTGCGCTGGGAGATGCCCTTGTACTTAATTCTCACAATTCTGTGAAATAGTTTCCACTTCACAGGTGAAGAAACTGAGTGATTAGTTCAGAGTGATTACCAGCCAGCCCAAGGTCAAAGAGCTGCCCGTGTCGTGGCCGGGATTCAGACCCAGATCTGTCTTGCCCGGAGCCTGTGCCCTCAACCACCCAGCCACCCACCCAGGACTGCAGCCGCGCGCTGGGGGTCGATGTGATGTGGGCGGCAGGATTACACTGCAGGCATCTCCCCAGCGCCCCCTAGTGGCCCCTCCTGTACCTTGCCGAGCTGGCTCCCCTTTTCCGGCCTGGCCCTCTCTGGGCTGTGGGCACACCTCTCTTTGGGAGCCCATGACCCCGATGGTCACGTCCTGATGAGGTGGACAGTGAGTCCCCGAGGCCCCTTGAGGGTGGGAGCACACGGCCGCGGCATGGCCGCCCCTGCACAGCACTCAGGGCGCGGGTCACACATTAATGCAATTTGAAGGTGATGGCAGTGAGGCAGCGTGAGGAACAGGCAGCTTCTGACTGGCACAAACACGCCATCTGGGCTCGTGCGGGGCTCGGGAAGAAACTGGTCTCGCCCCTTTCCATCCCCGGCACAGGGCCTGGCCCACGGTGGAGCTCAGAGGACATCTGGGGCGGTAACAACGTCACAGGAAAGACTGGGTCCTGACCACTCAGGTGCACTTGGGCTCTGGAGGAAGTGACCCTGACCTGCCACCCTAAATGGGGCTCTGCCACCCTGATGATGTGCCAGAATCAAACCCATTTGGGTCCAGGGGGCAGTTGGGCAACTCCTGTCGAAGGCTTACTAAATGGTCTGCCCTGGACACACCAAGTACTCTCCTGGGCATCTCTCCTGAGCAAATAAATACCCATGGCTGTTCTCAAATACTTAGCTGCCGAGACAGCCTTGCTTACTAAAAGTAAAAAAACGGGAAGTATGCTTGACAATAGGCCAAACGAGGGCCCATCTCAACGCAGCCATGGAAGGAACGCAGAGGACACGAAAGACAGGAAAGAGCAGGTGGGAAAGGGGTGCGCAGTTCTGTGTTACAGGCACGTATGCGCATCACCATAAACATGCATCCCGATGTCTGGAAAACATACCTCAAAATATTAGCAATAGACAACTCTCAGAAGTGAGATTCTTTTCCTTTGTACTTTCCATTTTTTCTTTGACGAACAACTATTACTAGACTAATGAAAGTGTTTCTAAGAATGGCAAGAGCATTTAGGGAAAGCAAACCCATGAGCGACTCTGGACGCGGAAGCCAGACGCACCAGGATCTCCCGGAGCTCCTCCTCTCGCTGTGTCTTCTCTTTGAGCAGCTGCTGGAGCAGGGAGCTCAGGACCCAGCGCTGCTCCGAGATCATCTCCTGCAACACAAGACCAAGCCCAGTGCTGGGAAACTCGCAGTACCCCGGCCCAAGAAGTCCCCGCAGCGCCGCAGCAGGATCCCCCTCACTCAGTTCTCAGCTGGCAGCCGGGGGCCACAGTGGGTCCGACTCCATTCAAGGCTCTGTCCCTGATCTCAGGCTGAGAGTTGGGGAAACAGAGCAGAGGGGCCTCTCTGCCCAAGCATCCCCTCCCCACCTTCTCACCAGCTTGTACCTCCCTTCCCCAGGGGGTAAGGCCAGGCACGGGATCTAGTGACCGAAGACAGTGCAGTGGTAAGAAACATCAAACAAAGGAAATGACCAGCAGCAGGTACCCAACTTCAGTCTCACTGACTACGGAGCACGCGGACAGAAGCAAACAGCGGGAGGGAGGGTGGGTGAGTGACCCACGCCAGCCGGGAAGGCTCCACACAGACAGAGTGATGTGCAAACCCGAGAAAGCCCCATTTGTGTCCGCGTTCCACTCTTCTCCTCCTCTTGGAAGCCCCATGGAGACCCCGAAAACAGGAGCCCCACAGCGCTAATGGGCAGGATGCATGGGCACCCACCAAGCACGGTGGCTGCATCTTCTTTCAGAGCAACACCAACCCCCGCAAGGCTGAGGCCTTTCCATTTGCTAGCCCACTCCTCTCTGACGGCCCCCAGACACAGGCTGGGCCTGGAAGACTATTTCCCTTTTATGCAGGGGAGACATGGAGGCCCAGGGAGGGGAAGCGACCTGCCTAAGGTCATACGGTGACAGACCCGTGGGACTCCAGACCCCAGCGTTCTTCTCCTGCATCGAGAAGCCCATGAGACAAATGAAGACTGCTCCACTGAGGACAGACACAGGGACGGTGACAGACAGAAGCCTCTGCTCAAAAGCCTGGTACGGGGCACACGTCCTCACACATCACTGATCCAACCCTTCTGCGTACAGCTGGGGAGACTAAGGTACAGAGCAGGGAAAGGGCGGGGCGGGGCGGGGCGGGGCGGGGCGGGGCGGCCCCTCCCCGCCTCCCCGCCTCCCCGCCCAGGTCACACAGCAAGACTGTGCGGGGACAACCCGGGTCCCAGATCTGCTGTCCAGAACGCTGTCTGCTAGTCCCTGCAGCCGCCACACCTGTGTGAGCAGGACACCCAGGCTGGAGTTCACAGGGCCACAGCTGGGCCCTCTCCTCAGACATCCTTGGGACACCAAGAAAGCTCCTTCCCCAGAGGATGTCAGCCGTGAGAACCAGCGCCCCAGAAGCATGACTTAGAGAGACAGGGAGCTCAGTAGCAACCCAGCTCCAAAACAAAGAAAACACGGAGATGGAGATGCAGCCTGGGTGAGCCTTGGCAATGAAACCCTCCTTCCTCTGACCCTCCTGCCTAGCAACGGGCTGATCCCAGCCCTAACCTTGGCCTGCGCTGGGCTCGGCCCCCAGACTGGGCTCCCACGAGCCTTCTGGGGCCAGGGCATCCTCCAGCATCACTGCCTTGTCTGCTGGAGAGCAGCTGAGAGGCGGTGGGGGCATTAGTTGGGGGTGGGGTGGGGTGGGGGACAGGACAGGCTAGGGAGCCCTACATACCTGTAGTGCCTCTGTGTCCAGGGATTTCCTCTTTAACTCCAGCTGTGTCAGCTGCAATAACTCAGTTTCTATTAACTTAATCTAAACAGAAGACGAGACAGGGGTTTTTTAATTCACATTAACCACGGTTTAATCCTGTGCCGCTGCTCTTGGATGGCCAAGTGGATCTAAGAATCCTTTCTGGGGGCGCCCTGCAATGAAGGGGACCTGTGTACCTTGGGAACCTCATCAGCGGGGGTTTAAAAAGAATTCGTTACTTCATGGCCCTGAATGCTTTGCTGCGTGGACACGCTTGTCCTGGACAGTACTGCTGATCAAAAGCCAGGCACGGGGCCAGCCCAGAATGGGTGCTGATCAAGGTATGTGGAATGAAGGGGCTTTCCTTCAAGGTGAGGACCAGAGTGAAGAACAGACACGGAATTCTCACTGAGCCTCTTACCAGTCCAATTCTCTTGCTTCCTCTAAACAGCTGTCACAGAGGAGTGCAGAGGGCAATGGAAGGGACTGAATAATAATAACAATAATAGTAGTAGCTGATATTTATTGAGATTCCACATACTAGGACTGTGCTGTGCAATTTATTTGCATCATTTCATCAATACCTATTAGGAGGTATTATTGCCTCCATTTTACAGACAAGGAAACTGAGGCTCAGAGAGGTTAAGTAACTTGCCCAAGGACACACAGCGGGTAAGTGAGTGTGCCCTTTCCTTGGGATGTCCCTGCTTGTCTGAAGGGGAAGAGCTGGCCTGGTGGGCCAAAACCACCCATAGTGAGAATGTCTGGGAGTCACCACATACCTTCAGGGTGTGACTGGGGGCTTTCAGCCCTCGGGGTCAGACCCCATGGCCAGTGACTTGTCTACCCTGTGCCTATGACCTTTGTCCCTATGTTCCTATGACCTCATCAACCCCTGGTCAGAGGAATGAGATTCATGTCTGGCAATGTGGGATTGAAATTAAAGGGGGAAATAAAAAGGTAAGTTGGTTTTGGCAAAAAAGAAGAAAAAGAAAAAAACAACCATGCAAAATGTGAAATTCAAAGTGTGCTGAATACGAGGTGATGCGCGTCCCGTAGCCTGAAAGCTCGCTCTGTCTGCCGCCACCCAGGCCACGCGCTCAGTGAGCCCAGAGAGCCAGACACAGCCCTGCTGGACGGGGGTGGCCAAGAGGCCCAGCATGGGGTTCGCCCAAGGCTGCCCGCAGGTCAGCAGCAGAGCCCGGACAAGAGCCCACCCCCTCCTCCAGGCCCAGGTCACTCCTCAGCCGACACCAGGCCCTGCCTGCTCGCTCAGGTGGGGGTCAGCCTGTCCCAGCTCCTCAATCTGGGCCGATGGGGACACTGGGGTCTGAGCCGGCTGAGGAGTCCTGCCTGCGGCTGCCAAGCAGTCAAGGCCTCCTGTCCCTCAGCCCTGGGCATCATGAGAAGCAGCAGGCACAGGTCCCACCCGCTGGCATGCACAGTGCTGCCCCAGGCACCTCCTGACACCCTGAGTAGGTTCCATGAGGCTCAGTGAGGGGAGGGAGGTGCCGGGGAGACCTCTTGTCGGGCTGGCGTGGAGCTCCCTCCTCACGTCTCTGAAAGCCCACAGGGCGGGTCTGGGGGGGCACCGCAGCCTGCGCTCACCTGCTTCCGGATCTGCCGATGCATCAGGTCCTTCTTCACCTGGAGAGCCTCAAAGGCCGCCTTCTGCATGGCGCTCTGCAACAGAGAGCACGGCCACTCAGGGGGCCCGCAGGGAAAACAAAATCTGCGTCAAAGACACCTTAACGTATGCCTTTTCTGTTTCTTAGAGAGACGACAACTTTTCAGCTTACTTGTTTAATTTTTTAAAATAATACTTATTAAGCGCTTACTACGTGCTGGACACCGTGCTCAGGGCTCTTCCCGCGCTGCACATGGAAGAAGCGATGATGAGGGTACCTTCACTGCCCCATTTCACAGATGAGGAAAGTGAGGTTCGGAGAAGTGAACCGGCTGGCACTAGCATGCAAGTCTGTCCAGCTCTCAGCCTCACCTTAACCACGAGGCCTGACATCCCCTCTAAGAAACAGAGCACTTTCCTCAGACAATCTCACAAATACTAAGTCAAAGCGTTTTGGAAGAAGAGAGAGATAGGAGTTGGGGAGAAAGGAAAGAGGAAACGATGGGTCAGGGAGTGGCAGGACAACATCACAGAGGAAGAAAGGAGGGAGGTGATATGAGGGTCGGGGAATGAGACTCCAATAGGGCCTGTAGGGAAAGCTGGGACTGAACAATTTGGACACAGGAGGGAGGAAATCACAGGGGTCCTTCCTGGTCCCGTCCACTCAGCAGCACCTGCTATGCGCCCGCTAAGCTGGCGGGAGAGCAGATGGAGGTGCGGCGGGGTTGGAAGTGAGGAGTCTGGGGGCGCACTCCACGGGGTGGGTACCACCGCCTTCCGCCCGTTATGTCCTCATGATGGAGCCCCACGGAGCACGGGTAGCAGCTGCCTGGGGAGGGCGCTTCTCTAGACTTCAGTGAGCGGAACCCACCGCCCAGAGAGGCCTCTCCCTGCCCCTCATCCTGATGGCCTGTGCGTTTCTCAGCTCTCTAAGCATCTTGGTTCTTGCACACTGTCCAGGAGTCCAGGACGGCGCCTCCACGTGGAGTTCTGTCGCTCTGCTCCGGGCTCCCCGCGCCCCTCCTGCCCCCCTCCTGAGCCCCTGCCCCCAGGGCTCACCTCCTGCAGGATCTGGCTAATGGCTTTGTTCTGATCCATCTGTTGCCAGGACAGAATCTGCTGGAACCGCTCATCCATTTCAGCCATGCTGCCAGAAACACAGCAAATTCATGAACATTTCCTGAGCACCTACTATGTGCCAGGCGCCTTGGAGGAGATGGAGATAAACCATTTATTCATTCAACAATACTCATGGAGCGCCTGCTGGGGGCCACATCCTGGGCTTGGGGTGGGGGGCGGACATGGAGCTTTGTCTGAATCCCATGGCCCTGGATGGAGGGTGACGGAGTCTCTGTGTCTCCAGAGCTGGGGAGATGATCTCCCGGGCCCCGTCATCCACCCCTCCACTGGAATCCTTCCTACGATGCCCCCCCTGAAGTGGCTGCCTGGCCTCTGCCCACCCACCTCCACCAACAGGGAGCTCACGACCTCCCAGGTGAGCCACTCAGGCTGAGAGAAAGCTGTCCTTCCCGGGCACTAACGTCTCACCCTCCACCCCAGTGTCTCTCACCCTGGCGGTGGACCTGCTCTCATCCCCCTAGAACAAGTCTAGTGACTTTGGCACAAAAATCCAAACTCTGCAAACCTAATATGTCCATACTTTGGTACAATTTTGGGTTTAAGTTTGTCTGTTTCATAATAGTAGCTGTTATTTATTGGACCCTTATGTGGCAGACAGTATGATCATTAATGCCCATTAAATCCTCCAACAACTCTAGGAGTAGGTACTGTGATTTATCCCCTTTTTTCTGATAAGAAAATTGAGGCTCAGGGAGGGAAAATAACTTGCCTAAGACTTCACAGTTAGTTATAGAAGTGGGATGTGAATCCATGTCTGTCTGGCCCTAGTGCCCACACTCCTAAAAACAAGGTCACACCACCAGGAAGGAGGGAGACCCCCTGCATCTGCAGGGACACGGGGAGGCTGGCGTGCTCCAGGTGCCCGGTGGGGGGCGGGGAGGAGGTGGCACCTGCACGGGAGCCACCCAGGTGGGAGGAGAAACACAAGGGCAGCCAGGGCTGTTGGCCCGTCCCTGTCTGGGGCTGCTAAGCATCGAAGGAGCTTTTCTCAACTGGCTCTGCCAGGCACTGCAGCTCCTTCAACAAAGCCACGGCGCTGGGGTGAACTTGGAAGGCCAGACCCAAAATGGCTGTCAGCATGAAGGCAACCCCATCACCGTGCCCCCTCCAGTGCACACCACCCATGACCCCCGGAGATTTATAACTACACCATGGTCAAGAGCACACTGCCTGGGTCAAACCCTAGCTCTGTCATCGGCTAGTTGTGTTTCCTTAGGGTCCAACTAGAAAAGTCACTTAGACCAGAGGTAACTTGCTCCTGACAACATGGCCAAGGGTGGGGTGGCCCAAGGCAGGAGATTCCAGTGCCAGCTCTCACCCTACGGCCCTGGGCCCTGAGCCAGCTCCCCAAAGTCCCTCACTCGGGAAGCCTCTTCCTTACCTTACCTGGAACAGGCCTGCTGGACCAAGTTCTGCCTCTGAGCCTCGGAGGCCATCTGGATGAGCTGGGTCTTACAGCTCTCAGTCAGCATCTGCTGCATGGCCGCTGAGGAAACATGGGGGTGGGGTGGGGACAGGGCTGAGCGGCCACTCCTGGGGGGCCTCATGGGCGTTACCTGGGCATCCACCTGACAGTCACCCTTAGAAAAAAATCTCTTTTTTTAAATTATAGAAGTAACTTCAGCTTGAAAGTCTGATTAGTTGTAAAACACTGAACAACATACACATAATCTTCTATAGTCTCGTCACCCAGAAATATTATTACATTTTGATATATATTCTTCTGGTTAATTCTTAATGCATATTGATGGATTTTTAAAAATTTAAATGAAAGAATTAAAAGCAGGGACTTGAACAGATATTTGTATACCCATGTTCATAGCAACATTATCCACAATAGGCAAAAAAGGTGGAAACAACCCAAGTGCCTACTGATGGACAAATGGGTAAACAGAATGTGGTCTATCCATGCAACGGAATATTAATCAGTCTTAAAAAGGAAGGAAATTCTGACATAAGCTACAACGTGGATGAACCCTGAAGACATTACGCTATGTGAAAGAAGCCAGTCACAAAAGGACAAATACTGTATGACTCCACTTATACGAAGTACCTAGAGCAGTCAAATTCATAGAGACAGAAAGTAGAATGGTGGTTCTACAGGGTCCAGGGGAGGGGGAAGTGGGGAGTTCCTGTTTAGCAGGTATAGAGTTTCACTTTGGGATGATGAAAAAGTTCTAGAGGTGGATGGTGGTGATGGTTGCACAACAATGTGAATGTACTTAATGCCACAGAACTGTACACTTACAAGTGGTTAAAATGGTAAATTTTATGCTTTGTATATTTCACCATAATAAAAGAAAATTAAAATGTTATCACACTAAATATACCACTTTCTCACCTTTTATGAATGCATCCCTATGTCAACATGCTGACGTGATGTTAATAGCTACAGAATACTACAGTGCCTGGATTACCAAAGTTTAAGATAATCCTCTGTTTCAGAGCATTTGGAGTCTTTCTGCGATTATTAAATGATACTGCTATAAATATCCTTGCTCAGACATCTTTGTGCACATCTATTTGATTATTTCCTAGAATAATTCTTAGAAGTACACAGTTTTAAGGTCATGAATGATGTATGCCAGTTACCCTTTCTGCCCTCCAGAAAGAGCCTGCTGATTCATACTCCCTGTGGCAGCACACAGGACAGCCCGATACCACATGCCCTCAACAACTCTGGGTTATTACCTTTTCTTGCCTTTTCATTATTTTTATTGAAATTTTTCAGTTATAAAAATAATACATGTTAGGGCTTCTCTGGTGGCGCAGTGGTTGAGAATCTGCCTGCCAATGCAGGGGACACGGGTTCGAGTCCTGGTCTGGGAAGATCCCACATGCCATGGAGCAACTGGACCCGTGAGCCACAACTACTGAGCCTGCGCGTCTGGAGCCTGTGCTCCGCAACAAGAGAGGCCGCCACAGTGAGAGGCCCGCACACCGCGATGAAGAGTGGCCCCCACTCGCCGCAACTAGAGAAAGCCCTTGCACAGAAACGAAGACCCAACACAGCCAAAAATAATAAATAAATAAATTAATTAATTTTAAAAAAAATTTAAAAAAAAAGAAAAAAATAATACATGCTCAGTTTCTAAAATAGCTAAGTAATAGGGAAGTTTGAAAAGGTGGGAAAAAAAAGTTCCTTAACACTGAGCCTATTTCCAATCTGTTAATTTGATAAACATCCTTCCAGAAATGCAAACACAATCTTTCTCTTTATAAATGGTGGATGATGGTGAACTTTAAAATAGGGACATTGGAGACCTTCAAGATGGCGGAGGAGTAAGACGTGGAGATCACCTTCCTCCCCACATATACATCAGAAATACATCTACACGTGGAACAAATCCTACAGAACACCTACTGAACACTGGCAGAAGACCTCAGACTTCCCAAAAGGCAAGAAACTCCCCACGTTCCTGGCCGTGTGGCTGACAGGGTCTTGGTGGTGTATAGGGTGTCAGGCCTGTGGCTCTGAGGTGGGAGAGCCGAGTTCAGGACATTGGTCCACCAGAGACCTCCCAGCTCCATGTAATACCAAATGGCGAAAGCTCTCCCAGAGATCTCCATCTCAACGCTAAGACCCAGCTCCACTCAACAACAGCAAGCTACAGTGCTGGACACCCTATGCCAAACAACTAGCAAGACAGGAACACAACCCCACCCATTAGCAGAGAGGCTGCCTAAAATCATAATAAGGTCACAGACACCCCAAATCACACGACCGGATGCAGTCCTGCCCACCAGAAAGACAAGATCCAGCCTCATCCACCAGAACACAGGCACTAGTCCCCTCCACCAGGAAGCCTACACAACCCACTGAACCAATCTTAGCCACTGGGGGCAGACACCAAAAACAACGGGAACTACGAACCTGAAGTCTGAGAAAAGGAGACCCCAAACACAGTAACTTTAGCAAAATGAGAAGACAGAGAAGCACACAGTAGATGAAGGAGCAAGGTAAAAACCCACCAGACCAAACAAATGAAGAGGAAATAGGCAGTCTACCTGAAAAAGAATTCAGAGTAATGATAGTAAAGATGATCCAAAATCTTGGAAACAAAATGGAGAAAATACAAGAAACGTTTAACAAGGACCTAGAAGAGCTAAAGAGCAAACAAACAATGATGAACAACACAATAAATGAAATTAAAAATTCTCTAGAAGGGATCAATAGCAGAATAACTGAGGCAGAAGAACAGATAAGTGACCTGGAAGATAAAATAGTGGAAATAACTACTGCAGAGCAGAAGAAAGAAAAAGAATGAAAAGAATTGAGGACAATCTTAGAGAACTCTGGGACAACATTAAACACACCAACATTCGAATTATAGGGGTCCCAGAAGAAGAAGAGAAAAAGAAAGGGACTGAGAAAATATTTGAAGAGATTATAGTTGAAAACTTCCCTAATATGGGGAGGGAAATAGTCAATCAAGTCCAGGAAGCGCAGAGAGTCCCA
This sequence comes from Balaenoptera musculus, assembly GCF_009873245.2. Lineage (NCBI taxonomy): Eukaryota > Metazoa > Chordata > Mammalia > Artiodactyla > Balaenopteridae > Balaenoptera > Balaenoptera musculus. The sequence goes on along the minus strand of NC_045790.1, from coordinate 108,175,613 downwards.
TACAGGATAAATCCAAGGAGAAACATGCCAAGACACATATTAATCAAACTATCAAAAATTAAATACAAAGAAAAAGTATTAAAAGCAGCATTTAAGAATCTGTAAAAAATACAAGCACATGGAGGCTAAACAATACACTACTTAATAACCAAGAGATCACTGAAGAAATCAAAGAGGAAATCAAAAATTACCTAGAGACAAATGACAATGAAAACACAATGACCCAAAACCCATGGGAAGCAGCAAAAGCAGTTCTAAGAGGGAAGTTTATAGCAATACAATCCTACCTCAAGAAACAAGAAACATCTCAAATAAACAACCTAACCTTACACCTAAAGCAATTAGAGAAAGAAGAACAAAAAAACCCCAAGTTAGCAGGAGGAAAGAAATCATAAAGATCAGATCAGAAATAAATGAAAAAGAAATGAAGGAAACGATAGCAAAGATCAATAAAACTAAAAGCTGGTTCTTTGAGAAGATAAACAAAATTGGTAAACCATTAGCCAGACTCATCAAGAAAAAAATGGAGAAGACTCAAATCAATAGAATTAGAAATGAAAAAGGAGAAGTAACAACTGACACTGAAGAAATACAAAGGATCATGAGAGATTACTACAAGCAACTATATGCCAATAAAATGGACAACCTGGAACAAATGGACAAATTCTTAGAAAAGCACAATCTTCTGAGACTGAACCAGGAAGAAACAGATAATACAAACAGACCAATCACAAGCACTGAAATTGAGACTGTGATTAAAAATCTTCCAACAAACAAAAGCCCAGGACCAGATGGTTTCACAGGCGAATTCTATCTAACATTTAGAGAAGAGCTAACACCTATCCTTCTCAAACTCTTCCAAGATATAGCAGAGGGAGGAACACTCCCAAACTCATTCTATGAGGCCACCATCACCCTGATACCAAAACCAGACAGATGTCACAAAGAAAGAAAACTACAGGCCAATATCACTGATGAACATAGACACAAAAATCCTCAACAAAATACTAGCAAACAGAATCCAACAGCATATTAAAAGGATCATACACCATGATCAAGTGGGGTTTATCCTAGGAATGCAAGGATTCTTCAGTATATGCAAATCAATCAATGTGATAAACCATATTAACAAACTGAAGGAGAAAAACCATATGATCATCTCAATAGATGCAGAAAAAGCTTTCAACAAAATTCAACACCCATTTATGATAAAAACCCTCCAGAAAGTAGGCATAGAGGGAACTTACCTCAACATAATAAAGGTCATATATGACAAACCCACAGCCAACATCGTTCTCAATGGTGAAAAATTGAAACCATTTCCTCTAAGATCAGGAACAAGACAAGGTTGTCCACTCTCACCACTATTATTCAACATAGTTTTGGAAGTTTTAGCCACAGCAGTCAGAGAAGAAAAATAAAAGGAATCCAAATTGGAAAAGAAGTAAAGCTGTCATTGTTTGCAGATGACATGATACTATACATAGAGAATCCTAAAGATGCTACAGGAAAACTACTAGAGCTAATCAATGAGTTTGGTGAGGTTGCAGGATACAAAATTAATGCACAGAAATCTCTTGCATTCCTATACACCAACAACGAAAAATCAGAAAGAGAAATTAAGGAAACACTCCCATTTACCACTGCAACAAAAAGAATAAAATACCTAGGAATAAACCTACCTAAGGAGACAAAAGACCTGTATGCAGAAACTGTAAGACACTGATGAAAGAAATTAAAGATGATACAAACAGATGGAGAGATATACCATGTTCTTGGAGTGGAAGAATCAACATTGTGAAAAGGACTCTACTACCCAAAGCAATCTACAGACTCAATGCAATCCCTATCAAACTACCAATAGCACAGAACTAGAACAAAAAATTTCACAATTTGTATGGAAACACAAAAGACCCCGAATAGCCAAAGAAAAACGGAGCTGGAGGAATCAGGCTCCTGGACTTCACACTATACTACAAAGCTACAGTCATCAAGACAGTATGGTCCTGGCACAAAAACAGAAATATAGATCAATGGAACAGGATAGAAAGCCCAGAGATAAACCAACGCACATATGGTCACCTTATCTTTGATAAAGGAGGCAAGACTATACAATGGAGAAAAGACAGCCTCTTCAATAAGTGGTGCTGGGAAAACTGGACAGCTACATGTAAAAGAATGAAATTAGAACACTCCCTAACACCATACACAAAAATAAACTCAAAATGGATTAAAGACCTAAATATAAGGCCAGACACTATAAAACTCTTAGAGGAAAACATAGGCAGAACACTCTATGACATAAATCACAGCAAGATCCTTTTTGACCCACCTCTTAGAGAAATGGAAATAAGAACAAAAATAAACAAATGGGACCTAATGAAACTTAAAAGCTTTTGCACAGCAAAGGAAACCATAAACCAGATGGAAAGACAACCCTCAGAATGGGAGAAAATATTTGCAAATGAAGCAACTGACAAAGGATTAATCTCCAAAATTTACAAGCAGCTCATGCAGCTCAATATCAAAAAACCAAACAACCCAATCCAAAAATGGGCAGAAGACCTAAATAGACATTTCTCCCAAGAAGATATACAGATTGCCAACAAACACATGAAAGGATGCTCAACATCACTAATCATTAGAGAAATGCAAATCAAAACTACAATGAGGTATGACCTCACACCAGTCAGAATGGCCATCACCAAAAAATCTGCAAACAATAAATGCTGGAGAGGGTGTGGAGAAAAGGGAACCCGCTTGCACTGTTGGTGGGAATGTAAATTGATACAGCCACTATGGAGAACAGTATGGAGGTTCCTTAAAAAACTAATAATAGAACTACCACACGACCCAGCAATCTGACTACTGGGCATACACCCTGAGAAAACCATAATTCAAAAAGAGTCATGTACCACAATGTTCACTGCAGCTCTATTTACAATAGCCAGGACGTGGAAGCTACTTTTTAACAATTTGCCATGTAACCTAGATTCCTATAACTTGGACTGTAGCTTTGCTTTAGCTCACGTGGGAGCTTTCTTTCAAAGTATGATTAAATCCTCCTGATTTTTTTCCACCCCTGCACTAATCCTTTAAAATGAATGCAGAAACTTTTAAAACTGGTAAGTTTATCTTGTATTATCAATGGAGACTTTTCTGTCTAATCATACTACTTGTTCTACTGCTTTTTGTCCATTGATATTCCCATAGCCCTTTTGAAAAAGTGTGTTTTGGTAGAAATTAAGTTGTATGCCCTTGGGCCATACAACTTAGTTTTTAGTTCTGAAGATGGATGGATAAAGAAGATGTGGCGCATATACACAATGGAATATTACTCAGCCATAAAAAGAAACGAAATTGAGTTATTTGTAGTGAGGGGGATGGACCTAGAGACTGTCATACAGAGTGAAGTAAGTCATAAAGAGAAAAATAAATACCATATGCTAACACATATATATGGAATCTAAAAAAAAAAAAAAAAAGGTTCTGAAGAACCTAGGGGCAGGACAGGAATAAAGACACAGATGTAGAGAATGGACTTGAGGACACGGGGAGGGGGAAGGGTAAGCTGGGATGAAGTGAGAGAGTGGCATGGACATATATACACTACCAAATGTAAAATAGATAGCTAGTGGGAAGCAGCCGCATAGCACAGGGAGATCAGCTCGGTGCTTTGTGTCCACCTAGAGGGGTGGGATAGGGAGGGTGGGAGGGAGACGCAAGAGAGCGGGGATATGGGGATATATGTATAATGTATAGCTGATGCACTTTGTTATAAAGCAGAAACTAACACCATTGGAAAGCAATTATACTCCAGTAAAGATGTTAAAAAAAATAATAAAATAAAATAAAATAGGGACATTAATGGTATGATACCTCATCGGGAGGTAGTAGGATGAAATGGTGCATGGAAAGTGCTGGCCTACTGCCTGGTACACAGTGAACCTCGGCTAAAGGTGCACACAATATCCCATTCTATTACTCAGGCTCTGAAGAATGGGGTGATCCAAAAAGAATCATTCCTTATTTTAAATAACAACGAGGAACTGCCTCCTTGCCTTCCCTGCCACATGGCTTGATGTTCTCAGGATCAGATGGGGAGACCTCCCTCTTGTTTGTGTGGACAGTGTGGTGCCCCAGGACCACTCAGGGAGCGACAGGAAGGCGAGTTCCCATGGGCTCAAGAGAGGCCACCGCAGCCCTTGAGGAGAGTAGCCCTAACAGCCACGCTTTGTGAACAGCTCACTTTGTGCCAGCATGATCTTATCTGACCCTCATAATGACCCTACGAGGCAGATAATTACCTTTCTCCCCATTTTATAGACATGAAAACTGAGAGGGACCAGTAATGCCCCTTAGGTCATACGGCTTGTGCCTGAGCTGGGATTCTGAATCCAAGTTCAGCCTGACCTGACCTTCAGAGCCCATGCTCCATGACGGGACTTGACCGCCCCTCTTGAGGGGTAACACTCAGCGCCCTCTGTACGTGACGAAAAGAGGGATGGCTGTCCACTCCTGCCCCTCAGTTGGCCACGCTCTGCTCCCAGGACCCCGCCCCGCCCTGCCCCACCCCGAGACTCACAGGCGATCTCACGGCGCCGTAGGTTCTCTGTCTCCTCCTGGGTTATGGACATCAACTGTTCCATTCTTATTCTAGAAAAAAATCGATCCACTTATTCAGCAAATGTATCAGTAACATTTCCAACAGGGAATCCCATCAGATGAACACCACCCTCCTTCAAGAAGTGCTCCCAGATGTGAGAACTTAGGCATGCTCTCTGAATGCCCACGGCATCATGCGTCTCCACTGGGGCCCTGTTAACTTTAAGAGTTTCTTGCATAAAAAGATAAACATTCCCTTAGAAAAATGGGCCAAGGATACAGACAGCCAATTCACTGATGCTTAAATAAAAGTGACCAAAGAACATATGGAAAGATTCTTAACACCATTGATAATGAAAGAAGTAAAATCCTTTCACCTGTCGGGTTGGCTGAGATTAAGAAAACTGATAACCACTGGTGATGGCAGTGAAGGTGGAGAAGTGGGTACTTCATATTACTGTTGAGAGGAGTGTGAACTGGCCAAATGTTTTTGGAAGGCAGTCTGGCAATACTATCAAAGTGTTCTTCGAATATTGCCTTTAAAAACATTCACATAAGTGCGTAAGAGTATAGCTAGAAGATGTTTTACAGTAATATTGTCTGTAATTGTGAAACGCCAGAAACCACTTAAATGTTCAGAGGGCTATTTACGTAAATTATGATATAATGATATAGTGGAATTCGCTACAACTATTACAAATAATGAGGCTTTTGGCATGGAAATACATCTGTGATATAATAAGTGAAAATTTAAAAAGTAATGGCATGTATGTACATGCATGTTGCTTGTGTGTACACTTTTTGCCCCCCACACCAAACTGGTACAGTGGCTGGGAGGGGGACAACATCCTTTAATATGTTTCTTGCAGGGTCTGACTTCATCAGAAGCAGCATGTATGGTCTGAGCACTCCTGCCTCCTGCCCAGGCCCACAGGCTGCTCAGGGGAAGGCCGTATCTGGTGCATCCCTGGACCCTAGGCATAGCCCAGGCCCAGCCCAGAGAGGGCACTCAGTCAGCGTGCTGAATAAGCGATGCCACAGGCCACAGCTCAGCTCGGCCTAGACCGCCCTGGTTGCCACCGCCCCCGGCGGAAGTGGACGGGGTGGTGGGGTTACACTGCAACCCCATGGGAGCCCCCTGCAGGAGGCCTGCACAGGTAGCCAGGAGCCAGGAAGGCTGGGCCCACGGGGAGGGGAGGCTCCCCAAAGCACAGCAGCCAGGTCCACACCGATAGTCTAGGGTCCCCGAGAACCAGGAGGGATTCACATTAACACCCAGGGAATGGGGGGTAGGGGCCGTCCCTCCTTTTCTAATCACTAAGGTGGGCACCTCAGTGCAGTCGATTTGAAACGTGCAGAAAACACAAAGGGGAAAAAACAAGATCACCACCTCCAATTCCTGCCTCTCAAAAATGTTCAATGTCCTTTTGCTTTCTGAGCACAGATATAGGCAGAGTGTCTTTAAGAAATGATATACTGTATAGACACCACTTTTCGACTTAGCAATATGGTGTATTTCCCTTAATAAGGAATGTTCTTCTATAAGATATTTAATGGTTACAGATTATTCTTCTGTACATAATTTACGTAACCAAGTTTTTCTTCCCAGAAATGTGGACTTTTTTCTATTTTTTTATTCTAAAAATATAGTAGGACATTATATATACATTCTTATTCACGTCTCTGAATTTTTCTCAGGAGTGTCTATGTGCTTTAACAAACTTGAAGGCGGCGATTCTTTCTAATTCAATACTCCCTGAGGTGAATCTCCTCATAGCTTTAGGAAAATTTTCTGGCATAATCCTTGAGAATCACAAGGCCTTCTCTCCCCAGAGCCACGCATCCCCAGGAAGGAAGGCAGCGCCCAAAGAAAACACTAGAGCAGAACACTTACCTTTCATTTTCCAGCGACTTCAGAATCTCGGAACTTTTCTTTTGCCTGTGGAGGAAACCATGAAAAGCCTGTAGTCACCAGCGGGCCCATTTCCAACAGAATGGCTCAGGGGGGCTTAGGCACCGACCACTTAGGGCCTCTGTGTTCTCAGGCCAATTCCTCAACCACTCCAAACCCCAGCTCCTCATCTGTGAAATGGAAATAATAATTTAAAACTTCATGGACTGTTGGTAATGAGTGAATGAGAAAATAAAAAGTGCCTGGCATGTAACAAGCACTCAACAGATGGCAGCTTTCACGGGCGCCCTCGGTGGTGAGCGCGCCGTGCACAGCAGGCTAGCCGGCTCCCTCCGGCTCTGCGTAACTGCGGGCGAGGGAGGAGAAAGAGACTCAGAGGACAGTGGAAAGGGAGGCTGGAAGCAGTGGCGGGGGAAGCCTGTTTCTGAAATCTTTCCCCAGGAGACCCCCAACTAACCCTTCTCGGGCTCCTTGAGACCTCTATCTGATCTGCTCCCTGCAGCTCTTGCCTTGGACAGGATCTGTGTTAAGGCCAATCTCACTATAAGGCAAATGGCTGTCCTCAGTGTGACTGGTGACTTGAAACCCAAAATGTTGGTGCAGGACGTGATTCTGACTTGTTAAACCTACTTATTTTACAGATGGGAAACTTGGGAGGTGAAGGTCCAATCAGTAGCAGCCCCAAAACAAGAGGCAGACCTGGTCATGCCCAGATCACCTTCTTTTTAAGTTGGTGTGAATTGCAGCACCGAGACCTTGGGCAGAATCAGAGACCGTGAGGGAGAAATGGACCTCTATCCTGAGCTCCTCAAAGGGTATCAGGTGGGGGAAGGTCTCTGGGTCTGGGGGCGGCTGGATGGGAGCCTGACCTCTGATTCTCCTGCAGGAGCTTCTGGATCCGGTTGGAGATGCTCTGCTCTGTCTGCTTCAGCTGCTCCTGCAGCCGCTGACGCTCTGCATCCAGGTAGCGCTGGCGCTCGCTCAGGCCCTGCTCCAGCCGGGACTGCTCCTGCAGCAGGACAGGCAGAGGTCCCGAGTCAGTGGGGGGGACCACCCCCCCACGCCCCCACGCCCCCACCCCCCCACCCCCCGACGCCACAGGGCAGCAGTCATGGGCCCTGGCCTGGGATGCGGAGAATAGGTTTCCTGTCTCTGTCCTGCCAGCCCTTTCCGCATGACCTTGGACCAGGTGTGTCTAGGCCTCAGGGTGTCCAGGCACCGGAGGAGGCTGGATGAGGTGATCTGTATAGACAACCCCCACCCCCACCCCATGTCCTGGAGGGGGAAGTGAGAGAGCTCACTCCCACCGCCTTCCCACAGCAGAGGGACCTCAGCCTGAGTCAGGAGGCCCCTGGCAGAGGGAGCAGACAGGCCTGACCCCACTTAGCCGCTCACGAACCTCCTTGACCGTCTGAAGGATCTCGTCCTTCTGGCTGTTGCTCTGCTGAAGGAGCTGGGCGTGCTCTCGCTGCCCGAGCTCCAGGCGCCGTTCGAACTCGAGTTTCTCCAGCATCTTTTGTTCCTGCAAGAATGTAGATCCTGGTGAGTACTGGCACAGGCTCTGTGGGTGTTAGGACATGACAGCAGGGGGAATCCAGCCCCCAACTCTGAACGGTACAGGCGACAGGTCTGAACACTGAGCCTCGCCCCCGCAGGGCCCGACTGTAATAATAAAACGGGCTCTTCACTGGCACAGGCTAGTGGGTTAGAGCCTGGGGTTAGGCTCAACCTCTCCAAGCCTCAGTCTTCTCATCTGTCAAATGGAGACACCCTCCCAGCCACCGAGGCTGCGTGAGACTGTGGTGAGGCAACGTATGTAAGGGGAAAGAGTTACTTTACCCTCTAATTTAGAGCCAGGAAGAACTTGTTTCCTCAAATCTTTTATAATAGTTGAGATGTTTAATGAGAAGAAAAGTGACAGAGGACAAAAGACATTTTCTTACCTTCCTCTTCTCATAGTCTGAGAACCTATTCTGGGAGGAAAAAAAGAGAGTGGGGTCAAGAGAAGGTGGGCAGCAGCGGTCCTCACTGGACAGAGTCCCCGGGGCAGCCTGACACCACTCAGATTTGCAGGCGCATCCAGAGGACTGCATCAGAGGGCTGGGGTGGGTGAGATGAGGGGGATGCTTGTTTGATAAAGAGTTCCAGATGGTTCTGGTGGACACGAGGGTTGAGAACCACTGGGCTTGGCCCACTGTAGGAGGGTCTTCAAGGCAGTTCTGTTGATGCAGCACTGAGAAGGCATGGTGCTCCGAAAAGGAGACCAAGAATGGGTATCTGATTCCCTTGTATGTCTGCACAACACACCTGCAAGTACCCAGCTCCAGCCACCAAAACACTTACAAATGCCCAGAGGTGTGTGCTCAAGTTCCTGAGGAATTGTTCAAAAGAGTGAAAGCACTGGAAATAACTCAAATGTCCATCACAATGCGATGACTTCAATAAGTCGTGGTTCATCCACACAATGGATCATTACACAACTGTCAAACGATGGGGCGAATGAGGGTGTAGCTAGAGAAGGATGTCTGCCGTCTTTCACTGTGGGTGCAGCATGGTTCCACTCGTGTAAAAACACTACCATCAAAGCTCAAGTCTGAGCTTTGTGGTTGTTGAGACAAAAGCTACAAAGGAGGTTCATTAATCAGCTCATGGCGATTCCTCCAGGGGGTGGGACTGCAGGGTAGGAGGGGTGACATTCACTTCATCTATTTCTGTATTGTTTAGATTTACAACAAGGCGCGTGAACTAGTTTTGTAATCAAACATCAGCACGCGTGCGCGCGCACACACACTTTTTTCTTTTCTTAGCAGCCCTTCTATTTAGTCATCTGGCTCTGAGACCAGGATCAGTGTCTGTCTGAGCTGTAAAAGCAGCATCCTATAAACGAAATAAAAAATTTTCCTCCTACCTCAGCATAGGAAAAATCTTAAGTTAAACTTTAATTATACAAATAACATCTGAATATATTCTCCTTGTAAAAAACCCATGCATATAAAAGTACCCATTGGGACTTCCCTGGTGGTGTAGTGGTTAAGAATCTTCCTGCCAAGGCAGGGGGACACGGGTTCGAGCCCTGGTTTGGGAAGATCTCACAGGCCGCGGAGCAACTAAGCCCGCGAGCCACAACTACTGAGCCTGCGCTCTAGACCCCGCAAGCCACAGCTACCGAAGCCCACGCGCCTAGAGCCCGTGCTCCACAACAAGAGAAGCCACCGCAAAGAGAAGCCCGCACACTGCAACGAAGGGTAGCCCCCGCTCGTCTCAACTAGAGAAAGCCCGCGCGCAGCAGCGAAGACCCAACACAGCCAAAATAAATAAATTAATAAATAAATTTATAAAAAATAAAAAAATAAGAAGTACCCATTGACCACTCCTGGGCCTAATCCTGATTCCCTCCCAACCCCCCTCCATGCTCCCCATCCCCCGCCCCCATGTAAACATCATTATCAGACCCAAGCCCATGCAGCTACTTACATACAATTTGTGCCTTTGGAAAAATACATATTTGTATGTGCGTGCATATATATATAAGCATTTTTTAATGAAGATATAATTTACATACTGTAAAATCCATCCTTTTGGAGAAATGTACAGCTCTATGAGTTTTGACAATTGCATACAGTATTGTAATCATCACTACCATCAAGATGTAGACCAGTCCCATAACCCCCTAAATTCCCTTGTGCCCCTGTCATCAAACCCTCCTCTTACTCCCAGTCACTGGCAATTACTGATCTGTTTTCTTATGTATTTGAACCTCCTTTTAAAACATAAAAATGGAAATATATTATTGAATATTTTCATTGTGTTCAAGTTGTCCTTTTCACTTATCCACCTGTCCTGTGACCCAAGTCTGAAGAGATCTTTCTCACCGTATGAATAGGACATGTCAGTTCAGCCTCTTCCCACTGATAGACATCTCGGGGGCTGCCAATACTTCACTACTATAGGTAAGGCTGCAACGAACATTCCTCTGAGTGTCTCTTTGTGCAAGTGTTTCTCTGGGGTATATACTGAGAAATGGAACTTCTGGATTGTGGGCTGTGCCCATTTGAAATGTTGACATATTTTGTCAAGTTATCTTCAACAGTGGGGATACTGATTTCCATTCCCAAGACCAATTTATGGGGCCACTGTTTCCCCACACTCTGGCTAATAGAAATTATCATAGTGAAATCTGTGCCAATCTGAGGAGGAAAATGGCATTTCATTGTTTTAATTGACCTGTTCCTAACTACTAGTGAAGCTGGGCATTTTTTCATACTTATTGATCATTTGTACTATTTTATTCTGTAAAGTACCTATTGATATATCTTTGGCCTATTTTTTCTCTTAGGATGGTTTTCTGTTTCATATTGATTCCAAAGAGTTCTTTGTATGTTCAGTCTGCTAATCCTTCATCAGAAATATATGTTGCAAATACTTTGAGAGCATAAATTGACACAATTTTCCTGGACAGTAATCTCCTCCCTCTCGAATTCTCACTGAGCTGTCAGAGGAAGCGTAACCCTACAAAAGCCTTCACAGCAGTGCTGGAATACAGGGAAGGGTGGCATCAGGGAACCAGAGAATAATCAAAAAAAAAAAAAATCACTGGAAGATATGAAGCCAAACTGGCTACAGCTGGTGCCCCCTTTCCCAGCCATCGGAGGCCCTGGTTTGTGGGCCTCCGGGGCGGGGGGGAAGCAGACAGGTGGGGGGCAGAGGCAGTTTCTGAACTTCCTCCTCCATTCCTGACCTACGCTAGTTCACCCCCAGGGACCCGGGAAGGCCACTGCCCCGAAGCTCCATCCAGCAGGGAGACACACAGTAAACAAATCCTCTTCCATGTAATTCTTCTTGTAATTTAGAGCTGTGATTGTAACGGAGCAGGGCCCTAGGGTACCTTCCCAGGACAGATTCTGCCCCTCCCCGCCCATAATGTCCTCCACCTGCCCCTTGTCTGTAGAGAAACTTTAGCCAAAGAAGAAACTTAACCAGAGAAATGAGAAAATACACAAGCAAAGGAAAACAGTCAAGCAAGGCAAAATAACAATAGTTTAGCCATTAAAGTCAAGGACCTTTAGTTCCTCCTCAAGGGCTATAGATAACATTCTGAGCCAGTCCTTTGAGCTGTTTTGCAGATACTGAAACCGCCACAGGTGGAAGAAATTAACTACATGATGACCAGACTGTAGCCATGACAAACTGCTCCATCTCACACAATTCCAGGAATTAATCTCAAGGAAATGGGAACAAACTGACCCTGGAGTTAAAGATTAACTGTACCTAAAACAATCAAGATGATGCTGATGAGGCCGCCACCTGACCAACTTCAAGATGACTGTCAGAGCTGCTCTGCACTTAGGCACCCCCCCCTTCTGCCTATACACCCCTGAAACTCCCCTTTAAAAGCTCTTGCCCCCTGATTGACAGTGGAGAGTTGGTTCCTTGGGACACGAATCCACCTTCCTCCCAGGATTGCCAGCTTCCCCAATACAGCTATCTTTCCTTTTACCCAACACTTGTCTCTCAGTACTGGATTCCTGAACGATGAGCAGCTGAACCTGAGTTCAGCAACATAGGTGCTCCCGAGGAAATGCACGGGGCATTCTGAGCACACGCACAGACCTGAACTGGTCTGCTGTGTCAGGGAAGGCTTACTCAGAGGACGCGATGTTTCAACTAGGAACTGAAGGATGAGACTGAGTTATTGGGAGAAGGTGAGTGGGGAGAATTTCAGCAGAGGGGTTCAAAGGCCCCGAGGGGTTCAGGGACAGAGGAGCACGGCAAGGCTGTTGCTGGTGAGCTAGTGGGGTGAGGCCACCTAGGAAGCCTTGTGAAAGCTTCTAAGCACACGGGTTTGAAGGGAGGTGAATTGTAGTTTGATGGAAGAATCCGGGGGCTGACGCTCTGAACGTCTCCCCAGTGCCCAGAAAGCCTGCGTACTCCCTGCCCCAACGCCACACGCCAGCAGTTAGGTGCGCCTTACCTGCCATTCTACCTCCTCGCTGGAGAATCTGTCCGTGGGCCCATTGGGGCTGTCCCGGGAGTTCTCGGCTCCATCTTGCTCCAGGACTGGCAGCAGGTACTGAGAAGGGGGGTAGTATTCCAGTCCTGACGCTGCAAGAGACGGACACCAGCTGACCAGGAGGGAGGAGACAACCTCGGAACCCAGAACAGTCCGCTCCTGCCGCTCTCACCCACCACCCTGCCCCTGCCGGCATCCTGTCCCACCCTCGCCTCAGTCCACTGCACCCTCTGCTAGATGCTGAGCCCTCCTATACTGCTCACAGCCCTAATGCCTGGGCCTTAAATGTGGCAAGAGCTCAATAAGCATCAGCTGAGTGAATAAATACCACCCCCCCCCGCCCCCCCCCCGCCTCTTCACCATCCAAGTGAGAATGAGGTGATGGAAAAAGCCTGAACTTAGTAAAGAAGCCTGGGTCCAAGACCCAGCTTTACTCATAATTTCCTGTGTATGGGCAAGATGGTTGCCTTCTCTGGCCCTGTGTAGTGTCCTCCTGCATCATCTGAAAGGATTCATAATCTCTGCCCATTCTACCTTATTCTTGCTGATTTGTAGGTGCTCTTTACATATTGTAGTTAATAACCTTGGGTCTATAATATATGTTGCAACTATCTTCTTCCAGTTGTTAACTTGTCTTTTTAACTTTGATGATAGTATCCTTTTGAGGTAAAGTTGTTTAGATTTTAATGTAGTCAAAGTCACCTCTTTTCCCCTACCAAAGGATATAAATAGGCAATTCACAAGAAATACTAAAAATGGGCAGTAGACATATGAAAAAATATTCAAATAATCAAGGAAATTACATTAAAGTAATAATAGGCTCTCTTGTTTTCCCATCAGATTAGAAGACTTTTAAAGATCTCACCTAGCATTAGCCAGGTTGTGGGGAAGAAGAGTCCTCTCAGATACTCCTCATGGAATGTAAACTGATGTAACCTCTTCAGAGGCAACACAGAGTGCTTGTCCCTCCTTCACCTACCAACCCTACTATTGCCTGCCAGAGAGGTGTGGGGTAAAACATTCATTCCAGGGGAAAACTCGAAATAACTTCCATACATAAGCGATGGGGCTCCGCCATGTGAAATACTCTACAGCAGTTTACAACAAGGCAGATCCACACATTCTGGGATAGGAAAAGGCCCAAGACCTATTCTTGAGTGAAAAAAGCAGGGCATAGAATCACCTAGTATGACATCTTCTATGGGGTCTTTTTCTTTTATGTTTTTAAAAGAGTGAAACCAACAATTTTACGTACATACATATACCTGCTACACAGTTTAAACAAATTGAAGGATTTTTTTTTTTTCGGTTGCACTGCTTGGCTTGTGGGATCTTGGTTCCCCAACCAGGGAATGAACCCAGGCCCCAGCAGTGAAAGCACCAAGTCCTAACCACTGGACCGCCAGGGAAGTCCCCGGGTTATTTTTTAAACTGTATAGTAGGTATACATATATTCACTGCTTTATTCCTTACGTCTTTCGTACACCTACTATTGCATAACTTTAAAATCTTTTAAAATAAACGGTTTGGTCTAGCTCGACCATTGGCCGGGGTACTCATTACAATCACCTGCTGCTCAAAGATTAATTTGGGATACATGGCCTGATTAGCTGTTGTGTGATGCATGTGTAACTTCTCTTTCCTTTTTAACTGCAGTATAACATACACACAGAAAAGAACACAAAATCTTCATGAACAGCTTGATGAATGTTTAAAAGTGAACACACTCTCAGAAGCAGGAATCAGGGTTGGTTCAGAGCTCAGGTGCTGATGAAAGTGCATGTTCCTTTGCGTCTGGCTTCTCTCACTCCACATGTGTCCGTGAGCTCATCCAGCTTGTGAGCACAGCAGCAGCTTGTTCTTTCTGGTTGCTGTGTGGTGCTCATTTGTGAGTATAAAACAGCTTACCACTCTACTACGTTACGAATAGTCCTGCTATGAGTATTTCCATACGTAGCTTTGAGCATTTGTTCATACGCATTTCTCTCTTGGGCACCTACCAAGGTGTGGAGCCGATGGGTCATAGGGTATTTGAATGTTCAGCTTGAGTAGATACTGACAATAATTTTCTGAAGTCTTTTCAGGTTCATACTCCCACCGGCAGAGTATGGAAGCTCCAGCTGCTCCGCATCTTCCCAATTCTTGGTATTGACAGATTAACTTTGGCCATGTTAGTGGGTGTCTTAGGGTTTAAGTATTTCTTTGCAGTCTTTAAAAAAAAAAAATTAATTAATTTATTTATTTTTGGCTGCATTGGGTCTTCATTGCTGCACGTGGGCTTTCTCTAGTTGTGGTGAGCAGGGGCTACTCTTTGTTGTGGTACATGGGCTTCTCATTGCGGTGGCTTCTCTTCTTGCGGAGCACAGGCTCTAGGCACACGGGCTTTAGTAGTTGTGGCACCTGGGCTCTGTAGTTGTGGCTCGCGGGCTCTAGAGCGCAGGCTCAGTAGTTGTGGCGCACGGGCTTAGTTGCTCCATGGCATGTGGGATCTTCCCGGACCAGGGCTCGAACCCATGTCCCCTGCCTCGGCAGGTGGATTCTTAACCACTATGCCACCAGGGAAGTCCTCTGCAGTCTTAATTTGCATTTTTTAAAATAGATCTTTATTGGAGTATAATTGCTTCACAATACTGTGTTAGTTTCTGTTGCACAACAAAGCAAATCAGCCATATGCATACACATGTCCCCATATCCCCTCCCTCTTTTTTTTTTTTTTTTTTTTTTTAAGCTACTTTATTTATTTATTTATTTATTTTTGGCTGTGTTGGGTCTTCGGTTCGTGCGAGGGCTTTCTCCAGTTGCGGCAAGCGGGGGCCACTCTTCATCGCGGTGCGGGGACCGCTCTTCATCGCGGTGCGCGGGCCTTTCACTATCGCGGCCCCTCCCGTTGCGGGGCACAGGCTCCAGACGCGCAGGCTCAGTAGTTGTGGCTCACGGGCCCAGCCACTCCGTGGCATGTGGGATCTTCCCAGACCAGGGCTCGAACCCGTGTCCCCTGCATTAGCAGGCAGATTCTCAACCACTGCGCCACCAGGGAAGCCCTCCCCTCCCTCTTGAGCCTCCCGCCCATCCTCCCTATCCCACCCCTCTAGGTCATCGCAAAGCACCGAGCCGATCTTCCTGTGTTATGCTGCTGCTTCCCACCAGCCAACTATTTTACACTCGGTAGTGTATATATGTCGATGCTACTCTCACTTCATCCCAGCTTTGCCCTCCCACCCCATGTCATCAAGTCCATTCTCTATGTCTACCTCTTTATTCCTGCCCTGCTACAACTAGGTTCATCAGTACTTTTTTTTTTTTTTTTTAGATTCCATATATATGCGTTAGCATATGGTATTTGTTTTTCTCTTTCTGACTTACTTCACACTGTATGACACTCTACTCCATCCACCTCACTACAAATAACTCAATTTTGTTTCTTTTTATGGCTGAGTAATATTCCATTGTATATATGTGCCACATCTTCCTTATCCATTCATCTGTTGATGGACATTTAGGTTGATTCCATGTCCTGGCTATTGTAAATAGTGCTGCAATGAACATTGTGGTGCATGCCTCTTTTTGAATTATGGTTTTCTCAGGGTATATGCCCAGTAGTGGGATTGCTGGGTCGTATGGTAGTTCTATTTTTAGTTTTTTAAGGAAACTCCATACTGTTTTCCATAGTGGTTGTATCAATTTACATTCCCACCAACAGTGTAGGAGGGTTCCCTTTTCACCACACCCTTTCCAGCATTTATTGATTCTAGCTTTTTTGATAATGGCCATTCTGACCGGCATGAGGTGATACCTCATTGTAGTTTTGATTTGCATTTCTCTAATAATTAGTGATGTTGAGCATCTTTTCATGTGCCTCTTGGCCATCTGTATGTCTTCCTTGGTGAAATGTCTATTTAGGTCTTCCACCCTTTTTTTTTTTAACATCTTTATTGGAGTATAATTGCTTTACAATGGTGTGTTAGTTTCTGCTGTATAACAAAGTGAATCAGCTATATATAAACATATATCCCCATAACTCCTCCCTCTTGTTCCACCCATTTTTTAACTGGATTGTTTGTTTTCTTGATATTGAGCTCCATGAGCTGTTTGTATATTTTGGAGATTAATCCTTTGTCTGTTGTTTCATTTGTAAATATTTTCTCCCATTCTGAGGGTTGTCTTTTTGTCTTGTTTATGGTTTCCTTTGCTGTGCAAAAGCTTTTAAGTTTAATTAAGTCCCATTTGTTTGTTTTTGTTTTTATTTCTGTTACTCTAGAAGGTGGGTCAAAAAAGATCTTGCTGTGGTTTATGTAAAGAGTGTTTTTCCTATGTTTTCCTCTAAGAGTTTTATAGTGTCTGGTCTTATATTTAGGTCTTTAATCCATTTGGAGTTTATTTTTGTGTACAGTGTTAGGTAGTGTTCTAATTTCATTCTTTTACACGTAAGCTGTCCGGTTCTCCCAGCACCACTTATTTAAGAGGCTGTCTTTTCTCCATTGTATGTTCTTGCCTCCTTTGTCATAAATTAGGTGCCCATATGTGTGTGGGTTTATCTCTGGGCATTCTATCCTGCACCATTGATATATATTTCTGTTTCTGTGCCAGTACCATACTGTCTGGATTACTGTAGCTTTGTAGTATAGTCTGAAGTCCAGGAGCCTGATTCCTCCAGCTCCGTTTTTCTTTCTCAAGATTGCTTTGGCTATTCGGAGTCTTTTATGTTTCCATATGAATTGTAAGATTTTTTGTTCTAATTCTGTGAAGAATGCCATTGATAGTTTGATAGGGATTGCACTGAATCTGTAGATTGCTTTGGGTAGTATAGTCATTTTCACAATATTGATTCTTCCAATCCAAGAACATGGTATATTTCTCCGTTTGTTCATGTCATCTTTGATTTCTTTCATCAGTGTTTTATAGTTTTCTGAGTACAAGTCTTTCACCTCCTTAGGCAGGTTTATTCCTAGGTATTTTATTCTTTTTGTTGCAATGGTAAATGGGAGTGTTTCCTTAATTTCTCTTTCTGATTTTTCGTTGTTGGTGTATAGGAATGCAAGAGATTTCTGTGCATTAATTTTGTATCCTGCAACCTCACCAAACTCATTGATTAGTTCTAGTAGTTTTCTGGTGGCATCTTTAGGATTTTCTATGTATAGTATCATGTCATTGGCAAACAGTGACAGTTTTACATCTTCTTTTCCAATTTGGATTCCTTTTATTTCTTTTCCTTCTCTGACTGCTGTGGCTAGGACTTCCAAAACTATGTTGAATAAGAGTGTTGAGAGTGGACATCCTTGTCTTGTTCCTGATCTTAGTGGAAATGCTTTCAGTTTTTCACCACTGAGTACGATTCTTGTTGTGGGTTTGTCATATATGGCCTTTATTATGTTGAGGTAGGTTCCCTCTATGCCCATTTTCTGGAGAGTTTTTGTCATAAATCGGTGTTGAATTTTGTCAAAAGCCTTTTCTGCATCTATTGAGATGATCATATGGTTTTTAGTCCTTAATTTGTTAATGTGGTGTATCACATTGATTGATCTGAGTATATTGAAGAATCCTTGCATCCCTGGGTTAATTTGCATTTTTTTAATTGACTAAAACGATGTTGAGCACTTTTTTCAGATACTATTGGCCCTCTCGATATTCTCTTCTATAAAATTCCAATTCAAGTCTTTTGACAACAGCTTTTCCTTATTGATCTGTAGAAGTTCTTTTTATCTCCTAGGAATAAGTCCTTTGTTGGATATGTATGCATTGCAGATATCAACTCCAACTTTATGGCTTGCCTTTTCTTTCCCCATATGGGGTTTTTTGAAGAGAAGAAGTTTTTGGTTTAATGAAATCTAATCTATCAGTCTTTTATGGTTAGTGCTGCCTGTCCAAGGAAGAGGTTAATGTTCTTTTTTTTCCCACATGAATATCCAATTGATTTGGATAAACAATATCAGAATTGTTTATTGAAAAGACCTTTGCTTTTCCTTCTCATTGCTTTGCAATGGCACCTCTGTCATAAATCAGATGACCATATGTATGCAAGTCTTGGCCATGTTCTAAAATTTCCACAGGTGGACAAGAGCCCCTAATTAACAACATCCAGGCTGACAGGAGGTAACTGGGTACACTGCTTTCCCCTCCTGGCACCCAGTCCAGGGGTGGCCCTAGGTTCTAGCCACTCCTCCAAGTCCAACCCACAGTGGCCTCTCTCCTGGATGACCCCAATGACTTCCTAACTGGTCCCCGTCCTTGCTTCCTCCAATCCCTCCTCTTTACTGCAGCTGGAGTGGTCTTGTAAAAAGCAAATCTGATCAAATCCCCTTCCTGTTTGATACTGGCCAGGTGCCCTCTCCAGCCTCGTCTGTTCCTCCCGCCTCTACTTTTGCGCCCAGCCACTTGGCCTTCTCTCTGTCATGCTTCCCACTCCCCCGCCCCTCCAGGCCCTTCAACATGCACCTCCTTCTGCCAGGAACATCCTTCTCTCTTTTCTAATCATCCCTCAGGTTTCAGTCGAGCCACTTTCTTGGAAAGACCTTCCCCGAGGGCCCAGCCTAAACCAGACGCCCCGTTCTACTCTCTTGTAGCCACGATCGGTAATCGTACTTCCTAGTGTGATGATCTGCTTTGCCTGTTTCTCCTGCCAGATCTGGAGAGCTCTGAGCAGGCAGGGACCGTGGCCTCCCTCAGTCACCTGGCTGGCGCAGAGCAGTCCCGGGGTCACGTCTGGTGCTTACTGAGTGAAGGAGGCAGGCTGCCTGGCTTTACCTTTGCAGAGGAACTGCTGAATGGCCTCGGTGCCGGCGCCGCACACCTCCTGTGGGGGGTAGACCATGGATGACGCGTCCAGGCTCAGAGTCTGCAGACACAAGGGGACCCCTCTTTATATGTCGTTCACTTCACTGCTCAACACGATCAAGATGTAACGTCTTTAAAGAGGTAATCAAGTTTGAAACAAAGTCACCTGTCTGGGCCCTAATCCAGTATCAACTGGTGTCCTTAAAAGATGAGGAAATTAGGACACAGACACATAGGGAGGACGATGTGAGGACACAGGGAGAAGACAGCCGTCCACAAGCCAAGGAGAGAGGCCTCAGAAGAAACCAACCCTGCCGAGACCTTGATCTTGGACTTCCAGCCTCCAGGAACGTGAGAGAAGAAAAGTCTATTGTTTAAGCTCCCCAGCCTGGGGTGCTTCGTTAGGGTAGCCCTGGGAGACTAACACAGTGTCCCTGGTGCTCACCTTCCCCTGCCCACTACCCCCTGCTCTGGTGCATCGCAGTTTCTGCAGCTCCAAGCTGAGGCCACTCCCTCCCTGACGGCGCCCAGGCTCTTTATGCCCTGGACCCTCCAGGCACAGCAACTTCCAACCACATCAGCTTCCCTGCTCTTCCCTTAACATGTCCTGGGCTTTCCCACCTCCTGCCTTTTCCCAAACTGTTTCCTCCACCTGGAATGCTCCCGTTACCTGTGTCTACTTCTCCAAAGCTTTTTCCTCTTTCAAGGTCTGGCTCAAATACCATGTCTTTCACAGAATGTTAATTAACCCCATCAGGATTTGGCATTATCTCTTCACTCTAGAAATCTGCTTTTCTGCCTCCATCATGGCAGCAAAAGTCACATAATTACAACAGTTCACACTTCAGGCTCTGTGAGCCCCTGAGGACGTTGAGATCTCTGTGACCCCAGCACCCTGTGACCAGGGCAGGCCTCCAGGAATGTGGGAGGGGAGCGGTGGGAAGGCCAGGTAGGACCCCAGGTGAGAACATCTCGCCACCTACCTCCAGGGTTCGAACGTGCGCCAGCATCTGCGGCAACCTCTGAATCTCGCTTTCACTGATGTCGAGAGTACGCAGGCTCCGAAGCTCCCCCAAGGTGTCTGGAAGCTCCTTCAGCCTATTGTCTGGAGGGATCCCAATGGCACAGCTCAGCACCCCAAAACCCCTTCACCATCTTCCTGCCTGACTCCCGTGAGGACTCAGGGAGGAGGGTGCCCCCCTCTGAGCCTGGGGCATGTGCCAGGGCCTGGAACCTGAGGCTCCATAAGGAAAATCACGGAAGTGGAGTTTCAGTGACCTGGGTTCAAGTTCCCATTCCACCACTTACTAGCTGAGTGACTTTGGAAAACTGACGGCCTCCCTGAACCATAGTTTCCTCATCTGTAAAATGCGGATGATAATACTATTTGGCCTCATAGGAATACTGAGGGATTCAATGAGATTATGCATACGAGGTGCTCAGCACAGTGCCTATCACATAGTAAGTGATTAGTAAGTTGGGTACCATTATTTTTATCATTGTTTATATGTTACAAATGGATAAACTGGGGCATTCTGTACAGAAAGTGCTTAAGGCCAACAAGAAATGAAAGAGTTGGGGGTACGGGGAGGCACGCATTAGAATCTTGGCTCTGTCACTATCACACTGGGTGGTCTGGAGCAAGTCACTGCTCTCTGAGCCTCATTTTCCTCACGTGTAAATTGGGGATAAGATCTCCTTCCTCTCCCTACCTCAGGGACTTGTCATGAGGCTCACAGCACCGCTGAATTTGGAAGTGCTCTTCAGTGGCGGGAAGCGCTATTCAGAATCACTCTCGCCCAGTCAGTCCACCACTGTTCTAAACACCAATGACTGAGCCTCGGGGGCCTAGCTGTCAACATCGTCTGCCCTCCTCCCTGTGAGGCCCTGGCTCGGAGGAGTCACAGGAACCCTCCAGGTGCCCTGTCTCTGGTTACCATGAAGACAGATGGACTAAACAGGAAGTCAGACAGTTTAGAGTGACACCTGGGGGCTGGCTGCCCTCGTGCTCAATGGTTCTCAGGAGGAGCACCCTGTGGATGCCGGCTGGGTCAGCCCAGAGCTGACCAAGGGTCACATGGACAGGGCTTCCTGGCCCCTACCTTTTACGTTGAGGGTCTGCAGCTGGATCAGGTTCCCAATGGAACGTGGGAGATACGTCAGTTGATTCCTTTCCACGTTCAAGACCTAAGAAAGAGGGAAAAATGGCATGAGAACGCGCACACACAGACAACAGTGTCTACCCTGCTTCAGGCCAGGTGTCATCCGGGCACCACACACACCTCTTTATCTCCTGACAGCCCTGTGAGGAAGATAAAGATTGTTATGATCCCATTTGAGAGATGGGAAAACTGAGGCTCAGAGCAGTGAAGTCATGTGTCCAGGAGGGCAAAGCCAGACTTTGAACCTAGTTCTTGCTGAGGTTGTATCATTTATATTGACCACAAAATAGCCAACAATGGCCCCACAATCAGGGCGGGAGGAAGAAGGGGACGAGCAGATTCAGGGATCCAGGTGAGGCAGCACGTGATGAGGCCTAGTTATCCCAGTGTTAGCAGAAGGAAGCTGAGCTGCATAAAGGCAATGGGATCTTCCCAAGGCGTCAAGGCCGGTAGCTGGTGGTGCCGGGATTGAAATCTGGGCTCACTGGATCCCGAAGGCCACACTCCCTCCAGGATGGGGCATCATGAGGTGAGCGAGGCTGACAGGATGACACACGAGGAAGCCATTAAAAATAGATATGATGGAAAAGAAAGCACATTAAAAATAATGTGGCAGATGAATATTTGATGAACCAAAGGATGGTTACGAGTTATTATCAGGTATCCAAAGGTTACAAAACAGTGAATACAGCAATTCTACAAAAATATATACGTAAACAATTCCCAAAAGATCCTACACCCAGGTATTCATTGTGTCTCTCTCTCAGTGGGGGCAGTTACTACTATTCAGCCACATGTTCTCCATGTGACCCTGGGCAAGTTACAGTCATCCCTCTGGACCCGTTCTCTCTTCTGTAAATGTGGTAACAGCACCCACCTCGCAGGGTAGTTCATTCAAGTCATCCTGAGTCTCCTCCACGTGGGAGGCAGTGCGCTAGGTGAGGACGCTGCCCGCACAGAGATGACAGTTCAGGAGGGGAGCCAGCTGAGCATAACTAGTAATTACAGGCTGCGATCAGTGCTCTCAGGGAAATACGCGGGTTGAGACAGAGGCGAACAAGATGGATCCACCTAGATGGGGAGGTCGTGGAGGATTCGCAGGGACATTTGGGCCGAGACGGAGGAAGAGCCACTCGGGCAGAAGGAAGAGCCGTGTGGAGAGGCCCTGCCAGGGGTGGGGCGCAGAGGGCCGGAGGGTTTTAGGAGTTGAGTGCAGACAGTGGAGGGGAGAGAGAAGGAAAGGAGGCTGGGAAGACAGGAGGGCCCAGCGTACAGCATCTGAGGGGGCACAGTGAAGAGAAGGGATTTTAATCTGAGTGTGAAGGGCAGCGCGTCTTCCTCTGTGAACCGGGGATGATGCTGACACCTGCCTCACAGAGTGGCTGTGAGGAATCAATCAATCGACAGCGCAAGCGAAACGCTTAGCTTGGTGCTGGCATGCAGTGAACGCTCAGTAAATGCAGGGGCTGCCACTGACGAGGAGCAGAAGTGACACGGTGAGTCAGAGTGCTGAACTCATCGTTTGGAAAAGGGAGACTCTCTGGGTGCTCTTTTTCTTTAAAGTTGTGGAAGCTCATGATGAAATCCCAAAAGCACATGCCAAAAATATGGTGGAGAGATGCCCACAGCCCAGACTGCTATGTTGACGCCATCACTGGGCATCTCAAGAGCAAAGGGGGAGGAGCCGGTGGCACCAAGTGCAGCCCTGGCTAGATAGAGCGTGACCAGAACATTCCAGGTCTGTGTGGCTGCCATTTCTAACTTAGGTGGTCAGAGGTGGGTTTTCTGTTTCCTGAAGCCATACCTGGAGGGCTGTCAGCTGCCCTATATCATCAGGAAGGGCTGTCAGCTGATTATCATGAAGATCCAGAACCTGCGGAAGGGGAACAATTTTAACACCTAGAAGTCACCAGCTGAGAAAGGCCCTCTGATTTCAGGCTCCAGAGAGACAAGGGTGAGGTGGGGCAGGGGTGCCCGATGCCTCTGGTGTTGAAAGCAGGAACACCAACCCTTCCTCCCCAACGAAATGATCATTGCATCTCATTTCCTTTTTAAAAGTATCATACCATTTCATTCTCTTATTTACCAAACATTTATTTCTACTGTTGAGTGAAAAAAGTAAGCTATGAAACAGTATGCATAGATATTCACGTTAAAAACGCCTCATGGTATAAATACATATTTGCATAGTAAAATACTACCAAATATGCAATAAAATATTGATAGTAGTTCCCTAGAGTGTGAAATTGTATGTTTTTCCTTATGCTTAACTGTATTTCCTAATGTTTTTAATAATGAAAATGAGCAGAAAATAGGATATATATATATATGTGTGTGTGTGCACATACGTACTATAAAATGCATATGAAATATATACATAAACATAAACACTTTTTAAGGTTATCTTTTTTCTGATTATAAAAATAATGCACGTTGGACCAGAAAAATGAAGAGAAGTAAAAACGACCCCTAATCCCTGCACACCATCATGAGCCATAAAAACCACTTTGATGCCTGCGCTGCCAGTCTTTTCTCCCAGTGTGTACACCCACTGCCACAGCTTATGCCCCTGTGGAACCACCCTGGGGTCTCACCTCACATATACTGTGACTATATCCCAGTCCTCGTCCTGGGGGAGCTGACAGTCAGGAGGGAGGTGCCCCAGCTCACCAAGCTTTCACGCACTGGCCACACAACACCTGGCGTCCCTCCCATTACTTCCTGTTTGGGCCCATTGGTCTCCCTGCTCTCTGCCAGCTCACTTGCTATGAGCTTTTGGTTTGCCTTTCCACCTAGCTCCCTAAGGGCAGGGCCTGTGGCTGGTTCTCTTTGCAACTGCACCCCACACAAAGCACAGACAAGGTGCCCGATAAAACATGCTGACTAAACCCGAGTCACCACGGCACTAGGCACGTCTGGCATAGACTCTGACAGAGGACGCGCGAAGGGAGCAGGGATGCTGGCTGCCAGCTGGAACACCACGCCGAGTCCCCGACGCCTGGGAGAAGGGCCCCAGTACCTTGATGGTGGCGAGACTCAGGAGGCTGCAGGATTTAGGAAGCAGGGAAGTGAGGTGATTCGTGTGGACAATCAACACCTGTGTGGAAAAGAGTTTTGACACGTTAGGCTGAAGAGCAGCAGGGAGGGAAGGCCGGAGGCGGGGCAGCCAGCTCAGCACAGGCTGCTAGCGGCCCTGCCCTGCCCAGGTCTCTGCTCTTGCAGATGTCACAACGGATGTCTCCAAATGTGGAACCAGATGACCTTAAAATCTGGAATTTCCAGGGTGAAAGGGACCTTAGAGGTCTAATTCTACTTTCCATCCCGAGAAGTGATCCCTGTGCAGCTGACCTGATCTTAACCTCCCTCAGCCTCAGTATCTTCTTGTGGAAAATAGAGAATAATAAATTCCTGTCTGAGGGCTGCCATGGATGGTTAACAAGCTAACAGACAAAAACCACTCAGCCCAGGGCTGGCACGTGGTCCAGCGCTCAATCCAAGTCATCTATTGCTGTTTTTGTTAGGTGGCAACCCCTGCATGGATACTGCCAGTGTCAAGGAGCTCACTACTCTGTTGCTATGGAACACATTTTCCCTACCTTCATCTAGATACTTCATTTAGAATACTCTTACCTATCTGCATTCAAGTCTGCAATGCCTTTCTGAAAAAATCATTCATTTCACTCTTAATCTCCCCTGGGTGACCAGAATGAAATGAGTGTAGTTATTATTATTATTATTTAAATAAATAAATAAATAAATTTATTTTTGGGGTTTCCCTGGTGGCGCAGTGGTTGAGAATCTGCCTGCCAATGCAGGGGACACGGGTTCGCGCCCTGGTCTGGGAAGATCCCACATGCCGCGGAGCAACTGGGCCCGTGAGCCACAACTACTGAGCCTGCGCGTCTGGAGCCTGTGGTCTGCAACAAGAGAGGCCGCGATAGTGAGAGGCCCGTGCACCGCGATGAAGAGTGGCCCCCGCTTGCCGCAACTAGAGAAAGCCCTAGCACAGAAACGAAGACCCAACACAGCAATCAATCAATCAATCAATAAATCTTTAAAAAAAATTTATTTTTGGCTGCATTGGGTCTTCGTTGCTGCACGCGGGCTTTCTCTAGTTGTGGCGAGCGGGGGCTACTCTTCGTTGCGGTGCGTAGGCTTCTCATTGCGGTGGCTTCTCTTGCTGCAGAGCATGGGCTCTAGGTGCGCGGGCTTCAGTAGTTGTGGCTCGCGGGCTCAGTAGTTGTGGCTCATGGGCTCTAGAGCGCAGGCACAGTAGTTGTGGTGCACGGGCTTAGCTGCTCCGTGGCATGTGGGATCTTCCCGGACCAGGGCTCGAACCCATGTCCCCTGCATTGGCAGGTGGATTCTTAACCACTGCGCCACCAGGGAAGTCCCGTAGTTTTTGTTATTAATAACAATGTGGTTACTCAGTGTCTACTATGTGGCAGGCATTATACTTGGGGCATTTATCTCTCTTTCTACCTGCCTACCTATCTCACTTGTAATTCTAATAAAAGCTCTGCGAGGGTAGAACTACGGATGTCTTCATTTCAGATGTCTTCTCAGATGAAGAAACTGAGATGTCAGGCCAATTCAGGATGGGCGAAGCCAGGACTGCAAAGCCAGAGCTGCCTGATGCCAAAGCCTGCTCTCCTGTGAACACACCTGTTGCAGACTGAAAGGGTGCGATTCAGAGAGAAGGGGGATGTCTGTGCCAGGAAGACAACTCCTAGAATTCCCACCTGATTGCAAACAAGCAAACAAGCAATAAATAATTCTCTGAAAATGAAGATCCGTCTCACCTTTTTCTGCAGAACTTTGCATGTTGCAAAAGCCCCAAATGGAATCTAAGATAAGATAAAGAAGAATAAGTGCCTCCCCTTCTGCCAGTTTTTAACTTGTGTTCTGAGTGGCACATGCGTTGGGGAGAGACAGGGCAGGAGGTGAATAAGTCTAAGCCTGGGGAAAGCTGGGAGGAACGCTGCTCGGGTGGTCAGCCCTCCCTTCCAATCAGCTATCGGGTGACTGCCTGCCCACCCACCACCCCACCCCCATCAGGAACACTATGAGAGGCAAAAGAAAGATCTCTGATGCTTGGCAGAGAATCCCAGGCTCTCCCAGTGCCCTAGGAATCCGTGAGTACATTTTCTAGAGTCTGTGACTCTTGAAGACTATGTTGAAGCCAAAAGATCATCTCAATTCTCTCGGACAAGAACAAAATATAAGGAAACACCTCTTGACAGGAGCTTCTGGACTTTTAAAAGCCTCAGTCCACATCTATCTTTCCTAGGGACACGTGATCTAAGAAAGAAGGGCAGACAAAAATTCACAGGCAAACCACCACCCCAGTTTACCTCTGAGAGCTCACATTTAGAGATGTCAAGAATGTCATCTGCCCCAGCTTCTTTTGCCTAGGGATAAAAAGAGTTAAAAAAAGAGGATCCATCCTTCCAGAGTGGACAAATCAGGCAAAGAGACATAGGATTAAGGGGCTTCAAGAGATCACAGACACCATCTGGTTCAACTAGTCCATTTTGAAGGTGGACCAATGATCTCTGCTTTAATGGGGCTTGAGGTCCAGCAGGGAAGGGCGTGAATGAGTAATGAGAAGTGTGATCGGCTTATGGAGGGCAAGTGCAGTGTGGAGCCCTGTTGCATGGGGCAGAGGTGGTGATGGGGATGGACTCAGAGGAAATCCATTTTCCCTCACCAGACACATCTGGTACTCCAGCCGTTTCCGAGCCTCCTCACTGGGTTTCCGCTTCCGGAAGAAGAGTGGCATCCTTCCTTTTTCCTAGAGCAATCTTCACAACACTAGGGCATAGGAGAGAAGTTAGGGCCTGGGGACTCTGTCACAGGTCCCCAGCACCCAGGACAGGTAGCACAGTAACACAGAGCATGTAGCTGATCTGCTGGACTATATGTTCCTTGTGGGTAGGGGCTGTGTCCATCTTGACCATCAATCTGTGCCCTGAGCCTGGCACAGCAGGTGCTCAACACTCTTTGCTCTTTGTTGACTAAAAATAAGCAGCAGTATGTGGAAAGAGCACAACAGCAAGCCAGATGACCTGGGTTTGAGCCCACATTTGCCCCTGACCCACTGTGAGACCCTGGCATACCCTTTCCCCATTCTGGGCCCCCATCTCTCCTCCACGTTAGACAAGGGGGTTGACTTGGAGAAGTTTCCTCAGGTCCTTCCCAAGGATGCTCCTTGAGGACTCTAACAGACTTGGCTGATGAATCCCTTGTAGGCCCTGAAAGACTATCAGAGTGGCATCAGCAAACCAAACACTGCATGGCTTTAGCCAACCCTGACCTTGACCCTGGGGAACTCAACTACATCATAACCAAAGAGATTTCTGAGCTAAATAAAAATTCAACAGCAATCCTCAGGCATCTTGCCGCTCTCACAGTTATTATTCCATTTGATTCTCACCACAGCCCTCTTTATAGTAACAAAACTGATGCTCATCAAGTTCAGCGATCTGGTTATACAGCCTGGATTGCAGCAAAATCAGTCTGGAACTCTGCTCTTTCAAGTCCCGATCCTGTGGAGTTTGCCCAACTCCTTGGTGCTTCAGTAACTCAGCACACATTAAGTATACCGTCCTGAACTCAGAAGCCAGGTGCTCACTGCCTGCCCGGTACCAGAAAATATCAGATTTGATATGGCACAGCGATGGGCCAGGAAGCAACCATACAGGGAAGCTTATGGTTAACAGCATGGGCTTTGGGATGAAATAGAATTTTTTTCTTTTTTGTTTTTTCTTTGTTTAACTGGTTTTGAATCCCAGATCTGTCACCCACCAACCATGTCCCCTTGGTTCATCTCTCTGAGCCTCAGTCTCCTCATCTGTAAAGTGTGAGTAATAATGTTACCAACACTTGGTTCTATTTGGATCCAGTGATTTCCATATTTGCAAAGCCCATAGCACAGTACCTGGCACATGATGAGTGCCCAATAAATGTTAACCACGTAGCACCACACATCTAACAAACATTTATTCAGGGCCTACTACAGCTGAAGGATCTAGGGAGAAAGGGGCCAGGGAGAAGATGCAGTTGAAGAAGACACACACCCATTCCTCAGCGGGAGGCGTAGAGATCACAGGTCCCTGCCAATAGAGGCGAAGGCTGTCTGGGGAGCTGGCCAAGCCTGCAGAGCTGGCTCAGGCTCCTCTTGTCACCCCACCTGTCTGCAGGGATGGGGAATGATCTAAAAACAGCCCTCCACCATCTCT
Organism: Balaenoptera musculus; assembly: GCF_009873245.2. Taxonomy (NCBI): domain Eukaryota; kingdom Metazoa; phylum Chordata; class Mammalia; order Artiodactyla; family Balaenopteridae; genus Balaenoptera; species Balaenoptera musculus. Next base: position 108,146,912 of record NC_045790.1, on the reverse strand, counting down.
CCCTGATGACCAGCTCTTAACCTCCTGCTCCCCAATGACTAACTTTCCCTCACCTCCTCCCCAACGGCCACCTCTCCTCCATTCCTCCTAGAAGATCAGCTCTTCCCGACCTGCTCCCGGATGTCCACGCCTCATCCATCCCCTCCCCCGACGTCCAGCCCAGATAGGAAGAGCCACACCCTCCTCCCCTGGCTGGGGTGGGCAGTGCCCAACCTTGCTTTGCGGATACACAGGTCTCCGACGTTCGTTCCCTCTGGTGGACCTCAAGGCAGGCCGATCACTCGCAGGTCTTGGTCATGGATGCCGGGTGACAGACCACCCGGCACAGGCCCGGCGGAGCCACAGCCTGCTCTCCTCCAAACGCAGGAACTGGGGACCGAAACTCAGAATCTCAGAAAGTCATGCAGACCAGGATGACGAAGTCTGAGACCGAAGACCGCAGAATCTTAGAATTAAGAGTTGGACCGGATTTAGACTCTAATAAAATTGTTTTAATAGCTAAAATGCCCACATCACGAGGGAGTTAGAAGGGGGTAGGGGATCGCCGTGGCCGTGGGGTCTTGGAATGCTGGTGCGGACCCTCAGGAGAGGGGCGGGGTTCTGGGATAGAGTGACAGGGACTATGGGGTGACCCTCAGGGAGAATGGGCAGCAACGGAGCCTGAGATCTCGGGAACAGCGCTCTGTTGTCTGCCTCCCCCGGGAGAACTGCCCCGAACCCCCCTTCAGAACCCCTAGCTACAGCTCACCGCGGTGCCTACCTCTCCAGCCTTCAGCCTTCGGTGCCTGCCCACAAGCAATATGGCGCCAAGGGCGTCGCTGCAAGATGGGGCGGAGACGGCAGTTCTCGCGAGAGCCGCACTTTCAGGCCTTTATCCAGCGCAAGTGCCCTATTTTCCGGTCTTTCGGCTTTCGGCTCGGAGGAGGTTCAGGTGCAACTTTCTTCGGTCGTCCCGAATCCGGGTTCATCCGACACCAGCCGCCTCCACCATGCCGCCTAAGTTCGACCCCAACGAGATCAAAGTCGGTGCGTGCTTTAGATGTGGCCGGGGCTTCGGGATGGAGCATCCCTCCCCGCGTTCCGTCCGGCTTGCGGCCTCCGCCGCAATTGCCTTTCCCACGGCGGGTTTTAGAACCGCTGCCCGCTAGAGGCTGGCCCTCTGGTGCTGCTTTCAGGGCGCTGTGTGTCCTGGCCGAGCCTGTTTCTGGGCCTCAGCTTCCCCACGTGTAGATGGGGGGCAGGACCGGACGACCTGTGGCGGCTTTGCAGCCCCCACCCTTAGGGTAAGGTTTGTCTCCGGGCGCGTCCAGCTAGGTTGCGTTGGCCGGCGGCCGGGGCTTCTTCCGCGCCGGCGCGATGTGGGCCTCGGCAGCCGGTAGCCAAGCGGAAGGCCGCTGTCCCACGTGGCGCTTGGAGCGGTCCACGCCTTGGGGGCAGGGGAGTCCTGCCTCGCTCCCCCCGAGGTTCTTGGGGCTGTTTTGAGAAGAGGCAGAAGGTGGTGTGTCCAGGCCCGCAAAGATGCGTTGGGAGGGCAGTGACTTGGGGGCTCCCCTTGCGGAGGCACTGATCCTTTCTTTCTCCCAGTGTACCTGAGGTGCACCGGTGGGGAAGTCGGTGCCACGTCTGCCCTGGCCCCCAAGATCGGCCCCCTGGGTCTGGTAAGTCATCCTTGTGGAGGGGCGCTTTTTGTTTGCGGAGAGCAGAGTTCGACTCTGGCTTGTGCAAACACGACTGTGTCTGAGGTGCCCCAGACAGTGAGCGATTGCCATCCCCGGCTAGGCCTGAACTGGCACTAGCCGTCACAGAAAGGTTGTATGTAAAGATGGAACCTGGTACCTTGAACCTGTAACTTTCCAGTGCCTCTTAGCTGCTGCTCTTAGTGTCCCTGAGGGACGGGATGGAGAAGGTTTTTGAAGTCAAGAGTGGCTTAGTGACACCGCATAGCCTAGTTGGCCTGTTTCCTAGGGAGATGGGCATATGGCTGCTGGGAAGATAGAATGGGGTGTGACATGAAGATCTCGGTGAATGTTACAGTAGCTTGTATTAACAACTCTGCTCTGAACCTACTGGTTAACATGATTATCTTTACCTAGGATCAGACTTACTTACCTGCTTTTTCCTCCATTTTATACTCTTTACTGAACTTCCTTTTTCTTGAATATAATCAGGCCTTTATTCCTTGAGCAGTGGTCTCCTGTGTGAAAAGCTCTCCCACCACGGTTTTGCTTAAGCAGTGTCCTCATTCCTCTTCCTTGGCCCTTACCTCAGCTGGCACTCACTGGACATCTCTCCTGTTTAGGGAATTGTAAAGGGGCAAATGCCCAGACCTCATCCCCGCAGATTGACTAGGGTTGGTCAGACACAAGGACCTGGTGTCTTTAAAGAGGCCCCCGGTGATTCAAATGTAAAAGAGTTGAAAATTACCACATAGGTCCTTAGGAGAGGGTAGGTAGATAAGGGCCCTGGTCCCATTGTGGCCTTGAACCTGCAGTTTACAGCCCTGGACCAACTAAACCTGCAGCCTCTGTTTTCCAGTTTAGTATGGTGATAGCCATGCCTTGATTGGGCAGGCAAAGTTAAACGTGTTTCAAACAGCTTGCTTGTGCTGCCAAGTGAGAAGGACTGGGCAGATTTTCAGACTGCTTCGATGTAGGGCATGGTGTGATTATATACCTTTTATTTCTGCAGTCTCCAAAAAAAGTTGGTGATGACATCGCCAAGGCAACTGGTGATTGGAAGGGTCTGAGGATTACAGTGAAACTGACCATTCAGAACCGACAGGCCCAGGTACTTGGTTTGAGGGAGGGCAGAGGTAGGGATTCCTGGGAGGAAGGTTTTTTGCTGACATAGTCACCTGCCACTAGTGGTGAGGTAAGAGCAATTTTATCTGTGGGGAAGGCTTTTGAGACATTGGGTAAATCACTTATGTTTGCTGGGGTAGGACGTGTTTCAGGTTGTGAAAATTAACCTGAATGTACAGTAAATGCGGCATCTGGCCCATGGATTCTGAGAGCCAAGGTGCATGGTAGTATTGGTTGTTCTCATCGGAGGGTGGGGTAGGGTATGTTACTCCCATTGAGAATCTCTTCCGCAGATTGAGGTGGTACCTTCTGCCTCTGCCCTGATCATCAAAGCCCTCAAGGAACCACCAAGAGACAGAAAGAAGCAGAAAAACAGTGAGTGGCTTTTTCCCTCATAGTATGTGAGTGGTATTGTGTGCCCAGTGTTTGATACACAGCTGCACGTGCTCCCTTTAATGAAACCTAGGGATGGCACAGGTATTTGTTAAGCTGTTACAGAGCTAGGCACTGCCAAGAAGTGCCTTGTGGCTCTCCCCAATCCCTGGTGTGGAACAGATCCCACTCAACGCTTGCAGGAGGGACATGTTCAGGCAGGGTGAAGAAACTGAGAAAGATAACCAGTAATCAAGAAAGAGCAGCTTCCTAGCTGGATGACAGACCCTATGGACAGCTTTAATCAACCTCAGTCACTTGAGCGTGTTTTTTTCTCCTCTTCAAAACAGTCCCTTGCACATAAGGTTAGCAAAGACTTGATTTTGTCCCTAGCCACCCGCCACTGCACCTGACCAGTTTTCTGTTGGCTGGTGCAATCCAGTGGTGAGCTGATACTAAACCCCAGCTTAGGAAACAGGGTTGTTCTTCATGTGGATGACTCTGTGCCGAAAGCATGGGAACAGGTTAGAAATGGATGAGGGAGGACTGACTGCTCTGCTCTGCTCTGGCCTCAGGTGGTAACAAAGCTTTTGCTGTTTTTTATTTTCTGCAGTTAAGCACAGTGGAAACATCACTTTTGATGAGATTGTCAACATTGCCCGACAGATGCGGCATCGATCTTTAGCTAGAGAACTCTCTGGTAAGAACAGAACAGTATGAGGCCACCTTAATTGTCATGCAAGATGTATGCACTTAGTGGCATTTTCCCACTTAGAGGGGACTTTATTCTGTAAGACCTGAAATTGGGGTGTGGTGTCTTTCTGGGTTTGAAAGAATCTGGGTATCATAGGACCTGTGGACATTTTTGCATTCAGAGCTTTTAAATATATGGAGCTCTGAATTTTGGATTAGGGGAGCAGTGATAATTATCCCTGTATTCCATAAAACAGTTATTCCTCTCCTTGCCTGTATTTCCCCACTGGTATCTGAGGATTGTGAGGGACTGACAGGCCCTCTGATTCCACCTTTTCTTAATTATAGGAACCATTAAAGAGATCCTGGGGACCGCCCAGTCTGTGGGCTGCAATGTTGATGGCCGCCACCCTCACGACATCATAGATGACATCAACAGTGGCGCGGTGGAATGCCCAGCTGTAAGTGACTTATGCATTGATTTTCTTAAAATTAGGGTGAAAACTGGAGGGGAAGCGAATGTATTCCTGGGGAAAAGGTGGAAAATTCTAGAAGTGCTCAATAGTGGGGTTGGGAGATAAGGTTTTTTTGTCCTATTACTGAGAGGGTTTTTTTTTTTTTTTTCTTTTCCACAGAGTTAAGAACTGCAAAGAAAAATAATAAAAGAGTTATTTGACAACCAGTGGACTTTTTGATGTGGCCTCTTCCTTGGGGGAGCCTAGGCTTTGTGGTCAAATGGCGGTCATTGAGGCCAGGGTGACAGAATCTGGGGATGAAGCAGCAATCTGTGGACAACAGATTTCTGTCCTGTATGGGACTAGCTCAGAAAATACCTAGAAAGGAAGTCTGCTTTTTGGAGACACATTCATGGAGCTCCTCAAGAAAAAGTTCTTGGTCAGAAAGAAAACTTGGGGAGCTAAACATAATAAACACACAGGGAAGGAGCTCTTCATCCCAAACCAATTTAATCATTTGGTGGGTTCTGGGCCCAGGGCCCATGATTCAAGGCTTTGCTCTCCATTCCAGTGTACAGCTGTGGTTCAGAACCACTGATGGGACAACCAAAGAACCTGACCTTTATGAGTCCTCTTCTGTAGTTAGCAGCTCCTAGCCCTACACTGGTTTGCTTTAAACCAGTAACAAAACTATTTTCTAATGAATGCTTTCACCTTTCCTAAGCCTCTCCCATGTCTTTTCCTTATTTCTGTTCCTTTTGAGTTTCTAGAGCTCCTCACTCACTTTCACCTTATTTGATATGCAATGAATGAACCTCAAGCACCTGGACACTGAGACAAAGCTACCCCTGAGCAGCCTGAAGTACCACCTGGAAGGGGCTTCTGGGCACTAGCCTAAAGGGAGTTGGGAGTGACAGCGCCAAGAACTTCGTTTCCCTGCCATTAGTCACTTGGCTGTCCCATTTGGTTTTTAATCACAGGTGCAAGCAGGGGTGGAAAACTGCTTTAGTGGAAAGGACTGCCCGAGATCGCTGGAGTGAGGAACATTCCAGGACACGTGGCAAGTCAGCAAGGAATCAAAGCTAGAGGCCTTGGGTGATGGCTGAGGGTACAACCAGCTTACCTTACAGTAGACCAGTAATGGGGCGTCTCAAATCAGGCTTACCTAACCAAAAACCAAGTAAGCTCACAGCAGTTTATAAGTGCTGAGATGAGATCTACACCAGTGGGGTGCAAGGGAGAAAGGAAGCAGGCCAACAGGCTAAGGAGCTTGACTTAAAAGATACTCAGCTGTCAGGAAGAGGGGAAAGTAAAAATGACTCGCCTGCCTCTGAGCCAGGGAAAGCATGGCTGCCGTCACGTTGCCCCAGTTTTGTTAGCCTTCCCTCCCTTAGGAACTCCGTTTAAAGGTATGTGCCTTGCTGAGGGATTTCATTAGCTTCTTCCTGCACCCTCAACCTCACTGTCCTTCCTCAGTCTTTTTTCTTGACAGCAGTAACTAGAATAGAGCACTTGAGCAGCTCAGAAAGTGCAGGTTGTGTGCAGCTGTGTCTAGATTCAGCATCCCTCCCCCAGCCCCATTCTAGTAACAGTTGGCTCTAGAATCCCCCTTCCTCACTTGAATTCACTCCCCCAAATCTTAAACCTCCGTGGCCCCACTGTGGGGAATACTTGTTCCCGGCTAATGTTCTTGATTCTCTTGTTGCAACAGCCCTCATTCAAGCAGAGACTACTACGACCAGACCACTGCCAAAATACCTGACCTTTTAAGTAGGAACCAAGTCTTTCACTCATTCTTCATAAATCAACGTTTCTGGAGTGTTTTTTCCACTGAATTAAAGGTAAATCTTTAAAACAGTGTAATTGGAGTTGGGTTGTCTTAAGATGTTGAGAAAGAAGAGAGCACCTGAGACCTTCCAGATGCAACATGTAAAATAATGACTATTTATTAAAGGTGCTTTTGCATATGGCTCTGGGCTAGACTTAAAGTCAGATGTCCCCAGATGCCTTCAAATTACCTGTCAGGTCCCCATCCACTTTGGTTATGTTCCCAGTTACTCTCCAGCATGGAGTCTCTGATGTCTAATGAAAGCTGAACTACACCTGAAGGCCTTCCCACACTCACTACATTCGTAAGGTTTCACACCAGTGTGAATTTTCTGATGCTGACTAAGGGATGAGCTCTGGTTAAATGCCTTTCCACACTCATTGCACTCATAGGGTTTTTCTCCTGTGTGAATTATATGATGTCGAATAAGGGCTGAGCTCTCACTGAAGAATTTCCCACATTCATTACATTTATAAGGCTTCTCCCCAGTGTGGGTCTTTTGGTGGATTATAAGGTTTGTGCTTTGGCTGAAGGCCTTCCCGCACTCACTGCACTTGTAGGGTTTCTCTCCAGTGTGAGTCCTCTGGTGGTTTGTGAGGTTTGCACTCTGGCTGAAGGCCTTCCCACATGCATTACATTTGTAGGGTTTCTCCCCTGTATGGATTCTCTGGTGCTGAATAAATGCTGCACAGTAGCTGAAGGCCTTCCCGCATTCGCTGCACTTGTAGGGCTTCTCCCCTGTATGAGTCCTCTGGTGGTTTGTAAGATTTGCACTGTGGCGGAAGGCCTTCCCACAGTCGCTGCATTCGTAAGGCTTCTCTCCAGTGTGAATTCTCTGATGCTGAACAAGGGCTGAACAGTCACTGAAGGCTTTCTCACACTCACTACATTTGTAGGGCTTTTCTCCAGTATGAGTTCGCTGGTGTTTTGTAAGGTTTGCATTCTGGCTGAAGGCTCTTCCACATTCACTGCATTTATAAGGTTTCTCTCCGGTGTGAATCCTCTGGTGCTGAATAAGAGATGAGCTCTGGCTGAAGGCCTTCCTGCATTCATTGCACTCATATGGCTTCTCCCCAGTGTGGCTCTTCTGGTGCTGAGAAAGGGAAGAACAGTAACTGAAGGCTTTGCCACATTCATTACATATGTACGGCTTCACTCTGTGAGGTTTAATTATATCTGAATTCTTCCTGAAACTCTCTGTGTGTGTTTCACATTTACGGGGTCTCACTTCTGTAGGAACTCTCTGCTGTGGAGAAAGAACTGGTCTCAGATTGAAGCTCTTCCCCAGTTCACTGTTCCTGTGATCTGACTCCCCAGAGGGCATCTCTACACTTGGGTCTTGGAATGATTCTTCAGAAATGTCTTGTTCAGGTGGTGATTCAGATACAATCTTCCAATCTGAAGAATATTTACAAAAGCAATTTTAAAGATTCTTTTGGTGAAAGAAAAGATACCGAAAGACAAAAGGCTGAAGGAGTCTGGCTGAGCTCTTATGTAGGACAGGTTCGATGCTTCCACCCCCTTTCACCCAGGATGCTTCTGTTCTAAACCACAATGACCAGAAAGTTTTTCAGAGACATGAGCACTCTTTGCTCCCTTTCCTAAACAGCAGAAGTTTATCCTGAACCTGCCTCAGATGCACTCCTCTCCTTTCTTTCTGACACTCCTCTCCTGTGCTTTTGCCAAGTACTGGGTTGTCTTAAGCTGTCTTCTTAGTCACAATTCTCAGTGTGGTTTTGGGCAACCTGCTATTACCAGGTTTGAACAATTCACTTAAAAAAGCTGATGACTGATGCCAGCAGGATCAATGTTTTCACCTATCAAATCAGCAAGATTTTTTAAAAAATGGTTAATTCTAGAGTGTTGGTAAGAGTGCAGCATTTGGGATATCTCACACACTGGTGCGGCTGCATAAATGGACAGGCTTTCTGGAGCGTAATCTGGCTGCATGTGTCAAGAGTCTTTAAAATGCTGACATAGAATTCCACTTCACTTGCATTGATATCATTTGTCGTCAACACTGCATCATTTGTCAAATGAAGAGCAAATACCTAAATGTTTAATAACAAGGAATGACTATAGTATAGCCAATCAAGGGACACTGTTCAGCAGTTATAAGTCATGTTTGAAATCTGTACATTATAATTCCTTTTGTAGAAAGGTATCAATTGAAAAAACACTGGCAAGTTATACAATGTGAAGATAAGCTGTGTTGTCTTTGGGCTGTGGGATTAGGCAGGGGTAGTTTTTATTTTCTTCAATGCTTATCTGTATTTTCTAATGTTCTCCAGTGACTATTATTTTTATAATAAAAGTTATAAAAACCTTGCTTTCAAGGACTATGCAGTGATAAAAATAAACAACATGCTGTTAGGTGAAAGAAGGAATATGTAAAATTACATACTGTTATCTTAATTTTAGAAAACGCTGCTTTTTGTAATACGAAGATTGAAGGTAATACCTCTGTGTGGTGGGATGATAGGAGATCTTGATTTTCTTTTTTGTTCTTTTCTAAACTTTAAATGAACTTATATTATTTTTATTAGAAAAAAAGTTACTTTAAAAAGAATAACATTGCTTTTATAATATGGATGGGGGTGGGTGATATTTTTAAAAAGAGTTACTGATTCTTAATCCCCTTTGGGACCTCATTCATTTTAAGAGAAAACAAAGTGTGAATTAATGTATAATATTTGCAAAGTATTAAAACTAAGTGAACCCAATGGTCCCAGACGGCTCTCTCTGTCTCCTTCATAGAGGCTTATAGCTAAGGGAATGAAGTTTTAGGGAAGGCTACGGAGCTTCTTTTCACAAGGGTCAATTTTCCTGAAAAGATTCTTCCCGTTTCAGCCTTATTTAGGAAAACAGCAGGTTAGTTTTAGGTATGCTTTATTTGAATTTCTATACAGAATCTTGACCCAGACTGCCTAGGTTCAAATCTGGGTTCAACCTCTTACTAGCTGTGTGACTCTGGGCAAATTACTATGCCTTGGATTTATTATTTGTGAATGTAGCTCTCTTACAGAATTATTATGAGGACTAAATGAGCTAAAACACAAAGGACCCAGAACGATACCTGAGGAATAGCAAGTGTTATATGAGTGCTTGTTATTATCTTGGACCTCTTCCTTGTAAATCATATTAAATGGTTTCCCATTAAGCAGGTTTCCCTCTAAGTTGCACGTGCATTCGAAGCCCAGTCTACTAAGAGCACCGAAGTCCCTGTTTCGGGTTGAGGGTATCTCTATGTTACTTGGTATTTGGTCTTACAGCTCTCAAAAACTGACCATCTATCTGAGTAAAAGATGGAAAGGAGAAGAAAAGTGACAACAAAAGAAGCAGTGGGAGAAAGGAGCAATTAAGAAGACTATGCGGGGAATTCCCTGGTGGTCCAGTGGTTAGGACTCCACGCTTCCATTGCAGGGGGCATGGGTGCTGGCTCTTGTATAAGACGGTCTAATATTCGAAACTGAATATACCCAAAACAGAACCGCTGATTTTCCCTTTCAAGCCAGTGTCTTTGTCGGCCTTCCCATTCACCCAACTGCTCAGGCCAGGGTCATCCTTAGTGCCTCTTGCCCTCACCTCCAGTCCACTAGCAAGTCGTGTTGGCTCTAACACCCGAGCATGTCCTGAATCCTCCTCCTCAGCAGCCACCATCCTCTCACTGGAATGTCCTAACTGATCTCCCTGCTTCTAGTCTTGAACACTGACAGTCTAGTCTCCACACGTGTTATCTTTTCAAACACAAATATTATCCCTTCCCTGCTCAAAACCCTCAAGGGCTTCCTATCTTCCTATTTGAATAAAACCTGAACACCTTCCTTGGCCTCTAAGCCTTACATGATCTACCCCCTGCCCAGCACCCTCCCTCTTGTTTACTGAGTCCGAGGCTCTTCTCATCCTAACACAAGTCGAACTTATTCCCAACTCAAAGCCTCAACACGTGGTGTGGCCCAGAATGTTCCTCCTCCGGATACTTACACGCTGGCTCATTCTCTTCCTTCAGATCTCAGCTCCAGTGTCACCTCCTCAAAGTGGTCTTCCCTGTTCCTCCGATCTAGGAGAGCCCCCACCCCACCCATATTCCCCTTTCTTACAGTACTCATCACCATCCAATATTGTATCGGTTATTTTGTTTACTCGCTTTATTTACGTTCCTCACTAGGATGTAAGCAGGGACTACATCTTGTTCTCTGTTGCACCTCCAGTAGCTGAAACAACGCCAGGCATGTACCAAGCAGTGAGGCAAAGGCAGGTCGAAGACCTGGATCTGTCTGTCACTGTGGGAGGGGTGGGATGGAATAATAGCTCTGAAACCAGCCCAGGAGGCAGAGCGATGCCCAGGATGCTCGGTGGGTCTCAGAGCAGAGGTGCAACATCGCAGGAGCAGTGTTTTAGTTACTCTAATAGCCAGATTTAAAACTTTCCTCCAGCTACTTCACTATTACAGAATTAATACCGCCCTACATTGTCGACAACTTTTTTTCGTATATATTAGTTTGTCAAAGAGTAAGACAAGTTTTGTTATCGACATTTTTTCAGATATAGAAACAGACGACCACAATTTAGTGGTTTACTCTGAATCCATGTAGTTAATACGTAGCAAGCCAGGACCTGGATGCGTCTTTCATGGGTCCACATCCGAAGTTGCTTCCACACTAACACTCTACACTAATACCTCAGGGCACAGATCCTTTGTGGTAACACCTTTTCCCAACTTCTGTTTCTAGTGACACGGTGATTTGAATCTTTTCCAGTAACCTTTATAGGATCCTGAACCCCTCTGAGACTGTGATGAAATCTTTTCCCAGAAAGATGCAGTTATTGCCACAAAACACTGTATTCAATTCCCGAAGTTCCACACAGCGTTCTCTGGATTCAGGTTAAAAGGTCCTGCATAACAAGTATGCTGTGCTGGGAAGCAGGGGGTTTGGGAGAAGGAAGCAGCAGGCAGTGAGGCTCCCTGTAAAGGGAAGTATTTCAGCAAGTGTGAGTGGTGCCTGGAGTTACAAGGGCTGAGGTGACATGTGATAGGCTGCTTAGAAAGAGGATAAAATGGGAAGAAGAGAGTTCAGATGAACCATGCACAAAGTAAGCCAGAGGCTTTGTTTTCATTGTCCTACGGCAACCATAAAAGATATAAAGCATTAGACCACATTTTTAGAAAAATTTAAAATTTTGTCGCTTTAAAGTTGTTAAGTTCATTGTACCTCTGATGCTTTGTTTCAAAATATCAGAAGTGGCTGGAACCACAGGCCCTGCCAGAGGTCAGACATTTGCAAGGGCTGAAATATGAAGGCGGGGGTGGAGTGAGCAGCCTTAGATGAGTAGCAAGAGATAAAGACAGAAACTATGGTTTCCCTTGCTCTTGTTTTCCCTGAGTTTCTTCGTGTCAGCCCTTCAGAAAATTCCGGCATGGCCACGAAGAGGGAGAGAAGGGGTGTGGGTGCAGGATCCAATAAAGGGTTAGTCAGAGAGGGGAGTAGCAGTAGGTGTCACAGCTGAAGCATGGCTAAAGGTGGGTACTTGAGATCCTCAGTGAGGTGAACCTGAAGCAGGGAACGTGCTAGGCCAGCAGAGATGACTCTCATTTCCCAGAGGCCAGCAATACCACCAGTGCTCCCAAATGCCTCCCAGCCTGGGGACACTGAGTAGACGGCGTGGAATAGAGGGCTTTGGAGTCTGACTGATGTTGCTTCAAACCCCAGCCTCGCCGCTGTCTAGCTGTGAGGCTCTGAACCAGTGAGTTAGCCTCTCTCAGCTTTATTTTCCTCATCTATGAAACGGGGATAATAATATCTACCTCACCGGTTGTTAAAATACTCAAATGCGCTAACGCATGTTTCAAAGGGGCTTTTGCTCCCGAGACTCTGACTGGCTCAGTGCTTGCTAACATACCTGGACAGGTACTCCTGAGGCCTTCTCTCTCCAGCATCCATGAACCTTCCCTTTGTTCCAACTGGGAGTTCATACCAGGCTGGGAGACTGGAAGTCCTATTTAAGTGGAGGGAAAAAAGTGGGGTTTAGAGATCTGTACTAAGTATAAATAGCCTCCCAGAACTGAGGGCAGTGGAAACAGGTCGGTCATTTCATTCATTCAATAAATATTTATTGAGCACTGACTTGGTACCAGGCACTAGGGGACACAGCAGTAAATAAGATAGATATGGTGCCAAGGTCTTAGTAGAGCATTTCTGAAAAGAGCTGAAGTAACAGCCTCAAGGAGGGGTCAAGCCAGGGAGCTAAGCAAGCCCATAAAGCCAGCTACTTAAGAAGATGGGAACTTAGTGACTATGGAGGAACTGGCCTGAAGGCTACCCCACCCTTCCTGGGAAATAAGAAAATGGGGAGGTGCAGCCTCGAGGGGAACAAAATGAAACTGCCTATTCCCCAAACCAGAACGCAGAGATCTTTCACTAGGGAACGAGGAGGAACAAACACTATCCCTCTGGTGCAGCAGAGCCACTCAGGATCATTCGACACTGGGAAGTAAAACATTTTCAGAACTGAACAAATTCTGCATTTTAAATGGTTTCCTTACCCAGTAGGACCAGGTTTCTGGACTTTTCTGGCATCCCTTCCTTGAACCTGTCCCTCGGAGTAGGGGCCAACTGCCTCCATCCCTTCTGGGTAAAAGCTACAGTCACACTGCTGAAAGGTGTGGATCCCTGAAACAACAAGCATATTCCTTCTTGCCCAGTGGCCTTAGAATATGAGGGAGTGGGGAGGTTGGCAGCTCTGGGTGTGCTGGTTAGCGGGCCTACAAAGGGTCTTTGAAAGGACTCAGGGTAGTTCCAGAAAAGTATTTATTGATCACTTCTTATGTGCCTAACACTATATTGGATATTGACGCACAAAAATAAATAAAATACAGCCTCTCTTGTCTTCACATGTTTATAATTCTAGTAGACTTTATACATAAATAGAAGAAACTATGTATATATATGAGCAGTAATTGGGCAGAACTAACAGGTGCTTGGGAATTAAAAGCGCCAATATAGAAAAAACAAAATTAGAATGTGTGAGTTTATGCAACAAGCAATCAGCTGCAAATTAGCAAAGAAATGTGAATGATTAATGTTTTCAGAACATTTAATAAATATTCCTGCTTACTCAGACATCACACAGTACAGCAGGAGAGCCAGCACGTATGCAACCACCTGTAATAATGTGTCAAAGAGATGGACAGATTAGTTGCTAGGATAACAGAGGAGGAATCATAGATGGAGGGCAACCTGGCCTTCAAGGAGCAGGTTCCTCAGATGGAGAAAGAGAAGGATGTCCACAGCAACGGAGGCATCAGGAGCAAAGGCACGGAGGCAAGAGAGTCTTTGCCTATTTTCAGCTTAGGAAATGGTACCTCCAGTCACCTAATTGGCCATGTCAGACAACTGGGTGCTATCTTCCCCTTTCTTGCAGCTCCCCACATGTCAACTGCATATTCATTCTTCCTCCTCAATATCATGAGAATTCATGCATTTCTCTCCATGCCCCTGCAGGGGCTTTAAGCCACCATCGTTTCCCAAATCATAACTAGTCTCCTGATTTCTAATTTTACCTGTCCTTCCAATACATCCTTCACACTGAGAAATGCACTAAACGGGACAAAGAGGGTCATTTTTAAAAACGATGGAGTATTTAAAACATTTGGGTCATTTTATAATGAGAGTAAAATCCATTATGAAGATATAAGGGTCAGGAACCAAATAACAAATATATAATTCATAAAGAAAAAACTGTAGGAAGTACAAGGAGAAATTTAAAATATAGCTACGAGAGATGTTAAACAACTTAGTTGTTGACAGAGTTAATACAAAATAAACAAAAAAATAAAGGTATGGAAGAAATGAGTAATTTAATAACGTTGAGCCGTAAACCCTACAGCTGCAATCACACTATACCTGGATGTTTTGTGTGGAGAAGAGACACAAACTTTGCCTGCATGGAGCACAGACCAGCTAAATGTGCAGACATGAAACCAAAGTCACAATTTTGGCATATCTAAAAAAATAAAGACCCACCACCAAAAATTTTCAATATATATGAACAAAATAGGAAGAAAATGAATTAGGGGATTCAACTCAAGAGATTTTGAAAAATGAATTTTAAAATAAATCTAAGGAAAGCGGAAGCAAAAAAACTAATACAGAAAATTTTGTTACTAAAGAGTAGAACTGATGAGGAAATCCAAGAGCAGGCTTTCTAAAAATGAAAACAGACCAATTCCTAGTCTAGTCAAGGAAAAGAAAGGGAGAAGACAGTTCTTATCCTCATAGAAGGACTATGAAATGGAATTTATTAGAAATAATTCTGTAGAATACTCAACGAAATGGGGGAAATATTAATCAAAGTCTACTAAGTGCAAATAAAAAGAAGGTTACAAATCAGGACAAACCCATTTGGGCAAAACAGAAAAAAAAGAATATGACTAAAAGGACACAAATCAAAATGTTAAGTGTTATTTCTTTGTAGGATTAAGTGTAATTTTGGGGGGGTATGTTGTCTATATTTTTCAGGTTTTCTACAAAGAACATGAATTCCTTTTGTAATTAAAAACCAAAAACACCCTTAGTATTAAAGAAAAAAAAAAAGAGGCTGCCTTTCAGAGTAAATTTCCAACTTACTTGGGACCCAGCTGTGAGCAGACCACCTGCCATTCCTTCCTCTTCTGTGCCTTCCTCTTGGGGAAGGGCAGGATCTGGAGAAGGTGGCTCTGGAGGAAGAGAAAGAAAGCAATGAGGCATAAAAGTTTACAGCTCACCAAGCTAGAAAGTCTCAAATTCTCACTCTGAAGAGAGTGTTCAAATGACATTATACGTCCCAGGGCTCACTGAGGCTGAATTTGCAGACCTGCAATGGGATATAAATTTTCCAATTTCCCTTCCTACCTCAGAAGTTCCATCAATTCACTCAAACATAGGGAGGCATTAGAGTGTAACAGACTCTCAAGTATTCCAGATCTACCACTTACCAGCAGTGTACAAATCATGTAACCTCTAAGTCTCATTTTTCTCATCTGTAAAATGAGGATAATATCCCATGTAAAGTTGCTGTGAAGATTTAAATGCAGACAAAGCAGTTGACACAATGCCTAGCATGTAAATATACAGCTTACAACTACTACCAATTAAGTTCCTTGGAGAAAGTGGCTCTGCAAATTTAAGACATTTGCTTAATCAAGAGAAGAGGTAATGACCAAGTGGGAGTCATCCCAGAAATGCAAGGTTGGTTCAACAAATGAAAATCAATCTGTATAATACACTATATTAATACAAAGGGAAAAAAAATATGATCATCTCAGTGAACACCAAGAAGTCCATTTTACAGAATCTGATACCTTTCATGATAAAACACATCCAATAAACTAGGAACAGAAGGGAACTTCCTCAACTTGATAAGAGGCATTTACAAAAAACCCAGCGCTAAAGACTGATGCTTTTCCCCTAAGATCAGGAACAAGACAAGGATGTCTGCTTTTGCCACCTCTATTCAGTATTATACTGGAAGTTCTAGCCAGGGCAATTAGGCAAAAAGAAGCAAACAAACAAACCAAAGGCATACAGATTGGAAAGGAAGAATTTAAACTACCTGTATTTGTGAATGGCATGATTTTGCATACAGAAAATCCTAAGGAATCCACAGAAAACTATCACAGCTAAACAAGTTCAGCAAGGTTGCAGGATACAACATGAATATACAATAAAAAAACAACTCAATTAAAAATGGGCAAAGGATTGAATAAACAGTTCTCCAACTGTATTTCTATACACTAGCAATGAACAATCCAAAAATGAAATTTTAAATTCCATTTACAAGAGCATTAAAAGAACAAAACACCTAGGAATAAATTGAACAAAAGAAGTGCAAGAGTTTGATTACTGATGTTATAAGCAAAAAAGTATAAATAACATAGGTAGGATACTTATTTTGGTATGGATTAATTTACTTTACTTTCTTAGCCATATCTACCTCTAATCTCTTGTCACTAGTATTCTTCTTAAAGTTGTTTTTTCAAAATGTTATCATTTTTTAATTTTTAAAATTAAATTTCACACATCATCCTCAACACTGCATTTTTTAAAAAATTATTTATTTATTTATTTATTTATTTATTTATGGCTGTGTTGGGTCCTCGTTTCTATGCGAGGGCTTTCTCTAGTTGCGGCAAGTGGGGGCCACTCTTCATCACGGTGCGCGGGCCTCTCACTGTCGCGGCCTCTCTTGTTGTGGAGCACAATCTCCAGATGCGCAGGCTCAGTAATTGTGGCTCACGGGCCTAGCTGCTCCGCGGCATGTGGGATCTTCCCAGACCAGGGCTCGAACCCGTGTCCCCTGCATTGGCAGGCAGATTCTCAACCACTGCGCCACCAGGGAAGCCCAACACTGCATTTCATATGTAATAGATTTAAAATTGTTGATACCTCCAGTTGACCTTCCTCTGTAGACCATAAAGTCTTTAATTGAGAAAATCATTCCCTACAGACACTGAGGTATCTGTTAAGCTCAGAGCAATTTCTCATAAATGGATGTTATTGTCAATCCAAATTCTTTGTTTTTTTAATGTGTAAATATTTCAGAACAAGTATTTTTATGGATACTGTTACTGTTACTTTTGCTTCCATTTAGATACTTTTCTTTAATAAAACATCATCAAATCTCAAAAAAAAAAGAAAAAAAAAAAAAGAAGTGCAAGACATTACATTGAAAATTACCAAACACCGTTCAAGGCAATTACAGAAGATCTAAACTTTCTACAAGGCAACAGTAATTAAAATAGTGTGGAACTGATATAAGGATAGACATATAGATCCATGGAGAAGAACTGAGGATCCAGAAATAAATCCATACATTCATGGACAACTGATTTTCAACAAGAGTGCCAAGAAATTAAATTTCTTTTCAAAAAAAGAGAGATGGGCCAACTGGATATCTACATGCAAAAGAATGAAGCTGGACTCCTACCTCACACCATATATAAAAACCCAAAATGGATCAAAGACCTAAATGTAAAAGCTAAAACTTCTAGAAGAAAATACAGATATAAATCTTTATGACCTCTGATTAGGCAATGGGTTTCTTAGACATGATATCAAAAGCACAAGCAACAAAAGGAAAGCTAAACTGGATTTCATAAAAATTAAAAACTCTGTGCTTTAAAGGACACTGTCAAGAAAGTGAAAAGATCTGCAAATCATATATCTTCTAAGGGTCTAGTATCCAAAATATAAAAAGAATTCTTTATATTAAAAACTCAACAAAGAAAGACAAATAACCCAACTTAAAAATGGGCAATGGGTTTGAATAGGTATTTCTCTAAAGTAAGATACAAACAGCTATTAAGTATATGAAAAGATGCTCAACATCATCAGTCACTGGAGAAATGCATATCAAACCATTATGAGATACCACTTCACACCAAGATGACTAAAATTAAAAAGATGGGAAAAAACCCAAGTGTTGATGAGTATGTAGAGAAGCTGAAATCCTCATACATTGCTACTGGGAATGTAAAATGGTGCAGCCACTGTGGAAAACAGTCTGGCAGTTCCTCAGAAAGTTAAACAGAGTTACCAAAGTTACCAGAGTTATACAATAATTCCTCCCCTAAGTATAAACCCTAGAAAAATGAAAACACATCCACACAAAAACTTGTGCATGCATGTTTACAGCATTATTCATAATAGCCCAAAATGGAAACCACCCAAATGTCCAACAACCTGAGGAACAGATAAATAAAACATGGTATAATCCACGTAATGGAATATTATTCAGCCATAAAACGTAGATTCCTTCATGTTACAACATGGATGAACCTTGAAACGTTAGGCTAAGTGAAAGAAGCCAGACACATATATTGTGTGATTCTATTTTCAGGAAGTGTCCAGAATAGGCAAATTCATGAGGACATAAAGTATTGAATAGATTAATGGTTGCCAGGAACTAGGAGGAAGGGAAAATGTGGAGTAATACCAGTTTCTCTTTGGGGTGATGAAAATGTTCTGGAATTAAATAATGGTGATGGACTTCCCCGGTGGCCTAGTGGTTAAGACCCATGCAGGGGGCATGGGTTGGATCCCTGGTTGGGGAACTAAGATCTCGCATGCCGCACGACGCAGCCAAAAAAAAAAAAAAAAAGGTGATGGTTGCGGAACTTTGTGAATATACTAAAAGCTACTGAACTGTACACTTTAAAAGTGAATGCATGTAAATTATATCTCAGTTAAAAAAGGTGCTTTCAAAAGCGTCATTTTATTTGATGCTTACAGTTCTTAGAGGTGAACGAGGTAGTTAACGTTATTTTACCTTTTCCTCCATGAAGAAACACAGGCTAAGAGAGCTGGCTGGTACCCCAGAGCTTAAACAGGAATCCTGGCCTTCTGATTCTAAATCTCCAGTATCCTCCACGATTTCCCAATCCCACTGGGTTGAACCCATCCTCAATATGAGGTGAAGCCAACAGGCTCCCATTCCGAACATCCCTGATGCTTCAAGAGGGCTGGAAGATCAGAAGCAATAGAGGAGGCCCTGAGTAAGTCCCATTTTCCTTCCCAGGGCCCATTTCTCTCTACTTTCTAATGCCATGCATGGGTCCATCAACAGATCGGAGTAAGGGACAGGACACTCAGAGATGATCCAGGGCTGAGCTCCTCAAACTTTTCTGACCCCGGAATTCTTTATTCCACAAAAAGAATCGTCCCCCAACCACTTGTGGAAAGGATGACCGCCGAGTTCTGATCCGGGTCACACAGCACTGTTAGCGGACAAGCTGGAAGCCACAAACCGCTCCACCAGTCCGTCTCACCTCTTTCCTCCAGCATTTGGGTCCCACCTCGCGCCACCGCCTCCCAGCAGTTCTCTGAGCGTCAGCGTCGCTTCACTGCAGCCCCAGCCCCGCTCTGGGCTCTTCTCTCAGGCCTCTCCCCTTAAAGGCTGGGTCTGAGCCTGCGGTGTTGAGCCCGGTCCGGCCTGTCCAGCCGGGTCTTTCACTGTCTCCCCAGCCAGGCCTCGGCTGGGGAGCCCGTGGCGCACCTGCCTCGGTCTCAAGCAGAACACCACGTGAAAAAGCCGCTACCAGCTTCGCGAGAAAGCTCCCGGGTCCCGCCTCCGGCGCGAGCTCAGAAACTGCGGCCGCAGGCCCGCCTCTCGCTCCAAAGGGGACGCGCCTGAATAGCGCCACTTCCGGTCATGCGCACATGCCTCCCTGCCACACCGGACTCCATTTCCCAGAAATCTCTCGGGCTCGTTACTGGCCAAAGCCTTTTTTTGTCTCTCGGTGCCAGGTTGTGACCCGCACACCCTCGTGGACCGTATTTCCCAGCGAGGCTTCCGCCTGTTCTTGCTCCCAGAATCTATTTCCCATCACGCTTTGTTGCACATGCCTTTCAGGTCCACCGAATCCAATGACTGGGGCCTCTTGGACAGGAAGCGACTTGGCCGCGAAGGCTCACGGGAGCGGTGCTTTAAGCGCAGGCGCAGACCTGCACTAGGTCTAGGCGCCTGGTTTCTCCTCGGGTTTGATGTTCCCTGGGCCCGGCTCCACGAGGTCCTCTCCCTCATCATTCAGCTCAGGGCCCAACCCCAGCCACCTTCACGGTCCTTTTGCGCCCTTCTGAGAGTTTCGGAGGGGTAAAGGAAGTGAGGGCCCCTCAGTGTGAACGGGGCAGCCGCAGGTTGGCCTGGAACTGTCAAAGTATAAAAGCTTCTCAGGGTTTCCCTGGTGGCGCAGTGGTTGAGAATCTGTTTGCCAATGCAGGGGACACGGGTTCGAGCCCTGGTCTGGGAAGATCCCACATGCCGCGGAGCAACTAGGCCCGTGAGCCACAATTACTGAGCCTGCGCGTCTGGAGCCTGTGCTCTGCAACAAGAGAGGCCGCGATAGTGAGAGGCCCGCGCACCGGGATGAAGAGTGGCCCCCACTTGCCACAACTAGAGAAAGCCCTCACACAGAAACGAAGACCCAACACAGCCATAAATAAATAAATTAATTAATTTTAAAAAATGCTTATCAGCAGGAAGACGTCTTCAGTAATCTCAGGGGCAGAAGCACACTTTAACAGTGTTCGATTAGAAGTGTTGGGAGAGGAGATTCCTGAATATTCTGTCCTTGGGGGCTTCCGTGCTGCCCCAGGGGATATTTAAGTGGGCTTCCTCAGAGCGTTGATGGAATTTCCCCACAAGCCTGTTGATCTTCACTAATCAAGCAATTTTCTGATGAGCAATTTAGTTTCAGAGGCACTTTGACGTTAAGGAGATGAGAATGTGTTACCTGGGAAGCGGAAATGAGTTTGGGGGTCCTAAGCCTCTTTTCATTTTGTACTGTCTCTCTCCCTTTCAATCATAGCTGGTAGTGTTTTTCCCAATATGATTCTACATTTGTGGGTCTTCTGTGAATCTCATTGGGATTCACTCATTAAGCAAGTCACACCCACAGATCTCTTTGAGATAAGCTCTTCTCTACCTTGGGCTTGTGTGATTTTTAGGCTTACAACTTTGGAGGTCAGAAGTCTGAAATGGATCTCACTGGGCTAAAGTCAAGGTGTCTTCAGGGCTACTTTCCTTCTGGAGGCTCTAGGGGGAGGATCTCTTTCCTTGCCTTTTCTAGCTTCCAGAGGCTGCCTGCATTCCTTGGCTAGTGGGCTCTTCCAGCTGGTGTGTTCTGCCCATGCCACAGGCCCAGCAGGTGCTAAACCCATAACAGCCACTAGGAGGTAGCAAGGGGTTTCTTGCCTTAGTCTTGCGAACCCACCTATGGCCACTGGGGGGTAGCAGAGTGGTTCACGCCGCAGTTGATTCCGCCCATGTCCACTGGGTGGTGTTAGGGAATTTCTTGCCTCGTTCTCAGAAGCCAGGATTCTCTTGGAAGTTGTTCTGGGGGCGGGAGTGGGAGATGGGGTGGATGTCGGTTGGCAGCGCACATTTCTAACTCAGGCTGGGTAAAGTGCAGCTTCTGCTGCACCTGTCTTCTGGGGATGTTTCATCCTGCCCCACTTCTTCATAGACCTGTGCCTGATGGTGCTGGACTGGGCTCCTGGGGTAGATACAGGGCTGTCCGCTGGGGCTGGCTCTTAGTCCCTGAAGCACCTTGTGCTTGGATGGGAAGGCCTTAAGGGAGTGTACGGGGACCTCTGAAAAGTGTGTGTGTCCACAGTCCTTGGTACCTGTAAGTAGGTGCTGGTAGCAATCAGAGGTTGCTGAGGCACTAGGGTAGGAAATAGAGTATAAAGAGAAACACTTGTAAAGATTTCAAATATCCCCTTATGAAGCACCCCTAGAGCCTCACAACCAGCCTTGCATGCAGCTCCCCATCTCCACCACAGCCTCCCACCCTCACCTGCACAGCCTTACCACCACCAGCAGCTAAACTGATTGAGCACTTATTCAGTGCCATCCTCAGATCTAAGTGCTTTACATGATCA
Source organism: Balaenoptera musculus (assembly GCF_009873245.2). Classification (NCBI taxonomy): domain Eukaryota; kingdom Metazoa; phylum Chordata; class Mammalia; order Artiodactyla; family Balaenopteridae; genus Balaenoptera; species Balaenoptera musculus. The sequence continues at coordinate 108,125,344 of NC_045790.1, read as the reverse complement.
GCTCCTTTCATCCTCATAACAACCCCACGAGGGAGATAACATCACTATGCCCATTTTACAGATGAATGAACTGAGGCTTAGGGAAGTTAAGCAACTTGTCCTGCTCTCCCCCACCGCTCTGCCCTGGACCACTCCACACTTCCATTCCCCTTGTCTCCGGTCTCATTACAAAGCTTAATACAAGATGTCAAGGTGGGCACATGCTGGGCTGCACAGCCTGAGAAGTGAATAAAAACAGGTTATGGAATGGGAAGTAGGGCGTCCCACTTCTGTGTAGTGATGCTGGGAAGCATGTATGTTGGGGGAGAGATCTTGAAAGACAGAACGAAATTCTCAACAGAGGTTCTGTCTGGTAAGGTGCAGGTGTGAATATTTTATTATTTATCTAAATAAAGGAGTTAATATTTGTAAAGTGCTTAGGATAGTGCCTAGCAGATGGTTAACTGCCGTAAAAAATAATTATATTACATAAATCTGTGTTTTCCAGTTTTCCTGCAATAAACATGTATTACTTACACAATAGACAATAAAAGTAATTTGTAAAAGACTTCTGGCTCCATTAAAGTTACTATGAAGGGAGGCTTCTTTTTTGCAGGAGGAACTCAAGATTTGATGACTAATGATTCAGGGGACTGAACCCAAGGAAAGAGTCAGAAATGACCTCCAAGTGCCAAAGGCAAGCCTAGCTGACCACGAGAAAGCAGATCCATAGATGTTCTTGGCAAGACTCAGTTCGTGGGAGGCCTAGTTTTATGGAAGGGACAGGAAAATGCCTTCTGGACTGCAGCCCACACAAAGAGGTCATGACCTGATTTTCTGAGTCAAATATTTATTTGGCAAAGTTCCTTCCTGATAAGGCAGCCACGTGAGAGGAGTAACCATGGCTATCACCCAGCCTCCAAAAGCATCTTCTCCAGAAAACGAGGAACCAAGAGTCCCCCTTCTCCGCTGTCACTTTCGTGTCATGATGGAGACGGCACGTGGAGGACTGCCCACAGGACAACAAAGCGTCTCCGAGATGTTCCCTCCTCACGAGTCACAGGGCAGCAGTGGAAACTGGACCCAGGGGCTGGGAACCTTGTCCCCGTGCTTCACTGGGCTGTAGAGAGCTGGGCAGGAAGGCGGGGCCCCAAAGGACAAGGCTCCAAGGGGCTACAGTCCTGGCTGCTGACTCCCTGGGGGCAGGCGGGGCACCCAGGCTCCAGCTGGGGCTCAGTTCGGAGTCACAGGCGGGCTCCATCCCCTCCGAGGCCCAAAACCGGTCCAGCTAGGAGGGGCAGCCGCTCACGGGAAGGGGCGGTCATCGCCCCTCAAAATGGGCTGTGATTTGCTCCAAAGTCTTTCCTTTGGTTTCAGGGACACAGGCCAGAGTGAAAAGGACACTGAAGATGCAGAAGGCAGCGGCCAGCCAGAAGGCACCGTAAGGCCTGAGCACCTCCTGCAAAGAGAGTGGAGAGGCCGTGCATGGACGCGGCAGGTCAGGGGCCCTCACGCCCCAGCCGAGAAGCCGAGGCCCCAGTCGGGGCCCACCCCGCCCAGGCTCACGGGAGTGGAGGAGGTTCCGGCTCCGCCATCCAGAAGCCTGAGCTGAGCACTGTCCAAGGTGTGGAAGTTGTGTGGCGGGGACACTGAGGCTCACTGTGACGAAGTGACTGCCCCCAGGTCAGAGACCTGCTATCAAGTGACAGCTGGGCTTCCTCCCGCAGTGTCTGACCCCAGGGCCCACAGACCTCCACTCTACTGGCGATGGGGGCGTGTGCACACACGGGGACACTCAGGGCCCATGCGTGGAGGGGAGAGGGAGCGGTGACTTTCGGTCAGTCAGTCCACCCTCCCAGCCCAGCCCCAGTGACCTCCCAGGTGCCGGAACCAAAGGCCACTCCCTTTCAGCTCCTCTTCCTCTGGGACATGGTGACCTCACCCTTCCCTCCCTGAAGGCTTTCTCTTGGCCTCTCAGCACTGTACACCCCCAGGTCACTCTTAGGTCCTTTGGTGCCATCCCCCTCCTTTACTGTCTGTCCCCTCCAAGCTCCCGGCAAGTAATTTCCGCCCCCAGGCCTCTGCTCTGGTCTTCCTGACACGCCCCCCGGGGCAGCACAGGCTCTACAGAGAGTCCGGTCCAGCCCCAAGCATCCACTCCTCTCATGACCTGCCTCCCCTTGCCCCAGCCCGGCCTCCTGGTGCTTCCTCCTCCCACCACTGTGCACTGTCATACCAGCCCCTGTCATAAAGGCGACCCTGTCCGTCTCATTCACTGCTGCTCTGGCACCCTGAACAGGCCTGGACATGGTAGGTACCAGGAGACCTGGGGGGGAATGAATGACTGAACAAATGGCTTGACTGTCTGCACCAGAGTGGTCCCCCCTATTGGATGGGAGGCCCTGAGGCAGGGACCATGTCTGCGTCAGTCCATCCATGAGAAGGTGGCAAAATGTTGAACTGAACTGATGCTCCCATCAACCCTAAGAGGAAGGTACGTTACCCTTCTCCATTTCCGGTCAAGGAAACTGGTTCAGAGACGGGTGAGCAGCACACCCATCGTCACCCAGCAGGGAGGCGGCCAAGATGGGGATGGAGCCCAGGCCTGTTGACTCCAAAGCCGGAGCTTCTCTCACAGCCCTGCTTCCCAGCCCGTGTCCCCAGAGTCCAATGGGGGAGGAGGTCAGCCCTGCTGTCCTTGCACCTGGACAGCCTGGAGGTTCCTGAGTGGCCACAGCCTGGGTTTCTCGCCTGCCCCGGCCCGCCTGCTCCCCCTCACCCCTGACCAAGATGGTGTCGCAAGATGCTGGGGCCTCAGCCTGCATGCAGAGCCACGGACCCCAAGTCTCTCGCAACAAGAGTAATTCTGAAAAGTGCTTCTCTGCCGACTACGACGTGAGGGGAGGCCATCGGGGCCCGCGCTCACCATGAGGCTGCTGAACTCTTTTGTCACGAGAAAGGCCATGAACCAGTTGGTGAGGACGCAGACGCCCGTGGCCACGCCCTTGACGTGCAGAGGGAAGATCTCAGACATGAGGAGCCAGGGGATGGGTCCCCAGCCCACAGCAAAGCCTGCGGGAGCAAGATAGGCGTCAGGGCCCACGGGGCTGGACCCTCAGCTCGCCGCAGACCACCTGGGCTGAAGCCTTGCGGGGCTGGCCAGCTGTGGCCTGAGGGGGCCTGGATCCCAGCCTGGGCCCGCCAGCTCAGCACCTTCCCGCCGTGGGGTCTCAGGCCACTGTCCTTACTTCTTATGCGTCAGGGCTTTGCTACGGAACGGGACAAGGAGGGGCCTGCTGGGAGGGCTGTTGTGGAAGTCGTGTGAGAGGAGCAGAGACGGGCTCAGCTTGGTGCCTGGCACACGGTCAGAGCTGCAGACGCAGAGGTGAGGCCGGTAGGCCTGGCCTCACTGGGAGCCACAGGAACCCGGTGGTGACAGGGCGGCCCCCTCACCCCCGACTCAGCCTCCCCACTCACCGGCAATGAAGAGGCACATGCTGCCCACCGCCAGCCAGGCCAGCCCCACACTGCCACTGGCGGGCTCCACGGAGACAGGCGCCAAGAGGTCCACGTGCGAGGAGTTGCTAGGGCCGCCCTGGGTCAGCCTGAAGTAGGCGCCAAAGGCGCTGGTGCTGACCACCATGACCACACCTGCAGGTGGAGTGCGGCAGTGGGCAGAACGGGGCGGGGGAGGCGGCCCGGGCACGTGGTGCTGGGGGGCTGGAGTCTTCGTGCACTGTGGGCCACAGCAACGTGGCCCGGATGCCTCTGAGAGCGGCAGTGAGCAGAGCCCTGCCTTACTGCACTCACCCCAGCCCGGCCCTGCCAGCCCCGGCTTGGACCTTGAACCTCAGCAAACTCCAAGAAGCTCCTGGAAGCAGACCCTCCCTGGCCCGAGGAAGCAGGAGCAGCCACAGAGGCCAGACCCACTTTCCCAGCAGCACCAAGTGCTCGGTGGGGCTCAGAACACGAGGAGCCTCACTTGGATCATCCTCTGGTCCTCACAATGGCCCATGGTTACCCCCGTTTCACAGAGGGGAAACAGGCTCAGGTAAAGTCACTTGCCCAGAAAGACCACAAGCTTCTGAGCCACTTCAGCCCCGGGCCCTCAGTTTCCTCATTGTACACTGGGCCCTGATGGCGCCTTCTTGTAGGTTCACTGCGAAGGTTAAGGTGTGATGCAGCGATGCCGTTAGCACGGGCCTGGTCTGGAACAAGGGCTCAGTGAGAGCTCTCCTGAAGTCTTGGCCTTGTTCTCAGGGACACTCAGCCATTGTCCTCCTCCCTCAACGTGGTGACCTCAGCAAAGACCCTCCAGCCTGTGGTGGGAGGCTGGCCTGGGCCACCCACCTGCAGAGGGCTGAGCCGTCACCCTTGGGCCTCACCTGACAAGGCCAGGAGCAGCCTGCGCCCGGCTCTGTCCATGACGAGGGCCGCTACGGCCGTGAACAGCACCTGGATGATCCCCACGATGACCGAGGCCAGGCTGCTGTCCTGGGGAGACGGGCCGAGGCGGGTCAGGCGAAGACCCCGGGACTAGGTCCCACCCATATGGCATCCAGGTGAGGCAGGCTGGGGCAGAGGCCTCTTTACCTTGAACTTGGCCTCCTCAAAGATGGTCTCTGCATAGAACATGACAGCGTTGATGCCCGACAGCTGCTGGAAGGCCATCAGTGAAATGCCGATGATGAAGGGCTTGTAGACGCCAGGACGCCGCAGCTGGGCCAAGTGGAAGCCCTGCTCAGACGGAGACCGGGCATCAGTGCTTCTCTCTACCCTGTCCCGAGGGCGCCCCAGCTTTGAGCCCACCGTCCTGAGGCCTGGTGGAGTAAGGGAGCCTCTGCTTCTTGTCCCGGCCCCACCTGAAGCCTCTGCTTCAGGTCCCTGCATCACTTCAGCCTCCGATTTGTAAGGTGACAAGATCCTCACCTCCCCACGGCCCATCCTGATTTGTTGGGGGATCCACAAAGATGTTCTATGAGCAAAGAGCCCAGGGCTCCCGAATCCCACCAGCCTTGGGTCTGGGCCTGGGCCAAGCGCCACCCCCCGCCCCACTGATCCTCACCACCACTGCCGGACACGTGCTATGACTCCCACTTTACAGATGAAGAAACTAGGGCTAAAGATGGGAAGGTCACACAGCAGGTAAGGGGCAGAGACTCAGTCTTCTCCCCTGCCCGACAACTCCCTGTTTAAAAAATCTAAGTCCTCAAGTCTGCACGTGCAGTTTCCTCTGATGTGGCCCGGCCTTTCTCTTCCTGGGACAGGAAGATCACGGCTCAGGCTTTCCCAGGGATGTCCAAGGCTGGGGCCCAGCCCAGCAGTGGGGCTCGAGCAGGCCTCTGCTTGCTGGCACACAGGACAACACCCCCAATCCCACCCGCCACTGTGTGTGTACAGCCTTTGCCACAGACTGTGTTGACCTCCCCTGGCTGCAAAGGGGCGAGACCTCATGGTCCCCTCCCCCCAGCTCTGGCTCCCAGCCCCTCACCTGGTGCTCAGCCCCAACAGGGGGCTCTTCCCAGCCCTGCTCGGAGCCCCACAGGAACTGCATGGCGGCCATGGCTTCCTGGCGCTTGTGCTGAGTCAGCAAGAAGCGAGGGGTCTCCGGCATGCAGCACATGAGCAGCAGCATGAAGGAGGGGGGCACACAGCCCAGCACGGCCAGCCAGCGCCACTTGAGGACCCAGCCTGGGTGGGGTGGGGTGGGTCAGACATCAGAGCTGGGGTGAGCCAGCCTGGACCTTCTCTGGGAGTGCCTGCCCCCTCGCCAACCCCAGGGACACAGCTTAAGGGGTGGGGACCTCACTACCTTTGCATGACTACCCTCGGGTTTGTTGTTGATATTGTCATCATTATTGCTAAGTGTTGTGGAAACGATGGGGGGTATATCAGTGAATATTTATGTAGCCATTAAACAAAGGCGCTTGCTATATATTGACGTGGTATATGGCACCATTCGTCTAAAAGGTAGGAGCGGGAGAATAAATATGCATAGTCCTCCTACATGCAGACTCTCAGCAAGGCTGCCAAGAAGCAGGCAAGGCTGGCGCCTCCGGAGAGGAAGAGGGACAGAGTTGGGGGAGACTTTTCACTGAAAACCAGTCAATCAAAACTCACAGAAATTGATCAATGAAAGTGCAGATTATGATGACCTGGAGGAAATTCTACGGGTGTGACCCACATGTCTGTACCAAACGTCAGTGTCTGTGCAGGGACTTTGGCATACTGCTGGCCGCGCAAGGCAGCTAGACTGCTGGCAGGACTCTGAACGAGAGTCAGGATGGTAAGTGGGTAAAAATGAAAGACCACGGACCCGCATGTCAGCTACTCTGAAGAACCAGAGGGCATGTGCCCCGGACCCTGCCACGGCCCGTCAGGCCCGAAACCCCCATCCCCCAACGGTTCTCAGGCCATTCCTTGACAATTCTCATTTGGGGCCTGCTGCCAGGCACTTTTCAAAGTGTCACTTAATTTAATCCCTCAACAGCCTCAGACTAGGTAGGATTATCTCCACTTAAAGATAGGGAAATTGAGGCTCCCAGGGGCGGTGTGACTAGTCCAAGGTCACACAGCTAGTAACTGGCAGATTCCCCTGACCTGGGACTGTCAGATATGAAGCCTGCCCTCTTTCTATCCCAGCTCAGTTCCAGTCTGCCTCTGGAAGCTTCCTCATGCTGGCCCCAGCTCTGACCCTCAGGTCCCCTGGAACCTGCCTCCTTCAGGCTGCAAATCCAGTACTGATTCTGAGGGAGACAGGCTTGGGTTCTCCAAGCTCTTAGGCTAAAGACTCTGGAGTGCCCCCTCCACCCCCAGAACCCTAGTTTGTCACCACACAGCGAGGTACTGACCTAACCAGTCAGCCCTCCCCGCACTCCTGGAATGGGCTTCTGCTCTGGGAAGATGAGGACATCACCTTCTCCAGCTCTCCCCAGAACTTTGTCCCAAGACCCGCATGACCCAGGGTCTCAGGGAGGTGGTCTGGGAACCTGGCATCTTGGGTAGTGGCTGTGTGACCTCAGGCAAATCCCTTGACCTCTCTGAACTTCAGTTTCTATATCTGTAAAATAGCCACAAAGCCATTAACAGTTATCAAAAGAGACAACATGAAAACTATACCTGCCAGATAGGCTAGGAGGATGCCTATGACGACCATCAGCTGCACACAGGAGCCGAGCAGCCCCCGTACTTCGGGGTAGGCAATTTCGGAGATGTAGACCTGTTGGTAATTAAGATGGGACTTTACTTGGGGTCGAAGAGTTCTTAAAACTGAAAACTCTCAGCCATTCAGAGCTGAGGAGAGCCTCAACTGGGGCAGCAGCAGGCCCAGTGGGCTCCTAACTGCAGGCCCTGGTCAGCAGAGCCCTCCGCATACCTCCCTGCCCCCACCAAGTGATCTGCAGCAGGTGTTTAAAGGGTATAGAAGTGGCTGCTACGTGTGTGGGGCGGGGGCGAGAAGGGCTTTTCAACCTTTCATTTATTGTATGTATACCCTTGACAAAATGCAAATTCTGATGCAATAGGTGTGCGGTGGTCCAAGATTCTGCCTTTCTAACCAACTCCAGGTGACACCCAGGCTGCTGGTCCAAGGACTATACTTTGAGTGGTGCCCTTGGAGTGAAAGCAGGAACTCTTCACCTCAGTTGCTACCAGTGACTGCCACGGCATCCTCTGGGCTCAGGAGCCAGAAAGCCCTTGCCCATGCTTCTAGGTTATTCCATACCTTATGCCCATGTCTAAGACAGGTGTGTTTTTTGCCCAGTAAAAAAACCCTCCAAAATATAAAATCCAACCTAGCTGCTGCCTGTTACCCAGCAAATGCAGCTGAAAGGAGTGGTAGGTGCAAAGGGATGGATTCTGAGCTACTGCTCTCAATCTTGACCAGGTTAGGGTGTGGGTGGTTGATCATCCAAACTCATGACCAGCGGCAGTTCACGGGTCACCCCGCAATCCCAGCTGCCAGGGTCCATAGTCCTTCCACAGGCCATGCCAGGGCCAGGGCTGTATGTGCAGGGTCTCACTGAAGCCTCACAACCACAGCACGAGGTAATGCCATTATTCCCATTTTACAGGCGCAGAGAGGTGCTCTGCCCTGGTAAGTGGCAGAGCCGGGATTTCACCCAGATGTCCAGCTCCAAAGGCAGCCTGGGCAGTGCTGGGTCAGGAGGTGGTGAGAGAGAAGCAGGGGAAGTGGCTGGAGGACCGGTTCCTGAGCAGTGAAGGGGAGCCGCAGGTCCCAGCAGCCTTCGCCCCTGGGGACAAACCAGAACAGGATTTTCCTGCTAAACTGTAGTCAGTGGTCTGAATGACAAGGGGGGGATCTGAGCTATACTGTGAGGCTTCTGTTGACCATCTACAGATGCCATCTTATTTGTAGAGCAAAAGAGAGAACCTGTTAAGTGGCACCATCTGGGCTCCAGTAGCAGCTTCACCACTGACTAGCTGTGCCTAAACAAAGGACTTCACGTTTCTTAAGCTCACTTCATCTGTAACCAGGGACAATAACAGCGGCTATTTCCAAGGCCCGTTGGAGTGTAAGGAAGACGAAGCAGGGAAAGGGCATGGTGCCAGGCAGGCAGGAGGCCGCAGCCAGGGGGAAACAAGGCCCCCAGGTCTGCTCCTTCTCCCGGGTCCCAGGGCGCCAGGCTGGGGACACACTCACCGGGGCCACTAGCGAGGCAATGCCGCAGGCCAGGCCGGTGAGGAGGCGGCCTCCGAGCAGCAGCCAGACGTTCTGAGCCGCGGTGATGACGGTGAAGCCGGCCACGAAGGGCACGGCGCAGAGCAGGAGGCTCAGCTTGCGCCCAGCGCGGTCCACGAGCCAGCCGCCCAGCACGCCCCCCGCCGCGGCGCCCAGGGTCACGATGGCCTGGGGGCGGGGCGACCGCCGGCTGAGGAGGGGGCGCCGGGGGGTGCCGCGGCCCAACCTCGCCCTCCACCCCACCCTCAGCGGCCTTGGGGGAAGGGGATGGGCGACCCCTGGCAGGGGAGCCGGGACGTACTCGGCGGAGGGTCTCAGTGCCCGCCCGAAGCCAGGCAGGGGGAGGGTCCTGGCGCCCATCTTAAGGGTGGGCGAAGGAGGGTCCCAGGAGGGCTAGAGGGTGAGCCCGAGGCCTCACCCCGAACCAGGAGGCGGCGGCATCGTCGAGGCGCAGCGCCGGGGGCGCGGCGCGCCGCAGGCTCGGGATGGCCGGGGAGCTGTAGCCGAGCGCGAAGCCGAAGCTGAGTGGGCCCAGAGCAGCGGCGAAGGCGGCGAGGAAGACGCGGCGGCCGCGGGGAGCGCTGCTGGGACGGGGCGGTCGGTGAGCGGGGCCTGGCGCAGCGGGAGGGGCGAGGCAGCGCCCCCGGGGCTCGGGTTCCCCTGTCCACTCACCTGCCTCCCGGCGGCCGCAGGAGTGGCTGGGTCTCCTCCTGGTCCCCAGGCGTCATGTCCGCGGCCAACACTTGCCCGGTCCGCTCCGACGCCTGAACTGCCGGGGGTCCCGCGAGCGCGGCCTGCACCGGCCTGTCAGGCCAGAGCCAGCCAATGAACGGTGAATGGTGGCTCTGGGGCGGGGTCGGAACGGCAGCGGGTATGGGAGCAGCCAATGGGGACGCAAGGCGGTGTTCGCCTCTGGGCTAGGGGCCGCCCTTGAAGTCAAAGCGGACCAATGGAAGCAAAGAGCCGGTAGGCGACGAGCCCTGGAACCGCCCCTAGGACAGAGCTATCCAGTGTATAGGTGGGGCGGAGTTTGTAGCTGGGCCGGAGCACAGTCATCCAATAGGAGTGTGATGCGAGCTCGGAGGCGGGGTCATATAGATGCCTCACACCGAGCCGGCCAATGAGGGTGGAGGGCGGGGATTGCACTTGCGCCTGGATCCGCCTCTCAATCTAGCTTCAACCAGTGGGGCTAGGAGCTGGACGAAGGCGGAGCACGGGGGCCGCGCCCAGAACTTCCCGCCCCCACTCTGGGCAGCAACAAGTCCCCTCCGTGGTCGGAGCTGCGGTCTCTGTTTGGCGTTAACCGCTGCCCTGGGGCCTGGGCACTTCTGCCCACCTAGAGCCGCAAGGCGGAAGGTCTGCAAACAACGGTTCTGGGCCACTCTCTCGGATGCTGAGCCTGGCGCTGCAGCTGGGTTGCCGGGGCAGAGGCGTGGCCCTTGGCGCCGCAGCCCACCTCCGTGCACGTCACGACTCGGGGTGGGGGTGGGGGTGGGGCGGGGGGAGGCCCAGGTTGCCGACAACGACCAGGACCTTCGGGTGCTGTCCCGTGTTGGGCGGGGTCCCTCATGCCTCATAGCTGTGACTGATCTGGGCTTAAATCAGTGAGCTCTACGCTCCCTGTTAAATTACACTCACTTCATAGGTAACCCTGACTTTGGAATCTTCATCTTAATATCTCCCAATTTTGAGTCCCCTGCGGATGTTAATAGCCAGCTTCTGTATGTGCGTGCAGCTAGGTCACTGCTGGAGGTGAGTACGATGAAGTCAGTGCGCTGCAGAATCTCGCCGTTTGTATGCCGCACTCTCTGGGTGCAGGCAACTGCGATGGAGTGCTGTGTATTTTCGGCAAGAACCAGGGCTAAGAGAGTGACAGGCTTAGCTTCTAATCCCTCTCTGGGCCTCTGTTTCCTCATCTCTAAGTGGAGATGACAGTTAACTATCTTGCAGGAGGGTTGTGAGTAGGGGCAATATATAAGAAGACCAAGCACATGCCAGGTACTCAAATGCTAGCCGGTAAGATTAGCGCAGTCACCTGATACTACTGTCTTTCAAGACTTAGGCAACCGCCCCTCTGTGCTTCCTCAGCATCTGTGCTCCGGTCATAAATTCTTAGCACTTATCATTGCTTGTGATCACCTGTTTACTTCTGTCCCTCCCCCAATGGACACGATCTCCTGCTCCAGACAGTGGGTACTTGGTATTTGCAGAGAGGAGGGATGCCTCAGGCTTCAAGGGCAAACTGCTGCATTTAGGTTTACTTTGCAATTCAGCCTGAGGGATATGCAGAGAGGCTTCCGTAAACAGGGTGATCCAGCGAGCCCAGCTAAGGCCAGCCAGCCCTCTGAGCCATGGATCCCTACACACCTGCTCCTGCCCTCTGGCTGGTCATCTCCCTCCCCATGAGTGTGCAGTGTTCACTTCTTGGCCTTTTTAAGCAGACACTGCTGCCAGACCAGCCTCCCGCTCCCCTTTTGTAAGCTAGGCACCATCAGTCTGTTTAGTAGGGCCCACCTCTTGCCCTTTCTACATCCACTCCTCAGATCTGTGACTCTTGTCAAATCATGGGGTGCCACTTGCTGCCAATCTCTTTGGAAGAATGGTCTAAATAGCCCTTGGTTTTTCTATTCCAGGCTGAGAAGTAAGAAACTTCAGAAAAAAAAAAAATGACAGGAAAAACACACATACAAGCTCATGAAGCTTATAGAGTATTTTAACACGAAAAACACCAGCCAGATTCAGCTGATACAAGGCACTCAGCCTGGCTCTGTATGGTGGACAGGGGAGAGAGCACAGCTCTGGGGTCAGAGAACTCACAGGTTCAAATCACTGCCCCTTTCTGGGCCTCAGTTTCCTTATTTGAAAAGCAAGAATAATAAAATCTAATTCACAAAACTTTAGGTGAGGTTGAGATACAGCATGTAGTTGATCTTGTGTTTTCCCCCTTTAAACAAAAAGGGCATAACAAAACACAGAAGAAGAACGGGAATGCTGAATGCTACAAAGACTGAGGAGACTCCTGGGTACGCCTAAAAAGCACTGTCTTTAATACTCTCACCTCTTGCCTTCTGCTGAAGGGGACCAGGCAGCCTTCAGCTTGGATGCTTCATGTTGGACCGTCTGTGCAACAGGCAGAGAGGGGAGCTCTCCCCACAGTGTGCAAGGCCCAGAAGGAGGTAGGGTCCAGAACTTCTGTGAAATCTATCAGATCAAGGTCATGTCAAGCGCAGGCCTCTGCACTTAGTGAGAAGACCTGCAGAGGAACTCCTCAGAGCCACTTTAACAGAGGAAATGATCTCAAGTTTCTTTTGATGGGTAATATAGGCAAGATGAGACAGAATAAAATGGAATCCATCAGACTAAAGCCAAAAGTAAATTATCTTCTTCACACCACTTAAAATTGTTACAATATCAGCGAAACTAGGTTTCCCTCCTTTGATTTCCCCTGGCTAGAGGCTGACATCTCACTGTTTCATTCCCACCTGGCCAAACTCACATTTTCTTCTCACTTTAAGGAGGGAGCAACGGAAGGCAGATACATGATAAGAGGAAGGATAATCATTTGGTTCATGTGAGAGCAAAGCAGACTGGAACAAGAGGAGGGAATTTGAGAATGATAATTCTGATGATGGAGAGTAACTGTTTTTTGGTTATATGATTTCACAATAACAATAACCCCCCCAAAAAAATCTTAAGACTTAACAGGCTCCTATACCTTATTATTTTTTGTGAGACACAAAGAGAAAGAAGCAGGAGTTTCAAAGATCTAAAAATTCAGCTTTTCTCAAGTCTGTAGGCAGAAACGCAGCTGGTTCCAATCACAGTGAACTGAAATAGCAACAGGGGCCAAAGGTGCAGAAAGAAAACTTATTTATAATAAATTTTCAAAGCAATGGCTTTTCTTTATAAAAGAAACACAGTATGTGACAAAACAAAACTGTAATGAAAAAATAACTTTTCCATCTAAGTATATAAAATGTAAGAGAAGGTTGCAGTAAATAAGAATGAACATTTTTGATTTATTCAAAGTTTCAATCTAAAACCTCAATGAAATCTACCACCTTTAATTACAAGGGTACTGATGGTTCCTGAACAGAAAGAAACAAAGGTTAAGATGGCACCGGACATTGGAGAGTGACCCAAACTGGCCAAGGGTGCAGAAGCTTTGGTCCAATAGACCACGGACAGGCTAAAAGCCACATTTTGTTGAGAACTGATGTCGGAACTGGTTAAAGAGTGTAAACCTCCATGAGAAAATTAAAGATGGCAAACTCGACTGGGACTCTTTACTTCAAGTCAATAATGTCTTCGTCCGAGGAAGCTGTGAGCTGAAAGGGGCTGCTGCCCCAGACAGGGCTGCCTTCTCGCTCAGCCACAGCGTCCGGGTCGGAGCTTGTCGACTGATACCGCCCCTCGGGATTGGCTTCGGAAGTGGAAGGACTTTCCAAGGAGCTCAACGTGATCCTAGAGGAGAAAAGTCACTGTGAACGGATCCTGGGGCACCACTGAGCTGGCTGCTCTGTTTCCTGTTGCCCTAAACTCGGGAGCCCTTCTCCCCCTCCGCCTGCCATTATGGGGGAGAGGTGGGGAAGTGCAGGAGTGACCCCCCCCCACCCCGCCCCAGCAGAGCTGGTGTTCTGCAGGCAGACAGCCCGATCTCATGGGTGGTTATGGGTTTTAAAGGCCAGCGGTGACACACAGGTGTTTGTGAGGAAACTTGGGATAATGTCACTCTGCCTAAAACCCTCTCCTGGCTCCCCACGGCCTGAGGACAAGGCTAAAACGCTGGGCCACAGGCCCCGGCCCTGCTGACCCCTCCAGCCTCCTCCCAGCCCACCCCCGCCCTCTCTATTTTCTCCTGCATTCAGGACGCTCACTCTCTTGATACCTGCAAAACCAATTTGACCAAATTCAGGGAGTTCATTCATTCAACAAGTACTCATGGAGCCTGTAAAAGCCCCAGCCCAGCCTCTGGTCGCTCTTGACCTTGCATCCTTGTCTGTGCTCAAGCTGACCCACTCTCTTCCCCCCCCAGCCTCTCTCTCTCTCTCTCTCTCTCTCTTCAGGGCCTTTACCCCTGCTATTCCTGCTGTCGGAGGGGCTGTTCCCCCAGCTCCTTCTCATTCAAAGCTCAGCTCAGTGCCACTTCCTCCAAGAAGCCTTCCTTGACTCCCAGCCCCCACCTCAAGTAGACCTTCTATCTGCCCCACCCCCATCACTACCTTATAGATTTCCTTGCAGTGCTTGTCACTAATGGAATTGATAGCATTTGCTTATTTGTTCACAGGTTTATTATCTGTTTCTCCACACTAGAATGTAAAGTCCCTGAGGGCAGGGGCCTGGTCACACAGTAGGGGCTCAATGAAAGTGCATTGGATTAAAGCGTGAGTGAGTACTGCCCCTCTCTGGGCCAGGCTAATGCTTGCTTGATTTATGAGACTGGGCTCAGTCTTTCCTGATGTTTGGGACCCCCCTGCCCCAAGTGTGGTGTGATGGCACCCCTCATTCTTCTGCAACACCTGCCACCCTGGAATGCTGTAATTCCTAGAATGTCCCTGTTGGCCTTTCCCACCAGCCTGTGAACTGCTGAAGTTCAGCTCCATATCCCCAGCTCAGTGCCAGGTGCTCCAAGAATGTGTGTTGAATGACTTAATGGAGCCTGGACACATGCCCCCTTGCCCTCCACACAGGAGCAGGAAGATGTTATTGAGGGACACAGAGAACCTCAGGGGACAAATCAGTGGGATTCAACAAATTCTCATGGACGTGTGATACTGAACGGCCATCCAGAAAAGCTGTACCTGTTTCTACGCCCACCACAAGTACTGGAGAGCGCCTGTCACTTTTACTGAGCATTCTTGTTTTAAAAAATCCCTGTCAATCTAGTGAGCAAAAAGAGTCTCAAGGTACTTTAATGTGCATTTGTTGGATTGCTAGTGAGGTCACCCATTTGTCTGGGCCCCTCCCTGGCAGGCAGTGTTCTCTGGGGATCCTCAGGGAGGAGCTGGCTGCCAACCCTCTGCTGTGGCTGCCGAAGGGGCCGGCACATGGCATCATCGGCAGGAAGGGCCCTGTGGCTGTGCTGTGACTTCAGGGGCCGCCACCCTGAGAAGGGGCTGCTGGGGGCTGCGTCCCTCTTTACCTTTCGCTGCTAGTTGACCTCACTGTCCCTGGTTTAGGGCCTCCTTGGTTTTCTTCCAACCGCTTCCGGGCTTTTGACTTGGGCTTTGGTGCTCCTTCTGCCCTGGGTCCACCTTCATCGGAGAGGCCTGGATTGCAGGGGAGAATCACAGGTCAGCGGGTCATTACCACAGGGCTGCCACAGAGACAGAAAATGCCCTTTTCCTCTTGGTTGGGTATTGGTGCATTATTGGGATCGAGGCAAGAAGAATGATGATAAAGTCTATATTTTTAAATAATTGGTTGTCTTGTTGGTAGAAGGTCTTTTTTCTTCTGATTAGAACGAATATATGTATTGGGAAAAAAAGAGTCAGAGGAGTTTAATGAAGGAGAGAAAATCTACAGCGCTACCACTGGAAACTGTAATTCTCCAACTCAGAGATTCAAGTTCTGAAAAGCACAGTGGTTTATACAATAGTAGTTGGCAGATCAAGCTTTCTAAGGGTATAGTGGTTTAAAAATAGCAATGTATATGTTTTAAAAGTGCAGTGGAAGGCACCAACTTCTAAAACCAACCGACTTTGCCAATGTCAAGGCCTGCCCTGTCAGGTGGTCCGAATCCCCGTCTCCAGTTGGTCAGGAAACATTACTGCAGGACAGGCATGTGCCAAGGCCAGCTGTCCTTGCAGTTTTATGCCGTGCAGATGCCAATTCAAGTTTTCAAACCAGTTCTTACTGGTTTGACATAACATTTCCATTTTTCCTCATTTTGTTTTCACAATTCTGAACAAAAATCTTTATTAACAGTCTAGCGTTTTCACAATCATCATGGTGCTTTATGCTTCTCTGGTCTGGTCTCCCACCTGTAAATTGAGAGAGGAGGGCACAGCAAAGATCTTACATCTCTACCATCCCCATAGAACTGCCCCACGGTCCAGGGGCTTTGGGAAGGATAACTGAACGGTACCACAAACATGCAAGAAAACAAAACATATGAAAAAAAAAAAACCCCAAGTAAATTAAAATTTTAGATATACGAATGTAAAATGTTATCTGAGGACTGCAGGATATAAACCCTCTGGACACTTTCCTAGGAAATTAGACATATATAGATACTTATGTTTAAAAAAGTCATATCAGACTAGACCTACTGTTTTACAAACTGCCCTTTCCCCCCTGAACATGGTTTGGGCACTTTCCACATCAATAAATACAGATTGACACATCATTGTCATTGGGTAAATGATGTATAGTATTCCTCGGTGTAGGTGCACTATAATTTCTTTATAAATCCCTTATGAAAGGGCTCATTGTTTTTGAGGACAGTTAATATCCACAGATAAAACCAGCGGGTATCGTTACAAACAGTGCGAACACAAGAATCGAGAGCCATTACCCAGCAGCTCCCTGCGGGTCCTGCTCGCTATCTCTTTGATCTCCATGCGCGACAGGGACAAGGAGTGAGTGACAGGAATGGCCGCGATGCCGATGCCGATGGAGGTGGGCGGGGTGATGACCTTGGAGACTAAGGGCGATTTCAGAGGCCGCTCGATGCTTCTGCCCACCAGGTTTCTGAGTGGAATCTTGTACAGATTTTTGGACTGAATCTCACCTGAAATAAGAGTTCGAGAAGAACATCAGAACTTTAAGAAGAGTTCATGTTATTCACAAGAGGATAATTCCTGGTTCCTCAACATAGTTAGCATGAAGGAAGAGTTTATGTTGCAGGCTGACCTCCCAAGTCTCATTAGGGGCAACAAAGTGAGGGCGCCCGACGGCTCTGTTTTCTAAGGGCATCGTGTTCATGGGTAAATGGGGAAAAACGCACCCTCTCCTGATTACGTGTGCACAGGAGGAAGGAGTCGACAAGAAAAGCACAGCTGTCCTGCTCAGGAGCTCCAAGCTCTCGTGACAACGAGCCATAGTGACGACTTATGTGGTGAGAAGTTAGGAAAACCACGAGGCAGTAACCACAACAAAGGCCTGCGGGCAGGGTTCAAGGGCGAAGCCAGACAGAGTGAAACCTGGGTGCTGAGTAATGTGTGGGTTTTATGACTATGTCCTTTTAGCTATAAAAACCTACTATATTGTTAACATCCCTGAAGGAAAGATAACTTGCAAGTTGGAATCTCTCTAGCCCTCAGCTCCCTTCTCCCCATTGCAACAACTGTTTTCATAATGGGATTTTTTTGGGGGGGCATTATCACAAGATTTCTTAAGAATGCAACCACACTGCAAGTTTTTTTTATGGCTTCAAATAGTGAGTTCCTTCGGCAGTAGTCACATGTCAGTATTTGACAATGAACTAGAGAAATCAGAACGGATCAAAACTATCTATCATAAGACAGTAAAAATTGGACTTCACCTTCCCCCAGGGAAGAAGGAAACACTGGAGTATCTCTGCCCGGGGGTGTCTGAGGAGAATTGTGGGCACTGGCCCCCTTGGAGCTGCCTCCGGATGAGACCTCGTTCACAGATGTGGTTGCTGTGAAGTATATATCCGACTAGAGAGAAAGAGAAGGCGTTACTGAGCCACCTGCTGTTACAGGCCCTGCACCCACCAGCCCTTCTGTCATCACTGCAGGGCCCCCAACTGCCCCCCCCCCGGGGGCCTGTGGTGCAGGAACGAGCCGGGGAGGCGGCTTCCAGCTCTGTGCTCAGACGTTTCCTGAGCGTTCACCTCACCCGCTTGTCTGTTTGTTGATACACAATAGAAAAGAGTCAATTTCCCACACACCAGCTGCAAACACAGACACAACACACTTCCCCGACACGGATCTCAGGCACCTGGAGGTTAGAAGTGGAGAGGGTTTGGGATTCAGTTAGATCCATGTCACAGGTGGGGAAATGGGTTCTCATGATTCAGCAAATACTCAAGCACACCCCTGATGCGCTGGCTTTGGGGTAACGGCAGTGGTATGTGGACTCAGGGACGCTGAGTTTCAGGAATTTTGCAAGCTGGCTGCTAAATACAGCCATTATTAAACTTAAATTATATTAAAAAACAAAGGAACTAAATATCAAAATTCAACCATTCCTAATTATTTTACTACCTTGAGTATTCTCCGAGCTCTTGAGGTAATTTACATGAACGCTGTCTTGGGCGGGTGGGGGGATACTGTGTAATAGCGGCTCCTAACGCTGTGTTCCATCGTGTCACACGGGAAGCTTGAGATCAGTCACGGTGGGACTGTTTACACCATGGAAATCGGCAAATGCTACAAATCAGAGCTTGATTTGTTGTTCTGTTGATTGTCTAGACTTACAGTGATGAAGAAAATGTTAATAATGAAGATTAAAATTAAAAGTGTGTTGAATCTAATGCTAAAATTGAGAGAAGTTTTGGTTTAATGATTTGTACGAGGGTGAAAAATAGTTTAATAGATCACATATCAGATTTTTTTAAAAAATAAATTTATTTATTTATTTTTGGCTGTGTTGGGTCTTCATTGCTGTGCGCGGGCTTTTCTCTAGTTGCGGTGAGCGGGGGCTACTCTTCGTTGCGGTGCGCAGGCTTCTCATTGCGGTGGCTTCTCTTGTTGCAGAGCATGGGCTCTAGGTGCACGGGCTTCAGTAGTTGTGGCACGTGGGCTCAGTAGTTGTGGCTTGCGGGCTCTAGAGCGCAGGCTCAGTAGTTGTGGCGCACAGGCTTAGTTGCTCTGTGGCATGTGGGATCTTCCTGGGCCAGGGCTGGAACCTGTGTCCCCTACATTGGCAGGCAGATTCTTAACCACTGCGCCACCAGGGAAGCCCCACATATCAGATTTAGTGACAACAAACTTGGAAAAAGAAGAACGGATGGAGATATAATTCCAACCATAAAATCGTGGTTGAACTGCAGCATTAGTTTGGCTATGGAGAAAGGAATTCAGCAAAAATTAACAAAAGCATTTTGTGAGAGCCAGTTGGCTAAATGGACTTTAAGATAAAAGCATTGTATATTTTATTATTTGTAAATTGTAAGCTATTTACATTTTATAATCAGTAAAATTTGTAATCAACTGATGTCCATGTATGTGTGTATACATACACACACCCATTTTCCAGAGGACTGGTGGTGGTTACACACTTACCAGCACCCCACTGGCACTACGTTAGTGAATAAGATGCTCAGTGTCTGCTCTCACAGAACTGTCAGTGCAGTGGGGAAAGTACGCAGTCACCCACCACCAAATGTGATGCAGGTCAGCATGGAAAAGTGCCCCAGGCGTGCAGCAGGGCACAGCCTGGCCTGGCAGAGCCAGGGAAAGGGTGTGGGGCTGACTTGGGGGAGGGGACTAGAACGAAACCTGCTGGATTATGCGCCAGGAGTAGAAGACAGCTTGGAAGATCGTCGTTCCTGCATCCTTCGGTTTTGCTCACATTCTGTTACCAGACGTGAATTAGTCTGTCAGCCATAGTTTGTGGGACACAAATTCAAATTGAGGACAGACAGCGGCAAAGGAAGAAAGGAACATTGCAAGCTCTTACTTTTCTAGACTTGGCCTCTTCTTCAGGGCAATAGTGACCCAGGCTCTGATGGGGGATTTCTCTTTTCAGCTGAGCGCTCTCCAACTGCCACCAGCACCGACGACTCTCTTAACACTAAGGAGGGGCGTTTTGAAGCCCAAGGGGACTCGCACAGGAAAACCCAACCCGTGAGCCTGTTTTCAGCTTTCTCATCTCAACGCTCACGAGGTGTTGGCATTGTCAGCCTCACCGTGAACATGTCTGCGCCCGCCTGAAACCTCATGGTGCTGTGGGTGCCCAAAGCCCCTCAGACAGAAATAAAACCCCAGCTCTACTCACTCTGGAGGCCACGAGCTGCAGCTGAGGCACGACGGCCGTGTGGACCAGGTTCCCGTTCACCACCAGGCGGATCTCCATGGAGTCGGTGGTGAAGGCCAGCAGGTAGGGGAATGCGCAGACTGCAAGGCAACAGGGCGTCAGCTCCCAGCCTGTGCCTGCGGCTGTGGAGCTGCCAGGACCCTCTCACATCCCCCTCGCTTCTCCGGCAACTCCCATCTCTCCCCTTCCTCTGGCTGCTTCTCTTCTTCCTTCACGGGTGCATGTCCCCCAATTCTAGGAAAGCCTGCCTTAGCCGCCAAGCTTCTGCCCAGTGATGTGTGCACTGTCCCAGCTTCTCCCTGTGCCCTTCTCCCGCTGCAGTCCTGTACCCGATCTTCCGGGGGCGCACCGCCCACCCAGGTCCTGGAGACCTTCCCCCTACGGTCCAGACTGCAGCTTGACACGGTCTTCGCACATGCCTTCCACCCGGGAACCTAGCCTTTACTCCTTCTTCATTCCCTGTCTCCGGGTCACCCTCCCCTATGCTCCTCCTGTCTGTGTGTCTGGGCAGGGACTGCCCCTCACAGTGTCCCTCGGGTTCAGTGGGTTTGCTGAATTATTTGTTAAACGTTGGCCCCTCTTCTTGAGATCTTTTTGATGACTTCCAGGTGCCAGAGCTGCCCCAGTGGCCCTGTGAGCCCACCTTTGTCTTTTTTACTGGCCACTTCGCACTCTCTCCTTCACGCTGGCCCACTCCCTCTGCCCTCTCTCCTTGGCGACTCATCCGTTCTCTTGGCTTCACCTTGACTCTTCCTACCACACCCACGCCTCTAGCCTTGATCTCTCAAGTGGGCCGTGGCTCAGACCTGAGAGCCGTTTCCAACCCTTCTCTCCCTTTTTTTTACCATAACTAATATGCATCAGAGCCAACCCCATCCTCCGAGTGTCTGGATCCATTCCTCTGCTCTCCTCTCAAAACTCTATCATGTTTACCTATCAACAAAGCCTTCTACTTTGAGGAAAACAGTGCTAAGATTCTTGGCTCTGATCTGACTCTCCCCAGGCAGATGCCCAGCTGTGGATCTTGAATCACAGAAACAAAGCACCACCACTCACGTCCTGAGTTTTGAGTGGCAGGCAAAGTACCTGAGTTTCTGTAATTCTAGACTTTCAAGCTTCAAAATGTATAAAAAGGACGCCAAATGCACTGTGCTCCTCCCCGGAGTCAGTCAGAGTTTCAAGGCTGGAGATCTTGTTCAAGCTCTACTGAAACTGATATTTAATTGCTCTCAAATGCTCACATGCTCAGGCACTGAGAAGACTTGGGAGGAACAGTGGAAGACAATAGTCCCCAAAGAGGAACAAAATGAAAAACAATTAAAGAAGAAGAAGGCTTTGAGTACTCATTATACTCACATAATTCATAGCAATTTAGTGGTAAGCCAGTGAGTTTGCTTACATAGGATGGAACAGTTCAGATATGTCTATTGAGGGGGAAAGAACATGATGATAAAGGGTTTCCTTACCAATCGCACAGGGAGCCTGGTTCCAACAGAACTGGAAATCTGACGCAGAGGGTTGAACCAAAAAAGAGCCACCATTAAACGGGCAAACCTTTTTATAGATGCAACTGTCTGCAACGAAACAACAGCGACGCATTTTTGTTAGAGACAACACTCAGGTAACCATAATTAGATAAATGAGAAACAAGAATAGCATCCTATCTGCTCGTTCTTTATGAAAGCCGGGACGAATATTGCCATGATGCCAGATCCTCAGGCGCAGGAGGCAGTCTGAGCCAGAGTAATATTTCTGCTACAAGTCATCATAGCAGCCATTTTTGGAGAATTTACTATGAGCCAGGCACCGAGCTTTAAAACATTCTTCCGTTTAATCTGTACAAACTTATGAAGTAGATGCTATTATTACACTCATTTTACAGATGAGAAAATTGAGGCAAAGAGCAGTGAAGTAGCTTGTCCACAGCCTCACAAGTTCTACTTGGGAGAGAACCAGGTTGGCTTGATTGCAGAGAAGAAGGGGCACTTGAAGGCAGCCCCTGGACGGAGGAAGACCTCCTACAAGGGGATCACGCGCTGAGCCTCACTCAGCAGGACATGTGTGATGGGAGCTGTACACCACTCCCCCAACATTTTATTATGAAAACTTGAAGCCATGTGCCTGTATCACCTTGGTGAATCTGAGCCAGCGTTAGATTAAGGCCAGGTTAATTCAGTTACCCAGTTCCTGGCTTGCTCCGAGCTCTAAACACAAGTCCAGGTGGTTCAGACCCTCTTCGAGTGAGAAAGGTCACATAGAAACAAAGGCCCCTTTTATTCCAGAAGCCCATCATGTTTTAGCCATACAATCTTATTTTTAAATTATTTTTTAAAACAGCCTTACTGAGATGTAATTTATATACCATAAAATTCATCCATTTTAAGCATTCAAGTCAATGAACTGTAGTATGTTTATAGAGTTGTACAACATCACAATCTGATTTTACAACATTTTCATCACCCTAATAAGAAACATCACGCCCATGAAGCAGTCTCTTGCCATTCCTAGTGTGAGAATCGACAGCTGTGGCCCCTCTGTGAGAGGGCAGAGGTCATGGAGCCAGAGCTGCTGCTGCCCCCTGTGATGTGGGGCTAGGCTGGGGATGACCACCGCCGGCCCACCTGAAGCTTAGGGTCTCCTTTGATGTGACCACTGTGCCTTGTCAAGCAGTTAATTTATACTGTCTCATCATTGTTCTTCTAACAGAGTGAGTTGTTGGGACAGAAAAACTCACCAGAGTCAGTTCTGTTTTTGCTACAGTGGACTCACTAGGGGAGAAAAAGCATCCTCATTCTCAGCCTGAGAAAATGAGCGCTCAGGAAGGACACCCGGATCTCCCTGCAGCGGCTCCCCCAGCTGCTGTGTCCGCCCTCGGCCTCCTGCCCACGACTCTGGATGCCGTGGGGTGCAGCTCACCCCCCCTCCACTCTGGCCCGTGGCTTTCGCCCCCTCAGGGACATCCCCCCTCTGTCCTGCACTGCAGTTTCCCCTTCTCCATCGGATCTTTCCCGACAGCCTTACACATGCTGTTTATTCCACCTTTTAGAAAACAAAATCCTTGGCCTCTCTTCCTCCTCTAGCTGTTACACCCTTCCTTATTCTTTTTCCCTTAAAGCAAAATTCTTTGAAAGACTTGTCTGGACTCCCCGGCTCTACTTCCTCTTTCCCAATCTCTCCTGACCTGTGCAATCAGGCTTTTGCTCCCCACTGCTTCCCCAGAGACACCTGCTCTTGTCAAGTTTCCTAGTGGCCTTGTAAACCCAAGCGCCATCTCAGACCCGATCTGTCAGAGGCAAACAGCACAGCGGGTCACTACTCCCTTCAACACTGCCTCTCAGGGCCTCACCCCACTTTCTCCTGTCTTTCCAGCCACTCCTCAGTCTACTTTGCTGGTTCCTCCTGTCTCCCCCACTTCCCGGTGGGTGATCTCTTTAGTCTCGGGACCCTAAAGGTCACTTGCCTGCTAATGACCCCCAGGGAGCCCCCTCCGGAGCCCGCACTTGAACCAGGTGATCGCTCACTGTCTGCACTGGGATATCTCAGAGGTGCTGATGGGTCATAACTGAACTCTTGATCTTTCCCCCCAAACTAGCTCTTCTGAAAGCCTCCCTCATCTCAGTAAGTGGCATTCTCTGTTCTCCCAGCTGCTCACGTCCCCAGACTGCAGTCCTCCTTTTCTCTTCCCCTCACAGCCGCACTTTATTCACCGGCACGTTATCTTGGTTCTCACGTGTAAAGCACGTCTAGGACCTGACCACCGCTCAGCGCCTCCCCTGCGGCGGTCCTGGTCCAAGCCCCTGGCGTGCTCGTCAGATGAGCGCAGTCCCCGCCCTTCCCGCTTCCACACCATGGCGGCGGGGGGTGGAGGCGGTCTCCTCTTACAGACCCTGTCGCGCCTCTGCTCAAAAGCCTCCAGTTGCTCACCAGGGTGCAACGCAAAGAACTTTCACCTACCAGGCCCTGCTGGAGTCTGGTCCTCTTTGCCGATTTGTATCCACTCGCACCCTCGCTCACTCTGTTGTGATCACGGGTCATCTTGGGGTCACCTCGACCATACTGGAATGTTCCTCCTCAAGGTCTTTACACCTGCTCTCGTCCCTGCCTGAAACACTCAGCCTGATACCTTCATGTTCAACACTCAGTCCTGATACCTGGACTCCCTTTGGGTCTTCGGTCCTCGCTCCTCTCCCAGCGAGGCCTGCCTTCCTCACCCCCTGTAACTGGTGACCGGTGACCCGCACACCCCACTCCTGCCCAGTCCGGCCCCTCTTCCGGCCCCTCTTCCCCCTTCATTTCCCCTCAGCACTCAGCACCATTTAACAAACTGCACGTGTTTCTTATTTATCTTGTTAATTGTCTAACTGCTCTCTTTAAAATGTAAACTCCACCTGATGGCTGGATT
This sequence comes from Balaenoptera musculus, assembly GCF_009873245.2. NCBI lineage: Eukaryota > Metazoa > Chordata > Mammalia > Artiodactyla > Balaenopteridae > Balaenoptera > Balaenoptera musculus. The sequence continues at coordinate 108,101,315 of NC_045790.1, read as the reverse complement.
TGTGCTTATATTCACTGCTGAAACCCCTAAATATCGGAAGTGCTGGGTAAAGATTTACTGAATGAATGAACGACTCAGGAAGGACACAGCAGCCTTGTGTTTCTAAAGGCCCAGGTCCCTTACACACATCCCCTCTCCTCTCCCCTGTCCCATCTCAACTCCCACTAGGGGCGAGCAACCTGCTGGGGGGTTTGAGGGGCTGGGCTGGAGGAGACCCTGGCCCCTGAGCACAGAGCTTCCTGGATGGGTCGGGGTGGCTGTGTTGTGCCTGGGAGGCCAGACCCAGCCCCGCCTGCCTCAGAGGGGGTCACGCGGGCCCGGAGGAGGCGACAGGACTGCAGTCCATAGGCGCCCCCTGCCGGCCCCCCGCGCTTTCCAATGGATAAGCCCCAGGGAAGCAGAGGGCGCTCCCTTCCAATAACCAGTGCTGGCGGTCTCTGCACCTGAGGCGAGGGGCCTCCAAATTAGACTGAACTGATTCAGAAAAGGAAGCGAAGCTGTTTCTCGAACCCCAGAGCCATGCAGCCTGTTCACACCCATGAACTGGCGCCCATGCCTGCTGTTCCATGAAGCGTGAGCTCACTGTGTCCCTGGCAGGGCCTTTCACTGTTGTGTCTCCAGAGCCCGACACGGGCCTGGCACAGAGAGGGCCGTCCCTTATGGTTAAAAAGAGCCGCCTGAACGGGGGCTGGCGCGGGGGCAGGATTCTAAGAAAGTCACTGCCTGGGAAGCAGCTCAGAATCTATGACTTCCCTCCTTTGACATTCCCCATCCAGCTGGTGGGGAACAGTGTATAGGTTCTAATTTTAAAACAAATTTCTCTGAAGAAAAGTCCCTTTCTGCATGTAGAAAAGTTTTTCACTTATCTGAGATAAAAATTTCTCTATAGAAAACTCTGGGTTTCTGGAAGTTATATTTTAGAAAGGAGCAGACATATGATAAAAATCAGCTTCAAATTTGAGAAGGGTTTAGACAGATCTGTGAATAAAATACCCTAAAAGAGCGATTTATTGGTGAAGTTCTTTCCTTGTGACTACCTTCTCCTGATTCCCCATAAATCTCGAATTTCGAGAGGATGTTTATCAAACAAATTTCTCTACTGAAAATACTTACTAATCAAAGGTTAATTAATCAAAATATCTGCCTCATGTGATATAACCAGCATCACCACTCTAAATCGATACAATTCTAGGCTGAAAAAAAAATATTTTATTGTTTTAGCTAAACTGGGCAGGCTTATCCAGGAAAATACCTTACTACCTTTGCCTTAAAAAGATCCTTTTTATTGTAGTATCACATTAGCTTTTGAAATGCTGAAAATCCTTAGAGACCCTATTTGATATCTGTGGTCTGCCTGAAACCCACCTGCCACCTGACCCAAACTAACCCAGCTGAGGCCGGGTACGCCAGGTTGAGGCTGATTTCATTAACACCTGAGAAATAACAAAAAGGGGAAGAGTAACTGTGGTTAAAATTTGGGGCACTGGAGTCAAGAGGCCCCAAATGTGAACCTGGGCTCTGCCATTTGTAGCTGCACAATCTTGAGAAAGTCCGTCCACCGCTCCAGGTCTCAGGAGCCTTATCTCCCTCCAGATGACAGATAGTAACAGAAAAAGTCAATGGAACGGTGACTGAGGTGGGTGAAGCACAGCGCGTGGCACACAGTAAGGGCTCCCTAGATGGAAGCCACTGCTATCACCCCCACGTCCTGGAGACACCCCCAGGCGGCCCCTGCACCGTCTTACCAGGAGGTCTGGCGTATTGGGAGATCCAGGCAGGAAGGCAATTTTTAGATGCGCCCTGGAGTGGAATTAAGGACCCAGGAACAATACCTCAGGTAAATCTAAAGCTAAGTCCCTTTAAATTGTCCAGAAAAAAAAATAACCAGTTGATTTTAGCAAATAGAGATCAAAACACATCCTTTACTTACAGTTGTAACACAGGAGCAGACCGGCTTCCCCGTCTTCGTACACATCAATAGCTGCAACGAAATTAACCTGCAATGAGAACGGGCAATGGTAGTGGGCAGGCTGGACACTGACACTATGAAAAGACTTTCTCAAGTTACGGCTTTCTGTAAACTCAGGCACTGGGGGGCATTCCCACCTCACCAGCACCCACGGTGCCACATGGGTGGCCATGACTGCAGTCCATAGGGACTTTCTCACCCTCTTTTCCCACGCTTTGAGAAGCTCTGTAGGCGGACATCTCCACTCTCTATTGACAGGCCTCTTATTTATACAGTGGGCTCAGTCCACAAAGCTTTTCACATGGGTTATTTGTTTCACTCTCACATCAACCCCTAAAGTACGTGGCATTGCTCCCATTTTACAGATGAGGCAAGTGAGGCTCAGAGAGGTGCAGTCGCTCTAGTGCCTCAGGTAGAAGGTGCTCCAGCCAAGATCTGAACCGGATCCCCGGTTCTTTTCCAAGCTTAACACCCCTGCACTTCAGCCACACTTCCTCCTGCTTCAAACAGTCTCTGAATCTCAGTATCACCGTGTCTGCACTTCTCTTCTCTCTCCTTCACTTCCAGGGAGGCGGCATGACATGATGCAGAGAGTGTCGGAAGCCCTAGCTCTGTGGCCTGGGCGAGCTCTTCCTCTCCGGCCTCCGTTTCTGCTTTTGAGAAGACGGTTCTCAACCTGATAGTGTCCTTGGCCCCTCTTGAGCTTCAAAACTCTGACCCTGTAAAAATCTCCTGCTTCTTTCATTGCCTCACTTGTCTTCTCAGCCCTTGTAGTCTGTCCTCCTGTATCACCAGGGACACTGCCCTCTCTGAGCACCATGAAGATTTCCTTCTCCCCAGCCTGGAGGCCTTTGGCCATGGCTCATCTCTCCATCCAGAGCTCCGCAGCCTCTGACATGGGACGTCTCCTCCCTCCCGTCCTCTCTCCCACTTCAGATTATTCTTCCATTTCTTGGCTCTTCTCTCATTTAGAAAAATCCCCACCTTTATAGCTTCAGATTTTACTCTGCTCAAAATCTCTAGATACAACCTCAGGCACACATTCTCCTCAGAGCTCCAGCCCATATTCCTAAGTCTTTTCTCTCAAACGCAACAGGTTCCATACCCAGGAACGCAGGAGGCAGCGTAGGGGAACAGATGGGAGCACGACGCTGGTCAGACAGCCCCGAGCTGCGATCCTGCCTGTACCACTCGCTGCCTCTGTGGCTTGTCGCAAATGGCTTAACTTCTGGCCCCAGGTCTTCACCTGTGAACCGGTATAACGGTAATCCTGACTCTGCTGGATCGTCATGAGAATTCCATGAAACAAGGCACACGTTTTTGCACAGGGCCTGACACATAATCAGCCCTCCATGGTGGCTACTATCTTTATGTCGCACAGGGCCTGACACATAATCAGCCCTCCATGGAGGCTACTATCTTTATGTCGCACAGGGCCTGACACATAATCAGCCCTCCATGGAGGCTACTATCTTTATGTCGCACATGACTAGCTGCCTTCTAAGCCTCCTCCGTGCTGTTAGCAGAGCTATCCCCAAAGTCTTGGGGGCTCCCCTTCTCACCCAAGTCCAGCAGCCTCCCCTTCTGTGTCTCACCCCCTGCTGCGCCCCAGGCTAGGCCTGACCTCTCCAGCAGGGGCACGTGTCCTTGTCTCCCTCTGGCCCAGCTCTCTCCAGCCCCTTCCAGTCTCTGAGCTGCCCAGCACTGCACTGGGGCCCTGCCGCACCCCAGGCCCTCCTCCTCACTGCTCTCTCCCAAATGCAGCCTTCTCCTCTAGACGGTCTCACGACCGTGCTGAAGCCCCGCTGGCCACCCTCAGCCAGGGCCTGTGCCCTGTGTCTGGCAAGTCCCTGCAATGGAACCCCGGCCCATCTCCCACCCAGTATTACCTGGCATTGTACTAGGTGCCATCAAGCACGCAGAAATGAAAGGGCAGGGTCTCACCCCTTAAGAAAAAGTCAGAAAAGCATACAGGCACGTAAAACATGGTATAATGGGGCCAATGCCAGAACCAAGAGTTGTGGGGCTTTGTGGGGGTGGGAAACAGCGAGGCTCAGAGGTCAAGGGTGCTGATTCTGGGATCAGAAAGACCTGGGCGTCAAATCCCAAATACTTCCTCTGCTGCTGTAGGTCACAGCCCTAGTTTTTAATTATCTGTGTGATGTGCACTGCTGCCCGATGTTCGCTTGCTTGTTTGTTTGTTTGCTGGCACTCTCCTGCCCACTGGATCTCAGCTCCACGAAGCAGAGGCCTTGCCGACCCGCTCACGTGACATCCTCAGCACCTGGATCAGGGCCTGTCGAGTGGCAGGCGCAGAGTACGTACTTCCCGAACGCACGACTGGGTCAATGAAATCCCAACTCTGCCACTTGAGAGGAGTGGGTACCTAGGTCAGTGGTTTAACCTCTCGGAACCTCAGTGTCTTCAACTGTAAAATGGGAGATACTAGAACATCTACTCCTGTAGGGGCTGAGGATTCCGTGAGGTCATGCAGGGCCTGGTACTTGGTAAATGCTCTATAATGTCAGCTGGTGGCATTATTTAGCTATGGAACCAGCACCAGTGGGGTATATCACGGGAGGGAACAGCCCTTGAGCCCCCTCGGCCCTGGAGGGAACCCTCCCAGCCCCGGCACTTTGACTTAAGAGTCACTTCCTCCTCAGGTGTCCCCGTACTTGTCAGTTAGATGACACTTATCTCAGCTAGAGGCTTCGAGCCCTAGAGGGTGTGGCTGTCTGCTCTGCCAGGCTGTGCACTTCCTGAGGGGAGTGGCCAAGTGCTGCCAGCTTTGTAGCCTGGACCTGCTCTCCCCATCACTCTCTGTGACGAGGCTGTGGATGCCACAGGCTGGGTTTAAGGGCATGGCCTTGGGAGCAGGCAGCCCGGGTTCAAGTCCTGCCCCTGTACTTACTAGCTGTGTGGTTTGGGGTTAATGTGGCTCCTCCTTTCTGAGCCTCAGTTTCCTTTTCTGCAGAAACGGGGAAGTGAACAGCACATTCCTGTCAAGGCTACAGGGCCGAAATTCAGGGACGGAGACCACAGCATGGCCTCAACCACTCCTCCCTCAGGTCCCCCATTGCATTTCGTCAGACTTTATTAACACTTAGCACGGTGGGGCCGGGTTCATGTGTGCATGTTCCATATACATACAGGTGTTGATACAGATGTCGGCTCCCAGGACAGGGGGGCGGGGGGTGGGTGCTGGCAGGAATCATTCCTGCAGCAGTTTCTTGACCAGGCGAGGACCTGAGAATTAACTAGGGAGCTTTTAAAAGATACGTATTCTGGGTTCTCACTCCTAGACATCTGGATATAGTAGGTCTAGGGTAGGACATAGGCACTGGCTTTTTATTTTTTCCTTGATTAAAAATAGTTCATTTTATTGGCATTTAAAAATAATAAAAGTCATATGTGGTGGTTGTGAAACTTCAGAACACAGACTTGTAACAAGTGAAAGAGGTCACCACTGTGAGGTCAGTGTCCAGCCTTCCCACGTGATTCCGGGGTGAGCTCTCAATGGAGCCCGGCTCGGGTCTGGGCAGACAGTCAGGTTGGGCCCAGCAAATAAGCCAGAGACCCAGATCCTGTTACCAGGTCTGCAGTTCCCTCCAGAGGAGTCCTCTGTTTTGGGAAGGAGGCCAGTGCTGGCTGTTGGAGCTGGGGCAGTAGGTCACAGTCGGCCTGTTGGTAAAACGAACTTGACATTGACTTTCAGGAGGCTGCTCTGGTGCTTCTTAAACAGCTCCTCTCTCGAGCTAGGATTGTCTTAGACGCTAAGGTCGGTTTGAAGCCTACAGTGGGAATCAAGGGGTCTTGGATGAGAAGAGAGGAGGAACGGGGGCAGGAAACCAGGCCGGCCTGGCTGGCCGCACACGGAGCAGGCAGGCAGTGTGGGCAACTTGAGGCACTAAATCTCCAGGACTCAAGGAGGGTCAGCCTCTCTCTCCTGCCCCACTGCACTCGGGGCTTGTCCTGCAGGAGCATCCCGGTGGGAAGTAACCCTGTTCCCGCAGGCCGCTTCTGACCAGCTATTAGAAAGCATGCTCATTTCTCTCCTCATTTCTCTAGGGCTTGTCTTCCCAGCTGGACAGTAAATTCCTCGCAAAGACAAGCCACTGTCTCAGTACCTCTGCCTGCTCAGCAAACACAGCAGCTGCTGATTTACTAGGACAGGGGTCCCCAACCCCCTGTCCGAGGCCTGTTAGGAACCGGGCCGCACAGCAGGAGGTGAGCGGAGGGTGAGCATGAGAAGCTTCATCTGCCGCTGCCCATCGCTTGCATTACCGCCTGAACCATCCCTCCCCCCCGCCCCCGTCCGTGGAAAAACTGTCTTCCAGGAAACTGGTCCCTGGTGCCAAAAAGGTTGGGACCACTGTACTAGGAGGGACTATGCACACTGACCCACTCAGATCCAGGGGACACGGTTTTAAACATTTTCTCTTAGAGAAAATTTTGTATCTTTGCTTTAAAAAGCATATCGAAGAAAGGACAGAAAAATTTAGGACTGTTTCTCACAGTTTTCAGAAAAACAAACACAGAAGTCATCAAAGAAAACTTTAACTCATTTTTTCCTGGGCCTTCATGAATCTTAAGAGACTAGTTGCCAGGGAAGGATTGATTCAACAAAGACCTGCTAGGCCAGCCTTTTTCTGTCTCTTTTGGCTGGCTGTACAGTTTTGAAAAGCAAGAAGAGGCAAGAACTTTCAAAGGCCAGATTGGACCCTTCCTCCTCAGAAGTCAGCGGCTGGAAGTAATTATAGGTTCCCGGCTGCTGGGATGGACGGGAGTCCTGGCTTTAAGTTAGGGAGAGTTTCAGGATAGATTCCTTCTCCTAGGTCTATATTAGCATCACCTGGGGGAGACTCAACACCAATTGATTCCCATAGCATACACCCGGGAATTCTCGTTTAACTGATCTGGGTGTATCAGAGCACTGATCTGTTTAAAGCTTTCTAGGCAATTATAGCCAGAGTTGAGCAACAGTGTGTACCAGTGGTTCCCAAACTTTCCCACATCACCTGGGGATCATCTGAAAATTCTAAAGCCCACGCCACACCCAAGGCCAATGAAATCTCTGTGGGTGGGACACGGGCATCAGTAGCATTTGAAGCTCCTTGATGACTCCAATTGCAGACGAGTTTGGGTGCCACCAGTATATATACGTGAAAGGACAGACTGAGCTGTGATTGACAGCAGCTGAAGATAAGGAGACCTCCTAATTATATCTAGATGCTTCTTTTTCTGACTTTTCTATTTTTTAAAATCTTGCTTTCATTAGGTGTTAAGTCTTCTTCATACAGTAATTAGCAATTTTAGTGCCTATTTATGTAGGGCTTGTCCAAATATAAACTGTATTTTTAAATTTCTTATAAAGCATAATTAAATTCCTCAGTCTCTTTGACACATCTGAACAGGACTGGGGGAAGTCTGTGGGTTTGGAAACTCTCATCAGGAAAAACATTCTCCCTGGAGACAACGTCCTTGTTCTGCCGTGTCCTCGAACCTAAGCCGGAGTGCTGGCCCTGCACCATGCAGACCTCAAGTGGCTCAAGTGTTATCAGGCCTTGACCTGCTTCACGGCGATAAGTGGGCTGAAGAGCTCTGTGACCTGCTTGTTTGTGTGGAGCAGCTCAGTGACAGGCACTCGGGGGTGCTGATGCTCGGAACCCACGAGGTCCTCTTTCGTGCTTCGGTGGAGTTTCGGGTGGGCCCTAGATTTTGTCCAAATCCAGGACATGGCTGTTCTCTGTGCAGCTCAGGCCAGGAGGTATAGACCCCCAGTGCTGATCTGCTTTTTCTCTCTCTCCTAATGGTGTTTCATCCCTTCTTCTTTTCCTAACGGCCTCTAAGGGGATGGAGACATGGGCTGTACCCTCCCCTGCCACCCAGGCCCCACACTGTGGGTCTGCAGGGCCTCTGAGAGCAACCTTACTCTCCAAAGGCCCTTCCAGCATGAATTACCAAACAAATGTTCTCATTTACTCAGCTATTTACATTTAGCTTTTTGACTCTTCATTCCTCTTTTATTGGGAAGGATGGAAGGGCAGGGGGAGGCCTGGAAAAGCTGAACAGGGCAATGGGCAGTTATATTATATTGAACCCTTTGGACCTACAAAGATGGCAGCTTCAGGTGGTGCAGCCTAAACAGTACATCGCATGATACTGATACAATAAATAATACACAATTTTAAAGAAATCCTCATCACGGCATGACAAAGTTAGAAGACACAACTCCTAGCCTTCTAGTTTCCCACTTGCCCCCATATCTGTCAACTGACCCTGTTGGCCTCCACATGGTGCAGCCTGAAGGCCTCCCCCGTGCTCTCGTTCACCACATCGAATTGGTGCCGGTAAGCCACGCAGATGAGGTTGTCACTCTCTTCCGATGGCCCATCTACCAAGGTCATCACCGAGGGAGAGTCGGACAGACAGATCTCCTGTGTGGTGGACAATGATGGAGGAGAAAGGGGTGAGGACAGAGCAGCCACCTTTGTATCAACCCCCCACTGCCCGCCCCCGTGCAGAAGAGTCTCCCTGCCAGGCCCCTGCAGAGCCCTGTGCTTGCAGGGGAGGCAGGGGTGGGAAAGGATGGGAGGGATGGCGCCAGACTTCTTCTCCTACAGCCTGTCCTCGAGGCTCAGCCCTATGTCCACTGCAGAGGGGAGAGGCCAGGAAACAATTCTACAAAAGCAATTCAACAGTGTGGCCTGTGTCAGCCCTCAGACTGTCTGGTCCCGTCCTGTCATTTAATAATAATAATGATAATAACAGCTAATGTTAACAGATCCAGGCACTGTTCTCACTGAATCCTCATAACAACCTAATGAAGTAGGTAAGGCTGTTACTCTGTTTTACAGGTGAGGAAACTGAGGCTCAAAGGTCACATGACTTGCCTACGGTCACATAGTTTATATGTGGCAGAGCCAAGATTTGAACTCAAGAAACCTGACTTCAGAGCTTATACTCCATATAAATGCACATGCTCTGCATAAATACTCATTAAGATGGCTAAGTACTGTATGAGAAGACTAACACCTATCTAAAGCAAGATTGTAACTTGCTTTAACTGTTTTGCTGTTCTGTCCCCTGGAATTGCATATTAGCAGAAACTGAAATGCATAATTCAGGCAGCTTTAACTCTAGGCAAAAATAACTTCTCAGCTCACTTATGGGCCTACTCTGCCTTAGTGGCCAATGGTTGACATATTTGACACCTTAATGTACCATAGTTTTTATTATTATTTTTTAATATGTTTTACTTATTTGCCTGCTCCGGGTCTTAGTTGTGGCACGCGGGATCTTCGTTGCGGCATGCGGGATCTTTAGTTGTGGCATGCGGGATCTAGTTCCCTGACTGGGAATCGAACCCGGGCCCCCTCCGTTGGGAGCACGGAGTCTTAACCACTGGACCACCAGGGAAGTCCCTGTACCATAGCTTTTAAAAAAGCTAGAATGGGGCTTCCCTGGTGGCGCAGTGGTTGAGAGTCTGCCTGCCAATGCAGGGGACGCGGGTTCGAGCCCTGGTCTGGGAGGATCCCACATGCCGCGGAGCAACTGGGCCCGTGAGCCACAATTACTGAGCCTGCGCGTCTGGAGCCTGTGCTCCGCAACAGGAGAGCCCGCGATGGTGAGGGGCCCACGCACCGCGATGAGGAGTGGCCTCCACTTGCCGCGACTGGAGAAGGCCCTCGCACAAAAACGTGGACCCAACACAGCCATAAATAAATTAATTAATTAATAAAATGAAAAAAAAAAAAAAAAAAAAAGCTAGAATGGTAAGATTGGGAAGGGCCTTGATGCTCCAGGAGGCTTCTCTCACAGGCTCCACGCTCAGCCCAGCAGCAAATCCTACTGACTCAGGCAAAGGGGCAGCTTTGTCCACCACACCTTTCCACCTGCCCAGGACCAAAGTTGACCTCGTCTCCTGCCAGGACCCTGCATCAGCCTCTTAGCTGGACTCCTTATTCCACTCTTGGCTCCCTACTCTCTCCTCTGTCCAGTAGCCAGCGTGGCCTTTTTAAAACCTGCCACTTCTCTGCTTCAGACCTTCCAGTGGCTCCCCCTTTTGCTCGGTGTCAAAGCCAACGTCCTTGCAATGACCTTCAGGGCCCAAGAGAACCTGGTCCCCATACACTGACCCCTGTCTGTCCCCTCGGCTGTAGCCGCCCGGCCTCTTGGCTGTGCCTTGAGCCGGGCCACTGGGCCCTTGCTGGCCGTTCCCCTTCTGCCCGGAGACCCTTTCCCCAGAGACCCTCATCACGCGGTCCCATCTTTCATCTGGATCTCCCCTCAAAGGTAATCTTTTCTGAGAGGGCTTCTGAGATACCCTTTCTAAAAGAGATCCCCTACCTCCCCGATCCATGATCCTCTGTTTCCCTACCCTACTTTACTGTTATCCTCAGGACTCATAGACTTATTGGCCTATTTCTGTTGTCCTGCAACTAGAAAGCAATCTCCACAAGAAAAGACACTTTTTTCTTGTTCACTGCTGTATCCCCAGGACCTAGAACAGCATCCTTTTTTTCCTCCTTCCAGTTTTATTGAGATATAATTGACATACAGCATTGTATAAATTTAAGGTGTTCAATAATGATTTGACTTTACATACATCATAAAATGATCACCACAGTAGTTTAGTGAATATTCATCACCTCATATAAATACAAAATAAAAGAAAAAGAAAACAGAATTTTTTTCCTTGTGATGAGAACTCTTAACTTCCATATATAACATACAGCAGCATTATTATATTTCTCGTGTTGTACATTACACCCCTTGTACTTACTTGTCTTACAATGGGAAGTTTTTACCTTCTGACCACCTTCCTCCATTTCCCCCTCCCCCCACCCCCTGCCTCTGGTAACCGTGAATCTGGTCTCTTTTTCCATGAGTTTGTTTTTGAAGTATCATTGACTTTATTATTATTATTATTTTTTTTTTTATCATTGACTTTAAAACTGTGTTAGTTTCTGGTGCCCAACATAATGATTCTAAATTTCTATACATTTCAAAATGATCTCCACTAGGGCAGCATCTTTGGGTGCTCACTGGTATGAATGAGCTGGATGGAGTCGGAAAAGCCCTGTTCACCTTAGTCTTCCGGGGAAACCAGGGCAACAGGCGAGGCCTTCCCCAGTCGGTTCCTGAACGCCAATGGATGACAGACTCTGGGTGGAAGGAAGGAGTCTGCCTCGTGACACCTTGGCCAGGAGCCAAACGATCTGAAGAGAAAACCTACCCTGATGTACTGGAATTCTTCAACAGGTGACTCGGACAGGGGAGATAACAGTGACATGCCGGTCACCCCACTTGTCTTGCTATGTTTCCTCGTGACCAGAAGCAGTTTATTCCGAATGGCAACCACAATCCTCAGCTCTCTGCTATGGTGAGTGTTAATGGCGTACAAGTGGCAGCCTGGGAAGAGAAATCAGTGATGCTGAACACACGACGAGAGGCGGGAAGCCCCCAAGCTTTGACAATTTGGTGATACCTGAGAATCCTGGAAATTAAGCATAACCCAGTGAAATGACTAAGAAACGTTCCCTCCACCAGGCAAAGTGGGGACTTGAAATAAAAATTAGGTTGAATTACAGGACAATTAAGGAAGTCATATTCCCTCTCTACTAGAGTTTGTGGACTTAGCTTCACACCCATTACATGATATGAACTAAAGTGAAGGGTGATCAGAGTTCCAGGAACCAAAGTCTAAAAGTCTCTTTTCACAGGTTTGCTCACACAGCTTAACTCATTCCAAACTTGTCAAACAAGACCTGGAATTTCCTTGAGTCCTCAACCTGCTTTTCTATCACTGAAGCTCTCTTAGGGAAGCAGTGATGCTACCTTTGTGATGTTTCCAAGTGAAAACAAATAAAATCAAATTCCCACTCATTTTTCTTTTCAGTAAAATCTGGGCAGTCTGAGAAAAAGATTAATTGGACAGAAACCACCAAAATATGAAGAATCGAGTCACCTTTGGTTTTCTCCAGCTTGTTTTCTCTGCAGTCATATTTGCCCTTCACGGCCTGCTTGCCCTCCATGCCCCTCTGCACAGCGCTGAGCCTGAAGACAAAGAGGCGGGCGTCTTTCCCTGGTGGGATAAAGCAGACGGAGGAGATGGATGGAAAAGTAAGACGACCTGGAAGAACTGAAAGGGTGGATTGTATAGGAAAACCACTGCTCGAGGAATCAGAATTTGAGGTGTTCCAGAATCCAGGAGAAACCCCGCATCGCCTTTATGTAATGATGCAATCAAGGATGCCCCCCCCGCCCTTCTCTCCCTCACCATCCCCTCCTCAGAGGACATATGGGCCACCAAGGCCCCTGAGCCCTGGGCACCAGGAGAAGAAACAGCTGGCACCACCGATGCAGCCAGAGCCCCACGACCCTTGTGTCGGCCACAGGCTACACTCTTCCCTTCCTCCCAGAAAACGTCACCTGGAGAGGAGTACCACCTTTGTCTGCTCTGAAAATCAGAAGGTCCAGCGCCTCCAGCACATGCATCTGCTTCACGGGCAGAGTTTTGTCAAACACTGGCACTGATGGAAGGTCATCTGGAAGAGGAAACCTGGTTACCTGATGCTGCAACCCAGACCACACTTTCTAGAACCTACAAAACGTGCCTGTGGGTAGTTTTGGACCCCGGTTCTCCCTAGGCGAGGAAGGAGGACAGCTTCTAGAGCTTTCATAAGGGCTACACAGAAAGTTCAAGCACTAGTCTCCTCTTAGCTCAGGGAGAAGGACTGGCATTTCTTTCCCAAAGGCATTCACAACTCCATACAGGGAGCATAACGGCAGGGCCCCTAAGCTGTATTCTTCTCCTCAGTGTTCATCAAAGAAAAGGCAGCATCTCCCAATTCCAATTTTTGCTGGGATTATTCCAAAGAACTGAACACCAAGTTTTAAATAATGTTAATAAGTTTAGCCATTTCTCTTGAGCATTTTCTGAGTTTTTGTCATGTTTGAAATCACATCACATCTTAGGTTGTTTTGCATATTTCTCAAGAAAGCAAAATTAGAATTTCCTTTTGTATATAAAATAAAAACAAACTTCCTATTGCAACATGCCCTATGTCCGCGTCAATAGTAATTTACCTATAAATTTTCAGTATTTCTCCATATAGGAATACGAAATCTCCTTTTTAGACAGAAATAAAAGAAGAGAGAAATATCAATTACGTTTCCCAAATAACAGGAGAAAACTAATTTTAGTGGAAACATTAGGGAAGACGTCAGGTAAACAGATGATTAAAGACACTGCAATTATACATAGGATTTGTTTTTAAGCTTACTTACTGGGATCTTAAATTGCCAGCAATTACTTTGCTCTTGGGGGTCCCTTGGACAAAGAGGGCTAAAAGAATTAAGGCTGTTCCATAAGCAAAGGGTCTGTTCTGAGCTTGACATAGACTCAGGGTAAGGCAAGGATGTCCCAGGATGGTGTAGACATTTTAGGCAGAAGTGTCTAGCTTATTCTTTATCTGCACTTCGAAGACACTTAGGTCTTCAAGTGTTCAGCTGTGGGTGTGGGTGTTTCCTTAATTGTAATTTAGGTGTGAGAGGCCCTGAGGATCTTGGCTCTTCCAGAAACCTGTCTGGGAGTTCATCCTTCCCTGGATGGTGCCCAGGAGGGAGTAGAGCTTTTATCATCCCGCTCCTGCAGGCCTGTGAGAGCGCTGTATTTTTCAGAGCACAGAGCCTGCTAGGCTCTTATTAGACAGAGGGCTTGGCTCTAGTTGCCCTTCATGATCGGGGCTAATATAAATTCTGTGACAGCCCATCAAACACTTTCCTGCTCCTCTAGCCCAGGCCTTCCCAAGAGGATTGATTCTCAGGCTCTTTGTGCTTCTGCGGGGGAAGACTCAATTTTTCAAACCATGAGATGATCACTCCAGTACCCGTCTCTATGTTTGACTAAGTGACTATGCTTGTTTCATTTTGTGAATGACAGTTCACATACACTGAGGGCTTCCTACATGCCAGGCCTTAATGCTAAGTGTTTTATGTGTCATTTAATGTAGATTTCCCAATGACCCTACTAGGTAGGAACTTCTAATACTCCCATTTAACAAATGAGGAACCTGAGGCTCAGAGGTGATAGAAAATTGTCTAAGCTCACGTCTTGAGCTTGCGGAACCCAAGTCCGTGCAAGGACAAGTCTGGGCTCTTAGCCAGTGTTTAGCCTAAAAACAGCACTGCATCCCTGTGGATTGATGGGGGAGCACGGGAAAATTGTGCCGTAAGGAATTAATGTGACAGAAGCACTTCATTTTGCAGTTAAAAACAGAGGGATACCGTGTGGCTGCCTATGTACAGAGTAAATGAGCATTTATTCTCCATCTAGTCTTTCTCAGGTGCTCTAAAACAGGTTTATATACAGCACAGGAAGGAAGGGAAGGAAAGGATATGAGAAAGTGACGTGGATTCAATGACTATTTCATAACATGGTTTCCTTCTTGTAATCTCTTTAGGAAGAAACAATCTTTTAGACCTGGCTTTCCTATTACTGCAAAACCAAAACAAATGGTGATAGCATATTTAATCAGTATTTAGTCTCCCTTCAGAGTAGGTTTTGCTACACTTAGAATGCAAAGACTCTTGATGTTAATAATGACCTTGAAAAGGAGCAGACTCTCAAGGGGGTAAGTCTAATGAAATTAAGCAGAGGCTAATGGGACAGAGTGGAACTTGGCGTGAAACAAAATGGAGAGATTCACTCACAGAGATAATTCGTAATACAATTAAGTGTAGACAAGAAAAAGGTAAACAAAGAAATAACAAGAGAATTATGGCTTAAAAGCACAACAAGGAATACAAAGAAAGCCTTAAGGGTTATTCTCTTTTTAGCAAAGGCAAACAGGGATGCATTACTGCATAACTAGGACATGAAAGTAATAATCTGAGTAATACATCTAAGCTGGTGGTGGGTGTATATGGCTACCACCTGTGTTAAGACAACATCCCTCAAGTTTGAAAGAAAAGAATTTCCTGGCAGTCACAATAATCCTTACATCTGACACTTCCATTACATTTTGGATACGTAAAGATGAAAATTTCAGAAAGGGACTTGGTAATCTTGGTTTGGATTTTACATTTACATAGAAGCAACTCAAACAGAATTTTTTTTTCTGTTTTTAGGCAAGCCTTACAAATAGTCACTATGAAACATACTTTCTCTTTCCTAAAAAGGCAAACAGGTAGAATTTGACATTCTTTTCATCACAAAAATTTTCATAATTATTTGCCCAGGAGTATAGTCTTGGAAATCTGCATCAAGGTAAAGACAATCACATTGGTAGAGTTTAATTTAATTTTAATAAAATGTAGTTGGTTTAGTGGAGAGAGCACTGGACAAGGAATCACCTCTGGGTTCTGGTTCCAGATGTGCCACTAACCAGCTGTATGGTCTTGGGCAAGTCACATCATTTCTTTAGGCCTCCGTTTCTTCATCTGTAAAACTAAGAGACTAGACTAAACCCCTAAGGTTTGTTTTTTTAAATAAATTCTTTTATTTGGTTGCACTTTGAGCAAAATCTATAGATTTTGTTACCTTCTGGCAAGTTCATAGGGATAGAGTAATGATGATAGCGACTGTTTGGTAAGGTACTGCTACCTGCCAGACGCTGCTTTAAGCGCTTACAGGTAAGTAAGTAACTTCGTTTAATCTCCGCATCTCCTCCCTTGCGGTTAGGATCATCATCCTTATTTTGTTTAGTTCATCATTTCTCATTATTATAAACTATTTTTTAGCTACTTAAAAAATTACCCCCACTTTAGAGAAACCTGAAGCTCAGAGAGGTTTTCTTCAAGATCACAAAGATTTTCTAACTGTTTTATAAAAGTTTCTAAAATTAAATATTTAATTTAAATTCTGAATTTATGAATTTTAAGTTATCTGGCTTTCAGTAAATTAGTTATATACACAATTATATATGTGTATATATGTGAATTTAAAAAATTATGTTATGGATACAACATTTAAAGATATAGCAAAAATAACAGATAAGGTCAGAAATAAGTCCATTATAAAGTCTTGTCCACCTCTCATCGTCCTACCGGAGGCACCTAGCACGGGGCCCGGAACACAGCACGTACTTATAAATGTGCTGAGTCAGGGACTGAGGAGGGAGTAAAGGTCGAGGCCAAGGATGGGAAGATGCTGCAGTTTTAGGCTGTTATGTTACTCTCACAGGAGGTGGCCTTCAGGATGCTCATAAAGCATCACTATGGTAACCAGAGACCGGGCAGCCTGCTCCTGTGCACGGAGGATGTGCCCTTGGAAGATGCTGTCTCTACACCTATGGCTCCCTCTGAAGCCCCAGGACATGACTTGCTACTAGTGTTTAGCTCCTTTATCATTCATTAGGAGTCTGGAAGAATCCAAGGGGCCTCCTGCTGGAAAGGACCACACAGTCCTTGAGGCTAAATTAAATCCCCACTCGAAGTTGAATGCCCTCTACGGCATCCTTGCCAAGGCGGGAGCTGACCGCCTCCCTGGGGGCAGGCTGACCCACCCGGCTGTGAAAAGTTTGGTTTTATATTGAGATGAGATCTGTCTTCCTGTCAAAATCTTTGTTTCTCTATCCTTCAAATATAGGTTATCTAAGATTCTTATTGTTTGTTTTGGATACTGAGTACTTTTCGAATTAGAAATCTTAAAAGAAAAAAAAAAGCGCTTCAAGAGAGAGCATATCCCTGAGACAGCAGCTCTAAGTAACAACCTGCCCTTGTCAATTTAAAGTAAAATTTTGGAATCATGATAAGTATTGGCCGCAAAGGAGATTTTCCTTGCAGGTTATTTGATATCCACAGACTAATTGGAAGGGATGAAACTGTCATGCAGGCCCGCTCCCACCCCCCGCCCCCCACGGCCCAGGCTTGCCTGTTGAAAACAAGGGAGTAATTTTTAAGGAAATAAAGCTCTGCTAAGGACACTGCTGAGGACCCATTTATCTAAAGGGAGCTGACCGGTGGTCACCCATCTTAGAAGTACTACAAGTTATACAAAGAGAGACATTTGAAGGAGCAGCTACTCACTAACCATCCACTAGCAAGACTCCAGCATCAGTGGAAACCAGCAAGGCCTGGCCCCAGGGATCTGCACACACGGCTTCGTGAGGGAAATTACTGCAGAAACACTGGGGCTCCCAAGGCTGCGAGGCAACCAAGCATCAGAAGGTAAGTGCACCAGAAAGAACACACCGGCCCATCAGGTGGAAACGCACAGCACACCACCGCCCAAAACAGCAACACAGATGCCCTCAAACCCTGGGAGCTAGAAGGGCTCTGACTCAGTTACCTTTCTTAAGAAGAAAAGTCTCCTTCCAGAAACGCACGCAATAGGAAAAGGCTGGAGTCACATGTTTCTGGCACCGTGACCAGAGTCTATATCGTAATGACGCCCCACAGGGGCAATCGAAGCATTGGTAACGTTTTCTAAGCAAACGTTTCTCTTTATTATAAAAGGAAGTCCCACCCAACTCTCTAAACAAAGTCAGATTCCTGTGTTGCTGATTCGGCAAAATTATTAAACCGTACACAATGCAAGAAGTTGATATCGTCTTAACATGAAAATGCTTACTGACCCATTTAAGGCTACAAATCTTCAAGAAAAAAAAAACAAACACCTGTTTGTAGGAATATGGCAAGGGCTGCTGATGAAACCCACTCGTGTTCTCCCACGTGACACATTCACGTCATGGAACTCGCATCCTTAGTTTCATTCCATGTCGGGCAGGAAGAGTCAGCCCCACCTCACTGCTGCCTCGGAGCTGCGGCCGATGCCTGGAGTCTGCAGGTGTAGTTCGTGGCTTCTGAGCCACACCAGAATCAGGGACATTCTCACCTGAACCATTAATTTCCCTCCAAAGCATGTGGCTTGCCCTCAAGGGACAAGGAAGTCTGTGGAGATTCTCAGGGACGAGTTGAAGTCCCATGTCTTCACTTTTACCTGGGGCTGTACAAGAGCCCGTGTGCATGCGTAGGTGTGTTTGCATGGGCCGGGTGAGCACACGCTCGCACACTCAAAGTAGAAGCGATGGCTCTGAGGTCACCTGCAAGGGTGTCATTTGGGATGAGGGTAAACACTGTGTGCATTATTGCTGTCTTAGAAGAGTATGCTTTCCCTTTATAAAACCCAACAGCCTCAAAATGAATATTCTAATTGCTAAGATGAGGCTCAGGCTGTTGTGAAAAGATCACACAAAGAATGTGAAGATATTTTATAAACTGAAAGAGGGTCGCACAAGTGCATGTCATTACTTGGAATGGCAGTTCCCTAAGATTTCTGGAAATTCTGAGTTTGTGACTTAGAGCAGGAGGATATGGAAAAGCAAAGCCAATGTAAATGCCAACTGGGTGACAGACACAGATGCTAGAGCATTAGACACCGAGGTGGAAAGCCAATTCCGAGTAACAGAATGTTCTCTGAGTGCAGGACACAAGATCAGAACGCTTATGCAGAACTGGGGTTTTTAACCCAGAAGATCGAGGGGCCCTGAAGGATCCGGGGGGGGGGGCACTTAGGGAGGTCCGTGAAGCCCTGAAACTGTATTCAACGTGCTGTATAGGTGCCATTCGTAATTTTAATGGGCTGGAGTGTGTGTTGGGGGCATGGGGGTCCACTGGCTTCATGGGCCCTCAAAGTGGCTGGGGACTGCAAGAGTCTGAGGCCAGCACGTCGGAGGTGTCAGCGATGAGAACTCAGCCCCAGACCCACAGACGCTCTGGTCTGAGGCCTGATGGCATTTATCATTGCACTGGACTCCCCGCTGCCACATGACGGGCTTGGTGCAGATTCTGAGGGCAACGATGTGGTCTTCGGGCCTTCCTGCCCAAGCCCAGAACTCTTTACTGGCTCCCCGCTAAGGACATTAACACAGCTCATGGAATGATGGATGCCTAGGAGACTGACAGTGCCCATGCTCTGGAAGTAGAGCACCCTCGGGAGCAGCATGTGGGACTCTGGCCTCTGCGGAGCCAACTTCGCAACAGCCCATGAGGGCCTGTAGAGTAGTGTTTCTTCAAGGATGGCCCGTGGCCCACTGGTAGGTCATGCACTGATCCAAAAAATGGAAGCTCTTTCTTTGTCGTTTACCGATGAACAAGTTACTTTCATTTTTATGTACACCTAAGAACTTCTTATTAAGAAGGTTACTAAATCTTACTGGAATTTGTTCTCTATAAAGGGCTTGACAACACTGCAAATTCTACTATTCATAGGAACAAGCAGATAGTGGGAATTTTTGCAACCTTTGGAACCTTTGGAAAAGATGCTTTGCCATCCGTCTTGCCTGAAATTGGCTGTGGTTTTTCAGCATCAGTTGTATTTTGAGCTCATCATTTTCTTGAAACCAGACTTTAAAGTTTGTAGGTTCTGCAATTCAGATACAGATCATCCATACCTTTATTGCGAAAGTAGATGTATTCGTAATTCTTTTGCTTTTACAATGGCCATTTCTCCAGTGATGCACTGTCTGTGGATTTGTTCCATTTAACTACCGTTTACATATTCTGAACATAGACATATTTCAGTATGTAGGGTATGGGCTTTACAATACAAAATCATGCAAACAGTAAGTTTGTACTGCGACTTGTTTTCATTGTTTTCTCTTCTATGCTTGATGACCACCTAGTTCTTTTTCCACAGGAAGTGGAAATGAGAAGTAGATACTCAGGCCACAGAATGACTGGTTTGGCTGAATGAACTGTAGATGAAGCAGTGGTTGCTCAGCTGTGGTCCTCTGACCAACACCATCAGCATCAACTTGTTAGAAATGCAAATTCTCAGGGCCCACTCAGACCTACGGAGTCAGAAACTCTGGGGGTGATTCTAACACACACTAAAGCCTGAGAAATACTGCCCTAGAGCCTTGCCGTTTAGTGTGTCCGTGTCGGCAGCACAGGCACCACTTGAGATCCTGTTAGAAATGTAGCATCTCGGCCCTGCCACGCAGAGCTGTTGATGAGAACGTGCACTGGGTCAGGATGTCCAGGTGGTCTGTAGGCACACAAGGCTTGAGGAGCACTGCTGAGCCCAGTCTGCTTTTCCAGGCCCAGTCTAGCAGCGCTGCTCCTTTAAGCAAAGGCACAGCACACTATGGAAACAGGGGGGCTCTCACTAGATGCCACCCAACTTTATCTGGGGCTTCCCCTGTGGACTCTGCTGTAGACAAGCTGTTCCTCCTCCTGCTCCACAAAACTCTTTCTAAGAATCTCAATAACTTCACTGAGGACAAAGGACATTCACAGTTGAGCTTGAAAGCATCACCGACTCACCTCTTTTTTACAGATCCCCGCGGCCACCAGGCTTGATGGAGCATCCCCTCTCACGATGGATTTCAGTTTTAGCGCCTGACGGAACAGAGATCTCTTTTAGTTTATCAGGCAGTAAAAGAACAGCAGGATCAACAAGTATGATTTGAAAAAAATTTTTTTAATGAAACAGGAGAAATTTCAGGCTAAAGTCTCAGGTTCCCATGCTGCCCTATCATCGAAGATAAGGAATGGAGTCAGCTGGACCTGGTGAAGCCCTCATGACTCCAAACGCTTTCTGTCATTTCAACTAATCAGTATATCAGTACAGTGATTTCTAAACCATCAGTATTGGAAAAAATCCCCAGGTCCCTCCTCAAACTTGATGAATCAGAATCTCTGAAAGTAGAGTCAGGGTATCTTTTTTTTTTTGTTTTTTAAATATTTATTTATTTGGCTGTGCCGGGTCTTAGTTGTGGCATGTGGGATCTAGTTCCCTGACAAGGGATCGAACCCGAGCCCCCTGCATCGGGAGCATGGAGTCTTAACCACTGGACCACCAGGGAAGTCCCGAGTTGGGGTATCTTTAAACATGGACCAAAGTTGGAGGGCCCCAGTAACGGTGCACCTGCTTTGGGAAAAGGTTATCTTTGCCGTTAAAGCTTTCCTAAGCTTTGCTATTGGCTTTGACTTTCGGGTCAGAACCTTGTCTGCAGCTGGCAGCTCTCCTCCTCCCTCTTGTGACATGGGACCAAGGCAGAAAGCTGTGTCACCTCCAGAACTAAGTAATACTAATGTCACGTAGGAGCAAGGCAAAGGGGGAATGGTTTCCTCCAAAATCTGGAACAAGGTGATGCCTGGGAGCCGCCTCACTGTGACGACTACTTCCAAGCGGTAGGGGGAATCCAGGTCTCCTGCGAGGACACCCCCTATGTGCTGACTCCTGCCAGGGAGGAGTTCAAGGTGCTTTCCCTAAATTGGCTCCCCACACTTCAGAAAATTCCCGGGAGGCAGGCAAATGATACATGCTCCTTTATCAAGAGGGAGCCCAGCCTGGGCCCTGTGGCCTCTTGCTCCCAGCCAGTGTCACCCCCGCTTTAGCAGAGGGCTTTCCTCTCACTCACGCCTGCAGAGAGCTACGCCTACATGGTTATCAAAAATCTCCTTTGTCTAGGGACTTCCCTGGTGGTTAAGAATCTGCCTGCCAATGCAGGGGACATGGATTCGAGCCCTGGTCTGGGAAGATCCCACATGCCGTGGAGCAGCTAAGCCCATGCGCCACAACTACTGAGCCTGTGCACCTAGAGTCCATGCTCCGCAACAAAGAGTAGCCCCCGCTCGCCACAACTAGAGAAAGCCTGTGCGCAGCAACGAAGACCCAACACAGCCAAAAAAAAATCTTTGTGTAAACAACAAGGTCCTACTGTATAGCACAGGGAACTACATTCAATATCCTGTTTTAAACCATAATAAAAAAGAATATGAAAAAGAATATATATGTATAACTGAATCACATTGCTGTACAGCAGAAATGAACACATTGTAAATCAGTTATACTTCAATAAAATTAAAAAAAAATCTCACTCGTGGTTCCACAGTAATCCTAAGAGAAGTGACAGAGCTCTTCCAGGAGTATCAAACATAACATTCTTTGCAGGCGGGCCATCTGGTTTGGATGTCAGAATAAAACAGGTGTCAGAATAAAACCCACCTGCCCTATTCTAACGAACTCTGCCTGGCGGGCCTCCTCTTTCTTCCGTGCTGACTTGGGCGACTCTGGTAAGACATCACTGAAAGATCGTCTATTAAGCATGTTCTGAAAAAGAAAGACAAGTTATGAATTCCAAAGATGGTTGTCAAATCTCATCCTTTGGCTTCTCTTAGTGGACAAACCTATTTGTCCAAATGGTCCTACTTCTGCCTTCTCTATTCATTCTCTCAGTAAGCATCTATGAGGCACCACTTAAGTGCCGACCAGGTCTGTGCTAGGCGTGAGGGATTAAGGAGCCAACGGGGGAGAGCCCGCCCCGTAGAGGCTGAGAGCACGGGCTCTGAAATCAAGCAAACCAGCATCCCTCCTCTTACTAACGGCCTAACAGCGTGGTCGGCCACCATGCTGCACAGCTCCAAGGACGCCATGCTCAGAGAGGGGCACCCCTGGAACACGACATACAAAATTCTAGGTGAACGGTACTCCCTGGAGTTGTGCAGCTCTGTGGCCTTCTGGGTAACTTCGGGCAAGGGAGTTAATTTCTGAGTCTCAGTGTCTTTGTGTGGCTAATACCTGTCTCTGAGGTGTGTTATGAGGACTAAGTGAGGAAATGCATGAAAGGTGCTTGGGCACATACTCAGTAAATGTTAGTTTTCTTCCAAACTGCAGAGAACTGGGTGCACGCATGCAATTAGCATGTATTGGCTGAGCATCTACTGCTCTGCTGGATTTGGGGGATGTGATGCACATGGTCTGTGTCCTGGTGGAGCAGAGTCTACGGGGGAGACAGATTAAGTAATTGATTACATGACTGGCACATGGGATAATTTCTATGAAGGGGCGGTCCCGTAAAGCATGTGGAGGCATTAACAGGGGCACGTGGCTTCAGCTGGGGGCTGGGGAAGGCTGCTAAGGCGCAGTGATGTTTCAGCTGAGACCTGAAGGACATCACATATTCCTCTTGGTACCCTCTCTTCACCATTTCCTGACTTAAGGAAAAAAGGGAATGGACAGATTGCCAATTATGGCTGGCTCTTTAAGGCACCCTGGGGTGGTCTGGACCAATCCCTGTGAGTAGTTAGGGTGTATCGACCAGCCAGAAGTCAAGGGCACCTATAAGATGGTGGTGGTCACTGTGTTGAAGGGAAAGGACTGCACGAGCACCAGCTCGTTTTGATGTTCTTCATCTCTCCGGGCGGCCACCTGAGACTGGACACTGCATTTACGTTCACACGTCAGTAGCAACTCCTTTTCCTGGAGTTTGTGGCTGCACCGATTCTAGGGATGTCTTCCCCCTTGTTCCGTGCTTCCTTGATAAATTTGGGAAATGCTTCTAAACAACGATGATTCCATTTTGCATTAACACTCGTTAGCCACTCTGACATGTGGCGATCTCGCACTGAGTCTAGAGGCCTCCAAAAAGCATGGGTGCCCCTCGAGGCGCTGGGCTCCTCAGGGAGGTACTGGGTCCCATCAGTGTGGATACACCTTCAGTCTAGGAAGTATCTGGCACAAAGTGGATTTTCAGTAAATGTACATACTTATTTCAGTGCCTGAATATGGGGCTCACCAGTAAATCTCCAGAAAACCTTATAGAGCCCCCAATCTCTCCCCCAAATCCCCACTTTGCCTGTCCATCAGCTCCATGGCACGAGTAATGCTGAGCAGTACCCCCAAAGACAGGTACCCCAAAAGTACTCTCAAATGCTCCAGGGATTGCTGACTGACATTCATGCCCTCAGCCTGCATCTCGACTTCCACAGGCCTTGGCTTTATGAAAATCACACTCTTGTATATGGACATTCAACATCCCTTCTTCCCGTGACAACCATGAGAGAACATGAGTCCCTGGAGGCCACAGTCCAGTGTTGACAGCAGGATCAGGCGACTCTACGCTTTTCTAACCAGGACTCATCGCTAGGACTTGTGTTCTCAACTCAGACCCCGTGAGAAGGAAAGAACACCACGGACCCAGGGTTACCTTATGCAAATCTGGCATCAAATCCTGGTATAAAGATCGAATCAACATATCCAGAGTTCGTCGACGTTTCTGGGCGAATGTTGGGGGTTTCCAGAGTGGCTTTTTCCACCATTAATTACTAAAATAAATCAAGTTATAAAGGGAGTTACAAATATTAACAGGCTATTGAAGAATGCTCTTCTCAAGGAAACTCTCACAGTAAATGCCACCCACTTTCCCTAATGACTGGTATAACCCTTCTTTCCATGGAAGAATGCTTTAAAAACTCTCTAAATTTCTCCTGTACAAACCCATATTCCATAGGTATGTCTATCTGACCCTTCTTGTTGGATTACAAGCTTCCTGAGCAGAGGGTATATCTAATTACTTGAAGACCTAGCACACACCCAACGGCCCTCATCCACAATTCCACCCCACCCAGCCCAACCATCCATCCATCCAATCCGTCTATCCCACCCACCCATCCATCAACCATCCCTCCCACTCATCCATCCATCCACCTACCCACCCATCCCACCCACTCATCCAACACATGGGGCCTAACCACCAGGATGCCATTCAATGGGATTATAATTTAAATATATATTTGCTGCATTTTGTTAGAAAAAATAACAATTGCCTAAGCAGAGTACTGGGATTCTTAGCTCAATGAAAGTTTCTTCTGGAAGAAAAAGCGGTGGTTTAGTGGACAACAGACACTGAGAGTCAATAAAGTGGAATGTCCAGTTACACATTAGAGCACAGAATAGAAAGTGTGCAGTACAGTTTGGAGCTTGAGGTCAAGACAGTTATGGGTTTGAATCCCAGCTGTGCTGTTATCTGTGCATTTTAAAGCAAATTATTTAGATTCTTGGGGCCTCAATTTTCTAGCTTGTAAAATGGATATAACCATATTTCCTTATAGGGTTGTTGTAAGAATGTAAGTCATATAATACGTATTAAAGAGCACAGAGCTAGGCATATCAAACTGAATAAATATTAGCTATTTGGTGGGTAGGATGGTAGGTATAGATGAGAACCCAGGAGAGACCTTCACAACACTGTCAGAAAACTAAATACGCTTCTCGTGAAGAAGTAACAGAACATGGAATGCAATCAATGCTTAAACAATGTCTTCTTCACAGCATCCTGGGAGAATTGGAAGAAATGTATTCTGCTGTAGAACAAGTTGCAAAAACATTTCAAAATAGAAACTTACATTTCACTAGCAAAAAGTCCCTGAATTCCTGGTGGTCTGTAAACACCGGTGGGGAGGGCAAGGGTGGGCCAAAGAGTGGTACGCTTTCCTCTGAAAATATTTTCAGCCTGTGTAGAGAACATTGCAGAATTACTTGGTTTTTCTTCAAAGATCACCGATATTTGCATCTTAAATTTGTTCAGTTGCCTATGTGATATGTTAGGAATACTCCTTCCACAGGAGGAGGGCCTTCTCTGGGCTGCCAGAGCCTTTGCCACCATGCAGCAATCCTGTGTGCTTTAGGGCAAAGACCAAGTCTTACTGGATCCTTCGTGGTCCAACCCACCAAGCCGCAGGCAAGGTCAGGCACCCCAGGAACAATAGCAAAGACCACCACTGAGCACCCACTGCACACCAGGCAGCATACTTGGTATTTTAAGACATAGCATCAGCTGATTCTCACCAAACTGTCCAGGTAGAATCATTACCTTCACTCCACAGATGAGGCTTGAGGCTCCAAGAAGATAAACACTTTTTTTTCAAAGCCTCGAAGTTAATAAGTGATAGAGCTGGGATTCTAACCCAGATCTATTTGGCTCAAATTTCATGCTCTTTTCACAACATCATGATACCTTTTAACAGATTAATTTTTGAGAACAGGATTAGTTTTTGAGAAGGATAAATGGGCAAGAATGTAGCCTAGGAAGGAGGGGACTCTGGTCAAGATCAAACGTATCACACTTGTGCCCTCTGTGGAGCACAAAAACATTCCTGACCCTGATCCTTTGGTCTACTTCATGGAGCAACACTATATGAAACAAGTTTTTCCTGAAGACACGGTGGCTTTCAAATCAATCAAAAAATATGTATATCAAGAGTCTCGGGACTTCCCTGGTGGCACAGTGGTTAAGACTCCGAGCTCCCAGTGCAGGGGGGCCCAGGTTCGATCCCTGATCAGGGAAGTAGATCCCACATGCATGCTGCAACTGAGAGTTCACATGCCATGACTAAGGAGCCGGCGAGCCACAACTAAGGAGCCCGCTTGCTGCAACTAAAACCTGGTGCGACCAAAAAAAAAAAAAAAGTCTTAAAATGAATGCCAAATTAACATGTAAACATGAGAATTAGAACAAGCAATCGAGGTAAAGTTGTTACCAACCTGTATTGTCCTTTGCTGATCATACCTCACTAAGGCAAAAATATCTGTGGTAATGGTTAAGGAAATTAATCAACGACCCCAACTCACACAGTCAACGGCTTGTGCTTTGCAAACCCTGTGTGCAGAATCATCCTGGACCTGCACTCCTGGGGTCAGGGCACCTGTCACCCATAGGCTGAGATGGAACCTTGACTTCTGTTAAAGAGACAGCCCAGGAAGACACAGGTTCAACCTCTGCGTGCTCATCCTTTCGGGAAAGGGCTACTTCTCCAAATCCGTCAGAAAAGCAATATAAATAACGTTATTAAGCAACTACAACAAAGCAAAAAGATCAGTTCCCTTGCCTGAAAGTATACACAAGATCCCAAAATGAAATTAGTCATATATTTCATCTCACACATTTTGAGAGAAAAGAAATTTAAATGTTTCCACTGTACACCTTCCTTCTCTCTCCTTCTGGCTTTGGTAGACAAAACAAACCAAAACAAACCAGTGTAGCTGGCGGCAGCCTCTCAGTAGAATCTACTTTGCTTGTGTTGGGCGAGTTGAGTCTGAAATAGTACCACCTCCACCAGCTTTTCTTTCCTTCTCCCATTCCTCCTCCTCCCCCACTATCTCCCAGCCCCAGCTTTCGTTAGCTAGGGCTTAAAAACCATCCTCAGGGGCTTCCCTGGTGGCGCAGTGGTTGAGAGTCTGCCTGCCGGTGCAGGGGACATGGGTTCGAGCCCTGGTCTGGGAGGATCCCGCATGCCGCGGAGCAACTGGGCCCGTGAGGCACAACTGCTGAGCCTGCGTGTCTGGAGCCTGTGCTCCGCAGCAGGGGAGGCCGCGGCGGTGGGAGGCCCGCGCCCCGCGATGGGGAGTGGCCCCCGCTCGCCACAGCTGGAGAGGGCCCGCGCGCAGAAACGAAGACCCAACACAGCCAAAAATAAATAAATAAATAAATTTATTAAAAACAAAAACAAAAACAAAAAAAAAACCATCCTCAGTCCCTCAAAGTCTTTCTACTCCTAGACTTAGTGGAAAGAATTTGCATTAATTATCGGCTTGTCCCTTTCCAGAAACAAATATGCCAAGCCTCAAATCTAAAACTCATAACAAAAGGAAATTCTAAAAATAATGATGATCTCTCCGTCACTCTGATCACTTCCCTCCCCCTCCTGGGGAAGTTTTCTTTCTGTTCTACAAGAAGAGAACCGCTGAAGGAAGAAGGAAATATGAGTCCTGTATCAGTGAACAGAGCAAGATATCACTTGTTATTAATGTGTACGTGCATATCTGTTTTCTTCCCTGCCCTCATGGCAATTTTGTGAGGCTACAGTGAACAAGTCAAAGGATGCAGAGCAATCTACTTGCAGATGCAATGAGTCACCACGGTTCTATCTCCCAACATTTTCACTGGAATTTCCAAGGAACATGAACAACTAGACCAGAATTTATTCTGAAAAACGCCTTTTACTTATTATGTACAACCTGTAGGCACTACCGCTGGGTCTCACTGTCACGGCCAGGGGCCCAGGACAACGGAGCCAAGGCTGGGGATGTGTTGGGCTGACCATGCTCATGTGCCAGGCCTGTGTGACTGAGCTGAGACTGGACATTACCGAGAACTTCAGCAGGGCTTTGGCAGCAATATGAGCTAAAGAGGGATGAGAGGAAGCAGAGGGAAAGCAAATAAAAATAGGATTAATTCTATCATATCTCAAATGTCAAGAGATGGTAATATAGCAGCCATTCCTAGGGCTTAGGATCAACAAAGACACATTATTTTGGCTTTTTATCTTAACTTGCAAGTTTTTATACCTAAAGCAAATTTCTCAGAGGATTCACTAACTATAATTCTTCTAATTCCTTTATTATCAATGGGTGGTAGGAAGTTTCCCTCATTTCATAGACTACCTGAGGAAAGGGAAGATAGTTCCAAAGTCAAGAATTCTCTGAGAATGTGTCCATCCATTACTGCAATGGATGGAGAGAGAAAGGGAAAAATACAACACAGTGGGTCTAAGAATCTAGCAACACAAAACAACCACAGCATGCCAGTCAACCGTAACATTTGGTTTGAGGGTCATTTTAAGGCCAGTGAGGCTGACCAACAGCTTGCTAATGGGAGGGTTCACACAGGCTCAGGATACGTGTAAAGTGGGAGCGGATCATGGAAGGCTTGAAGGCAGGAGAAGGCTCCTCCCCTTCCTGGAACACGATGGTGACGATGTCATTTCCAATGTGGCGCTTCCTTTCTACCTGGATGCAAACATACAACACATCCCTTGAGAAGTTTGCTCACACACGGTACATTCACAGAGTTAAAGCACTAACTCGGCACGACAAACCCCAACGCTCACAGAGCCTGGAGCTTCAGTATCTTTGACTCCTTGCCTCCCAAATTTCACCAGCCCATCTCCCTGCTTCCCTAGCCATCTCCTCCCCTCCTCTCCCAATTCAGGCCTGCATTTCCTCTTGACTACCCTCCCTCAGGAGCCTCCTTAACAGCCTCCTTGCCTCTGTTCTCTCCCACTTTACTGCTCTGATTGGGTTCACCTTCACTCCTGCTTCATCTCCTTAGTCTGGCATTCAAGGCCCCCAGACCAGAGGCATTGCATCAGAATTCCCTGGGGATGGGGCTCAAACATGTATATTTAAAAATATAAATAAATGCTTTCGCTAGTTCTGAAGCATATACTTGGCGAGAACAATGGCCCTACGTAATCTGACCCCAGCTGACCTTTCCAAAATGATCTCCTAGACCTGTGGTCAGTGAATCTTTTCTGTACAGGCCCAGACAGTAAATATTTTTGGGTTTGCAGATCGTACTGTCTCTTTACAACCATGCAGCTCTGCTGTCGTGACACAAAAGCAGCTATAGACAATACATAAATCAGTGGGCATGGCTGTGTTCCAGTAACACTTTACTTAACAAAACAAGCAGTACGCTGGATCTGGCCCAAGGGCCATAGTTTGCCAACCCCTGTCCAAGACCTTTGCCTAATTGGCCAAACAGAATGATTCACTGTACTCCATGGATCCCTTGTGTGTCCCCTATTCTATACAGTCAGCTCCCGAGAACAGGATCCCTATCTGATTCATATTAGATATTATTCTCATTTTGCAAATAAGGAAACTAAGGTTTAGAGATGTTCTAATAATTTCAATTCAGTTCAAAAAGATTTTTGGCAATTGTTTCTTGGATATGACACAAAAAGCACACCCAATGAAAGAAAAAAATACACAAATTCGACTACATCAAAATTTAAAACTTTTGTACATTAAAGGATGCTATCAACAAAGTGAAAAGGCAGCCCAAAGAATGGGAGAAATATTTGCAAATCATATATCCAATAACATATATAAAGAGCTCCTACAACTCAACAACAAAAAAACAAATAATGTGATTAAGAAATAGGCACAGTACTTGAATACACAATTCTTTAAAGAAGATATACAGATGGATAATAAACATACAAAAAGATGCTCAATATACTAATTATTAGGGAAGTGCAAATCAAAGCACAATTAGATACCACTTCACACCCATTAGGATAGTTATTAAAAAAAAAAAGAAAATAACCCAATAACAAGTGTTGTTACAAATGTGGAAAAACTGGAACTTATGCATCGCTGGTGGGAAAGTAAAATATAGCCACTGCTGTGGAAAATGTTATGGTGGTTCCTCAAAAAATTAAACATAGAATTACCATATGATCCAGCAATTCCACTTCTGGGTACATACCCCAAAAATTGAAAGCAGGGACTCAAACAAATATTTGTACACCAATGTTCTTAGTGGCAGTATTCATAATAGCCAAAAGGTGGAAATAACCCAAACATCCACCAGTGGATGAATGGATAAAGAAAATGTGGTATAAACATACAATGGAATATTATTCAACCTTAAAAAGGAAGGAAATTCTGACACATGGTACAACATGGATGAGCCTTGAGGACATTGTGTTCAGTGAAATAAGCCAGACACAAAGGGAAATGTTGTTTGATTCCACTTATATGAGATTCCTAGACTGGTCAAATTCATAAACACAGAGAGGAGAATGGTGGTTGCCAGGGGCTGGAGGAGGGAAAAATGCAGATTTATTGATTAATGGGTACAGAGTTTCAGTTTGGGAAGGTGATAAAGTTCTGGAGATGGACGGTGGTGATGACTGCACAACACTGTACTTAATGTAATTAATGCCACTAAACTGTACGCTTAAAAGTGGTTAAAATTGTAAATTTTATGTTAAAATAAAAATAAGTAATTTTTGATGTATCAACTGATGAGTGGATAAACAAAATGTGGTAGGTATCTAAAAACTGGGAAATTATTCAGCAATAAAAAGAGATGAGATACAGATACAGGCTACAGCATGGACGAAACTTGAAAACATGCTAATTGCAAGAAGCTAGTTACGAAAGACCACATATTATGTGATTTCATTTATATGAAGTGTCCAGAATAAGCAAATCAAGAGAGAAAGCAGATTGGTAGTTACCAGAGACTGGGCAGTGGTGGAGTGGGGAGTAATGGCTAAGAGGAGAGGGGCTTCTCTTTGGGGTAATAAAATATTCTAGAATTGATCTTGGTGATAGTTGAATAACCTTGTTAACACACTGAAGTGGGTAAATTGTATGGTATATGAATAATATCTCAATAAAGCTTTTATATATATATTTTGTTTATTATTTTTAGATTAATTTATTTATTTTTATACAGCAGGTTCTCATTAGTTATCTATTTTATACATATTAGTGTATATATGTCAATCCCAATCTCGCAATTCATCCCACCACCGCCCCCCCCTTCCCTGCTTTCTCCCCTTGGTGTCCGTACATTTGTTTTCTACATCTGTGTCTCTATTTCTGCCTTGCAAACTGGTTCATCTGTACCATTTTTCTAGATTCCACATATATGCATTAATATACAATATTTGTTTTTCTCTTTCTGACTTACTTCACTCTGTATGACAGTCTCTAGGTCCATCCACATCTCTACAAATGATCCAATTTCATTCCTTTTTATGGCTCAGTAATATTCCATTGAATATATACCACATCTTTTTTATCCATTAGTCTGTCGATGGGCATTTAGGTTGCTTCCATGGCTTTTATATATTTTTTAAAAGTAATCATTGAGCTCCTATTATATGCCAGGAACAAAGCAGACAAATCTCCCTGCCCTCATGGGGCGTACACTCTAGCAGGGGGCACAGAAATTACATAGCAAATATAACAAACAAGTGTACTAAATAATACACATAACGTTAGGCGGTAATACGTGCAGTGGAGGAAAGAGAGCCGTGCAGGGGCCTGGGGGCGCTGGGGGAGGGTGGGTTGCAGCTTTAAATTCAGCCAGGGGTTCAGTTTAACAGCTGACATTTGGGTAGATCTGAGGGCAGTGAGTGAGTCAGCCAGAGGATACCTGGTAGGAGACAGTTCTAGGAGAGTTCTAGGCAGAAAGAAGGGCAACGCAAAGACCATGACATGGGACAGTATCTGGTGACTCTGGGGAACAGGAAAGGAAGCCAATATGACTGGGAGGGAGGAAATAAGAAGAGCAGTGGGCGATGGGACCAGAGAAGGAACAGAGGTCACACAGGGCCTTGCAGGCCACTCTAGGGATCTGGCTTTGACTCTGAGTGAAGCAGGAGCCACTGTTTGGGAAGAGACTGACGTGCATTTTAAAGGATCACTCTGGCTGGAGGATTGAGAAACAGTCTATCAGGGCACCAGGGTAAAAGCAGGGAGGCCAGAGAGGAAGCTACTGCAATAATCCAACAAGAGGTGATGGGGCTCAGAGCTGTGTAGTAACAGAAGTGTGAGGAGAGTTTAGGTGTCATCTGAAGGTCGAGCCAACAGGATTTCCTGACAAATTGAAAATGGGATGAGACAGAGAGGGGTCAAGAATGACTCCAGAGTCATTTTGCCCCAGAAACTGGAAGAACAGAATAGCCATCAACAGAGATAAGACAGACTGCAGGAGGAACAGGTCTGGAGGAGAGTCGGAGTTCAGCTCTGGAAAGACTAGGTCTGGGACGTCAAGCCCAGGGGAGGTGTCGAGAAGGCTGCATATCTGGTCTGGAGTTCCCGTGAGGGCTGGCTGGAGCTTTAAGTTTGAGTGTCAGAGGCATATAAAAGCTATTCAGAACCATAAGACTGGACGAGATCATAAAGGGACGAATGAGTGTAGAAAGAGAGCGGAGCCGAGAACCGAGCCCTGGGGCTGGCAGCGCACATGGGGTGTCCAGAGCTAGCTCGTGGCAGAGCTAGGGCTTGGCCCAGATCCGGCTGATCACAGAGCCTGTGCTTTCATCTGGTCCTAGGTGCTGCTGTCGGGGTCTGGAATGCTGGGAGACTGGATGTTAGGGGTGCAGAC
The DNA here is from genome assembly GCF_009873245.2 of Balaenoptera musculus. NCBI lineage: Eukaryota > Metazoa > Chordata > Mammalia > Artiodactyla > Balaenopteridae > Balaenoptera > Balaenoptera musculus. Next base: position 108,068,702 of record NC_045790.1, on the reverse strand, counting down.
ATCACGGGACATTAGGGAGAAGATGAGTCTCAGAGAGCCAAGTAACTACACCCCCTCCCCTGCCCCCATTGTGGTTTGGTCTGGTGATGGAGGAGAGAGATGAAGGAGTTAATTGTAATACCAGAACCTACAAAATCTTTGTGAAAGTTTGTTTCTTTACATCAGATTTGGGATGTGGCTCGGACTGTTCCACTAGCATTCTAGATGCTAGGAGGTCAAAAAGCCACCAAGATTTTATGAGCCACGTTGGCCTCTGACTTTTGACCATTACCCTAGGCCCCCAAGAAACCATGACAGGTTCAGAAGGAGGCTTGCAGTTAGTGGTCCTTCTCTGCTCTCCCACAATCAGGCACCAATAAGGTTCACTGTCCCTGTGCATTTCTTTGACTCTTCCCACTTGCTTTATCTTCCTGGTAATAGAGACAAGTTTTCTACTTGTGATTTTCTTCATATCTACTGATGCTGGGCAAGTGGAGGACCCTAGCACTACCCATGGAGCCGGCCAAGATGTTGGGCACACCAGGGTCCATCTGGGAATATTTCAGTTCTCCTGGTAAGCGCGTTATGTCTTAATATGCTAACAGCCCCCTCAAAAAGATAAGATTAACGACTTAGGACTTCTCTGGTGGTGCAATGCTTAAGAATCTGCCTGCCAGTGCAGGGGACACGGGTTCGAGCCCTGGTCCGGGAAGATCCCACATGCTGCGGGGCAACAAAGCCCACCCGCCACAACTACTGAGCCTGCGCTCTAGAGCTTGCGAGCCACAACTACTGAGCCAGCATGCCACAACTACTGAAGCCCGCGCGCCTAGAGCCCGTGCTCCGCAACAAGAGAAGCCACCGCAATGAGAAGCCCGCGCACCACAATGAAGAGTAGCCCCCGCTCGTCGCAACTAGAGAAAGCCTGCGCACAGCAACAAAGACCCAACGCAGGCAAAAATAAATTAAAAAAAAAAAAAAAGATTAAAGACTTGGGTCGGGTGAAGGTTGAACTGTCACATTGCTTCCTCCTGTCTCTGGCTAATGCCCTTATCTGTCACAGGACATGGGCAATGTTGGTGAATGTACAGGGCTGAAAATGTCGGACGGAGTTGGGGGAGGAGGAGGATTGTAAAATACTTCAGTGGAAGTTTTTCGCTATTATTGTTGAGATGTAAGAGGTCAACACAATTCATGACAATTGGGAAGGCCAGCTTGGTCTCTCTTCTCCACGTGATCCCAAGATCCTAAGAGCTTCAGCTCCTAAGAGGTAGAGACAGCCTGGTAGCACTAACATAGGTCATCTCAACCACACGAGGGAAGATGCCTGGCAGAAAGTAACTCTTAGACGCTTAAGCAGGTTTCCTGGGCCGAGGCACTTTCCGCTTCCACCTGTCCTTTACCAGTTAGCCTTCTAAAATCAGAACAAGCTTAAAACCTCCAATGGGTCTCCAGTGCCTATAAGACAATTCACCAGCGCCTTATTCCAGGCCCCTAACCACCAGACAGAACGAGCTCTTCCTGACCCCCCTCACCCCCACCATGTCCCCAAAGCACCGCTATGTCTCATGACAACACCGCCATGTTTTAGCCCAATGATCTGCATTGTGTCTTTCCCCCTCACTGAAGTCTTATTGAAATATGGATTATAAGTGTTCAGAAAAAAGCCCTTTTAGCCCATCACATACCCTCTCTAGGTTTGTATTTTTCACAAATCTTTGCTGAACAACTGTTCATTCATGTTTGTGATATTTACTTATACAGATGCCTTCAGTGTGTAAAAAAAGGGACAAGAATCTAATAAAAAGGTAAATGGAACCCCCCAAATCCTTCAAAAACCAGCAGCATGTATCATTGTTATATCTAGATTTCATCAAACTGGCAAGTTTTTTCCTGGAGATGGCTAATCTCTGGGGTGGGTGAGAAGTGTTCTCAGGTAGTTTTTTCCCCGACAGGGCACAGGCCATGTAGATACTCAGTGTTAACCTCCTGCATTAACCTGAAAAAACACTTGCAACCATTCCTCAGGAAACATAGTGTTACGTCTTGGAAAAATCTCATTCTGACAAGACACAAGGCACATGGACAGAAGTCACAGAGAAAAGGCCACGTATATGCATGATAGTCCCTCAGGAGTGTAGAAAACCACACTCACACAAAGGCACACACACACACACACACGTCCACACAGACGTATACATGCACCACTGCCTCTGATCCTTTATTTCCTGATCAATGAGGGTAGTTCTTCCTACGGCTTGTTGAAAGTTCAAATAAACAGACTGTAACAACATCCCCAAAATTGGTGCCTGAAGTTCAGCTCATGTATTAACATCCATAGTCTCTAATTCTGTGAAGTCATAGCTATGTTTTCTCCACACTGAGGTCACTGACTATCGAATGGTTTGCGTGTTCACACGTACCTGCTGTTTGTTCTCTTTGGAATATGGCAACATGGTGGAAACATGAAACATGATCTCATGCCCTTGGTAGATGGTATAAACAGAATGAATCCCTGTGGTGTCATCTGTAAAATACAATATACATTTAGTGAGCACAGAGAATTCTGAGGCCATAAGGAAATAGTCTTTATTTGCAGACTAGAGGAATACAGCACAGTTAGTACATCCCAAAGATCCTATGATTATCCACCTGAGTGGAAGCAACAGTATGGATCCCCCTCCAACTGATGCAAGGCTCCTGCCCACACGGGGGGACCTCTTCACCCCCCTCTAAGCTCGCTTGCTGTCTGATTCATGCCTTGCCTTGGAGCAGAGGAGACCATGAGAAGTCTGGGCTCAAAAGGAGAGTATGTTACAATCCCTTGCCTTCTAGTACTGCTGGTGTTCAGGACAAAATGAACACAAGACGACATACAAACAGCTATCATGTCCGTAAAACAAAAGGAACTATATCCCTGGCAGCATTGTATAGTGATTCAAAGCATGCGCTTTGGAGTTAGACTTGGATTCAAGTTCTCATTAGCTATGTTCCTTTTGACACGTTACCTTACCTTCTCTGAGCCTCAGTTTCTTAATTTGAAAATGGGGATGAAAACAGTGTCTAACTCCTAGGGATGTCTATCAGATTACACTGGGAAAGGGCAGTGAGGATGATGGACCTGCAGGTACTCCAGGAGTCACCACAGGCACACAGAGCTTGTCAGGGGGGCAGGGGCAGGGGGGAGCTGAGGCCTGACAACTGGGACCAAATACTTCATCCCTGCATCTGCCAGTTAAGTTACTCACAGGGCAGCTCTCACAAATCACCTAACCTTTCCGTATTCAGAATCTGTGACATGACTCCAACGTGGGCGAGATGGGACCCCCAGAGGGTCAGGGTACCTGATTTGAAGCCTATCAAATTTAGGCCAAATGAGCCTCACATCACCTGCCTGGCTTACATCAAGGATTGTCCGTGAAGAGCAAATAAAATGACAGAAGTAAAAGTACAGGAAAAAGACTAGAAATGCTGTACAGTTATAAGACAGCGTACCCCACCTTGGGTATAAATTCAAATTCAGATGAGGCTGACTAACAAAAGTTATACAAATCACAGCAGAATGGATCAGGAGGCAACCTTACTTTTGGTGTCCAGACCTCCACGGTAGCCTGTCCAGCCCTTGAGAGTGATTGTGTCACCCAGGAGATTTAAAAATTTTTGAAAAGCGTCACTTCCGATTTCTGTAAGAAGAGGTCAAATGTGAAGAGTAGTGTCCACAAGTCCCCGTTTTCTAACTATGCAGTGAAATCACTTGCAAATTAACTAGGCTCCGCCGACATGTGCAGCAGGCGAACAGAATGAGAAATCGTGCTTCCCTCTTCTCGGAGACCGTACGGGAGGGTCACAGTTCCCAGAATCCGAGGAGAGGAAAACTACGGAATTAGACTAACCAACCTGAGCGCTGCCAGACTGGGGTCACAAGGCTCTAGTATTGAAAAATGAAAACATCATTACTGCTCCCATTGATAAGAAACGGGTCTTTAATATGAAAAGTGTGAAATAACAGGAAATAGGACCATTTTATAATTCTCTCAAGCATAAAAATCCCAGAGAAAAGTCGCCTCTTTGCTCCTGAGATTATGTAGAATGAAATTCCTCAAATCCCCATGTAATTTTCCAGTTAGACTGTATCCCTGGTGCCGGTAATTTGGTGACCAATAAATATTTGCCAGATGAAGGAAACTGGGCAACTTCTTTCCTATAAAGTTTACCCTGAAAATTTACCCTTCAACTTCATAAAACTACTGGCTGTTTCTTTGCATTAAAAACTCCAACGCAACAGGCAAGTTCAGCTGGGATCATCTAAATTGCAATGAAGTGGGGCGGGGTGTCTGTTAGAAGAAAGGAGACACTCACCATTGCTGAACATGTCATCATCTGTGAGCTGCCCATCTTTGGCAAAAAGAACCCCAAACTTGAAATTCACAGAGCCCTTACAATGAGACAACAAAAGGTGCTGAATTTAATTTTCTCATCAAAGCATACACAGTTATGAGATGTGCTAGTCGTTATTCAGGAACACTACAGTGACCTGAATGACTACTTGGTGGATTACTTCCTCCCCTCCATCTCAATTTTGACCAATATTAACAACAATCATTCCTTGATTTTCATAGCTTACAGAGGAAACTCTGTGCTCTTCTGTGAGTTCATTTGAAATTTCATTACTAATAATGTCTGCAGGATGCCAGGTCCATTCTGCAGCAAAACAGTGCTCAAAATAAATAGCCCACAGGAACTCACAGGACTGGCACCATCCGCTGATCAGCCCAGCAGCAGTAGTCTGGAACCTGGGGAGCTCAGTGTAATTCAAAATTTAACACAACAATCTGAGGCTGATATCTCGTGGACTCTTTTAGAAATAGAAATGGAAACTGTAGGCAACGTATTCTAAAAGCTCAGTTGCCCCAATTCCTAAAGCTATTTAATCTCAAGAAGTCATAAAACAGATGTGGGGAGAAAAAGGCAATCAAGAAGTAGTTAGTACAAATGTTCAGTCTACTATCCTCAACTTTAAATGCTGGGTTAAAATCAGACTCTGTGGGAATGATAAATACCAAATGCAAGATAACAGCTTCCACAGGGAAGAGAGAGGAATGGGATCAGGGAGCTCAACTGTATTTTTAATATATATATTTTTCTTAAATTGGGTAATAGGGTTATAGGTCCTCATTATATTGTTGTCTATACATTTTTGTGTGCCTGAAGTATTTTATAATTTTAAAAAATCTGAGGTTGGAAAAGAATCAACCTTTGCAAGGCTGTTTGATGAGGGAATTCTCGGGGGTCAGTTAAGGGGCAAAGAACAAAGGTGATTAAAACATTGCCAGTGGGTCAGAGCGGGGGATCAAGGCAGAGTGCCTGATGAATTCAGGACAGCTGGATCTGGGAGAATTAAGACTGAAAATCCAAAGATCTACGGCTGTACTTCTAAACATTTTTCTGTCCCCGATACACCTGAGGGACAGATGCATACCCATCAGTAGTAGTAATTTTCTATCTGGTGGTTTCCTCTACAGAGTGAGGAAGAGGGAGGCGGCTCCCAGGCTGGTCCCTCCACCCGGGGCTCCTCCACAGCTCCTTCTACAGAAGCTCTTGCCCACCATGCGGGTCTCAGCTCAAACATCAATTTCCGGAGAGGCCTTCCCTGATCTCCCAACACACTCCCCGCATTGTTATTCTCCGTCACGGCAGCTTATTTATTTTCTTAATAGCACTATTCACACTCTGTAATTCTTTTTATTGAGCTTGCATATTTGTCCGTTTCTACCACTAGAACTTAAGTCCTGTGAAGGAGGGAAGGTATACATCTTACTTTCCGTGGAATCTCCAGGACCCACCACTGTGCTGGGTATATTGGAGAGGGTTAATAAATATTCATGGCATAATTGTGTGCGTAATAAATGAGAAAAGAAACACAAGCGGTCAGATACAACTTATTTTTCACAAACTGCTTCCAAATGATCACCTCTTCATCACAAACCCGTTTTTGGTAAATTTCTTAGGAATTTGTCAAGGATTTCTGTCCACTTCAGGGTTCTATGCTTTTTTGTAGCTCTTCTTTCTCTCCTTTGGGAATGTGACAGCAATCACATATCTCTAAGACTCTGGCACCGCTTCCATTCTCAGTGGCCCCTTAACAAGCACCTACAGTAGTTTGGGGTCTGACAGATGACCCTCTTAGAATAACAGTGCAGGGACAAAAGCAGTGGTTCTCAAACTTGACCAGGCATCAACATGACCTGGAAGGCTTGTTAAAATAAAGATTGCTGGCCCCATTCCCAGGGTCTCCAATTCCACAGGTCTGGGATAGGGTCCAAGAATTTGTATTTCTGATAAGTCCGCAGGTGACGTTGATGCTGCCAGCCCAGGGATCCCACTTTGAGAACCACAGGGCTAGAGGAACCAACCAGCAGATGGTCAGGAGGCCCAGGATCAGGTCCAGCTGAGCTGACAGCTAGCAAGCCAAGGGCAGAAAGACTGGGTCAGTGACCGGAGCGATGAGCCATGAGCCATGAACTAACAGCCTGTTAGAACCAGTAGGGACCCTACGGTCCACTGAATCCATAGCTTTCATTTTACAGGCAGGACAACTGAAGCCCAGGGAAGATGAGACTTGCCCAAGGCTGGTACTAAGTGGATGGCAGGACTGGGGCTGGAAGTCGGGTCTCCTGACTTTCGATCCAGTGCTCTTTCCAACACAGTGGCAGAGTCTTCCCAGGATGGTTTTGAGTTGAGCGAAGCTAAGAGTTACAAGCAGAAATAGGACCCACTGCTGCCTGATCACTGGCTGAAGCTTTAAAAAGCTTTGTTGGGGCAGCTCTGTGACTGGCATCAGTACCCTTGCTGAGGGTACTCACCCACTTCAGGGGGAGGCTCCAGGAAGACTGGTGTTGCAAGGCCTTGATAAGTACTTGAAATTCCTTACGGGGTCTCATTTGGGTAATTTTGTTTCCCGGGCTTCCCAAATGATGTCAATGAATGACAGAGTTTTCTCCTATCTCCAGAAATCAAGGCATCGCTGAACAGATGCATTGTATTTTTTGAGGAGATAGTTTTTAGGAGGGGCTATTTGAGGAGGGCATCATTTGATTTGGGGCTACCTGACCACCACGGGTCATATTTTAACGAAGTGTTGAACCTAACGTCATCAGTGCTTCATGAGGCTGGCTGCTACTTGGGGGATGGGAGGGAGTGCTCAAAGTCCCAAGACCATACCTGGGCTCCTGGAGGGAGGTGACTGGTGGAGGGAATCCGTGGGAACTGGTTTTCTCGGCACTTCAGTTCTGCTCAGACACTCACCATAGAGATAAGGTCATATCTGTAATGCCTACTTGTATGGGACTTTACATTTTTAAGTTCTAAATTTCATGAGACAAAACTCAACATGATTATAACCAACGTATAGTCACATTCTTGGGAATTAATAGTATGCTAGGAATTATATTTCTTCTGAAGAAAGTGAAGTATAAGGGGGAGACTAACGTCCCATTGATTCCAGAAGAATCTTTTGGAATCAAGAAATGATGTCCTGATTCAAAACTGGATGCCCCCGGTTGCTTGTTACTCTTATTTAGGCAATGTCTCCATATTTCTGTGATTCACATGTTCCTACACATCTGTCACCCTCTCCACGGGTGTTTACTTGGGATGCCATGTTCTCTCCTGGCGGGGGCAGGGGGTGCTCTCTACACAGTGGACAAATAAAACTTGGGTTTCAGGACACCAAACAACACTTTACCAAATAGCTAACCTTTCAGAAACATCACTAGTATTGTTTACTATTTTTTTCCCTGCCCATCTTTGCAGTTGATTATCACTATAATTGGGTGGAATTGAGATAAAGTCAAGAAGCTGGCAGGATTAAAGAAGAGTGCATTGGCCACACAGCTCTCAGAGAAGCTCTGAAGGATGCTGACCACTGCTCACACCTCTTCAAGTACAATGTCATGAGTGCTCTTGTTACTTCTAGCAAATATTCCCTTAGTAAGGAAATAAAATTGAGAAATAAAGAGATCAGCTACTCCTTTTTCAAAATTTGGGAGATCCAAAGAAAAGTGTGAGAGGATATACACCAAACAGCAAACAGTGGTTCTTCAAGGGAGGGTGGAAGTGGCGAAGTGGGGGAGCTTTCATGTTTTCCATTGATAAATTTCTGTATTGTTTGTCACAACGGGCAGGGGCATGCACTCTTGGGTGCTCAATAAATATTTGTGACTTAGTGAGTAGAGTAATTTTGAGACATAAAAACTATATATAGTATAATCCTAATTTTATATAAAATATAACAAACATATATCAAAATGTGATACTATACCAATACTAGTTTTCTCGTGATTGTAGGTGATATTTTCTTTATGCCTTTTGTGCATTTCTGTATTTTTCAAATGTTTGTCAGAAATGTGTATGACTTTTATTTTTTGCCTTTTACAAACTACACGTGGAGTTCATGGATTCTTTAGCAAAAAGCATGATTCATGCATAGATAATATGTAGATTAAAATGTAGATGTCTCCTTCTGCCTGCTCTCTGCCTCATCCCACATTACACTTCCATGAACCTGCCCAAAGCAACTCCTGCCAACAGCCGGCAGTGAAACCTCTCAGCCTCCTTCCTTGCGTTTACATCGCCATGTTCAGGAATCAGCTGAGATGCCGTTGCCTCAGAGAAACCCTCCCTGTTTGGTTAACGTATAAAACCTACCCCTGACCCCACATCACCTACCTTGTTTACTTTCCCCACAGCTATTGGGGCTGTCAATAGTACCGTGTTTATGTTTGCTTATTTACTTGCTTAGTTGGTCTTAGCCCACCAGATTGTAAACTCCATGAAGAAGGGACCTTGTCTTGTTTAGCAATGTATCCCCAATGCCTTGAGTAGTACACGGTTCACCCACAGTCAGAGTTCAGTAAACATTTGTTGAATCAATGAATGGAGGAGAGGAGTGAATGAATACACATAGAAATCTGTGTTTATAAAAACAACTGGGATTATACTGTAAGTATTGCCCTGTGAATTGCTTTTTTCTCAGTAAATACTATGTCGTGGAAATGTTTCCATGCCAGTAAATAGAGGTCTACCTCATTCTTTTTAATGGCATCATAGTATTTCATAATTCATCCAATCAATACATAATTCACTTATTCAACCAACAAATATTTACTCTGTGTCCTCTATCTGCACAGTTCTAGGCTCTGAAGATACAGCAGTGAACAAAATTGAATAAGTCCCTGCTCTCATTCTAATGGGGGCAACAGATAAAAACTGAATAAATGAAATCCCTGTGTTAAGAAGATAAACAAAGCAGTGAGAAGGGCAGTGGGTGAGAGGCAGGGTGTGCTATTTTAAATAGGCGACCAGGGAAGGCCTTGCTGAGCAGAGATGCTAATTAAGTGAGGGTGTGACCTGTGAGACACCTGGGAGGAGCATCCCTGCGGTGGGAAGAGCAGGCTTCCTGAGGAGGTGGAAGAAGAAGGAAGTCAGTGTGGTTAGTGCAGAGAAGAGGATGGAGAGGTGGCACCGGCCACAGCACGCAGGCCCTCGTAGGGAGGGCCTGGCCTGGCATGTTTGGATACTCTATGAAAACTAGAAGAGAGGGCAAGAAAGGAAGCAGGGAGAAGAGCTGGAGAGCTGCAGAGTCCAGGCAGGAGACGGTGGGGCTGGTGTCGCGGGGTTCGAGTGGTGGTGGTGGAGGCATTGAGACGTGTCCATGGAATGTGCTGATGGATTAGATGGGGGGTGTGACAGAAGGAGAGGTGTCAAGGATGTTTCCAAGTTTGGCCTGAGCAACTGGACGGATGATACTGCCATTTACCGAGAGGCACAGTGTACACACACTCCACTGATTTACTCAACTGTCTATTGATAATATTTCGGATATTTCTCTATGTTAGTTATGGACTTGGAAAACCCAACATATTTTTTTTTTAAAGATTGATTGATTGATTGATTGATTGATTGCTATGCTGGGTCTTCGTTTCTGTGCTAGGGCTTTCTCTAGTTGCGGCAAGCGGGGGCCACTCTTCACCACGGTGCGCGGGCCTCTCACTATCGTGGCCTCTCTTGTTGCGGAGCACAGGTTCCAACATATTTTTTTTTTTAAGTGGGACAACAGAATATGGAAACATGCAAATAATATGGCATTCTGTAAGTCGAGTGTGCTAATAAAGTACACTAGCTTTAACTGAAGGAAAACAAAAACCTAATTCCTTACCCTGATCATGAGGTTAACATTCGAATATTTCCAAGCAGATTTAAGCAGCTTGATTGTTTTTCTATCTTTACGGCTAGCTGCATAGAAAATTCTGAAATACACCCGAGAAAACATGTCAGTGGAGGCTTTCAGTGATAAGAGATTCTCGCTGTGCAAATCCACAGAGAGGTGTGCCTGGGAGAAAGGGCTGTGTTCCTGGTGAAGGGGGAGCTCGTTTACAAATATGGAGGCAGAGCGGCAGGACCAGGCGTCTCGCGAGACTACTTACCTCTTGTTCTTCAAGAACCAGCAAGTCCTGTCAAATGAAGTTCGAAAAGTTATGTCCATGCTGAATGGTGGTCATTTTATGTTGACTTTCTGTGAAAGCCAAGCTTCAGTCTACTGACATTGACACCACTTTTCTCCCCTTCGAAGTGCTTAAAATATTCAAATTTAGCTCTACAGATTTTTATACAATACCTGGTCATTTAGGAAAGGCATATTATACCACAACTATCAGGAAACAAAGATGATGCATAGCAGTGGGAAGAAACACACAGATACCTAGGTTTCTCTAACCACTTAAAGCTAGCTTATCATATGCTGCTTCTGGGAAGATTTCGCCTGAGAAAAATGTTACATAGAAGGGCAGCAGAAACAGACAAATAACATTTTAAAACAGCATCAGCCACCTTCCCACTTTTGGTGGAAAGATGCCTTCTTTAGAGTGCAGTTGGTTTATTTTCTGTTTACCTTTTGGATCCAGTGATTTGTAAGAACTCTTTTCCCTACACCGGAAGCCTGTTGCTCAAGCCTTCCTAAGGGAAATCTACAGACACCTGATGACAGCAGGGGAACTACTGCTGGTAAGTTGCACACACACACACACACACACACGCTTGGATGCTCACACCCACAGAGGATGGAGGGAAAGCTCATGAATGGAAGGGAGAGTGTGAAAGTGTCTTTTGTTTGGTGAAAAACAGGCATAGAGTTATGATATAAATAGGCAGAAGGTTGCTGTATCTCGTTTTCTTGTCCTGTCTCATTTTGTGGGAGAGAGAAAGCAGATAAGGATGGCCAGGCAGGGGTGACCTCTCTGGGCAGAGGGGATCTGCTCAGCAGCAAGATGCAGAAGGAAGCATCCAAAAGGCTCGTGGGTTTTGGCCCCAGTGTCTGGGGGTCCAGGCTCCAAGAAGGAAAGGATTGAGTATGATAACTGGTACAAATGAAGTAATAAGGACCCACTGGTACTGAACTTATAATTCTAATTTGTTTTTAAGGTGGCTATAAGGAACTACTATTAAACACAGTATGGCTTAAAGTTGCTTAAAGTTTAACCTAACACAACCATTTTTGCCTCAGTTCCTTCTGGGGTTGAGTCAGGGTACAAATACTATTTTAAAAATTAAATTAGAACAGAAGACATGGGAATTCACAATTCTATACATTTCTGGTAAGCTAAGTTGAGAGCCAGTAACTTATTATAAAAGCTAACTGTATCGTGAAGGTATGCACACAAAGATCGCTCATGCTTCCATCCATCCTTCTCATACTGCCTGAATTATTTCCCTAAAAAGCAGATTTAAGCATGATGCTCCTTTGCTTAAAGATTCTACTGGCTCCCTGCTGTCTCCTGGATAGAGTCCAACCTGCCTCTCCAGCCTCTTCCTGTGTCACCCCACCTGGCATGCCAACTCCTCGAAGCTCAGCTCTAACACACAACTGTCACACCATTAGTGATGGCTGTGTTTATACGTTTCAAGGGGATGATTTCAAAGTGAAACTGATTGCAACTGCAAGACAAAAGTTTGGCTGACATTTTTCTGATGGACTGTTACCTAGTTTATGACTCTAAATTTTTTTTCTCCCAAGGCGGACTGCTTTCCCTTAACAGTAAGTCCTAAGAAAACAGGACAGCTTTCTGGACATCTTCTATCCTCTGAATTTCTGAAAATGACAGACTCCCAGCCTCTATCTTAGACTGATTGCATCAGAATGTCAGGTGGGAGGTTCTCCATGATGAGAACCACTGGTGATTCTGGTTGGGATCCTAGGCTAAGAATCACCGATGATTCGTCAGTTCTAACACTGTGATCAAATTTATACAATTATGAAGCACAAAATTCTCTGTTACCTTTTGTATCTCAGGATGAAAAATTTCCCTGGGGCCTTTCTCGAATTTGTCCAGATTCATGGCACTGAAATAGAATGGACAGAGTGAGCCGCAGTGTGGTGGAAACTTAAACAATGTGGAGCCAGTCTCAGGTCTTCAGGAAAGCTAAGTATTATCTCCTAGAAAATCATAGCTGGATTCCCTGAAGGGCCACAGGAGGTACAAACCAACAAGGAGTCATCAATGAAGGAACATACGTGAGTAACCAACCGCAGTGGCTGTACCCTGAGCACACTCACAGAGTAAGAGAGGGAGGGGGGAATTGACAGCATCTGTTTCAGGCAACCTTGACTAATCTCCATGATTCTTACTTTTATTTACTAAAAAAGTGATTCACTGACATTTACATAGCAATTAATGATAAAATGAAATGTAATTAAGATGACCTGACGTGTCTTTCTTCCTTTGGCAATTCCTCTCCCACTTAGGGCAAAAGGCTGTCCTTAGCAGGATTGTTCTTTTATGTTTTGCTTTGGACAAGCAACGTGAATTTCCTTGAGCTAAGTTCCTCTAGAGGTAAAACAAGGAAATTGGACTAGACGATGTCTAAGGCCCCTTTCAGCAAGAATCCTCATATTTGTAAATGAAAGGTAAAAATAATAGCTAATATTTACAGAGTATTTACTATATGCCAGGCACCCTGCTAAATGCTTTACATGGATTATCTCATTTAATCTCTATGAGGCAAGTACTATTTTATCCCCATTTTAAGGATGAGTAAATTGAGGCTCAGAAGTTAAAGAAATAGTCCAGGATAACAATGCTGTGAAGTAGTGGAGCCATGATGTGAACTCAGGCTTATCTGACTCCATAGTATTTATATTTTAATTTCCTTTTAAGTTTCCAAGTTCATAATTGTAACAAACAGATAAAATATTTTCTTCTATTGGCAGCAACTGCAGAAGTTTTAATCTTCGCATCTTTAAAAATACTCTCTTGCTGCAGCTTGCTCTGGCTATGAGTGGAGGACTGAAAAGTGAAGGCCTACTCAGACAATTAAATGAAATTAAAACTCAGTGAAATCCCTGGTCTTTAAATATACAGAAGAAAGGAGCTGGAGAAACTTCATTTTAGAAGAAGAAGAAGAAAAAGGATTCACAGAAATTTAAGCCAATATAATTCAAACTATTGCTCTCAAAGCAAGTTAAGATTTAGAAGCAGCAAGATACTTCTGTGCTCAAGAAAAAGGTTAACCTCTGCACTGATGCCCTCTTAGCTCGGGCTTCAGACTGGCCAGGAGAAAGATCAGGGGGCCTAGAGCAGAGGGGAGAAGGTCTGCAATCTGAAGACAAAGTCAAGCTTGAACGTGAGATATGAAATGTTTTCCTTCTTAATCTCAGGACCCTTTCATCAGCCAATTGCAATCCCTAACTGACAGTCAAGTTTGTCACTCTAACAGACATTCTGGCAAGTATGAGTCGTGGGTGGGAACATCAAAAACACCACCTCCTGCCACCACCTAGTTGCAGATGAATAAAGACTAAATCACCAGGCCACCAGGATAAGGTCTCAGACTCACACAGGATGGCATTGGTGATTGACAGCTCAAGCCCTGGCATCACACGAACCCAGGTTTAATTCCCAGCTCTGTGGTTTACCAGCTGTGAGATCTTTGTCAAATCTCTTCACCTCTCTGAGGCTCCGATTCCTCCTATGTGGAGTGGTGGTAGTAATAGATCTACTTTACAGAGCTGATTTAAAGATTCCCCAAGAGAATGCTTGTTAAGCATTTAGCACAGCGCCTGACAAACAGAAGCTACTGTTACTACGATGTAACATCTTAGCTGGTGACAGAGCAACAGGCCAACCTGCGTGGTGGCATTCCCGAGGGGAGGCTGCCACCCGACATGGGGGAGAGATGAGAGGGAGGTGGAAAGACGGGGGCACGAGAGGCAGCTGAGCACCGAGCAGCGAGTGGTTCCTTCCATTCATTTAACTTTCTGTTGGTGAAGAATAAGCACGTTCTTCTCAGAGAAGCATTTGCTGACATCTGAGTTTCTATTTCAAACCAGAAAAATGAAAGGAAAAAAATTTCTTGATTTTCTTTACAAAACCAAAATATTTGCATGCGTGCCGGAAAAAAGAAGCAGGCGAGGCATGCAGAACACAGATGCTTGAGAGCAAAGCTCGGAACCAGCCAGACCTGGACTTGTGCCTCAGTCCTACTACACACAAGCTGTGTGATCTTGGCTTTGTCCTTCTGGGCCTCTATTTCCTTATCCATAAAATGGGGATAATAACACTATCTGTCCTATAGGGCTGCAGTGAAGATTCAGTGAGGTAATGCATGTCGAGGGCTTAGCAAAATGTTGAGTATAACTCCAAGGCCCAAGGAAATAGCAAGCTGACATCAGAATGATCACAGGAAAAAACCCATTTATGGGTGCCTGGTGTTGGGTTTCTGCTCATTTGTACTCACCTTAAGATGGACTTCACAGAGAGCGTTTTTGTGGGGCTGTAGGGAAGGCATATTTTCTGGGTACCCTGGAAAATCAAAACAGCAAACCAGTGAGAAGTCTGGCAATTTCCATCTCTGAGAGAGTCTTACCTGGTCATTTAAAAGAAACCCATGTCCAGTCTTTCTCATTTTTCTTCATATATATAAATACATTCTATGTTAGAAAAACTCTTACTGAGGTTCGACAGCATCTTCCACCATTCCCCCCTACCTGGCATTTACGCTTTTCTTTTCTTTTTTTTTTTGCCTTGGGTCTTCGTTGCTGTGCATGGGCTTTTCGCTAGTTGCGGTGAGCGGGGGCTACTCTTCGTTGCTGTGTGCAGACTTCTCATTGTGGTGGCTTCTCTTGTTATGGAGCACAGGTTCTAGGTGCGCAGACTTCAGTAGTTGTGGCGCATGGGCTTAGTTGCTCCTTGGCATGTGGGATCTTCCTGGACCAGGGATCGAACCCTTGTCCCCTGCATTGGCAGGCAGACTCTTAACCACTGTGCCACCAGGGAAGTCCCGGCATTTACGCTTTAAGAATTACGCTGCAGCGTCTGGACTGCTGGGTCCGCGCTGTCTCAGGTGCTGCGATAAGCAGATGAGCCGTCTGAACCAGAGGAGAAGGGGGTTTGGTCTCTGAGCCAAGAATTGGATCAGCCTCAAAGATCAGAAGAAGAAAACTGTCTCCACACATTCAACGGGACCCAAATGTGATTCCTCCAGGTCAAAGAGTTTTTTTTTTGTTTGTTTTTTCTTTGTTTATTTATTTATTTATTTTTGGCTGTGTTGGGTCTTCGTTTCTGTGCGAGGGCTTTCTCTAGTTGTGGCAAGCGGGGGCCACTATTCATCGCGGTGCGTGGGCCCTTCACTGTCGCGGCCTCTCTTGTTGCGGAGCACAGGCTCCAGACGCGCAGGCTCAGTAATTGTGGCTCACGGGCCTAGTTGCTCCGCGGCATGTGGGATCTTCCCAGACCAGGGCTTGAACCCGTGTGTCCTGCATTGGCGGGCAGATTCTCAACCACTGCGCCACCAGGGAAGCCCGGTCAAAGAGTTTTTAAACTAGAAATCACCCGATTCTTTCAGAGAAGTTTTCATAATGTGTACTTTTATATTTGTCTGTGTTTACTTATTTAAAGTCTGTTTCTTCCTCTCTGAATGAGTACCCATTGTGACCAACTCATAGGAAGTACTCAATCAATACTGGTTGAACGAAAGGGAATGAAGGAAGGATTGCCTGATGGCTCAGTCCCACATCTAAGCACCCAGGAGAGATGAGGGCTAGTCTCTTTTATAATCTCCAAGAGACGATACAGATTTATAATTCGCAAAGGATTTATACTACACGCTTATTTAGCAAAAGAGATTATGACGCAGTCCACGTATAAAATTCCCTTTCTAACTATGACTAATAATAAAATTGGCAGCACAAACAGCTAGAGAAGGGAAAGGACATTCCTTGTAGGAATCAGGCAAGTTTGTTCATGTTTTCGGGACACATCTGCAAACTCATGTGTCCGAGCCCTGAGCAATGGCACGGAGTGGAGTTCCCCAACCTTTTCAAGCCCTTGATCTCTTTTGGCAAACTAAACTTTCACACCCAGGGCCCTGGAGAACTGGGTATTCTCACCCCTACTCCAGGCTGGGGATGAGTATGCCTTCCCAGTTAAGTGTCAGAAGTTGCACCAGGTAGAGCCCTTCTTTTGGATTCTCTACTAGCCAAGGAAATTAAGTTGAGTTTTCTTTTTTTTTTTTGTAGTTTGCATTCCGCAGATTTAAAAAAATTTCTACATATAAATATTATGATAGGAATATGCATTTTCAAATTCCACATGACCCACCCACTGAAACCTGAGTTAGTCCTGCAGCCTTGCTTTTTCACTGGCCCCAGCTTACCTCATACTGTGGTCACCTGTGTGGGATGCCAACCGGTCTAGAACAGGGTCTTGAATCTGACCTTCTTGCTTGTCTACCTTTTCTTCTCACCAAACACACCAAAGGCAGCTTTTAAGAGAAGACCGGGGCAGCTTTGGGGGGAATGTATGGAATAAGAGAGGGAGGATCCAGCCCTGCCTGGGTGCTGGTAACATCGTCACAAGCTGCTGAAATGGATGTGAAACCCAGGGCTCTTGGGATTGTGGATCTGTACTTTTCTTCACTATAAAGGGGTAAAGCTCTTCCTCCCCGTCATTTTTTTTGTGTGGCTTTCCAGGGTTGCTGTTCTAGAAAAAACACCTTCCAGTTCTCTGTTTTCAGTGGAACCAAAAAATGCACAGGGAGAGTCAAGTACAAGTGCATATCAGGCAACACTAAGTGAGCAGAGCAGGACACAGAAGTGCATGTCCACATTACCCCATTTAGCGGGTGTGTGTGTGTGTGTGTGTGTGTGTGTGTTTACGGACAGATGTCGAGAAGGACGCTGCAGTGATTATCACTGAGTAGTTGGATTTTGATCCTCTTCTTTTTCACTTGCTGTATTGTCTGGATGGATTTTTTACAAGTGTGAGTCATTTTTTCTCTTTGGGTTTAGAAGGAACACAGCCAGAGATGTGCAAGACAGTTTCTAGCAGGGTTTATACGTTTAGCTGTGTTTCTGTTTAATGAGAGAATGTGAGCTCACGGGGGGGGGGGGGGGGGGGGGGGCGGAGGGAGGGAGCGCTGAGTCACCTGCATTGTTGGATTCCCCATAGCCTCCAGCGCTGGCTTTGGGCCAACAGGGGCTCAATAACTGACCCTGACGCCGATGTTCTGCTTTGATGTGTTCATCTCCTCACTGCCCTTCAGTGGGCAGCAAACACCTACCCAGCCCTGCACATAATTTAGGGTTGAGAGAAGAGGCTCTGGATTTGGGCATTGGCACTTCTCAGAAGAAGGGGATTAATGCTCCTTCTGCCCACCCCATGCTGCCTCCACGGTGGTCCTGGGTCTCAATCCCACCTCCCTGACTTCTCTCACCACCCAAGAGTCATCCCCAGAAGGCTCCTGTTTCTCTTGTATTTCCTGTTCCTTCTGTCTGGAACAACCCCCACCCCTCCCCCTACTCTCTATGTGGCTGGTTCCCTTTCATCCTGTGGGTCTCTTTAAATGTCACCTCCTCAGGAAGCTTCCCTGACTATCTCACTTTGGCAGGCCTCCGTATTGTTCGTTCTCTGTCTTCGTTTCCTTCAGAGTGCTCATCACAATTTATAATGTAATACAGACAATATCTTTGGAAATTAAAACAAGCAAAACTTCCCCTTGCCTTTGCCCCACTCTTCCTGCCCCAGTACCTGGCAACCGTCCCAGGTGAGGAAGTGAAGTGACTGTTTTCTGAAGGAAGAAGGTAGGACTGAGAAAATCTCTTCTGGAAGGAGGTAGCAGAAGTGCGACACGGACCCTGGCCTCAGTGGAAGGAGGGAAGAAGGAAAACAGGGAAGCTGAGGGGTTAGGTGTTGGGGCCCTTGATGCCTCCGTCCCGAGGGCAGGCCTGGATAGGGGCAGGGGTGGGGAAGCTGTAAGCACATCAAGGTAAGACCTGGAAGCACCCGGACTAGAGGCTCACTTCCCAGGCATGGCCTTCCAGAGGAGTCCTGAAGTCCAGGCAGAACCTGTCTGAACACAGTGAGGGGCAGTAACTCGGTAGCTTCCAGCATGGATGGCCAGCAAGATTAGAGACCCGAGCCTAAGGCGACGCTCCCTATTCCTCCCGTGTGACCCGGGGCTGAGAGAGTGCAGCACTTCCGAGAGGCTCGGCAACCAGCAGAGACCTGGGATCAGGTCAGAGCGTTCACATGTGCAGTGACTTCACTACAAGGAGCAAACGGCCGGGACCACGGACTTCAGGGACAGGTGTTCTCCAATGACCCCCCCAAAAGCCGGAGGAGACCAGTTACACCTCAGTGGTTGTTCCTCCACAGCAGAAACCAGAAAGAACCCAGAGGGCCCCGTGGTGATCCCAGGCCCTCCTCTCCCACCACCATGAGGTCTCAGAGGTCCTCTCTTCACATACCCAAACATTTACTTCAGGAGAAACAGGGCTAGGGGACTGAAATCGGAAAGGCTGATTATTTGTCCAAAAGAGACAGAGTCATCTGAAGAGAATATTTCAGCCAGAAGAGACTGGAATACTGTAATAGGCAAACATAAAAAAAATAAGTAAAAAAAAATGGAGGGGGCCAGAAAACAGCCTTCCTGGTGCAGAAGATAAGAGGCTTTGGACGAAGGCACCAGCCCTTCTCAGTAGGTGACTAAGGAGAAGAGATGATCATGCACTTGGGGAAAACTGGCACCTGTTCTCCAGTGTTATCTTCTAAAACTGACGCTTAAACTTGCTTCAAGGACAGCCATGCTAACGGCAAGACTGACCCCAATTGCAGTGGCATGGGGAGAGGGGTAAGGCCAAAACTTGTCTGCAGGAAATAATTCATGAGTAAGACCTAACTATTTCAGATCAGATTTTTACCTTAAACCTGTTTAAAGAAAGAAAAATTTCTGAAACATAACATAGAAGTTTATATAAATAGAGGCAGCAGAGCACACTGGTTAAGTTGGACTTCAATTCATTAATTATTAATCATTTCATGAATTCATTCAACAGATATTTATTGAGCTCCTTCTATGTGCCAGGCACTGGGCTTGCTGGTGGGGATACTGAGGACAAAGCAGTTATGTCCCCTCTTTTCACAGAGCTCACAGGATAGGGAGAGTGACAGCATGAGTCAAAGAATTACATATAGAATTAGTTATGTACAGTGGTGACAGCTCAGCATGCAGTCCTGGGTTCTGCCTGGTCTGCCACCTCCCTCAGTCATGTCATTTAAGTTCCCTAAACTATAATAACACCTATGCATTTGGAGGACGTACCTGGCATACAGTAAGTGCTCAATAAATGTTAGATTTTATTGTTATTACTAGTACTAGTTTTAATCATCACAAAAAGTTCCTAGCCACAGTTTATTCTGTAGTGGTTCCTGGAAATTCTTTCTGGGCTTTTTGAAGTTGCTACTTTATTGCTATATAGGTATGCATGCATGCAAATGTGTGTGTATGTATGTGTGTATAAAAAATTACTGTTCCTTACGGGGATATATGTATATGTATAGCTGATTCACTTTGTTATATAGCAGAAACTAACATTGTAAAGTAATTATACTCCAATAAAGATGTTTAAAATTTAAAAAATTTAAAAAAATTTTTTTAAAATTATTGTTCTTTTACGTTTATGCTAATTTCTTTTCCAAAAAGAGCTACATAGCAATTTTGATACACTATGTAGCTGAGATAAAAATCAGCATGCAGAGAGGGCAGACAGCAGAAGCAAGAAGAACTACAATCCTGCAGCCTGTGGAACAAAAACCACATTCACAGAAAGATAGACAAGATGAAAAGGCAGAGGGCTATGTACCAGATGAAGGAACAAGATAAAACCCCAGAAAAACAACTAAATGAAGTGGAGATAGGCAACCTTCCAGAAAAAGAATTCAGGATAATGATAGTGAAGATGATCCAGGACCTCGGAAAAAGAATGGAGGCAAAGATCGAGAAGATGCAAGAAATGTTTAACAAAGACCTAGAAGAAGTAAAGAGCAAACAAACAGAGATGAACAATACAATAACTGAAATGAAAACTACACTAGAAGGAATCAATAGCACAATAACTGAGGCAGAAGAACGGATAAGTGACCTGGAAGACAGAATGGTGGAATTCACTGCTGTGGAACAGAATAAAGAAAAAAGAATGCAAAGAAATGAAGACAGCCTAAAAGACCTCTGGGACAACATTAAACGCAACAACATTCGCAGTATAGGGGTCCCAGAAGGAGAATAGAGAGAGAAAGGACCTGAGAAAATATTTGAAGAGATTATAGTCGAAAACTTCCCTAACATGGAAAAGGAAATAGCCACCCAAGTCCAGGAAGCGGAGAGAGTCCCATACAGGATAAACCCAAGGAGAAACACGCCGAGACACAAAGTAATTAAATTGACAAAAATTAAAGACAAAGAAAAATTATTGAAAGCAGCAAGGGAAAAATGACAAATAACATACAAGGGAACTCCCATAAGGTTAACAGCTGATTTCTCAGCAGAAACTCTACAAGCCAGAAGGGAGTGGCATGATATACTTAAAGTGATGAAAGGGAAGAACCTACAACCAAGATTACTCTACCCGGCAAGGATCTCATTCAGATTCAATGGAGAAATCAAAAGCTTTACAGACAAGCAAAAGCTAAGAGAATTCAGCACCACCAAACCAGCTTTACAACAAATGCTAAAGGAACTTCTCTAAGTGGGAAACACAAGAGAAGAAAAGGACGTACAAAAACAAACCCAAAACAATTAAGAAAATGGTCACAGGAACATACATATCGATAATTACCTTAAACGTGAATGGATTAAATGCTCCAACCAAAAGACACAGGCTTGCTGAATGGATACAAAAGCAAGACCCATATATATGCTGTCTACAAGAGACCCACTTCAGACCCAGGGACACATATGTGACTGAAAGGACTGTAAGTGAGGGGATGGAAAAAGATATTCCATGCAAATGGAAATCAAAAGAAAGCTGGAGTAGCAATAATCATATCAGATAAAATAGACTTTAAAATAAAGAATGTTACAAGAGACAAGGAAGGACACTACATAATGATCAAGGGATCAATCCAAGAAGAAGATATAACAATTATAAATATATATGAACCCAACATAGGAGCACCTCAATACATAAGGCAACTGCTAACAGTTATAAAAGAGGAAATTGACAGTAACACAATAATAGTGGGGGACTTTAACACCTCACTTACACCAATGGACAGATCATCCAAAATGAAAATAAATAAGGAAACAGAAGCTTTAAATGACACAATAGACCAGATAGATTTAATTGATATTTATAGGGCATTCCATCCAAAAACAGCAGATTACACTTTCTTCTCAAGTGCTCACGGAACATTCTCCAGGATAGATCACATCCTGGGTCACAAATCAAGCCTCAGTAAATTTAAGAAAATTGAAATCATATCAAGCATCTTTTCTGACCACAACGCTATGAGATTAGAAATGAATTACAGGGAAAAAAACCCGTAAAAAACACAAACACATGGAGGCTAAACAATACGTTACTAAATAACCAAGAGATCACTGAAGAAATCAAAGAGGAAATCAAAAAATACCTGGAGACAAATGACAATGAAAACACGACGATCCAAAACCTATGGGATGCAGCAAAAGCAGTTCTAAGAGGGAAGTTTATAGCTATACAAGCCTACTTCAAGAAACAAGAAAAATCTCAAATAAACAATCTAAACTTACACCTAAAGGAACTAGAGAAAGAATAACAAACAAAACCCAAAGTTAGCAGAAGGAAAGAAATCAAAAAGGTCAGAGCAGAAATAAATGAAATAGAAACAAAGAAAACAATAGCAAAGATCAATAAAACTAAAAGCTGGTTCTTTGAGAAGATAAATAAAACTGATAAACCATTAGCCAGACTCATCAAGAAAAAGAGGGAGAGGACTCACTCAGATCAATAAAATAAGAAATGAAAAAGGAGAAGTTACAATAGACACTGCAGAAATACAAAGCATCCTAAGAGACTACTATAAGCAGCTCTATGCCAATAAAATGGACAAACTGGAAGAAATGGACAAATTCTTAGAAAGGTATAACCTTCCAAGACTGAACCAGGAAGAAACAGAAAATATGAACAGACCAATCACAAGTAATGAAATTGAAACTGTGATTAAAAATCTTCCAACAAACAAAAGTCCAGGGCCAGGTGGCTTCACAGGTGAATTCTATCAAACATTTAGAGAAGGGCTAACACCCATCCTTCTCAAACTCTTCCAAAAAATTGCAGAGGAAGGAACACTCCCAAACTCATTCTATGAGGCCACCATCACCCTGGTACCAAAGTCAGACAAAGACACTACAAAAAAAGAAAATTACAGACCAATATCACTGATGAATATGGATGCAAAAATCCTCAACAAAATACTAGCAAAGAGAATCCAACAACACATTAAAAGGATCATACACCATGATCAAGTGGGATTTATCCCAGGGACGCAAGGATTCTTCAATATACGCAAATCAATCAATGTGATACACCATATTAACAAATTGAAGAATAAAAACCATATGATCATCTCAATAGATGCAGAGAAAGCTTTTGACAAAATTCAACACCCATTTATGATAAAAACTCTCCAGGAAGTGGGCACAGAGGGAACCTACCTCATCATAATAAAGGCCATATATGACAAACCCACAGCAAACATCATTCTCAATGGTGAAAAGCTGACAGCATTTCCTCTAAGATCAGGAACAAGACAAGGGTGTCCACTCTCACCACTATTATTCAACATAGTTTTGGAAGTCCTAGCCACGGCCATCAGAGAAGAAAAAGAAATAAAAGGAATACAAATTGGAATAGAAGAAGTAAAACTGTCACTGTTTGCAGATGACATGATTCTATACATAGAGAATACTAAAGATGCCACCAGAAAACTACTAGAGCTAATCAAGGAATTTGGTAAAGTTGCAGGATACAAAATTAATGCACAGAAATCTCTTGCATTCCTATACACTAATGATGAAAAATCTGAAAGAGAAATTAAGGAAACACTCCCATTTACCATTGCAACAAAAAGAATAAAATACCTAGGAATAAACCTACCTAGGGAGACAACAGACCTGTATGCAGAAAACTATAAGACACTGAGGAAAGAAATTAAAGATGATACCAACAGATGGAGAGATATACCATGTTCTTGGATTGGAAGAATCAATATTGTGAAAATGACTATATTACCCAAAGCAATCTACAGATTCAGTGCAATCCCTATCAAATTACCAATGGCATTTTTTCTGGAACTAGAACAGAAAATCTTAAAATTTGTATGGAGACACAAAAGACCCCGAATAGCCAAAGCAGTCTTGAGGGAAAAAAACAGAGCTGGAGGAATCAGACTCCCTGACTTCAGACTATACTACAGAGCTACAGTAATCAAGACAATATGGTACTGGCATAAAAAGAGAAATATAGATCAATGGAACAAGATAGAAAGCCCAGAGATTAACTCACGCACCTATTATCAACTAATCTATGACAAAGGAGGCAAGGATATACAATGGAGAAAAGACAGTCTCTTCAATAAGTGGTGCTGGGAAAACTGGACAGCTACATGTAAAAGAACGAAATTAGAACACTCCCTAACACCATACACAAAAATAAACTCAAAATGGATTAGAGACCTAAATGTAAGACCAGACACTATAAAACTCTTAGAGGAAAACATAGGAAGAACACTCTTTGACATAAATCACAGCAAGATCTTTTTTGATCCACCTCCTAGAGTAATGGAAATAAAAACAAAAATAAACAAATGGGACCTAATGAAACTTCAAAGCTTTTGCACAGCAAAGGAAACCATAAACAAGAGGAAAAGACAACCCTCAGAATGGGAGAAAATATTTGCAAACGAATCAATGGACAAAGGATTAATCTCCAAAATATATAAACAGCTCATGCAGCTCAATATTAAAAAAACAAACAACCCAGTCCAAAAATGGGCAGAAGACCTAAACAGACATTTCTCCAAAGAAGACATACAGATGGCCAAGAAGCACATGAAAAGCTGTTCAACATCACTAATTATTAGAGAAATGCAAATCAAAACTACAATGAGGTATCACCTCACACCAGTTAGAATGGGCATCATCAGAAAATCTACAAACAACAAATGCTGGAGAGGGTGTGGAGAAAAGAGAACCGTCTTGCACTGTTGGTGGGAATGTAAATTGATATAGCCACTATGGAGAACAGTATGGAGGTTCCTTAAAAAACTAAAAATAGAATTACCATATGACCCAGCAATCCCACTACTGGGCATATACCCTGAGAAAACCATAATTCAAAAAGAGTCATGTACCACAATGTTCATTGCAGCACTATTTACAATAGCCAGGTCACGGAAGCAACCTAAATGCCCATCGACAGATGAATGGATAAAGAAGATGTGGTACATATATACAATGGAATATTACTCAGCCATAAAAAGGAACAAAATTGGGTCATTTGTTGAGACGTGGATGGATCTAGAGGCTGTCATACAGAGTGAAGTAAGTCAGAAAGAGAAAAACAAATATCGTATGTTAACGCATATATGTGGAACCTAGAAAAATGGTACAGATGAACCGGTTTGCAGGGCAGAAATTGAGACACAGATGTAGAGAACAAATGTATGGACACCAAGGGGGGAAAGTGGCGGGGTGGTGGTGGTGGTGATGTGATGAATTGGGCGATTGGGATTGATATGTATACACTGATGTGTATAAAATTGATGACTAATAAGAACCTACTGTATATAAAAAAAAAATCAGCATGCAATTATTTAAATACTGGATTTCAACAAATGTACCCATCAAGTGGGACCACCAAATAATAGAAATAACATTTTCTAAGTGTGGTTTATTTTATTGCTTTTTAAATTATACACCGTACTCACCAATTCAAGAATAAGATGTTTTATCCTTTAGGCACCTAATCAGTTTTAAGATTTGACAATTTGGGACACTGGGTAAATTTTCAAGCAAGATCTCACTTCAGGTAGTCTTGTTAGTGCTCATCACGCTGTGAGCCATAGCCCAGAACTTTCCCCATTTTACAAAGAAGAAAATGGAGGCTCAGAGGGCATGAGCAATTTTCTCAAATTCACACAAAATGAGCTTGTTATTGAGGTGATTTGACCCTAGTTTTCTGAACTCCAAACCCTTTGCTCTTTCTAGTGTTGATATGGTCTCTAAAAAATTCTCTGAGAAGCAAAGAAAAAAAAAACAAGAGAAGAAGATAATGAGAAAAGGTAAAAGATGAAAGACAGAGGTCAAATGTAAGAATTACTAGAAAAAATTCAGAACAGGAAAAGAAGCAACACCAATGAACATAAAAAAACTTTTCTGAGCTAAAGAAAGACCCATGTCCTCGAGTTGAAAGGGCTTGCTTTCAGCCCGCTGTCCCCAGCTCAGTGGCCAGAGCCCACCATGGGCAGGAGGTACTTGTTAGATCTAGGGTTGCTTTTCTACACCATGAAATTGATGAAAGGAGGTAAGCCTCAAAGAAATCCTAGAAGCACAGCTGCTTCAGCAGTTGACCAACTGACTTATGGAAACAGGAGCCCCCCAGGGGCTGTGCCCACGTAACAGTATGATATTCGTCCACTAAATCTTGTTTCTTTTAGTTGAAGATGTGCCAGCTCATCACTTTCAGTATCAGTAATAGCGATAATAATATAGTCGTGTATTCCGAGAGGGCAGAGATTGAGGGGAATGAACACGTCTACTTAGTGGCTTATGTAGGAAAAGTTGTTGTTAAACTCAGAGTGTGAAGGTCTCCCCTGTGAACAGGATAATCCTCAGTAGCCAAACTCAAAAACCCTAGTAGAAAAAGGCTGGCAATGACACTGATTAAACTCTGGAGTGGTGCTGAAACTCCAGGTGCAGGTCTGATACTCACTGTTTTCCTCCAAAGGATTGCACGGTATTGAGGGACACGCTGATTGTTTTGGTCAGAGAGGGTCACCGACAGGAAGAAGGGGCTCTTCTCCGCGTCATTTCCGATGTAGTTCTGATGGACTGGAAAAGAGGCAGGTTCAGAACAGTGAAGATGCAGCCGGCTCCTCCAGGCACTGGGAGCAGTGGGCACAGCAGGTGGCAGCCAGCCCTTCCCACAGGATCAGGGAACAGTAATCTCCAGCCCAGCTCGGGACAGAACCTGGTGACTCTATCCTAATCATGCTCTCCTGTTCCCCTTGCCAGGGATGGGCTCAGGAATGAACACGTGACCCAATTCTGGCCAATGAGACAGGAGGAAAAGTGTGTCAAGGGGTTTCTGGAAGGGCTTCCTCACTCCTGAAGATGGCCTTCTTTTCCCCTGGACGCAGTGGTGTCTAGAAATGATGCCTGGAATTGCTGCAACCATCTTGTGACCCTGAGGAAGGCCAGCATGGATGACATCACCGAGCCTCTGACTCCACCAACCCCGGAGCCTGCCCTACCTCTGGGTCTCTTGTCTCCCTTATTGTTTAAGACCGTTGAGGCAGCTGAAGGCATCCAAACTGACGGCACCACTTTTCTCTGAAGTCATCACTACTCCAGGCACTATGCTTTCAAGCATTTGGGAAGATAGCAACTTTCCCCCAATTTCTTTCTTTATAAAGAGATATGTCTTGCCAAATAAGTGAACTTCTTGGAATAATACAGTATCCGATTTTTAAAAAGACATCATTTGGGTCTGCTCACTCTCATTTTATAGCTCAAGTATCACATCTTCTACAAATAAATAAATGCATTAGCCTGATAAGCAATTTATCTAACCCATTTCTAATCCTGCCATAGTGATTATTCTTCCATTCCCATTGCCTTCTGTTGCTAACCACGCTCCTGTTTCCCACCTTTCCATATATGTTCACATGAGCCCTTCGCTTCAAGTGTACATCACTATTCATGACAGAGCTCTTGGTATGTGCCAGGCACCAGACTTAGTGTGCCTCACTGACACTTCTGTTCAAACCTCCTAGGTATGTACTAGTAATACCCCCACCTTACAGATAAGGAATTAAGACTCAGAGAAGTGGGAGTAACTAGTGTTAAGGTCCTATGTTGATAACGGCAGAACCAGGATTCAAACAGTCTACAGTCTCCACGAGGGCAGGGATCACAGCTGCCTTTGCAAAAGCACATTGCCTGGCACTTGGTAAGTGATAAACAAATCCTGGTCACCAGAGCCTACAGCGTAATGCCTCTCTGCTCTGCATTGGCCCTGGAGCTCAGGGAATCGTTTCTCCCCCTCACTGCCTTGAACTAACTGTTCAAGGCCCACTATAGACTGGGTACGTGCCTTGTTAAGTCTAAAATTGTTTTGTGCCCTGCAAATTCTTCTCATCTCGCAAATCACTCATTCATACTATCTAATCCTCTTTAACTCCCCAGGGACAAAAACAACTGGCAAAAACTAACTAAATAAAAAATTTAAAGATAAAAATATAAGATAAAAAATAAAATATAAATAACAAATTTAAAACCGAGGAAAACCTGCTAGGGCTGAATCTTCAAAGCTTACAAATCTACAAAGCTTACAACTGACCTTGAAATGAAATGCCCTGACCTCAGTGTCCCTAAACTGATAACTTTCACACATATAGGGTACCAGAAATTATACCGACACTAATTTTCATTCTGAATATCCTTTCTTCCCAACCACTGTAATGACATAATTACCTTGTCCTAAAAAATACTTGAAATACCATCTGGTGTGGTATTCTGGGTTCTCTAAGTGCACGTCTGTCCTTCGCCAAGTGCCTGGCAGAGCAGTTGCATTCTGTAATGGAACAAAGTTATGCCATTAAGAGGCTTATTTAGAAAGTAAACAAGGTAGTAATGAACCAGATGCCAAAGAACCAGAAAAGTCACTGTTAAAAGTGTACAAACAGGGCTGTAACCACATGTTCTCATTAGAAAAGACACTGGTCTAAATCCACATCATAGAAACGTTCTGAAGGTCCTTGGGGGGGGTAGGAAAAACCACCAGGTGAACCAGTGAGTTAAGCGATTTCTAACTTGAGTGTACTCGAGTTTAAAGTTTTTCTCCTTTCTGGGCCGAAGCTTCCACAACATTTGGGAGTTGGTGCCCGCAGAGGCATGCCCTTCTGTTTGTTACCCTGTTAACAGGCACATTTCACCTGGAACACATCTCGGCAGCATCCTGAGTTCATATTCTTTGTAGAATTTTAAAAATTTACTGTAACTCAATTAATGTGGAAAATATGGATAAACATAACGAATAATCTGAATCCTCTATCCAAAGATATAATCATTATTAATGATTTGATATGGTTTCCTCAAAATTTTCCCCTACATGTACATATGTACTTTTCTTACCAAAATGGAATCATACTGAATATACAGTTTGAAACTCCATTGACATCTACATTGTGCCCTGTGTGTAGGACAGACTGCTGGAACATTCTTTTCTCATTCTGACATGGCTCTAGTGATTTACTGGATGACTGTGGTCAGTTTCTTTATCATGTTGAAGAAGTTCCCTTCAATTCCAAGTTTATAAAGCGGTTTTCTCAGAAATGAATATTGAATTTTACTGAAAGCTTTTTTTTTTTTTGGCAACTATTTAGTGAATAGGTTAAATGGGGAAAATCATAGTCATGTAATAAATTATACCATTGGCTCTTCTTATACTGAATGATTCTTAGATTTCTGGAAGACACCCTCATAGGTATTCTGTTGATATACTGTATTGCTGGATTTAAAAAAATGACTTATGCATCATATTTGTTGGTGAGATGAATCTATAGGTTTCTTTTCAGTATATATTTCTGTCATGCTTTCAGGGTTATATTACTTTATAAAGTGAATTAGGATGTTTTCTGTCTTTCTCATTGCTCTGGAAATAATGACGTTCACGGAAAGAGCTCTAAATGCCAAGTATTAGGCCACACACTTTACATGAATTATCTCCATAGTATCTCCACCAACTCATGAGATAGAGTCGATTTTATCCCCTTACTTTCAGATGAGGAAATTGATGCTTAGATAATTTAAGTATGTTGCCTAAGGTTTCAGAAATAATAAGCAGTGGAGCTAAAACAAATCAGTTCTAATGTCAGAGTGTTTTTTTTCTTCTTTTAAATCTTAACCATTACATCATCTTCTGAGTCTTTTATTTAATGTTATGCCTTTTTAATCTATCAAGGGGTAAAAAGTAGGTTAAAATTCTTAGTATTATTGTGCCTTTATTGAATTTTCTTGACTTTAAAAAAATCAGTGATATATATATATATATATATCCCCCCATACCCACACCCATATATATAAATTTTTATTTGGCAGTGATTTTAAAATTACATAAAAGTTCCAAGAATAAGAAGAGTGCAAAAAGCATCTGTATGCCCTTTACCAGATTCACCTACTGCTAACATTTTATCCCATTATTCACTTGTTCACTACTCTCTATCCCTCTACACACACACACACACACTTTTTCCCAAATCATTTAAGACTAAATTGCATAAATAATAGCCCTTTATTCCTAAATACTTCAATGTGTATTTCCCAAGAATAGGAGTATCTTCTTATATAACCACAATACAGCTTTATCAACTTTTGTAAATTTAGCTTTGATACAATAATTTAATCTACCACCTGTATTCCAATTTTGTCAATTGACTCAACAATGTTGCTTGAAACATTTTCCCCCTTCAGTACAGGATCATTTAGTTGTCATGTCTCTTTAGACTCCTTTAATCTGGAACATGCCACAGGTTTTCTTTGTCTTTTATGACACTGACATTTCTGAAGAATGCAGCATGCCCCCCCCCCTTTTTTTTTAAATAAAGCACTCCTCATTTGGGGTTTGTCTGATGTTTCTGCATGATTAGATTCAGGTTATGCGTGCTTGGTCGGAATATGACATAAGTGAGCATGTCCTTCTCAGCGGATCATATTTCAAGATGTCCATCTGTTCCTCATTGGTGATATTAATGTTGATCACCTGTTCAAAATGTTGCCTCTTAGTTTTGACCTTCTGGTGTGATTCAAGAAGAGCGTATAATTGGATTTTGTTCCTTGTAGAATTTCTGGCTGATTCATGGTCAACAGCTATTCATTTTATAACCATAAACCTCAGGCAGTACTCCTGGTCCACAGTTCTTTCCACTGTGCCACCGTGTAGCACTCAGCTATGACATTACCTGGGGTCCAGCAGCCAGCCTCAGGCATCATCTGACCAGACCTCAGTGGGGTCCAGCCTAGGCAGCTAGCCTTACAAAGTCAGACCCACAGTGGATGGTGTCATGGTCCCAAGGCCCTGGATCCTGGAAAGCATCAGCAGAGCCTGGAGAGGAAACTCTTAAGTCACCAGGACACATACTTTCAGAACCCATTATAGTGATTGCAGATATCTCAAAATACTGTTTATACCCTTCCCTGCTCAAAATTACAACAGTTATGAGATCTGCTGCTAGATTTGTTATTTAATGTATTAATTAAAAAGCATGTATATTACAGTATCATAGATTAGCTTTTAAAATCATTTTGATAACTATTTCAATACATCTGTTTTCCTTTGTAATTCTATGTATTTTGTTTAAAGCATTAAAAAAAACATTATTCTGAGAAGGGTGTTCAAAGGCATAGAAAATGACCCCCATACTCCTGACCTTCTGAAGCCCTTGAGTCTGCCGGCTCCCCTCGGAATGTTGGACCAGCAGAATGAATAATAGAGGGAGGGGCAAGATGCAGCACCGCGTCTTGGAGTGAGAGAAGGGACTCTGGCCAGTGTCATGTCCCAAACCTCTATTGAGTACAAACTGTCAATTATGAGTCCTTTTTTTAATGATCAAAAAGATACCTATTTAACTTTCATCTTCACTGAATACTTAATGGGGAAAAAACCCAACACCAGAAAAGTTGTGAGTCTCACAGAGCAAGATACTTCCTGTCCTTTGTTAAAAGCACATATGATGAGGTGTAAAGACAAGAATACACGCAGGAACCGACAAAAGAAATGGAGACTAAGAGAAAAAATAAAATCCCTCTGTTCAGGACCCCAGAAGAAAGACTCTGAAAATGAGTTCCAATTCCTGATGATATGTAGTAGCAGTAGACAGTAAAGGGCACAAGTCTTAAGTGTACACTGAAATGATTTAAAAATATGTATACACCCTTGTAACCACCTGATCAAGACAGAAAAGCTTTTCAGTACCCCCGAAGGCTCGTTCATGCATTTTCCCAGTCAACACTCAATCACACAGGTAACCACTATCCTGACTTCTATCACCATGGATTAGTTTTACCTACTCTTGAACTTCATAGAAATCAAATCACATCATGTGTATTCGTTTGAGTCAGGCTCTTTGTTCTTTGACGTTCTGTCTGTGACATTCATCCCCGTTATTGGTGAAGCAGTAGTCCACTCTGTCCCACTGCCATGTAGCGGTCCATGTATGCACTCCAAAATTTATGTATTCACTCTTCAGTTGATGGACATATGAATTGTTTCCAGTTTTTGGTTATTAGGAATAAAGCCACAATGAACACTTTTGTGTCTGTTTTTTGGTGGACATAAGTACCCATTTCTGTTGGGTGTACATCCTGGGACCCAGAGGATGCAGACGTTCAGTTTTAGTAAATACTGCCAACAGTCTCCCAAAGGGAATGCACCAATTTTACACGATTAGCAATTCATGGAAGAGTTCTGGTTGCTCCACATCCTCTGACCAACTCTTAGCGTTTCAGTCCTTTTAATTTTAGCATTTCTGGAGTGGGTGTAATAGTATCCAATTGTGTTTTTAATTTTGCAATAGATCCTAACTATTTTAAGTATGGCCTATTTTATAGAGGATTTCAAAGATACAGAAACTTCCTATAGCATTTTAAGGTGACAGTTACACAGGAACACAGTATTTACTTGACATCAACAAGAATGTTAGGAGGAAATATTCTGAAGATCACATTTTCCAGACAAAGTTTAACACTGCAAACACCCATACTAATTTTATCCCTTTTAGATAATCATTTGCTAAAAGGTATTATGCAGTAATGAACTCAAATTCTTCTATGCTGCAGATGTGCTTGAACATGCCCACAGGGTTGAATGAATCTTGAGACTGAGAAATCCTGAATCATTTCTGCATCAAATTCCAAAGCCCACAGAAGCTCCTTGTTGCTTTCCTTGTTTTGTTTTGTTTAACCACATTTATACTTGCGGGATGTGAAGGATGAAGACTGTATATGGCCAGGATATTGTGAAGAGAATTTAATCAAAATCCATGTATAACACCCCCATTTTATCTGAATGTTCTCTAATATTTGACTTTAAGCAGGGAGTCCACACAACACAAGCACTCAGGCTACAAATGAGATCCATAGTTTTATATAATGCCTGTGATTTTTCAGAGTCTCTTCCAGAGTGAGTTTAATTAATGAATGAATGCTTTTAAACTGACTTTCCTTCACTTTCTAGGTTAAATTGCTGAAAGAACACTGACAATAAAGAAGATGGATTTAAAAAAAAATAAACTAAAAAATTTTGAATTGCAAATATAAATATAAGCTGGTTGAAAAAAGTTAAATCATACAAAAATTAAAATGCTTTTTTTCCCCCCAACCCCCATGTCCTAATCTACTTCCTTGCCATATAATAATCATGTTACCAGATTGGTTTGGATAGTCCCAGGTCTTTTTATGCATTTACAAAAATGTGTCTACACATACGTATACACATTCACATACATATACATATATTTACATACATATGTATATATACACACATAATCTGTTTTCATAAATGGGATAGTATTATAGGTATTACACTGAAACTTATTTTTTCACTAAAAAAAGAAAGCTTAGAAATATTTCTGTTAGTACATACAGATCTACCTTGTTCCTTTTAACAACTACATAGTTTTTTTAAAAAATTAAACACTTCAGTTGAGTATAGATGTGTAAAATATGTAAACATAAAAGGGTAGAAAGTTAAGGTCCTCTAACTTCTTTCCTGACCTCCCATTTCCACTCCAGAAGCAATTACTATTAAATTCTTAGGTATCCTTTTGGAAATTTTCTTGAATATTGACAAGCAAGTTTATCTTTTTTGTTGTTTTTAAGGAAATGGGATGATATCATACGAATCATTCTGGAACTTGCTTTTATGTCTAGAACTGTATGGTAAATGTTTTTCTATGGTATTATTACATTTACCTGTACCTCATTCTTTCTAACAGCTACTAAGCATTCCAGTGTCTAAATCATAATTTTCAAAATCATTCCTCTACTGATGGAAACTGATGTTATTTCCAAGTGTTTTTATTTTTTATTTTTTTTATTTTAAAATAATGCTACAATACACATCCCAGTAGTAGAACTGCTGGCCAAATGGTATACACATTTTTAATGATTGCTAATTGCCTTCCCCAAAGACTGTACTCATTTACATGTCCCCCAACAGAGTGTAAGAGAATCCTCCCCATGCTAAGGAAGAGATCTATAAAAAGCTGAAAGATTGTCCCCTCTGCTCCACCATATACTAATTGATACATACAAGTGAGCTGTAAGGGAGGTTTCCAGGGATCTACCCGAGGGTCACAGTCATTTTAATTAATAATCTGAATGAGCACACAGATGGCAGGATAAGCACATCTGAAGGTAATATAAAGATTCTCACTGGGTTAGCTAATAGGACAGGTGACAGAATCAAGATGTCAAAAAAAACTCTTGACAATTAGCAATTACAGGACACACTAATGAGATTAAATTCAGTGTGGACAATGCAAAATCCTACATCTAAATGTACAAATTTGTATTTGTACAAATAAAAATTGTACAAGTAAAGGGTGGAGAAGGCCAGGTGCTACAAAGTAGGAATTCTCTCTCTTTTTTACCCAGTAGGAGATTGAGGCTCCCTGACATTGAGTCATAAACTGGTAAGTGGTAGAGCTGAGGTCTGAACCCAGGTTTGCTTGTCTCCAAAATTGTCTCCACTATACCATGATGTTGCCTCACAGCTAAATAACAGCACACGTGAAAAAGACTGGAGCTGGGGGTGGCATATTGTAGGTTCGTAATGAGTCCTCGGGCTTCGTGAAAAGAGGAACGTGTGCACAGCAAGGAAGGGGATGAGCCGGCCTCACTCTGTGGCCGTGAGGCGCACCTGGAGCCAGGTGCTCATTTCCGAGCACTTCCACCTAAAAGGTCCAGTAACCACCTCATGTGTCCAAGGAGCAGCAGGGAGTGTGATGACAAGTGGAACTGAGTCCATGTCTTAGGAGAAAAACAGCAGATGTCTTGGAATGCTTGAAGGCCTATCACGCTGAAGAAGGCTCAGCCTTACACTCTGGGCTCCAGAAACCATAAATAGAAACTCTGAGTGGAAAATATAGACAGATGAATGCTGTTCAATAAAAAGAACTTTCTAGCAATGAGAGATGCCGAAAAATGGAAGTAACTTTAGGGTTGTGGTATAATGGGAAATTTATATTTTGGCCTTTGTCTCTGGCTCCTGGCACAGAACTCCTAGAACCCTTGGCATTTCCTGAGACATAAGGGTGACAGGAGCATCTTTTGCTCCAATGAGGCAACTCTTGGTGGGCCCCTAGCTAGCTTCAGGATGGGGCCGGTAGCTAGAAAGACCAAACTTGATTAGAAGCTTGGCACTTTCAGCCCCACCTTGCAACCTTTCGGGAGGGGAGAGGGGCTGGAGATTGAAGGAATTAATCAACCATACCCATGTGAGCTTCTGGGTTGGTGACTATATCAAGGTGCTGGGAGGGTGGTGCACCCAAAGAGGGCAGGGGAGCTCTGTGCCCCCATTCCCCATCCCTTGCCCTCTGCATCTCTTCCATTTGGCTGTTCCCAAGTTGTATCCTTTGTAATAAATGGGTATGGTAAGTAAAGTGCTTTCCTGAGTTCTGTGAGTCATTTCAGTGAATTACAGAACCCGAGCAGGGGGGGTTATGGGAACCCCTGACTTTGTAGCCAAGTTAGACGGATGTGTGGGTACCCTGGGGACCTGATACTTGCCACCAGTATCTGAAGTGAGGGCAGTGTGTGGAACTGAGCCTGAAACCAGTGGAGCCTGACGCTAGCTCCAGGTAGTTATGGTCAGAATTGAACTGAATTGTGGGAGACCTAGTTGGTGATGGAACTGCTTGGTGTCCAGAGGAAAAAACCTATCAAGGGGGGAGCAAGTTTCCCATCACTGGAGATATATTCAGGCAGGGACAGATGAGCTAACTGTTGGCAAAGTTGTTGCAGGGGTTCATGCCTTGGGTGGAGGACGGGCCTAGATGAACTCTACGGCAGGAAGGTGTGGTCCACAGATGGGTGCTGATCCGCCAACAGTCTGTGATGAAGTAGACAGCAGTGGAGAGCAAGTCTTAGGGGATTAGCTTCCTTAAACAGAACCCAGACCAATCTGGGTGTTACTGAATTTGGTGGTGAGTTGTATGAGGGGGTGCTGCAAACCGGTCATACGTAGTAGGACCACAGAGAGTCCTGCAACAGAGTGGAAATAAAAAAGCAGGCCCTTCACCACACACAGTCTGAGAAGCACTGCTCGGAGCCTGGGCCTCACCGTGACGTCCTTATGACACGCCCCCTGTGTGTTTTCTCCACAGGAGTTACCAAAATTTGCAATCATCCTATGTATCTGTGTTATTTACTGACCGCTCTCCTGCCTGTCTGTGAGCCCACGGGGGCAGGGACCTTAGCAGTCAGCAGTCTTATTCATTCCCGCATCACCAGCGCTCAGCCTGTCTGGCACTGAGAAGTGATGCTGCGTGTGGGTTGAATGAATGACTTGATGTATTATATGAATAGCGCTCCTGATATAACTTATGTTTTTGGTAATGGTGAGCTAGGTTATTCGACCAAACCTCCCACTGAAGAAACTAAAAGCATTAGACAAATATTAAAGTCATCTCCTTAAAAGCACTGGGGAGCTTACAAGATAGTAAGGAATTACCAGTCAAAACAAAGGCAAGTGGGAACCCGGAGAGGTAAGCGGAGCATGGAAATTCTCTTTAGCTTGAAGATATCTATCGATCCTGGTAAAATTACTCTTGGGTTTTGGTGACCTCAAGAGGCAAGAGGGCAAAGAATCAAACCCCCAGGATCCACTGAAGTAGGTAAGTCTATAGGAGACCCACCCCACACTAAGCTGGGACCCCAAAGGGTTACACATTCAAGAAAAGAGTGAATCGGAAGAGACCACCTCTACCCCAAAGACTCCAAGGAAGCCTGCCACAGTGCTGAGTGGAGGAGTGTCTCTGAGGTGCTATGACCACAAGCCAGCCTTTATGTAAATTTGCAGCTCCATCCTGTATCTTGGCTTAAAGGGTTTAAAAAGTTTCAAGCTGGGACTTTAGTTTAAAGGTGTCTGGCAAAAGCAAATGCAAACCCTCCCTCTGATTCTGACACCAATTCCAATACGTGGTTTCCCCCCACACCACCAAGCAATTCTCCGACACCAGCTGGGTGTCCTGTAATCCAACTCAATTCTGACACTGTCTACCTGGAGACAGTGTCGGATCCCACAGGTTAAGGGCTCAGTCCTACAAGACTGCTTCTGACGTCTGCAACTTCCGATGCAAACTGCAAGTCCTGGTGGTCACCTGTGCTTCTGATCAACTGGCTATAGACTGAAGGTTCCCATGACCCTCTCCTTGGGTGTGATTAATTTGCTAGAGCACAGACCTCAGAGAAACGCTTGACTACTTAGATTACTAGTTTATTATAAAAGGATATAACTCAGGAACAGCCAGATGGAAGAGATGCATGGGGCAAGGTATGTGGACGTGGGAGGGGGTGTGGAGTGCCCATGCTCTCCGAGCCGGCCACTCTTCTGGAATCTCCAGGTGTTCACCCACCTGGAAGCTCTCTAAATGCTGCCCTCTCAAGTTCTTATGGAGGCTGCATCCCATAGGCAGGACTGATTAAATCATTGGCCGTTGGGAATTGAACTCACTCTCCAGCCCCTCTCCCCTCCCAGGAGGCTGGGGTTGGACTGAAGTGCTAACCCTCTAATCACGTGATTGGTTCCTCTGGTGACCAGCCCCCATCTTTAGGAAACTTAGGGGCTTTCCAGAAGTCACTTATTAACATAACAAAAGATACCACGATCACTCTCATTACTTAGAAAATTCCAAGGGTTTTAGGAGCTCTGTGCCAGGAAGAGGTACGAAGACCAAATATATATTTCTTATAATAAATCACAGGATCACACTCTGTACCAAAAGGCAATGCATCCTAAGCCTTATATTATTCCTAAAAAATCATCTTCAAGAACAACAAACAGCACACAATCAGGCAGCCAAACAGCCACAATCAGGCAGCTCCACACACAGAGGAGCACAGTACACCATGAGAATATGCCAGGAGAAAAATCTAACAGACAGAGGGCCACAAAAACCCTCACATATTGGAATTATCAGTCACAGATAATAAAACCATTATACTGACTATGTTTAAAGAAATAAAAGACAAATTTGACATTATCCAAAGGGAAGAGTAAACTCTAAAAAGTGACCAAGCAACCCTGGATTAGGCAATGGTTTCTTAGGTACGATAGGAGAAGCACAAGCAACAGAAGACAAAATAGATGAACTAGATATTAGCAAATTAAGAAACTTTTATGCTTCAAGGGACACAATCAAGAAAGTGAGAACACAGCCTAAGGAGTGGGAGAAAATTTTGGCAAATCATATATCTGATAAGGGTCTAGTATCCATACTGTATCGATGCAACGATAAAAGGAAAAATAACTCAGTAATGAAATTGCTTTGCAATTTGTTCATGGGTTTGAAAAACTTCAAGCAGCGTGTTGAGCCTTCTAATGCACTAACTGCTTTAACAAACTCAGAGCAAGCCAGGTTTTTTTCCCTCTGAGTCTCACGTTCCTCCACGGTCTTTCACCAGGCTGGGCGCTAGCACTGGCCAGAGCTTTTAACTGAAGACCATGGATATAAAACCCAGCCAAGGTGCTCCAATGGAGCACTCATGCTCGGTGGCTTTGGTGGACCAAAATTTAAAACAGTATTTGAGCCCACAGAAGCAATCTGAGACAGGACTGTGTTTTGAATGTACCAGACCACAAGGGTTTGTTAAATCAGTAACTCCACCAAACGGTTCCAAAGGTGTTAAGTGAACTGCCCATGGCCACACTGTTGGTGAGTTGTGGGGCCATGATTTGAACCCCAGCAGCCTGACTCTGGAGCCACTGTGGCCCATGACCCACCATAGGTGATTTCCAGTCCCTGACCTTGTCCTCTGGCATGTGGCATGGCCAGGTGACAGGGCCAGGCAGGAGTGTTTGATAACCAAAGTGTGCAGTGATCCTAGGACTGCATGAAGGCTCCATTTACGTTTTTCTGGGGAGTTGTGGATTTCCTCTAGACGCTGGTCTAGGCAGAGGCCAGAGTTGTGCTTATGTGGGGCGCGGAAAGCCAGTACAGTTTGTTCATTTCGGGCTGGGCTGAAGTTCTGTAAAATTTTGGTAGCAGAAAGATGTGTTGAGGTACAGCAACCTCTGGTATCTCCGGTACTTAGGTGCTCAAAGTAGATACTCGGCCTGGCGGCTGCTAGCTTTCTGAACACTGGAGAATGAGGACTCAATGCTTCTGTTCCTGGCTTAGCTCCTGGGACACCCTTGGCTGCTTGAGTCTGTGAGGATAAAACTGTCTTGTCTCAGGAGCAGGACCATTTGGGGAGGGCTGTTACCAAGCTTCAGAAGCAAATTTCCCTGGGAGTTCTTTCTTCTATGCAGGTCAGTTGACATCATTCTGGATAAGAAGTATGTGGGCACCTATTTAGGGGTCCAGCCCAAGGTGGGACTGCCCCCTTTGCCTCACAGCAATGGTGAGGGTACCACGTCTGGGTGAAGGGCTTTGCTAAGTTAAGGCAAAGGTGAAGATGAGCAACAACTTCCTGAATGCTGTGGCTTTCAAGTTAAATCCATAGCCCATCACCAAGACGTGATTAAGGAAGTGGTCAGGAGGGCAAGGCTGGCCATACAGCACCACTTATGGGAACAACAACAACCATTATTACTATTACAGCTCTCACTCACTGAACTCTCACTATACACTGGGCAGAGAGCTAATAGCTTTATAAGCTTAGCTCACTGAATCCTCTCAATAATCCCAAGACCGTTTCCTCCTTACAGATGAAGAATCCGGGCTTCAGAAAGGCTGATTACTTGCCTAGGGTCACACAACTAGGAGGTGGGGGAGCTGGAACTTGAACCCAGGCTTGCCTGATGCCAAAGCTGGGGGTGCTGAAGCACTGCAATGGTCTGCCTCTCAGAGAAGCAGCAAAGAAGAAAAAACTGGGGGGCTTAGATAGCACTCAGCAGTTCTGGGGGTAGACTCCAAGGGATGGAGCGGGCAGTGGAAGTTTTAACAAAGAAAGGCCAGCAAGGCGAGTCCCTGTGGCCTATGGTGAGGATGACCAGCAGAGCCCAGAAAGAGGGCTTGGGCCCAAGCAGTGGCAGACAGGAATGGCCTCCTTTCTTGGTGTCTTCTCTGAATAAAGACGACATTTTATAATCACAGTAATTTTTTGCATCTCTCTCCTGGACCCTGACATTGCTCACACGGCAGTTCCAAGCCTACAAGCCTGGCAGAGGGTAAGAGCTAGGGTTCCAGGGGCCATTCACAAAGGGTGCTGTGGCTGTGAATTTGTCTTTGGCCCCATTGTTGGCAGACCACCTTCATGTGTCTACCTGGCTTTATTACAGATCTTTCAAAGGGTACGTGTCACTCTATTAATAGCACCTTCCATACAAAGAATGATGGCACTTTCCCTTCCTGTTTGCTTCAAGCAAAACTCTGAAGAGCCCTACTGACCCCTTCCTGGGCTCCATTTAGGCAGGTCTTCTGTGGAAAAGAGGATCACAAGCTGCTCACGGCTGTATCACAGGCACCATGATTGTCTGCTGTTGATGATACAGACTTCCTTACCTCATCTGAAGAGCCGTTTTCCACTCTGAACCTTCCGGCCCTTTGGATGGCTCCATCGGCATCACTAGAAATAAGCTGGGGGACAAAAGAGCACTCAGTTAGGAAGCTGGGTCACCATTTGCAATGCCCCTTCCATCTGTCCTTTTCTTCCTATGAGTAAGTCAAATCCAGAGAGAGCTGGAGGGCCCAGCCTAGAGCTAACAGCCTCTTGGAAGCTCTATCAGCCACGCCCTCATACAGGTGGGCCCCAGTCTTTAGGAAGCTGAAGAGTGAGGAACACCTAACCCAAAAGAGTGGAAAACAAGAGCATCAAATCTAAATCTGAACATATTCCAATACTGAAGCTTCGAGGTGATGCTCCCTACAACCTTAACACACGTCACACGCGGACAAGCGTAGCTCACAGACGGCAAAACCGAAAGCCAAGTCTCAAGTTCAGCTGCCTTCACAGGAAAGCCTAAAAAACAATTAATGGCTGGCAGAAACTCAAGGCTCTACTAACATCACAGAAAGCTCTTGAGCTTCATTCAGTTTCAAACAGTTTCCAAAAGGCCAATTAGTCCCTTCCAAGGCTGGCAGACTGTATTTTAGCTCCAGCAATGCGACGCTTGCAAATAGGCAGTCTCCATTCAAGGAGCTCGGTGCTAAAAAGAGATGAGTTAAAAAGAAATCAGTGCTTGGTGCATCAGTCCTAAAATCACTGACTCAAGATTTAACTTACTTTCTCCTAAATCTTCTAGATTTCTCAGTAGCAACTTAGGAACAACTTAGGAAAATGACATGTCTTTTTTTAACCTTTTAAATCTGCCCACAAATTTGCAGCAGAGATCTGCCAACGATTTCCATATCCCAGAAATCCCATTAGAACACACTTGCCCAGAGGGGCACTTCTCAAGTCTTACCCAGTAAAATGATACACAATTTCTTAAGAATGATTATCTCATATTTTTACTCGTCTTTCAGAGATATGAAAGTGTGAAAATAAATGGAAAAATTTCAGGGAAAAACTCTACAACTTTTCCCAAGGAAAATTGTTTGAAAAAGATCGATAAACTTTTCCCGTGATAAATACAAAAATAATAGTATCTAATATTTATTGAGAGCTTCTACGTGCCATGTACTCCTCTGGCCTTAACATGTATTATCTCATTTAATTCTGATAAAAACAACACAAAGTAGGTATTATCATTATTCTCATTTATGAATGAGGAAACTGAGGCAGAGAAAGGTTAAAATAACTAGGCAAGGTTACATCTAAGTCAGTGGTAGGCCTGGGATGTGAACACAGGCAGTCAGATTCCAGAAGCCTGTTACCCTCATCTGACCACTACCCTACTTAACCCTCCTCCATGGAATGTCCATGATAAGGTCCTAACTTATATGTATACCTAACCTATATCCTGCAAAATAATTTCTAAAAACAATTATGAAGAAGATTTTTATGTATATGTTTAGCTTTTATATCATCAGATCATTACACTGTTGATAGACTGAAGATGGGCAATAGAGGCTATGTAGAAAAGAATTTAATTTGCCCAAAGAGAGGTCTGACCTTTGCTCTCAGCTCCTGCAAGGTGATCTCTAAGCCCTGGGAATGTCCTGCATGAGTGTCTGTTTGCTTGGGGACTTTGAGCCACATGGCAGAGTACGGTGGGCGCTTTGGGTCACATGGTATCAGATCTACCTCTGGACACCAAGACTGAGAAGGGTTTCCCTGGTTGGTAATACTCCATGTGTACTGTCACACATTGTTGACAGGAGCCGCAATCAATTACTAATGTCTGCCATAGGCGTATAAAGAGAGAGGGTGACACACACATCCCTGTATTAGAGGTTGGTAGATATAGTCCTCACTATAGCAAGTCTCATCCAGGACTCAAAGGCTTGGGAGAAGACCTGACCGTCATTCACTGATTCAGTCATTCATTCACATAACAGGTATAAATAGTGGTGGACTATATTCCAGACACTGCTGGGCACAGGCTATGATGCCCTTTTCCTTTGCTGAGATTAGAACAAGAAGCTTATCGCTTATCTTGATTGAAAGGTTTAAGAAGAAGAAAGGAAGGACATGTTTAATGAGTTGATGGTTAGAAAGAATTTAGCTCCCTCTGAACTATAATCACAAAATCCGTGAAGACCCTGAACTCCTGCCTTAGTCTAACATGTTTAACTCTATCACCGTCACCATCGCCACCACCACCATCTCCATCAGGTCACTGTCATCTCTCCCCTGGGTGACTGCAACCATCTCCTAACTGGCCTGTGCATCCACCCACCATCGCTTCTCTCCAAACCACTCCTCACATCAAAGCGCAGCGGATTTTGGCAACTGCGAATCTGATTGTCCCACGATCCCATCTCTATCCTGGCATCCCCCCCCCTTCCCACCAGAGGATGTGCACGCACGGGACCCCCTCACCTGGAAGGGCTTCCTCTCCCCGCTTCCCCTCATGAACTCCTTATCATTCAATTTCACCACAGCCCCCGTTGCTCAGACACCTTCCTTGACCTCACTGCCTGGGAAAGGCTCCCATTGCAAGTCTCAGAGAGGGCCTCAGGGTTCTGATTGCCATTCCTTTGTGCCATCACCTGATTCATGCCTGTCTCTCCTCATGCACCCCCTCCACTCCCACTGAGAAGCTCCAGGAAGACTATGGTTTTCTCACCACTGCATCCCCAGAGCTATGCTCATTGCCTGACACAGTATTGATACTCACTAAATATTTATTACACAAGAAATCCATGAACAGATGGATGCCAAATCCCTGTGGAAATGACCAAAGGGATATAAGACTGGGGGTAAGATCTACTCTAGCCCCAGAAACCAAGAAGGTTCATTACTCACCCAAGAAATTTCAAAGGGATTCTACCAGGTCTATGATGAAAGAAAGACCAAGGTGAAGGACAGACGAAATCACTTGAATCACCATTTGCAAGGGAAAGGCAGCCTGAGTAGTAACTTAGTCCAGCTAAGGTCAAACTAACACTGCTGAGCTCATGCTGGCAGGGCCTGTCTGAGGTGAGGGTGGGTGTTCGGGCAGTAGGTGGGAAGGCGACCTACCAGTCACACTGGGGAAGTGACTCTCGCTGGCAAGTGGAATGGCAGCCCCAGAGCTCCCCTGCCCCGCACCCCCAACCCCCAGCTGGCTCGGGCAGCTGGTTAAGTAAACCAGAGGGTGTCGTGGAGGCTGGTGCTGATGAGGACTGGTACACCACCTGACGTGAAAGGGGACAGTGCTCCAGTGAACGAGGGGTTGAAAAAAATAACATTCCAGGAAAAAAATATCCTTTTAACACAGCAGAG
Organism: Balaenoptera musculus; assembly: GCF_009873245.2. Classification (NCBI taxonomy): domain Eukaryota; kingdom Metazoa; phylum Chordata; class Mammalia; order Artiodactyla; family Balaenopteridae; genus Balaenoptera; species Balaenoptera musculus. The sequence goes on along the minus strand of NC_045790.1, from coordinate 108,025,100 downwards.
AAGCTGTTTCTATCAGTAGTTTTCTTTCTATTATTCCTCATAAGCCTTTGATCTGGCCAATTAAAACTATTAAAAATCTATAAACTCTTCCCTTTGTTGGAAGGAGATTTGACTCAGGAATGACACAATGTCTACTAGAACTCATCTAAATGTCCAGTACTGCACAACCAAGAAGCCCTCTCCTCTGACTCTTTCCACGTGGTACAAGTTCTGGTTGCCACCAAAATCCGTTCTCACCATCTTCCACAGTAATGGAATTGTAGCCGGACACATGGCTAGACCACAGTTCCCTCAAGGTGGCCATTTGACTTCATCTCCCCACTTGCAGGTGGGTCAAAGTCCCAGTGGCATTCAGGGATCCCAGCCTCTTAGAGAGGGGAGGTGCCCCCACACGTGCTCTTTCCCTCCACTGGTTAAACCTCAATGACCAGAGAGACCTCGAAGTCCATATTGAAGACAGTGGGTTCATCCCAAGCCTGAATGTGTGGGGCACAGCCACCCAACAACTTAAAATGCTTGGCTGGATGTGATAGAGAAATACACTTGTTTTTAACTGCATTTTGATATTCTAAGCCAACTATATACCCTATAACATACCCTACAAGGAAGAACAAAGAAAAAAATCATGAAACCTATGACAAGTCCATAATTTAAAATGTGGAAACTGACTTGAGGTATATGAGCAAATGTTCTAGGAAATATAATTTACTACAAAAAGCACAAGGAAATTTTAGGCCATCACTAATTGTAATAATTTGGGAGGATACTTGATCTATGAATATGGAACAATCTGTGATCAGCTTTCTGATGTAAAAGCATGGTTTCTGAATTTTGAAATGTAGACCACATTTCACAGTGACCATAGTGAATTCAAAATTAGATACTGAGAAGAAAATACCCCAAAAGAGTAGATTAGAATATCAGTTTGAGATAAATAGAGGAAAATGATTATCAAAAACACAGAGAACATACCTGAGAGAAAAATACAAGGAATAATGGACTGGGGTGTTATTAAGATGGTCTTTGGGCAGAGAACCCAAGGCCAACCAAATCATTCTGTAGACCAACTACCCTCTGGTAAGGTCCCCTACTAATGAGCTAGACCACAACTAGAGAATGCCTTTATTTACTGCAGACCAGCCCGAAAGGTTTAGAAACAAAGTAGAGAGCAAGGCAATCTGAGATCTCACCCCTCTAAAGCCAGCAGAGAGGAGGGAGTCAGGCAGTCTCCTCACACAGGAGTATACCTGGCCCTTTGTTATTCTTCAGGAGAAATGTCCAAAAAGGACATTCCCACATGTGCTCTGACCTTTGCAAGTGGTCTGTCTACCCAGGAGTTCAGTGACCAATAAGATATTTTTTAATCTGATCAGTCCAGATCTGCACTCCTAAAGGATGGAGTGAGGGAGAGGGGTAAAATGAGGAAGTGGATAACGGGGAGTCTGGAACACCTCCTAGAGGTCATTGGAGAAAACAGCACAGACATTACAATAAATATCAATGGGCTACACTCCTCTATTAAAGGAAGAAAGACTCAAGGATTGGAAATACAAATGAAATCCAACTAGCTGCAAGAGATAATAAAATAAAACAATACAGTAAATACAATAAGATAATCCTGAAAAAGAAAGGCAACATAAAAAATATTCATGGTAAGTTGGGGAGAAAATGGTGAGGGAATAATAAAATCAGATGGCAGAACTTAGGAAAAAAATATCATTAAAAAAGTTATGGGGCTTCCCTGGTGGCGCAGTGGTTGAGAGTCTGCCTGCCAGTGCAGGGGACACGGGTTCGAGCCCTGGTCTGGGAGGATCTCACATGCCACAGAGCAACTGGGCCCGTGAGCCACAATTACTGAGCCTGCGCGTCTGGAGCCTGTGCTCCGCAACAAGAGAGGCCGTGATAGTGAGAGGCCCACGTCCCACGATGAAGAGTGGCCCCCGCTTGCCACAACTAGAGAAAACCCTCGCACAGAAATGAAGACCCAACACAGCCATAAATAAAATAAATAAGTTAAAAAAAAAAGTTATGGTACATGGATAGATAGAGCTACTCACTCCCCAAATATAATAATTATAGACACTCATTATTAAACAAAACTCTTATAAATAGATGGAGTTTCTAAAATTATAATTAAAATGGGGGATTTTAGTATATTTCTCTCTGATAGGTCAAGGCAAGAAATAGTAAGGAATTACAGAGAAATCAAATAATAAAATTAATAAGCATGATTTAATAGACATATACTGAATTTATCAAGGTACAAACAGAGAATACATACCTTTAAAGAAAATCTATTAAAGTTTTAAAAGCTGATCAAATATTGGATAAAAGCAAGCATGAATAAATTCTGCAAAACAGAAACTATACAGATGATTTTTTTAGTATAGTGCAACTGAATGAGAAGTTAGCGTCAAAAGGATAAAAAAGTGGGAAATTTAAAAATATACATCTGAAAAAACTCTTGGGTCAAGTAGGAAAACTAAAATTGGACACTATCCAGACATCAACGAGAACAGTACCTATCAAAACAGATAATGCAGTAGATGCTGTATTTACAGGAAAATTCAGATACTTAAATCATTTCATCATTAAATAAGAAAGAATAAAAACAATGAACTAAAGCATTAACTGCTAGAAGGTACAAAAAGAACAATGAAATACACCCAAGGAAAGCAGGGGGGAGGAATCAATAAAAGATCAGAGCAGAAATTACAGATTTAGAAAGGCAGTAGAACTGATAAACACATCCAAGAGATGGCCAGCAAGTCTGATTCTAAAAAGCAAAGAGTGCTCACTTCGGCAGCATGTATACTAAAATTAGAACGATTCAGAGAAGATTAGCATGGTCCCTGAGCAAGGATGACATGCAAATTTGTGAAGCATTCCGTATTTTTATAAATTAGGAGTTTGGGATTAACAGATACACACTACTATGTATAAAATAAATAAACAACAAGGACTTACTGTATAGCACAGGGAACTATATTCAATATCTTGTAATAACCTAAAATGAAAAAGAATCTGAAAAAATATATATATACCTGTATATACATAAATGTGTATATATACACATATATATAACTGAATCACTTTGCTGTACACCTGAAACTAACACAATAATGTAAATCAACTATATTTCAATAAAATAAAGAAATAAATAAAAATCAAAGGCAAACACAAATACACAGAGTGATAATAAAGAAAATATAATTGCTAAGAAGAAAAGAGATTTTTTAAAGTGTGAGAGAATACCATGTGAGACTATGCGACTATTACCAAAAACTTCAGTGAAATGGAAATTTTCTAGGAAAATATACATAATGAAGATTCTTTTAAGGAGGGGAAGAAACCTGAATACACCAATAACTGTAGAACTGGAGAGGTTGTCAGAACACCACCCCACAGAGGCAGTCCTGGCTCAGAGGGTCTTCAAGGAGGGGAAGGGCCCCATTTCCACCTGCCAGCCACACCCTCACTCACCGGAACGCAGGGGAGAGTTTCCCTACAGAAGATACAAATAGCAGCATTCTTTTGAGTTTGTTTTGGTGCAGAAGTTCAGGGAAAGGGAATTAACATATATTTAACATGAGTAATGCTAAGAAAAAAAGACATGATTTTTACGTTATTTTATTTTGTCTAACGTTTCTAACCTGGTCATACACCAAAGGATCGGTACTGAGGAGGACTGCGCCCAAGAGAGGAAAGGGAAAAAGCAAATCAAATCATCACTTGGTTAGGATCTGCCTGGTCCTGTGAGGGATTCCTTTAGAGTTCCTGCATTGGTCAATACTGGAGCCACTAGCCCCAGTTAAATCTAATTTTAAATTAATTGAGATAAAATAAAAAACACTCAGTTCCTCTGTTGCGCTGTCCGTATTTTAAGTGTTCAGTAGCCACAGGTGATGGCTACCCTGGACAGAGCAAATGACAAATTTCCACAGTCACGGAAAGTTCCCCTGGACAGGACTGTGACATGCTGGACCTTGATGCAACTCTGGGTGACCAAGATCAATTCAGTTTCTCAGGCTGAAACACCTTCAGTTAGTTAAATACACTAAAAACGGTGGAAATTCATGTAATTTAATATCTGGAGTAGAGGCTTTCTAATTTCAGCCAAAGTGTAACTGATTCATTTAACACTAAACAGTGTTCAATGTCTTAGATGTTTTATTTCTGGAAAAAAGTAATATCCAAGCAATAATATCCATCTGTATGATTTAACAAATTAATGTAAAAGAAAAAATTAAAAAAGGAAGAATAAAGTGTTATTCATTAACTACTGTAAATAAAAGTATTATTAGTTTAATATTAGAGGCAATTAGATGAGAATATTTCCTAAATTAATACAAATACATAAATTTTCAAAAACAAAAGGCTCTTTCCTCTCTACTGAATTGCTTTGTTTCTTTGGGCTGGTGTCTGTTTCCATACTTTAAGCAGCGCTAGGATCCCTGTGGTCTCTGCTTATCATGCACTGGGTACTTGGCATTCAGGTATATATAAGTCACAGAAACAGTATTTTAACCTAGGGAAAAAATCTTTTAAAATTTGTGTAAATTATATGTTTAAAAATAATATTTCAGATTTCCATCCCCCGCCCCTATCTCCTCTCTTTAAAATGAGTGGTTACATGTGTGGGTTTTGGCACCCAACTGATCAGGTTCAAATCTCAGTTCCACACTTACTAGCTGTGTGACCTTGGGCAAATCACTTAATTTTTCCTCTCTAAATTCCATTTTCCTTATCTCTAAAATGAGGACAATGATTGCAGCCGCTTTTAGGCTTGTGGAGAGGATTCAATAATATAAAACATGGAATGAGCCTAGAATCGTTTCTGCACATAGGAAGTGCTCAATCATGTTATAACAATATGCATTTTAATAATAATAGGATAATGATTAATATAAAATGCCCTGATTATTGTTAGTATGATTAAACCATTTCAGTGCTGCATTTACACTCTTGGAAGGTCTGTTTAAACATTTGTCACTCTTCCGATATTATTGAGAACTAATTTCTCAGGGCCTGTACTAACTGCTGGAATTATAAAGACAAATGCAACATGATCCCTACCCTGGAGGAGCACAGAGCCTACTGGGAGAGAGAGACACACACATGTAAACAGATAAATCACACATAACCTGGTTAAATGCCACAGCACAGAAGTAAGGATGGGGCACTGGGGGCGGTCAGAGGCTGGAGGGATAGCTCTGCCTTGGGGACCTGCAGGTTTTGTCACTATAATGCAATTTATTCTGGAAGATGTACAGGACCTTTGAGAAATGATTTCCAACATAAGTAGATTTTAAAAACTACAAATACTGGTCAAGGAGACCATTTGCATATGCAAATCAGACATGTAGACACACTGACACACATCCATACCCCTGATTTAGAAAGTATGGCTCAGAAGGGAAGAAAGAAAGTTCAAATGTTTCCATCAAAAAAAGGTGGGGAGATAAGGCCTGAACATGGGTGGAATAAGCCATCCCCTGACTGGCAAGTGCTGCTCCTGGGCCCCTGGTTCACTTCTCCTGGTCAGTCTGGTTCACTTCCGCTGTCTGCAGCGAGAGGCAAGGGAGTGGAGATGGGGACCAGAGGAAATGTTTTCTTCCTCCCACTCTTCACCTCCATCCTATTCTGCCTGTGCCATGGGGTGGAGAAAAGATTTGGGAGGTTGGCCAGCTGGAGAGCTGAGCACCAGGGCACATGTCAGAGAACCTGAACTGGTTAGAAGATTCCCCAGCTAGGAAGATAATTGTTGGCTAAAGAACAACCAAGGCCTCGGATCTGGGCTCAGACTTATCATCCACATCTCTGGCCACCATCCTCAGCAAACTCAACGTCCATCACAATGATTTATCTGATGTCTTGAGCTCACGTCCTTCAGCTGTCTCAAATCCAATGACCTCACTTAACTTCATGGCTTTGCCATCCACTACTAAGACCCCAAACCTGCTCTCACCCACACTGGTATAGACTTGTCATCACAGTACCTGACTTATAACCCATGCTGGCTCTTTCTGGTACACATTCTAGCTGGGGATCTGTGGTTAATCACATCAACACTGAATTTACTAACACATAGACCTTTGTACTGCTGAGTTCTACTTAAGCCCACCAAGTCAAGTCCCAGTTTTCAATCACCTCCTACCAAGTAAACTCTCATACTTCCCTTCTGTGTTCAAAGAAACATGTTTCCATATGACTAGGCCTACGACAAGCTCGTGCTTCTTGACCATGGCTAGATCTTCACTACCACTCCCCAGTTCTTTTATCCATTCCTTTTTCACTTCCCATTACATCTCCCATCTTGGCCCTGACTTGTCAATCACCAAATCGCCACTCCAGAAACACCTCTTCTTCTAAGCAATGACCTCTCCACCTATTCTATTGAGAAATCTGAGGCAAGTCAGGATGAGTACTGTCATCTAACCCTTCATCTCAAACGTTATCCATCTTGGTTTCTTCATTAAAATAATATCTGACTAGCAGTCCCTGATACTCAAATTCCCAGTAAAATATTTGTGAAGATTCAGCACAAAAGATGACAATTCATGAGTCTGAAGACTGACTGTCCACCCTATGGCCAAAATATCAGGACATTTTCTACTTACTGTATGGCCAATGGAGAAGAACTGGGAAACATATTTGGTCACTGACTTTGTTGCCCAAAACAGAGCAAATTTGTGGTCATTACAGAAAGCTGGATGGCAATTAATTTTTCTCTTCACCACCTCCTTTGGGCTAAGAAACACTGGGTCTATATGAAGAGTAACAATAAAACATTGGGAGTCATCCTTTTACTGCACAGGTACTGCATTTTAAGGTAGCCCCAGCCATTCCAGCACCTCTTTTTCTCTCCAAGAACACATTGGGCAAGATGTGGGGAGGAAGGGAGACAAAGTCCATGTTAGAAAATGCAGGCTTCATAAGCAACGTGCCATAGGTAAGGAGACAGACAGGAAGGGTCCTGGTAGCAGAGCACCCTGGGGAACATGGTTTTGTCAATATGCCAAGCTGCTGGGGGCACCAAATTGTGGCTGGGATGGGGGGAGATATAACTTTCTTAATCTCCATCCCGTTCTTTAATCTACACAGATGGTATTTTCTCAAGCTTATGTAAAGAGCTAAGCAAACATTACTTTAATACTCCTCTTCCAACCAGACTGCTACCTGGAGCCCCCTAAGTCCTGGCTATATGTATAAATTCTAGAGCTACTCGTTCAGAGCAGCAAACCTATCTCATTCCAGCAGAGCTTTACAAGATAAATGCCAGCTAGATTCTGGATATTGATCAGGGAGCTTTGCACAACCACTGGCCATCCAGACGTTTGGTTCAGAGAAGCTGCAGTACCCAAAAGGACAATGAGGGCTCAGGCCATTGTACATTCTGTCTGTTGAAAATACAAGGTCTGAATAGCTCTTTGTTTTTGTTTGAAGATTTTGTAAAAAGGAAAAAAAAAAAATCACCAACATGGGAGTTATGAGAAAAAAAAATGCTCCATATGATCATGAAAACTAAAAAAGGAAGCTCATCACTTTTTACTATGAAACCAAAATAAAAGTTTAGAAAAGCAGTTGTTGTCCTCAATAAGACAGAAGACAACTTTTGCAACAAGTGTATAAAGCTTGTGGAAGCGGGCAAGATAAAAGAGGACAAAATATGCAAATGTAGGATTAAAATCCTCATTGGAGGAGGAAAGCAAAACGTTTATTGTAGAAAACAGAGACAGTAGTATGTTTATCATTTGAGATGCCTTTCCAAAATGAAAAGGAACAAAACAAAATGAAAATAATGAGAAAGAAAAGACAGCTACAGAGGACAGCAAAAAGATCTTCCTTATTGTTTCAAGGGGAAAAAATGAGCAATAATCAAAGATATATCTGAAGAAAATATTCATCCGTGACGTAAGACCTGGGTCCAAGATTTGCAAAGATGCAATATTTTAGGAAAAATTGATGAGAAGAGAAAGACACAGAGAAACTATGGGAAACATTTTTAAAATAAAAGAATAAAGAAGAAGGTTTGAGAAAGATCCAGGCAGGAAAGGTTTCCAAGAAAGAAAATAAACTGAACTGTCTCAGGCTTCTTTCTGAACACTATAGGGCAGAAAGTAACTGTACTGGCTTGAATGGTGTTCCCCGCCCCCTGCCGCCACTTTACATCCACCTGGAACCTCAGAATGTGCTCTTATTTGCAAAGAGGGCCTTTGTAGATGTAATTAAATAAGTTAAGATGAGGTCACTGAATTAGGGTGGGACCTAAGTCCAATGGCTGGTGTCTTTATAAGAGAAAAGAGGGAGACGCAGATACAGAAATGCAGGTCAGGAGGCCACGTGAAGCAGAGATTGGAGTGATGCAGCTACAAGCCAAATGATGTCAGGGATTGCTGGCAACCATGGAAGCTGGAAGAGGCAAGGGAGGATTTCTCCCTCGAACCTTCAGAGGGAGTGTGGCCCTGCCAACATCTTGACTTCAGACTTCTAGCCTCCAGAACTACGAGAGAATAAATTTCTGTTGTTTTAAGCCATTCAGTTTGTGGTAATTTGTTACGGCAGGCCTAGGAAAACAATACAGTAACAGATCAAATTTTGTGAATTTTTTTGAAAAATAAATTTATTTATATATTTATTTTCAGCTGCGTTGGGTCTTTGTTGCTGCGCACGGGCTTGCTCCAGTTGCGGCGAGTGGGGGCTACTCTTTGTTGCCATGAGCGGGCTTCTCATTGTGGTGGCTTCTCTTGTTGCAGGGCACGGACTCTAGGCCCATGGGCTTCAGTAGTTGTGGCACGCGGGCTCAGTAGTTGTGGCTTTCAGGCTCTACAGCACAGGCTCAGTAACTGTGGTGCATGGGCTTAGTTGCTCCACGGCATGTGGGATCTTCCCGGACCAGGGATCAAACCTGTGTCCCCTGCATTGGCAGGCGAATTCGTAACCACTGTGCCACCAGGGAAGTCCCCAACATTTTTAAGAGAGAAAGGTGATGACTCAGAAATTTTAAAACCAACCAAGCTGTTCTTATGGAAGGCATAGCTCAAGACGTTCTCAGACACACAATGACTGAGAAAAGATAACCCTCACATACTGCCTAAAAAACTTACTTGGAATTGCAGGATAAGGATGCCTGCAACCATGATATTTACTATGGTTCTGGAGTCCTAGCCAGTGCGTAGCCAATCAGACATACAGAAGAAATAAGAGATTTGGATGGAAGAAGACAAAGTTGTTTGCGGAAGAGTATCTATGTCTTCAAAAAGAGACTACTTTGTTTTTAAGTAAAGAAGCACAAAAAAATATATAAAACCATTTTGTATATAAATTTAATTACTAAAGGGACACACTAAATCTTTTTTTTTTTTAATTTATTTATTTATTTATTTATGGCTGTGTTGGGTCTTTGTTTCTGTGCGAGGGCTTTCTCCAGTTGCGGCGAGTGGGGGCCACTCTTCATCGCGGTGCGCAGGCCTCTCACTGTCGCGGCCTCTCTTGTTGCGGAGCACAGGCTCCAGACGCGCAGGCTCAGTAGTTGTGGCTCGCGGGCTTAGCTGCTCCGCGGCATGTGGGATCTTCCCAGACCAGGGCTCGAACCCGTGTCCCCTGCATTGGCAGGCAGATTCTTAACCACTGCGCCACGAGGGAAGCCCCCACACACTAAATCTTAATAGTGATTATCCATAGGTGGTAGGATTACAGACTAATTTAATTTTCCAGCTTTTTCACTATATTTCAAATTTTCTATAATGAGCATGTATTCCTTTTATAATCAGAAAAGTATGTTTAAAAGTATATCGGCATGCATGTGCACATACACACAGAGAGACTGGAAAGTAATATAAAAATTTAAGAAAAGAAAAAAATTGATCAGACACCAGATTTTTAGCAAAATTGATCTTTTAGCTAATACATAGACATTTGGCAGTGAGCTAGATGCCACTGGGGATACAACAAGAAAGAACCATGAGTTCTGCCCACTGAAAAGGTATAAGAAATGCACACAAATAATTTCAGTGTAAAATATGACAGGTGCCATAGAGAAATGCAAAGAATTGCAGGGTTCTAAAGAGTGAAAGATGATTTTCCCATAGGGGAATCAGGTAAGGCTGCATGGAAAATAGCCCTGGTAGAGGCGTATTTCAAGAAGGCATTTTAGAAGGACGGAGAGGCATAAAAAAGCCCCAGAGGCCTGGGTGACGGTGAGTAAAGGCCTATTTGGCTGGATCATGGGCCAGAGGCGTGAAGCCTCCAAAGATTGGTTGGAGCCATTTGTGGAAAGCTAAAAGCTCTATTCCATAAGCAAAGGAGAGATGTGAAGGCTTTTTGTTGTTGTTTTGTTGTTGTTGTTATTTGTTTGAAAGCATAAGTATGATGCTGACAGAGTGGGACATTTGGGAAAGTACTCTCTGTAGCATTAAGGAAATCATCCCCCAGAATCAGGTTAACTACAGCTGAGGATTCTGACAAACTGGATGTTCTTATCAAAACTTGTTGAATGGAATCTTTGAGAAGTCAGGGAGACCAAGAAAAACTGCCGGAAGCTCAGAGAAGGAGGAAATGACCCAAATGTCACTCCAAAAAGGGAGTTCATAGAAGCAAACACACCTGTCCTTTTCCTATTCCTATCTCCTTAAGAGATCAAATGAGAAACATATAAGGAACTAAAAGTCATTTTCACAATGGAAGCTTGTAAAAAAATGCACACTATTTGGTTTACTCCAGACGTGACAAATCAGAGCCTGAATCTTAAACAAATTCCTCAGGTGATTTGTATGTGCAGTAAGGTATGAGGGGCATTGCAGCACAGCCTGTAACAATGGGGAGATCACAGAACTTTTAAATAAATACAACCTACTGTGCATAAGACAGGGGGACAAGCTCTGCAACTTACTAGTTGTGTGACTTTGGACAAGTTAATCTCTTTGAACTTCAGTTACCTCATTTATAAAATGAGGGTAACAAAAGTATCTATACCCCATCAGGTAGTTGTGAAATTTATATTAGTACATATACATAATACATATTTCCATGCATACATATATAAGACTGTCTGGCATTGGGAGTGCACATCCATGTGAATAAGAGCAACTTACCCATGAAATCTGTTGAGAACATATAACCAACAGGATTTGGTAAGAGATTGGATGTGGGCTATGGATGAGCTCCTGGTTTCTGAAATTAGCAACGGAAGGAGAGGTAGAGCCATTTACCCAGTGGTGTGGGTGGGCAAAGAGCAACGAGGGTGAGTTCAGTGGTGGGCGTTTTAAGGTTCAATTGCCCATGGCAATGTCCAGTGGACATTTGGGCAGGTGGTCCTATATGCTGTGGACAGACACCTGGGAAGAATATATGGATCTGTGAGTCACCAGCCTAAAGACAGTACCTGAAGCCATGGGGATAGGAAAGATGACGAGGGAGAGCAGACAGAGTGAGAAGAGAACCCTGAGCACCCAAATTCAAGGGCCAGGCAGAAGAGAAGAGCTCCCTAAAAGAAGCTGAGAAGGTGCAGCAGGGAGGTAGAAAGAGAAGTACGAGAGAGCAGAGGCGTATACGCCAAGGGAGGGGAAAGTTTTAACAGGGTGCATGTGCAGAGTGGGCCCGTGAGCTAAAGGCTAAACGCGTCACCTGGATTTGGTAGCAGAAAGGTCTCTGGTGACTTTGGCAATCGCAGGCTCAGTGGGAACAAGAAGGGGAAGCATCCAAAGGCGAATTCTCAAGGGAATTTGTGGAACTATCGCGGGGATCAAAAGGAGAATTCAGAGTGGCTGAAATGTACTCCCAAAGTAATTAAAAAGTCTTCACATCTATTAAGCAAACACAGCCTGAGATTATATTTGAAAAGACTGCAACACAGTGAAAACCGCAAAAGACCAATTAAAAAGCTGAGGCCAAAAAGCATACAATCCTTTTCTTACACATAAAGGAGCCCAAAGTAACTGCTTTAATTAAATATGCAAAATAGTTCAATATAAAAATAAGAATATTCGTTGTGGCATGAAACTGGGAGCCCTTTTTGGTAAGTCAGTCACGGCAGGCTACACTGGATTTGGGCATGACTTTCCCTAAATTTCACCCAGTGGGGGAAAAAAGGCGAGCAAATTTTAAAACCACAGATATTCTCCTCTCCTACAAAGAGGGTGAAGCTGCTCCAACCCACGGAATGGATGTATACCCCAACAAAATAGGGACTTGCCCCGAGACAGGAGAAAGCCGAAGACAAGGGTCTCAGCTTGCGGGTGCTGAGAGAGACCCGAAAGAAGCCTCAAATGCTCTGGGTCCCACACCCCCGGGGAAATCTGTCCCAAGTTGCCTACCAGGGGGCAGCTAATAAGTTAAAAGCATTAGACTTGGTTCTGAGGGTCTAACAAAGAGCTATGACTGTTCAGAGCCCACATGGTGAAAGGTTGGCAAAAAAATAAGATTCCTTTTCAAGGTAACAGCACTAAAAGAAGTAAAAGGGTGTTTTTCAAATTCTTGGGTCTGTGTTCATGGCTGTCAAGTACTACATTTTTGATGGTAGGCCTGCCTGAATTCAGAAGTAAACACAGGTCCTTAAAAATACCTTTCAGAAAACTGAAAATATTTTGTATTCATAAGAGCAGTATATAAAGGTATACAACATTATACATATATATATATATATATTTTTTTTTTTTGTCTATGGTAAATATTGCTGGAGTGCAGGATCACCAGCCCGTGACTCCTTTTTTTTTTTTTTTTAATTTATTTATTCAGTTTTGGCTGTGTTGGGTCTTCGTTTCTGTGCAAGGGCTTTCTCTAGTTGTGGCAAGCGGGGGCCACTCTTCATCGCGGTACGCAGGCCTCTCACTATCGCGGCCTCTCTTGTTGCGGAGCACAGGCTCTAGACGCGCAGGCTCAATTGCTGTGGCTCACGGGCCTAGTTGCTCTGTGGCATGTGGGATCTTCCCACACCAGGGCTCGAACCCGTGTCCCCCGCATTAGCAGGCAGATTCTCAACCACTGCGCCACCAGGGAAGCCCTACATATATTTTTAAAATAAATTTATTTATTTATTTATGGCTGCATTGGGTCTTTGTTGCTGTACGCAGGTTTTCTCTAGTTGTGGCGAGCAGGGGCTACTCTTCGTCACGGTGTGCGGGCTTGTCATTGTGGTGGCTTCTCTTGTTGCAGAGCATGGGCTCTAGACACGCGGGCTTTGGTAGTTGTGGCATGCAGGCTCAGTAGTTGTGGCGCACAGGCTTAGTTGCTCCACGGCACGAGGGATCTTCCCGGACGAGGGCTCGAACCCATGTACCCTGCATTGGCAGGCGGATTCTTAACCACTGCACCACTAGGGAAGTCCCAACGTTATATATTTTTGATCAAGCTTAAAATTTATTTTTGCTACAACTGACGATACATACCGCTGAGCCTGGTCTGTCTTACTAAAAGTTGAGCTGGGCACGTGAGAGGACCTGGTGTAGGGCAGAGGTCACTTTGGCACAAGTAAGTTGTGAGATGCAACGGATATTATCAAGCAGACACTAAGAAAGACTGGGTGTTTGAGACACACTTGAGAATTTTACCTCCAGAGTATACAAGAGACCACAATCAAGGTAGAAAACTAGGTTTGTTGTGAAGAATTAACCAATAAACAATATGTTAACTGTTTGTAGCTCTGGGTCACAAAATATAAACTGTTGTACACTGATCAAAATTTGAAAGTATTTTTATAGTCCATCAGAGTACTATATCCCACCAGCTGAAGACCACTGGAGTCACAGAACAAAGACCCCAGGGTTCCAGCAGCAGGTGTAGGAGCCAGAGGTTATGAGCTGAGCTGAGGGCGCTGCGGTAGCAGAGAGAGTCACCCGGAGGAGGACGTGGGGCCGCACAGGAACGGGAGACTTGTGCGGCCACGAGGAACCCAATGTGAGCTGCCCAGGCCCGCCGCTACCCAGGAGGGAGTGGAGCGTCTGCAGTCCTAGTTTTGAAACTAGAGAGCATGCTGGTGCCAAATATCATTGAAATGGCTGTTTCCAGGGTTGATTTTGCCTGGAAAAGTTGGAGGACTTGCCTGGTATTCTGATTACAGTGTGTGTTTAGCTAGTTGATTTGGAAGACTTTTGGACCCCAATTATCCAGACCATTAACACAGGGCTCAGTGCTCAAGGTGGTCACCAAACGGCTGGGCAGGTGATGCTAATTCTCCCCAGGTGTTGTTGATCCTAGGAAAATAGTTCATGAAAGCACTAATCAAAAAGTAGGGTAGGGAGGAGACAAGGGTCAAAACCATTCTATAAACTAAGCTACCATCAATGGGGGACAGAGGATATGTTGTTAAGGGCTAGAAACTGAATACAGATTTTTTTTTTTTTTTAATTTATGCTCTACCTTATTTTTCAGAAGAGATTTAAAGCAGCTTACTGAAATGTATCTCACTCAAAGGAGAAAATTAGCCACAGAACAAATTCAGAACAAGGGAAAATTAGGTGTGGGTAAATAACCTGAAAACAAGAGAATAAGTTTAGGCTGCATCTTATAAAGTCCTTTAAGGCTGTTAGAAGCAAGCCATAAATAGGGTCCTGAGCTTCCTAGAGGCCAATGCAAAGAGGAAAAAACCCAGTCAGCCATTTAGAGGATTCCTACTGCCTATAAGGTTAACAACAAAGCTGCTTTTTGGTCCCGGTGAAACTTTTCTCATAAGCCCTCTTAAAGGAGACACTGTGTGACAGACTGAGAAAAATCCTCAAGACCTTCCTGCAAGAGACGCACCATCCAGATCCATATGGCTCTTTCCTGCGCTGTCCATCAGTGCAAGTTAAAGGCGTAACACCAAGGCACAGACCAAGAAAAGCAAGACTAAGAGGGGCCAAGAAAGGCAGGCCAAGTGTTTGCAGCTACCTTATGGTTGGGCCTAATCCAGAAATTAAATTTAAACCATTTATGGCATGGACATCTCTTAGGTAATTCTTTATGAACATTCTTCTTAAAATCAAGCTTTTGTTAAGATTTGGACCTAAGAGAGTTCGAAATTATATATTTGAGCTAAAACCTCAAGCAGAGCTACTCTATGCTGTTGATTAAGGGCAGAGATGTTTGCTCTAACAATCAATCCAATTGCCTTAGGAAACAGCCTATAAGTGGCAGGGCTATGAGAGCACAGGCTCGTAGACTGAGAGATTAAGCACAGGGGCTCTTGGAGTCAGACAGACCTGGGCTTAAGTGTCACCTCTACACTCACTAGCCGTGGGATCTCTCTGAGATCATCTGATAAACGGGAATCCATTCAATGTCCACAAATGTCTTCTGAGCATCCACAGTGTGTGGTGGAATCAAATAACATCTACTGCCTATAGTCGTTTGGGAGGATTAAATAGGTAAATGCGTCTAAAGTATTTAGCTCAGTCACTGGTACATAGTAAGCATTCAGTAAACAGCAAAACTAATAATAATAATAAAATAATAATCATAATAAAAGATTTCTGGTTCCATTCTCATGCATAAATAATTATCTGAGTAAGGTCTTAAAGTTCTACATTATTGAAAATGGTTGCAATAATTTTAGCTTGGAAAATGTTCCATGTCGGCATTACTGATCATCCACAAAGCCATCAAAAATATTAAAAAGAGCATCAGAGTTTTTAACCACGTTAACTCACTGATAACTCCAGATGAATGTCATACCTTGCAGTACCTACATGAGTCAACCAGCTATCAAAGCCTTAAATATAAGCCAGTTAAATATCAGAGAACATCTGCCAAAATTATGATTCTAGCTGTAGAATGTAGAAGTCTTGATGTTTTGATGTTCCTAAGGGAAATATGCTGGTACCTTCACTCATCTCTCAATTTAGTGATACTACATAGAATGCAATTCTCCCATAAAATGCCTCTGAAAACAAAAAGCCTACTCAACCCTGTAGAGTATTAGGGATGCTGGGCAGGCAGCTAGCTAAATCACTCATTAGCCAAGAGTCGTGTTTCTGCACAATAGTCCCACAGGCGTGATTCAAGTTTGTGCCTGAGCAAAAATACAAATTACTACATATCAGACTTCAAAAATCTTCACATAGTCAAAACCTCAAATGTTAAAATCTGCAGATGCCAACCAAGTTCATGATAAACCTCTCTTTTGGTTGTGCTCAGTACAGCCAGACGTCCTTTGGGGCCACCCTGAGTTCATAACAACAAACCCATGCTATCCTCACAGAGTCGCATTTATATGTGTCTCTCTGATATACCAGGGGAACATGCAGCTGATCCAAATGCAGGCTTGAGTCATTAGGGTACAAGTTTTCAAAGGAATGGACAATATACCACCCTGTTTTATCCAGACTTGAGATTACCTGCAGATTGTGGCTTCCCCAGAAGTATCCAGATGTGGGATTATATGAGGATTAGCAGCTGGGCTGGGCAGGGGAGAGGTCCATATGGCGCCCACACCATTTATCATTTGTAACACATCAGTTTCTTACCCATTGAGTCAAAGGCCAAGGAAAGATCAGTAAAAACTACAAACAATCTTATCCTGACAGATTTCGATATAAAGTGATGAAGAATGGTCGATGGGGTAATAGCTGTGCCTTGCTTAGAATGCTGCCACGACAGACCAGACTTTCAATTCATCAAGAAGAAAAACGGCATGTTTCAGATGGAATGCACTGCAAGTTGATGAGTCTATACTGGGGAGGGGGGAATCAAAGAAGCTCGTTTTTCCTTCTTTATTTTTGATGGGTTAGGCTACTCTCTAATTCCAACCAAATTGAACCATTCATTCATTCAATTAATATTTACTAAGTTACTAATGCTAAGCATTGTGGTT
This sequence comes from Balaenoptera musculus, assembly GCF_009873245.2. Classification (NCBI taxonomy): domain Eukaryota; kingdom Metazoa; phylum Chordata; class Mammalia; order Artiodactyla; family Balaenopteridae; genus Balaenoptera; species Balaenoptera musculus. Next base: position 108,008,314 of record NC_045790.1, on the reverse strand, counting down.
AGTATGAGGGATACAGTGGTAAATAAAGAGCCATGATTCCTATTTTTAGAGAGTTTATAATCCATACCATTGTTTATGGGATTAAAAAAAGTGTCAGGGATAAGAGTCCACTGGCAGAGGATGACATTTTAGCCAGGTGCTTTTAGTTTGAGCTTTTAAATCATCTACTATAAGAGGAAATATTGCAGACACATGTGAGGCCTCCTTCCCAGCTCAGGCTCTTTGAAACTGACTTTTCTCTATATCCTTTTCAGAGAGAATCTGCCCTATCCACAAACTTTGCTGAGGATGTGGGTCTAGGAGGCCACATTTATACCACATGATCCCAGTACCCTGAACTCAACTGTTTGAATCAGGGATAGATACCTGAATCCAAGAAATTAGGGTCCAAGAATGAACCCTTCGCCCTATGACTATGAGGGGCGAAGGAGCTGCAAGACCAGGGTATTGGGGGACTAGAAATCAATTTAGTAATAAAAAACAGTGAATGAGAACTTTGTATGTGCCAGGGCCTTGCCAGGGCCTAGAAATCCAACAATGAACAAGGTAGACGTGGTTCCCACCCTCACCTCTAGTGGATGAGAGAGTAGTTAGTAAACAAATAAATATAAATTGTGGGAATTCCCTGGTGGTCCAGTGGTTAAGACTCCGCTCTTCCAATGCAGGGGGCCCAGGTTCGATCCCTGGTCAGGGAACTAGATCTCGCATGCAGCAACTAAAGATCCTGCATGCCGCAACTAAAAAAAATCCCACATGTCGCAACGAAGATCCCGCGTGGTGCAACTGAGACCCGGTACAGCCAAATAAATAATAAAAAAAAATCAATTGTGATAAACACCATTAAGAAAATAAAGAGGATGCTGAGTTAGAGAACAGCTCGAAGAGAGAATAGTAAGTGCAAAGGACAGGGAGGAACTCAAATTGTTCTAGAGACCAAAATCAGGCCACTGAAGCACGGTGAGGGTGAGTAGCATGAGAGAAGGTGGGAGAGGAAGGCAGAACAGGGATCACACAGGATCTTGTAGGGCTTCGTAAAAGGTCTGGGCTTGCAGTGCAATGGGCCACAGAAGGGATTTAAGAAAGAAAAGACATTGTGTTGTCAACATTTTAAAACATCACTCTGGCATAAGGACAGACATATAAACCAATGAAACAGAAGAGAAATCCTAGAAATTAACCCTTGTATACATGATCAGTTGATTTTCGACAAGGATGCCAAGACCATTCAATGGGAAAAGGACAGTCCTTTCAACAAATAATGCCAGGAAAACTGAACATCCACAGGCAAAAGAATGAAGTTGGACCCTTACCTTATACCATATACAAAAATTAACTCAAAGTGGATCAAAGACATAAATGTAAAAGCTGCAACTATAAAACTCTTAGAAGAAAACATAGGGGGAAATCTTCATGACACTGGGTTTGGCAATGATTTCTTGGATACAAACACCAAAAGCACAGGCCACAAGAGAAAAAAATAGATAAACTGGACTTCATGAAAATTTAAAAACTTTTGTGCATCAAAGGGCATTGTCAACAGAATAAAAGTACAACCCACATAATACGTGAAAATATTTGCAAATCATATATATCTGATAAAGGATTAATATCCAGACTATATTAAGAACTCCTAAAGCTCAACAACAACAAAACAAACAACCCAATTTAAAAATGGGCAAAGGACTTGAATACCATTTCTCCAAAGAAGATATACAAATGGCCAATAAGCACATGAAAAGATGCTCAACATTATTAATCATTAGTGAAAGGCAAATCAAAACAACAATGAGATACTACTTCATACCTGTTAGGATGGTTATTAAAAAAAAAAAAAAGGAAAATAACAAGTGTTGGTGAGAACGTGGAGGAACTGAAGCCCTGGAGCACTGCTGTGGGAATGATGTAAAATGGTGCAGCCACTTTGAGACTAGTTTGAGAGTGCCTCAAAAAGTTAAAAATAGAATTACCATAAGATCCAGCAATTCCACTCCTAGTTAATATACCCAAAAGAATTAAAATCAGGGACTCAAGCACATACCTGTATAACAATGTTCATAGTAACATTATCCACAATAGCTAAAAAGTAGAAACAACCCAAGCATCCATCAATAGGTGAATAACAAAATGCGGTATATACACATGATGAAATATTATTCAGCCATAAAAAGGAATGAAATTCTGATACATGCTACAACATGGATGAACCTTGAAAATATTATGCCAAGTGAAATAAATCATACACAAAAGGACAAAAATTGTATAATTCCACTTATATGTATACGTAGAATAGGCAAATTCACAGACACAGAAGATAGAACAGAGGTTGCGAGGGGCTGGGGAGAGGGGGGAATGGGGAGTCATTGTTTAATGGGTACGGTGTCTATCTGGGATGATGAAAAATGTTCTGAAAGTGGATAGTGGTGATGGTTGCATAACCCTGTGGATGTACATAATGGCCCTGAATTGTACACTTAAAAATGGTAAATTTTATGTTGTGTATATTTCACCATGATAAAAAGAAGTATTAAAAAAAACCCACCGCTGCTGGGAAAAAATGGACTGCAGAGAGGCAACTGTGCTTTCGGGGAAGCTGGCGTGCAGAGAGGAGATTGGTATCGACACGCAGAGAAGAGTGAAGCTGAGAAATCACAGGGACTGGAGAGAAACGAGAATAGCTGCTTGATGGCTTCCCAGTCACATGGGGCCCAGCTGTGCTTCCTGCACTGCATTCTGGGGAGATTCACCCACACCCTTTCCATGCATTACTTTATACTTGAGCTGGACCCAGTAGACCTCCGTTCTTTGCGAGGAAACCATCCCTGATTAAGGCAGGGAACACAGCTGGGGGCAGCTAAGACACACACGGCCTGGAGACTCAAAGTTTGAGGCCGTTGGTTTCTAAAGCTAGACTATCTCCAGCTCCAGGAAAGCAGAACAACTGTTTTTCTCCTTCTCCCTCAGTGCCCGGCACTGTGCCTGCCCCATGGCGGGAGACTTCAACACACAGCTGTTGAATCAGGGCTGAGAAACTCTCCTGTGAGTCTGTAGAGATCTGAGCTCCACAGTCTCTCACCACATGTATACCCAATTGAAACCTAGGAACCAAGCCCCTATATCTGCCTTCATTGCTGATTTGAATGGCCGATATCCTTCTTCACAAGGACTTCTACCTAATTTGCTGAAAGTCAGAAGAAGTTTATGCTAAAATTTCAATTTTACAGAATCCTAAGGACCTCTCTACAAAGTTTGAGTTCCAGGATGCCCAAGATCGATTGGGTTCCCAACAATATTCATCAAACCAGGTGTAAGAAAAATTAAACTCGCTTTCTCATGAACTTAGGACACATAAAATGGTTTTTAATTTAATAATACTGTGCCATTCATAGGTGAGAGAAAATGTCTCCTCCCTTAAAACACTGGAGTCAGAATTTCAAGAGATCCTCAGATGGCAAAACTGGAACTTGCTCATTGCATCTTTCCCAACCATTGCAGCCTCTAGCGCATGTCATTTCTAACGTGGGAAAACTAGAAACAACCTGATTTTACAAAAGGAGGGAAACTGTTCCACAGATAATTGTTTATCACCTTGTTGGGCTATCATACACCGATTAAAACGGTAACTTCAAAGACTACATAACAAGAAGATAGTTACAAAATACAGTTAAATGAAAAAAGAGGAATGCGAAAGTAAATGTATAATTTGATTACAGCCATGTAGAAATGGCTTTGGAGCTATAAAAATTGGAAGGTACCAAAGGAGATGAAAATACTTGCTGCAAGGTGGTGAAATTACACATGGAATTTTAAAATGTATTTAAAAGTTACTTTATAATATTTAAAAAGTTATAAACACACACATACACACACACACACACACACACACACACAATCATGGCTCTAGAGTAAAACCTGAACAGATGGATTGAAGAACTTTTGCTCAATGAGCTGCCTCATCAGGCTGGGGATAACTGATGCCTAGTCTAGGATTCAGTGAGGCAGGGTTTCTTCAAGGGTGGTCCTGGCACCAGCGGCATCAACATCATCTGGGAGCTTGTTAGAAGTACAAAATCTGGGTTAACCCTGAACTTGAAACTCTGGGGGTGGGATCCAGCAATTTGTTTTAATAAACTCTCCAGGTGATTCTGATGCCTGTTCAAGCTTGAAACTGCTGCTCTGAAGTACGTTCCCAGTCTGATATTCTGTGATTTCCACAAGTCTATAAAGGGTCCATCTTACACACCTACGTTGTCTCCCCCAGACACCACTCTCATTGTTTACAGAGCTCCATACTCATTAGATCACGTTCAAAGTCTTTACCTAAGAGTCAAGGTCCTACTTTTGCTACCAAATTTCATCTTTGCTGCTATAGCTAGTTAACAGGGACTATGCTTACGTGCATCATCTCATTTAATCCTCCTGACAACCCTATAAGGTAGATAATATTAATAAACCCCATTTCATAGATGAGAAAACTGAGGCTCAAAGAAGTTCCAGATCATACAACTAGTAAATGATGAAACAAGAATGACTTCAGAGCACAAGCTCTTAGGCACCCCTGGGGTTCAGAGATGTTTACAAAGATAATAAGTGATGGAACTGGTATGTGAACGCAGGCCTGTCTGAGTCCAAAGCCTAGCTGTTGTGTAACCACAATGCTCTGCTGCCCTACACTCTCTGCTGGGCAGGACCATTTGCTTGCTGCCCTTCGAATCATCACTGCCAAGAATCTTGCTGTGTGCAAATACCTACTGTCTGTCTTCCTTGCCACCAACCCACATCCCACAGCCCCCATAAGGCCTTCCAGGCTGCTTCCCCGAGATGCCTGGCTAGAATGGGTTGCTCCCTCCTTCTCCCAACCCCCACCAGGCCCTGTCTGTGTGCTTCTCACAATATTTACCAATTCCCACTCTGAATTATAGTTATGCACACGCTCTTTCAGGAGAGGCGGTGGTCTGAGTTGGCATGGTGTCACCAGTGACTCACACAGAACAGGCATTGATTGAATCAACCAGTGCATCTTTTATGTGACCAATTCATTCTTTAGATATATTATGTATATCTTATCTGCTCAGCTGGAGGACAGTAAGCGCTTTAAGAACAAGGACCAAATCTTTTACTTAACACATATTTTCAGGAATATACCTGGGGCAGGTACACAGTCAAACCTGTAATGTATGCTTGAGTTCAAGTAGAATGTTACTGGTACATGATTCTGGCATAATTTTTTTTTTACTTTTTAAACCCTGCAAGAATGCAGCTTACATTAATCGGGGATAACTGGGTACTATACAAATGGATCCCATCAACTCAGTTTTTGTAAATAGATAGAAATAATAAATTTAATGTTTCAATAACCAAGAGAATCTTATGAGCACACTTTCCTGAATATTTGTTCAAATTTCCATGCAATTTGTTCTTTTCTTGTGGGAAAAGAACTCACAATTCTGTCTTTTAAAAAACTGAGGCTATGATATGCCTTCATTATGCCTCTTTTAAAATGAAAGCATACAATTAAAAAAAAAATCATAACACAATCCCCAATCTCTCTCATTAAGGAAAATATGGATATTTTCATTCCAGATATCTATTACCTATCACAGTCATTTATCTAGCCCAACACATATACTTTTAACAGGAAAAAAAAAAGAGCTCATAAATATTCTAACTCCTATCACATACCCAGAGAGCAAAGGTACAGAAAAATCAGAATATGTATTACAATAATATTTAAACCTCAAAAACTAGATTTAGAAACTTTTAGGAACAAGATAACATAAAAACAAATGCTACCTTTCTTAATTCATAAATGATTTTATTTAATTATATAACACCATTAACAGAGAAAAATACCAAGCCACGTTTTAACACACTGAAAGACACAGATTAAAAGTACGTAACAGTAAAAACAGACAGATAAAGATGATCAAATTATTATAGCCCTTCAACAGTCATTCATTCCCATCCAGTCCTTATACTGTACTCACATGGTCTAACAGTAAATATACAACAAAAGATCTGAAGAGCTTGGCGATCCTCTCTAAATCAAAATCAATGTTCTACCACTGAACAGACAGTGTAAACTTACCAGCTCCACAGATCCATAATGTTTCCTACTGAAATCCCCACGTCTACAGCCTAGGTCTTCCGAGACAGAGCTGGAACAAAAATGCTTCATCAGTATTATACATAGCGATCTGGCCACAAACCTTCTGCAAAAATCCACTACCATTTGCAAAAAGGGCTGCTATGGAACAGGCTTGCCCAGCTCCTCACTGCAGGGGAGCCTCCTTGCAACAGACACAGTCCTCAGCAGCCATTGCAGAGCCGGGCATTCATGGAGCCCTCAGTAAGAAGAAAAACACCCGAGTCATCCCTGGAAGTATAGGCAATGATTGAATTAAATATTTAGTCATTTGGAATCGATTGACATCTCCCAGGCTACTGGTGGTTTATAATTTCATTTTGTATAACCAACGAGGAGAGAAACCCTGCAGTAAACTTGAGGCAAGGGACAAAGCTTGCAATTATCTTTCGTTTAAGAGAGGCTCTTTGTCCCAAATATTCAGCATAAAAATAACCAGCATTATGGGATGCTATACAGGAGACATAAACTTTAAATAGGAGGAAAAAAAAACTTCAAAATCCTGGTAGGCCCCACGCCCTCCCCTTTAATTTATGACAACATGACAATATGGAAAAAGACTAGGACTAACAGAAAAATGTAAAATTCCAACTTCCAAGTATATTTAGTTTTTTTTACATGACAGTAGCTAATACTTTCCTACCCCCTCCTCTCAAAAAAGGCTTACATCAGATAAGAAAAATCACATGCGTTGTTGAGGAAGAGTAATTAAAACAAGGGCAAAATTGTTACTGCATTTGCATCTTGAATGCATAGTTACACACTCAAAAGACACATCTTATTGAATAGTTGGCATATATAGGACCTCAAGCAGTACTCATGAAACCACCGGAGATCCACAAATACAAACAGTTTTAATAAGTTGGCCCTAATATGTCATGCAAATACTCTAATAAAACAGAAAATAAAATTCCCCAGGAATTACGTGTTTAATATATCCCAAATATTTGGGATCTAACATGCAAAGAAATGTGCATTTAGTACCTTTTCATCCTTCCTTAAAAGGTAGGCTACATTTTCTAAATTACAGCCCTGTTGGCACGTTCAGAAAGAGACTGACTCTGATGTTTCGCGTCCACAGAACTGACTCTCTGCCAGGTCACTATTCAATAGGCTCCAAGAAGGACAGCAAGAGAGAAATGAGATTAGAGAGTCTAATGGTATTCCGCTTCCTCCATTTCACAGGGATGGCTGAGTTCATCATATAGGAGAGATTTAACCTTTTGTTGTCCTCACTGCCTTAGCTGAAACCATGTGACAAATTAACGAATGCAGCCTGGAAGGATGTCCTAGATATTTACCCAGTCTACCTTCCTGCTTCTAGTGACATGATTTTCTACCGAAAAATCTCTGAAAGAGATGTAAAAACTTCCCTCTGTGGCCTGCTCCAGTGTTAGCTATGTCCTCTATGCCCATTTTCTTAGCCCTTTCTGAAAACGCTCCTGGAGAATACTGCCATTGCCTTACATAACAGTTTCAAGATCCTTCCCCGGCGCCCTGAGTTACCGAGAGGGAGTGGGCTCTGGGGAGGGAAGTGTCCACGGGCTTGGACAGAGGTCGGGCACAGAGCTGAAGCTCAAGGGCTGTTGACTGAGCGCTGTCTGCCCAGACCTCAGCCCACCTCATCAGTTAAGCCAGGCCCATGACGCAGTCACAACCGCAGCAGCAGCGGCTTCTAACCCAAATGGCCAACAACATGAAAAGAGCAAGGAGGCCGGGCTCTGGGTCCCTCCCTGTGCCACCCTCAGCACCACAGAGGGGGGTCCAAGACACAGTGCCAGCTCCCTAACTTTGCCAACAGCCAGAAACAAACACACAAAAAAGGTGACGACCCTCCATCCTGGAGCAACCACCTCCTTAGAAGCCTCAAGAGGGAAAACAATGTCCTAGGAAAACAACCAAGAGAGAGAGAAACAGAACATCAGCTATCGGTTGCCCTTTTCCCCTCTAATTACATTTCATCCGATACACTGCAGAGACAGCGCTTGCTAATGGTGGCTGGCAGGCTGAACTACACAGGATGCATTTCTAGGGCAGCAGGAGGCACTCAAACCAGCCATGTTAAAAAACCTGCCCCACTCCCCTCCTCTGTCCCCAGGCTCTCTGGCCCCTTGGCACCCAGCAGCACAAGGGTTGTGTTTAGGGGGATCACCCCGAGCTCCAAGGGGAGTTTTGTTCTCCTCCAGGTCCCCAGAGTCTGGACCACTGCTGGCCACAGGCTGGACATGCAGTAAATGTTTGTTGCGTTTGTGAAGATATTTGCACATCTTTCAGATCTCACTAGCTGCTGCCTGATAACGTCTCCCGTGAGCACCAAGGCAGGCCACCTGTTGACCTTCTTCCTGATAAGCTCCCGGACGGTACTCCATCAGTCCAGACAGCCCTGGCCCAAGAGGCAGATATGCCTACGTGCACACCAAAACCTATTTCCTGTTCCTCTGGGGCTTGTCCCTACACTACATTTCCTAGCCCTTCTTGCAGTGACTGTGAACATATGACTGATTTCTGGCCAAGAGAATACAGACCAAGGTGATGTGCCTGTGGGATCCCATGGGAAGCGCCTGCCCTCCTTCCCTGCGGCCAGCAGGGTGGAGAGGGCCATAAGGACCCAGAGGAAGGCAGAGCTTCAAGAAGGAAAAAAACAAGTGGAAGGTCATACCTTTAAGAACATCTGTATTAGAATATGCTGTGAGCAAGAAATAAACATTTAGTTGTGTTAATCACGTAGAGTTTGGGTTTACCTGTGAAAGCCGCTGTGCTACCTGAACTAGCGCAGAAGTCGGTATCTTGCAGTGGGGTGCTACTACCATGGCAACAACCTAAAATATGTGGCACAGGCTTCACAGGCAGGCAGCAGCCAGGGAGGAAATGCATCTCAGAGGCTGGAGAGACAGAGATCTAGGTTGTAGAGTAGCAAACTGGTGATAAAACTTGCACCTACAGTAACTGAGGAGGTGGACCTGTGCCTTCTGAGCCTGCAGCTCTAAGGAACGTGGCTGGACAGGTCAGAGTGAGCCCGTGGGCTGGCTCCTACTGGCTGACCTTAGCAAGGTTTTTTCAAGGAAGAGATGAGCCCGGGCTAGAACTGGATGGATTTCAAGCAAAGACAGAAGGGACTAGAGAGAGTCTCGAGACCAAGGGCCTCACAGGCTTGAGAAATCACTGTTTCTGGACCCCAAACAATAAGAATTCTGGCCAGTGAAATGTGGGTAGAAATGATGGGTACCTCTTCCAGACGACGCCCATACAAATTTCCCATGAATAATCCTTGCTCTCTTTCCTCATCCGCTGGCTGTGAGGATGGCTGTGAGGACCAAGAGGGGTGAAGCCGCACCACGAAGGAGTCCTGGTCCCTAAATGGCCACACAGAATATCCTAAGTAGGCACACCCTCACTGGACTGTGAGATGAGAAAGAACTTTTATTGCTTGAAGCCACTAAGATTCAAGGTTTACCTGTTACAACAGGTGATTTTAATTTCATGGGTACAGCTCTCCGTAGGTAACAGAAAGTAGTGTAAGAATAAGCCCCACAAAAAAGGGGTTGTCAGAGGGCTGGTGGGCCAGGATGACTATCGGGGTCAGCAAGCTGTGGCCTCTCGCTGCCTGTTTTTGAATACTAAGTTTTATTGGGATACAGCCACGCCCTTTGGTGATAGGCTGTCTGTGGCTGCTTTTGTGTTTCAATGGCAGAGTCGAGGAGTTGCAACAGAGACCTGTAGGGCCTGCAAAGCCCAAACTATCTACTCTCTGGCCCTTTATAGAAAGATTGTCCAACCCCTGCCCTACAGCCTCACCAATCCCTTTTGCTGGTTTCAGGCCTACCCATAAGCTGTGATTAGTATGCCAATGAAAATAGCAGTGTTTATTAGAGTCCATCAGAATCCCCGGCGGTGGGGGGGCAGTGGGAAGCTTTCTAAAAATGCAGATTCCCTGGCCCTATTCCCAGAGGTTGTGATTCAGCCTGACTGCGATTTTAATAAGCAGTGGTGGGAAGTCTGATGCAGGGGGTTCACAGACAATGTTTTAAAAAATACTGCTCTTCCAGATGACTCTGGAATCCCTGGGAAACCTGTTAGCCATTCTGCGGCACTTTTATAAGGAAGGACAAGGCCTTGATCAAGTTTTCCATGAATGGGAGGAGGTGTCATACAGTCCCTAAGGGCAAGTGCTTCAGTCACAGACGTGGGTTCTTAACCTCCCTGGGCATTAGTTCCCACATGTATAAAATGTGGTTGATAGTATCACCTACTTAATAGGGTTATAAAGAATAAACTAAAAAGAGCAGATAAAAATTTATTCTAAGCATAATGTCTATTACATGAAAACTACTCAATAAATGTTAGCTATTATTATCCCTCTTTTTATTAGTATGAATTCTTCTCCGGTTGTTAGAGAGAGCCCTGGGAAGGGGCGTGCAGCATACATGATTACCAACTTTTTAAAGAATTTTAAATAAGATGCCTTTTTTTTTTTTAACATCCTTATTGGAGTATAATTGCTTTACAATGGTGTGTTAGTTTCTGCTTTATAACAAAGTGAATCAGCTATACATATACATATATCCCCATATCTCCTCCCTCTTGCATCTTCCTCCCACCCTCCCTATCCAAAAAAAAATGGTTATGAAGAACCTAGGGGCAGGACAGGAATAAAGATGCAGACATAGAGAATGGACTTGAGGACATGGGGAGGGGGAAGGGTAAGCTGGGACAAAGTGAGAGAGTGGCATGGACTTATATATACTACCAAATGTAAGATGCCTTTTTTCCCCCTGTGGTGGAAAGGGAGACCTGGGGCTAAGGGCAGCATCACAGCTCAGCACGACATCCCCTCCCTAAAAGTGTTGGCAGTGCGACCTCACCTAGAAAATACTTGGGACCCAAGAGCATGCCACCAGAACAAGGCAGGTGCAGAAAAGAATCAGAGGGTTCAAGTTCCTCACAGGTACTGGGGTCTAGGCTCTAAATAGAAACTCTTTCTGTTTTAGTAAATTAATGTGAGAGGATGCTGGATCATGCTTTGCGAGTATGAACAGAGCTGAGGACCATCATGTTAAATCTCTAAAGAAGGCCTGGGATGAGAGCAAAGATTTCCAGCTCCACACAGAGGCTAGAAAAATTACCATTATGTAAGTCAGGGGCCCGGAAAGCAGGACAACCCCCTCCAAAGAGTCGAAGTTATGGAAACTGAAAAAGGGGAAAAAAAGGAAGCTGAAACTCAGAGATACAGGTCCTTACTCAAGTGGCCCAGAGATTAGTGACTGACCCTAACAACTGGCCAGACCCCACTATTCCAGGCCTCAGTCAACTCCGGCCCTGCTGGAAGAGTTAAAGCCAATGGAAGAACGGGACACTTCCTGGATCAGCAGAGAGAATTTGTGAAAAGCAACAGGCTTACGGACAGCAGAGCCCAATGTCAGCAGCGCCAGGACAACACCTCCGCCCCCTTGATAAGCAGTTTGTAATAGACAGATGGACGGGATCCCCCTATTTGAGGGACAGAGAAGCTGAAAAATGTGCCAGACTACAGATTTAGGCTTGGAAGTAGCCCCGGGCCTCCTAACAACAGGTACGAGAATAGCTTATTGCACATAAGGGAGCAGTTGTCTCTCCTTCTGAAGATAAGTAACACAAAAAAGCAGAGCTGTAATTATACATTAACTTCTAATGACGAAATGGAAGAATCCTGTCCTCTTTTGAAGAGATTTCAGACACTAGGAAGTAGGAAGTAAGCAAGAGGATTTCTAGAGTGTAAGGGTCCCAGGAAATCCGAGCCCCTGGATTCTGGCTCCAGACAGCATCTTGTTCCCCAACTGTGCTTCTGGGGCCACAGTACCAGGTGCTCCTGTACCAGGATCTTAAGTTTACCATCCCTTAGCAAGTTCCACCAACCATAAGGCAGTCAGACATGCCTGGATTTGAATGTCAGCTCCATGGCACTCTAGCTCTGTGGCCCCAGGCAAGTTACTTATCCTCTCTGAGCTTGTTTCCTCAACTGTAACATGGGCTTAAAATAACATCTGTCTCTGTGGGAGGATTAAAAGATATCATAGGTGCTTAGCACAACACCTGACAAATAAATGCTGGTTATTCTAACTGTCAGGGACCTTACCGACCTCGGTCATGACCATGTCCCATGTGTCTCAGAATGCCTGGCTCATAGCAGGCTGCTCCATGAATATTTGTTGAATTAATGAGTCATGAATTAATGATAACCTCTGCTGGCCTTTGCTCTACTTGAACGCAGGTGGGTTCCTGCCCCCTTTTCTCCTTTCCCTCCTCCACCCCCCATCTGCCGTTAGATATTCTGACATATCTTTGGGTATATTTGATGTTACTTCCCACCATTAGTCAGTCATCTTTCTCATTCTAATCCTCACTTCTCTAACATTCTAGAATGCATTCCTCCTACAGTATTTATGTGTCTACTAAGTTTCTGGACAAAGACAGGTGTCCCTGGAACTTACCAGGTTCTCTGCTATTACTAAAGTCTTGTGGTAATTCATTGCAAGGCTCCTTTCAATAATGATCTCTACCAGTGCCCTTGGGATTCTATCTCTAAATAAAAAACAGCAACCATACCAAACTTTGGTGAAGACACGGAGCAACTGGACCACTTATAGACTGTGGGTGGGGACTTCCCTGGTGGTGCAGTGGTTAAGAATCCGCCTGCCAATGCAGGGGACATGGGTTCGAGCCCTGGTCCGGGAAGATCCCACATGCCGCGGAGCAACTAAGCCCGTGTGCCACAACTACTGAGCCTGTGCTCTAGAGCCCGTGAGCCACAACTACTGAGCCCATGTGCCACAACTACTGAAGGCCGCGCGCCCAGAGCCCGTGCTCTGCAACAAGAGAAGCCACTGCAATGAGAAGCCCGTGCACAGCAACGAAGAGTAGCCCCCAATTGCCCCAACTAGAGAAAGCCTGCGCGCAGCAATGAAGACCCAATACAGCCAAAAAAAAAAATAAAAAAAATAAATAAATTTATTTAAAAAAAAAATATATATATATAGACGGTGGGTGGGAATGTACAAGGTAAGCCAAGCCTCTTTGGAAACCAGTTGGCATTTTCTTATAAAATTAAATATGCAGTTACCATATGACCCAGCACTTGCACTCTTGGGCATTTATCCCAGAGAAATGAAAATATATATTCACAAATACCTATACACAAATGTTCATAGCAGCTTTATTCATAATAGCCCCAAGCTAGAAAAAGCCTAGAAATCTTTGGAAGGGTGAATGGATAAACAAACTGTGGTGCATGCCCACCACGGAATATCCCTCAGCCAGGAAAAGGAACACACTACTGACAGATACAACAACTTGGATGAATGTCCAGGGAATCGTGCAGAGTGGAAAAGGCCAACCATAAAAGATAACTTACTGTGTGATTCTATTATACAACATTCTTGAAATGACAAAATCATAGAGCGAGGGAGGTGTGGTTATAAAAGGGCAGCATAAGGGACTCTGTGGTGATGGAGCCATGTCTGTGTCTTATCTGTGGTGGTGGAGAAATGAACCTACACACGTGATAAGATTGCATGTGACACTGGGGAAACCTAAGGCCAATGGATTGTATCACTGACAATTTCCTGGCTGTGACTGATACTTTACTATAGTTATGCCAGATGTTACCACTGGGGGAAACTGGGTAAAGGGTACCTGGGATCTCTTTGTGTTATTTCTTATAACTACATATGAATCTATTATGCTCTCAAAATAAAAAGGTTAATTAAAAAAAACCCTGTATCTGAGTTGAAATTCATTCACTCATTCCATAAACAGTTCCTGAGCACCTATGAGGTCCCAGGTACTGGGCCAGGTGCTAAACCTGAGACGTGTGCTCCCTGCAGTCATAGCACTTACGGCGCGGTGGGAAAATATAAAGGACATCGGACTTCATAGGAACAAAAACATTGTGCAAGCACATCACACCTGTGTATAGCAAATTTGGTAAACTGTCCAATAGCCTCTTTTGTCTCCTTCTTGAGTAGCATATGCCATCTTGGGATATGAGAGGCCTGTCACTCTGTTCAGTTCAAGACCCACCATCCAGAAACCTGGGAGCTGCTACCTAGAAAATGATTCCTGCAAAGTGTTATGTCCGCACATCTGCTCCCTCCCTCCCCAATCTTTAGCGACCTTCGCTTCTCCTTTCCTATAATGTCAAGACTGAAGGGATTTCTAGCTCAGAGTACAATTTGGTTTGGGAAACACTGCTCCACAGGATACCTGCACATGCATGACCACAAAGTGTTAAACAGAAAGGTATTTAAGGAAAAAAAATCAGCAGACAACATATGTTGCTGCGTACCTCCCTGGATCACCTGTAGATTTAACTTCTTTGGAGAAATCCCTCCAAAGTGTGCCTTCCCAAGTTCTCAAAGCTTCTCTCCTGAGATTCCCAGACTGCCCCCAACTGTACCTAGACCCTGAAGGGAGGCATGCTGTACGGAGTGGGCACTTCCGAACAGTCCTGTGGGCAGCGAGAATCCTAGAGAACACCAAGGTCATTCCGACCCTCGCTACTCAGAGTGGTCCTTTTCCCTGAGCTGATTAGAAATGCAGACCCTCAGGCCCCATCCCAGACCTAATGAGACAGAATCAGCATTTTTAACAAGATCCCCTGAGGATTCAAATGCACACTGAACTTTGAGAAGCACTGACTCTGGTTCTCAAAACCTAGCTATATGTCAGAATCACCTGGATTTCTTCTCTAATTTGTCTTATTTCTTCAAGATGCAGAAAAATAAAGAATAATATAATGAACATTACAGATACAGCTGAAACCCCTGTGTACCTCTCCTTGATCTCATTTTCATCTCTCTCTCCCTTGAAACAATCACTAAATAATTTGGTTCGCACTCCCTGCTTATTTTTTATATTTGTACTACGTAGTCATAAACCATATGCAGTACTGTTTAGCGTGATCTTAAATTTTACACAAATGTATACCATACCGTGACCATCTCCCTGCAACTAGCTTCTTTGAACAATTTGCGTTTGAGATTTGTACACATTGATACCTGTATCACTCACAGTGCTGTGTAGTCTCCTGCTGTATCACTATCCCACTGATTCTCCATTCCCCCATGGTTGGACATTTCCTCAGTGATCATCTCCATTATTTAGCCAGCTTAGTCCTTCATCTCACGGGTCCTCACTATTTGATACCCAGATCCCTACAATAGCCTGGTCAGTCTTCCTGCCACCTCAGCATAGGATCTTAGGGTAGAAGAGACTTCCAGAGATGTCCAGGGACTTCCAGGTCCAGAGACTTAAGGGTCATTTGGTGTCCAGTCTGGTATCTGTGATAGTGTATTCTCTACCAGATACTTGAAATATAGCCAGCAAGTCTCTACTTACACACTATTAGTGATAAAGAAACAGTTTGCCCCAGGGCACTCCATTCTTCCTGTCAAACAGTTTTTTTCTACATTGAACTGAAATCCATCACACTTTAATTTCCACCAGCTGGTCCTACATCTTCACCCTTTCACTTCTTCTTAATTTCCTTACCATCACTTCCACACCCCCGGCCAGCTGTCCTGTCTGGCCCGCTCGCCCTGTCTCAGCACTCCAGCTACAAGGCCCTTCTTCATTTCCTTCAACTTGCTGAGCATCTTCTCATCTTAGGACCTGGAATGAGCTCTCCAAACTCCTTCTTCTTCCTGACCCCACCTCCACCCCCAGATTAGAAATTACAAAGAGGGTATTGGATTAACATCTGCCTCCCCTACTAAAATATAAGCTTCACAATGGCAGGTTCTCTGTTGGTTTTGTTCAATGCAAAATCCTTAGCTTGTAATATAATACCTGGTACAGAGTTAGCTCTTACTGGGGTTTTATTTAATAATGAGTGAATGAATGAATGAATGAAAGCAAGCCAGCCAACTCTTTGGGGCCATATAAAACAAGATCACCTCTATAGGAAAGCCCTTCAAATGTCTGAGGAGAGCCACCATGTCCCCTAGGGTTTTTCTTCTTTACCGGGGGCCAGGAGTGACACAGGAGGGTGAGGCCAGCCATACTAGATAGGTACCTAGAGAAGGGGCAGGGCAAACACAGGGACCACTTCATAACTTTCTCTAGGATCAGGCCTGGAGAGACACCCCCAGGTGCTCACAAGTCCACTGCCAGCTGCTGCTGGAAATGAACTGCATTACACAGCATATTCATGAAATTTGTTTTTGAGTCAGACATGAAAATACTGTAAATGTTGCATCAGGTTAATCTCAAACAATTCACTTCAGAGGTTAATACAATGCCAGTAATATGAGCAAACAAAGAAAATGCTGTGGGGGCCATCACAATGAACACATTGTGACATCATTCACCAGCCATTAGCTCATGATGAGGCTGGCATTCCCTATGTCTAGAGATTGGCATCTTTCAATAAATAGGCAATACAATTAAGTGCAATGGATCAACACTGTAACATTAAAAAGTGAATCATCTGCACTTGTCAAACTCATCCAACTGTGAACTTAAGATTCTTGCATTTTATTGCCTGTAAATTATAGTACAATATAAAATTACTTTAGAATGTCATACAGAAAAAAAAAAACTCTGATCCTAAACTTAACTAACATCTATATGTACAGAGAAATTACATGTACATAAGTGTTGCCTGATATTTACTCAACTCTGTCTAACCCACCATTAATTCACGGCCTGATTTTAGGCAAGAAACAGCCTTTTGTGGGCTCTCAGTTCTACAACTGTAAAATGGGGCTTGATTAATGAATTAATTCAACAAATACTGATAACCATGAGACAATCCTCATAGGGCTGTTGCATTTAATGAGAAAATACATATGAAGCACTTAGCAGGTGAATAGTCTTGAGCACAATTACTATTTGAAGAAACAGAGGTTGTGCATCATTAGGAAGGTGTGTGCACGTGAAGAACAACACAAAGAAGAAAAAAAGTCTCTGTGGAAATCTAGAGATAAGCTAGATTCTCCTGTAATCTAAAATGCTCTCACTTTAGGAAGTAGCTGTTAGGGAGGAAAAACTTTCCCTTTACGCTCTTATGTTCTGTAACTGGTACCTGTGAATTAAGCTGACAAAAGACAGATTAACAGGAGAAGAGGCATACAAATTTTATTTCTAACTTTACATGCACAAGGCCTGCACAGAAAAGAAAACCCAAAGTAGCAGTTAGACTGAGAGGCTTATATACTATTTTAACAAAGGGCAATAAATTGTGGAGAAGTCACAAGACAAAAGAAAAGGGATTTGGGGCTTCTAGGAGTAGTAAATCACAGGAAGGTAGATATATGGGGGAAAGCAATGGTAGATAGGGTTATTTAGTAAGGTTTCTTTATATAGACTCATCTTGGTGCCTTCTCTGTCTCTGGTGATAAGGACTGTTCTCCTCCTCTTGGTAGAGAGAGGGGAGGGGGCACTTTTACAAAGAGAAATTTATGCCCTGCTTTTAGGCAGATCGGGGGAGGGCAGAGAGTTCTTCCTATGTCTGCTTTTTCTCAATTGCCTTCAGCTCAAAATAATCCTTATGCCAAAGTGGCATATTTTGGGGTGGTATATTTTGATCTCCTTTATAGCCAATACCAGTATGTGAAAAATTCTTAGTCTTAAGCATAAAAGTATATAAATCCTTGTGGAACTGACTGAATTTTGTCTTGAGGTAACCTAGGAGAGGCGGGAAGGCCCTGGCTGCTTTTTAAATGGCCTCTGTATTGTATTCTAATTTTCTGGACCAATTTAGATCCACTTCATGCTTCTCTGTGTTGTGTTTTTCTCCAGGTACATTCAGACCACGTAGTGGAAGAAAAGCAGCTTACTCTGTGCTTTTAAGGTCAAACTATATTTGTGAAAGATTTTCTAAAATGTTTATTTCACCAAGGTAGTCTGATCCTGAGACAGTCTACAAAAATGAGACTTTGAGACCAAGGATGAGGGAGAGTGTTAAGGGAGGTGGAGAACATTCTTCAAAGAAAGCAGAAGAGTAGATCAACCAAACTCACAGACGTATAGGAGGCAAAAGCATTTTAACTAAGAACACTTCTCACTATAGAAGATGACAGGAAAGCAACCAGCCCGCATTCAAAGCCAAATGCGATTTATAAAAATGAGTGTTGGCTTAGGTGAATTTAGGGCAGGGCAGCCTAAACTATTTCCTTTTGCCTCCTAAAAGCAATGATTAAAAAGAGTCATACTCTCTAGTCACTATTTATAGTGTGTCCTTATGGTGTTCTGCACTGTACTTTGAGATGAGGTGAGCACCAAAATGGGTTGCTGGCCCTTGAGGACTATAAAATTGGAAAGAATAGACAACGCGAATAGTCAAAGGAATAGAGTTTTAGTAATGGCATAACCTCCTTGAGGAAGAATGATTGCTGTTAGTGATTATTCCTCCAGGGGATGTGGAGCTCAGTGGTGCAGCTTCTGTTCCCAGAAAAGGACCAGGATGTCCTGGCAGAGTGATGCCGTACTCCTCCCTGACTTAGATCACACGGAGCAGCAACTCAGTGTTGAACCCTATGCCACCCTTGAGCAGTGAAGATCCACATTCCTCTCCCTTCCATTCAGGCCACTCACCTCCCTGGGGACCTCACTGCTCCGGTGCCTTCAAATACTACCTCTATGCTAACAACTCCCCAGACCAAATCTCCAACTCAATCTTTCTCTCCAACTGCAAGTTCAGACTTACAGCTGCCGGACATGGTTCTGCGGACACCCCCGGGGGCCTCTAAAACATAACATGCCCTGAGTCACCCTCACTCCCACTCCTCACTCACATCTCAGTCAGCAGAGCTGCCATCTTCTTCCCAGTCACTCGAGGTGCAAGTTCAGAGTCATCGCCCAGGTCTTCTCTCACATCCAACATCTTAATCAGTCTCCAGGCCCCGGTACAGGCCCCACACAGTGTTGCTTTTGATTGTTGTATATTTGTATCTGTATTTCACTCTTTGAAGAGGTAAAACTCACTTGCTTCAAAACTCACAAGAGTCCAAAAGGCCATACAGGGGTAAGTTTGTCCTCTCCTCCCTCCTCAGCCCCTCATTTCCTCTCCCCACCAGCAACCTCTATTGTTTATTGTGTGTCTGCCAGAGATGCTGTATGCATTTACAAAGAAAGAGAAATACATATTCCCTTTTGCCTTTGGTAAATGGTAGCATACTATACACAACTCCACTCCTTGTTTTTGTTGTTTTTCTATTTAATGTATCTTGGAGATCTTTCCAAATCAGTACCAAAAGATCCTCCATATTCTTTCTTATGGCTACGTACTATTCCACTGAGTAGATGTACTGTATTTTATTTAACCAGTTTCCTAGGTAAACGGTTTTCAACCTTTCGCTACTACTAATAAACTGCAATGCATAACCTTGTATATGCCATTTTGCATGTGAGGATATTTCTAGAATTCCATCATGTCTTTTAGTCCCTTGCCACTTCTCCCCTTTCCATTTTCACGTTCTCTGCTTTAGCTCAGACCTGCATCGTTGCAGGAGCCTCCTAACTGGCATGTCTGCTCTATAATCTTTAACTTACCCAACAAGCATTTAGTGAGCACTTTCTATGTGCCACATACTCTGCTACGACAGGGAAGAACAAGAGAATAAAAACAAACAGAACAAAACAAAACCCCCTCCTAACCAGACCCACACAGATCCTAGCCTGTCTCACAATTATCTGAGCTTTGGGAGCTTTTTAATAAATCAAGCTGCTCTCTTCTCTGTGTTTGGAATCGGTTGAGAATTAGAGACAGGAGTCAGGCAAATGGAAATCAAAACATCAGTTTCCTCACTGTCAGAGTTTCATTGGCAAATGTGGCTGAGCCCGACAGCCACATAGACTTCCTACTACTTCCCCCAAGTTTAGACCTGGAGCAGCCCACTTGCGGCAGAGTCTGGTCTACAGAGAGGCAGCTACTCGCCTGAATGGTTGCCGAGGAATCATTGTCTCATGACTATTGAGCTCCAAGAGGGGATACCGAGGCAGGTGGGCCTCCACACCTGTCTCTAGAAGACACAGGTGTGTTTTTCCATGTGGAAACAGGAGAAGAGCTAACGCACAAGCTCGGTGGGCAACCAGATCCCAAAGGTAAGAGAGGAAAAGAGGAAGGGGCAAGTCAGCTGTCCAGCCTCTTTCCTCCATGGGACTGGAAGAGAAGTTTCTTCATGGAAACAATAGAATTTCCCCAACAGTAAACCCAAAGGCTTTCTCTCCAGCTTTATGTTTTAAAATCAAGTATTCCTTTACTCAGGAGCAAACTAGGTCTTTTGAGGCTTTTGGAAGCTATTTTAAAATGTCTAAATACGAAATTGCCTAATATGTGTATCATGCCTTGATGATAAACTCTTTCAAATACGTGGCAACTTTCTCCAAAAGATCAAAAAGCAAACCACTGCTAATTCAGCCGAGTGAGGGAAATTAAGTCTGAATTATACTTTTTAAGAAATCCAACTTATTGGTAGTATATTGTAATTAATCACAGGAAGGACTGATGGGAAAAAAGAATGGGCAGATAATTCAGATGGAATTAAAAACTTTTCAAACTTTCTTCCTTCTGCTCCTGGCTGACATCCGTTTAAGGCAGAATGCCCCTCAAATAACCATCTTTCCAATAGCTTTCCTTTGTCTTTTCCTAATGTGTTGAGCTAATGAGGAAACTTTGCCTCTTGTAGGGTCGGACATGGCCCTGAAAGGAGGTTATGAATGAGGAGACGTGAGGATGGAGAGAGACTCGCCATCTGCCTTCTGCCCTCCCTTCCCAACTGAAACGGCGTTTTCAGAGGAGCCCCATGGCTTCCGAATCCTCAAATTCAATGGAAGATTTTAGTTTCGATCTTCAAACTTTCTGTTATATTTGACACCTTCTGCCAGATCCCTGGGTCCCACAACTAAGGATTCTAATTAAATAGGTTCCATGATCTATATTTTTGAACAAACTTCCTAAGTTATTTTTGTGACCGGTCAGAGAGCACTGCCCTTCTTGAAACTCCTCCACTGGCTTCTCTGACCCCTTTGAATTCTGTTCTCCTACCTCCTGACCACCCCTGCTCTGTTTGCCAGGGCAAGCAGAACTACCCCCTCTGCCCCTGGTAACAGACACTCCCCCACAGAACCAGGAATGGACATGTGACCCAGGCTGGGCAACTATAGTCCTTCCCCAGGGTTCTTCTAACTGATGGGGAAGATTTTTCCTCTCAAGTTGCAAGTCTGTGAGAACATACCCCATGCTGCCTGAGATCACGCCCACGGCTGCATGGTGAAAACTCATGGACGGCAGGAGACAGTGAGGTCAACAGGCAGAGAGAAGCAGGGCTAAGGGGTGGAGGTTGAGGGCGTAAGAGAAGAATGGACTGATTGTTGGCACTAGAGTCCCTGGATCCAGTCACTCCCTGAAGCGAGCGAGATCTGTCCCTTCCCGTAGTTTGGTTACATTAACCTATACATTCTCCTTTTTGGCCTAAACTATTTTGAGTTCGGTTGCTGTTACTTACAACCGACGAGCCCCTCCCTAGTCCATCTCTTAATTGTCTTCCTGGCCTCCTCACTGTACATATCAGTGAAATTAACTCTTAAAACTCAGAGTTCAAACCATCACTTGTCTGTCTCAAAAGCCACTCAGACTCCCAACGTCCTGGCATTAAGTACAACACCTTTCACAATATGTCCCCCAATTTGACCTTCCAAACTTCCTCCTACTTCACCATACAAGCTGCAAACCAGGATCCGGCCATCCAGAATACCCTCCTCCCCACCTCT
The DNA here is from genome assembly GCF_009873245.2 of Balaenoptera musculus. Taxonomy (NCBI): domain Eukaryota; kingdom Metazoa; phylum Chordata; class Mammalia; order Artiodactyla; family Balaenopteridae; genus Balaenoptera; species Balaenoptera musculus. The sequence goes on along the minus strand of NC_045790.1, from coordinate 107,986,425 downwards.
GCCAATTAAAATCTACTCAAGAAAAAGAAAAGAAGGAAGGAACGTTCTCCTCCTTTTTCAAGATCCACTTCACATTACTCTCCCTAAGAAGACTTTTCTAAGAACTTCCTTCCTCCAAAGATGTAAATGTACCCCTCTTCAGCCCCCATGGCAGTATCTAATGATCTCTGTCCTATTCTTCACCCCACCACCCATGCATTTACCAGGTCCACTCTAACCTTCCTCCTAAATATTTCTTAACTCAATCCCATTGTTCCTGCCACTCATCAGAACACTTAATATCTCCTATCCGGCCACTCTGATAGGTCTCCCTGCCACCAGCCTTATCCTCCTGCAATCTAGCTGCCCACTGACACCAGTTATCTTTCCAGTATGCAAATCTGATCATGCTGTGCTCTGGCTGAGAGAGTTAAGACCAAACTGCCTAGCAGGCAGGTTAAGCCCTCCCATTCCCCAGTGACTTCGCTTCTGTCTGCCATCCCAGGCTCACCGCTCCCCAAGAAGCTCCAGCTGGACCAGACTGTTTGTGGTTCCCCTCAAATCCAGAGTGGTTTAACACTGCTGGCCTTTGCACAGACAGTCTCCTCTGTCTGGGGAGGCCTCCTTCACCTCTGCCTGGTAAAGTTCCCACACTTCAAGTAGTCTCTCCACTGAGAAATCTCCTTGGATTGCCCTAGGTAACAGCACTTCCATAAGCCTCGCTTAATCTGGAAGGAGATGCTTCCTTTGCATACCCAGTGCTTAGCACAGGACCCAGCACAGCACACAGATGCTCAGTAGATTCTTTCATAGATACCAAAAGCCTTTTCTGGTGAGAGTAGGCCTTGTATGACCAAGGGACCTCGCACAAGGCCCAACTTTGTACTTGGTCAACTTTATTGGTGTCCAGTCCGGTCCTGCTATAATCTTCACCCGACAATACCAAGACACCCTGTGGACATCGACATCCCATAAACACTTTGCTCCTGATGGCACCGCTGAGCACACTGAGATTAGGAGATGGGCACTGGCGCTAGACAGATGTAGGTTCAAATCCCTGCTCTGTCACTTACAAGCTGTGCGACCTGAACAAGTCTCTTAACTCTTCTGGACCTCAGCTTCCTCATCTTTAAGATGGAGCCTGCAGTAGTTACCTGTTTTTTTGTGAAGACTAAAAGAGAAAACGCATTTGGGATGTTTGCACAAGTGCCTGGTACACAGGTAATCAATTAAGTTTGCTGAATGAATGAGTTAATGAATGAGCAGCCCGCAGAATGGCAGCGGTTCTTAAAAGACGCATCTTTCTAGCCTGTTTTCCAGAAAACCCAACATCTGGTTCCCGGTGGAATCAGTTTCAAGTCCGGCCCCTGAGTCTGGGGTGCAGCCCTTGGCCGGACCCGGCCCGCCCTGTTCTCACAGCAGCGTCGCTAGCCCTGCGGCCGCCAATCACCAGTGCCTGGTCCCACTCCTAACCAGATTCACCAATAGGACCCGGAAGGCGCCACCTCGGGCTGCTTCCGCTGCGTCTTATAGGCTTCCCGGCAGTCCTTCCCGCCCCTTTGACTACGTCATCCGCGCGGCGCGCTGTGGGGCTTGTAGTCTAGAAAGAAGCAGCGCTGTGAGTCACTCCTGGAGCTTCAGAGGAAGGAAGAGTGGCCCTTCCCCCCCCCCCTCCCCCACCTACCTCCACCCCCCACCCCCCGCTCCACCTTTGGCAGATAAAGCCCAGGCTTCCCTGCCCTCCTTTCTAGAGCGCTGGAGCTGCCCACACGCGGGTTACCAGCGGCCCCCAAGAAACAGGAGCATTTCGCCCAGATTAATTCAGCATTCACTGAAATTTTAGATTTCAGTTTCAGATCAAGGAGACATTCAATTCCCATATTCTCATAAGTGGACCTACCAGGCCACGGTGGGAGGTATGGTGGCAGCTCTGAAAAGGCAGCGGTGACTCCAGACTTCTCTAGTTTCCCAGAGGAACCCAGAAGAACCTTGTCTATTTCAAATTGTATTATCGTTTAAAATCAGGCAAGCTATCAATGGCTCCTCACTGCTGGAGATATAAAAATTCATATTCCTTAGCTAGGCGTATAAGGTACTTCATAACTATTTTGTATTTATTTTTGTGTGGTTACATTTTTAAAAGCAGCATTTCTCATTTGCTGCACAAGAGAATCCCCTGGGGAGCGTTATAAAATATTGGTATTTGTGTCCCACCCTAGACCTGGGTATCTTGGGCGGATGGTGCAGGCTTTCATATATGTTAAAGCTCCCAGGGTGATTCTCCTGTGCAGCCAGGGTTGAGAACCACTGCTTTAATGCCTGTCAACACTGCTGGGACCTACTTTCATGGATCCGCGCCTTTGCTCTGCACTTTCCTCTGTTTAAAGTGGCTTTCTTCCCCTTTCCTGCCTGGCGCGATGGTCATCCTGCCTGGCTAAGAGCAACTACTCCCCGTTTTCCTCCCTGTCCTCCCGCAGATCCCCTCCTCCTATAGCACATTATACATGCTTCTTTTCTAACAGCGCTGGAGTTATTTGGTTACTTGTCTGCCTCCCTGGAAAGGCTGTCCCTGAAGAGCCCTCTTCCACCCACTCCAGAGCCACTGAATCAGAATCTCTGGGGTTGGCCTTAGGTACAGTAAGCATCAATAATATTCGTTGCATTGAACTGATGAAGCATCTCATTTGCTTTTAAGGCAATCAGATCGTTGCACCTAGTTGCCTTTGATTCCCCTGGAAAGCTAAGCACCACTGTGTTGTAGTATCTTCTTCATTCATTACTTATTCATTCATCCAACAAATATTGTACAGCATAACAAAGCCCTGGGGATTCAGGAGTAAACAGGAAAACATAGTTACCACCCTACGGGACATGGAATCTATTAATATATTAGTTATAGCATAGTTATTATCATTGCTTCTGAATAATAATTGGAATTTTTTCCCCTTCTAGATACTATTTGATATTCATGGGCGAGGAGATGTCTTATTCTCTTATATCCCCAGTATGTTGCTGGCACATTGAGGGCATTCTGTAAGTGTTTATTGAATCAAGGTACCACATTTCATAGCACTTGTCACAATTTGTTCATATTTATTTGTATGATTATTTGATTAACGGCTATCTGTTCCATGAGCTGTAAATCCCCTGAGGACAGGAACTGAATCTCTTTTGCCTGCCATGCCTGAGACAAGGCCTGGCCAGAGTAGGTGCTCGATGAACATTGCTAAGTAAGTAAGTAAATAAATAAATAAATACACATAAGGCACCATTAAGAACAGAAATAAAATCTCCCAACCAAATATCCACTCCTCTCTCTCTCATTTTTCTTCCCCCCAAAGATAATTTTCTTCCTGAGCATTAAGGGGTTTCAAGTTAGAGTGAGCATGAGCCCCAACTGAGATGATGCTTCTCTTACTTACTTACAGGTTGACCTGGGCCTCTACTTCAGGGTCTTTTGTTGGCCACGTCTGCAGGGGCTGGATGCCAAAGGAGAGAGACGACTTGGCTTTCCATAGAAGGGTCTGTGCCATCTGACTCCCACTGGACCCTTTCGTCAGCGGATCCATCAGTGGGCCTGGAGGCTGCAGTGCTGTACTGAAACAGAAAGAGTTGGGAAAGGCACTGAGAACAGAGAAGAACACGGGCCCATCGCTGGCCCATTCTGGCCACTCCTCCCCAGGGGCCAGCCCATCAGTAATGAGGAGGGGGTAAAGCCAAGGCCCTCCCAAGACCCAGGTACCCCACTAAGGCAGCACCACGCCCTTCCTGCACACTGTGGCCTCGTGGCCCTGGAACCGTCCAAATCCTATCACATCCCTCAGCAATGAGTGGAGTCCTCCGCACTCTCAAGTCAGCGGGGTCGAAGGTAAAAGGAGGAAGGTGAGCATGTGAACCATCACAAACTTATTTAGAAAAAGGCAACATTCACTGAGGAAGGGAAAGCTCTGTCTAGAGTACCTTCAGAGGATGGACCTCATGGCCATTGGTGTTTAGTCCAGGAGTGCCTGGTTTATCTCCCAATTTCCATTTAAAATAGCCAAGAAAAGCCATAAAAAGAGCCTACACTGGCAACAACACTGTAGACAAAAGGACCAAACACACATTCAAGAGTAACAGCATAGAGGAAGTAAGCAGTAAATGCTTGCTGAATTAACAAATGGGAATAAATTGGGAAATGCACTGCTGAAACATGCCTGCTTCTTTCTCTGATGACACAGCGAGGAAGGAGGTAAGGTGATTCTGGGATGAAGAAGGGTGGCTTTGTTAGGGAAATGTAGGCATCCCTGCTTTTTCTGATTGGAATTATTTTCTGAGCCAATCAGTAGCGTTCTTCCCCCACCTCTACCTCAGGTGACACACAAATAAGCAAAGAAAATCCAAATACTTGGAAATGGGAAAATAAAAATAAAAAGCAATCTTAGGTAACACTTATGTCAAAAGGGACTCTTTATATTGTCATCTTAATAAAACGCCATGACAAGGCAAAAGACAAAAGACCTAGTGGTCTTATTAGTGAGGAAGAGGCATCTGCACAGGGAGCCACCATCCTGCTGCAGGGTTTGGATGCCAAGAGAAGTGACTCCATACAGGCTGGGTATTTGGAGCCAGATGGGCACTGCCCACTCCCAAGCTGCTACAGTAGTACCAATTATAGGCTGCGGGCATGTTGCAAAAAAAAAAAAGGCCACTCTTTCCAGGTCCCCCTGGTATTCCTCCTTCATAAGTGATGACCTAGCCTCCCCCATCACCTTACCTGGGCCTGAGAAGCTACAGGCTGCATAACTGACCCAGACTGCTGGATAATCTTACTCTAAGCTGGCTTCAGGCCACTTATCTTGGCAGAAACTCTATAGACATGAAAGGCTCAAGCCTTCCACATACGACAAATGGCAAGAAGGGAAGGTTCTGCTATGATGTCAGTTGTTCTTTACTCACTGGAACCTCAAGTCTTCTGCAACCCAGTGTCACTAGAGTTTATGGCTGCCTTAGCAATAAACAAACAAATAAATAACAAAGCAGGGCTTCTGGATGAGAGACATATTTTTTTCTTTGAACCCTCTAGATTTTTTTTAAATTACAAAAATAACACTTGTATGCAAAACTTTTATTAAGAAAATGTTCCTTTCTTAATCATGCAAGTTAAAAAAAAAGAAAAGGAAAGAAACTGCTCCTAAGAGAAACCAATAAGCAGGACAGGGAGGTGAGGTTTCATTTTCAGGCAAAGTCCTGTGAAGGTTCAGCTTCAACTTGAGTGGAGCTGGGCTGTCCCACGCGGCAGCCACGCGCCACCTGTGACCACTGAGCAAGGAAATGGGGGCAGGCAAAGCAAGACGTGCGTGTGTAAAACACACACCGGACTTGGAAGACTTAGTACAAGTAACAAAGGATGCAGAACGTCTCAATAAGTTTTATATTGATTACATGTTGAAGATAAAGTGTATTAGAATTGATTTTAATATGGCTACTAGAAAACGTAAAATCACATACATAGCTTGCTTTACAATCGAGGCTCGATTGCTCGAGGCTGGTTACACCTCAGAGCTGTCCCACCTGCGACGAGGAACTGAGGGCCCCGGGCTGGGGTGAGGGCTGTAAAGTCCCCGGGTACTTGGCGCTCTCTGCACACGTGGGCAAAGCAGCTGCGGTGAGCAAGGGCAGCCCACCTAGGAAGAGTCGCCGCCCAGGTGTGGGTACTGGAGAAAAAGTGCACTGAAGAGGGGAGGGGAGAAGATTCCAGAAATGGTGAGGGGATCTGAGGGGACCCGATGGCAGGCACGACATCCCCACCTCCACTCCCTTTCCTCTCCCAGTTAACGGTTTGGTATTATTCCCATCACTCCTCTCTCTACGTATTTGCAACCTTTATGTGACACACATACGGAGAATATATAACGCTCTGTGACTTGCTCTTCTCCCTAAACCACAGTCTTAGACATCTTTGTAAATCAGTAAATAAGGTACATCTTAACATGGAACATTACAGAATGAGATAACCTCATATGCTGCTTACATTTTTTTAATCTTTAAATACTAAGATCATTTCATTGTTTTAGTGTGTTATTGTCTAGCCCTTTCATCTTTAAAATTTGTTTAGAAACACTTAAATGCTAGTTCTTTTAAACCTTTCCCACCATTTAATTTTGTCTTTTTGCCATATCTTTACCCTTAGAGTTTCTGAGTTCCTTTTTAATATTTTCATCTAATTCTCTAGCTTCATTTTCTAACTGTTCAGATGCTGTCTCATCACTGTTAATTTTAATCATTTTCCTCATTTCTGTTATCTTTTCTAGTCTTAACTTTCTAATTTAAAAAATGTACATTCCTCTTAATCTTCTGACATATTTTATCTTTCTTGTCTCACTATTTAAAATATTCAGCAGAGGAAGAACTTCTTGGAAAATGGCAGAGGAAGTGCTCATTAGCATAACTCCTTGGAACCCATGGAAATAAGAAAAAATAGCCCAATACATAGAAGAAAACTCACTGAAACAAGAGAATGACCAAACTCCATGCTATAATTCTGAAGGTCTGCTGTATACAGTTAATCATGGACAGACTGAAAGCGAACATCAAGGTCTACCTAGCTTATGTAATGTGAGGGAGATGGGCAAGAATGTTCTAAAGGCCGACAGTGCCCGATCTGGAGGGCTGAGGCCTGGAAGCATGGGCAGCACTGGGGCAGAAGCTGTTTGTTCTTTGTTTTTCCTGCCCCAGCTTTTTAACAAGAAGGGGTGGCCTAATCTGAGGAAAAGCTGAAGGAGAGAAGGAAAAGTATATCTTAAGAGCCATTTGAACCTCTTGAAAGATATTAACCAATTACATTTGAACCCACTAAAAGAAGGTCCACGAATCATGGGAAATCGCACTGACCCAGACCCTCTTTGGAGGAGGCTGTCTGCCCTGAAGTGGAGGTGGGGAGGGCTGAAAATTTAAGGGGAGTCCTGCCACGGGGCCACATACACCATAGGCACAGGGGACTCTGCAGACAGGAGGGCAGGCATGGGGAGAGAGTAAAATCAGATGGCACACTCCCACTGTCTCTGTCCCACTTCCCAAGAAGCATCAAAGCCAGACCTCGGGCACCAGCTCTGAAAGAGAAGATTCACCATCACTCATAGAGACGGGGAAGGGAGTCAAGGTGAATCTACCCATATTATCAGTGTGTAAACACAGACCCAGACAGAGCTGCTTCTATCCCAGATGAACATGCAGGAAAAAACTAGCACAGGACCTATGAAAAGAGGTTTGCAAAAGGCAGATGACGAGTACAGACGAGAAGATTTTTAACAGGAATCAGATGAAACATATAACAGCTTTGTTTTCTCAAGAAAATGATAGAGCAAGAACTCAAAACAAAAGATCAAATAATACATAGACAGACTTCTCAAGGTTCTAGGATAAAAATCCCAGAGTGTGACAGGAAAAGGGTTGATTCACGTCATGGAGGTGCTTTCTGGGAGGGGAGTGGGCCTGAAGGGGAGGAAATGAGGGCCTCTGTGAGCGAATCTCCGGAGCGGAGCGGGGGCTGTGTATGTGTGTGGTTTCCTCCTGGCCTGGGGGCAGCCCTCAGAAGCACACAGCTTACAATTTTCTTCTCTGTGACTCCCAAGCCCTCAGGGCAACTTGAGTGTTCATATCGTGAGTCTAAACGGATGGGAGTAAAGAGAAATGTGGCCTCCTTCACAGTTAGCCCTCTGCTGATGGCCACGAGGACGCAGTCACTGAGAAGAACTGTCCAGCAGCCCCAGATGGGGACCAGCAGCTGTGGGGGCCATGGCCAGGCCTGCTGAGGCCCAGTGATGCATCGAGAAACAGACCGCGGGGGAACACAACTGTGGCACAAGTGCTGTCTCTCTCATACACTGGTAGGTAGACCCCTGAAGGCAGCAAAATGGCATAGAAGGTAACAAGGTCTCAGTTCTGGCTCCTTCGGTGTGGCTGATATCTCCCCTGGTGAGGGCTGCATGGATCACTGAGCTGCAGCCATGATTTCATGAGGAACACGGGAAACTTCTGGGAGCCACACCCACTCCCTTGCGTTATTGACCTTGTATCTTCGTTCGGATTGTTGGCTGAAAACAACCTTAAACCAAGCACAAATCATCATTCTTGCTTATCTGCAACCAAGAGCAGCATTTGGGGCCTGAGCTGGCTCAGTAGCCAAGGGAGCAGTAACCCCTACACAGCTGGGGGCAGCGGGAAGACAAATCCCTTCTGTCCCCAAATCGAAACTGCCCCTCCCGCACGCCGTCACTCCCCATCTTGCAACATTCTTCCTCTGTGGCACTCACCGCCACTGGAGCCTTCCCAGTTATGTGTTTGTTTACTGGTACAGTGTCTGCCTCCCGCCCTCCCTCCACTGGAATGTTAGGTCCATGAGAGCAGGGGCCCCATCTGCCTTGTTCACGGTCTACGCCCAGTGCCTAGCACAGAGAAGGGCTCAGTAAATATGTTTGTTTGTTTTTATAAATAAATACATTTATTTACTTATTTTTGGCTGCGTTGGGTCTTTGTTGCTGCACGCGGGCTTTCTCTAGTTGCGGCGAGTGGGGTCTACTCTTCGTTGCGGTGCGCAGGTTTCTCATTGTGGTGGCTTCTCTTGTTGCGGAGCACGGGCTCTAGGCGTGCAGGCTTCGGTAGTTGTGGCATGCAGGCTCAGTAGTTGTGGCTCGTGGGCTCTAGAGCGCAGGCTCAGTAGTTGTGGTGCACGGGCTTAGTTGCTCCACGGCACGTGGGATCTTCCCAGACCAGGGCTCGAACCCGTGTCCCCTGTATTGGCAGGCGGATTCTTAACCACTGTGCCACCAGGGAAGTCCAGTAAATATATTTTGAATGAATAAGTGACTACGGGAATGCCGCAAAAATATGAGGAAAGTGTTCATATGGAATAGAGAGATTTTGTCGGGCTGTTCTGGCCCTGTTTGAATGAGGTCGCTGGTGGCCCCAGTCAGACCGCTATGGGACCTACTCTATTTCTTTATCAACCTCTGGCACGGAGCTGCTCTGTGAGGACTGTGGCAAGTGGAGCAAAGGCAATCCATCTGCCGAGCATCAGCCCAGGCCTGGTATACGGCACTGACGCTAGGAAAGACTTCATGGCTGGCAGCTCTTCTAAAGACACTTGTCTCTCTGGTCATAAAATGCGAGACAAGCATTTATGTCCTAAATTTCATTTGTGTTAAAACTATGCAATCACCGACACTTAACTGTTGGAAAATCCACTTCACGCTGCCATCTGAGTCTTGATTTCCCATTTTTACTTCCTCGGCCACTAAAACGGCTCCAAGATAGGCGTGCCAGGTATGTAGCCGCACACCAGTGTGTGCTACCAACTTTGGATCAGTGTGTCTTATTTATGTTTGCTGTGATTGAAGAAAGATGCTGTCTGTGGCAGATATTTTGGAACAACTTGCAAAAGTTGGAAGGCTAAGACGTAATATCCTAACCTGCTTGGCAGTTTAGAGTTCTGGACATGATTTAGCGTCCACACTCTAAATCAGATGCACTCATGAGAGACTGGTGGGGAACGGAGCCAGGCAGATGAAGGGAGAGGACAAAGGGCATCCGCTTGCTTTTACAGATCATGACAGAGCTGTTGTGGTCCTGGAGTCAGCAGCTTCCTGATTCTCTGGCTTTCTGAGGGAGCAGGGGCAGCTTTGGGGATCAAAGTAGAGTTGGTTCTGCTGTTGGCTTAGGTGGCAGCTGCTTCTTGATAGATCAGCTTCTTGTTATGCAGTGGCAGCCTCCCTGATCAGTGCAGAGCACAGTGGTTCTGGGGGCAGGAGTTGTGACTGGGAGCTCAGACTAGAATCTGCTCTCCGGCCCTGCCAACAATTCTGTAAGCACTTAATTTCCATATCACTATTATATCTCATTCTGTTTCTACCAGGTAAAGTGAATTCTGTTGTCTGCAACAGATTACTGACCGATAGGCCTTATATAGTGATGTCTGTCCAATTGGGTTTTGAGCTTAACAGTTCGTGTGACCCCGTGCAGACTGCAGAGTACGCACAATCTTCTTCTGGTGGGAGCAGTGGTATAACCTCCAGTGGGCAAGAAAAAGAGACTATGTACTTTGATGGGAAGACATTTTGCCTTGTGAGTTTAAAAGAGAGCTTGCTCAAAGCACTAGGCATTTCTGTTCCAATCAGCAAAGAGGTGCTGAAGGGCAACCAAAAGAACATACACTAATTGCGGACACGTCTAAGGTCACTGCTACGCTGGAGCAGTGACTGTGAGATCACTACCCCCGACCTGCTTTTGTGTTGTCTTGAGCCTTTCCAGGTGTGTCACCTAAAACTGTTGTATCCAAAAGTGCACTGAAAACACAGAAGAGTTGAGAAATACTAGTCTAGTTTAACCTCCAGTAATAAAAATTTTACTGCATCTTGAAGTAGCCATGTTAGCTTGGGGCGCACTGACTGCTGGAATGTACTTTTCGCGTATTGAGTCCAGTCTGTTTTATCATCCCTCGTACTCACTGTGATTTTAGGTCTAGCCCTGGGCCATGCACAGAGTGGGCCTGATTCCTTTTTCGTATGACACCCTTTCAAATGTGGGAGGGCAGCTTTTATATCCTCTGTGAATTTTCTCTTTTTCAAGTAAAACACCCCCTCTCCCTACTGAAATCTTTTTTTCTTTACTGGACCATTCCCATCAGACATAAATATCTTTATAAAACAAAAGCAGAACACCTCAAACCAGAACCAAATAAAGCAGTTTTTCAACTCACATCCCTTCCACCCCTGCGAAAAGCTGACTAGGTTCACTGTTTCCAGTTCCTGTCCTTCCATTATCTCTCAAAGCCAGTCCAGTGCGACTTTCATCCTTACTGTTCCAAAGGACAGCTCTTGTCAAAGGCCACCTATGACCCACATGATGCTAAACCGATGCTCAATTCTTGGCTCTCCACTGGGTGACCCAGTAGCAATATTTGACACAAAAAAATCATTCCCTCTTTCTGTTTTTTTTAAAAATGTTTATTTATACTAATTCCTCCACCCCCCCAAATTAAATTACATCATGTATCCATGACACAATGGTTTCACATATAAGTTTCAAAGTCTAACTTTTACTTGGAATTTATATGAAGAGTTAACCTAAGTCCATCAAATCATAGTCATCCTTCCCACTAATAGTCTATTTATTGATCCCCTTTTCCTAAAGTCTCCTGGTATCCCATACATTTTTTCCCACAAATTTTTTACCTTGCCCTATTTCACTGTGATTCATAGGCACATTAAAGAACAAAACAAAAACCTGGATGCATTCTTTCAAACATCTCCTACCTGAGGGTCCATATCTACACTGTCCAATAAGGCAGCCACAAACCACATGTGGCTCTTGAGCACTTAAAATGTGGCTGCTCTGAAATACAAAGGATCATGAGAGATTACTACAAGCAACTTTATGCCAATAAAATGGACAACCTGGAAGAAATGGACAAATTCTTAGAAAAGCACAACCTTCCAAGACTGAACCAGGAAGAAATAGAAAATATGAACAGACCAAGTCACAAGCACTGAAATTGAAACTGTGATTAAAAATCTTCCAACAAACAAAAGTCCAGGACCAGATGGCTTCACAGGCAAATTCTACAAACATTTAGAGAAGAGCTAACACCTATCCTTCTCAAAGTCTTCCAAAATATAGCAGAGGGAGGAACACTCCCAAACTCATTCTACGAGGCCACCATCACCCTGATACCAAAACCAGACAAAGGTGTTACAGAAAAAGAAAACTACAGGCTAATATCTCTGATGAACATAGATGCAAAAATCCTCAACAAAATACTAGCAAACAGAATCCAACAGCACATTAAAAGGATCATACACCATGATCAAGTGGGGTTTATCCCAGGAATGCAAGTATTCTTCAATATATGCAAATCAATCAATGTGATACACCATATTAACAAATTGAAGGAGAAAAACCATATGATCATCTCAATAGATCCAGAAAAAGGTTCTGACAAAATTCAACACCCATTTATGATAAAAACTCTCCAGAAAGTAGGCATAGAGGGAACTTACCTCAACATAATAAAGGCCATATATGACAAACCCACAGCCAAAATCGTTCTCAATGGTGAAAAACTGAAACCATTTCCTCTAAGATCAGGAACAAGGTAAGGTTGCCCACAGTCACCACTCTTATTCAACACAGTTTTGGAAGATTTAGCCACAGCAATCAGAGCAGGAAAAGAAATAAAAGGAATCCAAAGTGGAAAAGAAAAAGTAAAACTGTCACTGTTTGCAGATGACATGATACTATACATAGACAACCTAAAGATGCTACCACAAAACTACTACAGCTAATCAATGAATTTGGTAGAGTAGCAGGATACAAAATTAATGCACAGAAATCTCTTGCATTCCTATACACTAATGATGAAATATCTGAAAGAGAAATTAAGGAAACACTCCCATTTACCACTGCAACAAAAAGAATAAAATACCTAGGAATAAACCTACCTAAGGAGACAAAAGACCTGTATGCAGAAAACTATAAGACACTGATGAAAGAAATTAAAGATGATACAAACAGGTGGAGAGATATACTATGTTCTTGGATTGGAAGAATCAACATTGTGAAAATGACTATACTACCCAAAGCAATCTACACATTCAATGCAATCCCTATCAAACTATCAATGGCATTTTTCACAGAATTAGAACAAAAAATCGCACAATTTGTATGGAAACACAAAAGACCCCGAATAGCCAAAACAATCTTGAGAAAGAAAAACGGAGCTGGAGGAATCAGGCTCCCAGACTTCAGACTATACTACAAAGCTGCAGTAATCCAGACAGTACGGTACTGGCACAAAAACAGAAATATATATCAATGGAACAGGACAGAAAGCCCAGAGATAAACCCATGCACATATGGTCACCTTATCCTTGATAAAGGAGGCAAGAATATACAATGGAGAAAAGACAGCCTCTTCAATAAGTGGTGCTGGGAAAACTGGACAGCTACATGTAAAAGAATGAAATTAGAACACTCCCTAACACCATACACAAAAATAAACTCAAAATGGATTAAAGACCTAAATGTAAGGCCAGACACTATAAAACTCTTAGAGGAAAACATAGGCAGAACACTCTATGACATAAATCACAAGATCCTTTTTGACCCAACTCCTAGAGAAGTGGAAATAAAAACAAAAATAAACAAATGGGACCTAATGAAACTTAAAAGCTTTTGCACAGCAAAGGAAACCATAAACAAGATGAAAAGACAACCCTCAGAATGGGAGAAAATATTTGCAAATGAAGCAACTGACAAAGGATTAATCTCTAAATATACAGGCAGCTCATGCAGCTCAATATCAAAAAAACAAACAACTGAATCCAAAAATGGCAGAAGACCTAAATAGACATTTCTCCAAAGAAGATATACAGATTGCCAACAAACACATGAAAGGATGCTCCACATCACTAGTCATTAGAGAAATGCAAATCAAAACTACAATGAGGTATCACCTCACACCAGTCAGAATGGCCATCATCAAAAAATCTACAAACAATAAATGCTGGAGAGGGTGTGGAGAAAAGGGAACCCTCTTGCACTGTTGGTGGGAATGTAAATTGATACAGCCACTATGGAGAACAGTATGGAGGTTCCTTAAAAACTAAAAATAGAACTACCATACGAGCCAGCAATCCCATTACTGGGCATATATCCTGAGAAAACCATAATTCAAAAAGAGTCATGTACCACAATGTTCATTGCAGCACTATTTACCATAGCCAGGACATGGAAGCAACCTAAGTGTCCAGCGACAGATGAATGGATAAAGAAGATGTGGCACATATATACAATGGAATATTACTCAGCCATAAAAAGAAACGACATTGAATTATTTGTAGTGAGGTGGATGGACGTAGAGTCTGTCATACAGAGTGAAGTAAGTCAGAAACAGAAAAACAAATACCGTATGCTAACACATATATACGGAATCTACAAAAAAAAATGGTTCTAATGAACCTAGGGGCAGGACAGGAATAAAGACACAGACATAGGGAATGGACTTGAGGACATGGGGAGGGGGAAGATTAAGCTGGGACGAAGTGCGAAAGTAGCATTGACATATATACACTACCAAAAGTAAAATAGATAGCTAGTGGGAAGCAGCTGCATGGCACAGGGAGATCAGCTCGGTGCTTTGCGACCACCTAGAGGGGTGGGATAGGGAGGGTGTGAGGGAGACGCCAAGAGGGAGGGGATATGGGGATATACGTAGGCATATAGCTGATTCACTTTGTTATACAGCAGAAAGTAACAGAACACTGTAAAGCAATTATACTCCAATAAAGATGTTAAAAAAAAATGTGGCTGCTCTGAACTGAGATGCTGAAGTGTAAAATACATACCAGATTTCAAAGACAGTACTGAAAAGAAAAGGAAAGTATCTTAATTATTCTTAATATTGATTACATGTTAAAATGATAATATTTTGGATATACTGAATTAAACAAAATAAACTATTGAAATTAATTTCATTTTTTTTTCACTTTTTAAAATATGGCCACTAGAAAATCTTAAATTCCATATGTAATTCTACACACTTGCTATCACCAGAAGGAGCCACTTACTTCATTTCACTAAACATCCATGAACATCCTAGATATCTTTCCAAGTCAGAATACAGATTGGTATCAGTCTTTTTAACAGATGATTAGTATCGTATTGACACATTCCTGATGGACTTTTTTTTACACTTTTACAAGCAATCCTACAGTGAACTGGAGCCTTCTATATACAGCTTCTTGGGCAGCCACACCTCATTGCTAACTCATATTTGCCTCCTGTCCTCTAAGATCCTAGCTCAAGAGACAACCACACGTGTGGTTCAGACTTTCCAACACCTCTACACTTGCGTGCTGCTTTAAAATTTTTTTCCCCAGGAAAACCAGCAGTGAGTCTCACTGTACAGGCCAAATCTCCTGATTTTCCTACAGCATGGTTTGTCAGACTTCATCTCTGTTCAGATCTTCAGCTCTGGAAACCAGACAACCAAATATAATTTCTCATATTAACCTTCTAAAGCAAAACTAATTTGACTATTGTCTTCCTCCAAGAAAGGAATCTGGTTTGTATTAACTTAAACTCTTAGTGAATAATAAAAGTTGTTTTTTTCCCCTTCTCTTAGGAGAACAGACATAATATGAAAATTAATTTTCTCTGTTGGCCCTAAGAGCCCATTATGTCAGCCCGATACAAGACAGCTCCCAATAGCCTTTCTCAGGAAGACTGCTGTTTTTCCAGAAGAAAATTGACAGCAGCAGATCTATTTGTGATTAAATACTTAAGGGCCTGACACACAAAAAAAGAATAATGACATAATATAGAGGGACAAAGGCTGTGAAAACAGTTCACATTAAAATGCTTGTTTACAAGCATTGGGGAAGAAAAGTCTCCTGAAAAAAAAAAAGAAAAAAAAATCTAAGAATCTAAGAGTCAGGAGAAACATAAGGAAGAAGAAAAGAAGGCAACCGAATGCATAATGGATAACTGTTCTTTTCTGATTCTGTCTTGGCCTGGAAAGCCATCTTTAGGAACACGAAAGCATTTGTCTTGGCATCAAATTTGTTCTCACAAGGCGTGGGTTATATGCATTACTAATAAGGAAGCCGCTATGTAGGAAGCAGTATCTGGGAAAGTGGAAAATATGTTTTCCATTTGTAATTCAAAATCTTCTGTCTATGTAGGGCTCTTCCCTCCCTGTGGCTAAACATAGTAAGCATAATTTAACCACTCAACTAAGGTAGTCTTTTACAATGAGTACTAAAAAATGCAGAAATCCCATTCTGTGACTCTAGGGTGACATCTGGGTATCTATAATTTGGAAAGCTTCCCAAATTTAATGGCATTTTTTTGGGCAGGGGGGCAATCCAGTATCCATTCCCCTTCTTCTGGTAATAGTACTATGATTTTTCCTTTGGGGAATCACTTCCTTGTGGTCTCTATGAAGTGATCTAACCCCTTAGTTCTGGGTTGGGCACATGACCCAGGCCCAGCCAATTAGCATGTTTTACCCCCTTCTGGCCAAAATGATTGGTTCACAGATGAGCAGAGAACCCAAGAGATCCAACGAATGTCAAGCCTGGGACGTGCCCTAGAACCTTTGAGAAAGAGGTAATATCTTTCTGCTGGGATTGTCCATTGATAGAAAGTAATCCTGGACTCATTCATTTTCTTTGCCTCCAAGAGGAAAGACCTTGAGGATAAGGTCAACCCAGAAAATGAAGAAAGATTACTGATGACATTATTTGAACACCTGGATCTATCCTCTCCTAAAGCTTGGTCTCCCCCAGCATTCTGCAGTTGCATGAACCAATGATTCTCCTCTGCTTGACATTCATAGCCTTTGATAATCTTTTTAAAAATTTTAACAACTGGTAAGGCACTAATCAGAAAAGGTGCAGTGTGTTACTAGTCCTGCTTGTGGCTGAAGGAGAACTGTTCAATGGTGATTACAACTGGGTAGCCAGGAGTAGGAATCACTCGACCACAATCCAAGCCACCACTTTTCACCTGGTATCAGAGCCACAGGCACTGCCTACTGCAAGTGGCTATGAAAGCAGAATTATGAATGATGGCTGGTAAGTATAATGAGGCAAGATTTGACTTCACTATTAGGGAAAGATAATAGAGTTGCCCAATAACAAAAAGGCTTGCAGTAGTGGGTTCCCTGACCTTAGATGTAATAAGCAGAAGTTGGATGACCAGCTGCAAGTGTTGTTGTAGAAAAGATTCCTGTATTATCCTAGAGGAGTGGTTTTCAAAATATGTCCCTGAGCCAGCAGTACTGGCATTACTTGTGAGCTTGTTAGAAATACAATTCATAGACCCACCCTGACCTAGGAAATCAGAATCTTGGGGGGGGTGGGGGAGGGGCAGAAAACGGTCTTAAGAAGCCCTCCTGGTGATTCTCATATATGTCAGGTTTGAGAACCACTATATTAGACTTGAGAGCACTGGTTCTCAAACACAGTTTCCTAAGCCCCCATCTCCAGAGACTCTGACTGAGTAAATTTAGGGTTGGGCTTGAGAATTTGCATTTCTAACAAGTTCCCAGGTGATGCTGATGCTGCTGACCCGGGGACCACACTTTAAGTACCACTGTCTGCGAGGTTGACCTAAGAGATGTCTAAAGTTCCATTCAATGTTGAGATTCTTTGACCTTGAGGATTTACGCTGCAAATCCAGTCCTACTACGTAATCCTGTTAATGCTTTGGTTCACATGTGGTCTGGCTCCACGAAGTGTTGGCAGCCAAAATGACACAGCTCAGCAAGAGAGGAGTACTTTAAAATAACTCAGGTTCATCACAAAGTCACAAAAGAAAACAGATATATTTCTTAAAATATATCTTAGAGCAACAAAAACAATAGGGAAACCTATTAGCCACACTCAGACAAAGTAGGTGTTTCTGCACCCCCTACAGGTTTTTATTTAGGCAGTCCTAACCAGTGCCCTGTGGACCTATTGTCCTTTGCCTCAATCCCTCTTTTCCTAAATCTACAGCTCAAAAAACTACAAAAAAGCAAGGCAGGACCTTGCTCTGAGGGCAGGGGAAGAGGAAAAACTGAATGGGCAAAGCTAGAATTTTAATGAGGCATGGGAAGGGAAAGGTTGAGAACCTTCACATAAACATTAATCATTTTTGTCCATAACAGTTATGATTTAGTAATGCTTTGTGCCAGACACTGTTTTTAGCACTTTGCACAAATCAGTTCACTTAAAGCTCACATCAATATTGTGAGAGCGGTGTTACTGTCATTTTACAAATGAGTTAACCAAGGCTCAGAGGGGTTAATCAACTTGTCCAAGGCCACACACACAGCAAGCAAAAAGTCAGAAACCTGAACCCAGGTCTGTGTCACTCCAAAGCCCTTGTTCTTGAACACAGCCTGATATGCCTTCCTACAAAATGAGGACAAACACATCTAGGGCAAGTGGCTTCACAGCATTAGCGTCTGGCCCTACGGCCTCCAGGTTTCCCAGCTAGTCCTCCTCACTGCCACCTGCTCGGAGGCCTCTTGCCTGGGCCCCTCCTTGCTCCTTTGTGTTCATCATGTGTTGTGTCTGCCCGCCAGTTGTCGGAGCTGATACAGCACTGGTCCCCACACCCCAGGCCGCAGACCAGTTTTGGTCCTCGGCCTGTTAGGAACCGGGCCGCACAGCGGGTGGCGAGCAGCGAGTGAGCGAGCAAGGCTTCATCTGCCGCTCCCCATTGTTTGCATTACCACCTGAACCATCCGCCCCAACCCTGGTCCGTGGAAAAATTGTCTTCCACGAAACTGGTCCCTGGTGCCAAAAAGGTTGGGGACCACTGTGATACAGGATAGTCAGCAAAGACAGTTGCCATCCTGAAATAATGCCTTTTTTGCCTTGATGTCATCAAGATGATTGAGTAAATATGGTTAAACCAGATTCTGAAAGGCCGTAAACACAAGGCAGCGGCATTTAAACTTGACACAATAGGAAATGAGAAGTAGTGGAGGACTTTTGGAGTAAGGGAGGCTAATCCGGCAACACACCCACAAATTAGGCCAAGGCTCTCTCCCCTGGCTGTCCATCACAATCACCTGCATCCCACACCCCATTACCACCCTGGATTTTCTGGAACAATAGGCCAGGAGGAGGGACCCACACACTTGTATGGTTAAGATGTTTCACAGGTGACTGTTCTTCATTGGCCCTAAAAGTCCACGATGTCAGCCCAAAACAAGACAGCTCTTAATATTTCTCACTTAAAAGTGAGATGATTTGGATTAATGGATTAAAGAGGTAATTTTTTTTTAAAGCAACAGAAACATTAGGAGAAACTGTAGATGAACATTTATCTTTTTAAGTCAGGGAGGCCTTTTCTAACTAAGCATAAACAGGAGGAATAAATTAGTGGATTTGACTAAACTTAAAAAAAATGATAATAAAGTCTATCAAAAAAACACCATAAAGAAAGTTAAAAGGCAAATAACGAAGTGCAAAAAATATTTGCTACAGAAGGTGGAGTCAAGATGGCGGTGCGGGAAGACGTGGAGTTAGCGTCTCCCCACAACTAGGGCGCCTGCCGGCCGCTGGTGGGAAACTCTGACATCCAAGGAGATGGGAAGAACCCCAAAGTGAACTGGTAGGACACAGGGGGACTGAGGGGGGTGGAGAAGTGGAGGCCAGACAAGATCTGCGCCCCTGAGGCTGGGGAGATGAGGAGAGGCAGGTGTGAGGGGCCCTCCCAGGCCAGAGGAGGAGGAGAGGAGAAGAGTGCGTTTGCCCTGCCCACTTGAGCCCAAGGAGCCTGCTGGGCTTCCAGGTGAGGTCCCCTGCCCTCTGAGACCAGGGGTGGGGGGCACGACTGGGCCCCTTCTGTTCCTTGAGCCTAAGACTCACCCCCCACAGTCCCCAGGGCCTTTTCCAGTCCCGTGGGTCCTAAGCATAGGCCCCGCCCACCACCCAAACCTTGCAAAAAAATATGTCACACATGAAGGAGCAAGGTAAAAACCTACAAACCAAATAGATAAAGAGGAAATAGGCAATCTACCTGAAAAAGAATTCAGAGTAATGATAGTAAAGATGATCCAGAATCTCAGAAATAGAATGGAGGCACGGATTGAGAAAATACAAGAAATGTTTAAAAAGATCTGGAAGAACTAAAGAACAAACAAACAGAGATGAACAACACAATAACTGAAATGAAAAATACACTAGAAGGCATCAATAACAGAATAACTGAGGCAGAAGAACGAATAAGTGAGCTGGAAGACAAAATGGTGGAAATAATGCCGAGGAGCAGAATAAAGAAAAAAGAATGAAAAGAATTGAAGACAATCTCAGAGACCACTGGGACAAAACTAAACGCACCAACATTCGAATTATAGGGGTCCCAGAAGAAGAAGAGAAAAAGAAAGGGTCTGAGAAAATATTTGAAGAGATTATAGTAGAAAACTTCCCTAACATGGGAAAGGAAATAGTCACCCAAGTCCAGGAAGCACAGAGAGTCCCATACAGGATAAACCCTAGGAAAAACACACCAAGACACATATTAATCAAACTAACAAAAATTAAATTCAAAGAAAAAATATTAAAAGCAGCAAGGGAAAAACAAAAAATAACATACAAAGGAATCCCCATAAGGTTATCAGCTGATTTTTCAGCAGAAACTCTGCAGGCCAGAAGGGAGTGGCAGGATATACTTAAAGTGATGAAAGAGAAGAACCTACAACCAAGATTACTCTACCCAGCAAGGATCTCATTCAGATTCGATGGAGAAGTCAAAAGCTTTTCAGACAAGCAAAAGCTGAGAGAATTCAGCACCACCAAACCAGCTTTACAACAAATGCTAAAGGAACTTCTCTAGATGGGAAACACAAGAGAAGGAAAAGACCCACAAAACAAACCCAAAACAATTAAGAAAACGGTAATAGGAACATACATATCGATAATAACATTGTAAATGGATTAAGTGCCCCAACCAAAAGACACAGACTGGCTGAATGGATACAAAAACAAGACCCGTATATATGCTGTCTACAAGACACCCACTTCAGACCTAGGGACACATACAGACTGAAAGTGAAGGGATTGGAAAAAGATATTCCATGCAAATGGAAATCAATAGAAAGCCAGAGTAGCAATACTTGCATCAGATAAAATAGACTTAAAATAAAGACTGTTACAAGAGATAAGGAGGGACACTACATGATGATCAAGGGATTAATCCAAGAAGAAGAAATAACAATTAAATGTTTATGCACCCAACATAGGAGTATCTCGCTAATGACCATGAAAGGAAATCGACAGTAACACAATAATAGTAGGGGACTTTAACACCCCACTTACACCAATGGACAGATCATCCAAACAGAAAATAAATACGGAAACACAAGCTTTAAATGACACAATAGAACAGATAGATCTAATTGATATTAATAGAACATTCCACCCGAAATTGGCAGAATACACTTTCTTCTCAAGTGCACATGGAACATTCTCCAGGATAGATCACATCTTGGGTCACAAATCAAGCCTTGGAAAATTTAAGAAAATTGAAATTGTATCAAGCATCTTTTCTGACCACAATGCTATGAGATTGGAAATCAGCTACAGGAAAAAAAAAACTGTAAAAAACACAAATACATGGAGGTTAAACAGTGCACTACTAAATAACCAAGAGATCACTGAATAAATCAAAGAAGAAATTAAAAAATACATAGAAACAAATGACAATGAAAACACGACGATCCAAAACCTATGGGATGCAGCAAAAGCAGTTCTAAGAGGGTAGTTTATAGCAATACAATGTCACCTCAAGAAATCAGAAAAATCTCAAATAAACAAACTAAACCTTTTTTTTTTTTTTTGCTTTTTCATACTCTTTATTGCCAACAGTCAGTTTAAAATGGTCAACATAAAAAAAAACTGATAATAAATACTGCTCTTTGGGCTGTAATAAATAAAAAGTTTATTAACAAGGAATGCACTTTTCCAGCCACAAGTGTCTTCAAAAAAAAAAAAAAATTTATATATGGCCATAGTTCACAGTTAAGCAGCCAAAAGCTGCTCCAATTACAGCCTTTAAACAACGTGGGAGCGTCCTCCCTTCTCCCTCCCCTTCAGGAAGTATATTCACAGTTCCAAGTCCTCTGTCTGAAGTGCTCTCCACAGAGAGAAGTTAAGTCAATGCACCTACACTTAAACTAAGAAGTTAAGTCAATGCACCTACACCTAAACTAAACCTACACTTAAAACAACTAGAAAAGAACAACAAAGAAAACCCAAAGTCAGTAGAAGGAAAGAAATCATAAAGATCAGAGCTAAATAAAGGAAATAGAAATGAAGAAAACAATAGCAAAGATCAATAAAACTAAAAGCTGGTTCTTTGAGAAGATAAAATTGATAAACCCTTAGCCAGACTCATCAAGAAAAGAAGGGAGAGGACACAAATCAATAAAAATAGAAATGAAAAAGGAGAAATCACAACTGACACTGCAGAAATACAAAGGATTTTAAGAGACTACTACAAACAACTATATGCCAGTAAAATGGACAACCAGGAAGAAATGGACAAATTCTTGGAAAGGTACAATTTTCCAAGACTGAAACACCAAGAATTAGAAAATATAAACAGACCTATCACAAGTAATGAAATTGAAACCGTAATTTAAAATCTTCCAGCAAACAAAAGTCCAGGACCAGATGGCTTTACAGGAGAATTCTATCAAACATTTAAAGAAGCACTAACACCGATCCTTCTCAAACTCTTCCAAAATATAGCAGAGGGAGGAACACTCCCAAACTCATTCTACGAGGCCACCATCACCCTGATACCAAAACCAGACAAAGGTGTTACAGAAAAAGAAAACTACAGGACAATATCTCTGATGAACATAGATGCACAAATCCTAAACAAAATACTAGCAAACAGAATCCAACAACACATTAAAAGGATCATACACCATGATTTATCCCAGGGATGCAAGGATTCTTCAATATATGCAAATCAATCAATGTGATACACCACATTAACAAATTAAGGAATAAAAACCATATGATCATCTCAATAGATGCAGAAAAAGCTTTTGACAAAATTCAACACCAATTTATGATAAAAACTCTCCAGAAAATGGGCATAGAGGGAACCTACCTCAACATAATAAAGGCCATATATGACAAACCCACAGCAAGCATCATACTCAATGGTGAAAAACTGAAAGCATTTCCGCTAAGATCAGGAACAAGACAAGGATGTTCACTCTCGCCACTCTTATTCAACATAGTTTTGGAAGTCCTAGCCACAGCAATCAGAGAAGAAAAAGAAATAAAAAGAATACAAAGTGGAAAAGAAGAAGTAAAACTGTCACTGTTTACTGATGACACGACACTATACATAGAAAATCCTAAAGATGCCACCAGAAAACTACTAGAACTAATCAACAAATTTGGTAAGGTTGCAGGATACAAAATTAATGCACAGAAATCTCTGGCATTCCTATAAACCAACAACAAAAAATCAGAAAGAAAATCTAAGGAAACACTCCTATTTACCACTGCAACAAAAAGAATAAAATACCTAGGAATAAACCTGCCTAAGAAGGTGAAAGACTTGTACTCAAAAAACTATAAAACACTGATGAAAGAAATCAAAGATGACATAAACAAATGGAGAAATATACCACGTTCTTGGATTGGAAGAATCAATATTGTGAAAATGACTATACTACCCAAAGCAATCTACAGATTCAATGCAATCCCTATCAAACTATCAATGGCATTCTTCACAGAATTAGAACAAAAAATTTTACAATTCGTACAGAAACACAAAAGACCCTGAATAGCCAAAGCAATCTTGAAAAAGAAAAACAGAGTTGGAGGAATCAGGCTCCCTGACTTCAAACTATACCACAAAGCTACAGTAATCAAGACAGTATGGTACTGGTACAAAAACAGAAATATAGATCAATGGTACAAGGTAGAATGCCCAGAGAAAAACCCACGCACATATGGGCACCTAATTTATGACAAAGGAGGCAAGAACATACAATGGAGAAAAGACAGCCTCTTCAATAGATGGTACTGGGAAAACTGGACAGCTACATGTAAAAGAATGAAATTAAAACACTCCCTAACACCATACACAAAAAAAACTCCAAATGGATTAAAGACTTAAATGTAAGACCAGACACTATAAAACTCTTAGAGGAAAACATAGGAAAAACACTCTTTGACATAAACCACAGCAAGATCTTTTTTGACCCACCTCCTAGAGTTTCGGAAATAAAAACAAAAATAAACAAATGGGACTTAATTAAATTTAAAAGCTTTTCCAAAGCAAAGGAAATCATAAACAAGACAAAAAGGCAACCCTCAGAATGGGAGAAAATATTTGCCAATGAAACAACAGACAAAGGATTAATCTCCAAATATACAAACAGCTCATGGAGTGCAATATCAAAAAAACAAACAATCCAGTTAAAAAATGGGCGGAAGACCTAAATAGACATTTCACCAAGGAAGACATACAGATGGCCAAGAGGCACATGAAAAGATGCTCAACATCACTAATTATTAGAGAAATGCAAATCAAAACTACAATGAGGTATCACTTCACGCCAGTCAGAATGGCCATTATCAAAAAATCTAGAAACAATAAATGCTGGAAAGGGTGTGGTGAAAAGGGAACCCTCCTGCACTGTTGGTGGGAACGTAAATTGATACAACCACTATGGAAAACAGTATGGAGGTTCCTTAAAAAACTAAAAACAGAACTACTATATGACTCAGCAATTCCACTATTGGGGCATATTCCCTGAGAAAACCATAATTCAAAAAGAGTCATGTACCACAATGTTCATTGCAGCACTATTTACAATAGCCAGGACATGGAACCAACCTAAATATCCATTGACAGATGAATGGATAAAGAAGATGTGGCACATATATACAATGGAATATTACTCAGCCATAAAAAGAAACAAAATTGAGTTATTTGTAGTAAGGTGGATGGACCTAGAGTCTGTCATACAGAGTGAAGTAAGTTAGAAAGAGAAAAACAAATACCGCACGCTAACGCATATATATGGAATCTAAAAAAATTAAAAATAAAAATGGTACTGAGAACCTAGTTGCAGGGCAGGAATAAAGAGGTAGACATAGAGAATGGACTTGATGACGTGGGGTGGGAGGGCGAAGCTGGGGCGAAGTGAGAGTAGCATCGACATATATACACTACGGAATGTAAAATAGTTGGCTGGTGGGAAGCAGCAGCATAGCACAGGGAGATCAGCTAGGTGCTTTGCGATGCCCTAGAGGGGTGGGATAGGGAGGATGGGAGGCAGGCTCGAGAGGGAGGGGATATGGGGACATGTGTATGCATATGGCTGATTCGCTTTGTTGTGCAATAGAAACTAACACAGTATTGTGAAGCAAGTATACTCCAATAAAGATTTATTAAAAACAAATTAAAGTAGCTGAAAAAAAAATTTGCTACATATTTGACAAAATAATTAATTCCCTTAATAAATAAAAAGTGCTTCAATTCAATAAGGAAAAGATAAATATTCCAAAGGAAAAATGGACAAAGTACATTATATGTATTTCATTTGAAGAAGAAATACAAATTATGAATAAATGTGAGAAAAAAGTTTCACCTCACTACTAAACATGGAAATTCAAATTAAAACAAGGTATCACTTTGGCAAATATTTATAAATGATAATGCCTAGCAGTGAGGATGAGAAAAAACAGGCACATTTATATGCTCGTGGGAGAACTATAAACTGGCACAACTTTCTGGCGGGCAATTTGGCCTTATGCTTCAAAAGCCTTTAAAATGTTCATTTTCTGGGATCCAATAATCTCTATCACTTCTCTGAATTTACCTTAAGGAGATGATTACCTCTTACAGACTCATACACAGACTAATGTACATGGATTCAATGTGTCTTTAGTACGAGTGAGAAACTGGTAATAAACTGCATGTACAATAATAAAGGATGGGTTAAATACATTGTCTTCCAACAAACAAATTATTTTTATAATCACAAAAATGGTAATCATTATTTCTATGGCTTATATGATAATATCATGGAGTGCTAAATAGAGGGAAACACCTTTGGAGGCCGAGAAGTCACTTAGTCTTTCAGGTGTAACGTCATGAAGACAAAGGAGGGGGTGGTAAAAGTGAGAGTTCAGAGGAAGAGAGAAATCTTCTAAACCAGTGCTGTGCAATATTGGAAACATTAGTCATATGTGGCTATTTAAATTTAAATTAAAGTTAAATAAAATTTAAAATTCATTTCCTTAGTTGCATGAGCCATATTTCAGGAGCTCAATACCCACAGGCGGCTAGTGGTTACAGTATCAGACAGGATGGGCTATAGAATGCCTCCATTATCACAGAAAGTTCTATTGGACAGTGCTGCTCTAAACATTCTACCTCGGGCCTGGATCCAGCTTTTGACTCATCTCTTCAGCCTCATCTCTTGGTGCACTTTCCAACCTTCATGCTCCAGCAACAAGAGTGTAAGCATCAGAAGGGCAGAGACCATATTTGCCTGGTGCTCCCGGTCTAGTGGGGGAGAGGTGTTATCCGGGTAATTATACACAGTGGTGTGTAGACTAGCCGTCAATGTGTAGATTGTTGATACAGCACAGAGCTCAGGCCGGGGTTCAGGGAAGAGTTCCCAGAGGAGGGGTCGGCGTTACCCAAAAAGTAAAGACAAGTCTATTCTAAGTAGAGAAAAGAGCATGGTATGAGTAAAGGCACAGATGAGAGATAGCACAGCATAAGGGAAGAATTACCAGCTGGTCAGGCATTTATTTATTCAAGAGATAGTAAATGCCTGTGATGGGCCAGGCCCGAGCCAGCCTCCGAGGACAAGGCAGTGAACAGCTATGGTCCCTGTCCTCAGGATGCTTATACTCTCATCTGGTACTGCTGGAGCACCAAGGGTGAGGTGAGGTGACAAGGGCCTGGCATCTCATATTAAGGGTCCTGTTTTTTATCCTAGCAATTGAACCCTCTTTTCTGCCACAGGGAGGGCCAGAGTCCCACTTCCTATCTTTCTCCCCTTCCTCTGCCCCAGTCCCCATCGCGGCCCTGGGAGATGGAGAGCTCCTGGGAGGGGAGAGGGGAGGTAAGGCATGGGAGGGGCACAGTGGACAGTGCAGTAAGACTCTTCCAGAGGCCAATGAGAATGTGGATTTGAGACGTGGAAGAATAAAGACGGGAAGTGTAGTTGGGGGGCTGCTGGAGTATTCTAGAAGGGACCAGGGACTGAAAAATGGGAGGGCCCACTTCAG
Organism: Balaenoptera musculus; assembly: GCF_009873245.2. Classification (NCBI taxonomy): domain Eukaryota; kingdom Metazoa; phylum Chordata; class Mammalia; order Artiodactyla; family Balaenopteridae; genus Balaenoptera; species Balaenoptera musculus. The sequence goes on along the minus strand of NC_045790.1, from coordinate 107,959,633 downwards.
TGACGTTGGAGCGGGAGAAGGCACTCCAAGTTAAGGAAATGCCCTCTGAGGGAAGGAATCTCGCCGAGCAGAGGGAGAGCCACCGAGCGCGGCGGGGGAGGGCGTGTCTTCCGGGCAAGGTTCCAGGGAGAAGAAGGACCCGGACACATCAGGCGAGTTCCCCAAGCCAAAGGAAGCGGGCGGGAGGGGCACGGGCACCCCTGGCAGAGGAAAGGCATCGGCGGGTCAGAGGGGCAGGAGGGGCCGGGCATGTCGGGGGCCACCGGCCAGGATGGGCGGGGCCATGAGGCAGCAGGTGTGCGTTACCTGGGGAGCCAGGCTAGGAAGGCTGGAGCTGGCCTGGGTCCTGGGGCAGCTCAGAGGGACTCCCCGGGGAGGGAGACCTACCTCCCTTGGACTTTAGGGGGGCTCTTTCCCGACCTTGTCCTTGAGCATTTACAAGAGTCGGGCAGGGCAAATTCTCCACAGCCCGAAATCCGCCTATAGCCACGGCTTTGCTCGGGGCCTGCCAAGGGACCGACGCTTTGGGGGCGTCTCGTCGGGTCTGGATTCCCGACTCTCGTCAGGTGCTTCTCTGGGGCAACCCCCTCCCGCACCTGCCGCTCGGACAGCCCAGCCCCCTTCGACTCCCGGCCGCTGTGCTCAGGCTCCTCGCCCGATCTCTTCAGACCACCACCTCAGCCGAGACCCCTCCCCCCGCCGCGACCTCGCGGCCCTCGGTCCCCTCAGACGGCCACCCCCCACGTGGCCGGCTCCCCACTTCCGCCCCTCCCGGCCGCACCCCTCCCGGGCCGCTGTACCTGGGGCTCTCGAAGCTGCACCCCCTGCGCCGCAGCGCCGCCCTCTTCTGCCGCAGGAGCGCAGCGGCCGCCCCGCCGGGCTCTGGCTCCATCGCCCCGGGCGGGGGCCGCGGGCTCGGGCGCACTCGGGTGGGCTCGGGCCTCGGCGGGGCTCGGCGGGCCGCTCGGCTCGCGCGCCGCAGCCCACGCCCCGCCCCGCGCGCCTCTCGCCGGCCTAGGCCCCGCCCTGGCTCCGCCCCTAACTTCGGTCCAGCCGCTCCGTGCCCGTCGGCGGGATCTAGGCCCCGCCCTGGACCCGCCCTAAGGCTCAGTCCCGCCCACTCTGTGCTCCTCAGCCAGGTCCAGACCCCGCACAACCCCGCCCCGAACTGCGGCCCAGCCCACTTCGCGCCTCTCAGCCAGGTCCAGACCCCACCCCAGCTCCGCCCCGCACTCCAGCCACGCCCCTCCCGCACAGACCTCGTGGGGTTCCCTGTGCGGGCTGTCAGCACCTCTGCTAGGCCCACAAGCCTAAAATGCCACCCCATCCTCAGCTCCGTACAGTCTACGGCCCCTCCCCTCCCGCTCCGTGGCCCTCAGCACCGACCCAGGCCCCACCCACGTACCCTCCCACTACTGAGCTCTCGCGCGCGGCCTCCGCCCTCACCCCAAGGGTCGGTTCCTCAGAGAGTCGCCCCTCCACATCTCAGTACCTCTCGGCCCTTTCTAACGTAGCACCGTCCTCTCTTAGGGCCGCCTTTCCCCGTGCCCCAACCATAGGCAAGGCCCTGCTTTTTCTCTCCAAAGCGCCCTCTCTCCCCACCTCGACAGTGCCGGCCAAGCTCAAGCTCCCAGCCCTGCTCAACCCAGCCCGGACAGTCCCCGCCCACAGCACCGCCTCCGCATGTGGCCCCGCCCACTCCACCTCACCTCCGCGGGTGCCCTGGCCCTGGCCTGCTGGCTACATTCCCGGGTATGATGTCGGCCCTCGAGGCTAAATAGGAATTCTACCTAGAGTTTGCGTTAGCTCGCCGATCTCTCCATCCATCAAAAGGAGGTACTGCTTTCTCCAAGTGTTGTTTGTGGTGCCTATCGCAGTGAGGCTGAGGGGCTGGAGATTTGCAGGCTACCAGTTGTGAGCTGAAGTCTTGACTTCATCACTTTCCTGCACCGTCAGATGCATCCATCTCACAGCCCTCGAACACTGCCCTGGGGCTGAGGGCAGCGACCCCATCCGGGTAAAGCTGTGGGTCATTGTACCATCTAAGTCGTGAGGAGCAGGTGAGCTAGGGCCCCTCAGCCAGCGGGGCTTGTCATAGCTAGGGAGGTGTGGCTATACTGGCCCGGAACCGGGGTGGTGGAGCGGAGGCTGCGGAGTGTGTGTGCAGGAGCCTGAGCTTGGAGAATCGGCCGCTGCAGCTTTGGAAGGCACTAGCTGGGAACCTGAGGCAGGCGGGGCCAGGGGTCCCCATGATCATCTTGGATCATGTCACCCCCTGGTGCACACTCCCTCAATAACTTCAAGGTGCTTTCCCAGAAGGCCTGGACTCCTTCACTGCCGGACATTCCAGCAGAGAAGCCAGTCTGGAGGGAGAATGCAGGGGACAGAAAAGATGTAGGGGGCTTCCCATTTCTCCTTCCTGCCCCTTGAGACTTCACCTTCGTCCTCCCCTCAAGTTTCCATGGAACAATCCTTGTAAGACAGTGCCCCCTCTTCTCTTAAGCAAGCCAGAGTGGGTTTCTGGGTTTTGCCTAGCATCATGAACTCCCCTCAACATATCTTTTCAGACTGGGATCCCACTGCTCCCCCAAATCCTTTACTCAGTGAGACTGGGTTGCTTGCCTCCCCAAACTCATCCCGCTCCTTCTCTTCTGTCTTCCTGCCTCTCCCACCCACCATATGTTCAGCGATCTCTGAAATGACTCTCCAAATGCCCCTGCCCTCTAAAGCTTCCCCCAATCCCCCAGGTCCCTCCCCGGAGTGCCCACAGCACTGACTCTGTCCCTCCCTGAGGGCACTGCTCCTGTATGTCATTTATGTTCTAGTAACCTCTTAGCTGAGCGCCCATACCTCCTTCTCGTCTGTGTCTGGCACAGCACCTGTTGGCTAAATAAACGCACGTGACTTTAATAAATTGAGCAATATTCATTGGAAAACACATTTAATTTCAAAGTAAACAAAAATGTTTACACTAAACTATTTAATTAGTGAAACAATTATTATCAGTGTAACAAGCTGAAAAATACAGCAACTTGATACAAGACTGAGGTAACAAAATACTTCACCAAAAATCTAAAGAATCCCACAGAGGGCTGATGTTCAGTGGTTACTGTGGATGAGACAATTCACAAGAATTAGGGAAAGTCCTTACACAACTGCATGCAGGGGGTCTGCCGGGAAAAAAGACAGCCCAGGAGAGTGCAACAGATTGAACAAGAGACAAATTAAAATGTAAAAATTGATTTTCAACTTACTTTGAATAATACGTAAGAAATTGAAAACTACTCTCTATGCAACATTTTGAATGCTAAGTGGAAAACCATGCATTTTGGCACAAAATTTATTGAAGATTATACCATACTAATAAATTAATCACTATTGTTTCATTATTGAATGGTCACAGTCATTCAGAAATGGACAAAGAGATGAGTGGTTATAGAACCGACAGATGATCCATCGTTGCTGCTGCGAGCAGGGGTTTCGGGGCTGCCCGTGGCGCACACACACTTGTGCAGCACCAGCGGCGAGGTGGTCCATGGGACGAGTTCTCGACACCCAAGGAAATGCAGCTCTCACTCATGCTGTGCTTGTCTTTAACATTGAAATTAAAGCCAAAAAACCTCTGAAGTAAATACTGTGAGCATTCTGACCCTACCCTCTGGTTCCACCTCAGAGTCCTCACTGTGTTCAGCCGTAGCTCTGTGCCAACCAGTCACTAGGACAGCAACTGGACTCACAAGTCAAAGGTATTCAGTCTGTTGAGCTTCTTGAAGCCTTTCTGGAGGAATCTGCACCTGGTTCCTACCCTGTGCTAGGAGGGAGGCAGGGTCTTGCTGGGAGAGAGGAAATGGCATGGTGAAGATGATTTGTTCGTTGAGGGGTCAGCTCCATGAGGGCAGGGCTTGGGTTTGTCTTGTTCTCAGACATTTCTGTCCTGGGTAGAGCCTGGCACACAGGAAGCACTCACAAGGGATGAGAATCAATGGATGAATGGGTGGTTTCACACAGAGGATCTGTTATTTCAGAGGGACTCTTGTAGTTTTTGTTTTTTTTTTTTCCTTTTTAAAACATGAAGTCACCCAACATGCAGAATGATGTGGGGCTGATTAAAGTGATTCATGAAAGTCAGGTTGTGTTTTTAGCAATGTTCACCTGGTTCTAAGCAACAGTAACGTGGATCCAGAGCTCTAGACTCTGCCTGTGGAATGAAAGCGGACCCTGCTTGCAAATGACTTCCCGTTTTCATGGACCATTTTTCCACCTGTACAATGGCATCCTAAAAGATACACTTCTTGGGCTTGGGAGGTGGGAGGAAGACGATGAAAGAAATACTGGCCATATTGGTAAGAAGAAAAAACACTTTATAAACTCAGTTGGCAAGAGAGAGCGGGTTCCTTCGTAAACAGAATCCCTTCAAGTGTCTTCTCTTTAGGGTCCACAGGGGGCAGGGTGATGAATGGGCAGGCTTCTTCAGGGAGGGAAGGGAGGCCACACTGTCCCACTGGGCACGCTCAGAACAATATTTCTACTGCTTTCCACCAAATCTATCCTCCACGAAGTTTCAGTTGTCAGAATGCACTTGGCTGACCTTGAGTTACAAAACGTGTTGGACTGAGAGGGGTGAAAATTACTCCCAGGGAGAGGGGAGTGAGCTGTGTGGGCGGCATCATGAGGATACCAGCTACCTACTCCACAGTTTGTAGATAGCATTCTATAACTTTCATCCTGGGGTGCCATGATCTCTTTGCTTAACAAAAATGATACAACATATGCATGCAAGACACATCACCTTCAATGTTTTCACAGACATTTGTGCACCATGGCTAGTCAAAGAGCAAGACCCAGAAATGCTACCTTCCAGGGCCAGAATCCACCCGGGGACTTTCCCCTTTGGGGTTTTGTGCCTGTCCCCCTCTGTCCCCGGCTTGCAGGCCTCCTCACCTGCAGCTTGAGGGACAAACCAACGCTGGAAAGACAATCAGCACTTAACTCACATGCTTGGCCCTGAGCCCCTGCTGGGAGAGAGCCAAGTGCCTTACAGCCTCATCTGTAGGACTCTTCTGGTAAGTTCAGGGTTCTTACCAGTTCTACGAGAATCCGAGCTGGAATATTTCTGGGAGGGGACATGGGATCAATCTCAATTTTAGTGAGAAGACTAGACACTTTGAAAAGAATTGCAATTGTGCTATTTCAAAATTAGGCTCAGAGGAAAACATTTGTAAAGACAAGGAAAATCTGTAAAGCGCAAGAAAGTACCTGATTTAGTGTAAGTCTGAAATTTTGAGGTTTTTGGATTGGCTTCTATAATTTCATGTCAGAAAAACCAGGACAGTTTGAAGAGTAGAGAAATTCAAGGAAAGTAGTCTTCTAATTTCATTCAAACTTAAGACTTAAAAAGAATTAACAGGTAGAATCAGATTCAATGTAAGTTAAAGCGTTAATACTGCATGGTTCTGGTGAGAGATGTTTGGAGTGTCTGCTGTATTCATTCAGCCTCCAGATGCTAATTTGAGCAGTTGTTGGTATGAATTAGGTGCATGCATTCGACCCCAGCTGCGGGAGGGTGTGCGAAGCACCGATGACCAAGGTTTGCTGGCCTCAATTTCACCATCTGGAGTTTCTCCTGGCATGAAAGTATTCTAGATTTTGCTCTGAAGGAGGGTTAGTTACGGAGCATAGTAAGACTCAACCACAAAATAAGACCCTGATGACAATTACTCTCCTCACCAATTCATCTGAATTTTCAGAAAAGTGGTCACCGTTTGATCAAAATACAGTGGTGGGTCCTTTGGTAGTTCTTAAGTCGACCTATTATTACAGTTTATTGGTTAAGATGTTGTTTTGAAGCATCTTGCCCAGAAACTCTTAAGAGTAGTTTGGTGTCTGATCAGTGTGAGCTCTGAAACCACAACAGCAACAAGGACCCAGAAACTCAGTCTCTTTCAGAAAATCATTAAGAGTTTCCTTCTCAGAATTAGGACACCCAGATTAAAAAAAAAAAGAGAGGGGGGGAAAGAGAGGGAGGGAGAGGGAAGGAGAGAGGGTGGGGAAGGGCTGAAGGGAGAAGCTATGGTGATAAAGCTACCATAAATAAAGCTAATTTTTATTCATTACTTTAAATAAAAATGTATTTGTGCAAAATAAAAGTCACTTAAAAGTATGACAAGGAGTGACAGATGAAGGACATTGTTCACCTGAAGAGCTCTCAGCCGAAAGCAGAACTCGGACCATCCCCTCCCCAGGGCTTTGCTCTTGTCACCACGGTCGTCAACAATTGTGCCCTTGGACTTGGATGATGGAGAACTTGCTGGTGACTGTGTTTGGGGGCAAGAATGGGGGAGCTTAAGGCCTCAGTGTCACTCAGCTCCCCAGTGTAATCAAGAATCCCAGTGGCCCTGCCCTGGCAGTGGAGGCAAAGGGGTGAGAAGATGGGAGCAAAAGCCTTGCTCGGCGGGGAGAGGTCGGTGCAAAGTAGCTTCTGAGCAGCCGGTCAGGTCACCGTGCGCGCAGGCGGCCTCGAGAAGCTGGCAGAAAGCGTCACGACTTCCCATGCTGACCCGGGGGCGGGGGGAGGGGTGAGAAGAGCGGGGCCTTCAGACCCTGCGGGAGGGGGGCTGGGAGGAAGCAAGCAGGCCAGTGCCGGCCCAGTCCACGGTCCTGAAGCTGGGTCTTGCCTCAGAAGAGCCGACGGCAACAAGGCCTGGAAGGGCCCCAGGGGCCCAGGGATCAGGCCTTCCGGATGAATAGCACCCATAGGAACAGAAAACAAGACACAATTTAAGGCATTGTTTGTTTACAGTAAAAGAATGCGAGGGACCCTTAACACAGGAGGAATCTGGGCTCTCACTCTGACCTTCCTCGGTGGACCAGCCTATCGCTTAAGGTTAAAGCAGGGCCTCAAAGAGAATGAAGTGTGTGATGTCACGAGTCTTGTGCCAAAATGCATGTTTCTCGGAGAGTCCACGCTCGCTCGCTTGCACGCACACAGACACGGCACGCACACGCAGAGGACGCTTCGGGGTTGTACAAAATCTGAGGCAGCCCTGTGGGCAAGCGACCCGGCACACCGGAGCCAGTCCCCGCCTGTCCCTTCCCTCCAGCCCTCACGCGGGGGGACGCTGTCCACTCTTTTGTGCAGGAGAAAGCACTGGGGACCCAACGTGGGACGGATGCTCTCTGGTCGCAGCAGCAGCTGGTGGACGGATGAGGGCCCAGGGAGGGAGGACGGGTTGTACAGTCTGGGGACCCATCGCGGCCCCGTGAGGTGGTGCTGCAGAACGGGGGTGATGGGGGTGGCTGGGCATCGGCAGGCGGACCCCCGCAGCGGTGGAGCCCTCTGGACTGTGAGGCCTCGGCCGTGTCCCCTCGAGTCCAGCTCTGAGTCTCCCAGCACCCCACCAAAGGCCTGTACCCCGGACACGCGCTTCGCCACCAGTCCCAGGCCGGCTCCCAGAGGCCTCTGAAGTCACGCTAAGTCCTGCAGAGACTTATTCAAATGACATAAGGTTTGCAGGTACCTAGAAGAGAAAGCTCAGCCTCTTGTCAAAGTTCTGAACCCTGACCTTTCAGGAGGGGATGGGGGTGGTCCCTAAGGGAAGGGTTCAGGCCTCTCCCAGTCAGTCTGTGAATGAGTGGGTGGTGGGGGAAGGGGAGAGGGCACAGCAGTGGTACCAGCCACCACGTGTTACGGGGCTGCTGTGTGCCAGGCAAGGCTCTGAGTACCGCATCTGTATTGTGTCCTGAGTCCTCACAACAACCCCAGGAGGCAGGTACTGGAATTATCCCCATTAAAAAGATGAGGAAACTGAGGCTTAGAGAGGTGAAGTACACAGCGGGTGAGTGACAGGGCTAAGACACCAGTGCCCACGCTCTCAACCTCTATCCTTGGGTCAAAGCACAAGTGCATTTGGAGTGGAGAGCTGACCAATCCTGTAGGATAAGCACATGCCTCTGGAGAGGAGAGGGGGTGGTTAACGGGTGGCAGGAGTTGGCAAGTGGAAGCACAAGGAGAAGGGGGAAATTTGGGGATATTGGGAACCCCAAGGCTTCCCATGCTGTGTCCCCAGGCCCAGATCCCAGCTACCTTTACCGGGGAGACCACCAGCCCCAAGGTCAGGGTGTTTCTCCCTCCCCTCAAAGCTGTGGACATGCCCCCAGCCCCAGGCCTCCTCCCCCAGCACTGCCGTGGGGTTCCAGGAAATTTGATGAGAAACAATTTCATCAAAAACAAATCCATCTTGGTGGCAATTTGGTCAAAATGATGAATTGGAAAAAAACGCATCTCCTTGCACTGGGAGACAGTTATAAGAACGGTCACAGCAGCACTGTTCAGAATAGCCAAAAGCAGGAAATCATTCTTGGGATCACGGACAGAAGAACTGATAAAAAAAATTACAAGTAAATGAATGACAGCTATGCACACTGACATAGAGGAATCTTAGGAACATACTGTAGGAGAAAAGCGAGTCACAGAAGAAACTATACAGTTATGGTTCTATTCTTTAAAAAAAAGTTTTAAAAAATGTACCCCAGACAATACATTAAGGAATCAAATACATGTGTTCACATTTTAAAGGAATGGTAAACAAACAAATCAGGAGAGTGTTTATAGGGCATAGGTGAGCGGGAGGGAGACAGAATTAGGAAGAAGCCCTTGGGAGGGAGGTGTTCCGAGGACTGGGGAGGTCCTGCCTTTAGACTGGGTGGCAGGTACACGAGTGTTTGCTTTATTGCTGTGGTTTACACCTTACACATATGCTATCAACAAAGTTTAAGTGTATTCAGTGCTAGCACACACAACTTTAAGAAATGCAGTTCCACAAAAAAGAAAAGTCATCTTAGTCACTGAGATTTTCTACAGGAGTAGATGCATTTCTGTAATGACTTCATCAGAGCCCCATACCATCACATGCAGGTAGTGTGGCTTATTTCAATAATCCTCTGCTGTGGAATATTTAGTTTTGCCAATTTTTTCTTATTACATAAAGCAGAGGGTGGGAACATTTGTTTGAAAGTAAATTAGATATAAAAAGGGAAAAAAGTAGAAAAAATAGAAGACCTTCTCCCTTAGGTCTAAAAACTGGACAAAAATACTTAAACGTTGCCAAAGCTTGTTGTGGTACACCACGTTTGCCAGACGTGAAATTCAGTCCATTTGACCTTCTGACCAAACACCTCCTCTACCAAGTGGGTTTGACCCAGTTCCCTGCTACCTGCTGCGCAGCTGCTGCTACCCTCGGGCTGCCTCCACCCCCAGAGAGCCAGTGGACACTTGCTCAGGGCAACCATCCCTGCTCCCGGCTGCCCCCCACCAGTGCCACGACTGTCACCGTGGAGCAGACACCAAGGGCCTGCCTCTCTCTCCGCCCCACCATCTGTGTGGCCCACCTCAGTCCTTGTCACTCCTCCGGGTCACCTGTGTGTGGCAGGTGAGCTCCAGCGCACTGTGCTCTCAGAGTGGCCCTCAGAGCTAAGGAGGGGCCCCAGGCATGCACGGAGTGACCAGGGCAGAGGAGGTCAGGACGCTCTTCCTCTCTTAACGTGACCTGAGGCAGCACCTTGTTCATTGCCTTGAGGTAACCATCAACCAAAGACCCTGGTCTCCCCGTCGTGGAGACGAGCAGTTACATTTGCTTAAGCACAAAACACACTCTAGAGACCGCAGAGCTGTAGTTTCTTGTACGTCATTTTAGAAATTTTTTGGGCACCTACATGCGTATAATAAATATGCACGTGTATTTTAATACAAATGATATTGCCCTTACGCGTGTTTTTACACTTTACTTTTTCACTTATGTCTTGGAGCCCCTTTCAGGTGATCACACACAGATCAGGGGGTACACAATAGGGGTTTACTGAGGGTCGCTGAGTTTCCAGGTGCTTTTTTTTCTTTCTATTAAGGACAATGCTGCAGTGAACATTCTCACCATACACCTGTGTGTGCGTGTGTGAGCATATGCCCCAGACAAATTTCTAGCAAGTGACTTGAGGGACTCGAATGCGATTTATTTTCAGTTTCCCTGTGGTGCCTCAAGTTTATCCCTTTATCAGTCTTGTCCTACTGTTTTAGTTTGTCGAGGACTTTCTGCTAATCTCGCCGTCTAGCTTCTTATCGTGTAGAATTTGATCAGCTTGTTACATATGTCCTCATCGATGTTACAGATGAAAATCCTGAATAGGCCCAAACTGAGCACAGAATCATGGGACACACCACTAGAGACCTCCCTCTGCTTTATGAGAACCGCTTTGAGGGGCCAGGAAGTCTGTGACTGTGCTGTGACCAGCACCACGGCAGCCCTGCCCTCCCGGCCTCACACGCCTGCTGTGAACTCGGCACCACCTTCCTCCTCCTCGAAGCTGCCACCATCTATCCCAGCCCTGGCGCTCTCTCTCCAGACGGAGGAGAGGGACCCGGCTCCCCAGCCCCCTCTTCCAGCTCATCCCTGGGGAACAGGTCAGGGACGCTCAGTGCTCCTGGCCCCAGCAGCGCACCCGCTGCCCGGGCTGGTGGGAGGGCTGAGCAGCCACCCCTCTCGCAAGCCTGGACAGCAGAGGCTGTGCTTCCAGGCCTTTGGCTCGACGGCAGGAGGCTGAGCAAGCCAGGTCCCCGCCGCCCCCCCCCCACCCCCCAGGAAGCATGCGGCGGGAGATCTCAGGGCCGGCAAGTACAGACTCTGGTGTCAGGCAGACCGGGGTTAGATCTTACTCACCATGGGGCCTTAAACAAGTGTCTGCCACTTTCTGAGCCTCAGTGTCCTCAGCATAAAACGGAGACGGTATGGGAACCTACCTCACAGGGATGTTGGGAGGATTCGGCCAATTCCTGCACGTAAAGCATTTCTCCTGAAGCCTGGTCCTGGGAGGGGCAGCAGTGGGGGGCGGGAGCAGAGCCTCAGGCAGACATGGCGGACCAGAGGTCCTATTGGTTCAAACATGCCAAGGGGCCGGACAGCCCCACTCACCAGCAGCCATGGTTGCTTCTCAACAAATGAGCTATTATTATCGTTATTCCTAAGGGTTGTCGGGGGCAGGGAGGCCCTTTTGTCAGGCTGGAGTATGCCCATGAATCAACTTTCGGGGGGTGACCTCAGTAGATGCTGTAGCCTGACCCTTGGGGCACTATCCCACCTGTAACCTATCTCTGATAGATGTTTCTGTGGCGTTTCCTTTAGTAGGAAAGACACAGGGGCCAGATTCAAAGTTCTAGTCTGAAGCTGGGCTTAGTTCCAAGAGGGGCAGGGGGTGCCCTGTCTCATGGGAAAAGGCTGATCAAAAGAGGGCGCCTGGGAGCTTAGCTGATAGGCTCTGGGGGAAGGAGGGAGGTGTGTTTTCTATGGACCCTTAGTCCCGAGGGTGGGAGAGGGTATTTTAGGTAACAAACAGGACTTTGGTGACTTTACCTGAGGCCTGTTGCTTTTACATGCGTCATCCAAATGCTTGTGCCACAGTATTGCATGAAACCGGGAACCAGTCTGGAACTTGTAAACATTGCCTGATGGGTAGAAAACCACTGGTTAAGAGGAAGGTCACATGGGAGGGTCTGCCTGTGAGTGTGGCGTGAAGATAAACGTGGAGCTGGGGAACTAAACTAGGGAAGGTCAGGAGCAGCCCAAGGCAAGCTCGGGGTATGTAGAGGAGGAGGGTCCCGTGCTCCCCGCCTGTCTCTTTGGACCAGGGCTCTTAACCATTTTTCCGGCCATGGTGCCTTTGGCTCTGGTGAAGCCTGTGGACCCTTCTCAGAATTATGTTTCAAATGCATGAAATAAAATACAAAGAAAATCAATAATACTGAAATACAGTTACCAAACTGCTAAAAAATAAATGAGTGATATCATTCTCTACGTGCTTATTTATGAATGCGCTAATGACAAGATCTGGGGGCAGGTCTGATACTGTACTGTAACTGCAAAGAGTTGAACAAAAATGCTATTCTAAGATATCTGCAATAATACGTGATATGAAAATACCTGTGGTTTCTCTTGCAGATAAAATCACAGGTATTGTGAACATTCTAGTTAGTAGTTTAATACTTATAATTAAAGGAATTAGAGGTCATGGAAAACAGAGATGTGATCTTTTTCCCACCCAAGTTCACAGACCTTCTGCATTCTATCCATGGACCTTGGCCACCTGCTGTGTCATATTTCCCTCTGCTTGGGGACAGTGCTTTCCTCTGGGCTCAGCCCCGAGAATGGCCTGTGGACCCCATGACCATACAGTCTTTAAGTCAAGCTGGTATAGGTACAACCTTTACTTCCTAAAGAAACCACCTCTAATCTGGTCCCAGAGCCTTGCGGAAGAAACTCAAATGGTAACCAGCCTGAGGAAACACTATGATGTGTGCGTAGCTGTACGTGGTTCAATCACTCAGAAGCAGAGCAGAGGACTTGGCTCCTCTCCATTCCCCGGGCTCCTTGAGGCTCTCACTTCTTTAATTCCCAGCTAACAACATTCAAACCCTGACCCTCCAACAGCACCATCATCTGCATTACCTGGGAGTTTGTTAGAAATATAGAATCTTGGTCTCCACCCCAGATCCACTGAATCCAAATCTGAATTTTTACAAGATCCCTGGGCAATCGTAGGTACATGAACCCTGCGTTAGAACATTCCTGTGAAGGTGTGAAGATGCTCAGGGTCCTTACAGCTCCAGTGAACTTGCCTAGTTAGGAGACCCAGGAAATCCGGGGTTTTGTCACGTGACATAGGCTGCCAAGGAGGTTAGCATGGCCTATTCTGAACCTCAGTGTAGAACCTCTCCTTCTTCTCAGCATGGTCATGGGGGAAGAATAAAACCAGGAAGAACCGGGAGATGACTGGGCAAGTGAAAGTTGGAGCTTTTATAAAAGGGTTCTTCTCTGATTTGGCCTTGGAGCAGGACACTGCCAGAGTCTCACGGCACAGGCAATGCCGGGGTGTCCTTCAAAGCTCCCAACACCCAAGACTCCTCCAGCCGCATGGTCACTGCCTCATCCAGCGCTATGTTATTCATTCCAGGACCCTGAGGCTAGAGTTCCAGGGGTGATGGGCCCCAGTAGCCACAGGTGAAAAGGATTCTGGCTGCCACGTGCCATGCACACTGCTCAGTGGACATGCCCACCACGATCTAAGCAGCTTTTGTGGACCAACGAGGGACCCTGTGAACATCAGAACCTAAAGCAAAAGGAAAGCAGCAGCCTCAGAAGTCCCTACTGTTTCAAAACGCACATTTAGCAGCAGAAGAAAGAGGGTAGAGAGAAGCTGCAGGCACCCAGCGCCGGCCTGCTGCCTACCTTTGTCGGGGTTATTCAGCTGGAAGATGTCCGGGTGCTCAGGGTCGTCGGGCAGCTGCACCATCCAGCCCACGACGGAGACCTTTTTGCCAGGTGTGGATTTATACTGCGGAGGAACGACAGCATAGTCGTGAGGCCCACACCCGCCGCTCCCCAAGGAAGGCCGACCTGAGCCAGGCAAGGTTCCTTCCACTCCCGCCGCCTTGCCCACCTCCACCCACCCCCCTGCACTTCGCACCAAACGAAGTGCCAGCACAGAGAGGCCTTTCGTGGAACGTACGTGCTTTCTGTCTGTGCCCCTCAAGGACTTGGCTCCGTAGTACAGGAGGGTGGATCCTGAGAGGATGACCCAGTACCTGGTCCACGAGGACAGCTGCAGAGGCAGAGTGACAATGTCACAAGTGGAGGGCCAGAGTCCCCCACTGCCTGACTAGAGACCCAGCTACACGGGTGGAAAGGGGGGGCCCCTCCTCCCGAGCGGTGCCAGCGCAGGCCTCATCTCGTCCCTGCCCGCCACCCCTCAGCGCCGCTCCTCCAGGGCCCAGAGGAGGGAAACTCCTCAGCAGCTCGTCAGCCCTAAGACCTCGCTCTCCTTTACTCCAAGAGCCTTTCCTTTTCCCACCTTGTTTAGGGCAGTGCCAAGGCATAACTTCTATGTATTCAGGTGACCTGAACCCAAGAATGTCCTGGGGAAAAAGAGTTTTAAAACACGGACAAGCTAAACCATAACCCAGAAGAACCACAGTGTCTGCGATGGGGTGCCCTGGCTGCGAGCGGATGGCAGCGCTTTGAAAGCATGTATGGCTAGAAGTGGGGACGCCTGGCAGGACCAAGCTGCAGGTGTGGCTTTTGTTTCTCCAGGCATGAAGCAGGCTGCTCTGCATCATGACCTACAAGGCTCCTCTTCACCCTGGCGGGGGCGGTGGCGGGGGTTGGTGGGGGAACTGCGTCACCTCAGATGGTGAAAGCACTGGCTTTCAGACCTTTTTGATGACACCCACAGGTGTGTACAACACACGTGCATATGTATGTTGAACGGAAAGAAGCTTCATGAAACAATATTCACTTTTATTATGTGTAAGAAACTCCGACATTTTCCAGTCTATTCTATCCTACTCAGAAATATGGGTCATGACCCCCTGGATTAACTTCATCGCTCACCAGCGGGCCAACCAGCATCTGGAAAATAGTGTCTCGCTCTGGCCTCAGAATGACTGGAGCCTGGACTCTGGGTACAGGAGGGCAGCAAGCAGGTCTGTACAGCAGACCAGATATAGGGCCTCATGTCGCAGGATGCTTTGTGACACCCTGGGTCCAAGGGACAGAGTGTGGCCCAGGGCTGGGATGAAGACTCTTCCCCTCACCCAAGAACCACCTAGCACCCGAAGACAGGGGAGCTTCTAGAGCAGCACCTGGGCTAGGGGCCTGGTATCTTCACACTGGGCGTCGGTAGGAGGGGGCATCTCCAAGTGGCTTTGTGGGCAGTGGGCAGGGGCAAGCAGCAGCCAGGGCAGGAGAGGAAGGCCAGAGCAGACACGGGCAGATGCTGCCTGGAGATGCAGCTCACAGGCGGGCTTGCAGGCAGCTTGCCATGGACGCTCGTAGAACGAACAAAGAGGTCTTGGCAAGCGGCTGAGGGGTCATGGAGCCAGGGACATCTGGGTTCAGCACGTGGTGACCCAGTGGCTGGTGGGGGAGCCTGAGAGGCCTCCCGATTCCTCGTCCCTGTCCTTTCCACCACGCGTTTCATGATGCTGCCGAAGGCGGAGGGGATCTGCATCGGGATACCACCCAGGCCCTGCTGCCTGTCTCAGGCACAGTACCCACCCTGACTCCCAGGGTCTCCAGGCCTCCACCTGCCCTCAAGATAATCGCACAGTCCCATTCACTGCCTGCTCACTGTGTGCAGGGCCACACACGTGACAGTCCTGCCAAGTCCTCCAGGATGTAGGGACTATTTTATCCCAATTTACAGATGCGGAAACTGAGGCCCTGCCCACTCAGTGGCACAACTGAGCTGGAACCCTGGTTGGCCGGTCTCTGGAGCCCATGCCCTCCCTGCTGCCCATGCCGCCTCTGGACAGATGTGCCTCTGCACTCACCGCGGGCTTCCGTCCTTCCTTGAGCAGAGTTTTCCTTCTCAGAGGCCCCTCCATGGTGGGGACCGCCGCCGAGCTCCCCAGCGTACAGATGCACGGGCCGGTGGGGCTGCGGGGGAGACCACCAGTCAGACATCGCCTTGGAGGAGCTGAGGTCAGGCACCCTCTCACCCACTGGGGCCCAAGGGTCCCCCACTGCTGGGTCCATAATGGCGCCACAGGACAAGGACTCAACAGTGCTGGGCAAGGCTGGGGAGGGGAGGGCCCCGAGGGCCCGGAAAACCTGAAGGACGGTGGCCTTGGGCTCACCCACAGCTGAGAACTTGCACCTCCCTCGTCTTTCTGAGTGCTGAGCGGCTCTAGGCTTGGTGCCCACGTTCCCTGTAACCCAGGCCCCTAGCAGCACCCGTACCCTATCCTGGCTTCCCCTCCACCTGGGGAGCTTGGGGCCTGCGCAGCACCTCCTCCTTCCTGTGTTGGCAGGAGCAGTGAGGAAGTGGGAGTGGAGGGGATGGAGTAAGAAGGGGGGCAGCAGCCCCAAACCCCCATGCCCTGCACATTTGCAGCAGGGCTCCTCTCTCCCCCTCTGCCATGGGGATTCGGGCGCCACCTACAGGTGAAGAGTCCAAGTGCAGCACAGCCCAGGCCGCTCTCCTAAGCACCAGCTTAGGCCCCCTGGATAGGCACCTCCCGTAGACACCTCCCTCAACCCTGCATGAAAGCCGAGCAGCGCTCCCTCCGCATCCCAGCGGAAGGCATCACCATCCACTGGCTGAAGGAGCCAGAAACCTGGGGGTTCTCTCCTCTCATCAGTTCACCCCCGAAACCTCATCAATCCCAAGGACTCATTGATCCCATGCCCTAAATATGCCCATCTCAGCCACCCCACTCCCCCCACCTTAAGCGAGAACTTGATCATCCTTTGAACGACTGCCCAATACTCTCACCTGACCTCCCTGTGTCCACTCTTGCCTTCCTCCCATGCACCCTGCACACCGTGGCCAGCATGACCTGGTCCTGCTGATACCCTCCCCCCACCCCCAGGCAACCCCTCCAGTGCCTCTGAGACCACCATCCTCTCCCCCTGCTGGACGTGGCTCTGGCCCACCTCTCTGGCCCCACCTGCCACCCTCTCCCCCTCTCATTTCTTACGTGGACTTTCCTTCACTCCCCAAATCACCCAGCTCTTCCTGCCTCACGGCCCCATGGGCCGTCCCTTGGGCTGCAGGTACTCTTCTTACCCCTACACCTCCCTTCACTTTATTTGGCTGATTCCTATCACTCTTTCAGTCTTTTCTCCAGGGAGGCCTCCTCTCTGGACCATCGGCACCCGTGATTTTCTGTTCCGTTTCTGCTCTCCTGAAGCAACAGCCCTACAGGCTGAGGCGGAGGCTGAGTCCGTCTCGTCGGCAGCATCAAGCACAGTGCTTGGCACCCAGCAAGCACCAGAGAGCTACTTGTCGAATAAATGATCACATGAATAAATGAATACCTGTAGACGCAGCTCCGGGTTCTGGGAGAATTCCGAACCGGAACCCGCCAGTTGGGCCCCAGCGTGGCATAGAGACGTCCCCTGCTTCAGAGGAAAAGGGTTGAGTTTTAGCAACAGCCTGGAAAGACCAGCTACTCCTGAAGGAGGCGAGGGCATCGCAGACTATGTGGTCATTAGCTCAGGAAGCCTCAGCCCCAACTCTTCCCCCAGCCTCCTCAGTCACACTGCAAGCACATCTGGGGCACAGCTGGAGCTGCTAGGTTAGTGAACACAACACCCCTGGAGCCTCCATCAGGGCGAGTCCCCAAGTCTCCAGGTGTTTCCTTAACCTTTTAACTGAATGTTCACTTTCTTCCAGTGTCAAGGGGATGACTAAAATCCAGGCACACCCTTTATCCCAATGTGAGGTTGAGAGAAAATGCTGTGTAGCCCAAATATTCCATGGTCAATCCAATTAAAAGCACACAGACACAGAATTGTGGGCCGTCTTGCATGTTGGCCCAGGGTGGGGATGGGGTGGGGCATGTGTAGCATCATTATTCACCCGGGCACTACTGAATTCCTCCGTTTGCTACGTCTTCTCCATCGGACAGTCTCTTTGCTGGCCCCAGATGGTTCCCTGCAAACCTGCTCTGTGACCTGCTGCAGCGTCCAAGAATTGGTGCTCCAGGACCTCTCCGTGGGCTGCCCATCAGGCCGCTCTCTCACCTGTAGTTCCCCAGCAGTGAGCCTTTCCAGGGGAAGATGTAGCTTCCAGGGTAGGTGGGGATCTTAACCTATTTGGGGGAAGGCTTCTGTCTTCCTCTCCTCTCTTTATCCTTTTCCTCTCTTGGCAGAATGACTTCCTGTGTCTACTTGATCCTCCACCTTCTCCCCACCCCTGCAGCATGGTCTCTCCCTGGGCTATAGCTTCCCATTGGCCAAAGAATGATGCAACCCAATTTATAAAGCCAGACAAGGTCCAGACGTCCTTTTCAAGTGTTCCCTCTGTTGTCCACTGCCAGTCCCAGGTTGCCACATGTTCCCCTGTGGCACTGGACACCTGTGGGGTGGTGTGGGGTCATCTTCATTCACTGCAGCAGGTGCATCGCGCCATCACCGAGCTCAGGTTCCTCCGAGAGGGGGCTGCGTTGCTCTCTGCCCCTCCATCCTCCGCTCAAGAAGGAACTGTTCTTGAGGACCATCTTGGGTTTGCTGTCCAGAAGCCCAAGTTCAGGGCTGGTGGGAGTCTGACGGTCCTCCAGGTCGACTGCCCTGGGACCCTGTCCTTTTCGTCCATCAGCCACTCCTCTTTAGGTGACAAAGAGCTGCAGCATGTGCTTGGTCCCCCAAGTCCTCGAAGGTAATGGGTCTCAGCCCATTCCCCACCCAACCCTCGTGACAGATGATGGTCACAGGCCCACCCCACCCGCACCACGAGCCGTGGCTCAGAGGTTCCAGCACACTCAACTCCCAGCCTACCTACAGGCCAGACTGCCTCCTCCCTCTCTTCATGGCTGGGCATGACACCACGGCACGTCACAGCCCCGTGCTTGAGCAGGCTGTGCAGAGCACCAACAGGCTGCCTCCAGGGACACACCCCTCCCCAGCTGTAACCGGGGATCGCTTATGAGTCAGGGCAGGGTCTGACGGTGAACATCTCTGTGCCCGGAGGATGTCTCCTTGTTTGATCTGGATTCCTGCTCTGAGCCGCTGTCTGTTTGGAGTTGGAGATGGAACCTCCCTTGGTAGAGCTAGATCCTCCGGTCCCTTCTTCTCCACCTTTCTTCTCATGAGTCTTTGTTCCTGGTACCCCAGGAAAATGTGTGATGACAGTGGACTGTTCCACAGATGGGGCGATATGGTTGGTGCTGCTACCGACTCTCCATCATTCTCTCCGCTTCTTTGAGACACTCCATGCCTGCACACTTAACAGATGTTTGGCAGGACTGACGTTTGTTGACGGAGAGCTTTAAATCAGCATCTTCCAACCAGTCTAGGCTTTTAAGCAGTATTTCCTCACGCTCTTCCTAAAGGAGTGAGGTGCTCCCAAGGGCAGTGGACAGCTGGGGGGAGTGCAGGGACGCCGGGGGTCACTGGGGCGGCTCATGGGAGAGTCACTAGTTAATGACCGCTCCTATGTGTCAGGCCATTGATTATCTCACGGGAGCTTTGTTTCAGCACCATCATCTTCCCCACAATGGGGAACTGAGGCTCAGTGATGTGAAGACACTTAACCGAGGCATGAGCCAAGTAAGTCAGGATTTGAACCCACAGCTTTCAAGGTGGGAGAGAGGCTGAGTTGTCGCATGGGGAGAAGTCCACCATGGGGACAGGGTCCTCGTGTGGAGCCAGCATCATGTGGGTGGCTTCCTGGCATTCTGCTCTCAGAGGCACCCCTACTCACAGGTTTCTGCTGCAGTTCACACTGGACAGGCTTTGTCAGTGTCTGTGAGGCTGGATGGCCACAGATTTGTAGACCCTGGATCTCCTGGGGTGGGGCCACCTCCCAGGTCCCTGGTCCCTTGACTCCCCTGATGGAGTCTTCTCCTGGTGGTTCTGGCTGCCTGGCATTTAAGAGCAGCTGCCATTTATCGCCTGCTTATCACGAGGTGCCTAAGTGCTTTCACACACCGTTCCTCCCAGCTCTGTGAGGGGCGCTGTTCTCACCCTGTCTTAGATGAGGAAACTGGGGCTCAAGGAGGTGAAGCCACACATTGGCCTGTCATTAGGGATGGAGACACAAGTGCTCACATAGGGAGCATGTCTTTTCCATGTGAGCCAAGGGCCTGCATCAGTCAAGCTGCTCCAGGTGGGGGAGGGCAGAGCCTGCTCCGCCTGGAGCCTGGGGAGTGACCCTGGCTTTGAAGTGCAGTGTAATGGTGACTCTTCCCCAAGGCCAGCTTTTAGGAGACTATAGGCAGGGTGGGGGCCAGCCGTCCCTCCCCAGGCAAGCACTGCGGGGCTGGAGGAGGGCTGTGACAGGTGGGGCGGCTCCGGCTGGGCCCAGCAGGCTAGCATCAGCACAGAGGAGCCAGGATCTTCAGCCACTGGAACCACTTCCAGTGCTTTGAGAAGATTTGTTATTTGAATGTTCACGGCCAGAAAATGCAAAATGAGTGGGCAGTGGCATCTGGTGAACTCCAGAAATAAAGGGATTTCTCCAACCGACGGAGGCTCCCAACTCCAGAACCACAGACACCTTTCCCAGCAACATACTGGGAACAAGTGGCTGAACAGAATGTATCCCAGGAAGGCCATTCTACTGTTCCCTCTCAGGAACAGATCTCGAGGAGGAGTGGGGGAAGAGGGCTGCAGTAGGCCACTCTCCTCATGGGAGGTCTGGTCTCGGGAAGCTGTGGGCTGGCAACCAAGTAGAACACCTCAGTCCCAAAGGGTGTTCAAGAAGAAGAAGAAGAAGGAGAAGATGATGATGATGAAGATGAACATGATGGGGAAGATAAGGATGATGATGATGGGGATAGGGTGGTGACGATGAGGACGAGGATGGTACGAGGATGATCAAATGATGGGATGATGGTGATGACGGGGAGGATGGGTACCAGGCAACGTGCTAAGCAGTACTCGTTCACTATCCTATTTAATCACACAATACTGTGGGGCAGGCACTATTCTTATCCCCACGTTATAGACAAGGAATCTGAGGCTTAGAGAGGTGGAGTAACTTGCCCAAGTCACAACATAGGGAAGAGGAAGATGGTTGGTGCCGTTAAGGTGGAAGCAGCCAGGGTCCTGCTTAGGCCAACAGCATCATGAGAATTCAGACTGGCTGAGGCAGGTCTGAAAGGCATCTTCTCCTCAGTAGTTTTCTAGGTACACATTAGGTGGTAGGTATCTTGGGGGTTAAATTTCAGAAAGCCCTGAGTCTCTGTTGCTGGTCCAGGAGAGGGGAGCAAGGAGAAGCCTTGGATAATAATTACATTGAGGCCTCAGTAATCTTGTCTTAGCGGAAGTACCAGCCCCCCCACCATTCTTCTATCTCAAGTGCACAGAGCCCCTGGTAGGAGTGCACCGGTGGAAGGGTTCAAGTGATGCTGTTCATCAACAGTGTCCACCTGTACCAGCAAACCCTTGCTGGGAAGCCGTCCCATTGGACCAGGTCTTGGTCCTTGCCGCTACCTAATGATTCACTCTCATCTGCAGGCAGGAAGCTGCCACCCTAAGTTCTGCTGGGCCTGGGATGTCCCTTCCTGCAGTACTTGTTAAAGGACTTTTGCCGCCTGGGAATCACATTTTTCTCTGGGTAGCGTCCCTGATCCACTGAGTGGGTCCCTAGGAGCCATATCTGCACTGCATGCTTAGCTGAGGGGACAGAACCACCCCTGATCCAAGCCAGGTCAATCAGGTTTTCTCTGTTGGCAATTGGGAACCAGATCTGAGAGGCTGACAGTCAGGCTCTGTGGCTCGGTGAAGCTATAACATGTAAACTTGGGAGCTATGAGGCATCAAGCTTCCCCATTGTGAGCTGAGAGGTCTAGAAATCTGGGCTGCAGAAGGAGAGGAGAGCATAGCAGATATGCATAGAGAAGGGTCAACATCAGATGGAAGGAGGGTCCTGTCCACCTTCTAGGACCTGACTCTGAGGGGTTGTAGGTGCTGGACAGAGAGGTTGTGGGCAGAGATTTCTCAGCTACCTGTGAAGCTGCAGCAGCTAGCGGGCAGGGCCCAGCCCTTGTCTGTCAGGGCCCAAGGACAGGGTCAAGCAAAAGGCCAGGGACTGTTGCCCGCTCTTCTCTCCTAGAGGGGCCTGAGCTCCTGGGTGGAGCCTTACTCGCCAGACGTCAGTGTCTGATGCTGACAACAGGGCAAGAGATGGCATCTCTGGGGGGAAACCAAAATCAGAAGCTTGGCACATCGCCCAACTGGGCTGCCACCCAAGGCAGAGCAGCAGAATGGAGCAGCGGGATGGACCCGGGGAACCAGACTGAGGGGTGGGCAGGGGAGGGCCACCAGCCTGGGGGGTTCCTGGGCCTCAGCCACAGGGGACGGGGGTGGGGCAGTGAGGCCCTCTGTGAGGGTCACCCTGAGAACAGCCACCCTCATGGCTGCACTTCAGTTGAAGTGGACCCCTTGCCTCCAGGATCGCCCCCAGAACTTCGCCTCCCTCTCCTAACATGCTGCAGAGTTTGGGGCCCAAGAGGCACCCTTGAACCCTGGCAATCCCAAGGCATCTACCAGAGTCCTCTGACCTTCTCCAGGAGGAAAAGGAGTGTTTTAAAGACTCTGACTTGGGGGTAGCAGGCCTGGGGCTCTGCTGCCATGACTCCACTTTCCTGGGGTCTCCCTAAGGATGCTGGATGCTAGAAGATTTCATAGGCTAAAGACAGCACAGTGCGGAAACTGCGTCACCCAACCTCCTCTACACCCCAGAGCACCTACGGGCCACCTGTCTACAGCACTCTCTTAAAGGGGCCTTCCCCGCAGTTCAGAGTCACCCTGGAGGCCAGCAGGGCTGGCGGACACTTGCCTGTACTGTAGCCCATCCACTGAACTGCCATGTGGGAAATTTTCTCTTCGTCCCACCCAGCCTTAGACTCCGGGATCTCCTGCTTGCTGGCGAGAGGTTCCTACTGAGCGAAATTCATACACATCCCAAAGTAAGTTCCGCGACAGGAGCAACTGCACCTCTGTGTCCAGTATTTCCTGCGAGCGTCCTCCCTGTAGAGCTGGGGAACCTGAGGCTCGGAGAGCTTGAGAGACATGCCCAAGGTCCCTGAGAGAGTAAGCAGCCCTGACCTCAGCCCTGCCCACCCCCACCCCCCAACGCTGCTGACAATGTCCAGAAGTCACGATGACCTCTCTCTGCAGAGGCGCACTCAGAACTTCAGAGAGCAGGGCTCATCACGGAGCCCACCCCTCCTGCAGAGACTCAGGGACACACAGCACCCCTGGGCCACCTCTCCTCCCATCCTGCGACACGACTCAGGCCTCGCAGCCTCCTCAGGTCCCAGGACCCCCCTTGAGGGCCCACTGGGGTCCTCTTCACCCAATGTCCTCGGCTTTTGCTGAACCAGAAGCCACCCCTGAACCCACAGTGTGACGCGGGTCCCCCTGTTGGGCTTTCCCGTCGCGTCCTCTTCATGACCCCCAGTGCACCTGGCATCGTGGATTGAATCTCTGTCTCCCACCTCGGTCGCGAGCTGTGACCGGCCCCCTGATGCAGCTCCCCCTCCCCAGGAAGGAGGATGAAGGGCTCTGCTTCTGAGGGGGCTGGCGCACGTTCCTCTCCCGCTCCCTTTCCCTCTCCCACCAGAGGGGCTTCCTCCAAGGACCCCTCGGCCTCCTAGTCTCTCCGCCACCCATATTTTGGCCTGTCTGTCATGTGAGAAGGCCCTTCTGTGCAGCCTGGCAACGTCAGACTAGAGGAGAAGGATGGCTGAGTATTTCGTAATGAACTTTGTGACGTGCTTTCATATTTCACCCCTTAAAAAGTGACCAGTAAACATTCCTGATTACACCCTCTTTTAGAAAGTTAAATGTTATTTTTTTCCTGGGTGAAAAAGAAACATTAACCCATTGTAGAAAATTTGGAGAATACAGAAAAAGAAAATAAAGAAAGTCTCTCAATAACTCTACAAGCAGAGACAACCAAGAGGAATGATATTATGTACCTTCCTACATACACACACACGTGTTCTTCCCCATCACCCACTTCGCTCTCTGTAAAAACCTCATTTAAAATGTTTAACTCCTAGGCTGCGATTCTTGTTCTCACTTTAGTGCCAACGCAGGCATAAAGCAGCAGCCATTACCTCTTACCGACAGGCCCGACTAACTCTCCCCGCCCCCCGTTCCGTTTCTGAGGAGGCTGAGGTTGGCTTGAGGCCAGCCTGGTGCAACGTCCACAGTCCCTACATTCCGACTCATCAAGGATGCGTTGAAAATGCCTTTCCGGGGCCACCGCCCTGCCTCCTACATTCCGATTCATCAAGGATGCCTTGAAAATGCCTTTCCGGGGCCACCGCCCTGCCTCCTTGGGAAAGTAGATGTGACACAGGGCTCTCCTGCCTTTGTCCCACTCCCAGGACACAGGTGAGAAAACATCAGGTCAGGGACGTGAGGGGCGTCCCACCCTTGCCCCCTCCCCAGAGACTCCGGCCTCTGGCTCCCCAGGGCCCTGACCCAGGACCACCACTCTGTCCTCATTCTGGGCCCTGAAGATCGGGAGGGTCTCTGGGGGCCGCCTGGGGGCTGAGAACTGACCAGCACTGCCCAGGGTCTGGCCGCCTCAGGGCTCCCGTCGCTTCCCGTCCCTCCTCAGCCCACGGGCCCTGTGACCTGCTGAGGCCGAGCTGGATGAGGGACAGGAGGGTGACAGCAGCGGCAGAAGGCCCCCTCGGCTCCTCGAACCCTCCACGGTCCCAGCAGGAACAGTGGCTGGGTGTGGCCACTTCCCCAGAGAGCAGCCGGGCGGGTCCCGGGACTCTGCGGGCTCCAAAGCAGGTGCCCTTTAAGGCTGGCCACTTCAGGAAGCACTGGGCACAGCCTGAGCCCTGGCTGCCACCCAAGGACACCTGGGGGCCACAGGGCTGAAGTGTCCAGGGGTGTGAATCAGGGAAGGCAAACTTGCAAGATGGGCCACATGATCCCACCCTTGGCCAGACAACGAGAACCATCCTACCCGCCTGTTCACAGCAGCATAAAGGCTGTCCTATGATGTGCCCTGAGACCAACAGAGGGGTGTGTGCCGGCGGCTGGGTCACTGGCCTGGGCCTCCCGGCCCTGCATGCTGGTATCTGGCTCCATGTCTCTTCCTGGCCAAGGCCAAGCTTGTCACCAGGGCTGGGGGGCTGGTGAGCTAGTCAGTTGAAGGCTGTGGCCTGTAAGCTTCAGGGCTGTGGGGCAAGGTGCTGCCCCCCTCTCCCAGCCTGGCCTCTGGGAACTGACACAGACAGGACCTCTTCCTCTGGCGGGGCTGGCCCAGCCCTCTCCTGCACCCTTGTCTCTGGTGCTGACGCCACCCTCCGCCCATGCACGTGTAAAGATGCAAGGAGAGCGGGTTCTTACAGCGTCTGCTGGGAAGAGCGGGCGGGGGGTCCGGGAGGGGAGGCTCCTTGGGGGCAGCCGCTGGTCTCTGGGGCCAGGAAGAGTGAGGCCCGGCTCCCGGGGAAGAGGGAATCTGCTCCCCTTCAGTTAGCAGGAGCAACGTGGCATGGGGGAGGCCGGGGTGGAGGGAGGTCCTGTGGGCCTGGGCTCTGGGTGGGCAGAGGTTAGGAATACGGAGGCCCAGGCAGCAACAGGAACTGTGGTCACTGAACTGTGAGAGAAACGAGCAACGTTTTACAAAGATGTCAAAGCGTGTGAGATAAATCCCCTCCAAGTCTCCCGTGGGGTCTTCAGGAAAGTCTAGAACGCTCACATGCTTTTGAGGGAGTGGACTCTTTCCGGGGGACATGAGAAGAGGCCAGTGTGGGATGGAAATGGAGGCTGGAGGCTGGGCCACGGGAGCTGGAGGCTGAGGGGCAGCTGGCGTCTGGACCGTCAGGACCGCCTTGGGTCTCGGAAGGCGCCAGAGGGGACATCCTAGCCCCGCCGGCATCTTCCAAAGCAGGTGGTCTCCTGCTCCCCTCCGCAAGAAGGGGCCGGACCGGGAGCTGGGTCCCGAGGAGGTGAGGGACAGGCCATTCTCCTGGAGGCGGGGCTGGGCACCTGCACAGGCCAGCTGTCTGTGAGACCAGCGCTTGCCAGAAAGCCCACCCAGAGTTCTGTGAGAGACATTCCGATGGAGAGTGGGTCTAATGCTAAATCCTACGTGAAAGAGACAGACGAGAAATGCTGCAGTGTTTGGTATTCCCCGAGTGGAGCACAGCTCCGTCTCCCTGAGCGGGAATTCTCTCACCACCTTCCTTCCTGGCAGCTCTGACCTCAGTCGTGGGTGCTTAGTAGGAACCGTATCTGCCGCCCTCAGTGACTGGCAAGGTGTCTGGCGGGGAGCAACTGCTTAATACACAGCTTTGAGTGAATGAGTGAAGAGTGAACGAAGGAATGAATGAGTGAACACAAGGAATGGACGAGTGAAAGAAGGAATGAATGAGCCATGAGCAGGTCCAGGTGTGGACACTATTCAGGATCAATGTCCTCTCGTTGGCCCGTGGTTGGGGAGGTGCTGGATTGCCCGTAAGCCCCCTTCCTCAGGGCTGCCCCAGGAGTCCCCTGACCGCTGCTGAGAAAAGTCAAACTTCCGCTCGTCAGATCCGGAGTCTACCCGGTGCCTGTCTGGCTCTCACCCCTCCCTGGGGTGGGCAGGGAGAGGGCAGCGGGGCCCGTTTGCCTGTGCTCCCCAAATCAGAGCAAACACCCCTCCAGGAGGCCAGCGGCGGGACAGAGGGAGGAGCTCCCAGGGCTCAGGGAGTCGTCCCTCCCCCTCTTCAGCCCCCCACCTAGGGTTTCACGAGGACAGATGGACCGGCTGACCGACGTGGGGCCAGTCCCTGCAGTGTCACAGCGGCACTGGACGAGGCATGGTGGTGATGAGGTGGGCCCCATGATCGGGCGAGGTGGACGTGGGTCGGCTCTGCCTGCCAGGGGCGGGTGAGGCAGGACCGCCACGTCACCTCTCTGCGCCTTGCTGTCCACAGGCATGAAACGGGGACGTTTTACAAGTAACCACCGCGTAGCTAGGTCTGAGGATGGGGAGAGACCAGGACAGTGCCTGGTACACAGGGAGGGCTCAACAAAGATCACTTATCCCCACATGATAGCACTCTGCCCTGTGGGGACCGGCCAGATTCACCCCTTCTCTGGCCATTTATGACTGTGGAGGCTGAGGAGACAGGAGGCTTCAGCACCAGAGGAGTAGTGTGTGTATACGTGTGAGAGGCGCGCGTAGGCCTGCATTGCGAATGTGCACCCAAATCTGTGTGAGCGTACGTGAGTGTGCGTGTGTGGGTGTGTACATACACAAGTACGCAGAGGGTGTAGCGTGTGTGTGTGTGTGTGTCCGTGTGAGTGTGTGTGTGCCTGTCTGTGCACACAGGCCGCTGTGCACGCAGGCTAGTGGAGGGGCTACTCTGAGGGACGGTGCAGACCTGCCTCTGCGTCACTGGGTCCCCCTGCCTCCCCTCAGAACTTAAGTCGCCACGATGCCCTTCACCTTCGGCGGCGCCTAGGCTGTGGGAGCTCCCCGTGCACAGTCTCTGTCTTCCCAGAGCCCACCTGGTGCCTGGCACAGAGGAAGCGTCAGCAATGGAGTAGGCGCACGGGGTGAATTCCCGGGGCAGACGGGCTGGCTGCAGGGAGCCCAACCCCGGGCCAGGGTCCCCTTCGTTCACCAGTGCCCAGCACGGTAGGTGTCGGCCCAAAGGCCCGAGGCCATGGGGGTGCAGCGCTCTCAGACCCCACCAGGCGGAGCTACAAGCCCGTCTCCAGACGAGGCCCGTTCTCAGGCTTCTGGTTTCCAGAACCCTCATTTCAGACCAAATCTGCACCCAGGTCTCCTCAGGCGCTGGCCTCAGACTCCCAGGCCAGCTTTGGACCAGGTGATACGCGGGGCTGCCCGAGCAGGGGCTGGGACGCCCGCCCCATGCCCATCCTGCCCAGCGGCCTTCCCGCCTCGGCAGCCCCGCCCATGGGCTGCGCACGCTGACCTGCGGGAGCCACAGGGCGGCCTCACCAGGCTGGGCCGCCGGTGAGGTCGGTGGGGCTGGTCTCCAGCTCCCCGGACCCTGAGCGACTCCCCTGGGAAGGAGGCCGAGCGGAGGCCACACTCACCTTGCCAGCCCTGAAGACGTCTCTTCACTAAACTCTGAGCTCTCACTACTGCCTGCAAGAGGAACACAGATCGATGAGTGCGGCGGCCTCGCAGAAGAGGGGCCACCCGGAGCGGCCCGTTCTCCTGGGTCACCGGGCCCAGGCCCTGAGCTGCACAGACATGCCGGAGGAACAGCTTCCTGACCCTGTGGCTGTCAGCGTGGCTCGGCTTCTGCTTTGCTGCTTCTGTTTCTGACTCTTGGCCCATCCCGTCCCACTGTTCCCTGCTCCTGAGGGTGGGTCCTCCACTCCCTTCCCTGCCCCTGAGGGCTGCAGCTGCCTGCCCACCGGTCCTCTGGGGTCTGGGCCCTTAGGCCTCTGTCTTGGCCTGGCCTGGCTTCACCACCACCTCCCTTCTGGCCCAAGTAAAACCAGTGTCAAACAGGCCTCACCTGGTGAAGACAGGGGCCAAACGAGCACACTTCTTCCTCCAAAGGTCAGGGCTCGACTAGACGCTGGTCAGGGAGCAGCTGCCTAGCAGAGGCCCTGACGGAGCGGCCCTTCAGATCCTGGGCAGTGTGCACACAGCGGGGCCCAGCCCTCCCCTAGGCCTGCCCCTGTGGCTGACTTGGACTCTCCAAGGCCCAGCTTCAGCCACGAGGACAGCAGAGAGATTTTCTCGGAGGGGCCTGGGTTCCACACTCTTTGCCTGGGCTGCCTGCTGACACCACAGGCGGGCAGTGGGAGGGGGAGAAGGAGGAGATCTCAGGTCCCTTGGGAGTTACAGGGGGGAGGGGACCAGTTCAGCTCCAAACAGGGCACGTGCACATACGGCAACGTGCTCCCAGCCTTTCAGCTCCAAACGGAAAAACATCTGAGTTTCCCGAGTAGAGGAGCCGAGAAACAAACTGCCTGGTGATCTCCCGCCTGGATACTGGACAGCATTGTGTCTGACTCAGTTTTCTGTCTCAGGAATAGAAAGGCCTGGGCTCAGGCACAGCTCAGAAAGTTTCCTGGATGTAAAACAGCTGTTCTGCTGCCCAGCTGAATGCTCTTGGGCCAGCATTTCCCAGACTGGTTCCTCAGAACCCCATCCCAGAGGACTCTCCAAGGAAGATGGTCCCGGCCCAGATAATGAGGGAACCTGCAGACTCCGCTGCCTTCTGGGAGACCCACAGAGCCCATAAGCACGTTAAAGTCTCTGGGAAGAGATCTGCCTACGTGGTTATCCCAGCCTTTCCCCAACTCACAGACCCTGAATTTTTTCCCCAAGGCACACCCATGAACCGCAGGCTACACAGTCCTAAGCTGG
Source organism: Balaenoptera musculus (assembly GCF_009873245.2). Lineage (NCBI taxonomy): Eukaryota > Metazoa > Chordata > Mammalia > Artiodactyla > Balaenopteridae > Balaenoptera > Balaenoptera musculus. The sequence goes on along the minus strand of NC_045790.1, from coordinate 107,930,770 downwards.
TATAAACCCCTGACCAGGTCCAAGTGGGATGACCTCCTTCCTGGACAGAAGGCAGACATGGACCTTGCTTGTCACAGACTTTCCAGCAGGTAGGAGACAGCTGCCCCCTGCAGTGGCACTGCCTCAGAGACTGGCCTCATTTCACGAGGATGTGGGATGTGAGATTCCTGCCCGATTGTCCTGTCTGCACCATCCTCTTCCTTTCCATGCCTAGGGGCCCTCCACCCTACAGGCCTCCGACTAACCTGCTGCCAGCCCCGGGAAGGCTCCCTGTTAAGGGAAGTAGACAGACACACAGACTACAGAAGCATGGGCACACTGAAAGGACACGGCCGGCGGAGAGTATGCTTGTCTGACAGCAGAAATGACCTGGGTGACCTGGTCAGGTGACCTGGACACTGCAGCGGGACAGACCTGTGACTAGAGCTCAACGCCATCCTTAGCTCTGACCCCTCCCCTTCTGGCCCCAGCAGCTCAGTTTCTGTCCTTCCACTGACATAAGCACCATTTCTGGCTGAAGTTCAGACATGTGCTTTCATCCCAGAAGATCAGTTTTTTACCCTCCCTCACTCTGGCTTCTCAGTGTGAAGACAGGGGCACAGTGAGCGCCCGGTGGCCGCCCCGCTGCCGTCCCTGGGCAGCACCTCCTCCTCTGCCCTCCGTGCGGGGGCTGTGGCTCCCCAGGGACGGAGCCCCACGGGGGCAGCGACCAGGCTTTGGCAGTTGCTGGCCAAGGATGGCGGGTCTCAGGTACTTGTCCAGCCTGCCTGCCACTCTCAGGGCCACCAGCAGGATGAGGACAAACCCAGGGCATTTCGTGAAGCCTCGGAGGCCGGGAAGCAAAGGCCTCCCTAGCTCTGGTGATGCCTGTGGGGAGCCCCCTCTGCAGGAGGTGAGGGGCCAGTGGGCACTGCACGGTGACAGAGACAGACACACGCCGGGCTGTGGCCCACCCTCTGTGGTGTGCAGGCCGGAGACGCTTACCGAGGGCGAGTCCATTGGTGACGGCAGAGGAGGAGGCGAGGGCGAGGCCCCTGCGGGGGCTGCGCGACTCCAGGACGCTGTCGTCCAGCAGGTGCCTCGCTTTCTCCGATGGGAATGTCGCACTTTTACTCTCAACTACACTCAACTGACACATCATACTGGAAAATGGAAAGGAAGAAAGAGGCAAAGATCCTTATCTAGGGAGTGACAGTGGTTACACCTGCCCTGGCGTCCTGAGCAGACGGCGCAGCTGCAGGAGAAAGACCTCCACCCAGAACCGTGGTCTAAGTCCAGGCTCTGCCCTATCTCCCCGTGTGACCTTGGGCAAGTCACATCCTTCTTCTGAGCCTCAGTATCTCCATCTGTCAAATGGGGACTTACGATACTTGCCCTGCCTGTCTCCCAGGATGACTATGAGGCTCAAGTGAGCGGATGGTGCTTGTGAGACATGGGGCCACACAAGCGAAGGGACAGTGTGACCCTGCGATCAGTACATCTGGTTCTGGAGTCACAAACCTGGTCCAAATCCTCGCTCCAGCCTTACTCACCACTGCAAGGTACTTTACCTGTCGAACCTCACCAGGCTTGTTCTTACAAGGTTTATCATATAGCGCCTACCTTGGGGGCCTGCAGGGGCTCAGTGAGAGAATGCTGGACAGGCACGTAGCAGAGCATCGAGCACAGAGCAAGCCCCGAACACTTGGAAGCAACCCTTTCTCCTCCAGCCTGTGAGTGACTCCAGGGCTGGTCTGGGCTGGTTGGGGCTTGTATCTTAATGGTGGAAGGAAGGAAGGAAGGAAGGAAGGAAGGGAGGGAGGGGGGAAGGGAGGAGGGAAGGGAGGAGGGAAGAGGGGAGAGAGGGAGGAAGGGACCCAACTGCTCAGGATTCTGTGTCCGACACCCTGGGGACATGGGCATGGCTGTCCCGGCCACGCTGAGGACCATACGTGTCCCCCAGCTGTCAGCCCCACACAGCTGGGTGAACCAGCGGCAGGCTCACTGCTCTGCAGGCTTTCTGCAACAATTGGCAAGCAGAGACTCTGAGCCCCAATACACAAGCACCATGAGACACCTAGTGCTCCCTGGATGACAGTCATGGTGTCCACTGGACTCTGGGGTTTTCCGCAAGGAGGCACTAACCGAGCTTGGGCAAACCTCCTGGAGTCCCTCCACTGTTTCCCTGCCCTTCCCCGCACACTTCCTCCCTTGGCTGCCGAGCCTGTGAAACCCCATCACCAGTTCGCAGGCTGTGCTGCCGTGGACACCCCCACTCTTCCTGAGCACGTGCCAGGCCTGAGGAGAGGGCACCAGCCCGGGATGCCAAGAGTGCCCGTCAGTGACTCCCAGACGGACGGGGCAGGGCCCGGTGGGCCAGCATTCCCAGCAGCCCTTCAGCCCACGCCCCACGCTCAGCCCAGTCTAGACCCGGGGAGCAGGGGGTGCTCACTCAGTCACCCACTTGTTGCCCAGGCTGTGGCTCTTCCTGTGTCTCGGAACTGGGGGCGTGGGGAGGCTGCCAGTCACAGATGCGTCAGGACAGGTGGGCCGCCGGCTGAACCTCGCAGAACTGGAGCCGCCGGTGGGGGCTGTGAACAGAGCAGAGAGAGTGATGGTGGCGCTGTGGAGGCTCGGGGTGGGGGGGCCGGGTTTGGGGGAAGGCACCTGGCCCGGCTGTCATGGGGGACAAGGTTCTCCCAAGTCCCGTGGGCTTCCACTCGCGAGACCCTGACCCCTCCCTCCCTGCTTCCAGGCTGACACCCGACCGTCAGGAGGGCCAGTGTCCTGCTCTACGTGGTAGCCCCCTGACCGGGCAGCCCTGCTGCTCATATGGGGGAGAGTGCCGGGGACAGACGTGGGGTTGGACGCGGGGATCAGCATCCTGGCCTGTTTCCCTGTGGCGGGACTCTTCCATGGCCACCCAGCTGGGTGACAGAGCTGAGCCTTAACAGGGTGACTTCTGAGTCCAGGTCCAGGGCCCTTACCCTGTGCCCCTCCACGGCCACTTTCGGTTCTCAACCACACATCCGACAAAAAGGGATGTGTGGAGGGCTTATTGGGGAGCAGCAGATTTAATGAGAGGGAGCACAGCTAGGTAGGCAGGGGTTCAGATCCCTGGCCTGTCAGCTATTGCCTGGGTGACCTTGGATGGGTTACTTACTCCCGGAGCCTCAGTTTCCTCATCTGAAAGGTGGGGATAATTCACTCACCTGGCAGGTGGTTGGGAGGGGTCATGAAGTAATGTGTGCAGAGTTAGCGTTCACTCTGGTTTTATTATGATAATATTACCTCGTCCTCCTCAGCCCCAGTCATGGGGCCTACAGGAGGTCATCAGAGCCAGGGGGCCGGGGCCACAAACCCCACTGAGCCGCATATGCAGAGACGGAGGCAGAATCCTTCATGCTGGCCATGTCCACAGCTATGTATTGTGGGGTGTGGTCTGGACCACTGTGGTACTCTTTAGTTTCTGTGGCTTGGGAAGGGAGGTGATTAAGGTGTTACGAAGACGGGTTCTTGGACTCTCATCAATAGAAACTGATAAGAGGTCAGACGAGGAATTCAGACAAGGCTTTATTCGGACTCATGCTCACAGGGGAGCGAAAACAAGTAACAGGTTCCCTTGCTCACTCCCTGAAGGGGGGCGAGCTGGTTCCTTTCGTGGGGTCAGGGCAGGGGCGGATGGGTGGGTCAGGCTGGAGGGGTGGCTTAGGTGGTGTGCCCACCCCTTGGGGGTGCTGTGTGCAGGATCACGTGTAGTACCCCGCTCAGAAGTGGCAGTTGGGTTTTGGCCTTTTTGTAACTTATTGTTCATAATTTGTCCCAACTGCACATGCCCGCAGTTATTTTTAGTCCCTTATAGTTTCTCTGTATCTGTTGCTGGAGGAGACGTTTGTCCAGGTGCAAGCCCTGCAGCAAAGGGCCCCAGGTCCCAGCCTGTCTCAAAGGGAGGTGACTCCAGATGCCAGCCTAGCCTTAGCTACCTGGGCCAGACACCGGAAGTGGGGGCCAGGGTTTCCACCAAGGGGCTGGGCCACTTCCTGCGGAGCGCATCAAACACCCTGCAAACCAAGGGGCTGCGGCCTGGCCGTGCTGGGGAACGTCCTGGAGGGCCTATGAGGCCCGAGGTCCATCCAGGGCTCCAGATCCTCCGCCTCAAGAAGCTGCAGATCCACAAGTGACCTAAGGGTTCCCATGTCCTCCAGCATGCTTGGTTCATTCTTATTTTAGTGTCCAAAACAATGACCCCTGTCCCCAGCCTGTCCACTGCGGAAAGTCTAGCTCCCTTCTGGCACTTCGGAGGGTTCACAAGGCAAGGAACTCACAAAATCTTAATCTCTGAATTCCTGCTCGCAGCTGTCATCCCCCTCCCTGCACCCCCTCCACGCCGCACTCCCCACCCCCGACGTCTTCTCCTTCACTTCCCCAAGTTCCCGCCGCCAAACCCTTACTAGGTCTCCACTGTTCCGTTCAACAGCTATTCCCCAGGGGTCTCCTCCTTCAGCCCCCTGCACAACTCTTAGACCCCCTCCCCTCCAAAGGATGCCACTCTCCTGCCATGAGAAAACTGTGCTTGTCAAGTTTGATCTTCCTCGCGTCTGGCTCTGCAATTGCCACGTGCACCTCTGTCCACGCCAGCCTACCTGCCAGGTCCGGGGAGCCGGGACCACCTCCCAGCCCTACTGTTCCCTCTGAGAAGTCACCCCCCCACTTTCCCCTTCTCCCCACTCAGGCCCCTTCCCCAGCCTACGCACACACTCTAGTCTCTCATCTTCCATGAAAAGGTGTCCCGGCCCCGGCTCTCCTCCCAACCAGCCACGCTTCCTCAGACAGAGGCCTGCTCCTGCTTACTCCGCTGCCGCCCCCTCACTCACTCCTCAAGTCGCTGAATCTGGTTTTCATTCCTGATGACATTCCCATTGACCTCCTTTTGGCCTAATCGTTGAACACTCATCGGCCTCCTCACCAGCACCCTTGGTGTCTGAGGCTAGCGATCGCTCGTCGCAAGGCTCTACTTCCTGGGCGTCTGTGACGTCCCACGCTCCTGCTTCTCCCTGTACTTCTTCAATCGCTGTCACTCTGCCTCCTCCACGGGCTCCTTATCCTCCAGCAGCTGGTGTTGTCTACACAGGCCTCCCTCTTTGGCTCCTGGTTTTGATTTGATTTTAACTCAGCAGATCGGCTGATGACGCAAATCTTTACTGTCTTCCTCTTTTCTGAACCTGAGACCTACATATCCACCCGTTGGCATGACATCTCCATCTGAACTTTCCTAAGATATCACAAGTTCAGCCAGGGTTGAACCTGGACCCTCCTCCTGTATGTCCAGCCTTGGCTGGAGGCCCTGCTGGCCACCCAGTCACCCGGCCTGGAAGGAGGGGTCGTTTGGCTTCTTCCAGACGGTGACTTGCTTTGCTCTTCTCACTTGCTGTACACGATCACCAAGGCCCCTAGGTTTTGTACACCCCCTCCCTGCCCATCTCTCTTGTCACCGACTGGTCTGGGTCCCCACACTTTATCTTCTTCCTGCAACCAGTCTAATCTTCTCAAATCCAACCACCATACAGATTCATAAGTGTTTGATAAATGGAAAGCTGACCATGTCATTTCCTTGCTTGAAACTGTCAGGGGCATGGTGCTCTATCCCTGCCATACCTGGTCATTTCAGCTCACCTTACAATCCTGATGGAAGAATAAAGGGACAAAGTAGCCAAGACAAATCCTAAGAAGAACAGTACAGGAGGGGGCTTCCCTGGTGGCACAGTGGTTGAGAGTTTGCCTGCCAATGCAGGGGACACAGGTTCGAGCCCTGGTCTGGGAGGATCCCACATGCCGCAGAGCAACTGGGCCCGTGAGCCACAACTACTGAGCCTGCATGTCTGGAGTCTGCTCCGCAACAAGAGAGGCTGCGATAGTGAGAGGCCCACGCACTGCCATGAAGAGTGGCCCCCGCTTGCCGCAACTAGAGAAAGCCCTTGCACAGAAACGAAGACCCAACACAGCCAAAAATAAATAAATTAAAAAAAAAAAAAAGACTTGTAATGACTTAAAAAAAAAAAAAAAAGAATAGTACAGGACTTGCCCTACCTGATATCAGACCAGAACACAAAACAATAGTAATTCAAACAGTCTGGAGTTGGGGTATGGGCAGAGAACTGTTCAGTGAATCAGAAGTGAGAACCCGGACTTGCTTCATGGTGGTGGTGGCATTACAATTCAGAGGGTAGGGAGGCTTTTTTCAGTACATGGGGCTAGAACCACTGGGTTCCACATGGAAAAAGATGAAATTAGAGTCCTCCTACCTTATATTATACAAGTGGATTAATGCCATAAATGTGAAAAGCAAAAATGCAAAACTACTGGGAAAAAACAGACAATCCTTATGACCTTGGGAGAAAGGAAAGAAACAAAAGGCATAAAACCTAAAGGAAAAGAAATGAATAAATTTGACTGCATTTAAAATTAAACATTTCTGCACCAAAACAAAGAAACAAATAGATAAAAGACAGCAAAAGCAATGTTAAAAGGCAAGTTGTAGTCTGGGAGAAGGTATCTGTCACCCACATCACCAGCAAAGGGTTCATGTTCAGATTTATAGAGAACTTCAAATACCAGTAAGAAAGAGACAAACCCACACCCCCAGAAAACTGGCACAGGAGACAAACGGGGAAATTCACAAAAGAGGAAATGACCCCAATGACCAATAACTATAGGGAAAGATGCCTTAACCTCACTGGTAATAATGGGAATGCAAATTATAGTAAAAACGAGGTACATTTTCACCTCATTAGACTGTACAAAAATAATTAGCGTGACAATATCAAGTGTTGGCTAGGTGTGGAGAGACAGGAATGCTAGTATGGGGCTCATTTGAGTGTCAAATATTTGGGAAGCAATTAGCAATGCTGAGTAAAGGTGAAGATGCCATGCCTTCACGGCATCACTGTGACCCTGGGATTCCAATTCTGGGTGTCTGCCCTCAGGAAACTCTTGCATACGTGCACAAGGGGACACGTTTACAATGATGTTCAATGTGGAAACAGCCTGCATGCCCCTTGGTAGGGAAATGGAGAAGTGAGCTGTGGTCTATTCATTCAACAAATTCTACAGAGCAGGAAAAAATGAAGAAACTGGATCTACAGGTATAAGTATGGATACTGATCCATTCAGCACAGAAGCATATGCTAAGTAGGAAGAGCAAGTTGCAAAAGAACGTTTATGTGGATGGCATGATGCCATTTATGTAAAATTTTAAAAACATACCAAAAAATGGTATATATGTTTGTATATAGGTATACCTGTAGTAAAACACAAAAATTTACACAGGATAATCAGAACAGTAGATACCTCCATAGGGAAGAAAGGGAAAGGATGGGGTGAGAGGGACTTCTGCTCTATCTGTAATTAATTAAGAAAATATGGCAAAATGTTAACTTCTGTTAAACATGGGTGGGAGGTACAATGGGTATTCTCTATGTACGTTTCGTCATTTAAAATGAGCATACTTGAAAAATGAGTGGACACCCCTTCCATGCCAGGCACCGTGCTAAGGGGCTGTGTTGGACTCCAGATCCGTCCTTCTCCACCCTGTGCCATGAACTGGGGGCTGCACTACGGGGCCTAGGTCAGTGGGCTTCCGTCTGGCTCCTGGTCGGCTCAGAGTGATGGGGAGCCCGGGCCAGAGACGGGGGAAGGGAGGACAGTGAGGCTGGGGCACCGCTTCCTGCAGCTCTCTCCTGCGGTCACCCCTGAGAGGTGCGGTCTCCAGGCCCCCTCTGCTCTGGTTTTGGTAACCGCTGCTTCCCTGCACCCTTGCAGGCCTAGGGGCGGTTACAGTGCCCCACTGTTTCTAGCCGGGGGTGCTGGGCTGTGCCTTGGGCTTCCCGACACCCTCGTTCTGACACTCTCCTCCGATCACCCCATTTGAGTGTCATCTGTGTCTGCCACAGCCCTGCAGTGCCTTCACATTTAACCCACACAACACCCCCTGAGGCCTGTTATTAGCCTTGGTTCACAAATGGGGAAGCAGAAGCTCAGGAGGTCGAGCCTCAAGGACAGGGGGCTGGTTGTCGTGGAATCCGGTTCAAGTCTAGGCCTTGTGAATGCACAGAGGGGGCACCTGGGACCACCTGCCCAGCATCTTTGCCAGAAATCGCCCCTCCCCCGATGGGGGTCACAGGAGAGCCAACCCCAGACCAGCGCCACTGTGGCCTTGCCCCTGACCCCGGCTTGGGAGAGACACCTTCCCCAGGATTTTCAGATTTGGGCCAGAAATATGTCTGAGGACAATCTCTCTTTGGGATGAGAAATAAAACCCAGACACGGTCGATGGCCATGTTTCCCTGCCTGTGGAGGAGCAGGCGGGTCTACGGTGAGAGAGGCTCATGGTTAAGGCAAAAAGCGAGGTGGAAGGGAGTCCCAGTGCCCCCCCTGACCTTCCCTGGCCTGGCTGCTCAGCCCTCCCAGCCAGAGTCTGTCTCTGTTGTTTGCAGCCCAAAGAACCTTCTCAAGGAGGCCCCACCACATCACACTGCCTCTCGGCCAGGTGGCAGGAGAGGGTGCTACCAAAGCAGCTCCAGCTCTTTGCTCAAAACCCATCAACCTCCTCTGTTAGCAGGAGTGTCCTTGCTCAAAACTTGCCAACCCCTCCGACTCTAGCAGCAGTGAACATAAATCTTTAAGTTAAAGGGTCCAGAGATGACAAATGAAGCTACCCACACACACACACACACACACAAAGAAAAAAACCACATGGAACCAGCTGGGACCAAGATGGCACGAATCTGACTTCCAACAGACCCTGAGTCTCATTATATGTTGATCTGACTACGTTAGCACATTAAATGATACATCTACTGGTGGCCGGGACTGGATATTAAGGACCAAAGAAGGATAAAAAGGGGGTGGCACCCCACTCCCTCGAAAAAGCCCCATCCCTTCCCCGGCGGACTAATGCATCCTCCTCCCCATCATTGGCCTCACTCCTCCTCCCTTTGTCTTTACTTAAAATTAATTGATCTGTGAATTTAGTTCCTGCTTCTCCGTTCTTTGGCCACTGAATAAAGCTTGTGTTGTGTTGATCTCAGCTTCTGTTTCGTCATTTGCCTATCGGGACCCAGATGGAAAAAATAACCCTCCTTGGCTGAGACAGAGAGCTCAGGCTAAGGCTCGAGCAGGGTCCACACGACGTAATTCGGTAACAAGAGGGGGTGCTGTCTGAGGTACCAATTCCAGCCTGCATATGGCATCTCAAGAACGGGGCTCTGACAGACCAACCCATAATAATGAAGTCAGAGAGTCATGGCCTGGACTTCACCAACCCTGGGAGGGTCCGTGGGAGCCAGCAAGGACTGTGGCTAAGCTTCGTGTATGTGTGCATTTTCCTGTGAGGGGTTCCACGCCGCCGTCAGCTTCTTCGAGGTTGTCATTCTTAACCAGGGCATGTTTGTATCAGAAGCATCTGGAGGGCGTGTGAGAAATGGAGTTTTTTTGGCCCATTCCAGGAGGGTCTGATTCTGCTGGCCTGGGGGGGTTTGGGGGCGCTGATCTCCAGGTGATTCTGACGGCACCCGGTGAAGAACTTCTGCTCAAAGCGATGGAATGAAAGCAAGTTCTGTCCCACGTGAAACATCTCGTGTAGCTGCTGCAGGGAGGAAAGGCAAGCATGGAAGCATCCGGCTTTGTTTCTGTTTGGCACATACTGCTCAATAAATGTATCCATGCGGGGGGTGGAATGCGCCTTGTTTGTCAGCTGCATGTACGTGGGATTACAGTCTCACTGCCTGAGTCACTCTGGCTCCCACCCCAGGTTCAGAAATTATTTGATAAAGGTCAAATCGCCTGGCTCCTCCTCATGGTTTGAACTGGTGGTAGTATTAAGAATGGTGATAATTGAATGCTAAGGGCCTGGCCCCGTGCTGTGGGCGGGTACTCCGAGGAGGCCCGATCTGCAGGTAAGAGAGCCAGGGCTTCTATCTCTACCACGCGCAGGACCTGGGCCCAGGGCTACACCACTCTGCTGGTGGTGGCGAGTGGGGGCCACGTGGCAGGGGAGGAGCTCTAGCAGTTCAAAGGTCAGGCATTAGTGGAAACCTGAGGAAGGAGGAACACAGTGACACACTTGAGGTGATCTGATAAGCAGGAGGCACTTCCTGAAGGCAACATGTGATGGATAAGGTCCAATTGCTACTCCCGGGGAAGGGAAGGTGAAGGAGACTGACGTCTATTATGCAGCAACTGTGTGCCAGGCTTGTGTAAACACTTCAGTGTCTGAATTCAATGACTCCTGTGCAGTTGATACTTTGACTATCCTCGTGTCCTCGTGTCGGAGGCACACCAGGTCACATGGCAGAGGGGTGCTGGGTTTGCTCCTTTAACCGGCCGTGTGTGCAGTGAGAGCCGTATGCTCTGAGGCTCTTCTGGGAACTTCCTCAGCCTCTGCTCACTCCTGATCCACTCCCTTCCCCACCTGTCTCCAGTGGTTCCTGCATCCTGGCTCTGACCCCCAGTTCTGGCTCTCCCAAGCCTCCGGACTCGCCCTTGGTTTCTTCCACTCAGCTCCTGACTCTCCCTCCAGGCTGAGGCCCAGATCCGCCCCCCCCTCTTCTCCCTGCTTTGGACGGGAGGCATGCCTGGCCTCAGATGCCCCTCAACCCAGCTGAGGGAAGGGTTGGGGGTTGGGGGGCGGCGCAAGCAGAAGAGGCTGTGATCTTCCTAGGCCCAGGGTCCACGCTGAGGCGCTCAGAGTGCCCTGGGTCTCAGACACTCCCATCCCTGCACTGCGGACCAACAGCCCGGGGTTTGACGCTGAAGCAGAAGAATTTCCATTCAGCTGGGACCTAGGGATGGAGGTGGCCTCTCTGACCGTAAGTAACACTCTGCTACTGAAAGGCCTCACGTTCCTGCCCCACCAAGGCCTGGTGGGGGGGGGGCACCACGTGACAGCACCAGGGACACGTGTCTTCTGGGACTGGTTCTGAGCGGGTGGCTGGCAAGTTTGTTTTTCCCTGTCCTCGGGGCGGGGGCAGGGGCGGTGAAAATGAGCCTGGCTCTGGCCTGGCTTAGCAGAGTGTGGTCCCCACTGCCCAGCCCGATATGGCACGGACAGCTGGAAAAACTGACCACGCGGCTTGACTATCTCAGAAGATTGCTCTATTTTTCCTCTGCAAAATTTTTCCATGAATAATCTTTAAGTGGCTGTTTAGCAGTTTTATTGGAACATATGAGAACTGACAGTCACTGGGGAACGAGATATCATGAAAGAAATCTGGTTTTCATTACATTTCTCTCAAGAAACTGACATGCTGCCCAACAGACCACTCATTGACTGGAAGAGAAAAGAGCACAGGGCCCTCTAACAATGGCTTTGGAGTGGACAGGATTAAGGATGATGAATGGCGACAGCAAAGAACATGGAATCCAGAGGCAGACAGGCCTGGGCTCCCACTGGTATCCGCCACCTCCCGGCTGAGTGACCTTGGGCGAGTCACTCGTACCTCTGAGCCCGAATTCTGCATCTGCAAGACGGGGGCAGTGGTCTGGCCTGGCAGGTTCCCTGTGAGGAGGAAACGACACAGCAGCCTCCCGCCTTCCTCAACAACACCCGGGCCAGGTGCGGTACGGCCACTCTGAATTAGAGAGCTGACGTTCTGCCTTCACACAGTCACAGTCAAGTGGGGACACAGACAAGCAACCAGATAATTACACCCAGGAAAGACACATGCTTGGATAGGAAAAAAATAAATAAATACGGTGACAGCAAGAACTATCAATACATCAATCGAATAACTACCACAACCATAATGGTGGCGGTGTTGGTGATGGCTGACATTCATCGAGCACCTACAAGGTGCCAGATGCTGTGCTCAATGTTCTGTACACAGGATCTGATGTAAGCTTCACAGTAACGCTGCCTTGCAGGCCCTATCGGCATCTCAACAGTGTGGGACCTGCGGTCGGAAGGGTCGGGCGAGGGGCTGGTGAGCAGTGGAGCCATGATCAGGGCACCTGAGAACACAGGAAGGTCAGAGAGGACCCAGAGGGTCTGACCTCCAGACTGGCGCAGGAGTTCCAGCAGGGGCGGCCGTACAGACAGAAGGCGCAGCGTGAGCAAAGCCACCACGACGACAGACACAGGACCTACTCGAGAAACCGCAGAGAGCCGGCCAGGCTGAAGAGCTGGGGGTGGCGAGTGTGTGTGTGTGTTTGTTTGTGTGTGTGTGTTTGTGTGTGTGTGTGTGTCTGGGGGGGCCCAGAGGGGCCTGGAGCTCAATGAGGGGAAGGCATGGAGATTTTTAGGAGAGGGGGTGATATGCTCAGATTTGTACCCTAGAAAACTCACTCTGGTCAAGACCACAGGCTGGGAAGGAGAGAGGTGAGCCACAGGTGTCTAGGAGGTGGACCAGCTGCGTGGCATGAGGGGTACTCGGGGGTAACCATCAGTGGAGGCTGGTGCTATTCACCGAGGAGGGAGCAGGCTGGGGGGGCCAATGAGAAGCTCAGTTTGAGATTGATGTCCGCGGGCCACTGGGTAGATGGGTGCGGTGCTCGGGAGATATGGCAGCTGGGGACAGGTGTGCAGGACTTGTCAGCACAGGGGTGTGTGGAGCCCCGGGAGTGGGCAAGACACCCAGGCTGTAAGTTCAGTGGGAAGGGGGAAGGCCTGGGACAGAAGGCGGGAAACCAGTGTTTGTGGGAGGAGAAGAGAAAGGCTAAGAAGGAACGTGTGTGAAACCAGGATCAACAGAACAGATATTTGAGAAAATGATCATTTTAAATTCACAAAGAAAGTGATCTTGTGCTTCGTTCATAATTCTAAAGGAAGACGGCTCAGAAGTGTTGCACGATTCTGACTTCAGCAGCCCCTGGTCTCAGCTGTCATGTCCTCCTCTCAGAGGCGGCCTTGGCCAGCCCGCCAGCACCAGGACCCTGCCAGGAGCCAGGGGCCTCTTCTACCCACCAGCGTGGACCACAGCAGACAAGCCCAAAGCGCCCCAGAAACGACCTCCTGTTCATCCTGTACGTTTCTCTTGGGAGGGAAAGAACTGCTGGTCTTCTCCCACCCTCAGGGGTTAAATTAGACACGGGCGAGGGCTTTCATTGAGATGCAGGGCCCAGTGCTTCACAGAATTCAGGTCCCTGAGTTCTCACAAAGAGGGCGGCAACCCCATCCTCCTGGGCACGTGTGGCCTGTGCCTGGCCTTCGCAGCGCCCATCCATCTGAAGCTAAGCAATTGTGTGTGATTTCCCGCTGACCGTCCATCCCCGCCCCCGCCCCGACACCAGCCCCGGGAGGAAGGGACCGTGTCCCCAGCGCCCAGTGCAGGACTGGGCGAGCAGCCGGAGCACCAGCCGAGTGTGCCGAATGGCCCAGCGCCATGCCCACGGCTGCAGAGAAGCCGGCTCTGCGGAGGGGGACACGTGGCCGGGATAGGGAGCCTCGTTCCCATGGGTTCCAGCGGCATCGGAGCGGCCCTGTCCGGGGTCAGCACTGCCCCATTTAAGCAGCCTGGCAGCCCTGCTGCCGCTCTTGGGGCTGTGCTCCAAGTCTCACACATTCGAAATTAATGCGAGGCAGCTGTGTCGGAGGGAAACGACTCAATCTGGAATCACAAGACTTGCATTCCAGTCCAGCCTCGGCCTGGGCTGAGCTGGGAGCCCGTGGTCCAGTCCGCTCAGGCTCCGAGCCTCCGCGTCGTCCCTGGAGACCAGGATGACAACTGGCACGATCTGGAGCCATCGAGCACCGCCCTGAGCGTCTGGGGCGCAGCGCCCACTTTCGCCCGATTCCAAGGGGTTCTGCGTCGTTTGGTTTCTCTCCTGCGTGGGCTAAGAGCCTTGTTCTCAGGCCGGGGCCCTCCCTGGGTCTGCCAGAGCCCTGCGGCCCTCTGGGGCCCGGGGGCCCCTCTACACAGAAAGTTTGTTTGTGTTGAAAGCCTTCTCTGGCCAGGTTTCATGGCGGAGCCTGGGAGCCCGTGACTTTCACATTCACACGCGTTCTTTGTTTCTCATACATGTAGCTCTTGCGGGTCCTTACTGTGAGCCAGGCTCTATCTCACACTCACTCAGTTTGCTCCAGTTCATTTCCTTCTGAAAAACGGCATCCGATCACCCTTCAACTGTGGTGATGCCCAGACGCTTTCTCCTCAGAGCCAGAGGCCCAGATTCCCAGACCGCAGCAGGCAGCAGGTTCAAGTCTTGGTTCCTCTGCTTGACCTTGACGCTAACAGGCTACTAAGACAGGAGACTCCAAGGACAAAGTAGATGTGAACTCCAGGGGGAACTGGCTCCCTGGCTCTTGAGCCCCTCACTAGGAGCCCCTACCTACTCTGAGAATATAAGAGGGTAGAGAGGGGGGTCCTCGTCCCTCACTCCTGGGGGGCTCTCTCACTCTCGTCGACCACAGTGAGGGGTCTCCAGGCCACTTGAGGAGCTTGCTCTATGTCCCCCGGCAGCTGGGAAACCCAGGGCACTCCCAGTGCCTCCCTCAGGCCTGGAGCCCACATGGCTGCAGCCAGAGGACAGCGGTGGCCACACTAGGGTTAGCTGTGCTCACGGGTCCATCGGTACCAGGACAGGTACGGCCTCCACGGGCCAAGGTGGCCCCTGTGAGGAGAGCTGGCGTGGAGCTGAAGGCTTGAGGGGACCCCAAGCAGCAAGAAGCTGGCGGCGGGCACAGCTTGAGGGGCCATGCAGTGGCCCCTGGAATAAATCTGCATCTGCCTGGGCCAAGGGACCGGTGGAATCTCTGCAGAACCCATGAAAGTGCCGTGAGAGGAAGAAGCACCTAGAGTCGGCACTGTGCCCACACCGTTCTTGGCACCCGGACCCTGCAGTTAGCCAGCCGAGGAAGGTGGAGACCCTGCAGTTAGCCAGCCGAGGAAGGTGGAGACCCTGCAGTTAGCCAGCCGAGGAAGGTGGAGACCCTGCAGTTAGCCAGCTGAGGAAGGTGGAGACCCTGCAGTTAGCCAGCTGAGGAAGGTGGAGACCCTGCAGTTAGCAAGCCGAGGAAGGTGGAGACCCTGCAGTTAGCCAGCCGAGGAAGGTGGAGAAACGCCCAGGGAGGGAGAGCGGCCAACACCCCTGCTCTCTTGTCACAGGTAGTCAGGCCCCAGCTGGGGCGAGGGAAGGAGAGTTAATGCCAAAGCAGGTTTGGAGTTCTACTCTTACATGGAACCAGCCTTCTAAGGACCACGTTGGGACAGCCTGCGACTCCAAGTGTCTGTGGGAAAGTCACAGATGTGCCAAAGTTGTCACCAGAGGCAGGGTGCTTCCTGCCCTGCACAGATGATGGGGACAGAGCCCAGAGCGCTCTGGGGCCCTCAGGTGCATCCTGCTTCTTCCACGTGTTGGGTACAGGTGACAACCAGTCCAGACCCCTGGGCTCAGCAACTGGCTCTGCCCCTTCCTCCAGGCATAAGATGGGGGGTGAGGGCGTGCACCCCAGCACCTTCACCTATAGGATGGGGATGATACTGCACACACACACACATCCCCCCTCACAGGGTGGGTGTGAGGCTCACCAAGCGAGAGCATGGGATGGGCTTAGAACAGTGCCTGGCAGAGAGTATACCCTCAGTACATGTTAGCTGCCATTACTATTACGATTACTATTATTATCTTTGCACCCCTGTTTCCCTACCATGAACCAACTGGAGAGGTCTACCTGCCCTCTCCTTGGGCCTGGCAGGCCTTTGTGGACTGCCTTGACCTACAGGGTGTGGCAAAAGCAAGGCTATGTGACTTCCCAGGTGGGTCACACAGATGCCATGATGCTTTGGGGACATGCACTTTCGGGGAGCAATGCCATGCAAGAGTTATGAGACTGCCATGCGGCAGGGGAGCCCAGGCCACATGGGAGGCCACATGTACGTTCGTGTTCTGCCCCAGATAACAGCCAGCACCACGCATGTCCAGATGGTTCCAGCCCCCAGCACCAAGTCCCTCTCAGCCTTCAAGTCTTTCCAACTGAGACCCCAGATATCGTGGAGCAGAATTTGGACAGGCTGTTTCCTGTCCAGATTCCTGACCTGCAAATCTATGCATAGAATAAACTGGTTGCTTTGTGCCGCTAGGTCCTGGGCTGGCAGGTTATGCGGCCGTGGTACCTGGCGCGGCTGGTGAGTGGTGAGCTGGAGCTGAGGTGAGGGCACTCTGGCCCCCCATCCGGTGCTCTGTCGGCTGTGTCACACTGTCCCTCCGTCCGGTCAGCATCTGAGCCTGCCTGCGAGGGCCAGGAGCTAACATTCCTGAGTGGTAAGCGCGTGCCAGGCACTATCTAAGGGCTTTTCCGGCCCAGCCTCAGCCCTGTGAAGTAAGCCTACATGAAGTATTTATTCCTATTCCCATTTCACCAGTAAGAAAACCGAGGCTCAGAGGGACTACGCCAATTGCCCAAGGTCCCAGAGCTAGGAAGTGCAGGAGCCAGACCTTGCACTCAGGTCCACCTGACTCCAAAGCGGGGCTTTTACCCGCTGGGCCATAGAACAAGGAAGATGGAAAGGTGTGTCGGAGAGCAGTCCTGAAGGAAACTTGCCGCCCAGGGTGAGATTTTCCATGGACTTGCTTTGCTGCCAAGGAATCTTCAGAGAAAACCTGTCAGTTGGTTCAGCCACGTGGAGGTGGGGCTCCCGAGATCTGGAAATGTCTTCACCGGTTCCAAGGCACACACAAACATCGTTTGCCCTCTCCTGGGGTCAACGTTCTTTATGATTTTTGCTCTCCAGGAAAATATTAGTTCATTTATATAAACTAAACATTACATATGGCGGGGGGGGAATGGAAGACGTGGCATTCCTGGCCTTTTTTCTCCCCAGACCAGAAACTGAGAAGGTTTCTCCACTTCCTTTCTCACAGTCTGTCCGTCTGTCGGTGCAGAGCTGCTGGCACAGCTGCTCCCCAGGGGTGGAGAGTGGGGTGCAGGGGCATCGCAGTGACGGAGGACGCAGCTGCAGCTCGGGGACCACCTCGACACCAACCGAGGCCCCGGAGACCCAAGCCCAGGGCTGCTCCTGATGCAGGGCCAGCATTTCCCCTGCGGAGCCAGCGAGCTGGCGGGGCAAACGGGCGCAGCTGCAGAGAGGGGTCAGGGAGCTCCTGCTGGCCTCCTGGGGCTCCTGTGCCCCCCCGTCCCCTCACACCTTCAGGTGCCTGCCTCCCCCACTGAGGGGTGAATGGAGCCCAGGAGGGCAGGTCTTCGCCGGGTTCCGCCGGGGCCCGGCTCACCGTCGGCCCTGGCACGTGAAGCCTCGAGTGAAGAGATGCCTCTTGGGGCCTCTACTCGGCAGGTGTGGGGTGCCTGCTGGCTGGAAAGAGCCCAGAGCTGTAGCCCCAGCTCCCATCCCGAGGAGCCGAGGGAGGCTGCGTTCCTCCCACTCCTGGGCCTGTAAGAGGCACATTCCTGTCCCCGGATCTGGTCGGGCTCCTGTCACGCAGCCCAGTCTAACTGCCAGACGCAGAAGGCCTCCCTGGAGCTGCCCTCTGGTCCCGCTCCCCACGGGACCCCACGGGTCCCCTCTGTCGTCTGAGGGTGGGAAGCCGGGACCACAGAGTGCGTCTGAAGCCTTCCAGATGCTCCCGGGCCCTCTGGTGATCAATGAAAACCTTAACATCCTGTTTCCAGGCTGGAGCCAGGGATTTGAAAAGTCAGTGCAGACGCTCCTGGGCCCCGGGGTCTGCCGGCCACACTGTGTGGAAACGCCGGCCTCAGCACTTTTCTGGGAGGAACGTGGAGTCAGCAGGCAGCCTGGGAACCAGGTGCCCACAGGGCCTCGCCAGGAGCCCAGAGACCAAGCGCCCCAGGTGCCGGGATCTGGGAACCCCAGGCTGGTGGGGAAAGCAGACACAGAGGGACAAAGAAGCTGCAAGAGGGTATAACGCAAGGTTGGCAAACTCTGGAAAAGGCCAGGTAGTGAATGTTTTAGGCTTTGCAGGCCGTGGGGTCTCTGTCCCAACCTCAGCTCTGCTGTCGTAGCGAGCGAGCCGCCAACGTGCCCACGGCCGCGTGTGGCTGTGCTCCAATACAAACTAGGGTGGGCTGCGTTAGGGCCATGGTGTGCTCCTTGCCCCCAGTGTAACAGGGGGCCTGACCTGGGGGGCGGGGGGCTGGGTGGAAGAAAGGCTTCCGTGGGGCCATGACATTTTGCTAAAACCTGAGGAGTGATTCAGGTGACAGAGGCAGAATCATAATATTGACAATAATACCATCATCCTAATAAAGTTACACTTGATGAGTGTGTTCCATGTGTCAGGGACTTGCTAAGTGTTTTACACACACATGACCTCAATAAATTTGCACAACTCTCTGCGGGAGGTATGATTATGCCCGCTTTACAGATGGAGAAATTGAGGCTTGGCGGGTATGTGGGGTGTTCTGTCTGACCCTTCAGATGCATTCTTTGCCCTGCTTGGTGCCCGTGGGAGGCTGACCCCCGAGAGGCATCTCTTGGCTCCCTCACCCAGGCCTCCAGTTGGGTTTGGCCGATGGGAGGCTCCAGTAGCAGATGGGGCGGGAGAGCAGAGGAGAGAGAGGTCAGGGCATTTTTTTCTCCCCCCTCCTTCCTGCTTCACCCTCCGCTACCACAGCTCCTGCCAAGCTGACTGTCCTCTGCGACTCAGAGCTTGCCAGAGTCGGTAATATTTTTCCCCACCAGGTCCTTCAGCCTAGAGGCGCTGGGGGCCTCGCTATCCTTTGTCTGAAGTATTTATTCCTACTGCCATTTCACCTTCATTAAGTTTCTTCCTGTGAGTCATCCGGGGGCAATTCTGTTTCCTGCCAGGAGTTTCTGACTGATGCTTGAGGTTAGTTAACTTGCTGGCTTCTGGTTTCACATGGCTAATACACAACGGAGCAGGTGGAGGTGATGGGGGATGGGATGGAAGGAGAGTCCGGCTGAACCTTGAGGAGGCTGGACCGGCAGCTGGATCCCAGCTCCAGTACTGGTTTCCAGCACAGGCAGGGGTCAAAAGTGAAAGCAACTCCTCCTTTCCGGCCCCGGGCTCAGTGAGTGGTCCAGTCCCGGAGACCCCCAACTAGCAGTGTTAGTTTTCTGCGTCTGGCTCCTGTCTCCAACCTGGGGCACTGGGAGATGAATCTTCCAGCATGTCTGGAGGGTAGAAAGTGTGGTGGTGGGCACTTGTTGGCACCTGGGGAAGGCCAGAGACGTATGTGGTCATCCTGTTAAGGTGTATTAACCAGATAGGGTGCAAAGGCCTCTTATTCAAACTAATTTGGAGGAGACTCAGAAGGGCAGAACACTTTGTATTTGAGCCCACTCTCCGGCTCCAGAATTCTGGCATTCTCTCCTGAAGAAATAGTCTTGAGTGGTTAGCATTTCCTACTGTTCCTTCTGTGGCCCGAAACGATTGCTTTAGAATCCTACTGCTACTTCCTACACCCCTCTGGTGAAATCCCTGCCCCCCGTCCACCCCCTACCCAAGGTCAGGTGCAGCTGAGCGTCCGGAAGGAACACGGCCAACTGAGTCGGGGAAGGTTCTAGAACAGGGGCAGAGCTGAGAAGGCAGAGAAAGACCAGTGCCAGGAGCTTCCCTTCTGGTCACCTCTGCTGGTGGGTCATCTGCTACGTGTGGGAGGCAGCGGATGTGTGGGAGGAGACTGCAGAAGATATTTTCATGTTAGGCACATGGAACCCTGTGAAGATCAAGCTCAGGCCAGCACTCTGTCTCTTGAGGTGTGGACAGCAGCACTCCCAAGGCTGTGTGGATCAACCAGCGTCTCCCTCTGCTAAGTTACTGTGGGACCCGCCCCCCCCCCCCGAGGGGGGACTAGGGGCAGGGTCCAACCTGCACAATGGAGCCAGGAGAGGCTGGGAAAGGCAAGGAGCCTAGAGAAAACCCTCAGGGCAGAGGCCTTGTTTGGGGGCGCTAGTGGGAGGCTGCATACCCCAGCCCTTGTGGCTCTGCGGTCCTGGGCCCAGCAGCACTGCTGCACTGGCCTGGCTCCAGAAAGGAGAAAGGGTGGCTTGAGGCATCGACAGGCTGGAGGTGGCACGACACCGGGCAGCGGCCTGCGACAGCCACCCCCCCACCAAACACTCACTGCCTGTCAGACTCTACGCTGCGCGCCTTCTGAATATCATTTCAATTTTGACATTCCAGCGACTCTGGGATGGACGACTTATCATTCCCCATCTTATGGGTAAGGAAACTGAGGCCCAGAGGGCATGAAGTGGCTTGTCCAAGACTGCAGTGGCCTAGAACCCAGGTTGGTGTCACCCAAGCTCAAACCAGGAGGAGGAAATACAATCAGACCCCCGTCCCCAATCTGGTCCCTCCCCAGGCAGCAGCAGAGCTCAGTCCCAGTGACGAGAGTTGGCTGGAATACGGATAAAAGGAAACCGTCACAGACATGACTCTGAAGCAGCTAACACCGCGTGCACACGTGGGCGGAGGGCTTTAAAGTGTGACCCTGCCCGGGTGGCACAGCCCTGCAAGGTGAGAGCTAGTATCACCTCCATCTTGTGGGCGAGGCCAGCGGGGATCAGAGAGGTAAAGTGACAAAGCTGGAAACGTCACAGCTTGGATTTGACTTCAAAGCCTGGGCCCCTAACCTCTAGGGAACACTGTCAATATGTCAATAAAACTGATGCCCGAGGAAGGCGAGCCGTCTGTGTGTGGTGGGAAATACCCCAGGCATCCCGCGCACCCTTCCGGGGCTTGTCAACCCAAGCCTGGCGGTAGGCCCGATGACAAGGGTCCAGGTGACCGGGAGAAGGTGCTGGGGTTTTCTCTACCCTGTGCATGCTCCCGGCTTGGGGTTCTGACCTTGCCTGTCTTAGGTCTCAGGCTCTTCCAGGGAGCCCCAGCCCAGAGGTGCCCCACAGGGGCCCCATGTGATCAGAAGCCTGGGCAGGCTGTGAGCAGGGACGCTGAGTCTGCCAGCCTGCAAACCGGACTCTGGCCTTTGGCTCCACAGGAAAAGCCAACCCTGTCAGTCACGTTAGGGCTACTGGAGAGTCTGCCCCCACTCGAGGTGGCTACGATACCTGCAAGATCTTCCTTGGAAGAGACTAGTCTCGGGGAGCTGCTTCCTGGTTCAATTCTGAGCGACAGTCTGAAAACAAAGATTTTCAAAAGATTAGATGGGCTCTGGTGTGTCAGGGGGTGGGGAGCGGAAGGTAACATGTGCACGCTTGGAACTGAGAAGCTGGACTGCTGTTAAGGGCTATTACAGTCACAGAACCCAGGAATACTCTGAGGTCTGCTCCAGATCACAGCCACTTCCTTCCAAGGTCCCCAGGGGATTTCCATGACCAAAAAATAATGGTTAAGGAAGACACAGTGAACAGTGTAATCATGGCCCATCATCTGCTGGGCACAGATGTGTTCATTCTCAAGACAACGCTGTGAACTAGGAACACCATCCCCGTCTTGTAGAGGAAGAAACTGAGGAGCATCGAAGTCAAGCAGCTTCCTCAAGATTCACAGGGTTAACAGGTGGCCGAGCAGGGGACCAGGGCTGTCTGACCCCAAACCCCAAACCAGGGCGTTTAATCATTAGACTGCACTCTCTCTCAGATGCCTCCAGAGAGGCATGACACAATGGTTATTACTATTTTTTAAAAGCATCGATTAAGAACTTCTGGGTGAAAATGACAAGAGTGAAGCCGGCTGCGAGACTTCTCTCTCACCCAACAAAACGAACAAACAATTATAAAGGCTCAGGAGTAAAAGAACTCACCAGCTGCTACTCAGCAAGGGAGGGGGTATAAACTGAAGCCATGAACTTCAGAAACTTGTAGCCAAGAAAAGAAAAAGTGGATCCTGCAGTCTAACCGAGTCCTAACACGGTGCGGCTCCTATCCTGCCCTCTGAGACTTCTCGGTGGGTCTGAGCGAGAGTCCTTTCCTTTCCCTCTTCTGACTGGCTGCAGATTCTGGAGAGAAACGGATGGGCCAGGTGGATAGTATGGGGAATACTCTGATGGAAACGAAGCCTCCATGGCGGTGGCGGGGGGATGATTCGAAACCTGAGGGTATCCTTTTCTGGAATGGGATACAGCCCGAAACTAGGTGGAGGAAACCCTGCTGTAGGCCTTTCAATAGAGCCGCTGTCTCGGGGGCTTCCCTGGTGGCGCAGTGGTTGAGAATCCGCCTGCCAATGCAGGGGACACGGGTTCGAGCCCTGGTCTGGGAAGATCCCACATGCCGCGGAGCAACTGGGCCCGTGAGCCACACTCACTGAGCCTGCGCGTCTGGAGCCTGTGCTCCGCAACAAGAGAGGCCGTGATAGTGAGAGGCCTGCGCACTGCGATGAAGAGTGGCCCCCACTTGCCACAACTAGAGAAAGCCCTCGCACAGCTTGCCACAACTAGAGAAAGCCCTCGCACAGAAACGAAGACCCAACACAGCCATAAAAAAAAAAAAAAAAAAAAATAGAGCCGCTGTCTCTAAAACAGACCGCTTGCTCCCTGCCTCCATGGAGCCTGAGCCCTGCGTCCCCCCGCCGGCTGCACGAGAGGGCAGAGACTGAGGAGCCCTGGGCCTCACAGCACAGCAGGAGGCAAACCAGCCCCTCTCACACAGGGGAGCAGGGTCAGACGTCGCCTCCCTTCACGAGAGCCGTGGAATAGCCAGATGAAGCCTCTCACGTGGAAGCAAGATGAAAAGAAACGGTGTGGCAAACTAGCAAACGTCCTCTCAGGAAAGAGAGAAAGAGGAAAGAAGAGAGCATTATCCAGATTGCCCAGCCCAGAAGGCAGCCCCAAGGAACACAAGGAAATCCCCCACGTCCTTTAGAACTGGGGCTGAATAAAACAAAACCTGAAAAATGAGATGAGAACACAAACGGGTAAGATGAAAGGGGAGATTGGAAACCTAGGGGAACAAATCAAGGACTGAAACAAGAGAGGACCGGAGGAATACCAGAGTAGAAACAGACCATCCCAGTGACTGTTGATGAAGAAGATGGAGATTATAGCCATTAGAAAGAAGCTGATGGATTTGGAAGGCAGAGCATCCAACATATGGATTCCTGGAACGCTGGAAAGAGAAAAGCCAAGAAGTGGCACAGAAGTAGTCAAAGATAGAAACCAAAAGAATTCCTCTGTAATGAACAAAGAGCATACCCTGTTCCAGGGAAACCTGGTACAGAACCCTCCACTCCGAGGCATTCCTCCTGTGAAGCTTTTGAACCTCAAGGAATTCTTCACCCACCAGGTAGACAAAACAAGTTGCTTATAAGAGGGAAAAACCAGACTGGCGTGAGATTCGTCTACAGCGGCATCAAGCGCCAGAAGGCAGTGGCGCAGGCTCTGCGTGTCCTGAGGGAGGGAAGCAAAGGAGCCCAGCAAGTCAGATGCAAATGCTTTCATGAAAGAGATTGGAGGACTCTTTCGAAAGTGTAGGGCTTTCGTAAACCTACTTCATGACGAAACCCGGCTAAATAAGGGATTGATTTAAAATAAAGACTCCAGGAATGGAGAAGTGACAGGTGGTAAGAACCGAAAATGTTTCAAAACACGAAATAGTAGGAATTATGATTCCTGAACATGATGTGTATGTTATAAACTTGGATGACGTAGAAATAAGAAGATAACTCACAAGGATTTGGAAGATGGTGCAGTAGAGGTGAAGGAGGGGGGAGCTTGCTAACGATCTCATCTTTCATGACCAGAGTCAACGGACCCTGGTCACCATGGAAATCTAGTTAAAACAGAACTTAGGCACTCCAACCTCTTCATGTTTTTCCTGACCTCTTTTGTTAATCTTAGAAGGCCCTTTTAGGAAATAATATCTCTTGTGGTGGAGAAATATTTATTTGCAGAGCAGCAATTCCTTATGTTTTATTTCAGTTCCTTTTTCTGGTTAAATTAAAGTAAATACTTTTAATTAAAAATAGCAAGTGTGGTATAATCCAATTTTAATAAATTCTATTCTTGCAGCCATCTATCTTTCTCCATATATATATATATATATATATATATACTTTCTATGCATAGAAAAATGTCCAAAATAATGTTCACTTGATGCCAACAGTCAGGCTTTCTAAGTGGTAGGAATTTGGGTAATTTTTCTTAAATAAAATAAAATAGACTAAAGGCTGAGGAAAACAAAGCACTGGTTGGGCTCCTTGGCCCAACGTCTCCAAAGCAGGTCGGGGCAACGTCATTAAGGTAAGAGGTAAGCCTGTGTCCTCTGGGGTGGAGACCAAGTCTCGGGGGGGTGAGTTGGGCCAGGGAGTGTGGGATGCTCAAGCAGAGTCACAAGCCCTGTGCGTCCCGTGTCACTCAGAGCCAGGGTCTTCCTGAGAAGGGACCCCCTCAGTGGTCTGGGCACGGGGCGAGAACGCAGCCTTCCTCCCTGAGTTTGTCCACTTGGACCACAACAAAGGGCCTTTGTGAAATCCAGGCATTAGGTGCTGGGGGTGTTCAATGTCCTTCAGAATGGAAGGCGTTATTACTCACAATCTGCAGCTTGTCCAAGGATTATCTCACGGCCAGAAGTATTTATAGACCATTTTTCTCCTTAAAGGATATTAGTGTTAATGAAAAACTACTGTCTCCTTAACCGCATTATTGGCACATGAATGTATTACCCCAGATCCTAAGTGGGAATAATTTCCCACTCCGGGGTACTCTTTTCAGGAACAGCAAATGCTTTGTAAGTAAAAATGAGCAATTTGTGGCAAACGTAATTTTAATGGTAATCTCTGGCCTTTATTTATTGCTGCTATGATTATGTAACAGATCAAAATTTATTATATTCCATTTTAACAATACATTGTACAATAACAACTGAAGACATTATGTTTATGTTCCTAAAGATAGCCAATCATTAGAACCATGTGGGGAGCTTTGAAAAAATACAAATTTCCAGACCCTGCCCCCCACACACACACCTGGATGGCTAGAAGGCTTCCTAGGTGTCTCTGATCCACAGCCAGGGCTGAGATCCACTCCTGCAGAGGTGGCAGGTGAAAAACCTTGAACAGCCATTCCCAAGGTCTTGGTGAGTGAAAAGGGGTAACCTGGGGTGTCTCTAGTGGCCACAGTTCTCTACAGTTTCCAGTGACTTTGACAAAGACCAAATCATCAAGTTGATCAAATTTTTAGACACAAAACTGGAAGAGATTTAAAAATATATTGGATAGCAGGCTTCAGAGGGATCATGCATGGTTTACTGGAAGCAACCAGTAAGATGAGATTTAAAAGAATACATGTAAAGTTGACGTTTAGGGGGGAAAATGATCAGTTACAAGACGGCTGAGACTTGCCTCCATCATATATCAGGCCATATGAAAAGTCCTGAGGCTCTTAGCTGACCTCAAGCTCAAAGTGAGCCAAGAAGACATCCAATCAATACGGCAGACAGACCCAACGTGAAAAAACTTCTTTCTCCCTCTAAATACATAGATATGTTGGATAAATTCCCAGCTGCCACAAATGCAGAAAGAACTGAAAGCCAGAGCAGGTGAGTGGAAGATGAGGCCAAAGGGCCCACAGGGGTCTTCATGGGAACTGGGCCTATTCCATACGGGCGGCATGGGATGGAGACGGGGCCTCAGCCAGCGCCAGATGGCAAGAGTCCAGCAGCAAGCTGGGGCCCCAGGGAGCTGCCTCGTGCCTGAAACAGGCTCTCGGAGAACTCTGTTTGGCAGCCTGGAGATGTGGCTAGAAAGCTGTCCTCCCGCTCGGCGCCGAGTGGGGGGAGTCAGTCCTGAGAACCTGGAGCACTAAGCCTGCACCACACACAGCCGTGGAGCCCAAATTCACTCACGCTCCGCACTAGAAAAAGCCACGCTGAGAAGTTGACGGAACACCCTCCTTGGTCCGGTGGCGCCTGTGGGGCTGGGGCGGGTGGGAGGAGACGCTCAGCAGCCCTGCGGTGGGCTCTGTGGGGTCAGAGGTCACCTTATGCACACGTGCTGGGGGGTAGGTGCCGGTGCTGCTGCAGTGACCTCCCGCAAGCCCTGCAGGGGGCCGGGAGCACTTACTTGTAGTTGTCGTCTTCCACAAACTTCTGGAGCTCTTCAATGTAGCGCACGGACTTCAGGTACTTCTGCACGTGGGGCAGGGTTGTGAGGTGGTCTGGAGGAGGAGGACAAAACCCAGAGGCTTCAGTCTCTCCCCATCCCCAGGCCCCCCATGAGAAGCTCCTTAGGGACTGAGACATATATTCAGTCTTTCAACAGTTGCTGATGATCCCTTAGGCCGGGCCTGTGCTGGGCCCAGAGGGGTCCTTCAGGAAGTGCCCCCCAGATGGCGAGGCCACAGACACCACACCCTGAGGTCACCACAGTTCCTTGGCTGGGGAAAGAAGGGTCTTGGGGGAAAGATGGCCTCCAGCGAGGTGTGTGTGCCCTAAAACAGGTCTCCACTGGAGTAACTGGCCAAGCCTCCCACGCTTTGCCCAACCCCATGTGACAAGAATGCAAGAAAGAATGAACCCCATCCAGCCTGGTGTGCAGGCCCAACCCAGATCCTGGCACAGCCTGAGAGTCTGGCCCACGGGCTGGAGCTGCTGCACCCTGAGAGGAAAGGGAAGGGCCTAGACGCTTGAGCACCTGTGCTGTGCCAGGCTCTGCACCCGGTGATTTCTAGAAGCCAGCTGCCTCAACCTTTGCACCTGCCTCATTTCAGGGAGTAAGATGTCAACTGCACACAGGAGGAAGCCATGGCAACTTGCCAGGTCACATTGCTGAGAAGTTTTGACCCCGGGTCACCTGCGGCCTCGGCCACACTGCACTGTCTCTCTGTCCCGGGGTGACTGACATCAGGTGCACTCCCCAGACCGTCACAGTCACTGCACTCTTTCTGAGGGGGCCGTAAACCCCCTCTGCCATTCGTTCCCCACAGAGTGGGACAGACCAGTTAAGGAGAGAGGTTGAGGCAGTGGAGGACGCTGTGGAGAGGAGCGGAGAGAGGGTGGGGAAGGGCCCTCGCTTTCCTGGGGTGGGGGGGGCGTGCATCCGGGTGCCGCGAGGATCCCCTGATGGCTCTGCCTCGTAACTGTGAGATTCTCAGCGGGTCATTCTCTTTCTCTACGGCCTCGGTGTTCTCGTCTCTGAAATGGGGATAATGACCCCTACTTCACGGAGCTGACGACGGGGAAGGGGCAGGGGAACATAATGGTAGTAAGAGTGAGCATTTCCTGAGCCCTAATGAAATGCTGGGGCGGGTGGTAGTAAGAGTGAGCATTTCCTGAGCCCTAATGAAATGCTGGGGCGGGCTAAGGGCTCTGCACAGTCATGTCCCCATCTTTTCTATGAGAAAAGTTCAGACTTAGGACAAAGTGACTTTTCAGGAGGCGGAGCCAAGACGTGAACCCACATCTGTCTGACCCCAAAGCTGTGTATGTAATTGCTCTGCTGGCCAGCAGGACCAGTGTCGAGGTCCTTGAGTGGAAAGGGCACTGGGAACACAGTCTCCTCCCTGTTCCTCTGGGCAGAAGGAGAGCTGGTCTGGAAGTGCGGGCACTTGTAGGGGCGGCACTCATGAGCAGACCTTTTGCCTGTGTGGGCCCCCCTGCAGTGGCCTTACCACATGGAGGCTGTTGGTTTCTCCCACCCTACGTACTGGAGGTGGTGTTGGTCTCTTCCTTGTCCCGCTTTGCTGCTTCCAGACTTTTACTCGCACCCGTCCTGTGAAAACCTGCTCCAAGGAGGCACACACCTGCAGCTCGGCCACCCTCCCCCTCTTCTCTGCTGACTTCTGCCGCCTGGCGCCCTGGTCACTCAGGCCCATTCCTGGAGAACCGGGGCACCCGGCTCACAGTCAAGCCCCATCCCCCAACGTCCACGTGGACGGCCCATCGGCATTGCCAACAACACCTCCTCCAACCATCTCAGACGCCCACCAACACGGTCACCCTTTGGATCTGGTCACACGTGTGGCAGAGCCTGGCCATTTGTTGATCAAGTCATTTCCCTGTTCCCTCTAGGCCCGCAGCTCCACTGCATTCCTGGCCCCCCTCGGCAGAAGTGATGAGCACCACGTGCAAGTCTGGTCCATAAATCCCACTCTGGTATGATTCTCTCTCCTTCTGCATCTGCCAGCTGGATGTAGAGGTCAGTGGAGGACTCGGGGCCATGGGACATGGCAGAGACACAAGATAGAGGAGCCCAAGTACCTGAATCTGCTCGGAGGAGAGCCACCCAGGAGCTGCCCACAAAGCTCTTCATGAATGAAGGACCTGGGCTCTGCCACTCATTGGACGTGTGACCTCAGACAAATGACTACACTGTTTTCAGCCTCAGTTTCCTCATCTGTGATACAGAGATGGTAACATCTAGTTTGCACAGTCTCTGAAGATCAAACATGCTTATAAAGGATCCAGAATGTGTTTGATACTCAAGATATCAAAATGAAGAGCTTTGTGGGGACTACCTGGTTTCTAGAGCTTTCTCACTGATAAGGTGCTGGAACCAAATTTCGGTGATGTAAGATTTCACAATTCCAACAACCAGGGGTACTAACCGTAGCTGCAGGAAACTTGTAAATCCGCAATTATTCGGAGAATATTGTTCATCTGATTGGATCTTTGTTCGTTTTCCATGATGCTGCCTGAGGCAGGATATGCAGAATCAATGTAGATTAAATCCAGAAGATAGATGCCTAAAATTAAGGAAGATATTTAATGATGGTAGGTGTTCACCATGAATCAGAAGAAAATGGCACAAAACAGAACTGCTGTGCTAGAAGGTATAGGGTGACATGGAAAAATGCGGTATGATTTGGACTTCATTTCCAATCCTGACTACTAACTTTTCACATAGACTGCTCAACTTTAAATCAAACATCTGAGCAACAACCAAAATGAATGCTGGCAAGATTTTAGCATTTCTAGTTCATACACTCTCCAGCAACAAGGGTTATTACCTGTAACCCAGCTGGAAAATAACAGGACATGAAAGGGATGAATGAATACTTGTGTTTTTTACCAACCACTGCAGTTTAATAGGTCTAAGGTGCCATATCCAGGAGAACACTGTCTGAATTCAGTTTTTCATTTATTCACTTAGCTGTGTGTCTATTTGTTTATCTATCTGTCCATGTATACACATACACACACCCCAAATCATAAATTAAAGAACAAAAGAAGAAGTTGAAAAAGCAACAGTCCTTGGTACAAAGAACTAAGGCTAGACAGAGATTTCTGCTGAGGGTGCTTAATAAGAAAATAACACGTGATATGAAAACATTGCTGTGATAGGCCAGTGCGGAGCCTCAGCATGGCCTCATGGCATCACCCCAGGGGGAATTCGGGACAAGCCACCTGGCCAGGGATGAGAAAACAGGACTGGCTGTGTGGTGTGGCCCAGCTGACTGGCTTGCTGCAGGGCCACAGTTTAGTCTCTCTGGAGATGTGCATGGACAATGGGTGGCATATCCTTCTAGCAGCCCCCCATGAGTACTGCCACTACACCGTAATATTGGTGGGGTTGAGCAGGAGTAGTGATGTAAAGCAGAATTTAAGGCAGAAAACATTGAACAAGGCAAAGAGGAGTGACTGATATTAATGAAAGGCACAGTGGATTGAGAAGATCTGATGATTACTAACTTCTACGCATAAAGCAACATTGCACCAAAATATACAAAGCAGGGGCTTCCCTGGTGGCGCAGTGGTTGAGAATCTGCCTGCTAATGCAGGGGACACGGGTTCGAGCCCTGGTCTGGGAAGATCCCACATGCCGCGGAGCAACTAGGCCCGTGAGCCATAACTACTGAGCCTGCGCGTCTGGAGCCTGTGCTCCGCAACAAGAGAGGCCACGATAGTGAGAGGCCCGCGCACCGCGATGAAGAGTGGCCCCCGCTTGCCACAGCTGGAGGAAGCCCTCACACAGAAACGAAGACCCAATACAGCCAAAAATAAATAAATAAATAAATAATTAAAAAAAATATATATGCAAAGCAAAAAAGTGCCAAAAATGAAAAGTGGATTCAAGAAAGCCACAAACATGGAGGGAGCCTTTGGTATGTCTCTTCGAGAATTTGTGTGTGTGTGTGTGCGCACATATGTATGTACATACAAAAATATACACATATACATACATGCATCTACAGATATACATATGTATGTGTCCATATACAAATGTAGTATTTAAGTAACAAAATTAACAAGCTTGGTGTTATATAAATAAAAATATAATTCTTTTTAAATACTCATGGAATGCTTACAAACACTGATTATATGCTAGTCTATAAAAAAAAGCTCAATAAGCTCCAAAAAGTAAATGTCATATTATCTGCTCTCTTTGACCTTACAGTACATCTAGGATTTAACACTAAATATAGAAAAAATTCTAACTGTTTGTTAAACACACACACATACACAAACACACACACACTAATAAGCAAGTCTCAGGTCAAAGAAAAAACAAAAAAATCTAAAATAAGAAATCTATTCAAAGACAATGACAATAAGAACACTACATATCAAAATTTATGGGATCAGACCAAAGTGGTAATCAGAGGAAAATTTATAGCCTTGAAAGTTTACTATTAAACTACTAAGAATGATAACAAATGTAATTAACCAGGTACTTAATATTAAAGTTGTAGGTTTTTTGCATGGCTGGACAAGCACTGCACTGACTTACACATTCATTATGTTATTTGTTCTTATAAAACCCATTTTACAGAGGAGGAAAAGGAAACGCACAGAGGATGTTTAACTCGCTCCAGGTCACATAGCCGGTAAATGATGGGGATGGGAGCTGAACCCAAGCCTGCCTCCGCAGAGTACATGCTTCCTGCCATCGCAGTGGACTGCTGGTGTTGGATACCATGAGTCATTCGTCTGCTTTTAAAATAGCTACACATTTTTACGGGAAACTGTTAATCACAGAAACATATGCTAGCACTTCTCATAGGAATCATTTCCACTTCCCTTCTTTTTAGTGGCACCATGTTTCCAAAATTTTAAAAATTAGAAGTCATTTCCCTTGTATAGAAGCTCCAAGTTTGTAACATTTAAGTCCACAGATTTATTATTTCTCGACTTTGTTTTTCCTCTCCCTTCTTAAAAATGTAACTCGGCTACCTCCCCAAGGATTCAGCAATGGCAATCCCGAAAATCCCATTAACGCTTCAACCACAACAAAAAGTACCCCCTAGTGCTGAGCGTGAGGTGAGGGGATAAGGGACACGAGGCAGCTTTGTTCCAGAGGCCAACATTGGGCAGACCCGAACGCAGCTGGCTCTGAGCAGCAGAGTGAAGCTCAGCCCGGGAGCAGGGACACCGAGGAGCAGGATATGGGAAATGGGAGAGAACTGATGCTTCCTGGGATTTGCTACAAGACGGGAACCTCCCCCTCTCTTGTGATCCTCCCATCGACCCCATGGGGAGGTTGAGGAGAAAACTAAAGTTCAGAGATTAAGAAATGAGCCTGAGGCCTCACAGCGAGTGTGTTGGATTTGAACCCAGGTCTGTCTGGCTCCAGTGCCTGTTCCGACCCACTCACTGGACATGAGAAACACACGAGGAATCAGTTGCCTTTTCTCAAATAACACCCTCGGCATGGAAGGCTCACCCTCCGCTGCCCTGTGAGGACCGGGGCTGGCCCCTCTGCATCCTCTCAGGTCCTGGCTCTGCAAACAGAGGCCAGGAGAAGCTCACCTTCGAAGGGGCCGGAGACCATTTCCACCCCAGCTGCTGCCTGCCCCCTCGGGGCATGGGGATCTCACTACTTCATAAGAGCAAACCCCACTGTAGAGTGTCCATCACCCTCCTCCACAAAACACCTATCCACTCCCCTGACCTGAGAGTCCAGGCCAGGGCCACCACATGTGAGGACGGAGGGGACCTCCCAAAGGAGGCCTCCTGGCCCTGGCGGCCGGGGCAGACCCCAAGCCTCAGCAACACCTGGACAGAATTCCCATATGAACAGCATGTCCCTCCCAAAGCAGCAAATCTACAGGTAATACTGCACAAATCCAGGGAAATCTTCTCAGTATTGTCATTAGCCTATAACTGGGAATATTTAAAAGCCTAAACCGTGATGAAATCATCAGAATAGCCACCTCCCACTTGTACTGGGCCAGTGCAGCGCGAAGCCTGACACACAGCACTCACCACAGCCGCCATTAGATACTTATTGGCCTCGTTCATGTATCTACTGTCTGATTCCCCTATCAGACTTTATTAAAACCCCTCTGAGGAGGAAGTGTCCTGTTCCACAAGCTCAACCCCAGCAGCTGGAACAGAGCACACAGGAGCTGCTTGGTGAACATTAGTTGAAAGAAGGAAGGTATGAATGAAGGCATACTTTGTTCCACAAAATAACCTTACAAAGTACATCATTACCCTCACTTCGGAGCTGAAGAAAGAGACACTGAGAGTCAAGTGATGGTTATAATAAGACTGAGCACTTACTGTGCTCCAGGCCCTAAACTAAGAGCTTTGCCCTGTTCATCGATTTGCCATAACCATGCTGTTATCAGGGAGGTTTTATCTCTACAGAGGAAGAAGCTGAAGCTGAGAGCGCTGCATCGCTTGTCACACAGCTGGGAAGTGGCAGAGGCAAGATTTGAACACACGTCAGTCCAGGCTGCCACACTGTCAAGTCCTTCTTTGACCCCAGCCAGATCCCCTGGAGCCTGGCAGCTGGTGAGGCAGGATGGGGCACAGCTGACCCCACAGGCATCCAGGTCGTGGCTCTCCCTGCCTGACACCCCCTTGGGGTCAACACTCTCCAGGAGGGCTGACGACTACACGGTGGCTGCATCGTCCACCTCCTCCCCGCGGCCTCCCTGGCACCCATCGTGACACATCTGTCCCAGGTCCCATCGTCAGCGGGCCCACCATGGCCTGGGGGCCCTGCCAGCTCTGCCCCGTGACACACAGCAGTGGTGGAAGCGGGAGAGCGTGGGGCTTGGAGCCAGGAGACTTGGAACACTGGCTCTGCCGCCTACCAGCTGGGTGGCCTCAGGGAAGCCTTTCTGCCTCCCGGGACCTGTGTTTCCTTGCCTGTGACTGGGGATAATGATGGTGATTGTGAAGTCTCCCGGCCCAGGGCCTGGACCACTGAGGCGCCCGTGAAGCTGAGCTGACCCCGAGCCTGGCTCCATGGCGAGGCCCCACTTGGAACTGGAGCGGGACGCCCGTGGGAGAGGCGCACCCAGCCGGGTTTGCCATAACTGTGGATGGCGCCCAGATGCTGACCATGTGCGGCCACCTACCTCAGACGACCAGCTCTGGGAGCTTCCGTCTGGACTGAGACAGCACAGCTGGGATGTCTCAGCTCCCTTCCTTTCATACAGCATTACTGCGGCAAAAGACACCGTGTTGTTGGCCTTGTCAAGACGGACAGTAACGGGACCGGCTACTGGTCCTGGCGGCTGTGAGGCTGAGCAGTGCCAGGGGCTGGGGCTAGACTGGGAGGTGCAGACGCACTGGAGGAAACAACCATAATAGTAACAGCCACTGTCTGCGACAGGAGAGGCTGGCCTTGCTTGTACCACAGCATCCTCACCGCAACTGGCACGGCACAGTAGGTGTTCTCATTTCTTCATTTTACAGATTAGGCAATGGAAGCTTACAGAGCAAAAGTGACTCATCTAAGACCGCACAACCTACAAGTGGGGGAATCAGGATTTGAATTCATGCCCGCCTGACCCCAAAGATTTGGGACAGAGAGCAGTGCTGAAAGTTGGGGGCTGGGAGTCCTGGCTGGCACAGGGACGAGGGTGTCAGAGTCAGAGCTGGGGCTGCGAGGACCCCTCCTGTGGCCTGCCACCCACCCGAGGACACGGCTGGCAGCCGGCGTCCACTCTGTGGCTTGCCTGCCTGCAGACTCAACCTCCTGTGAGATGGACAGCTACCCAGAACATGTTCTGTTCCCTCCTGCCACACCCCACACAGGGCCTGGTGACACCGCTGTGGCTGCAACAGGGGTGCCCACCAGCCTGCCATGGTGAGGCAGAGAGCCCCGGGGCCGGGGATGAGCAGCCCTCCACTGGCTCTGCTGTGGATGCCTCCCCAGCTGGGTTGGTCCCAAGCCCAGGGGCATGTGGCCAAACCTTCTTCCTGACAGTGAATCCAGGCCCCCCGCCAGGGGTGCCCACAAGACACCCTGGCCCTGAGGAGGGAGTGTCAGGCTGACAAAGGAGGTGCTCTCCTGAACAGACCCTTCTCTTAAGCTGAGGGACACCAGGCTCCGTGGTGCAGAGCCTGCTTGAAGCTGGGCGCTCCGAGTCTCCCAGAGCCAAAGCCCGCGGCTGGCACCGGGCTTCACCGCCAGCCCAGAAACTCACTGCTCTCTTGTTTCTCCCATCGCCACCCGTCTCACTTCCATCCCGAGTCTGGTTTTGGTTTTTCTCACACAGCTATCTATTTAATAAGGAAAATTCTGCTGTGTTGAGGGGAAAAAACCCTCCACAGCATAAAAATATGCCACATTTCCATCTTATGCTTTCCATTTTCTTT
Organism: Balaenoptera musculus; assembly: GCF_009873245.2. NCBI lineage: Eukaryota > Metazoa > Chordata > Mammalia > Artiodactyla > Balaenopteridae > Balaenoptera > Balaenoptera musculus. The sequence goes on along the minus strand of NC_045790.1, from coordinate 107,896,409 downwards.
CTCTCTTTCTTTTAAAGTTTGAGATGAAAGAATTTTTTCCCATGTTCTCCTGCTCTGCTTTGAAAAGATCACTTTCAAACTTCAGAAATGAGGAGTGCTGGCACCCAGAACTATACTTGTGTGGTTTGATCACATAAACTGTCCTGATAAATTCCAAATGAAATAACAGAGCAGCAGCTCATTAGGGTTTTGTTTTTGTTTTTGTTTTTGTTTTTTATGAGAGCACAAAGCGATGCCATCAACTGCAGAAGGAGATCTCAGTGGGCGGCTCAGGCTCCCTGTCTGAGGCAGAAGACTGAGTGTTAATTAGTGCTCGTTAATTAGTATCAGTTGTGTAAAACATGGACTTAGAACAAATCCTCATCTAAAGAATATTCCTCAAGTGAAATGTGTTGGAAGCTGGCTGACATTGAGACAAACGTTTCCCAGGTCTGCAGAAAGGGGGCAGGGCCAGGCAGCCACATGTCAGGTGGTCAGAGACCATGTTTCTTAGAGGAGCACATGGCCTACTGTTTTTCTTGGTGTTGGGGCCCGTGAATCACAAAGGCACGTGAACAAAGCCTTGCAGCCCACAGAGAATCTCCTCTGGCTCCCCGAGGTCAAATGAGGACACAACCACAGATCCCCGCCCCCCCACCCCCCCACCCCGCCCTGGGGATTACCTGGTAATCTACAGGGGCAATGGAATGGCCTACTGTTTGCAAAGGTTCTCCTAAGAGCTGTGGGATTGTGTAGCATGTGCTGGTATTCTGACCAGCAGTAAGAAAGGGCATAAGGAGAGGGCATTAATCTGGTGATTATTATTCGGCTTGTTTTGTGCTAGACACTGTGCTAAGTAAATTACACGTACTATCTAATTTAATCCTTCAACAATTCTATTGGCAGTAGAGAAGAAACGTACTTTTCGTCTACCTAACATCTATTCCCAATTTTTTTTTTTTTTTTTTTTTTTTATTCCCAATTCTTTTGGAAACAGCCTTCACTTCTCCTTTGGGGGAAACCATACCTCCCATACTTGTAACCCATGTGGTTTTGATAGGTCTGAAGCAATTTCATTCCATCCCCTGACCCAGGGGTAAAAACAAATTTTAAAAACGAACCATTTGGGAAAGGAAAAAAACACTCTAAAAAATTCAGAGATGAGGGGCTTCCCTGGTGGCGCAGTGGTTGAGAATCTGCCTGCCAATGCAGGGGACACGGGTTCGAGCCCTGGTCTGGGAAGATCCCACATGCCGCGGAGCAACTGGGCCCGTGAGCCACAATTACTGAGCCTGCGCTTCTGGAGCCTGTGCTCCACAGCGGGGGAGGCCGCGATAATGAGAGGCCTGCGCACCATGATGAGGAGTGGCCCCCACTTGCCTCAACTAGAGAAAGCCCTCGCACAGAAACAAAGACCCAACACAGCCATAAATAAATAAATAAATAAAATTAAAAAAAAAAATTATACATTATGATCTATAAGTAGGGCCATCCAATTTGCTGAGTTTCAAGTGCTGGTTTCATCTAAACAGTACTAGTTACTAGGATTGTTATAGAGCAGGAGTTGGTAAAGTATCTGGCCCATTTATTGCCTGTTTTAAAAAAAAAAAAAAAATTCAGAGATGAAAGAAGGAATTAAAATCACAAACTATCTACATATAGGATGCAATCAAAATCATATAACTCTGCTCAGAGAAAAATTCATAGTCTCAAATGCTTATATTAATAATTAAGAAAGATAAAAAAGAAATGAACTTAGTGTTCATTATAGAGAACTAAAAAGAACAAAAGAAAGTAGGAGAAAGCATTAAAAATATAAAATCAGAAATATTTATCACTGCAGAGTGATAAATAAAACTGAAAGTTGGTTCTTTGAAAAAGTCAATAAAGTAGACAATCCTTTGGTATGTATGATGGAGGAAAAAACAAAAGAAAGGTAAAAACACAGATGTGCATTGTTAGGGATGAGAGAAGGGATATGATTTCAAATATGGAGAAGTTAAAATAGTAGTATGTGCAATTTTTATGCCAACATATTTGAAAATGTAGATGAAATGCGTGCTTACTAGGAAAATCTATCTTCCCAAAATTGTCTCAAGAAGGGGCAAAACCTTCAACTCACCAAATAAAGAGAAAAATATTAACAATATTAAGAAAGATACTATGATTAAAAAGTACAATACCCAAATGGTTTTATGGACCCATCCATTAAACCGTAAAAGAAAAACCAAATATTACTTAAACTGTTCCAGAGCACAGGAAAAGTCAGAAATATGTGCAGTTCTTTTTATGACTCGAGCATAACCATTACATCAAAACCTGACAGACAAGGCATAAAAAAGAGACCAATATCATTAATAAATAAAGATTCAAATAAAACGTTAGCAAATAAAACTCACCAGTGTTTTAAAATAATAAAAATAGCAAATCAAATTAGCAGTATCTTGAAGCAAACAGGTTTACTACAGGATTGCAATGGTATTTCAACAAATGATCTTGAGAGATGCTGAAAAGTCACTGATAACTTTAATATCTATTCCTGATAAAGCACTAAGCTAGGAACAGACTTCCTTAATATGACAAAGGATGCATGGTAGAAACACTAACACAATCTTCTTAATATTGAAATCCTATTGATAGGAACAAGTCAAGAATACTTGCCATTCTGCTATAATTTAACACTATTCTGGATGCACAAATCTATGAGATAAGACAAAGAAATGTGGTACAAATATTAAAGACACATGTAACATTGTCATTATTTCTAGGTTATATAATTAGTTATCATATTAGTTATATAATTAAGTAATCTAGGATAATCAACTGGAAAAGTATTACAACTAAATAACAGAGTTGAGTTCAAAGTAGATATACATAAATCACTAGCATTCCTTTTTTTATTAAAAAAAATTTTTTAACATCTTTATTGGAGTATAATTGCTTTACAATGGTGTGTTAGTTTCTGCTGTATAACAAAGTGAATCAGCCATATGTATACATATATCCCCATATCCCCTCCCTCTTGCGTCTCCCTCCTACCCTCCTTATCCCACCTCTCTAGGTGGTCAAAAAGCACCGAGCTGATCTCCCTGTGCCATGCAGCTGCTTCCCATTAGCTATCTGTTTTACATTTGGTAGTGTATATATGTCAATGCTACTCTCTCACTTCGTCCCAGCTTACCCTTCCGCCTCCCCATCTCCTCAAGTCCATTCTCTGTTTCTGCATCTTTATTCCTGTCCTGCTCCTAGGTTCGTCAGAACCTTTTTTTGTTTTTTTTTTTAGATTCCATATATATGTGTTAGCATACGGTATTTGTTTTTCTCTTTCTGACTTACTTCACTCTGTATGACAGACTCTAGGTCCATCCACCTCACTACAAGTAACTCAATTTTGTTTCTTTTTATGGCTGAGTAATATTCCATTGTATATATGTGCCACATCTTCTTTATCCATTCATCTGTTGATGGACACTTAGGTTGCTTCCATGTCCTGGCTATTGTAAATAGAGCTGCAATGAACATTGTGGTACATGACTCTTTTTGAATTATGGTTTTCTCAGGATATATGCCCAGTAGTGGGATTGCTGGCTCGTATGGTAGTTCTATTTTTAGTTTTTTAGGGAACCCCCATACTAGTAGTTCTCCATAGTGGCTGTATCAATTTACATTCCCACCAACAGTGCAAGAGGGTTCCCCTTTCTCCACACCCTCTCCAGCTTTTATTGTTTGTAGATTTTTTGATGATGGCCATTCTGACTGGTGTGAGGTGATACCTCATTGTAGTTTTGATTTGCAGTTCTCTAATGATTAGTGATGTTGGGCATCCTTTCATGTGTTTGTTGGCAACATGATGTGTTTTTGTTTTTTGGGGGGTTTTTTGACTTGAATAATATATATATATATTTTTTTATACAGCAGGTTCTTATTAGTCATCAATTTTATACACATCAGTGTATACATGTCAATCCCAATCGCCCAATTCATCACACCACCACCCCCACCCCCCCATGGCTTTCCCCCCTTGGTGTCCATACGTTTGTTCCCTACATCTGTGTCTCAATTTCTGCTCTGCAAACTGGTTCATCTGTACCATTTTTCTAGGTTCCATATATATGTGGTAATATACGATATTTGTTTTTCTCTTTCTGACTTACCTCACTCTGTATGACAGTCTCTAGATCCAACATGATGTGTTTTTAAGTGAAAACATCTGGTATGACTATACACACATATACACACACACTCTTATATTGATACACACATACACACACCCTATATTGAAATACACACAAACACCTATATTGAGATACACACACACGTACCCCTATATTGATACACACACACACACCCCCCATACTGAGATACATACACACCCTATATTAGATACACACACACACCCCTATATTAAGATACACACACACACCACTATGTTGAGATATACACACACACACCACTATACTGATACACACACACACACACCCTTATATTGAGATACACACACACACCTCTATACTGAGATACACACACACATACCCCATATTGAGATACACACACACCCCTATATTGAGATACACACACACACACCCCTATATTGAGATACACACACACACACCCCATATTGAGATACACACACACCCCTATATTGAGATACACACACACACACCCCTATATTGAGATACACACACACACCCCTATATTGAGATACACACACACACACCCCTATATTGAGATACACACAGACACACACACACACCTATATTGAGATACACACACACACACCCCCCATATTGAGATACACGCACACCCCTATATTGAGATACACACACACACACCCCCCATATTGAGATACACGCACACCCCTATATTGAGATACACACACACACACACCCCATACTGAGATACACGCACACCCCTATATTGAGATACACACACACACACACCCCATATTGAGATACACGCACACCCCCTATATTGAGATACACACACACACACACATACACACACACACACGAAAGAGAGAGAGAGAGAGAATATATTGCCCAATCTCTTAATGGCAACCATCTTCAGGGATAGTTTAGGGTTATTTTTTGTTTTATACAATTTTATATTTTTTCAGCCTTTAGCTATGAATATGTACTACTTTTAGAAATAGAAAAGAGCAAGATCTCTATCTCTCTTTCTTTCTTCTAAAAAGCAAACACTTTTTTGGCAGGGAGAAGGGACGTAATAGTTGACGCAAATGATTTTCCGAGCATTCTCAGCTCCTGTTGAAAACCCGGTCTTTAGTTTTCGATGTAAAGGCCACAAACCTCTACCGACTACCTGTGATCTGTCTCCAGGCCATTGTTTACACTTCATTATCACCTTTGGTCTCCACCTCCAACCCATTCCGCCCTGTGATTTCTCAAACCCAATCAGATCATGCCCTTCCTCAATTTAAAGTTACCCAACAACTCTCCCTCTGCAGGTGTTCACGGCTCCTGGGTTCCATCCCTCGCCGCCTGCGTCTCTGGCCTTTCCTCCCGCCCTCCTCTCATGTGATGCTCCAGCTGGGCGCGGGCCCCGTGTGGCTGGCTCCCTGGACCGGCCCTCTGCTTCGTGCCTCTGAGCTTGGCAGAGCTGTGTCCACCCCATGCCCACTCGGCCTCCTTTTCTGGCTGTCAGCGGGCTCCTCCTGGGCTCTCAGAGCACGCGCCCTCCCCTCGATTACAGTATTTATCACACACTCTTTGAGGGCCAGGGCTGCGTCTTTTCCGTCTCTGCATTCTCAAGGGCCCAGCACAGGGTAGGGGACGACCAAACGGGACGCTGAGTCTTTATCTGCACATATATGACTCTTCATTCTGGCCACCGAAATCCCACTGCTCAGTGGACGAGAGCGGCCGTGGCTGCCAAGCACCCCACTCCATAGCCACCCTGACAGGGTCAGCCCTGTGTTCTGGTGTCTCCAAGCTAAATACCCGTATTTCTCAGTGCTATGAAGGGCTTCCAGAGGAGTTAACGTCACCAAAAGGAAACGTAAGATGATTCCCCCAGTGAAAGCCTCGGAAACCTGCCTCACGTTGGGTAGAACCGAGGCTGCCCATGTGCCAAGGAAAACACTCTCCAGCTTGTCTTTCCAACCCTGGCTCAAGGATTTGCTACTGTGCACAGAAAGGCTCCCTGGACGTCCGAGGCCACCAGGATTCCAGCCAGAGAATGAGCTCACAGACGGCTGCTTCAATCACCAAAGTATTTTCCACTTCCCCAAATGCGCTCACGTATCTGTGACCACACTTCACCTAGTCTTTAAGTATAACAAAAAAATAATGGAGGCAAAGGCAAAACTGTCAGATTTATTCATTACTCAATGGAAACTGTGTAACAAAACACGACATTCTAAACCTCAATCACCAATCCCTGCATTCTCTGGGAAACAAGCAACAGATTTGTGGAGGGTTAGCTAGATCCAAACTGATTTTCACTATCTGAAAGCAAATTCTTTCCTGATTTTGCTGAAATGAAATACTGAAAGACTCTCCCTGGGCCCCTTGAGAAGAAAGAAGGCATCTGACTACTAATTTATTTGTGGTTTTCAGGCTCAGGTGTTTTGATCTCTCCCTGCCTTTCTTGATGTAGATGAGAGGATGGGAGTCCCGCAGGACTGTCCTGGGAAACCGCTTTCAGAGAACAGGGGCTCCTGTGGCCCTACCGTGGGGGCCATCTCTGTGGGCTCTGCCCTGCTCCAGGTCACACTGGAGACCCTCCCTGGCCCAGCCAGACCCAGCTGGCCCAGGGCCAGCCCAGCCTTTCCCAGCCCTAGGCCATAGTCTCGGTCTGTAGGGGGCGCTACTCCCATGGAGCCTGTGAGCCAATCTCACTAGGGCAGGAGAAGCACTCGCCCCCACCAGCAGGGGGCGCTGGAAGTAGTCATGCTGTTGCTAGTCTGGGATTGTCTGTTGGCTGGGATGGGAGGATGGAGGGGAGCCGGGCTGTCACTGGCTGGGATCATGCGTCAGACTGGAAGGCCCACCCACACCTACTCTCTTTGTGCTACCTGCCCCTCCCCCCACCCCGGCCCACTAGACTCAACGCCCTTGGGAAATGATTCAAAACACCTGACCCCCATGACTCTGGGCTCCTGGTCACCTCCTTGAGACCTAGACCTCTACTCTGGTTGGTTCTCCAGCACCAACTTTTCTCAGTCCTGGCTCCTCCCCTTCTTCATAGCACACTGCCGTTCCAGCAGGCTTTGGGGCCAACACTACCCTTACTAGGACATTCATTCCTGGCTATACCATCAGAGGGTGATTTGCAGGGAAGAGAGAGGCCGAAGTGGCAGGAAAGCATGTCTGCTGACCAATCAGAAGTGGTGGGGAGCAAGATGGAAGGTGGCGGGTCGCTGTGGGGAGAGGAAGCTGCAAGGGCACAGGGTGATGTGCTCAGGGACCAGCCCACTAGGTGATGTCCAGCTCACTAGGTGATGTGAAAGGGCATTAGTGCTACAAATATTTACTGAGTGCTTCCCACATTCTGGACACAGGGGTATAGACGGGCTCGGTCCCTGACCTCATGAGGTGTACAAGCCGGCAGATGCATTCAACAGAGGCATTAGTTACACAAACAATTAAGGGCACAGAACTGCTAAAAAATAATACTCCAGTGCATACTTACTTTGGGGAATTATCCTCAGGTGCCCATGAGCTACCCCAGAGGAACCAGTGGTATGTGAGACAGAGATGGGCTGGTCCCTGCCCATCAATTCCCTCTCCTCAATTCCAGAGATGCTAAGTAACCTGCCCAAGGTCACTCAGCACAGACATGGCGGAGGTAGGATTTGAGCCCAGGTCTTTGGCCTAGGGCCAACACTCTTATGGACTATGTTATGTGCGTTACTTATAGCTCAATACATGGAGGAGTGATACTGAAACTCGAGGCATCTGTGTTCAAATCCTGGCATTGTCACTTATTTGTTCAGAGTGACCCCGGGTGAGTTCTTCAACTGCTTTCTTCCTCTGGGAAATGGAGACAGTAGCTTCTCACAGGGCCGAGGTGAAGACTCAGGAGCTAACGCACAGGAGAGGGGCTGGCATAGTATCAAGATAAAGCAGGCACTCAATGAAGTGACTTGCAAAAAAAAAAACAACAACAACTTTAAGAGGTGATGGTGGTACATACCTGTTTCTGAAAACCTTCCAGAAGAGACCAGACAGCCCCTCATAGAGCCTCCCCTGACTTATCACTGAAATTTTTGTGAATAGAAAAAAAGAAGAAAACCACCTCACCAGCTAAGACTGATGGACGGCTTTATTGCTAGAACCTAGGAAGAAACTGAATAGCCTATAGGCAGATGTAGAGGACAGAAGTTGCGCAAATGTAGACCTCGTCAATGTGTGCCTCCCAGGGCCTGTCCCCAGACTCAGAGAAAGAGCGATAATAAAAACATGAAAACTTGGGTCAATGACCAGTACACTGCCCAGCAGGGGCTGATCTGAGGGACTCTGGGACTTTCCCCTCCACCTTCTCACATCCATTTGCAGATGGCTACCCCCAGAAAAGAACTAAAGCATGTCCAGAGGGAAAACCAAGTGCCTATTGATAAGCCCCAAAGATGAACAGATTTCACCTTGGTCAAGGATGCATTCAGAAGAAAGAAAATCCAGTAAGGGGCACATGGAAAAATATTGCCAAATAACAGGGCCTGAACTGCATGCAGAAGGGGCTGAGAATGAGAGCATATGTCCTCGGTCTATTCCAGCATCTGGAAGAAGGTTTCAGGACACCTTTTCTCTTCAACACAGCACAAGAAGACAAGGCTTCTGGGATAGGAAGGAACTGTCAGGGGTGAAACTGCAAGAGGATAAGCTAGAAAGAGAGATGTATGACATAAGAAAAGAAGAAAAAGATACTAAAAATATGACAGAAGAATTTTAAAAACTAACATCGGAGGCAGCAAGGAGCAAAATGTGTATTTTGGATACTCACATCAGTGATATGGGGGAGCAATTTGGCGAGGTCAAATGCCAAGGAAAAGGGCAAGGGAAGAAAGAATATATGGGATGTGGGGGCCTGAGAACAGAGAGCTGACCCAGGGAAGGGCATCTAGCCAAGGAGCGTGTCCCAGGTCCCAGGAAAGAGATCCATCCCTAGACACACCCTGGATAAATGTTTGAATAAAAAAAAAAATCTTGCAAAAAAGCAAAAGCAAAAAACCCAAAACCCAAAAACCAAAAACCCAAAAAACCCACCCCAAAACAAACAAAAAAACCCCCCAAAACAAACAAAAAAACCCATGGAAGTGACCTTGACCCACCAAGTGAGTTGTAGGGGCCCCTTTTGCTTGGGTCTAATTGAACCTGACCTTCCACCAGAATGACCATGATGACGTACGGTAACTGCCTGCGCAAGTGTTTCCCTGCAGGAGGAGGAGTTTCTCAAAGCAGGAGGGACTGATTATTCATGAAATGTTAGGACATCTGGTGATTTGTCAATTGCTTTCATTTTTTAAGAAGAAAAATATTTTCCCCTAGTGATTACGGTACTTAAGTGTAAAGACCCAAAGAGAGGACATATGATTTCGGATGCCATAAAATTTGGTCAATGCACATTTTTTCCATAAGTTTATGGGAATGTTTCACCATCGCAGCCTAAGGGCAGCAGAAGACGTAGACTTCTGGATGCAGTATTAACAGATCACATGTACTCTAAACCACACTCCCTCGTCAGCAGTCTGTGAAGCCCAGAAACCCCTCCTGCACATGCCGCAGGAGAAAGCAAGCGCTCGGTGGCTCGTGTCGCTGTGCCAGATGTGGAGGATGCAGGCGAACTCTGAGAATGATGGCTTTTCTGCGGGGCCCAGGGGAGAGGCCACTCGGTCATGGCTGCAACAGCATAGGGAGAGGCACCTCTGTCAAGTCCAGAGTAGGTGTGAGTAGAGTGCTTCCTGCCGAATCCAGGAGCACCCAGCACCCAGGAAGCAGGAGCCTGCGCTTGCCTGGAGGTGGGCTGGGAGGCGCTGAGAGGGGTCTGGGGGTGGGGGGTGAGCCAGCCTGGGGACACCAGTAAGAAGGTCTATTTGGAGGCTGAAAAAGCTCATCTCAGCTAAAGTAAAAAGTCTGCCTCAGGGCAATGGTGAAGGAAGAATATTTTGCCAGTGTCCTGTTTCCTGGGTGGCAGTGGGCCCGGCTCTGGGCGAAGGTCTGCTCCTCTCCCTCCATCAGGGTTTCCTGACGGCAATCTGGCCTGGATCTTACTCTCAGCAAGACCCTCTGGTGCACAGAGACCCGGGGGTCGGGGAGCTCAAATAGGCTCCTGGGACAAGACAGCTGCCTCAGAGCGTGGGGTGGGAGACATGAGCCTCGGGCAAGCGAATGCTGGGAGCAACCAGAGTGTGGTCACCGAGCATGGCCCTGGGCTAAGAGCTGCACCTGAATAATCTCATGGAGTCCTCATTTTACAGAAGAGGAAGTAAGCCTCTGAGAGGCTAAATTGTTTGTCCCAGATCACACAGCGAGTGCGTGGCAGAGCCAAGAATGCACCCCAGGCCTCACTTTGGAGTCTGGCTCTGATACTCGCCCTTCCTCGTCCTGGCCCTGCAGGACAGCACATGAATGCATGAAGCCTGCCAAGGTGGGGTGGGGACACTAGCATTTGTGGGGTGACCCTGAACCAGACTTTGTGCTCTGGGCCTTAGACCATCTCCTCAGTTCATCTACCAACTGGGCTCCCAGGAAAGCATCATTACCCCTATCATCCAGATGGGGAAACTGAGACTCAGAAAGGTAGGGTGACTTTCCAAAGGTCTCCTGGCCAGTAGTTCGGGAAGCCATGATTGGAATCTAGGTTTGGCGGGTCCCAACCTGTGTTCTGTTGAACAGGAGGACTGTAGGGACCCCCCGTTTTGTTTCATGCCACGAGCTGAGTCCTGTGGTCCCTGCCCTCCGAGATCCTTAGCCCAGGCCTGGAGGGCTGAGTCACAGGCCCTGTCCTCAGAGGGGGAGATGTCCTTCTGGGGAATGGAAACATCTCCAGGCCAGAACAGGACTTAGTTCCGAGTGGATTACCCAGAGCTCAGGCAGGGTGATTTGTGGCCCACCAACACACTCCAAATGGTGCCTGGGCCCAGGCTCCAGGGATTAAGCGGTCCTCTGGAGGCCAGCCTGGGAAGGCAGTCCCGGGGTGCCATGTAGGGTGTGGGCTCTGGAGCCAGGCAGCCTGGGGGGAGGGCCAACTCTGCTACTGACGCTCTCAGTGGCCTTAGAAAATTCCTCAGCTCCTCTGACCCCGAGTTTTGGCCTCTGTAGCAGGGGACAGGCGTTAGGGTACCTCCCTCAAGCGGAGGTGGGATGAGTCAGGTGAGGTATGTATATCCCCCCGAAGAAGGTCACTGCCCAGTAAAGGCTGAGGCGATGTGATGACATCACTAGAAGTAACTGTCTGCGGCAGGCCCAGTCTACCGAGAAAGGAGGACCCAGGTTGCATCTTCCAAGCCCCACACTGCCTTCCCCCTCTTCCAGCCCCCCACGTCCTGTTACATCCACAGCAAGGGCTGAACAAGGATAGGACCACCTTGAGAACATCTTGTCCCTTGCTCCTGCCTCTCCTCTGGCCTCCATCACAGAGCTGTGAGGGGTACTCTTGTCTGGGGAAAGGGAACCCTCTCTAGTCTTCAGGGCGGCACACGGAGCAGGGAGACCCAGGTCTGAACACCCATTCCACCGGGTGACCCTGGGTAAGCAGCCTGGTCACCTGTACCTGATCTCATTCGTTCCCACCTTATACATCCATCCACCCTGAGCATTACATGAGATAATGTAACCACAGCAGCATGGTTCATTCTTCTGTTCATTTGTTCCATCATTCATTCAATCAGGCATGCATTTATTTTTCATTCACGAAACAGTTGCTGAGCACTGTTTGCACCAACTCTGCACTGGGCTCTGGGGGAACCACAGTGAGAAAAACCAGACGTGCTCCCTGCCTGCCCTCCTGGGCCTGACGACGAAGCACTGAACAAAGGAGACCCCGGGTCCAGTGGGGAGCTGGCCACTACGTGGGTGGCAGAGAGAGCCCCAGGTTGGTGGCCCACGGTTGGGGAGTTCTTCTGCACTTGGCGGGTAGCGCCCTGGGAAGGCTGCTCACCTTCTGAGTAACCGTAACTTCTGAGTACTGTACTGCCTGCCTCCCACAAAATGTGCTTTATTTCTGACATGTGTGCTCAAACAGGTATAATGTTACATCTCATACACTGTTCCCAGTTTGTACAAAACGACTCAGGGTTTTGCAGCTACTGATGAGGAATTTAGGGCAGTGGCAGGTTATGGGCTTCATGGGCAGCAGTTCTATGGGACTTGGGCAAGTTATTTAGCTTATCTGAGTCTCAATGTCCATTTTTGCAAGAGGAGCATATTCCAACCTTGTTTCAAGAATCAGAGCTACTGTATGAAAGCATTTACTACATCACCTGGAACAATAATAATAATAATTACAACACTAATGACTGCTAACGTCTATTAGCATTTACTATGTGCCAAGCATTGTGTTGAGCGCTTTCAGGCATTCATTTATTCTTTTATTCAACAAATATTTATCGAGATGCTAGATTAGATGCTAGGGATACTGCAAGGAACACAACCAATACAGCCTCTGCTTCTGTGGAGTTGACCACCTAGAGGAGGGTCAGATAGTAAACAAGTAACTGCACAAATAAACTATTTAACTGAAACTGTAATGATAAGAACAACAAAGGAGAAGTACAGTCCTCAGAGTAAATGCCATTACACACACTTTCTAGGTGAGGAAATTAGGGATCAGAGAGGTTAGGCAACTGGTCTGAGGTCGCACGCCTGGTGAGAGGCAGAGCCGGGCCCCAAATTTCATTAAATGGATTATGCCTAGAATAGCATCAGCGGTTCCAGATCATCTACAGAGAGCCCACCACCTCCCAGGGTTCCTCCTCTGGTCTAAGAGCCGCTGCTCAGAGCAAAGGTGGAACCAGAAGGCTGCCTGAGAGCAAAACGACTTAGCTGATCCTCCGTGCACCCTTGTGACCTGCAGCCCTTCCTAACCTGAAGCAGAAAGCTGGAGGGCTTGTCCTGGGGGTCACTCACCCCTGGGAAGGCATCAGGGGGAGGAACTCTATAGTTGATAAATGAGTTTAGGAAAATAACTGCCCTGTTGTCGAAAACTAAGGGTAGTGGGTGTCACCAGTAGGCTGCTTCCAAGGAACCCCAGGTGAGAAGATGCAGGTCGCCACAGGGCCTGGTGGGTTGGCATGCCTGCCTGGCTCGGCCGTTGGCCAGCTCTGTACAATGGGGAGAATAAGTGTACCTCCTTGGAAGGCCACTGTGAGGCTGCAGTGAGATCAGACAAAGCGCTTTACTTGGCACCAGGCAGAGCGGCCGTCCTTGCACAGACACTGAGGGTAAAGCTGGTCCTCCCCACTGCAAGCAGATCTCAGTGATAAAGCAGACCTCCCTGGAGGGTGAGGACCTGTATACAGCTCTTGGCTCTTGGTTTGCTTTATTTACTGTAACATTCTTTTAACTTCACTTACTTACATGTCACCTTCATGATTTTTACAAAAACATAGCATCTATAGTATAAATTTTTTATTGTGGTAAATAAACATAACACAAAATTTATCATTAGTGACATTTAGTACTGCCATGATGCTGTGCAACCACCACAGTTATCTTGTTCCAGAACATTTTCATCAATCCCTCCAAAAGGAAATCCTGTACTGACTTACTCCCCACTCCCTGCTCTTTTCAATCTAAGCAACCACTCATCTACTTTCTGTCTCTATGGATTTGCCACTCTGGACATTTCATACACATGGAATCATACAAGATGGGGTCTTTTGTGCCTGGTTCTTTCCCATAGCATAGCGTTCTCAAGGGTCACCGTGTTGGAGCATGTATCAGTATTTCATTCCTTTTTATGGCTGAATAATATTCCATTGTATGCATATGCCATCTTTTGCTCATCTATTCATCTGTTGGTGGACGTCTAGGTTGTTTCCACCCTCTGGCTACTGTGATAGTGCTGCTATGAACGTTCACATATAAGTTTTTGTGTGAATACCTGTTTTCAATTCTTTTGGGTATATACCCAGGAGTGGAATTGCTGGGTTACAATATATTTTTTAACCTAACAGTTTTTGAGTGAAATCACGAATTTATTGTGCTAATCGCATTAAGAGAGATACTTAGCTACCAAAGAAAGAGAGGTAATCTACATGCCATCTAAAATCAGGAGGCCCAGAAGTAGTGCACGTTCACACTCTGGGGAGCTCAGAGCTCACGTATCCCCTCACTTACCGTGCATGAGGCTGTCAGCAGTAGGTACTCTGGGGTGGGGTCCTGGGACCTGAGGCTAGGTCAGGTGCAGTGGTTACCGAATACGTCAAAAGCACTGTTAGAGGGGGCTGGCCAGGGGTCAGAGCCAGAGAGGCAGCATTGATCATCGGGCCTGAGGGGTAAGCCTCCAGCCCACGTAGTTGTGGGAACACGGGGCACAGAGGAGACAAGGAGGTGGCCTGGAGGGATGGGGTGGAGGGCCCAGGGCTTTGGCCTGCAACAAAGATGACTGCAGAGCCGAGGCCCCAGGAGGGGTCTGGGGCTAGTTGCAGGCTGTCCTGTCCTTCATTGCTCTTGAGGCCGACTCTCCAGGGGCCAGGAGGAGAGGGTGAGGCCACAGCACAGGGGCTGGCCTTCAAGCTTCCTTCAGACAGGCTCCATCCGGGAGTCCAGCCCCTACTTGGAGACCTCTGCTTTGCTAGTTACGGGACGCCTAGAAAGAAGGGGTTGTTTATGATGGGGACTCTTTCATCTCTGACTTAAATTACATATCATGCGCTAACGTTTTAACTCTGATGTCTTCTGGAATTCAAATGAGACATAAACATACGCCCAGAAGCACAGAGTCTACATTCATTACTGGGACCACCTTGACCAAATAAGAGGTGTCACCAAGTCTATTTATAGCTTAAACATCTTTCCACTGTCCTTCCCTTAAAATCTATTGAGGTAGTTCCCATAGAAACAAGGAAGAATGTCCAGCCCCAAACGGTCATTCATTCATTCATTCATTTGGGCTTCATGTCTAGGGGTCGACAGCAATCAAGCCGTGGCAGGAGAACGTGGAGAAAAAGTATAGAGGCTCTGAGCAGAGAAACGGAGTGGACAGAGAAATGTTAATTAATAAATAAAAGTGGCCATTTAAAATCCATTACATCATTAAATTTAAAATAAGACCAATGCCGAAAGCTAGCAAGGCTGTGGTGAAACGGGAAAACCCATACACTGTTGGCAGCAGGGTAAGTTGGTACCATCTTTTTGGAAAGCATTAGGGATTCCAAAGCCAGAAAAATTTTGATATCCTTTGACTAAGTAATCCCACTCTTAGGAACTTATTCTGAGGAAATAATTTTAAAAGAAGGGAAAACATTGTACACACAAAGGTATTCAGTGCAGGGACATCTACGGTGGTTAAAAGCAAAACAAAAGAAAACAACAAAAATTGGAAACATTCTAATGTCCAACAACAGGGAAATAGCTAAGAAAATTAAAATGAACTACATGACAAAAATATGGAAACGTAAGTGCTAGAACTGGTGGGGTTTGAAGTACTTAAGAATTCTTAACTTACAGCAGTGTTGCAAGGTTGTCAGTGCATTTTTAAAAAGAATGTATAATTCATCTTTAAGCAAGATAACACTTTATTCTAATCATTGATATTTACTGTCAGATTTAAGTTTCTCACCAAAGTAGCAATAAATATATATATTTGTTACGCATATATGTAAATATAAATAGTCAACAAGCCCCCCACGTTGGGGTTTCCTCCCCAAATACCAGGAAACTCCCTGTCCCTCCTCCTCCCAGTTATTTAATTGGTTAACCACTGTGTGGGGCACACGAAATGCCCGTGAGCCCGTAGTGACTCCGGGGTCTTATTTACAGCCAGGGGCACAGAGCTTGGAGCCCTCCCTGTGGACGGAGCTGCGCGGGCCTGCTGACCTCACTCGACCTGCCGGGACGACGGTTCCTGCTTCCCTCCAGCTGCAGCCGCCCTCCCGTCGCCCCCGAGTCCCTGCCCCACTGCCTTTCACCCACGCAGTTGGGTGGGACCACTCCGCCTGGGATCCCAGGCCCTCGGTGGCCTGGTCCATCTCACAGGCGCTCGCAGTGGAGGGTGGCACTCGCGCATGAACTTGCTGCATGGTCGTCAACGGGGCGCTCTATCCCTGCTCTGGGCGCCCGAGACGGAGGCTTCCCGCACACCTGCACGTCAGGCTGGTCTGTAAGGACAGCGGCCTCACTGGCCCCTGAGCCCCTCTTGGAGGCACACCCCCTGCTCCTCAAGAGGGGACCAGGCCTCTGACGCTCAGCCTTGCGCTTTTGCCACTGCTGGGCAGGAGAGCCGCAGCCTTGGCTAGCCCGAAACCTGGCCTGCCACCCTGATTTACTTCCCAGCAGTGGGGAGAAGGCAGGAGAAAAGGCATGAGGCCTATGTTCTCCCAGAATGTTTCAGACGGAGCAACTAGCATTTTAGAGTGCGGCTCCCATTTTCACCAACAGACCTATGTGAATGCTGCTCCCATTTTCACAAACAGCTGTGAAAAACGCCAAGTCCTGAAATGGGCTGTTGAATACATACTCCAAAATGACAAATTCCTACCAAAGACACATTTACATATAAGGTAAAAACATGCAATAAAATTTATGTTGTAATCTTCTATATTCAACACATTTTAACTAAAGAATACATTCAAACAAAAAAAAAAAAAAGAAAAAGAAAGAAAAGAAAACTTTAAAAACCCGTGTCAGCAAAAGGCTGGCAATTATTCTTACTTGGGAAGAAATATCCTTTATTCTGAGATTATGGCCTGCTTGCATTGTTGGTATTAAAATATTCTTCCTTGGGGACACAATGATGATAGTTTATATTCTCTTTACTCGCCATTTAAAAATAAAGTTGGCAGCCTTGTGAGAGTCCCCAAACTTTCTTTTTGCCCATGAAATCCGAAGTCTGGGACCCACTAGCATGAGATCACACATGTTTCTCTGGCAGCAGGCAGACCGTTGGCTGGTACGGAGGGCGCCAGAGCTGGAAACCCCCGAGGGTTGTGAGCGGCTTGTGCGTAAGGCAAATGAGCCGGCCAGGCAGGGAGGCAGCTTTGTGTTGCTGCAGGCTGCAAGATCTCTAAAACTTAAAAAATACTTGAAGGTTGAGTAAGTAGGAATTTCAGTTTGGGACAAAAATCTCAAGCTTGAGTTCTCCTCTTTCCTCTTTCTCCCTGTCAGAGTTTACATCCTACTGTAGGGCGGAGCACCTGAACCCCAGTCCCACTTGGGGCCTCAGCCCCCGGCGCCCCTCCTTGGCCTGGCAGGTGCAGGCTGGCAACGCCCCAGCTCTCGCGCATCTCCGGAGCGGCTCCCAGCCGCTGCGCAGGCTGCCCAGCGCCATGGGGGGGGGGCAACCACCCAGCCCCGCGGAACGGCCGTCCCTCCCGGTGCCCAACTTCCAACCTCAGAGCGGCCCTGAGCCCACTCCTCAGTCCCTCCCCGCCTTGGTGCCTCTCTTATTCCCTTTGGTGGCTGGTTTTCCCCAAAGGCTGCCTACCCCCCACCCCCCAGCTGTCCCTCCCTGGGGGCACCCTGTCTCCCAAGTGAACGGCTGGGCTTCCTGCTCTGCCCTCATCTGCCTGCACCCATGGCCCACCCTCCCTCGCCCCCCTCCACCTCCGCCAGCGCGGACTCCCAGGCTGACCCTACGCTCATTCGGGTATCTTCAATGTCTCCCTATCTATACTACCTTTTTTTTTTTTTTTTTAAGGTTTAAAAGAACATTTCTTTTCTGATTAAAGGGAATTTATGTTCATCCTAGAAAACAGAGAAAAGCATGATGGGAAAAGTAACTGCCTGTAAACCCACAGTTGTGAAATGAACGCTCGCGGGATCTCAGTGTGTCCCTCACACAGACACACTCCACCGTACAAGCCGACCGCAGGCCACCGCGTGGTGCTGGTGGACAGTTCCGTTGGTGGAAGGCCCCCAGGGGACTCATTCTTCAGTGGAAATGGAAAGGTTCCAACCCCGGAGGCACTGGGGCATTGTCTTAAGTACTGGACACCCTAGATGCCTTCTGAGAAGGCCCCAGGAGGTGGCCAGGGGCTGCCGCGGGCCCTGCTGCCAGCCCAGGGTATGTCCCGTCCAGGCCCGTCTTGACCGCACATAATCAGAGCTATCGTTTCACACAGGTGCCGGGCCGGCTCCAGGGTCTGGGTGTGGACAGGCGCACATCTGACCCCGTCAGTCAGGCCCTCCCCTGCCTCACCACCTTCTCTGGTGCCCCAAAGCCAACTCTCAAAGTGGGAGGAAAAGGAAGAGGATGGACCTCCTGGGGTGACGAAGGGCTGCAGTAACGAGAGAGCCCCAGCTCCCTCCCTCCTCCCTCCTACAGGCTTGCTGCCGTGACAATGGCCACAACAATCATAATCATAACAGCATAAAAGCTGACCCGTGTTCAGAGGTCACCATGTGCAGAGCATCAAGACCAGCAATCAACATGTGTCATCCGTGTTCCCCAACGTGTGGACACACCCCACTGAGAGGATCATTGGTCCAGGGATGGACATTTGTATCTATTTTAACCTGTTTAGAAAATCGACAGCACAGCAAAACCTCAAAATCACAGATAAGAATAAAACAGATTTAAAGAGAAAAACTGAGCCAGAACATTAGTAGGATTAGTGGAGATGGTCATAAATGCCCAAAGCGTGGGGAAACACTGCATTCATTGTCTTAGGATCCTCACAGCAGCTGCTCCATGGATGGCAAGGCGCAGGGAGGTTCCTGGCACCCGGGCAGTGGTGACTGGGGTTAGGGCCTGAGCCCTGGAGACTGGGCCTCTATCGCCCTGGTCTCCGCTGAGGACACCTCTGCTTTTCCTCCCCTCCACCCTCACTCTGATGACCCATCGGCTACTCACACGTGGCCCAGTGCAGATTCTCTGAGCTCTGGTCCCGGATGGGTCACACCACCAGCTGTTCGCCATCCATCTCCCCACAGGTCTGTTACCGGTCCTGTCCACCAGGGCCTCTGTGGCCGGCATAGCCAGGCACACATCGGGTTGGGTTTGGGAGTGTTTGTGCAGCGCTGAGTAGGGTGCCTCTTCCCGAGAAGGAGAAGACTGGGTGGTGGTGTGGTTGGGTGAAGTCTGCCACAGCCCTGGCAGGTACAACTTCCTAGTCAGGGTGACCCAGCAATGGCAGGTCTGGAAAGTTCTCCCAGCCCCAGGCTGCACCAGCAGCCTCCTGGAGTCGGGGGCACGGGGTGGCTTGTGGACTCTTGCCTCGCCAGGCCTGCTGTGTGTCAGCACAGGGCAGCGTGACCCACCTTCTGGCCAGACCTTCCTTTGAGGCAGGGTGAGCCCAGACAAGGCACTGCTGGCCCTGAGGCCTGGACTCATCTCCCCGGAAGGTTCATCTTCCATCCCGTGTGAGGACAGACAGTTGCGGTGCAGGGCAAGGCACAGGAGCAGAGAACAGGGAGAGCCAGAGCAATCCTGTGGAACCCAAGCTCGGGCTCCTCAGCTCTGCCAGGACCAGAATAGGACACAAAGAATTCAGATTAGGTTTGAGCTACAACTTACGGCCATGAAAGTGCTGCCTACCCACCCGTGACTGTGACCCTAGTGCACTAATAATAAACTAGTAAGTCCCACAGGCTGAGGGCCCCGCAGATGTCCGGCACTGGGCTTCACTGAGGGGGCTACCAGCATGACGCCCACTTTACAGTCGTGGACACTGAGACACGGAGGTGCCCGAGGTCACACAGCTAGGGAAGGACCCAGACTCTGTCATTCAGTGGCCAACCTCCACGGGACACGCCGCTCTGGGGGCTGACAGCTGGCATGAAGGGTTCTATTTTCCAGGGCCTCCTGGACAACCTGAGGAGGGCGGCAACTCGTGAGCTTGTCCAACACCTACTCCCTGGGGGGAGCCCGCGCCCGGGATGGTCCTGGCTTCCGCTTGTTGCACTGGCCTGGGATTGCTGGTGCCCGTCCACCCGCTCCCCTCGGGGCTCCTGGCTCCTGGGACGTGCTCCTCGTTCAAGCCGGCAGTTGATGGCTCGTACCGCTCCCTGAGGACTGGCCCAGCTGAGTCGGGCTCGGGCCCTGAGCTCCTGTTTCAGCTCTGGCCCTTACGAGCAACACAGCCGTGACGAATTCCCATCCTTCCCCGCAGCCCCATAACCTCATCTGTCAACGAGGGGGTTGGAACTTCTGGCTCTGACAGTCAAGAACGCTTTGATTCTAGAGACCAGTGTGCTATACACCCTGTCATGAAGTATAAGGCTGTGGACATGAGCACACACGTGCTGTCCCCAATGCCTGGACACGGCCCACTCACTCTGCAGCTTGAGGCTCAGGCTGCACTGCCTGCAGAGCCCCCCTGCCCACCTCGGGCCTCTCCTCCGTAACAGTCAGTCGCTTTGTAATTAAAGGAGGCTGATCCCCATGATATTAGAGGCTTCCGTTCCCTGAGGGCTGCTGCCAGCTCCACATCACACCTCCCTGAACCCTCAGGCAGCCCCGTTTACAGAAGAGGGACCTGGGCTCAGAGAATTTGAACAACCTGTCTGAGATCACCTGGACAGCAAGGGACAGAGCAAGGTCCAAAGCCTCGTCTGCCCGACCTGTTGATTACCTGACGCCTGCGCCCCCAGGCTCTGAGTACCGAGGCCCAGGGGCCACGTCTGCCCTACCCAGAGCCCCTCCCAGCACTACCGCAGTATCTCCTCCACCACAGGCTCTTAGTAAACATCTCCTAAATGAAAGAAGCGGGGCAGTGGGGGGGTGGGGGGGGAAGATATGTAAATCAGAACCCTTTTAGGTGCAAGTGACAGAAACTCACCCGGAACAGCTTCAAAATGGGGAAGGACTTTAAGAATCCCAGAACGGCTCACAGGACCAGGGGCTGCACCACAGAATCCGGGCAGCCCCAGGACAGCCCCAGGGAGGCTGGCGCGGGGACTCGAGCTGGCGCTTGCTGCCTGCACAACCTACTCTCCCCACCTTGTACTGCTGCCCCTCTTGGGGCACGGCTGCACGCCTCATTTACTCAGACTCTCCATGTGGCAGAGGTCAGGCCACTGGCAGCTGTGGTGTCAGGATATGACAGCGCTGCAACCAAGGCAGAGAGATTCCCCCTCTCCCTGGCTTCAGAAAAACAAAACAAAACAAAACAAACAGGCAAAACTCTAACTGACCTAGTGTGAGCCCCCCCACGGGCTGGGGGCTGATGTGCTGTGATGGGGCCAGATTCAGGTGTGGTCCTCTGCGGTCAGGTGGTGGGTGAGAAGGAGACCTGTGAAAGCCCCGCACAGAGTGGCAGAGAGGGAGGAGCTCAGTAACGCTCAGGAGACTCTCCCCTCCTGCTTGCTTCTCTCTCCTCCCACTTCACTCCATCACCTCCGCTGCCGTGGCTCCCCTGGCTGGCAGCCCCGAGTGGGTCTCATCCATGTAAACGCTCCACTCTGGGCTGCCGCCAACCACACCTCTCCCACCCAGTGAACTGAGGCTCCTTGGGCAGTCCTGGGCCTTCCAGGCATCTGTGGGAAGTTCAGGTGGCCCGACTGCTGACTCCCAACCTGGGGTCGTTGGATGACTGAGGTCATGACTAGTTTATTGCAGAATTGGAGTCCACTGGGGGCACAGACATGAAATGCTTTATTCTTTCCAATGCCACTCCCCAGCTGCGCTGTGTTGACTCCCCTTTGCAATTTTGGGCAGCTGGTCCCTCAGTGAAATCTGGGCCAGATTCTGTAAATTTGCAGTCACTTTCCATTATTAGCATAGTAGCATTTCAAGATTTAAGACTCGGTTCTGTTTATTTGAAGACTTGATTCAAACTCCATTCAAAACTCATCTCTGTTCTCCCTTCCCCCCCTCCCCTCTCCCCGGGGGCTTGGAGGAGGTGGGATAGAGGATGCTCTGCTCTTTACCAAGGCCATTTTCTCTGTTTGAACCTCCTTCCCTAATGCCTTTCAGACTCCAGCAGACCTCACTGGGCCCACTCTCTCTGGGAGGCGGGGTGGGGAGTGAGATCCGCTCACACAGGGGTCGCCTGTCACTGGTGGGAGAAGCTGGTCTGGTCTGGTTCCCTCCGATGCAGGTGGTGATCTGGGTCTCCTAGGGATGTGTTCAGCTGTGTCCTGGCCCCTCCACGCCTGAAGGGCAGCCAGGCATCCTCTCCCTGCCATGAGGGGCACATGTCCTGACCCCTCTCTAGGCTGAGGGTCCCCCACGGCTTGGTGCGGTGGCCACCTGGGTAGCCACAGCTCCTGCTCCACTGCCAGCTTCTGCCCCCTTCACATGGAGACACAGTAACATCTGGGGTAGCTGCTGGCATCCTGTGAGGGCCACCGCGAACGGGAATGGGAGGTGAACCCACCTCTTCCCAGACGCCCGCGTTCTTTAAGCCTGGTGATTCCACAGATGCCCCCCTTCAGAAATCCCTACACCAGAAATAGGCACCAGTTTCCATGTTCAGTAGGACCTGAACTTCAGGGGTTTTGTGTCAATCACCCTCTCCCTCTTCTTCCCCAGAGAGGGAAGGGGGAACTGAAAAGGATGCAGCCCCCCTACTCTCAGCTGCCCCGGGGTGCTCCCGCGCTCCACGGTGGGCCGAGGGTCCTGCAGTCCCTCTCTTGTAGGAGGCACCCCAACCTTCGCAAAGGACTCTCCCGTAGCCTCCTCACTTGGCTCTGGGGAGGAGAAGCACCAGTCTCATCTCCAACTACCCTTGTTGTGAGTCCAGGACCCTCTCTCCTGCATGACGCCTCCCAGATTCACAGGGGTGGGTGTGGGGAAGGGGCTGAGCCTGGAGGTGGGGCCGGAAACCGTCACCTCAGTTCCGTTCGACAAACATTATAGAGTTACTCTCAGCTGGTCGGAAGCTCTGGTTAGCTACGAGCTCGTTAACAAGAAGGGGGTGAGGCATTTCTTTTCACCTAACACCAGCAGCATGTCTCACAGAGACGGTTTCTATTGCAACAGTAAAGAAACAGAGCTCTGCATCAGTTCTGGGGGCAAGACCATGCTCCTGGTGACCCTGGGCAAGACTTCTGACTCTCTGAGGCTCGGTTTCCTCATCTACATGATGTAGATCAGAATAGAGCTTCACACTGTACCTGAACTTCACAGTACACATGGCAGCTATGATTATTTATAGGAGTGTTCAAAACCCAGAGTTAAGAAGAGACACGAAAGGGGTCCTGGGTGGAGAAGGGATCACAGGCTCGGTGTTCTCAGGCTGCACCAGTTCTGGCAGAGGAGCCTAGCCCAGCGCCAGGTACACGCGGGCCTGTAACACATATTTTGTTGAATGGGAGGTGTTCTCTTAATTCCAGAAGACTCTTCATCTGCTACTTATTAACGAGGTGTTCTGAACACAGATTTAAACTGCATTTGGTCCAGCAACCAAAAGAGACTGTGGGTCGTAAAAAAAAAGAAAAAAGGAGGAGAGACCCCTGTGTGTGTGGAGGGTCAGTGGCCCTCCCATCCGGGAGGGGCGGGAGCCGGCAGCTGTCTCCCGGCGCCTGCTGGAGCTGGATGGCAGCCGTGAATACTTTCTTTCTTAAGTGAAGCTCTTCTCTGTGTGTGCTGAATTGCGGCATTCACCGGGGGAGTGGGGACAAGAGCATTTACCAAGCGGGTACCAGGCATCCGTGGGTGCAGCCCGGGGGGCAGGGGCCGGAGACCTGGCTGGGCCAAGGCTCTAGCAGGAAAGGCCCACTCCTCCGGCCATGCCTCCGACCCCCATGGTAGGTGCTGGGCTGGGGGTGAGGGGACCGGATGAACACTGTGACCACAGACCTCGGCAGGGGAGAGACAAGGCCCAAAATAGGTTGAGTGTCTGGGGCGTCAGCTGGGATTCGCCTCTTCCAGCAAGTCAGGGCTCAAGCATTCTGTTTACCAAACGCTCTGCACACATAGAAACCGGGACGGTCCGGGTTCCACGTTACAGGGGATGGGGGCGGGGGCCGCCCCGGGGTGGGTTTCGAGGTGTTGAAAGCTTCTCTGACAATGCCAGGGAGGAGGGCCAGGTCTGGGGGTGCCCATAACGACCCTGGCAGAGGAAGAAAGGCGATGGCAGGCCTGCGGGCAGGCGGGCGGGGGCTCGTCCCTGCCGGGCGCACCCCACCCAGAGCAGCTCCAGCCTGGCAGGTAGCGGGAAGGGAGTGACGTCTGCAGACAAAGGCGGCTCTGAGGAGGGGAACGCCGCCACCACAGCATGCTCTGGAGCCCGTGACAGTAATCGGAACCAGCTGAGGACGGAGCTGTGCTTCCAAGGGCTGCCAGGAAGAGGGATTTCCAGCGGCAGAAGCCTGGGGATGTTTCTCTACCCAGGAGCGCTCCCCTGCCCCGCTGCTCTTCTCTCTCCTGGGCCGAGGGTGGGTGGGCATCGGGGAGAAGGGCAGCCCCCTGGGGTGCACTGTGCCTCCTCCCTTGTGTCCTCCTCATGCGGCCTGGCTGCCCGTGCCACAGGCTCTGCAGATGTGGAAGTACCTTACGTGGACACGTCCTAACTGGTGACAAGAACTCTGCGAGCTTGGTGCCTCCGAATGCCCGCTTTGCAGATGAAGACACTGAAGCACTGAGAGGTGACATGAACTGTTCAAGGCCACGCAGCTAGTTAAGTGGTGGAAAGTCTGGTTTTAGAGCCCACACTCTATACCAGTACACTGGCCTGCCTGGCAGGAAGAAGATGATGATGATGATGATGATGAAAAAATAAAGCACTTATTACATGGCAGGCACTTTGGATACCTTATGTCATTTCATTCTCATGACAACCCTATGAAACATAGGTATTATTTTTATTATCCCCAATTTACAGAGGGGGAAATGAAGGCACAAAAGATAAGTTACTTGCCCAAGGCCTTTCAGCCAGGAAGGGCAGGCCTTGAGCTCAAACCCAGGTCCCTCCGACTCCAGCACCCATGACTGTACCACCAAGCCCTTCACTTATCCGCCCCACAGCAATGACAACTGAGCACCCAATGCTGTGTGCCAGGCACTGGGGACCCAGGGGTGACGAGGTGACTGCCTCACCCATACAGCCTGCTGCGGGAGGGGAGAACACCAATCATACCAGTATATAAATAAACCTAAAATTCCAAGTGTGAAGGAAAGTGTATCTGGCCTGAGCGATGCTTCAGAAGGTTTTTTTTTTTTTGAGGGGGGAGCGGTGTTTGAAAATTTATAAAAGTAATTTCTGCAAGATGATTTATTATCTTTTTCATGTGCCTTTTATTTCCTATTCTGTGCCAGGAAAGCAGTTGGAAGTCAGGGACATGTTAATAAAATTGGCCGAATGAAGCTTGTTTCACAGTCCAGACATCACCTGCTGCTTAAACACCACATTTTCGCAGGTCAGTGACACCTGGCCATTTTGGTGAAGGAGAGGGAAAGGGAGAGACTAAAAGCCTCAAGCCAGCTCCTAGGAAATGGCTGCGAAAAGCCAAACCACACTTTCCTGGAGTGATGCATAACCGACACCTGCACGTGTAAAACAGCCGTCAGAAGTAGGGATGGGGCTTCCCTGGTGGCGCAGTGGTTGAGAATCTGCCTGCCAATGCAGGGGACACGGGTTCGAGCCCTGGTCTGGGAAGATCCCACATGCCACGGAGCAACTGGGCCCGTGAGCCACAACTACTGAGCCTGTGCGTCTGGAGCTTGTGCTCTGCAACAAGAGAGGCCGCGACAGTGAGAGGCCCACGCACCGTGATGAAGAGTGGCCCCCACTTGCCGCAACTAGAGAAAGCCCTCGCACAGAAACGAAGACCCAACACAGCCAAAAATAAATAAATAAATAAATAAATAAAAATTAAAAAAAAAAAAAAAAGATGTAGGGATGGTCACGGCTGGGCCACCCGGCCTCACGTTCTTGGCAAACTCATCTATCTTGAGCAGTGGTTCCCACAGCGCCGTCCTCATGGGAACATTTTAGAAATGCACATTCTCAGGCTCCACCCCAGGCCTACAGAATCAGAAACTCTGGGGTGGCAAATTGTGTGTTAACAAGTTCTCAGGTGACTCTAAAGTTGCTAAAGCTTGAGAACCTCTGATCTAGGATGGGCTGGAATGATGAGCATAAGGGACCCACCGCTGATTGAGCGCCTACTATGTGTCAAGCACACAACATCTCAACCTTCACAGTAATTCTGGGAACAAACAGCATTATCCTACAAGTGAAGAAATGAGGATCACAGCTTCCCTAACTTGCCCATCCTCACGCTGCTGGGAAGCTGAGAGCTTAAAGCCTGTTAACGGCTGTGGACTTTGGATGCAGACAGGCCCAGCCAGGTCCAAATCCTGACTTTGCCACTTACTGGCTGTGTGGCAGTGGGTCAACTCCCTAACCTCTCTGTGCCTGAGCTACCTCATCACTTAAAATGGAAGACAGTAAAGAGAAGCTCTCCTGGAAGTTTCTATTTTTGAGGATTCAGTGAAATAATCCACTTAAAAGGCCTCCCACCATGCCAGGCACACAGTAAGTGTGCAGTAGACGGCAGATATTTTGTAAGAGCACAGACCTTGTAAGTCCCGAAGGCCTTTGAGCCCCCAAAACTGATGTGATCAAGTGCAGGCATTGACTCTCATGTACTTCACTCACAGGAGAGCTTTTCAGACTAGTGTAGTGCCCAGCTACTCTTATTTAGAAATAATTCTATCAGATTTCTGGGACCTCGGCTGGCGAGAAGCAACAGATCAGGAGAGGGATGGGAGGCTGGGAAGGGAAGGTGATTGCTGCCTTGGAAAGAAGAGCTAGAAAAGTAACAACAAACACAGCTGCCTGGAGCTTACAGGCAGTAAAGTTAGTCTATTCAAGATGACTGAGTCACCAAGGAGAGTGTGATTAGCCAAGATTTTCAGAGGCTAGTGTGCTCTGTGTGTGTGTGTGTGTGTGTGTGTGTGTGTGTGTCTATGTGGGTCTGTGTGAAAAGGTTAATGAGAATGGATAAAAATTTTAAAGCACTGGATGTTTCGAGAGATAACCTTGTAGCTTTCCAGTCACCTTGATTATCTAAAACGGCTTGGTCCTTGGAGCCGAGAGAGCTGAGGCTTCCCCACGACAGAGGCAGGTCACCAGGGTCTGAGAGGCCAGGCTCCTAGTGCCAGACTGCCCAAGTTCAACACTAGCCCACCATGTACCCACTCTGACCCTGGGCTAGTCAAGTAACTTCTTAAGCCTCAGTTTCTGCCTCTGAAAATTGGGTAATAATAAAGGAACCTATCTCTTGGGGTTGCTGTGAGGATCAGTAAGCACTCAGTAAATGTTACAAATCACATTTGGATGTGCACATGTGCACTTTCCACAAGCCTGCTTCCCGCCATGTTGGTTAAGCAGACTTCACATACAGGCTGCAGACCAAGGCAGGGGCAGGGAGGCAACTCTATGACTAAAGGACTGTTGGTCATGAGGCTCTGCGGGCGTGGTTCTGGGACCGAAAGACATGCAAACCAAAGAGGGAAAACTAAAGGAGGCCATCTGGAGAGACACAAAATGACCAGTGATCTCCCGAGGACCCAGTGTGTTGGAAACCCAGGATAATGGGGTTCCCAGTTACTAAAGGAAGAGAGCCAGCATTTACTGAGCACCTACATTGTAGCCTGTATTGCACTAGGGTATTTGCACTCACGTTGATTCACTTATTCCTGCCAGCCATTCTGGGAAGGTGGTGTTACCATTCACAGCTGTTAAATGAGGATACTGAGATGCAGAGAGGATTGGTAACTTTCAGAAGTCACGTGGTTAATAAGAGGCAGAGGTAGAATTCAAGCCCAGGCCTGGCTGACCCCCATCAGGCCACCACGACAGCCATGGCCCAGCAGGGAGGGAGGGAGCTGGCGATACACCCGTCCTCACTTTCTTCCCACCCTCTCATCACCTGCTGGCACCTGCCATTGGCCAAACCCAACCCGAAGCCAGAAGGCAAGGGAGCCCATCGAGGCAATCCATACAGGTCAGGCTCTGGGCCCGGGGCAGCAACTGGAGAATATCCAGCACAGGGGAAACCTGTCCCCTGCCCTCCAGGGTTTCAGCCTCAGAGCTGAGACTTATCCAGTCCAGCACAGGGAGGGTGAGAGGAAGGGCAGTGGGGGTGGTCTGGAGGCTAGCGGGGCTGAAGGAAGCCTCCTGCACCAGCTGCCCCTACTCCCTGCAGGGCCTGTGTGGGTGCCCCTGAGATGCCACACTCCAGACCTACTAGTCAGAGAAGCCAGGGCAGGTCTGAGAGCCTTAAGCCCAGGAAGATGCAGAAACAACCCATTCTGATTTTCAAGGGCCACAGCTACAAGTTCTCGCCTCTCCCTGACAGGGCCTGCTGCAAAGTTCCCCTTCCAGCTTTGGGGCAGCAGAGCCATGAATCTTTGCTGAAAACAATTTCCAGCAAGCCCAAGGAGACCCTGAGCTGTCCATGTCTCTCCAGATAGTAACCTTGTGAGTATCCACCTCAGGAGCTACCTCAAGGATGAAAACAAACTAGTTCAAGGAGTGGGGTAAGTGAATGGACTTTTCCAGTCCACTCCAGCCTGAGGGGACACAGAGGATCACATTAACAGCAACTCAAAAATGTTTTATAGATCCCACCAGCATATCTGTAGCACCTCAAACTCATTCCCAAGTTTCCCCCCAGTTATTTCTGGTAGTGTCTGGGGTAGGGTCTCCTCACTCCAGCTCCTTGTTGGCACCTGTTTCCCCACACTCCTAGAGGATGGTGCCCAGCACTACCCAACTGTCAGTGCTGCCTGTGGTCAGGGCTGCCATGTACAGCTGCACAGGGCGTGCACTGCCCAACTGGACAGGGCAGTCCCGACTGTGGGTCACTACCTTGTTCCCAGAACTCTACTTCTAGGGCTCCCAAGTGGCAAATCTTCAAGGTGCTTATCAGTGCAGCTCGATGCTCACCATATCAGAGTCGTGCTGGGTTTCTGTCAGCTCTTCCTCCAAAACCTAGCCGGAGTCCAAGCACTGGTCACTATCTCCTTGACACTGCCCTGGTGCCAGTCCCCTTGCTTCTCACCTGGACAGCCCCTCAAGTCTCCTAACGGTGTTCTCAGCTCCATCCTTATTCCGCCTGGACCACTCTCCACCCAGCACCAAGAGGGACAATGAGAAAACGCAAAGCAGTGCATATCATCTTCCTGCCTGCACCCCTCCAGGGGCCTTCACTGCACTCTGAATCCAACCGTAAGGCCTCACCTGGCCTACAGGACCTGCCCGGCTTGCCTCTCTCGCTCCGCCTCCCTCCACTCTCCTGCGTGGCCCCTCTGCTGGGCCACACTGATCTTTCAGGGCCAAGCTCATTCCCAACCCATTGCTTTTGCACGTGCTATTCCTTTGCATGGCTGCCTCCTTCCAGTCTTTGGGCCTTGGTTCACGTGACCCTCCCTCCTAGAAGCCTTCCCTGAGCACCCCGTTTAAAATAGCCTCCCTCCCACCCCCGCCCGCCCCCATCTTTCCTATTCCATTAACTGGTTTCATCAGTCTGGAAATTATCTCATCTCTTCATTGTCTGCCTCCTTAAAGAGACATACACTCCAAAAGGCCAGGGGCTGTGTCTGTCTTGTTCACTGCTGCGTCCCCAGCTCCTGGCACTGTAAACATGTGTGAAATAACTGAGCGGATGTCTCCCACAGAAGAGGGGGCCTTTGCTCCGCTCCACGGCACTTGCTGAGACTTGTGGCCCCGAGTCTCACGGTTCAGCACTGCGTGAGCCCTGGTCTCACCACGAGTGTAGTGAAATCAGCTCCTCCGGCCTCTGCTGAGAGCCCTCCATGTCCAGAGCTCAAGCGCAAGCTGCTCTCTGGGAGCCAGGCCGGATTCAGGCTCCATCCTGGTGGCACCGGAGGCCCACATGCCTGGGTCTGCGTCTTTGCTCCATCGCTTCAGCTGTAGGCCCTTGGGCAAGCTACTTAATCTCTCTAAACCTTATTTTCCTCAGCTCTAAAAGGAGGAAAGCGGTGCTTCTTACCACCTGGAGTTGTTGTGAAGATAATTCACATGGACCTTTCGCACAGTGCCTGCACCCAGTAAACGCTCAACCAGTGTCGCCGCCATTACTAGTTCCCATGAGGTTGTCTCCCACGTGTTCTTCCGGGACCCGAGCGCAACCATCCTCCCATATCTGCTCAAGCAAAGCAAATCCAGAGCCCCCCTCAGGCTCTGGCTCATCGTTTTGGATGCCAGCTATGGATAACTTGTGAAGAGCAGCTCCCTATTGGTTCATTGAGAAAGATGAAATGAGGGATTTAAAGAGAAATGATTAATATCTGTATCCACAGAGATGCACACAACATGGGCCTATCCTCAAGGAACTCACAGTGCAAGAGAGGAGAGCAGATCTGCAAGCGAACGCATCCACTGGGAGGGGGCAACGTCGGCGCCGAGCGGTGGCCCCGTGGACTCAGGTGGCCCCCTGCAAACACGCAGCCCGAACGCTACAGAGAACCTCACATCAAGTCAAGTCAGATTTTATCACCAAATGAACTTGTGCCAAACTTCTAAAAAAAGGCTTGCTGGGGTTTTTGGTTTGTTTGTTTTTTCCTTTTTCAGCGATTTGGGGTTCTGAATTTGCGGAGGAGGGAGTGAGCTCTCGCGGTCAGGGCCAAGTCATCCATCAGGTGCAGCAGGCACACGGCCGGGGGCTTACGGTACTATCAGGGGCCCCCCAAATGTTCTAGCTTCTTTTAAAATGAGAGCAAAAAGTGAAATTTTAGGTCAGAAACTGCTTTCTTATATAATGTTAGCATATTTGTCCTTACACCAATGCACTCATGGAAGATGGTTTTTAATATTTTTAGTGGGGGAAGGAGCTCACCAAGTGCCCAGGGCGGGAGGGAGTCACGGGCCCTGCTTGGAGCGCCGCCCGCACAGACCCCGGGAGGACTGGCTGAGATAAGGCCAGGGAACGGACGGGCACAATGCCCGATACGGAGTAAACAGTAAACGATGATGACAGTAACGACCATGATATTTTCACAGTCTCTTTTTTCTCACCTACAAAATGGAGCAACTGCTGCCCTCTCCACCCCCAGGCCTGCCGTGAGACTCAAGGGAGACAACAAACGCCAAAGCACTTTGGGGACCAGCTCTGCCGGCAGAGGAGAGGGGCTAAGACTGGGGACACCGACCTCATCCACTTGGGACCAGGAACATGAGCGGACATCCCTCTGCTGCCTCACCCACACCTGGCAGGACGGCCCCGAAAGGCCCATCACAGGTACTGCCTTCCTTCCTGTACCTGCCTGGCAGATGGAGCAGTGGAGAAGGGGGGAGGGCAAGGCTGGGGCAGGGGCACCCGGGAGCCAGATCAGTGGAGGAGGGAGTTACTCAGGACCCCCAGAGCCAGCTTGGGGCAGGCCTGGGGCAGCTCGTCAGGGGTTTAGACACAGCCTCACCATGTCAGGGCGGCTGTCTTTCTCTCCTTGGTCTCCTCCCCGCTCTCCTCCTAGGTAGACTCCCAAATGGTGCTCCTTGCTGCCCTCACCCCCGAGACCCTGAGTCAGAAACCCTGGATGAGCTTTAGAAGGCTAGTATTCCCCTGCAGTCATTCAACAGTCATTCAATAGCATGTGCTTCTATGCACTAGGCCTCAGGCGAGATGCTCAGGCCAGAGCCCAGAATGAGGCAGCCCCAGGCCCAGCCCTCGGACCTCCATGATGACACCAGCCCACCTCCCCTCCAGTGCCAGCACCTCTGCTTCGTGATCCCACCCTGACCTCATGCCTGGGGACCTCACTCCATCAATCTCTTGCCAGAAGCCCTCATTTATCTGCTCAGCCACCTCGCTTGGCCTCAGGACGGATAAGCAAGGTCGGCAACAGCTTGGCTACTCCTCGGGACGAGAATTTCAGCAGGTATCTATCTGTAAGCGAATTGGGGTCCTTTCCCACTGACCGTAAAACTGCCTCCAGTCCCTCATCTCCTGTTTAGGACAAAGGTCCTGTCTGATACGGACAACAGTGTTCCAGAACCAACCGTTTTTAAAAATTTTATGCTGGATGGGGATGATTTTAAACAGCTTTGGAAATTTCCTGTGAAGTGTTTGTTACGAACCTACGAAGAAAACCAGGAAACGAAAATTAAATCTCTCCTGTCTCTGTTCTTCAGTCTCCCCTCTTGGGGACAAGCCCCCACGTGAGCTGCAGGGTGAGAGAGAGGCGACAAACCAAATGAACATTCCTTAAGATACTGTTACGAAGACAAAATGAAAACCAGTCAACTGAAGTCTCAGCAAATTGGCTTCGGGCAAATTGGCCTGGAGCCCATAGTTGGTGCTCAGATGGGGTTTAATAAGTACCTGTTGCCTGAGCAGCGAATGTGTTTGTCAGGTGATGTCCAGGCTTGAGAAGAGGCACTGCCCTGACTCTGTCCCCTGGCAGGCGTGTTGGGAAGTCGCGAATGAGATGGACGAGCTGACAACAGGCTCTCCAAACTGCTTTGTAACTGAGCATGCACCTTGCGCTGACATTTGGACAGAGTTGCCCAGCAAGCACTTAACAGACACGGTGTCCTCGAAGGGCTTTCCGTGTGCTGGGACATCCTCTGTGACACTGGGTAGTATAGGATGACTATTAGCACTGTCTTAGATACTTCCCATAAAAGAAGTCTCCTAACTTCTCACCAGGAAACATGTGGCTCCCCTGCCAGACATGAGGCAGCAAGTCACAGGACCCGACCACGAGGCCTCCAGGAGAGGAGGGGACCAGCTGGCTCACGCTCAGCTCAGAGGCAGCTGTGTCATTAAATCTGGATGGATGGACGCTTCTGGCAGTTCCACAGCCTCCCTGATGCTCAGACACTCCCGTAGGCCTTTCCAAGACCAGCTGACCAGGAGAGGAGGGGCCCTGCCTTTTTGTCCCTCACCCATGGCTCAGCCTCACTGCAGCCTTGATCACTAAAAACTGCCACACTTCCTCGAATCTGAGAAGTCGTCAACCATTAAATGGGTCATGTTCTAGTAAAAGAGAAAAAGTACTGCCAATTAAACCCTGATACGCTACTAACTTTAAGATGCCTCTTGATTTCAGAGATCCTAAAACAAGAAAAAAGTGTTAAAAAGTTAGAATCGAAGAAATGTAAGTTGTTTTCAGGACAACACAACCGTGTTCCTGCTATCTTTGATGTAAGTCTTCATCACAGTCCCATTACTGCCTAGCAGTGTGGCCTGGTGCAAGGAAGCTCACTTGGCCAAGCCTCACTCTTCTTGTTAGTAGAAGAAAATAGTAATACTTCCCTCATAGGGTTTTGGGAGGAGAAGAAAAAAAAGATACCTATAAAATATTGAGCTTGACACCCAGCCCATCGCAGGTAGCTACGTAAGGTGCTCTAACAAGGGTTGTGAGGCCACACATTTCTTTCATCTTCTAGTGCCCTGGTGGGTACACTGAGCTGAACCAATCTATGAATTATTGGGGCTGATATTTCCCAACAGACTATGACCAAGAACAGGGAGGGCAGACAACTGAATTAAAGACCACCAACCAGCTGGCTAGGTTTATGGTAGGGCATCAATAAAAAGCAGGAGGTTTGGGTGAGAAGGCGAATTCAGTTGGGATGTGGGGAGGTCCAGTTCCTGAAAAGGAGGAGTAGATTGTATTGAACTAACCCTCTGGTCAGTAACAATGATAAAAGCTGGACAATATACAAAAGACAACTACTTGAAAGCACTTGAAAGCAATCCAAAGCAATAGAAGCTGGAGGAGACATGGTCCTTGAAAGACAGGAAGCACACTAGGGTATTTCCCTATTCAAGGTGATACACAGAATGACAAAACAGAATGCAGCAGCATTACTGGCTGGGAAGAAGAGAAAGAGATTGGACCTTGAGGATGGAAATTGAAGGGGAAAATGCTAGAAAGGAGAAAGCCACAGAATGAGGAGCTCCAAAACTACTACATAAATTCCCCTTGAATCCTTAGTTAACCCCTAAATTGTATACATGGAGAGGGAAAGAGAGAGAGAGACAGAGAGACAGAGAGAGAGAGAGTCCTGGGAGCCCAAAAGAAAGCAGCAGCTGAGAGGCAGAAAGTTCAGCAGCTGCCTGAAAGATGGAGTTTGGAGTTCAAGCCCTGCCAAGTTAATGGGGCTTAGCCAGCACTTAAGGCTCTCAATTTAATCCCAGAAAGGCCATGCCTTACAAGTGAACACAGGATTAAGGGTTATACTCCAGGATTAAGGGCAAAACCAAAATAAACCTACCTGAACAAAACCTAAAAACCAAGCCTCCATAAGATCAAGGGAATATGCCAGTAATTTAACTGCCTGCCAGAACAAAACACAACATTCTTGAGAGGAAGACAATAAAATACTGAGTCTTTTCAACGTAGCATCCAGAATGTCCAGCATACAACTTAAAAATTATAGGCATGTGAAGAAGCAAGAAAATGTGACCCACGATCAAGAGAAATAATAAAATTAGACCCACTGATGACCCAGATGTTGGAATTAGTAAAGAAGGACTTGAAAATGTGTACATGTTATAAATATGTACAGGGTTTTCACGAAATGAAGTACAGAATGAACGCATGGATAGAGAAACTCAGAAGAGAAATGGGACGCATAAAAATAAACTAAGTGGCAATTCTAAAACCAAAAGGGTACAGCACCTGACATAAAACATAATTTGGATAAAATTAACAGCAGATTAAATACTATAGAATAAAGGATCAGCAAACTTGAAAGCCAGGTAATAGAAATGATCCAAACGAGCACAGAGATTTTTTTAAAAAAGATAAAGATAAATAAATGGTGCTTCAGTGACCTGTGGGACAACACCAACTGTGTAAGTGGAGTTTCAGAAGGGGAGGGGAGAGAGAATTGTGCAGAAGAAATATTTAAAGGAATAATGGCCCCCAACCTCCCCCACCAACACATTCCCAAATTTAGTGAAAAATATCAACCCACAGATCTAAGAAGCTCAGTGAATCCCATACAGAATAAATACAAAGAAAATCAAACCTAGTCACATCATCGTCAAATTACTGAAAATCAAAGATAGAGAGAAATCTTAAAAGAAGTCAGAGGGGAAGAGACCCACCATGTACACAGGAACAACTACAAGGAAGAGAGCTGACTGCTCATTAGAAACAGTGTAAGCCAGGAGACAATGGAAAGGCATTTCAAAAGTGCCGAAAGGAAAAAAATCAGCTTGGGAAATGTGAAGCCTGAAATGCTGGTAAGACTCTGAGGTTGTGAGGTACAGCAAAACCCCCCTCCCAAGCACCCCTGTCTACGTAACACACATTATTTGTGCACTTCCCCTCCCTCAGCCCCCACCCCTCATACACAGCTCTCTCAGTAGAACATCCCAACATTCCCAACAGGATGGATTCCCAACAGGTGGATGGAGTTAGAGTCTGTCATACAGAGTGAAGTAAGTCAGAAAGAGAAAAACAAATACCATATGCTAACACATATATATGCAATCTAAGGAAAAAAAAAAAAAAGGGCATGAAGAACCTAGTGGCAAGACGGGAATAAAGACACAGACCTACTAGAGAATGGACTTGAGGATATGGGGAAGGGGAGGGGTAAGATGTGACAAAGAGAGAGAGTGGCATGGACATATATTCACTACCAAATGTAAAATAGATAGCTAGTGGGAAGCAACGCCATAGCACAGGGAGATCAGCTCGGTGCTTTGTGACCACCTAGAGGGGTGGGATAGGGAGGGTGGGAGGGAGGGAGACGCAAGAGGGAAGAGATATGGGAACATATGTATATGTATAACTGATTCACTTTGTGATAAAGCAGAAGCTAACACACCATTGTAAAGCAATTATACGCCAATAAAGATGTTAAAAAAAAACAAAAAACTGTAACTGTCAGGAAGGTGATAAAAAGGAAAACACATCAAATTTACACAAACTGTGGGACATAATTAAGATTCTTTGTATTCTGCCACCATGTAAACATCACACATCTTTTTCATTCTGGTAAAAACTATAAAAAGAAAAAGAAAGAGTCCCTTTTCCTCAAATGCTTTAGTCACATGACACCCGTCCAACAGGCAGGTGGAAACGCAGGGATGGTGCTCACTGAGGTCAGGAGGATTCCAAGATCTGGGAGCCGTCAAGGTGGAAGCTTGACCAGGAGGTTCCAGGTAAGAGTGGGGAGGAGCCCGGGGGCAGGGAGAAGCAGCGGCAATTTCCCGAGCAATGCCGAGTGCCAGGCACCGTGCTAGGCGCCTTAGGTATGTTATCTTAATCCTCACACTAACCCCTAGGAGTCAGTATCATCATTGCCTTTTTTAACATGAGGAAACAAAGTTTGAGAGAGAATTAGAAAGTTGCCCAGGTTAGTGGCAGAGCTGGGATTTGAGCACAGGTTCGTCAGCCTCTGAGCCACAGCTCTGTACCCTCCCCCGCCAGCCATCCGTTTATTCACTCTGCTGCGCTGGGCTGGACAAAAGGAGAGCTCCCCACGGCCCACGCCACACATGCCCCCGTGCCCAGGGGACTCCCGGGCAACTAAAATGACCAGAGCCAACATTACTGAGCACTTACCATGTGTGTTACACTTAACGTGTCACATCTTATTTAATTTTCACAACAGCCCTGTGAGGTACATCCTTACATCATCTTCATTTTCCACATGAGGAAAGTGAGGCTCAGTGCTCCTGGTGGTAGAACCAGAATGTGACTCCCCAGCTCAGGCTCCCCAGGGGTGTGCTTGATTGCCCAAGGCCACCAACAGGGCAGGGGGTGAGGAAAGATGGGCAGGGCACGGCCACCCTGCTGTTCCTTTCCCACTTGGTGGGATCCCAGGAACTTGGAATTGTGAAAGCAGATCTGTGTAGTAACCAAGGGACTTGGGCTGCACCTATTCCCAGAGCGGGGTAAAGTCCTGGGAATGCTTCCTGCCCCGGGGGGTCCCATCGCCTCCAATCACCTCTCTCACCAGGACAGCTGCAACCAACTCCCAGCAGCTCTGATGCCTCGGCCGCAGCGCCTGTCCATCCAGTCAACACCAGCGTGGCCTTCTTAAAAACAAAAGCCGGAACCCTGTCCTGCTCAGAGCCTTGCAGTGGTTCCTGACTGCCCTTGGGATGAAGTCCGCCCTCTGACAAGGCCTCATCCCCTGCCATGCTCCCCTCCTCTCCCCCACACCGCACTCCTCTCAGCTCCTGGAAGAACTCACGGTTGCTCTTGCCTCAGGGTCCGCTCCTGTTACTACTGCAGTGTAACAAATTACCACCAAAACTTTGCGGCCTAAAATAACCATTTCCTTATCCTCATGGGTTCTGTGGGTCAGGAATTCAGACATGGAACACTAGGATGGCTTATCTCTGCTGCCTGATGTCTGGGGCCTCAGCAGGAAGACGCTATAGCTGGGGATGACTCAATGGCGAGGGGCCTCTTTCCTCCCATGTCTGGGGGTTGATGCCAGCTGCCAGCTGGGACCTATGGTGCATGCAGTCTTCACACGGCAGCTTCCGGGTAGCTGGACTTCTTGGGGTCCAGCTTGGCTCATGGCGCCAACACAGAGTGTGCCAGTAGACAAGGCAGAAGCTGCACTGCCTTTTTTCACCCAGTCTTGGTAGTCAGGTAGTGTCACTCCCACCGCATTCTACTGGTTACAAGCAAGTCAGAAACCACCCAGATTCAAGGGGAGGGGGCAGAGATCCTACCTCTCATTGGGAGGAGTGTCAAGGTCTCACTGTGGCGGGGAGATATTGTTGGGGCCGTTTCATGCGCTATTCTCTCCGCCCAGGCCATCCTCCCTCCAACCTCACCACCTGCTAACTCTGACCCATCCTCCAGGTTTCAGCTGAAGCACCACTTTGTCAGGGACCTGCCCTGACTGCTTAATCAGACATCCTGCTTAGATACTCCCTGTGCCCGGCACTTCTCAGGTGCCCGAGTCTGTCTCTCTGTCTCCCCTCCGGCTTGCAAGCTCTGTGAGGACAGGGACTTTGCCTTCCTGGTGCTGGCTCAGAGCAGGTTCCCAAAAAATAAATCCTGGAAAACAGAGTCAGAGAGAGAGAGGAGGAGGAGGAGGGAGGGAAAGAAGGGAATATGCCTGCATCCAGGCTGTCTAGGGTGCAGCTCAGAAGAAGTTAGACCCCTCTCATATGCTCCGGCTGATCTTGAGCCCCCAGCCTGCCATGGCCCCACCAGGACCCTCCAGACCCTCTGGAAAATCCACAGGGCGGGCAACACCTTCACCCCCCGCAGTCGATGTGGGGAAGCTTTCTGTGCCATCCTGCTGTCTGGCTAATGTGGTGGCCTGTAAGATGCTGGGGTCTTCTGGCAAAGAACACCTTTGCCAGAGGACAAGGTCTGAGCAGGATGGGAGAAGCTGAGGCAAGAAGGAAAGGTGCTCTCCTGCAAAGACAGGAGTGGTGATCCTGCGGAGGGGAGGAGCGCGGTGGACCCAGGAATGTGATACACTGTGCCTAGCGGTGCGGAGAACCCCACTAAAGTTTCTCTCCCAATCTGTACCCAAACGTCGTCATCACCACCACCATCATCACTAAAAATGTTTTAAAAGGGAAAGAAGAGTTACCACCAACACTGCACAAGGCTGCTGTCCAGGCAGAGGACAAAACTGCCCTGGCTGCTCCTTCCCAGGACTCGCCTCCTCCCACTCAACAGGCCCGTCCCCCCCGCCTGTGCCGATGAGCCTGTAGGGCCGCTCGCTGCGTGGGGTCCAGTGCTGTCTCCTCTCTTGCTCTGACTCCACAAACATTCACGAGCTCCGTCTCGGGGGCAGGCTCTGTGCTGAGGGTGCCGATGGACTCCCATCATGTGTTCCTCGAAGAGCCAGACGGGAGGTCCCAGCAGAAGTTCTGGGAGCGTGAGCCCTGGCCTGCTGGACGCCAGAGTCCTGAGTTCAGTCCACTAAGGCCTCCTCGCCCTACGCCAAGGCCTTTCCTGCATGACCTCATAGAATCCTCGCCGCAGCCCTTGGAGGTAGATTACTTGTTTTAGCTCATTTACTGATGCATGAGAGGGATGCCCGGAGAGATGCAGTGACTCAATCAAGGCCCCTCAGGTGGGAAGTGACGGAGCCCCAGCGCTGCCCCCACCCCAGCCGGTGGTACTTCCACTGTCCCAAGCCACTGCTTCTCCCTAACTTCACAGCCCAGATCCTGCTGGCTGCTGTGCAGACAGCCTGGGGCTCCCCCCACCCCAGGGTTTAGAGGCGAGAGTGAAGCCTTCAAGAAGGGCGGCTGACGGGGAGAGGCCGTCTGTGCGGGGCTGCCCTGCCTGCCCACCTGGGACTCTGCGGGGCAGGCCCGGAAGAGACAGCGATCCAGGGGAGGACCCGGCTCCCTGCAGCCCACACGCCATCCCGCTGCTTGCACAGCTGGGGCGGATCTAAACCCATTACCTGAGTCAGAGGGGAGGCTCTCTGCCTCGGCAGAGCGCACCCGGGGCTGCCCGGGCTTTTGGGAGCCGTTGGGCCAGGGAGCAGAGCTGGCCTGGCTGCTCGTGCCAAGGAAGGAGGGGGCCCGCCGAGGCCGCCAAAGCAGGCTGGGGCGGGAGGGGCCAGGCCAGCTGGGGCCGGAGCTAGTGTGACATCACCGGGCGGCCCGCCTCTGTCTGGGGCTGAGGGGAGGCCCTGAGCCTTTCTGGGGCCTGGGGGATCCTCTTGCACTGGTGGGTGGAGAGAAGTGCCTGCAGCCAACCAGGGTCAGGCTGTGCTCACAGTTTCCTCCGGCAGCATGTAAAGGCTCCACAAAGGAGTTGGGAGTTCAAATGAGGCTGCCGCAGACGGCCTGAGGATGGACCCGGCGCCCTGAGCAGTGCCGCCTGAGCTCTGGACCTGCAGAGCATGGCACTGGGGCAGCTGCCAGCCCCCGCGAGAGAAGGCAGGTTGTGAGCCACCCGGCGGGACCCCGGGCCAGCCCCCGCCCCATCCCCGGCCGGAGCCCCGCTGTGGAGGCAGAGCGGAGCGAGCAGAGGCCAGTGAGGCAGGGCTGCTCTGCGGCCGGTCCAGCCTGCGGCTCAGGGAGGCCATGGCCAGGCTGCCCCGCTGACGGCCGAGGTGAAGCATGTGAGAGGCTGCCCCGGGAGCCAGGCAGGAGGGAAGAGGTAAGAGCCCGACTCTGTGGCACCGAGGGACGGGGGCGGGAGGCAGCAGCTGGCTCCGGGTCTCTGGGTTCAAGAACCCTGACCCCTCCAGCCAGGGAAGGGGATGCTCGCAGCTGGGCCCTCCTGCTTTCGCTTGGAGCCAAACAAGGCATCTGCTGGGACAGGACCTGTGGACACCTGGGCAGAGGGTGGCGTTCCGGGGGCGTGAGGTCATGGCTGGGATTTCGAGGGCTCCATCAGTAAGCCCCACTCTCCTTCAGACAAAGAGCCTTTGGGGTGAAGGCAGGCGGCTCCTGGGCAGGGCTCCGCAGCCGGGGTGTGTGCGCGAGCGAGCGTGAGCTTGTGTGGATGGTTGCCCTTGAGGGGCCAGCGGGCCGATGGAGTCACGGACACAGGGCTAGCCCGAGGACTCCGGAAGCTGTTTTTCAGTTTGGGGTTCCTATGCACCCTGGCTGGAGACTCTGCTGAGGCAAAAGCAAAAGCAAACGCTGTCCTGCGAGAGCCCGGAGCCCTCGTTCAGAAAGTTCCCTGGAGCTGAGCAGCCTCTGCTCATGCCCTCAGCTGGGGAGGAGAGAAGCAGAGGGGTCCAGAGCCGGGAGGGACACATCAGCCAGAGGTTCCTGCCGCTGTGACTCAGGGCACAGCGCTGCCCTGGTTTCCCGGCGGGTCCAAGGACGTCTGGTCCCTCCTCGCACAGGACGGGACGGGATGGGACGGGACGGAGCCCCAGGTCTCCAGCAGGCTGTACGTGGCCTGGCCAGGACACAGGGGAAGACGAGGCTTCCCCGGCACCCGGCAGGGGGACGGTGCAGGCTCTGCATTCTGAGTCCCTTGAAAGCGCTCGTTAGATAACATTTCCAAACAGAAATTCTTCACTGATCCCTCCCTTCTCCTCCTGTGATATGTGTGTCACGGGTCAGCTATTGCCTCTGCTGTGGGATTATGAGAGCTCCCAGAGGGCAGTTCGGTTACTCAGAAAAGGATCCCCTTTCACCGGGGCTCTGAGGAAAGTTGAGAATGCCACTTCCGAAGCTGGCCAAATGCTCCCCACATGTATTTTTCCAAATTGAGACAGAGTGAGGTAGTGCTCACAAGCTAGGCTCAAATCCTAGCTCTTCTACTTATGAGCTAAGTGACCCTTGCAGATCATTTAGCCTCTCTAAGCCTCAGTTTCCTTATCTGTAAAATGGGATAACAGTAATGCCCATCTCTTGGTAACAACCAACACTTACATTGCACTTACCACAGGTGTGTTACCACAACCACCCTATAACACGGGTACTGTTAGTCATCACCATTTCACAGGTGAGGAAACTGAGGCACAGAGGTTAAGTGTTGTGCCCAAGGCCACATGGTTAGTAAATGCCAGCACCAGCACTTGAACCCAGCACTCTGAACCACGCTCCGTTGCTTTCTAGGAGGAGTGCATGGGATCGTGACCGGGAAGGCCTTAGCATGGTACCTGGTGTGTGGCAAAGCCTCAGAAAACATTAGTCACTGAGTATTATGAGCCATAACAATCAGAATTGCAGAGAGAGAAGAGCAGAGACCCAGATTCTCTCTCTATCCTCGATACATTCTGCTGGGGTTGTCAGGAAATCCCACCAGGCTGAGCCAGTGCTATGACCACTACTGCCACCCACGCTGGGGATCCTCCCAGGAGCCCGAGGAGGGGGGCTTTATGTCTCGGGCAACTGCAGCACATCCAGATCCTAGAAGTCCACACGAAGGAGAAGTGCAGATGCACCGACAAAAGGACCTCGGGTGCATCTGACACCAGCCTTACAGTAAGAACATCCTACCCCTCACACAGCACTACTCCCCTGCGTGCTGGTCCGCTCACCAGAACCAACAGGGAGGAAAGCGAGCTACCACCGTGCTGCAGGAGGTCCACAAAGCGGGAGGACCAATGCCAGGCCTGCCCTGGGGTTGCAGAGGGTGAGGCAGGGACCCCTCCCCCAAACTCCACCCCCATCACCCAAGTCTGGCCACAAGATAGATGGCCAAGTCTGGTGGACTTCACACCAGCTAACACTGATGCATCTTAGCCCTGGACAGTAGCTTCTCTCCTGTGGCCCCAGAGGTCCCTGAACTCTTGGAAGCATTTGGAAAGGCTGACATTAAATATATGCTTCTCTAGCACAAGGCCTCTGGGGCTGCGGAAGCTGCAGGTTTCCTGGCTCCACCCGGGAACCACGGTGGCTCACTATGCTCTCTGGGCAGCCCGGGCCAAGTAGAGACTCTGACCTCACAGGCCTGCCTAACACAAATTAGCTTAATTATTATTCAGTAAAGGCAGACAAAAATGTGTGAAGCACATGGCCCAGGAAGGGACTGCACGGTATTCCTGCACTTTCATGGGCAGAGCAACTAAGCCATTTCTCCATCCACTCCTCCATCACACAATGATTTATTAAGTACCACTGGGCTAAGTAAGGCACATGCAGTATCTCATTTCATCCTCGCTACAACCTTAGGAGGTAGGTTCCAGTTTTAGCATCACATTTTACAGATGAGGAAACAAAGGCTCAGAGAAGTTAAGCAACCTGCCCAAGGTCACACCGTTGGTGATTCTGTGGGATGTGGACCCTGGTCAGTATGGCTCCAAAGTCCACGCCTTTCCCTGCCTCACTCCACTGCCCTGTTCAAGGTGTCT
This sequence comes from Balaenoptera musculus, assembly GCF_009873245.2. Taxonomy (NCBI): domain Eukaryota; kingdom Metazoa; phylum Chordata; class Mammalia; order Artiodactyla; family Balaenopteridae; genus Balaenoptera; species Balaenoptera musculus. The sequence goes on along the minus strand of NC_045790.1, from coordinate 107,853,676 downwards.
CGCAGTCAAGTCTATTACGGTTGGTGTCCTAGAGACGCTGCACCATCCCATCTGAAAGCCACGTGCTTACCTGCTTATGTCATAGGAGCCTACCTCTGAGACAGTACAGGCCTCATCGCCACCCCTCTTACAACCAAGCCTCAGCACAGCTACACAGCACGCCTGCGGTAGCACAGTCAATGAGAGGTGGAACTGGGTTCCAAGCCAGGCTGTCTTAGCTCAGAACCCTGCGCAGCTGGTGCTCTGTGCTGCTGCGCCGCCCCCCCCCCATCCCCACCACCACCGGCAGCTCCATGGAACTCTGCACCAGCTCAGTGGGGCAGAGCCTCGGGCCAGCAGTCATCCATGTGCCTGAGATACCACTGGTGTGTTTCCCACGTTCCTAACTTGGAGACTCCAAGGGCTGCAGAACCTGAGCTCAGGTCTTCAAGGCCTACACCGGCCACACTTGAGCAATTCCGGAGAAGAGATCCAAGAGCCACAACTGGCAGCTACAGCAGAACAAACAGAACAGGCAGCAGCCCCGCCCACGGCAAGTACATTCAGCTTCTGGCCTCTCTCTGAGTCACAGCCCACTTTGTCCAAACTGGTCTCAATTGACAGCAGTCAGATGGGGAGGCGTTCTGCTTCACGACGCCCACAGCCCAGTGGGAAGAGGGAGAAGGTGAATCTAATAATCACACAAACGCACAACAGTGGGAGACCTGTAAGGAGGAGGCGTGTGGTGCTAAGAGGGAACTGTGAGATGCGTGGCGCTGTCCCCATTTTACAGAAGAGGGAACTGAGTGTCAGCGGGTGCGGCACCTCTGCCAAGGTCTCTCCACTAGCGGGCCAAAAAGCGAGGATCCAAGCCCAGATCTGGGCCCATTCCACCCCAGCCCACTGCCATCCTGGACGAACACACTGCGGGAATCTCAAGAATGAATCAATCCATTGAATAGCATTTCTTTTCTGCGAATTTATATGAAACACCCCAAATAGAAGGGTTATTCAGCCACTGGCAGCTAGGAGTTTGTGGTGATAGATGGGTCACATCAGAACCTCATTCTGAGGGTAGTTTCTATGACAAAACCACATTCCCACACAACGACCATAAGCTGTATGACTGACTTAATAACAGCCTTGGGAGGAGAGTTAAAATGTTACAATGTCCCGTTCCACGTACACATCAGTTTTAAGACACATTCTGATCACAGACATGTTAACATGCTGGGTGGGGGGAGCCAGGCCTCTCACAATCAAGCTATTGTGTTAGGTCGATTCTCTGGTGAAACCAGCCTGTCTTGGGGCCAGCAGCCCCAGAGCCTCGGCCTCCCGCTGCTGCCTAGTCCTCCAGAAAGGCATGCCCAAGACCACCTCAGAAAAGCCCAGAATGAACTCTGTTCTTACCTCTGAGAGATGCCTGAGGACCCACCCAGCTCCAGGAACGACCAAAGTCCTGCCCCAGATGGACCCACCCCAGCCCCCATGAGGGAAAGGTGGCATCTCTCAGTCACTGCTGGACCTCCAGTACCCACTAGGGACAGGGAGAGAAGGGATCTGAATGAATGAAAGATGGAGGGAAGGAAGGAGGGAGGGAGGGAGCCTCAGACCCAGAGACTGTGGCCCCTGGAGGGCAGGCACCTACCTTGCTCCTGCTCTATCTCCAGCCCCCAGCACAGTGGCTGGCACAGAGGAAATGCTCAGGAAATATGTTCAATGGATGAAGTCCTTGAATTCCTATTTAGTAACCCAGGTGCCATCCTGGCTATTGGGTATTCAGAGGGGGAACCACCCTGACCCCGCTTTTAAGAAGCTTGCAGTCTGGGGCAGAGAACCAGACATGCTGTTATCTTGGGGGCTGTGACGGAAGCAGCCCCAGCTGCTTCTGGGAGCTGGAGGAGGGAGGGGGCCCTCCCTGTGAACGGCCAGCTTCACTGAGAAGGTCAACTTAGCAAGGAAGGCAGGCGTGCATCAGGCAGGACACAGGGAAGGTGCCGAGGCAAAAAGAACAGCACGTGCAGACGCAGGGAGGCATGACAACACAGGCTCTGTCTTTCAGCAGGCCACTGGCAAGACCAGATGTGTGTTTGAGAGAGATAGGCCTGGAGCTGCAGGCAGTGCAGAGTGCAGGGGAGAGAGCGGCTGAGGGCAGGGAGGCCAGGAAGGACTGTGTTGGTAAGAAAGCTGGCTATGGAGTCCACAAACCTGGTTCCAAGCCTAGCTCCACCACTTGGTAGCTCTGAGGCCTGGGCAAGACTTCATCCTTACCTCTGTTTCTTCATCTGTGAAATGGGGATAATCAAAGCCCCTGCCTTACAGAATAGCTGGGATCAGTGAGGTAGGCACAAAGTGGTTGTGCCAGCGCTCAGGGGATAAGCCCTGCCAACAGGCCGAGGTGGCCATGGTGCCAACCACTCAGCCTGGCTCAGAAGAGCAGCTCCAGGCAAGTCCGGATTCCCCAGAAAGCTGCCCTGGGCCAGTGCTGTCCACCCAGTCCCTAGCTGTTCTCTCCCGTCTGAGGCTCCCCCAGTTCCAGGGCTCCAGAGCACACGAGGCACTGCCGGAAATGCAGCAGCCAACTCAGGGGCCGGGCTCTGAAATGGCTTCTGCAGACTCTCCTGCCTCTGCTCTGTTGGCTGAGGCTCCTGGCACAGAGGGCTCAGCGCGCAGGCTTTGGGACCACCTCAAAATGGTTCCCAAATAACGTACCGTGGAAAAGGAACAGCAGCACCCTTGTCCCCCCGGCAAAGGCAACCAGCTCCCGCCGCCTAACCACATCCCCTCTTGCCCCATGATCTCACAGTATGACCACAACCCGCCTCCTCCATGAACTCAGCCCTGCCCTGGAGCCAGCAACACACCAGTGGCAGGAGCATCAGGCAGATTCGACCCTCCACTGCCTCTCTTCCAGGCAAATCCATCTGATCCTACCTACCTGCTTCTCTGGCTCTCACGCCTGTGTTCCCAGCACCCACGACAGGGCTGGACCCAGGATGCAGCAATACACAATGGCGGGCTGGCTGGGAAGGCTAAGTGGATGGAAGGCTGGCTGGCTGGACAAACGGCTCCTTCGAAGGTCTTATTAGAGTTGAACTGGCAGGGTCTGGGAATCAGCTCCAGACTCCCTGGGTACCCACACTGACTTTTGGTGGGGATGATTCACAGAATCCTAGGCTGGGAAGGGATGGCAGTTGGAGATGTGGCTATTCCCTCCCTGGCCTCCAGGCTGGCGGCGAATCACCAGGACAAGTGATGCACAGTTCCTTCTCCAGGGTTTCTAAGGTGAGGACACCACTGCTCATCCTAGATGCCCATTTTGGGGTCTCACCACTTGGATAATCAAGAACTGTTTCTAACATCCAACAAGACTCACCCTTGTGCAGACCTGAAAGCTATTTCTACTTTGTCAGTCAAGAGTGACTAAGCAGTAATCTGCATCTGGGCCATTAAGCAAACAGACAGGCACCTTTTACTCATACTGGTTGGAGAGATGATCTTGATGGAGGTGAGGACATGGACCTTGCAGTCGACAGCTGAATCCCAGTCCCGATATTTACTCCAAGGGACCTTAGGCAAGTGACCTAACCTTTCTGGACCTGGGTTTCCTCTACTGCAAATACAGATAATAATACCTTTCTCCTAGGTAAGGAGACCAAATAGTTTGTTACCCAATCAGGACACTTTTGAGAATAAAACAGGGTGCTATCAATAATTAATAAGATAATAGGTCTTAACTGGGGCCAACCAGCGTGCATGGTCCCCTATTCACAGGGTTGTAAGCGCCAATGAGATAGAGCATGGCTGAGCACACAGTAAGTTCACAACAAACAAATGATAGCTGTTATTATCTATCCTATTGGTCATGTGGTCAGCTGGGCCCTCTAGGGCCATTTCTTCTGGAATTTTCCTTTATCTGGATCCCTCCCTTATCCTGGATTACCAATTGGTTTGGCACTACCTAACTGGCACATCATACATCTCAACCAGCTTTGGCGGGAAAAACTGTTTGCCAACTTCAAAGTTTCGATTTTTTCTTTCTGTCCTGATGTTGGTTTAACATCATGGTTCATGCTCGGGTCCATCAAACTCACTCAAGCGCAGCTCAAGTTCCTAGCTTCCTGTCAGGGGCCCGCCGGGCACACCGGGAACAGGGGGCAGTTCCAGATTCCCTTGCTGCCTTGAAAGGGGCCCACTTCTCAGGCCTCCTGCAGTGCCTCTGGCCTGGACTCATACCTGGCTTTCATCTGTGATCACAGAATGATGGGGCAGGGCTGGCTGGGGAGGGAGGGATGGGTTCTGTGAGCCCCCAGACAGGACTACAACGTGGACTAATGATGAAACACCATCCTGAGAACTGGATTTAATTCAGGGTCAGCAGCCCCGGGGGTCACAAGAGCTCTCCTGTTCTCCCCCTGCTTTGGAGTGGGGGCAGTTGTCAGAGAACAATCTCCTTTGAGTTTTCCTGTCACTTCCATACATGCAGCATGGTATATATCTTGGGGTTCTGTTACCAACTGCTACTTAGTTAAGCTGGTGACTCTGGGCAAAATGACTCATGGACTTTGAATCTCAATAGTTTGCTCACCTGCAATGGGGCCAATTGTCAGCTCTGCCGTTAGCCTTAAAAGCATCTTTGAGGGCATTAGAATATTGCTGTGATTTAAATATACAAAACTACAAAGACTGTGAATGTGACTTGTGCTCCCTAGGGTTGCATAGTGCACAACCTGGGCCACCATGCACGGCAACCCTGAAATAACAGCTTCCCTCCCAGGGCTGTTGGGAGGATGAAGTGAGATAATGTTTATAAAGTGCTTGGGTCATGGTGATAAATGGTTGTAGTTACTATTTTTTTCAGTATTTGAAATTTTCTTATTCCTACCCTTTGGGGTGAGAACTCACAAGATGACCCCAGGAAAGCAGCTTCTGCCACAGGGCAGGACACACAGCTCTGTCTTATGAAAACGATTCTTCCCACAAAGTGGCCCCTCACCTGGGCTGCGGTGCTGAGAGGGACATGGACACGCGGTGTGGGGTCCCACCACAGCAGGCCAAACAGGGACATCTAGAGCTGCCCATCGGAGGCTGGGTGGGACCCAGATCCTGGGGAGGTGGCCTCCCAGTGTGCAGAGCCCGTCACGTGGCTCAGTCGCACCAGCCCCAGTTGTGGGGAGGGAAACCCGTGCATAATGGAAACTCCTCACAATACAATGTGGAAAAGCAATTTCAAGAATCATTTTTATTTTCACTTTGAAGCCAAGGAAAACAGTTGGATTTGCTTTTCTTTGTTGGTCATAGGAAGAAACTGAGGAGCATCTCTTTGATGGGAGTTGAGTTCTTCTCCAGGCCTAAGATGGCTGGAATGCTGGGGAGTTATTTCTCTTGGGATGCAATTAGTTGAATAAATATCAAGAGAGCAAAAGTAAACAAACTCATTACTGTCCATTACGAACTGCCAAACTTGCAAAAAGCTGAGGAGGGGGGTTGGAACCTTTAAGGAAAATAAATTACTCCAAGGCCAAGGGCAGCACAAAGAGCACAGCCCTTGGTGTCAGGCTGACCCCAGTTCTAGGCTGAGTCAGCTCTGGCTCTTGTCTGCCATGTGCTCCTGGGCAAGTCACTTAGCCTGTCTCGGCTTTGGTGCCCCCATTTATAAATTCCCCCCCATTTATGGGGGGAATACCAACCTTGCTGGATTCCCTGGGACAGTGTATGTCAGGAACCTAGCACAGTGCCCTGTTCCTTCCCTTCCTTCTTGTAACCTGATTGGCTCCAAGTCACTCCTGCCAAGCCCAGACCCCACAGAAATGTGACAGTAAGACCCAAAATCATGTGGCTTCATGACTGGTCCCACCAGCAGCAATGCAACCTTGAGCAAGTTACCTGACACCCTCTTGAGCTTCAGTTTCCTCACCCTCAAAATGGGCATAATACTACTAACCGGCTCTGAAGGTCGTGGTGATTACATAGATAATGTGTATGTATAGGGCCTCGTGAACCTAAAAAGTCATACGAGTGTTAACCGTCAAGTTTCGTTCTCTTTTTAATTGAACAGCTACAAGAAATGCTCTTTAAAGATTGCACAGTTTCTGACTGCATTTGCACATCTAGTGCCTCCCCGCTCTGTGTCCAGCGCTGTGTGAGATGCTAGGGACCCCATGACAGCCAGGACCAGTCCAACCAGCGGACTCCTTCAGGGTGGGAGGTGAGGCTAGACAGAACTCCTGGGCAGGCCCAGCTCTGTGACATGGAACAAGGCTCTCGGCTGTCAAATGGGACAGTTAGTCCTGGTATCTCCTCGGGGGGGATGGTAGGATCAAGGAGATGGTACACATGCTGGACACAGTGCAGAGTGCGGTCAGCACTCCTCGCTGCCAGTCGGCTTTGCTGGCGCTCTCATGCTGCTATCATGCCATCCCCACCTCTGGTTTTGGAAGCACTTCCACAGTCCTTAGCTATTGTGCAAGGTGGGTTGGATCACCCCACTTCACAGAAGAGGCTCAACCTTCAGGATCTCAAGCCCAGGGGCACAGAACTTTGCCTGGGAAGCTGTGAGAGCCCACACTTGGGAGGGGACAGAACTCAGTGGTAAACAGTGCCACCATGCCAGGTCTCGAGGCCTGAAGCCAAGTTGCCTTCCTGGTCCTGTGGCATTTACTTGGCCAAGGTGGAGCCCTCGCCGGCATCCGCAATCAGCATCACAGCAGCATGGAGAGGCAGGTGAGCGGCCTGTGGGAAGGCAGCGCCGGCAGGCCCGCCCAGGCTAGGAGGGCAGCTCCTCCCCATTGGTGTGGGTTGGGTGTGGCCGCTGGCACAGGAGCAGCTAAAGTGCTTTGGAAACTAGGCAAACGCTCATAAACTCAGCGTCGTTTACACTAACGTCACTGCAGCCCTAACCTCATAGTCCAACCCAAACCAGAGGCTCCAAACACCTTTCTCTGCCTGGCCTGAAAGGCCTGAGCTGGCCTTCGGAACCAAGCTGGGGCTTTCTTAAAGTGGAAAGCAGCTCAGCGTGGCCCTGGAGAGCACGGGGTCTGTTTTGTAACTTCCTGCTGTCCAGGCTGCCCACCAGAGAAGCCCCCAGAGGGGTCTGGGGAAGACAAAACCTTCAGGTTCTGTGTCATGGTTGTTATTTTAGGGTAAATTAATGTGAAAACAGAAAGTCATGATGCTAATACTTTATTACTAGAAACCACATTAAGAACATTTCTGTGTAGTCATTAAGAGTTTGAAGGTTTGAGTATATCAGGCCAGGGCTGAGTCCTGGTTCTGCCACCTTCTAGCTGTGTGATTTTAGGCAAGTTACTTAGCCTCGCTGAGTCCCAGTTTCCTCATCTGCAAAATGGAGGGACCTCCCTGGCAGTCCAGTGGTTAAGACTCTGTGCTTCCACTGCAGGCGGTGCAGGTTTGATCCCTGGTCGGGGAACTAACATCCCGCATGCTGCGCGTGGCGGCCAAACAAACAAAAAACAAATAACAACAACAAAAAACTAAAACGGAAATAACAACAGTATCTACCAAGAAGCCATTGTGAGAATAAAGTAGAAAACCCTTGCAAAATGTTGAGTGCAGGGTCAGGTACACAGTGGGCACTCACAAAGTGGATGTTAGGGATGGTAGTAATAAATGTAATACACGCCCACACCCTCAGGCAGTCACTTGCCTGGGGCTCCCCGGCCCCACCTGCTACACCCCTCTTCGTAGCACTCCCCACTTCATGGCAACTGTTGGTGGCTGTGTCTTTTCATTCAGTCCACAAATATTCACTGAGCTCCTACGTATTCCAGGCCCTGTGCTAGGCACCATGGGTGAGGAGTGACCAAAACAGATAAGCCCCCTGCCCTCACGGAGCTTCCACTCTCAGGGGTCAGAAGGGAGACACTACATGCCTGATGGTGACAAGGACTCTGGAGGGGGAAGGTGGCGAGGTCACAATTTTAAGTAAGCAGGGAAGGCCTCACTGGGAAGGTGATATTTCAGCAAAGACCTGAAAGCGGCGGGGGAGTGTGCAACGCGGAAGGGGCCGAGAGTGTTCTAGGCCAGGTCAAGTGCAAAGGCCCCGCGCCATCGGTGCGCTTGAGGAACGCCCGGGAAGCCAGCATGGCTGGAGCAAGTGCGAGATGAGGTCAGGGAGGGAGTGGGGCCACAGCGGGGGGCCTTAGAGACCCATTAGCTTCTTCTCCAAGACGAGGAGCCACCAGAGGATTTTGAGTAGAAGAGTGACCTGATTTGACTTTTTTACAAGGTTCACTCTGGCTGCTGGGCTGAGGAGATGCTGTAATGGGCAAGTGCAGGAGCAGGGAGACCAGTCAGGTCCAGGCGAGAGGTGAAGGTGGGCTGTACCAGGGGAGGTGGGGAGAAGCAGTAGGATCCTGGGAACAGTCCCAGGATATTGCTATTATAATTTGGCGGTGAATTAGATGTGGGGTATGATGGGAAGAAAGGAGTCAAGGATGACTTCAAGTTTGTTGGCCTGAGCAATCAGAAGAACAGAGTTGCCATTTGCTAACGCAGGAAAAACTGGGATGAACAGAATGGGATGGTGATGTGGGGAACCCCAGGAGTTCATTTCTGGATGAGTTACGGTTGAGATGCGCAGTAGCTGTAGAGCAGTAGTAGTTGAGCAGAAATGTCGAAGAGGCAGTTGGATATATGAGTCTGGACTCAGGGTGAGGCCCAGGCTAGACTGGATGAGATCACCAAGGTACAGAAGACGTCTGAGGACTGAGCTCTGACCGCCCCCTCCCCGCCCAGGACAGGGCTGGGGATGAACCAGCAAAGGAGACTGAGGAGTAGCCAGTGAGACAGGAAGAAAGGGTGGTGTTTGGGGAAGGAAGTCCAAGGAGGGAGTGATCTGCCATGTCCCTCGGTGCTGAGAGGCAAAGTATAAGTGAGGACCAGGAACTGGCCATTTGGTCTGGCAAGTGAGGCCCCTGGCGATCCTGTCTAGGACACTTGGAACGGAGGGGACGGGGCCAGGCCTGATGGGAACGGGCTCAAGAGAGAATAGGAGGAGAGGGACTTTCTGGAAACAGTGGGTGTGGGCAACTCTTCAGAGGGTTTTGCTAAAAAGGGGAGCACAGAAATGGAACAGTAGCTGGAGAAGGGATGTGAGGTCAAGAGAGGATTTTCTTTAAGTTGAAAGAAATAACAGCATGACTGTAGAAAAAATGTGATCATGCCGGAGAGCTGGGGGAGAGCTGCTGGAGCCACGTCCTTGAGTAGGCGAGAGGAGCGATCTATGCACGCCTGTCCCCTCCCTCTTGGCCTGGCTCACTCCTACTCAACACTCCAGGTCAGCATAAAGGTCACTTTCTCAGAGAAGCTTTCCTGACCCCTCTGGTTAGGTCAGTTCCCTGTTCTACCCTTCCACTGCATACACTACTTCTGCCTCACGGCACTTAGGGGCTGTGTAATCATGGGTAAGCCCCGTGAGGGCAGGGGCTGGCTCTGTCCTGTTTGCAGCTGCATCTCCAGCAGCCAGCACACCGTCTGGCATACCACAGATGTTCAATGGATATCTGGGGAAGGAACAAGTGGTCTAAGAATAGAACTGAAACAAATCCGGAGACACATGTCTGTTTTCTGCTCCCACCTGGCTTAATCGTGTTGCAGGGATGGGGGCCGTGCAGTTACCGGCTGCTGGAAATATCTGGATTTAGAAGAGTTGTTTGCTCCTGTTTGGGCTCTGTAGCTTGGCTAACACACAGACCAAAGCCACGTGACTAGACACATCGTTCCATTGACACTGTCCATTACAAACTGAACACATCCATACTATGTCTAGCAAATCATTCATTTAACAAATATTGCAGAAAGCTTGCTTAGTGCAGCATCCTGGGGATACAGGATGGAAACAGACACAGCGTCGGCCTTTATGGAGCGTAGATCCATGAAGAGATCACACAGAATTCAGATTCATCTCAACTGTGATGGGTGTTACAAAGGGCACGTCCAGGGGGAGACTAAATGGTCTGAGGAGTGTGAGGCAGAGGAGGAGGGAGATGGGACAACCCTTCCTCTGCCTCCCCTCCCAGCTTCAAGCTGCCCTCGTGTGGTTCTCAGGCTCCAGGAGTGGCGGGGCCTCGGCCTGCTGCCTTCAGATGCCCGGTCCCGTCCTGTTTCCTTCCTACCTCTGCCGGGCCTGCCTGTCTCCTTCTGCGGCTCCCGGAAGGGCTGCCTCCTGAAGCTGCATTTTTGGAAACATCTGCCTGATAAGAAGGCTGAGCTCATTTATGGCACAGGCCGCTGGCAGTGACAGGACCCTTACTGAGTCTCCCCTTCTGTTTACTTTCAGGGTTTCATAGTCTCTGCTCTCAAAGAAGAACCCCCACTTTGCAAGGACCATGAGGCCACTGTGCGTGACGTGCTGGTGGCTGGGACTGCTGGCCGCCCTGGGAGTGGCTGTGGGCCAGAAGGAGGGCTTTGAGGGCACAGAGGAGGGCTCGCCCAGCGAGTTCATCTACCTGAACAGGTACAAGCGGGCCGGCGAGTCCTCGGACAAGTGCACCTACACCTTCATCGTCCCCCAGCAGCGGGTCACGGGAGCCATCTGCGTCAACTCCAAGGAGCCCGAGGTGCTCCTGGAGAACCGGGTGCACAAGCAGGAGCTGGAGCTGCTCAACAACGAGCTGCTCAAGCAGAAGCGGCAGATCGAGACGCTGCAGCAGCTGGTGGAGGTGGACGGCGGCATCGTGAGCGAGGTGAAGCTGCTGCGCAAGGAAAGCCGCAACATGAACTCGCGGGTCACGCAGCTCTACATGCAGCTCCTGCACGAGATCATCCGCAAGCGGGACAATGCGCTCGAGCTCTCCCAGCTGGAGAACAGGATCCTCAACCAGACGGCTGACATGCTGCAGCTGGCCAGCAAGTACAAGGACCTGGAGCACAAGTACCAGCACCTGGCCACGCTGGCCCACAACCAGTCAGAGATCATCGCGCAGCTGGAGGAGCACTGCCAGCGGGTGCCCGCCGCCCGGCCCGCGCCCCAGCCACCCCCCGCTGCCACCCCGCCCCGCCTCTACCAGCCGCCCCCCTACAACCGCATCATCAACCAGATCTCCACCAACGAGATCCAGAGCGACCAGAACCTGAAGGTGCTGCCGCCCCCTCTGCCCACCATGCCCACCCTCACCAGCCTCCCATCCTCCACAGACAAGCCGTCGGGTAAGTCCTTCCGGGAACCTGCAACATCTGGGCCTCAGAGCCGGGCGCCAGGCTTCCCTTGGCTGTGACCACAAGCGGGGGAAGAGCCGCGGCAAGTTGAAGCCGGGCCAAAGGCTTGCACAATCCCCCAGCGGTCCCTTGGGCCAAGCTGCAGGAGCCGGTGGGGTGACAGGGGGACCACATTCCTCAGATGGATGCTCCAAGGTAGAACCAGGAAAACAGGGGAATCTCAGAAGACAACAAGTGTTTTCTGGCTTCTGATAGGAAAAAAACCCAGGCCTGAGTCTTCTGGGCTCTGCGAGAGGTGCTCTGTGTTGGCAGGTAGGATGTCTCTCCTGCAAGCTCTCGCACTGTGCCTGGCACAGAACTGGCATTTGGTAAATGCTCACGGAAGAAACAACAGACCAGAGGAAAAGAAAGTGTTATCACAGCAGAAGTATGATGAACACATTGTAGGGAGGGGCTGCGGGGGAGGAAGGAGTACTTTCTAAAGCCCACACATTTCCTAGCGTCTGCTGCGTCTAGAATTTTCAGTGATGATTCTATACACTCTTAAATACATGTTTCATCTTAAATAAATATGGTAATTCTCAAAATATCATCATGGGGGAGGAACGGGGCTGCTGGTAGGTTTTGAAGCTTGACCCAGATACTGGCGCCGGGCGCTTTCATGTATATTACATCATTAACCCCCGCAGCTCCTTATGGAAGGTTAACTGAGAGGATGAGTGACTTGCTCACAGGCTTAGGATCCTCAGGCTGGGTCTGAATTCAGGCCTTTTCACTTTAAAGCTGGGGCTGACTCCTCTGTGCTCGAGGACTCTGGGAATCCTCACTCTAGGGGGAGCATGAGCCCAGCCTCCTGAAGCTCAGTCTCTCATTCATCCAGGACCTTGTGTGCCTTACAAATGGGCTGTCGTAATGAGGACTACGTTCGCCTTTGCAAAAAAGTAACCACGTATCTGCTTCAAGTCAGTGATATTTGTACCACTTCGTTATATAAGCAGGGAGATATTTTTACTGAAAGTATCCTGCTTTACATTTATTTCACACTTCTGAAAATAACCACCAGTACTGGGAAGAGCAGTTTCTTGCTAATTCCAGAGAAGGCTGAACCTGAGTGCACGAGGGTGGCCCACGCAAAAGACAAGGGCGGCGCTGTCTGCAGGTCTGTGGGGGTAGCCAGGTGCAGGGCAGAGCATCTTTCCTCGCAGCCAAGCCCTCTACTGGGTGTGCAGGTTGAGGACTTGTGCTCTGGAGCAGACTGACCTGGGTTCAAATTCTGATTCCCCCACTGATTAGCTCTGGGACATTAGGCAAGTCACTTTGCCCCTCAGAGCCTCAGTTTCCCCACCTATCAATAGAGGATGGATTAAAATAGTGCCTACCTGAGGATTCAATGAAATACTGCACAACATGTGGTTAGCACAGTTCTGGGCCCATGGTAAGTTTTAATACATGGTAGCTATGAGTTTCCTTTGGTCTTGGTCTCTTCATCTTGAAACAGGAGATTGAAATTTAAAAAACAGACCATTTTTAGCTCTGGCATTCTACAGCTGATGACTGGTTCATCTGTACACGTGTCTATTTTAAACTGGGAGTTCCAAAAGAGAGGGCAGAGTGTGCTAATACATCCTGATAGAACACCCAGAGGGAAAAATGTGCTCATGGCACCAAATGAAGGCTCAGCTGAATGATATAATTCTGACATGAGGCAAGCTGACCTCAATAGTTAGGCAACAGATCTCCTCTCGCTTAAGCATCTCTGGTTTCTGACTCAACAATTCCAGGACATTCCTGAGCTTGAACTAAGCTGGTGGATACATAGTGTAGGAATAAAGACCTAAGTTTGCACCCAGGCTCTACCTCTTATTAGCTGTTCACTCATAAGAAAGTTATTTAGCTCTTCTGAGCCTTAATTTTCTCCTCTATAAAATGGGGAGAAGAGTCATACCATCACAGGGTTGCTGTGGAAACTCAATGCAATCAGGCATGTGATATACATCATGTGGGGCAGCCAACAATAGCTGAGCCCCTACTCTTTGCCAATCACAGTGTTGGACTTGGGGGCTTGTGAAAACGACAGTCCTAACCTCCAGGAACTTAGTCTGGGGGAGACGGCAGATACATGAATGCATTGGGACCTATCCAGTGCCCACCAGTTCTAGACCCTAAAATCAGCACATCTGACAAAGGATTTCTCTGAGAGAGAGCACCTGTCAAAGCCAAAATTTCCAGAATGGTGTGAGAATTTACGGGACCAACATAACAAAGTACCTGAAATCAGGAATGCAGTGAAAATCATGGGCTGTGCAGTCACTGTGGTAACACCACAGGGTGCTAAGTGCCCGCCTACAGGCACTACAGCTACTAAGGTGGCATGACTGAGTCTGCCTGCAATAGAAGGGACAAGTTGGACGGAGGTGGGGACGTAAGAGTGAAGGATCTGTAAGAGTTTACCAGGTGGACTTGGGAGTTGGGCAATTGAGTTACTAGTGGGTCCCCAGTGGAGATGAGTCCGTGCAAAGACCCAGGGGCGTGGCCCTAATCCTGGCACCTCAAGTAGTTTGGCTCTCCTGCTTCTTCACGTACATAATTCAGCCTGGACTGTGTGCATTCCAAGGCTCCTGCGTGCAACCAACCCCTTTCTCTCCCACTTAAGGAAGCACACCTGCATGGAGGGAATGGCAGTGATTTTATTACGGAGGTAATCTGAATGCACTATAATTTACCTTTTTTTTTTTTTTTTAAGCAAAGCCTTCCCAAATGTTGGTACTAATTGTCAGTAACTGATTCCTTGTGACTCATCTGACCACTGCACTCCCACATGAGGCATTCCCTGCCGAGACTGAGCAACTGGCCGCAGAAGCTGAAGGGGCGGGCAGAGCCTGGAGAGAGGCTGGGAGGCCCTGCCCTTTCCTGGTGCTGGACCAGGCCAGGAGGAAAAGGCAGATGGTCTCTCTCAGCCAGTCGGTAGAGAGCTCTTATCAGGCCTGTTCTGAGAACTTAGGGGGCAGGTGCTGGTCTTGGAAGACAAAACCTTCCTCTGTGCTCTGGCCCAACAGATTCTTTGTTCTGGGGACATCACTCAGCCAGAGACACTTCTGCAATTAAACACCTCTGCACTCAAGCCTTGGCAGCTCCTAAATCTTTCATTCCACAACCTCAGAGCCACCTACTCTTTTCCTCATTGTCCGGGCCGCTCAGCCCGCAGCACGCCCTTCCCCAGGGGACTGAGGGAGCCATGGCCACTTATCTGAAGCTGCGCTCACCAGCTTGTTCCCAGCCAGACAGTAACAGGCTGGCCCCAGGCCTCTGAGAGCCTGAGTGACGGAGGCCCAGGCAGCTCCTGGCTTCCCTGGCGTCTCGCTTGGGTTTTGTCCCGTCTCTCTCAGGTCTGGCCAGACCTAAGGGCATTTCCATTAGGGTGATGCCTGTGATAAGGCCTGGGCCAAATGGCCCTGCCTGTGGCCCTCTCCCCTGGGGGGGGGTCCCGTGGCCGCCGCCCTCCCTCCTCCTCTCCACTCTTCCTCACGCTTACATGTCCCCGACCTCCTCCTCCACGTATGTGCCCTGTGCACGCACGTCAATCAGGTCTGCTAAAGAGGAAGGCTGCAGGGGTCACTTTCTAAGAGGCCAAGGAGAGGACAGCATGGAGCCTCGGCCAGAGCCTGCTCTCAAGGTGGCTCTGGGAGGCCCAGGACACTACTCCTCAGCGCAGCCCAGGCACCGCCATGCACATGCCAGCCCTCCTGACACGGCGCCATCCTAGGGACTGACCAGAGAAGGAAAGGCAGTGTGACCACCAGCTGCCACAGTGAGGCCTTGTCTGAAATGAGTCTTTAAAAACCAAAAGGGGTAGACATTTCTAGCTGTTTTCTCTCCTGAGAAAAACATAATCAGCTCAGTTTGTTTTCTCAGTGGATAAAGAGGGGACCATAAAATCATAAAATATTACAGCTTGTTAGAGGCCTCTCGGATCCCCTGGCATAGCCTTCTTGTCCCAGAGTCTGTCCGTGACAGAGCCAACACTGGTCCCTGGACTTGTAACTTCCAGGATATTAAGGTTCAGAGAGGTTAAGTAACTTAGCCAAGATTACAGAGCAAGTAAGTGGCTCAGCCAAGGCTCAAACCCAAGGGTGTCTTAGCCACTCTGGGATACTACACATTCCCATGGAAAGGCTAGGGGGCAACTGGTGTGAAAATCACTCTATAAATGTTTGACTTGACCCCAGGTGCCAGCTGCCTGGGACCCGACTCTCCATCACTATTTCATGTACCAGGTTCCAGGCAGCTCCTTGTAAGAGATCTGGTAGATTTGTTAGTTTGTTATTAGAACTCTTACGGTTCTGATAACAAAGATATCAGTACTGTGAAAATAAGATAAAGAAAATAGAATTAAGTTAGCCTCATACTACAGAGTTTCTAAAACAACAGAGCTCTCCCACAGAAAACGTAACATGCACCTGACTTCCAGTAAATGGACCCAACTGAAGCTCCCGATAAATCTGGTATTTCATTTGTATCAAATCTGGACAAATTGTCTGGAATTACTTCTACTCAGCATTTTAATGTATAGCTAAGTCTGAAGTCCTGATTTCTTTAAATATGTTAACACTAAGTATATAAAAATCAGTAGCTATGATCTGCTCTTGGGGCCACGTTAGGTGTCAACCACGCTGCTTCACAGATAACACACAGAAACCACCCATCCCTCACAGCAAATGGTCCACGGCCAGGGAGGCACAGGCAACTTGAAGCAGATTGTTTTCCTAGATGGATTTCTCCCCTTATATTTTATTTCCCATTATGAGGTAGGGAATATGTACATTAGACTGTGGTCTAAAATAGAGAACGAGATAGATCATGCGTGGCTTCCATTCCTTCTGGAGGTCAAGCGATGGTCTGTCCAGGTGAGCGCTGCTGGTCCCACATGCGCCTGAGGCCCGGCGGAGGGTTGGAGAAGGGCATTGTGAGGACAGTGAGGGTGACTACAGCCACCAAGCACTCGGCCTTTACGGTCACAGGGCCTGCGGGGAAAACCAAATCTGGCTCTCTTGCCTCCAGAGCCTGTGCTGTTTTCACTGTGCTATGCTGTCATGTTTCTAGAATGTTAATGTTGAACAAAATAAGACTCCCAAATTCATTACAAACTACATAATCAAGTGATATTTCAAAGAGCATTCTTTGCTAGCTTCTTCATAAACAAAAGCCACTTGAGCTCGAGTTGGGTCATCTTCCTCCTAGCTTTGCTTTCTCTTCTCTCCTCCTGGGGTACTTTGGAGCGGAGTGTGATGGCAAGCTCTCCCTCTATTACTCAGGCACTTTGCAGGGAGGACATTCGGCTAAACGCTCAGGCTATTTACAGCCCCGGGAGACAAACCACCAGCTTGTTATTGTTACAAGTGGTGAGCTGGCATCCTGCGGCCTGGAAATCCCAACAGTTTGGCATTGGGCAAAATGAACGTAATCTAGAAAATCCTGGAGCTCAGGCCTCTGTGGCCAGCTCACTAGTCACACGAATGGACTGCTGTGGTGAACTGATGCTGTGAACTGTATCATAACCCTGAGATACTCCCCCAGAAAAAATGATAAAGAAAGCAGCATGAAGTGAGCATCATACTACAGTGTCTAAGACAAGGTTGGCCCGGTTTGTCGAGCGCAGTGCGTCATGTACTATTGTAAAAGTAACACAGCCCACTTCTCAGTGATCTCAGTCAACAGCAAGGAGGGAGGGAGGCCAGAGAGACTGCCCCGGGAACACTGAGACAGCCCCTTCCACCTCTGCAGCACTTCAGCTGCCCCTGAGATGACTCTGGATGAAGAGCATGTTGGATCCTGGCCCTGCATCTCGAGGTGAGCCAGTGGAGCTGCAGGGCCTGGAGTGCTTTTATGTCATTTCTTCAAATGAATAAGTGATTTTCCCTTAATGGATTTTTTGAATAATTTAAGTTAAAATTACTATACATGCAGAGAGAAATTTCACTAGGAAAGTTTTAAGCTTAAGTGACAAATATAACAGTTTTTTAAAAATTTCCAAATGTTGAAATTAAGATATCTTAGGTGGTGTGTTAGAGTGCCATCGAAAAGAACAGAAAATCCAACCATCTGGGCCTACCCCGGGCATAACGTGCAGTCTTTCTACTACAGACTGTCCAGGCTTCCCCAGATAACAGGTTTCCTTTCTCAAGGTTTGGTCTGGATGCTAATTATCCTTTGTTGTGGGGATCCCTGTTTCCAGATGGATTTATTATTATTGATTCTCAAACTGGAAAGAACAGAATGAAGATGACAAAGGGAACGCAGCTCATGGTGGTGAGAAGACGGGAGATGGAGGAAGGCACGGGAGGCGCCAGGTGACTCTCGGCACTAGACTGGGAGGGTCAACACATGGTCACTGCCCCGAGAAGGCTTCTGCCCCAGAGAAGCCCACGGTCTGGTGGGGAGACAGACCCCCACAATCCCAATACGTGTGACAGCCACAGCACAGTACAGTGGAAAGAACCAGGGCGTGGGAGGCAGAGCCGAGTTCTAACCCCACGTCCTCTGCTTCCCAGTCGTGTGAGCACTCTGAGCAGGGGCTTGTGAGGCTGAAATAAAATTGTGTAAAGCACCTGGCACGTGAAAGGCTCTAGATCCGAGGCATTCATCACTCTTACTATATTCCAGTGAAGATAGATATGTAAGGCATGTGGGAACCCCGAGAAGGATCGAGTAGCTCTTCTGGGGTTGGGGCAGGCTTCCTGGAGGAGGGGACGAGGAGGGCTGAGGGCAGGCAGATGTGCTCTCACAACCACTGCCACTATCATCAAGAAATCATGAAGATCAGGCCTGGTGCTGGGCAAATGTCCTGTGTTCAGAAAGAGAAAAAGGATGACATACTAGAAATTGCATACCAGTTGGCATGTGGTCAAACCCCAGTGAAATTATAGAAAAGATTATGAAGAGGGATGTGTGAGCATTTGGAAAAGTAAGAGGTGATCAATGAAAGCCAACACAGGTTCTCTCAGAACGAGCCCATAAGCTGATTCCCTTTCTTGGGAAGGGTGAACGGGTTGGCCAACCACAGGAACGACCCCCCGTCCGCGATCTGCGGGGCGCAGTCATGGGTCTGATGATCTCCTCCACGATGTGCCCGCAGAACAGCACCACTCAGTCCCATCACTGCGACCGGGGAGCCCAGGGCTTCACCCCACCAGTCCGGGGAGCCCTAGGGAACTGCTCACCTCTGCACCCAGGGAGCCCCCCCCAGAGCCCCTCCCAGTCTGACCTCTTTTTAAAATCGCTTTAAAGTCTCTGTCTCTCCCCCTGCCCAAGGGTACTGGTGGAAACCTAGGAGTGGGCACAGTGCTTTTGAAAGTGTTCTCTGGGAAGCAATACTGTAATATCTGTGTATCCTGAGGTCAAACAGGCAGAAACAGGATCCCTTCAAGCTCTTCATGGGCCCAAGGGGCTCTTATTTGGGGATGCCTCAGAATGTACCAAGTGCGTTGAAATACACCCACCTCGCACATCTAATATAACTTTTACTGTAAAATTTTTGAAAGGATTTTTAATAATTTTGTGTTTGAAATTACTTGGCCAAGTGCAGCACAATTAATTTATGGTTGGCTCTGGTTTCTCGGCAAACATCAGGCATGTTCAGGAATTCTTGTGAAGTGAGAAAAATGTAACCTACAAATTGTTTTCAAAAGTAATAACGTTTTTTATGAAGACTAAATTTAACAATTAATGAATTCGACAAAATGTTACACTTTGTAGAAATTTAATTATATACTTAAAAATTTTGACTTTGCAGTTTTCTTTTCATATTTTATAGCTAACAAATTTTTTTAGGCCTCAAATACTTTTCATAAACTCCTGAAAAGCTTGTCAGCCCCAGGCAGTGTGCTCGTTGTCCGACGACTTAAAGGGCCTGAACAGCAGGCACGAGCGTCTGGACTCTTTCCCCAGAAGGACCAGAAACGGAACTTAGAATGTCACCTCTGGGGCGCTGCAGGAACTTGACTGAGATGGCTTTGGGAATGTACCGTCTGTTCCTGTGTTAGGTTACTGTTTTGTGCTCTGGTTCACTGAAAAGTGGTGAGTGACATAGAATATACATGTTCACAACCAAAATATGATTTCCCCATCCGTCTGGATACATGAGACTCGAGCAGCGCACGTGATTGTTCCTCGCCCCCCGCACTGGGTTTCGGCTCTCCTGCCTCACCCGGGACACCTGGCAGGTCCTCATGCTGGCCGGGGTGGGACTCACGCCTAAGCAGGACTCACACCTAAGCAGTGGACATGTGCCCTGGTGCTCAGATTATTCATTTGGGTCAGAAAATCCAATTTCAACACAACTAGTCATTTCTCCTGTTAGAAAACTGGTTCAGGGAGTGGCCAAAAGACTTGTTGGAGGCAGACCATCCATGAGAATAATAGGAAACAGCACACGGTTCTCACATAAGAGCAGTGCTTCCTGGTGGCATCACAGAAGCCTCTCTGCAGTGCCCACATATGGACTAAAACACCCCAGAACTTCTCCTGCAGGCCACAGGGTCCTCCGTGTGGCCTCAGGTGGTCAAGACTGGAGACTTGGGCTTAGCGGGTAGAGAGGCCTGTCAGGCTGCTGGCCGGCTGCGTGGTCCAGCCCAGCTGACGGCCGGGAAGGACTCTGGCCCTCTCCCCATGGCTCAGGCGCAGCAGGGAGAAGAGGCATCGCTCTGGCCCACACAGGCCCGATTTCTACCCACTTCTCAGCTCCTGGCCTCGGCCAATCGGCCTGGTCAGATATCCATGGGGCCGCACTTCCCTAGTGGAGGGGTGACTGCATTGAAAATTGATGCAGTTGGTGAGCCCATTTCTCCACGGGGGTCTGGGTGGGCGAGTCAGGCTGAAGGCAGTCTGCCTCAGGCCCACAGGGAGGACACTGGAACTAGGAAGTTACCCGTAGGTCTGGGCTGGCTGCGGGCTCCAACTCGGCTTTACCAGAAGGCCCTACACTGGGGGTATTGAGCCCCGGAGCAGCCAGCAGTGAGTGGCTCCTGGCTTCCTGGGAGGCGAGGAGCCCTGTGTGCCTGACCCCTCTGTCAGGAACCCCAGTGAGGAGGAAGGGAGCAGGGAGGGGACTTAGGCCCCCCAAACCCGATCGCCTCCAATGCTCACCAGACATCGGGGTCTGGGGGCCCAAGACCTGTAAACTCTGTGTTCCCGCTGCCAACGTCCCTTCTCCCCGAGGCCTCCTGACTGCAGGGCCTGTGTGCCTTCCACACCCTGTGCTGCTCCTCTAGGGAGCCACACAGACCCGGCTCGGCCATGGCAGCTGCGCTTTCCTTCATGTGGAACGTTCTGGCTGCAGCTCCGCCGACAGTGTAAATATATTCTTCACAGAGATGAGGTCGGGGCGCTCCCTGCACTCACAGCCTTGGTGCCGCTGAGTTAGTGTTGGCTTGGTGCTCCGGGCAGGGCTGCCCTTTCAGAAGGAGCGCCAAGTGAAACCCCGCCGGGTACTCCGCGCTGCTCCAAGGAGAGCCCTGCCCACCGCACACTGAAGATGCAGCTTCATTGACAAAAAAAAAAAGGTTTCCATTCTTCATTCCCATTAGTCTTTGTGGCCCTCTCCGCTGAAGTTCTGACTTTCACAGTATGCCTTTATGGAAAACATCCATCGGTAAATAATCTTATACTTAGTCTTGGAAATCCGAAAGCAAATACAGTCGCTTGTTTGGGGCTAGGGGATGGCGGGGAGTGGACAACTTCAAAACTACCAGCTTTCATCTATCGAAGGAAAGAAAAAAAGCACCCTCTCTGGCACCTGCCCTGGTCGGCCTCGTGAGGGGTGCTGTGTTCGGGAGACCCTCAGAACAGGTAGGGTTCTTTCCCTCTGTTTACAGAAGAGATGGAGGCTCAGTAAGGACCTGCCCAAAGTCACCCTGTGAGGAGATGCGGCCACTGAGCTTTGAGCTAAGGGCTCCTGACTCCGAGTTGGGGGTCCTGTCCCCAGCACACAAACGCTTCTTGCACAGATTCCTGAGTTAATGTCTGACACCTCGGCTGACCCCCAGCAATGACATTGTGTATACGTAACAGGTGTAGATTTCTCATCAGAGGAGGAAGTTTTGCCTCAGCCGTTTTAATGGAGCCACATGATAATCTTACTGCTGCCGTTTTCTGCTGCTTTATCATTTTACTGCTGCCAACTTTTCAACGCCAAGTATTTTTCTGACTAATTTTCATCCATCATTTAATTCTCTGACCTTTGCCACTAGTGCCTTTAATAAGAAAAGGGAACATGTTTGAATGCCGGAGATCTTCTAGAGCTCTGCAAGGGTATCTGAGAGATAACTGTCTGGAAACATTCTTGATGGAAAGTCCTCAGTGTCATGTGAAGTGCAGGATGTAGGAGACGTATGGAGATTTTTTTTAGTAACAGCAGAAAATACTAAACACGTCTACACTATTTTGCACTTACTCCATGATTCTAGAAAGCATGTCATACCTAAAAAGCCTTCAAGGAAAGAACTGCTAGATTTGCCTTTTAAAAAAAGGAAAGGAAAGATTCTCCATCATAAGAAACACTAAAATAGTTGTAAAGTAGTCGAAATCGTTGTAAAATGGGCAAAGGACACCAAAAGGTAAGCATAGAAGAAAAACAAATCAAAGATTTAAAAAGGCATAACACCTTGACAGAGAAGAAGTATAAATTCTTATTTTTCTTAACCTGGCTGACCGGCAATGATTAAGACTAGTTGTAGGGACACAGAGAGAAGTCAGCCTGGGCCCCCTACCCTGGAGTCCGCTCCGGTTGAGGAAAAGGATGAGGGCTTTTGAGTGTGGGCTCTGGACGACCACTGGGTTCAGATACCGCATCTGCCCCTGCCGGGAGGGAGTGTCACCCAACGTCCCCATGCTCCAGTTTCCTCATCTGTAGGGTGGGGAGACTACTAGCTACCTGGCAGGTGTGTCAGGAAGATCTCGGGTATAAATGCATGGATGGGGCATGTAGTAAACGCCCAGCACATGTTGGCTAGTAGAAATATTTTATCGTACCTACCGTTCCAGTCAAGCCTCTCTCAGAGCCAGGGTTTCATAATCTGGGGTTTGGAAGTCCATTTACCTTCTGATTATAAGCAAGATTGTGTGTCTGTGCATCTTTCTAGATAGAGGGTCTGGAGCTTCTTCTCCCAAACTCTTAAAGGGATTGGTTGGCTCCAAAACATTTAAAAACACTTGCCTTTTAAAAACAGCCCTTTGTAGAAACGTCAAAGGTAAAGCTGGAACCACTCAGGGAACCCACACAGGTAGCGTAGGCTGGGAGCCGCGAGGCTGACCGGCTACCCTCCTGGCGTCCTCGAAGCTTCTCCCCATGCAGCGCCGCCTTCGAAGCTGGCCTTTCAGCCTGAGAATCCATGGAGCCCCACGGCGGCTCTGCAGCAAGAGGCCTGGCTGCTCGTTTTCAGTTGGGTGTTATTCTGCAGGCTTCTGCCGGGCCTTCTGTCACCAGCTTCCGCATCGAACGGCCTCTCCTGTGCTTCTGACTTGGTATCGAGCTGGGAGGCCTCCCACGCCCGCTCTGTGCTCTGCTCCAGCTGCCGGAGACAGACTCCCATTCTCTGCTTTGGTCCCGGGGGCCACGGGCTGAACACAACCAAAATCTTTCTCTCCTTCATGAATGTTCTTTCTGGAGGTCTGGCCTCCCCTTCCCAGGACGGAAGAGGCACAAGGCAAAGAAGGAAGCAGCTGCTTGTGCCACATCTGCTACCGGGCGGGTGCTTGGGGCCCTGGCCATCCCTTGGGGGAAGGAGGCTGGCCAGCAGGTAAATGGCTGGAGGATGAAGGGGGAGCCCCAGCTAGCTGTCAGCGGTGAGCACCCACGCCCACCTTTCTTCTCGGTGCTGTTGAGCGCTGGGGACAGAGGGGTGAGCAGGACAGCCCCTGCCCTGCCGTCAGGTTCCAGGTGGGGATGCTCACGCACATCTGTGAGGCCTCAGGAAAAGCCCACTTGAGGTGTCCAACAAAGACCAAACCCAAACTTGTCCTGTTTAACCGTCAGGTGTGGACTAATCCAGCCCAATCCCAGCTAGGGAGGAACGTGAGAAGTCTGATCTACACAGGAAAAGCTAAATGCACCCGTCCCTGATGCCTGCCCTTTCCGCCCTCCCCCACACACAGGAAGGACAGGATTCCACAGGAACTCAGGCTGAGAGAAAGCTGGTGAAGTCAGCTCCCCGCTCGCTGGGCATGGGAGCAGCCCCCGCCTGCGCTAGGCTTCCACTGCCCCGCACAGGACCTGCTGGGACCGGGACTCAATAAACAGTTGTTGAATAAACATACACATTAATAGAATAAGATGGAATTTTCTTAGGACGTTTGGTCTTAACCATTCTCAGTTTAGGATTGTTCTGAAGAGAAGCTGAAGCTATGTGTGGTGATTTTATTTATTGTAAAATACACAGTTCAATGGCTAGGTCTTGAAAAACTTCAGAAGTTTTCTCAGATCAATAAGGAAGAAGCCAGCTTATCTGGCCCTTGGTGACTCGGGTTTGTACCCTCTTGCTGACGTGACCAATGTCCAAACACAGGAAATCACCAGGGGAAGTGGGGGAGGGGTGTTGAGAGACCTACGGTAGCGACACCCATCCCTTCTGACTGGGCTGCCCAAGCTCGGGGACGTCACAGATCACAGAACCCATCTCGTCTCAGTTTCAAAAGAGAGCCATGGATTGGAAGGTGCCCTAGACACCATCCTTTAAGCGCATGGACCTCGAAACACGGGCTCTGAGCACCTGGCCTTCGGTGAGCCTCCTTTGGAAAATTTAGATGGAGCTGAACAGAAACTTGGCCCCCCCAAAAGGTCTTTGGAGGCCAGCATCTGAATCCCAGAAATATCCCGAAACCTCTGGCTACAGATTCTGGGCATTGCTTGGGCCCCTGTGAACCCCACTGAAGTTCACGTACAAAAACTGCAGCGACTGTCACCAAGCACCGTCGCTGGGAAGGCGGGCGTGGAGTCAGCCGTGCTGGGAGGGGCAGCGAGCCCGGCTCACGGACCGGGCGGAGCCCGCTCGGTGCTGACGGACGCTGCTGTCTCTCAGCAGGCTCACATCTCTTTTTGCCAATATAACCAACTTAAAAGAAAAAATCACTCCAGGAACTGCACACAAACGATCCAAGCAATCCTTACAGCCCCAATGAGGTAAACATGATCTCCCTTCTACAAACTGGGGAAACCGAGGGCTTGGAGAGGTAAGGAAGCTCGCCCAAATCACACCATGGGGGAGTCAGGGGTGAAAGTGCGCCCAGAACCCAGGCATCCAGACCCCTAGCCCTGGGCTACCCAAATCAGGCCCGTCACCCTGCAGGTCTGTGGCTTCCAGCCGGAATCCTGCCCAAGGCCGTGCCGCGCGGGTCGCAGCCAGGGGTGGGGGGAGGGGGAGGACGTGGCTCGGCGGCCGGGCAGCAGGGAGGTCTGTGACGCCGCCCCCCTGTGTCCCCAGGCCCCTGGAGAGACTGCCTGCAGGCCCTGGAGGACGGCCACGACACCAGCTCCATCTACCTGGTGAAGCCAGAGAACACCAACCGCCTCATGCAGGTGTGGTGCGACCAGAGACACGACCCCGGGGGCTGGACTGTCATCCAGAGGCGCCTGGATGGTTCGGTCAACTTCTTCCGAAACTGGGAGACGTACAAGGTGAGGACTGCCCACTTGAGTGCCGGGGCCCTCGGAAGGAGGCGCCTGCTGCCCGTCAGGGCCCGTGTGGCCCAAGGGAGGAAGACACTGACGGGGCCATTTCTGCAAACCCACCAGGGTTGCGGGGACCAGCCGCTCCTTCGCTGCCCCACTGGCAACTGTGGCAGGACAGAGACAGGGGTTCGGACCACAAAAGCCCCACGAATGGGGTGGGAATTTCGAAATGCTGGGGTGCAGTAGACCCTCACCCCAGCCAGCTGTGGGGAGCACCTTGGTCCCAGCTGGGGCTCTCAAAGGGAAGACCTGTCCTCACAGCCCAGAAGGGGCAAGTCCCAAGGCTCCCAAGCCCCGGGAAAATCTCCCACACAGCCCATTTTGGGGAACTGTGGGAATACTTGGGTCCTAATTCCAGGGCTCATCCTCTGGGCTCCCAATTCCTGGGAAGTTGAATGCTCTTCCTTGTAGGAGGAAAGGCTGCAAGGGCTCCACCCCACACCTGTCTCGCTCCTCTGAACAAAGAAGTGGTACCGAGGACGCGAGGGCAGCTGAGTTCCCTGACACCTGCCACACGCCAGGCACAGCGCTGGGTGCTTCCGTTCCTTACCTCCTTTGCTCTCACGTCAACCCCAGGAGGGAGAGACTGGTCTGGACCCAGTTTACAGATGAAAAGGTGGCACAGACAGGAAGGGGGAGAGCAGTGAATACAGCCTAGGCCTCTGACACCTGCAGAGCCGACAAACTCCCTGGACCACGACACCCACACGTGGCTTTGCCATGCCCCGGTCCTGTCCTGCTTGCCCTCCAACCCACCTCCTGACCAGCCTATGCCTTTGCTTTCTCCTCTTTCTCCTCTGCCTCCTAGTTGAGAGGTTCCTGAAGACGCCCTAGCTCCTTCCGCCTCCTTTCCACATTCTCTTCCTCAGAGCAGTAGGTGCAGTGGTTAAGTCTGGGTTCTTAGTTCAAATCCTGGCTCACCCTCACGCACTCTGGGACCCTGGGCCTCCCCAGGCCTCAGTCCACCCACTCTAGGGAGGATAATGATAGTACCTAGCTCACAGAGTTGGCATGAGGGTGAATAAAATGACCTACGGAAAGTTCTGCCAACAGTGCCAATATACCGTAAGTACTCACTAAATACTAGCTATTATTATCATTAATGAATCCACCTATTTTTCAAGACTTCAAGTGGCCACCACTCGGCTGATGACACCCAAAAATACTTGGAAAAACTATAACAAATCCACTGGATTCTAGACCTAGGAGGGTGCCCAGGTGGATGTGGCATGCCTTTGTCACAGCTCACACCTGTGCATTAGTTTACATGGGACCCTCACACACAGCCCCTTCCCAGAGAAGGGAACAGAAGCTCAGAGAAGGTAAGGGAATTGTCCCAGGAACTCATGTTGCATGCCTACTGTGTGCTAGGCTCTTAATTTACCATATTACGTGTGTCCTTATAGCAACCCTGCAGGTAAGGTAACATAGCGTCTCCCACATTCACACGATGCCTAGCATGAAACAGGCACTCTCTAAATAGTCTTGAGTGTTGCATGACTGAGGCTCAGATGGGCAAAGTGACTCATCAAGTGACAGCCAGGTGGGGGAGTGGGGAATTAAATGCAGGCCTGCCTTCTGCTCTGCCTGTTTCCAGGCCTCTCTGTCTGGCGCTGAGCAGCTGACAGCCGGGCCCTGCTGGCTGAGCGCACTACATACTCCTCACTAATGCTTGCCCACGTTTTCCCCAGCAAGGGTTTGGGAACATCGACGGCGAGTACTGGCTGGGCCTGGAGAACATTTACTGGCTGACGAACCAAGGCAACTACAAACTGCTGGTGACCATGGAAGACTGGTCTGGCCGCAAGGTCTTTGCAGAATATGCCAGCTTCCGCCTGGAGCCTGAGAGCGAGTATTATAAGCTGCGGCTGGGGCGCTACCATGGCAACGCTGGTGACTCCTTTACCTGGCACAATGGCAAGCAGTTCACCACCCTGGACAGAGACCATGATGTCTACACAGGTAGGACCAGTGGCGTCACACCCAGGTGCAGGGCAGGGGAAAGAGGTCAAAGCCGAGCCTCTGACTCCCAGGCCCGAGAAAGGGAAGATCCCAGGGCCCAGCTGCCCAACCCCGTTCCCATCCCCTGAAGGCCCACTCCTTTGTCCTCTGCCCACAGATCCCCTTCGCAAGGCTGGGTCAGCATGGCATTTACAAAAAGGGGAAGGTAAAGAGGTACACAAATTACATATCCGAGGGCCACTCTGGGCCAAGCTGGACATTGTACTGGGCTGTGCACTGCATCACTCCCTGCCTGAGGCACTGGGTGTCACGGCGACATGTCCCCATGTTACACCCTGGCTAACAACGCTGCCCCACCTCCTACATGCCTGTGCCCTTGGGCACGCTGTTCAATCTCTCTGGGCCCATTTCCACATCTGGAAATAAGAACATACCTACGTAGCGGGGTGGTGAGAAGGGAGAATGTGCCTGAAGTGCTTCGTCTGGGACTTGGCGGAGTCAGGCTCTGAGTGGGTGCAGTCTCTAGTGTGTACTGTCAAGGCAGTGCTATGGGAAGCTATGAGAGGAAACCAGGTAGGAGAGATGAAACGACCTGTCCAAGATCACATGCCTCAAGTCCAGGTCTTTATTAAACAAAAAAACAAGGGAAAAAGCAAAAAATTGTAAGAAACACACACAGTCCAACCCTGAGTCCAGACATCAACCCCCGACATTCATCTCAAGGCTCCACACCTCAGTTCCTTGAGATGAGGGCCCCTGGGCCCTCGCTGGTTGGTCCCTGAGGAGCCAAGCCCACCTCCAGGCCAAGGCTGTTCTCATGGGCAAACCCAGCCCCCTCCTGCCCCAGCTCCCCTATAGGTCCCAGTCTAAAGGCCACAGCCTCCCCTTTGACGACTGTCCCAGGAACCACCTGCACTTCATTGGCAAGCCCGACTGCCTACATCCTGAGGAGGGATCCCTACTCCAGGTCCCTACAGCAGCAGACTGTTCTCACCACACTGGGGGAAACACCAACACCTCTACCTACTCCCTGGTGCAGAACTGACCCTGCCGCAAGGGCCCCGAGGAGGCAGCGTGCCATCTGAGGCCGGGGCTGCCGAGGCTTCCGGAAGAGCAGGGCAGGAAGATGACCCTCATCAGAACTGTCAGACTCTGGGGACAGAGAGGCTGGTTAGAGCATTTCTTGAGGGCCATTATGGGGAGCAGGGAGCAGACTCTTCTGCGACCCCAACTGTCAGGCCTGTCCAGCAGCAGGGTCGGAGGATGTGAGGCAGTGAGCTCCCTGTCCCTGGAGGCATGCGGGGCAAGCTCAGGAGGGCCGTCCACTGGCTGACGGGAGGCTGGCTCTGGCGTGCCGAGGGTTCTGCCCTCCAAATCCGATGCTGCCGCTTGGACCTCGTGGCCGCGGGTCATGGCCCAGAGGAGCCAGAGAAAAACTCTGGGAAAACCTGG
Organism: Balaenoptera musculus; assembly: GCF_009873245.2. Taxonomy (NCBI): domain Eukaryota; kingdom Metazoa; phylum Chordata; class Mammalia; order Artiodactyla; family Balaenopteridae; genus Balaenoptera; species Balaenoptera musculus. Next base: position 107,825,385 of record NC_045790.1, on the reverse strand, counting down.
GCTGCTGGGGCTCTGGGGGGTGCCTGGGGCTGAGCCTCCTCTAGGCTTTCTGCCTCAGCCGGCCTGCTCCCTCCTCACCTCGCCCCAAGGCCTCTCCTGGAGCAGAGCTGCCCGCCCCATCGGGCCCCCAAACCCACAAACTTGACTGGGCAGCCCTTCCCCTGAGTGGGGTCTCTCCCTGGGTCTGACAATGTCTTCCCCCCCCATCCTGGGAAGGGCAATGCCCCTGCACGCCCGCTTGTACCTTGCCCACACTTTTACTGTTGTTCCGAACTGCTTGTCCTTGGCAGCAAAATCCAGCATGATATGATAGTGCCAGAAACTTTATGAAAATATCTTGCTTTTGTGAAAAAAAAAAATTGTTTTTGGCTGGAATACAGGCTTGGGAGGAATAGAGGAACATTTCATCTTAAACACTTCCTTTGTCATTCTATAAAGACTCTTGATCTAATAGTTTCAGCTCTTAAAAAACATTCCTAAGAAAAACTGGCCCTCCACCCGCCCACCTCAGGTCATTTCTGTTTTGCTCCCTGGTGCTTGCTCTGCAGTGAGCCCTGGGCTAATCCGTGGCCTCCTTCGGTTCCCACACGGGTCCCGTGCTGTGCGGGGGCAGAGCGCTCATCCTTATTTTACCATGAGAATTCAGTGGCTCAACGAGGCTAAGTTGCCTGCCCAAGATCACAGAGCTCGTTAGTCAGCAGGCAGGTCTGAGGCCCCGTCCCCTCTCAGGCACCCTTGGTCCAAATGCCTCCACAGGGGGTCCCTCAGAAGCCCCCCGAGCAGACGGTGGACACGGGTAGAACCTCCTCCCTGAGACCTTCTCGCTCTTTCTCTCCTGCAGGCAACTGTGCCCACTACCAGAAGGGCGGCTGGTGGTATAATGCCTGTGCCCACTCCAACCTCAACGGGGTCTGGTACCGCGGGGGCCACTACCGGAGCCGCTACCAGGACGGAGTCTACTGGGCTGAGTTCCGAGGAGGCTCCTACTCGCTCAAGAAGGTGGTGATGATGATCCGGCCGAACCCCAACACCTTCCACTAGGCTGGCCCCCCTCCTGAGCCCTCGTGGCCGCCGGGAGCCTGCCCGGCTGTGCTGGCCCAGCACAGAGAGCGCCGCCTTCCAGCTCACCTCGGGACTGGGAGGACTGCGACGCTGGACTCTGATTTCCCAAGTCACTGCGGCAGATGATACAACTGAATCGAAGCGGTATTCTCTGTTGCTACTACTCTTCTCCACATCGGACAGCCCCTCGTGTTTCCAGACAGGACAGGACAGCAGACAAGTCTTTCCTTAAATAACTTAAGCCCCAGCAATAAAAACACAACTGCAAAACACCTTCATAATATACATGTGTGTGAGCCGACCTTGTGCACTTATGTGTATACCATGTATATATGCATTTAGATATATACACGTGGCGTATATCTAGATACATATATAGGTTTGCCTTATATACCTAAATACAAGTATATTCAATTCTCAGATGCTGAGGCTGTTACCAACAGCTCTGCTCTTAGGAGAAGAGCATTTCATTCATGTTGTATTACTTGAGTCTAAGGGCAGATCACAGACTGTGTAGCTCTCATTCAAAGAACAATCCTTGGTGTCCACAGGCCTGGATTCTTCCAGGACTGTCTACAGTACTATTCTCTCACATAGGGGTTCTCAACTTCCTTGCTTAAGATCCCCCTTGGCACCTAACCCAATTTCAAAATCCCCGTCCCTCTTTATTTCTATACTTCTCCTCATTCTCAGGACTTTTCACCACCCACCCATCCACCCACCTATCCATGCATTCAATGCCATTCAATTAAGTGCCTTCCGTGCTCCAGTCCCCGGCCACTTGTGTTCCAGGCACCTTTTCTGCTCTTCTCTATTCCTTGCCTACTTACTCCTCACCTTTTCTGTCCCCCTGTGCTTTCTTTCCAGGCAAGATTCCTTAGCCTCTGAGTAGGAAAGCATGGACTCCACGTGGTCAGGAAAGGGAAAGTCAGGCCCAAAAGCTAACTCTTGGCCACAAGGATAATGGTATTTGCAGTCTCGTATTTTCCAGTCACAGTTTAGCCTACCTGTCATTTTAACCTTCACAGAAATAATAACCTACCTTGCCAGCAGATATTCGATTGAAGAGAAGTCATCATCCAATCGTTGGGGACCCCAAATGGCTACATACCAAAGGTCCCATGCTCTCAGGCTGACTAGTGTCCACATCTCGTCTCCAAACTACACTTCCCCGGAGATCAAGCGCCACGAAAATGAGAACTAGCCACTTGTCGTGAGTTACTGAATAACCAGGGGCCACGGAGCCCTGGGTCAGCGCATCAGAGTGCAGCGGCTTTCTTAGTCCTGTTAGCCACGGAGCATCAGGCTCGGTACTACCGGGACTCCTGCCAAGCAGGGAGCAAGGGATGAACAAGAAGATGAGACCCTCCTAGAGGGCACGTGGGTCGGGGTGGGCGAGATGTTGGAACGTTCGGTACTGTCCGCATCTGGCTGTGTGCCTATTACCTCAGCAGTCTCACAAAGTGTTCCATGTAGCATGTTTTGTGTATATAAAAGGGACTTTTTTTTTTTTTAATATATTCTCAGATTATCCTTGTAATGACACATCTGCAATAAAAGCCATCAGTGCTATTTGGATGTATCTACACTGTGCGTTATTGTTTTAGAATGCCTTCCTGGGACCTCCGATACCAGAGCCTCTGAGTAAAACCAGGAAGAGATTCATCCATGGAAATCAATTAAATCACACTTTCCCTATCCCTGGTTTCCAGCTCTGCCCTGAGGAGTCCCACGACAGTACCTCAGGCCAAGATGGCTTCCTGGAGCCCCACCTCTTTACGTCTAGCTGCGTCCTGGATGTCTCTGCCAGACACAAGCAGTGCAGTCAACACCTGAAGCACCTTTCCCCAGGTCTGGTCTCATTTCATCAAATGGTACCATCTACTCAATTGCTCGGGTGAGAAGCAAGGACTCCTCCCTCCCCCGGGCCAAGGTCGACCCACCCCTCCGTGCAAGGCCTCTTCTCTGCCTTGGTGTAGGCCCTCCTCCCCTCTCCCCTCGACCACAGCAACAGGCTTCCCACCAGACCAAGGAACCCTGTGCCTCCACCTCCCTCGTCCCAGTCCGACTTCCACACTAGCTGCCAGAACCACCTTCCTGTAAAACAAATCTGTCGGTAGAGAAGGCGTCTCTGGGCCTGATGAGAAACCCCAAAACCATAAAGGAAAAGACGAAGGGATAGGACTAAAGAAAGTCCCGAATTTTTTGCCCTCTGAAAAACAAAACAAAATAAAACATGACTGAGATTGAAAGGCAAATATTAAACAAGAGAAAAGTATACGATTAATATTCATGCTACACCAAGAACTCTTTCAAATTAAGAAGAAAGATACAAACACTGTTATAGAAAACTTGGTAAAGCACACAAACACGTTAGAAGACTCACAAACGGCCAGTAAACAAGAAAAGAGGCCAACCTCAGTAATCACCAGAGTTGTACATTAAATCAAGCATAAACCATCACATGGTGCCTAGCAGACTGGGAAAGACGAAAAAATGTCAATCTCCACATTGACAAGGGAATGGAGAAATATGTACTCTATGTACTCTGGATGGAAGTAAAAACATTCAATATTTTTGAAGAGCAGTTTGGCAACGTATGTATCAAAATTTAAAATGTACTTAAACCTTTGGACTCACCAATCTCTCTTCTTAATGACAAAGTAATGCTGCCATATGAGAGCCTTTTCTAGCAAAGTCGTACTGTGGAGAGACTGATGTTTACTGAAGCCTACTACGTGCTTGGAATTGGACTTGTGTCTTCTTACATGACCTCACGGCAGCCTGTGTAGGAGGGACTGTTCCCCTCACTTCACAGAAGGGGAGAAAGTGAGGCTCACAGACAGACTGCTGGTAAAATGCCCCTGCAGGAGTTAGTCCAGAAGGTTCTGGGTGTCAGGCACTAAGAGTTCTCAGCTCCCTTCTCCCAAATGCCTAGTCAGTGTTGGGGGTCACAGTGGAATCTGGACACTACTAGATGTCCTCAACCTTGGCCCAGACCACACCCACCCACTCCCATACCTGCAGTCGGGTGTGTGGGACGCAAGGATTGACAGCAAAGGAAAACAGGGCCAACCTTACCAGTCACTGGTCTTATGTCCAAACCCCAAAGCAGAGAGCTCTGGAAAGCCACACTGGACAAGGGGGAGCAACCCTTTACTAAACTAGTTGGGAACCAAACAAAAGCAGGGCCTGACGCCACTGGTTCCCCAACCCCACACACCCCGATACCCAAACCTAGGTCTTGGTCAAATCATACCCCGGCTATGTGGAAGGAGAGGGAGGCATAAGCCCATCAGAGATGTGGAACCCACTCTCCCTGAAGTAAAATGGAGGAAGGGGAGCAAGTTTACCAAACCAACAGCATCAAAGAAGAGAACAGGGAGACGAGAGGGCTGTGCTCAGGCACCACGCCTGGTGCCCAGGGAGTCGCTCCCCTGCCGGCAAACAGCACTCGGCACAACCAGCAAACATCAACACGCCTCCTCCTCGCCCATCCCACCCGGGGACTTTTAAGGCCTACAGTCATAGGGGTCCTACCGTTACTAAGGTCTCCGTGGTGAGCGCCTCTGCAGACCCAGAAGGACGTCAGTGACACCTTGATCAGCGGAGGGCACCCACCTGCTGGGCTCGTGTGCAGAACACGGCAGGAAGACAGAGATGTTCCCCAAGCAAGTGACACTGAACAGGGCCCCCTCCCCCGAACCTTGCCAATTCGATCCAGATTGAAAGAGAAACCCTTGAACTACTGCAAACACTGGGGACGGGAATCCATGATGCTCATACTCCGCAGGTGCTCTTTGGGAGCTCAAGGGGTCCCCCCGATCTCCCAAGAGCACCTCATCTGCTTCGTACAGTCTGGTAAAAACTCTCAGTTATAGTAAGGGAAAGCTAGAGAACTGGATTAAACAAAAAAGGAACATTTTAAACGTAACAAAATATAAAACAGGCACTTTTTCAGCCTCGGTTTTTTCCGCGTCTCAAAAGGCTAAGGACAAAATCACAGCTGCCAAGAGCTCCCACATTCTGGAGCAAAAGGTGCAAGACCCTCCTTGCAAGGGGGTGGCCCCAAACTGGCTCTGCAGCATTAGCTGACTGCCCACCTGTGGCCTGTGTAAGAGGCGCAGAAAAAGTATTCCGGGGTGGGGGGATGAGTCGTCCCCATGATATGCTCCCCCCTCCTTCAATCAGTGAGAGGCGCTTCCAGGGACCATTCCAAGAGCGTGGCCTGGGTGAGTATAAGCACTGCCATCTGACTCACACCTCACGTCTGCGGGCCAGAGGTGGAGAGCAGTAGGCAGCTGGTACTGCGCTGGGAGCAAAGGGCGAGCCCACCGATGCGGGCGGGGAGGCAAGGACACAGTTCCCAGGAACCAGAGGGCAGCCTGGATGGTGAGGAGGGGCTGGTGCAGGAGGCCCAGGAGCCAAGGGAGGGCCAAGAGTGGTCAGCGAGAGGAGAAGCACTGCCCCATGAAGGGAGCTGAGTCAGAGGTGCCCCGAAGGGAAATTCTGAAGCAGCAGCAACAAAGAGGGAGAAAAGACAGGAAGAAGGGAAAAGACAGAGCGTGGGTGCTTTGGGCAGCTGGCATACCCAAGGGTGCCAGCTCTGGGTTCTGGCTGAACAGGCCACATCAGAGAGGCCCTTGCCTCTCCCTTGTCTGTCTCGTCTGTTCCAACCCCAAGGGCCACAAAGCTCAGTGGAGCAGGAGGGAGGCAATAGGACTGCGGGGTCTGGTGGAGACACTTGAGCGTGTGCCCTCCCCCACCCCAGGCCTCCAGCAGGACCGGCTGTAGGAGTCCAGACTTCTGACCCCTACACTGGATGGTCTGGAGTGACGTGACTGTTAACAGCAGAGAGACTTCGGGGCCCGCTAAGTTCTCAGCATCGACTGGGAAAAGAACTAATCCACAGAGCAGGCTGGAAAGGACACTGCGGAAAAATAAAGTTGGTTTCTTCTTACACCTGATTGGGTCCAGCTCATTTAATAAGCTGGTTACATAAGGACGTGAGGTGTCTCCCGGAGTCCATGAGCAGGGACACAGCTGGGCCTCACAAGGACCAGGAACCAGAAACTGCCTGGAAAGCCTTCAAGAGGCCAGGAATCCGCTCTCTCAGCCTCTCTCTCTGTCCTTTCCCCTTCCCTTTCCCCTTCCCTTGCCTGCAGGGTCTCTCTCTGTCCTTTCCCTTTCCCCTTCCCTTGCCTGCAGGGTCCCTCTCTGTCCTTTCCCTTTCCCTTTCCCTTGCCTGCAGGGTCTCTCTCTGTCCTTTCCCTTTCCCCTTCCCTTGCCTGCAGGGTCTCTCTCTGTCCTTTCCCCTTCCCTTTCCCTTGCCTGCAGGGTCTCTCTCTGTCCTTTCCCTTTCCCTTGCCTGCAGGGTCTCTCTCTGTCCTTTCCCCTTCCCTTTCCCTTGCCTGCAGGGTCTCTCTCTGTCCTTTCCCCTTCCCCTTCCCTTGCCTGCAGGGTCTCTCTCTGTGTCTCGTGCATGGATCAGCTTTTCCCAGCATGGAATTTCTGAGCTCACATGTCCTCCTGGTCTGAGTGCCAGCAAAGACCTGAAGCCCCTCTCCTCTCAGCCAACTCCCAGCCAGAGGACCCGACTGGCCCGCTCGGGTTGGGTGTCCACCTCACTGCTATCGACGGGGCTCCGAGCAGAGCTGGTGGAAGGAACGCGGCTGCTGGAGCTCAAGGCTGTGGAAGGCGTGGCGGAAGTTCCCAGGGTCCCAGTGGAGGAGGGGTCAAGGCTGGCTCTATATCCAAAAAGGTGTCTGGACTATACTCCAGCTGTTGTTGGTCCGCATCCTCTCTGGAGACCGTATTTTGCCAACTAGATGGATTCTGTCCCATTACTCGTTAGATCATGTCCTATTCCCCAGCCCCTCCCCTGCTGACTCCTGCCCTCCCAGGCTCAGAGGGGGCTCTTACTGCCCTTCCTGGATACGCCGAGTTTCTCAATAGTTTTTGTAGATATAGGAGGCAACAAGTTCCCCACTGCTGGGCTCTTCCAGGCAGTATTTGCTCTGGGTAACACTCATACCACCCACAATCTATAGGCGCTGTCCATGTGCCAGGCACCACGTGTGTCTCTTTAAACTCTCACAACCACCCTGTGAGGTGGGTTCTACAATTACCCTCCCTTCGACGTAACAGAAATTGAGGCTCAAGAGTTGTACGTGACTTGCCCAAGAACATGCAGCCTGAGATGCTCAGGATTTGAGCTCGAGTCTGTCTGACTCCTGAGCTCCTGCCTCTGCAGGATTAGATCACTGTCCCCAACGAGGAAATGAAATGATTAAGCTCCTCTCTCACCCCATCATCACTTCCTAGTACGTCTGAGAATCATGCAGCGTGGAGCCTGCTGCCCACAGAAGTGGGCGTGTGAGCTGGCCAGCCAGCCTACCTGTGCAGACGCAGCTGGATGGACAGTAGGTCCCCAGGTGTCAGGAAGTCAGTCCAGGGCTGTTTGCCCAATTTATCTCAGAGCTGAGGGCACAGAATAATAGGGGGCAGTGATGGAGAATATCTCTCAGCTTCTTGGGGCTCACAATCCTTTGCAGGGCTAAAGTGGCTGGGCCCTGCCTTTCTCCCTTCCTCTTGGAGGACAATCTACAGACTAAGCGCCGCCCTTTGGCACTAGGAGTGTCCTGTTTGCGGCTGGTCTGGCTGTCACCTCATGTACCAATTCTATCTCGTCCAAGCCTTGGTCTGCACTATCTGGTAACTGGGTCCCTGTTGTGTTGGCTTATCTCCCATCTCCACGTCTTCAGGACAGGGGCTTGCTTGGCTAGTCTCTCTCAGATCCCGCAGTCAGAACTGAACCAGCCCTAGCCTGGATTCCACACCTTGTGGACACATGCCTTGGTACCTACAATCACTGGGACACTCCCGACCTGGGGTATCCTGGGTCAGCTCACCCAAACATGGGAACGCAGACACAGATAATCCCTCCCAGCTGTGCAGCCTTCCCAAAGCCCTTCCACACGCAGCACCTCCCCTCTGCTCGCTGATGGTCATGATAAATCCGTCTCCATGGGCTGGTCAGGGGTGCTTCCTTCCCGCTGCTGCAGTACATGTACCCTCCTAAAGCTGAGGGACATCTCACATTAGGAGGACAGCTCCCTGGGCAAGGGTGGACAGGCCACATTCGCCCTGACCCTTACTTAGCAGAGCTGGGAGTGGCCCAGAAACCACAAGGGTAGCTAACAGACAGGGAATGGGATTAGAATTGCCTTCTGGAGCAGTGTGATGACAGAGGCCCATGCCCTAGTCATCTCGAAGACAGGAAAGAATTAGAGGAAGCACACAGCCTCCCTGGAGCGCAGAAAGCTGACCTAGCCCGAGGCGAGTGTGCGGGGCATCGGCTCCTCTCCACGGGAACCCAACAGCCAGGGCAGTGCAGGGCTGTGCTGGGGACGTGGGGAGGAGGAATTAAGGACAGACATTCAGAATGCAGACACAGGAAGCAGGGGCAGCTGAGCAGCTGGGTGGGAGCCCTGAAGGCCTGGCTGCCTAGCCCAGGCCCAGGGAGCACGGGCTTGAAGTAGGAAGCAGCTTCTTTGCCAAGAGCACGAAGAACTAGTGGGTAGAGAAATGTGTATTAAAACCAGAGGCCATCTTTCACCTGTCATTTCATTATAAGAAACTGGTTGGTAATGGCTAGCGCTGGTGAGAGCAGAGAAGGCAGGCAGGCTGGCATGCGTGAGTGGGAGTGGAACTGTAACCCAGGAAGCGGGCCCCCCAGCAGCAGTGACCAAAACGAAAGTCGCACGTCACCTCTGCCCAGCAATTCCACTTCCAGCTCCTGGTGTTTCAGAAATACTCTGGCAGGTGAGTAAAGATACAAGTAAAAAGGTGTTCTCCACTGCACCACCCGTCCAAGGGAAAAAGTAGAAACAACCTAAGCATTTATCAAGTGGGGCTAAACAAATCAACGTACATCCAGGCCCCGTCCAACAAAGCACCACGTGGCCACGGGTGCCATGGAGCCACTTGGAAGAATGAAGGAGTTCTGTTCCTGCTGCCACTGAACAGTACCCACCACACTTCGAGTGGAACAAAAAGTAAGGTGCAAAACAAACTGTCTACCCAAAGGTTCCCATTTTGGTTAAAAAGCACAAGACTCTTCGCACACCCCCAGGTGCACAGATACTTCTCCGTGTGGATTCAAGTGCCTGGAAGGACACACCCCACCTGCCAACACTGGCTGCCTCTGCGAAGTAGGAGGGGAGGAAGGGGATTTTCACTTTCTACTTTATAGACTTTCTAGTGTGAGTTTTACAACAATGTGTTACTTTTGTCATTTTAAGAGTTTTTAAAAGATGAATGGGAGTTGAATGGCACTGCTGGGCACAGCCTTTCTGGCCACAGGAAGCAGAGATCTTGCCCGCCCCCCCCCCCTTGAACAGGCACTCCTGGGCCCCTAAAGCCCTGGACAACTTACACTCTAGGCCTTTCTGAGGGTAACTTCCTGGAACCTTTCAGGCTCTAATCAGCTTGTCCCCAGGCACCTTCCTTCCTCACAGACCTACCTGCCAGAATTCATCGCCTCTCCAGAGGGGGCAACCGCCCCCTCTGCCCTAGAGGATTTCCTTCCCTCAAAATTAGCTTCTAATTTTGGGACCCAGCACTTCCTGCTGCCCCAGAGATCAATCTGACAGTCTTTTTTTTTAATTAAGGAGGTTTTATAATGATAAATATTTTACAGCAAATAATTACTCCATACAGGGTATTATCTGGAGTTCATTACATGGAATAATTTATTTGCTCTTCACAGCAACCCCATGAGGTAGATCCTATGATTATTCCCATTTTAAAGATAATGAAGTAACATTTCCAAGAGGACTCAGCTCATTAGCAGCGGAGTCAGGATCTGAAAGAACGCAGTTCGCCTCCAGGGCTCTTGCTCTCAACTACTCTGACATATTGTCTCTGAGAAGTAAACAGAAAATAACACACATCTGAGGACTCTTGTCATCAATGGCTTGTCCTGGATTTATGGGTTCATAGAGTCCTCTCTGTAAATAGTCAAGGGCAGGTAGGAAGTAATTCCTCCCTTTTGGCCCCTAGATTAGTCCCTCGTTCTAGACATCAGCTCAGCACCCATTGCCAGGGGTACATACCTCCATCTCTACCAATAGAAGCCCAGGCCCTAGAGACTGAAGACCAGAGAGGGAGAGAAAAAGGAGTCCTTTCCTCCCTACAGTCTGCTCTCTAGAGTCTGGAGTTTAGCCTGAGGCATCTGCTCTGTCTGGATATTGTCAACAGCACTTATGTCCTTTTTCTATGTTGGCCCTACCTCCACAAGGGAGCAGGTCACAGCTCTGGATTTCCGTCAATAAAGCAAACCCCAAATAGATATAGGAATTGGACACTTGTCCCACCATTGCGTAGGTTGCTATGTGGGGTGGTTGGGAATTTCCTGATTTGTCTAGGTAGAACTCACCTCTGTCTGCCTGTCTGTCTGTCTGTCTCTCTCTAGCCCCAACTGTAACCTGCTCCTGATTCCATCTTGGTGCCTGCCGTAGTCTCCTGCAGCAAGTCTGTAGGCACCTTGAGGACAGTGATTTACCCTCTGCTTCTTTGGCACCTTTTATTTTCCCATGGTGGGTTCATATAAAATATGTGTGCAATGGATGAATGAGTGAATGAGTAAACTTAATGTATTTCAATACTATTTTTAACATCCAGAACCTGACAGTCTTTTGTGTGTTGAGTTTTACAGCTGATTTTGTTCCAATACAGATGGGGTAACAAAGTAACAAATGTGGGGTAGTGATAAAGTTGGTGCAATGCACTAGTTATCCATTGCTGTGTGAGAACTTACCTCCAAATTTAGCACCTCACAACAATAAACATTTGCCATCTTGCAGTTCCGTGGGTCAGAAGTTTGGGTGTGTTTTAGCTGGGCATCTCTGGCTTAAGGTGTCTCATGGGACGACAGTCATGGAGGGGCTGCGGCCTCCTCTGAAGGCTCCACTCAGGCAGAATCTGCTTCCAAGCTCACTCACGTGGCTATCGGCAGGCCTCACACCCTCACCACACAGGCCTCGCCAGAGCACAGCCAAACACACGGCTGCTGGATTCCCCCAGGACGCGTGAGCCAAGAAAGAGTAAGACGACAGCAACACCCAACAGAGAAGCAGTCTTTTTACAATCGAATCCCGGAGTGACATCCCATTATTTCTGTCATATAGGATTTGTTAGAAGCAAGTCAGTATGTTCTGCCCGTGCTCCAGGGGAAGGGACTATACAACGGGTCATCGGGGGCCGTCTTAGAAGCTATCTACCACGTGAAATCTTTCAGATTCTCAGGGCCATCGTCCTAACTCTTTCCAAAAGAGACGTCCCAATGGCCCCGCGTTATTCCTGAGGCTGGAGAAACTCTAGCCTTTCCTCCATCCCTAACCCTTCTCTTCTTTAGGGCTGGCTGACCCTGGGAAGGCCCTCCTTCTCCCACCTTGAGCCCCTGTACCACACAGGAGGGCCCTGGAGACATTCCTCTCTTCAGCCCACTGTCTGGTTTCCCCAGAGGGTAAAGGCCTGTTAGCAGGAACATATGGCATATTCTGAGGTTAGTGGTGGGGGTCTGGGGTCTCAGCACTAGAATGTGGCAGTAGTAAGTGGTGAAACTTTTAACAACTCTTATTTAGCTTCTGCAACTGTGACGTAAGTTAAAAATAGTGCCTTCCTCAGAGGAAGGAGCGTTGGGAGGATTAAATGAGATCATGAGTGTAAAGCGCTCGGTGCGGGGCCTGTCGTGTGGTGGAAGAAGTAAATGTGAGCGCTGGTCGTTTTTATCATTGTCAGCTTCTAATTAGAAGTCCAAAGACTAAAGGTCAAAGAGGAGCAGTCGTCTGATGACTCCAAAGATTCCTGCTATGGAAACACACCTTCACTTGCACAAAATGGGCTTGTGCTCTCACCTCCTTTCCGGGGTTCAGACAAAACTGCTCGACCCAGAGAAAGGCCGACTGCAGGTCCTGCCTGTGCCCCAGAAGGGACGAATGTGACCAGCTGCTCAGCTCTGGGCAGCAAAGCCTGAAGGAAAGAAACCTCTCCCCCAGCGTGTTTTCCTCCCATGCTGCTTCTCTCCATGGAGATAGATGTTAAACGGAGGATGCATAAGTTAAGGCAGGGTGGAACCCCAGCCATGAGCATGAGGTCTTGAGTTAAACTTGGTGTCTGCCTGGTGTACGACGGTGGTAAGTGATAAGTGAAATTGTAGGGTTTTTTCATTCGCAAAATGGGGATTTTAATAACATCCTTTGGCTTTCTGTGAAAATTGAGCAAGACTGTGAAGTCCCAGAGAAATGTGGATTTTAAGGTAACAAATCCTGAGATTGCAAAAGTAAAGGCAAAATTCTCTCTGGAAGGGAGAGATTTAAAACCATATGCAGCTGATGACCAGAAAAAATAATGGAAAAGGTTTCCTTCATTTGGGATGGGTTGTGTCTTTGTGATTATTCTGTTGATTGAGAAGCATGTTTGAGATGCGTCAGAAGATAGCTTTTCCCTGCTTGCTGGGCCCCAGAGGGGGCTGGATGCCTCTATCTGGAGAAGGAGAAACTTGATCAAAGGCTCTCCTGGGCTGGTTGCGCCCTGTAGCACGTGGCCATCGGGCAAGGAGGAGAAAGGCACGGCTCTGGGCTCCAGAAGTAGGCATTCCAGAACGCAGGCTTAAGCTTTTCTTTGTGGCACTGACATCCCCTTAGCCATCCCCGAGCTGTGCTTCCCTGGCTAAGGAAGGAGGAGCCTGGGGCTTCCCAGGTGGCGCAGTGGTTAAGAATCCGCCTGCTGGGGCTTCCCTGGTGGCGCAGTGGTTGAGAGTCTGCCTGCTAATGCAGGGGACACGGGTTCGAGCCCTGGTCTGGGAAGATCCCACATGCCACGGAGCGGCTGGGCCCGTGAGCCACAGCTGCTGAGCCTGCGCGTCTGGAGCCTGTGCCCCGCAACGGGAGGGGCCGCGATAGTGAAAGGCCCGTGCACCGCGATGAAGAGCGGTTCCCACACCACGATGAAGAGCAGCCCCCGCTTGCCGCAACTAGAGAAAGCCCTCGCACGAACCGAAGACCCAACACAGCCAAAAATAAATAAATAAATAAATAAAGTAGCTATAAAAAAAAAAACAATCGAATTCATGCTCTGCAATTCAGTTAAAAAAAAAAAAAAAAAAAAAAGAATCCGCCTGCCAATGCAGGAGACACGGGTTGGAGCCCCGGTCTGGGAAGATCCCACATGCTGCAGAGCAATTAAGCCCATGTGCCACAACTACTGAGCCTGCACTCTAGAGCCTGCGAGCCACAACTACTGAAGCCGGCGTGCCACAACTACTGAAGCCCATGCATCTAGAGCCTGTGGTCCGCAACAAGAGAAGCCACCACAACGAGAAGCCTGCGCAATGCAACGAAGATTAGCCCCCGCTCGCTGCAATTAGAGAAAGCCCGCGTGCAGCAAAGAAGACCCAACACAGCCAAAAATAAAATAAATAAATTTATTTTTTAGAAAAGGGAGGGACTTCCCTGGTGGTGCAGTGGTTAAGAATCCGCCTGCCAATGCAGGGGACACGGGTTCGAGCCCTGGTCCGGGAAGATCCCACATGCCGCGGAGCAACTAAGCCCGTGCACCACAACTACTGAGCCTGTGCTCTAGAGCCCACAAGCCACAACTACTGAGCCCACGTGCCATGACTACTGAGCCCACGTGCCATGACTACTGAAGCCCGCACGCCTAGAGCCCATGCTCCGCAACAAGAGAAGCCACCGCAATGAGAAGCCTGCACACTGCAACGAAGAGTAGGCCCTGCTCACTGCATCTAGAGAAAGCCCGTGTGCAGCAACGAAGACCCAACGCAGCCATAAATAAATAAATTTATTTTAAAAAAAGAGGAAGGAGGAGGCTGGCTCCACACAGGTCCAGCTGGAGAGACTGGGTAGGAAAGCAGGAGATGACTGGAGGGAGGGATCAGGGTTTGTGGCCAGGCAGCTGGCTGAGGCACCAGGAACGACCAAGATGGATCTGTGGAACAAATGAGTATTCCTTGGGGATTCTTGGGAACACGTGGGATGGGGAACTGAAGGGAAAAAAGGCTGGATTTCCTGCACGTGGAATGGAATTTTTTCAGTTGGGAGTTAAAGGAAAGGATTAGCCTTAATGCTGGCAAACCTGGGGACAGGTGGATAACACTGTGGTAACCCTAACTTGGGAGCCATCGAACTTTGGTCCTGGGGTGGTACAGGCCCCCACCAAAGGGGCAACAGCCACTCTGATTCAGTTCTGGGAAGCAGAAGATCTGCCGGCATCCATCAGTTCAAGCCCTCCTGCCTTCTGGAGGGAGATCAAGAGAGCACGTGTCCGTGCCCTTTCATCTCTGCTCAAATACGCACATCCTTCATTCTCAAAGCCCAGGCACGGGGAGATGCATGTGTCTCCAATCCGGTATGAGGGGCATGCTCACTGATAACTGTTTTAGGTCTTTCCAAGGCTTTGCTCTAAAATGAACTGTTTTCAAAAGGGCTTCCCCTTCCCCTCCCCCACCCCCCCAGCAATTTCTGAAATACCGTGATGCACCACAGGCTTCTGCGTGGTCCCCTGCCTGGTTTTCCCTCCTCCAGCCTGACCTCCCCCAAGCCGGGCACCTGCTGTTGTCCAGGAGACCCGTGTTCAAGGCAAACCCAAGCCAACCATGCCCTTGCTCAAAACCCTCCTAGTCCCCTACTGCTCATGGAGGCCGGAGCCTGAGCCCCCCACTCCCAGTGTCCAGGCCCTAAGCAACCTCACCCCTCCCTCCCACTCCAGCTGCTTCTCACGACACCCTCCCCCTCATTCTCTATTCTCCAGGCAGTTTTCCCAGCAAACATGTTTTTCTCTACTTCAGGGCTCTTGCACAAGCCGCTGTCTTTGTCTGGGATGCTCACATGCCACCTCTTCATCCAGCTTATTCATCTTTTAGGGCTTCCCTCCAGAAAATCCTTGCTGGTCCCCCAGCCTGGTATGGGTCCCCCTTTATTCACTCCTTTGCCTTTCCCTCCACAGTGCTCGGCTCACTTGGTTTCTAGTTCACTTCAGTGATCAGATCTGGGCTGTGAGCGCCACCGGAGCAGAACTGAAGTCTGATGCCCGGGTGAGAACACACCCACCTTGCAGAGGGCCTGGCGTGTGAGACCCTCAGGCTCAGAGTGTGAGCCCCTCACTCCCAGCTGTTCTGGGAGCTTTGGGGCATCAGCAAAAAACGCTTTTTGACCAATGACACTTCTTTTTGAAAGTCCTTTAGATATCCCCCGGTTTAAGTCTGTTAATTTATACTCAGAATTTGGAAACAACTTGCCTTTATTTTAAACTCAGAGTCATATTTGAAAATAAAGCCTTGCTTTTTAAAAATGGAAGGGTTTGTCTGTTGAAGGAATAGCTTAGCTTCTAGAAATTTACTTCACATATTAGAAGTCTGGGTAAATTTACAAGAATCTAATGTTCTCTAACTATTCAGAACTGTCAGAATGCCTAGTTTTTGTTCCTTGAGAGATCACAGTTTTCCACACTGCCTATAGTTACTTTTAGAATCAGGCTCTAAACCTTTTAAAATCTATTACATTCGTAATTTTATTTAGCTATTTCCTGGAGGGAACTATAGGTTCTGAAAACCAAACACCCTCTAAATCAATAAAGCTACTTAGAAATAAATGCTGTAGCCACGCTTCACAGCTCATTGCCTGCTTTTGTTATCACTTTGACCTGAACTGGGTATTTACAAGGAGTAGCTATCAGATAAAATTAAGCTGCAAATAACTGACCTGACTATTTCCCACCACTATTTTTGCACTTTGAAGTAAATGGGAATAAAAACTTTTGAGACAAGAGAGTCTTATTTTTAACTGTAGTAAGTTTTTCCCTCAGTGTTTTTTAAATTATGCTTCACGAGAAACAGTGCACCAAAGTGCAGCCCAACTGGCTCTAAAATTTGCATTGGAAGGAGTTGAATCACACCCACATGGTTAATAATGTGCCAGTACTACATGAGGGTATCTTTACATGGAGCAAGAGACACATGTGTGAATAGTCCAGGAAACTAGTTTAGTGTAGAACCTTCACAGAGGTTTAAAAGAATCGTTACAAAAGTAAAACCTATACTTGCTATTAGAGGGCAAATAACCACTGAAGCAGCGTTCAAAGTCTCAAGCAGGAACTAAACGAACGAAGCAGCTGGAAATATCAAGGACTGACCTCAAGTCCCTCCAGAGAATAACTCCCTCTCCCCAAGGAAACACCTACAGTGAGGACGTTGCCAGGGGAAAAAGAAATGGTTCAGACATTTTTCCTATATGTACTTTCCAGGAATTATGTAACTCTTCCTCTTTTGATAAACAAATCCATCCCCAGGACAAGTTGGGTTTTCAAGAGGAATCCAGTACCAAAACCACAACCTGGATTTGGGCAGGGTCTGTCCATGGCAATCAGAGGTGCAGGGAGGCTTCAGCTGCCCTCAGGACGGATGGCCCCGCTGAGCCTCAGAATGGGATCTTTCTTCATTCTTTTTCATGAAACCGTGCCCCCCCACCCCCGCCATGGTAAACCCTCACACACCGTCCTGAGGACAGAGAGCACATTGGAGTCGCCTCCTGTTCTTTTAGTCTGACTTGTACATTGCAGGAGTCATTCTGATGCAAGGATGAGAAATGCAGTCCGATTGGCTCAAGGCGGGAGGGAAATCCTCGTAGCGCGGAAGGGATAGGAGCAGGCAGTGGAGCTGGGCTCACTCAGGGACAAGGAGGGTCTTACAGGAGAACAGAGGCCCGCACAGAATCTCCTGGGAAGTACCTGCCAGGAAGAGGCAGCTGAGATGAGGTGATCAAGGACAAGGAGGGGGCATCTGTCCAGCAACTCAGCGGCAAGGGGCCCTGGCATGGACTACATGTCCGCTGCAAGTGTGGACCTATCCTGCGGCCTGATGAGAGCCATCATGGTCATGCACGAGGGGCATCTGGCCAGAGGCCTGAACAGGGGACTCATCCTAAGGGGAGGGGTCTGGGAGCATACGTTTGGTCTGATGAGAAGGGACACAGGTCAGCAAGGGGAGATGGTATTCGTTGAGTCAGCCCTTGGCTGAGGCCCACCGACCAATCTCTCAGAAACCCAAGACAGCACTGGTTTGTGGCCCAAGAACAGAGTGTCACAAGAAAGAGCCAAGACAATTCATCCCACTTCACATAGCGCCCGATGGAGGCCACCCACAAGTCATAAATGGCAGAGGACATACAGGTGGCAACTGAAAGGGAGGAGTAGGAAAATAATGACCTGAACAGTGGAGGTAGGGTGTCAGGAGAGGGCAGTGTTAAGAGCTTAGGGCTTACAGCCACACCACTGGGCCAAGGCCTGGCTCTGCCACTCTCCAGTTATGTGACCCGGGGCAACCTCTCAACACCTGCTTATTCACCGGGCCATTTTGTGAGCGTTCATTGAGATGGTGCATTAAAATACCTAGCAAGGTGCTGGGCACAGAGAAAGGAGACAATCAACAGCAGCTCTTGTGATCATTTTATGAGAGAGAAGAGGCCATCCTTAACGATCCTGGAGCACCTCTGCTAGTTGAACCAGTGGGCTGCACCCTAATGCCATCGACCCATCCTCCGATTGATTAGCCTCAGGCAAGGTGGGAATGGGCTTGGGAGCTGCGCACACCAACATGCCCTCCATCTGCAGACCCTGAGTGGAAAGGCACTGTAGTTTACCGCAAGCGGTAAAGACGAGAACAAGGAAAGGATAAGGAGCATGAAAAAAGAATGATAATTCAATAACATGGCTTCAGTCTAAACAAATGGGAAAGACTTTTACTCCCTACTAAAAGGCAGATCTCCTCATATTGGGCCCAACTAAATACGGGTTTTAAGGATCACACTTAAGACAAACAACGTAAAATATTAAAATGCAAAATATAGTCAAAAATTTATAAATGGATGCAAAGGAAAAATAAATCAGATTTCAAAGAATTAACACTAACGAAATAAAAGCAATAATAAATGGATCAAGATCGTTTGTATGGGACACACTTCATAACGAATCTGCAACTGTTATAAACTTCTATATAGTCATTCATTGGTATCCATGTGGGACTGGCCCCAGGACCCCTGCAGATACCAAAATCCAGGGATGCTCAAGTCCCTTATGTAAAATGGCATAGTATTTGCATATAACCTACACACACCCTCCCCTACACTTTAAATCATCTCTGGGTTACTTATAATACCTAATACGATTAAATGCTATATAAATAGTTGCCAGCACCTGGCAAGTTCAAGCTTTGCTTTTTGGAACTTTGTGGATTTTTTTTTCCCGAATATTTTCAGTCGAGAGTTGGCTGAATCCATGAATGCAGAACCTAGGGATATGGAGGGCCAACTGTATACTAAATAATGTAAGGCAGAAACTGTTAGAAATGCAAGGGGACTCTAAGACATATATCTGTCCTTGATAGACCAGGTTGTCAAAAATGAAAAATTTGAATGTTGTAATTATAAGAGTAACTTGAGAGATTATATCTTTTCCAGCACCCATGAAATATTTACACCAACTGATGTTATATTAAACCACAAGATAAATATCAAACATTTTTAAAAACCTAGAAAGCATATGTGTCATATATTCTAAAACAATGTTAAAAAAAAATTAGAGAGAAGACCATTTTTAAAAACCAAAGCCCTTCATAGCTGTTATGCATAATAGTGAAATAGTGAGCTAAAATAGCGTTATCCAAAAAGTGAAACAACTCACATATCCATCAGATGATGATAGATAAATAAAATGTGGTACATCCATTCAATGGAATATTATTTGGCAATAAGGAGGAATGAAATACTGATCATGCTCTAACAGGAATGAACCTTGAAAACATGATGCTCAGGGAAAGAAGCCAGTCATAAAAGACCACATTGTACAATTCAATTCATATGAAATGTCGCAAATAAGCAAATCTATGAAGACAGAAAGTAGGTTAGGGCTTCCCTGGTGGCGCAGTGGTTGAGAATCTGCCTGCCAATGCAGGGCACACGGGTTCGAGCCCTGGTCTGGGAAGATCCCACATGCCGCGGAGCAACTAGGCCCGTGAGCCACAACTACTGAGCCTGCGCGACTGGAGCCTGTGCTCCGCAACAAGAGAGGCCGCGATAGTGAGAGACCCGCGCACCGCGATGAAGAGAGTGGCCCCCGCTTGCCACAACTAGAGAAAGCCCTCGCACAGAAACGAAGACCCAACACAGCCAAAAAATAAATAAATAAATAAATAATAAAAGTGTTTAAAAAAAAAAAGAAGAAAGTAGGTTAGCAGTTCATCTAGGGCTGAGGGTGAGGGGGTGGAAGGCAGGTGGCTAGAAGGAAAAGGAGTGACTATGAATGGGTATGGGGTTTCTCGTTGGGGTGATTTAAAAGTTCTAAAATTGATTGCACTTATGGTCGTACAACTTTGTGAATATACTAAAAACCACTGACTGTACACTTTAAATGGATGATACATGAATTATAACTCAATAAAGCCATTTGAAAATACCAAAAAAAAAAAACACCTCAAGCCCTTGAAAATTAAAAAAAACCACTACCTTAAATACACTTAGATAAAAGAAAAATTGAAACTATAATTACAGAACATTTAAAGATATCACTGAGTACACTATACATTAAAACATGTAGGATACAACAAAAGCAACAATTAGATGGAAATATATACCCTTAACTGTTTTCCAAATGAAAGTAGAAAGAATAATATATATACAAATAAGCCAATAATTTGTTTACAATAACAAAACAACTTAAGGAAAGCAGAAGAAATGAATTATAAAAGACAAAAGCGTAAATTCCATATTTCGTCAAATTTAGGATGTCATCTATTATAAATTTAGGATGCACCATAATTTTATATATCACTAAGAAAAACTGCTGCCAATTAAACAATGTCACAATACTTTGTTAGCATCAATTGAAAGATGCATCCCAATTTGAGAGATTTAAAAATGTGGAGAAAAAAAGCACATCCTAGACTAATGGAATATAGTAAATTAGAAAGCAGGAAGACAATGTGACTGATAAACAAATACGAAGTCTAATTCTTTGGAAAGACCAACAGACATACCTCTGGCAAAGCAAATTTTAAAAAGAAAGAGAAAACAAAAATGCAAACTGTTAGGAATGCAAAGCAAATATAACCATACATATGCAGGAGGTTAAAATTTATAAGTGATTATATAAAACCCTATGTTCAAAAAAATTAAGTGAAGAAAAACTTCATGCTAATAATTTCAAAAACTTGGGTCAAATGGACAATTTTCTACTAACATTAAGTTTTCCAAATTAGCTTTAAAAGAATTAGAAAATTAAATACACAATGCTCATAGAGGACAGTTAAAAGTTGTCAAAAATGTATCTCAAAAAACTTACACTAGATTTCTGAAAATACTAGGAGTCACTTCCATAAAACCTTAGTTTCCCTTGTTCTTAATACTATTTTATATCATAAAGAGACAGAAAATTTTCATAAAATTACCATAACTGTGAAAAACCAAACCACAAGAAATATTTTTCACCCGTCAAACTGGCAAAGGAAAAAAAAAAGAAAGGAAAAGAAAAAAAAGCACATGAAAATACACAGCATTTGTGCACATGGGGAAAATAGGCAATTTCTCCCCCTTCTAATGAAAATATAAGTTGTTACAACCTCTACAGAGAATGTTTTGAAGTATACATGAAAAGGCACACAATTTTGCAAAAGTTTTGACCCAGTAATCACACTTCCAGGAATTTATTACAAGGCAATAATCATAACTATATAGGTGATTTTTGCAACAGGGATGTCCACTGCAAAATTTTAATAGCAAAAATGTATAGACAAATGTCAATATTAGAGAGCAGATTCCAGTTGGACAAATCCATGTGATGGGACTGAGTCATAGTATAGAAATGCAGGTAATAACATTAAATGTTCACGACAGAGTAAACATACAGATTTTATATGCATCCAAATGAATGAAAAGATATGAAGCAAAATAGTGATTATCTCTAGGTGGGACGGCAAATGATACTAATTTTCTTCTCTTCCGAGTTCCTTGCAATAAACATGTATTATTTTTGAATCAGTAAAATCAATAATCATTATAATAATTCTGTTGGAACAAATCTTATATAATATATTAATAATGTCCAGAGAACCAGAAGAGAGGGGTTTGGGCCTGAGTTCCCCCAGTTCAAGAAGATGTGGATAAACCAGTAAGAGTCCTGTGACCCTTCTGAGCTGCAGGCTGGGGAGGCTTGGGATTCACAGATCATTTGTATTAGCAGCAGAATATCCCTTGTTTCAAGACCCTCATCAGGAAATTCCCATCTTCAGGAAGTATCAATAGCCTGTTCTAACCCAAGGAGCCAACCAATCACCTCTTTATCCATGGCCCATGCTGCTTCATGGAAATTTCTCAACTAGAAATTGTAAAAACATCTTATCTGGCAGTGAGCAGATTTCTTAAAAAATAATAATCCAATTCAGACTCCTACCTAGATAGGGAATACTGGGAACCATCTTCAGGCTTCGGATATATTCCCGAGTCCGCTTGTAATTATCTTCTTTAGACATCAGGTAGTCCAATTTCTCAAAGGTGGTCTTGTCTTTTCGATTCAACAGCTGGAGTGAGAAAAAAACAGAGTATGAGAGAGAAGAGAAATAAACCGGAAGAAGCAAAAGATAAAGGATAACTGCAGATGAAAACTAAAAGGAAACGTCCTAAATGGCACGTCTATGATGTGCAGAATCCTGGGCACAACTAAGGATTTTAAGAGGCTGTTTCATGTAGAGATGGAGTGTTTCCAAAGCCCCGACTTTGTCATTTTTCATAGAGTCTCACACTTGGAAGATACCCTCCAAAGCTACCTAGTCCCTTGTTCTAGATGATGCCAGAATCCCCTGCATAGCACCCACCTTCATGGTGCATAGACCCTACAACAGCAAGGAGCTCAGAGAGTAAAGCAAATTGCTCAAGGTCACCCAGAGCTATTTCACAGTCACATCAGGTCTCTCTCCCTGTGTCCACAGAGAGCTTCTTGCTCTCTGCTCAACATCTCTGCCATTGCTGAAGGCCCCGGAAGATCTCACACGCTTCACCTGCGTATGCTGTGCACGTAGCCAGGCCATCTCTCCAATCTGGGCTATCTCCTCCAGATTCCCTGTGGTCTATGGCTGTGTCATATTTACACTGGGTACGGTGTTCTACTCAGAATAAGCCAAACTTATTTTCCATATGCAGTCATCTAAGGGGTGATTTAGTTATGCAAATACAGGATGAGCAGGCACCCACAGCCCAGAGATTAGAGAAGTAAGAGGCTTCATGACTGAGATCTCTGGAATGTAAAGCTGGTCACCAGGGAAGGGATGGCTCAGTGTTCATAAGGAGGTTTCTTGGAAGAAAGAAATAGAAACTGAATCCTGGTTCTCCAGACTTGATGCTAAGGACTCATGCTGTGGTCATCCTGCATGTCCCAAGTCAAGGCCCAGGGCCAGGAAATGGCAGTAAGTCTCCTTGAATAAAATGGCTTTGAGGAAAGGAGTCTACGCTGAGAGCAGGCTTGAAAAAGAGGATCTGGGGAAGGATCAGCCAGAGAGGGCTGGCTTTGGCACAGCATGTGGCTGATGTTGGGAACGCCCAAGTTTAGCTTCCAGGGCCAGTGCCTCTGGGATTTGAGATCCATGGCGGAGCCCAGGAGTATAAATGGAGGTGTGGACCCTAGGCTAGGAGCATCCTTGGTCAAGTGTGGTGTTGAGACCCCATGGTCTGTGCAAGGACCGGGACCAGCAGCCCTGTCACATCAGTCAGACTGAGATAGGCCAGTGGTCAGTAGCTCCATCATACAGCAGAGAGAAGTAGAACAGTGACTGTCCAGCACCAGGGGAAGCTGGTCTTTTGTACTGAAATAGCCCCTTTGGGTTCCTGGGACCCAGGTCTGCAAATTCCAAACTGAGGCCATGTCTGGTGCACCAGGGAACTCAGGCTGCATCGGCCAATTCCTTGATGCTCAGCCTCTGGAGTCACAGGGGGTGCAGCCTCTGGAGTGCACAGGGGGTGCAGCCTAGCTGAGCAATGACAGCTTAAGGACTTCAGAGAGGAGAGGCAAAAGAAAAAGCTGAAAGGAAGGTCCCAGCGCTGAAGAAGTTGGAGAATAAAGAGCAA
This sequence comes from Balaenoptera musculus, assembly GCF_009873245.2. Lineage (NCBI taxonomy): Eukaryota > Metazoa > Chordata > Mammalia > Artiodactyla > Balaenopteridae > Balaenoptera > Balaenoptera musculus. The sequence goes on along the minus strand of NC_045790.1, from coordinate 107,802,136 downwards.
GCCGGTTTGTTTTTTTTTCCATTGAGAAATTCAGGACGCATCAGGGTGGGGATGCTACCCAGATGCTAGGGATGACGGCTGCGTAACTGGCTTGCTAATTCAAGGCTGTTATTCATCACGTTAACAAATGGACAGGAAATCATGCCATCTCCCATTTGCTGTTTGTAAAGCGCCATAACATACAACTCATCTGATCTTTACAAAGCCCAGGGACGAAAATGGAGCCAGGGTTATTGCCACTATTTCAGGTTCATAATCACAAGGATTAAGTGACTTGTCAGAGTATCCTTGGGGAACTTGATTCAATAGAGGACAAAAATGTATATTATAGCAACATGGTAAGTAAGTAAATAGAGACCAAGAACCCAGACAAACAAGTAAATTATGGGCGAGGGAAGCGTCAAGGAAAGCTGTATAGAGAGAGGCATTTGAAATAAACATTTAAGGATAAGGAATTCACTAAATGAACTACGTATACCCAGACGAGAACCAGATACTCTAGTTGTGAATTGTCGCATTGTAAAGTTGAGCAGGCCCCTCACCCCCTTGGCTGGAAGGTCATCTCTTTATTAATGAAACCTAGAACCCCACCGAATCCTTTGGCAGTCACCCATGTTCATCCAGCAGTCAAACAAATCCCTATGTTATCCTCACACACACTGCAGCTGAGCCATACTGGTGCCCAATGCTCCCTCCACTGGGTCTCTGGACCCAGCTGAGGGACTGCCCTTGTCCCCTGGCATGTTTGGCCTATCTGTCTAGCCTGTCAAGTGCCTCTATGCATGGCACCACAGAGCTGATCAGCAGGACATCTGTGTCCCGACATAGACATGACCAGGCCAACATGATTCGAGCCCTGGAGGATGTCCCTACAAATCACCCTGCAGATTGACCTCAAACCAACAACTGGGGTTCTTTAGTGGAGTGGGACAACCAAAGGCAGCCACATTTGCATGCTTCCTAAATTTAAAACCAGGCTCCTCCAGGCCACACCTCTTTCTGTTAACCTTTTCCCTACACACATACTTCCTACCCACCCTCCATCCCTGCCTACACACACTCACACATACATTCAGAAGGGCTGGGACTGGTTAACTACGCTCATCTGCTCCATTCTGTGCCCACAAGCGAGATCCAGGATGGCTTCAGATTCCTCAGTAGGAATGCACAGGATGCTAGAAGACATGAAAAAAGCTCAGAACATCTATCTCCCATGCAAGCATTTGAATACTACTTGAGAACTTCCCCCAGCAAAATGGAAAGAATAAACCAAGTACAGGAAGATATGGGATATAGGAAACAGTGGACCCAGTCCAGCAGTAGTAAAGGGAGATGACAGATGAACAGCAAGACTCAAGAATGACTGGTCTACATCTATCAAGCCCAGAAGAGATGTCTCCAGAGAAAGAGAAGTCTTGATAGAAAACCTGACAGAACAGCACGTTTGTGGGGAGGGATGGATATATTTATTACGTATAATAAAAATAAAATTAAATAAAATAAAGATTTTTATATATAATATCTAAAAATCTGGTAAGATATTATATAATATTATATATGTTTATGTGTGTATTTACATATACATATAAAATATCTGGTAGATAAGTGGTAGCTAGAGTAAGAATTTTCCCTTAAAAGACACTTAGAGGGACTTCCCCAGTGGCACAGTGGTTAAGAATCTGCCTGCCCATGCAAGGGATACGGGTTCAAACCCTGGTCCAGGAAGATCCCACATGCCGCGGAACAACTAAGCCCGTGCACCACAACTACTGAGCCTATGCTCTAGAGCCCGCGAGCCACAACTACTGAAGCCCACGTGCCTAGAGCCTGTGCCCTGCAACAAGACAAGCCACTGCAGTGAGAAGCCCGCGCACCACAACGAAGAGTAGCCCCCGCTCTCCACAACTAGAGAAAGCCCACGCGCAGCAACAAAGACCCAATGCAGCCAAAAAAAATTAATTAATTAAAAAAAAAAAAAAAGAGAGAGAGATCTAGAAATGCCAGGGAAAAACAACAGGTATTCCAGAAAAGACATGTTATTCATAGTTAACCACTTGACTATACAGAGAACCATATTTGCACATTCCTAATAATTAAAACATGAATACTCATTTAATAAAAGGGATTTAACCATAGTAACATGAGTGTTTTTGAAGAATGAGGAAAGGTGGTTCAGGAAAACTAAACCAACATCCATCATACAAAGAAGTCACCACATACTGTCTAAAGTGAGTGGATCGAGAAATTGTAGCAAAAACTCATTGATGGAAACGTGGCAGAAATTACCAGAAGAAACCACTAAATAACTCTGAGTGTCTGCCTCTGGGGGAATGAATGGGGTACGGAGAGACAAAGCAATGAGTGTTAGTTGTTTCACTAAGACTTTCAGTACTTAGTGATTTTTAAAATTCATGTGCATGTATTATGCTGAAAAAATTCTTTTAAGAATTTTATATAATTGTTTATTATAATATTTTAAGTTAATTTTTTAAATATAGAATTTGTTTATTCAAAAAATAACAGCATTTACTTATACATGTTTTAAACTCTTATTACAAGTAGAGCCATAAACTGAAAACCTCATGTGAAATGAGGGTCCTTTAGATTTTAGAGTTTACAGGAAGCCTCAGGAAGAAACCATCAGAACTACATGCAAGAAAACAAATTATCTGCCTACCTAAGTCAAACAGATACTAAAAGCATTCATGTTCAGGAAAAGAGGTAAGGAAATAAGATTAAGGAAAAGTTCACTAAATACAACAGGCAACTTCACTTCTAGTAAAGTTTAGAAGTATTGGGCCACCCTGAGATTTCCCTTCCATAATATTTATTACGATTGTGATTATCTGTACGATTATATCTGTGTTTCCCTCAGCAAATGAAGACTCCCATGAAGGCGGTGACCATGCTGGTTGTATTCACTCCACTATTCCCTGCAACTGGTATGGTTCCTGACACAGAGAAAACACTGCCTAAAGATTTGTTGAACAAAAGAATGAGAAACCTAACAATGACAATTTAAAAATTCAACTCCTTGGAAATTTTTGAACACTCCAATAATTCTTGGGTAAAAGAAGAAATAAAAGCCAAGGTAATGGACTGTTTACAAACCATAAACATATAGAACGTATAGATCACTATATGTTAAACTATGTGATGAGGCCAAAACTGTACTGAGAGGAAAAACGCATGGTTTTTAACTCTTATATAATTAAACAGTAAGAATATAAATGAACTTAACATTCAACTCAAGAAACTAGGAAACCTGGGGGGGGGAGGTGGGAGTAGGAGAAATTGATTAATAGATAAAATTAGGAATTATGTTTTTAAAAATATATAACTAAACATCAAACCTATAGGGGGCTTCCCTGGTGGCGCAGTGGTTGAGAATCTGCCTGCCAATGCAGGGGACACGGGTTCGAGCCCTGGTCTGGGAGGATCCCACATGCCGCGGGGTGACTGGGCCCGTGAGCCACAACTGCTGAGCCTGAGCGTCTGGAGCCTCTGCTCCGCAACAGGAGAGGCCGCGATAGTGAGAGGCCCGCGCACCGCAATGAAGAGTGGCCCCCACTCGCCACAACTGGAGAAGGCCCTCGCACAGAAACGAAGACCCAACACAGCCAAAAATAAAAATAATAAATAAATAATAAAAATTAAAAATTTAAAAAAAAAAACAAAACCTATAGACATGATAACTAAACCCAAGAACTAAATTTTATAAAAATCACAATAAAACAGGTAAAATCTCTATTAAGTAAGGCAAAATGCAAAAATATACATTAGGATTGAGAAAGGGGCAAAACCATATATGCAAAGTGAACTAAAATTACAAGGTAAAAATAAAATCCCTGAATATTGATTTTAAATAATTTTCATGGTGGCAAGTATCAGCTGCAAGGGATAAATGGGACTCATAAACCACAGGGTCAAATGCCACGAAAATCACAAGTCTTGGTCAAACACCTGAAGAAGCAGGTTGCTTTTGGAAATTTCCCTTATCATGCTCTGAGAGCCTGTATGTGGCACTCATACTTGACTAATGATGAAAAATTCCCTTCTTCTGGTAAATAGTTCAAAACAGGAAGCTGTCTCCATAGAAGAAAAAAAAAAAGGCCCTCCAAATCTACTTTATGAGGACGTTGGTATCTTGTTCCCTTGCCTTGAGAGAATAACATTTCTTGATATGTGGAAATGTTTTTCAACAAAATAACATTTCTTGATACGTGGAAATGCTTTTCAATGAAGAACCTGTTGCTTCAAATATGTTAAAACTGGCTCAAAATTCTATTTTAATTCCAGTGTCTACTGTTGGTATGGAAAGAATTTTTAGTGCTGTGGATAATCTATGGACCAATGGATTCAACAGACTGAGTATGGAATGAAACTAGGGTGCTTTAAAAAAAGCAATTTTTACCTCTTTAGATACAAACTATTGGTTTCTGAAGAGTAAACTACAGAGTCATATATCTAATGTAAAATATTAGATGCAATGGAGACTGTTGTAAGTAACATAAGAGAAAATTATGACTTTGAAATTTAGTAAGTGTCCCGGCTAGCTGTCCATATCTGTCTTTGACTAAGGCTGTTTTCAACTCTGGACAGATAGATGTTAACCTGTAGAAAATGTAGTAATGCAAATAACTCCAGCCCATCTAAAGGCATATGATGTCTCATGGAATCCCACTGATTATCACCCTGGGAAAACTGACTAATCTTCTATCCATTTTAAAGATTATGTCAGCATTCTTTACCTGACCATAAAAGTGCAGTAGTCTCAGTTCTCTTGGAATACAGTTGTAATATCTTACTGGTTCTCATACTAATTAATGAGTTAAATAAAATATTTGACAAGTATTCATTTATACTTGTATGAGTCATGATTTTATCTTTTAAAAAATTATTAACAGTTTATATACACATATACACATACATACATTCACATGCATACATGTGAATTATCTTGTAGGACAATGCATTATCTTGTAGGACAATTTTAATCAAGTATTTCCAGTAATTTTGCTAATTAAAAAAAAAATCTGCTCATGGCAACCCCAGGAGACATTCCCTCAAAGCCCCGAGAGTAGGGCCAGGAGGATGTGATTGGTCCTTGAACGGAAGTTTACCAAGGGCCCATCCTGGGTCCAGAGTTGGTCTGTGTGAGTGAGGAGCCAGGTACCCAATGTACACCCCCATTTGTTCAACCTGGCTGAGCCATGGGAAAGGCTGGCTAAGGCAAGGAAGGGTCAGAAACACTATGAGAGTGCTCTGGAAGGAGAGAACAAACTCCATTATGGGAAGGAGGAACCAGGAAGAGGTGGTCATGGAAACGAGTCTTTAAGGATTTCAACCAGCAGAAATGGGGCTGGAGAGGCTCCAGAAGCCAAAGAACGCACGAGCAGTGGCCTGGAGGTAGGAACACACAGGGATGCTTAAGGGAGCAGTAGTTTGGCAGAAATGCAGGCAAGTGCTGCCTTGTACAAGACTGGAAGGTGAGAGAGAGATGGAAACTCCCCATTTGGCAAAGTTTTTTTTTAATAGATGTTTATTGGAGTATACTTGCTTCACAATACTGTGTTAGTTTCTGTTGCACAACAAAGCAAATCAGCCATATGCATACACATGTCCCCATATCCCCTCCCTCTTGAGCCTCTCTCCCATCCTCCCTATCCCACCCCTCTAGGGCATCGCAAAGCACTGAGCCGATCTTCCTGTGCTATGCTGCTGCTTCCCACCAGCCAACTATTTTACATTCGGTAGTGTATATATGTCGATGCTACTCTCACTTCGTCCCAGCTTTGCCCTCCCACCCCATGTCCTCAAGTCCATTTTCTATGTCTACCTCTTTATTCCTGCCCTGCAACTAGGTTCATCAGTATCATTTTTTTTTTTTTAGATTCCATATATATGTGTTCGCATACAGTATTTGTTTTTCTCTTTCTGACTTACTTCACTCTGTATGACAGACTCTAGGTCCATCCACCTCACTACAGATAACTCAATTTCGTTTCTTTTTATGGCTGAGTAATATTCCATTGTATATATGTGCCACATCTTCTTTATCCATTCATCTGTCGATGGACATTTAGGTTGGTTCCATGTCCTGGCTATTGTAAATAGTGCTGCAATGAACACTGTGGTGCATGCCTCTTTTTGAATTATGGTTTTCTCAGGGTATATGCCCAGTAGTGGGATTGCTGCATCATACGGTAGTTCTATTTTTAGTTTTTTAAGGAGCCTCCATACTGTTTTCCATAGTGGTTGTATCAATTTACATTCCCACCAACAGTGCAGGAGGATTCCCTTTCACCACACCCTTTCCAGCATTTATTGTTTCTAGATTTTTTGATAATGGCCATTCTGACTGGCATGAGGTGATACCTCATTGTAGTTTTGATTTGCATTTCTCTAATAATTAGTGATGTTGAGCATCTTTTCATGTGCCTCTTGGCCATCTGTATGTCTTCCTTGGTGAAATGTCTATTTAGGTCTTCTGCCCATTTTTTAACTGGATTGTTTGTTCTTTTTGACATTGAGCTCCATGAGCTGTTCGTATATTTTGGAGATTAATCCTTTGTCTGTTGTTTCATTGGCAAATATTTTCTCCCATTCTGAGGGTTGTCTTTTTGTCTTGTTTATGGTTTCCCTTGTTGTGAAAAAGCTTTTAAGTTTAATTAAGTCCCATTTGTTTATTTTTGTTTTTATTTCCGTTACTCTAGGAGGTGGCTCAAAAAAGATCTTGCTGTGGTCTATATCAAAGAGTGTTTTTTCCTATGTTTTCCTCTAAGAGTTTTATAGTGCCTGGTGTTACATTTAAGTCTTTAATCCATTTGGAGTTTATTTTGGTGTATGGTGTTAGGTAGTGTTCTAATTTCATTCTTTTATATGTAGCTGTCCAGTTTCCCCAGCACCACTTATTGAAGAGGCTGTCTTTTCTCCATTGTTTGTCCTTGCCTCCTTTGTCGTAAATTAGGTGCCCATATGTGTGTGGGTTTATCTCTGGGCATTCTACCTTGTACCATTGATCTATATTTCTGTTTTTGTTCCAGTACCATACTGTCTTGATTACTGTAGCTTTGCGGTACAGTTTGAAGTCAGGGAGTCTGATTCCTCCAGCTCCGTTTTTCTTTCTCAGGATTGCTTTGGCTATTGGGGGTCTTTTGGGTTTCCATACAAATTGTAAAATTTTTTGTTCTAATTCTGTGAAGAATGCCATTGGTAGTTTGATAGGGATTGCATTGAATCTGTAGATTGCTTTGGGTAGTATAGTCATTTTCACAATATTGATTCTTCCAATCCAAGAACATGGTATATTTCTCCATCTGTTTCTGTCATCTTTAATTTCTTTCATCAGTGTCTTATAGTTTTCTGAGTACAAGTCTTTCACCTCCTTCGGCAGGTTTATTCCTAGGTATTTTATTCTTTTTGTTGCAGTGGTAAATGGGAGTGTTTCCTTAATGTCTCTTTCTGATTTTTCACTGTTGGTGTATAGGAATGCCAGAGATTTCTGTGCATTAATTTTGTATCCTGCAACCTTACCAAATTCATTGATTAGTTCTAGTAGTTTTCTGGTGGCATCCTTAGGATTTTCTATGTATAGTATCATGTCAACAGCAAACAGTGACAGTTTTACTTCTTCTTTTCCAATTTGTATTCTTTTTATTTCTTTTTCTTCTCTGATTGCTGTGGCTAGGACTTCCAAAACTATGTTGAATAAGAGTGGCGAGAGTGGACATCCTTGTCTTGTTCCTGATCTTGTGGAAATGCTTTCAGTTTTTCACCATTGAGTACGATGCTTGCTGTGGGTTTGTCATATATGGCCTTTATTATGTTGAGGTAGGTTCCCTCTATGCCCACTTCCTGGAGAGTTTTTATCATAAATGGGTGTTGAATTTTGTCAAAAGCTTTTTCTGCATCTATTGAGATGATCATATGGTTTTTATTCCTTAATTTATTAATGTGGTGTATCACACTGATTGATTTGCGTATGAAGAATCCTTGCATCCCTGGGATAAATCCCACTTAATCATGGTGTATGATCCTTTTAATGTGCTGTTGGATCCTGTCTGCTAGTATGTTGTTCAGGATTTTTGCATCTATGTTTTTCAGGGATATTGGTTTATAATTTTCTTTTTTTGTGATATCTTTTTCTGGTTTGGGTATCAGGGAGATGATGGCTTTGTAGAATGAATTTGGGAGTGTTTCTCCCTCTGCAATTTTTTGGAAGAGTTTGAGAAGGATGGGTGCTAGCTCTTCTCTAAATGTTTGATAGAATTCGCCTGTGAAGACATCTGGTCCTGGACTTTTGTTTGCTGCAAGAGTTTTAATTACGGTTTCAATTTCATTACTTGTGATTGATAGGTCTGTTTATATTTTCTAATTCTTCCCGGTTCAGTCTTGGAAAATTGTACCTTTCCAAGAATTTGCCCACTTCTTCGTGGCTGTCCATTCTATTGGCATATAGTTGTTTGTAGTAGTCTCTTATAATCCTTTGTATTTCTGCAGTGTCAGTTGTGATTTCTCCTTTTTCATTCCTAATTTTATTGATTCGCGTCTTCCCCTTTTTCTTGATGAGTCTGGCTAAGGGTTTATCAATTTAGTTTATATTCTCAAAGAACCAGCTTTTAGTTTTATTGATCTTTGCTATTGTTTTCTTCATTTCTATTTCATTTATTTCTGCTCTGATCTTTATGATTTCTTTCCTTCTACTGACTTTGGGTTTTCTTTGTTCTTCTTTCTCTAGTTGTTTTAAGTGTAGGTTTAGATTGTTTATTTGAGATTTTTCTTGTTTCTTGAGGTGAGATTGTATTGCTATAAACTTCCCTCTTAGAACTGCTCTTGCTGCATCCCATAGGTTTTAGGTCATCGTGTTTTCATTGTCATTTGTTTCTATGTACTTTTATATTTCTTCTTTGATTTCTTCAGTGATCTCTTGGTTATTTAGTAGTGCACTGTTTAGCCTCCATGTGTTTGTGTTTTTTACGTTTTTTTCCCTGTAATTGATTTCCAGTCTCACAGCATTGTGGTCAGAAAAGATGCTTGATACGATTTCAATTTTCTTAAATTTTCTGAGGCTTGATTTGTGACCCAAGATGTGAGCTATCCTGGAGAATGTTCCATTTGCCCTTGAGAAGAAAGTGTGTTCTGCCACTTTCGGGTCGAATGTTCTATAAATATCAATTAGATCTATCTGGTCTATTGTGTCATTTAAAGCTTGTGTTTCCTTATTTATTTTCTGTTTGGATGATCTGTCCATTGGTGTAAGTGGGGTGTTGAAGTCCCCTACTATTATTGTGTTACTGTTGATTTCTCCTTTCATGGTTGTTAGCATTTGCCTTATGTATTGACTCCTATGCTGGGTGTATAAACATTTATAATTGTTATACCTTCTTCTTGGTTTGATCCTTTGATCATTATGTAGTGTCCTTCCTTGTCTCTTGTAACATTCTTTATTTTAAAGTCTATTTTATCTGATACAAGTATTGCTACTCCAACTTTCTTTTGATTTCCATTTGCATAGAATATCTTTTTCCATCCCTTCACTTTCAGTCTGTATGTGTCCCTAGGTCTGAAGTGGGTGTCTTGTAGACAGCATATATATGGGTCTTGTTTTTGTATCCATTCAGCCAGTCTGTGTCTTTTGGTTGGGGCATTTAATCCATTTACATTCAAGGTTATTATCGATATGTATGTTCCTATTACCATTTTCTTAATTGTTTTGGGTTTGTTTTGTGGGTCTTTTCCTTCTCTTGTGTTTCCCATCTAGAGAAGTTCCTTTAGCATTTGTTGTAAAGCTGGTTTGGTGGTGCTGAATTCTCTTAGCTTTTGCTTGTCTGAAAAGCTTTTGACTTCTCCATCGAATCTGAATGAGATCCTTGCTGGGTAGAGTAATCTTGGTTGTAGGTTCTTCTCTTTCATCACTTTAAGTATATCCTGCCACTCCCTTCTGGCCTGCAGAGTTTCTGCTGAAAAATCAGGTCATAACCTTATGGGGATTCCTTTGTATGTTATTTTTTGTTTTTCCCTTGCTGCTTTTAATATTTTTTCTTTGAATTTAATTTTTGTTGGTTTGATTAATATGTGTCTTGGTGTGTTTTTCCTAGGGTTTATCCTGTATGGGACTCTCTGTGCTTCCTGGACTTGGGTGACTATTTCCTTTCCCATGTTAGGGAAGTTTTCTACTATAATCTCTTCAAATATTTTCTCAGACCCTTTCTTTTTCCTCAGACCCCTATAATTCAAATGTTGGTGCGTTTAGTGTTGTCCCAGTGGTCTCTGAGATTGTCTTCAATTCTTTTCATTCTTTTTTCTTTATTCTGCTCCTCGGCAGTTATTTCCACCATTTTGTCTTCCAGCTCACTTATTCGTTCTTCTGCCTCAGTTATTCTGTTATTGATTCCTTCTAGTGTATTTTTCATTTCAGTTATTGTGTTGTTCATCTCTGTTTGTTTGTTCTTTAGTTCTTCTAGATCTCTGTTAAACATTTCTTGTTTTCTCAATCAGTGCCTCCATTCTATTTCCGAGATTCTGGATCATCTTTACTATCATTACTCTGAATTCTTTTTCAGGTAGATTGCCTATTTCCTCTTCATTTATTTGGTCTTGTAGGTTTTTACCTTGCTCCTTCATCTGTGACATGTTTGTTTGCCATCTCTTTTTTTTTTTTTTTTAATGAGTGGGATTGTGTTCTTGTCTTACTGGTTGTTTGGCCTGAGGCTTCTAACACTGGGGTTTGTAGGCTATTGGGTAGAGCTGGGTCTTGGTGCTGAGATGAGGAACTCTGTGAGACCTCACTCCTATGAATATTCCCTGGGGTCTGAGATTCTCTGTTAGTCCAGTGGTTCGGACTTGGAGCTCCCACCGCAGGAGTTTTGGCCTGGCCCCGGGTTCGTGAATCAAGATCCCGCAAGCCACCTGGGGCGGCAAAAAACACAGCAATAACAAAGTAAAAAATAAAATTAGACTAGGAAACTAACATATATGTTAGGAAAAATAGAAAAATAAAAATATAGATGAATCAACAACTGGAAGGTACATCAGTACCACAATAGTAAAACAGAGGAGGAGAGAAAAGAGAAAAAAAAAAGAGTCGGGGAGGCCTTAGCTGTGGAGGGTGGGCCTAAGCAAGGGTGAGGTTTGGGTGGTGGGCGGGGGCAATGCTCAGCACCCACAGGGCTGGAAGAGGCCCTGGGGGCTGTGGGGGTGGGGCTTAGGCTCAAGGAACAGAAGGGGCCCAGGCGTGCCCCCACCCCTGGTCTCAGAGGGCAGGGGACCTCACCTGGGAGCCCAGCAGGCTTCCTGAGGTTGAGTGGGTGGGGCAAACGCCCTCCACTCCTCTCCTGGAGGGCCCCTCCCGCCTGCCTCTCCTGATCTCCCCAGGCTCAGGGGCGCCAATCCTGTCTGGCCTCCACTTCTCCTCCCCCCTCAGTCCCCCTATATCCTACCGGTTCACTTTGGGGTTCCTCCCATCTCCTTGGGCGTCAGAGTCCCCCACCAGCGGCCAGCAGGTGCCCTAGTTGTGGGGAGACACTAACTCCACGTCTTCCCACATGGCCACCTTGACCTGGCAAAGTATGTTTTTGACTTGGCCATTCTGCATATTGTGGACATGCGATGACCAATTTGACTGCTTATTCTACTTTTCCGGATATTTCAACTCAACTTGCCAACAGGGTGCCAATCACAAGCAGCTAAGCATGAACAGTGAATACTAACCAAAGGGGAAAGAATGAGTTGATTGTGGCTGTGTTTGAACAGGAAATTCCTCTGGCCAACTCTTGCGTCTCTTCCGCACGTGACTTGGGGTTCTGGGTTGCTATGTTGCTGGTGGCAGCAGATGCTCCACTGGCCACAGCTGAAAGGTTTATGGTTTGTTTTTTAGGGTCAGGAAGTAGGTGTGAAGTAGGTATGAAACCTTTTGATATTTGCTGCCATTGCCAAAATGCCTCTACTATGTCCTTTGTACTCTGCAAGAATCTCCCTACCCAAGGGCTTTTGCCAAGTGCCACATTCCCAAATGCAAGTTTTCCTCAAAAACATCCATCGAGACAAACCAAAAACCCTCTCTCTCATCCAAGCTCGGTATCTTCCCTAACTCTAAGGGATCGCTGAAATCCAGGGTTAAAAATCCAAATGACAGTTTAAAATAGACTGACAAAATATTCATTATTATAAAACTAGAGGTAGTGTAATGAATGTTAAAATGATGGATTAAAAAGAGCAGCAGCAAAATGGATATATCATGCATCAAAAAGAATAAAATACCTGGGAATAATTCTACCTAAGGAGGCAAAAAACCTGTACTCTGCAAACTGTAAGACGCTGATGAAAGAAATTGAAGACAATACAAACAGATGGAAAGATATACTGAGTTCTTGGATTGGAAGAATCAATACTGTTAAAATGACCATACAACCCAAGGCAATCTACAGATTCAATGCAATCCCTATCAAATTGCCAATGGCATTTTTCACAGAATTAGAGCAAAAAATTTTTTTAATTTGTATGGAAACAACAAAAGACACCAAATAGGCAAAACAATCTTGGGAAAGAAGAACAAAGCTGGAGGAATCACACTCCCTGACTGCAGACTATACTACAAAGCTACAGTAATCAAAAGAGTATGGTACTGTCACAAAACAGACATACAGAACAGGATAGAAAGCCCAGAAATAAACCCACACACTTATGGGCAATTAATTAATCTATGACAAAGGAGGCAAGAATATACAATAGAGAAAAGACAGTCTCTTCAATAAGTGGTACTGGGAAAACTGGACAGCTACATGTAAAAGAATGAAATTAGAACATTCTCTAACACCATATACAAAAATAAACTCAAAATGGATTAAAGACCTAAATATAAGACTGGATACTATAAAACTCCTAGAGGAAAACAGAGGCAGAACACTCTTTGACATAAATCACTACAATATTTTTTTAGATCCGTCTCCTAGAGTAATGGAAATAAAAACAAAAATAAACAAATGGGACCAAATTAAACTTAAAGCTTTTGCACAGCAAAGGAAACCATAAATGAAATAAAAAGGACTGGGAGAAAATATTTGCAAACAATGTGACTGACAAGGGATTAATTTCCAAAATATACAAACAGCTCATACAGCTTAATATCAAAAAAACAAACAACCCAACCAAAAAATGGGCAGAAGACCTAAATAGACATTTCTCCAAAGAAGACATACAGATGGCCAACAGGCACATGAAAAGATGCTCAATATTGCTAATTATTAGAGAAATGCAAACCAAAACTACAATGAGGTATCACCTCACACCAGTCAGAATGGCCATCATTAAAAAGTCTACAAATAATAAATGCTGGAGAGGGTGTGGAGAAAAGGGAAACCTCCTACACTGTTGGTGGGAATGTAAATTGGTGCAGCCACTTTGGAGAACAGTATGGAGCCTCCTTAAAAAACTAAAAATAGAGTTGCCATATGATCCAGCAATCCTACTCTTGGGCATACACCAGGACAAAACTCTAATTTGAAAAGATACATGCACCCCCTCTGTTCATAGCAGCACTATTTACAATTGCCAAGACAGGGAAGCAACCTAAGTGTCCGTCGACAGATGAATGGACAAAGACGATGTGGTACATATATACAATGGAATACTACTCAGCCATAAAAAGAATGAAATAATGCCAGTTGCAGCAACATGGATGGACCTAGAGATTATCACACTAAGTAAGTCAGACAGAGAAAGACAAATATCATACGATACCACTTCTATGTGGAATCTAAAAAATGACACAAATGAACTTATTTACAAAACAGAAACAGATTCACTGACATGGAAAACATGCTCATGGTTACCAAAGGGGATAGGGCGGTGGGGTTGGGGGGGGAAGAAAAAAAGAAAAAGAAAAAAAGTCTCATAGTGCAATTTCATGTTAACTTGTTCACTAATTATACAATAAAATTGCTGGAAGGACTTCCCTGGTGGCACAGTGGTTAAGAATCCGCCTGCCAATGCAGGGGACACAGGTTCGGGCCCTGGTCAGGGAAGATCCCACATGCCGCGGAGCAACTAAGCCTGTGCGCAACAACTACTGAGCCTGCGTGTCACAACTACTGAAGCCCGTGAGCCTAGAGCCCGTGCTCCACAACAAGAAAAGCCACTGCAGTGAGAAGCCCGCGCACCGCAACGAAGAGTAGACCCCACTTGTCGCAACTAGAGGAAGCCCATGCACAGCAACGAAGACCCAACGCAGCCAAAAATTAATTAATTAATTAATTAATTTTTTAAAAAATAATAAAGTTTTAAAAAATAAATTAAATTGCTGGAATAATTTTTTTAAAAAGAAAAAAAAAAAACGGTTACATCAGAGCGTCCTGTTCTGTAGGAGTGGTGAGTACAGACACACCCCCAGCCCAGCAAAGGGTGGGGGAGTGCTAAAAATTGTCCTTAATCAGGGAAGTGAAAACACCAGAGCTATGTCGTAGGGCAATCACTCCATGGGTGGTGTGAGGAAGGCAGTAAGACCAGAAGCAAGGAAACCAGCTAGAAGACGATGATGTTATCAGGTCATAAATCAGAGGGCCTGGCTTACAGTGATGGCAGCCTCTGCCAGCCCATTTGAAAACAGTCTAGAAAAGTTGAAAATAATAATATTAATAACAACAACAACAACAGCGGCAGCAGCCAATACTTATCTAGCCCCCTTAATGTGCCAGGCGTAGTTCTAAACATTTTTTCATATATTTACTCATTTAATCCTTACCATAAGAGGCGGGTCCAAGGCCGAGCCCAGGAGTCCACACTCTTAATCTGCAAGGGACACTGCCCCTCATTTCTTGGCCTGTGGTCCCCATACCAATTCAGGTCGTGTGTACTGAGACCCAACAGCTACCTGAGGTACAGGCTGGGGTGACAGTTTCTCACAGGGACTTTTTCCCTTGGGGCTCCCCCAAGCTGAACAGAGATTTTCTGACGAGGGACACTTGCTGGCTCTCTGATTCCTGTGAGTAGCTGAATTCCAGCCCCCCAAGTGCAGGCATTAGAACCCCAGCCCCCCGCCAGCTGCAAAGGTCTCCACACAGCGCCTTCTCTGAACTCTGCTTGCTGTGCTGACTCTGAGAGCATTCTTTATTTCTAGCACATGGTGACTTCCCTTTCTTGGCTTCTGGTTCAGCTTTGCTTCTTGATTTTTAATTTGGTTTATCTGTGTTTGTGTGTTTGAAGCAGGCAGTTGGGAGGGAGGGGCTTTCCCCCTCATCACCCCGTCTACCATATTGCCTCAAAGTCCAAAATAAGTCTGCTCAGAGAGTCTCCTGGCACTCACGATCACTTCCTGGAAGGAAACTCTGATTTCAGACACGCCAAGGGTGAGCTGTCAAAGGAACACAGGAGCAGAGGGCTCCGTGAGCAGGCACAGGAACGTGGGCCCGGGGCTCCAGAGACAGCTGGGGCGAGAGCGAGGAGGCAGCCACCACCGGGGCACAGAGGACATGGATGAAGCTCTCCAAGCTGGGGAGAGGCCCCACAGGACAGGAATCGGACTGGGGAAGGCGAGAGCTGGGTCAGAGCCTCGCAGCACACTTACAGCCAGTGGGTAAGAGGGACAAAAGCACTCAGGGAGGAGCCAGCTGTCAGAACGGCAGGAAGGGAATAAGCCAAGCAAAGAGAGAGTTTTCAAGAAGGGGGTGACAAAAGTTGTGGCAAAGTCAAGGAAGACGAGGGTGCAAACATCCGCAGAACTCATAATTCTGAGAAGCAGTGCAGGCAGGGCTGCCAAGGAATGACTGGGGTATGAGTAATCGGAGGCTGCAAATGTCAGTTTCCTCTCCCTTCCCTCCCCCACCTCGCCTCCCACCTGAGACAGGCAGCCCATGCCCGTCACCACTTTCTCAACGACATCAGGGGGGCCACTGGGGCCCACATCAGACACAGGGAAGGAGAGGCACTTCCCGCATGAAAGACTAAAATCCAAAATACATGAACGCCACACATCTGCCTTCCTGGGATATTTGCTCAATGACCCTGTGCCCCCAGATGCCTGAAGTGAGAGCCCTGCTCCCAGGAGGGTTCCCCTTCCAGGCCACCACCCTGCAGATCAGGCCGCCTGACCCACCGGCTGTGATTTCCTCCCTGCCAAGTTCTTCAGTTTTCCCTTTGCTGCTACAGATGAGTCAAATTCTCTGGATGAATTCAGTAGGAAAGAGCAAATCATAATAGGAACGTGCACAGAGCAAGCAGAGTGTGTGTGTGCGTGTGTGTATATGTGTACACGTGATGAATAGCATACAACTGTAATTAATGAGCGAATCACCCATACTCCAGGAATTCCATACCCCCAGGTCACTCCTGTATAAGTCAGGCTCCTCTTGGGACCACCCTGATCAGAGAAAAGTTTTCACCCTCTTGCCAGCTGCTCAGGCCCCAAACCTCGGGATCGTCCTCCAGTCACTTCCTTTCTTCATCTCCGACATCCTATCCAGCATAAATCCTGCCACCTCTATCTTCAGAATGCCTCCCCTTTCAGCCTCCTTCTCTCCATGTCCATTGCCACCTCCCAGATGCTAGCCAGCATCACCTCACTCCTGGATTCTGCCCTAACCCTCTAACCCGGCCTCATTTCCACTCTGGCCCCCCTGCAATCCCAATTTGCTATTCAAATAGTAGCAACACTAATTAAAAAAACAAAAAACAAAAGCAACTCTAAAGCAGATCATGTCTGTCTCCTGTTTAAAACCCTTCACTGCCCTCAGAAGAGAACCCAACTCCTCTCTGGGCTGAGCCCTTCCCAGACGGCCCCGCCGCCCGCCCACAGCACCCTCACAATCTCCCCCAGGCCTGCTGCGCTCCAGCCACACTGGCCTTGGAGTTTCTTCCACCGTGGGCTCTGCACTGGCTGTGCCCTCGTCTTGGCGCGGCCGGCTCCCTCTTGTCACTCAGGTCTCAGACAGGCCTTCCCTGCACACCCAGTCAGTCCCTATCGCATCCTCCTCTTTTGGTCTCCGGCATCACTTTTATTCCTATCTGACAGCCCTTGGTTCATGACTTCATGCATTCAACAAACATTTATTGACCACTTCTTGCACCAGCCAGACTAGGCACATGTTTATTCTCCCACAAAAACGTGTCTGTCTCCCCTGGATAACATAAAAGCCCATGAAGACAGGGGCCTTGACCATAGCCTCGGGGCCTGGCATGGAGCAGGCGAGGAGGTAGGTGTTCAATAAGTATCTGATTTGCAGAATGAATAAGAGCCACACAGCACGTGTGCTCAGGAAATCAGAATTGGCCGACAGGACTCCTTGCTTAGGTCTCATGGCTTTGAGGCAGCCAATATTCCAAAGCGGGCCCAGTGCTGGGATAAATCAGACCCTATCTGTGTTTTTCCAGGCCAGCAGAAGGTGACTCCCTCCCTGTTTGTGCATCTAGCCAGCATTTATTATGGGCCTACTATGTGCGAGGTCAGCCTCTGTCCTGTCCCAGCTCACCCAGCCGCTGGTACTCAGCAGCCAGCCATGGACAGGCCGACAGGCTGCCCTGCCTACCAGCTAATGACCAACTGGCCCTCACTGAAGGCCATCCATAGTGAAACCAAGTGGCAGGTCTCTTCCCACACCTGTGACCCCCTTCCATCCAGGTTTCCCAGATATCCAGGGTTTCAATGCAACCCCAGCGACTGCACTCAGGGAGCTGGTCATACACTGTCCCCAGGGGCCTGTGTGCCAGCCTCACTTCTCCAGCCCCACTTCCCAAGCAGTGTGTGTGCCTGCTTTTCCCTGCCCTGTGCCCAGCCTGATTCCAACATCAGGTTCCATCATAGACAAGTCATCCAGCAAATGGCCAAGAACATGGACTATGTGTCCATCAAGGCAAAGCTACATCACATCGGCTCTGGCACTCATCAGCTCCGTGATCTGAGACAGGCCACTACAACTCCTGGAACCTCAGTTTCCTTCTCTGCAAAATGAAGACTATTAAAGTACTGACCTTTGGGGCTGCTACGGCTGGTGTGCCTGCTCCTCCCTGCTCTGCAGGGCCATGAGATTTCACCAGTCCCAGATCAAGGGACAAGTGGGGGGAGGGGAAGCGGCAATTTTTTGGCAGCGTTTCAGTGGCTAATCTCATTACTGGGAAAAGAAGTAGCAAAAGAAGGACACAATTCAGCACAACAAACATATACAATTCAAATGACCAGTGTAAACTCAGTCGTTTGGGATATGGAGAAAAAATCAGACTGCACCAAGAAGGAAGGTGATCAAAGGGGGAGGCAGACCTGTAAACAAAACTGCAGAGTAGATGCCCTGTGTGCTCTGTCACAATAGGTGTAGAGAGAGTGTCAGGAATATAGTGGCATCGTCGATTCTACTGGGCTGGGGGGATTTGGATGAAGGAGAAAGATGGCGAATTTGGCCCCCACCATTTCCCAAGTGCTCTGCACCAACCACTGTCCTTGGACTAACAGGACAGGTGGGTGAAAGGGGAGAGTCTGGTCTGAAACAGGCTGAATGGTGGGTTTACCCAGAACAAACAGCTCCCCACACACGACCTCGGAGACGTCATGCTGAATCCACACGGTGTGTATCACCTCCTCTCTCCCTGACACAGCCTTTGGCAGTTGCCATTCTTATCTCCTAGGATGCTGCATCTCCCCACCTTTTGCCTTGCTAAGTGGCCCTCTGTAACCAAGGAAATAGTCCTGGCTCTCAGCCCTTAGGAGGCAATGGGAGATTTCTCAGAAAAAGAACAGTTGTTGTTGCCCGGGGTCCCCCGTCCTTTGGTGACGCATAACCGCAGTTTCCTGTCCTCTCCGTGGCTCCCGCCAGCTAGATGCCAAAGTCAGCGGCCAATCCCAGGGGACCCGAGGAGCAGCGGAAGCCATGGACTAACCGAGGAGTAAGTGGCCAAAGGGCAGCCTTCAAGGCCTGGCTGCAGCTCTCTGGCTCTCTGGCTGTGTGTCCCCTCCCTGGGGCCCTCCTCTGACTTCCCTTCCCCAGATCCAGGGACAAGCAGGGAGAGGGAAAACAGTTCTTTTCTGGCAACATTTCTGTGGCTAAGCTCATTACCAGAAATTAATGGCAAAAGAAGGGTGCACTTCAGAGGCCAGCAGCCAGGCCAGCAGCAGCCACAGCCAGAACAGAGGCTCAACGGCCTGGGGCAGCACCCAGAGTCTGCTGATCTCACCTTTAAAGCTCCTGTTGGAGCACTGTGTATAGAGGAGACAAAACAATAAACAGGCCCGCTCTCTTGTTTTGACTGACAAGGCATCATGGGAACTGTCCTTGTTGAGCTCCGTGGGGTGTGGTGGGTAAGCGTGGGGACTCCGGAGCCAGACTGCTCCAGTTTGATTCCCGCTCTGCCTCTTAGCTGGGGAACCCTGCATAAGTCATCCCACCTCTCTGTGCCTCCTCTTGACGGTGGGTAGCTGTCAAGAGGAAATGAGGGGACTTCCTGGGCGGCGCAGTGGTTCAGACTCTGCGCTCCCAATGCAGGGGGCCGGGATGTGATCCCTGCTCAGGGAACTAGATCCCACATGCATGCTGCAACTAAGAGTTCACATGCCACAACTAAGGAGCTGGCGAGCTGCAACTAAGGAGCCCGCCCCCGCGACTAAGACCTGGCACAACCAAATAAATAAGTAAATAAATAAATAAATTTATTTTTTTTTTAAAAAGAGGAAATGAGTTAATATAGGGAAAGCTTTTAGAGCAGCGCCTGGCAAATCTGTAAGGAAGAACAGCTGACCCACGTGGCCTGGAAGGGAGTTAGGTGAGGAAGCTCATGCTTTCAAACGGGTCCTGGGTGGATATTTCATTCCAGGCTCTCTGAGGAGCTGTGGGAGATTTATCTTCATTGCAGCAAAGACCCATCAATGGCAGTGATGATTTGGCCACCCTGGCACAGGACTCTGCCGAGCCACATGGAGCAGGCCTGGATGTTGTTCTGGCCCAATGCTGCCCCACCATCCTGGGCAAGGCACAGCATCCTGAGGAGAACGCTGGCCAAAGCTCCATGGATGGGTCCTGCCCATCCCTGAGTGGGCAGCATCTCTGTGCAGGCCCTTCATGCTGACTCCCTGCTGTCCTCACTGACTGTGCCACTTATGGGGTCACCGAGAGTCCCTGTGCTACTGACAGTAAGGTCTGTGTACCGTGAGATTCATCATTCCTTCTTCTGGGCCCACACAGAGCTCCCAGCAGTCCAAGAAACAATAGCAGCATCTAAATGATGGAAAATTCATTTGAAAAACAATCTCCAAGCAACTTCTGAAAAAAGCCTCATGGCTCAGATGGACTCAGGGCATCACAGGGCTGGCAGCAACCACAGAGACCAGTGGCTTCCAAACTTGCTTTGACCTCCAAAGCCACTGCTCAACTGAAGTTCACCCAGAAGCTCAGGACATAAAACTGATGCAAACAGAGCTGCTCTGGCGGAAACTGTGCTCTGGAGATCTGCTTGGTGCCCTCTGTCCTCTCCCCCAGCCCCTGCTGGCCCCAAGTCAGCTCCAAAGAACCCCTGGGCTCCACAAAGCACTAATGGAGAACCACAGACCCAGGCCAACCTCCCTAAGTAGATACGAGGAGACGAGTCCCACAGAATCACTCTGCACAGACGGTGCCTGAATGCAGACCCAGTCTTTTGACTCCAGGCTAAAACCTCTCACTCCACTTTGCTATGGCTTGATCTACGGAAAATTGCAATTTAAAGAAACAAGGCTCACTTCTGACAACCTACAACACAATCCCTAAGTATTTTAAAGGCCCCTGAACTAGCCAAGTCTGAAACAGAGCCCAGCCCCGCAGACTGGCAGAAAGAAGTTCGGAAGTGAGTTAGTTGCAGAAGCACAGCTGACAACTCCATACAGTTTCCTTCAGTTCTGTGGGACATAAACAGGTCTTGAAAGGCTTGGGCTGTGTGGCTGTGAGAGACCCCAGACCAGGCGGGCCAGGAGGTGAATGCTAATGAGCGATGGAAATAGCAATGACTTCCCCCGTCAGGCGCGGTGCCAAGCTAAGGAGGATAAAGAGGTTTGAGATATTTTTAAAGTATTTTTACAGCAGAAAAACTTTCCTACAGACTCAATTATATAACTATCAGACTCCACCTCTGAGCTGAAATTATCCATGGCCTTCAGGAAAAAAAAAATTATTTTTCCCTACATGAGGGTCACAGGTTCCTCCAAAGAAACTCGTAGCTGTAGAGCCAGCAGCCCAGCGCAACTGCAAACCAGCAGCCTGGAAGGCTTCCCAGGGGCAGTTTGGAGCGGAGGGCAGACGTCATGCCACTGACCCCGCCATCATACATGATTTTGTCAGGTCCAGAAGGGTCCCCAGCCACGCCGGCTTCCTCACAGCTTCCCTGTCCCAAAACGGGGCTGAGGTCACTGAAGGAGAGAGAGTGGCCAGGGGACACTTCATTAACCCACAGTCATCCTCCGTCGTTGGCAAAGGGCAGACCGAGAAAGCCTTCTGGGGCTTAAGGAATGGAGAACTTCACCAAAGAAAGGACAGCCCAAACCAAAGGAACAAACTTAGGAAGATTAACTTACAGCCCAGGTTTTTGTCAGCCTGAAGATGGGTGCACTTTGTAATGCTGACACCACAGACATGAGAGAATGAAGGTTGTTGAGTTCTAGAAGTTTCTGAAAAAAAAGATATGGAATAGATTATTTTGCTGCTATAAACAACAGAACAAAAACATGCTCAAGCGTTACCAAATATTGTCATATTTGTGAAATTCATTTACACTTAAAAATATCTCATGTAGAAAATACAGTTCTAGGAAGTTCACAGAAACCATACGCTCTTTTTCTTTCAGACTGTCAAAAGGTGAGTCTGCATCTAAAACATTTGCAAAATTTCGTAAGCTGACTCGTCTGGCTGCTGGACAGAAACATGGCTCGGGATGAGGTTTGATAATGTCCTTTCTGTTCTTTTTTTAGATGAATCTGAACTGTCCCAGCAGGCCTTTGTAAACGGAAACCTCCGCTATGCCAACAATATCAACATGGGTCTACTGCGATTACCTTCACAACCGGAAGCGGGAGGCTGAGGAAAGATGTTATCAATCTGCACGATCCCCTCAGCTGGGAGCACGGAGCTCCAGCTTCCCAGCCACTTGACCATGCTTCTCTGAACCAGACCCCAAATTAGTGAGAACATTTGGATTTAATTCCATCTCAGACAAGTTCCTTACCACGGAGGGCAACAGAAGGAGACACAGGTGAGGGTGAGCACAGAAAAATGTAACTGCTCTGCTCTTGGTTTTATGCTGAGGGAAACCTGCCAACAGGACCCGGGTCCCACGTCTCACTCTCAGGAGTCAGTGAAAGTTGTGTAGCCGGCAGGCTCCACGGAACCAAGAGGCCAGGTTCCAACCCCGGTTCCCACTACTGGTGTGTCCTGTGGCAAGTTACCTGAGCCTTCTGAGCCTCGACATCTTCATATTTAAAATGAGGAAGGTAATCACAGCACCTCTGCTGCATGGGACGGTGCACGTAAACTGCTAGACCAATGCCTGGCACCCGGGAGAGCGGGCAGTGCGGCGTGGGCTGCTGTTCTTTGTCAGGAAGACTTGTCCCCAACCCCACCCCACCTGCGTGTTCCCACAGCAGCCTGTGCATTTCCTTAGCCCACTGGACTGTATTTGCTTGCACCTGCCCCTCTCTCACCCTGGACCGTGTGTTCCCTGAGAGCCGGGATGAAGCGGTATCTACCATCATATCCCTAGGACCTAGTACAGCACAGAGCAGGGCTTAGTAAAATGAACAAATCCACGAAAAGCCCTTATGCCTAGTCCTCATGGCTCTGTTCCTACCTGGAGATTTCTCCCTTACCACACAAGCTAATACTGCATTTCATACATCTCGTAATATTCCCTAATCGTTTGCTGTGTGCAATAATAGATTCTCTGAGTGAGCTGAATTTCATCCTTTGTATCTGAATGGTTATGCCTGTCACAGAATTTCTTTTAGAGGTGAAGATTCTCTGGGAGATTATCTAATCCACCCCTTTCCCATTTTATAGATGGAAAACCAAGGCCCAGAGAAAGGAGGAGGCTCGAACGAGAACATACCCAGGGCACAGCGCCAGCATGACGATCCACCATCGGAAGATGGCAGAGCTTAAGGAGGAATCGTTTTGGATCCCTTGCGTGGGGACTGGAAACTTCCAAACTGAAAGCACCAGGTGGGCTGGAACTTCCTCCCACTTTCTCTCGTGGCCCAGCACGAACTCACCGAGAGCAACAAGTATCATTAAGCCCAGCAACAGTTCCAGGCACTTCAGAATGCACGGGACGTAAAAGTGTCCACGGCCCTAACATACTTAGAGCTGGATGAACACAACCTTGCCGTGAGGGGCAGCAGAGCAGCTCCCCTGAAGGCAGAGAGACACGCTCCGACTGACCGTGGGGCCTGGGCGTGGACACCCACCTCTCTAAGCCTCCCCTTCCTCCTCCGGAAATGGGATAATAATAATGTGAGCGTCAAATGCAATCATTTCTGTAAAGCAGCAGCTATGGCGCCTGGCCAGAGAGGGGCCGCAGTGAAGGTGAGCTGGCCTAGGACCTGGGTGGGAAGACAACGCGCGCACACAAAGCGGGCAGTGAACAGACAGGACGGTGCTCCGCTGAGTCAGGCGAGCCCCGTGGTCGGGAGCAGTGGACTGGGGGGAGCTGGCAGGGTTGTGTAAGAGGTGAGAGTGGTCCAGGAAGGCCCGTGGGATCACAGCCTGGGCTGGCAGAGATGAGGGAAGAGGAGGGGAAAGTGGGGTAAAGACGTGAGCCTGGTGCCCAAGAACCGGCAAGGACCAACCCTACCAGGGCAGGCCCAGGGGGTGGGGTCGGGGCAGCAGGGCCCAGGCCTCAAGCGCAAGATGGGGTGGGGTGAGCTCTGCTGACCGCGAACAAACTGTGCAGGATGTGATGGTGTCACAACCTCCGATACTAACTAAAAGCCATCAACCCCCAGCGCTGGCTAAATCTGAATAGGAGGATGAATGGATCCCAGAGGTAGCCGCTGGGGCCTCGTGGAGAGTCTGTGAAAGGCCAGCTATAAAGAATGGTTGGCTGCCAAAACCACAGGGCGGAGGGCACCTGCCTGTGCGAGCACAGGGGCTGGGAGGCCGAGCAAGCAGCCAGGCTGGTCCCACAGCTGCCTCTGCCTGGGGAAGCTGGGTCAGAGCCCCATGTCTGAGCCCTGCCCATCTCGTCCAGAGCACATCAGCTCCCAAAGTACCGAGGAAACACCTTTTTGCGACAAAAAAGAAAGGAAAGGAAGGGGAAAAGTAATAATAAAACAGCTTACCTTGGCTATTTTCACAAAATGGCTCAGGATTTCTGCCCTTATTTTTAAAGTCTGTGCTGTTAGAATTTCTCGTACAACCCAAAAACTGACCTGTAGAGTCAAACACAGACAAACACACACACACACACACACACACACCAGAAAAGTTGTTAAATGCCGGACCAACCAAGTTACCCCGCCCACTACTTCTATGGGATTTCTAAGAGGTTGGGAGACTGAGAGAACAAACCCTAGGGTTGCAGGAGGTTGAGGGTTCCTTTATGACACCCAACCCTACAAGTGGGTCCCATGCCACCAGCACCAGCTCTCCAACACGCATAGTGGTGCTGTGAGAAATAAGTACTCCCATCATTAGCCAGGGGACTTATTGGGCCTCCATCGACATATGGGTCTCCCTGAAGGTGCTTCAGGAAATTTTGAGATGTATCAGACAGGATTCCTGCTCAGAAGGATCCCAGTTATGGGGAGATGGATGGATGGATGGACGGATGGACAAATGGCCAGACAAAGGGATATGCATGCTGGCAGTACCACCTATGAGATCCATATCCACAGCCAGACCCAAGGCAAGAAGGACTCACCTATATTCGTACAATTATAACAAATTTCATTTTCTAGGAGAGGTTTGCCCAATAATTTAAGTGATACAAAAACATCTCTCAAAGTTCTGTAAAGCAATGCAGGTAAAAGGGCATGTTTTTCTGGAGACAGCATATGCCAAAAGGATATACTGGTACTTTTGGTTCAGAATATCATTCACACTTGACCATCCTCGAGCCCCTGAGTCCTTTGGTGGGAACAAGAAAGTCATCCACCAGTGTCTAGTTGACCCACACGATGCCTCAATGAAATAAGAGGAGCTTCATGCTAAGAAACACTGGGCAGTGGTTTTCTTTCCTGTTTATGTTTCATGACTATAACAACAGCTCTATGTGAAACACGGATGCCCAAGAGTGCAATGACAACCGCAAAGAAAGGAAGAGAGATGGGCAGAGAATGGGGGAGACGTGGAATGAAAAGGAAGGCTAAGCATCTAAAACCTCTAAATTTTACAAAGACTAAAATAGTTAAGGATAGTCCAGAGTTATCAAAGCATGTTTACTGCTGCAACCAAATGTCTTCCCTTTACTGAAATACTGTCACTTTTCAATGAGAAAACAAGAAAAGATTAAATCACCAAGAATCAAAATTTGGCTTCTTATATTAAGCAGGAATATTATAGAAAAGTTTTCTCTGTGTAATTATCTGTGGTTGCCTCCAGGACATGCCTGGGTTTCCATAGAATCATTTTTTCCAAGGAGTTGCCTAAAATTAAGTTCAGACTCAAATGTTACTAGCCAGTTATGGAAGAAAGATTTTCCATATAGCAAGATTTTTTCTAGGTGATATGCCCATAATCCTTATATTTTAATACATGCACACTTTTATGCCACATAAATCTCAAGTGTGATAGTTTATATGTGTAATTTAATAGATTCTTATGTGTCAAAAAAAATCACACCTATTTAAAGCAAAATTACGGAATGTGGCAGAGTTGACTCAGGTGGTGTTCAGAGGCAACTCTGGATCAGTTCACTTCAGCAGACTTCCACGAAGCCCTTACTGTGTGCTCCAGGCACTGCGTGTCCAGACCTGTCAGTCCAGAAACCACTGTATTAAAAGGCAGCTGGTGATCATGGCCATCAAAGAAGTTCAAACCAAGTGAACTGGAGTATGGGGCAGGTAATGAGAAAAGAAGGCCTCGTAGAGGAGGTGGGCCCTGAAAGATGGGTAGACCCTCCACAGGTGAGGAGACGAGGGAGAGCTGAGCGGGCAGACAGGACTGGTGTTGCAGGCGCCCCGTGGGGTTGGGGCGGGAGGGAGACTGAACTTAGAAGGGAAGGGGGTCTGGAGAAACAAGGGGACACTATGCTGTGCAGGGAGAGTTCCAGAGGCTTCTGAGCACAGGAGTGACAGGATAGACCCTTTTGCAGGAGCAGGGACACCCATCAAGAAGCTGAGGCGATGGTCTAAGTGAGAGACGGGAGGCCTGAGCGAGGGCAGTGTTGAAGGAGATGGAGGGAAGGGGCAGAGGAGAGAGACATTACAAAGGGAGAATCAGCATGGTTTTAAACTGTTTTAATTCCGTTTTTTAACTACAAAATTTAAGAGAAGCTTAATGCAGAAAACAAAGGGACAGAGATAAGCACAAGAGACAGAAGTCATTTGCAAGCTCGTTCTCACATACAGACCCCCGTGATAAACACTGTGGTATGTGTCCTTCTTGGAACATATGTTTGTCATGTCTCAGAATATATATTTGTCTAGTCATAGAACATGTTTCTCTTTTTCAATTAAATTCGTATATATTAATCATACTATCACAAGAATTTTTATAAATATATAAGAATATCAACATATTCTTTAGCAGCTGCCAAGCATTTCATCTTAGGGATGTCTCATCATTAAGGAACCTCCTACTGTTGGGTAGCTTATTTCGAATTATTTTGTTGTGATAGACAATGCTGTGGTGAACATATTTATACATATATCTTTATACATTTTTAATTAAGGTCTGAGGATAAATTCCTGGAAGGTGGAGTGAATAAAAGTATGTGTACCTTTTTTCAAAAGTATATATTTAAAAACTTGGCCTCCAAAAGCTTTATTTGTTGATCCATAAAAATTGGAGCAGGCTAATGCCAGTTATTACAGCTCTTTTTTTCTTTACTAACCTAGTGGACAAACTAATGTCTCACTGTTTCTATTTTGCATTTCTTTCATGACTCCTCAGTTAACATTTTTTTGCATGTTTTTTCAGTTTTTTGTTGCAAATATTTATAGGCCATTTGTATTATTTGCCTGTGAATTACGTGTTCAGGTCCTTCATCCACCTTTCTATTGGGACACCTGTCCTCTGACTCTTGATTAGTAAAAGGTTTTTATATTAAAGAGAATACATTACCCCTTTGTGAGTCATACAGTGTGCCAAGAGTGTGGAGAAACTGATACTCATACACAGTTTGCAGGGGTATAAATTCACAGGACCATTTTGAAGAACCACTTGAATATATCTTTCAAGCTGTTAAAAGTTATATTCTCCCTGGAATATTTATCTTACAAAAATACAGAAAAGTAGAGTGATATACATACAAGGGTTCACTGAAGCACTGTTTATAAAGCAAAAGAATATGCCCATCAATAGGGAACTGGTTGCATAAATAATACTATCACCTCAAACTTTGGAAGGAAGTCGCCATGGAAGGAAGGAGGCAGTTGTCCTCCACCTTCTTGAGGGCAAAATATCTACATAGATTATTTGGAATTCTTCTGCATAGGAGGTTTGTCTAGTCTCCCCCATTTATTTATTCCATCATTTGTTTACATCAGAATGGACCCATGGATATTTAGTTTATACTTTGGGGTTTTGATCCAATACTATGTTATTTATTTCCTTACTCAAATCGTTCCAGCTTTGGCCACTGAGAGCTGGCTTCGACATGCCCCCAGCATTGTTTGGTTGGTTTGTTCGAGCACTTCCTTACTTTCTGGAACTACAAGATGCTACAGCCTCATCCTGTACATTTCTTGTCCCAGTCCGAAACCAGCCATTTCTCCAAGGAGCCTTGGTTCCTTTTTTTAAAAATATTTTATTTATTTATTTACTTATTTATTTTGGCTGCGCTGGCTGGGTCTTAGTTGCAGCGTGCGGGATCTTCGTTGCAGCGTGCGGACTTCTTAGTTGTGGCATGCATGCGGAATCTAGTTCCCCGACCAGGCATCCAACCAGGGGTCGAACCCGGGCCCCCTGCATTGGGAGCACAGAGTCTTACCCACTGAACCAGCAGGGAAGTGCCCCCTAGTTCCTTTTATTAGATAATGGTATTAGAAACCAAGATCTGGGAGCTACGTGTGCTTGTGCTACTTAGGTATCACTGTTTCTAGGTCCTCTCAGATGCAGAGCAAGGAAATGTGTGTGTGTGTGTACCCTAACTCTTGTACATATACATACCTATAAATATTTCTATATGTAACCATCTGTATCTATATTAAGCTAACTATGACTTCCTATTAATGTCTCCACCTCCAATCCATTACCACATGGATCATTCTAGCCTCCTCTTGCTTGTCTACAACTTCCCGCTCCAACAGGTGGGAGACACCTGGTTCCCACCATCTGCCACCCATTTCCTTAATTGTTCAATTCCAGTGTTCATGCATAATGGCTCCAGAATTGTTACCCATCCGCCCTTGGGAAACAACTTGATCAGAGTACAGTGCTTATATACAGTTCCTTTTGTCTTTAGTCTTTCAGGCTCCCTCATTTCCAAAGTTACTTAGGCCAGCACCTTTTCCCCTCACCCTTCTCAGGGAGGTTGTTTCATACATTTATAATCCAGTTAGGTTTGCTTGTTATGTTCTACATTCCATCCTAGGACCCCTTAATCTCCACAATGATTAAAATTTGCATATTTAGCACTAAGAGGTTTACTCTTGGTGCTGTAAAGTTCTATGGGTTTTCACAAATGCACAGTGGCATGTATCCAACCTTATAGTATCATACGGAATAGTTTCACCACCCTGAAAAATCCCCTGTTCTTCACCTACTCAAAGCTCTCCCCTTCTCACACCTCTGGCAGACACTCATCTGTTTACCATCTCTATCATTTTACCTTTCCAGAATTTTTTTCAGCATTTTCCGGAACGTCAAAAAAAAAGTGGGGGAGGTAATCGCACTTATGTTGCCTTTTCAGGCTGGCTTCTTTCACTTAGCAACACGTGTTCAAGGTCCATCCGTGTCTTTATATGGCTTGATGGCTTATTCTTTTTTTTTTTCGGATGAATATTATTCCATTGTATGAATTTACCAGTTTGCCTATCCTTTCACCTATTGAAGGACATCCGAGTTACTTTCAGTATTTGACTATTATAAATAAAGCTGCTATAAATATTTGTGTGCTATTTGTGTATCTGTGTGTGTGTGTGTGAATATGTGTATGTGTGTAGATGTAAGATTTCAAACAAACTGGATAAATTTTGAGGAGTTCAATTGCTGGATTGTACCATTTTTCATTCCCACCAGCAACAAATGAGAGTTTGTGTTGCTCCAATTACTTGCCAACAATTGGTATTGTCAGGTTTGGTGAGGTTTTTTGTTTGTTTGTTTTGGGGTTTTGTTTGTTTGTTTTTAGTCATTCTAATAGGTACGAAGTGTTAGCATTTCCCCGACGGCAAATAATGCTGAGCATCTTTTCACGTTTATTTGCCCTTGGTTACATCTTTTTGGTAAAGTACTTATTCAGATACTTGGCCTGTTTTTTTTTTTTTTTCTTGGCTGCGTTGGGTCTTTGTTGCTGTGCCGGGCTTTCTCTAGTTGCAGCGAGTGGGGCTACTCTTCATTGCAGTGCGCGGGCTTCTCATTGGGGTGGCTTCTCTTGTTGCAGAGCACGGGCTCTAGGCGCGTGGGCTTCAGTAGTTGCAGCGTGTCGGCTCAGTAGTTGCAGCGTTCGGGCTCAGTAGTTGTGGCTCGCGGACTCCAGAGCGCAGGCTCAGTAGTTGTGGCGCATGGGCTTAGTTGCTATGCAGCATGTGGTATCTTCCTGGACCAGGGATCAAACCCATGTCCCCTGCATTGGCAGGTGGATTCTTAACCACTGCACCACCAGGGAAGTCCCTGGCCTGTTTTATAATTGGGTTGTTTTCTTTTTTTTTTTTTTTTTTTTAAGATTTTTTTATTTTTTTGATGTGGACCATTTTTAAGGTCTTTATTAAATTTGTTACAATATTGCTTCTGTTTTATCTTTTGGTTTTTTTTGGCCACGAGGCATGTGGGGTCTTAGCTCCCAGACCAGGGATCAAATCTGTACCCCCTGCATTGGAAGGCGAAGTCATAACCACTGGACCGCCAGGGAAGTCCCTAATTGGGTTGTTTTCTTATTGTTAAGTATTAAGAATATACTTTGGATTCAAGTCTTTTATTAGATATGTGTTTTGCAAATATTTTTCCAGTCTGTGCTTTGTCTTTTAATTCTCTTAAAAATGTCTTTTGCAGAATAGAAGATTTTAATTTTAATGAAGTCCAACTTACCAATTTTTTCTTTCATGGATTGTGCTTTGGTGTTATATCTAATAACTCATCACCAAAGGTCATGTAGGTTTTCTTCTATGTTTTCTTTTAAAAGTTTTATAGTTTGTCTTTTACATTTAGGTCTATGATCAATTTTGAGTTAATTTTTATGAAAGGCCTAAACTCTTGTGTCTAGGCTCATTTTTTCACATACACAAAAACAGTTCCAATTGTTCCAGCACCATTTGTTGAAGAAATTACTCTTTCTCCACTGAATGCCCTCGTGCATTTGTCAAAGGTCAGTTGACTATATTTGTCTGGGTCTATTTCTGGGCTCTCTATTCTGCTTCATAATCCTAGACATCTATTCTTTTGCCAATACCAAGCTGTCTTGATTATTATAGCTTTACAATCAGTCTTGAAATCAGGTAGAGTGAGTCCTCCAACTTCGTTCTTTTTCAGTATTGTGCTGGTTATTCTACATCTTTAGCCTTTCCATATAAACTTTAGAATCAGTTTGCTGATATTTATAAAATAGCTTGCTGGGATTTCAATTAGGATTGAATTGAATCTATAGATCAAGCTGGGAAGAACTGACATCTTAATAATGAGTCTTCTAATACATGAAGATGGAATACCTCTCTATTTCAATCTACTTTGATTTCTTTCATCAGTGTTTTATAGTTTTCCACATATAGAACCTGTACATACTTTGTTAGATTTATACCTAAGTATTTCTTGAGTATGTGTGTGCTACTGTAAATGGTGGTTTTTTTTTTTTAATTTCCAATTCCAATTCTTCATTGCTGGTATATAGGAAAGCTTTCATATATTGATCTTGTGCCCTGCAACCTTGCTATACTCCCTTATTAGTTCCAGGAGTTTTAAAAATAGATTTATTTGAGATTTTCTGTATAGAGCATCATGTCATCTGTGAATAAAGACAGTTTTATTTCTTCCTGAAGCAACACAAACTTTCACTCTTTGCTGGTGGGAATGCAAAATGGTACAGACACGATCCAGCAGCTGTACTCCTAGATATTTACCCAGTTTATTTGAAGTCTTATGTCCACACCAAAAAAAACCAGCATGCATATGTTTATAGCAGTTTTATTCATAATCATCAAAAACTGTAAGTCCTTCAGAAGGTGAATGGATAGACTAGTAAATCCATACAATGAGCAGTATTCATAAAAAAGCCATCAAGCCATATAAAAGACAAGGATGAATCTTAAATGCATATGGCTAAGTGAAAAGACAGTCAGAAAAGGCTACATATATATGAGTCCCTTTTTTTTTTTTACATTCTGGAAAGGTAAAACTTTAGAGATAGCAAGCAGATCGGAATCTGGACCACTGCCTTCCTCTCCATAGCAAACCCTGCCTTATTCCTTGGGTAACATCAACATCACTGTGAATGACCGTGGTCACTTCAGCAACTGTTACCCACCTATCACTCCAGTCACCCCCTTCTCCATATTACCCAGGAATGCCCTGCATCAGAAACCTGAAGTTCCAGTCTCGGGCCACAACCTTTAACCTTCTAATCCTCACCTGCTCCTTGACCCCAGCCCCACTGCTGTGCCCATCCTTCCCTCTCACCATGCCTTGGAGTCCTTGGTGGCCCTTTTCCTCTTGAGCAGACGGATCCCTTATCATTTGTCACTTCAGCCCCTTCTTAGCCAGTACTTTTAGGTCCCTTGCCCCATGGTCCTTCAAAAAACCTGCTTTGCTCATAATGGATGGATCCAACCACTTGCCCTCCTGTGCCCCTCTCTTTAGGCTGCAAAGTGCAACTAGAGAGAACCATCTACCCTCATGCCCTGGGGCTACTTTAAAGGCCACAGTCTCTATTTCCATCGGCTCTGCCCACAAGTCTTTCTATATTTCCATAGTCAACCTTCTCTTTCCCCTGGAGTGGCTTTTTCAAGCTCCCCCCAAACCCCTCAAGCTTTCCTCCTGCTTCCCCGCCTTCACCTCCTATTGCACTGAGGAAAGAGGAGGCGTGAACCTCCTTGCACCACACCTACAAGCAGACCTGTGTCTGTATCTTTCCTTTCTGCAGACTCGCCTTTTACGATGAAGTGGTCCCAGGCCTCAGCCTCTCCCACCTTCGCTGGGACTTCACTTCATTATGTATTCCCTCTCTCTCCTCATCTTTAATTTTTCCCGGTCTACTGGCTCTTTCCATTCAAAATATGTACACCCCCAAGGCTCTTTCTGCTGAAAAGAAGAAAGGAATATTAACACCTCCCTGAACGTCTTCAACTCCTCCAGCCACCCCCTTCTTCTCATCTTTCTCCTTAGAGCCACTGTTCAAGCATCGCCTACACCTGCTCTCTCCATTTCCTCACATCTACCGCTCAAGCTGCTACAGCCCAGCTTCCATTTCACATCCCCACAAAACAGCTCCTGCTGAGCCTACCACCGCTGTGCTGCTAAACATAAAAGACTCTTTTTTTAGTCCTTTTAAATGACCCATTCTGTAGCATCCTGTTACCCTTGAGACACTGATTTCCAAGACACCAGCCTTTCTGGGTGTTCTTCTCATGCCCAGGCTGCTCTTTCTCCGCCCCTTCTCCTCTGCCCTTCCCATAAGCCCTGAGGCTCTCCCGTGGGCCTCTGTTGCTCCCTGGGTAATCTCATCTACTCCTGTGGCTTCAAATGCAGGTGACTCCAATATCTGCATCTTCAAGCTGGATCTTTCCCCTGACTCCCAGACACAAATATCCAGTTACCTGCTGCATGGTTGAGCTCACACGTCCAAACCTCTCTCCTCTCTGTCATCTCCTCTCTCACAACTGCTCCTCCTCCTCTGTACTCACCATCTCAAAGAGTGGTGCTGCCAAGGACCAAAGCGGGGCCTCCTTTGCCTCCCTGTCATCTCCCTCCAAATCCAATCAATCACCCAGTGCTATCATTCAGTCTCTTAATATTCTCTCAAGCCCGGCCACTTTGCATCTCTGTCGTTCACCTAGATTAATGGGACAGACTCCAATCCAGTCTCCTGGCCTCCCTTTCTACTGCCCACACCTCTCCTCTGGTTTTCCCACCCTAGCACTGATTCCCCTGGACTGTAATCCCCTCCATCACGTCTGTCTCCCCCACCAGACTATGAGCTAATGATGGCAAGGGCTACATCCAGTTTACTGCTGACCCCCTGAACCTAGCACAGAGCCCGGTACCATGTTCAGTCAAGGTCTATTAAATAAATAAATGAATATAACCAGAAGTAATGAGCCTCAAATGAAAGAGGGTTTATACAATGAGGAAAGAATAATTGTTTGGAGGTAGCATTTGGAAGGGAAAATGCTAACACTGCCTCCCAGTCCTGTGATAAATGAGGTCTGGAAGAACAGGGGTTTCTACTGGAGTCATGTTCAGAAAAATGGGGAGGCCCCTCAGTAAAGAAACTCACCAGCTATGTGGCTTTGAGCAAGTTACTTCACTTTCCAGAACCTCAGCTTCCTCATCCATAAAATGGGTTTAAAATATCAGCCTCAGTGGGTTTTTGAAAACAGAATTAGATGATGCAGGTTAAATGCTTAGCACAGTATCTAACTCAGTAAGTTGAGCCGAAGTGCTCAATAACTGTTCTTTAAATAGTCTCGATTAAAGCCAAGAGGGATCAGGAATGTTCAGTGACTAGGCTAATGATGCATGGATGGGGTATCAGCAGATTGATCAGGGGAGAAAGCTCAGAGCTGGATGGAAGAGTGCAAGAGGGAAGAGGGTCTGTGGGAGGTTCTGGCCATCACTCAGCCTTTTCCTGCCCGAGCACCAACTTTCCCTGAGGAACTGCCAGTCCTCCAATCTCAGTCCCTGCGGCCTTGGCCCCCTACCTTACCTCCACGGGAAGGCCTGTTTCTGAGACCTGGCCAGCCAGAGCCTCCTGTTTCCTGGTCAGGGTGATGAGATCACGAAGCACAGGATGGGACCCAAGCCAGGGCCGTCAACCCCAGAGTCTCTATTCCAGGACATCAAATGGGGCTACTGAAAAAGAGGAAGGTCTTTTCTGCAGGGGTTGCCCTCACAATGAGCTGTTGGCAGCCATCTTGGAACCACAGAGGAGGAGGCCGCCTGAGGGGAGCCAGCACAGAGAAAACACCTCCCTGAACGTCTCCAGGGACCTCCAGGTGGAGAGAGCAGCACCATCCAAGGCCCCGAGCAATACGTGAAGTCTAGTCTCTCCCTGGACGTTGTTACAATAAGCCAGTAAGGTGAGTTTGAGCTGGGGCTTCAGTCATTAAGAACTACGTACGTGTATATATATATATATATATATATATATATATATATATGAGTCCATGAGAAAAGTTAAAGCAGTCCTCCAGGGCAAAGCATTGGGAACCTGTGCCCGGTCCAATCTCTGCTAATACATAAGGGTCCTGAGACCCAGACTTGGACTTGCCTGAGGCCTCAGAACAGGTTAGCAGCAGAGCCTGGAATGGAACCAAGTTATCCGAATTCCCTCTCCATCTCTTCCTAATGCTTCATCTTCAGGACACAATCCCAACCCTACCGCCAGCACTTAGGCCCAAGGCTAACCTTCCTTTCAGTTTGTAGCTCCCACTATACTACCACCCTTTTTAAGGCTAATATTACTTGTTTACTATATGTCAAGTGCTGAGCTAAACCCTTTACATCCATGATTCTCATTTAATCTTCAAAAATCACTTGAAATGATTCTTCCTATTTTATAAATGAGGAAGGTCAGAGGCTGAAAGACAACCCAAGATCATACAGGCAACAAGTTGCAGAGCTAAGGTGCAAACTCAGGTCTGTGTGATTCCATGCGACCACAGCTCCTCAGCCTGCAGTCCACAGACCTCTAAAGTGTTCATGTACAGATTTTGGGGGGCAGTGGGCAGGGCAGGCAGCAAACCCACTCAAATTAAATGCAAATGTATATATCTATGTATTTATCTGAGGGCAGGTTCATATGTGATATTGTCAGATTCTCAAAAGAGCCCGTGATCGGAAAAAGACTGAGAACTTCTGGCTTTATGGTGAACTCCCTGGGGCCAAGACACAAGCCTGGAACATAACAGACCCTTAGGGAACTTGGCCAAGCTCTTCCATCTCAGCCACTCTATAAACAAATCCCAAGGGACTCAGGCCCCATGGAGAAGCAGGCAAGTCCTCAGAGGCTGACCAGAACACTGGCTGCTGGATTTTTGGTTTGGCCACAGGGAGCCTCAGATTCCCTCGCAACCTCCTTCCAATCAGCTAATCTTCCCTTTCTTCCCGAAAAAATGTTTGGATGCCTACTACATACAGACACAGCGCTAAGAGCTCTACCTATATCATTTCATTTAATTTTCGTAACAACTGTGCAAAGTGAGTACTATTATTATTCTCATTCACAGATAAAGAAACAGGCTCAGAAAGGTAAGTGACCTGTTTGCCTTTATCTGGAGTCTGATGAGCAGCTTTGTTGTCACACATGAAAGTCTGCCAGGAAGAGACGCTAATCAGTTCATCTCAGGGAAAGCAGCCCCAGCGGCTGATGGACTGACCGCTGGCCAGTTTTCAAACCAGAGCTACCAGGGCTGTGTCCAGGAACTGCTCTCTAAGTGGCTCACAGGCCAGCAGGGAGACCATTTCTCAGAGCATTCTGTTTGGGAAAATGCAGCTTTACTTCTGGCTCATTTCACCCACTTGGTCTGAGCTGGACACAATACAATTGTTCGCAGAACAAGCTGCACTGCCCTTTGCCAAGCTGACCTGGCCTCCGCGTGCAAAGCAGATTACATCAGAGCCGCCAGTGGCCCTCCTCCGGGAGCTCTGTAGCTGATCAGAGGTGGGACTGAGCTGGCTCCCAGTCAAATAGTTTTGCTAAGGAAACTATGAATCCCCTGATACTGTGTACACATCTGGTTTTTTAAAGACTAAGCTCAGTTGAAAAGGAAAAGATTTTGAAAATAAAGAAGAAGAAAAAAAAAAAGGCTTCAGTATTTCTCTTTTCAAAACAAAGGGTGTATAGTCCCTACCACAGATGTGGCTAGGCCTTCCTTAGTTCCTGTTGTATCTCAGAAAACAACAATAATGTGAACTCTGGCCTTGATCATCAGAACACAAGCTGACGCCTCTCTGAGGCTCCCACTATGCTTGGAATGGTAACCACCCGGGGCTGGAGAAGCCTGGAGAGAGGTGAGTAATGGTAATGCGCAGGACCCGGCATTTCCGAGCGGGATGGCCCAGCTGGAGGGAAGGCCCAAAGGGAACCCAGGCCCAACACCCAGAGCCCCAGTCACGTACACTATGCAACCTCTAGGCCACTGTC
Organism: Balaenoptera musculus; assembly: GCF_009873245.2. Lineage (NCBI taxonomy): Eukaryota > Metazoa > Chordata > Mammalia > Artiodactyla > Balaenopteridae > Balaenoptera > Balaenoptera musculus. The sequence goes on along the minus strand of NC_045790.1, from coordinate 107,765,527 downwards.
CTCATCTGAAACCAGAAGAGCAAGAAGAAAGAGGAAAAGCTGTCAACAGCCCCATTTGGAGCTTTGGTTTATTCAAAGGGGTCTTGCAGGGTACTTTCTACTGAAGATCATGTTCTGGCAGGTCTGTCTGAGCAGTCAGAAGCCCACCCCACTTAGTTGGTCCAAGTCCCTGATATCATTCCTTTAGGTGGGGATGCAGAGCTTCCTACCTGGAGCAAAGGTTCTGACTGGACCAAGTCGGTTTGTAGTAGCATGCGTGCGGCCAGTGACCAGGCCATCAGAAATTCAAAGAAATTCAATTCAAGAAGTGTTTCCTGAGTACCTCATTCATTCATTCTACATATATTTACTGAAGGTCTATTATATGCCTGACATTGGGCAAGGTGGTGGGGGACACAGTGATGAACAAGATAGACATGATTCCTGCCCTCGTGGAGCCCACAGATGGCCAAGGAAGATGGAGACTAAAGAGTTACACAGAATGAGGACAGATGGGGAAAGGACCACATGGAGAAGTACAGGTGCACTGAGGGGACGTATGACGGGGAGACCTTATACAGGCTGAGATTCATGGGAGGCTCCTAGAGAGAGTGACATTCCCGCTGAGATCTGGTTGGGAGCTGAACAGGGAGGACAGCACAAATGGGGGCCTGATGAGACCAAGATATGATGCAGCAGGAAAGAGGTGGGAGGCCAGGATGGCCGAAGCCCACAGAGTGGGGGGACAGACAAGAGATGAGGCTGGAGGGGTGGACAGAAGCCAGACCCACCACGCAGGACCTTGTAGGGCACATTAAGGTGCCCGAACCTTAGCTTAAGTGGAATTGGAAGCCATCGAAATGATTTAAACACAGAAAAGATGTGTTCAATTCCACCCGCTGTGTGAAAAAGCACAGATGAAGGTGAGGGTTTAGGAAGAGGGGTTTGGACCTGGGGCCAGGTGCCTGAGACTGAAGCCTGGAGGGGCTCCCAGCCTATGGGGGACAACAGAGCGCTATCTGCACAGGCACATGCAACGGCGTTCTTACCTGGTTAAACCTCCGGGTAAAGGCCACGACGTTGGGAGCGAGACTATGTTTCTCCTTCTTACTCCATCCACAGCTGGCTAGTTCCTGGGAAGCACAGAGTCAATTTCAACAGTGATTCCAATGGGGATGCAAATACAGCAGGGCATCTAACTGGAATGTGGACACAGAGATGGGGAGGGACTGAAGCCTTGGCCATCTATGTCCTCCCAGGGTGGGAGAGATTCTCCTCCTCCTCTGGAGAAGAGGGCTGGGTCTATAGGTGGAGGTGTATCCTGGGACCCCCAGAGGTGAGGTGAGAAGCAGGATACTTTTCTCCATAACCCCGGCCACGTCTCCCAGGATTTCTGTGCCAAATTATTCTCAACCCCGCCACTGCCACTCTGCCAGCTCCCCGGGACCGGGACCAGAAGCCCTTTCTTAATGCAAATTGTCTGAGAGAGGGTATAATGTTATATTGAGCAGGAGTCATACCCCAGGGCTAACTTAAAATTAAAATCTGGCTGAAGATGCTCAGATTTCACTGACCAAGTGACATCCTCCATTCCTGGAACCAGAGGACGTGCTGGGCCAAGCCCACTGCAATCAGAGAAGCTCCTGGGATGACCTCAGATTCCTTCCGGAAGTTGGCCCCTCCCATCTCTCATATAAACAAAAGGGGGCAGAAGGACAGGTCGCCTTAATATTTTCTTCAGGAGCCTAGTCTCTTCTTTTCTAGCAGATTTAGCATTATAATTTGAGGAGTCAAATGACCTAAATGTTACCTAACAGTGAGGCTGGTTCCTCTCCAAGGGAGGTAACAGGAGCAATCTAATGAGATTACCTGGGGGAAGTAGATAAAAGGGTGAAGGAAAAGCCATTAACTAACTGCCCGGCTTTGCCAGCTTGTGCCTTGGCGACCCCTGGCAGAGAATGCAGGAAAGGAAAGTTCTCTACCCCTCAGTTACAAGGCTTCCTTCTAACTCATATCCAGCCTCTGTATTATTAATGACATTATTTTTTGCCCCACACCTGGAACTTTTATAAGGGCTTTAGTGAGGGTTGGCTGCCTACCAGCTGGAATAGACGCAGATCAGGGTCTACCAGGAAGTCAGGGGGGTGCTGTGGGAATGGCCAAAGACAAACGTGCTGGCTGAGCAGTTAGGCCTGAAGTGCCGTGCCCTTCAAATGCATCTCAGGACCCAACTGTAAGTCATACTCTCTACATCTGCATCCCTTCCTGGAAGATCACACACACCGCCACGGCTTCCACCACAAGCCCACGTCCGGCCCAAGTTTCTCTCCTGACTCTAGACCAGGATACTCAGCCACCTCCTGGCCACATCTCCCTTGGCCTCCCACAGGCACCTCAAAATCAGCACGCCCAGAACCAAAAGGGTGTCTGACCAGCTGCCTTAAGTAAAAACACCTAACGACATGAGATTCATTTAGACATTCAATCTGACAAAAGAGAATGTTTATTACAAAGACACTGTCCATGGAAAAAAATCCCTAACCAATATAAAAACAACCCTGTCTTAATACCCCCATGTGCAAGCATTCCTAGGTGACAGCGAGAGTCAACACTGGTTTCGGCTCACCCTCGAGGCTTCTCTGGCCACCAGCTTTGTGCTTAGGGTTTTGGAAGTCAGGTGCCCTGAGGTGGCCTGAGAAAGGCCTGACCCTGACTGTGCCTGGGGTCAATGAGGTAAGGCCCTGGAAGAGGAGACCTGGGGAGTGGGACAAGTCCTCCCTGAAGACCCCCACAGGATCTAAGCCACTGAGCCACAGGCAGCCGCATGTGGCCCTTCCACGCATGTGTTTAATTCTAACTGGAATCTTCTCCAAATCACATTCCTAAAACATGCCCACATGGAAGATGCACCACGTCAAGGAAAGGTCACTAAATCTGACCTCAGGGACCACCACCAGGCGGCACCAGCCAATGACACCACATTACCATCTTGCTCAATGGCAACCTTTTTTCCTTCCTTCTACCTCCAAGTTTCTCCCCATCCCTCCCATCCTACCCTCTGGAACAATCTTCAGAAGAACTGGTGGGACAGTCACACACTAGTCAAAGGAGTTTTAAAAGCACCCCAGGGAGTGGGTGACCCACTGAGGCAGTGGGGGGGAGACAGCGCCAGTTTGTGGGATGGCAGTGGGGTCTGACTAAGGAGTAAGGCATTTCAGAGCTCTCATACCTCACTGCTGGGAATGCAAAATGGTAGAGCCATTTGGGAGAGCAGTTTCACAGTTTCTTTTAATGTTAAGCATACACTTGACCAAGTGACCCAGCAATCTCACTAAAGCAAACATTTCATTTGTACACACAAAAAAACTGTATGCATGTTTATGGCAGTTCTCAATATGGAAATTCTCAATTTCCCCAAACTGGAAACAACCCAGATTTCCATCAATTGATGAAGGGACAAATTGTGATCCGTCCATATAATCAAACACTACTCGGCAATAAAAAGGAATGAACTACTGATACAGGCATCAGCAAAGATAAATGTCAAAAGCTTTATGCTAAGTAAAAGGAACCAGACACAAAAATATTATAGGATTCCATTTTTATGACATTTGGAGATAGGTAAAAACTATAGGGACAGAAACCAGATCACTGGCTGCCAGGGACACAGGGAAGCTCTGAGATGCTAGGCAAGTTCTCGCCCTGGATCGTGGTGGTTCCATGAGAGAACAGTAGTCCTGCCTACCTTATCCACTGTTTCGCTTTCTGCAGTTTTAGTTACCTGCAGTCAACTGAGGTCCGAACATATTAAATGGAAAATCCCAGAAATAAACAATTCATACATTTTTAAATCATGCACCGTTCTAAAGCGTGATGAGATCTCTCATGCCCTACAGCTCTGTCCAGCTCAGAACGTGAACCATCCCTTTGTCCAGCATATCCTGCCTGTCAGTCACCGAGTAGCCGGCTGTTATTAGATTGATTGTGGTGGTGTCACAGTGCTTGTGTTCAAGTAACCCTTATACTTAATAATGGCCCCAAAGCACAAGAGGAGTGATGCTAGCAATTAGGATATGCCAAGGGACTTCCCTGGTGGTGCAGTAGTTGAGAATCTGCCTGCCAATGCAGGGGACACAGTTTCGAACCCTGGTCCAGGAAGCTCCCACATGCTACGGAGCAACTAAGCCCGTGCGTCACAACTACCGAGCCTGCACTGTAGAGCCCGTGCGCCACAACTACTGAAGCCCACACACCACAACTACTGAAGCCCGCGCGCCTAGAGCCCGTGCTCTGCAACAAGAGAAGCCACCGCAATGAGAAGCCCGCGCACCACAACAAAGAGTAGCCCCCGCTCACCGCAACTAGAGAAAGCCCGCGCACAGCAACGAAAACCCAACGCAGCCAAAAATAAATAAATTAAAAAAAAAAAGTCTTAGGGTATGCCAAAAAGAAGCTGTAAAGTGCTTCCTTTAAATGAAAAGGCGAAAGTTCTCGACTTAATAAGGAAAGAAAAAAATATATGCTGAGGTTGCTAAGATCTGCGGTAAGAACAAATCTTCTACCCGTGAAACTGTGAAGGAGAATAAAGAAAGTCATGCTAGTTTTGGGACTTCCCTGGTGGTCCAGTGGTTGAGACTCCATGCTCCCAATGCAGGGGACCCGGGTTCAATCCCTGGTCAGGGAACTAGAGCCCATGTGCCGCAACTGAGAGATCCTGCATGCCGCAACTAAGACCCAGAGCAACCAAATAAATAAATATATCTTTTAAAAAAGTCATGCTAGTTTTGCTGTCGCCCTTCAAACGGCAAAAGTTATAGCCACAGTGCATAAGTGCTTAGTTAAGATGAAAAAGGCATTAAATTTGTACAATAAGCTATTTTGAGAGACAGAGACCACATTCACCTAACTTTTATTACAGCATATTGCTATAATTGTTCTATTTTATTATTAGCTATTGTTTTTATTCTCTTACTGTGCCTAATTTATAAATTAACCTTTATCATAAGTATGTATGTAGTACAGAAAAAAACAGTACAGTTGACCTTTGAACAACACAAGTTTGAACTGCACAGGTCCACTTTTATGCAGATTTTTTTCAATAGTAAATACTACAGGAGTACATGATGGGCAGTTGGTTGAACCCTCAGATGCAGAACCTCAGATATGGAGGAAACATGCATAAGGAGGGCCACCTATAAGTTATACTCAGATTTTCAACTGTGTGGAGGGTCAGTACCCCTGACCCCCATGTTGTTCATGGCTCAACTGTACATAGGGTTTGGCAGTATCTGCGGTTTCAGGCATCCTCTGGGGGTCTTGGAATGTATCCCCCTCGGATGAGGGGAGGACTACTGTATACATTTATCAAGACTCACCAAACTGTTCACTAAAAAGCATGAATTTTGGACTTCCCTGGTGGTGCAGTGGTTAAGAATCTGCCTGCCAATGCAGGGGACACAGGTTCGAGCCCTGGTCGGGGAAGATCCCACATGCCACGGAGCAACTAAGCCCGTGCGCCACAACTGCTGAGCCTGCGCTCTAGAGCCCGCGAGCCACAACTACTGAGTCCGCGTGCCACAAGTGCTGAAGCACGCACACCTAGAGCCCGTGCTCCACAACAGGAGAAGCCCCCGCAGTGAGAAGCCCGCGCCGCGCAAAGAAGAGTAGCCTCCGCTGGACACAACTGAGAAAAGCCCGCACACAGCAACAAAGACCCAATGCAGCCGAAAATAAATAAATAAATAAATTAATTAATTAATTATTTTTAAAAAGCGTGAATTTTACTGGATAAAATTAAACCTCAATAAGTGTGACTAAAAAAAAAAAAAAAAAAAGGAAAGGAAACAGTCCAAGCATCAAGGACTGTGAAGGGAAGCGCAGCAATAACAGCCATGCAAAAGAGCTAAAGAACAACTAGTTCACGTGGGACTAAGACAAAGAGGCCTGATGGAGGGTCTCCGGAAAAATTAATGCAATTAAAATATGATAGGAATAAAAACATAACAGCAAACTTGCAAAAGTTTGAGGACATGATGAGGGCAAATGATGATAGAAAAAAAGCAATTATAATCTCCAGGAATAACAAAAACCAAGAAATTCCTGTTTGTATATGTTTAAATGTTATATATGTATTTAAATAGTATATATACATTTAAAATAGTATATATTTTAAATGTTTAAATATATATATTTTAATAGCTGTATACATTTAAATATTTTATTTTTTCCCCAACATTAGGCAGTTGATGGATTAAAAGAAAAGGGAATCTGTGGGCCCCTGATGTGAGGCATATTCTCTCTTGAATGGCCCAGGGTCCTTAGAGAATGAATACAACCCTGGCACACTACCTAGCTTGGCAATGAATGACATTTACACATTTACATAGCCATAAAAATGAATGCTGTTTGCTGGTTTGCAACTTTTAGAGTCAACCTAAGGAAAACTGATGGACTTGGTGTAACTGCAAAATGTCAGGATGTTAATTTAATTAACTTGACAGTGTAAAAGTACAGCTGACAGAAGGGTGGCAAGTGAAGAAGGGGAGGAAAAGCATGGGAAGTGAGGCAGTCAAGAGACACTGTATAAAGCTGATGAAATCGAGGTCTCAGCGCACCAAATAAAGTTCCAAAATAACCAGGAGAAGAAAATCCTCTGGGGAGGGGACTGGAGTAAGGGATCAAAGCGTTTCTTCATAAGCTCTTCTGTACTATTTGAATATCATGAAAAGATTACTTTGAAACAAATTTTAATAGGTGACATGTTACAATATTACACATTGTAAACTTCTAAATTAAATTTTAACAGTTGAGTAAACACTCAAATATACAAAATTTTTATAAACTCATAACCTGCTTATAACCTGTCAGGGTCAACATCTATAACGCAAATGTGTCAACATAAATAACAGATAGTTTTCAGATGGCCACTAGACACTTCTGTACCTTCTGATGGAGTAAGCATGTGAAATCATGGCCATCTGAACCTTCAGGAAACAGGCCTGTCCCACAGGAGACGTCAGGACTTTACCCAAGTGAATCGCAGAGGAGGGAGCAGCTAACTGGGGGGGCTGCCTTAGACCCTCACTGGGACAAAATTGGTTGTGATGAAAAATGGAAGGAAAAGAAAAGGGAAGGAGGAAAGGTAAAAGGAGGCAAGGATGGAAGAAAGAAAGGAAGCGAGAGGAAGAAGGGAGGGATCAGGGAAGAGGGGAAAGAAGACGGGAGGGCGGGGGGGCCAGCTGAGCACCAGCTCCCATGCTGGAGGGGCTCCAGGACAGTCAGACGAGACCTCGGGGAGCTCAGTGTCTGGCCAGTGGGGGAGACAGACATGAACACAAATCACTGTAACTCAAGACAACAAAAGCACTGCACTTTCCTGCTTTATTTCTGAAGGTTGAAGACCTAAAAAGACATTTCCTAGATCCAAGCCTTCTGAGTGACTGTCAGTGGGCTGAGGCATCTTTAGCTCTTTCTTGGGGGGGAGAAGGAGGAGAAGGAGAAGAAGGAGAAAGAGGGGAAAGGGTGAGAAGAAAGGATGAAGAAGGAAGGGAAAGAGAAAAGGAGAGACAACAGTAATGGACAATTTATAAAACACATCTACATTCGATACCAGAGTTAAAGTATGTTTTATGAAATACAGCAATGGACCAAACAAACATGCTCTTGCTTTCTATGTTCTACAGGAGGGGAGAGAGATGAGAAATCTGTGATAAGTCAAATGATGATAAAAAATGTTAACCAGGATGAAGGAATGGAATATTGGAGCGGATGCCTCAGGACGCCTGGCTGATAAACCGACTGGAGTGGAGACCACGAACGAGGTTGGCAGCAGGGCTCTGCGAGGATCCAGGGAGAGGGTTCCAGCCGAAGGAAGTGGCGAGTGTGAAGACCCTGGAATCTCTGACAGGCACAAGATGGGCAATGAGGCTGGAGCTGCTTGAGCCTGGGGCGGGTGGGAGGAGACGGGGTAGGAAGGAAGGGGGTGGAGGCCTCGAGGGCAGGTAAGGACTAGAGTTTACTCTGAGTGGGATGGGAAGGCTGCAGAGGGACTGAGCAGAAGCAGCTCCAAAAGCCTCATGCTGTGCGCTGGGTAGGTTTTATCAGACCCAACCCACCCCGTGCTCTTGTGCTGTGCTACATATAGTCTAACCTGTACTATATCCTCATATACGGGCAACATAATTTTCTCAGGTGAGAGCAATTCATTTTAGTAATCTGAAAGAAACACCTGCTAGGGGCTGTGTGTGGAGAAAGGGAGGAGCCCGGCCCCGGGGGAAAATGAACACGAGGACCTCCATAAGGGCTCAGAAGCCCTGGCTAGACAAACCACAGAGGGCGAAAGAATCGCTGGGGACAAATGGGTGCCTTCTGCGGGGTCGGGGTGCGTGGGAGTCCCTGACCTAGTAGGAGGAGCTCAGCTTTCTCAGCTTCCAGTCTGTTCATTTCTGTACAGCGACTGGTTTACAGTCACTACTGTTTCATCAAGTCCTCAAACTACCGTCTGTTTAGCAAACACGCAGATTTAGGGTCATGCAGATGATGCAAACTTCCCCAAACATTCCCTTTCCAGCCCTAGTGTTGTGCAGCTCTGCACAATTAGAACCAGCTGTCCAGGCAGGGCAGCGGCCAAGTGCAACCCTGTGAACTACCTCCACTCCACGTGACAGAGAAAGGGCCCTGTGAGCAGAAGGGAGAGCGGCCCACAGTGCAGCCCACCCGGATTCCCGGGCTGGTCACGAGGCCCACAGGGCCTCACGTTCATTTCCCACTCTCACCCTGCGGACTGCGCTCAATTCCCTTTCTCTGTATTCTTGGGATATTTTTTTTTTCCAAATAACATCATTCAGACGTTCTCTTTTTAAAAAGAGAACATTTTTTTTTTTTTTTTTGATCAGGGACCTAGCACATGTTCCGTACAGAAAACCTAGACAATACAGAAAGCCCACAGAAGAGAATTTAAATCACCCATTAGCCTAACACCCAGAGAAACCAGAATTTACAATCGGGTCAATAATAATGACAATAACAACAACAGCTAACTTTACTGAGCACTTACTAAGTGTCAAGCACAATGTCAATCGTTTTATGTACATTTATCCTTTGCTCACTGAATTCTCACAGCAACCCTATCAGATAGATACTATAATTGCCCCATTTTACAGATGAAGAAATGAAAGCTTAGTTAGAGAAGTCAAGCAATTTGCTCAAACCCACATATGTGGTCAACGTGAGAGCCAAGATTCCAACCTGGGTCTGTAGGTCTCAGGAGCCTGGCCCCTTGGCCTCAGAGCAGGTCCGTCTCCAGGACGGAGGCCCTTCCCCACTCCCAGGCGCAGAGGTACACAGAGGTGCGCACGCCATACGCACACACGCTCTCTCTCTCAATGGAACTCACACCGTAGCTGTGGCTTTGTCCTTACTACCTCGTCATTACAGACATTTTCTCACATCTGCCCCACCCTCCTTTCACACTCCATACACACTTGACATCTCCTAGAAAACAAGTCATCGTATTCGTCTCCTTTGTTTTTCCTCTGAGTTCTAGGAGAAAATTTCAGTCTGTCTTTTAATTCTCCTTTGGTTTTCTACAGTATCTGTTTGCTGCTCACTGTTTCCACTGCAATTTAAATTTGGTAATCACGTTTTTTCAGCACAATTCACCCTTCTTAATCTGGATCTTCGCCAAACTGCAGTCGTCCGTAACACTGCCGGGAACATAAAATGAATTTCTGGAAGTAATGGGGAGAGGCAGGCTCTGACCTAGTCCTCGCACTGCCTACCATTTTTTGTCCAAACAAAACTTTTCTGTGTCTGGTGAGTATGCTAAACACCACAATCGGAAACTGGAAAAGTTAACTCAAATTTCCAGGGCCACGTGATTCTACCAGTGAGTCCTGTCAGACCTCATAATTTAGTGTTTAAGTAACACCTAATTCTTATGCTAAATAATCTATCCCAGAGCACAGAAAGCAATGGAAAGAAGCCCCAAACCCTAACACCTAACAAATACAGAACAAGTGGGAAAAAGAATCATCCTACATGGTCCAGCAGGTTTGTCTAAAAAAATATAAGAATAAGCTAATATTATGAAAACGATTAACATAATAACAGTACATCAATAAATCAAAGAAGAGGAAAGTGTTATGTTCCTCTCAGATACTGAAAAAAGTAATTAGCAAAATGCAACATTCGTTTGGGATTTTAAAAAGAAAAAAAGAACTTCTTAGAAGCTTAGTAATATCTATCTCAAACCAACAGCCATCATTATATAACAAGAGAAAACACTAAAGGAATCTGAATTAAGTTAGAAACAACAGGTGGTGGCATCCTTTCTCAACAGGTTCCTTATTCTGAACCATAGAACACAGAAAGTGATTTGAGAGTGACTGGTCTTAATTCTCCTAAGACTGGGACGTTTGTACACACCAATGGGACCATCAGGCTTAATCCTCTCATGGATCCCTGGTTTGAGAAAGGCATATAACCCAGTGCTGGGCAATAGAATGTATGCAAGCCAGATATTTTAAATTTTCATAGTATCCGCATTAAAAAAGAAAAAAACAGGTGAACTTATTTTTAATAATTTACTTTATTTAACTCAATATATCCAAAATATTATATTTTCAACCTGTAATCAATAAAAATATACAAAAATTATCGATGTGAGACAGCTTACATTCTTTTTGTTACTATGTCTTTGAAATCTGGTCTGTTTTTCACACTACAGAACACCTCAGTTTGGACCAGTCACATTTCAAGTGTCCAGTAGCTAGATGAGGCCGCCATCTTGGACAACACAGCTCTAACCAATGGACAATGACACTGAACTACAAAATATAATTACTGAAAAGCGATAGTGTCAGGCCAGGTGAACCAAAGACAAGTCGAGAGGCCCCATCAGCAGGGCCGGGGGTGAGGTGGGGAGCCAGGCAGCCAGCTGAGAACCAAAAAGGAAGGTTAGCCTGGGACAAGCAAGAAGACAGAACAGGTGAGGAACCCACTCATGACTGACCTTAAGTAATGGGTTTCTGTATGTCCCTGTTACTGAAGGTCTGTCTCCACCTCCACTCCCCTGCTCTCCAAAGGGAGGTAGAGCTTGTCTCTAATGGCTGAGGAAGATTCAGCTGCAGCTGTATAGGAACGCAGGTTACAGAACAGAATGAAATACGTTCAAAAAAGATGAGAAGGACTTCCCCCTGGTAGCACAGTGGTTAAGAATCCGTCTCTGCCAATGCAGGGAGACAGGTTAGAAGCCCTGGTTCCAGCAAGATCCCACATGCCGCAAGAGCAACTAAGCCCGTGTGCCACAACTACTGAGCCTGTGCTCCAGAGCCTACAAGCCACAACTACTGAGCCCGCGCGCCTAGAGCCTGTGCTCCGCAACAAGAGAAGCCACCGCAAGAGAAGCCCACACACTGCAATGAAGAGTAGGCCCCGCTCGCCACAGGCTAGAAAAAGCCCGCGTGCAGCAACGAAGACCCAACGCAGCCAAAAATAAATAAATAAAATAAATAAATTTAACAACAACAAAAAAAGATAGAGAAAGACATGTGCAGCCCACTTTGGCAATTTCATGTTTTTACAGGGTCTTCCTAAGTAAGGAGTCCTGGGTTCTAATCTCAGCTGTGCCCTGAACCCCTCTGAGAGTTGGGTCAGTCCTTCCACTAGGGGGGCTCAGTGTCCTGTCTGTAAAATACAGTGGCCCTCGATGGTCCTTAAGATCCTCCCAGTTCTCCCATTCTATGAGCCTGCGGAAGCAGAGGTCACAAGTGTAGCTTTATAGAAAAACGTTACTAAGTAAGCCCTGTCCCTGGAGACTGCATGACTGAGCAGTTTCTTTGCAAGTGTTTTGAGGGGGTGTGAGAGGCTGAGTCTCAGAGACATAGTCAAGAAGGAGCAGGGGGCTTCCGGGCACTGCGCCGGTCCTCAGGGATGCGGTGGACACGACAGTCCGGGGAGGCAGGAGACGGGAACCAGCTCGGGGTGAGGCAGGCTGGGGGCAGACAGAGAGAACACAGCCCCAGGTTACAGAAAGAGGGAAGGGAATGAAAGTTGGAGGCTAGGGGAGGGAAGGAAGAAGGAAGAAAAGGGAAAAAAAGAGAGAAGAAAGAAAGGCGTTCGGGGTTAAATCCAGGTGGGATCAGGTAGGGGAGAGGCGCACCCAGGGGGAGCAGGGCGGGGAGGGAGGGTGTGGAGGCCCCACGGGGGCAGCTCGCTGTCCAGGGCAGGAGGGAGAGCAGCGGCAGTACCCGGGGAGCATCCCACAGGCTTTCCACGTCCCCAACAGAAGCATCCTCTGAAGGTCTGCATGTCAGGAGCAGACACAACTGTCTGGTCAGATGCCAAAAAGGCAGCACTGGCCACCTGACACCAGGGACACATCCAGGGAGGCTGAGACCCAAACTGTGTGGCCCCCAATCTCACCAGACAGGAAGAGAACACGGTGGGAGCACATTGAGATAACCAACCACCAGCCCCATGGCTCCTCCTCACTCTGTGAGGAGGGTACTTCTAGACAAGATCAGTCCTGTTCCCAGGCTGAGAATAATAATAATGAGGATAACAATAACAACAGCAGCTCAGCATGCTTACTGTATGCCAGGCACTAGGCTAAATACTTTTCTTACATTACATCCCTCAATCTTTTAACAACGGCATTCACCAGGAAGCGCTATTATTGCCCCCCATTTACACACAAGTAAAATTGAGATCCAGAGAGGATAATTCACTTGCCTAAGGTCACACAGCAAATAAGTGACAAAACTGGGATTCAAACCCAGGTGTGTGTGACTCTAAAACCTAAGCTCTTAACCACTGTGCTTTCAGCCTGGTCAAGCATTATTCCCATGCTTTTTCACCAACATTTTGAATAACACTGATGGAGTATCTGCAAAGTGGATAGCACTATAGGGGTTACAAAGTGAACAAAAGGTCAGGGAAGGAAGAGAACCACAAGGTATTGCATGTTTCCTACACTTTAGGTACTGTGCAATGTGCTTACATCTAGTTTATTTTGCATAAGTTTCAAAGCCAGACCATGAAGTCGATTTTACTATTCCATTTTACAGATGGAAAAACTGAGACTCACAGAGATGAAGTCATTTATACAAGTTCATCTAGGCAGTAAATGGCAAAAACCAGAGCCTGAGCTTTTAATACAAAAAGGTCCCAGGGGGACACTGAGGTATAAGGTAACCAGACAGGGGGCCTGGGAGTGGACAGATTTCACTCAGAAAAGGGTGAACTGGGGTTGGGGGGGGTGTCGGTAGGGGTGCGTTGTAGAAAATGATGAGCCTGGAGGCTGCACAGGGGCTCAAGGCTGCCCCGCCCTAAGGACATCCTCCCCCCCCCCCCCCCCCCCCACCCCACCCCAGCTCCCAGGCCTGACTTCATCTGGATCGAGGCAGAGTTGCAGGACGGGCCACAGGGTAAGTCTTCATTCATCAAAATAGTTGTTTCATTCTAAGTGTCACACTGAGTCTTCTCCCCAACCCCTGGTAATTTGCTTTTTGATAACAAGCAACGTGAAGCCCCTGGATAGAGCAGGATTTCTGGAAACAAAGTGAGCCCTCTGATAAACTCCAGCAATGGCTTCGCAGCAGGACCTATCACAGGGGTGACTCGGGTTTGACACTGGAACTGTCTGATGGCAACCAGGGAAGGCCAGTGCACAAGCAGCCCAGAAGGAACGGCTCTTTCAGAAAAGCTGTTTCCTCTGCTGAGAAGCTAAAACAAAAACCACCTTTCAAATGTTTGATCTATACAGGGATACTTGTTGAAATTAAAAGTGTGAGGAAGCCTTTCAGCCACCGGAGCCAACAGCCTCTGAGGTGTGACACCACCTTTTGTAGGACAGGGCGTGAGGCCATGGCTCCGATCACCACCTCAGGCCTGGCCGCCCCTCAACTCGTCTCCAGCCCCATCTAATCAGTAATGCCAGCCAGTCTCCCCGAGCGCCTCCCCTGTGCCAGGCTCTGTGCGAGGCCTGGGGGATTGAGCAGTGAACGTGGCACCTGCCTTCCAGTGGAGAAGACAGGCGTTAATTAAGAACGTGTTGCTAAGTGCCTAAGGACAAGTTCCAAGCAGTAATGGGGGGCTGGCACAGCTGAGGTGCAGGGGACTGGGAGCGAGCCAGGTCACGGTGACAGGAGCGGCACGGAGGGCAGGCATGGCAGGCAGAGAACAGCCGGCGCACAGGCCTGGGGGTAGATCCGAGGGCCTGCGAGGAAGCCAGAGCAGGGGGAGCAGCGAGTGGATGGGGAGGGCTGGACAGGAAGGAATAAACCAGGTCTCACATGGCCTCCAGACTTGGGACAGATCCTATGGGCACCGGGGAAACCAGTGGAAATCTTGAAGAGGCTCAGTGATGTGGACAGAGATTTAAAAACTACAGGGTGGGCGACAGAGCAGGAAGGGGCAGAAGTGCATGTGGAGATGAGCATTAAGATGAGGAGGCCGTGAGAGGGCAGCCTAACCTCGGAGGTGACTCTGGGGACAGAGAGAGGGGGAAGGAGGGGAGACGGGGCAGGGACTGACTAGGGGCAGAGAACATGGGAGAGAGGAGTCGCCGATGACAGACACCATGTTCCTGGCCTGACCGGGTGGACAGGGGTGCCATCCCAGGGGTGGGGACCACAGCAGGATTCTGGGGAAAGAATCATGGGTTTGGTCCGTGGCATGCTGTGGCCGTAGGGCCTGTGCAAACTTTGGCTGCTGCTTGTTCTGCTTCTTGAAGGAAGCACAGCTCTGCCTATAGAACCAAGTCCCAAGAGCCCTGGGCATGGCATTCAAGGCCTCCACAATGGGACTACCCTATTCTCTCATCTAATTTTGTACAGCACCCTTCCCCTCTCCTTTGCTCTGAGCAAACTAATCTGCTCACTGGTCCCTGTACATGGCCACGTCCTTCCTAAATGCCTTACCAGGTTCAAGCTGTTCCCTCAACCTGGAATGCCCTTTCTTCTGATCTTTTGGCCAAATCACACGGATCTCTCCAGGCCATGAACAAACCCCCTCCAGGATGCTCTGCCAGCTACCCCGGCTACAAGTATAGGCCCCACTCCCGGACAGTGCTCAGTCTGTCCCCTTCAGTGTGGCCCTTGCCATTATTTACATATATTTCTTACTTTCCCCATTAGACCAGGGATTCCGCATTCGCCCTCGAGTCCCCTGAAAACCAGGCAGGGAGCCTCACACGTGATACATTCAGGTCAATATGTGCCGAATGACTGAACGGTAAGCATGGAACCCGCCGTCCCCAGCAGGCCCAGGAATGCCTACCCAAGCCACGAGAAGATCGCTTGGAAGAACGTCTCCTCTAACTACATTCAAATCCACAGCTCCACTCGGAGACCACACACTGGCCCCCGTGCACATCAGCCTTCTTCCAGATGCCACTCAGACTCCAAGGGCTGACTGTACCTTGACTTCAGCAAATACGCAGCCAAGACGGCTCAGCGCTGCTCTGACCGCCTCCACACCAGAGGGCAGAGGCTCAGAGCCTCCCACAGTCTCACAATCACCTCTGGGGTCTGAAATGGACCCTGGGGGTGTAGGCAGGTAGGCAGGGGCTGGCCACGACCTGAGCCCTGAGTGCTCCAGGTCCAAGAGGAGGGAAAAGTGGCCGAGGAGTGGGGCTGTGCTCTGTGGAGTGGGACAGGGCTGGGGAGAGACGTGCAAATTCTGCCGCGCACAGAGGTGTCTGGGCATAACATTTTAAGAGGCTTGCCCTCTCCAAAAAGTTTATCCACAATGCAGAAGAGGAAAAAGGGAAAAAAACAAGAGATCACAACTCATTTTATGAGTAGTTTTCATCCAAGACTCTCATATTTTCCACTGAAGGAAAAGCCAATCTACATCTAAAGAGTCAAATTTTCAAGATCTACGCTCAAGAGAAAGGAACAATCTCCAGCCATAAATTAAAAGTTTGCTTTAAACTCTCATTTCCCAAGAGAGTCAGAACTTCAGAGCCCTCCACGCCCTGCAGTTGGGCCCTGACTGTCCACCCGTCTAGTCAGAAGGCAAACAACCCAGGCCATTTGCAATGACAAGCAAACACTAACGAATTTCGGAGCATGTCTGGTGCTTGCGTTTATAGATCATAAAGTCATCTGGCTTCTTCTCACCCAGGCTGACATGCCAATGAGGCAACCCCAAATATTTATAGGCAGGAAGGGGTTGCCAGGACCACTCTGTGGGAGGGGGGCTAGGGGTAGAGGGGACTGTCTGTAATCTCCCCATTACATATAAACCCATTTTTATGCTCTGACATTCAGCCTCAATCTTGGCATGCAAAATCCTATTAAACAGTATTTATTTTTTTTAAGACATCAATCTAACTGTCTCAATTGCATACAGGTACAAACGTAGTCAGAAGTTACCAAAATGGCTTTTTAAATATCAGCCAGTTATAAATAAAGGATTTAAAATGCAGTTAGATTTTTCCAGTTAGATATATAATTTGTCTAATACACACGGACTGAATTCTAAGTGTCTGGAGGAAAAGTACTTCCGTAAAAAATAGGCTGTCGGTCCGTGGACACCACACATGTCCCCAGCTCCCAGGGCAGACCCTTCATTGCCCAGCCAAGGCAGAGCCCCTGTCCTGGCCACACTGCCATGACCACCCAGGGGGAAGGGACGGCGGTGGCTCTGGGACTCCTTCCACCGCAGAGGACTCCTTCCACGACCCAGATGGCCCAGACTGGCCCCTGGCTGTCTGGGTCCTCCAGAGGCTGACTTTCATCCCCCAAAGAGGCACACACACAAACCACAGGAAGAGTTACTAACATGCAGAATGAGCTCCTGCATAAGGAGATCTTTCTTAACCCGAAATAGCTACACAGCGTTCACTTCTTAATGGCCAAGTGTCCCACATCTGACCTAAGCCGTGTGCAAATAAAGGCTGTCTGAACATGGACCATTTGGGGGCATCAATGTGCAGAAGCCATAGCTCATTTAACCGGCTCCTCCCAGGCCCCAAACCCCTCACCCCACTCTCAGGCTCCATTCAGAAGCCCACACAGTACAAACACGAAGGGTGCTGACTGGAGCAGGTAGGGTCTCAGAGCCAGAAGGTCCCCAAGAGGCAGATGACGTATTGGGACAAGGGGACATTGAAGGACACTGGTTCCCCATTACTCGCACGCTGGGGTGTCTGCCCAGCTCTTGACCATTCCTACTTCTCTGGGAACTGCACCTTGCCCTCGACCCCATCACAAGGGTAGTCACCTTGGATGACATGAACTCGACCCCCACCGCGCCATCAGTAATTCCTTGTGTATGAATTTGGACTATAGGTGCAGGGAGAGAGAACAGAGTCAGCCTCCAGGGCTTAGGGCAGTCATCTTGTGCCTCCCTTGCCTACCAGGGAGTCAGAGGGAGCCGGTGGAAGCCCCGAGAAAGGGAGCTGAGGAAGGATGGAGGAGAGAGAGGAAAGACTAGTCTGGCCAGGCTTCTGAGCCCGGATTCCAGCCTCTCTCCACTTCTGGGTTCCATGAGACACCCCGAGGCTTACAGAAAATTCCCCTTTTTATTGGCAAATTCCCCTTTGTCAAGCTGGCTTGAGCTGTTTTCTGTTACTTGAAACTAAAAACATCACCTGGTCTCCCACTGTTCTGTTCTCACAGCCCGGCAGCCTGGGTGGCCTCAGTGAAGGAAAGGGTGAGGAAGGGGAGGGACAGCCTGACGGAGGGCAAGGCTTAGAAAGCCCCTTTCTCAGGGAAACCAATCAAACAGGAATCCAGGGACCTCCTTGGAAGAGTCAGGAGCCAGGAACCAGAGACCTGGGACCTGGTTTCCAACTCCGAGGGAGTTTGGAGTCTGTTGACATTCCCAATGTGCAGCTTTGCTTCCCTGCTTCCCTGCAGAGGGGTTATGTAGCTAAAGGTCAATGAAGTCAGCGCTGTGAGCTAATCCTTCAGAAGTGGGAAGGGTGGAGATTAGGAGAGCATCTCATCGCACAGGCATCCTGGGGACATATGCCCCAGGGTATGGAGTTTTTGGGAAGGGAAAGCTAGCCTGGGCTCAGAGGTTCAGGGGCTCAGAGAAGTGAAGCGAATTTCCCAAGGCTGCACAGCAGCAAGTGCGAGGCCAGTTCAACCTAGGTGGGCCATACACTAAAACCCATGGTCTCAGCTCCACCCCCATCAGTAGATTTCACCTGCCAACTCTTCTTTCCTGGGGCCTAGAGCAAAGCAGCATTTGTGACCATCAATAAAAATAATAATGACCTCTTCTCCCCATCCCCACCAAAGGGACTATTTACAATCACGGTCCTCAGCGAAGGGTGGTCCTGTTAGATGGAGGTGCTCTGTCCGCCTGAGGACCCTGACGGATCTGAGGCCGCACACTGGGCTGCAGAAGCTGGGGATTGGATCTGTTCTGTACAGAGAAGGGAGATGGATGGTCCTGAGAGGGGAACAAAGAGCTGGGAAGAGGCTGGGATCAGCTAAAGAACCCACAGTGATGGCGCAGCCGATGGGTATTTTAGAAACAGTGATGCCTACAGCGCCTGTTAAAGCTGTTAATGTGGGTCCCAAGGTTCCCTTTCCAAGAAGTCTCCACGGCTCCCTAGCACTTTAAGTGGCAGGTTCTTTGGGAGGAACCTGCAGAGTTGCTGCTCCATCACTGTGGTTCGGTGTAGAAATGATGTACGTGCTAGGAATAAGCCTCCAGGGACTTGCACGGATCTGCAGAAAGATCTGGCCTTCCTAAATCCACAGGATTGGCATTCAGGACTCCAGACCAGTTTGCATCCATCTCAGAGAGACATCTGGGTGACAGCAACAGCAACTTAAGGAAGAAGAAAAAGAGGAAGATGAGGAGCAGCAGCAGCAGCCACCTACTGGGCACTAATGTTCCAGCCGGAGCGCTAAGTAAGGACTTAAATGCATCATCACACAAACCCTCCCAATAGCACTATGAAGTAGCTACCACTGTCATCACTGTTTTATAGATGAGATAACAAGGATTTAAAGACGTTAAGGAACCTGCCCAAATTCACACAGCTAGTTTGTGACGGAGTGAGATCTCCACTCAGCTCTGTCTGAACCATAACTCACACTATTAACCAGTATGCCACACAATCTCCCCAAAGATAAGGTGCTAGAGCCCTGACTCTTCCCCTTCCTTTCTGGAAGGTTCTAGGCAACCAGGGATCCTATCCAAGATGCATCCCATCCTGGCTGCTCTGGTTATCACTAGGGCCACTTCTCTCAAGGCTGCTCCTTCAGGTGTTTTGTTTTCCCAGGTCCCACTAAGTGTCCCAACTTTCAGGGACACTTTGAGCCCTAAGAAGTCTCCAGTGGCAAGTCAGCCGTCAGGATCTCTTCACAAGCCCAGGGGTCCTCCTCTAGAAAGGGCCAGGATCAGCAGCTCCCAGGAACCTAGAACCTGCCAGAGGGTGTGCAGATAGGTCTACAGAACAGACCGATTTAAACCTTCTGAGAGGGGCTTCCCTGGCGGCGCAGTGCTTAAGAATCCGCCTGCCAATGCAGGGGACACGGGGTCGATCCCTGGTCCAGGAAGATCCCACATGCTGCAGAGCAACTAAGCCCGTGCACCACAACTACTGAGCCTGCGCTCTAGAGCCCGCGAGCCACAACTACTGAAGCCCATGCGCCCTAAAGCCCGCACGCTGCGACTACTGAGCCCACACACTGCAACTACTGAAGCCCACGCGCCTAGAGCCCGTGCTCTGCAACAAGAGAAGCCACCATAAGGAGAAGCCCACGCACCGCAGCAAAGAGTAGTCCCTGCTCGCCAGAACCAGAGAAAGCCCGCGCGCAGCAACAAAGACCCAACGCAGCCAAAAATAAATAAATAAATAAACCTTCTGAGGAAGAAGTGAAGTGATCTAATTGCCTTGTCATGCTCCTGGTGCCGGGCACCTCCTGTGGGTGTCTCACAGGCACCTCAAATTCAACACCCACGAAAACAAATTCCCCAAGTGCCCACCCCACCCTCCATCATCTGCTTGTCCTCCATCAGCCACCGAGGTGCCCAGAATCTTCACGTGACCCAGCCACACGGGAGATTTCTTTCAGTGCCCTGTCCTCCCTGTCTGGGTCTCTCACCTCAGGCCTTGGCCCAAGCGGTCCCCTCTGCCAGGAATATTCCTCCTCCTCCCCTGCACCCTGACCACCTCCACCTCGCGCCTCAGGTGCAGGTTTACACACCATTTGTTCAGATGAGCTTCCCTGATCCCCTACATGACCCCAAGCCAAGCTGGATCCTCCTTCGAGGGCGACTATGGCACAAGTAACGCTCCAGACAGGAGCCCTGACTGTTCTTTATCGAGGCACTTGTTGAATTGCCCATCTTCCCTCCCTAGACCATTAGCAACTCGCTGGAATAGCACCTAAGAGCCTAACTTGTTCACCTTTGCGTGTCCGGCTCCTAAGGAGGAACCTGGCCAGAGTGGGTGCCAAATAACCAATTGCTGACTGAGTGAGCGGAATCCTGTATCAACCCACAGGAAGTAAAGTGATTTGAAAAAATGAGTGTTCCAGATGGTGGCGGCTCAACTCTTTAAGCACAGCAAGTGTTCAGTCAGTGAGTCAATGACAATTTACTGAACAGATACTACGTGCCCAGCACCAAGCATTTGAGAGACAAAGACACACAAGGCTTGGGTTTCAGGGCCCTTTGGAATCTAATGAAAGCTATGGGCTCCCTCCTCAGTGAAATGTGAGTCACAAAATTATGTGAAAGTTTTTACACTATATATTTTTTCATTAAGTTTAAATGAAAAATCTTTTCAGAAATTATTTCTCTTATTTTTTTCAAGCAAAAAAAATTAACACCAACTTCCTAAAAAGAATTAAAAGAAATCCAAACTGTGCCAATAAGACTGTCCCGTGGATCCTGCTGCAGTCCGGCTCGAGAGAGGCAGTTACCAGGGGTCAGTGTGTGGCTCCTCGAGCCAGACCACCTGAGCTCGAATCTGACTCTACCACTGACCAGCCTATAACAATGGGCAGATCGATTAGCCTCTCTGGCCTCGCATTAGAAAATGAAGATAATAAAAGTGCCTACATTATATACGATCGTTGTGAATATTCAGTAGTCCGATTCATGTAAAATTATTAGAATAGTGACGGACACACAGCAAGCACCCAATAAACACAGCTATAGATATTATGACTGAACACAAAGTTGGAATTGTGGAACACTCCTTGACATCCAACACACACAACGCTCCTTGACACGTGACACCCTGAGGCTCAGTCGACTTGACGTTTTTGTTTACCAACAGACGTTGAACCCTGGCTCCCAGAGGAAGGCAGTGGCACCAGATCATCACTCCCAAAGCCCACTGATGAGAGTCAGCCAGCTTCGGATGTCTAGGACCAGCACTGTTCTCCAAGAGCTGGCCAACTGAATCAACGCTGCATCACCTTCTTTTCTCTCAACCCACTGAGGAAAGCAATGTCAAGGTCTCCTTCACTGAGGAGTTGCCCCCCAGGAAGGACTGTGAATCCAGACTCCCTCTGCGTGTTTTCCTTCCAGAGAGAAGTACAGTGCTCTAGGTATCTCCAGATTTCTGCTGCTGAGGACTTAGCATGACTCTGCCACTCCTGGGCTGCACAAACATTTCTCCCAGCAGTAGAAAGCTCACAGACTTGTCCGGCACGGTCTCCTCTTCTAGAGGACAGCATGGCCAAAACGGTCCGTTTTTTCAGAAACATCTATAATGGTGAAATGAAAGGTCTACCTCATTCACGTGGCCAAAAATATCTAGTAAGCCAAGTCATGAATAAATTCCTCTTTCTCTGTTTTGTGTGTTTTCCTTTACTTTCAAAGAAAAAAAAAGTAGAACTTCAGTCTGAAGTTTGGTCAGGTACTTCAAGACTCGTCCTTCGGAGAGCCAGCGAAATCCTGGGTAGTCGAAGCCGCTCTATGTTCTGCTCCATTTCATAGCAAGACCTCCTGGGAAGGCAGTAACCCCAGGCCCCAGCTCTGATGAAACTGCAGGCTTTCAAAGCAGGCTTTCAGGACCACTGCAGCCTTTGACATCTACACACGCTGGCACAGAAAGGCCCAGCCACAGGGGCAGGTGGGCCTTCTTGCTTCATCAAAGCTACAAAACCAGATGTGTTGCCAGACGAAGCAGATGCTTCATCCGTGCACAGATAGCCTTGACATTCCTTTCAGTCAAAATTTAGCTTGGCAAGGAAACTGTTTGCCATTCGTGAAGACTTGGAAGTTTCTCAAAGAGGTTTGCAATATAAGAATTCTTCTTGGATGCTGACCACACGCAGGTAACAGGCAGCAACAGGAGCTGGCTGCTCTGAGACTATCACTAGCAGACTGTGCAATGAATTTCAAAGGCATCGGCACAACTACTGATTCTTTCCATGACCTACTTCAAAATACCAGAAGATAGGTCAGCTATTCTAGAAATGATATTATTTGACACAAGAACTGCTTTAATCTCCTTCCTCAGCTCCGAGCCACAGCTCAGCTCAGCCACGTCCAGGTTATGTGGCTTCAAGCTCCCTCCTGACTTCTCCTGCTTGGCAAAGCAATAAGCAATTCTGAAGGGTATTCCAAAACAAGGCTTTTGTGTTGCGGTGAATCCAAGCTTTGGAAAATGTTCAGCCTTTCCAAGTCAAGGCTTCTTCTTCCCAATAAGGTCTCCCCTCCCCTAGGAATCTTTGGGAGGTGGGTGCTCCTTCCCCTTTGCAGGTGTCATGTGATCACTGACAAGAGTCCTATCACTGCAGCCTCCATGTCTGGTTATGAAAGGAAGACCAAAGACTATGTAAGCTTCATTGCACTCTTTTTGTTTGACATTTTTTGACTTGAGCTAGGATCATTGCACATACAAACAGAAGTACATAATCATAAAGGTAAGGTACACTTTCATAAATTTCTTTCAAAGGGAAAATATTAGATAACACAATGACAATGATAACCGTCATTACCGAGATGTATGCATCTCATGCCAACCTACACACTTTTGGAGTAGAATGATACCTTAATATGATTTGAGAAAAATAACTTTTTTCTGCAGAAGATAGTTTTCAAAATAAAGAATAGTTTTCAAAATAAAGAAAGAGGCTTTTGATTCTGTTTATGACAAAGTAACTAGTATCAGATTAACCATAAAAATTGGATAAAGTACCAACAACAAAAACCTGGCTATTTAAAGATCTTAGAGAGCAACCAAAGCAGCCAGGAAGGTCCAAGACCCCAGAAAGAAGGATAATGCACTGAGGGGAGCTCTCTGTTCACTGTTGTTCCATCCCCTGACAATACCAAGTGTCAGCAAAGGTGCGGAACAACTGAACTCTCCCACACTGCTGATGGGAATGTGCAACACTTCTGAAAACAGTTTGGCAGTAACTAGTAAGTGAACATGCACATTCCTTATGACCAAGTAATTCCATTCCTGGAAATTATACTCAAGAGTGATGGTGTTTATGTCTAAAAACAGACATGTTCAAGGATGTTTTGTGGCAGCGTTATTTATAATAGCCCCAGCCTAGAAACAACCAAAATATCCATCAACATTGGAAAGGATAAATAAAATAAGGTCTACTCATACAATGGATGGAATACTATACAGAAAAGAAAAAGGATAAAGCTCCTGCTACACACACAAACACGATAAGTCTCACACATATAACGTTAAGTAACAATAGAAAGTATATACTGATACAATATGATTCCACTTATATAAAATTCAAAAATAGACAAACTACTAGTAGTGATAGAGGTTAGAATAAATCACACTTGGGGGTAGTTAATGGCTTGGAGGGGCATGAGGTAGGCTTCTGGGGTACTGGTATGTTTCATATCTTGATCCAGTGGCAGCTACATAGTTTGTTACTTTGTAAAAATGCATTGAGCTGTACCTTCAGACTTGTGCACTTTACTATATGTACTTTTATTTTTTATTATTATTTTTTCTACATCTTTACTGGAGTATAATTGCTTTATAATGGTGTGTTAGTTTCTGCTTTATAACAAAGTGAATCAGCTATACATATACATATATCCCCATATCTCCTCCCTCTTGCATCTCCCTCCCACCCTCCCTATCCCACCCCTCTAGGTGGTCACAAAGCACCAAGCTGATCTCCCTGTGCTATGCAGCTGCTTCCCACTAGCTATCTATTTTACATTTGGTAGTGTATGTAAGTCCCTGCCACTCTCCCACTTCGTCCCAGTTTACACTTCCCCCTCCCCGTGTCCTCAAGTCCATTCTCTATGTCTGCATCTTTATTCCTGTCCTGCCCCTAGGTTCTTCATAACCATTTTTTTTTTTTTTTTTAGATTCCATATATATATGTGTTAGCATACAGTATTTGTTTTTGTCTTTCTGACTTACTTCACTCTGTATGACAGACTCTAGGTCCATCCACCTAACTACAAATATACGTACTTTTAAAAATCTCTTTAAAAGACTTTAACAGATAATTATTTAATGCAAATACAAGAACAATGTCTTGAGAAGATTATTACATATGTAGAAGTAAAATGTATGACAATACTACAAAGAATGGGAGAGAGGTAAATAGAAGTACACTCTTCAAAAGTTCTTATATTAAATATGAAATGGTATATTATCACTTGAAAGTAAACTGTTATATGTTAAAGATGTATATTATAAACCCTAAGTCAACCACTAAAAGAAATTATAGCTAGTTAGCCAATAAAAGAGATTAAAGGGAATCATGAAATATGCTCAATTACTTAAAAAGAAGTCAGAAGAAGAGGAAAGAGGGAACAAGAATAGATTTAAATCCAACCAATTCAGTAATCACATTTAATATAAATAGTCTAAGTACCCCGATTAAAAGGCAGAGGTGGTCAGATTTGGAAAAAAAGCAGGACTCAACTATATGTTTCCTACAACAAACCCACTTTAAATATAAAGATACAAATAGGTTGAAAGCAACAGGATGAAAAATATATATCATGCTCTCTTAGTCTGTTCAGGCTGCTATAACAAAAATACCATAAATAGAGTGGCTTATAAACAACAGAAATTTATTTCTCACAGTTCTGTAGGCTGGGAAGTCCAGGATATGCTGGTAGACTCAGTGTCTGGTAAGGGCGCACTTCTTGGTTCATCTTTTCACTGTGTCCTCACATGGTAGAAGGGATGAGCTAGCTCTCTGAGGTCTCTTTTTAAGGGCACTAATCCCTTAGTGAGGGATTAGTGAGGGATCCACCCAAAGGCCCCATGTTCTAATTGCATCACTGTGGATGTTTGGATTTCAACATATGAGTTTGGGAGGTACATTCAGACCATGGCACATGCTAACACTGATCAAAAGAAAGATGGCTATATTATCAAACAAAGTAGATTTCAGGGCAAAGAATAGTTCCAGGGATAAGGTGGGTCATTTCATAATGATGAAGGGTAAATTCAATAGGAAGACATAATTGTAAATGTTTATGCAGCTAATACTAGAATTTCAAAATGCATAAAGCAAAAACTGATAGAATTTAAAGAGAAATCAACAAATCTACAATTATAATGGCAGATTTCAATACTCTTCTCTCAATAATCAATAGAACAAATAAGTAGAAAATCAGTTAGGTTAGGATATAGATGACTTCAATAATACTATTAACCCACTTGACCTCAATTATATTCATAGAGTGCTCTATGCAAAAACTGCAGAATACATATTTTTTTCAAATTCACTCAGAACTTTATCAAGATTGACTGTAGTTATGCCATACATAAATCTCAATAAATTTAAAATAATTTCAAACCATACAAAGTATGTTCTCTAAATACAATGGAATTAGAAATCAATAGCGTAAAATACCTAGAAAATCCCCAAATATTTAGAAACTAAGAACACATTTTTAATAATTCATGGATCAAAAAGAAATCAAAAGGAAAATTAGAAAACATTTTGAACTGAATGAAAATGGAAGTCCAAAATATCAAAATGTGTGGGATAAAGCTAAAGCAATGCTTAAAAGGAAATTTATAGCACCAGATGCCTACATTAGAAATGAAGAAAGGTCTCAAATCATTGACCTCAGCTTTCACTTTAAGAAGCTACAAGAGTGAATTAAACCCTAAGTAAGCAGAAGAAAGGAAATGTTTTTTTAAAAAAAAATATGAACAGAAATCAATGAATTACAAAACATAAAAGCAATAGAAAAAAAACTAATGGAAGCAAATGCTGTTTTTCTGAGATCAATAAAATTGATAAACTTAGCCAGACTGATCAGAAAAAAAAAGGAGACACAAATTATCAATACCAGGAATGAGAGAGTGGAAATGATTACAGATCCTATAGATATTAAAAGGATAAGGGAATATTATGAACAACTTCATGGGAATAAATTTAACAACTTAGATAAAATAGACAAACTCATTGAAAAACACAACCAAAGCTCACTAACAAAATGAAATATACTACATGAATAGTCTACATCTATTAGAGAAATTGAATTCATAGTTAAAAACTGTTCCACAATAATCTAGCAATTGCACTCCATGGTATTTACCCAAAGGGGATGAAAACTTATATCTATACACAAAAGAACTGCATTTGGATGTTTATAGCAGCTTTATTCATAATTGCCAAAACTTGGAAGCAACCAAGATGTCTCTCAGTAAGACAGGTGAATGGCTAAACTGTGGTACATCCAGACAACTGAATATTATTCAGTGCTAATATGAAACGCTAATCAAGCCATGAAAAGATATGGAAGAGCCTTAAATGCATATTACTAAGTGAAAGAAGGCCATAAAACTGTATGATCCCAACTCTATGACAGGCTGGAAAAGGCAAAGCTATGGAGACACTGAAAAGGTCAGTGGTTGCCAACGGGGAGAGAGAGGGATGAATAGAGAAAGGATTTTTAGGGCAGGAAAACTATTCTGTATGATACTATAAATGGTGGATACATGTCATTATGCATTTGTCAAAACCCATAAAATGTACAAGGGTTCACCAAGAGTGAACCCTAATGTAAACTATGGATGTTGGGTAATAATGATATGTCAATGTAGGTTCATTAATGAAACAAATGTACCACTCTGATGGGGACGTTGATAGTGGGGAAAACGGTTGGGGGTCGGGGGGGGGACAAGGGGTATATGGGAACACTGTCTAATTTCTGCTCAGTTTTGCTGTGAGCTAAAACTGCTCTTAAAAGTAGTCTATTTAAAAGGAAAGAACAAAAACCTTTCCACAAAGAAAACTCCAGGTCCAGGTGGCTCTATGGGTGAAATCTACCAAATATTTACAAAAGAAATCATACCAATTCTACATAAACTCTTCTGGAAAACTGAAAAGGAAAGAATGCTTCCTAACTTGTTTTATGAGGTCAGTATTACACCAGAAATATATTAAAACCAGATATTAAAAAAAACTGATATTAAAACCAGAAAAAGACATTTCAAGGAAAGAAAAATACAGACCAGTATTCCTCATCATGAACACAGATGCAAAAATTCTTAGCAAAATTTTAGCAAATCAAATCCAACAATATACAAAAAGGAGTCTATATCATGACCAAGTGGGGTTTATCACAGGAATGCATTCAAAAAATCCATCATGTAATTCTCCTTAGCAACAGACTGAAAAAAAAAAAAATGATTATCTCAATAGATGTAGGAAAAACATTTGATAAAACCCAATATCCATTCCAGACAAAAATTCTCAGCAAATTGGGATTAGGAGGGAACACCCTCAATCTGATAAAAGCCACGTATGAAAAACCTACAGCTTACAGCTAATATCATACTTAAAAATGAAAGACCACTTTTCCTCTAAGACTAGAAACAAGCCAAGGATATCTGCTCTCATCACTTCTGCTCAACATGGTACTAGAGATTATAGCCAGTTAATAAGACAAGGAAAAGAAATAAAAGCACCTAGTTTAGAAAGAAAGAAATTAAACTGTTGTTATTCACAGAGCTATCATCATCTTGTAGAAAATCCTATAGAATCTACAAAACAAAGCTCCTAGAATAAGTGAGTTTAGCAAAGTTGTAGGATACAGGTCAATTTACAAAAATCAGTCATATTTCTATAAACTAGTAATGAACAATTGGAATTTAAATAAAATAACATTTACAACAGCATAGAAAATGAAATACTTAGGAATAAATCTGACAAAAGATGTGTAAGACCTATACACTGAAAAGTATATAGCATTACTGAAATAACTTAAAGAAGACCTAAATACATGGATGTGCATACTATGTTCATGGTTCCAGGGACTCAGTATTGTTAAGATGCCAATTTTCCCCAGATTGATCTATGGAGTCAACCCAACCACAATCATAGCCTAGCAAGTTTTGTAAAACCTAACAACCTGATTTTAAAATTCCTATGGAAATGCAAAGGACTAGAATAGCCAAAACATTTTGAAACAGAAGAACACATCTTAAGGACTTATATTACCTGATTTTAAGAAGACAGCTGTGGGAGTGGAGAGGAGGGAGGGACTGCAAGGAGCACAAGGCAACTTTCTGGGTGATGGGTATGTTTATTACCTTGATTTGATGATGGTTTCACATGTATATACATACATCCAAACTCATCAAATTATTGGCTTTATTTACGCATGATTTATTATATGTCAATTATGCCTCAATAAAGCTGAAAAAATCTCACTCCATCCTCATGTCCAACTTTTCGAGGTAGTCATATCATCAGCTCCATTTTGCAGACATGTGACTTGACCCTTGGAGTGATTAAGTGACTTAAGCATGGTCCCAGAGATACAAACCTAGTCCTTCTCACTCCAGAGCCCAGAAAGAAATGCTCTTCTACCTGCCTCTCATTCATCCAACAACTCCTGACAAGTACTGACCCCATAATGTGCCACTGTGGTTGGAGTTAGGGAACAGCAGTGACAAAAGGTCCTTCCTCAGAGATTTCGACACACTGCTGGGCCCAGGGCCCTTCTAAGCTTGACTTATTAGCCTGTCGTTGCTTTTCTCCTTATTACATCACTGACCTCTCTCAAAAGAGGAGAAATAGCTTGTTGAGTTTCGGCTGTGCACCAGGCTGCCTGCCCATGTGATCTCCTTGAAGCATCACAGCACTGTGAGACGGGTATCGGGTATCATTTCCACTTTACAATTAAGGAAATGAGGCCCAGGGAGGTAAATGAACCTGCCATGATCACACAGCTGGAGAGCATCCGAGCCAGGCTTCAAATGCAGATCTTCCTGCCTCCGAAGCGTGAGCCTCCCATCCCACCAAACTGCCTGCAATCAGGCAGTTGCTCCTGCAGCAAGAGTCTAAGTGAACCCTGTTTTTCTCGCAGACAAAATCGCAACCAGGAGGCAAGTCCCCATGGATGAAAACAGCTGTTCGCCAAATGTTCTGTTTTGTGTTATTAATTCATTTAAAAGGAAATTTGGTTTCTAACCAGCACTAATGTCATACCCACACTCAAGAAGGGAGAAAAAATGAGTCTGGAAATTGCTGTGTTGGTGTCATTGGATCAAATGTGCTGCTGGCCTATGTCTGCAGCCAGACCCAACTCCTGCCCCAGACGGCTCTCCCCACCCTTCAGGCAGGTCTTTCTCTGGGGCCCAGAGAGGGACTCCAACCTCTGTCTCCATCATGAAGGGAGCTGGGGGAAAGCCCGTTCCCACTTTGTTTTCATTGTGACAAGAAATCCTTACAAAGGATAGAGTGATTACTAGGCAATGAGAAGCAAATAACAAATGCAAACTCAGAGCAGTAACAGATGAGAAAGACAGCTGCTCAGGCTTCTGTTGCTAACTAACATCAACACTGAAACTCTGGAGCCATCCTCCCCAGGCCTCGGCCCAACTGGAGGGCAGCTGGCTCACCCCCTACTACCTGATTCCCTTTTTTTAACAAAGAGAGGCAGGATAGCGTAGACGTCAAGAGTATTCAGTGGGACCTTACTATTATTATTATTACTACTACATCCTACATATATTCAACAAATAACATCAGGCACTGTGCTAGGTCACAGGATATGGGGTACTGGCATGATCCCTGCATCCGTGGAGTTTATAATCTAGGAGGGAGACAGACTTGAAACACTAATCATTCAGACTTTCCAAAGTCGTGACATTTCAGCACAGTGGTGAAGAGCACTGTACATGAGCAGTGGTAGATGATGAGGTGAGAGGGAACCGAGGGGAACCTGCAGCACCCTGAGATCTAAGCTGCTCACTCCATCTCCTGACAGAGGAGGAGGAGTCGCCTGTGATGGGGAAGAGGTGGACATTCCAGGTGGAGAGCACAGCACACGGGAAGGCAGGGAGACCAGGGAGGCTGCGGGGCAGCATGGAGCAGCGGGCTGCGGCAGGAGGTCTACCGCTGGCCCATCATGCAGAGCCTGGCCGGCTGGGTAAAGGAGGCAGGTCGGCATCCTAGGAGCACTGAACCTCAGAGGGTTCTAGGCAGGACAGGGACACAGTCGGATTTTGGCTTTAGAAAGATGTCTCCGAATACAGAGAGGAGGTTGAGGGGCCGGGATTGAACGTGGGGAGATGTGATCGGAGGAGAGGTGGCAGTGGCTTAGGCTAGGCTGGGTCAGTGGAGGGAAATGGTCTGAGAAAATGGCCCAGCATGTGACCTGAAAGAGGGGTTTTAATGATGTCAGCGAAACCGATCTCCTCTTTACAAAAAACTGCCTTGCTGGCAACGTTCTTCCCTTCTCCCAGGGCCAAACGCTGTGATTCCAAGGAGCAGCAAAGACACACAGGGTTTGTCCGACATCCAACACTGACCTCTGCTTTCTGGAATGCCCGCTTCTTCAGAGCAACCAAACGGCATCCAGACAAAAGGCCAGAGGGTCAGGTTCCTGAACCCACAGGCAGTGTTTTCCTGAACTGCAACGTGTCATGTGGCCCAGAGGAAACCGTGTACTTCAGTGAGGAGTCTTCCATTCCTCGGCAGACCAGCAGATGCGGCTCCAGCCAGGCCCTGAGGACTCAGGTCCTGATTTGGGGAAGGGTGAAACCAAATCTCTCTAGAGTGAGTGCCCCCCAGGGACAAGCGTTCTATCTGGATACCGCCTCCATTTTCCCAAAACATTTGTTAATGCGCTCCCACCTCCTCCTTCTCACCGGATCTGCCCTTTATTTATTTATTTATTTTTGAGGTAACTTTTTTTTTTAAACACCTTTATTAGAGTATAATTGCTTTACAATGGAGTGTTAGTTTCTGCTTTATAACAAAGTGAATCAGCTATACATATACATATATCCCCTTTAAATCCCAGGCTCCCTCCAGGGCCACAGGGAGGAGGGGAGCGAGGATCCAGGATGTACGCCCAGCTGGAACACCCCTTGCCTGCCTTCCACTGACACTCAGCACCTGGCCTGTGCCTCAAACCCAAGTGGCAGGTGCTGGTGACACTCTGGTTCCTTCCCTCACGAGGCTCCAGTCTAGGCCTGCAGCTTTCTTCTGAGCCATTTCTGGGCCCCTCCGTCTCCCCTCCACGTTGCCATCGGCTCCTGAGCCCAGGATGCTCTCGCCTTCAGTTCTGGCTCACAGTTTCCTCCTCCCACTCTCCCGCCATCATCTCCGGGGAGGTCTGTACACTGGGTGGTGCCCTCTCAATTCTGGGTCACAATGCACCTCAACCTCCCCCTGGAAAGACTTTCGTCCCCCTCCACCTCAGCTATCCACAAGCACAGCCATCACCCCTTCAAGCACAGTCGCCAGAGCGACCCCACCTCTGACCCTGAACTCTGAAACCCTTCTCCTTCCAGGACCTCCTGGCCTCCCTCCCCTGGACAAAACGCTGCCCACCACCCTGCTCGACTTCAGGACACTGGGCTCCCTGGGCCTCCTCCTGCCTCCAGGGCCACTTCCTCTGCCTCCTTCTCTGCCCTCTGCTCTTCCCTCTGCTCCCCACACGCAGAGTGTACCCCTCTGTCTGCTGTGTCTTCTTGCCTCGGCCCTCACAGCAGCCCCCTATTCAGTCTAGGGCCAGGCCCCTCCCCACCATCACTACCACCCTTGTCTCCCACCCACGGCTGCACACTCCCCAAACCGGTCTCCCTGACTGCAGTGGGCTCTGTCTCCGCAGTTAGAACGAACATCCTAAAATACAAATCTGTCCATGTCACTCCCCTTTTGAAACCACTCCGTGAATCCCCAAGGTTAACAAGCTAAAGCTCTGCCTCCTGACCCCTCTACCCGCCACTCTCTCCTCGAGGCCCTGCCAGCCCCAAATGCCTCTTGTCCACTGTCCGTTTACACGTCTGCCCCTCACTCTCACTGGATGGTGCCCATGTCCCCTCTGTCTCTGTCTCTCCAGCATGTGGCACAGCAGACAGATGAAGGAGTGAATGAGTGAAGGTCCGTCTGACTGCTGGGAAATGTGGCAGCGGGGATGGAGCAATGTCGGCAGGGACAGCAAGACTGGAAAACACAGGCACATGGAGACACCTTCTACCTCACTGAGTTTGGTACCACCGCAGTTTGTTTCCATCACACTAGGGCCTGCTGGACACCCATCCACACGTCTCTGAGACCCTGCACACCCCCAGCTGCCAGTCAGCAAGAGAATGACACACTGACCTCTGGTGAGCACGCCCACATCCCCAGAAACCATGCCCTTGAGGAACACAGAACCGAGAGAACAATGGGCTCACCGGTTTTTCTCCCCAGAAGCCAGGCACTAAAAGTAGTGTTAAACTTTGGTAAATATACTATCTGCCTTTTCAGTGAGTTATTCACTCTGCCTGAAATGTCCTTCCCACTCCCATCCCATTCCTTGAATCAGCCATCAGATACGATCCCTTTCAGCCTTCAAGGCTCAGTGCCAGTGTCCTGACTCTAAGGCAGAGAGAGTCTTCCCACGCAGTCTTCGCGTGGCCTCCAGGTCACCGTGGTGTGAGTCTCCATCTAGACTGCAGCCTCCCCACCATCCAGGGAACTAGGGTGTGAACTTGGGTCTGAAGGATTCCAAGTACAGTGCTCTTAACCACTCTGCTACTCAGAGCATCACCTCCTCTGGGCCACTGGCTCCCACCCAGGCATCATTGAATGTTCTCTGGAGCATGATCTCACGTCCAAAATGCACAGAACCCAGACTTCCCTCGTGGCACTGTGGTTAAGAATCTGCCTGCCAATGCAGAGGACATGGATTCGATCCCTGGCCCGGGAAGATCCCACATGCCGTGGAGCAACTAAGCCTGTGCACCACAACTACTGAGCCTGCACTCTAGAACCCGCGAGCCACAACTACTGAGCCCGAACACCTCAACTACTGAGCCCACATGCCACAACAACTGACGCCCACACACCTAGAGCCCGTGCCCCACAACAAGAGAAGCAACTGCAATGAGAAGCCCACGCACTGCAACGAAGAGTAGCCCCCGCTCGCCACAATTAGAGAAAGCCTGCATGCAGCAATGAAGACCCAATGCAGCCAAATAAATAAATAATTAATTAATTTTTAAAAAATGCAGCAGGGCTGGGTTCCATCCCTGGTCAGGGAACTAGATCCCACATGCACGCCGCAACTGAGAGTGCGCATGCCACAAATACGGAGCCTGCCTGCTGCAACTAAGACCGGTGCAACCAAATAAATAAATAAAAATAAATATTTAAAAAATGCACGGAACCTATTCAAAATATGCACCGGTGAGAAATTACAGCCACAAGTTACTGGGAACTTAGCGTATGCAGGCATTGCCCTGAGTTCTTACACGCCCATTGTAAGGTGAAAACTATGGTTCCCCCATTTTACACATGAGAAAATTGAAGCATAAGGAGAATGAGTAACTTGTCCACAGTCCAAGCTAGGAAGGGTGAAGCTGGGACTGCACCCAGCCTTGCCAGACTGAGCCCGTGCTCTCCAGCACACCGGGCAGCACCAGCGGGCCTAGCAGCTGGGCTTGGATAGAAAGTGGGCTGAGTCAAGCACAGAGCGTGCACATTTTCAGCACATTCTAAGAACAGCAGTTCCCCCTTGATGCTCCACGTTAAAACTAATGACAAAAACAATTCCGACGTTCAAACTGGTCTCTGAGAAACTGTTGGGCCTTCAATTCCACAGGCTGGGAGGTGGGCATAATGACAGATAGATTTGGTAGGTAAGGCTGGGGGGAAAAATGCCACCCTGAAAATGTACCCTCTCCCAAGGCTGCTGCCACCGGGACCCCTCAGAAAGCCCTCCTTCACAATGCAGCCCCCACCCCGAGCCATGGCAGCCAGGAACCCACCCAGGCCTGCAACCCAATCCACCACGGTGGGGATGGGGTTCTAGGCCACAGCTAGTAAGTTACACACAGCTGTGAGCTATTATGCTACAAAGTTGTATCTGCGTTAACTCGCCAGTTTTTGATAAAATTGGTCACTTGTTGGAGTCACTGGGGAACAGGGCAGTTATGGTTCCATATTTGCTAACTTCCATTTTCCTTGCTCTCTGCCAATCCTTAACTCACCATCTCCCTGGCTTCCTCTAAGCCCTGGGCCGATGCTCTTGCGGTCCCCCTTGCAGAAATGAGCAGAAGCCACCGTTCTACCCTCAGTTATCAACAGCAGTTGGAAATCTGAATCTTCAAAGACTGAGCTCACCAGACAAAACCCTTGCTTTGGGGGAAGTGGTTACACCGCAAAACAGGCACCCTGGTAATCACGTCCCCTTACTTGGTACGCCCTCCTTGGCAATGTGCCTAAACTTGGCCAGATAATGTTCTGCTACAGTGCTTCTCCTCTCATTCAGTCATTCATTCACTCTTCACTCATTCAACACATATTAACTGAGTATCTACTATGTTCCAGGCACTGGGATTACAACAGGGTCTCTCAGGATGCAGCCCTTCCGAACCAAGTGAGCATGAACTCCTTCTCTGCCCTGGTGCTTCCAAAGACCTTTGGGAGAAGCCAAGGAGGGAGGCCCACCTGCATGTGTGAATGGTAGGAGGGAGAGAAGAAAAGGAACTAAAGACAAACAGAACTGCAAAGAAATGCTCAAATTTAACTAGTAGTCTGCTGGTTAATAGTAATACTGATATTATTATTTTAAAACTATTATACGTATATATGATGGGATAATACAAAAAAGTAATTATTTATCGTTGTTAGGAACCAGAACTGTCAGTGTAAAAGAAAACATATAAAAACCAAGGGAATTAAGTTAACAATCCTGGAATGTTAGGTTTGAATCCTGGAATGTAAGATGGAAAGATCAACATTGTATTGGTCGTGTTTCCACACGATAAAGTGGTATAACGAACAATCCTGAAATCTCAGAGGCTCACAATGACATTTATTTCATGCTCATCGGTCAGCTGATCTTTGCTGGGTTGGCTGGGCTGTGCCAGGTTAGGCTGGAATTCAGGCTTTGGGTCGGGGTCAGGTCATCTTTAATGTCCTCATTTGGGGACTCGGGCTAAATGCACAACAGCTATGGGTCCCTCACAGAGAGTGGAGGTTCCGAGACGGCTGGTGAAGCTTCCTGCCTCTTACTGGCTCAGCTCACCACTTGCATCCCATCACTTGTGCCTAAGTCACGGGCCAGGCACAAAGTCCATGGGGTGGGGAAATATACACCACCCGCAGGGGAGTCATGACAAGGATGAGGAGGGAAGGAAGGATTGTGGAGAAATAATACGACCTACCCAATCATGAACTCATGACTTTTCCTTTTAAAAAAAAATTATTTCCTAGCCCCGTCCACCAAAAAGGCCTAAAAGCAATGGCAATCCAGTAGCAATGAACATCCTCTCACCCAGACTGCAGGTTTCTAAATACTACCCTCCACTAAAAGAAACCAGGACCCCTGAGGGAATGCCTGATTCCAGGTCTTCAGCAGGAAATTAGCATATCTTGCTGTATCAAAGAGCAAGGAAGCTATCAAAAAATAATGGGATCAAGGGGCTTCCCTGGTGGCGCAGTGGTTGAGAATCTGCCTGCCAATGCAGGGCACACGGGTTCGAGCCCTGGTCTGGGAAGATCCCACATGCCGCGGAGCAACTAGGCCCGTGAGCCACAACTACTGAGCCTGCGCGTCTGGAGCCTCTGCCCCGCAACAAGAGAGGCCACGACAGCAAAAGGCCCGTGTACCGCGATGAAGAGTGGCCCCCGCTTGCCGCAACTGGAGAAAGCCCTCGCACAGAAACGAAGACCCAACACAGCCAAAAATAAATAAATAAATAAATAAATTTATAAAAAATAATAGGATCACGTTAAAAGGCTACAGGAGATGACATTAAAGGGCTCCCATTGGTTAGAGGTGGGATAATTTATGCATCAAAAAGAATAGTGACTACAACTGACTGAAATGGATTCCCAGCCCCACTCTAACCCTATGGAATCAGAATCTCCAAGGATAAAGCCTAGGCATCTGGATTTTTTTTTTTACGGAGCTCCTCAACTGATTCTGATGCACAGCCAGGGCTGAAAGGCACCAGGTTTCCCGATCTTCTGGGAGTCCAGACCACTCACAATGCCCATCTTGCTCTCACATGCTGGCCTCTGCTTCCTGGAAAGTCTCATCTACATCAAACTTACAAGTGTCCCTTATACATGTGCTTCCGACTCTGGGGTGGTCCAGCCATAAGGTGGCAGACATCATCAAGGGGAAAAGTTGCAGTTTTCAGTCTGCTAACAGCAATAACAAGAGCAGAAAAGCTGGGACAGCTCCCAGGGTGCTCCTTTTAACCACAGTTTTGACAATGACAATGAGTAACAAACTCTCCCGTCTTTAGCGAACAGATCATAGATCTAAGACATAAAGGTTTAGGGTTTCTCCAGGTACCTCGAAGCAGTTCATTCTTAATCCTCACTCTGCAGCAGAATCACCTGGTCAGCTTCTATACAAAACACAGCTGACTGTGTTCTAGACTCTAACCCAGAGACTCAGATTCCATGGTCTAGGGTGGAGTCCAGGCACCCCGTGTCTCCAAGGCTGCCCAGGCGATTCTGATGTGCAGCCACGATTGAGAACCACAGCTCCCAGCCGGTCTTGAAAGCAAAACATCTCCACCTTAATGTCTTGTGACAACTTGAAACGAGATATGCCCTGGAAGAGGCACCTTCCGAACTGCAGTGCCCTGGGAAAAGTCTCGGTCTGCCCCTCCTTGTGCCTCTGAAGAATTCCCCATCCCTTCCCTCCTGCAGTCAGCCCGAGCAGCCACCCCAGCCTCCCTGGGCTCACAGCAGGCTGGGCTGTCCTTCTTGATGCTCAGGACAAAGAATAAAGATCCAAGCGTCTAAACTGCTCCAGATCAAAGCTAAGCAGAGAACACGAGCAGAGCTAGGTTCAGCTGAGAACTAAGGCAACCATCGCACAACTACTCCCCCAAGAGGCTCCAAGATGTAGTGTGTTGGGTTGTTTTCTGTTTTTGTTTTTGTTTTTAATTAGAAAGAATGTGTAATCCCACATTAGAAGAAAATAGAAAAAGACTGGAAGTCAGCCAGTTCAAAAAAGCAAAC
The DNA here is from genome assembly GCF_009873245.2 of Balaenoptera musculus. Lineage (NCBI taxonomy): Eukaryota > Metazoa > Chordata > Mammalia > Artiodactyla > Balaenopteridae > Balaenoptera > Balaenoptera musculus. The sequence continues at coordinate 107,728,172 of NC_045790.1, read as the reverse complement.
ATAGTTCTGCCCCCCCAAACCTAATGAATACAACACACACACACACACACACACACACACACACACACACTCACACACACCCAAATACAAATCACTGCCACGTCTTCACACAAATGCTGAGTGCAGCTACCAATACTAGTTTTCCCCTGATTTGTAGTGGGTTGGATGCCAGCTCTAGGAAGGCCTGGATCCTTTGTCTGGCTTTGTATTAAAATATGCTGTTCTTCTCAAAGTCTGTAAGAAGAAGGGCATCATGTTAAGAGTGGTGTTCTGGAATTCACACCATAGTTTTGACATATCACCCACCCACACGCCTCTTCTCTGAAATCTGCACCCCACTCACAAGGCTGGGTCCTCTCAGCTGTTCTCGCTCATCTTGGCCACCTACTCCTGACCTGAGTCTCTGAACCAGCACCGGACACGGGACTCAGCGGGGCTGGACTAAGATTTGCGGGTTCAGGTGTGGAAGGTGGCTTCCACGGCATCACATAAATATGGGCCCTTCGGGGAGGCCAGGTTGGACCACAGGGGCAGACAGGACAGAGGGCAGGAGAGAGAGGAGAGGGGAAAGCAGAGGAGAGGGAAAAGCAGAGGAGAGGCAGGGAGCAGGGAGAGGGCTTGCGTCCTGCCCGGCTCTTCAGGCTGCCTGAACTCCATGCCACAGGTTCTGAAAGTGCCTCCTTTATGCTTGTAACAAATTCTTCTTCTGCCTCTTCAGCTACTCGAAATGGATTTCTATTACTAGATAACAAAACCAGAACCCTGACTAAAATAACTGTAAAGCCTCGTTATCAACTGCTAAACATTTCCAGGGATTTTTTTTCGAAGACTAAAATCAACTTTTTTTTTTATTGAATATGCTGTTTCTAAAAATATATGTATGCTTTTAACATGAATATGTATGTGTTTTGCTGCGGCAACTGGCTTCAAAATCAGAAACAAGGCAACCACCAGAATTTGGTATCAACAGAAAGAAGGCTCTCTAGGAAACGTTCTCTCCCATCTCTGTCTCAACAGTGAGCATCTCCAGCAGAGGTGACCTGGGCAAAGGAATCAGTGTGGCCAGGCCTGACTCAGGTGTGAAGGCGGTAGGCACCGACTGCCCACAGCCCTGCCAGAGGGGGCCAAATGCAGTGCCATCCTCTGGAGAACCTAAACACCTGACTCAAAGAGTGAGCACCTCTGAGAATGGAAAGCTCCTGGATGCTCTCTTTAACGGGGGCTTAAATCAATAACATGAGTTTATAGAGACTTCAAGAGAGAAACCAGGAAACTGAGTCAGTCTAACATGGCCGACTAAATCCTCCCCTCCCAGCCCCAGCATTAGTAGCACAGTGTAAAGGACAAGGTACAGACCTCCGGCTGGATGGCTTTAAACACGGGTATGTCCATTAATGTGATCTGGCTCTGCAACAAAAGAGAATCGGGGTTAGAAAATACTGGAAACCAAAAACAGCTGTCATGTGACTTTGAAACTATACAGAGTAATAAAGTAATAAAGTTGTAATAAAGTACGACGCTTAGAAGTCGTACTTTCCCCCTTGAAATGAAAATCAAGATAGAGTAAAAAATTGGGTAAATTTTGAAAATGCCTCGCCCATTCCTTCCCTCTTCATAAATCTTGATCCACCCTTCCTTCTCAAACATGAGACGAACTTCCAATTTAAGAATTGAGGGACTTCCCTGGTGGTCCAGTGGGTAAGACTCCGCATTCCCAACGCAGGGGGCCTGGGTTCACTCCCTGGTCGGGGAACTAGATCCCGCACGCATGCCGCAGCTAAGAAGTCCACATGCTGCAACTAAAAGATCTCGCATGCTGCAACTAAGTAAGACACAGCGCAGCCAAAATAAGTAAATTAATTTAAAAAAAAGAATTGATAATAGTAGTTTGGAGGGTGGGAGTGAAAGTAAGGGGAACATTTTAAGTTTGGATATTTTCATTCTATTCGAGTTTTTGTTTCAAGTATGAATTACTTTTACAATTTTAAAAAGTTGCAGACACCATATTATAAGTTAGCATGCTAAACAGAGACACTATCTATTACTGTAAATTTAATTTTTTTTTTAAATTGTGGCTTATAGAAAGTGTACGTTTCTTCTGAAGCCTAAGCCTCCTCTAAATTATACGGTAAAGTGCTATTCAAGATGCATCCACAGACCAGTGTTGGACCACGAACTGTTTATTCCACCAGCCCACAATGAGATAATTACGGAATTTGAGAGCAAGCATTTGGAAACTTTTATAGCAATCCCCATGACATTTTTATTGTATTTTTTCAAAGTATCCGTCCTTAACTGATTGGAAAGGAAAAAACTGGTCCTTTATCACAGCTAGCTTGAGAAGCACTAGTTCTGTCAATAGGGAAAACATACATCCAGTTAAAAATCTGCTCCCATCGCTAGAAGCTCATCAGGTGACAGTAAGAGAAAGCGTCACTGCTGACAGTTTTGCAGGCCAAGGCATGGACTGGGCTGACTTCACATGACCTATACCTATCTCCATATGTCACATGGGATGCCAGGAACCAGTTAACAGATGCTTCTGTGACAGGCCAGGGAAAGGAGAGATGAGAGCTTCTGGATGCCCACTAATAAGAGAAGACACCTGTCTGTTGTACACAGGGCATCTGGGAGGACACGATGCACTTAACAGACGTGGGCTCTGGAATCCACGGGGCTTGGGCATGTGTCTGGACACCATAACTTAATAGCAATATTCTCTTTGACACATGACTTTAACCTCTCCCAGTTTCAGCTGCCACATCTAGAGTATGGTGACAATAATCCCTATCTAATAGGATCGTTGTGAGAATTCAAGGCAAAGGGTACAGAATGCCTGGCACCTAATAGATGCCCTCTATATATACGTATATGTGTACATATATGCTCTATATATACGTATATGTGTACATATGTGTGTGTACACATACAGGTGGCCAGGCATTCTGTACCTCTCGTCTTGCATTTTCACAAAGATCATATATATGTTTACATATCATAATTTTTTTGGCAAAAGAGGAGTCACATAGATGGGCTCATGTATTGGCATATGAACTTATGGTTCCTGCCCAATACATGAGCTAGGAAATAAGAGACCATTAATTTGTTTGAACATCCATGCTTCAAAGTTGCTCTAAAAAATACTTAAAGGAGGCTGTTACATCAAGTCAGCAAATACTGTCATGAGAAAAAATCTCGTGTCAAGAATACATTGGAGGGCTTCCCTGGTGGCGCAGTGGTTGAGAATCTGCCTGCTAATGCAGGGGACACGGGTTCGAGCCCTGGTCTGGGAGGATCCCACGTGCCGCGGAGCAGCTGGGCCCGTGAGCCACAACTACTGAGCCTGCGCGTCTGGAGCCTGTGCCCCACAACGGGAGGGGCCGCGATAGTGAAAGGCCCGCGCACCGCGATGAAGAGCGGTCCCCGCACCGCGATGAAGAGCGGTCCCCGCACCGCGATGAAGAGTGGCCCCCGCTTGCCGCAACTAGAGAAAGCCCTCGCACGAACCGAAGACCCAACACAGCCAAAAATAATAAATAAATAAATAAATAAAGTAGCTATAAAGTTAAAAAAAAAAACAATATAGATTATTAAAAAAAAAAAAAGAATACATTGGAGAAAAATGGCAACACACATGGTATGTCAGCTGTAACCACAATCCAGGGCTTAGGTGCAGAATTGTGGTCACCTCTTGGCACAATTTAAAGGTGGTCCAAGATCACTGGATTTCTGGGAAACACAGGATGCAGGCCAAAGCATACCATCCCCAGGGCTGAGCAGGAGATGGAAATAAGCAGGTGGCTTCATCCCTCCAAGGGGCTGGTGCTCGTCATGGGCACCAAGGTGAAATGCCTCCACTAACAGAAGCTCAGCAGAGAAGTGGATGGCACCAGGGAGTCCGAGCTCTTCCACCTCTGGGTCCACCCACCTGTAGCAAGCGGGCCCTGAACGTCAGCACAACGTGAGTGGTTACTATGTGCTGAAGCCCGCGGGCTTGTGTGAGTGGCCCAGAGCTACAGGGCCCTAAGCTCCGTCCCAGGCAGTGCAAACAGACTGGCATTTCTCCTGCCAGACCCATGGAGATTGTTAGCCAAGTGCTCCTCACAAGTGGATTAATTCTGCCATCCTGGGGAACAGAAAGGCCTTGTGAAAACAGGAGATTTGAGCTGAGAGCTCACAGGGCCTTGGAAATCTCTCCCGCAGTTCAAGTTAACTCCCAATCCGGAAGAACCGGCAGGATGCTTACAATGTCCTTTAGGAAAAGAACCAAAAGTCTGCTAATATGAAAGTGAGAAAACTTCCTGTCCATCCTGCCATCAGTTCTAGGGTTTGCTACTGAATTTCCAAATGATGTATTAAAATAGTGACTTCACATTTCATAGTTTTTTGGATGGTCCGAGTTTCAAATATTCTGATTCCCACTCAGACCATAAATCAGAAAATGTGTGCAGGTATTTTATTCAAGACAAACCACAACAGAGGACACGAGGCTGAAAATAGAATGGTTGGTCCCAAACACACATCAGAGGGTTTTCAGAAGAATCTCTCCTATTTCTATCTTCTCGATTCTGGCCAAAAAAGATGCAGTGTCCAGAGCAAGAATACATAGATAGATAGGTAAAATCATCAGATTATAAATTTCATGTCATTTTACTACAAAGCCAAACACATGTAGAAAAGGCTGCTGATGAGCAATCCTTCTCCAGAAGTTGGAGGCAGGCAGTTTTACCAAAAGGGAGGATGTGGGTAGGAGTGGGGACCAGAAGGCGAGGTCAGGTCCTGTCCCTTTTCACAGCTGGCTCCCAGGCTCCTAGGGGTGTGGCACAGCCTCAACAAAAACACAAGACAATGAGGCCCTCGTGGTTCCTGCAGTGGTGAGGGCACGTGCCTGTGATGAGGACACTCAGGCACAAGTCTCTTAATGGCTTCTCCTTATTTTCGAAAATAAAGCCTTAATACGGGATGTCCAATTAAGCTAGTCACCTGGCAATGCCTTCCTTCACCCTAACCCCTTCTCCCACCTCCTCCCTCCTAGCCCAGGGACCCCTACAAATCCATGCTTTTTAAGGAAATGGCCAATCTCCACATATTACAGGACGTTTCTGTAGAGATGAAGCCTTCAGAATGGAGAGACCTAGTGGATCACGTCACAATACAGCCGGACAGAAAAAGAGGTGGTGGTTTTATGTGGATAAATGACAGCAAATTAGCCAAAAAGAAAACAAGCTGGTTTTTGCATATGCTGAATGTAGTGTTTTTCCCTCTAACAGTGGCTGACTAAATCCCCTCTTCCCAGCCACAACCCTATAGCATAAGGCTCTCCCTGAGTCCAAATAAACAAAGAAAGCTGTTGGTAAATCAGTGGTATGTCTTATAATAGAAGATATCTTTCAATGTGCATTTAGATCAATCCAAATGAGCCCCAGGAGGGCTCACAGAACAAAAAGTAATCAGCTCCAAAGATACATTCCTGCTTTTACTCCCAGAGCTGCTGTGTCTGACAATTTTAGAATCATAGTCAAGGAAATGCAAATTAAAGAGGAAGACACCATTTGTGGTCCATCAGTGCCATCACAACTAATGGGACTACGAGTTGCTCTGTTCTTTTTGGAAAGTAATCTGGCAGTAACCCATAAAAAGAAACGTTCTTAACATTTTATTTATTTTTTAATGTCAAACTTACAAAAAATTTGCAAGAATAATATGATAAACTCTTTAACCTTTCACCTAGCTTCATTATTAACATTTGGTCTCATTTGCTTTATTTTTATGTATATAATTATATATATATATAAAATTATATACACACACACATTTTTTCTGAACCATTTGAGAGTAAAATACAGATATTATGACTCTTCACCTCTTAATCCTTCAGCATTTTATTTCCCAAGAACAAGATGATCCTCTTACATAATGATAAAATTATTATATTTAGGAAATTTATCATTGGTACAACCGTATTATCTAATATACAGTCCACATTCAAAATCTGCTAATTATCCCAATACTGCCTTTTATAGCAAGTTTTTCTTCATCCAGGATCAGGCACTACGTTTAGATATTATCCCCTAAAAATTGAAATGAGTATACTGTTGACACAGCAATACCAATTCATACAGAAAGAAAAGCACTGGTATATAAGAGGATTATAGAGAGAGAGGTCTACATTTAGATACAGAGATGAATATAGATGTTTACTGAACAATTATTTGTAGTAGTAAAAATCTGGAAGCAATCTAAAAGGCCATCAGAAAAGGAACTTGTTGAAAAAAATTATGGTACATGCAGACTCTGGCATATTATGCGGCTATTAAAAATAGAGAATTAAATCTATACATATTGATCTAGAAGAATGTCCAAGATCTGCTGATGATAAAGACAAGTTCCTGCTTTGCTTTGTGCTCTGCTTCCAGCCACTGGGGAGAAGGACTGAGGTCTAGCTGCAGAGCACCCCACTAAAACTATAAGGACCTCTGAAATGATCTTAACCCTTCTGACCATAAAATGACACACACTAACAGAAAGCCACATTAAACAAATGCATGGTTTGATGACTTATTATAAGATGAACACCTTATAACCATCATCCAGGTCAAGAAACAGCCACCCCAATCGATGGCAGAATGGACCCCAGAAATGTGGTATATACACACAATGGAGTATTATTTGACCTTAAAAAGAAAGGAAATTTTGACACATGCAACAACATAGATGAACCTCAAGGACATTATGCCAAGTGAAATAAGCCAGTTACAAAAAGACAAACAAACACTGTATGGTTCCACTTATATGAGATACCTGGAGTAGTCAGATTCATAGAGACAGAAAGTAAACGGTGGGGGCTGGGGGGAATGGAGAGCTGTTTAATGGGCGCAGAGTTTCGGGTCTGCAAGACGAAAACAGCTCTGAAGATTGGTTGCACACTCGTGTGAATGTACTTAACACAACTGAACTGTACACTTAAAATGGTTAAGACGGTAATTTTTGTGTTACACATAGTTCACCACAATTAAGAAAAAAAAAGAGTTCCTCCATGTGCCTTGTCCCAATCACAAGTCCCTCCCTCCTGCCAAAAGTAACCACTATCTTGACTTTCCTCAAGTTTCTCTATAATTTTATCACCCAAGTAGTCTACCAAGACTATATCTTGGTATTGACCATTCTGGGTTGCCCCGGCATGACCAAGAACTTGCATTGAGTGCCAAGATTTATTTATTGGATCAATGGAATGTCACATACAAGGGGGAAATCCAGTTCAGAGTTGGGTCATCCTCCTTGTCATTGGAATGCTAGAAGTCCTCAACTGAGTTATGAACTTGGTTGGGGGGGGGTGGTTCCAGCCAAGATGGAGTAACAGCATATTCTTTCAATATGTAGGTTTGAATCTTTTTTTATTTTGTGAACATCTTCTTAAATTATAGTTTAAGTATTTGTTCAGTTTCCTTGCCTTTTATTCTCCTCTTTCAGGGATTTACATTATCTGTATGTTGGATCTTCTTTGCTTATCATTAATATATGTCACCTTTTTTTATGAATTTCTTTCTTTCTTTCTTTTTTTGTGGCTGCATTGGGTCTTTGTTGTTGCATGCGGGCTTTCTCTAGTTGTGGCAAGTGGGGGTTACTCTTCGTTGTGGTGCATGGGCTTCTCATTGCAGTGGCTTCTCTTTGTTGCAGAGCACAGGCTCTAGGCGCACAGGCTTCAGTAGTTGTGGCTCGCGGGCTCTAGACTGCAGGCTCAGTAGTTGTGGTGCACGGGGTTAGTTGCTCCACTGCATGTGGGAACCTTCCCGGATCAGGGCTTGAACCCGTGTCCCCTGCATTGGCAGGCGGATTCTTAACCACTGCACCACCAGGGAAGTCCTATCACTTTTTTCAAAGTCTTATTTATCTCTTTCTTCATTTATTTTGATCTTAAAACTTCTCCTCCCTTAAGGCGTTTTCTGTTATGTTTAACTATTCTTGTGTTCCTTCTAGTTCAACATTCATTTCCAAAATAACTTTTATTTTCAATGCTTTCCTAACTCTGTCACCTCATTTCTGAGATTTTTCTATTTCAGACTTATGTTGTTCATGTCTTACAGTGTGATCTTAATATCTTCTCTTAGCTTATTTTGAAATAGAAAGGTTATAGTTTTTATCTGTTTCATGGCATGTCTTTCTGGCATGCTTTCGTTATCTACAGGATTCTGTCCTTACTCTTTTTTTCTTATAATAACTTTGAAAGACTTGATATCAATCATTTTCTGTTGTTTATTTTTATGTAAAATTAGTTTTCCTAATTTTCTAGAGGGAAACATGGTTCAGGGTAGCTTTTCTAACTTCACATAGCTCTTCTTTTGGTTACTTTCATGTAGTGTTCAACAACATGCAGTTGCTTTTTGAGATTTCACACACACACACACACACACACACACACACACAGACATTTATTTAGACCTCCTTTTTCCTTAACTTTCCCTATCCTGATCATTTTCAGTCCACTCCCATACTGAATTTCTCTTTGATATGAAGCCTTCTTCTGGAAGTGAGCCCTGGTTGGTTGGTCTCAAGAGCTCATAGGGCTAGTCCATAGATCTCTTCCACCCATCCATTATCTGAGTGGTCAAAATTCCTGTCAATTTCAGTTGGTATTCTCACATTAACCTGCCGAACTTTCCAGTGAACTCCTGATGGAAATTCTGGGGTTCTCCTATTCTCTAGTCTGTCAAATGCCCCAATACTTACTTCTGCTTTCTGTTATACTGAAGCTGATACTCTGCAGGTCTTTTTGATACTGGTGGAGTATCCCCAGCCATTTGTATTTTGGGTTTGATAGGGATAACTTGATACCTAATTTTATTGTAAATATTTCTCATGGGTTTCAGGGTTTGCTATCTAGTTGTTCTGGATGTTTTTATGTGGGGATTCAGGGAGAATAAAGAACTATGCTGCCGCCACCGCCATCTTCCCAGAATCACTCAAATGATTTTTTTACTGGACTCCTGTGTCTGGCTTTTTCCTTTCTTTCATATTATTAGACAGGAAACTAAAATACCAGGTGGTCTGGTTCAATTCCAACACCTGGCAGCTCCAATGCTTCCCCAAAGACCAAAGACTCCAGGGGACCTGGCTTCACATCTAAGCTGAAGACACGCTGGCTCTGGCAGGAGTAGCCAAGTGTTAGTACTGCACCCTCAGAGCATTCACTGCCCTGCCCTACAGTCTTCCCAGACTGGGCTGGGCTGAGCAACACTCTAGGGCTGAGACTAGAAAACCAGGCCCCAAATCTCACCAAGGGGTCTGGCTGGACAATGATGTTCTAGGCGCAGCCTAACTCTCTGCCTTTCCACATGAGGAACAACTATAAAGGGATTTTTAAACCTCATTATTGCTTCATTCCTTTCACGAAGCTAAAAAACACAGCTCAAAAATACAACAAGCAGGACTTCCCTGGTGGCTCAGTGGTTAAGAACCTGCCTGCCAGTGCAGTGGACACCGGTTCGAGCCCTGGTCCAGGAAGATCCTACATGCCACAGAGCAACTAAGCCCATGTGCCACAACTACTGAGCCCGCGTGCTGCAACTACTGAAGCCCGCACGCCTAGAGCCCATGCTCCACAACAAATAGAAGCCACCACAATGAGAAGCCCGCGCACCGCAACAAAGAGTAGCTCCCGCTCGCTGCAACTAGAGAAAGCCCACGCACAGCAACGAAGACACAACGCAGCCAAAAAAAAAAATACAACAAGCAAACAAAGGCAAATAGAATATAGAGGCTAAGCCATCAGCCAGCAAGGTCCATGATATCTTCTAAAGGAGAGAGACACACTACAGTTTTGTGCCTGAGAGGACAGACTAGCACTACACTGTCTAACACAGTGGCCACTAGCCTCACGTGGCTACTGAGGATCTGAAATGTCGCCAGCACTCTAAAGTATAGAAGACTACATTGAGTTTTGAAGATTTAGTGTGAAAAAAGAATGCAAAGTATCTCAACAATTTCATGTTGCTTACAGGTTGAAATGATAATATTTTAGATACAGCAAGTTAAATAAAAAATATTTTTAAAGTAATTTCACCTTTTTTAATGTGGCTACTAAAAATTTTTAAATTGCATATGTGGCTCAGATTATATTTCTGCTGGTCTAGAATGTCAGAAGCCCTGGTTTTGTTTTTTCGTTTTTAATTTTATTTATTTATTTATTTATTTATTTATTTATGGCTGTGTTGGGTCTTTGTTTCTGTGCGAGGGCTTTCTCTAGTTGCGGCAAGTGGGGGCCACTCTTCATCGCGGTGCGCAGGCCTCTCACTATCGCGGCCTCTCTTGTTGCGGAGCACAGGCTCCAGATGCGCAGGTTCAGCAATTGTGGCTCACGGGCCTATTCGCTCTGCAGCATGTGGGATCTTCCCAGACCAAGGCTTGAACCCGTGTCCCCCACATTGGCAGGCAGATTCTCAACCACTGCGCCACCAGGGAAGCCCGGAAGCCCTGGTTTTAAAGCCCAGACAGATAATGCCACTTACTATCTGTGTGAAGAGGTGATTTTCCTCTCTATACTGGTGACAGTATACTGGGAATAATAAATATAGCTAATTTGTAAGGCTGTGGTGAAAAGTAAGTTAGATTAATGCACGTAAAACATTTAGCACAAGACCTAGACAAAGTAGGTGTTCAAAAGTGGGAGCTGCCCTTGTTATCACCATCCAGCATTAGGTGAATAATCAGGAGATGAAGGTTTCAGACCTGGCTCTGCCCACATCTGGCTATATGATCCAGGTTAAAAAAAAACAATCTCTTAGATTCTTAGTTTCTTTCTTAGAAAATCGGGAGCTAATAATCTGCCGCATCAGGTTGTTCTGAGGATTGAATTCTTCTAGTCAACGTGTACTATGAGGGAGGCACTATTCTGGGCAATGGGGAAAGAGCTGTGAAAGAGTTAGATAAAGTTCCTGTCCTTTGGGAGTTTGCATTCTAGTGGAGGAGACAGACCATACAAAACACTATTACAGAATGTAATGTTGGGCAGTCATTAGAGATATGAAGAAAACAGAGCAGGGTCAGGGAAGCGTGTGATGTACAGATGCTACTTTAGCCCGTGAAATTCCTGTCTAAGGGCTGACATCTGAACAGAGACTGGGAGACACATGGGAAAGAGCCATTAGGACAGAAGGAAGAAGAAGCACAGGACCCTGAGGCAGGGGGATGCCATGTGAGTTTGGGGAAGAAAGAGGCAGCTGGCGTGTAGCTGGGGAGCACGGAGATGGGGCAGGAGAGGAGGCTTGGCCAAACCACGGGGCCCTGGAGGCTCGTGAGGAATTCCGGATCTCATTCTAGTATAAGAGAGCCTCTAAAGAGTTTTACACTGGTTTTAAAAGGATCCCTCAGACACACTGAGGGAGGTGACATATGTGCCAGGCTCAGCATGGCCTGGCACAAAGTAAATGTGGGAGCAAGTGATGGCAGAGCAAAGAGATGGGGCCCACTTAGCTCCATAGACCCCAGGAGGGCACCAAACCTGTTACAGCAAGGGGACCGGGAAAAAGTGGGCATGGCCAGAAATATTTCCGTGGTTCTGCAGAGAAATGCAGCCCTGGGCAGCGCTTGCAATCAGGTCACCCCAGAGCCGACGTCCTCCCTCCACCCTCAAAGTGCAAAAGGAAGAAACCAGGTCATGGCAAAACGAGGAGCCAAGGCTGCTCCTCACAACAAAGAAGCACAGGGTCAGACCAGCAGCAGCACACTGGCTGAAGGAAAAACAATTTTTTTTAATTTATAATTACAGAATTTGTTCAAATAATCTTGTCTATCATTGTAGAAAACAGTCATCGTAAAAATACAGAAAGTACAAATAAACAAGAAGAAGAAAAATTAAATTCCAATTATCTAGAATCCTACAACCAGAAACTACAGTAAATAATATGTTTGGCTATATAGGCATCCAGATATTTAAGAATATGTAAACATCAAATCTAGACCTTTTCTTATGCAAATATAAATATGTAGGTGTTGTGCATGCTTTTTAAAAATGGCACTATTCTCTGTAAGTTGTGATGTAACCCAGCGGTCCCCAACCTTTTTGGCACCAGGGACCAGTTTTGTGGAAGACAATTTTTCCACCAGGTGGGGATGGGGATGGTTCAGGCAGTAATGTGAGAGATGGGGAGCAGCAGATGAAGCTTCGTTTGCTCGCCCGCCACTCACCTCCTGCTGTGCGGCCCGGTTCTTAACAGGCCCGAGGACTGGTACCGGTCCTCAACCCAGGGATTGGGGACCCCTGCTGTAACCTGCTCCTTTCACTTACTATTGATATATATTGTGTACGCCTTCCAAGGTAGTTAAATTCCTAGATAGACAGCTTCTTGTTTTTTTATCCTTCAAAGTTATTTATTATTTTGCTTTCATATAATTATATTATACATTCCTTCTTTAATTTTTTAAAATTTTTATCTTTATAGCAATGCAACAAGTATTAAAATAATTTTGTAATGCATCTGTAACCAAATAGGTACAAAGGTTTTTCTGCTCAAACAATTTTTCCAAACCAGGTATTATAATACACCTACTGAAAATATTTGTGGGTTTTTTTATTTTAAAAAAATTTTTATTGAAATATAGTTTATTCACAATGTTGTGTTAGTTTCAGGTGTACAGCAAAGTGATTCAGCTATACATACATATATATATATATATATATATATATATATATATATATATATATATACACACACACACATATATTCTTTTTTTACATTCTTTTCCATTACAGGTTACTACAAGATATTGAGTATAGTTCCCTGTGCTACACAGCAGGTCCTTCTTTGTTGTCTGTATTATATATAGTAGTGTGTATATTTTAATCCAAACTCCTAATTTATCCCTCCCCACAGACATCACCCTTTTTTAATGCCACATGGTATTTCATAAAGAATACTTTATTCGGCAATCCCCTATTGCTGGATATACGGGTTGTTTCCAATCTGAGCAAACAACCCTGAGCAGTGACCCCCTCGAGCTCCCCTTTGTGGTGCCCAGCCACCCGCATCAGCCCTGTTACTTACAGCAAACTCCTCGGGAGTCACTTTCAGGACATCGAAGACAACGGCATCGTAGCTCTTGCTGGCATAGTCGCAGCCCTGGCCCTCCAGAGAGTCTGAGCTGCTGCTGCCCTGCAGAGGACAGGGAGAGATGGGGCCGCCTGAGCAGGCTGGCTGACTCCCCAGTCACTGACTCCCAAACCTCAGAACTGAGGATGCAAGAGGGGCAGAACCGTACAATGATAAAAGCTTCTGTTGTTTAGTGCCATACCCTTTTCCAAGCACTGTGTTAAGCACTTCATATGCATAATCTAATTTAATTCTCATAACAACTCTCTGAGTACACACTATTATTATTCCCATCCTACAGATAAGGAAATAGAGGCAGTGCTACTTCCCCAATGTATCTCACCTAGGAAACCGAAGAGCCAGAATGTGAGCCAGTTGTATATCTCTCTTACCCCTCAATCATACATGCCCTCACTCACTACACCCCAACTGCTTCCAGCTGCCTCTGTTTTGGGGGGGGGGGGCGCGGTGAAAAGATACATCCCGCCCTTCACATCTTAGGAGGCCTGAGGAGATCACCTGTTTTGTTATGTTTTTCAAACATTACCTGGTTTCACCTTTTTTTTTTTTTTCTCTACTTAAAGTCATTGCAGGAAATTATGATACAAAATGTTAAACTGACTCTCAAGGCTTATTTCACGTAGGGGCCACTTGGAATTCAAAGCCTGTTAGCTGATGAGGTGAGAGGTAATCGGCCAGTTTTGGAGACGGCGTGAAAGTTATATTTAGTAGAGCCCCTTGTTAAGAAGAACACCGGGAGTCCTGCCTGTAAAGGAAAGGTCTCCCGTAAAAGAGCGAGTTAAACTCCCCAAATGTGGCCAGTTCCATGAAACCCAACACTGCAGGGATCCCAGAATGCTGAACATACCTTCTCTTCAATTTTACTTAATTCCATCAAATTCTACTTTGGGGAACCAGTAGAGCTTACCACCCCAAAACTGTGCCCTGTTCATAAATGGTTTTATTCGTCTCAACCTGTGAAGAGGGATTTTGTGGTTTCCATTAACCTCAACATCTTGGACCGGGATTTAGAGAATATGCTTTTATTAATTCCCCTTTATTTCACTCTTTCCAAAATGGCTATATCTGGAAAAACTGTGCAATCTTACTGGAAACTAGAGTGCTTTTAGGCCAGGGAGGGAAACCAATAGTCAACAACTGAAAACGTGAGGTTAAAAAGAGGAGCAGAAACTTAAACCTGTAGGTTTCAATAGGCCTCTGTCATTTAAAGGCTGCCAAAAACTCTAAGATGATCTTAAGAAGCTCTGAGCTCTGAAGTCAGACAGGCCTGCTTAGAATGCCAGCTCCACCCGAGCTGCTGTCTGACCTCTTCACTTCGCTGAGCCTCAGCTACCATCTGTAAAATGGCACCATTAGAACCCGCTCCCCAGGGCTGTGGCACAGGTCATACAAAATGAAGCTTACAAAGCAACTGGCAGGATCCCCTCCCTGGGCGATGCTGATTCAAGGGGCCTGGGTGGGCTCAGGCATGGCTATTTTGAAAGTTCCACAGGCGATGGGACATTCTCCTCTGAGGAGAATCTGTGTTAAACTTTTGAAAAGTAATAAAGACTAATCCTGAATGCTTCTGGAATTGGCCATTGATTCTACCCCTCAGTCTTACAGACCCTGAGCAACGGCTACCAATAAATCATTCTGCACTTCCATGTTCCCCTTCCACGGAGCAGCCTGAAGCAGGTGACGGGGCTGACCTTCTTCCGGGGAGTGTAACGTCATCGTGGTCATGACCAGCGGCTCCAGAGTCACAGAGGCCTGGCTGTGAATCCCCACCCACCGCTGACCAGCTGTGTGATTTGAAGCCAGTTCATTCACTGCTCCCTGCCTCAGTTTCCTCGCCTATAAACTGGGGGTGAAACAACAGCACATGCCTGATGGGGTTACTGTGAGGATTAAGTGAGATCATGCCTGTGGAATGTACAAAAGAAGTGCCCGGTATATAGTTAAGCACTAAATCATGGGTGTCTATCTGTATAAACGTGTCACTCAGTCACCAAAATGTATTGAGCACTTCAATTAGACATGCATTCATTTGTTCATTCATTCAACAAATATTTATTGAGCTCTCACCTCGTTCTGGATACACATATACACATATATTTGTATATATGCACATATATGTAGATATATATGGTACATATGTGTGTTTGCACACATATGTGTATGTATACATATATACACAGATGGAGGCTAAAAAAGAAAGAAGTTTTACTCTAGACGGAGTGTAAACTGCAAATGGAAAGTGAAGTCTGATTCCTCCAGTTACCAGACAGAGTCCATTCCTGGAATTTCAGGTTTTATAACTTTCCTGTAACACTCCATTGCACCTGCCCCAAACATACACACTCATACAAGGGGCCTTATTTAATCAAAAGTTGCCCCAAATACATTCAGTGGTAGCGGTGGAGGTGGTGGTGGTGATGACGACGCAGTAACTTTATTTAAACCTATATTGGCGCCATCTGGGAATTTTAACAGGTACCCACAAGTCTGCTTTCAGAACCAGAGATCAAACTAAGGAATTTTTTTAAAGGGTTATAAGAAATGGATTGGTTCCTGTGAATTCTAGCTGATTGCAGGGGATCATTTCAAAAGCCCAGCTTGACCATGAGGGCCTTGTGAGTTCAGACCACGGAGCGCCCCCTTGTCCGTTTGTCACAGGAGCCCAGCGTTATGCATCTGACATGGTGGCCTCCCCAGGCCTCAGATGACACCCCCTCCCCCGGCTGCCTCTGTTCTATTACTGAACTTGGAAAGCAAACTCCCAAACCCCCAGGGCAGGGGCCCGAGCCCAGGCCACTCTCGACCACCAGCCCTTACAGCCATTTCCTCCTGGGCAAGGTAAATAGGAACACGGGGCCAGCTGGAAGCATTTCTGTCTGACTTCATTCCAGAATCTGTGACCTATTTATAATCAGCCACGGCTTTGCTTGGGAAAGGTCTGATCTCTTCTTGCCACCAAAATGGAATGTGGCACTTGCTACGACTGGACTAGGCAGGTATTTATTTTTCTTTCAAGAGAACGACTTCAGAAAACACACTGATCCTCAGGGCTGACTGCCTCCCAAATCTCACGCCTGGCATGGCTGGTCGGGAGGGCTAAGAATGGTGGCATTCATGGAGGCCTGCAGCCCCCGGGCCGAGACTCAGGGGGCCTGGGTCAGCTGCAAGGAGCCCTGGCCCACCCATCCCACCCACGGCCCTGGCCCCGGCCCCGGCCCCGGCCCCGCAGCCCCAGTACCTGTGGAGTGGCAGAGGTGACCAACACGCTAGCCATCAGACCATTCCTCTTGTACATAGTCTCCGGGCCACAGGGAGCTTCAGGACAGCCTCTGTCGGTGACATAACCTGTCTGGAGAAGTCCTGCAAGGCAAAGGGACTCATAAAAACCATCCTTCAAACCCAAGCTAATCCCACCCTGGGAGAGAGTTGTGCTGGACTTGAGCTGGTGACCCCAGAGGAGACCTTCAAAGAAAGGTTACAAGCTGGTGGCCTCAGGCTAAATATGGCCCACAGATGTAGTCAGTTAGGCTTGTACAGGTTTTAGTATTTTTTAAATTAATTACCAACATTTAAAAATTGGAAGGTTTCACACAGAATTCTGGATTTGTGACTCTTCTGGCAGCACAGGGCCCCATTCCTGCATGACGGTCATCAGCTGGGCTGGGCAGCGCTGCCCCTTGTACTGGTGCACTTACCGGAGCAAGTGCCTTTCAGACCCCGTCTGGCCTGTACAGCCACTTGGGGACCTGCCTAGCTCCTGCAGACACTAGAGTTTGTGACCTTTGTTTTAAAAAGAAGGCAGATGAAGAAGACAAACTGAATCTACCGTGTTTCCCTGTGCACCACACCATTCCATCAATAATAATAATATGGATACTAGCTAAGACTCAGAGAGTTCTCGCCACGTGCCATGCACCTTACTTACAGCAACTCCTCTAATGCTCACAACAGTCCTTGGTAGGTCCTGTTATGACCTCCATATTCCAGGTGGGGAATTTGAGGCACAGAGAAGTTAAGTAACTCGTGCTTTGGTGTCTTTGCTCATGCCGTCCCACCAAACCATCATTATTCAGGACCTGGCTCAAATGTCAAATGTCATTTCCCCTGGTTATCGCACCTGGACCACTCAAACGAGAACCAGTGCTCTCATACCAACGTGTACATGCCCCTAGGAGGGCATTTATCACATCACTGAACATCAGAGCACTGTAGCCACCACCAGCTTTTCCCCAGGAAAGCGATCAGGATGTAATGGGGGAAGGAAAGCAGAAGGCAAAGGGACCAGCTGGAAGCCAACTGCAATTATCAGGCAAGAGACAAGGGTCCTCTGAGCTAAAGTGGCAGCAGTGACACCAAAGAGAAGGACACAGACTGAGAGACGGTAAGGACAGAAATGCAACAGAAACTGATGCGGGGGGGAAGCAGAACCAGCTGAGGATGCATGGCTTCTCGCTCGAGGTACCAGAGGCACAGCAACTTTGGAGAACAGTTTGGCAGTTTCTTAAAAAGTTAAACATCAACTTACCAAATGACCCCGCAATTCTACACCTAGGTAACTATCTTTAAAATAAATGAAAACATATGTCCACACAAAAACATGCACACGAATTTATTCATCTTAGCCAAAAGCTGGAAACTAAGTGCCCACCAACTGGGGAACAGATAGACAATGTGATATATCCATACAATGGAATACTACTCAGCAATAAAAAGAAATGGAACACTGATACAAAGTATAACATGAATAAACCTCAAAAACATCATGCTAAGTGAAAGAAGTCACACAAAGGACTGTACAATATGAGGCCATTCTTCTGAAATGTCCAAAAAGCCAAATTCATAGAGGGGGGGAGCACATCAATGAGAGGCTGGGGTGGAGGCAGGACTGACGGCAAATGAGCACAAAGGCTTTTTCTGGGGTGGTGGAAATGTGCTAAAACTGGATATGGTGATGGTTACACAGCCCCAGAAATCCACAAAGCCATAGGACTGTACACTTGGAATGAGTGCATTTTACAGTGGGTAAATTAACCGCAGCAAATGCAGCAGCCACCAGGTGTCTCATGATGGTGACCTGAACGTACACATTTAACTCCCCCCTTCCACAACCCTTTGAAATAATCAAAGACATGTTAAAATATTAAAAACAAATTGTATTAGCACATGATGACAGACAATGGTTATTAATAAGCAAAAACACTTTCAGGATTTCCAGGGGCAGAAGAGATGGGCCTCACCAGTCCTTCCCATCAGGAAACTTACACAAGCGTCTTAGATAGCCCCATCCACCAGAGGGCAGACAGCAGAAGCAAGAAGAACTACAATCCTGCAGCCTGTGGAACAAAAACCACATTCACAGAAAGATAGACAAGATGAAAAGGCAGAGGGCTATGTACCAGATGAAGGAACAAGATAAAACCCCAGAAAAACAACTAAATGAAGTGGAGATAGGCAACCTTCCAGAAAAAGAATTCAGAATAATGATAGTGAAGATGATCCAGGACCTCGGAAAAAGAATGGAGGCAAAGATCAAGAAGATGCAAGAAATGTTTAACAAAGACCTAGAAGAAGTAAAGAACAAACAAACAGAGATGAACGATACAATAACTGAAGTGAAAACTACACTAGAAGGACTCAATAGCAGAATAACTGAGGCAGAAGAACGGATAAGTGACCTGGAAGACAGAATGGTGGAATTCACTGCTGTGGAACAGAATAAAGAAAAAAGAATAAAAAGAAATGAAGACAGCCTAAGAGGCCTCTGGGACAACATTAAACGCAACAACATTCACATTATAGGGGTCCCAGAAGGAGAAGAGAGAGAGAAAGGACCCAAGAAAATATATGAAGAGATTATAGTCGAAAACTTCCCTAACATGGGAAAGGAAATAGCCGCCCAAGTCCAGGAAGCACAGCGAGTCCCATACAGGATAAACCCAAGGAGAAACACGCCAAGACACATAGTAATCAAATTGGCAAAAATTAAAGACAAAGAAAGATTACTGAAAGCAGCAAGAGAAAAATGACAAATAACATACAAGGGAACTCCCATAAGGTTAACAGCTGATTTCTCAGCAGAAACTCTACAAGCCAGAAGGCAGTGGCATGATATACTTAAAGTGATGAAAGGGAAGAACCTACAACCAAGATTACTCTACCCGGCAAGGATCTCATTCAGATTTGATGAAGAAATCAAAAGCTTGACAGACAAGCAAAAGCTAAGAGAATTCAGCACCACCAAACCAGCTCTACAACAAATGCTAAAGGAACTTCTCTAAGTGGGAAACACAAGAGAAGAAAAGGACCTACAAAAACAAACCCAAAACAATTAAGGAAATGGTCATAGGAACATACATATCGATAATTACCTTAAACGTGAATGGATTAAATGCTCCAACCAAAAGACACAGGCTTGCTGAATGGATACAAAAGCAAGACCCATATATATGCTGTCAACAAGAGACCCACACTTCAGACCTAGGGATACATACAGACTGAAAGTGAGGGGATGGAAAAAGATATTCCATGCAAATGGAAATCAAAAGAAAGCTGGAGTAGCAATACTCATATCAGATAAAATAGACTTTAAAATAAAGAATGTTACAAGAGACAAGGAAGGACACTACATAACGATCAAGGGATCAATCCAAGAAGAAGATATAATAATTGTAAATATTTATGCACCCAACATCGGAGCACCTCAATACATAAGGCAACTGCTAACAGCTATAAAAGAGGAAATCGACAGTAACACAGTAATAGTGGGGGACTTTAACACCTCACTTACACCAATGGACAGATCATCCAAAATGAAAATAAATAAGGAAACAGAAGCTTTAAATGACACAATAGACCAGATAGATTTAATTGATATTTATAGGACATTCCACCCAAAAACAGCAGATTACACTTTCTTCTCAAGTGCGCATGGAACATTCTCCAGGATAGATCACATCTTGGGTCACAAATCAAGCCTCAGTAAATTTAAGAAAATTGAAATCATATCAAGCATCTTTTCTGACCACAATGCTATGAGATTAGAAATGAATTACAGGGGAAAAAAAACATAAAAAAAACACAAACACATGGAGGCTAAACAATACGTTACTAAATAACCAAGAGATCACTGAAGAAATCAAAGAGGAAACCAAAAAATACCTAGAGACAAATGACAATGAAAACACGATGATCCAAAACCTATGGGATGCAGCAAAAGCAGTTCTAAGAGGGAAGTTTATAGCTATACAAGCCTACCTCAAGAAACAAGAAAAATCTCAAATAAACAATCTAACCTTACACCTAAAGGAACTAGA
Organism: Balaenoptera musculus; assembly: GCF_009873245.2. Classification (NCBI taxonomy): domain Eukaryota; kingdom Metazoa; phylum Chordata; class Mammalia; order Artiodactyla; family Balaenopteridae; genus Balaenoptera; species Balaenoptera musculus. Next base: position 107,707,753 of record NC_045790.1, on the reverse strand, counting down.
GAAAGAAGAACAAACAAAACCCAAAGTTAGCAGAAGGAAAGAAATCATAAAGATCAGAGCAGAAATAAATGAAAGAGAAACAAAGAAAACAATAGCAAAGATCAGTAAAACTAAAAGCTGGTTGTTTGAGAAGATAAATAAAATTGATAAACCATTAGCCAGACTCATCAAGAAAAAGAGGGAGAGGACTCAAATCAATAAAATTAGCAATGAAAAAGGAGAAGTTACAACAGACACTGCAGAAATACAAAGCATCCTAAAAGACTACTACAAGCAACTCTATGCCAATAAAATGGACAACCTGGAAGAAAGGGACAAATTCTTAGAAAGGTATAACCTTCCAAGACTGAACCAGGAAGAAATAGAAAATATGAACAGACCAATCACAAGTAATGAAATTGTAACTGTGATTAAAAATCTTCCAACAGGGCTTCCCTGGTGGCGCAGTGGTTGAGAATCTGCCTGCCAATGCAGGGGACACGGGTTCAAGCCCTGGTCTGGGAAGATCCCACATGCCGCGGAGCAACTAGGCCTGTGAGCCATAACTACTGAGCCTGAGCTCCGCAACAAGAGAGGCCGCGATAGTGAGAGGCCCGCGCACCGCGATGAAGAGTGGCCCCTGCTCGCCGCAACTGGAGAAAGCCCTCGCACAGAAACGAAGACCCAACACAGTCAAAAATAAATAAATAAGTAAATAAAATAAAATAAAAAAATCTTCCAACAAACAAAAGTCCAGGACCAGATGGCTTCACAGGTGAATTCTATCAAACATTTAGAGAAGAGCTAATATCCATCCTTCTCAAACTCTTCCAAAAAATTGCAGAGGAAGGAACACTTCCAAACTCATTCTATGAGGCCACCATCACCCTGACACCAAAACCAGACAAAGATACTACAAAAAAAGAAAATTACAGACCAATATCACTGATGAATATAGATGCAAAAATCCTCAACAAAATACTAGCAAACAGAATCCAACAACACATTAAAAGAAAAAAAGAGATGGGCCTGAGGGGAGAGGAGCCAGCCTCTGAAATAGAAGCAACACCTCCTAGGAATCAAGTGGGTGGGACCCTCCAACAGAAACCTCCAAGAAAGCCCAGAGACTTCCAAGTGGGGAATCCAGAAACGGAAGAGTCCAAAGGCAGCTGAGGGGATGAGGCTGCCCGGGCTGTCTCAGACCAGACAAACCAGCTCCCATGGACTGGGGTTGGGGCCGACTCAGCCAGGCTGTGCTGATGGATGGAAGCTGCTCATCCATCTGAACAAAGTGACTCGATCCTAGCCTGACGGAGTCACCATGGGGAGACAGAGTGGGACACAGCCAGCCAACCCTCTTGGGGTGGATCCAACTTGCTCCAGTTCCAGGCTGAGGTGGGCTTTGCTGCTTTCAGGGAGCGCCCAGCACTCTGCAGGGCTCCCCAAGGGGAGCCCAGACGTGGAGCCCAGTCTGCTCGGCCAGGCCCAAACCAGAGGCCATGGCTCTCCCCACTGGCCTGGTAACCAGTCACGCAGCCTTCAGCCTAGGGGCCATGAGTCTCAGACCCTCTTCCATGACCGTAATTTGCTCACTCCCTACTTCCCGTCTGCAGGACGTCGCCAACTTGGCCCATCTCTCCAGCGACCTTTGGTGGTGCACTCGGGGCCCCCACCCCACGCGCACATGGCATGAACAGGGAGTGCTGATGCTGAGTGAGGCGCTGGGCTAAGCACGACATTTTCAGCTCACTTGATCTTCACAACAACCCTGTGAGGCAGAGGCTATTCTGATTCTGGGAAACTGAGGCCCAGAGAGGTGACGTAACTTACTGCTAGTTAAGTGGCAGTACTGGGGAGTCCAAACCCTGGTCAGTGGACACCAGGGCCTGGGCCTCCTCTGAGGGCCCAGGTGAGGACTGAACGAGAAAATGCATGCCAAGTGCCCGGGCCAGGTCAGACACCGAGCAAGCGCTCTGTTAAGGCTATTAATTGCTATTAGTGTTAATTCTAATCCTGCAGTTTCATTCATTTATACCTATTCTTTCTTCCTAAAACAAACAAGTAACTTAAAACGTTAAAGAAAGGACAGCATGGTGCTTTGTGAAACCACGGGCCTCCCCTACTGGGAAGGAGATTTCCAGCTGCGGGCTCCAGGCCCCCAGAGGAGCACAGGCTGAGTCCAGGGGTCCGAGCGGCGTAGGGCTCCTCCTCCATGAGGCCTGAACGGCCCCCCCCACCGCCCCCGGCCCACTCTGGCCCAGCCCACCTAGAGACAAAGTGACAGCCCACCCATGCTACCCATCATGCTTCCTACTGGCGGCCTGAGCTGGAAAGACAGACAGACAGACTGCTTGTTTCCAATGTGACTCCTGCATGTCTCGCCACTAACAAAACAGCCTAATTTATGGGCAGTGACTCTCAGACAAGAGATATTTCACATGCTAAGAAATAAGAGGACCAAGCAGAATGGAACATCCTTTCCAGGGCCCAGAGGAACCCTCACCCATCCACCTGCCGTCCTTGAGGCCCGGCCAAGCCCCAACTCCTCGCCAGGGACCAGACACCCATCAAGGGGGTCAGCCCAGCCCAGGCCCCTCCCTGAGAACCCCTCCCCCACTCCAGGGGAAGGCCCCTGAATATGTGGACCGTGCCTCCCAGGCCGGACTGATTGGACCAGAATGCCCACCTGCTTCTCCAGGAACTCGGACCCTACGGTACCAGTCTCTGCTGGTCAGCCGAACTGAGCACTACACCCTCGGGAGGGGAGGGTGGCCAGATCCTGCCCAGTGCAAGGAGAGTCCCTCCAAGTGGGGAGGCAGCAGATGCGCAGAGAGAAGCTGAAGGGGGAGCCTGTGTCTGAAAGAAAAGGTTCCGAGCCCCGGGGCTCTGTAATAAATGCTTCTTTTTCAGTGTCGGATCATTGGAGTAGATCTCCAAAAGACCTTGACCAAGGCTATTTCCTAAATACCAAGCTCATGCCAAGCCACCATAACCTGACCCTAAAAACACAGGGGGTTCATCCTCACGGGGGAAGACGTGCACCATCCTTTCACTTGTCCATCCATGCATTCGTCAGGCTCCTACTTTGTGCGGACTTTGTTCTAGCCAGGAGTTCCTATCATTTTTGTACCTTGGACCCTTTTGGCCATCTGGTGAAGCCCATGGGCCCCTTCTCACAGAAATGTTTTTAAATGAATAAAATAAAATTATACAGGAAACCAATTACACAGGACTGCTCAGGAAGCCAACTGTATTAAAATTCAGTTATAAAATTATTTTCAAAGTAATTTATAATATAGTAATATATGTATTTCTTCAGGTAAGGAAATATATCTATCTATATATATATATATATAAAATTGCATTAAATAGCAAGATCTATTGGTGGGTCTAATAACTACCATAATTTCAAAGTACTCAAGAACATAAATTTTCTGAGATGCATGCCCACAATTGTTATGTGATATGGAGGTAGCTGTGACTTTTATTGGTGACAAAGTCCCAGGTACTGTAAATATTACTATAATTTATTGTCTACATTAGCAACTGAGGAAGATGCCAAATTTCACTTAGAAGTTAGTGAAAATAAAGATGTTATTTTTTTCCCATCCAAATGCAGGGAAGTCTGGTCAAGGACCCTGTTCCAGGCACAGGGGACACAAAGCGAACAGACCCTGCCCCCAGAGAACTCACATTCCAGCGCAGGAGTTAGAAACCACATGTGAACTCAGATCATGAGGGTCTTCAGGAAATAAAATAGGGTGGAAGACGGTATTTGCCAGGGTGGTCAAGGAAGGACTCTGAAGATGCAGTATTGAGCTAAAGCCCTAGGAAGGAGTCAACCAGAAAAACCAGTGAGAGTGTCCTTTACAGAGGCCACAGCGAGCGCAAAGGGCCTGAGATGCACAGGGGCTCAGCAGGTGTGTGATGGAGAGAGACAGCCACAGCTGGAGCCCAGTCAGTGGGAGGCAGCGGACAGACGGGCTGGGGCCAGAGCATAAAGGGTCTTGCAGGCCACGGTGGGGAGTTTAGGTTTTACCTGGAATGCCTGGGAATGGGTTCTGAGCAGGGGAGTGACATGATCTGATCTCACTGTTTCTGAAGATCACAGTGGCTACTGTGCAGAGAACTCCATGGGAGGCCAAAGATGGGAGCAGCGAAGCCAGCTGGGGGTAAGAGATGCTGACAGCTCGGACTGCTGGCCATGGGGAAAAGAGATGGATTTGGGAGGGGTTCTGGAGGTGAAACAGACAAGACTTGCTGATGGATTGCATGTGACAGGAGAGGAAAAGAGAGGAACTGAGGATAAATGACTCCTACCTTTAGGGCCATTACGAATGGGTAACTGCTCAGCAGTTCATTCATTCATTGGCTCAACACCCATCCACTGAGACCTGGAGGACCAGTTCTGGGGACCAGAGCCAAAGATGACACAGCCCTGCCCTCCAGGGTCCAGCAGTGTAGCGAGGGGGAGAAAATCCCATAGGTAGATACTCACAGGACACGTGGTGTAACAGATCACGGGTTCACCTTGGGCGTCAAAGAAGACATCACTAAGAAGAGCCGTTGAGCTGGTCTTAAAAGGACAAGCGGGAGTGTTTCTAGGCAACGGGGGGTGGGCCACAGGCACTCTGAGCATGAGCAGAAGCCCAGAGGTGTGAAAGCACACCCCCAATGCCAGCGTGCCAGGAGCACAGGGAATAGGTTCCCCTCCTCACCTGCCCCCAGCCCCTGCCCATCCTAGACTAACAGGGGTGCTAATAAGCCAGGCAGGGCTCCCCACGGAGCCAGCTTTAACAGATGGCCCCGATACTACAGCCACAGGAACAGCATCTTGCCTCCTGGTCACTCCCTCAATCCTTCGGTAAACTTGGTGACCCTTTTCCCAAGCCCTGCTCTGTGCAGAGGACTCAGGCCAGCCCTCGAGGAGCTCACACACAGTCTTGATTACTGCTGTCATCACAACAATCTATTAGACACTTACTCTGTTTAAGGCTCTGGCTAAGGATTTACACGCATCAAAAAAAAAACTTCCCTGGGGGCTCAGTGGTTAAGAATCCGCCTGCCAATGCAGGGGACACGGGTTCGAGCCCTGGTCCGGGAAGATCCCACATGCCACGGAGCAACTAAGCCCGTGCGCCACAACTACTGAGCCTGTGCTCTAGAGCCCACGAACCACAACTACTGAGCCCACGTGCCACAACTACTGAAGCCCGCGCACCTACAGCCCGTGCTCCACAACAAGAGAAGCCACCGCAATAAGAAGCCCGCGCACCGCAACGAAGAGTAGCCCCCGCTCACCGCAACTAGAGAAAGCCCGCACGCAGCAACGAAGACCCAACGCAGCTGAAAATAAATAAATAAATAAATTTATTTTTAAAAATTATTTTAAAAAACCATTTTACAGATGAGAAAACTGAGGCTCAGAGAGAGAAACTACACTGTAACTCGGGGATCCATTTTTCACACACCTGCCTGCCCGTACCCCCTGCTGGACAGGGAGGCAGTCTGGCACCAAGGGAAGGGCACCAGCTTGTTAAGTTTGGCCAAAAACCCTGTCTTCCCACCCTTCCTCACCTCTTACACACATACACACGCACACACTCTCATACTAATGCCTCCCTGGAAACCAAAGCACTGCAGGAGGAAAAGATTCTCATGACGTAACTTTGCAAGAACGTGGCAGTTGTATCAGAACCACAGAACCACCCCGTGTCTCTGGTTTCTGTGTGACAGACTCCAGTCTCGTGTGTGGGCTCCTGAAGAGGGGAAGGAAAGTCCCATATGTGATGTTGGTTTCCTTCCAGACTTTCAGAATTCTCCTTCAATGTTTCAGGTTCAGGAAACCAAGGAAATAGCAGGAGACAGTCTGGTGCAGACCACTGTGGAGAAGGCAGAAAAACCACTTTTTCCTAAGCTTGTGGAGGTTGTTTCAAAGAAAATACACACATCCAGGAATGTTCAAGTACAAGAGAGTGATGTCTTCCAAATGCTTCAGACAAGCATAGAGACGGCGCCGAGCCCGTGTCCGAGCCCACCTCCTCGCATGGCCACGCTGCTCTCCACAGGCTCGGTCACAGCTGCTCCACCTTCTGCGTCTGAACAGAAGATGAGGAGACAGAACCAAAGTGGGTTTCTGCCCACAACCAGTTGTTCACTCCACGTCAGGAACAATAAGTGTATGTGTTCTCTCTCCCTCTCTCTCTGGACAGCCACAGCGTGCCCGTTTTGTATTACCAAAAGGCCTCCCCCAGGGTCACAGTCACCCTGAAGCTGGACCACATGCCAGGTGCCCAGGAAAGGTCCCCTTGTGCGGGCTGGCAGTGGCGCTCTCACTATACCCACTCCCGACCCTCTCCAAACTGGCCAAGCCTCCTCCTGGCAAGCAGCAGCGCCTGGCGGCTTTCAAAGCGAGGCCCCGGCCACGTGAGCACATGAGACTTGAGATGCCATCCCTCGGCGCCGTGTTCGCCACGCCCTCCCCCGCCCCTTTCAAGCCACCCACCAGATGCTCGACATCCAACATCTCCCCTCCTCACTGAGGGGCAGATAATGAGCTGAGCGGGCTAGACGGCTGAGGAGGCACCACTGTGTCCAAATGCCCCCCTGGCTGAGCCCCCCCTGGGGGAGAGAAAGCAGCAGTGTTCGGGGAAGAGGGCTGGGTATGGAGTCTGAGGGTCTGCAGATAGACAGAAACAAGAGAAAACTTGTGAAACTGAGCAAACCTGGAGAAAAGGACAAGGAAGGGCATCTTCCTGGAGAAGGGAAGCACCCACGTGCACGGAGCTGACGTAGGGCCGGCACAGACAGGCAGCCACCCGCAAATTCTCGTGACAGCGCTGACCCGGCGCCCCCCACGCCCCACACACTGTGCGCTGAGGCCGGGGAGGCAGAAACCAGCGGCCCATCCGTCCTCAGAAAGTCCAGCCTAGCCATGCCTACTCAGGCCTCCTCTTCTCAAGTAGGAGGGCTTCCAGAATCCTTTACGTAAGAGTAATACCTTCAAAAAGGTATAAAATAAAAAAGGGAAGTCCCCACAATCCCTAGTCCCTGTCCCCAAGGTTACACGTTCACACAGGGCAGGGCAGCACCCGTGCACACAGCCACACACAAGTAGATATACAGACAGACGCAAGTGTGTGCGCGTGTATACATGCAGGCACAGCCTGTGGTTCAACACCTCCCACCCCCCAGAGGTTGACAAGCTACAACCGCAGGCCTGGCAGGAGCTAAGAATAGGACAGTTACAGCAGAGCATGTTCTCAGGCAGGAGAAGGAGCTGGGTACCTCTGTGGCTTAGAAAACAAACCAGGATTTGAATTCTCACCCATCATGGACCTTGAGCCCTGGGCAAGTTGCTTGACCTGGCCAAGCCTCACTTTCTTCATCTGTAAAATGGGGAACACTGCAGTAGCGACCTCACAGGTGGCTGAAGGGATTCACAGGACGGTGCACATTAGAAGCGGCCAGCATGGTACATCATTAATGACAGCTATTATTTGTGTTGACACCCGTCACCACCACTTTCACCCTCCCCGGGGCAGGGGTAAGCAAGGGCAATGCTCTCTTAGCATGAGACCGCAAGAAATCACCTCTAAGTTAAGGTAATAGGAGGAATGTGACTGAAAAATACGCATTTCTCATAAAACTATGAAAGGGTTCCCAAAAGAAAATGAATCCTCTGGTAGGCAGGATAGTTGCATTTTACACCCTCTTTGAAAAGGGCGGCTGGAGCTTCCCCATCCCTCCCCCATGCCCATGTAATTATTCTTGAAATCAAAGCTTCCTCCCTTCCAAGACAAGCCTGCAGAAAACAGGCGGAAGAGAGAAACCCTCACCTGCAGCCACTAGCTGATGAGTAGGACCTGAGTTTTCCACAGGGAGGGGAGGCAGGTTTTAGGAAAATGGGAAACCTAGGGATACGTGTGGGGGAGGGCTTGAAGACAGCTTCTGGAAATGGGGGTGAAAGAGAGAGTGAGAAAATGAGGGTGGCCTGCCTGGGACATCCCAGACACCCAAGGCAGCCCGGGAGCATCCAGACTGGCACACTTCCATTCTGGAAGCCTGGCAGTGACACTTCCCTTTCTGCACGTTAGGGATCGCGAAAGCCAGACCAGGGACCCAGCGCCTCACTCCCTCTCCCCGACTCCGCACAGCCCCCATCAGCCACCCACTTAATCTTAATTACCGTCCAGGGGACATTTGCTCTGGGGAAAGGCAGGCAGTGTCACCTGCAACTGGAAGAGCGGAGGTGCCTGTGTCTTCGTGGACAGCCACCGGCAGGGATAAGCCCTCTCTGGGGGACACACCGCGTCTCACCACCTCCAAACTGACCCGAGCCTCTGCACAGCAGGACGGCCTCCTAAGCAGTGTCCCTGCCACACCCCTGCCTCCTCATGGTTTATTCTCGACACAAACAGAGTGATCCTTTGAAAACATAAATCAAAAACTTGTAGGACATACACAAAAAGAGTGAATTTTCCTGTATGCAGAGCATACATACCCAGCTGGAGGAAAACAGGCTGCATCCCAGATCTTCCTCCAGAAGGAAGCTGGAGAAATACCCTGATGGATAAGAGAAGACGACTCCGCCTGAGTAGCGACCTTATTATACAGAAGCCGGCAGCAGGAAGAGGAGAAAGTATTCAGCCAGTGGCCTGAGACACCGTAGAACCCTTCAGAATGGAGCTGGGGACAGCCCTGAGATCTGGCAGCAAGAGTGCCGTGGGCACCTAGGACGGTACCTGGGGGCCCGGCAAAGTCTCTCAGATGAGACGCTTTGACTCTACAGGTAGGTGAAGCAGAAGCACAAAAGCCAGGCCATGAATTTCATCCAGTGAGGACCTGGCGAGACCCTCTGGGCAGACTGGGGAGTGTCACAGCCTGGAGGACACTGATGAGACTCGACAACTAAATGCAGGGAGGGATCCTGGGCTGAGCCCTGGAGCAGGGGAACTGGGGACATCTGGAAAAGGCTGCTAGTTTAGTTCATAGTGTCGTACCTAAACTAACTCACCCAGGTTAATTTGATAACCGCACTGTGGTTACGTGAGTCAACAGGGAAGCTGGGTGAATGGTATGTGTAAATGCTATGCGCGGTTTGGCAAATTTCTGTGAGTCTAAAGTTACTTCAAAATAAAAAGTTAAATTTAAAAAGGGATCCTACACCCTCACAACCCCTCAATACACGCACACAAGCTCCACCGCCAGGCCTGATGCCTGGGACTCACCATTTCCCGCACAAACCACGATTCGAGGGTTGTGCTCTGGGGTGTTGAGGTTCGGGCATTTTACGCCCATTATGTGTGGGCCAAACACACACCGTCTCCAGTAGACAGAGGATCGGACGGAAGGCAGTTTCCTGTAAGAAGCAGAGGGTCCCTCCCTCCCTCCTAGTCTCTGCCAAGGGCAGAGGAAGTACTGGTGTGACCGGTGACGGCCCAGGTCATTGCCTGGACCACATCCGTCAGGAGCATCACCAGGTGTCGCAGGTGACACGCCTGTTCAGGGCCCCCTCCTCTCCCCACTGCTGCCCTGAGACCCACAGGGTGGACAGGGCCCCTGCCTGGGCTCAGCCGGCTCTGACTCCCACCTGCACCCGAGTGCGCGCCTGGCAGGCACGGCCCTGGGCGCTGTCGCTGCCAGAGGAAGGCAAGGACCCACGATACGGAGCAAGCGAGGGGCGGGGGCGGCCCCAGTGGGCTAGGAGGCCATCACTTGCTTCAAGCAGTGTTGACCAGAGAGCCCTGGAGCGGGTGGCAGGCACGGGCGGCTCACGGTGAGGGTCCCTTATCCTCCTCTGCCGCTGCTCCTCCTGTGACCAGGCGCTTCGGAAACCTCGAGGTGAAGAGGAGGCTGGCGGAACAGGACACCCACACTCTTGGGCCTTCCTGACAAGTACCTCGGAGTCCTGACCCACCGTGTACAGCCTGGCGCTTCCCACCAAATTAGGAAGGACGCTGTCTGTGGGGAGTAAGGCAGGGTGGGTCAGGCCGGGCTGCAGAAGCAGCAGCGGCAGCAGGACAAAGCCGACGAGGAGCAGAGGGCGTGCCCCGCGGGGTGAGCCGGTGAGCGTGGGTTTAAGGGCAACACCCACCAAGTTGTAGGCTGTGTCCCAGTGCCATTCCACATTCCGTGGCAAATATGGCAGCGCGAGGGGTGGGAGGGTGCCAAAGGCCGCGTAGCACACGACATCTTCACATCAAACTATATGAATAGATTTTAGTTTCAAGACAATGAACTAGGTCGACACATATGCTTTCCCCTCTTCTAATCTTGTTGAAATGAAAAATAAGAAGACTGAGAAATCTGTTGCAATGTTGAAGTACAGGGAATGATGACAACAACAAACCAAAAATTAAGAATTCCTAGAAGATTTGAAGCAGATGGAATCAGATAGAGAAGAAAGCTCTGTTAGACATCTGGCCGTAAAATCAACTGTTTCCTCTATCCAAACAATAACCAGCTAGAAAATGTAATGGCACAAGGGCCTGCTAAGAAAAGAAAAAAAAATACATAGAAGTAAACTGTAAAAGAAATGTACAAAAATCATTTGAAGCAAATTATTAAATTTTACTTATAGACAAAAAAAGAAGACTTAAATCAAAGAAGAGACATTTCACTCCTTCTGAATAAGGAGATGATATTGTAAAGACATCAGTTCTCCCCAACTGATCTATAAATAAAATGCAAATTCACTCTGAATCCTAAGAGGATACATTTCAGAATTCAACAAGTTGATTTAAAACTTTGTCTGGAAGAATAATTAAAAATAGCTAAGAAGTTTTCAAAAAAGAAGTATAATGAGACGGCACCTGTCCTTTCAGGAAGCCGCAGTTGATGATAAATGGTCAGCAGGACAGAACACAGTCCAGAAAAATAGGATCAAGTATAGCTGAGAATTAACATCTGATCAAGATGGCATTTCAAACAGTGGGAAAGAATGGATTATTCAATAAATGTTGATGAAACAATTTTCTATTCACTTGAGGGGGGATTTATTTTACATTTTACCCAGTATCATTTATAAGAATAAATCTTTGATAAAGATTTAACCAAACCAAAAAATTGCCATAAAAATACCAAAGGAGGGACTTCCCTGGTGGTCCAGTGGTTAAGAATCCACCTTACAATGCAGGGGACGTGGGTTCGATCCCTGGTCAGGGAACTAAGATCCCACATGCCGCAAGGCAACTAAGCCTGCACGCTGCAACTAGAGAGCCCGCGTGCCTCAACGAAGAGCCCATGCACTGCAAGGAAAGATCCCACATGCCCCAACGAAGATCCCGTGTGCCGCAACTAAGACCCGACGCAGCCAAATAAATAAATTTAAAAAAAAAATAAAGCTCTAAGAAAAAAAAATACCAAAGGAAACACACGTCATTATCCCTTTTTATTGTCCCAGGGTGAAGTCCTCTCTAGAGTGATACAAAAGCTAGAAAACAAAGGAAACTATTGGCAGATTTAACTACGTGAAAAATTAAAACTTCTGTATAGGAAAAGACATCATGAAAGAAGTGAAAGTCAGTCAGTAAACAGGACAGGGTTCTGAAATGCCACATGAGATGATGAAGTTCTCTTAGTACAGAAAGAAGCCCCCCAGGAGTTCTGGCTCACTCTCTGCAGAGTGGCCTTGGGCAGGTAGATCAGTATTTACAGACAGAGAAAGATGTCCACAGATTCAGGACATATTCACTCTTATTCATTCATTCAACAAAAAGTTACCAAAAGTCTAGTATGTGTCAGGTACTATTCTAGGTGCTGGGCATAAAGCAGTGATGAAAAAGCCAGAAATCCCCCAGTACATTCTAGTGGGGGAAACGGACAATAAATAAAGCACCCAGTAAAATATATGGTCTATAAGCTGGTGATAAAAAAGTAAAGCAGAGAAAGGGTATAGGCAGAGTGGGAAGGGGGTGGGCTTACAATTTTAAATGGGGGCAGTGGTCTGAGAAGTGCTCACTGAGAAAACGACATCTGGACATGTTTTGAAATATTTGTGCATACATGTGAACACTCACACAAAAGTCTAGAAGGATATGTACTCAAGTCTTAATGTCAATGCTTCTTACAGGTGTCATTGTACGGCACTTTTACTTTCTACTTTTTGTGCACTTCAGTATTGTTTGATTTCTTTTAAAGTAACTATGGAACACTTATTGTGAGCAACACAGCATTTGGAGGGAAAACAAAGTGAATTTCCAGAGACAAGCACTTGAGGGATGTTCCCACCGACAGGCATCAGACGTAGGAGGTTGGAGTCGGATGTCTGGTGCTCTGGCGCCACCTGGTGGCCATCTCCTAACTGATCAATCTCATTTCCAATCCCCTCAAGGTATCAATGAAGAAGAGGCAAGACACACAACAACTGTATAAAAACCTATCTGCCCTGTGGACAGGGACTGGAAAGGCAACGGGCAACATGAACAGTTTGATTTGTTGGGGTGGCATGGTCATGGTGGGATTTATTTAGCTTGGATCTTCAATCATAGTTCTATGATGACATTTCGTTCCTTTGCGTTAGCTGCAACGGAGCAGTTCTACGGGGCAGCTGAAGGCACTCACAGAAATGGAGTGAGAGGTGGGGTGGGCAACACAGAGCCATAACCCAGGCCATCTGCACGTGTGTCCCCAAGAAGTTTGGGGGTTCACAGAGTGACAGGACCTCAGGTCACACAGTGGTTGGAGGTGGAGGGGTCTTCCCCAATGAGAGTGCCTGGAGGACGAGGTCCCAGGAGTCTGGTTGGGAGGGGCAGCCATATCCGGGCCCTCAAATGATTAACCGCTAACTGAGCACATGCACAGACCACCAAACTGGAGCCTCCTCGCCAAAGCCCAGAGGAAACAGACATCCCCCGGGTGATGAAGAAGTGACATTGATCTCAGCAAGGACTCTGCCTGGAATAGTCTTCCCCTCTCCCCCATCCTTCGGCCCCTCTTCTGTGTGCCCTCACTCAGCCCGCTGTAGCACCTGTCACTCTGACAAGGAAGTGCTCTTGCCGGGCATCTCCCTGCTAGACCATGAGCTCTGGAAGGCGAGAGTCACGCCTACTCATTCACCCTCGGAGAGCTCCGGGTTTGAGTCCTACGTGACAGCAGGCAACTGCCCCTTTAAGCTTGTGTTTCTGCATGGAGATACAGGACTGTCCTCCCCTCGTGTGGTTATGGCAAGGACAACTAATAGCAGCAGCTGGCACTCGGGAGTAGTGGTGGGCACCAGGCGGCTGTCTAAGCGTTTTATATGCATTAAGTTCCTGAACTGAAGCCACCTCTGTGGAGTGTTGATCACAGCGCCTGGCACGGGGTAAGTGCTCAAATATTGTTATTTTACTCCCAATTCCCAACACAGTACCCAGCACTCTGCTGTTTTCAGTAAAAATGAATGAACCACTCCCCTAGCCTACTACAGGAAGGGGCAGGTTCAGGGCAAGACTGCGATGCTTAAGCCGCCCATCAGCACCCCCAGGCACTTGGACTGCACAAAGGGACTTCAAGGAGAGCACCCCTGCAGGACTGGGGAGGGTGGGGGACGCAGGGAGAAGTGATGCAAACTCCTGGGGTGGGGGCAGGGGAAGCAGCAACGCTCTGGGCTCAGGTTCAGCTCAGGTAGAAGCTGCCACCCAGGAGGGGCCTCAGTGAAAAGTGGGTGGAACTTGCCTTAACAATCCCTCCAGCCCTGATCCCAGGTGGTCAAGGCCGTGGTCCTCGCAGTAGAGGGTCGGTAGGCAAGATCACTGAGGGAAGCTGGTGTGAGGGAAGGAAGGGGGCTGAGAGGTACCCAACCCACTGAGAGTCACAGGCACTACCCTGGGGGGGAGAGGGCGGTGCAGGCCCCTCCCCAACCCAGCCCCTTGGAAGTGGCTTCCAGCCAAGGAAGGAGAGACCGGCAGACTAGAACAGGTGCCAGAAGGGCGCTAGAGCGGCTGGTGGCCATGCCCACTGTGCTGTCTCCCGCAGCCAGGTGTGCTCAGGGGCTGGTTCTCTCCCTGGAACCATCCTCGCCCCTCCTCTCCTCCCCACTCCTTCCTGCCCTTTTCCAGCCTCATTTTCAATGTCACTTCCTCTGGGACCCCTTCTGTGACACCTGACTATGTTGTGTCCTTCTCCTACAGGCTTTTAGAGCACCCAGACTTTTCCTTAGCACTCGTCCTATTTGTCTTACGTTCGTCCTCCCTGGACGGTCACAGCTGTGGCCACGCTCGGCTGCCTCCCCAAGATTTCCAGCGAGAGGGTCACGCAGGCAGCATCAGGAGCGGCCCACGGCTTCTGCGGCTCACAAACCCTTTTCTGAGCAACCCCACTCCACATGCTTCCCATCTCTGACTCTGAGGTTACGATAGGGCAGAGCCTTTCTCCTGATCAGGGAGGACCGCTGCTGATGCCTATTTATGTGCGGTTCAAGAATGAGATGTCAATGCTAATACAACTGACAGCCTAAACCTTCATCTTTTTTTTTCTTTTTCTTTTTTTTTTTTTTTGGCCGTGCCACGCAGCATGCAGGACCTTAGTTCCCCGACCAGGGATCAAACCTGGGCCCCCGGCAGAGGAAGCATGGAGTCCTAACCACTGGACTGCCAGGGAAGTCCCAAAACTTCGTCTTATAAAAAAGAAAACTCAAGTCTCCTTGCTTACAGACGTTTATAAAGGCAATCTCAAAAGAAACAAATGACAAAAAGGAAGGTGTAGTAATTTATCTGGGTTTTTTTTTGGGGGGGGGGTTGTTTCTTGATATTTCATCATTCTAAATTATACTTTATCGCACTTCCTATTTAAACTACAAAAGCAACATATCTTTGTTGCTATAAGCCAAACCCAAGAGGGGTGTACAAATAAAAAGCCATGAAACCACCCTCCCCCAATGCTGACCCCCTTCCACCCACCTAAGGTAATCACAGTGGGCAGCCAGGAGTACACTCCTCCAAGTCTTTGTGCCAAGCAACATAAATACCTGTAACCAAGTGGGACTAGACCAGAACCCAAGGTCGTACCCTCAAACACCTGCGGGGCCCAGCAGATCATGTAACGGCGAAGCTGCAGGTGTAATAGAATAAGGACAGATGGGGCCTGTGGCCAACTACACCACTTAAAGCTTTCCATTTTGAACATTTGGAAAGCACTGAACTGGCCATACAAGGCATCTGAGAGAGAGACTGGACAGTGCTCCTTGGGTAGAGTAGGAAAGTTAGTAAGAGCTCAGATTATGGAGACCTGGTAACATCCTGGGCCCAGTGTCTATTGGCTAGGTGACTGTTAAGAAAGTCACTTAGTCTCTGTGCTTCAAATTCCTCCTCTGAAAAGAGGCAATCCAACAGTCCCTTCCTTGTAAGTTCACTGTGAGAAGAGAATAATGTAAAGCACTTAGCACTGGCCTGGCACACATTATTGCTGGCCACCAGTCTGCAACCACTGCTGTAGACATTATTCTGCAATTTGTTTTTTAAACCTAACGATGTGTCATGGGCTTCCCTCATGTCAAGGTAGAGAGAGCTGGATCCTTTTTAATAACTGCCCAATACATGGCTGATGGGGGCTCCCATTCCTTCCACTTTTTTGCCACTACAAACAGTGGTGCAGAAAACAGCTTTGTACTGCTTTTCGCATTGGTGCTTTATTTCTGCAGGAATTGCTGCTGGGTTGACAGATATGGATATTTAATACTCATTAAATATTTTCAATTATATTCCCCCAAAGTTAGAACAATTCATACTCCCAACAGCAATGTAAGGGAGCACTCACTTCCCCCAATCACTTGCTAACATTGGATTTTATCAATCTCTGTAACATTTTGCCACTTAAAAAGGTAAAAAAGAAAACTATTATTTTTATTTGCATTCTGCTAGTGATGATCTTTTGAGGCAGAGATTTCCAACTTCTTTCTTTCTCCTTTTCTTCTTCAGCAAGAAAACTCCTATTTTTAGCTAAGCACACTCCATGCTCCCTTGCAGTTCAGTGTGGCTAAGCTCCACTCGGTGAGATGTAAATGTTAGTGCTGTGTAAGACTTCTGAGAAGTATCTGAAAGGGAAAGGGCACACCCTTCTTCTCCCCTTTCTCCTTCTGGCTTCTGGAATGCAGATGTGATGACTGGAGCTCAAGCAGCCATCTTGAGTCAGGCGGCAATCTGCTATGGCGGGAAGAGCAGCGAGATATAAGGAACCTGGCGGCTCTGTGACGACTTTGATTCCACCACACCAACCTCTTTACTTTTTCATGAAATGATACAAACCCTTATATGTTTAAGCCATCATTATTCCAGGGTTATCCACTACATGCAACAAAATCTAGTCCTAACCAATACACCTTCTGATTCCCAAAAGTCAAAACTGAACCTTTACTTCTCTTTTTTGTAATACACATAAATAACAATGGCTTTACGTTTTATTTGCCCTATGTTTATTTAAGTCTCTTAAAAGTGGAACACTCATTTCCCCACTCTCCCATTCTTTCTCCCAAAGCCTTGGGTTTTACAGAGATGGTTTAGAATTTTTATTTTCAGCCTGTTCTGTTTTCCCATACAGTTCTCCTCTATTTTAAAAGTTCTTAATAACACACAATAAAAATTCTAACTCACAGTAGCAACGGCCAATGAGATTAATCTCTGTGCACTAAAGGGTGCACCACAGCTCACTGCTTCCTGCACTCTCCATGTCCCCCACCCCAGAATCTCTGCTCTAACTGTCCTTCGGTTAGAGAACTTCACTGGGCGTTTTCCTCAGGCACACCTACCAGATGACGTATGCTTTATGTCCTCATGCGTGTGAAATATCTTTCTTTCCCAATGACCAGGAGTGACATCTCGGCTGGCTCAGCGAGGGCTGTGGCCCCCTTTCTCCAACAGCCTGGAGACCCCAGACCACCATCTTCTGGACTCCAGGGCTGCATATGGGAGGCCCAATGAGAGCCTAATTCTCTCTCCTTTGAAAACAGCCTGTTCTTTCTTCCTATAAAACTTTAAGGACTTCCCTGGTGGCGCAGTGGTTAAGAATCCGCCTGCCAATGTAGGACACACAGGTTCGAGCCCTGGTCCAGGAAGATCCCACATGCCACGGAGCAACTAAGCCTGTGCGCCACAGCTACTGAGCGTGCGCTCTAGAGCCTGCAAGCCGCAACTACTGAGCCCGCATGCCACAACTACTGAAGCCTGTGCACCTAGAGCCCGTGCTCCGCAACGAGAAGCCACTGCAATGAGAAGCCCGCACACCGCAACAAAGACCCAATGCAGCCAAAAATAAATAAATAAATATAATTTTAAAAAACAAACAAACTTTAAGATTTTTCTCTTTCTTCTTGGAGTTTAGGAATTTTACTAGAAAGTAGGTCTAAGTGTTGGGCTTTGCGTGGGATGAATGGATCCATTTAATCTGAAGAATCAAATCTGTCTTCAATTCAGTGACATTTTCTTTTATTGTTTTCCTATTACTCTTCCATCTATTCCTTTTTCTTCTTCCGGAACTCCCATGACTCCATGCCAGGTCCCCTGGATAAGGTCTCCAAGGCCTTCCCTCATGGACAGTGTCTCACATTTTAATTCATTATTTCCATTTCTTTTTATTATTGTTCTGGGTTGTGAGGCATTTCTTCTACTTGACTTTCCAAACCACCAATTTCAGTTCTTAAATTGATTTTTAAATTCAAAAGCCATGTTTTTTAGTTCCAGCAAGCCTCTGGTACCCTTTAATTGCATCCCCCTAGGAGCTCTCTCCTTGTAAAGTTCTTACGCATCCTCTCCTTCCATCCTGCCTCAAAGGAGCCACTGCTCCAAGTGTGAAGCTTGGCTTCCCTCCTTCTCCAGCTAAGATCCCACAAAGCTGTCATGTGTCTTTGCCTGCTGAAGGGTGCAGGTTCACACAGCCCCTGTTCATGGCAGACCGCTCGAGCTTCTGTGGCAGTGACAAGCCTGAGGCCCTGTAAGACCTGACAGCCTCTGTTCAAGGGGACCCAAGTGAAATGAGGTGGCAAACTGTGATCTTCCTGCTGAGAAGTGGGGGGGGAGACCCTCTGCCCTTTGGTCCCCTAGTGATGATGGGGGAGAGGCAGCCCTCTCCCAGCTTCATGGACAGGGAGCAATTCCACCCAGATCCCCTGGGATTGGCAAGATCGGGCAGTCCCTCGGAGGGCATAGGAAGCAAGTGGGCAGCTGCAGCGCCTCTCATGGAATCCAGTTCTAATCAGGCTCAAAAGCACAGACAGAGGAGAGGAACTGCATTTCTAGAACTAGACTGACCTAGAGTCAAATATCAACTCTGACACTTACTTGCTGTGTGATCACAGAGAAATTACTTATCTCTGAGTCTCAGTTTTCTCATATGCTCTTACCTTTAAACCAACAGTTATTTCCAGCATCCTCCTTAGGGGAACCAATCCCTCTGATACGTAAGTTTCAGGGAACTTGCTTCTTCTAAGCACTATATGAATTACTTGTACTGTAGTTAATCATGCAATATCAAGGAAGGAAGACTGGGGCCCTGGCAGGAAAGCATCAGAAAACTTTACCTTCTGCCTCTTTGTGAAAGTAGGTTGACAGAAGGGTAAGGCTACTAGAAGAATCTGAAAAAAATTGTAATATTTCAGCTTTTAGCATTTTTGTGACTGCTCCTACCTGAATAAAATCTCCTAGGATTCTTCTAGGCAAATACTCGCTGCCTCTTCCCCTATTATCTTACGGTATCTCAAGACTTGAGGACCATGGCTGCAAAGGGGAGCTGGGACTCTCTCATGCTGGGAGCCATGAGAGAGTCCATGTTGGTTCCAGTCTAGTAAAATTTACTGAGCACCTACTATGTATAAGGCATTGAGCAAGGCACTGCACAGAATACAATAATGAGCAAGACACAATCCCTGCCTTAAAAGAGCTTGAAGTCTAGTCAAGGAGCGAAGGCAGGAGATACAGGGGACATCAAAAAAGCACAATGCGATACGGATCGTGGCCAGGGCCATGAGAGGGGGTTGAAACAAGTGTCAGGACAGTTTAAAAGGAGGAGAGCTCCAGTGAGTTGGGGAGTGCAGAAAAGCATTCTTGGAAGAGATGCCGGATGAGGTGGGCAGAATCTCAGGGAGCAAGAATTGGGGGGGTCGGGGGGGGGGAGGGGAGAGGGAGGCAGGGGGTTGACAAGTAGATTATAGAGTCTCTTGAAGACAATGATCAAGTCTTATTCCTTGAATCTTATAAGATTCCTTATATCTTCATATTCCTTCACCCATCCTCCCAGGGCCAAGCGTAACTCACACAATGAGCCGGCCCTCTCTGATGAAGGGTCTGAAGCAAGGACAGCCAAAAGTGAGGAGGGGAGCTGAACTGAGAGAGGGGAGGGGCTTGTGGGGAGGTACAAGGACCTGACTGAGGTTGAGAGAAAGGAGGTCGCCCAAGTCACCCCAACTGCTGGGAGGCCGATACAGAATGTCTGTCTTCTGAGCAACAAGAGCAAAAGGATGACAGCAAAACAGGGTGGCAACAAGTGGTCTTGCAGGAGGAGGAGGCAGAGAGAGAAAGAAAGGAAAAAACCCTTGATACAAGAACCAGTGGTGAAAATCCCAGAGCTTAACTCCTCTGGCGAGAAGAAGCCCCTAAAACACCCTCTGTGTGTGGCTCACTGAGGATGCCTGATGTCCCGAAAGCCCCTGTGCCCTCCTCGACCCTGCAGACTCGCTGATAGCAGGTTCCTCTGACTGCAACAGGACCCGACTCACCCGTACCAGCTGCACCTCTGGGTGCCACAGTCTGGCTCTCTGCTCAAGAGGGCACAGGTCACTAGGGTCACTGAACCCACTTACCAGGAACACGTGTTGGGCTTCATAATCCCAGGCCAATAGGATAAACCATCCCAGCACATCTCTTTTACCAAACAGTAGCCGCTGTAAAAAGTAGGGGAGATAATTCCATTTACACGACGTTCCAGACAGTAAGACTTGTTTCTCAAGGCTCAGCAAGGTCAGACCAACTATAGTGCTAGAAGATCTGATTTGAATCTGTTCTTTGAAATGTCAAAAACCTTCCCCATAGATCAATATGTGATATCATTAGCCTATCAGGTAGCAGAGCCTGTCCTAAAATCACCAGAATTAACTTCAACTTCTTCGGTCACTATTCTCCTTTCCCACCATGCTTTGGATACATGCTGTGGTAAGCATGGGAGGGTCCGCCTGGGGACAAATGCAAACACCCCTGCCTCAGAGTGCATGCCAGGGAGGCAGTGCCCAGCCCGCCCAGCACTGGGGCAGCCTCTCAGCTGCCCACTGGCATAGACAAGCAACCTGCACCCAGGGCCTGCAGAGGGCCCCGGGGCTGGTTTGTTTTCCTTCCTCCAAAGCGCCCCCTCCCTCCGCCCCCCACAGCCAGGTGGGCGGCTTCATGACCTCCTTCACTGCGGAAAGTTGCCTTCGGCTCCTTCGGGTCCTTCCTTTAACCTAAGTGTTTCCGCGCTTCTCCTGACCCCCCACTCCCACCTCTGAGGAAGAGGCATCCACCGGAGACCCGGGGCCGGCACCCCCCTCGCACCTCAGTCTCCTCCACTCTCTCGGCCCTCCCCTCAGCCTGAGAACATCCGCAGTTCTCCCAGTCTTCCAAAGAGCTTCGGCCCTTAAACTCCAGGCTGCTTCCTCCCCACCACCCACGGCAACACCCCGCCCGACTTCGGGTCAGCAGGACCTCCTAACGGCTGAGGCTCAGGCTAGTGGCCGAGCTCTCGGTAGCCTCCAACACAGTTCACCAGTCTCTCTTTCTGGAAACTCATCTGCGGCCTCAAACAATGACCTCGTGCTTCTCCTCCTGTCTGCTCGGCCTCTCTGGCCACCTCTGCTGGCTCCTTTCTTCTGCTCACTCGCTTCCAGAGCTGCCTCGCAGCCCGTCCCCCCAGGCCCCTGGAACCCAAAGCACTCAGAGGCCAGGCCCTGCCTCCCTCTCCAGCTTCAGGCCACCCTCCCCTGGCCCACACTTCGCGCTCCAGCAGCAAAAAACCAACCCAAACACAGGCCGCCGACCGAACCGACTGAGGCCCCCCGCTCGCCAGCTGCTTCCCGCAGCCAGGCCAGGTCCAGCTCGCACTGCCCCCTTTTGTTGCGACCTTGAGTCACAGCTCATTAAACTTTCAGATCCTTCACTCCCAACAGCTGAAAAAACATTAAGCAAGCACCTCTAACATACATATGTTTATTCGTAAATTAAATATATGTTCTAAAGTATCGACACGTTCTATACATTACAAAACAAATGCAAACAACTGAAGGAAGAGATAAAGATGAAATATGTTAAATTATTTTATTCTATAATACAAAAAACTTTCATTCTCATTATTAATAATAATTTTAGTGAGAGCAATGTGACTGCTATGCTTCCTTTGACAGAGTTTTAAATAAACTTTACATGGAAGTACAGCATATGTGCAGAAGAATGCATACAATAATACAATACCAGCGCACAGGTCAAAGGATTCCCGCAAAGTGAACACACCCGTGTAACAGCACCCAGATGGAGGAACATCACGAGCCCCCCACCACCCACCGCACCCCCTTCGATCTTTACCTGCCTCCCAAGGGTGGTCACCACTCTGGTTTCTAACAGCAGAGATTACTTCTGTCCGTTTAAACTTTATACGAATGGAGCCATACAGTACATAACCTTTTGTGCCTGAATGAACATTATGTTTGTGAAATTCATCCTGATTTTTCATTTTTCATGGTTGTTCATGAACTCGTACTGATCACAGTTTCCCACTGTGGGAGTTGACCCTGTATCTGTCCACTCTGCTACTGATGGACACTGGGATTGTTTCCAGTCTGGGCTATCACGGGTGGTGCTGCTATAACACTCTTGAGCGGTGCCATTTGGTAACACATTTGTATGCCTTCCTGTTGGGCTGATGCCCAAGAGCAGAACTGCTGGGTCATAAGGTGAGTACGTGCTCAGTTTTGGTAGATGATGCCAAACAGTCTTCCAAAGTGGCTAAACCAATTACACTCCCACCAGCAGGGTATGAGCATTGTGGCTGCTCCGCATCTTTGCCAGCACTTGATATAGTCTTTTTTTTTTTTTTTCTTTTCATTTTAGCCATCCTGGTCAGTAAGATATCACAAAGTAAGTATTACGATCACTTTTAAAGGAGACTGAAATTAGTGCTTCTTTCAAGCTCACAAAACTAAGGTGAATCAGAGCAGGAACCCAGGTCTTCTGACTCCGAATAGCACACTGTTTCTACTTGCAATGAAATACTATTTCCAACATAAACACCCCAACAAGAGGCTAACGCACTGATAAAAAGAACGTGCTTATGGACTATGCCAATCCCAACACCTGACTCATGACAGGAAAGAAAGAATAAAAGGGTCTATCAACCCAACTTTGAAACAGACATATATAAAAAGTCTGGAGATCTTTCCATCCCTCGCATTTGTACAGTTCTTTAGAGTACAGACTGTGTTCACATGCGTGATCTCTGGTTTGAGCAGGAATTTTATTCCTGCTTTTTCTATTAATTATGGTTTAATGTTATATCTTCTTTTAATAATCAATTCATTTGTACTCTATTTTATAATCATAATCACAATTATTTAGAAATAATTTTATATTTGAATGGTTCCACTCTGACTGCCAATCCTTTCCTACTCTGACTTGTCCATTCATGGGCTTTCATTTTGACTCATCTCTCAGTTACTGGAGCATGCCTTCCAGTGATTTTTTTCCCCCCAGGAATGGTGTGTGGGTGTGGCAAAAGCTACACTCAAGGTGTGTCCTTGTAAGACTGAAATGAATTTCCGTTACCATCAAATGTGAAATAAAACTTGGCTGAGTATGAAATTCTTGGGTCACAACCCTTCCCTCAAAACTCGATGAGTACTGCTCCACTGCCTCTGGCACCTGTGCTGTAGACAAGCCTGAGCCTAGCCTAGTTTTTTTTTTCTTGGATTTAAAGGTTCCTTCTACCAGAATGCTAATGGTATCCTCTCACTATCCTTGAAATCAAAACAAAAACAAAAAGCAAAAAAACTTCACCTGGATATTTGAAGTGTTAGCTAATTTTGTTACTTTTGCCTGGTTCATGATGAGCCCTTATAATTTATGGATTCAGGTCTTTCTTCGGTTCGGGAAAATTGAGGATTTGCTCTGGTCTCCAGTCTGGTCCATCATCCACATCTGCGGTCTCCTCTGTTGCTTTCCTGTCCCTTGTGAAATTGGCAGTTTGTCCTCCTCCTGACACCCTGAATTTCTGCAGTGCCACTAATTTCAGTGCTGGCATATGTGATTTATTTCCCCACATTCTTTAAGTCCACAAGCTCCTGCTTCACCTCAGTCTGTTGACTCATCATTTCGTCTTTCATAGCATCTATAGCTTCTCTGAGAGGACAAAGATGATGATGTTTGAAATTTACTTCAGTTTACTGAGTAAAAGTTTGGAAACTTCTGTCCCAAAGCCTGATCTTCTCTATTTTTTGCACCCTTGTTTATTTCCCTTTATACTGCTGGATCTTTTCAGTGGGTCCTCTCTAGTTTAATTTTTCTATTTGTTCATTCTTGAATGAGGACAGATAAGACCTGGCCTGACATTTATCCAAAAATAGTGCAGATGGGCTCCCCTTGGTCCCCTCTCCATTTACCCTGGTGGATTCAAAGCTAAGGTCCAACACCATCTCCATCACTCATCAACGGTGACCACTCTTTAGTTAACGTCTTCACTTCTTTTGCCTATTTCCTCTTGTATAAAACTGGAAAGTTGAGCTAATCTTCAAATGTCTTTTAGCTCCACATTTTTATAATACTTTTATACATCATCTAGGTTTAAAATTTCATTAGTTTGGAACCAATTGTCAAGGATTTTGCTAAATATACGTATAAACAAAAAATACCCTATTTCTTAAGAAAGATTCGCTGCACTCAATTTTGAATTAAGAAACTCACAAATATTAAGTTCAAGAAACAGACTTCATTTGATTATACATAAGAAGAAAGAGAATTATAAATAATTTACCAAGAGCTAGCAGAGTACATGCCCTAGGGATGTACTGGGTATGAAATGTGTACAAGAGGCAAAAGCTAAACACAAGCAACTGAGAGTAGCCTTTCTCTACCATTCCACCTCCCCACTGCACCTTCAGTCCTGTCTAAACACGGCACACCAGCTGGAAAGACTGTGCCGGCTGACCGAGTCATGGATGGGCCTGCCTTTCCACAGCCCACAGCCATTCTACAGGGTAGCGCTGACCGAGAGCTTCCCATTGCACACGCGTCTCCACGCGTCGTCCCATTTGATCCTGACAACACCTGTTGGGAGACTCAGTCCTCCGTGGTCTCTGGCACTCCAGCCTGTCTTGTTGGGAGTGCCAAGAACACAAGGTCCTGACCACCCTTTACCTAGGCCATTTCACAGGGTTGTGTTGCAGAGAGCAACCTTGAGAGATGCGATAATGTCTCCCTCAGGGACAAAGGGCAGCCTTGCTCACTGCCTGCCATAAAGCAGCAGGTTCCCCAGGCTTGTGTTTCTCAGGTGTGACACAAGGCACAGCATCCATCTGGGCCCACAGTGTCACCTCCATGGGACTTGGGGGAAGGGAAACTGACACACTAATGTTTATGCTGGTAATAAAGTCCTTTGTCTGACTCAGGAGTTATACATACCAAAAGATACTAAGTAGACAAGAAAGTTCTCCCTCCTAATTCCCCCTACTACCTGATCCAGTAACCTGCCTCTCCTAGATCTTACTACAGAATTCAATATACATCTTCCCACCTTTAACTCCATTTTTTTGTCCTTTACCTCAAACTCACCTAGAATCCACTGCAGTATGTGGTTAAGCTTATCAATTTTTTTCAGCATTGAAATCCAAATGCCCCAACATAATAATCATTCCTTCCCTTGCTTCTGTATAACTCCTGATATCTCATGAATTTAGCTCCTGGGTAAGTTACCAATGAACTGACTTCTTTTCCATTCATCTGTTTTCCTGCTTTTACCCAAGCGCCATGTGGGATTAATAAATTATTGCCTTATAATAAGTTTTGAAGGCTCAACCATTTATAGGCTCCACATCTGTTAAACGGGGCCAGTAATGGTGAGGCGGGTCCCCAATATCCATCCTCCTCTTCTTCAGTAATAGAACTTCTGGTTTTTAGGTGGACATACGGTTTCCCTGAATACAGGTTACATTTCCCAGCTTCCCTTACTGCCATGTGTGGCCATAAGACCAAGAGAAGGCCGATGGGATGCAAGAAGTGTCATGTGCAATTGCTGTAAAGTGGCCCTCAAAGGCTGCAGTGAAGATGCAAAAGCTAGAGTTCCAGCAGCCATTTCAGGCCATAAAGTGACCTTGGTCTTAGAAGCCATCCCCAAGATCACCTCACGGTGGAACAAGACAGAAGGAACCTGGGTCTCTGACCATGTAGGCTCAATACTCTGAGCTCATTACCCTCCTGACTTCTCACACATAAGACAGAAACTTCAATCTTATTTATGTCTTCATTATTCTGAGTTCTCTGTCATTCATACCCTAACCTACAGAAATGGCTCCCTCATAAAGAGAATGATAAAAGGTTATATGAGAATATGTATCACAATAGATACCCATTTTTATATTCCCCCAACAAAGGGGCAAGTGCTGTTTTTACACAGAGCAGGGAACTCAAACATTCGCTGAAACAAACAGACTCTGGAAGAATGAGGCCACTTCACTGCCTTAAAATTTTTTTTACCAATTTATTTTTCCAGATGAAGATCGCTATTTTATCAAGTTTTATAAAACGTATCATTGGAATTGCATTAAATCTTTACCAACATTTGGAGATATAGTATTGTCACTATTACTATGTTTAGACTTCCCTGGAAAGAGCCAGAAATTAATTGATTGATTGACTCATTGATTTTCATCCTATCAATTCAAAACATTTAATAAGAGTCTACTCTGTAATAAGCCTATTCATAAAAATGAGACTTTGTGGAGTTGACAGACCTTAGGTAAATAATCTTTCATGCCACCTCCCCCAGTGCCCACCAAACACTGAGGGAGGTGGAAGAGGTGGTGACAATCTCTATCATCACTAAAGACTAAGGCTAATGTGCTACTTTGTCCTCATCACCTCCAGCTGTTGATCCAGAATCCTCTTGCCTCGCTTCTTCACAGCCAATAACACTCCCCTGACCAAGGTTCCTGGGCCTGGGGCTTTTTCATCTTCTATCATGTAAACTTTCCTGTGATGCTCCATTGTCATCCTTATCCTCTCAGTGCTCCCGCCCATAGGTGATGTTCACATAGCTGACCCTGTTATTGCTGAAGTTCTTTATTTCACACACTTGCTATATGGGTGGGGTTTAGTCCAGTGGACATATCTGCAGAGGTCCTCAGCTGATGATGGTACCATCATCATCACTATTACTATTGCCATTTATTGAAGCAATATTCTGTGACAGATACTTTGGTAAGCACCTTACCCATAGGAATATACCACTTGGTCCTTACAATAATTCTCTAAGATGGGTATTGTTATCATTGGGTATTGTTTCAAGTGAGAAAACTGAGGCCCAAAGAGGTTAGATAACTTATCCAAGGACACACAGTCGATAAGAGAATCCTCCCTGGCTATGGCAGCAAGTCCTTGGGCAAAGGTGGGATTTGAACCCAGCTCAGTCTGACCCCCTACTCTCAACCATTTCTTTATGTTCCATCCCACAGAGCTGAACATGTTATGTTCTGTAAGGTACATGCACTCCCATCTATCCACCTGTTCCCTTCTCTTCGACTAAGCATTGGGGTTTCTCAACTCAACAAACATTAATCCCTTTTCTTCTTCCTTTCCTGAGGAACAAACGGCTTCATGCCAGGATGGCTGGCCCTGGTATTAAGGACAGCTACTTCCCTCCAGGTATCCCTGATCCTGTCTCACTGCTCCTCGGCTGTGGCTTTCAGCACCAGGGTCAGTGGTAAGCGGGTCTCTGCCTCTGTCCTACACCCCTAGGTCTTTGGGTTCAGGGTAATACTTACAAGAGACATGTTGGATCATAGATCAGTCTCCCACTGACTCTCTCAGATTAAAGGCTCTTCCCCAGGTTCTGTTAGCTGATCTGGGGCACTCTGTCCTACCAGGCGGATGGAGCTCCACTTTGGCAACTTGGGACCCTCCCTCCGCCAGCCGTCTGAGTAGATCTCAGGTACTCTAATAACTCTAAGACCTTACTTGTAAGTTCTGGAAATTCTACAGCAGGCTCTTCTCTGCTATCCAAGCTCCGGACACATGGGGGACCAAGGATGCACTCCCAAGTCACAGGGCTCCCACATCACATTGGTCCAGGCCCAGTGGTTTCTCACCTTCAGAACTTCCTCCCACACGTCTGGTAGCTGCCTTTCCTGGGATCTAGACACATCCCCTTCCCACTGAGGTTGCAGACCCACCCTGAACCCCAGAATGCCAGATGGGGCCCCAACTTTCCTGCTTCAGGAGCCAGAGATTTCAGTGCGAAGGGCCAGCAAGAGAAGGCAGGGGTGGATTTCTCGAGAAGGTTCTGAGAGAGGCTGAAGGGTTTAGAGGCTGGATGCAGAGCCTCCTCTGCAGAGTCTTTCACACACGGAAGCAAAGGTCACGAAAACGACCTCTCTCATGTGGAAATGGCTCCACTGTTAGGGAAAATAAGGGGGTTGCGGGGGGCACCAGAGCACTCAGCTTCCGGGGGGCAGGGGCAGAGGCCCTGCAGGGAGAGAGCTGGAGGGGATCCCACCCCCACCCATTTCCACACCATCACCTTCCTAGGTCACTCCTTCCTCACTGACCACCCCTCCTGCTCCTTCCCCAACTCTCCCACTGTGCCCCACCCCGCATGCTGGCTCCCCCAGCAGTCCAGCCAGGACCCTCTGCTCCCTACACATAACCTTGCTGAGTAACTCCCACCTCCCCAAGGGCCAAGCCTCTCTCTCCAGACCAGTGGGGCATCAGAACCACCTGTGAAAACCCTTCCACACACAGATGACCAGCCTCTCTCCCACAAACACCACGGAGGGTTCTGCTCTGGCTCAGACCTCTCTCTGAGCTCCAGGCTAGCAGGCCAGCTGCCGAGTGCTGTCCCACAGGCGTCCCAAACTCACAACACCCCCTCCCAACTCAACACTCCTCTCACGTTCCTTATCCTGTGACTGTCCGGCACCTCACATCACTAAGTGAGAAACCCTGGCACGGCCCGCCCTCCCTCCCATCCGCTAAATCTCCAAGGAGAGAGGCCTCTACCTCGGTTTCTCTCGAACCCACCTTCTCCTCTCCATCCCCATGGCTCCCTCACCCATCTCCCAAATGCCAGTCTCCTCCCATACCACCCATCCTCCACACCAGGAGTATAACTGGAGGAGCTTCTCTCCTCCTATAACTCTGGAACAAATCTCCACCGGCCACAGGATAACATCCGAACTCCTAAGCACTACCCGCGAGTCCCTCTGAGGACTGACCCCAAACCACCTTTCTGACCTGTTTCCTGCAACCCCACACAGCTCACCACACCTGAGCCACAGCATGCTCTCTCCTGCTTCTGGACCCCTGTCATCTGTTTCCCCTGCCTGTGTTCCCCTGCACCTGGGACACAGAACATCTATCTTTGAGATCCTGTGAGTCTGACTTGGTGCCATGAGCTTCCATTTCCACTACTTACCAGCCCCGACACAACATCATCGTCATTTATTTACTCCCATCTGTCGGCTGGTGGGCTCCTGAGGGCAAGGACTGCAGTGTCAGGCCCAGTTACACGCTCAGTAAGTGTTTACTTCATGAGTGAAACCACTAATGAGATCAAGGCGTTCTTCCACCCCCTCAAGAAGCAAAGGAAGCAACCAATTTTTAAAGCAATAAAAATAAGGCCAACTGCTATCTTGGAAACCATGGCAGGTAATGTTTCAGTAACAGATGCTTTTGATGATAGATGGGAGTTCTGAAAAAGAAGAGTCAGCAACAACAGACTCTGTCGGGCGTTTCCAGCACAGGTCAAGAAAGCAATGCCCTGACCACTGGGCCGTGAGCGCTGCAGAGGCCCCCTCACGCTCAGGGCTCTGACCACCCTGGCTGTGTGACTTCGTCAATTCACCACACCCTTGCCCCAACTGGAATCATGACACACGCAGTTGCCACCTCTTCACCTTGCTAACTCCAACTCCTCTTTCCTCTGGGAAGCTGTCTCTGACCATCCATCTGGTTTACAGCCTCTGAGCACCTTGTACTCTTCTTATGCAGCCCTTGTCAGTGCTGTAATTAATCTTTCGTACACTTATTTGTTACGGGTTTTGTAGTTATTTTTATACTTACTTAAGTTTACTACTAGACTGAGAGCCAAAAGACAGCAAGGACCAGACTTGTCTTTTTCCTCTACTGCAGCCCCACACTCGGCACAGTGCTAGCACTCAGCAGGCCCTGAACAAGGACTGGATGGATGCGAGGGTGGGTGGGTAGATGGATGGATGGACGGCGGATGGACAGATGGACGGGCAGGCAGGCAGGTCTGGAAGACAGGGAAGAACAAGGAATAAGGCTGCCTTTCGTGACTGGTACAATACTTTAATAACATCGAGCTCTCTTTACTCTGATGCAACCCTCGCAAAGCAACCTCAGATCTTAAAACTGGGGCTTTCCCACTAACGAAAGGATGCACACACACTGGGGATATTCCTATTTACTTGGAAAGCAGGTGTCAGAGCAAAGTGACACACTTGGCATTCTGGCTTCATACCCAGTAATCTTCCTATAATACCAGGCTGCTCTCTCTGTTCCACAAGTATACTGGCTATATTGATAAAAGTAGGTTCCAATAATCTCTCAGCCCCCTAACATCATGATGAAGCCCCCTAAGATCAATACGCATATTGCTAACAGACCACAAGAGGCACTGCCTTTTTTCAGCCAGCCACCATCACCGAATACCGGTGCTGGGCACCAAGTCAGGTGTTAGCTCCTCTTCCCCACAGTCACACTGTAGATTCAACAGGGGACCCTGAAGCCGCGGTTTTCATCAGAGATAAATGCTTCTTCATGGACATGGTTCTATGAGCAACGTTACATGACCGGCAGGCAGCTACTGAGAAACTGCAACATACAAATGGATGGGTTTTACAGGTGGAGAATCAGTACGCCTGAGTATGAAATCCTGGCAAAGTCCGCATCCTCATGTGGAGAGTAGGAAGAGTGGACTCAACGATCTCTAACCTTCAGTTCAGACTGACACTACAACTGATGAGCACAGAGGCCACCACAATGCTCGCTGCAAAAGAGCCCCGTGGCAGGTATACCCAGAGATAAATTAGAGAAATAGGCTAACTGAAGCAACCAGCATCTTTTGAAAACAGCAAAGTAATGCTACATATCAATCAGCAAGTAACTTCTAATCTTATCAAAAATCTTCCCAGAAAGAACAAATTCTAATCTTAGTTATCAACTAATCAGCACATGCATCAATCCCGTAACTTCGCTATTTATAAGAAAGATCAGGGTTTCCTGGTCCCTAGAATGAAAGCAGACCTTAAACTCATCACCCCAAACTGAACTCAACTCCTCAAATTCAATTATCAGGAACATTAAAACAACTAAAACCAAGAGAAACTATTACAAGTACCTTTGTCCATGAATCCCTGTTTCCCTATCTCACCTGTGATTCTTCCAATGTGTGTCAGAAACCACACCTCGAGACAGCCCGGGCTGTGAGAAAAGACACCTGAGGAGCCCTCTGCGTCTCCCATAGCTCCATCTTGGGCAACTCCTTCACCCTCTCTGAGCTTCCATTTTCTCCTCCGCACACCAAAGCCCGCCCCGCCTACCCTGCAGAATCATTATGAGGCTAAAGACACAGGTGTCAGAGACTTTGTAAAGTGTTGAAATACTTTATAATGAAGGGACCTCAGATCCAACAACCTTCTCATTTTATAGACTCAAATCAGTCACTGGGCACTCACCCTTTATTTCATTTGTCCATTTAACAAGCATTTATGTACTACTTGCTACGTGCCAGATGCTACGGCAGGCACTGAGGACAGGAATGTGAGCAAAGCCACAGACCATGGTGTGACGGGACTGCACACCCCGCACCGGCGAGCTGGACGTAACGAACAACAGTTACACCAGTTACACCGAAGAGCATGTCGTTACACCCGCGGGCCATGCAAACGATTTGGGTTTTTTCTAAGAGAAACCAGAAGCTACTGAAGGGATTTAGGCAGAGGGAACAACACACTCAGATCGTTCTGGCTGCCGGGTACTAGCCCTGGGCTAGGCCCTGAATACGGTGGGAAGAAGAAATGCAGACTTTGACTCTGCAAAGTCTGGTGGGGGAGTCACAGGAAGCCAAGGCTGCTACACGCCAGAGCAGGGCGTTGTGGGAGCCCCGTGGGAACACTCCTAAATGCCAGTGGCCTGAAAGTGCTGGAGATATGGTACCTAGAGAGAAGAAACAAAACAAAACACAGCTACAGGGAGGGCACAAAATAAGAAATATCTTAAAATAGTGAAAGTCACTAATTCCACATAACAGACTTTATTGCCACAAAAAGAGACACAGCAAATTCTCCTGAATTTATTAACTTGTTTTCCATAAATATTACTCAGAAATGTATCAAAAACACAGATTCCCCTTGACCTACTTATCAAGCTTACACAAGAGTGGGTGAGAATTACTGTATCCAATAAATACGAATTTAATTACATTCATTACTCTTTCTTTTGTCTCTAATAAGATGATTTTCAAAGAAACCTTTGACTGTTGAGGCCAAACATTTACATTTTCTTCTGATTACTCAAGTTAACTGTCTAACCTTAAAATAAAATCTGATAATAAAAATATTTAAATCCTAAAGAGGGAAAGTATAATGTTGCATAAGTTTATATTAAAGTCCCATTATTTACATGGAATCACAGAACAGTGAAATAGAAAGTACTTGGGAAACCAGCCTTCAGTTCCTGGACAGGTCTGAGACAAGGCCCACGCTTGGGGTGACTTCACCCTCCCCCTCACCAGCACCTACTGCTTTTGTGGGCGTCAAGGCTTGCGTGAGCAGTCCCAGTGCAGGCTGAGGACTGCCTGCCACCCTGGATGCTCCCACCAGCCCTCACCACCAAGCACCTCTGAGCTTTAATACATTCCTTGTGCAATAACTCACATAACTTTCAGAGGCAATAAGTTAATATCCCCTGCAAAAAAAACAAGCATCCTGACAGCCCTCTAACAATGGGTTAAGAGAAGATTATTCTAGCTCACGCTGACTGGATGCTCAAGAAGTGCAAGCACTATGCTAAGCCCTGTTCCTCATCATCTCCCTGCAGTCCTGTAAGAACCAGACAGAGGTAAGTACCATCACACTTCCTGTATTGATGAGGAAACAGAGGAGTGGTCACCTGCCCAAAGTCAAAGGGCTTGTGAGTAGGGTCAGGACACAAACCCACATAGGCCTGACTCCAGAGTCTGCTGTAAGTGCTGCCCTGTCCGCCTCTTTGACGCTCAGAAGACAAATCTCCTTCAAAGAACACAATGGATTTGAAAGCTCTGCAGAAAAACCAGGGAAGAATGTGCCTCTCCACGTCTTCATGGTCTCTGCTCTCCTCAGTAAGTGCAGGTGAGACAAGCCTGACTCATGCCTCCCTTTGGGGAAAAGCCCTGGAACTGATCCGTGCAGGGGGTCAAAGAGAAGGTGCTTGCGATGGTGCTGGGCTGGAACCACCTGTGAGAAGAGCTCATGCAAAAACAGGGGAGGAAACAACTGTGGGCCTGTAAGGAAAGTCCCAAGGACTCCTTGAGCACTCTGTGACTTCAGAGCTGGTTTCTCAGATACCTGGCCATCACCTTCACCACCAACTGGCACCGTCTACACTAGAACCTGGAGAAAACAGCCAAACAGGTGCTTCCTGGTGCTGCCCCAGCACCAAGGATAAACAAAAAGACAGTGAGCACTCTGTAAGCATCAGCTTCCCGTCAGGCACCACGCTAAGGAGCCCACGGCATTATTTCACTGAATCTTCAATGACAGCCCCCAGGAAGGTAACCCTGCCATCACCATTTTACAAATCAGTTAACTGAGACTAAGAGTGGGGAAGACACTTGCCCGAGGTCACAGAGGTTGTGTGTGGAGGAGCCAGAATTGGAACCCAGATCTGGCTCCAGAGTGTGAATCTGCTTGGCCACTTCACTTGGGGTCTTCTGTCACCGCCAATCCCCTCCTGGTCACATTCTGTTTGCACGTGATTCCTCCACCAACCATCCGCTCCCCAAGGGCAGGATGGAGCTCCTTCATCTCCACGTGCCCAGCACTCAGCAGAGGGCTTGGCCCAAAGCAGGAGCGCAGCAAGGCTGGTGGATGGATGCCCACAGGAAGGAAGTGGCCCCAGAAATGCCCCAGGATGCCCCTCACAGAAGCCAACCCAACCAACTCTCCCCATCCCTGATCAGAATCTACAGACCATCTACTCAGCCCCCTGAGGCCTGCTCCTCCGCAAGTCCACCTCAAGGGAAGGGTCAGCAGCCACACTTCTGGGGAAGGGGGAGGTGGGTTTCAGCAAGTATGAGCAGTTCATTTTCAGACTTGTCCTTCTTTCTGTTTCCCAATCTTGTCCTGGAGCATCTGGAGCAAATAATTCTTCCCTCTCCCACCCCTAAGACTTTGTAGAACAAGTATCACCACTCAGACCCAAAGCCTACAGCTATTATATGGCAAATGTGTGTCTCAGTCAGCACTCAAATACTTGGGGAATGAAGCAATAGAGTCCAGAGTCTGAGATTCACCAGTGACCTATCAATAAGAGTCTGTCAACATTCGGTAGCATGACTTGTCTGAGCAGAGGTCCATCACAATGTCCACCAAGAGCCTACCCTGGAGACTCAGAAGCAAAGAAAGCAGGAAACCTTCCCTGTGCAGGGAGGAGACACAGGCATAGAATAATGCATGCAATAGTGAGGCGCATGATCCGATCAAGGTATACACACAATGAAAGCCAAGGGAGCACAGACAGGAGTGGTCACTTGTAGAAGAACTGAGTAGATTTCACAGAGAAGGGAAAAGTTGAACTGAGAAGCCCTTCCCAAACCACCAAGGGAAAGTCATTGTTTCCTGCCTCCCTGAGCCCCATACTGCTCACCTCCCCACCGCTGAGCCCTGTTCTGTCATCAGTGACTTGTGTGCCTGTCTCTCTGCACAGTATGTGAGCACCTTGAGGGCAAGGACTTGGGCATTCTCCATGGCTCACCCTCAGGTGTCCAGTAAATATCTGCTAACAAAGAATAAGAGTCTAGTTTAGATTATTAATAACACAGCAGCTACCCCTTCTTGAGCATCTACCATGACCTATTACTGCAAGTACTTTGCATACATGATCTCATTTCTTCTACACAAAAACCCCAAAAGGCAGATCCTATTATCACCATCCATTTTACAGATAAGGAAACTGAAACGCAGAAAGATTAGGTAAATTGCCCCAAGTCATACAGCCAGTAAGTGACAGAGCCGGACTTTGAATCATGGGCTGAATGAAAAATCAGTTTTCAATTACTAGGGAACAAATCCCTTTTCCTTTCTCTTTCTGTGTCTGCCTTGCATCCAGATACATGGATTGCCCTTTAGTCTATTGTTCACTGGAACCAAAGCCATTTCTTTCCTAGAGAAAAACAAGGGCTATCTCTTGTTAGTCTTCTAAACAATGACTGCTAACCATTACTGAGTAAACATCATGGTGGGGTGGGGGAGAGTGGAGACACAAAATTGTGCTTAAGATATCAGTCAGAAACATCTATTAAGGAGGAGTTGTATGCACCAATTGGAACATTTTCCAATGTTGGAACAATTTCCAAATAGATCAATAAATAAAGGAGCAAGAGTA
The DNA here is from genome assembly GCF_009873245.2 of Balaenoptera musculus. Taxonomy (NCBI): domain Eukaryota; kingdom Metazoa; phylum Chordata; class Mammalia; order Artiodactyla; family Balaenopteridae; genus Balaenoptera; species Balaenoptera musculus. The sequence goes on along the minus strand of NC_045790.1, from coordinate 107,672,975 downwards.
TGTATAGGATGCTATTCTTTGTATAAAAGAAAAAATATATAACAAACAAGAAAATGGTAATAGTGGTTGCCACTAGGGAGAAGACTGGGAACTGGCAGCTTGAGGCAAGAAAGACACTTTACAATTTGTCCCCCTTGAACTACTTGCCTTTTTAAAACAAAATCCATGTGTGATTTTTTTTAATTCTTAAAAAAATAAGACAAAAACACCATTTAAGGAAATTCCTTATTGCCAGGCCTTTTCCAAATGCTCACATACATATGACTGCAACCATGAAAAAAACTTGTATGTTTATGAAAAACTGGGTGAACTTAATTTGTGGTGAAACAGGACTGTAAAACAACTTTTGTCTTTCATGTTGAGGTTCACTAATTTCACTATAAACTTGTTGCAACATTTTTTTTCTGCAATAAATAAAATGCACTTTGAAGGTGCAGATACGGCATACATATAAGCAGCAGAGATAATCTGCCACACACCTTCCTCTGAAAGTCCTTCATCTGTCCCTTCGACAAGTACTTAATGAGCACCTACTATGTGCCAGGCAAAGTGCTCAACAGGTATTTTTAAAAGAAGAACTAAACAACAGGTCACTAGCTTCCTCCCTCCTGCCTTTCGGGAAAACATGCCAATCAGAAGGCCAGAGCTAGGATCACTCTTGATGTTCACGTATTCTAACACCATCCTCACTCAGCTAAGAAAACTGAGGCCTGGACAGGGGAAGGGCTCTGATCAAGGTTACATAAGAAGCGAAGGCCTCAAAATTACTTGTCCTGCTCTCCTCACATGCGACATGCTGTTTTGTTGTGTTGAGAGATGGGCAGTCAAGGAGGGGCAGAAACATACCCTAACACTGACAACCTAATATATCAGGTGCTTTCACAGGTCTTGTCAAATTTATTCTTCATAACAACCTCTCAAGGTGGACATGATTACCCTCGTTTTACAACTAAGGAGATGAAAGCTCTGAGAAGCTAAGAAACTGGTATATAAGGCTTCAAACACGTATCTCTCTGACTTCCGAGCCAGAGCTCTTAACCTCCATGCTGAAAAGGAAAATCAGGTAGGCTGGAGCCATATCACAGAGAGCCCTGGATGCAAGATTTTGCATTAACGAAGTTTCTCTCTCAACCCTGGATGCTGTCACTCCGATACCACCAATCACAAAACCAGTCCCCTCATTACCCAACACATTTTCTGGCTCTTGTGTGCCACCAAGTTTGGGCTTTCCTTTTAACTCACAGAGCATGATGGTTACTCAGAGCACAGCAATCTCTGAGACATTTACATCATTTCTGCTGGGACAGAATGGGATAATTCACACATGCCGCTTTTAGAGCCTCTGGGTGCCTGCCACACAAGCACGGACCCCAGTAAGGACCCATCCCTTAGATGCCATCCCCATGATGCCACTGGGTCACCGCCCCACCAGGTGGTAGTGAGAGAGGCCAGCACCATGGAGGTTGATCCCCCAAAGTCCCACAGCATCTGAAGTGAAGAAAACTGCAGGCCAGTACAGGAGAAGCCTCCTCCTGCCTTCTTTTCTGTCCCTGCAACACAGGCAGCAGGAATTGGTCACACTGCTAGTGAGCAGAGGCGCTGCGCAATGAAAGGTCACACGCATGGGTATGGGACACCCTTCCAAACAGGAGGGAGCCCCATCACCTCGCTTTCTTCTCTCTGCCCGGTAGAAACCTAACAAAGTTCTGGCATTCCCCTCTTGTGGGTCTCTTCCTTCTGGCATGTGGTAAAATCAGTGTCATACTTGGGTGGGGAGGGGAAATTCCATAAGGCTCAAGTCTAAGCCTCATGCTCCAGTTCAGAGTCCTCACTGGGGTTGGGGTCTAAAGGTCAGCAAACAATGAAATGTTCCTGTGCTTTCCATCTGCCATTCTCCCCGCCACAGCCCCCTCAGAGGCCTCACAGCGAGCAGCAGTCAGCACCTCACCACAAACCTCATCCCAACCTCGAGCAAGAAAATGGTCCACCGATTAGAAATCCCCTCCTCTTTCGACCCTCAGTCTCCAAACACAATCTGCCCATCGGCACAGAGGCAGCAGACTCACAACTTTACCCGACGATGTGCCCGGCAGGCACTGTTCCATCCCATCCTCACAAGGCCCCTGAGAGGCACACAAGGCAGGTACCAGGATGCTCACTTTGCAAAGGAAGAAACAAAGCTCAGAGAGGTGAAAGACTCTCCAGGTAACGCAGAGGTAAAGGCTTCTGAACCCTCACTCCTGTTCTGCCCCCTCACCAGGCTGCCATTTCAGTCTTTTGGAGACGACCACTGTTAAGATTTGCAGCAGCATCTGGTACCAGGAGCCAGCAAGCCAGAACCCTTCAAGCTTCACACTAACTACTCTGCCAGCACACACATTTCTCAACAGCTGATGGAATGAAAGCCAACCGCCCCACCAATCTAGGAGACAGGAAAAGCCCCCGAGACTGAAAAACGGGGCGCCCCACTTAAGGGCACGGCGTGGCATGGGGGAAGCCGCCGGCCTAGTAACCAGGGAAGCTAAGACCCAAGTCCGACTCAGGAGACGCACAGGCAGGCCTAGCCGGCCCTTCTGGCCCAGCCGCAACCTCGAAGCCTCCAGAATCCTCAGCGAGCCCAAAGCTCCTGCTTCCACTCAAACTCCCTGGACAGCGGGGAGGGCGGCATTCCCTTTTCCCGCGACCACTCACCCTTTGCCCGCTTCTTACCTGGGGCCCCGCTTCCGGACCTGCAACCACTCGGGGCCCCGCCCCCCACCGCTGCAGGTCTCCCTAGCCCCGCCCCTTGCACCTGCGGTTTCCTCTGGTCTGGTCTCTCCGCCCGCTTTGGCCTCACCTCGCAGCCCCCTCCCCCGGTAAACCTGTGGTCCCACCCGGCCCCGCCCCCCGCACCTGCAGCCCCTTCGGCCCTTCCCGACTGCCTCCTCCAGCCCCGCCCCCCGCACCGGCGGCCTTTCCCCACCTCCACCCCCACACCCGCTGTACTCCATACCAAAACCCCCATCCCCACCACACACCTAAAGCCCCCGGCCCGGTCCCCGTGCCCGAGACCGCCGGACACTATCCCCACACCCCCCCGGCCCCGCCCCCTGCCCCGAGGCCCCTCCCCGGCCCAGCGGCCTCTCGGGGTCCCGCCCCGCACACCTGCAGCTCCCTCCGGCCCGGCCCTCAGGGCCCCGCCCCGCCCCGCCGGCCGCTCCTCTCACTGCCCGCTCTTACCGCCGCCGCAGTCCCGGCCGGTCACCTTGACGCGGGCCGCAGTGGCTGCCGCCGCCTCCTCATGGCCCTGGGAGTGGCCCAGGCGGCAGCGGCGCCTTCGCTCGGAGGCCGGGGCCGGGCCAAGCCGGGCCAGGGCCGGGCGCAGCTGGAGCGCGGACCGACGAGGGAGCGGAGCCGGCGCCCAGCCGCAGTAGGAACCGTCCGCTCCTGGGTCTGAGCGGCGGGCCGCTCAGCCAATCGGCGCGCGGCGCCAGACCAGTCTCCCCAACCAGCTCGTCGCAGAGGCGGAGACACGCAAATCGACCGGCTGGGCGCGCCAGTGCGCAGCCGCTGCAGCCCAGGTCGTCCCTGGCCTCGGCCTCCGCTGCAGCCCTCAGACGCGGTCTCCGCCTGCAAGGATGCTCAGCTGCCCGCACACCCTCTTCAGCGCCCCGCCACGCCCATCCCCTTCCTAGAAGTAGCAGCGCATCTTATTCCCCATACATCCTTCCAGGCCTCATACAATTTACCCTTGAAACCTCTACCTAGGATTTATTTGTTTTCAACAAAAAATGGTTTTGTGAGAAACATCACCGTAATGCCCATTCTTTACAACTCGGAGGTAGGCACAGAACACAGAACGTCAGAAACCTTCGAGAGCCTCGGGTCCAGCCCATTTATTTTACAGCTGGGCAAAATTAAGCCCCTCGAGGTAAAGGGACGTGCCCAAGACCACACAAGTGCAAAGCTGAGAAATGAGATTGTCTCTTGTCTCTCTGCTCTCAGATTCTTTACTCTGCCACGCACGATGAGGTGAGCAAAAAGGTTAAGTCATTTGATTAAAGTCGCAGAGGTAAGTTGCAAAGACAGTTGAAGCCAGTTCTGTGAAGCCCTGTAAGTCAGAACCACAGAATATCTCTGTTCGGCCTCCCACAGAAAGGAGGCCCTATGTCCTGCGTTACTCTGAATGACTCTTGGACACACAGACAAGTAGAACGTCATTTTGACAATTTTCAAATTCATTTTGCAGTAACATCAGCGTATGGAAAGATTCGGTTACTGTCTTCCCAAAGCTTATGGAAGAAAAAGAAACAAAAAGAAAAGAAATAGAGTCAGTGGAAATTAAACCATTTCTAAGTCTTCAGGAGTCTCTGAGGGAAATTTCTGCCATGTTGCATTAAGAAAGAATAATCATCAAAGAAGATACTTAGCTATTTTACTTAAAGAGAACAAGAGACAATGTAATGCAATGGTTCATTCTGCTCCGAGCCTCTGGATTCAGAAATGCACAGGGTGGGTGTTGAGTGCAGACTCTGGGGACTTTTGACTGCCTGAATCCAAACTCTGCTTCTGCCACCAGCAAGCTGTGTGTAAGTAAGCAAGTTATTTAACATCTCTGTGCCTCAGTTTCTTTATTGAAAAATAAATATGCTGAAAATAGCACCCTCTTCAGAAAGGCTGCTGGGAGCGTTCAATGAGGTGACACATGGAAGAAGGCCTAGTACCTAACAGGAGCTCAATAAACATTAGCTATTGTTATTTCTACCTGTGTGACTTAGGGCAAGCATGGAAGTTCAGCACAGTGCGTGTAATATATACTTGCTAAATGACATCTCTTATTTTTAATATGCTCATGCATACCTTCTAAGTTTTCTTCAATGAAAATAGATTCTTTTGTAATATATCAAAAAGTTATTGTAAACCCAATTTTAAAATGAGAAAAGGATCTGAATAGTTATCCAAAGATCTACAAATGCCAATAAGCACATGGAAAGATGCTCAATGTCGTTAGCCACCATCAAATGCAAATCAAAACCACAATAAGATACCACTTCACACCCATTAGGATGGCCATAGCAAATAAGATGGGCAATAACAAGGGTTGGTGAGGAGATGGAGAAATTGGAACCCTCAGACACTGCTAGTGGGAATGTAAAATGGTGCAACCGCTTTGGAAAATAGTACCTTAAAAGTTAAGCATAGGGTTACCATGTGATCCAAGAATTCCTAGGTATATGCCCAAGAGAAATGAAGACATATGTCCATATAAAAAACTGGTACACAAATGTTCACAATATCCAAAAAGTGGAAATAACCCAGTGTCCATCAGCTGATAAATGCATAAATAAAATATGGTATATCCATACAATGGAATATAAAAAGAAATGAAGTACTAATGCATGCAATAACATGGATGAACCTTGAAAACATGCTAAGTGAAAAAGCCAGATCACATATGATTCCATTTATATAAAATGTCCAGAATAGGCAAATCTATATATAGAGAGAGTAGATTAGTGGTTGTCTAGGGCTGGGAAGATGCAAGAATTGGGAGTAATGGCTAAGGCATGTGGACTTTCTTTTTGAGATAATGAAAATATTCTAAAATTGGTGATTGCACAACTCTGTGAATATACTGAAAGCCATTGCATTGTACACTTTTAATGGGTGAATTAAATAGTGTATGAATTCATCTCAATAAAGCTGTTTTTAAAAGTTATCAGAAAGTCTGATCAGTCATGTCACTCCCATGCTCAAACATTGTGTAACAGGATGTGGAGAGGATCTTAGCTGCATCTGCTAGGGTTCAGATCACCCACAGTGAAAGTGTGATGTGCTGGTGGAATGGGCCAACTCTAAATGAGGGGAAGGAACTTTTGAGCCAGGGGAGGAAAGGAGGGCTGGAAAAGTCACCAAGGCCAGGCCAGCTGCCTCCGCATAGGCTTGTATTTCATGGAGAACCAAGCTTTGAGACAGTTCAAGGAGATGTTTTCATTAGAGATGCTGATCAACAAGGAAGCTGTGGTAAACAGACTCTAAGGTGGCCCCCGTAATCCTCACCTCCCAATGTCTATGGGCTTGTGTGATCCCCTTCCCTGAGTGTGGGCAGGACCTGACTTGCTTCTAACCAGCAGAATAAGGCAAAGATTTTAGGTTGTATGTGATTATGTTACATAAGTTGTAACCCATCTAGCTAGGAGACTCTCTCTTGCTGGCTTTGAGGATATAAACAGCCATGTTGTAAGCTGCCCTGTGGAGAAGATCACCCAGCAAGGAGCTGAGAGTAACCTGCAGCCAACAGCCATCAAGAAACTGGGGCCCTCAGTCCAGCAGCCTGCAAGGAACTGAATGGTGCCAATAATCATGTGAGCTCAGAAGCAGATCCTTACCCAGTCAAGCCTCAGATGAGACTGCAGCCCCCGCCAACATGTTGATTACATCCTTGTGAGACCCTGAAGCAGAGGACCCAGCTAACCTGTGCCAGACTCCTGACCCACAGAAATGTTGACTGACTAAGCCACTGCCCAGCAGGCAAAGAGGATGCCCTCCTGGTGGAACACAGAAAGTCCCCGGAACAAGGTGGTGGCTCAAATGCTAATGATTTCACTGGCGGTGACCTGGGTGGTGATATTTATCCCCGTGGAGGAGGATACTGTGGTTGGTGCTATGAGGCCAGTGTTTGAAAAACATGGGGAGGATAATGCCTACAAAGACAGAGGAAGTTAGATGGCTGGCTAAAGCTATGTTTTATTACAGAAGGATGATGAGAGACCGAGAGCTGTTCAGGAGCAGTTAATGGCTAAGTGTGAGAGCCAGAGAGTTCTGGAGGTAGCTTACAAAGAGGCTCTCCTCACCTATGTAGTGGAAGGACAGACACAATGAGTGGCAGGCTGAAAACCTGACTATTAGAGTCTAGAGCTCCAGAGATATTTGCTCAGCCAAGGCAAGTCTGTTTGGTGAAGGTCAGAGCCCTGGTGGTGAAAACCTAGGACTCTAAGTAATGGAATGGAGACATCTGGATGGATGTTCCTGGGGATGTTGACTCTGCAGCATGCACCCCAAGCTCCTCTGGGCTTGCACACTTTTCTTTATTAAGAACCGGAGCTACCACTGTGCTGGCAGGTGCTACAGAAGCCCTTCCCCACAGACAACAGGTGTCCCTACCTGCAGTGCTGCCCCTACCTCTTCTCCAGGTGGCCGGGCTGGTAACTAGGGTGAAATCTCAGCATAACCTGGCTGTTGATGCCCAGGGCCTGATAAGGAAAAAAATAGGCTATATACCTGAAGAATGGAAGAATTAGCCAGTATTTACTGGCAGAAGCCAGGGGAGTACCCCTGGGGTTGAATTTTGAGGGTGCTTGATCAAGGAAGCTGGAATGTAAGACTAGATAAGCAAGAATTCATTGACTTGGGGATACTTCCTCAGGACATGGGATTTAACACCCTAGCAAGGACTCCAGCTGCTGGAGTGGCTCTTAGAAGCCTGGAAAGAAGCAATGGCCAATTCTCCGTGAAGTGGAAATACCTAATTGCCCTGGAAGATGGTAGAAAAAGTGGCCATGCTGAAATGGTCATACAGTCGACCTTCATTATTCATGTTTCCATATATGTGAATTAGCCTAGTGCTAAAATTTATTTGCAATCCAAAAATCAACATTCCCAGCACTGTCAAGGTCATTTACAGACAGGTAAAAATTTGAGTCACCCAATGTGTGTCCAGGCAGAGGTCAAACGAGGTGACACTCTGCCTTCTTGTTTCGAGCTCACACTGTAAACAACTGTCTTTTTCATGATCTATTTAGTGCCACATTTTTCACATTTTTGTACTTTTTCTTGGTGATTTTGCTGTTTAAAATGGCCCCCAGGCATAGTGCTGAAGTGCTGTCCAGGGTTCTAAGCACATCTCAGTAAGATGTGCTTTACTGAGAAAGTGCATGTGTTAGATGAACTAGGTTCAGGCATGAGTTACAGAGCTGCTGGTCATGAGTTCCGTGTGAAAAGATCACCAGTATGTATCACGTAAGGTGTTTTTAAACAGAAACACACATAAAACAAGGGTATGTATTGATTGGTTGGCAAAAATGTTGTGACCAGTGACTCAAAAGAACCTAACCCTGTATTTCCCCTAGGAGCAATGGTTCAGTATTCACTAACTTAGTGTTCTCAGCGACTTTATAGGGCATAATTCCTGAGTCATATAATAATGAGTCAAATAATGAGTCAACTCTACCTCTCATTGGTAGAGTCTAACTAGTAACCCTTCTGGCAAGGAATGCTGGGAAATGTAGTTCTCCTAAGCGTCCAGACCTTGAGATACATGGGAGGGTATAGAAGAAACAGGGAATGGTTCTAAGCTGCTACAGACAAGCCAGTACAAATATGTTAAACCATTAAACATTAAAGAAATGTTAATGGTTGCCCCAAGGTTTACAATATATATCTTTAGTTAATCAGATCCTATCTTCAAATAATATCATTTCTCATGGAGTATAAGGACCTTATTACCCTGAGGAAACATAAAATGATGGAAGGAAGTAGCGCCTGTTCCCAGGGCTGAAGGGACAAAGGAAAGTAAGAGTTCTGATCACCAATTCCACGGTGTGGGAGGGGGCATGGTTTTCCCCACACCAACTGGCAATTCTCCAACACCATTTGGGTGTCCTATAGTTCAACTCAATTCTGATTCTGTCTATCCAGAGACAGCATCAAATTCCACAGGTTAAGGGCTCAGTCCCACAGGAATGTCTCTGACTTCAGCCACCAGTCGAAAGTCCAGCTTGTTACCTGCTTCTGACCAACTGGCTATAAATCAGAGGTTCCCACAACCCCCTCCTTGGGCTTGATTAATTTGCTAGAGTGGCTCACAAGAACTCAGTAAACTGGTTTACTCAAGAGATTACCAGTTTATTTTGAAAGATATTAAAGGAGAGGGATCAATAACCAGTTGAAGAGATTCAGAGGGCAAGGTTCTGAGCAATGGAATTTCTGTCCTCATGGAGTTTCAGGCCTGGCATGGTGGCACATGGAAGCTTTCTAGTTTACCAACCTGGAAGCTCTCTGAACCCCATCCTTTTGGGTTTTTATGGAGTCTTCATTACATCAGCACCATGGATTAAATCATTGGCCATTGGTGATTGATTCAGCCTCCTGCCCTTCTTTCTTCCCCAGAGGTCTCGGGGGTGGCACTAAAAGTTCCAACCCTCTATTCATTGGTTCCCCTGGCAGTCAGCTCCCCCCATATTTGGGGGATCCCCAAAAGTCACCTCATTAACACACCAGTTGAAAGGGGCTCATTATGATAACATGATACCCATTTCATCGTTAAGGCTCTGAAGCATTTTTTTCCCCCAGGAACTGAGGATGCAATACCACATATTTTAACAAAAGATGCTGCCCTTGCTCTAACTGCTTAGAAAATTCTAGGGTTTGGGGAGCTGTGAGCCAGGAACCATGAATGAAGACCAAATATATATAAGAAATATATATTTGGTCATCTGAATGACCAAATATATATTTCTTATAAATCACCTATCACAGAAAGGTTATCAGAACCTAAAAGTTCAGAAAAAAAAAGCCCAATGAAGCTGATCCACAGAATCATGAGGAAATGAACTGGTTATTCTTCTCAAGCACTAAGTTTTGGGATGGTTTGTTAGGTGGCAATAGATTACTGATACAAATATCTTCACACTCTGTGAACATTCTGAGAGGTCAATCCGCATATCTCTTCCCAAAGCCCTCTTGTGACCATCTTCCAGTCCTTTTCTTTCCAAATCCCTGACCATCTACCCAGACAATTAGCCATTGCCCTGCCCATGAATCTATATATACCTGCACTTCTGGTCATCTTTCAGTCAACAAAAATGGACAACCAAATGCATTGCCCACCAGGAGGATTTCTCTTTTCACCATCTCTTGCATGGGGCTGAGATTTTTTTCAGCGGTCGTTTCTAGTAGGTGCCAGCACAGGTGGAGGTTGAAGCTCTAAGTTTAGATTGAGGTAGAGGAGGCCATACAGCAGGAGTAGGTGTTACGGGTATGGAGTCACATGTTCATACAACGTATGAATAGTACCTCCTGGACATTCTTGCATCCAATCTCATATACCATTTCTACTTGATGATTGCTGCTGCCCAAACTTTTGGCTCAGTGGGTCAGATAATGTCCAGTTCTTCAAGGGCAGCTCGGTAATATGGTGACTCAGTGCTCCAGTATTAGGAAATGGAGATATAAAAAAAAATGTTTAATGCAGATAATAAATAATAGTACCCACCTCACAGAGTTGTTCTGAGGACTCAAGGAAATAATGCATGAATAGTGCTTAATATATTGTCTGGCACCTAATGTTTAACAAATGTTTAGTAAGTGTTTAATAAATGGCAGCCATCATTGATTGGTACATCCATAGTAGTATAGTAGTAGCTTCCCATGTAGGTCTGCTGAAAATTAATGTGCCAAACATGTCACATTTTAGCATACCATTTATGTCTCATTGAAATATAATATAGTAGCACCCTAGTTCTAGACATCAGTCTTTACACTTAGTGACTGTAAGTCAGTGGTAGATTCAGACCCATTTTCCCTGTGTTCCAAAGTCAGATTTCTAGGTGGATCAGTCTGAGGGCTGGCCCCAGACCCTGGTGAAGTCCCCAAGGCCATCTACCCTGGGAGCCAATTGGCTGACTTTCCCTTGATACAAACCTCAACCTCTTCAGCAATCTTCTCTATGAAAAAGCCTTTCAACTTTGGCATTTCTGTAATAGACACTCCAGAAATATTCATTGAATTGAGTTCTACTGCCTCCCCATGGCCATGGGGTAAAATCCAAATTTCTTAGCTTGAAATAAAATATACCTGAACATCTGGCTCCCTATCCACCCTCATCTCCTAATTGCTAGCATTCATAAAGCATTTACTATGTTTCAACTCATTAAATACATGATCTCATTCAATAAACATAGATATCTATAGGTATTCAATATAGAGGCCATTATGTATGTTATTATTGAATGTAATATCATATGTCATATATACATGTGTATACTTTAAGTAGTCTCACACAACATATGGTCTTTTGTAAGTTGCTTTCCCACACTCAACAATATGTTGTGGATATTTCTCCATGCCTTAAAGGTTTTATGCATTTATATCATCATTTTAGATGATTCCCTACAATAGCATTGTAGGAATGTATCAGATTTACTGATGGACGTTATAAGGGCTTACAACTTTTCAATATTATAATCAACACTGGGATGAATAAATTTGTACATCTTCTGTTATTTGTTAGACTATCTTGTTAGGTTAAATTCTTAAAAGTAGTACCACTGTGTGAAAGGGAATATGCATTTAAATTTTTGAAGCATGGTACCAATCTACCTTCCAGAGATGTTATACCAACTTATAAACCCAACATCAGGTGTGAGTGCCCAATTTTCCCTCACCCTCATCAATGCTGGGTATTGCCAACTGAATAAATAGAAAAATGGTCTCTTGTTATTGCTTTGATTGCTTTCTGCAGAGATAAAGTATCTTTACCATGTACTTATTAGCCTTGAGTATTTCTTCTGGGAATTGCTTCTTTAGGTCCTTTCCCTTTTTAGAAGTGGACCATTCATCTTTTCCTTATTAATTTTAAAAAGCTCTTGTACTGGGACTTCCCTGGTGGCGCAGTGGTTAAGAATCCACATGCAAATGCAGGGGACATGGGTTCAAGCTCTGGTCCGGGAAGATCCCACATACCGTGGAGCAACTAAGCCCGTGTGCCACAACTACTGAGCCCGTGAGCCACAACTACTGAAGCCCACGTGCCTAGAGCCCGTGCTCCACAACAAGAGAAGCTGCCGCAGTGAGAAGCCAGCTCACCACAACGAAGAGAAGCCCCTGCTCGTTTCAACTAGAGAAAGCCTGCGTGCAGCAACGAAGACCCAACGCAGCCAAAAATAAATAAATTTATAAAGAAAAAAAGCTCTTGTACTATATGTTGCAAAGTTTTTTTCTTGTGTGTGTGTTTTTTTTTTGTTTTGTTGTTTTGCTTTTGCTGAACATGTTTTACATTGTATATAGTCAAACCTATTTTTTCCCTTAGGATTTTTTCTATTTGGTCTTATCCTTAAGAAGATCTTCCCCGCTGCAAAAGCAAATAATCCATCACCTTTTTTTTTAATTAGTTTTTTTCATGGTTTCATTTTTCTACAATTAACTATTTAATTCACCTGAATTTTGCTTCATGGTCTTTTTTTAAAAAATATTTATGTGTTTATTTATTTATTTGGCTGTGCCAGGTCTTAGTTGCGGTACACGGGATCTTCATTGCTACATGCAGGATTCTTTAGTTGTGGCATGCAGGATCTTTTAGATGCAGCACGTGGGATCTAGTTCCCTGAGCAGGGATCAAACCCGGGCCCCCTGCATTGGGAGCGTGGAGTCTTAGCCACTGGACCAGCAGGAAGTCCCTGCTTCATGGTCTTGCCCCCTCTTCACTTAGCTGGGCCTCCTCCCTCCAGCAGGATATAGGTTCTCAAGGGAACTCAAAACTAGTCACAGGCCTTAAAGCTGAGGTCTCTATTTACAGGATGTGTCCACTGGCTCCAGCCAATGAATGCAATTTATATCCAATGCAGAACCAGCAGCATTTCAATGGTTTTTCACGGTGCACCAGGGCTGGCAAAGGCTCATGACAATGTAATCCTTTTCAGAGACAGTAGGAAGGCGTGGTGTCCTGGAATCAAGGTTAGGCCACCTGAGTTCTGCCATCCAGAGCCTGAGAGAGTGGTCATCTTAGTGCCCAGGACAAAGGTACAGGATACCCTGTCCTGGGTCCTCTGGCCTCCTAGAGTTCTCAGGGTTACCAGACCCTGTCGCTGGCTCTCTCAGGGGGATCAATGAGGCCCCAGCTATCCACACAGAGCCCCCAGGAAGGACGCCATTAAATTCTTTCCATCTGGGCTTAGACCATTATATCCAGATAGCAACTGACACTTTATAAAGGGAAACATTTCCACAAGGAAAATCTTAAGTAGAGAGGCGCTGGGCTTACCTTCAGAGTGGAAGTCTCCAGTCCTTACAGGGACTTCAGCTGGTCATCCCCTGACTGCAGTTGGACGTGGGGCCTTTTAACAGAGCATGGTGACAGGAGGTCCCTGGAGCCCCATTCTGGGGAAAGAGGGACCATGCAGTGGAGGGAAAGAAGGGAACAAGCAGTTTAGTTACTGAACACCAATAACATTCCCATTTCGCCACCAGCCTGGCCAGGGTCCAGCAGGGAGGAAGGAGTGCATGAGGTCCCAGTGAGGGGATGCAGTTTTGCTGAAAGGGCAAAAAGGAAGTGGAATGAAATCAGCAATCGGCCCGTGCTTTCCCTCCCAAGGATGAGACGCGCAAGACAGGAATCCCTTCGCCCGGCTGAATTAGCACCAGCACCTGTGAGGTTCAGAAAGCCTCAGCACCCACCCCCGGAGACTCAGTGATCACAGTGAGAGGAAACCCTCAAAGGGAATGGTGTGAGGCCTCCGAGGAAATTCAGATGCAAAAGTCCAGCCTCAGAGCCCAGATCTCCAAAATGAAAGGTGGCTTTTGATTCTCACATTAATATTTGGAGAAGTAAATGGAGAGAGTGAAGGAGCTGAGGGGTAAAACAAAAATACAACAAAAAAAAAACCCTGAAAATCGCTCCAGGGAACCAGATGTGTGATGAATGGAACGTCTGGCAGAGATAGGCTAGTTAAAATAACAGTCACACAAAAGCAATTCTCTTGCCAAAGACGTGTTCTTCCAAGTTATAGATTGCTCAGATCCAACAAAATTCTGTCAGAAACATGCCTCCTGATAATATCTGTTAAAGCCCTGAAGCGGAGGGAGGTGGGCAGACAGAAAGAGGAAGGATGTCCCCATGGCCTAGGCTCTAGAGGGAATAGCTTAGAGTCACATTCAGCCTAGAGAAGCCCAAAGAGAGGGTGGAGGGAGTCGGGAATGCTGTGGTCCTTGGGGTAGAACAGAGAGCTAAGGGGCCAACTCCAGCGAGGCAGTTTTGGAGCTCAGGATAAGGAAGGACTTTCTATCATGGAAAGCTGTCAAAGCGGAGTCCCCTGGGAGGCAGCCAGTTTCCACAAGCAAGTAGAAACTGGAGATTAATTACAAGGACTAGGGTAGGGAGTCCTAGCACTGGGAGGCGGGGAGTAGATGGCCTGGGAGGGCCCTTCCCATTCTTGGGAGAGTGCAAGTGTCTCGAGCGCTCTGGGGAATGGGGCAGAATTCAAAATGACTTATCCTCTGATTTGCCCTTTTTTTTTGGCCGTGCCACGTGGCATGCGGGATCTTAGTTCCCTGACCAGGGATCAAACCCGTGCCCCGTGCAGTGGAAGCGTGGAGTCCTAACCACTGGATGGCCAGGGAATTTCCTCTGATTTGCACATTTTAAACACACACACACACACACACACACACACACACACACACACACACACACGGCACCTGAGGGAGCTGCAAGCAAACTTGCATTATCCATTCTAGCTCAGAGGCCCGGGCTATGCGCAGCCACTAGTGGGGTCCAGGGGAGCCCAGGGAAGGACAACAGGGCAAATCTTGCATCGGGACACAAAGAAGAGGGCCCAAGGGCTGATCAGAGTGCCAAGGCTGAGGCCAAAAGGGATGAAGACATGTTTTGAGTGCGGGGGCCTCACTGCCTCCACAGCAAAGCGAGATGGGCTTGTCTGCGTAGCCTGAGGGGGCAGCCTGACCAGCAGCGACATCTAGCTAGCTGCCCTGAAGGGTCATGTCAATAGCCACTAGAAGCCCAGCCAGACTGCCCTAAAGGCCAAGCTCCTTTAGGGCAAAGGCAGGAACAAGAGAAGCCCTAGTAAGCAACCTCTTTGAAAGATGACGGGCGGGGCACCTGTTTGCTGTCTGAGTTGGAAAGAGACACAGCTCTGTCCCTGCAGACTCAGGCAGGTTGCCCTGTGGGTGACTGCGTTATAACCCACTGTTAATTTAAACATATACCTCCCCCCACTGCCACTTTAGAATAATAGCACATTCTTGACCAATGAAAGCTAGAGCAGCAAGCTTTATTGTACATCTTCCGTCAGGCACAGCAATCACCCAGTGAGAGCTCCACCACACTACCCCAAGTTGATGCGTTCCGCAACATTAGTTTCCTTTGAGGTGGCCTCTTTCTGCCATTTACTTTGTGTTCTGAAGTTTGGAGCCCCACTTGCTGACAAAAGTTATGCAAGCTAGGCCTGCCGTGCAGAACAAAAGGAAAACATCACAGAGATATTTAATTATGAGTCACTGAGGCTTCAGGGGTTTTCAAGGAAATGGTCCGGGGATTGGTTGGTGGTTGCTGACACTGTAAAGGACATCACAGACACCCCTGCAGCCAGGTGGGGATAATTATGAATTATAATGGGAAGAAAGCAAAGCGAGCACAGATCATGACTTAGGACAAATGAAGAGCCAGCTACTGCCAATGGCCTTTGCCAGCAAAGCGGCTCAATGCGGTCTACACCATATCTGCTCCAATTCAGTTTATCTGCTTCAGGTAGTGTTCCCATTTCCAGGACCGCATCCCCTTGGGATTATTCCTCTAACCCTGCCTGAGAGGCTCGCCCTTGATTCTTGATGTTGGGTGACTTTTCCAGCCTTAGGGAAAAAGCAAACCTACAGAAGCCACTGCCTCACAACTTATCTGAGCCATGAGTGCAGCTCCAACGTTTTACAGACAAACTGGGGCTGAAGAGGGTATCAGGCAAAGGTATGGCTAGAAGCCAGACCTCCAGATTCACGCAAGTCAATGCACTTTCTCCATCATGCCCTTAGTACCTGCAGAGTCCCGCAGGCTGCCAGCTAGCAATGAAGCCAGTTCCTACGTGGCCCTCTTACACCATGCACCATCGCACTGCCTGCGCGACTGTAAAGGTGAGAACCTGTTCTACAGCAAGGAGCAAGTCAGCTCTATCAGCACAGGAGCCAAGTTTAATCCTGGCCCGCTTCCCAGCCACACTGCCCTGCTTGACCCTCCCGGAATATCTGCTTTTGCTCATTCATTCAATCCTGACTTTGTGCCTGCTGCGATGCCAGGCCCTGTGGGCTAAGGATATCCAGGTGAGGGAGACAGTCCAGGATCCCTGCTGTTACAGAGCTTGCAGGCTAGAGGGAGAAACATTAATTGAATAATCTCACTAATCAAAATACAGCTACCAATTTTTCAGAGCAATGAATTACGCTGTAGGGCTGGAGGAACACAGCTCAACAAAGGGCTCTGTTAAAGGGGCCTGACCTAGAAGGGCTGTTGCAGGGAAGGGCTCCCTGCCGGAGGGAGGCCTGAGCTATTAATAAAATCTGGGGAGGAGTTAACTGGCTTCTCAGGAGAAGACATTCTACCGAACAGAAGTTCATGGGCCAAACAAACCAAAACGTCGAAGTTTGGAGCAGAGAAACGTTTATTTTAGCGCCAAGCAAGGAGGACGGTGGCAGAACTGGGGGTGAAGGCTGCAGGGTGCGTGACTTTCTTCTGATTGGTTGGTGATAACAGGGTAGGGCTCCAGGCCTCTGGTGCTCAGTCTGAAGTCCTCCACCTGGGGGGGCCTTAGTTCCCGCAGAACTCAAAGGTATTTTGTTACGTACATCCCTTGAGGAGGGACCAGGCCCTGCCTGTAGCTGACTATAGTTTCTTGACTGCTCCTCCTCTGTTTCTGCAATCCTTCCCTTTTCTGATTAGCAACCGTTTGAATCTGCGCTTTGGTACTCAGGGAAGGTTTAGGAGGCTAAAGCCTTTCTCCTGAAAACAATAAATGGGGGACACGGAAAGGCTTCCGTACCCAGGAGGGCCCCACAGGGTCTTGCTCAGTTTCACAGAGCTGGAGGCAGGAGACAGGGCGTGTGTACCTCCAAGCTCTGTGGTGGGCGTGAACAAGGCACATTCAACGGAGCCAGAGGGTACTTCGGCAGGAAAATGTGGAAAGGGTTCACCAGCGATCCTGGCTGCAGACTTCAGCCCCCTGACAATCCAGTCTCTACCCCACATGGTAAAGGTCACAGAGAGATCTGCTTCTTTCTCCTCTTTCCAGCGCCACGGTGGCACAAGAGCTTCTTAGGAAATCCTAACCTTTCAAAAACAGTGGTTACAGAAACTATGACACCGGAGGATGTTTGTTAGAGCCTGTGAAACTCAGGGGGCCAGAAGAGGTAAATACGGAGGCAGACCACAGCACATCTGCTCTAGCAGCATTTTTATTTACAAACAGCAATTTCCATTGACTTTATACCATAAAAAAGCCATTTACAAGCAAGAAACAAGAATTCAGAACAAAATTAAGCAGCACTGAAGTATTCATGTCACAAATCTAAAACAAAATGAATACAAGAGTAAAATATCATTTGAATAAATAGTCTTAAATTCATGCTATAAAATAATCCTTAATGGCAAGTTACTAGTTGATACAGCATCCGCTTAGCTAGCTTCATTTACTTCATATGGTGATGAAGTGTGGAGTTGTGAGGTTACCAGTTTATATTGCAAGATAATGACACTGCATTAAGTCATTCAAATTGCTCAACCATTTATAACGGAAAAAAATGTTAGCCCTACTAATAAAAGTGGTGAGAGAGATGGTTTTCACATTAGGAAAATGGTCATTCTCGAAGAAACCAGGTAAGTTTACCTCTTACTATACTCAGGGCAGCAACCAAAGGCTTGGGCAGCAAGTCCAAAGGTTGAATTCACAGCATACTTGTCACTGAGGGGCAGCAAGAGGTCTGTTTACTGAATCTGCTGCAAGGCTTACTCCAGGACTTGATAGAGAACTACACCAGCCCTGTCTGTGCCAGACCCAAGGGGAACCAGAGAGAAAAGGTTCTCTTGTGGGCCGAGAAGTCAAGCACTGGGCAGAAACAGTGGAAACACTCTGGCACTTACTGAAGAGACATATGTGACGAGTGACAACCATTACAAATTTCGAACAATGTGAATGACTCTTCTGAACTTTCAGTTCAGTTGCACTGAGTAATATGAAACCTATGATTTATGAACTAGATAGTTTCATATAAAGAATTTACATAATTCCCCAATACTTTCATATATAAAATTTAATAAATAACCCTGACCAGTCTAGAAGCACCATTCAAGGGGCATGTGCCCTTGGAAAATAGTTTAGGTGTTGCATATTTGAGTCCCTTTCAGTGGAGGCTTCACAGGAAACCATTACAGAATTTAACAATAACAACGACGACGACAACAAAAAAATCACAGTCACTAATGGAAAACATTGTTAAAATAAAATACATTGATTTCTTTAAAGTAAAGCTCATTCACATAGATGATGCCCCCCCAGCCCTTGTTTTGTGTTCCTGCAAATTCTTCCTAGAGTCTAGGCTGTAAAAACAAAAGTAAAAACAAAACCACACACAAAAATATGCAGGCCTATGGTCTGGGCTAAGGGAAAAACAAAGACTTGTTATAACTGCTATCATTAGAAAAGACATCTACTCATGCTCTGGAAGATTTAGAAGTTATCAATTTAGTTCTACAGTATATTCTGCTTAACAGTGAACCGACAGTATCCTTTCTGCTGTTTAAAAAAAAAAAAAAAAAGAACAAACAAAAAACAAAACTGCCAAGGTAGAGCCAATTGGGAGGCTTTCCACTGACCCCAAAATTAACTTGACTTCATATACTGTATTTACAAATATAATTTCTAAATGTATTTACAGCTTTAGTAGAAATTAGAGGGTAGAGAACTGATTAGAATGAAAATAACTGTTTAAAACCACACACATTAGTAAAAGTATAAAATTCTTTGTTTTCACAGTTTGTAATAACAGGTTAAACACCTATAGAAAAGGATGCTGTCACTGTCTTCACATTGTCTACGTATTTGAAAAGGTAGCTCAAGAAGAGACTCAATTATGAACAAACCTATATGAATTCAGGATATATTTTACTGTAAAAGATTTCTTCACATATCACTTTTATCGTAATTGATTTTTGCATTTGTTATAAATGAAACATCTAACCTAAAACTGTACAGAAATAGGGACTTTGCTTTCCAAAAAGAGTCGCTCTAAGGAGTTACACAGCGGACTTCGTCTGCAGAGACGTGAAGTGAACTTCGGGGAGAGAATGTTTCTGTTCTGTGGTCACGTTAATCCTCCTGGCACATCCTCATGTGACAAGGCACAATTAATTGCTGCTGCCCGATGTGAACGGAGTTAATCTTTCACTCGCCCTGCACACTGAGAAGCACGGCAGTGCGCGCGCTCAGAGAGGCCACGCAGCTCTGTGCTGGCCCGCGCGCGGCCTCCCTCGAAGCCCTCTGGGACCTTACAGTACTGGGTTATGGCTTGAGAATTCATTCTTAACACTGCTAGCAGTGGAAAGGGTAAAGTGTTAGCAACATGAATGGGAGCAAGTGGAACTTGCAAAATGTGGAATCGTGATTATTAGAGAGAAACGCAATCAATTTTCCGCCCCTTAACAGTCCCATTACAATGTCTGAACCTGAACTGTACAATCAAAGCAATGTATATTTTTGTCAAAGACAATTTTGGATAAGTCACTCTTTGGTAAACTCAAACCAGTTAAACAAATTTACAAATACAAAGAACTCCATGTAAATAAGGTTAAGACGGACACGGTGACAAGAACCAGGACATTCAAGGCGCTTGCCCCAAGTGCCGCCCCTCCTCACTTGTCTCGTTTATCACAGGATGCTCTAGAGACCTCTCAGAAGGCCCCAAGCCTGAGTGAAAAGAGGCTCCTTCCCTGAGCCTGACCTCTCATGTCCTCGATTTGGGCGTTTCTTGTCACAAACTTAATTTGTATCACAACACAAATTTTTTGCATTTAATTCTTTGAAGGAGAAAAAAAAAATAAATCAAAACCAAACTTATTCATGTAAGGAAAAAAAATCACAAACATTTACCTGAAACCCCAGAACATATTTAAGTGGGTAAACACTTGGGGTCCAGCCTCCCCTTGAGGCACACGGCTTTGACAGGAGTTGAGCAAGTGCTTCAGGGAGAGAAGAGACCCCTGACTTAGGCAGTCTGACAGGAAAAGGCATACTATATACCCGGTTAGCAGAAGTCGCTCCTTAGAGCGGCAGGACTCGCGTGTGTCTGTACGTAGTAACACTGATGTGGAGAGCAGCGGCTCACGCGTGAACAGATCCCCTGTGCTGAAGAGATGCTCCTGCACAGCTACCACCCCCGGGGGCGATCACACACAAGGGCCTGAATGATTTTTTTCCCCAAAAAAACCAAAAAAAAAAAAAAAAAATCCCCAAACACCCCCCACCCCAACTCCATTCTTGGTATTTTAAGAGCCAAAAAAGCACGGAAAACCAGCAAACAACTACTTTTGTATTCCTTTAACTCCTAGCCTCTGAGGTTGGTCTGAATTTCGCTTTTGTTTTTCTCTTAGGTGATTTGTGCTCTTCTCCCGTGGAGACACACTAGTTGTGAGTTTCAGGGCCAAGGTTCTCAAGCAGAGAGCCTGGAGTGCTGACATCTTACCGACAGCCTGCAGCACAAACTCACCACCAAACTGCTTACAACATTACTCTCTGTCGGAGTATACAGTACCAGGGCAATCTCATAAAGCCCGTTTTGTATACTAGAAGCACACGGGTGAACAAAATATAAAACTGAAGACACTTCCTCAAGTACTAATAAAACATTATCCAAATAGGACTCGGGTATGTTTTTATACAGTAATGTGTTTGCCAGCACATGCTTTTGAGGTCTTTTTTCAAGCTATAAACTCAAGAGAGGAAAAAAATTATAATTCACTTTTACCATTAGATTTCACATTTTCTACAACTATACTGACCTAAAAGGTACATAACATAAAAATAGCACCACGTGACCAAAAAATGGTGACACACAGAGATTTGGTGACACACAGAGTATCTTAGAGGGCTTTTTAACTGTTGGTTTCTTCAAGCAGGAAACACTGAGAGAGCGGGGGAGCCACGGAGGCTCTCATCAGCTCACACAATACTAAGATAGATATATTGCTTGCAATTCCCATAGAGTATATCTTTACAAAAAGTACAAATTCCAAGTTCTGCAGTTTCCCTGGGAACTGCATGTAGAAAAAGTTGCTGTGCACCTGAACTGGCTGTTTGAAAAGAGAAAGAAGAAAAAAAACCACAACACTGCTTGGAGAATTTTGTAGACAGAACTACAAATCCCTTTCCTTTAGTGTGAGTACTAACTCACGGTAGAGAGTGATTCGATTTAGTTACCTGGTATGTATGTTTCTACAGTACGGAATGAAGGTAGATTCATAGGCCAGTAAAAACATTGAAAACCACTGCTCCTTTGGGGTTGACTAATATAACACTACTGTATGTAAAAAGGTCAGCACCACGGGTCATCCAGCTTACCTACTGGACAACTAACAAAAATTCCAAATGGTTTCCAACTAGAGTTGAATACATTTTATGGCATTTGGTTTATGTATTTGTTATGAAGCAGAGCTATGAACACTGTGATTTGCTTTGCTTGCTTTTGGACACAATGATTAATATATTTGAAAACCTATTAACATTCTTTTATAAGGGAAATAAAGGGGCAAAACCCTAACATATTAGGTAGGGGCGAGACAGAGTCAAAAGCCCTGTTCACATTGTATTAAATTATATATTCCTCTTACATTCACCTCAACCAGAATAAAATCAAATTTGAGAATGTATATATACTATATATATAATAATTGCTTTATTATATATATATATAAAAATTGTCTAACTACCCCCTAAAAGTAATTTTAAATTAGAAAAGGTTACCCATTTGTATCAGCTGACGGCATCCCAGCCTCCCTCCATGGAAATGCACTGGTGCCAGTGCACACAATGAGAGAGTATGCCTCTTGGCAGAGAATGCAGGGTCAACCAGTTGGCATAGCTAAATCACTGGCAGATTTTGGATGAAGAGTTCAGCCAAAGAGGAATACTGTCAGCCTGTGTTTTCCCTGGATACGCCGCCCTTCATGCTTTGAGCTCCTTGAGGGAGGGAGGGTGGGGGAGAGGATAAACACAATGAAGTGTTCCTTCCAGAAACCTTAGAAAAACTGCCAAGAGACCAAGAGATTTCCAGATGGTTGGGAAAACCAAAGATTACAACAAAGCAAATCACAAATAGGCATTGATTAATGTGCTTTGTGTGGGTGCACTTCTTTACCATCTTAATCAGGAGCATCAGACACCGTGTGAATTTCCATCCGGGAATCTAGGGCCATCTCTGAGGCCGACGCATCGTTTTCTAGTTTCTGTTCCACATACACATCTGTTCTCTCAGGGGACTCGATGCGACTCCTGACCTCAGCTATGCCAGGGTGGTTTTTCCGCAGGTGCTGGTTGAGGGTACCTTGGAATGGAAAGCACTTCCCGCAGATCTCACAGCGGAATGGTTTATCGTCGGTATGGCCCCGGATGTGGTACTCCAGCTGGTCCTTCCGCGTGTACTTCTTCCCGCAGAACTTGCACACAAAGGGGGTGATTCCCATATGGAGTCGCATGTGCCTGTCAAGGCTTCCCTTCTGGTTGAAGGACTTTCCACAGTAAATACAGATCAACCTCTCATTGTACGGGTACCAGTGACCTCTTGCACTCCTCTCCCGGGGGCTGCTCTCAAACCCGGGGTTATTCATCATAGCTTCACTGTCGGAACCCTGCACCAAGCCCTGCAGATCACTGTGCAGATGGACAGACAGAGCCCGCTTCTGGCGGGCACGACCTCCTCGGAAACAGCTCAGCATGGATCTGGATGGGCTGGAATTACTCAAACTTCCAAAAGCTTCAGATACGCCGGCTGGCTGTGAAGCTGCCTGGGAGTGGGAGTAGGAGTAGGCGTGCTGGAGCACAGAACCATAGGAGCCCACATTCACGGCCACAACTTGTTCCCCATCAACCATCTCGGTGTGGTACCCATCGTCTCCCAGGGAGGAGCTGTCGGAACAGCTGGGACGGTCAGACTTTTCCATCTTCACTTTCACCTCAGTGATCTGGCTCTCCCTCCCCAGCAGGTCCCCTTGCTCATGGTCCCCCTCGATCTGAATCTCGTACTCAGAGACGCTCCCGCTGCTCCCTCGGTCCGAGTGCCCTTCCTCCTGTAAACGGCTGCGCAAAGCTTTGCTGGGTGTCGTCTCCATCCGAAGATCACTGCTTGTGGTAGGCTGCCGTACCTGAGAGCAGTATGGAGGGGAGATCTCCACCGGGTTGGCAAAGTAGCTGCTGTCTTTAACTCCGTTACGACTCTCTGGAGTCTCTTCCGCACCGACGGTCACAGAGTCCACATCTCCAACACTGATTTTTGAATGGATGCTCTCTAGGATCTGCGTGCACTTGTCAATGACACACTGCATCTGAAGAAAGCTAGCTGCAGTCAGAAAACTGACAACATCCTTCAGCTGCAAGGACATTCTTCCAGTGTAACAAAATGAAAGCAACTGTTCAAACACATTGGGATTTTTAATCACTGATATTGACAAGCCACTCATGGTACTTAATGCTGAATGGTCCCGGAAATAGGGGGAGCTGGCCGCAAGGACTGCTTTGTGGGCTCGGAACGGCTGACCCTGAATGTGGACAATGATGTCACATAGTTTCCCTTGCAGGCGGAGTTCGTTTAGCTGGCTCAGAACGGTGCTGCTGTACTCGGGCACATCAAACTGAATAAAACTGCTGCTGTCCATTTCTACTGACATGAAGCGTAATCTGAGGAAAGAGAGAGTTTCATAATTCGCCAGTGACTCCTCACTAAGTACAAGCGGCATAAACACAGCCTTGCAAAAATACCACCACCCCCTCCATTGTAGCTACTATACCTCCTGGGGTTCGCCTGAGCATTTCTCCTCTTATTTTCAGTCTTTCATGCCTTGGTTAATTCACCTAAAGCTAAATAACCTAATGATCCATTAGCCAAGTCTCCTAATTACCTGACATTCACCTTGATCAAAGTAAAACATGTAACATATAGTAGAGCCATTTTAGCTCTGAGAACTTGGTATCCTTTTAAGAAATATATTTTTCTGTTTCACCTACCTTTGAGGATCTGAAGTACTCTGTAAAACAGAAGTAAATTCATTTAAAAAAATGCTCTGCCTTATTTGTATATTTCCAATTGGTATTTTGCAAGTATACAGCACACTGGATACACCGAATGGAGCTTAAACCTTTTTAGAGTTTGAGTTGTTGTCTTGATGTGCATTTTTCCCCCTTCAGCTCTACACACAGTTATAGCCTTTTGGGTTGGTAATTCATAGCGCAATGCTCGGTCGCTTTCAGTGAAGAGTTTTCAGACAGCAGCATCAAGAAGAGTGATGGACATGTCAGGAGTGCGTCATCATCTGCTAGTGCTCACGCTGCTGGTGTGCTCAGGACAGGCTGGTTGCCCTCTGCCTACAATCCACAGCCCCGATCACTCAAAACTACAGGAGGGTGTAGAGCCCAGGCTGCATTCCCGGACCAAAACAACAAAATTAGATCTCACATTTATATTTTTGTTTTTAAAACCCAATCAATAGAAATTTAAACACCTCCTGAATAAGTACTGAATCAAAGAGAAAATCAATAAGGAATAAAGCTATTTAGAAAATAAGAAAACTCACATCAAATCTGCAGTAAGAAGGGTTTAGGAATGAAGTTTACTTATATCTTCAACTTACTTAACAATGCACCCAAAAAGAGATGGACAGATATGTGATAAAGCAAACAAAATAAAATGTTAACAAGTGTAGAGTCTAGATTGAGTATACAGGTGTTTATTGTAAAATTCAACTTTTCTGTATGTTTGAAATTTTTCACAATGAAATGCTGGGGTTCTGAACTAACAAATTTTAACAATGTCAGTGCCTTAAAAAATTTTATCATTAAACAATAAAGAATAAAAATAAATGAAATCACTTATGAGGTTAGAAAAGTTACAAACTAAACCCAAAGAAAACAAAAAAGTAATTAATACAGAACAGTATTTAATCACAGAGACAAAGTTTTAAAATTTAAGACAAGACAATGTGCAACTAAATCTAAGACTTTTGCAGAAAAAGATCAATCAGTGTGATAAATCACATCAGAATTTTTCTTAACCACCTCAGAATTTATTAAAACATTTTAGTTAGAGAGGAATCCTGTGCCATTATTTATCCTAGATTTATGATTGAAATCAATTTGAAACCCGAGCGGAATGGACATATTTTTAGGATAACATAAATTGGCAGAATTAAAAAGAAACAGAAGTGCCAAAGCACAAATGATCCTCAGGCCATTCACACTGTTCTAGATGCATGCTAAAATATTTAAAGCATCTCAGTTCATATGGCATAAGTCTGATATTAGAATATGGCAAACAGCATAAAGACCGTCAACTTTACCTAAGTAAAGAGACTTCACTAAACAGACTTACTTTAATATCCTAAAGGAAATACTAGCAAATATAACCTATTAAAAGAATAATATATTATGATCAAATGTAAGAATGGCTATATGTTAGGAAATACACAAATATAATTTGCAACCTCAGTAAGTCAAAGGAGAAAAACCATATGGCCAAATCAATTCTATGCCAAAAATGCATTTTAAAAAGTTAAGTTACTTTCAAAGTAAGGAAAAAAATACTTAATAAGCTAAGAATAGAACAATATTTTCCTAATATAATAGCATCTACTGCAAACTAAAGGCAACATCACCCTTAAAAAGGAAATATACCTACATTCCCCAAAATGTATTTAGTAGAACACAAGCCCCAAGCTCAATATCCCTACCTCCTAGGAATTAAAAAACATATTAGCATAATAACCCATCTGCAAAGTCCTACAGACAAGACTTCTATTTAACTCAGCAGTTTGCAAACTCATTTAACCATGAAACTCTTCTCTCAAGGTACACATATTAATATTCCAAAGAATTAGTGTTCCCTGGCACACTCTCTGGTAAACACTTTTGTAAAGGAATTCCTGCTAGTGCCTGGAAGGCTACAAGGTTGTCTGCCCATCACTTTTTTTACTTAACGTTGTTCTTGAAATTCCAGCCAAAGAAACAAGGCAAGAGAAAATTAAGGCATATAGCCTTTAGAAAAGAGGAGGTGAAATTATCATCCAAGGGAGATATGACTATTTACGTAGAAAACACAAAAGAATTGCTTGAAAAAAATCTGTTAGAATCAGGATCTAATAAGTGAAGGATTTAAAAAATTATTATTCATAAAAAACCGGTTAGGTAAGCTAATGACAAGTTACAGCCAACAATATTAACATAAACTATAAAATACCTGGGGGATAAACAAAAAATAGGATCTACAAGAAGAAAGCTATAACACTTTAATAAGGACAAAAACATGTATAAACAAAGACACATATCATGCTTCTGGCAGGAAGATTTGATACTATCAAGATGGACACGTTCCCCGCAAGTCAATCTATAAATGTAATGCAGCCCAATGGAGTATTTTCTTAGAAACTTGACAAAATGATTTTAAAATTCATCTAGAACACTGCCGTCCAATAGAAATACAACGCAAGCCATGTGTGTAATGTTTTCTAGCAGTTATATTGTTTAAAAGGAAAAATATAAAATTTAACTCATTTTATTTAACTCAATATATCTAAAACATTATCATTTCAACAACAATATTAGAAAGTTATTAATGAGATATTTTATATTCTTTTTTTCCAAATAAGTCACGGTATTTTCACAACACTCTTAGAATTTCATGTCTGTCATACCAAGTCTTTAAAATGTGATGTGTATTTTGCACTTACAGCACATCTCAATCTGGAATAACTACATTTCAAGTGCTCAATAGCCACGTGTCGGCAATGGCCACCATACTGGACGTTAGATCTAGAAGAAGAAATACTGAAAAAATTTTAGAAAAAGAAAAATACAGCCAAACATATAGATGTCAAAATGTATGAGTAGGCTATAATTCATTCATTTCATAAATATATACTGAGAGTCTTCCGTATGCCTGGCACTACAGCTCCAGGAGAGCTACAATTCTCTTGTTGTAAATTGTGATAAGAGCTATGAGATCTTTCATAATGGAGGAGTGGTCAGAGAAGGCCATTTGAACAAGTGATATCTCAACTGAGACCTAAAGCATGATAAAGGTTAGCCAAATATTGGGGGGCAGGGGGGGAGCTGCAGGGAAAGTTCCAGTTTTCCAGACAGAAGGAATCACATGCACAAAGAGATGAGAGCCCAAGTCAGGAAGGAAGGAAATACTGGAGCACTGTGGCACGGCTGGGACAAGGAGCAAGGGCAGAGGCCACATGAGGCTATCAAGTAGATAGAAATGAGACCAGGATGGGCCTTTGGGGGCCATTTTCAATCAGTGAAAAAGGAAGATTTCTGGAAGTAGATGCTGCTTGGATAATATGAATAAATAATAATAAAGTTAGATCCCTTCTTCACAACATACCCAAAAACAACTTCAAGAGAAGGCATTTCTGAGCACACAAAGGCAGACACCAGAAGGAGAAAGGGAGATTTAACTATTAAATAAAACTTTTATACATCTGAAAAATATCTTTTACCAAAAAACAAAGAGACAAATTATGAAAAATATAACATCTATGGCAGGGAAGTATAAAACTCTTACAAATCAATAAAAGCCAAATATAACAACTGAAAAGTGAACAAGGAATATGAACAGATGCTAAAAAAAAAAAAATTTAAATTGCCTTTAAACATAGTGATAAAATGCTTAATGACTTCATCAATAAACCAAAATATAAAAATTAACACAAGACACAATTGTTCTTTCTCAAATTGCCCAGACTTAAAAACGCAACCCAGCTGGCAGTGTTATAGGAAGAGGGGTGCTCTCACATACTTCTGGTAGGCAAATATAACAAAAGCCTTAAAATGGGAATTTCTCTCAACTCAGCACTCTGTGTTGTAAAAAAAAATCATGAATATAGGCACAAGAATTTATCCATAACTATATTCAATTACAAAACAAACAATGGAAACAACCTGAATGTCCAACAATAAGGGAATTATTAAAGTATGATACGGCTATATACTGAATACGGTATCATTACTAAAATGACGTTAAAGAAGAATTCAAAGTTAGTTCCACAAAATGTAAGTTAGTTCCCATGAGAGCAGGAATTTTTATCTGTTATATTAACTATCTGCCAGATAACTGCCTGGCACATGGTGGATACTCAATAAATATTTGCTGAATAAATATTTAATAACACAGCAAAAAATCAGATCAACTGCAAATGAACAAGAGGGATCTTTATGGGTGATGGAAATGGTCTAAAACTGAATTATGGTGATAGACAACTTTTTAAGTTTACTAAAAGTCACTGAATTTTATACTTAAGATGGGTGAATTTTATATGTAAGTTATATACCTCAACAAAGCTGTTAAAAAATCAGGTAATCACAGAATATACAGAATGATATTTCTAAAAGTATGTATGTATTTACAAATATTAAATATAGAGATAATATTAAAGAATTATAGAAAATATTTACATTAATGTAAGAGTAAAGATGTTTTAACTTTCTTCTTTGTAATTTTCTGTATTTTTCAAATTTCTGTAGTGAACATGTATTACTTGGAATGACAAAAATATATGTATTTTTAAATCCCTACTAGATGATAGTTTGACAGACACTGCTGGTGAGTATAAAATGGTACAAATACTTTGGAGGGCATTTCAGTAGTATCCAGCAAAATTACAAACAATCCCCCATGACTGAGCAATTTCAACTCTAGGAATTTATTACAGGATAGTTCATAACAAAAGATTGGAAACAAACTAAATTCTCATCAAGAGGAGCCTGGCTAATAAATTATGGTATGTCAATACTAAAGACTACTATACAACCAGAAAAAATGAATAAGGAAGCTCTTTTCATACTGGTATGAAACAATCACCATGATATATTGCTGAATGAAAAAGTTGAGATGCAGAGCAGTATATATGCTATTTGTATAAAGTACTATGAAAACATATACCTCGCTGTGTCAATATATTCATATATAAATATTAGCAAAATATTTTTGGAATGATGCACAAAAACAAATAGCCTCTTGGGACAGGGATGAGGTAGTTGGAAGGCCCATTAGCTTTCAGTGAATCATTTTGAACTCAAAATTTCTAAACTATGTGAATGTATTACTTATTAAAAATAAGTAACATTAAAAAAATTTAAGGCACCTCATCTAGTTTTTAAGAGATAAGAAAAGATCCTAATATAACCATTAGAAGCATTAATTTGGAGTCGGATATGGATTCAAATGATACCTGCTTTCCATTTGTAAAACCTTGGGCAAGGTATTTTATAACCTTTCCAAGTCTCAGTTTGTTGTTTTTTTTTTAATGGTAGTATCAATAGCAATAGTCTTTGCCTTATGGGTTGTTATAAGGAATACACGTAGGAAGCACTTAGCACAATGGTTGCTTGGCACGTGGCAATCAAGGTTAGATATTAGAGACTTTTTTTAGGGGGACAGGATGGTGTAACAAAGAGAACTGGCTTTGAAGTTAGACTTGGATATGAATCCTGGTTGTGCCACTTTCTAATAAAAATAATAACAATGAACATTTAAATAGTTACGTGACCTTAGACAAGTCCGTTAACCTTGATCTCTGTATGTAGAAAAGGTCTTGGAAGAACTACTGCCCAACATGACTGCTGTAATAGTTGAATGAGGGAAATTCATGCAATGAATGTGTATAATAGCTTACGTATAATGAGTACCTATCTTGTGCTAAACACCTTACACAGATTAATTAATTTGATTCTCTTATCAACTCTGTTAGGGGAATACTATGATTGCTGCCATTTTATAGATGAAGAAACTGAAGAAAAGAAGTTAAGACACTTGCCAAAGGTCCCAGAGCTAACAGATGAACTTAGTCTGGCTCCAGGGGTCATGCTCATAACTGCACCAGACTGCCTTCTAGAAACACAGAAACTGCCTGGCACCTGCCAAGTGGTCAAATGTTACCTATTCATTACAGCATTTTCGGGACACAAGGATGTGTAAATAGTGACTTTTGGAAATAAAGGGCAAAAGAAAGGTGGATTCAGCTTTTTAAAGGTACAGAGTCCTGGACAAAAACCAGTAGAAAAAGGAAAACAAAAAAGCATTTCTGAAATAGTCTGTAAAACTGAAAATAGCTCCACAATGAGGTGTCTTCCTCCTCTGTGTGGCTTTTTATCTTCTTCTCAGAAAAAAGTACAGAACTACACTGGAAAGAAAATCACTGAAGAGAAAAATGAAAGACCATGATTAACACCTAAGAGAGGAATTCCATTTTTCTGCAAAATGAGAAAGGAAGCGCTCCACTCTCCTCTCCTTGACACTGACGCGTCCTCTCGGCAGTGACAATGAGATAGATTCAGAGACTCCTGCCTAAAGCTGCTAACAAGCAACACTCTCGAATAAGAGGCTTCTCAGAGACTGACACACAGGGAATTTACAGGTAATTTAAGTCCTAGTCACATAAAGGGAGTAAAAGGCGTAATTAATCACAATTCTACACCCAGACCTGACTTATCAGGTCCAGTGGTCCTGAAGCAAAGGAAGCCAGAACCTCTTACAGACACATCAAGTTCAAACAGAACCCTCCACTCCTCTGCAATTTTCCAGCATGGGCTAATCACTGGTTCCTCGAGGGTCTTGATTTCTCCCTTGAATGGAATGTCAGTGGGCCTACACCAAAGTTAGATCAATGTTCAATTTTATTTTTAAAATAAAATATATGTATATGGTCAAACTTCAAACTATAGTACAGAAAAATATAAAATGGATAGCAAAATTCTTCTCCAGTGTCTCTCAATCACTGGAAAGAGTTTTTGGGTGTTCTTTCAGAGAAAATTATAAACATATATCAGCATAAACTGTTCTGTACTCTGCTTTCTAAAAATGTATTTAAAGGGTAAGCTGGGATGAAGTGAGAGAATGGCATGGACTTATATATACTACCAAATGTAAAATAGATAGCTAGTGGGAAGCAGCTGCATAGCACAGGGAGATCAGCTCGGTGCTTTGTGACCACCTAGAGGGGTGGGATAGGCAGGGTGGGAGGGAGACGCAAGAGGGAGGGGATATGGGGATTTATGTTTATGTATAGCTGATTCACTTTGTGATAAAGCAGAAACTAACACACCTTTGTAAAGCAATTACACTCCAATATAGATGTTAAAAAAAAAAAAGTATTTAATATACCTTAAAATCTTTCCACAGCAGCACAAGCTCATCTACTTCATTCTCTTTTCTGATTTCATAGTATTCCATGGATGGCTGTGCCACCATGTATTCAATACTTAATCAGTCCCCAGGTGATACCAAAAGCAGGAAACCATTTAAATAGTCATAGTAGTTCCTCCTAGTAGAGGGGCTGCTGCGTTAGTTTTTCACATCCATCGATAATGCCAACTTACCTCCCAAAAGGTGGCAGCAACTGTCCCTTCACCAAGAGCACATGAAGTGCCTGTACCCCCATAACTGCCAATAATGAATATTGAACTTTTTCACTTTCCCCACACTGACAGGTTAAAAGTGGTATCTCATTGTTTTGCTGTGATTTAATTATAAATGAGGTTGATCATCTTTTCTCATCTTCAATGGCAATTTGTCTAAGTTTGTCTTTGAACTGCCTACCCATATCCTTTGCCCATATCTGACTCTATTGAACTATCAGAGTTCTTTGCAAATTAAGAAAATGAGCCTTTTGTCAAATGTGCTGCAAGTATTAGATTTAACTGCAATCACTAAATGACATACTGACTGGGAATTTATTTTTCTACATTTATATGATATGTTCAATTTCAATCTCTTACGTGCACAAAACCAAAGGGAACTCAAAGATAAATAAGAGTCCCAGTCTTGCAGTTCGATACAGGCTTACTGCAGATTCCTCCCAACTCAGAGAGATATGGGAATGGAGTTCATTTTTGATAATGCAGAGAAGTGGTTTATATTAGTTTTTCATTTAGACTAAGTTTGCAGCTGCTTCAGAAAACGATAATGAATTTGATTATTCCACTCACTGAAGACATCAGAATCAGTATTCTTTAATTCAGCAGATTAATCGCAGGTCTTTCTGTCCCATTATATCAATAGTAAACAAAAAAAATCCCCAAACGAGACATTTACATTGCTATATTTTAATTAAAAAACAAGTATATATAAACTGGATATTTTTCTTCAATACCATTAATACTTATTTTAACAATACTTATTTTGGTTTTGTTTGTTAAAACTATATTTTGGATAAGAATGTGAAATACTTCTTTTTAAAAACATACACAAAGAGGATATTAGTTGAAATGGTCTGCTGGGAAGTTCAAAATTGTCAGCTCCCCGATTTCTTCATAACCCTCTTCTGCTCATTCAACCAATGGACACACAAACTTCCTGCTCTCCAATTTCTTTAACTGGAGAATACTTTCACCCCTCGGGAAGCAGCTCTCACCTCACACACAGCCTCTGCCACAGTCAGCTGACGAGACTCTGCCACCACTGGTCTCAACAGTGGGTTCTGGGAAGGACCACCTCGGACATGGGAAGTCCTGACATTTGTCCAGCCACCTCCACACCAGCCTCAGCAACTGAACAAGGGGATCACTGCCACCTTCCACCACACTCCTTAGCCTTCCCCCCTTACTTGGAAAAGCCCATCATCATCATCATCATCATCATCAATTACAATATTTACTGAATGTTCGATACCTGCTAGGCATGTCGTAAAGGCCTTATATGTATTACTTCACTGAATTCTCTTGACCTTCCACCAGAAGGCAGGTACTATTACCCTCACTTGAGAGGTGAGGAAACTGAGGCTCCAAAAGGCTAACTTAACTTCTTCAGGGCTGTTGCAAAGTCTGGCCATCTAGACCCCTACACAATAACCCCTTATCCTTGTTTAATTTGCCCAAGGGGAGTAGCTGGACCAGTAAGAGAGGCAGGAGAGTTGAGGGAAAGGCAGGAGGAAACGAAAGCTTGCCCTAGGTTACCTTCCTGCCCTAGGGTGGTGGCCAGGGAAAGGGACAGTGACAGGTGACAACCTCCTACCACTGCCCAGGGCTCTTACTCCTTCCTCTACCAGGAGGAAGGAGATGAAGAAAGGCAAAAGGGAGCATTTTAGTAATATCCATCAAACTTACAAGCGCACATGCCCTGTGCACGAGCAATCTCAGCTCTAGGAATTTACCACAGTACCCTCTTTCAAGATCAAAATCTCCCTCTTTTCTAGATCTAAGTCACTGGTAGAAGGAAGGGCTATGATCAGAAAAAAGTCCCAGGTGGCCCTCCAGCTACAGTATATTATGCCTTCCATATTCACAGCTTTTACTCCCTCTTCCCCATCAGAGCCCTGCACCCTGGCTGATTTTACCTGCTTTAAATAAACAGCTATCTTCATATGCTAAAGCCTCTATTCATTAGAAACCACGGATCTAGGGCTCAAGTAAGTGGTCCTTTTGGTGTTCGAGGGTGAAAGTCACAGAGAGCAGATGCTGCCAAGACACAGGTTCAGCCCAAGTTCAAGAGAATTCAAAGCAGCACTGAGACTGGCATTTAAAAAGCAAGAGCAGACCGTGAGGGGCTATCCAGGACTGACCAAGTAGCGAGGAAGCCAGGTCTGACCAAGTAGCGAGGAAGCCAGGTCTGACCAAGTAGCGAGGAAGCCAGGTCTGAAAGCACTGAGGACAGCAGCAAGGCCAGCACAGGCCAGGGCAAGATGGAACCACGAGGAGTGAAGAGCGACCAGGTTCGGGAAGAGCACAGCCACATGTTGGGGAGTTCAGGCAGACTGGGCAACCAGAGAAGCGAGGCCATTCACACAGCGAGGCAGTGTGGGCACGAGCCACAGGGGAGAGGCTCTGTCCCCTAAATTACCATACAAGCCAGCCTGGGACACTCGACCCACAGACTTGAAGTGCAAAGTGAAGGAGAAGGGTCCTAGAAATAAACATGCATGCATGCTCTGAAAAGAAAACTAAGATCTGATGCAAGACCATATGACAACAAGGCTTAGCAAGTAAAGCTGCTTGAAATCTTTGCAAGCTCCCACCCAAAAAAAGCTACAGAACATATGACCACACCCAGGCATCAGGACAAGACGCTGTTCTGAAATGCTACAAACAAGGGAATGATACCCCCTAATCCAGATTCCAAAGCTCACCAAGAATAAACACACTTTACCTGAAGGAGCTTTAAAAGAGTCACTTCGTAAAGACAGGGAAACCAGCTGACCATAATCTAACAGACACGGCTGATCCTGGGAAGGGTGGACAGACGCCAGTTCATCGCCACTCTGTTCCTCCTCTCACCTGGCTCCTCCCACTGAGTTTGAGCAAATGAGGCAAAAAGGTAGTGAGTGCTCTTCTGTATGACCACTATAGGTTCACACAAAATAAAACGCCCGATTAATGGAAATTACAGCTCCCTAAGTTTTCAAAGGTGCTGCATATTTAACAATTTCTTATAAAGCACTAGGGAATGTAAGGAGGGTCCTATTATTTTCCATTTAATGTCATTATAGTCTTATGACACTATTTTTAAAAGACTTAACTATCACCAAAAAATAACTAAAAGAAAGCATGGGTGAATTTATTTATAATAATGTCATAGAGGCCTCTGCAAGCATGACATAAGTCCCAGAAGCCACAAAGACAAGGACAGATACATTTAACAACATAGAAATATATAATAAAAAAAATCCACCCCCCAAGCCGAAAGATAAACGACATATTGAAGGAAAGTACGTGCACATTTGACAAAGGGCTATATTATAACTCAAACAGATTTGGACTGACACACAAAATCCTATGGAAGAAGGTGCAAAAGATATTAACAGTTCAAAGAAAAAGTGATCAAAAACATATGAAAAGATGTTTAGCTTTATTCATGATCAAGACCTGTGAATTACAAAAAGAAAAAATGAGATACCATTCGTAACCCATCAGACCTGCACACATTTTAAAAGTGTGCAGGTGTAATCCTGAGGGATAATCTGGTAGTATCGATTAAGATGTAAAAAGCATTCATCGTTTGGCCCACAATTAACTATTAAGAATTAAGCCTACAAATACACAGTACTTACAATAGCATATTAGGATATGTATGTCCACTGAGCATTTTTATTTGCTATAGCAAATTAAAAAAAAAAGAGGGAAACGAGCTCAAAATCCAGAGAAGACTTGTTCAAAAAAAAAAAAACAAAAAACAAAAAAAACAATCAACAATGAAACACTACCCAGCCATTAAGAAGAATAAATAGACCTGTATCCTTCGACATGGAAAAGAGCTCTAATATTTAGCCAAAACCAGCAAGCCATAGAAAAATCTGTAGGTATATATGTGATTCACTTCATGTACTCTTCTTAAAAGAACAAGTATATACTGCTGTATCCATTCTGGAAGGAATCCCATGAAACCATTAAAGTTGGTGACTTTTGGGAATGAGGACTACAGACTGGGGAGAGGGAAGGGAAACAGACTTCTATACTTTTTGAATTTTTTTATCATATAGCTGTATTATTCTCACTAAAAGTGTTTTTAAGACATGTTATAGGGTTTTACCTAAAAATATATAGTTTTTAAAACCAAGAAATCCAGAGAAAGATAGGCTGCAAATGGGTAATTACTGTATCAA
This sequence comes from Balaenoptera musculus, assembly GCF_009873245.2. NCBI lineage: Eukaryota > Metazoa > Chordata > Mammalia > Artiodactyla > Balaenopteridae > Balaenoptera > Balaenoptera musculus. Next base: position 107,637,364 of record NC_045790.1, on the reverse strand, counting down.
GCAGACAATTACAGAGGCAGAAACAAAGAACTATGAGAGCAATGACAAGACTGATTACTTTTGACCAAAGTGAATTTTTTTTAATCAAAGAGAATAAATAAAATCTTCATGGTGGAAGTAATATTTGAACAGGACTTTGCATTTCAAATGGAACAGAAAGAACACTTCAGGCAGAGGAATGGCAGAAGCAAAGAACACTGTAGTGAAAATGTATGGTGTCTGGGGTAGTGGCCAGGGCCCAGGTACAAGGAGTGATGAGGGAAAGAGGAATGCCACAGTGGGAACGTCGACGGCCTTGAATACGAGCCTGGAAATCTTAAACTGGATTCCGGTGGCAGCCAATTTGAACACGAGTCCAAAGAAGGACTCAACAGGGCTTGGAGACGGAGGGATGCTACCCACTCTGGAAGTTAGTTCCGCCTGAGACAAGCTGAGTTTAGGCTGCCCACTGGGCATCTGAACAGAGTTGTCCAATAGGCACAATTTGGGAGTAATCAAAAATTGTACTAGCCAAGGACGGATGTGGTAACATGAGGTTACTAAAAGGGAAAACAGAAAACACAGTTGAGAACAGAAAGTACAGTTATTTGCTCCTACTGTAACATGGTATCTCACGAAAGAGGAAACATCCACACCTAGCCCTCTCCTTAAGGCACCGTTTCATTGACTAATAAAATTCTGCATCGTGCCTTTTGTTAAGCTGTAAGGAAACCAAACAGTGAAAACCAGAACCTAGACTAGTGCCATCTTCCCACACTGCAAATCCATTCTAAAGAGAACCTAAAGATGAGAAAAGACACTTAAATGTCATCTGGGCAAAACACCCACATGGGCCTTGAAGTCCCCTCTACAAAATCCTTGGGTAAAACCCGGGAACTGTTTCCCCGTAATGACAACCAGAGCAAAAGTAAAAGTGTAAAACCTAAGCAAATGAGATGTGCTGATTTTTGAGCCTCCCGTGCTGCTGAGCTCACACCCTCGGTGGTGAGCTCTCTGAGGGCAGGGACTGTGTGCCCAGAGCCCAGCAATGTGTCTGGCAAAGAGAGGCTCTCAGCAACCTAAACCAAGCTGGTGGCTCAAAATCCATGACTGCCACCATGGCGGCACCCTCAGCTTTCAACTCTTCCTGCTGAACACCCAAGAGACGCAGGATCGTCTCACCAGCAGGAAAAATCTAGCAAGGTGATTCACTCCCATCTAACCCATAAACACTCTAATTTGCTCCACTTCATTTAAAAATACCCTGCGACACTTCCAAGAAAGGAAAGCAAGGTTACAAATTTGGAAGTTGTTTAAGGCACCAGGAAGTACCCATTATTCTCCATCAAGATGCTCATGATTCCAAACCCAGATTTGCACCTGCTGGCTTCAGTCACTTGCTGATACTGGAGACACAAATCAAGCTAGACTTTCTCTATCAGGCACTGAAGACCTGAAGATCCCTGTCATTCTCAAACAAAAAGTCATTAAAAAGACCGCAGAATGGAAGCACTGGGGACAACAGGCATGGTAACAGCAGTCACAAGGATACAAAAATAACTTTCCTAGGTATTTCTGCCTGGGTCTAGAGCAAAACTAAAATTGAGCTGTCATGAAGTACAATCTAATCCTTCAGAAAGCAGCAGCCGAATAACACCAGGCCTGCATGAAACATTCTGGTGCTGCTGAAACCCAATGCAAGAAAAAAATAAATAAAATGGCATTCCGTGATGGATATTCATGAAGTACTCATCCTAATTTAAAAGAAAACAAGTCTAGAGTTCTTACTGCATTAATTCATGTGAGCCTGAAAGAACATTTTTATCCAAACTGTTAGATTTCCTACCAAGGCGTTAACATTCTCCAAGTCTGCTCAGATACACTAATTCTGAGAGTGCGGTTTCGTTTGACAGTGGAGACTGTCCTTCAGTCAGTGCAAAACATCAGAAGCTTCTTCTGAGCTTTCCTAGCAGAGTAGGAATGGACTCTTTAACCTGACTGGCAATAACAGTTACTGAGCTCCAACTGCGTTCTGTACACTAAGTAAGCTCTCTACCTGCTCACTGAATCTTCATGACAACACTATGAGATAGACACGGCAGCTATCCCCATTCTACACGTGAGAAAACACTTAGAGAGACTAAGAACCTTTCCCAAACTCACTAATGACTGGCTGAGCCAGGATTTGAACCTGGATTTGACAGTCTCCAGAGCCAGAATTCTTATCTCCTGTAAGAATAAGATTTTAATCCAGGCACAGTGGTGAGAAGTAGGGGTTTTATTGGTGCTAGAATCTTACTGATCACCTTTGAGTGGAAAAAAATTTCTCATTTAAGGGTGTATCATTACACCAACACAGTGATAACTAAGGGGTTACAATTCCTTGTACTTTGCAGCCATTTCTCTGCATAATGTCCATTCTTTTTACTTCTGTCTATGAAGTGGGCAATTAGATGTAAAATCCTATCATGAAATAGAAAGATTTGTTTCAGTTAAAGGAATGAATAAGTTTTCTTAAGGCAAAGAACTCAAAAAAGTGAAGGAGTAGCAACTTATCTGCTTACTGCTGGCATTTCAGGGGGCACCAGGCCTGGGAAATATATTAAGTCCCACCTCTAAAGATAAAAGGATTAGAAAAGCTCACCTTGAATTGCTTTCTTCCATGAGGCTTTCCATGCCATCAATACAACCAGAAAATAACCGTTAGAAATTAAACTGCTTTCAGTTGATGACCTTCACTAAGCTAAATTCAGCAGTTTGTCAGCTACAAAACATTAAATGGACACAATTAAGAAGTTTGAAAACCATTAAGCAGAATTTAAACTAGAGAAAGATGAAAATTAATGGGAATAAAACATAATGACACATTATAGATTCGTGATACTGACATTTTTGACAAGCGCTTCAGCTGGAAGGTAAAAGTAGGATCCAGAGACATGTAGAAATACACAGCTCAGTAAATACACCGAGGTTCAGCAGCCTATCATTTCTCCACCTTGATAAATTTACACCTAATAATGATGATGATGATGAAAATGTAAATATTAAGCAGTTACTAGGTGCTATAAACTTTGCTACCTCCTTCCTATACTTTTTTTCACTTTAAAACTCACAAAACCCTAGGAAATGGATTTTATTATCCCCATACTACAAATGAGAAAACAGAGGCTCAGAGACATTATATAAATTGTCCAAGTTCACATGGCTAGTAAGTAGCCTTGCTGGGATTCAAACCCAGACCGGTCTGATTCCAAAGCTGATGTACTTTCCCCACAGCCTCCAACTGAAGAATTACATGATGTTTTCTTTTCCCATAATCAAGAGTAAACATTTTAATGTTTCAAAGATTCATTTTATGTTAACTGCACTCGAAGAATGAAAGCTGAAAACATCCACCTTGAATGGCAGCATTAGACGTAAATGATATATGACAGAGAAAACTGATAACTAATAAAAGATTCTCCTTTAAAAAGGGGGGGGTTCAAAAAAATTTAAGTCATTTACCAACAAAAATTAGGAAGTATTTGCATACCTATTACAAAAGCCCAGCTACAGTATTAGATATTACAAGGGCTTCAAGAGAAGTATTAAGACAAAATGCCCTCAAAAAAAACACCCACTTCAGCTGGGACAAGAGCAAGTTCAGTAACCAAGGAACAAGTGCTGAATCCTGTGCTTTAGATTCTGAGTGCCACAAAGGCATGGGGGTAGGGCAGTCAGGGAACACCCTCTGGAGGAAGTATATCTTCAGCAGGGGCTTGAAGGAAGTGAAATGGAGAATTTACACAGAGGAGAAGAAAAAGGAGGCCAGTACTTCAGAAGGGGGAACAAGAGGAGCAACGCCCTAGAAGCAGTCACAAACTCGCTTCTGCAGGAGACAGACTGGGAGGAGAAGCAGCAAATAAGGTCCAAGGAGGTGAGGAGAGCCTTGAAAAGACACGGTGGGCACTGACTGGACGCAGTGTGGCAGGCAGAGGAGGTACTCAGCTTTGAATAGTGGTATAAATACCTGTGGCCTTTTAGCTGATCTCCTGGCCCCCAGCCTCTCCCTTCCCCTCCTGTAAATGATCATGAACCACCCCTAGTCTCTTGCCTCTCACCACTGCCTTTAGAATAGTTTCAACTTTGGCCTGGTGTTCAAGTTCTTTCAGGAACTAGCCCAGCCAATCTTTCCTTATTCCCTTCCTTTAAGCACCCTTCTCTACAAGGAAACCGGTCCATTCACTAACTCCATAGGATCACTGGGTCTGATTCTTCTTTTCCTATCTGAGTCCTACTCATCCTTTAACAGCCAGCTCAAACCTCACCCCCTCACTAAAGCCTTTCCTGACCACTTGGCCTATAGTAACCTCCATCTCTCCTTCCTCTTAATTCTACAGCACACAGGCTTGACTCATCAATCAATTACCTTTTCACAGGTATAATCTCAGCACCCAGTGTAAAGCTGCTTGGAGGCTGTAAGTGTGCCTCCTACTATTTTACCCCACCACATGGAACAGCATCTTGACATTTAATAAGCAAGCAAACACTCAACTCTTTTTTTGACTTCCTATATTAAGTTTAGCATTAGCATAAAGGAAGGATGGAAGAGGTGGGGGCGACTTCTGAAGTCAGAGACCAGCTAAGAAGCTGTTGCAATAATCCAGATGTGAGGCAAAGAGGGCCTGACTAGGGAACAAAGAGAAAATGGGCAGATATAAACAACAACAAAAATTTTTGCATGCAAAAACTCAGCAGGATGTGATTGACTACTACTAGGAACAAAGGCAAGGGATGAATTAGGATAAGGTTAGGTTTAGAAACGCTTCTTGGATTCATTTTAAAGCCTGTCTGAAAACAAGTGTATTAAGCGGCTAAAAAGTCCACATTTGCAAAAAGTCTTCGGTGAAACTGCCCAATATCTTGAACCAGGGACAGCCATTCCAATTTCAGACAAACACAGAATGGTAGAGCTGGAAGGGTCTTTAGAGAGCTTATCTAAAACCCTCACTGATCAGGTGGGGAAACTGAGGCCCAGCATGGAAGAGGCTTGCTGAAAGCCTCAAGACTGAGACTCCCAGACTATTCGTGCCCCAAGGCACAGCCGCCTAGCCTAGAAGGACACTGTTTACACACCCAGGCCAGCCCAGCCCTCCGTAATGGCAGGACCGTCTGAGGGCGAGAGTGACCATGGAGACGTCCAGGGCCAAGCAGGACGCGCCGCCGCCTGTTTACCTAGAGAAAAGCCGTGGCGTGGAGCAGGAGCTCGGTTGCAGCCACCAGCAGGGCCGACCCCGCGGCCCGGCCCGGCTCTCCGGGGGACTTAACCATCCGGCCTCCCCGTACAAAGGGGGAGCGCCCCCGGGGCCGAGGGGCCCGGAAGCAGGGGATCCCGAGACGCCCGGGCAGAGGCTGGGGAGCCCGGGGCAGCTGGCCGAGCGCTACCCTCAGACCCGCCAGCAGCGCCCGTTCTCCGGGGCCAAGCAGGGTTGGCCCCTTGGGGGCGCGCGCCGGACCAGAGCAGGTGCCCAGAGCTTCCCGACCCCGCCCGGCCTCGGCTCCAACCCGCACCACCCGCCCACCCGCCGGCCCACAGGGCTGACCAGGCGCTGAGGCTCCCGCCCCGCCGCGCCCAGAGGGAACCGGACAGCGGCCAGGGGCTGCCACCGACCCCGCTTGCTCCGCCCGCGCCTCGCCAGCCGCCCGCCGCCCCACGCCGGCGCGCCTCACCTGCGGAGAGCGCCGCGCTCACATCGCCCGCCCGCGGCGCCCCCTCCGCCGCCGCCGGCGCCAGGCCCGTCCCCGCCGCTCCGGCTGCCGCCCCAGCCCGCGCCCCCCGCCCCCGGAAGCGCTTCTCTGCCCCGCCCCCTCAGCGCCGGCGCTTCCGGGCAGGCGCGGACCGGGGTGCTGGCGACGGGGGACGGGCCTCTCTCCGGGACTCCAAGTCCGGGATCCCGCTCGGGCTGTGTCCGGGAGTCTCGCCGCGGACGAATGGGCTAGCGGCAGCCTTGGTCCCGACTCCGGGAGGGAGCGGCGGCAGCTCCGCGCATCACGGCCTCCCGCCCGCCTTCTCCTCGGCGCCCCCTGCTGGCGGGAGGAGGGCTGCTCCGCGGGGCGCGCCCGGGGCTCCCGGAGCGGAATGGGTGAGAGGCCAGGACCCTCGACCTGCCATCACCCGGGGCCTGCACCCACCGTGCGCCCAGCCTTCCGCTTCCGAGACCCTCGCTCTCACAGCCCTTCGGATGCCTGCCCCTCACCCAGGCTGCACAGCGGTTACCTGTGCGGTGGTTACCTTGCCAGATCGGGTCACCTAACTTAGGACCTTGGGCAGAGTCCCTCTCCCTCAAAGCGGAGATAAAAATAACGAACTTGGGGATGTGAAACTCCTGTCACAGACCAAGTCTCAAAAAAAATGTGCATTTCCAGATCCTTGGAGAAACCCAATCTTGACACTCGGGTGGGAGTGGGAGCCTCGCTCAGCATTTTCCACTCTGTTTCAGGCGAATTTAACACCCTTTGAAGACCTTCCCTTTACATTTTGGTGGACTCCTGCGAAGTTGTGGCAGAAGTTTATTTTCCTTTTTCTGACTTAGTAATAAAAATAAACTAGGAGTCAAAGATATCAGCTCCTCTTCAAGTTAGAAAGCTGAGACTTCCTGATGTTACCTCATCCTCCGCAAGCGGGAACTCCCTCCAGGCTCCGTCCAGTAGTCACCTTCCAATAACAAGGGCCACCTTTTGTTGAACGCTGGGCAGGGCGCTGTGTAGACACTTTATAGACATGACCTCCTTTAATACACAACCCCAGGACTGTTAATATCCCCATTTTATCAAGGAGTGAACTGAGGTTCAGAGAAGTTAAGTGTCATCTAAAGTCACACAGCTAAATGGCAGACTTGGGATGAGCTCCCTTGTCTGTCTGACTCCAGACAGGAACTTTTTGTGGCAATGGAATATTCCGAACAGAACTTTAGGTAACCTAACTGCAGGCACCTGGGCAGAGAGTCTCACTCTCTAATTACTATTCTTCTTGAGCTATTTCCTTGAGATCTGGCCCCAAGAGTGAAGTCTGTGAACCCAAAGGCATAGGAAGACATCGTCTTGTCAGGCCAGGTTTTCTCAGGACCACTGGGCTGATTCACACCCCACATGAGTGAGTTCCTGTTTCCCCACAGACCAGCTGTGGGCTTCATCATTTTAACTGATTTTTGCTAAATTTGTTGGTAAGAATTGGGGTCTTCTTGGCTGTAATAATCGTATTTGCGTGTCATTAAGGATTATAAAGACTGAAATGTTCCTTAGTATTTAACCTTTGTGCCACGTGTCTCAAAGTTATTAGCCATCCGTCCATTGGACACTGGGTATTTCCCTCATAGCTTTATATTTATTCCCCCACCTCACTGGGTCACTCAACTCATATATTTTTCCAGTGCCCTGCTTTTGTTGTTGTCATTTAGCTGATTATGTGTCATAATCTCTACTAACTTATTTTAGTTAGAAAATTGTCACTTCACAATTAGGGTGCATGTGTTTCTGTTTTCCCATGATGTTTGTGACATTTTTAAATGATTTAACTTTGCCTATTTGAAATCAAAAAGAGTCTAGAGGGTGATGTATGGGCCTCATTCCACAGTTACCCAGTTTCCCTAGCGCTATTTATGAAATGATAAAAGTCACATTTCGTCCAGTCAAGGAGGGGTTTTGCCATAATGGAGGTATGCAACATTGGCGGCTGGTGTTAGCCAATATCTGTGCTCTGCCTTCTCTTCTTCCAAGGCACATGGCTAAACTCATCTTCCAGCCTCCCCTCCATGTCATGTGTTCATTGAGATAGTGTAGAAGTGCTTGTAAAAGTTAATTCCTTTCCCCTCCTTTCCCCTTCTTCCCTTTCTTGGACAGATAGGGCCCAAATCTCCACTTCTCATCTATTCCAGATTCCTGAGCACTTAGAGAGTCAAGATAGCCAGGTTATGTGATCCCAGCCTCTCCTTCTTCTGGCTCCCACAAGGGGACCCTTTCTGCCAAAGCTCAGGCCCACTTTGAAATCCCCAGAGTCTGGCAAAGCTTATTGTCTGTTGGCACCTGTCAGAGTCTTGACAGGACACACATAAGTCACGAATATCCTTTAAACAAAAAAATTATGTGAATTATCTGGGATTTTCTCACTCTTGCTCCCCTCACCAGGACCCACTGGTGTGCCCCTTCCACGTGTCTCACTACCTGAGTAGTTTGGGGCCAGCAGGGGGAGTCAGCCTCTCCAAACAGTCCCAAGCTGTCCAATGACTTCTATTATAGAACATCCTAGTGGGTCAGGTTTCCACCTGGCCAACCCTGCAGAGTAGAGTACGTGTTCCACCCAGTCCGGGAAGAGCAGTCCTCCTGGGAGACTCCTCTGGTCCTCACTGCCTGTGTGATGGGAGCTTCTCTTCTTCATCTGTTAAATGGCAATTAGGCTGAGGGGTGCGATTTGTGGCCTCCCCTCCCACAGCCAAGGGTGGGCAGCAGAGTGCTATGGCTAAGCAGTGAGGCGGATCCGGGTGCCCGTCCCCACTCAGCCACACAAGGTGGACTGCTGTAACTCAGCCTCACGAGGGCTCTGTGATCTGAGTGGGGCCAGGCACTCGCCCTGCTGAGCTTTGGCCTCCTCATCTGTATAGAGGGTGATGACACAGACCTCAGTGGTAAATATGACCATAATAGAGCATGGCACACACAATAATTATTCTTGGTCAGCAAGAAAGCAAGGGAGGAAGGATGGCTTCAAGAGCCTCCACCCATTTTCATGAAGCCTTTTCTCACTTCCTGGAGAGAGCGCTTGCTCTCTCCTGTCTCACCTGCCCAGCCTCTGGGTGGGCCTGGCTTGCCTCTGATCTGAGCCCTGCTGGCACCCACTGGGCTCAGGTGTTGCCTCTGGAGTCCTTCCTCACTGTCACTTTCTTCCTGATCTGCTCCCTCCTGGTTTCCTGCTGATTCTCCAACACCACCCCTGTAAGAGACTCTGCTGGCACTCTCTACTTCTCCTGTGTAGTAGCCACAATGGCAATTAATTAATGACCTGTACAATTACGAGTTTAATATCTGTGTCCCCCACCACTAGCCTATAAACTCCATGAGGATGAGACCTTGTTTGACTTCTTTCTTGCTGTTTCTCCAGTGTTTGGTACTCAATAAATATTTGTTGAATTAATAGATAAGGAACGGTTACCAGTTTTTGCTTCTACGTCTGTGTTCCTTGAGGGTAGGGGCTGTTTAATTGATCCATTTCCTCTGCACCCTGCAGAGAACCTGGTACTAAATGAGCAGCAGTGAATATTTGCTGAGGGAAACAAAGCAGGAGTAAATGAGTGGATGGACTGAGAGATTGAACCCACACCTCTCTTCCCCTTTTCCCTGCATCATGGCTTATGACCGATTCCCCCTGTCTGTGTAAATTGTCTCTTGGTCCTGAACAGCCTCTGTCTTGCAGCTTCCTTTGACTCACAAGGATGATGGGCAAGAAGAGAAAGATCTTCCACATTTGTAGGGCGTTCTCATTTGAAAAATAAGGTTTTCAGGAAATCCACCCCAGTCCCTGCAGAGAACACATCTACCTCATCAAAAAGGGTGGCTACCCTCCAGGAGAGGGTACACAGACACATAACACTTTTTGGCCCAGTGCATTTACCTCCTAATTTCCATCAAAGCCATTAATCGCAAAGTTTCATACTTACCGCTCATACAAACCGTGGTAGGCAATGTCGTCTTCCGGTCAAGAGAATAGCGGAGACTTCAGAGTTGCTTTGGGTGAATCACTTAATCTTTTTTACCCTTTCTTACCCATCTGACAGTGGGGCCTAACATTCCCGAATTTCCTCTTTTAATAAACATTCTTGTTCACATTTAAACATTCCTGGAAAGACATTTTACGATCAATGAGTATATTTAATCTGGTTGTGGTTTTTGCCCCAAACTCGGTCAATAAATCCAGAGTGTATCTCGGAATCAATGGCATTCTTGAAAGCTATGTCTTGAGGTGGACTGCTGTAACTCACGTCACATTTTCTCACAGGCAGATGTCTGACTAAAGTTAGTAAAGTGAAGACATCTGCAAAGATGCAGCCTGGTTTCAAAAGGTGATTGAGCTCTAAGTGTTCTAAACCAGGCACAAACCTGCCAGGCATGCCTTGGATTTCAACGAAGTGAGCAAGCTGCACGTGAAGAGCATTCTTGCTGCCACATGTGTTTAATGTAAAGCCAACATCCTGTCCATCAAACACGAGACCAGAAGCATTGCTCGCCTTCCCTCAGAAGTCAGAGGGTTTTGCAGGATGACTTTGATGACCAAGACTCTTTAAAAAAAGATGCCCGGGGAGATGGAAACTTTTCCCCTCAGTAAAATTCCCCAGAGCAAATAGTTCCACTGACCTTAGACATGACTTCAGCACTTTCTTGAGTTGAAAGCTGTTGAAAAATAAAAGTCATGGCATCTGATTGTTTGATGGCTTCACTAAAGATTTCGAATATGAGGATCTGGAGAGGGGGTGTCTCTTTAATCCCTCTTTTTTTTTTCCTTCTTACAACAGAATCGGAATGGAGGGGAGCCCTTTGGGTACCGAGTCCCTGGGGCTTCGGGATGGTTCCAGGCACTGTGGAGGAGGGAGGAGAGTCCATCTTTCTTTCTTTTAATCAACGTTAATGAGGTAAATTGGGTTTTGGTAAATGTCTACATCTGCCGCCATGACCTTTGCTTTTTTGACTTGCTGAGCACGAGCAAGGTGCTCAGCATCTGGTTTTTGATCCTGCCTCCTAGAGTCGCTGTGCATCCTCTCCCTGCCTGTTCACACTGCAGGAATCAGTGACAGCAGGATGGAGCCCTGATAGGAGGAGGTGACACCACCACACTCAGGGCAGATCAGCTGGGCAGCGCAGACACACAATGCCTAGGAAACCCTGTCATGACAGGACTGTTGCATATTTATTCATTCAACAAATATTTTTTGAGTGCTAATTAAGTGCCAAACATTGCTCTAGGTGCTGGGGATATAGCAGTGGACAGGAAAAAAAAAATCCCTGCTCTTCAGGAGTGTACATGCTATCAGGGAAAGAGAGGTGTAAACTAACAAGATATATAGTATGTTAGATGGTGAGAAGGGCTATGGAAAAAATAAACAGGGAAGGGGAAAAGAGAGAAGACAGTACATTACCCGATGACAAAGTTTTATACCAGTTTGAAATTCTTACCTGACTTCTGTATCAAACCAGAGGATGCTCACAGCTGCCGGGTGAGCAGGGGCTCATGGCACCTTTACCTGCCTTCCTGACCTTAATCTTCTTCCGGCTGCTGACACTGAGCTGGGGTTTGCCTGTGTACCTGCCCTGTTCTGATCAATCCTCTTCTGCTGGGCTCCTCGAGGATCTGCTCCTCAGCAGCTCCTGTGTCTCCTCTGTCTCCTGGTCTCATCCCTGTGGTCCTGCCCACTATCCCTGGCCCACAACGGGGCTGGCTTTGTTTTCAGATTCAGTGCGTCCACTGTTACTAGACACTTAACTTTTTTCGCCACCTTTCTAAGATTGGGCAACATGGTAAAGACCACGAGACCCTGGGCAAGTTAATCAGACCCTCTGAACCTCGGTTTCCCGTCTGTAAGATGGACGTGGTCGTAGTGCACCTGTCCCAGATGGTTGTTATGGGAATCCCATGAGATAGCTGAAATAAAGTGGTTTTCAAAGGCTTGTACTTAGTGGTTGCCGAATCAGTAGTAGCTGTTCACGTAGGAGGGACTGAGCTAATGGCAGCAATGCAGGGGACAGTGCAGCATGGGAGTGCACCCTGGCTTTGTCTCCCGTACCCCCTCCCCACCCCCTCTGGATCTCCCCTGTCCTCCCCCAACCACTGTCATTCTCGGCTCCCCTTTCATCATGGAGCTTAGCTCCCTGGAATCTTCGCCTCTGGCCACTTAATGAGAAAAACTCTTCAGCGGATCTGCTCCCTCCCTCCCTCCCACTCTCGTCGCCTGAAGAACAGTCTCTGTTCAAAGGGGATGATGCCTTCCTTGTCAGTCAAGACTCAAGCAGGTTGGGGAATCTTAGCCCCTTCTTTACTTCAAATGCACTCACGGCCAAACTAGTCAGTGGGTTACATTTGTCCAGGGTACTCCTCTGCAGAGAGGATCTCATCTCTGCATGATGAGAATCAAAGCCCCTTTGTTATCTCCCAGCATGGAAGCCTGGCCTAGCTGACAATTTACACTGTAACAATTCTTATTTTTTAACCCACTCCCCGTACTCACAAGACATACAGATAAGTAACCTCCACCCATTCTCCTCTTCCTTTAAACTTCTTCTTGTTTCTTTTTCCTTGAGTTCCCTGAATTTTGACCAAGTTGGACATGGTCATCTTTTTGGAGTCTTAGGCAGAACTTTAGGGCCTGAAGTCTTGTTAGGGGTGGCTCAACTTCTGGTCAAGCAATAAAATTAAGAACACAGTTTCTTTGGTCAAAACTCCCTGAACAAAGGTAAGATGCTTAACCTCTCTGAACTTCTGTTTCCCCATCTGTGAAATGGAGATAAGTGTTCTGATCCCAAAGGGTTGTTAGGAGTAGTACAATGAGATAATGATTGTAAAGCACTTTGCAAAGTGTCTTATGTGTGATAAACAAGCAAAAGCCAGAAGCTCCTATGTCCACAGTGGGGTTTGTTAGGATAAGTCTTATTTTCCTGCCAAGCCTTCTCTATCATGTCCAACTACCTGGGAGCTATCACGCTGAGCCCTAGGCATCTGCTGATTCGTCTGTCAGCCTTAAGCAGCTTAATGACAGGGACCTTGTCTGGCTCTCACACAATTCTTAGAAGTTACCAGCATTTCCTGTTGTCAGGGGCTTCCTGTGACTTGAGAGCAGGAGCTGTGTCTTGTTCCCCACCGTGGTCCCTGTGCCTAGCACCAAGCTCAATAAATGTCTTAAAATCAGGAACTGAGGAAGGATAAAAAGATGTCAGGCTCTAGCTGGCTCCCACTAGGATGAGATGGCTCAGAACTAGGAATATAGATTCACAGAGCCCTCCTGAGTGGGCAGCACCCAGCTGCCATCCCCTACAATGCCAGCCCTCCTGGTCCTCACTTCAATCTCCTCTCAAAATTACTGTTCACCCTGCCTTTCCACAGAGCTGAAAAACAGGCAGAGTTTACCTCTAAGAAGTGAGCAACAACAAGCCCCAGGTGCCAATGGAAGCGTGTAACTGATGGAGTTCCTTCTCCCAGTGGGAGGGGTCACCTAAAACAACCTCTTTTCCATTAACACATCAGCAATCTTGTACCAAAAATGTATCCCAGAAACCCACCCATTAGACAGCCATTCCTTTCAATGAAATGTGTGGAGCTCTTCTTTAAGTTTCGCTGATAATTTGACCCTCTGGATCCCTCTCCCAGTTAAACATCCTCAGCAGAAAGACCCTCTTGAATTCTAAAGCATACTCCAAAGACAGCCTGACCACAGCCCTCTATCGAGAGACCCAGAAACTCAGAATTGGAGGAAAAAATTTAAGCATGGCCCTTTCTTGTTCAAATTCAAGCCATATTGTTGGCCCAGGAGTCTCTCCAAATACCCATCATTTCCCTTGCTTGTGTCACATTCTTGCAGATGGGAATGCTGTTTCTAGCAGGATGAGAATTATGTATGACAATCTAGTCCACAGCTGAAATGGTCTGCTATAGAGTATGGTACTCTGATGGAGTTTGAGTTGCAATTTTGGGGACCATCCCATTTACAGAACAAAGGAATTAAAAATGAATATGGGAAGTACAATCACACCCAACAATGTGGATAAAGCTCAGAAACATAACATTGAGCCAAAGAAGCTAGTCACAAGAGTATGTGTGCTCTACGATCCCATTCATATAAAGTTCAAAGACAGCAAAACGAATCTACAGTGCTTACAGTCAGGAAACGGAAAGAGGAATGAGGGGAGTTTTGAGCCCCATGTTTTTTGATGACATGGGTACATTCATTTTGTGAAAATTCATTGAGTTGTACATTTATGATTTGTGCATTTTTATGCTTGATCATATTTCAGTTACCAAGAAAAAGTGCATGTGGCCAGCAGGAAATCCTGAGGTCCAGGACTGAATCACACAATGATAATGCAAAGCTTTGGGGTAAATATAAGTTTAAACCAACTCAGAGAGCGATGAAAAGACTAGCACACCCTGCCCAGGTTTCTTGTGTCCGTAGGGGTCATTAAACTCTACCAAGAGAAAACTCTCCTTTCCTAGTGAACAGGGGAGGACCTCTCACCCAGACTTTTTTCCTTGATCACTGTCTGTACAAGTTCTTTATCATCATGACCTCTGATGGAGGCCAGGGGTCAGTAGCTGCTAGAAAGTGTAGCTGTTGTCTGGAAAAGATCTTTAAGACGTGTAATACTTTCCCCTGGAGCAGACAAGGGTCATATGTGGGAAGGGGCTCCCAACCACAGACTCTGAGGCTGCCCTTCCATCTTGCAGAATCCCCACCCCTCAAGTGCCACTCTGATCACAGGACACACTGCCTCCCAGGCATTCTGCAGAATAACAAGTTGACTTTCATCCTGCCCTAGGCAGGGTGATTCTTTGGGGTCTGGATTTCTAAAAGGAGCAGTTTGTGACTCTGGTAAGATTACTCACAGAACAAGGAAGAGACTGTGCTTAAAGTCAGACAAGCTAGTCATTTTACTAAGTTCAAAAAGAAAATACAGCTGAATTATCATCAGCCTCCATTTGCGAAGAGGGTAGAGAGGCCCCCAAGGAGCAGCAGGTCCGCTGCGGCTGTGACTGTTGTTCACGGGCTGCTGGAGGTACAGCAGGGTCCTCTCGGTGAGTCAGCACATTTCAGCCTCCAGGAAGGGAGCAACTTGAATGTGACAAAGCCAGCCTTCAACACCCAGAAATTTCTGAGGCAGTTCCTGGCTTGGGGGTTGGGGGGCTGATTGCAAAAAATCTGCATTTGCAGGGCGACAATTTAGAAGAGGAAATACCACCAATAACAGTACAGTGTCACGCATTTTCAGCTCTCTTCAGAACGAGAATTTGATATTTCTTTATCTCAGTGAGTATTTTGGTCTCTCCAGTTTCTCATCTTGCTACTGCCACCCAAGCCTTGCTAAAGACCGTAGGAGGCTGCTCTGACTTCAACTGAACAAACTGGTTGGGTGCCAGGCCCTCTGCTGTAACACAGACATGTAATGAACAGACATAAGCAGGTCTCTACACCCTTCTGGTCCTCACAGAGCTTAGCAATGTGCATACAAACGATGCCTGCAGGGGTGACACATCCTAAGTTTTTTAGGGGCTCTAAGGAAGAACAGATGATACCGAGATGGGAAAAAGTGAAAGCTGCTTTGAGGAGGTGGCATTAGAAATGGCCTTTATTTGGGACAGGATTAATGGGCAGGATGCTGGCAGGAGGAGAGGACATAATGAGCATGCTTGGCAGAGGGAATCTCAGTAACGCTCATGGTTATAGGGAAGCTGAGAGCAATTTCAAGGGAATATGGGATTTAGCTGGAGAGTAGACTAGGTAGGGTGGAGAAATAGTGAAAACAAACCAGAAAGGAAGTCTGGAAGTCTAATCCTATGGTCTGGAGAGTTTGGGCCGACTTTGGTGGGAACTGGGGGGCCTCTGGAGGTTTCAGAGCAGCTTGCTTGGTGACATGGAAGAGTGAGGTTGACAGGTGTGTGTAGGAAGTGGAGTGAGGAGAGCAGGCTGGCGCAATCATCTAGGTGAGATAAAGAGGACAGCGGTGGTGACAGCCACCTTCCAAGTCTTCAAAGAATTGACCTTTTTTTTTTTGGCTGCTCCGCACCGCTTGCGGGATCTTAGTTCCCCGACCAGGGATTGAACCCGGGGCCATGGCAGTGAAAGCGCCAAGTCCCAACCACTGGACCACCAGGGAAGTCCCTTAAAAAAATTGAACTTAATTGAATGTGTGTGTGGATGGAGTTCTTGAAATTCCTTGCCAACCACCCTTCCCCTCGTGACCTTCATGTAAAGAAGAGGGTGAGTGTTGCCCATTTTTCTTTTCTTTTTTTTTGCTTGGCTGCGCTGGTCTTCTTTGCTGCGTGCAGGCTTTCCCTAGTTGCAGCGAGTGGGGGCTACTCTTCATTGCAGTGTGTGGGCTTCTCATTGCGGTGGCTTCTCTTGTTGTGGAGCACGGGCTCTAGGTGCGCGGGCTTCAGCAGTTGTGGCACACAGGCTTAGTTGCTCCACGGTATGTGGGATCTTCCCGGACCAGGGCTCGAACCCATGTCCCCTGCATCGGCAGGCGAATTCTTAACCACTGCGCCACCAGGGAAGTCCCTGCTGCCCATTCTTGAGGACACTGGTAAGCAATTCTTGAATTACATGAAAGAAATTGCTAATTGGAATTTCACTGGCATGCATGGCAGGAGGGTACACGATCAGTGTGCCAGAGGCAAAAATCCCATGGAAGAAAAGCAACTTTAAAAGGAGCCTCTGCAATTATTGTTCTCAGATGGCCCTACCTAGGTTAACAACACCCCCCATTAGGCTACTAGGAGTCCAGCTTGCCCCATTTCAACACTGACTTTGAACTTGACCTACCTGGGCTCATGTTGGCTCCTCCCACCAGGCACCTGTTCCACACCCAGGAGACCATGTTGGCAAGCCTGTTATTTGTCACTCAGCCCATTCCCTGTAGGGAATGCAGCACAAATACGTCATGGGCCATTTCATTCCAGTGGGTTAATTTTCCTGACAGCTCTGATCATTGCCCTTTGGAGTTGAAATCAAATCCCTACTCCTCAGCCTGGGATCTAAGGTCCTTCATGACCTCGAGCACCAACAGGTTGTAATTGCCGCAAGCTTGGGCTCCAGAGTCAGATGACCTAGTTCGGAATTCTGGCTCTGCCACTTACTTACTTAACCTCTCTGAGCCTTGGTTTTCCCTTACCTTTCAAGCTGGATTGCAGTAAAGACCTAAAGAGATATTGCACGTAAAGAATGTAGCACAGAGTCTGGCATACAATGAATGCTTGGTAGTTGACATCCATTACCATAGTAACACATTGGCCCCCAAACCTACCTTTCCTACTGTATTTCCACAGCTCTTTTCACACTTCCCCACCTCCATGCCTTTCTTCATATTTTCCCTCTGGGTAGGTTGTTCTCTTCTTCACTCCAATCCACAGTTCCGCAGGTCAGAATTCTATCCTTCAGGCCCTGCTCAGATGCTCACGGCACTAGGAAGGCTTCTTACATTTCCCTAGTTATCCTGTTCCTGTGTTGAAGTTTGTGGTAATTCTCGTTAGTGTTAGAGAGCTACCAGTCTTATCTGCCTCTAGAATGTGAACTCCAGGAGAGCTGAGAATTTTATCTGTTTTATTTATTGCCATATCCCCAGCATCTAGAACAGCACATAGCGTTAGGCCTTTTGAAAGCATGACTCTACCTACTAGATAGTGTGCTCTCTGAGAGCCTGTTAATGATTTATTCTATAGCGTCCATATTGTCGTTGTGAATTCAATGTGCTGAACTATGGCAGACAAATTAGGAGAAAAGGGTTCTGTTCAAAAGGGGAGAGTGGGGAGTTCCCTGGTGGTGCAGTGGTTAAGAATCTGCCTGCCACTGTTGGGGACACAGGTTCGAGCCCTGGTCCGGGAAGATTCCACATGCCACGGAGCAACTATGCCTGTGTGCTACAACTACTAAGCCTGCGCTCTAGAGCCAGCGAGCCACAACTACTGAGCTTGCGTGCCACAACTACTGAAGCCCATGCGCCTAGAGCCCGTGCTCCGCAACAAGAGAAGCCACCGCAATGAGAAGCCCGCGCATTGCAACAAAGAGTAGTCCCCGCTCACCACAACTAGAGGAAGTCCACGCGCAGCAACGAAGACCCAACACAGACAAAAATAAAGAAATTAATTAATTTTTTAAAAATTTAGGAAAAAAAAGGGGGAGAGTGGGAAAATCCTGGAAGGCAGAATTAGGAATTACTGATAGGGATTCACCCTCTCACCCTCAGGATGACAGTGATGAGTTAAAACCCAGAAAATCCAGAAAAGCAGGTGATATTGAGGGTAGTTATTACAGGAAGTGGTTGTAACTTGGGTCTTGTCCTACAGATGAATTAAGCTCAGTGGCTTTGACCACATCCACAGCTAGGTTTGTTTGAGAAGTATTCTCTTAAAGTTGATGGGTAAATCTTATTTACAGGCCTGGATTCATAAGATTTAGCCAATTATATGACACAAACAGCAAAGGACCTAACCTGAAATGTCCATTTCTTTGTCTCCTGGAGTGCTTTTCACAACCTCTGAAGACAGGGAATCACCATCTGGAGGCCCAGCCCAGGGCCAAAGCTGGTGGTCGATATACATTTGGTAAATAAATGAGCAAATGAATGAATCAAAGAATAGACCCTGGAAGAATATAAAGCTACTTTTGAGATATCCCAAATGTTTGCATTAATACTTTTCAACTATATACTTTTTGAAGAATAACTATAAATGCATGTAAGTATTACTGAATTCACAATAGTGGTTTGCGATTTTGAATTTTTCTTGATCAACAATTATCATGGTGGGAGGGGGCTCTGCAAATTGTTCTAATATTAAAAAATGATGCTGGGAATTCCCTGGCGGTCCAGTGGATAGGACTCCGCGCTTCCACTGCAGGGGACGCAGGTTTGATCCCTGGTTGGGGAACTAAGATCCTGCATGCCACGCAGCACAGCTAAATAAATAAATAAATAAATAAATAAATAAATAAATAAATAAAATGTTAAAAAAAAAAAAAAGATCCCTCTACTTGAAAAGACTGGGAACATTTGCCCCGAGATGCTTCTGTATCGGTTTCTAGCAGAACTGCTTAACACCTTCTAGACAGAACTGCTGTGAGAGTCACAAGGTCACTGCTGCCCTACTTTCAGATGGTCACAAAGGTCTCATACCATGCTCTCAGCCGATTCACACAAAACAAGTGGTTTATTTCTTATAACCCACCCAATTGTCTAGCCTGATCCTGTGTTTCCAAACTATAACATTCTATTGCTACTTAAAGCTCAGATCGCCACAATCAAAATTAGAATGTTGTCCAAAAGCAATTTTTGGTCCTTAATCAATTGCCACAAATTTTAGTATTAGATGAAGCACCAAATAACATGTAACCATCTGTTTTAGACTGCGCCAAAATCTCACTGAAAATATGCCCTCTTCTAGAACAAGCTGCTCAGCAGAAATTAACAACAAAAAATTCATCACTTTTCTTCACTACAGGGCTGGTATATTTAATAAGGAGTATGGCAATTCAGTTTATTCTGCTTCCAAAGCAAGTTGTCAACTGTTTACTGACATTCTGGTGTGAGCCAGACACTGACTTTTCTCTACCAGAAATCATTTTTTGATAAATACCATTGCCTTCCTCTGCCTGACTTAAAGTGTCCAGTATTATAGCTCAGTACCTGCTCAGATACAAAATCTTTCATTTGGGTTAGGAAAGAGGATGTATACTTATCTTAGAATTCTTAGCTAACAGGCAATTTCAGCAACATTTAGATGACATTTAGTGGGAAGAGGGCCTTCATAAGATTGTTGGGTGCCCATACTTCCTAAGAAAGATCTCTGACAAAGCAAAAAGTCCATGGCTGTAACTGGTGGATAAAGATTCCACAGTGAATCTGCATATATTATTATTTTTTTAATTCAGCAGTATTTACTGACTGTTAATCAGGACTGTGCCAGGAATGGCCACTCAGAGACAATTAAGACATAGTTCCTGTTTCTGAGGAGCTCACTGTCTAGCAGGGGACATGGGTTTGTGTGAAGAATGGATGGTATATATAAAATTACAATACAGTGACAAACGCTACAGCAGAATTAAGTTCAAAATGAAAATGGAATCACTAAGAGTGGTGTGAATAGTTTTCAGGCGTGTTCAGGGAAGGCGTCACAGGGATTATTTTTGCAGAGCCTGGAACAATACAAAGTTTTCCGGGACGATAAAGGTTAGGGAGATGTGGATGGAAAAGAGAAGGATGAGTATTCAAGGCAGGGAAAATCATTCATGCAAGGACAAAGAAAAGCCCAAGGAGAGCAGCCAGGGCCCAAGTGGAGGTCAGCAGGTAAGACTGGACAAGTAGGCTAATGTAGATCGGGGCCTTGGATGGCAAGCTAAGGCGTTAAGATCCCGTCAGGCGGATCATGGGAGGTGACAGGATTAGATCTGCTTGAGAAGGAGGGCTTGGAGCAGTCAGGTGGTAGGAGACCATGTTAGGCGCGGGGGCTGTTGTGAGGGCGTACCTGTCCCAGAGGCTGATGGGGACAGAGTGGGCCTGCTTGGGGCCCACCAACCCAGAGATAAGCAGGTGCTGCTGGTGCCAAGACCCAGTCTCCTGGAGATAAACACCAGAGCAGTGGTCAGGGGGCCCAGATAAGCCCTTCGCCTTTGGAACCCCTCTCTAGGTTATTTACATTCAAAATTTAACACCCAGGGCACCAGCAGGCAGAATGGGGTTTACTCTGGACATTCTGAACCCAACAGGGCACGTGTAGCTTAGTGGAGCCCAGGACTCGGGCTGCCTGGGTTTGAATCCTGGCCGTTGGCAGTGTTCTCCTGCTAGACAGCGATGGCATTAGCACCTGCCTCACAAGGTAGGTGTGAAGGTGAAGGGTCAGCCCATGAAAAGTGCTTAGAACAGTGCGGAACTCAGTAGGCCCACATAAATGTAAACTCTGTTAAGGAGCAAGCAGTTGGTTGATTGTACTATGTGAAATTAAAGCTGCTCTGGTGGGACTTGGGTGGGGGAAATCATGCTCCTTTCCCCTCCCCTTTTCTTGGAGTAGGCCTTGAGGGGACTTTTTTCTACCAGTTTGAAAATCACTGGACTCTCCATTCCTGGGGTTAATTTCTGCACATTATTTCCTGAACCCTAGGAGTTCAAGCAGGGTGAGCTACTGATGCCAGTACTGATGTCTCTGGATGGAGTCTCTTTTTCTCCAAAGACAGCAAAGTGTATGAACCCAAGGGACACCCAGTGAGTCACCCACCACCTAAGTGTACCAGGATAATCTGGCCTAGGTCCTTGCTCCCCGACGTTAGAAGCCATGCTCAGTGCCTTGCAGGTGGAGAGGGACAACTGTGCAAATCTCACACAGACATCCCTCCTGGCCCAGGAGTAAGGGCTTAGAGAGGGCTTTTTCTGAGGGGGAAAGAAAAAGCATCTCCCCCGCAGAATAGGAAGCTGTCATCCTTTCCTGCTACATAAGGTGGCCTGGGAGAAACAGACTGTTATGAGGAATAAATGAGTTAATGCAAGTTAAATACTTAGCATATGTTAAGCATGCAATGAACCTTCACTTAGGGCTGTTATTTATAGTCTGCAACCTCAATTCTTCTTACACCTATTGAAGTAGGTAAGGTGTTCAGTGGGTTGAGTGGGTGTTCAGAGCCCAATAAATATATAGAACTGCATTTAAAAAAAAAAACTCTCCAAAAAAAATTCTCTGTATCTTCATATTGTGAGCAGACAAAAGATATTTCACACATTATGACACACTATATAAATGAGGTAAAAAAGTAATCCTTTCTAGTCTGGTTCAAGGTCACTGCTATCATTTTAAAGCCTGCAATTTCTACTCAGCCAGATCCTGCAGGAATTCTAGGAGCGTTTACAGATTTGGCGTCCATCCACCATGAGTGGAGTGCTGTGCAGCTGAGGAGCTTTTCAAAGAACCCTGACAAGTGAGATTTTATCCCAGCATGGATGACCCCGAATTAACAAGACAGGGGCAGTTCTAGAGGCAGCCTTTAGCCTCTATCAATAAAGGTTAGCTATTATATTAGACAGACCATTATACTCTGGGGAGTAACAAGTATCTCATTAAGTTATAAATAACATTTAATGGCTATAGTACTGTTTTATTTTGGAATATGAGGAAGAAAAAAATAGAACGCACAATTTCTAGAGTCTAAAAGCCACTATTTTTATAACGGTTATTTACCTACAATACTGCTTATGAACTACCTTGGTTTTATAGCGCCCACATACTCCCTTGAAGTACAGCTGTGACTCTCCTGTAATGGCATCAAGCTACTTGCAGTGGGACAAGAAAGTGGTAGAAGATTATAAAATCAGATGGTTCAGTTTTGATTCGAACTAGTAAAACCAGTTCAGAAAAAGACTATAAGACTTCTCTCTCCACCTTCACATCCCTTCTGATTTCTCATTAAGGGAAAAAAATGCCATTTGTTCCTATCTTCATTCACCGTACTCTAAACACAGGACACTGAGCAAGTTTTCTTAAAAAGAACACAAGATAGAGATGGAAGGGTACAGAGTTCTTATCTTTCATGTTCTGCACTGAGAAAGAATAAATTTAAAATCACTTACCAAATAGTAAATGACTGTTACATCAAGTTCAGCAAGCTTACCTCATTTCCTGTTGCTGACCTGCTAACTGGTCCATTGACTGTGGGCAAATTCTAGAGCTGTACACCCTCCAAGGTGCCCAGGCGCACAGACTGTTCTCAAGAAATGCTTCGGTGGCTTGGTGGGAAGCAGTCCCTGAACTGACTATAAGGAAATCTAAATAAACTGCACAGGTGTTACATGCTCCATCTGGATAACACCCCTCACATTCCACCCCCCTTCTGTTCCCAAATACAAATGAGCCACTTCATCTTTTTCCTTTCTCCTGATAAGAAACGGTGCTTCTCATCTTCACACACAGAGGTCTCTGCCCCTGCAGGAGCTGTATGGGAAAACCTGCTTCCTAGGTGGGCTGGACTGCAGGTAACCAGAGGCCTCAGCAGGGTACCCAAGAAGGGTAAAAGTAGGGATTGGAGTGGTCACCATGCTGCAGCGCCTGAACCGTTTGCCCTTGGTCAGGATGGACCGGCCCCACCTCAAAAAAAGGCCAGAAATGGTTCTTCTGGACTTCTTCCCATACAGAGAATGGCTAAGCTAGCTGAGGCAATCTGTAGCTGGCTTCAAAATCAGCAGTGGGGAGGGGAAAAAAACCCTCACAACAAACAGTGGCAACAGAAGGTTTGTGTGGGAAGATGGTTAAGTTTGGTCTAAAACAAGCAGAGTCTCTGGTAATGAGCTGTTGTTAGGAAATACGTGGGGCCCTCAGGGCCTGCGGCACTTTTAAAGAGCACTATTGCTGCCTCTTGAGGGTTTTCTTGGCGGGCGGGGGGGGGGGGGCGCGGGGTGGGGGAGAGGGAGGGGAGTAGGGGAGGGGAAAGCGAGGTGAAGCAGAGACCCAACTCAAGAGCATGGAGGCATTACAGAGCAGTGCAAAAACCACCTCCGTGCACTGTAGCCAGAAGTCCTGCTTCAACTCAGCTCCACCCCACAGTCGCAGAGCCACCTTTGGTAACAGACCTACCTCCTCTGAATCACAGCAGGCTCACATGTGAAACGAGTATACCCAAGGCATCATCTGGGGTTCTGGCAGGAACAGATCCATACTCAGCTGGGGGGACTGAGGAGAGTTTCATAAGGGACTATTTACAAAGGGTACGGGCAGGGTTAAGGAACTCCTACGAGGACACTTAAGCCCTAGAGGGCCGGCAAAACAGGGAGTCAGGACCAACCCTCAGCTTGAAAGGACAAGAGAAGGGTGTTGCTACCAAGACCTGAAGCTGCCTGACAGGCGCTGGGGCCTTGGCAGAGGAGCCCATCTGCTGTCCACCCACACCTGGCAGAGCCGGGCGAGTGAATGCCCTGCCTTCTTCTCCTCCCATCCGCCAAGCTCCTCCCAGCGTGTCTCTGGTAGATCCTAACCAGAAGCCAGAAGGACAGGTCCATAGAGGCAAGCCTCCAAAGCGAAGCACAAGGTGGGGAGGGGATCTGGAGGAGCAAACAGAATAACCAGCACACCTAAATACCTGATGGGGCTGGTGGGGGTTTAAGTGAGTTAATCGTCATAAATGCCTGACACAGCAAATGATCACTCACTACCCATTTGATCAGGCTGTCTATTTGGCATCTGTTAAAAGGCCACGATATAACTTTTATTCTCAGGTGGCAAAAGCCAGAATGAAAACAAAGACATGTGGTCATATATCCACAGTGAAAAACAAAACTTTTACAAAGTTGACAGATAACATTTATTAAAACATGTCATACAAAAGGGCGTGGTCTCTTCTATAAGAAGAAAATATTAAACAGTAACATTCAATTAAGTAAAACCATGCTGTACACTGAAGACAGCAATATATAAAGACAAAACTATTCAACTTTTGCAACACAGGCATAACATTTCACAAAATATCAATAAGATATGCACCTAATGATAATCTATTTATCATCAAATGGTTTTGTGGTCTAAGAGTCACCTGACTTGCATAAATAAAGTAATTTTCTAGAAGAAACACTGGGAACCTCATAAAAGGAAAGAAGGCAGCAGCAACTGACATTATGACACAGGCTTCAAGCAAAACTAAAAAAAAAAAAAAAAAAAAAAAAACACATTTGCAAAATGTGTTCCAGCATCTTCCCATAGGGCACTATCAGTAGAGATTTGAAATAAGAAACATGTACCTTTAAACACATAAGTAGCAAAGAAAAAACCCAAACAAACACACACCCTGGTTTCACTGAACAAAGTTAGTCACCCATGAAAGCAACCTAAATCACAAAATTAGTGTGGCACAGAGGGCTGGGGGTGAGGCAGCGGATATATTTTGCTTGGTTTTCAGCATTCCTAATTATCAGAGACCTTATAAAAGCAAACACCTGGCTTTGGTGTGATGGCATCCTCTCCACCCTCCCCCCGGGGGCTGCAGCAAATCCTCTTCCTCAGGGAAAGCAGTGTTGCTGCTTCTGCCCTGCCCCAACTTCACTTCTACAGCAGCTCGAGGAGGTGTGTGCCTCCGTGGGAAGACCACTGAGACTAAGCAGCTTTCCCAAACAGCTAGAAGTCAGCTTACGGTCAGTTTAGTTCAGCAAATGCCCACTAGAACGGAGGAGACCCTTTTGGGCAGACTCTTTGAAAGTAGTGTCCAAAAGAAGAGACTGGAGGAAAGTGAGATCTAGAAATCAGAATCAACAGGCTGGGGTCTGAGAGTGCCAGAGGACAACCCTCCACAGTTGAGGAAAGGCTATCATAGTCCTTCCTCAGTTAGACGGTGATACCTACTTTACCAAGTGGATTATTGCAATGTGTGTATCTAAAATTAAAGGCATAGCATAAGTACTAATATTAAATACCACTGGTAGTGCCTTGAAGCCCTGTCCCACTGGGACTGGAGAAAAACCACAGTTAAGACTCAAAGGGGACAAATAACCTTGGTTGTAGGCCATTGACAAGATCCCTGAAAGACTGTTTGGAAATGTTAACCCCCTGCTATCCAAACTCAATGGGAAGGATAAAGATTTTCTAAAGCTGTACTGAGGGTAAAGAGAGAGACTATCTATCCAACCCAGGGTGGGCAGGAAAAAAAAAAGGTAGTAATACAGTATGATCTCCTAATCCTAAAAGCAAAGTTTATAAAGATTCACTTTTAATATCCAAACTAAGGCAATCCCCTTCCTCCGCCTCTCTGAACACAGCCAACATTTCAGATGCCCAACCACCTCACAGGGTCTGGCTGACCTGATTAGCAACTCTAATTTTTACAAAAACCCCACCATCATAAAAAGCTTAAAACTGTAGATGTGAGGAACTTACATTTTATATTCTACATTTAGTAGCTGATGTACATATAAGGAGTTCAATAAAAGATATCCCTCTCTTCATAACACATTAAATAAGTCCCAGCACAACTGACTGCTTCCAAAACTACCACCAAAGAGCTGCCCAGTAGTCCTGGCTGAACAAGAGCTCTTCCTCACCATTGCTCATGATGGGGTGCTGTGCTGATCTCAACATAATTGAAGGACCATGATTTTTCCAGAATATTTTTATTTTACCTCTCAGACTCTTCTTCCCAAGTGTCCCAACACTCATTTGAATATAATCTTTAATAGAAACCAGCACATCAAACCTTCCAAACAGGCAGAAAATGATTTGCTGATAACCATGGGAGAGGGTGATCAGCTTTTGGCAGAACAAAATGGCTTCACTGCCTTAGTACTGAAATTAGTAGGAGTAATACAACAATTTCTCCTCACATATAAAGGCTAGGATCATACCTAAAACCCATTGCTTCTAATGTGAGAAAAAGAGAAGGAGCAATTGAGCTTGATTGTAAGTCACCTCTATATTCTCTGTTAGGTACACAGAGAAATGACTGTTAACTGGTGAAGTTTCAACACTAAGAGAAGATATTAACGTGGCAAACAACCAAGAGGTAATATCTAGTTTCTAGGTTAAAAAATCAATATATATATATATATTTATAATAAAGTTTTAAATACAAAGTGCTTTTTATATATCGAGAATGATACAGTGTTAATGAATACATCCCTGTTTTGTAACCTCGATTACAAGAGTTAACTGGTAAGTAAGTCTTTCTTTCCCCTTTCCAAACAACATTTAACAAGTAAATGCCTTGATGGTAGGAGCTTGAGGATCAGAGGCCATTGCCAGCAAAGTCTCTCACTTTAGAGCAAAGCCAAACTTTCAGAACAAAATTTCACCCCAAATCCAAGAAAAGTTATTTTTATTTTAAGGAAAAAAAGTTTCCACTAAGAAATAATAAGCCGGTAAATTTACGGAAAAGTTAACATAACAGTAGCACCCTGTCCCTACCCTGGTGACAACTTCAGGTATGTTACACAGCTTAAAACATCCTGAACATGCTTCTTCTTTAACCTAAAACCTCTGAGTGATCCTCAGAAAAGGTCTCAGAATAGCTGCTTTTCTTTTTTTTTGGTAGGTATAGCTATGAGGACTTGTAAACTCACGCAGCTTTATCTATAACATGAGAGCATGAATCTGTGGACTACTTCCTAAAATTAGGACTCTTTCTTTCTGCCTTTTAAAACACATTCCAGCACTCCTAAAGAGCCAGGAGGATTAGCTCAGTGTACCCCTCTACGAGTATCTCCCCCACCAGTGTATTTTCAAGACTCCTCTTTTCTTGGGCAATTGTACCCCACAACTCGTCCCGCCCAAGTATAACCTGACACTCAAAATTCCGCTACTCGGCTACTCTCATTCTGACAGTTGGAGTGTCACTGTAGCACTCTATTAGCTCCTGAAGTTCATAGGTAACTCTCAGCCGTGACTTCTGGCTCCTTCCCAATAACTGTGGTCATTGACTGACCTCTTCAGGAAGCACCATAATCTAAGACAGAGTGAATCGGCTGGAGCAGCCAATGGTACCGTGGTCAGAGTCAAAGCAGGCTAGATGTCTACTAGCCACAGAGCAGATCCCACTGTGTGGATGCTACAATTAAACGGGATTTGGGACAGCAAACCAGTTAGAAATACCTATGTCTGGCACCCTAGAGAATTACAATTAGAAACAGTTGTTTAAACTAAATGTTAGTACTAAAATATAAAACTCTGACTTATCAAGAGTCTGAAACACATTGTGACAGTGGCATCTTACAGAATTTGAAGCTTGTACCATAAGTTATTTGTTTCTTACTTAGAATGTCACCCTCTTAGTATCTCCATAGTTTTGGTTAAAATACCCTTTAGAAAGAATAAACCCAGGTAAGAGAGCTCCGTTAATCAACTTAGTATCCTAGGAATCACATTATTTGTAGCTATTACGTAAGTAGCATCTCATTCAGTGAAGCAGCTACCAAAACAAACCCACATTACCTAAGTATCTATAGTAAGAGCAAAATAAAATTCCAATATGACCTTGTAATAACGAGTGATCAAAAACTGCTGCCACCTGAAATGGAACTGGTGGGTTGTTGTCCAATTCCAAGTGCAGGTGTCTCTATCACCAAGTCCACCTGCCTCATTCACAATGGGCCTGAAGGTTTACCTTGCCAGGTGTGAGGTGGGCTAACTTATCCCCATTACCCATTCCAGGCCTGGAACATACAAATTTGAAGAATTAAGATTTTTTAATTGGCCTACTTAGAGCTGGTCTTTCAGAAATATCTTCCTTTTTTTTAAGCTTCTCTCATAATAGCAAGTAGCACGCATCATCTGTGCCCAGATTTGCATAATTACCATAGTTTATTTTTGTGCCTGCCACTCAAGGGCCAGATCCTATTTTTAGTTAGCCTCAGTCGTATTCTGCTCAGCCTTTGCAGCTTCATAAGACTTGGTACAAGAAGTCACATGCCTGTGGAAACTGTCCCTCCACATAAATCTCTTTGCACAGATATTACACTCATATGGCTTTATGCCTGTGTGAATTTTCATGTGGCCCACGAGATGATGCTTCATTTTGAATTTCTTACCACAGACACCACAACCATAAGGCCGAAGACCAAGATGCATGCTCATGTGTCGATCTCTCTGACTCTTGTGAGTGAAACTTTTCCCACACTGACAAGGATACAGCTTGTCGGTGGCTGAGAATCCTAGGTGGGAAGCTTCTTCTTTAATCCCTGTTACCATTTCAATATTCTCACTGTAGCCTGTTGCTAGGGTAGCCTCCTGTCTGTGCCCAATGAGATTCCCATCCGACCTCTCTCCAGAAAACTCTTCCATGGAAGAGCCATAGAAATCCACCTGCTCGTCATAATTGCTTTCATCAGCCTGTTCATCAAACTCCGCTTCCACTTTCTTTTCCCCGACGTGAAAGTCTTCCTCTACTCCCGAGGGCTGGACCGAGTGCTCTGTCTGCATGGTGTTGATGGACTCTGTGACCTGGTGCTCATCGTAGGATGCATGCACATCCATGCCCTCGCACGCTTGCTCAAAGCGCTCAGGCTTCACATGGACCCAGCGTTTGTGAGCCATTATGCTGGGCTTGCTGTACATGGGCCGGGTGTAGTGGAACTCGGCACTGTCACTGGCCCCCTCCTCCCCATCCTGGCTCGCCATCTCAGTGCTCAGCCGGTCATGCTCCGTGGACGAGTTGCTAGGAAGGTATTCATGCTCGGTGAGCTGAGATGACAGCTCGTCTTTGGTACTCTCCTCTTCATTCTCTCCGTCCCTCAGTTCCTGGGCTTTGGGGAAATCCGTATGGCCCCCAGAGCCCAGCTCAAAGCTCTCTACCAGGCCATTGTAACTACTGCTGCTGGGAGACTGGTGGTCACTGCCATGATTTAGCTTCTGACAAAGGACTGTAGGGTTTCCTTCTAAAACCTCAGTGCATTTGTCTACCACATGCCACATCTGGAGGAAGCTTGCTGCTGTTAAGTAACTAACAATTTCTGGAGCAGGCATTACTAGACGTCCCGTGTAACTTGATAGGAGAATGTTCTCAAACACTCTGGGGTTCATCACATCTGGCAAAACAATCCTCCTGCTGTTTTTCAGGAGTACCTGGTCACAAAAGTAGGGTGAACTGGCAGCAAGAACGGCTTTGTGTGCTCGGAAAATGTGGCCTTGGACAACAATGGAGACATCACATAATTGTCCTTGCTGGCGCTGCTGGTTCAGTTTCTGCAGAATGGTGCTGGAAAAATCAGGAAATTCTACTCGAAAAGAGTTTGTTCCAGGCTCCATTTCATCACAAATCTTGTTTGGTGCTACAAGAGAAAGAAAAATTAGTACTAATTCCAGCCCAAAGAGAAACTTATTGATCACTAAGAAAACTAAGACAAGTTCCACAGTTCCATAAAGTCCCCTGGCCTGTGGGCATGGTGGGTGGAGCATTCATTCCCCAGAGCAAGGCTTGCAGGTGCGAGTGTGCCAAAAGCAGGAACCAGCCACCATTCTTTATGGTATTAACTCTTGATACCGCCTGTGTCTATGAGTGGGAAAATAGAATCCAGAGATATCTGTAAGCTATATAAATCTCAAGTAAAACAAAGTAAATATTTCTAGTCAAAACAAACACAATACCTGTTCCAAACGACAGAATTTTTAAGAGGCCTCAGATTCAACTCACATTTGACAAGTTGGGGTGAGGAAGGAATTGTGGAAAAAAGGAAAAGCACATGTAAAGGCTCTCAGGCAGAAATGATCGTGGTAAATGCAAGGAACTGAAAGGAAACCACCAGGCTAGAATCCACTAAGGGGGCAGGGGGCTGAAGAGGTGGGGCCAGAACAGTCAGGCCTTTGGTCCTTCAGCACCACAGGGGTGAACTCGCTGAGGTCCCAAACAATATGGGTTTCTCTAGTTGCTGTCAGCATTTTAGCCCTTTAAGAGCTTCTCATAATGTGAAGCAGAACGAAATGGCAAGGCAAGGTATTCTATCGGGTGATCTCCAAATTGTTTAAAAAGTTATAGAACAAAGAGGATAGTAAATACTGTCCCGGTTACTGAATGAACTCAATCTGAAAATAAAGTTATAACAAAGAATAAGGGATTGCCTGTGGCATTACTGTAAATATATTTTGAGATGAGTCAAGCATTAGAGACAATTCCTAACAAGACTGATCAACGAGATGAACTCTGCAGCATGCTCAGGCCCCATAATTCCATAGTAAATTAAAACAAACCAAAAAATTCAACAGATTTATTGGTGCTATTTGTCACCTAAGTCTAATACCATATCTAAACATTGCTAAATACCAGATTTTCTAAGTATGAGATAAAAGAAGCAGATAACCCAACAAAGGTTGAAAGTTATCTTTCAGAGATAGGGAGAGATGCCAAGAGAAGAAACTAATGTTTCCTGAGTAATTACTATATATTGGGTTGGCCAAAGTTTGTTTGGGTTTCTCTGTAACATGGAAATTTTTGGCCAACCCAATACCAGGAACTGTACACCTTTTTTCACCTAATCTTTGTAACCCTGCAAACGTAGAGGACTGACATTCTTAAGTTCACTATTTCAAGTAACTTTCCTAAGGCTAAAATAAAAGCTAGTTTTTATTACGTTGGAATTTGAAATCTAGGTCTCTATGACTCCAAAGCCTATGCTATTTTTCCTATCACATCACTGCCTCTTCTAAGAAGATGCTAAAATACCAGATTAGTCATTAATAATTTTAAGAGGTAAGGCAGTGTTTTTAGAATGAAGTATTAATTTATGGTTTATAGCTCTTAAAACATTTCATAATAATTTAAAACAAACAAAAAAATAAGACCAGGAAATAAATTATTTAGGTATTTGTAATTTCAAAAGGAAAAGTTAACTACACAAATGTATATAGACTAGAGGTATGTAAATTCTGAGAACTACATCTGGATTCTCTGCTCTCATCAGTAAAGAATTTTGATTTTAGCTATCTGAAAAAAGGAAGGGGGGAATAAAACATACGCATAAAAAAATTTACAAAAATGCTGTTAAAAAAAAAAAATCTCTCCAGCATTTATTCCTAGTCCCCCACCTCCCCCGGAAGGAAATCACCATTAACAAACTCCTATATATATTTCTAGAAACTTCTCTGCGTGTATATCAGAATAAATCATATACATCCTTTAAAAATTCCTACCCAAATGGGCTCATTACCTACATTCTATTCTGTACTTAGCTTTTGTCACTCAATGTATCTTGTAGAACATTGACATACTATAAACTGATTATGTCCCCCAAAATGCATATGTTGAAACCCTACCCCAATGTGATGGTGTTTGCTTTGGGGGATGATTAGGTCATGAGGGCAGAGCCCTCCCGAATGGGATTAATTAGATTCATTAGTCCCTTATGAAAGAGACAACAGAGAACTCCCTTGTCTCTTTGGCCATATGAGGACACAGTGAAAAGACAGCTGTCTATGAACTAGTGAGTGGGCCCTCGCCAGAAGCCAAATGTGCTGGCACCTTGACCTTGGACTTCTCAGCCTCCAGAACTCTGAGAAATAAATTTCTGTTGTTTATAAGCCACCGAGTCTATGACACTTTGTTATAGTAGCCCGAATGGACTAAGACACCACATTAGCATAAAAAAAGGTAACTCATTCTGCTTAATGGCTATACAGCTTTCTCCTATGTGGATGTATGATAATTTAATCAGTTCTCTTCTTACAGAATTCCAATTGTCTGGGTTTTTGAAATTATGACTATCTTGGCATATTCTTGGAAAAAGCTATAGGGTAATCTCTACCAGTGGAACTGCTGGGTCAAAGGACTATGCGTTTGACATTCATATATATATATGTATATAACTAATTTCCAGAAAGGTTGCACCAAGTCACACTCCTACCAACAGTAAATGACAGTGTCTACTCCCCTACACCCTTACCAATGCTGGACTTTATCAAGCAAGACAAAAAAGTTTGCAAATCTCCTAAGTGAATAATCCATGATTCACTGTTTTGATCAACATTTCTTTCATTATGAATGAGACTGATACTCTATTCATGTTTACTGGTCATTTGTTTTTCCTATATATTATCAGTCATAGCCTTTGCTCAAATAATTTGAGCAATTCACCTTATTGATTTGTAATTTCTGTAAATTCAGATTAACTTCGAAATTTGTGTAAATTATCCAATTTTTGCTTTTATGGCCCCAGGATTTTGTGTTAGACACACAAAGGCATGCCTGACTCCAAGATTATTTTTAAAAAGTAAAAAGAATTATTTAGGTTTTATTTCTGGCACTATTTTTTAAAAAGGCATTTAAACCTATAATATACAAAGAGTTTACTTTGGTATAAGGAGAAGGTTAGGATCCAGTTTTTCCTTTTCCCTCCAAAATGGCAAGCCTGTTTTTCCTACACTATTTATTGAATAACTCATCTTTTCCTCAAGATTTCAAATATCTGTTGTGGAATTTTATGTGACCGAGATAAGGCTTTTAAAAACAGTTCTATAAAAATAAACGCCATAAGCGATGTTAGAGAAAATGGTGGAGTAGGAAGCTTTAGGTGTCGATCCCTCCACTAAAACAACTAGTAAACTGTTAAAATGATCAGAATAAACCATTTCCGAATTCTGGAATCTGATCAGACACTTACAGCAACCAATTCAATGCTTGATGAAAGAGGCTGCTAAACCTCGTTAAGAGAGCAGCGTGCTGCAAACCAGCAATAATCCCCATTCCTCGGCTCTGCCACAATTTGCAGGACAGTGGCCCAATTTCCAAGAGTGCCTGGCTCATGCCAGGGTGGCAAGAACAACACTGTCCAAAAATTTGGGGTTTTGCATCTTGGCCAGTCTGGTGAACCCACACAGCTTTTTCTTGGCCCCTCAGGCTGCAGTGGTTTTCCCAGTAGCATCCACTGGAAGATTTTAAAATACAAACACCACTCCCCATTCCTTGGGCCCAAATATTTAAGGAAATCTCTGTCAGGACACAGCCTATCACATAGATAAAGCAACAGAAACTTCTGTGACTATATGCAACAAGGAATATAGACTTTGCAAAACAGTTTAGAAAAAAATCACCATACAGACAACTGCAGCCATCAACAAGAAACAAAAAAAATCCCCTAGGAGGGGAAGAATCTGATTTCAAGGGCTACCACATTAGAACACTAAAAATATCCAGTTCTGAACCAAAAATTACGAAGTAAACAAAGAAAAAGGAAAATAAGGTACATTCACAGGAAAAAAATTAGAAACTATCCTTGAAGAATTCCAGACATTGTTAAGTGCTAGTCAAAGCTGTTAAAGTCAACTGTCTTGGATATGCTCAAATTGTTAAAGAAAACTATGAACAAGGAACTAAATAAAATCAGGAGAACAATGGCAATAAAGAGACAGAAATTATAAAATGTAACCAGATAGAAATTCTGGAGCTGAAAAGTGTAAGCTGTATTATGGGCTGAGTTGTATCCTTCCAAAATTCCTATGTTAAAGCCCTAATCCCCAGTACTCCAGAATGTGACTATATTTGGATTTAGGGCCTTTAAAAAGGTAATTAAGTTAAAACGAGGTTGTTAGGGTGGGACCTAATCCAAGCTGACTGGTATTCTTTTTTTTTTTTTTAAATTAATTAATTAATTTATTTATTTATGGCTGTGTTGGGTCTTCGTTTCTGTGCGAGGGCTTTCTCTAGTTGCGGCAAGTGGGGACCACTCTTCATCGCGGTGCGCGGGCCTCTCACTATCGCGGCCTCTCTTGTTGCGGAGCACAGGCTCCAGACGCGCAGGCTCAGTAGCTGTGGCTCACGGGCCCAGTTGCTCCGCGGCATGTGGGATCTTCCCAGACCAGGGCTCGAACCCCTGTCTCCTGCATTAGCAGGCAGATTCTCAACCACTGCGCCACCAGGGAAGCCCCTGACTGGTATTCTTATCAGAAATGAAATTTGGACAGAGACATCAGGCATGCGTGCAATGTGAAGACAGTGAAAAGTTGGCACCTGCAAGCCAAAGAGAAAGGCCCCAGGAGGAACCAAATCTGCCAACATTTTGATCTCAGACTTCTAGCCTCTAAAATTGTGAAAAAATAAATTTTTGTTGCTTAGGTCACCTAGCCTGTGGTATTTTATTATGGCAGACCAAGGAAACAAATACAAGTTGAAATTAAAAATTCATAATAAGGAGTCCAATGGCAGATTTAAGCAGGCAAAAGGAAAAAAATTCATCAAACTCAAATGTAAAGCAATTGAAATATCCAGTCTGAGGAGTATCAGGAATGAAGAAAAAGAAACACAATCTGAGGTACCTATGGAAAACCAAATATACCAACATGCAAATCAGAGTCTCAGAAGGAGAAAAAAGAATAGAAAGGATATTAAATGATATAATGATTGAAAACTTCCTGAATTTGATGAAAGACATAAACCTCACACATCCAAGAAGCTTAACAAACTCCAAGGGGATAAAATTAAAGAGATCCACATGAGATACACTGTAAGTCAAATAGTGGAAAGCCAAAGACAATGGAGAATCTTGAAAGTAGCAAGAAAGAAGCCACTCATCACACAAAAGGGATCCTCAGTAAGACCAACAGCTAACTGCTCATCAGAAACCACGGCACTCAGAAGGCAGTGCAGGACATATTTAAAGTGCTCGGATAAAGATCTGTCAACCAGGAATTCTACACCCGCAAAACTATCCTTTTAAGAATGAAGGAGAAATTAAGACATTCCCAGATAAACAAAAGCTAAGGGTGTTTGTTACTAATAGGTTTCCTCTACAAGAAATGATAAAGGTGTCCTTCAGGCTGAGATAAAAGAACACTAGATAATAATTCAAAGCCATATGAAGAAATAAAGACTACTGGTAAAGGTAACAGCATAGGTAAATATAAGAGCTGATATTATACTTTTGGTTTACAACTCCTCTTTTTTTCCTGAATGATTTAAAAGGCAAATGAATAAAACAATAATTATAAATCTACGTTATTAGGCACACAATGTATTAAGATGTAATCAGTGACAATAACAATATGAAGAGGGAGGGATGGAGATGTAGAGGAGCAGAGTTCGTATACTATTGAAACTAGCTAAGTTTAACATGTTAATTGTAAACCTCAAGGTAACTACTAGGAAAATAACTAAAAATATACATGAAAAGGAAAGAAGGGAATCAAAACTGTATACAAAAACAAAACAAAAATCTCAATTAAAAAGCAGTAAGGGAGGAGTTGAGGAACAAAAAACATGTAAGATACACAGAAGATAGCTAGAAATAAGTGGTAGAAATAAATCCTCCTTTATCAGTAAATTACTTCATATGTAAATGGATTAAGCTCTCCAATTGAAAGGCAAGAGACTGGTAGAATGGATAAAAAAACATGGTTTATCTGTATGTTGTCTATAAGAGACTCACTTTAGATACAAAGGCACAAAGATGTTGAAAGTAAAATAATGGAAAAGGTATTTCATGCAAAGAGAAACAGAAAGATCTGCGGTGACTATATTATTATCAGACAAAATAGATTTTAAGTCAAAAAGGATCACTCTATCAAGAATACATAACAATTAAAAACATATATGTACCTAGGGCTTCCCTGGTGGCACAGGGTATAAGAATCTGCCTGCCAATGCAGGGGACACAGGTTCAATCCCTGGTCCAGGAAGGTCCCACTAAGCAACTAAGCCAGTGTGCCACAACTACTGAGCCTGCGCTCTAGAGCCTGCGAGCCACAACTACTGAAGCCCGTGTGCCTAGAGCCTATGCTCCGCAACAAGAGAAACCACCACAATGAGAAGCCCACGCACTGCAACAAAGAGTAGCCCCCACTCGCCGCAACTAGAGAAAGTCCATGCGCAGCAACAAGGACCCAACATAGACATAAATAAATAAATAAATAAATAAAAATTTTAAAAAAAACCACATATATGCACCTAACAAAAGAAATACATATGAACAGAATTGAAGAGAGAAACATAGACATCTACAAAACAGGTGGAGACTTCAATACCTCACTTTCAATAATGGATAGAAAAATAGGACAGAAGATCTATAAGGAAATAGAGGACTTTAACAATATTATAAATCAATTATACTGAAAAGACACATAGAGAACACAAACAGAAAGGAATGAAGTTCTGATATATGCTGCAACATGGATGAACACTGAAAACGTTACACTAAAACAACATGCTAAACATTTATGTAAGCCAGACGCAAAGTACAAATGTATAATTCTACTTATGTGAAATATCTAGAATAGGCAAATTCAGAGAAAGTAGATTAGAGGTTACCAGGGGCTCAGGTGAGTGAGAAATGGGGAGTTACTGTTTAATGGATAGAGTTTCTATTTGGGGTAACGAAAATATTTCGGAACTAGAAAGTGGTGCTGATTGCACAACATTGGGGTAAAATTAATGTCACTAAATTGTACACCTGAAAATGGTTAAAGTGGCAAATTGAATGATATTTATTTTTTACCATACATTAAAAAAAAAAAAACTGGAAAAAATGTCATGTAACTTTATTTTTAACTGTGTCAAGGTGGTAACAGTCTTTGTAATTTAGTAAGTATCTGACCTCTACCCTTAAATTTGAGTGAATGTGGCACTTCTACATATTCCCTTACCTTGTAACATGCAAAACCTAAACCTCTCCTACAGGTTTTCCTGCTATATAAGCAATACTTACAAACTCACAGGCAGTTGTGACCTATATTAATAGTACAGTTACCATTCCAATTGTTAAGAGTTTCATAAAAGTAATTAACTCACTAAAAAAAATTTTAAAAAACCCCACAACATAAAACACTATATGCAAAGTACTGTGGGAGACTTCTAAGATGATGAAGGAATGTCACTGTCCCGAGCTTATAATCTGGCAGGGAGATAAAAAACGCATACGCATACAACCCTGTTATTCAACGCAAAGCCTGATAAAAGCACCACAAAAGATTACAAATCCAAGAGGAATTCAGAGGCAGGAACCTGGTATACTCTAAAGTTATATATCCTGTCACTATAAATTTTGGTGTCACCAGGGTAAGAGGAAGACTTGAGAGCAGCATATAATCCTTCCCATCTACTACATCCTAACCAAAAAATCTAAGAAATACAGAAAAACTAGCCTGAAAAATTGGGATCAGAGTTATCTATATGCAACAAATTTAAATTAAGGATATAGTGGAGATGGGGCCAGCATAAAGGGAGACACTGACCTGGCAACTCCACCTGCTATACCAGGCAATTCTGGTAGCAGTAATCCTGACAGAGGACCAATGGATACCTGTTCATTTGGAAGGCCTGCAGCTAAAAAGGCAGGGCAGACCACAGGAAAGGTCTTGCAGTATTGGCAACATTCAGAGATGGCTGCATTGGGATACCAAGGGTTGCACACTGCCTCAGCAGAAAATTTTTAAAGACCTGACATGAGAGGGTAGCTCCAGGAAGGAGGCAAAAACATAGCCCATCCTTTGCCAGCTGGGCCAAAGAGACAAAAATAGGCCCCTGGTAAAACAATTTCACCAACACAGAAGAAAGTGCTCAAACTCTCCTAACAATGCCTCAGACCTAGCCTCCAGCCCCAGCCATTTTACTCAAGCTAACCCTGGTGTCCATATAGTCAGCCCATCCTCCAGCAAAAGAGCTAAGAGTTGATTATAACAGCATTCAGGTATACAGTGAAGGACCCCAAAATAATCTTCCCAAAAAGGGGGAAATTTTCAGACCCAAACAAAATGTTTCCCAACATAGTTTTATTCTGTAAATAAATGAGGTCTGTAAATAGATTCTACAATAACCAAGAAAAAGAAAATAGTAAAGTGTAAACAAAGAGTACAGTTTAGATAGCATTATTAAACTGATTTCCACAAACATGAAAACGCAGTCTCCATGAATGAAGTTTAAGGAAGATAAGACAAAACAGTAGAATGATATGAAAAAAAGAGCCAACTGAATTAAAGACAAGATGTAAGGAAACTAAAATAGAGCAAAAATTTAAACAGGCAATAAGGAGCAGAATTGCAACTACAGAAAATGGAATCAATGATGTGCAAGGCACTTTGAGGAACTTTTATGAAGGAGGAGGATAAAAATATGAAAACAGCAAGGGAGAAGATAACAGAACAGGAGAACTGAGAACAGAGATCCAACATATGGCTAATTAGCATCCTTGAAAGAAATAA
Source organism: Balaenoptera musculus (assembly GCF_009873245.2). Classification (NCBI taxonomy): domain Eukaryota; kingdom Metazoa; phylum Chordata; class Mammalia; order Artiodactyla; family Balaenopteridae; genus Balaenoptera; species Balaenoptera musculus. Next base: position 107,599,032 of record NC_045790.1, on the reverse strand, counting down.
CAAAACGAATGGAGTAGAAGGAATAATCAAATAAAATAGTTAATAGAAGAAAACTTGCCTGAGTGTAAAGCCTTGAGTATTCAGAAGAGTCTTGCCTCAGCAGTGGGGACAAATTAGCCCTAGACAAAATGCAGTTCTGGTCCCATTAAACAAAGCTTAAAAACAAGCCTCAAAAGGAGTAAAATATTTCCAAATAACTTAATTGTGTTCCAGAACAAAGCTTAAGGATATTTACGTAATACAAAAAATCCAGAACCCAACAAGGTAAAATTCATGTCTGGCATTCAATTAAAAAAAAAAAAAATCACCTGGGATGCAAAGAAGCAGGAAAATATAACCCATATTAAGGAGAGAGAAAAAAGAAAAAAACTGATCAACAGAAACAGACCCAGAAATGACAAACTTATACAACTGGTAGAAAATTCTACATCCCATGTGTTCAAGAAAATGGAGGAAAATTAAGCATAGTAGGTAGACAGGAAAACAAACAAACAAAAAAACCCAAATTGAACTTCTACAGACAAACACTGGATGGGAATAACAAAAGAATTAACATGAAGAAAAGATTAGTGAACTTGAAAACACAGCAACACAAACAACCTAAAATAGAAAAAAGCTGAAAAAAAAAAAAGAAAACAGGAAGGGGGGAAAGAGTATCAGTGAGTTGTGGGACAACTTCAAGGCACAAAATTGGGAGTCTCTGAAGGAGTGGGAGGGTATAAAGCCCAAAATTTATTTGAATAACAGCCAAAATCTTCCTAAAGTTGATAAAAACTATAAAGCCACAGATCCAAGAAGCTCGACAAACCCCAAGCACAAGAAGTATGAAGAAAACTATACCAAGGCATATCATAATCAAATCACTGAAAACTAATAACAAAGAGAAAATCTTAAAAGCAGCCAGGGAAAAAAGATTCATTGTGTACAGAGGACCAAAGGTAAGAAAGGTTGCAAGCTTCTTGTCAGAAACAATGCCAGCCAGGAGAAAGGAGACAATGCAAGACAGCAGACATCTTTAAAGTGCTGAAAGAAAAAACTATCAACCTAGAATTCTATACCCAATCAAAATATCTTTCAAAATGAAGGTGAAGTACTTTTTTAGATATAGAAAAGTGAATAGAATCCATCATAAAAAAGGTCAAAAGTAAAAAGAACAGGTACATGAAAACAAAAAAATTTCAGACAACAGTATTAATATCAAAGTAAATTCAATGTAAAAAGCATCAAATGAGGTGAAAGTTTATTGATAATTGATGAATTCTATAATTCACATGAGGGTTACCTTGTGAACTTGTATATGTAAATGCAGTACAGTTTTCAAAAAAAAAAAAAAAACACACAACAGTGACAGAAACATAATTATAGTAAGAAATATAAATGTCCCTCTTTTAATCTTTAATAAATCAATAAGGCAAAAGATAATTTGGATCTAGAGGTTTAGACTGGTTATCATTAATAATGCTAATTTAACTGAAACATACCTCTATATCCTACAAATAATACATCTTCTTTTTCAGTTTCCATAGGACATTTACATAAATGATCATATAAGTGGCCACAGAGAGCATCAATAAATCCCCCAAAGCAGAAATGCATACACGAGCTCATTTGATTACAGGTGATTACACAATAATAAATCTAAAAATGTCAAATTCACAAAATTAGGAATAAGAAATGAAATATAATCACATGATAGAAACTTTTTAAAACAGAAAACAATTTTCCCCTAATAAATTTTAAAGTCTCATTGATAAAAACTTTATAGAAAAATATAGACATCTAACAGATCAGTAACTATGGAGAAATGATAAAACATAATCAAATGACTGCCCAAAGCACAACGGGAAAATTCTTTACAACTAATTCCTATGCTATATAAACTGTTTCAGAGGGGGAAGAAGGGAGAAAGGGAACAAAGATAGGAGAAAATTTGCTAATTATTTTTTATAAAACCGTGCTATCAAAACTGGACAACAAAGAAAAAACTGTAAGCCTATCTCACTTATTAACACAGAAAGAAACATTATAAACCACATGGCATTCTGGTTTATTTTAATCTCTTGTAGGTTGAGTGTATTATGAGTGTGACACATTGAAAAAATTGAGTTACTGGTACCATCACACTGAGGGCAAGATCCTATTTTATGATAAAATTACCACCAGAAGGCCCTCTCAAAAGCTCTTTTCCATTCAAGACCACTGCTAGTGGCATGTACATCATTACCTGTGCTTCCTTCTACAAGTGACAGGGAGTGGTGAGAGATAAATCTGGAAGGAATGACTGGTACTATCCTGCTGAAGGCTGAGTTTGAGCTTTAAATGTGGGCACTGGAGGCAGCACTGAAAACTTCTGTGTGACATGCTGTGAAATATGTTCAGAAAGGACAATCTGTTGATGGTCTTAAAGCAGGAGCAAGTCTGAAATAAAGGTCAATTCTAAGATTTCAGTAAATATGCTCTAGGTTTGAGGCAATGAAAATAACAGTGGGTATGGAAAACAGAATTGATGGGACTAACTGACTGGGTAGGCAGGAAGATGCAAGAGTGGCCCAAGGTACACATAATACTATCAAGAAAATGAAAAGACTACCGAATGTAAAGTAATTAGCTAGTGGGAAGCAGCAGCAGAGCACAGGGAGATCAGCTCAGTGCTTTGTGATGACCTAGAGGGCTGGGATAGGGAGGATGGGAGGGAGGCTCAAGAGGGAGGGGATAATGGGTATATATGCATGCATATGGCTGATTCACTTTGGTGTACAACAGAAACTAACACAGTATTGTGAAGAAATTACACTCCAATAAAGATCTATTAAAAAAGAAAATGAAAAGATAACCTACAACATGGGAGAAAATACATTCAAATCATATAAAATTGATAAGTGACTTGTATCCAGAATACATAAAGAACTCTTAAAATTCAATAATAAAAAGACTACCCAAATGAAAAATGGGTAAAGGATTTGAATAGACATTTCCCCAAAGAAGATACACAAAAGAGCATACAAAAGATGTTCACTATCATTATTCATTAGGGAAATGCAAATCAAAACTACAATGAGACATCACTTTTCACCCACTTGGATGGCTATGATAAATAAGAAAGACACTAACAAGTGTTGGAGAGGATATGGAAGGATTAGAACCCTTATACATTGCTGGTGGGAATGTAAAACGGGGCAGCCACTTTGGAAAACAGTTTGGCAGCTCCTCAAAAAGTTAAACAGAGTTATCACGTAACTCAACAATTCTACTCTTAGGTATATACCCAAGAGAAATGAAAATATATGATGTCCACAGAAAACTTATCCATGAATGTCTATAACAGCATTATTCATAATGGCCAAAAAGTGGAACCAACCCAAATGTCCTCAACTGATGACTGGATAAATAGAATGTGGTATATCTATAAAATGGAATATTATTCCATTTTATTACATACTATATGTATTATGCCATTCTTTTGGCAATAAAAAAGAATGAAGTACTGATAGATACGACAACATGGCTGAGCCTTGAAACACTGGGTCAAATGAAAGAAGTTAGACACAAAAGGCTAAATCTTGTGTGATTTCATTTACATGAAATGTCCAGAATAGGGAAATCCAGAGACAAAAAGTAAATCAGCGGCTGCAAGGAACTACAGGGCGAGGAGTGACTGCAAATTGGTTTTTTTTTAAAGGAGAGACAAAAATTCTAAAATTAAGTTGTGGTGATGCGTATACAACCCATTAAATATACTAAAAAAAACTTCTTAACTACCTATGAATTATGTCTCAATAAAGCAGTTTTAAAAAATAGAGTGATGCAAGGTAAACTAGTTACCAATCCCAACTGGGTAACTAGGAAAATGTCATAATTAGTAGAAGAGGTAACAACATCCACCATGTATTTAACACATGTATTGTAACAGACTCTGTGCAAAGCACTTTTTGTATTCTCATTTAACCCTCATAACAACCCACTGGATAGATACTTTTTATTCCTATTGTATAGAATAAGAAATAGACAAAGAGGCTAAACTACTTGCCTAAGGTCATATAACCAGTAAGCAGTGAACCTGGAATTTAAATTCAAAACACTTGCTCAGGCCCAATACAGTCTGAGAGATGAGACAGTACGGAAGGTAAAGATGAGTATTTTCACAAATAAATACCTGAAACAATCTACAATGTACAACACATTCATAAACTCCAGAGCAAATTATTCACCGTCTTCAGACTTAATGAAGTACTAGCAATTTTATATGTCACCTTGCAAAGTTAAAAAAAAAAAAAAATCCAATAGTAACAGTTCTAAAACAAACACACCAATCCCAGCTGACTCCTTCCATCCTTCACTGAGATTACCTGGCTTTTTTTTAAAGCAGAGGACAAAGGGTAAATATTAAAGAATCACTGAACTAGGGCTTCCCTGGTGGTGCAGTGGCTAAGAATCTACCTGCCAATGCAGGGGACACGGGTTTGAGCCCTGGTCTAGGAAGATCCCACATGCCGCGGAGCAACTAAGCCGGTGCACCACAACTACTGAGCCTGCGTGCCACAACTACTGAAGCCCACGTGCCTAGACCCTGTGCTCTGCAACAAGAGAAGCCACCGCAATGAGAAGCCCGTGCACTGCAATGAAGAGTAGCCCCGCTCGCCGCAACTAGAGAAAAGCCCGTGCGCAGCAACAAAGAACCAACGCAGCCAAAATAAAATAAATTAATAATAATAATAGAATCACTGAACTAGATGACCTCCAAGATCCCTTCCAACTCTGACGAGTTTAAAAGTAGCCTGTATTTATTATTCAGCTGAGGAATTGTATGTCAAGTTTTATACACTATTTAAATACCAATTACATATCCTAAAAACACAGAGGACAACAATATAATAGGGAAGCCGACCCACGAGTGACTTCTTGAAGCCCTCCAGAGATTTCTTAACGACGGCACATGGTAATTTGCATGCTTACTGTAGAGAGCACATTTTAACACAGTAAATATTACTTTAGTAAATCTCTCGACTGGCACAAATGTACAATAATACCAACACCCCATGCGTACAAAAATACTTTAGTCAAATGCTTTACAGTTCACAAAGCAGACTGTAAATTTGGGTCTGGCAATACCCCTGTATCATCACACTCACGAGTTAAACTAAAGCTCAAGAAGGTTAAAAGATCTGTCCAAGGTCACATATCTCAGAAGTGGTATGTCAGGATTCAAACAGAAGCGTAATTCCAAATCTAATATTTTTCTAAGTTAAAAAAAAAAGTCACTTAGCAGAAAATTTCTTGGAATTTAAATGCTCTAACAGTACAAAGTATGGCAGTGATTGGCCTTAAAATGTGCAATATATACTCCTCAGAAGAGAAGTAAAAGAACCTTTCCAGTCTAGGGCAATTAAGTACAACTACATTATTATTTTTTACTGAAAAAGAAACCATTTTAGTAAATAATTTTAAAAACTGCATTTTTAGCAAGTTTATAGCTTACCTAATGCAAAGTTGTATTCCTGGGATAAAGTTCCTTATGCCATGACCATCAAAAAGCAGTATGAATGAACGAGGAAGAGGAACCCATTTCTGAGTTTTGTTTCAAATTAAAATCACATTGATTTCTGAAAAGAAAAATCACGTTGAAAATGTAAGAGATGCTGATGCTATTCACTGTGTACCAGTGCCTTGCTAATAAATACTATACTTGTGGGTGAGTGGCGGAAAGAAAATTAATCACGATTGATATTTTTTGGTTATATTAGCTTTATTTCTGCACCTTCTTAGCTTCTGCCTTTGTATTTTTTAAATAAACTTTTAATTACGGGATAATTTTAGTTTTACAGAAAAGTTGCAAAAAATGGTGAGTTCCCATATGACTGTCAGCCAGTTTTCTTTTAATGTTAACATCTTGTATTACCATGCTACATCTATCAAAAATAGGAAACCAACACTGGTCGATACCTATGTAATTTTGCAGAACTAAACTATCCTTTGCAAAAGTGTTTTTGGCCTCCAGACCATTATCAATCAATACCCCTATGTTTTCTAATTGGAACACTGTAGCCAAAGAACTTAGTAAAACCTATTTTAGGGTTTTTAAAAAACAAGCTACCTACTTTGTGAAGTTTAATTCATGCCACAGCTGAATGTTTACTTAAAAACTTCAGGGCAAATGGTCCATTGTGGTAAATTCTTTGAGATTCAAAAGAGAAGTTATTGTTCTAACCACTAACTCCCCACTTATCAGTCATCCTGCCATTACGTTACAATAAAGCCAAGGAAATGTTTTTAACTGCACCCTCATATTCATTAGAATTCCGGATAAGAAGCTCAATCAAGAAAGCAGAAGGAAGAAACAGCATTTGCTGATATGTATGTTCTACATACCAACAAAATAAAAGTTTTTTCCTCAGTATGTTACAAATAAGACAAAAGTCTCTTTCTATTCTAATTGCAAACATAAGGTAAAAAGGAAAAGTTCATGAAAATAATATAGAACTATATTCAACTGATTATAAGAGGCACATTTTTTTCACATTTTTAAATTTCTGAAATCAGGATGTGATGTCCAGGCGGAAGTTATAACAGTTGTCTCTGCCTAAGACAATGATAGAGGATTCCTGAGAGCCTCATCAACGTTTCTGATGGCACAAAAGATGACACTGTGGAAAAGCATGGATGCAACTCTGAATTGAAAAGTATTCAAGAGTAGGAAGGTTAAGAAGGTTAATGAACACTTTAACCAATTTATTTCACTTTTCTTTTTTTTTTTTTATTTTAAAGTAGCTTTTTAATATTTTTGTGTTCCTATTCTTTTTTTTTTAATTAATTAATTTATTTATTTATGGCTGTGTTGGGTCTTCGTTTCTTTTTTTTTTTTTTTGTATTTATTTATTTATTTTTGGCTGTGTTGGGTCTTCGTTTCTGTGCAAGGGCTTTCTCCAGTTGCGGCGAGCGGGGGCCACTCTTCATCGCGGTGCGTGGGCCTCTCACTGTAGCGGCCTCTCCCGTTGCGGAGCACAGGCTCCAGACGCGCAGCCTCAGTAGTTGTGGCTCACGGGCCCAGTTGCTCCGCGGCATGTGGGATCTTCCCAGACCAGGGCGCGAACCCGTGTCCCCTGAATTTGCAGGCGGATTCTCAACCACTGCACCACCAGGGAAGCCCGGGTCTTCGTTTCTGTACGAGGGCTTTCTCTAGTTGCGGCAAGTGGGGGCCAGTCTTAATCGCGGTGCGCGGGCCACTCATTATTGCGGCCTCTCTTGTTGCGGAGCACAGGCTCCAGACGCGCAGGCTCAGTAATTGTGGCTCACGGGCCTAGTTGCTCCGCGGCATGTGGGATCTTCCCAGACCAGGGCTTGAACCCGTGTCCCCTGCATCGGCAGGCGGATTCTCAACCACTGCGCCACCAGGGAAGCCCTCTTCTTTTTACACATACACTAGAGTATCATTTTAAAATGTCTAGGGACTTCCCTGGTGGCGCAGTGATTTGGACTCTGCGTTCCCAATGCAGGGGGCCTGGGTTCAATCCCTGGTGGGGGAACTAGATCCAACGTGCATGCCGTGGCTGAGAGTTCGCATGCTGCAACTAAGGAGCCCGCCCACCCCAACTAAGACCCGGCGCAACCAAAAAAAAAAAAAAGTCTAAATAAGTTTAAAAATGTAAAGAAGCGTATGTAATAGCTTAATTGGCAGTGTTTTCTCTTCCTTTGGTGGTACATAAAATAATCGATGGTATCTAGGATTCAATACGGTAGTAATTCAGCTGCTACACCTTATAAGAAACCTTGATAAACTAGCTTACAAACAAACCAATAACTTAGATGAGAGAACATAAAACAAAAGCCTCCCCCATCAGAAAACACACAAGAAAATAACATAATTTTTCATTATTATAATAAAAAGACTATTTTTCCAACCCTAAGAGTTTTCTTCATGTGAAAAGTTAAAATCTTCCTCAAATTTTCTGCTTGTGTAGCAGATTCCTGCACTGAATCCAATGAATATGGAGGGACAGCCAGGGTGGGAACCTGCTACAAGTACAAATTTTTAACTAAATTCTTTCAACCAAACTCCTTTTCTAAGGACCTTGGCTGTGGAGAGCGGGCATCAAGAAACGTTAAGTTCAACTAAATGTTCCTAAAAGCTACAGAATCAATTTTTAAAGTCACATTTTTCATAGAGCTTGTTAGTTCCAGGAATCTACACTTAGCAATTTTTTTTGGTAAAAATATACCTAACATGAAATTTACCACTTTAACAATTTAAAGTGTACAATTAGTGGCATTAAGTACATTTATGTTGTTGTGCAACCATCACTATTATCAATTTGCAGAACTTTTTCATAATCCCAAACTAAAACTCTGTATCCATTAAACTCTCCACTCCCTCCTCCCACTCAGCCCTTGGTAAACTATACTCCACTTTCTGTCTCCATGAATTTGCCTATTTTAGATATCTCATATAAGTGAACTCATACAATATTTGTTCTTTTGTGTCTGGCTTATTTCTCCAGTGAATACTTTTGTAAAGCAAAGAATGAAGAACCGCAAATTATTATGTTTCTCATAATTTAACTGTACACAGTGACACAATCTCTGAACTAAGCATACAGCTCTCCCAGAAATTCTGCTACTGTTCCATGAGCCCCAAGGGGCAGAGGATCTCAGACCCTTCCTTTGCCTGGAGACAGGCCTGGTTAAGCAGCTGTAACTCAGAAAGCAGGCTCTTTAGAACCCTGGAGGCCATGTGGATGGAGCAAAGGGAGGTAGGGAGCTGGACAGGCCTGAAAAACCACGGTAAGAAAAAGCAAGGATTCATCAAGCTACTTTGGCCCTGAGATGGCCTTCTCTCTGTCCTCCAGGAGCTCCTGCACCTTGACACTTAGGTTGGGCGACACCTGTCAGAGTTGAGGTCAGACGGCAGTCTAGTCGCTGAGATTGTCACCCGTGCAGGAAGCTTCACAGGGTCATGAGTCACCTTCCATGGCTCAGAGGTCAGGGCAGGCCCGCCCAGAGAAACCCAGTTAGGAGAGGCAGAAACAAGACAGAAGGACACACGATTGGCAGAGAGAGAGAGAAACACGGATGGGCAAAAAGCTGGACCGACAGGCAGGCCATGAATGAGAGTTAAGGACTAAAAGGGAAACACAGGGTCAACAGACACAGAAGCAAGATGGAAACAAATAAAGACAGGGTCCAGATACTCAGAGATGGGTTCAAGAGAGACAAAGTGGAGAGAAATACAAAGTTGACAGGAGCCGAGTTGAGAGGCAAAAAGGGCAGGTGACAACAGGTGACACAGACAGCAAAAAAGGTGAAACACAGAAGTAAACAGAAGCAGATATCAGCGAAGTCCCGGCGTAGTCTTTCTCCCAGCCTTGACTCGATCCCGAGGCCGCCAAACCGCGCCCACCCGGCGCCCCCGAAAGGCCGGCGGGCGGACTGACGGGGGGGCAGGATCTCTAAGCGCTCTGGCCCGCTGAGGTCCGCCGCCGCGGGGTGACCTTGGGCGAAATGCTGCCTCAGGGGCCTTGGGGTCGCTGTACGCGCGCCGGGCTGGCCGGAGACCGCAGGGGTCGGACCCGGGGTGCCGGGACTCCAACGGCCCGCGCGCGGCTTCAGCATACCGGTCGGCGTAATGGGCCTCGCGGTGCCAGCGGTGCGCGCGCCGCGACCTGCAGAGAAGTCCTTATACCTCTCCGGTTTCCCTTCCTGCCCCTTTGCTACCCGTTGTCCAGACTCCGACACACCTGCCAAGTCCTCGACGCTCACATAGCCCACCGGTGGGATACTTTCCGCCGCCGCCGGCGCCAGGCCCGTTCAAGCCGCCGCCGCCGCGACCGCCTCAGCCTGCGCCTCCCGCCCCCGGAAACGCTTCCCGGTCCAGCCCCCACCGAAACTGCCAGTGCTTCCGGGGGTGCGTCAGAGCGAAAGCGATGTGCGCATGCGGGACTCGCGTTTGGGGCGGGGCGTCAGGAGCGTGCTCAGAGAGAGCCGGCGGCTGCGCAGTCTAACCTGGAGCAGGTTAATCTGCATTAGGGACTCTAGGGCAATCGCTAAGAATTGAGCGGATACCGAGTCCTAAACCCTTTGACCTATCTCAGCTTGTCTAGCAAAGATTGTGTCAAATCCTTTTGTGCCTCCACAGAGCCTTTGGCTCGTAGTGGATGCTCAGTAAGTGTTCAATGAAAGGACCAGTGCCCTCTGTGTGGCAAGCACTGTGCCGGGAACCCCTAGGAAGAGCTCCACCCCAACTGGAGGGAATGGCTCATAATTGGTCCAGACTCTTCGTGGTAAACTCATTCTCATTAGCCAGTAGTTGGACTAGGCATAGGCATGTGACCAACTTCTAGTCCATAATACGTATTATAGAAGTCATTGAGTGGGGCTTCTGGAAAAGTTTTTGTTTGTTTATTTTGTTTTTGTTTTTACAGAGTCCACTAGGACTTCTAGTTGAGTGTGCTCCTTAAGTGCTTTGCCACGGCCAGCAAAGCAGAAAGATTGAGAGAGCCTAGGTCTCGTATGACATTAAGCTACAGTCTCAGCTTTGGACTGCTTACTCCTGGATGTTCGTTGCATAAGCCTAATAAACTTACTTGGACTTTATTTCTAGCAATATTATAGACTACATATCTCCAAATATAACAGCAACAAAATATATAAAATTTCTAGGAGAAGTATTGAAAATACCCTTTTTAAATGTATAGATAACCTTGCGAGAAAGTCAGGAAAATCATCTGAGGCCAGAAAGGGAGCAGAAACATAAGCCTAGGAAGTTAGAATTAATGTTCAGAAGTTATGCACAGGTATAGTCTGTATCTGTTCTGATTGGTTTGGTGCATATGCCATACTGACAAATATTTTGAAAATCATCTCTGGAGGTAGGTAAACATTAATGCTACTACCAGCTATGGGGGCATCTACGTGGGTCCAGGCAGGATGACAGCCAAATTGGAACATCAGGTTGGGACCCAAGAAGGAATATATCTTTGGGGAAGGATAGACTAGAGAAAAAACAAAAAACTGCCCTGCAGAGGCAGGCAGCAAGGAAAGTTGACTCTGCCTTGGTTCTGGGTGGAAGGGTAAAACATTTTCCTAGTGGATGCATGGCCAAAGTCTGGCCATCACATGGCCACACTATTTGCATGGTCCAAAAGCCCAGAAGCTGAACATTTCAATTTAAAATAGATCTGGGTAGATAGTACCTATGGTACTTGGCCAAAGCAAAGTCCTCTTGAGACGAACTCACTGTCAACCCAGGTCTCAAAGAATTCCCATGGACAGGCTTCCAGATGAATATGAACTCAAAATCAAAAAACAGAAACCCATGAGCTGAGAAGACAAGTGGCAGAGTCAGATACATTTTAAGTGTATAGCTCATTGGAAAGGTTAAATAACAAATTAGATACAGCTGAAGAGAAATCAGTGAGCTAAAAATAGATTTGAAGAAAATTACCCAAAAGCATCCCAGAGACAAGGAAATGAAAAAAAGTGACGTCTATCACATGCTTATCAGTTATGTTAGAAGATAATAAAGTGAATATGAGCAAGACAATTGTCAAATAATGATGGCTGAGAATTTTCCAGAATCGATGAAAGATAAGCATCCTCAGGAAACACAGTGAATATCAAGCAGGATAGGGGAAAAGAAAACCTAGATTCAGTCTGGTGAAACTTCAGAACACCAAAGCATGAGATGATTTTAAAAGCAGACAGGGGGGACTTCCCTGGTGGCACAGTGGTTAAGAATCTGCCTGGGAATGCAGGGGCCACAGGTTCAAGCCCTGGTCTGGGAAGATCCCACATGCCGCGGAGCAACTAAGCCCACGAGCCACAACTACTGAGCCCACATGCCACAACTACTGAAGCCCGCGCACATAGAGCCCATGCTCCTCAACAAGAGAAGCCACCGCAACGAGAAACCCACGCACCGCAACAAAGAGTAGCCCCTGCTCACTGCAACTAGGGAAAGCCCGTGCACAGCAACCAAGACCCAACACAGCCATAAATAAATAAATAAATAAATTTTAAAAAGCAGGCAGGGGACTTCCCTGGTGGCGCAGTGGTTAAGAATCTGCCTGCCAATGCAGGGGACATGGGTTCAAGCCCTGGTCCAGGAAGATCCCACATGCTGTGGAGCAACTAAGCCCGTGCGCCACAACTACTGAGCCTGCGTGCCACAACTACTGAAGCCCACGTGCTTAGAGCCTGTGCTTCACAGCAAGAGAAGCCACCCCAAGGAGAAGCCTGTGCACTGCAACGAACAGTAGCCCCTGATCGTCGCAACCAGAGAAAAGCCCGCGCACAGCAATGAAGACCCAACACAGCCAAAAATAAATAAAAAAAGAAATTAAAAAAAAATTTTAAAGCAGACAGAAGTCAGATAATCCACCATGGAATGACAGTGATACTAACTCCTGACTGTACAACAGCAATAACGGGAACAATGATAACAATAATAGCATGAAATAATATCATTAATGATATAATAGCCTTACTGTGATGAGAGAAAATAATCTTATACCTAGAATTGTATACTTAGCAAACAATCTTTCAAAAATGAAAACATAGTACTTTTTGGATCAACAAAAACTAAGAGTTACCACCAACAGAACTTAACTGAAGGATCTAGAACAGGGGTCCCCAACCCCCAGGCCACGGACTGGTACCAATCCTCGGCCTGCCAGGAACTGGGCCACATAGCAGGAGGTGAGCGGCAGGCAAGGGAGCGAAGCTTCATCTGTATTTACAGCTGCTCCCCATTGCTCACATTACCACCTGAGCTCCGTCTCCTGTCAGCATTATGGTGAGTTGTATAATTATTACATTATATATTACAATGTAATAATAATAGAAATAAAGTGCACAATAAATGTAATGTGCTTGAATCATCCTGAAACCACTCCTCCCACCCCCAACCCCTGGTCCGTGGAAAAATTGTCTTCCGGGAAACCGGTCCCTCATGCCAGAAATTTGGGAACTGCTGATCTAGAAGATATATTTCAGGAAGAAATAAAATGATTCCAGGAGGAAGATCTGAGGACTAATAAGGAATAGTGAGCAAATAAAATGGCAAACATGGTTAAAGATAAACATCAGGGACAAAAAACAAGAACAATTATAATTTGTGTGATTTAAAAAGGCAAAACCAAAATAATGGAACGATAGTAATAAAGTATAAGAGGATTACTGAAGTTAAAATATTATAAAGTGTGTGTTAGTTAACTATTGCATAACAAACAGCCACAAAACCTAGAGGGATGCAGCTATATTTGTTTATTGCTCACACGTCTAGTGTCTGCTGGGGGTTGGTTAGAAAGCTTTGCTGAGCTTGCCTGGGCTTGCCTACATGTCTGGGGTCAGCTGATCTAGTATGGTTTTGACTGGGAGCCTTGACTCTTCTCCATGAGTCACTTACTCACCAGGCAGGATGTTGGGATAAATTCTCATGTCAATGGCAGGGACACAAAAGAGAGCAATGGAAATGTACAACCACATTTTTCAAGACTTTTTAAAAACATCTCATTGGCCAAAGCAGGTCACATGACTGAGTCCAAGGCTGTAGTAGGAGGGAGCTGTGAAGGATTATGGCAAAGGGTTTGAATACAGAGAAAGTGAAGAATTGGAGCCATTAGTTCAATCAATCTAATTGATTGGTTCCACTGTCCATAAAAATATTGATTAGCATTAGACTTCTAATTAAGTATGAATGTTAAAATTTCAAGGCTTACTACTGAAAGAATAAAAATAGTTATAGACCAAACCAGAGGAAGAAAAATAATATTGTTAAAAAGAAGGAAAGGAAAAAAGGGGAAGGAAATAAAGGCAGAAACAAAAGAACATAAAAAGTGGAAAAATATAAAGCATGAAATAAAGTGGAAAAATAAATTTAAATATTTCAGTAATCACAGTAAGTATATTTTTAGAAACCTAAACCTTCTAGTTAAAAGAAAAATTATAACACCAGCTTTAAAAATGTTTTTTAATTAATTAATTTTAATTAATTAATTGATTTTATTTTATTTTTTGCCATGCAGCTTGTGGAATCTTAGTCTGTGGGCAGCAGTGTCACCCTTGCCTGTGGAATTGAACCCAGGCCCACGGCAGTTAAAGGGCTGAGTCCTAACCACTTGACTGCCAGGGAGTTCCCTAGCTGTACACTGTTTAAAACACAAAGAAAATTTGAAGTAAAAGAATGGTAAAAGAGATTCCATGCTGGGTCTGTTAGCTATATTAACATTGGATGAAATAGACTTTAAGGCAAAAAGCACTGCTAAAAACAGTGTGGTGAATTTTATTATTGTTCTCAATAATTTGCTACTCCTCCCTGTAAGAGGCCTCTACTTCCCACCCCATGGACTTCAGGCTTGGTCACTGAAACGTGAATAGAAATTATGTGTGCCCTCCTGAGCAGAGCTTTAAGAACCACTGTTCTTTCCCTCTGCCAGAAGCAGATCATGTCCCAGATCGGACTGCTCCTTCTGCTTGGGTCCTTGAATGAAAATAAGATAGAATGAAGAGTGGGTATTTCCACAAATGACCCACAAAGGATGTATAACGTGAGTGAGAAGTTAACTCTCATTGTTATAAGCCATTGAGATTTTGAAGTTAGGTGTGGTCATGTGGCTTCTTTGACTAATGTAATATGAAATGTGTCACTTCCAAGTGGGTACTTTTTGAGCGAGTGCATGATTCATGCTATCATGTTGTTACTGCAGCATAAGTTAACAAAAGATGACTAATACAAATAAGCTATTTTTTAATGAGAAAGGTTCAGCTCACCAGGAGTACATAATAAGTCTATATTGTATCCACGTAATATTATAATAGCCTCAAACTATGGTATAGAGTGAAAATTGATAGAATTATTAAGAGAAATCGACAAATTCACCATCAGAGTGGAGACTGTGGAATTCATGAGTGCTGTCCACCAAATATTTCCTGTCTTTCTCCTGGATACGTGGTAGGCCTGCCCTTGAACACAGATGTGGCCTTGTGACTTTCTTTGACCAATGTAAAAGGAATTGAAATGATACATGTCGCTTTCAGGTGAAAGCTTTAAGAGCCAACGTGTAATTTCCCTCTCTCTACTTTCTCTCTGACATGGAGACCAGCAATGTTCCAGAAAGTGGCTGCCCCATCGAAATGAGTTCTAGAGTAAAGACTGCATGTAGCAGAGCCCTCAGCTGACCAGAGATAAAAATATAGGGTAATAAATAAATATGCTTTTGATGCTATAAGCTTCTTAGAGTTTGAAGTTAGTGTTCGCTATTTTAACATAACATAGTTTAAAATGACTAGTGCAGTTTTTTTTCCATTTTTAAATTAAGGTACAATTTACATACAGTAAAATTCACCCTTTTTGGTGTATAGTTCTATGATTTTTGACAAACACATGCAGTCATGTAACTATAACCACAATCAAGACGTAGGACAGTCCCATTAGCTCCAGAAATTCCCCAGTGCCCCTTCGTAGCCAACCCCTTACCCCTGGCAACCACCAATCTGTTTTCTGTCCCTGTAGTTTTGCCTTTTCCAGAAAGAATCGTACATAATACAGTATGTAGCATTTTGAGTCTGGCTTCCTTTCCTTAGCATAATGCATTTGAGAGTAATCCATGTTGTTGTGGTATTAGTAGTTTATTCCTTTTTATTGCTGAGTGATATTCCATTATATGGATATACTGCAGTTTGTTTATCCATTTTCCAATTGAAGAACATTTGAATAATTTCCAGTTTTTGGTAATCGTGCATAAAGCCACTATAAGTATTCATGTACAGGTTTTAAGTTTTCATCTCACTTGTGTGAATACGAATGAGTGGGATTACTGGGTTGTATCCTAAATATATATTTAACTTTTAAAGAAACTGTCAAATTGTTTTCCACAGTGATTCATTTTACATTGTTCAGTATATCATTTTACAGTCCCACAAGCAATGTAGGAGAATTCCATTGCTCCACATCCTTCCTTTTATACTTGGTATTAACAGTTTTTAAAAGTCATTTTAATAGATATGTAGTGATATCTCATGTGGTTTTATTTTACATTCTCCTAATGACTAACAATGTTGAACATCTTTTCATGTGCATGTTTGCCATATTCATATCTTCTGTGGTGCAGAGTTTGTTCAAATCTTTTGCCCCTTTTAAAAAAATCCCCATCCTGGGATTAGGTGTGTTCCTTGATTAGGCCCCTGGCTCCTCTCTAGAAGTGGCTCTCGGTCTGTTGTTCTCTACAGTTCTTGGTTCTGCCCTCTGGGAAATTATTCCTTTTCCAACAGCTCCCTGGGTTAATTTGAAGAGCATCTTGCAGAGAGTATTGAGGAATATACACTTTTTGGTGGCCGATCAGCTTTCTCTTTCCCATAGATAGTTGGGAAAATCTCTGCCTAGGATGATGACACTTTTGCCAATACATAGCTCTCAAAAACATTTTGGATTTTCAATTTGTGTGTTTCTAGTCAACTCCATGTGACAAAAGCCATACTCCCAATGCTTTCTGACATGTGCCTCTTTCTATAGACTCGATTAACTTCTGGTACTTTGGGACATCATGATTTTGTGGGGTTGCACCCTTAATCTTTCTAGGAACATTTTTGTCAGCTGAAATGATCCATGTTCTTGATTTGATTATTGCCCACAAACTGTATTTTGATTTAAGGTTCTTAATTTTTTTATCTTTTATTGGCTGGAGAGGTTGGAGATAGAGTTTTATTTTTCAACTTAGCAAGTTCTGGACTCTGTATTCCCCCTAACTCTTGCTTCCAAAACTGGCCAGTTCTTTTCTGAGCACATCTCTTTCCTGTAGTAGTAACATTTCAACTTTATCCAGCAGCAAGAAAGTCATATTTTTGACATTTTGTCTTTAGATGTCTTCCCCCAACTCTGAAAATTCATTAGACATATTTTCTGCTGTTTATATCTTCATACACAACTGTTTTGTTAAATGTTTCTCACTACTTAACACAGGCTGCCTTTTCTTGTCTCCTATAACAGTTTCTCCCCTGTTTTCCAGCCTCCTGTAAATGTTTCCTTGCTGCTTATTGACCGGTCCCAAATTCAGTGACTTGTATTGCAACCTCCCACTTTCAGCACCGATTACTGTATTAGTCTGCTATTACTGCAAAACAACTCACCCCAAAACTCAGTAGCTTAAAACAACTATGATTTCTTAAAGTGATTTTAAAAAATATTTTATTTTAGTGTATATATTATTTGTTTACTTTGGCTGCACCGGGTCTTCATTGCAGCATGCGGGATCTTTTTCTTCAGTTGCAGCATGCCGACTTCTTAGTTGCGGCACGTGGTATCTAGTTCCCCGACCAGGGATCGAACCTGGGCCCCCTGCATTGGGAGTGCAGAGGCTTACCCACCGGACCACCAGGGAAGTCCCGAAACAGCAATGATTTATCTTCACTCGTGTCTGCAGGTCAGCTAAGCTGGACTCAGCTGGGCAGCTCTGCTTCAAGCTGTGGGTCCAGCTGGGTCTGGCTCCTCATGGCAGGTTGGGCTCAGGTCTGCCCATGTGTTTTCATTTTGGGGCCCAGCTGAAGTGACGGTAGCTACCCAGGGGAAGCTCTTCTCATGGAATACAGAGATGTAAGAGATGAAACCTCACTGTGCAAGCATATTTCATGCTTTTGCTTCCATTATTTCTGTTAACATCACACTGGCCATACAAGTCACATGGCTGAGCCCACAGTCAAGGGGTAGGAAGGTGTACTCCAGTCCTAGTGAGGGGGACATGCAAAGTCACATGGAAAAAGGACACAGGGAGGGGTAAAGAATTAGCACTGATAACTCAATATATCATCGTTACTCTGATACTGGAATGAGAAGAACTCAGAGGGGCCTATCCAGGAAAGAGGGGGTAAAGAGGAAGGATGAGGGCTTCCCTGGTGGCGCAGTGGTTAAGAATCCGCCTCCCAGTGCAGGGGACATGGGTTCGAGCCCTGGTCCCGGAAGATCCCACATGCCGCGGAGCAGCTGGGCCCATGAGCCACAATTACTGAGCCTGCGTGTCTGGAGCCTGTGCTCCGCAACAAGAGAGGCCGCGATAGTGAGAGGCCCGCGCACTGCGATGAAGAGTGGCCCCCACTTGCCACAACTGGAGAAAGCCCTCGCACAGAAACGAAGACCGAACACAGCCATAAATAAATATAAATAAATAAATAAAATTTAAAAAAAAAAAAAAAAGAGGAAGGATGAAAGGGATAGAGAGGCCTGCAAGTTGATGAGAGTCTAGGGAGCTTTATGATGTGGCCAGTGAAAAATCTCTGGTGCAGGAAGCATGAAAGTTCATTTAAGATAAAGGATGTTTAATATGTGAATTTAAGGAGTTTTTTGCTTGGATGCTTGTGATGTTAACCCCGCCCCCTGTCATCCTAGCCTTTCAATAATGGCTGTTAGACCCACAAAAGCCCTGCAGGAGTGGTGTGTGTGTGTGTGTGTGTGTGTACATCAAAGGAAGGGTCAAGTTCCTTTGGAGACAATGACAGAAATAGAACAAATTCAGCATAGGCTGGCATTTAGATCCAGGGGTAACTAGGAAAGGTACACCCTGGGTACTTTCAGGCATCTTGGAAACACACTGAGATCTCCACAGGAGAAGAGGTGGTGGTTTTAGCTGATCATATTTGTCTTTTAAAGGCCTAGGAGTCTAGCTGAAATCTGGGTTGTAACTGGGAGGATCAATATCTAGTCCAAGGGAAGTTGAATAGCACCTGCAGTAGCCTTCACACTCACTCTTCAGGCATTTACTCTGTAGGAGGCGCTGTGCTAAACACGTCACATTTATTATCCTATTAAATATTTACAACTCCATGCGGTAGGTGATGCTCTTATCTCATTCTATGCATGAGGAATCTGGAGCTCTGGCAGAAGCACAAGCCAGATTTTATCATCTGGGAGAGGGAGCCCCCAAAAGTTCTGCCCCTAGGTGCTGAGGGCAGGGTCTGGAGGTGGGGCATGTGGAAGCTGAGAGGGGACCCCTGGCACTGGTCAGTGGGGGGCACACTGCCCTTTACGTCTCGTAAGGCTCAAGCTCGGACCACTGATACTTTAGTAGCCTGATGAACAGACTGGCCCCAGCTCTCCCCCTGCTCCCTCTAATATCTTTTCATTAGGCTCTTAACAGTCACCGTGTCTGCAAGTGTCCAATAAAAACTTTGAAACAGTATCCACTTTTGGAGAATGTGTTCCCCCAGCTAGGCTGCTGGGCTCAGAGAAGTGAAGGGACTTGCCCAGGGTTACACAACTGGTATGAGGCAGAGTGGATATGGGAACTTGGGCAGACGGACCTCCCCTTCCAAGTTCATGAGCTCTGTATTAGTCAGCTGGGGCTGCCATAACGAACTACCACAGGCTGGTGGCCGAAACAACAGAGATTTATTTTCTCACAGTTCTGAAGGCTGGAAGTCCAAGATCAAGGTGTCAGCAGGTTTAGTTTCGCCTGATGCCTCTCTCTTTGGCTTTGCTAATGGCCACCTTCTGGCTATGTCCTCATAGGCAAGTGCTCCCGGTGTGTCTGTATATCCTAATGTCCTCTTCTTATAAGGACATTATATGAAGAGCCTACTCTAAGGGCCTCATTTTAGCTTAATCACCTCTTTAAAGCCCTATCTCCAAATACAGTCATATTCTGAGTCCTGGGGGCTAGGGCTTCAACATATGAATTTTGGGTGGACACAATTCAGTCCATCTAACCACTGCCTCAAGGTAATGCTACCTACCCCTGCCTCCAAGACCCACAGACCTGTAGAATGTGGCCCACTCTCCACCGTGGTACAGATCTGGCCACTGAGACATGAAGAGGAAAAGGGACTGGCCAGGTTCACACCGACAGGGAGGAGCAGAGCTGAGATGTGACCCAGATATCTGAGTCTCCCAAAGGTGCCCAGCATCCATGCCCCCATTTCCCACCAACAGGAAGCTGACTTTCCTTGGGGGCTTCACCACCTGCCCCATTCTCACCCGATGGCTGGAGGGGATTCAGCTCCAGAGATGAACCTTGATTACCTTAAGCCAATCAGCTTATCCTATTTTCCTGCCACCATGGTGTGTGCAGGGACAAGCCTGTGACCTTATCTGGACACCCCTGTACTTGTGGGGGAGTTCCCAGAAGAGACTCTCTTTTGTGGGGTGGTATGGGAGGAGGTGAGGTCGAGAACTATTGTAGCCATTTTATTGCTATGAAACGAGGGCCTGTAGTTGCAGGGGCCCCTGTGAGGGGGCTGAAAATGAACTTGACAGCAAGAAAGACATACAAGAGAGCCAGAGACAAATCAGTTTCTTAGTGAGAGCCTGTTTTTAGCCTCACCGGATCAGGCTCCTGTGAACTCACATGTTCTCTTTATTCTTTGTCAGCTTGAGGCTTTGCTTTTATTTTGTTTTGCTTTTTTACAATCAAGATAGTCTTAATTGACACACAGACTGGGAGGGAGTTGCTGGGGGCAGTGGCTGGAGGTGCCATTTACCTCTTCTTTCCTCCAGGTTTCTGTGTGCACATGTATCAGCAGGAGTTCAAAGTCACAAGGAACAGAAATGGAGTCTGGCTGATTTCAGCAGAAAAGGAATTCACCAAAAGGGTATGGGCGGCTCACATAGTCCCTGGGAGGGCTGGAAAATCAGGCTCGGTGACTACGCAGCTGTGCCCACAATCAGGTCACGGAACTGGAATGGCCAGGATGCTGCTGCCACCCCCAAGGCCACCACCATGGCCACTGCTGACTGACACCCCAGTCTGTGCTGTTGCTGCCCTTGCTGCCTTGGAAGCCGATCTTGCTACAATGGCTGCCGCTGCCTCACCTGAGCCACTAGTGACCGATTCAGAGTCCTCTGGCTGTCTGAGCCTGGTCCTGGGGCTGCTTCCCATCTGCAGGGGAGGCTGGGAAAGCGACTACCTGGCCTTTGGGGCTTCTTGAGTGGGAGATGGGTTCTTTTTCCCTCCAAGCCTCATAAAATGGGGAATTCTTCGAACAGAAAGGATGGGGGTCCATGCTGGGCAGTCAAAAAATAGGCCAAATATTCAATATGGGGCATAAGGAACTGAGATCAAATGGGAACAATAGCTTTAGCTACATTAGTGGCAAATCTGAGTTGGAGAATGCAGCTCCATCCTGGGGTCAAAATGGGGCTTCTGACTCTTCCCTCCCACAACTGACTAATCGTCTCTCCCAGCTGTGGGGGAGTGTTTAGACCAGGCAGCCCTCTCCCAAGGGCAGGGATGTTCCGCCTTGCTGAGATACCACATGGCAACAGGAGCAGAAACAAGGGTGAGATGCCCTTGAGGGCAGGCCCAGGGGGAGGGCTGTGTCTGAACTTGACCTGGACCCTGCCTCACCACACAGATGAGGGAGTGGAGAGGAGAGTGGGAAGGGTCTTGTTTCTAATGCTGTTACCTCCTTGGGGAATGGATGGGAATCTCCTTCCCCAAATGGAAATAAAGCCAAAAGAAATTGTGGTGGGGTGGGAGGGGGCAGGGACAGGGATAACTTTCCCAGGGTCAGTGATGAAAAGCCAGATACCTACGGGGACCAGGAAGATGATGCAGACAAGAGAAGCGGACCAGGCATTCACACATTAAATGTATAAGAATACATATTCTTAACTTCCACACAGATGTATACACTCTCTTATTTTTCCTTAAACATTTGGCCTCCTCTGTGTACGTTTTGTTTTGCTGCTTTTGATGGGCACATGGCATGCTGGCTCTCTTCCATTTGGTCCTTCCTCCAGATCCTCTCTTTGCCCCCCATGCTCCCCAACTCTGTGTCCAGGAGGCTGAGCTATATGGGAGATCTGGGAGGACTCCTTTGTCTTCTGGCTTACAGATGGTGTGGCCCATGGGGAGCATCAGAGGAGAATGGAGGCAGGGAGGACACACACTGGAGGAGTCTTTTCCAGGCTCTGTCTATGTGGAGTAACCCTGGGCTGACTGCAGCCCTTGACCCAGCCTCAGCTCCATCAGCAGCGCTTTCTCTCCAGGCCCCCTCCCCACATCCCTTCAGACTTAGGGTTGTAACACTCCCCAGTGTTCGTAGCACTGGGTGCTGTAGCACCCTCTGTTGCTTTTCCTAAACTCTGTCCACACCTTTGTAAATAATCCCATTACTAAACTCTCCTCAACTACCCAGCTTTGAGTGTGTCGTCTGTTTCCAGCTGGTACCCAAAAAGATGCATATGGAATCAGGGAACATTTCTCTACCGAAAAAAAAAAAAAAAAAAAGCAACAGCTCACTTGCAACAGCAAACAGGATTTGAGTAAGTCTCCAACTCCTGACTGTGAGGGAGACAGTAGGGAATGGTAGGGATTGTGACAAACTGGAAAGCACGTGACCTCTCAAAACTCCAGTCTTTTATTTCCACGACAACGACAGTTCCACGTGGTCAATTCTTCCCATTTTTCTTTTCTTTTTTCTTTTTTTATAAATTTATTTATTTTTGTCTGTACTGGGTCTTCGTTGCTGTGCGTGGGCTTTCTCTACTTGCGGCGAGCAGTGGCTACTCTTTGTTGTGGTGCGCGGGCTTCTCATTGCGGTGGCTTTTGTTGCAGAGCACAGGGTCTAGGCGAGCAGGTTTCAGTAGTTGTGGCTCATGGGCTCTAGAGCACAGGCTCTGTAGTTGTGGCTCATGGGCTTAGTTTCTCTGTGGCATGTGGGGTCTTCCCGGACCAGGGCTCGAACCTGTGTCCCCTGCATTGGCAGGTGGATTCTTAACCACTGCACCACCTTTCCCATTTTTCAAAAGTAGCAAAGCATCTGGATTTTAAGTGAGATCTCTTGATTTTTAAATGTTGGCTTGAATATTTAGAAATCATGATGTGAGGCAGGTAGACAATCAATAGGCTGAACTTGGCCCTAAGAAGCACCAATTTCCAGTCTGTACTCTCAGCACACAGCATCCTGCCAAGTCCCAAACCCTACTTGATAAGAAGAGTCTATGGGGAGAAGCGCTACCTGCAGGCCATCAGGAGACCCTCAGGGCCCTGGGGGTGGGGAGGAAGCCTGGCCATGACACGTCCACCCAAAAGGCTTAGCAGAGGAGCCCAAAAGCTTCTAAGTTCTGGAGCTTACAGCCTTGCAGTGCCTGCCTGGTCCATCACGTCTAATACAGTGTCAGCAGAAAATAGATTAAATCCGCTAGGCTGTAATTTGCAAATGAAACATTTTGTGGCAGTAACTAAACAGAGCATTATGTTTTAATCGGGTTTTTAAAATGTTGTTTTAAAAATCATTTTATTAAAAAAAAATCATTTTATTGTGCAGAAGCTGGTATCCTACGAGCTATAATTCCTTAACTAACAGTATGCTAATGCAATACCCTCTAGTCTAGATGTCCTTACCAGCCGGGGTGTTTGTCTTGATGCTCTTAAATCTATATGTTTTCAGAGTAGAAGTGTTACACTACCTTCCAGCCACTCAAATGGGGAACCCCGGCAGCAGCTTCTCTACAGGGACTGCCTTTCACCCTGGCTTTGAGAGAGAAACAAAATGATTCATCTTTCCTTCATTTTATCTATCATCTATCTATCAATCTATTTATTTAACAAACTGTTGTATGTTAGTGCTTTGCAAACATTAGTCCCACAAATTCTCCTACCAACTCCTTGCAGGAGGTGCTATTCTTATCTCTGTTTTTACAGATGAGCAAATCGAGACACAGACAGGTGAAGTAACTTGTGGGAGGTCACACAGCTGGTAAGTGATGGCGATGGAGCCTGGCTCCTGAGTCCATACTCTGAACTACCCAGCTGTGCCACTTCTTTCTGCCTCTGGCCCAGCTCCTGAAGCCCTCAGCTCATTCATCTTTCTGCTCTCGCCTGCTACCCATCTCTCATCCCTTAGATATTCATTTACTCTTTTGTTTTATGGACACTGAGTGTCTGCTGTGTGTCAGGTCCTGTGCTAAATGTTGGGGACCCCACACTGAGTTGTCCCAATATAGCCCCTGCCAAGTGGGGCTCACAGTGTAGAAAGGGACACAGCCTAGCAGCCAAGTATCCCTTGAGATAAAGGAAGTGCATACCGCCCTGAGACAGCCTATGGACACGGCTGTTAGAATTAGAAAAAGATGCTCCTTGCTCCAGTCACTTTACCGCCATCTGTGGGAAAACAGTTATATGAAGATGCACATCTATGGGAATTCCCTGTGGTCCAGTGGTTAGGATTCCACACTTCCACTGCAGGGGGCACGGGTTTGATCCCTGGTCTGGGAACTAAAAGATCCTGCAAGCTGCGTAGTGTGGCCAAAAAAAAAAAAAAAAAGACGCGCATCTATGATAACTGTTAATTCGAACTTGCCCTCCGAGCTGTGCACCACCTTCGCAACTGTATGTGTTGGGCCACATAAAGTGAGCCATGGTGGCCAGAGGTTGGGGGGAGTGCCCACCCAAATCTGGAGAAACTGCCAGAGCGACTTCCTGCTGGAGGTTGAGATTCAAAGGTTGAGTAAGAATGAGTGGGTGAGGGGTGGGGACTGTGCTCTAGGCGGAGGGAGGGGCATGTGAGAAGAGCCGTGGATGGCTTTGTGCTGTGCCAACGTAGCTAGGCTGGAACTACATTTCCCAGAATGCCCTTCCTCATGTGCCCTGGGATGGGGTTGGCTCCATGGGAGCTTTAGGTGAGGTTAGGAAGACAGAGATGAAGCAGCAGCCTTGGCTAGTCAGGAGCTGTTGCAGCTCACACATGTAGACGCAGGGGCAACAGACTTAGAAAAGCTGCTTGCCCAGCTCCTACGGTCAAGGTCAAATCTCTATGTCAAATCCCTTAAAATAAAATCGCTCCTAGAATCTCTGCTTCTCTGAGCAAAGTGATCAATGGAAAGACTAGCAAGAGATAGGGCTGGAAGGGTAGGCAGGGGTTAGTTAGATGGTGAAAAGTCCTGGGGTCATCGATGTGTTTGCTTTTTCAAAAGTTGAGATAGGGAATTCCCTGGCAATCCGGTGATTAGGACTCGGTGCTTTCACTGCCGTGGCCCCAGGTTCAATCCCTGGTGGGGGAACCAAGATCCCTGCAAGCCACACAGTGCAGCCAAAAAAAAAAAAGTTGAGATATAATTCACGTACCATAAACTTTATCCTTTTAAAGTGTACAGTCTCATTATTTTTAACATTTTCATGAGGTTGTGCAACCATCACCGCTATATAATTCCAGACCATTTTCATCACCCTCAAAAGAAACTCTGTACCATTAGCAATCACTCCCCATTCTTTCCTCCCTTGAGCCCCTGGAAACCACTATCTACTTTCTGTCTCTTTGGATTTGCCTGTTCTGGACATTTCATATACATGAAGGCCTTTTGTGTCTGTCTTCTTTCACTTAGCATGTTTCCAGGGTTCATCCATGTTGTCACATGTATTGGTATTTCTTTTTTATTGCTGAGTAATATTCCATTGTATGGAATATTACATTTTGTTTATCCATTCATCTATTGATGGACATTTTGTTACCTTTTGGCTATTATGAATAATGCTACCGTGAACATTTGTGTACAAGTTTTTGTGTGGGCACCATATGTTTTCAGATCTCTTGGGTATATACCTAGAAGTGAAATTGCTAGGTTGTATGGTAGCTCTGTGTTTAACTTTTTGAGGAACTGCCAACCTTTTCTGCAGTAGCCGCACCATTTCACATTCCTACCAGCAATGTATAAGAGATCTAATTCCTCTACAATCTCGCCAACATTTGTCCTTTTTATTATAGACAGACTTGTGGGCGTAAAATGTCTCATTGTGTTTTTGATTTGCATTCCCCTAGTTACTAATGATATTGAACACCTTTTCATACCCTTGTTGGTCATTTGTATACTTGTTTGGAGAAATGTCTATTCAGATCCTTGGCCATTATAAAATTGGTTTATTCGCCTTTTTATTGTTGAGTTGTAATAATTCTTTATATTCTGGATACTAGACAATAAATATGTGATTTGCAAATATTTTCACTTTCTTCATAGTGTCCTTTGAAGCACAGAAGTTTTAATTTTGACAAAGTCCAATTTATCTATTTTTCCTTTGGTTTCTTATGCTTTGGTGTCATATCTAAGAAACTATTGCCTAATTCAAGGTCATGAAGATTTATACCTATGTTTTCTTCTAAGAGCTTTAGGTCTCTTCCATTTAGGTCTCAGATCAACTTTGAGTTAATTTTTATATATGGTGTGAGATATTCTTTTGCATGTGGATGTCCAGTTGTCCCAGCACCATTTGTTGAAAAGATTAAACTTTCCCCCATTGAAATGTCTTGGCATCCTTGTTGAGAATTAGTTGACCATAAATATATAAGTTTATTTCTGGACTCTCAATTCTATGCCATTGAACTGTATGTCTGTGTGCCAGTAACTGAAGGGTTTTAGACAGAGGAGTGACACACCTATTTTGTATTTTAAGACTGAGGGGGGAGAGACCTATGAGGTCTCTACCTACTGCAATTGTCCACGTGAGAGATGTTTAAGGGATGGCTGTGGAGATTTAGAGGAAGGGGCAGATTCAAGGGCTATTTAGGAGGAAGAATGAACAGTGAGCTCTGGAACTGCCCTACTTGGGTTCAAATCCCAGCCCTGCTGCACATGCATCATGTATCCTTGGACAAACAGCTTGATTCCCCAGCCTCAGTCTCCTCAGCTGTAAAATGGGGATAATAACATGGGCTTCAGAGCAATGTTGCAGGGCCTCAATAAGAGAGCCTGTAAAGCCCTCAGTACAGTGCCCAGTGCCTAAAATGTGCTCAGTAAACATTAGGAGGGGAGGAGAGGGGGGTCGGGGCAGAGGAGCCACCAAGGTTCCCCAAAGTCCTCCAGTTCCTGGTTCCAGATCCTCCTGAGGCCTGCACATCATGTGTATGGCTGCAAATGGTGGAATTAGAGGTCCCGTTTCATTTTTTCCCCTATGGAGACCCAGTTGCCTCAAAATCACTTATTGAAAACTCGCTCCTTTTCCCACTGCTCTGCAGGGCTACCTTGTCATTTATCACATGCCCGTGTGTGTGTGTGTGTGTGTGTGTGTGTGTGTGTGAGGATCTGTTTCTGGGCCCTCCTTCTGCTGTCTTTCTGTCTGTCCTTGTGCTGAAACCATGCCGTCCTAATTAATTAATAAAATAATTAAATAAAATTAATAATGATTAAATGATAATAATTAATAATATAATAATAATTAATAAAAGCTTTGTCAAAAGTCCTGACAGCTGATGCCTGCTGTTCTTGAGTGTCTTAGCTATTCTTGGTCTTGGTTTTCAGAAAATGCAGGTCAAATCTTGTCACTCACAGCCTTGACTCCTTCAATGGCTCCTAAAAAGGAACTGAGGCCGGGGATTGAGCCAGGCGTCAGGAAGGACAGGAACAGGGCCCGAGGTGCTGCTGGAACCCGGCAGTGTTCTTTCTCCACACCCAAGCAGCTCCACTCTCTCCAGCTTCCCCTCTTTCTCCTGTCTTTATTATAGCGATCAACTTCCCCCTCTGGCTACTTTCTGTGAGATTTGCTGATTACCCAGAACCTCCACAAGAAAAGGGCAGCCAGGAGCTGACCCAGCAAGCAAGACTCCCCCTTTCAGAGGGCGTGTGTGTGGGAGAGATTGTCTTCTCAAACATCAATCATTTTATCCTGGGACACTGTTCATTACTTAGAATAAATAAAGCCATGCTTCACTGGCTCCAATCCTGCACTCCCCCCATATCCATACCCTTTGCTATTTAACTTGTAGTCCTTCGCACTAAAGGTAGAGATTACTCCCCATCCTTGCCTGGTCTTGGCCACGTGATACGAGGGTGGACGACGCCTCTGTGTTTCCCCTTACCCTCTTGTGCTTGGTAGCCACAGCCTGCTGGTCCAAGGAGGATGAGAGGCATGTGGAGGGACCACAGAGGCCCCTTCAGCCTCAAGCAGAGCAGCCCAGCGGAGCCCAGCCTCACTCAGCCAGACCCAGCCGACCTGTGGATGTGTGAGTGATAACGAACAACTGTTGTTTAAAGCCACAGGATTTTAGGGTGGTCTATTAAGGAACAGTGACAAACTGGTACAGGATAAAATGGAAAATGTGCAATGGACTGAATGTGGGCGGATGTCACCACGGGGGTTGCTGGCCCAATCTGCATCGTGGGAATGTGCCTCACCAACCTGGGGCCACAAGTGAATTTAATGTTCAGGGCTCTATGATGCCTTGATCCCCAACCAGCCATTCATACAAAATTGTTTCCTTCTATCAACGGTCAGAACCAAAAAACTGCACTGTGAGTGCAGGTGGGTGGGGGCATGCAAACACAGTATTGATTCAAATATAAGATAAGGTTATGGTCATTGAAAAAGCTTTAAAGTATTAATAGCTAATGATTGTTCTGTGGTTATGAGATGTCAAATCATGGGCTAAACATCCCAGCCCTGAATCCTGTGCCCAACACAACACCTGCCATGGGTACCCATGACAACTCGAATTCAACATGGCCAAAATGGGCTGGATGTGGTGGCTTCTTTTCAATCTTCCTTCCAGCCTTCCTCCGTTGCATAGATTTGGAGAGGGTGGGGTTGACACCACTCCGGGCTCTAGGAATAGGCTCTGGTGGATTTCAACCCTATCTGCACATTAGAATCACCTAGGGGAACTCTCCAAATGCCCTGGCCTAGGCTTCAGCCCAAGAGACTCGAATGTGCAAACGGAATGGAGAACCTGGTCTAATCCACTCAAGGAAGTCATCTCTTCTTGGCCAGAGTAATTAATTCAAGTAGCCAGGTCTGAAGTAATAAAGCCATGGCATTCCCCAGGCCACAGCCACTGGTACGGAATTGGGCACAAAGCCCACTTTAGACCAATGCCACATGAGGGTAAGTTTACTGACACTGTAGGGAAAGACTATTCCTATTCTCCCAAGGGAGTCACAGCTGGCACTTTCTCTTCTTCTGGGCTGAGTAGGTACAAATGTGAAGACTGGAGCTTCTGCAGCCATTCTGTCACCACAGGGGGAGCAGCCTCAGGGAGACACTGACACTATGGAAGGCAAAACCAAAAGAAAAAAAGGAATAGGGTACCTGATGACATCATTGGCCTCTGAACAAAACAAACTCTGAAGCTCCCCTTATCTCTGGACTTTCCAGCAATTTAAGCCAATTTAAGTTGGGTTTTCTGTGATCTGCAATGTAAAAAAAAATCAGAGCTGATTTATCTCCCCACACATCAACCTGTGCCTCATCTCAATGAATGCTACTTCCTTAGGTCCAGTTTTGTAGAAGCATGTAGGTCGGTGAAT
This sequence comes from Balaenoptera musculus, assembly GCF_009873245.2. NCBI lineage: Eukaryota > Metazoa > Chordata > Mammalia > Artiodactyla > Balaenopteridae > Balaenoptera > Balaenoptera musculus. The sequence goes on along the minus strand of NC_045790.1, from coordinate 107,569,823 downwards.
ACTTCTCTTTCCTTCACAACTCTCTATGTGATATGTTCCCGAGGCCTCTGGACTTATCCATTTACTTCCACCGCTGTCTCCTCTGCCCTAGTTTGGGACATGCCTCCTCCCATCCCCCACCTGACTGCTGCAATGGCCTCCCAATTGGTCTCCCTGCTTCCAGCCTGCCCCCTACATGCTTCACAATACAGCCTGGGGGATATCGTAAAAACACAAACCTGCCCCCTCTCCTGTCATCTCCCAATGGTGTCGCAGGTTCTGAGGCAGAAGATCCAAGCCCATTCGCCCCCAGCCTTCTGCCATAGCCTACCCTCAGGCTCTCCTCATTCTCACTCCTCCCCAGTGATGCCAGCTTTCTTTCCATTTTTAATTTCTGGAAGGTGCCAAGCATCTTCCTGCCTTACAACACTTTCACCTGCTCTGCCCTCTGCCTGGAGAGCTCCTCCCTGTCGCCTCCCCTTTCTCCCCAGCTATTCCTATACATTTTTCAGGTCTCAGGGCAGATGTCACTTTCTCAGGAAACCTTCTCTGATGCTTTATCTCTGCATTTGGTGACAGATATTCATTTTGGTGTCTACTATTTAGCAGGCCCTGTGCTATGATGAACAAAATTGACATGCTCCCAGCCTGTTCAGAATTTACATTCCAGTTGGGGGAACAATTTTTAGAAGTTATTGAGCAAAGGACTTCCCTGGTGGCGCAGTGGTTAAGAATCCACCTGCCAATGCAGGGGACACGGATTCAATCCCTGGTCTGGGAAGATCCCACATGACATGCCGCAGAGCAGCTAAGCCCGTGTGCTACAACTACTGAGCCTGCACTCTAGAGCCCGCGAGCCACAACTACTGAGCCTGCGTGCTGCAACTACTGAAGCCCGTACACCTAGAGCCCGTGCTCTGCAACAAGAGAAGCCACCACAATGAGAAGCCCGCGCACCGCAATGAAGAGTACCCCCAGGTCACCACACCTAGAGAAAGCCCACGCATAGCAGCGAAGACACAACACAGCCCAAAAATATTTTTTAAAAGTTAATGAGCAAATAAAAACAATTGTTGCAAGCGCCAAGAAGTTCTATAAAGAAAACAAAATGAAAGACTGGCTTAGAAAATGGCAGGGCAGGTGTTCTTTAGAGAGGGTGGTCAAGAAAGGCCTGAGGCGTTCTGTGACATGGAGAACTTTTAATTAGGAGAGAAGAAGTAAAGGGAACAGTATTCTGGGCAGAGTGAAGAGCCTCTGCAAAAGAGCTGAGCTCAGGAAGAACTTGGCATATTTGAGGAAGCCCACATGGCTGCAGCATGGAGGGTGGAGAGAGGGGCATGAGATGAGGCTGGTGAGAACCCCAGAGCCAGACCCCACAGGGCTCTTCTGAGTCTGGCAAGAAGCTTAGATTTTATTTTAAAGGCAATGGGAGCCATCAGAGTTTTTGAGCAAGGGATGGATGTGATCTGATTCGTGTCCTAAGATCCCACTGGCTATTTGTGAAGAATAGATGGTAGAGGGCGAGGCTGGAGGTGACAAGATCCTCTTGGGAAGATCCTGGTGGAAAGCTTTTGTCCAGGGAAGAGGTGAGAATGGCTTGGACTGAGAAGGTAACAATGACAATGGGGGCAAAGAAGAAAACTCATGGTATGTTTTAGAGGTGAAAATGGTAGGCCTTGCAGAAAGATTGACGATGGGGGTGAGGGCAGGGAAGTAATCTGGCTTTGGGGTCTTTTTTCAGCCTGAATGTTTTCATCTGTCAAATGGGCCTGCAGCATGAGAACAGCACCCGCAATGAGATAACTACCATAAATCGTGGAGACCTGTGCTCACTGTGTGCTGATTATCACACACATCCTGGTTATCATGCTGGGTTGGGTCCCCAGAGAACCAAGTGTGAGTCTTATTTATCCCTTGACCCCCGAGAATGACAGAGTGGAAAATTCACCAACCTAAATTGTGTTTTTAAAGTGTTCCCGGAAGCATCAGGCCTGATTTTCCTTGATCCCCTGTTCTCACCCCAGCCCAGAGCTCGAATGTGGGCTCCAGCTGGTCTCTGGGGAAGCTGCAGTTCAGCACATGGTCAGCAGATGGCGCTGGAGGCTAAGGGAAGGCTCCCCACCCCCCCCCTCTTGTCCTCCTTCCAGACCTGCCTTGGAGCTCCTTCTCCGTCCCCATTTCCAGAGCCAGCTCCAGCTCCCAGACTGCCATTGCAGCAGAGGTGAGGGGCCTGAGGCCAGGCCCTCTGCAGGCTCCTGGGAACGCAGACGCATTTTGGAGAAGTAGAAAGAAAGCCTGAGACCCTGCTGGGAGCCCTGAATGGGCCCTACACTCTTGGAGACCTCCCGACCTCCACTCCCTGCCCTCCCAGGAAATAACTTTATAAATAGGGCAGTGTGGGTCCCGGATGAGAGCGAGGTTTTCCTCAGAAGAGCCACTTCATCTGTGAACAAGGGAGCTATGAAACCTCTTAAAACAGCCCCATGACCTTCCTGTCTATCCTGTGTAAAATATGAAATAAGAGTTTTAATTACCAAGCTTGGAAGCCAGCCGACACATTTAATATTTAATGTCTCCAATACTTGTGCCCCAGGCATGCCGGCACTGACAGAATCAGGGTTTCCCTTGGGTTGGCTCTGAATGTGCTTGGAGATGGGCCAGGCTGCCGCCCTCCCCCACACCTGGGGGCCTCCTGCAGCCCGGCCGGGGCCCAGGCCTGCCCTGGGCCTCCCACTGCCTGAGGGACTCCTGCCAAGACGGCCCAGGAAGCCTGTTCCCCACTGAATCCTGGACCTGGAGTCCTGTCTAGAACTGGACTTAGCCCAAGGTCCTGGCAGAGGACAGGAATCAGTGAAGTTTCCTGAGAAGATGGAAACGAACAGAGACAGACAGACCTGAGTTTGAATTCTGCTCTCCTGCAAGTGGCTCAGCCTCTCTGGGAGTCGCTTTTATAATTTGTAAAGTGGAGAATGTATTTGCTGTTTAATGGATTGTTACAAATATGGATGGCCATTTTCGAGGCTTAGCATGTGCCTGGAGCCCAGCTCAGCACTTCACGTGTACTATGCCTTTGTCATCTGCAGCGGTCCTGTGAGGTGGCTGCGTTGGGACTGGAACCCAGGACATTCTGACTCCATAGTCCGTGACTCTGAAATCTTACAGGCAAATGTACTGCAGAGATCTGGAGAAATGTGAGCTTGAAGGGCTCACTGCCACCTGGTCCCAGACCCTAGCTTATCCAAGCTGCATGGCCCCTCATGCCTCAGAGACAACCAAGAAAATTGGTAATGGGGGCTCAGGACAGCAGCCCTAACAAAATCACCCACACCGCTATTGTTTGCCCTGAATTTCTACTTCCTAGAGCGAGGTGGTGGGCACACAAGCTGCATTTGATGGGTTGATTTGGCACTCTCGGTATGGATGGAGTTTTCAAGGCCATCTTGGGGCCGGCCACACACACATTGGTACATCTTTAGGCTCCTGCACCATCCCTTGTCCAGCTGGCTGGGACCAAGTTGGTTCCTTGTGAGTGGATGATAGCAAGTGATGAGGTATGGGGACATCCAGCAGTTGGAGCCACTTGTCTTAAAAGGTAACAGAATACATGGCATCAGGAAGCCTCATCGATTCCTTCTGCAGCACCTCCAGGAGGGACAGCCTGGATGGGCATGTGCTGGTGGGGACACAGGAACCCTTGTCCTGGCAGGAATGTGAGCTGTGGGGCTGGTGTGGAGGGCATATACCCCACACTCCAGCAATTCCACCTCTGGGCACATCCTCCAGAGCACCTCTCACACAGGTAGACAAAGAGACTTGCCCAGGGATATTGCTCAAAGCATCTACTGGTAATAGCCAAGTGCTGGAAACAACTGAAATGCCTACTCACAAGGGAGTAGATAAATCACAGGGTGCATACGCAAATGATGAACACCACGCAGGGATCAATGGACTGAATTAGAATGATGTGTATTAACATGGGCAGATCGTAAAAAGGTAATGCCAAACAAGGTGTCTGGCAGATACTACTTTTATATGCTGCAGTATATATTCTCATGGCTACACACACTCACACATTGACAATATAAGAATGTTTGCCTGTGGGGAAAGGGGCAAGGGAAGGGAGGGAGTTCGAGAAGGAGGATGGAAGAGACAAAAGCAAAGCAAACAAAAACACAAGAGGACCTGTGAGTGGCTGATGATGACTGAGCTGAACTGACAATTGTGAGCAACTGAATCCTGTGCCTCTGAGGTCCAAAGCGAAAAAGCAAAGAATCAGAGAAAAAGGGGCCAAGGGCTTCTATAAGTTTTTGTTTTTTTTTTTATAAAACCCAGAGATTGTTGGTTGTTTGGGGATTTTCCAAACCAGGCTAACAAGCATGTCATCCAACCTTATAATAGAAATGGTCACTGCACTCTTGCTGGGCACCAGGCCCATTCTCAGTGTGTTATGCGATTATCTCGCTTTATCCTCAGAGCCTCCCCTTGAGGTATTGTCGTGCCCATTTTACAACAGGGCTCAGAGAGGGGAAGTGAGTTGCCCCAAACCATCTGCTTGCAATGTAAACCCAGCCCCTGCCATTCCACCGCCCAGCCTAAAGTAATCCAGGCTCCCTGTGGCGTTCGGTAAATACTTCAGGGTGGCCTGAAGGTGGCGCTGTTGCAGTTGATCCAGGACAGGTGAGCCGCTTGAGCCTGCGAGGTGGGGGTGGGAGAACATTCAGAGGATGATAGAGGGCCATCCTGGGTTTGGGGGGAGGTCCTGCTCACCAGCTCCGGAGGCAGTACAGATCAGGGAAGAAGGCAGGGGCGTTGATGGCCAGAGGGTAGAGCGTCATCCTGGACTGGAAACCTGTCTTCCATCCTTCACTCCCTCCCATTAGGAGGAGCCAGACTGCACATCCTCCAGGAGACTGTTTTGCGAAGATCCAGGCTCTGTGGAGAGGGTTCAGGGTCAGGATTCCAGGACTGTGCAGATAAACCTTGTTCAGCCTGTTAAAGGCAGGGTCCCCCTGCTCACAGATCCATTGACTCCTGCCTCCACTGGGGGGAGGATGTACACAAGGGCACTAAGTCCCTGCATTTCCAGGGGGCGCTTGAGTACAGGATGAGCACACAGCCATGGTGCAAGAGAGGGGAAAAGACGTGATATGTGCTTGAGGTAGGACCCTGCCAGCCAGGGGAGTCTGAGCTTGTATGGAACTGTCCACCGCAGCAGCAGCTGAAATCAGAAGTGAGCCGAGAGCACGGGATGCAGGATCCTGGGGGCTCCCTGAAATGTGCCCTCCACTCTGCAGTGCTCCCTCCACTTCAGGATCAGGAACTGCAATTGCAGCTCTTCCCTTCTGGAACCAGAGCCTCTCTTCTGAGCTTCAGCTCTGCAAACACAATTGACCCTCGAACATCTGACCTTCTGGATGCCTCACATGTACCTCAAACTCAAAGAAGCCAAAACGGAACGCATCACCTTTATGCCAACCTGTTTTTCCTCCTAATTGTGCATCCCAGCATCCACCCAGGGGCCCAAGTGGACAATCTAAGACTCATCCTTGACTTCTCTGTGGTTACCACCCTCCACGTCTCATCGGCCACCAAATCTTGTGGATTCCATCACCTGCCTCCTCTCCCTCTCCACCTGCCCCCTCCCTCCCTCCCTCCCTCCCTCCCTTCCTTTTTTTCCTGTCAAATTAACACAGATTAAAAAGAACAAGACTGAAGACTACTTGTGTCCATGAGAGCACGCTCTCACACTTTGGTGACAAGAAAGCATATTGATAACCTTTTGGAAGGCAATGTAGCAGAATACATCAATAGTCATAAATATTCTTATCCTTTAATCTAATTATTCTTCTTCTAAGCATATATCCTGAGAAAATAATCCTATACTCAGAAAAAGCTTTCTGCACAGATATTTGTGACAGTGTTGTTTATATAAGCAAAAAACAAAGCAACCAATAACAGTGACAAAAACAAAAACTAGATACAACCTAAATGTTAATGCTAGGTTAACGGTTAATTTCACTATTGTGCCTCTTCTTCTGGCTGGGCACCCTTCAGTGTTCCAAGAGTCTGCCCTGCATCATCTTTTCTTCTCATGCTACATGCTCTCTGATGAGGTCATCCACTCCCATAACCTGGGCTACCATCTACATTGACCGTTCCCAAATCTTTACTCCTAGCCTAGATAGTTCTCTTGAACTTCTCACCTGTATATCCAACAGCCAACAAGACACTGCACTTGAACAACCGAAAGACAGTTCAACCTCAAGAGTCCATAAATGAACTTCATGCCACCTTCAGCCCCCTGCAACCCCGTGTCCAATCTCAGTGGATGGCACCAACATCTCCCTGGATGTCCAGGCTAGAAATATGAATGTCCACCCTTCTTCCTCTTTTCTACAACTAACTCATCACCAAGTTCTGTTGATTCTACTTTCTAAATTATTCTCCATCCGCACTGCCACTAGCCAGTTCAGACTACTTTCATTTCTTACCATGACTACGACAGCCTCTTATCTGCTCTCCCCCATTCCATCCTCTTCCCTCTAATCCCTCTCCGTCTCTGGAGCCAGAGTAGACTTTCAAAAGCACAAATCTGATTATGTCCTGAGTATATGGATGCTAGGGCCTCGCTTCTGAAGCCACGAGCATGGTGCTTGCTGTTACTGGTGGGGTTTTCAAGAGAGGAAGGGAGGTGTTTCCACATCTGGGTGGATAGTCACTCCCAACTCTGCTTGAAACCCAGCAATGCCTTCCAATGAGATGAGCTGGCTTTCTTGCAAGGTGCCACCATGTGGCAATGCCTACACGCATTCTCTCCTGAATGCACAGACATTTTTTGTGCACCTACTATGTGCTGGGCCATGCGTGCTCAGTGGGGATGATATCACCTCCCATGGGTGAAAATTCATTCTTGGAGAGTGAAAAAACATTTAGTTATTTCAGTGCCTTGTGTTTCTCCAAAGCTTGTCTCTACTCAACAATATCTTATTCCTTAGTATTTAATTTCTCTCATCAGGGAGAATTTAAATTAAATTAAAATTTTCTCCTTAGAGGAGCAATAATGAAAAAAAGGGTTGAGAAACACCGGGGTGGGCTATGGTGACACAGTAGTTACTGAGTCAGACATGGTCCCTCACTGTGCAGAGCCTTCCATTCTGGCAGAGAAGACACACATTAAATCATTATACAGCGAATAAGTGAAAAGAGTCAGACTTAAAAGGCTGCATATATTACAGATTCCATATATGTGACATTCTGTGGAAGGCACAGCTATAGCTGCAGAAAGCAGGTCCGTGGTTCTGGGGGCTTGGGTTGGGGAGGGGATTGACTCTAGGGGGCATGAGAGAACTTTCTGGGGCGGTAGATATGTTCTATATCCTGATCAAGGTGGTGGTCCCACAACTGTATGTGTTTATTAAAACTCATAGATCTGTACCCTGGAAAAGGGTGAATGTTACTATACACAAATTACATCTCAATAAAGCTGCCTTAAAACTTTGTACAATAAATGACGTGTTGAGTATTGTGGTGAGTGCTACATGGAATTGGCAGCAGTGAAAGCAAGCAACAGGCAATGGACCTGGTCCCATGGTGGGACACTTCCCTGGTGAAGTCGTGTTGAGCTGAGCTCTGAAGAGTGAGTAAACATTAACCTGGAGAAGGCTGGGTGGTAAGAGCTGCTCCCACTGCACAACTCTAGGGGGCGTCACTACCATAGAGATCATTGTATTCCTGGGTTGTGTAATGCAGTGGCCCCGGCAGAGCAGCCTGGGGAAGAGGGAACAACGTGTGCACAGATGCTGAGGCAGGACAGCACATGATGTACTCAAATGGCAGAGGGAGGCCAGTGGGCCAGGAGTTCAGAAGATAAGGAAAGACATAGCTGGTGATGGGCTGGTGGGTAGGCAGCAGCCAGACCATGCAGAGCCTTGTGGGTCTCGTGGGAGATGTTGGAAGGGAAGTGGCTTGATTAGCTTTGCACTTGCTAAAGGTGACTATTGCAGTGTGGCGAATATCAGCAAGTGGCAAAGTGCCTGCAAAGAGGCTATTGAAATCCAGGTGACAGATGACGATTCCTTAACTGATGGCAATAGAGATGGACAGAAGTGGATAGATTCTAGAAATACTGAGGAGATAAAATCAACTGGACTTCGTGATCAGTGGGACACGTGGGCTGGGAGAGAGCAAAGTGGTCAGAGGACTTCTGGCTTCTGACCTGCTTGACTGGGAATATGATGGTATCTTTCTGAACTAGCGGACACTTGGAGAAGGACCAGGTTAGTGGGGGAAAATCCTGTGTCCAGTTTTTTTGAGTAGAGTTGGAAGTATCCATGACGATCACGAGTGATGTCAAGGTGGAGACAGCTTTTGGGGTATCCAGGCACTGACATGCTTCTCAGAAAACTGTTCCCTCTGCATCCAGGGGTAAGCTCCTTCACCCCAGCCATATCTAGTGGGATCAGGGGCCAACACCTGGTTGGCAGAGCGCCAAATCAGCAGCTTCAGATTTGAAATGAAGAAGAGATGGAAGGAGGGGAGAGGGAGGCAGGACTGCACCAGCTTCACGGGGAAGACCACACGTTCTGTTGCTGACACTCCTGGCATAGCCCTGGTTCCTACTCTGCCTGAGGTCTGGTTCTTTACCTTTTACTTCGATTCTGTAAAATAATCTAATTTTGCAACTCCTAAAACCTTGACAAAACCACCACAGATACACAGATATTTTATTTCTGTGCCTTTTTCCCCCAGCTCTGTTTGTCTATTTGCCCAATTTTCCATCAGTATTTTCATTAGCTTAGTTTCATGGTATTGGAACTAACTTTGTAAGGCAAGCCCCCCACCCCCATGGCTAGTCTTTTAGTTCCCAAATTTCTTGACCATTCTGTGCAATTACTCTACTAGATGAACTATAGAGTCAGTTTCTCAAGATAAAAATTTCCTGTGGAGATTTTATTGAAATCATATCAAATTTATAGATTACTTGAGGGAAGACTAACAATTTTGCAATGCAGTTTAAGAATACAGTTTAAGGGGCTACTCTTTATTGCGGTGCGTGGGCTTCTTACTGTGGTGGCTTCTCTTGTTGCAGAGCATGGGCTCTAGGTGCGTGGGCTTCAGTAGTTGCAGTGCGTGGGCTCAGTAGTTGTGGTGCACAGGCTCTAGAGCGCAGGCTCAGTAGATGTGGCACACGGGCTTAGTTCCTCCGTAGCATGTGGGTAGCATGTGGGATCTTCCCGGACCAAGGCTTGAACCCGTGTCCCCTGCATTGGCAGGCGGATTCTTAACTGCTGCACCACCAGGGAAGTCCCCAAGGCAGACACTCTTGAAATGTTGCTACCTTGAGTAGGAAGGCTTTAATGCAGTTTCCAAAACTGTCATCTGAAGAACGCTCCTCTGCAGGATGCTAATAGTTTTATCGAGAAATAGTTTTATTTTATTGTTTAACCTATGCTGGGTTAAACAAAGACAAACGTGTTTCTTTAATTCAGCAATAATCAGAAAATTTGATGCTAATATGCCTTGTCGATGTTCAAGATTAAGTAACATATCTTCAACTGATTGACCACTGACCTTTTTTTTTCACACCTTACTGTGTAACATCTCCTGGAACAGGGTTCTAACAGGTAGTGTCGGAGCTGCTGCTCTAAGGTTTCACCAGTAAGTATGACATTTGCTGTGATTTTTGGAAAAAAACAATTGTTGTGTGAGTGAACAAATAGTTTTTATCCTGGTAAGACTATTTTCTTCAATTTCTGGTTTACTAAGGGTTTTCTTAGAAAATAGAAATGGAAGTTGAGTTTGATCAAGTGATGTTTAGATATCTATGAAGATGGTCACATACTCTTCTGCTTTTGAATTTGTCTAGTGAAATTCCACCACAATGCATTAAATGTGGTTCAAGATATTCCATGGGGTAAACTGCAACATTGCACGATTGTGGAATAAACAGGATGAAAGTGAGCGGCCAGCAGGCCAGGTGCTCTCAGGGCTGGGCTGTGTGCCCGTTTTAGCTGCAGTTTGCTGCCTCCTGGTGGTTGTTTGCTGCTATGACTTAAATATCCATGGGTACCATTCTGAGTTCTGTGGCTGGCTAGGACTTTTAGGATGGGAGCAGCAATTCTAGGAATTTCTCTGGGTTTGATATTAATTTTGTTAAATCAATCTAGGGAGATTGGGCTGTAAGGATACTGGGAACACAGGGACACACTCTCTGCCTCCCTGCTCCTTGAGTTTCCTGCTATGCCCTTCCTTGCCTCCCTCTCCATTCCTTCCACTCAGAAATTGACATTTAGTTGATCCCTGTTTGAGAACTTGAGCTGAGTGGAGAGCTCAAGCCAACTGCCAATTGCATCACCGAGTGTTTTTTTAAAAAATCATTTTAAAATGAATACTAATATCTAGCCATTGTTGAGTGCTTATTATGTACCAAATGCTTGGCTAAATTCAAATAAATTATTTTAATTTAATCTTCCCATCCCTATGAAGTAAATATTATTATTATTATTCACTTTATTTTATTTTTGGCTGTGTTGGGTCTTTGTTGCTGCACGTGGGCTTTCTCTAGTTGGGGCGAGTGGGGACTACTCTTCCTTGTGGCACGCGGGCTTCTCATTGCGGTGGCTTCTCTTGTTGCGGAGTACGGGCTCCAGGCGCACAAGCTTCAGTAGTTGCAGCACGTGGCTCAGTAGCTGTGGCTTGTGGCTCTAGAGTGCAGGTTCAGTAGTTGTGGTGCTCGGGCTTAGTTGCTCCGTGGCATGTGGGATCTTCCCGGACCAGGGCTCGAACCCGTGTCCCCTCCATTGGCAGGTGGATTCTTAACCACTGTGCCACCAGGGAAGCCCGTAAAGTAAATATTATTATTTACATTTTACAAACTGGAAAACAACCAGAGAGGTTACATCACTTACCCAGGTCATCCAGCCAGTTCCTGGAAAGTGATAAAGCTAGATTCAAAATCTGACAGTTTGCCTCCCAAACCCACACTCTTGCGTTAAACCAGCCCGCTTTCCAAGAATAAACCTGGTAATGAAATATTGCTCTTTACTTGATGCTATTTGCTGATATATTATTAGAATTTTTGTAACTAGTTGAGATTTTTCATAAAGTTTGTGTGTGTGTGTGCTTTATTTGCTCTTGGTATCAAGATTATGTAAAACTCATAAAACGGACTGGAATATTTCCATATATTTTCGTGCATTTCAGTGATTTGGAAATTTTTTTTTTTAAAGAATTTAGGCAGTATCTATTCCTAAAATGTTTGCTAATTCATCTGTAAAATCATTTGGTCCTAAGGCCTTTGACAATTGCCTTAAAGTCATTTGCTACAGTTTTAGTCTTTTCTGTTTTCTCCCTATTGAGTCAATTTGAGCCATTTACAACTTCCTGAAATAATTGTCATATTTACCTAGAAAAGTTCAGATTTATTAGCATAAAGTGATACATAGTATTAGCTTATAATTTAAAAGATCTCTGTATTTCTCTCATCTTAGTCATGATGTATTTTTGTGTTTTATTTCTTTTGTTTTCTTCATCAGAATTGCCAGAAACTTAATAGTAATAGTAGCAGTAGAGAAAAATAATAGCAAACATTTGTATAGTGTTTACTCTGTGCTGAGCACCACCCCAAGCTGTATTGACTCATTTAATCTTCATAACAACCTTATGAGTTAAGGACTATTATTATCTCATTTTACAGATGAGAAATTGAATTGCAAAGTTAGTAACTGATTTGCCTAAGGACATACAGCTAACAAGCGGTGAGGCTGGGATTTAAACCTAGGCAGTTGCTGCTTTTATATTTACTTATTCTTTCCTCCTATTTTATTTTATTTTTCTTCTAACTCTTTGAGTTGAATGCTTGGTTCATTTATTTGTAATCTTGGTTGCTTGTTAATAAAAGTATTTAAGGTCATAAAGTGAGTATGACTTAATATCCCATGGGCACTGAGACTATTTATTTTTTCAAAGAACCAGCTTTTGATTTCATGGATTATCATTCTCCTGTCCTCAGTTCATTGATTTATGCTCTTATATTTATTACTTCTTCCCTTCTGTTTGTTTTAGGCTTAATTTGGTATTTTCTGGTTTCTCAAGATGGAAGCGTATATATTTCATTTGATGCCTTTTTTTTTCTAATATAAGCATTTAATGTTACGAATTTCCCTCTTGACGATGTTTTAGCTGAATCCTACAAATTGTTTTTTTATCATGGTAAACACATAACATGAAATCTATCCTATTAACAATTTTTAAAAAAATATTTATTTATTTATTTATTTGGTTGCGCTGGGTCTTAGTTGCAGCAGCTGGGCTCCTTAGTTGTGGCTCGCCAGCTCCTCAGTTGTGATGCGCGGGCTCCTTAGTTGTGGCATGTGAACTCTTAGTTGTGGCGTGCATGTGGGATCTAGTTCCATGACCAGGGATCAAACCCCGGCCCCCCGCATTGGGAGTGCAGAGTCTTAACCACTGTGCCACCAGGGAAGTCCCAAACAATTTTTAAGTGTACAGTATTGGTAACCATATGCACATTGTTGTACAACAGATTTCTAGAACTTCTTTATATTCGGTAGAGAACTGAAATTCTATACCCATTTCCTGGGGTCCCTATTTCCCCTCCCCCCTCAGCACTTGGCAGCCACCATTCTCCCACAAATTTTTGTTATGTTGTATTTTCACTTTCATTACGTTCAAAATATTTAAAAAAAAATTTTTGGCCATGCTGGGTGGCATGCGGGGATCTTACTTCCCCAACCAGGGATTGAACCCGTGCCCCCTGTAGTGGAAGCATAGAGTCTTAACCATTGGACCGCCAGGGAAGTCCCAAGTTCAAAATATTTAATAAATTTTCTTTCAAAGATACTTCCTCTTTCAGCCACAGGTTATTTAGAACTGTGTTATTTAATTTTAAAATATTTGGGGATTTTAAAAGATTTTTTTCTGCTATTGTTTTTAGTTTAATTATGTTATGGTCAGAGAATATATGATCTCTATGTTTAAAAATTGCTAAGGTTTATTTTATGACCCCAAATGTTTTATCTTGGTGAATGTTCCGTGTGCAATTAAAAAAATGTGTATTCTGCTCTTTTTGCATGCAGTGCTCTGTAAATGTCAGGCCACAATGATTGACAGTGATCGATCTTCTATATCCTTGCTAATTTTTTGTTTATTTTTCTATTGCTTACAGAGAGGAGTGTTAAACTCACAATTATAACAGTGGATTTCTCCATTTCTCATTTTATTTCTATCAGTTTTTATTTCAGGCATCTTGAAGCTCTGTTGCTATGTGCACTCACATTTAGGATTTTTATACCCTCTTGGTGAATTAACCTTTTTATTATTATGTAATATCCCTCTTTATTCTGGTAATATTTCTTGTTCTGAAGTCTACTTTTTCTGATATTAATATAGCTACTCCAACTGTCTTTTGATCAGTGTTTCCATAGCATAACTTTTTCTATCCTTTTACTTTTAATCTACCTATGTAATTAAAGTGAATTTCTTGTAGACAGCATGTAGTTGTGCCTTGTATGTGTGTGTGTATTCAATCCAATGTTGTCTTCTTTTTTTTTTTTAATGTCTTGGAACTTGACTTTAATTCAAACTTCAATCCAGTTTTGAGCTTTGGCTTTTCATCTTTCTTTTTCTTTTGGCTGCACGGCTTGCAGGATCTTAGTTCCCCGACCAAGGATCGAACCCCTGGGCCCCCGGCAGTGAGAGCACTGAGTCCTAACCACTGGACTGCCAGGGGATTCCTTGACAATGTTGTCTTTTAACTGACGTGTTTATACCTGTCTTCTAGCCACTAAAATGGAGTTTCTCTTAAGATTTTAGCCACCTGTGCTGTCACACCGCTCCATATGACCTGGGCCACCTTCAGAGCAATGCAGAGACAGAAAAGAGAGAGAAAAAATAATGGGAATTTTCCCAGACTCCTTAAGCCATGAGAGCCCCCTCCTCTGGTTCATCTGGCAAGAAAGGTGGGTTTTCTCTTGGGATTTTAGGTGACAATGCCACCACCTCTGCCAACATAGTGCAACTTTGTGACTGGTTCACCCTTGGGACAGGTAAAAAGAGAGAAAACAGAAAAAAAGATACCCCACACTCTAACTCACAGAGGCCTCTTTTTTCCAATTCCTTTGTCCAGGAAAATGGGTTTCTCTTGAGTTTCTGCTGCCTGTACCTTCCGCACAGTTTGATATTGGGTCTACCCTCAGGTGAAAGCTGGATGGTAAGAGAAGAAGAGAACCCTGGAAATCTACTCCGTAAGAGTCTTCCTTCGAGTTTTGGTTCCCCTTGCCAATCCATTTGCTATTTTCAGAGTCCTCAGGCTGTTGACTTTTGTATTTTGTCCAGACCTTTTAGCTGAAAGCAGTGAGAGAGATGGGCTATGGTGGCTTACTTTATCTTGGCCAGCACCGGAAGTCCAGCGTAGATTTTGCAAATTGAGTTGGTGGGTGACATAGTCAAACATGTTTAAATTATTAATTGATGCTTCCAAATTGTTCTTTACAATGGCTATATCCATTTACATTCATCCAGCACTATACAAACTCCTTTCCTATCCTCTTACCAACACCTGATTGTCCAATTTAAAAAAATTTTCCCATTCTCTTGGATGAAAAAAAATAGTATCTTGTTGACTCAGTTTCAAATTCCATGTTTGCTAGTGAAGTTTGAGCAACTTTTTATCTCTTTTGGGCCATTTATATATCCTCATTTGTAGATTGTCCCTTCCTGTCTCTTGCCCATTTTTCTACTTGGTCATTTGTCTTTTTATTATTGATTTGTAGAAATTGTAGTTTCTACTGTTTGGGATTTATTGAGGTTTACTTTGAGACTCATTACTTAATCAATTTGTCTTTATGTTCTGTGAGCATTTGGGAAAAAAAGGTATTCCCTGTTCAAATTCTCTCTAGATTTATTAAAAACAATCTTGTTAATTTTATTATTTAGATTGTCTATATGATTTTTAAAATATTTGATCTGTTAAATTCTGAGACAGATGTTTTAAAAATCTCCTGATCTGGTTGTGGTTTTTTAAAAGTCTCCTCATATTTTGGTTTTTGCTTTGTATATTCTTTTCAGTGTACTTGTTCATACGTTGGATTCAGATTCATAATCAATCAATCACTCAGTGATTAAGAGCAGGAACTCTGGTGTTAGGTTACCTAGGTTCAAAGTTTTTTCTCTTACAAAATACATAGGTGTGGCTGATTTACTTAATTTTTCTAAGTCTAAGTTTTCTTGTCTGTGAAATGAGTCAAAGAATAGCATTTACCTCCCAGAATTGTTGTGAAATTAAATAGAATTATCCATGTGAGTGTTCAGTAAATAGCTATTATTACATTTTCTTGATGATCTCACATTTCATCGGTTTAAAGTATCCCTCGGTTCCATTTAATGCTTTTCCCCCTTGAATTATGCCTTTAAAAATAGGAACATTACCACCCTCTCTTTAGTCTATTTGAATTTTCCTGAAATATATTTATCTATTTTAAATCTTTCATAATTTTTTAACTTTAGATGGATTTCTTGTAAAGCAAATTGGCCAAAGAGAAGGCCAAAGATGGCCACCATAAGTTCTTTCCTTCCCTATAAGCACATGTCACTCCACTCACCAGTAGGTGGGATCTATTTCCACTCTTGTTGAATCAGGATGGCTTGTATTTTGCCTTCACCAGTACAAAGCAGAGGAAGTGACATTGTGTCAGTTCCAGAGCTAGACTTTAAGAGGCCAGGTAACTTCCATTTGTGTTTGGGGAAGCCAGTTGCCGTATTTTAAAGAAGTTCAGGCTATAATATTAAATGATAAAGCACACTTGGAGACAGACAAAAGCACTGAGCACCACTCATGTGAGTGAAGTCTTCTTGGACTGACCAGTCCAGCCCAGCCACCTGCAGAACACAGCTGAGTGGCCCCAGCCCATGCTCCATGGAGCACAAGACCCCAGCCAAGCCCTGTTCCCATCCCTGACCCACAGAACTGTGAGAAATAACAATTCGTTGTTGCTTTAAGCCACTATGTTTGGGGGTGGCTTGTCACTCGGCAGGAGATAACTGAACCAAAAACAGAGTTCGATTTTTCCTTTTCACTCAGTGTAAGAATCTTTGTCTTTTCATAGGAGAATTGAATAACTGAAAATAATTGGTCTTTTTTTTTTTTTTTGGCCCTGCGGCATCTGAGTTCCCTAACCAGGGATCAAACCTTGGCCCCCGAAGATGTGAAAGCGCCAAATCCTAACCACTGGACCGACAGAGAATTTCCTAATTGGTCTTGTTTTTGACATCTTGTGTTTTCTGTTTCTTTCACTTTTGTGTGAATGAATCGAAGAGAACAACAGCAAATATTTCACTGAGATGGAATATTTTGCAGTGTCTGCCCCGCCCACAGCAATCCCCCGATCTGAGTCGGTCCCACCCTCTGCCTAACAGGAGAGGCCCCCAGAAGCCGTGGTCACTAAAGCCAGGTTACCTGGCAATGGTAACCTGGTCCAGGCCGTGGCTAAAACCTTGTCAGTGGGCGTGAGGAGGGTGGGGAGGCACCAGTTGCAGGATAAGATGGGCCTCGGGAAGTCTCATGGATGTAGTACATGAACTTTCCCTATGAGAAGGGCCCCGTCCAGTCACCTCTGGCTTGGTTAGTGTCTCTTGGACGGCATGGACTGGGGGTCCTGCACTCTGACCCTGCAGTCTCAGCTGCCTGACTCGGTGTTCTTTCTCTTTTAGGCCAGGCACGATTACTGTAACCCCAAGAAGGTATAAGATTAAGTAAGGAAATCATGAAGAACTGGATAAAAATCCACATTATCAACTTTCTAGAAACTTCTACTAAAGGCTAAATACAAGGGCAACAGGGAGGTGAGTGATCACCATGATCAGATTAGTCAGTTTTGAAGATGTTTGAAGCATTTAAAAAAGATGAAATATTAGAGGTTGATTTCATCTAGATGTTTTGGAGGATTTGAGAAAAGTTATAATCAATGTTTAAATGCATATAATTAATGAATATATATATAGTAAGTGAATATAATCAATGATTAAGAGAATTTGATTACATTTAAAGGTTTGGATGGAATAGTTGCATACGGATATTCAATGTTTGGGGAACTTTTGGTTACAAAATTTGTGAGTTTAATACATTGATCACTAAATGTGTAAAGAGCAAAAGGGCGTTTCTGGGCTGCTTGTTCTACACCAGGCACTGTTCTAAGCGTCCTAAATGTATTAATTCATTTAGTCCTCATAGAAAATGTAAGAAGTAGGAGTTACTATTATCCCCAAATAATGGATGATAAAACTGAGGCACAGAGAGGTTGAGAAATCCGACCAAGGGTCCGTGGCTATGCAAGTAGCAGAAGCAGATATAAACCAGGCAGTCAGGAGATTACCAGATAGGAAAGACCCCACAATATCAACATCTCCCCTTTCTCCTAAGGTGGTTGGAAGTGGGCTTCTGTTATTTACAAATGAGTCTTAACTGAGACCACTGAAGTGGGTGCTGCACGCAGCTTTACCAAAAAGCAGCCCTCAGAACATTCACATTTTATGCCGCCTCCAGAGGGGTTGGTAGTGGCTTCCAGCCTCTGGTACCTAGAAGTCAGAGATGATGTCCAAAATACTTCACAAGCAGTTGGGCAGGTACAGCCAGGATGCTGCAGTGGTGTCTCACCCTTGTCTGGCTGTGTCCTTTGAGCTCTTGTCCCCTGGGGCTGCCCCCTCCTCCCACTTGGCTTTTCTGTAGTTCTTTGCCCTGATCATCCGCTCTGCATTGTTCAGAAATCTGGTTTCTAATGTGCAAGTTTCTATGACCAAAATGTGGCAGCTACTACTTTACTGCTGTTACTCCTCTCTCTTTCTCACTGAAAATCATTTCAATTACAGAAGAAATACATGCTTGGTGCAACAAAATCAAATAACAGAAGTGTGAAAAAAAAAAAGCAAGATCCCAACCTCATGCCAAGGTAACCACCGTTAGTGGTTAGTATGTCCTTTAAGAATTCTGTCTACACACATAACACTCACTTGCTTTATTTTCCAAAACTGGGATCATACTAATTTTCTACTTGTACAAATTCTCTATTAACTTAGTGATATACTGTGGGCATTTTCCCAAATGAACATCCCTCTCTACCTCACTCTTTTAAAGGCTACATGGTATTCCATCTATGTTTAAAATAGCACTGTCCAGGACTTCCCTTGGTGGCGCAGTGGTTAAGAATCCGCCTGCCAATGCAGGGAACACGGGTTCGAGCCCTGGTCTGGTAAGATTCCACACGCCACGGAGCAACTAAGCCCGCGCCCCACAACTACTGAGCCTGCGCTCTACAGCCTGCGAGCCACAACTACTGAGACCACGTGCCACAACTACTGAAGCCCACGTACCTAGAGCCCATGCTCTGCAACAAGAGAAGCCACTGCAAAGAGAAGCCCTCACATAGCAACAAAGAGTAGCCCTTGCTCGCTGCAACTAGAGAAAGCCCCTGCACAGCAATGGAGACCACAGTTAATTAATTAATTAATTAATTAATTTAAAAAATAGCACTGTCCAGTAGAGATATAATGTGAGTCACACAAGTAATTTAAAATTTTCTGGTAGTCACACTGAAAAAAAGAAAATTAAACAAGTGGAGTTAATTTTGCTAATATATTTTACTTAATGCAGTAGGTCCAAAATAATATCAGTTCAACATGGAAACAATATATAGTTATTAATAAGATATTTTACAGTATTTTAAAATATTAAATCTTTGAAATCCAGCATGTACATTACACTAACATCACATCTCAATTTGGACTAGTCACCTTTCAAGAGCTGAGTAACCACACAGGACCAGTGGCTACCATACTGGATAGCACAGACTTCAACTATAATTTAGCTGTGTGCCTGTTGATGGAACTAGAGATTGCATCCACTTCTTGCTATTATAAGCAATGTTACAATAAACATTCTTATGCTTATCACGTTACACATGCATGTGATTATTTCTGTAGGATAGATTTATAGAAGTGAGGTTTCTAGGTCAGAGAGTTTATGCATTTTGTAGTATAATAGATATAGCTAAATTACCCTCTGATAAGGCTAAACCAATTTATACTTCCACCAACAGTACATAAGAATGATCATTTTCCCACACTCCTGACAAATTGGATGGCATGTGCTTAAAATGTTTTTCATTTCTCTCTGCCCTTTTGCATCTGTAAACCAGTTCACTGCATTGCCTCACAGAAGGAGAGGTCTGTTTCAAAGCTGCATATTTTTAATGGCTACCATTTTCAGCCAGACAGAGGATGTGTTTGGCTGGGTAGGTAACAGAAAACCCAGCGAACATTGGCTCAAATACATAGGAGTTTATTTTCTCTTGCTAAAAGAAGTCTGGAGAAAGGTGGCTGCTTGTGGTGGTTGACCCAATAATCAATGATGCCTGCAAAGTTCTTTCTGTCTTTCTAATTCAACATTCTTAGCAGGTGGGCTTTTCCTGCCTCATGGTTACCAGCTAGTGGTCACAAGGTGGCTGCCACCACTCCAGACAGCGTGTCTGTATCCCAGGCAGGGAGGAGGGGGAGGTGGATGGCACTAGCTACTTCTTACCCAGAAGCCACCCAGAATACTTACATGTCATTGGTAAGAACTGAAAGACTGTCCCAGTTGCAAAGTAGGCTGGGGAAAAGAATAACAGCTTTTTGGCCTATCGTGGAAGGTGGCAAGAGAAAATGGGATTAGCAATGGCTGACTGGTTAGCTAAGAACAGTCCCGCTATACCATCCACCCCTAAAGATAGGTCTCAGGCTTTAATGTAAAAAGTCCCACTCTTGAATCCAGGGCCACCTGTTTCTGGTCCTGGTCATAGGTACCTCTCGCTGCACTCACCAGTCTGGCCTCACCATGCCTAGGTTTTCATTGTAGTGCACTTTGAACCACAAGCCTTAGGGATCCTTCTGGGCCCTGGTTGTGGCTGGATAAGAGGAGCTTCTGGAAAGAGTGCTTGTGATTGGCAGCTTCTGACCTGGCTCCCGGTGATCCCTGCCTCTGCTCTTTGTGCCCTTGTATCACCTCCCCTTGAGTGAGACTTGCTTCTAAGGAACAGAATATGGCAGAGTGATGAGATGTCACTCCTGTGATTAGGACTGTGACTTGTCTTGTTGGTGGTCTCTCTCCATTGCCTTCTCAGCTTGTACCCTCAGCAAGCTTTCATGTTAGCAAGGCCCATGTGACAAGGAACTGAGGGTGGCCTCTGGCTAACAGCCCATGAAAAACTGAATTCTGCCAAAAACCACATGAGTGAGCTTGAAAGTAGTCTTCTCCAGCTGAGCCATGAGATAACTACATCCCCAGCCAACACGTTTGACTGCAGCCTGTGAGAGACCCTGAGTCAGAAGACCCAGGATTCCAGACCTACAAGAAGCTATGAGATAACAAATGCACTTGTTTCAAGTCCCTAAGTTTTGGGGTAAATTGTTATGCAGCAATGCATAGCTGATAGCATGCTGTTGGAAGACTGCCTCCTTGGGAGCAACCAACTCTTATCTCTGTATCAGTTTCCTGTCCTTCAAAACCTCTCCCCTCCTCACACAACTGTAGGGCAAGGGCAGCTGTGATTGACAGGCAAAGGTAATTTCCAGGCATTCAGAGAGCCCAGAGCCCTGTGTACACCTTTTCACACTTGGAAGAGAGGCCAGAGATAGAGATACGTCTATTGCTATGTGGACTCACATTTCCATGAGGAGCATCCCTGGCCTCTCTCTGCACCCCTTGCTGATTCTGCCCCAAGTGGGGAGGTGAGACTTGATCCAAGCATTTGGGGGCAGGAACTGAGGGGGCCTCACCCAGCCCTTTCTGGGCTCTCTTGACACCACAGGCCTGCAGGGAGAGTGTGTGCTGGTTGCCCACGACAGGAGTGATATAGGCTTCCCCAGAAGGCTCTGCCCCTGCAGGGGGCGGCCTGCAAGCAGAAGGGGCAATTCAGTTCAGAAGGAGCACAAGGAAGCCCTCTGGGTCCCTCATCAGCCCTGCCCTCCAATCCAACATGATGAGTAATGCAGTTATTTGATGGGTCCGCCTCTGTGCCTTATTTCTCACTGGTTCCAAGCTTGGCAGGAAAGAGAGGGGTTTTATTTGTTGTTTCCATCTCAAGTATCAACATATGTATTCAAAATAACTGTGCTTTTAAATGAAGCTACAAAACAAGTTTTGATAGAAAGGAAGGACCAGGCAACTGGGTCATTGTAGGTGGCGGTGGAGAGGTGTTGGGACAGGGGTTGGAGTGTGTGTCTCGGTTGCGCCTTTGTGTCCCTGATATTGGGGTGACAGTGAGTGAGCGTGTCTACATCTTTGTGTCCCTCTTAGGGACCAAGGACAGTGAATCCTGCGCCCCACCCCGTTCCAGCTCTTGCTTCCCTCTTATGCGCGGGTCTCCCGTGGGCCTGGGAGGGTTTTAACCTCGGGTGCTCTCTCCTCCCCACAGAAGCCCAGGACCCCAGTGAGACTCTGACCCCACAGAGAGGGTCCTGCTTCCCCAAAGCACCTGCTGGTCAGAGCCCACCTGGGACTGCGTGTGGTGGGTGGGGAGCAGCACCCCACAAGCTGCACACCGGCCCCCGCTGCTTCCTGGCATCCCTGATCTCTGTTCAATGTGTGATTTTTTACGATCGATCTTATATCTGGCACAATCAGATTTATGGCTCCTGCATCTTATGAAATTACACAGATGTTGCTGCTCTGCTTCTCTCCAGGACAGTAAAAGGCAATAACATTCTTGCAGATTTCGACAGCAGGCAATTCAATAAAGGGCCATGTATATTTTATAAGTCCAATAAAGACAAGGCTCTCTGCTCGCTCTGCGGCCCGCCAGGGCCCGGCCCTGCACTGGGCGGCCGCCCGTGCCCCCTTCCTGTCTGTTTGTCGATCAGGCCTTTCCCACTGTCACACGGGGGAACGGGGAGATTTATCCCCTTTCTGATCCATTATTTAAGTTTGGCTCCAGGGACCCTGCAATGGGGGCTGTTTAAAATTTAAAGGTGTTTGTGGAACTTAATACTTTCCTTCTCCTGATTTGTACTATAAAATTTTATCTATATTTTTGTTGCCCCATAAAACGTTTCTATCTTATCAGGATGGCTTGTCCTTTTATGGGCAAAACCATAAATATCTGATGAGGTGCGGGTTGGCTGAAGGTCTCACAGAGGAGTCCTGGGAGGAAGCAGGAGGAGAGCATCCTGCCCTGCTCTGCCGTGGACACCCTGTGTGGCTGGAGGGGACGGGGCACTATACCTCTGAGACTCAGTTTCTTCACCTGTAAAGTAAGGAGAAACATAGCACCCAGGGCTGTTGTGATTCAGGGAGATGTGGCACCAGTAGTGTTTCCTTGGTACCTGGCACAGCATGTGCGAAGGCCCAGAGGTGGGAATAGTAGGGGAAAGGTCTCCATCTCCAGGGCAGGACTGCAAAGTGCCAGGTCGGGCTGGGAGCAAAGGTCTGTGCCAGCTTGGCAGTCATTCAGCCTTGGTGTCCTCATTTATAAGATGGAGACCTGAGGTTCCCATCGCATGAGGTGTTGTGTGGATTAATGAGTAATGCCTGCACAATGGCTAGCTCAATGCCCCACACACAGTAACCGCTTCACATTTGTCAGGTGTTGCTGTTGTTGTCATTGTTACAAGGCAGGGCTGGGACTGGGGCGAGGCAGGCGAGGTGCCCAGGGAGCAAAATGCAAGGAGACCTCCCTCTAGGAGGTGCACAGGTGCGGGTGGGCACCTGAGAGTGAAGCCGCCGTACATTTTGCATCTTACGTTCCTCCCTTGCCTCACCCTGGCCCTGCTACCTGTGTCATTTTCATTTTGGCTGGTGGGCAGTCGTGGCTGATCAGAAGCAGTCCCCCAAGATTTGGGGGGTTGCAGCAGTGTTCCTCTTCAATAGAACCAACACCTCCTAGAGGTCTAGGCGTTACTGGAACAAGATCGGACGAATTTTGGTGCTCCCAGGGCCAAGCCAGGCCCATCCGTTTTGTGTGACACTCACTGATGCCTGCTTTGTGCCAGGTGCTTGCTGGGCCTGGCAGCATCAAAGAGAGGCAAGTATAAGCTCCGCCCTCAAGGGGTGCCTGGTCTAGTTGGGGGGGGACTGGCACATACTGGCATGGGGGGTTCAGGGGCACAAAAGGGGAGGGGCTTCTACCTCTGTAGAGTGGTGGTGAGAAAAGTCAGGAAAGGCTTTTTTTTTTTCTCATGGAGGATCCTAGTTCCCTGACCAGGTATCGAACCTGTGCCCCCTGCAGTGGAAGCTCAGAGTCTTCACCCCTGGACCGCCAGGGAAGTCCCAGGAAAGGCTTTTTGAAGGGGTCTCTTGAGCTGGAGCAAGAAGGACAGGTAGGAGTTGGCCAGAGCAGAAAGGACACTCCTCCAGGGAGGGGCATGAACCAAGGCGTGGAGTGTGAAATGCACCAACTGCCAGGTACCAAGACTGAGGTCAGCGTCTAGTGAGGAACCTGTGTCCCCTGAAACTTCTGGAGGTCAAGGTAGAGGCGCAGGTCCTCAGAGAACGGAAGTGTAGACAGGAATCGGTCAGTGCCTCCCAGAGCCTGAGCCGGCCGTGTCCTGGGGCCACTGGTAGGACGAGTGTCCCTTGAGGTGGGGCAGGTCTCAACACAGAGCCCAGAGCCCAGAGGTGTGAGGCTGGGCAGCCTCACTGCTGCAGGACGGCCTCACTCTTGGCTGGGGCCCCGACAGTCTGACTGGAAGGGCTCCAGTGTTTAACGTAGTGGTTCTCAAACTTGGCTTCGTACCAGATTGATACAGACCTTTATCCAGTCCCTTTGGCTCCAAGAACTGGAGGGAGGGAAGCAGGATTGGTCAGAGGGTGAAGCTGAGCTGCGATCTAGTTACAACAGAGACCTCAGCTGATCTCAGCAGGAGCTCTGGAGCTGGGATGATGGCCCTTCAGAGTGGTTCCAGGTTGAGGCAAGGAGGCGTGTCTTTTACCTCAGCAGCAGGCGGTCATTGGCTGTGGTCCATCCTGTGGGAAGGAGGCAGTCCCATTGGCCAGCGCTGTCAACAGGCAACCCTCCTGGAAGCTGAGTGAGTGAGTGTCTTGGTCCCGAGCCTCCAGGACACAGCCCCACCTGTCAGTGGGGATGGCTGGGTGCCCATCACAATAAAACACAGATCAGCCACTTCATTCTCTACTATCAATAAAACCAGAAAATAACAAGTGTTGGTGAGGATGTGAAGAAGTTGTGGTAAAATAAACATAACATAAACGTTATCATCGTAACCATTTGTAAGTGCACAGTTCAGTGGCATGGAGTACATTCATAGTGCAAAAGGGTTGTAGTTGGTAGGAATGTAAAATGGTGCAGCCGCTATGGAAAACAGCCTGGCGGTTCCTCAAAAGGTTAAAAATAGAACTAATCGTATGATCCAGCCGTTCTACTTCTGGGTATACACCCAAATGAATTGAAAATAGGGACTCAAAGAGATATCTGTACACTCATGTTCATAGCAGCATTATTCACAACAGCCAAAATGTATAAACAACCCAAGTGTCCATTGATGGACAGACAAAATGGGGAATATATATATATATATATATATATATATATATATATATATATATATATATATAAATAAAATAACCTTTAAAAAGAAGGAAATTCTGCCACATGCTACAACATGGATGAACCTTGAGGACATTAGGCTAAGTCACAAATGAACAAACACTGTATGATTCTGCTTATATGAGGTACCTAGAGTGGTCAAATTCATAGAGACAGAAAGGAGAATGGTGGTTGCCAGGGGCTGGGGAGAGAGAGCAAGGAGAATTGTGGTTTGATGGGTATAGAGTTTCAGTTTTGCAAGATGAAAAGAGTTCCGTAGATGGGTGGTGGTGATGGTAACCCAACAATGTGAGTGTATTTAATGCCATCGAACTGTACACTTAAAAATGGTTAAGAGGGTAAATTTTATGTTATGTGTATTTTACCACAATTAAAAATAAATTAATTAAGCAGCCTAAGTACCCATCAATAGGTGAGTGGATAAAGAAGTTGCGGTATACATATGCAATGGAATATTACTCAGCCATAAAAAAGAGTGAAATCTTGCCATTTATGACAACATGGATGGACCTAGAGGATGTTATGCTAAGTGAAATAAGTTAGACAAAGAAAGACAAATACTGTATGATTTCACTTATACATGGAATCTAAAAAAACAAAACAAATGAACAAACATAATTAAACAGAAGTGGAGTCATAGATACAGAGAATAAACAGGTTGTTGCCAGAAGGGAGGGAGTCGGGGGAGGAGAGAAATAGGTGAGGGAGACTAAGATGTACAAACTTTCAGTTACAAAATAAATGAGTCATGGGTATGAAATGTACAGTATGGGGAATATAGTCAATAATGATGTAATACCTTAGTATGGTGACAGATAGTAACTAGACTTATCACGATGGTCATTTTGAAGTGTATAGAAATTAAAAAAAAAATTTTTATTGGAGTATAGTTACTTTACAATGTTGTGTTAGTTCTACTGTACAGCAAAGTGAATCAGCTATGAGTATACATATATCCCCTCCTTTTTGGATTTCCTTCCCATTTAGGTCACCACAGAGCATTGAGTAGAGTTCCCTGTACTATGCTTGCTATACAGTAGGTTCTCATTAGTTATCTATTTTATACATAGTAATGTATATATGTCAATCCCAATCTCCCAATTCATCCCATCCCCCTGAAGTATATAGAAATAGCGAATCATTATGTTGTGGACCAGTATTGTAGGTCCATTATACTTCAGAAACAAAGAATCAAACAAACAAACAAGCAAACAGAAAAACAGATCAGATTTGTGGTTACCAGAGGCGAGGGGTGGGGGCAGGGAGAATTGGAGGAAGGCAGTTAAAAGGTACAAACTTCCAGTTACCAGATAAATAAGTACGAGGAATATAATGTACAATATGAGAAGTATAATTAACACTGCCCTATGTTATACATGAAAGTTGTTAAGAGTAAATCTGAGAGTTCTCACCACCAGGAAAAAAATTGTTTTTCTGCTTCTTTGATGTTGCATCTATATGAGATGATGACGGCTCACTAGACTTATTATGGTGATCATTTATGATGCATGTAAGTCAGATCATGATGCTGTACACCTTCAACTTACACAGTGCTGTGCATTAATTATATCTCAATAAAATTGGAAGAAAAATTAATTAATTAATTAATTAATTAAAAATTCAGACCTGGAGGTTGCAGGAGAAGGAGTGTCCTGCGCATGTCCTCTTCTGGGCAATCCCCCTTCCCAAGCATGTGGTCTCCATGAGAGCAGCTATTTTGTGCAAGGTCATCCTGACCCCTTGAGCTCAGACAATGGCCAAGGGCTGGGCTGTTGCGTCCCTTGGGTGCTCAGGGAACCAGGCACTGAGAGTTAGGAATGCAAATGGTTTGTTTGAGAGTCAGGCTGTGAAGGAGGAAAGGAGGAGAGGCCTTTCTACCACAGCCTTGTGGAGCCACAGTCATTGGCTGGGGCCACCCCAAGAAGAACGTGACCTTGGCTCAAAAGCGGAGGCAGGCTTAGAGGATTAGCAGCAGGAGGCTGACAGCTAACTACCTTCCTTGCAGGGGCAGCAAGTTCTTCCTTGAAGGGGAGTCTGAGCAGTGCCTCTCCACGTCTACACAGCTGTTCACCCAAGCAGAACAGGCAGGCAAGGTCTCTTCCGGGACTTATTATCTTGGACCTGGAGACAGTAGAGTGAGGCTCTCTGGACAGCCGGAGCTGTGACATAGCCAACTCTGGAGCCCTTGGTGGCAGGTGGACTGTCCTGTAGACATATGGCTGAGGGGCAGGGGAGCCAGTTTGTCGTGGGAGAGGAGGGTGAGGCAGGCGTGCAGAGAGAAGAAATGATGAGTTGGGGGGAGGAGCCCACAGCACTCAATTTGCTGGTGCCAGTTGTTCAGGCTCAGGTGTACTCTGCCCTTTTCAGCTTGGTGGTTCACCATGTTCTTCTCCAAGATTCCGCCAATAAATCCCCTCTTTTGTTTAACCTAGTAGTTTTACAAAACCACTATACCCCAGAGTTTTAACCAATATAGGGAGGATTTGCTGGGGCTGGAGGAAGAGGAGGAAAAAGCACAACAGAAATAAGAGGATAGAGAGGAGGCACTGGAGGAGCTCTGCTGAGGGCCGCCCTGCTCTTCCATGGGTTGTCTCTTGGGATTCATCATGACCTTATCCAGAGTGTGGCTGGTCCTTCCTGGATTCTGGGGACTGATTAGTGGAGGTGCCGCTGGGACCACACCAGAGACTCCCAAAGTGCTGCCCATCTCAAGCCTTGGGGGTCACACTTTTGCTGAATGCTCTTTACCAGTATGCCAAGAAATCTGTTTTTCTGGCAGAGACTAAGCGAGCACTGAAATCTCACCATCTATCATCAAACCCTGGAAATGGTCAGAAAAGATTTATAAAATAAGTTAAGGGACTTCCCTGGTGGCGCAGTGGTTAAGAATCCGCCTGCCAACGCAGGGGACACGGGTTCGAGCCCTGGTCTGGGAAGATCCCACATGCTGCGGAGCAACTAAGCCCGTGCACCACAACTACTGAGCCTACGCTCTAGAGCCCACAAGCCACAACTACTGAGCCCACATGCCACAACTACTGAAGCCTGTGTGCCTAGAGCCCATGCTCCGCAACAAGAGAAGCCACCGCAATGAGAAGCCTGTGCACTGCAATGAAAAGTAGCCCCCACTCGCTGCAACTAGAGAAAGCCCGTGCGCAGCAATGAGGACCCAATGCAGCCAAAAACAAATAAATATTTTAAAAAATAAAATAAGTTAATTTAAATGTATTCAAAAGCAAGGAAGAGAATGTCCTAAGCAACAGAAACAAACAGGAATCCTTACAGGAAGGCAGCAGATGAAAGCCACACAGGAAGAAGGAGCCAGTTATGGTCACATTACGTGTTGGGGGAGCTCCTCAAAGGTGAGCATCAACCAAGAGTCACCCAGCACCCGAGGATGCCGGCACCACAGAGCAACAGCCAGCTCAATAGATGAGGAATGTCACCTAGGAAGCAGACGAGTGAGCAAACGGAAAAGGACTTTGAATTAAGGACATTAGCAGGATCATCAGAGATAAAGGAGAAAATTCCACTCTACAATAATAGGAAGAAGACAAAATAGGCATTTGTGAAAAGGAATCGATTAGTTTGTAAATAAGAACTAGATCACTGTTGGTTTTTAAGTTTGCTGAAGCTTAAATGAATGAACTGAAATAAAATTTCTGAACACAGCACAGAAAAAGAGAAGGAAAATATGAAAGAAAAGTTAAGTGACATGGAGACTAGATTCAAAAGTACAAACATCTGTCTACTAGAGTTATAGAAATTGTAAACGTGATACTCCTGCCCCAAAAGATAAATTACCTACAAAGAAATGAGACTCAAATGGACATCAGACCTCTCATCAGCCCCACTGGATGCAAGAAAAAAGGGTAGGAATGGCTTTAATATACTGATCAGAAATAACTTTGAACCTAGAATTCTATACCATCATTCAAATTTCAGGATGAAATAAATAAATACATAACAGGTACAAGAAAGCAGAAAGGAGGCTACTCCTAGAACTAACAAAAGACAAATTCCAGCAAGAAGAAAAGTGAAGCCAGAAGGAAGTTGTGGGTTATACGAAGGAATGGTGAGGCAACATAACACATGTTGTTAATTTTTAACAAGTTATAGTAAAACATTATTTTAAATAACAAGCTGGAGGGACTTCCCTGGCTGTCCAGTGGTTGGGACTCCGCGCTTCCAATGAGGGGGTGCAGGTTCCACCCCTGGGTGGTGAACTAAGATCCCGCATGCTGTGCGGCACAGCCAAAGAAATCAATAAATAAAAATAAATAAATAACAAGCTGGAAACACAATTCAAATCTAAAAGTGTGTGTATGTGTCTGCATGTGTGTGTGTGTGTGTATGTGTGTGTAGAAGAAAATCAGGAAAATGTCAAATTTTTTGCATTTTTTTCCCTTTAGATGAATCACATAGACTCTGATTAACTTTAGACATTTAATGAAAACACATGTTTAGTAATGGGCATCAACAAGTTAAGGGCAAAATCGTTTTTTTAAGAATAACCATGAAAAGAACAAATATAGAATGCATGACAAACTTGTAGAAAAAAACTTTTGATCAACAACAGAAGAAAAAAAGTGTGTGTATGAATAATGAAGAAGGCATGTTTATCAGTTATCTTTTGTTGAGTAACAAAACTATCCCAAAATTTAGCAGCTTAAAACAACAACAAAACAGGACATTACTCTTGAGGGCATTACGCTAAATTAAATAAGCCAGACACAAAAAGAAAAATACTGTCTGATTTCACTTATGTGAGACACATGGAGAGGTCAAATTCATAAAGTCAGAAAGTAGAATGGTGGTTGCCAGGGGCTGGGGCAGGGGGGATGGGGAGTTGTTGTTTAACGGGTTTTGCAAGATGAAAAAGTTCTAGAGATCTGACATACAGCAAGGTGCATGTAGTTAACAGAATTGAGCTGCACACTTAAAAAGGGTTAAGATGCTAAAACAAAAACCAAAACTAAACATCAATTTATTTGGCTTCTGATTCTGTGGATCAGTGGCTTGGGCTGGGCTCAGCGAGGCAGATCTGCTGACCTGGGCTGGGCCCACTCATGCATCTGCAATCAGCTGCCTTGTTGGCTGGACACTGGCTGGCATACGGCTCAGGTGGAACAGTTTCTCGGCTGCTGATGTAGGCCCTCATCCTCCAGCTGGCTAGCCCTGGCTTGTTCTTAGGGCAACTTCGGGAGTTCCCAGAGTGAGTGTCAGGCTCAGAACAATAATAGTGCTACTCCACTGTGTTCCACTGGTCAAGTAAGTCACAAGATTTCTGCCATCTTATCTTCTGTTCTCCATTTGCCATGCTGTAGTAGCCTGCAAAAATGGGCACAAATTATTTACCTCCCTATTCTTATCCTCATTTTACAGATAGGAAACTGAGGCTCAGAGAGTTTCAGTGATTTGCTCAAGGTCCCACAGCCAATGGGGAAGAGAGTAAGGACATGGGACTGGAACATAGTCTGATTCCAAAGCTACTGGAAAGCACGTTGTGGAAAATCCACACTCCCCATCCTCTGACTTCTTGAAGTTAAATAGTGCTCCCTTAATTCTTCCTGGCCCCCACGTGGAGTGGGAACACAAAATTCCAGGAGAACTTGACCTTTGTAGACAGCTGCCTTTTCTTAATGGCCACTTAGTTTCCAAATGGATTCTTTAGGAAAATCCCAACTCTGAGTTAGATGAACCAACTCAGCGAGAAGCTTTTGATTCATACCAAGAATGTGTGGAGTTTTCAGAGGTACAAGACTAGGGGACTGGAGGAGGAAGGCCTGAGAGCCAGGAAAAAAAGGGAAGAGAGAGAATTAGGAGGGGAAACCAAGATGTGGAAGGAAGGGGATTGAGAAAGAGAAAGAAAGGAAGGAAGGAGGGAAGGAAGATAGAAGTTTAGAAAGAAGAAGAAAAAGAAGCATTTAATTGGAGAGAGAAATTGAGGAAGCAATAAAGTATGAGATGTAAAGAGAGAAAACAGAAATAAATGTCAGAAAGGGAAAGGCAATGAGAAACAAAGGCACAGAACTCAGAAACAGCAACAGAGAGAGATGATATAAGGGCACAGAGTGAACAGAAGAGAAAAACAGCAAGAGAAGGAGGGAGGTGGGTGGGAGGGAGGGAGGGAGAGAGAGAGAGAGAGAGAGAGAGAGAAATTGGGAAGAAAGACAGGGGAAGAAGGAGAAAGTAAAAATGAGAAAGGGCCCAACAGATGGAGACAGAAACTGACAGAAAGGATAGGAGGGGACCAGAGACAGAGGCAGGAGGGAAGACAGAAGGAAGCAGAGAGGCAGAGGCAAACTTTGCATATTGAGGATGATTTGCTGTCTGCTGGGAGGCTGCCACCAGCGGGTGGCAGACTCCCCCTCCAGTGGGAACTGTCCTCCCCCTCCCCCCATGCCATTGCAGGCAGAACGCTCCCCCCCCACCCACCTCCAACCCCGGTACCAACTAGAAATCAAAGGCGGAGGTATTTGGTGCAAGTATTCCTCATTCAGAACAGAACCATTAATGTATTCTAAAAAGCTTTTTAGCTATGGCCTGCTCTGCATGTTATTAATTTCTTTATTACAGATCTTGTTATTTTCAGAGGTCCCCGGGGACCCATTAACAACGGATTTTTATGGGAAAGAAGTCGGTTAAAGTGGTGGGAATAACTGCTCCTCAGCTCTGAGTCAGTAATCGGAGTTGCACCGAGGATAATGTAGGCTGTTTTAATTTCCAAAATAGCAACAGTTCAGACATTTAATTGCAGTTTTATGCCCTTTTTTCATGCCGCCGAGTGTAAAATATGTGACCAGTAATATATAACGGCTAACCACTGAGCCATAGACTGTCCAGGCTGCCACATCTCTCCTGAAAAGGGGAGCAGAGAGGAAGGAAGGAAGAAAGGAAAGAAGGAAAGATGGAAAAGTGGAAGGAAAGGAGGGAGAGAGGGGAAAAGAAGAAGACCCTGGGTACGTTTCGCTGAGCTCAAACCACTGTACTGGTTCAGCCCTCTTCACCTCGCCCTCTTTCACATTCTCCAGCTCTGTATGGTAAATTTGAAAACTTCATTTTTCCCTCCCCTTTTTCCTGTTGCCTCAACGTCCCCCACAAACACGCTGTGAGCACCGGCTCAGGGGACCACAGGGGACCAAACGCTCCAGTGTGATAAATTCGGGCCTCCAACACACGTTCCGCCTCCTTCCCATCCTTCCCTGACCAATGGAATGGACGTAATGAATGCACCAATGAAAACGCACGCAACATTCAAAGCACCAATGAAATCCCCTGGCGCCATTTCTCGTGTGTGCCCCCACCCCCCCTCACCAGATAAAGGCACTTGTCCCGGGTCCTCACTCGAGCTCTGCTCTCTGGGCGCTCCTTCAGCGTGACCCGGTCTCCTTGTGCAGTGACTTTGTCTCTCGAGGACCTCTGGATATAAGAAACTTTGTTTTCCTGAGCCGCCCCCGTGTCCCCTCTTGTGGCCGCGCCTGACTGACCATCGCCTAAAAGAACCCAGAACAATCTCCTAGCGTGGCAGCTGACATCTCGGAAATCTTTTCCGAGGGAACGCGCGAGCCCCTCCCGTGACAATGGGCGTGTGGTGCCGAGGGGGGCTCAGCACGCCGCTGGGAACCGTTGGGTCTGTGGAGTTGGAAAGCTGCTTGTCTCGGTCAACAGAGGCCACCTCAGCCCAGCAGGCCGTCTTTTTTGGAGCTGCCCGTGACCCGCAGGGCACACCTGCTGCCGAGCGGGGACGGTCATTGGAGTCCGACGCCTCGTCTCCACCCCACACCCTCCCGCCCCCTCGTGCCGGGAAGGCACCCAGGGCCTCTGCGGGCGGCAGCTTCCCAGGTGTCTCTCCTCAGCCGACTAACAGGCCCAGCCAGGGATGGCAAAGCCAAGGCGTTCCGTGAGCTGTGGCTTCAGGAAAACAGGTAACTCTGTGTGGAAGGGGGTGGACCTTGGCATCGCGGCGTGGCCTCCAGGACTCCCCGCTCGTGGCCCAGTCTGTTCCTACAAGGCCTGGAGCCGGGGCCCATCCCATGGTAGCCTGAACGCCCTCAGGCCCCGGACCCTCCTGGCCTGCGGGGTAGGCCTGCCCTCGCCCCCCGGCCCGTCCTCCTGGGGCTGCGGGTGCCCTCAGTGCGCCGGTGATGAGGAGGTTTGAAGGGGGGTTGCTGTCAGGCCCCATATGGGCCTGCTGTTCTTATGGGACGAGCGGCCTGAGAATCCTTTTGTTTGTAATCCACAGGTAAAAGTAATTCTTTGCTTGTGAGGTAGAATTTATTGTAAGATATTTTAATATAAGAATAGATTTTTGGGGAAGCAGAACACTACAGGACAGAATGCAGGTATCTCTGGTGGTAGCTCTATTCCAGGAAGAGGCCCTCTATCTAAATTCTTTTAGGCAGTTAGGGTGGGAGGTCAAAGTTTCTTCCTGAGTCTTTTGGGCCTTGATTGTTTTCAGCTGGAAATAATCTGCGTACCAAAGAGACATTTTGGGGTGGCAGATTTTGTTCCCCTGCAACCTCATTGTAGTAGTTCCCCTGAATAAAGTCTACCTTACCATCAAAACAAACAAACAGACAAAAGCTACTTGTTCCTTGGGCATCACCAGCCTCCATTTCTTTTCCAGTCCCTTCTTCCTGTAGGTGCCAGGCCCCAACCACTTAAAACCTTCTAATCTGTAAGCACCAGGAGAGCTGATAATGCACGAGTTCCCAAGCCTAATACAGTGTCTGGCACATGGTGAAAATTGAGTGGATGACAAGGGTTTTCATGTTTCTCTTTGGTTCCTGCCATCTTGGCACCCAAGGATGGAGTGTAAGCTTCTTCCATGGACACAGCTCTACTCTCTCTGTGAGCAGGTTACCTACAACTCCCCAGTGTTCTTGATTTTACACAGTACCAGTTGAGGGAGTTTGTGCCTGGGGCTATGCATTAACTCCCTTCTCTGAGAACTGCCTCTTGACGCCCAGGGGAGGGCCCCCAGCCATGCTTTCCTGTGTGACTTGTGCCCCTAGGTACAACCATTGGACCAGGTATGGACACATGACCCAAGCTGAGCCAATCAGATTCTCTTTTCATGCCATTTGGAGGTTTGACAGCAAATCAGTCTCCATCAATGGCTGAAATGATAACTTGTATATTTATGAACTGTAGAGCCATTATATTCCCTGTGTTAGAAAATTCTATTGTTAATTTGGTTAAGCTGTGAACACCTCTCCTAGAATCTCCTTCCAGGGTAGAGTTGACTAAAAGAAGAATTGGGAAGTGGAGGTGCAGTAGCTGCCGTTATTATCTGATGGTCTTTGTGGCTAAAAATGGTGACAGACAGATGCTGAGGTATCCAGTGGGTCCCAGTCCGTCCTCCTTCTTCTTTGCTCCACAACCTGTGTTTGTTCCTGTTCACCAAGAGCAATTCCAGGTTCACCATGAGATACTTAGCAGTGGACTCATAGGGGAGGTAGCTACCCAGAGGCAACAGTATTCCATAGACCTCCCTACAAGCCCCGCTTGGGAATCCCACTTCAGTGGCTCCATATGCTTGGCCTCCAAGATTCCACCTGAGCCAAAGCTTCAGGCATATTGTTTAGTGACTTTGCCTCTGACCCTCTAATTCCCGCTCTGGACCTGCACTTCCCTAGCTCCGTCCACAGTTGTGTCAGGCCTAATCCCTATAATAAATCCATATCCTATAACACTCACAATGGCTTTGCTTCCCTGACTGAACCCTGACTGATACAGTTATTAGCAGTGGTGATGCTTCCAGGGGAGCATGTAAGGATGGGAATCTGACATTGGTTCTCTGAGTAGATTTAGAGGCATTAAGGACACTGTTTTCAGGAGTAACGGGGATACCGGTGGTCCATAGCATGTGCTGGTGAAGCCGTTATTAAATTATCACCTTTAGACCCCTGGAGTCAAGGCCTATAGAAGGTGAGACTGACCAAATAGCTACTGCCAAGGAACATTTCAGTGGCAATAAAGGGTGTAAGGACTGTGAGGTGGGTTGGTTGCTTCTTAGTGCACTGGAAAATTTGGATAAAAAAGGTGATGAGCTTAGGGCTTCAAATTCCCAAATCAAGATCTGGGTCAAGATCCAGAAAGCATTTATGTCTGCCCTGAAAGAAAGCCTTATCTCCTGGAGCTGCAGGTTGAGATTTCTGAAAGCCAAACCCAAAGTCTATTCGTGTGGATGGCTGAAGGACAATGCCAACTGAATTCACACCTTGGAAAGTCTCTTATTAAAGTTCGAGGGCTTTGACTGAGAAGGAGTGGGACCCTAAAAACTGGGATGGAGACACCTGAGCAGACTCTGATGAAGATGAGTATCATGAACTCCCAAATCTTACTAATCTTTTTGCCAGTAGAAGCATCCCATCCTCCCCTTCTGAGGAGATTACTCTCCTGGTACCTGGAGAAACTCTAGTGGCCTCTTGAGGTGATGTGCTTGTTGGGGAAAGGTGATCTTCCTCAAGACCTGCCCCCCACCTCTCATTGCTTCTAGATCTTTCACTAGACTCCAAACATGGCAAGCTTCAGGGTACAAAGTGTGACCATGAAGAGGCATCATATACACCAAAGAAGTGCAAGATGTCTCCAACTTGTGTCAATGTAGGAATGGACCCAAAGGGTGTTGGATCATGGTGGAAGGAATATAATGTTGGAGCTGGCTGAATTGATTGATATGAATGTACTAAGGGATTCTAGATTAGTTATGGTAATTTGAGTGGCTTTGTATTGGTCAGGGTTCTCCAGAGAAACAGAACCTTTAGGATATAGATAGATTTAGATAAGAGGAAATTTATCATAGGAATTGGCTCACCCAGCTATGGAGACACAGAGTCCCACAGTCTGCTGTGTGCAGGCTGGAGAACCAGGACAACCAGTGGTATAATTCAGTCCAACTCTGAAGGCCTGGGAATCTGGGGGGCCTGATGATGTCAGTCCCCATCTGAGTCCAATAGCCCAAGAACCAAGAGTGCTGATGTCCAATGGATGTCTCAGCTCAAGCAGAGTGAATTCACCCTTCCTCTGCCTTTTTGTTTTATTTGGGCCCTAAATAGATCAGATGGTGTCTGCCCACATTGGGGAGGGACATCATCTGCTTTACTTAGTTCACCAATTCAAATGTTAATCTCGTCCAAAAATTCCCTCACAGACACACCCAGAAATAATAAATGACCAGCTATCTGGGCATCCCTTAGCCCAGTCAAGCTGACACATAAAATTAACCATCAGAGGCTGGGGTGGCTAATAGTTTGCTCAGTTGGTTGGTTGAAACCTGCACCCAAATATGAACTCCCCTGAGCCTAAATGAATAAGGCTGAGATTTCAGAACTTCCCAGATATACTATAGAGGGAGGCATCCAAAAGCTTAGGAAAAGAAGAATGCTAGGATGGATTTATTATGTAAGACCTGCTCACCCACCCCCTCACTATGTCTCCTAGGAGGGTCCAGAGGACTGCTCACCAAGGCTTTGAGAAATACATTGGTGAGGGGAGTCCCAGCATTCTGAAGAGCTCTGTAATGTTGATTCTCTGGAGGACAGGAATTACAGTGGGAAATGACTCCATGAACCTGAGCTCCTTGAATTCAGTGAGGTCGATGGGATCCCAGGTAGGCACTTAACCGACAGAGACAAGGTGGATGTAACTACCATAATTCAGAATAGTCTGACCTGAAGAATGTTTTAGCTGTGGCTGTTTGACTGTGGTGTCCCTAGGATTGAAATAGATGGGCAGCCTACTAAAGTTTTACTTGATTTGTATAAACCAAAAGCTCTAGATCTGGTGAACAGAAGTCTGGCCTGAATCAACACAATAGAGAGCTGCATTCTCCAAACCTGTTCCTAGATTTGAGCCGTTTCATACACCCCAAACCCTTCGAATAATGGAGAGACACTTAAGGAAGGAATGCTACATTGACAAAAATGTATACTGTAGCTCTTTTTTATTTTTATTATTATTTTTATTGAAGTATAGTTGATTTACAATGTTGTGTTAGTTTCTGGTGTACAGCAAAGTGATTCAGTGATTATGTAGATATAATCTCCCGAACTCCCAATTTATCCCTCACCCCGCCATAACTCTTCTTTAATGTACTGGAACTCTTCCTCCTAGCCGTCCCTAAAGGGACCAGCAGCCATTTACCAGGGTGACTGTGCATGGGGGAATGGGAAATAACCAGACTTCTGGGGATCACTGTATGCTAAGGGACCCAAAATGACATTGTGGCCCACCAGCTGTAAAGGGGATTATGGTAATTGGGTGATTAATGGAGTTTTGGCTTGAGTCAGTTTCCACGTGGACTCAGTGGTCTCCAAAACAATGCTGTGGTTATTCACATCATATCACATCACTTCATCATCAAGTGGACGTAGTTTATACTAGATTGGGCTTGATGGGTCTAGAAGGCACAAGTAAGTTGGATGAGTATGTAGCTCTTCTGCTGTTTTGCTTTCTCCCTTTTAGTCTATACCTACATTCTTATGAGAAGTTTCCCAATGACCAGTTAACAGAGGAAGAAAATATTGAGGATTTGAAAATGATTATGCATGACATGCAGGAACCACCTAAAAGTGGACCAGTGTGGCACTAAGGCCCTACTTTGGGGTGGTTCTGAAGAGCAGTGGTGAGACAGAAACCTTCCAGTGGGCAGTTGAGCAGTACACTTCATTGTTCATCTTGCCTGGAAGGAGGAATGGCAAGAGGCACAGATTTACAGTGATTAATAAAAGTTAATTGCAGGAAGTGGCAAACGGTTTGGCTAGATGGTCAGGGACTTGGAAGTAACAGAGTTGGAAAATTGGTGACAAAGAGATCTTGGAAAGAGCTATGTGAATAAACTTCTCCAAACTGTCACACTGTGTGAAGATATTTGTGTCCCATGTAAATGCTCATTAAAGAGCAACCTTAGTAGAGAAGGATCTTTATACTCAGATGGACAAGATGACCCATTCTCTGGATTCCCGTTAGCCTCTTTCCCCAGCCACTTTTGTTCTTGCTCAGTGGACTCATGAACAGAGTAGCAATGGAGCAGGAATGGAGGTTATGCATGGGCTCAGTAACATAGACTTCCATTGAACAAAACTGATTTGGCTACAGTTGCCACTAAGTGCCCAATCTGCCAACAGCAGAGACCAACACTGAGCCCTTATGTGACAGCATTTCTCAGGGGAGCAGCCAGCCATGTGGTGATAGGGTGGTTACAGTAGACCACTTCCAACATGGAAGGGGCAGCACTTTGTTCTCACTAGAGTAGACACTCTGGTTGTGGATTTGCCTTCCCTGCTCACAATGCTTCTTTCACAACCACCATTACTGCCTTATCTACCGTCATGGTATACCACACAGCATTGCTTCTGACCAGAGAACTCATTTTACAGCAAATAAAGTAAGGTGGCAATAGGCTTATGACTCATGGTATCCGTTGGTCTTATCATATTCCCTATTACCCTCTAGCAGCTGGCTTGATAAAACAATGAAATGGCCTTTTGAAG
Organism: Balaenoptera musculus; assembly: GCF_009873245.2. Lineage (NCBI taxonomy): Eukaryota > Metazoa > Chordata > Mammalia > Artiodactyla > Balaenopteridae > Balaenoptera > Balaenoptera musculus. The sequence continues at coordinate 107,531,737 of NC_045790.1, read as the reverse complement.
ACTCAGTTACGACACCAGATGAGTGGTAATACCTGTGGGCCCAAGGCAGAGTCTTCCAGGTTGTGGTATATGCTCTGAATCATTGTGACCAATATGTGGTATCATTTATTCCATGAACAGGATTCAAGGTCCTGGAATAAAAGAGTGGACATGGGATTGGTTCCTCTCACTGTTATCCCAGTGGTCCAATAACCATTAAGATGATCATGTGGCTTTTGTCCTTTATTCTATTAATATGGTGTATTACATTGGTTGGTTTTCATATGTTGAACCAACCTTGCACTCCCACAATAAATCCCGCGTGGTCATGGTATAATGGTATAATCCTTTTTAAGTTGATAAATTTGGTTTCCTAGTATTTTGCTGGTATTTTTACATGTATATTCATAAGGGATATTGGCCTATAGATTTTTGTGTCTGGTTTTGGTATCAAGATAATACAGGCTTTATAGAATGAGTGGGAAGTGTTTCCTCCTCTTTTATGTTTTGGATGAGTTTGTGAAGGATTTGTCTTAATTATTCTTTAAACACTTGGTAGAATTCACCAGTGAGGCCATCTGGTCCTAGGTTTTTCTTTGCAGAAAGTTTTTGATTACTAATTCAGCCTCTTTACTTGTTACAAGGTCTATTCAGATATTCAGCTTTTTTTAAAAAAGCCCATTTCAGTAGTTTGTGTCTTTTTAGGAGTTTGTCCATTTCATCTAGATTAATTTGTTCATAGTATTCCCTTATAATCCTTTTTATTTCTATAAGGTCAGTGGTACTCTCTCCTCTTTAATTTCCGATTTTAGTAATTTGAGTTTTCTCTGGGAATGGGACTTTGAAGGGGCACCAACCCATTCTGCCCCTTCCAATAGCTGCCAGCCTGCTGGTTTTTACTGTAATTGCAGTGAAAGGGCAACTGCAGAGCCAAGGAGGGGGAGATGAGAATAGTGAAAGTTAAAATGCCATAAAGGTTGCTGTTATTACTGATATTCAGCTATTGGTTTTTAAAAAATAATAATAAATGCTCCCCAGATTGCTACAAGCCTTTGGTTAATTTCCAGAGTTCTGAAAAAGTTGTTCCTGACCATTTTTGCTGGTGTTTTCACTACTTTTATGGAGAAGGGAATTTTCAGAGGTCCTTACATTGTCATTTTTGCTGATGTCACCCCTCTTTTTTCTTAGAGGTACATAAAGTAATAGTGTTTCTTACAATTGATGACATCTTAGATTTGATAAAATATTGTAAGTTTTAGCTGCAAAACACAACTAACTACGTAATGGGAGAGTCAAAAATAAGGTGACACTAAACGCTAGGCAATAAAAAAAAATAGATTATGGGCTGATATATTAATTAAATATCTTAGTCCTTATATAATTATGGAAAATGATAGACATCTTGATTATTAATTCCTGACTTTGTCACATCAATTATTTATGTTAAGATGTAAGGGTAATTATTCACATAAGGTAAACAGAATATTTAACTTATGAACTAATAAAAGGGAAAGGGAAAATTATTAATTTAGTGGAAGGTAGGAAAGAAGGAAGGGACAAAGGAAAACAGTGAAGAGACACACAGACACAAAATAGATGTTATAAATAATCTCAAAATAATCACAATAAATGTAAATAAATTCACCCATTGAAAGATGGAATTTTTCAGATTGGTTTAAAAATTCAGCTATATATCTTATTCATAAGAGATACACCTAAAGGAATGAAATGGGTTATAGTAAATGTATAGAAAGACATATACAGTAATAAGTAGATACTAACCAAAAGAAAGCTGGTATAGCAATGTTAGTACTAAACAAAATAAACTTTAAAGAGCAATATTAAGAAAAGTGGGTGATAATTAATGATGAAAAGAACAATTTCCCAGGAAAATGTAACACTGAACTTTATGTAGCCTAGAAGGCATTAAGCAAAAATGGACAAATCCCCAGTAATAATAGGAGATTTAACACATTTCAGATGGAATAAAAAGAGAGAAAACTAGTAAGGATAAAGAAGATATAGAAGACTAGATAACAGAATTAACAAACAATATAAAGAATTAACAAACAGTAAACATGTAGAATTCTCAATGTAGCAAATGGAGAATATACATTCCCTTCATGCATATGTGGAATGTTTATAAATATCAACCATTCTATCACATAAAAGAAGACTCAAAAAATAACGAAGAAACACTATCTAAAAGACCTCATGAAATTAGAATTTAATAATAAAAGGCTAGCCAGCGTGGGAAAGCATCCCTGAATAACTAATGGATTAAAGAAGAGATTATAACATGAATTACAAATATTTATAACTGAACAATTAAAACTCTACATGTCAAAAGTTGTGGGGCTTCCCTGGTGGCACAGTGGTTGAGAATCTGCCTGCCAATGCAGGGGACACGGGTTCGAGCCCTGGTCTGGGAAGATCCCACATGCCATGGAACAGCTAGGCCCGTGAGCCACAACTACTGAGCCTGCGCATCTGGAGCCTGTGCTCCACAACAAGAGAGGCCGCGACAGTGAGAGGCCCGCGCACCGCGATGAAGAGTGGCCCCCGCTCGCCAAAACTAGAGAAAGCCCTCGCACAGAAACAGAGACCCAACACAGCCAAAAAATAATAATAATAATAATAAATAAATAAATAAAATTTATAAAAAAAAAAAGGTTGTGGGTTGCTGCCAAAGTGGAACTTTAAAAATTATAGCCTTAAAATAACTTTAGGGCTTCCCTGGTGGCGCAGTGGTTGACAGTCTGCCTGCCAATGCAGGGGACACGGGTTCGAGCCCTGGTCTAGGAAGATCCCACATGCCACAGAGCAACTGGGCCCGTGAGCCGCAATTGCTGAGCCTGCGCGTCTGGAGCCTGTGCTCCGCAACAAGAGAGACCGCGATAGTGAGAGGCCCGCGCACCGTGATGAAGAGTGGCCCCCGCTTGCCACAACTAGAGAAAGCCCTTGCACAGAAATGAAGACCTAACACAGCCATAAATAAATAAATTAATTAAAAAAAAAAACTTTATTAGAAAAACCAAAAGACTAAAAATAATTGAACCACATTTTTAATTCAAGAAGATAGAAAAGTGAACTAGAAGATAAAAGAAGCAACAGAAATTAGCAACAAAATCAAAAGTTAATTCTTTGAAAAGACTAATAAAATAGACAACTTCTGGCAAGGTTGATGAAGGGAAAAAAGAATTTTTTTAAAGGGACATAAGTACAGACACTGTAGAGATGAAAAGGGTCACAAGGGAATACTTTCAATGCCTCTATGCTAATGCGTTTAGAAACTTGTATGACACAGATACATTGTTTAGAACTCTAAAAAATGATCAGCTTCAGAAAAAAGTAGAAAACTCAAATAGACCTATAACCATTTAAGAATCTGACCTACAATGAAAAACATCAGAATTTGGATATTTTTCAGGTGAATTTTACCAAAATTTCAATGAATAGGTAAGTGCTGTCTTATTTAAGCTGTTGCATGAATAGAAAGAGAAACAAATCCTCACCTCCATCTCTTTTCTTGTGACTGAGATAACCATGATACCAGAATTGGAAAAAACAGTGTGAGAAAGAAAAATGATAGACCAATCTTATTTAGGAACACAGACACAAAATTCCTCTTAAAATGGCAAAATGCATCTTAAATTTCATACTAAAAATACACCAAGACTAAGTTGAATTTATCTCAGGAAAACAAAGATGGCTTAATATTAGTAAATCTATTGGTGCAATTCACCACATTAATAGATTAAAAAATAAGATCATTTTAAATCTCAATAGATGAGAAATAAAAATAAAATATTTAAACTCTTAGAAAACTATGAATATAAAAAAACTTTTAAACCTGATATAGTGAACTTGCCAGAAATCTACAAAGATTATAAGTGGTGAAATATTAGAAACGATCCCTTTGATTTTATACTGAAAAGAAATATGTGCAACACCAAAGACATGATGGAAATAACTGATAAGCTGGACTTCATTAAAACTGAAAACTTTTGCTCTGTGAAGAAAATATCAAGAGAATTAGAAGACAAGCCACAGACTGGGAGAAAATATTTGCAAAAGATACAGCTGATAGGGCTTCCCTGGTGACGCAGTGGTTGAGAATCTGCCTGCCAATGCAGGGGACACGGGTTCGAGCCCTGGTCTGGGAAGATCCCATATGCCATGGAGCAACTAGGCCCGTGAGCCACAATTACTGAGCCTGCGCGTCTGGGGCCTGTGCTCCGCAACAAGAGAGGCTGCGATAGTGAGAGGCCCGCGCACCGTGATGAAGAGTGGCCCCCACTTGCTGCAACTAGAGAAAGCCCTCGCACAGAAACGAAGACCCAACACAGCCATAAATAAATAAATAAAATTAAAAAAAATATATATATATATATACAAAGTATTGTCATAAAATTAATTTGAAATTTATATTAAAAAAAAAGATACAGCTGATAAAGGACTATTATCCAAAAATATACAAAGAACTCTTAAAATTCAAAAATAAGAAAACAACTTGATTTAAAAATGGGCAAAAGACCTTAATAGAGACCTCCCCAGAGAAGATATACACATGGCCAATCAGCATATGAAAAGATGTTCCACATCATATGTCACTGGGAAAATACAAATTTAAAAAATGAGATACCACTAGACACCTATTAGAGTGGCCCAAATCCAGAACAGTGATAACATCAAATGCTGATGAGGATGTGGAGCAACAGGAACTTTTATTCATTGCTGGTGGGCATGCAAAATGGTACAGCTACTTTGGATGACAGTTTGGTGGTTTCTTACAAAACTAAATGTGCTCTTGCCGTACGACCCCGTAGTCACACTCCTTGGTATTTAGTCAAAGGAGTTGAAAACTTATGTCCACACAAAAACCTGCACCCAGATGTTTATAGCAGCTTTATTCATAATTTCCAAGACGTGGAAGCAACCAAGATGTCCTTCAGTAGGTGAATAGATAAATAAATTGTGGTATTTATGGAATGGAATATTATTAAGTATTAAAAAGAAATGAGCTATCAAACTATAAAAAGACACAATGCATATTGCTAGGTAAAAGAATCCAATTTGAAAAGGCTACGTACTGTATGATTCTAACTATACGACATTCTGGCAAAAAGCAAAACTGTGGAGACAATAAAAAGATCAGTGGTTGTCAGGGGTAAAGAGAGGGAGAGATTTTTTTCTTAAGGCAGTGAAAATACTCCGCATGATATTATAATTATGGACATAAGTCATTATACATTTGTCCAAATCCATAGAATGTACAACAAGAGCGAACCCTAAGGTAAACTATAGACTTTGGGTGATTTTGACATGTCAGTGTAGGCTTATCCTTGTTAAAAAAACACTTGTCATTCTGGTGCCTGATGTTGATAATGGGGAGGCTATCCATGTGTGGGGCAAGGAGTATATGGGAAATCTCTGTACTTTCTTCCCAATTTTGTTGTAAACCTAAAACTGCCCAAAAAAAAAAAGTCTCTTAAAAAACAAAAGAAATACGAGGGGTAGGGAAAAAAGGAATAAATTTGACACTTTTGTAAGAAAAATCTATTGAGCTAAGTCCTGGGGGATACAGAAGTAAGCAAAACAGTTTCTACTCTTACAGAGTTTACATCCCAGTGGAGGAGGCAGACAAAAACAAACCAATTTATAGTATGTCAATTCTAAAAAGAAAAAAAGGGGGAGAAAGAAAGAGCACTGTGTGTGTGCATGTGTGCACACAGGGGTCAGGGAAGACCTGACTGATTAGATATTTGAGCAAAGACCTGAGGTTGTGAAGGAGTAAACCAGGTGGGATAAGGGAGTTCCAGGCAGAGGGAATAGAAAATGGCAAGTGGAGGCAACTTTTATATGTTGTATATCCAAAGTATACACATTATCAGAACTAATAAGAGAATTTAGCAAGGTTGCCAGATACAAGATAAATATTCAGAAACCATTGGGGTTCCTATATAGCAGAAGCACCCAATTTGGACATAAAATGTGAAAAGGAAAAAGATTTCATTCACAATGGCAACAAAATCAACATAACTATGACTAAAAGTAACAGAAGATACACAAGACCTATGTATAAAATAAATTATATATCTTTATTGATCTAATAAAATCTACCAAATAATATCTAAATATATGGATTATGTTTATGAATGGAAAAACTCAATATTGTAAAGATAGTAAGCCTCCACAAATTAATGTAGAAATTAAATGGAATTCCACACAACATTGTAAATCAACTGTACTTCAATAAAAAAAGAAAGAAAGAAATTAAATGGAATTCCAACCAAAGACACAGCAAGGTTTTTAAAAGGAACTTGGTAAACTGATCTTTTTGGATAAGGGCCAAAAATAGCTAAGACAGTTTTGAGGAGGAAGAACAAGGGGACAGGGAAGTACTTAGCCATACAGTATTAGGATGACACTAGCTGCTGAAACAAACCTCAACGTGTTTAAGGCTCAAATGTGATAAAACTTTATTTCTAGCTTGTTTAAAATCCAGATCTGATGTTCCTGATCAGTGGGCAGCTCTCCTTCAAGCAGCAATTCATAGACCCAGGCTTCTTCCACTTTAGGCTCCCATTTTTCAAGGTCATCATGCATATTTGCATCAAACTGGCAGAAGGGGAAAGAGAAGGATCATGCATGGGAGGTTTTATAAGCAATGCCTAGAAATAGTGTACATTGTTTCCATTCACATCATTGGTCAACTTTCACCCACCTACTCGCAAGGGGGGCTTGAAAGAGGGTGCTGTGAGATGGAGCCCAGCTGTCATCCTAAGAACAAGAAAAAAGAGGTGTAGCAAAGAGTGAGCCAGTCTTTGTCACATCTGCCATGTATCAAGATTTCTTATATATAAATATAATCATCAAAACTGTGTGGCACAGGGATAAACGAATAGATCAATAGAACAGAAAGCAGAACCCAGAAACTGACTTACTCATGTTTAAGAAGTCTGTATATGACAGTGCTCACTTCACAAATCAGTGGGGAAATGGGAAACCATGTAACATAGGGTGCTTGAACAACTGGCCATCTATATAGAAGCCAATAGAAAATAATATATAAATAATAATAAATCTATGGAAGGCCATATATAAAAATCTAGGTGACCTGAAGGCTAAATGTAAAAATATAGGGACTTCCCTGGTGGTGCAGTGGTTAAAAATCCACCTGCCAATGCAGGGGACATGGGTTCGATCCCTGATCCGGGAAGATCCCACATGCCGTGGAGCAGGTAAGCCCATGTGCCACAACTACTGAGCCTGCGCTCTAGAGCCCATGAGCCACAACTACTGAGCCCGCGTGCCACAACTACTGAAGCCTGTGTGCCTAGAGCCTGTGCTCCGCAACAAGAGAAGCCACCGCAATGAGAAGCCCGCCCACCACAACGAAGAGTAGCCTCCGCTTGCTGCAGCTAGAGAAAGCCTGCGTGCAGCAACAAAGACCCAACGCAGCCAAAAAAAAAAAAAAAAAAAAAAAAAAAAGACAGGCTAAAAATAACTGGAAGAAAGTCTTAGAGAATATCTTGTGGTGTTGTTTAGGAAAAGATTTCTTAAACGTGGGGGAGAGAGCAAACGAGGGGAGTGTGGGGGGAACGAGAACTAACCATGAAGGAAAAGAGTGATAAATTTGACTGTCCTTTCTGCTCCATTGTTTTGCCTATTCCTGTGCCAAAACCACCATGTACAAAGGCATCCTAAGTTTAAAAGATTTAAAAACCACAAAGTGGATGAAAACATTTTCGAAATAAAAAAACTGTAAAGGATTAATATTCAGATTATATAACTTCTTCAATTCAATAAGATAGAAACAAACAACCAGCAGAAAAGTGGACAAAAGACATCAACAGCTAATATACAAAGGAGAAAATGGAATTTCCCATAAAAATGAAAAGATGCTCAACTTCACTAATAATTGGGGAAAAACACAAAAATGATCATCAATAAGACACCGTATCATATCCATCAAATGGGCAAACATTTAAAAGTCTGGCAGTACCAAGTATGTATTAATAAAGATGTGGGGAAATGACTCTTGCAAACGGCTGGTGGGAGGGCAAATTAGTAAATTAGTGCAACAACTTTGGAGAGAAATTTGGAAATACAGCTTGACAATGTACACACCCCAGGACCCAGCAATCCCACTCACTGCTATATTAATCAGAGATATTATGCTCTTACACACGAAGAAACATGCACAAGGATGCTCATTGCAGGATCATTTGCAATTGCATAAGAAATAAGAAAGTAATCTGTACATCTACCAATAGTGGAGGAAATAAAAAAATTACGGTGTTTTCATACAATGGGTTACTCTTCCTCAGGTAAAATGAATGGACCAGGGCTACATGTATCAACATAAACAAATCTTAGAAAAGAATGTTGAATGAAAGCAAGTTGAAGATGATTCCATTTATGTAAATATGTACATAATGGTATGTGAAACTTATTTAAATATTAAAAATGTATAAAATAATACTATATTTTAATGGACACCTCTATAGTAAAAGTATAAAAATGTGAATAGCAGATACACACCAATTTAGAATAGTAGTTACCTATGGGTAAGTAGCAGTGAAGAAAGTAATGAAAATGGATCAGGAGGAGGGCAGAATCAGATAGACATAATACTATGGCAAAATGTTAATGATTGCTAAATATGGGTGATGAGCAGAAGGTATTTATTATATTACTGTATTCTTTCATATATATGAAATATTTTATATTTTAAAATTTAATAAAATAACTTTTCAAAATCCCAGGGAAGGAGTCTAATTGGCCTATCCTGGGTCAGCTGCCCATTTTTGGACCAATCAACTGAGTCATGGAAGAACATGGCTGCTCTTGCTATAGCCATGTATTGGAAGGAGGCTGGGGATGGAGATAGTGTCCTTGAGAAGGGAGGGGAGCTGCACAGACAGAACCAAAGATATCCACTGAGTGCCAGTGCTGGGGGCATAAGCAGCCAAGATATATGGGAAATTAACCAGGGTACACATTAGAATCCCCTAGGAGCTTCTTTCAGGACTCAAACCCAGACCTGCTGAGTCAGAATTTTCAGGCACTTACATTTCAAAACAGCCTTCCTGTTGGTTCTGATGGGAAACCCTAGTTAAAGAAAATCACGTAAGGCCTTGGGTTCAAACCACCAAGTTGAAGCCCCTGGCCCAGGCGAGTGGGCCTTTATGCACAAGGTAAAATAGGGACTTCTTCCCTCCGAGAGTCAGCCTGTGGACAAAGGAGAGGACGCACACAGGTGGACTGGTTTCTAGGAAAGCCCCACTCCCAGGCTTCATCCTTCAGTAAGTAATACCCTTGGCCTGAACCACCTGCCTTGGTTCCTCTGGGGTTTGGCTTTAGGAGGTAGGTTAGTGAGGAGAGGGACTTGAGCTTCCCTTAGAGGCCAAAAGTGTTAATGTTGGTGATTTTCCAAAGCCCCTTTGCATGGTTTAAAATGACAGTAGTAAAAACAATGACTTGCTAATTGCCGGACACTGTGCAGAAATGATTCGTCCAAAGTCCCTAAGCAAGGGGTTGGCAAAGTCAGGACTCAAACCCAGGTCTGTCAGACTCCCAGATCTGTGCCCCGGGGAATCTTGGGTCACTGAAGATTCTTCATAGTGTGGCAGCAACTGGCCTTCTCTCCTTACTGCCTGCTCTTGACACCCCAGAGTACACTCATCTCCGAGCACACCAAGCACGACCTGGTGGTGGGGACGATGCTGTCAGTGGCTTCACGCCCTTCTTATTGTTGCCTTCTTTGCATGGTGTCCCCTGAGTATCCTTTCTACCAAACCATCTATGTGGCAAGTCCTCATGGGTCTTCAGGGCTTTGCAAAATGTATTGGGTAGACCAAAAGGTTCATTTGTTTTTTTCTGTAAGATGGCTCTAGTAGCACTTAGTGGTCTTTAACTTCATTCAAAACAATTTTTTTAGATTGTATGTAACAGCTGTCGTATCAGCGTGCATTTAAAAAAAAAAAGACTTATCAAAATTGTGAATTTTTGTGTAGCCATTTTAATATTGAAGATGGAAGAAAACAACATTTTCAGCATATTATACTTTATTATTTCAAGAAAGGTAAAAACTCAACTGAAACGCACAAAAAGATTTGTGCAGTGTATGGAGAAGGTGCTGTGACTGACTGAACGTGTTACAAGTGGTTTGCGAAGTTTTGTGCTGGAGATTTCTCGTTGGACGATGCTCCACGGTCGGGTAGACCAGTTGAAGTTGATAGCAATCAAACTGAAACAATAACTGAGAACAATGAACGTTATACCACGCGGGAGGTAGCCTACATACTCAAAATACCCAAATCAAGCATTGAAAATCATTTGCACCAGCTTGCTTATGTGAATCACTTTGATGTTTGGGTTCCACATAAGTTAAGTGAAAAAAACCTCTTGACCATATTTCTGCATGTGATTCTCTACTGAAATGTAATGAAAACATTCCGTTTTTAAAACAAATTGTGACGGGCTATGAAAAGTGGATCCTGTACAACAGTGTGGAATGGAGGAGATTGTGGGGCAAGCGAAATGAACCACCACCAACCACACCAAAGGCCCATCCAAAGAAGGTGATGTTGTGTAAACGGTGGGATTGGAAAACCAAACAATTAATTCCAACAAGTACTGCTCCCAGTTAGACCAACTGAAAGCAGCACTCGATGAAAAGGGTCCAGGATTAGTCAACAGAAGACGTATACTCTTCCATCAGAATAATGCAAGACCACGTGTTTCTTTGATGACCAGGCAAAAACTGCTACAGCTTGGCTAGGAAGTTCTGATTCATCCACCATATTCACCGGACATTGCACCTTCGGATTTCCATTTCTTTCAGTCTTTACAAAATTCTCTTAATTTCAATTCCCTGGAAGACTGTAAAAGGCACCTGGAATTGTTCTTTGCTGAAAAAGATTAAAAGTTTGGGGAAGATGGAGTTACGAAGTTGCCTGAAAAATGGCAGAAGGTAGTGGAACAAAAGGATGAATATGTTGTTCAATAAAGTTCTTGGTGAAAATGAAAAATGTGTCTTTTATTTTTACTTAAAAAACCAAAGGCACTTTTTGGCCCACCCAATACAATACTGTTGGCTGCTTACCTCTCATCTCCCCCATTCCACTGTGCACTCCCAAAGGTGGGCACCGACTTACTCATCTCTGTATCCCGAGTTGATGAGCAGAATGTGAGGGGATGAGTGAATACGCAAGTGAGTGAATGAATCAATGGTAATGGCGATGGCAAGCAAATGGTAGCAATGCAGAGGAGGGGAGTGCGGGGCCTGCAACCATAGTAACAATGATGTTGCTGTGTGATAGTGCTAGGAAGATGGTAACCATGGCAACACTGATGGTGAGGCCTATTTAGACAGTACAAATGCTGCCCGCTGTCCATGCCAAACCTGACCCACTCAGTGGCCAAACAAGATGATGAGTACAAGTAGCAACTGTTGTCCTGCTCCCTGCTCTAAGACCCCCGCCCAGGGCTGAGTTTCACAGTGGTCACACCCTCTTCTTGAGTGACCCATGAGACTCTAGGAACACTGTGTTGGGGGCAAGGAGGTCCAGCCTGCCTGGGTGTGGGTATATGTGCACAGGCAAGAAGCAGTAGAATGGGCAAATGTATAAGGTGTGATTTGTGCTAAGGACAATCTTGTTCATGTGTGCACTCGTGCCTGCTGTGAGTGTGTTAGGGGAAGAGGGACAGTTCCATATATGTGTGTGGGGCACGGCCAGATGTGTAGAGGGCTAAGTGTGTGGGAAGGGGGGGGGTCAGTCTGCCGCGTGTGTGGCTGCAGTGCGGTGTTTCTGGGAGGGGCGCCGTGGGGGGGTGGGGATGTGCCCGCTCGCACGCGCGCTAGCTTGAGCTCCATCGTGGGGGGCGGGGTTCCGGGGCTTCGGGCCGGAGGCCCTCTGCCCCATAGCGTACGGGGTTGGGGGGGGTTGGGGGGGGGGCTCTGCCCATCCGTCGCCCGGAGCTCAGCGAGCGAGGCGGATATCACAGTGTCACAGGGGCTCGGCTCGCAGATCTTATCCTCTTCATTTCCGCCTGAGCCAAGCCGGCCCGCACTAGCTCCCTGAAGGCTCCATCCATCATGGGGGGAAAGATGAGGGCTGGACGGGGGTGGGGGTGGACTCTCAGATGGCGAGGAGAGGGAGGGGGTGGCGGGAACCAGAAGCACCATCGGACACCCGAGAAAGGCATCGGCACAAGTTGGCGGGGGTGGGCATTTCTGGATCTGCCCTTCCCCGTGGGGGAGGAGATGCTCTCTCGGTCCTGGCCGGGGTGAGGGACAGCGGCCGGACTCAGCCCTAGCCTGGAACACCCCGCAGGTTGCTGGGGTCCGGATCCCTGGTGCCTGGCCTCGCTCTCCCAAGCTGGGGGGCAGTGTGGGGAGGGAGCGTGTCTCCATACCAGCCGTGGGGAGAGGGGTGTAGTAAGCGCGGGGCCGCACCTGGACCCTCCGAGGTGGCTCCGCGCTCGGGCGGCGCAGGCGGGGGCGGGCGCCCCGAAGGGAGGCCTTATTTCATTTCCCCGCACTGCTGAGGTTTCTGCGAAGTGTCTCTCTCACCTCTTTAAATTTTACGGTGTTTGGCTTGTGGCCGCAGGCCCCGCCCCGGGCAGGAAGTGGGTGCTGGGTCTGGGAGCCTCCCCGGCCAAGGGGTGACTCCACCAGGCAGGGCGTGGGTCAGGCCCGGGGCACCCGGACTCTGCGGGGCGGCCAGCCTGCGACCCCCCTCTGGTTCCCCCGGCCTTCCTGGAGTGGGTCTGGATTGTCTGGGCCCAGGGGTAGGGTTTGCCTCGTAGCGGCTCAGGCCTGGCCCCGCCCCCTTATCCAGGCTCCTTCGTAGGCCACACCTCCCTCCTCCTGCTCCCAGTGAGTGTTGGGGTGTGCGGGGTCGAGGAGGGATCCTGGAAGAGGGAATAAGAGGAGCAGAAGTGGATATCAGCCTTGGGGCCCTGATCTCGGTCAGGTACACCAGTGCAGTCTGCAGATGAGGCAGGTAAGCTCTGGTCCCTGATGGACGGGCCTGGCTCCTGCTGGGAGATCAGGTTGGGGGCTGGAAATGAAGGGAGGGGGCGTGGGGAGGCAGCTGGGCCCCAACACTTCCCTCAGGAGCCTGCTATGACTCCTTACCAGGATCAATTAGTGGGGGCGAGAGTGTGGTCTTGCACTGGAGCGGATGGAGGGGAACAGGAGATGAGTGTGAACAGGAGGGGGGCTTGAGGGAGGAAAGAAGTGTGAGCGGAAGGGCCTGGGATGTCTGAGGCTCCCGTTAACTGGGGGAGGCATAGACACCCAGCCAGTTAGAGTCAGGATTTGAACACAGTTATGTCTGACTCCAGAGCCCCTTTTTAAGATTTGTAATCATCACCTTGATTTCTCTACAGTTTACTTCTTATTGATACAACCCCAGACTACCCAATCAAGCAGCCACAGACATAACTTTGTGACAAGCACATAACCGGAAGGAAACAAAAAGCACAAAACAGAAATTTGGCTCCACTGGCCTGGGAGATGTGGAGCCAGTGGCCCAGCAGGGAGAGACACCAGCTTCCCAGACTGCCCCTTGTAGGGGGCTCTGGGACACCAGGGCTGGTTCAGTTCAGAGCAGGGCATGGGAGTGGGGGGCAGAACTGCAGCTGGAACTGCCCGCCTGGTGGTTGAAGCCTGCTGAAAAAGGCTTTGAAACATTCTTTTTCTGCGTTGACCTGGAGAGGACATGTCCTGGATAGCACACTCCAGGGAACTCAACCACCAGCATCTGTATGAGGAAAATTGGTCACCTCCACATGACCCGGCAAGGGTCTGTTGTGGCCGCCCCTCCCCTACTCCCACACCTGCTCCTGGCTAACAATCCTGTCTTTTCACACTCCTCACAGCCAATCTCTCACCGAGTCCTATGGATTTGCCCTTCTAAACATCTCTCAAATCTGTCCCCTTCTCTCTTATCCCCGCCACCTCAGTCATCGTACTCCTTACTGTGGTCTCTCCTTGTGTTATTGCAACGAGCTCCTATCCATCCTCGATACTAGATGACAATAGGGTCCTGTCATACCCTTTTAAAACCCTTTAAGGGCTGCCGGCTGCTCCCAGGATAAAGCCAAAGTTCACAGCGTTGAGTTCAAGGCTGCCTTTCCTGCTTCCCTCACTTCGTTTTACTAAAATAACCTTACCCCTTCATGCTTCTGAGCCTATTGCATGTGGTTCCCTCTGCCTGGAATGCCCTTCCCTCCCTTCTGTACTGGGCTAAATTTTTGTCACCCCAGGCCCAGCTCAAGTACCTCTGCTCTGGGAAGACTTCCTGGAGCGAATCCCTCTTCTGTGCTCTCATGGCCTCTGTGCTCCCTTGCCCCCTGGTTATAATTGGCTGTTAGGATCTGTCTAGATCTTGCACTAAACTAATTGCTCACAGAGGGCAGGACCCTTATTTCACATAGGAGCCTGAGAACCTGGCAGCAGGACTCAAGAGGGGATTGCTATTGAATGAAAAAGGGGAACTGGTATTGTTTGGGACCTAGCACCGGGTGGCCCCCAGCCTGTTTCTGGACTTCCTTGGACATGGGACCCCGAGTCCATGATACTTGCGGTGTGGGTGAGGAGGAAGAGGCTGGTGAGTGGCATTGTGGGCTTGTTTGAACATTATCCCTTCACATGAATTCTCTTTCCTCTGAATCCCTCTCATACTGCCCCCAACGCTGCAGAAGACCTACCTGTAATGAGGACTGAAGATTCAGGAATGTTCCAATCACTGCCTGTGGCTTTTGCGTCTTATTGAATAGGGTGACTGGTTGTCATGGGAACCCGAGTGCAGGAAGCTCCTGCTGGCTCCCTTCCCAGGGCGGAACTGCGGGCTGAGTGCCCTCTACGGCCTCTGGCTGAGCTGCTGCCTAGCTGGCAGCTGGTGCTGGATGGCTGGGGCCTACCCACTCTGGGCCAGACTGGGTCTCATCATTCCTTCCTCAGTAGAAGTTTGTGGGTTCATCCCAGAGTGTTGACCTGAGCCTGTACCACATACTTCAAGGCTGCAACCCTGTAAACATGCTTCTTCTCCTTTGGGGACCAGCAAACCTCTGGATAAACTCAGGTTCAGGTTCTGGAGTCAGACAGCATGGGTTCTAGTCTTGACTCTGCCACTGCTTGTGTTGCTGTGTAGTCTTGAGCAAGACATTTAATTTTCTAAGCCTCAGTTCCCTCATCTGTAAAATGAGGATAATAATAGCATCATGAGATTTCCACTTTTGGTAAGATGGTGAACTAGTGCTCTGAAAGGCCCTCCCACTAAAATACAACTAGATTCTGCATGAATTACAAAAACAAAACAAAATAAACCAAACCATTATTTTTAACGCATTGCTGGGTTTGTTAGAAAGTAAGGGAAATCTCTAAGGACTAAATATCCTCTGCCAAGAAAAACTCAACAAGACAATGAGTAACTAAAACTAAAGCATGGAGTCATCACTAACAGGTAAACAGGAAAGTCAGGCTAAATGTTGAAATAAGCCCTGTGATAGGCAAATTAAGTCTAGGGCAGAGGCAAGGTGAGAGAACTTAACTTGAGACTCCTGAATTGTGCCAAGGTCTCTTGAAGGTGGCTAAAGTAGTCCCAGGTTAATAGCAGCCCTGACTAAATGCAAATGCCATCAGCATGAATGTACCTCCAATTTAGGCCCTCAGGATTCCCACAGATTAAATTAAAAATATGAGCTCACAATCAGTGATCACCAAACTACAAGGAAACAAGCCACTATGAGTGAGAGTCAGCAATACAATAAACAATACGCTGAGGCAATACGCCCTTCCTGAATACTTTGGCTATTGGTATTACCAAATACAGAATATAAAACAATCATGTATAAAATGTTCAAAGAAATACAAGATGGAATTGCATCACAAAAAAATATGTGGAATAAAAACCTGTCTACAATTGCCAGAAGATTTGAAAATAAACCAAATAGAACTTGTATAAATGAAAATTATAATCAATGATATAAAAATCTCATGAGATGGACTAAATAGATTAGATGCAGCTGAAGAGAAAATTATGAACTGGAAAGTAGATCTGAAGAAATTACCCAGAATATAGCACAGAGAAAAAAAGAGATGTAAAATATAAAAGGAGGTTAAGAGAAATGGAGACAAGAATAAGAAGGTCTACTATGCAGCTGAAACCCACAAGGAAAGAGCAGAGAAAGCTAAGGTGAGATTATATTTGAAGAGATAATGGCTGAGGACTTTTCAGAACTTGTAAGAGAAGTGAATCCACTCCTAGACACATTGTAGTAAACTTGCAAAAGACCAAACATAAAGATAAGAACTTAGAAGCAACCAGAGAATAGAAACAAACTGGTTATAAAAGAATGGCATTTAGGGGCTGCCCTGGTGGCGCAGTGGTTGAGAATCTGCCTGCCAATGCAGGGGAGACGGGTTCGAGCCCTGGTCTGGGAAGATCCCACATGCCGCGGAGCAACTGGGCCCGTGAGCCACAACTGCTGAGCCTGCGCGTCTGGAACCTGTGCTCCGCAACAAGAGAGGCGACAGTGAAAGGCCCGCACACCGCGATGAAGAGTTGCCCCCGCTTGCCGCAACTAGAGAAAGCCCTCACACAGAAACGAAGACCCAACACAGCCAAAAATAAATTAAAAAAAAAAAAAAAAAAAGAATGGCATTTAGACTAACAGTAAAATTATCGATAGCCACAATAGAAATCCATAAGAAATGGGAAACTATTTTCAATGTGCTAAGACAAAATAATTATTGACCTAGGTTTGCATACTCAGTAAAACTATCTTTTGAGAATAAGAACAAAATAAAGTCATCTTCACATGAACAAAACCTGAGGAATTTTACCACTGACAGACTTTCATTAAAGGAAAGTAAAAATGATCCCCAAAGGAAAGTCTGATATACAAGAACAAATGGTGAGTAAAGAAGTGGTAAACAAGTAGGTAAATTTAAACAAAAAGTGTCTGTATAAAATAGTGTTAATAGCAATAATAATGTCTACTTTGTGGGCAAAAAAGAAAAAAAAGGTAGAACTCAAATACTGGATGTCAATCATATACAAGTTGGGAGGGGTGATTGGAATTAATGTGTTTTAAAGTCCTTGAATTATCTAGGGATGGCGGGGGGACTAAATAATTATTAACCCTAGACGTTTTTTAAAGTTCGAAAAATAAAATTTTAAGGGTAATTTCTAAAAAATAATAGAAAAGGAGTATGTAACTACCAAATCTGTAGAGGAAAAGAAATGGAATAAAAGGGGAAAACCTCTCAACTTTTAAAAAAGTGAGAAAGGGGAAACAAGAACCATGGAAAAGATGGGTGGATCAAAAAGAAAGTACAAAATTAGATGTCAGATACAAATCCAAATTTATCACTAACTGTAAAAACTGTAAATGTGCTAAACTCTTTAGTAAAAAGACAGACATAATATTTGAAATATTAAATATTTAAAAAATCCAGCTGTATGTTGTGTACAAAAGTCACTGCTAAAACATAAGGACACCAAAAGGCTGAAAATAAAGGCATTCAAAATGATACACGAGGGGACTTCCCTGGTGGTCCAGTGGTTAAGAATCCACCTTCCAATTCAGGGGACACGGGTTCAATCCCTGGTTGGGGAACTAAGATCCCACATGCCATGGGGCAAGTAAGCCTGAATACTCTAGAGCCCGCACACCACAACTAGAGAGCCCGCGTGCCACAGCTACTGAGCCTGCACGCTCTGGAGCCCGCACACTGCAACTACTGAGCCCGCGTGCTCTATAGCCCATGTGCCACAGCTAGAGAGAAGCCCGCGTGCCTCAACAAAAGATCCTCCATGCTGCAACCAAGATCTCGTGTGCTGCAACTAAGACCTGACACAGCCAAATAAATAAATAAATAAATATTAAAACAAACAAAAACCAAAATGATAATGAGAAAAAAATATCAACCAAAGGAAAGCTGGAGTGGCTTTATTAGTATCAAAAAAATAGTCATTAAGTTAAATATTATAAAAGATAAAGAGAGTTCCTAATAATGATAAAAGTTTTAATGAAACTGGAAGATAAAACAATTCAGTTCATAAAATAGCCTCAAAATATACAAAGGAAGAATGGACAGAACTACAGAGAAAAATTGGTAAATCCATGATTATTATGGAAGATTTCAACATATCTCTTGTAGTTATTGCTATGTCAAGCAAAGAAAAAATTAAGATATAGAAGATTTTAGCTACACAATTAACAAACTTGAACAAATGGGTGTAGATAAAATCCTGAATCCAACAATTAGAGAATACAAATGTTTTCATCCACACAAGGGAAATGTATAAAAAGTGACCACATACTAGAACATAATACAATTCTTAATAAATTATAATAACTGGTATACAGATCATGTTTCTGTAACCTGCAATGCAACTAGGTTAAAAATCAATGATAAAACAATGAGTAAAAATTTTTCCATGTGTTTGTGAGTTAGAAAAAAATCACACTGGAAAATTTTAAAGCCCTTATGAATGAAAATGTTGCATATCAAAACTTTTGTAATGCAGTGTAAGTGGTAGTTTGAGGGAAATTTAGAGCCTTAAATGCTTATATTTTTTAAAAAGAAAGCTGACAATTAGCTAAGCATCCAACTTACAAAAATAGGAAAAGAATAAAAACTCAATGAAAGAAAAGGAAAGAATATCATAAATTAATAAAATAGAAAAATAAAGGTACAGTAGAGGGAATCAACAAGGCCAAAATTAGTTCTTTGAAAGACTAATAAAGTAGATAAACATCTGGCAAAGTTTAAAAAGAATTTTTTAAAGGCATAAATCAATGATATTAAGGATGAGAAAGGAAATATTGCTACAGCTAGAGCAGAGATTAAAAAGATAAAAAGAATATTCTATATAACTTTGTATTAAATAAATTTTAAAACAGGCAAAATGCACAGATTCTTTGGAACACATGACTTATCAAAACTGGCTAAGAAAAAAAAAATCCTGAATAGTCCCATAACCACTAAACATAATTAAATAGGTTGCTAATCCTACATAGAAAACATCAAGCCCAGATGATTTCAAACATTCAAAGAACAGATATTACAATTTTATACAAACTCTTCCAGAGAATAGAAAAAAGGGAACACTTATCAGCTCACTTTGAGAAACCAGTATAACTTTATTATTCAGATCAGGACAACCTCATTCATGTGCCTAAATGCAAAAATCAAGAAAGAGTAGAAGACTGAATCCAACAAGATATTTAAAAATCATGACCAAACCAGGTTTATATCATGGACCTAATGAGGTTTAACATTAATATATATTATATATTAATATAATATTAATATTATTACTATATTATATATTATATTATGTATAGTAGATATTATATTACATATTAGCATGTATTACATGTTCTATAACGTTAATATATATTAACTTGTAAATATGTGCAGTGACATTAACAGGTTAAAGGAGAAGATCTATGTAGAAGAAGCATTTAATCAAAATCAACATTCTTTCATGATTAAAATTCTTACCTTCCTAGGAAAATAAGGGAATTTTCTTAACTTACAAAATTTAGCAAAATCGTACTTATTAATAAAAAGTAAAAAGGATTATCCTTAACAAAACAAGATAAGGATCTTAATATCCTCCTAATCAACATTTTATTGGAAGTCCTAGCCAATGTGTTTAATATTTTAAAAAGAACAAGGAGGAGAAGAAAAGAAAGGAAAGAAGAACATTGATTAGAAAGAAACAAAACTATCATTTCCAGGTGAGATGATTATCTACATTAAGAAATCCAAAATAATATACTAAGAGATTATTAGGATTAATGAGTTTATGAAGGTGGCAGGATATAATATTCAAAACTAAATTGCTCGTCTCTATACTTGCTTATAAAACAGTTCAGAAAAAGACAACATTTAGAATAGCAACAGAAAGTAAGGAATCTAAAAATAAATCTAATAAGAGATGTGCAAGACCTGTTGCAGAAAATGATACAACCTTATTGAAAGATGTCAAAGGAGACCTAATAAACAGGGAGATTTATCCTGTTCAGTTCTCCACATATTGATGTATAGAGTAATTGTCATTCCAATCAAAACCCCAATAGGATTTTTAAAAGTACTTTACAAGCTGGTTCTAAGTGGAAGAACAAAAGCCCCAAGACTAGCCGTACCCTCCTGAAGAAGAAATGGTGGTTAAACATGCCTAAATGCAATCAAGACTTAATATCAAGTGTTAGTTGTTAAGATCATGTGGTATTGGCATGGGATTAGACCAATAGACCAGTGCAACAGTAATAAAAGTTCACATGTGTAGAAAGCTGACATACGATAGAGTTGGCTTTTCAGATGACTGGGAAAGTATTAACTATTTGATGTAAGGTGCCTGAATACTTGATTATTCATATGGAAAAATATGAAATTGGATCCTTATCTCACCTGTACTCCAAAATAAATTCTTAATGGGTTAAAATTTTAAATGTGAAAGTCAAAACTTTAAAATTTAAGAAAAAATGTAAGAGAATATCTTTCTGATTCAGGTAGTGAAGGATTTTGTAAATAAGACACACAAAAAAAGCACAAACCATAAATGTATGATGAATCAGGCTACATTAAAATGAAGAACTTCTATTCCACAAGCTGGAAGAAATTATTTGTAGCACATAAAACTAGTGAAGGATTTGTATCTAGAATATATATATTTTTAAAAACCCTAGAAATAAATAAGAAAAAGACAAACAACCCAAAAGAAAATTGAGTGAAAGATGTAAATAGGCATTTCACAAAAGAGAAAACACAGATGGAGAATAAACATATGAAAAGATGCTCAACCTCACTAATCCTTTGGGGCAGATCCAAATCGATAAGTACTGTCAAGGGTGGGGAGCAATGGGAACTCTTCTTAATTGCTGGCGGGAGTGTAAATAGTAAAATCACCATGGAAAATACAGACTTTGTCTGACACAGCTGACCCTGTGCATATCCTGGCAACCCAGCAACTCCTCACCAGGTTATATTCTGGAAAGACTCTGGTATGTGTGCATTAGAAGTCATGTAGATGGACACTCATTGCAGCATTGTTTGTTTTAATGAGAAATTGGAAAAACCCAAATATCTGCAATAGGAAAATTAAAAAATAAATGGAATATTAGATAGCAGTGAATAATGGTCACATGCGAGAATGTGGATGAATGTTGGCTACAATATTGAGTAAAAAATGGAACTAGTAGAAGACTATGCATAGTATATTACTAGCATAAAGTTCAAAAACATGGAAAACAACGATAATAATTTTATGGGATCAGGAATTAGTTTTTGTTTTTAAAGCAAGGCAATGATAAACACAAAATACAAGATAGTGGTTATCTTCAGGATGAGGTAGGAGAGGGATGGGCTGGGATACTCAGGAAGACTCAGTGGTCTTGGTAGTGTCCTAGTTTCTATCTTTCGTAATGCTCTAGTTGGGTTCACAGGTGTTTATCTTATTATGCTTCACAACTTATATCAGTTATAAGTTTTGTGTATGTATCAAATATAACAAAAAGAAAAATGAACTCCAGTTACACACTTCAAAAAAAAGTTGGATATAACCAAAAAAGAACAAAGAAAGAATATAAAATAAAGGGCTGGACAGAGACAAAGATAGTAGGTTAAGGCACACACAAAAGAAACAATGTAGGAGCACCAACATTATTATCAAAGTAGAATTCAATACCAAAAGCACTGAACAGGACAGAGATAGACATTAGCTAATGAAGAAAGATACATTCCCTGAGAAAGATAAAATGATCATAAACCTTGTACCAAACAACACAGCAGCCAACTAATATAAAGTAAAAACTCCAGGGAAAAAAAATCTCAGTAGTTTGTCTTAATATTCTTCCTGTTTGGTGGTAGCAGAGTCCTCCCTGCAATGGTGCTGCTGGCCAGGCCCCCTCTTGAGCAGTGCCGTGGCTTTGAGGGTCACCTCTGAGACAGGTGCCCACCTTTCCCAGTGATTTGCAAAGGCCTCAGGGAGTGTGGCCAGGCTCCCAGGGGTCCCAGTCCAGACTTCCAGCCCAGCTCCTGCACCTGCTTCTATATCTGGCCTCCCCATGGATGACGCCTACTTCTTCCTGCTTCTTCTCCTGACCTGCCTGATGTTCATCAACTTTCTAGGCTCCTAATCTACAAGATTTCTTCCCTGGACTCTCCTGGCGTGGGGGGCATTTAATCTGTGAAAATGGACCCACCCTTCTCTCTTCCCTTCCCCATCTTCCCATCTGTGCCAACTGGCTGTGTGAACTTAGCAAGTGGCTGGCCACCCTGAGTTCTGCTGTTCCCTTTGCACAAGGCAATGGTGCAAGAGGCACAGACCATGCCTGTGATAGACGGGGCTAGCCATGAGAGGGAGGGTGGCTTTCTGGCTGTCAGTCTCCCTTTCTCCCTGCTTCTCTTGTCCTGGCCTGTCTGAGCCAACCTGCTGGCCAGCACCTGGGTGGCAGCTTAAGATGGACCACACCTCTCGGCCTTGCTGTTGAATCCTCACTCCTGTGGCCCTGGGATGCGGCCTCCTTCTCTGTCTCTCAGGCCATTCCAAGGCACTCCTTGGCTTGGAGCCTGGTCCGGTGAAGCCCGCTCCACCCCTCAGAAAGGCAGAGTTGCAAAATATTTGGGGCTTTTCCTGTCTGTCCTGGCCTTCCTTCTAGGCAGAGTTGCTTGTTTACAGCGGTAAGTTGCTCTCAGGGTCTGCCACTCACTAGCTCTGTGACCTGGAACAAGCTCCTTCACCTCTCAGAGCCTCAGCGTCTTCATCTGTAGAATGGGGATGATGGTACTTTGAGTGAAAATGAAATGAGATCATATCTGAAGGCACTAGCCTATGATAAGTACCCAGTACTCAGTAGCTATCATTATTGTCCGGTCGTCATCACTATTATCATTATTATTTGTTGTTGGCAGAGTATTTTGTAAGCAACAAGACCCCTTGTAGTAAGCTACTTTCTTCCAGAGTTGCAGCTTCACTTTGCTTTGCAGAGCATGACTCCAGGTTTCTGCTTTTGTCACAGTCGCTCTGTTTGTGGTCATTTTTGTGGTGGGTATAACTTGATTGTTTGCTTATTAGTAACTCAGCACCAGTAATTCACTTTTTCAATTGACCTCTGTTGCTTATGAAGTACCCCACTGCCTGGCCCTGCGGCACTGCCTGGCCCTTCCCAGTTCCAACTGTGTGTGAACTGGAGGGGGTTCCCCTCTGTGTGTGTGGCACCAGAGGGGACCAGGCATGTGCTCATGGCCAAGAGCTCAGACAGCATAACTACCAGCATCCCTGTAACTTGTGCCACGAGACTCAGGCCTGGCTGACTGTCTGTGCCTCGATGCCTCCTCTGGTATGGCCCCTGAGGTCATGGGAGGCCCAGGTGTCTGTCAGCCTCCAAGCATGGGGAAAGGTAGGCTGGTGTCACAGGAAACCCAGCTCCTGGAAACTTCCCTGGCCTAAAGGGGTAGGGGGAGCCTTGCCATTGTCAGTGCTAAGGACCACCCCCCATCCACCACCTTCAAGGCCCTTGGGCTCCTCTTGGTTCAGTGTTCTGGGCTGAGTTAGCTTCCTGCGTAGGCAGAGTGAGGCGCACCCATGAATAATCTTAGCCCCACTGTTTGAGCACCTGGGGTTGGCTGAACCCTGTGCCTGGTCCACTTGCTCATGTGACCCTCATGATGGCTCTATGCTTGTCCCTCTGTTTACAAAGAAACCAAGGCTTGGAGTGGTTAAGTGACTTGCCCAAGGTCACATGGCCGGTAATTGGCAGAGCTGGGACTGGAACTTGACATCATCGCACTTACCCCCATTCTCTGAAGCTTGATGGGATGGGGTACCCTCAGAGCCCCAGGCCCCCACCAGATCAGTTGCCCCCCATTGGTAGGCCCCAGGGATTGAAATGAGCAGAATGAAATACTGACCCTCGAATCTGGGGCTCCCAACTGTGACCTGCATCCCCTGTTCTGGAAGCATCCACAAGGACCAGCACACACTGAGGGTGGAGCTGGATCTTGCACTGGTGAGGGAGCCCCCCTTTATGTGCCTGGGGAACGAGGCTTCTCTGGGTCCTGAAGGAGGGGTGGAGGAGAAGGGGCCAGGCGGGACTGTGGGGGGTGCCTTGCAGTCCTCTGTTCACCCCTGCGCTCCTCCCTCTGGGCTCAGGGAGGGTTGATTCCCCAGGAGCTAGGGCACTGAGGATACGAAGCCTCCTTGAGCCTCAGTTTCCTTATCAGTAAAATGGAGGTAGTGCCAGTAGCTGCCTCATAGGTGAGTGTGAGGAATCAGTGAGACGGACAGACAAGGCTGGAAGTCGCTGAGGCAAGGGCTCAAGGAAAGGCTGCTATTTCCCCCCTCCCACCTCCCCTTGTTTTCCCCTCCTTTGTCTCTGTCACTGCCCCAGCTCTGGTTCAAATCGCAACTTTGCCATTTCCTAGCTGTGTGGCCTCGGGAAGGTTCCTTAACATCTCTGAGCCTACTTTTCTGTTCTGTAAGTTGGGAATGCTGAGGAATGCATGGTATCATCCTCGTAAAGCGCTCACACAGGGCCTGCTGCACAGAAGCCTCCCAGAAGGAGAGTTTCTTCCCTCCTTCCTTCTCTGGCCATGATCTGAAGCCTGCCCCATCTCTGCATTGTTTCTTGAGCCTAACTGATGCTTCAGCTGTCACCTGCCTGACTCCCGGTCGCCACCTCGTGGCCTGATGGGTGACTGCAGGTTCAGAAGCAAAATTCAAACTAGCTTCTGGTCTGTGTTGGGGATTTAATAGCAAAGCACCCCAAGGGAGGTAAGGAGTGAAAGTGGGGTGCTGCACACAGAAAGGCGCCTGGATGTTCCGTGCAGACAGGAGATGCACGAGGGGCCCCCGCCACTGGGCCCGTTCTTGCTAGATTCTGTGCTGAGAACTTCCTGCACTTCACTTCATTGCAGATGTGGCTCCGATTTGAATCAGAGTTTTTCAAATGAAGAAACGGGCTTCTGGGACCATGGTGGGGCACATCAAGGGCTCCGAGGAATTGAAAATGTACGTTTTTGGTACATTTTTGTAACCTAGGGAGCGGATACAGAGGTTTTTGGTTTTTATTATTCCTCTTTAGGCCACAAATAGGTACTTTACATATGCTTCTCTCTATTATTCAGAATCTCACAGTGTGCTCACTTTATTCTCAGCTAAATCAGAGTATGGGATGTGTCAGTTGTCCTGTCACTGCCAAGGGCCTGACTGACCCCTGGCATGCCCAGTGTGGGCATCTCACCTCCTGCTGTCTCTGGCCTTTGGACCCTGAATTTAACCTGGGTGTGCCCCGCCTCACTGGTCCTCTGAGGCTCCAACCTCTGAGCACTTGTTCCGGCTGTTCCCTCCTCCAGGAGGCTTCCCCTGATTTCCCAGGCACAGCTGATGAACCCCCTCCCCCAGCTTTGAGTCCTTTGTGCTTGTCTCGCAGCTCCTTCTTATGCTTTTCCCAGGCGGGCAGGGTTCTGGGAGGGTCTGCCATGCAGGGGATGAAGACCAAAAGGGATGAGCAATCCGGGGGCTGTCTCCATTCTCCAATCAAGCCCCAGGGGTTGCCCTGCAGTCAAAGCCATAATAGAGCCCCCTGTCCATCCGTCAGTGTGCGGGGTCAAGGTCTGCCTGGTGTGGGGTCTGGGACACTCAGAGGCCAAAAGGGGGCATCTGAGGCAGAGCAGCGCTGGTCAGCAGGACAGGAGGAACTGTGGAGGGCAGAGTCTTCACTGTCAAGTGGACATTACAATTGTTTTCGCCCCACGGGGCTTCGAGGAGAAAGTGGAACGAGATATGCGAGGCTTAGCACAGCGTGGGGTGCACGGTGAGCATCCCTGAGGGCTGCTCCCAGAGGCAATGGGTGGAACCCCTCAGCCACCTAATTCTCTGCCTCAGTGCCCGTCGAACCTTCCAGCAGGTCAGCCATGGGCGAGCAGGCCAACTGCATTGCCTGAGCCCAGGGGGTGCCCCTCGCATCACGGTGGGGGTCTGCAGGGCTGTATGCAGCCACCCTCCTTCAGAACATCCTCCTAATGCCTGTTGGACCGCCCGTCTAACCGCGCATCTGTCAGGTAGATTCGCATTCCACGTAGCTGCTGCAGAGACCTCACCTTCTCCAATCCAGCCTCACAGCCCTCAGTTTTCTCAGGGAAGGCAGCAGTGGTGAACTCCAGAGGCAGGACCGGGCCGGGCCTCAGACCCTCGAAGACAAGTTTCGCAGGGTGGGCTCAGAGTCACGTTCCTCTCCTGGGACCACCCCTCTTCTCAACTCCCACAGAACCGTGGTCTAGACCCTCTCCAACCCCAGGTTCCTGGGAGGAATCACCCTGGAGCAAGTTACTTCTCTCCAAGCCTCAGTTTTCTCATCTTTGCAATGGGATAAGAGCTGTTCTTAGTTGTTGTGAGGGTCAGTGAGCTAAAGTCTGTGACTGGCAGTGGCAGGGACTTGGCTACTATTGGTCCTTTGGAAAGAGGGGCCTGGAGGGAGACCTTCTCCCACACCCTCTCTTGTCTCCATACTCGGCCTACATTTCCTCCCCCTCCCCTGACTTCACTTTCTGGGCTGCGGGGAGAAGACAAGCAGGAGAGAGGGGAGCAGTGGATTAGCACAGCCCCTCCCCTCCACCCCCAAACATTTTTTTTTTTTAAATGAAAGCTTCTTTATTTATTTACTTTATTTATTTTTGGCTGTGTGGGTCTTCGTTTCTGTGCGAGGGCCCTCTGCAGCCGTGGCGAGCGGGGGCCACTCTTCTTCGCGGTGCGCGGGCCTCTCACCGTCGTGGCCTCTCTTGTTGCGGAGCACAGGCTCCAGACGCGCAGGCTCAGTAGCTGTGGGCCACGGGCCCAGTTGCTCCGCGGCACGTGGGATTCCCCCCAGACCAGGGCTCGAACCCGTGTCGCCTGCATTGGCAGGCAGATTCTCAACCACTGCGCCACCAGGGAAGCCCCCCAAACATTTTTTAGTGACAGGATTTTGTTGGCAAGAGAGCTGGCAGCCCACTGCTGGGAGCGGGGTGGGGCGTTTGAGCTGGGAGGCTCCTCTCTCAGAAGCCTAGGCCTGGGGCTTGGTTGGAAGACCCAGTTTAGTCCTGCCTCTGTGCTGTGCAGTCTAGGCCAAGTGACTTAATTTCTCTGAGCCTCAGTGAGGCCACTCTGAAGGTAGGAGAGAGTTTCCTTGCTCCCTGGGTCCCTGGGCCCGACCTTGAAGGACCAGGTTGCAGGGCTAGAGAGTGTGGGCTTGGGGAGGCATCCGAGGTGGTGTTGAGGCCATGGGTTTACAGCTAAACCTGGTTTTGAGCCCTGGTTCTTCTGCCTCTTGTTGGCTTTGTCATATTGAACTGGTCATTTCCTCCTTCTGAGCCTTGGGTTTCCCTTCTGAAACATGGGACCTTGACATCTGCCTCTCGGGGTTGTGTGGGGTGTGAAGAAAGTGATGAATGGAAGGGCCTCACCCAGAAGCCCCTGGGGCTGGGAGTCACCCGAGACTGCAGGAGAGAGTGGGGCGGAGCTGACCCCAGGGGCGCTGGTGCCCCTGGGCAGAGGGAGAGATGCTTGAGGTGGCTTCCAGGTGATCCCGGCTGCAGGAGAGGCGAGGAGGCTGAGAAGGAGCAACCAGAAGGTGAGGGAAGGAGGAGCGCATCAGGACTTCAGGTCTGTGGGCGTGAGACCTCCCAGATGCACAACCAGGCAGATATGTGCAATGATGTACCCAGGTGTGGTTGTGCAAACGTCTTCACCGACACACGGACAGAAGTCTGAGACACCCAACTCCATACACAGATCTAGACAGCCAGCTGCACACCATACACCAATACGTGCAGACTCCCAGCTTCCTACACAATCTACCCAGGCAAACTGCCCCACAGAGCTATTTCTATAGACACATGGACACGCACGCACACACACTGATACTCCCCAAGGTACCCTGAGGAAACCTGAGACCTCAAGGAACATACTTTGAGAACCACATTCCTTGAGTCTCTGCCATCTCCACCCCCCCGGCCCCACCCCCACCCCCATCTCCCCTGGATCCCAGGGCCATGTCCAGCCCCGAGTCCTCAGGATTCCTCAGGATTTGGCCTCAGCTTCATTCTCCCTGTCACATTCCCCTGGGTAAGCTCGCCCACCTTGTGCCTCAGTAACCATCCCCCTGGTTGTTGAACACCTGGATACTCAGATCTGGTCCTTTTGAGGCTCAGCCCTGTCCAGGACACCTTTTGGATGCCCCAGAGACCCTCAGCTCCATGTGCCCCAGATCAGAGTGCTCCAGGGACCCCATCACAGTGATCCAGGAACCTAGATGTTGCCCTGACTCCCCTCTCACCTGTATCTCCAGGATCTGCCCCCTTCTTTCTCCCCAATTTTACCACCCTAGTCAAAGCCATTGTCATCTGTCACCTAGGTGACCCAGTTGACCCCAGTCTCCAGTCCATCTGACCTAATTGGATCTGTTCTCCACTCAGCATCAGGACCCTGGATGGTCTGCCTTTGCCTCCAGCCTCACTGCTTCTCCCCCAGTCCCAAACTTAGCTATTCTTGCAGTTTAAGAGACTCACAAGATTTTGCCAGCCCCTGAGTTTTTGCACAAGCCTGGAGCGCTCGCAGACACTCCTCCCCATTCAGTGCCCCCATGCCAGCTAACTTCCCATCTCAGCTCAATATGTAGCTTCTTCCAGGAAGCCTTCCATGATGCTCCACCCCTCCAGATGAGGTTGGGTACTCCTATAACAAGGCTGCACTGTACCTCAACTGAGTTCACATCACACTGTCTACCTCCTTGAGGCAGGGACCAAGCCCCAGTTCTCAGCCTAGTGGCTGGCACTTAAGGGGCCCTTCATATTGGTTGGTTGAATGAATGATTGTGTTGGGGAAAGGAATGGAGTGGGATGGGAGGGATGCATTTGTTTCAAGGATGGAGATGGGTGGGGTTGGGATAGGACAAGGTTGGGGAGATGACAGTTATGGGATGGGACAAGGGAATGTGTTCGGCTAGACCAGGGACCCCAGGCTCTCCCTTCCTGACCTGCTGTCCCTGGTGCCCATTGAGAAATCTGCTGACGTCTCGTGCAGGACTGGCTCAGGCCCCGCACAGCCTCCCCCCAAGGAGAGGCACCACAGGCGTGTACAGGTTGGTTTATTTACAAATATACTGATGTCTCATCTTTTTTTGTTGTTTCCATTTTCTGCTTTTGTGGGAAGAGGCAGAAGGTGAGAGTGGAGGGCAGGGCGGGGTGGTGATGTGGTAAACGCTAATAAATAATTTAACAATGACAAGTTATTAAATAAAATGTGTCTGGGGATGGCGGGTGGACAGTGAGAGTCTGTACAAGGAGAACAGCAATGGTTGGTGGCCCGGTCCCCACACCTGGCTGGGCTGAGCTCCCGTGGGACCCTGGAGGGGGCGGGGGTGCAGCAGAGAGGCCCATTGGAAATGGCACCATCCAAAGGCCAAATGTTGGAGGGTCCCTCCTGCTCCCCTGGCCCCCAGGCGGCGTGTCTATGAGTGTGGGTCCGTGAGCCTTCATGTGTGTCTGGGTGTGAGTGTGTCTGTGTGCGTGCCTGTGAGCGTGGACCCCCTTCCCCGTGGGGCAGAGTGAGCCCAGAGCTGCAGGTTCTCCCAGATGGGAGATGAGAGTCTCACCCCAGGTGGTGCCCAGAGCTCAGGCTGGGCCCAGGCAGGGGTCAGCCAGTTCTCCTTCCCCCAAGCCTCACTGCTAGGGCCCTGCTCATCTGGACGTGGTGGACCCCCCTACCTCATCCTCTCCAGGAAGCCTCCCAAGATGCCCAGCCCACTGGCACTGGCCCCTTCTCTATGGGCTCTGCTGAGCCCATGGTCTGACCCTTAGAACCACAGTGTCCCCTGTGTGGCCTCCCTGGAAGGCTCCGTGGGGTAGGTGGTAACACTCGCTGTGTTACCTGGGGCATATTCCTTCCTCTCTCTGAGCCTCAACTTCCCCAAAGGGGAACAGGACTCGGCTTTTCTCCAGCACTCCCCCTGCCCACCTCTCACTTTCTCCCTCTTCCTCCGGAGACCAGACTGTCACCTCCCCCTTCCCTTGGGCTTCCCACCCAGGCACCATGTGATGGTGATCCCATATCACGGCAGGGGTGGGGGTGGTCCTGGCTACTCACGCTCCCCACCTCAGGTCAAGGCGGCACTTCCTGCGCGAAGTGGGAAGAGCCTGGCCACCTCAGCTAGCCCCAGACCCCAGCAAGTCTGCTTGGTTCTGCCTGCTTCTGCTGGGTGACCTTCTCTGAGCCTCAGGTTCCTCATCTGAGAAATGGGTCCCCAACAATGTCCAGACAGGCTTGGGGCGAAATGTGTATGCCTCTCCTCCTAGGAGAGAGCCCCTCAAGGCAGGGGGGCCTACATCTTGTGCATCTGTGTCCCCACACCTAGTCCAGGGCCGGGCAGAGTGGGCATCAGAGCCTGGGGGCAGTGAGCTGCAGTACAGTGAAGGTGCTACCTAAACTAGCTGATGGGGCATCTTTGGCATGAGGGGCTGAGGTCCCTCTTGCTTTGACAATCTGTGGGTCATCAGCGTGGGTGTCCTGTACCAGCTCCTGGCAGGGAGCAGTGTAATGGCAGAGGCAGAGCCCAGGCTGGAGTTGGGGTTTATGAGGCCCCAGAATGGCAATTTTACCAAGACGAGTCATGCCCCCTGACCTGGAGGTTGTTCACCAGACACAGGGGATGAGGAGCTGGTGTGGTGTCCCTATTCTCTGCTCCAGCTCTGTCCCTGACTAGTTGAGAGAGGCCTTGTCCCTGCCCCTCTCCTGGCCCACATTTCCCAGCTGCAGAATAAGGGGTGGACTAGTTGACCCATTCCTGAGGTTCCTTCCAACTTAAAGAGTCTGGGAGAGAAGGGCCAGGCCCACTGGTGGGGGAGAACATCTACCCCTGGACCTGCCCCAAGTGCCCCTGGCATGATTCGACTGTGTGGGCATAAGAGGAGAAAGGGGACCATCTCTCAAGAAACCAGAGTGGCTGCCTAAGGGACCAGTGGTGACCCAGGACCAAGAGATGGCACAGAACCTAGGTGGGCTGAGGCTGCAGAAGGACTCAGGACATCAACTAAGACCCTGTGGAAGTTCTGTGTAGAACAAGAAGAGCCCAGAAGGGCCAGGCTGGCTGCTTGGGCCTGAGGGCTGACTCTGAGCCACATCTCCGCTCTGACAGCTCTGCCATGGTGAAGAGTGTGGCAAGACGTGAGTGCAGAAGCCCAGGAGGGGCGGGGAGGTTGGCTTAGGATGCTCTGGAGGGACTAAGGTCTCCCCAGAGGACAGAGAAGCAAAATCACAGAGGATGTTGGTGAACTTCGAGGATCCCAGGAAGGGCCAGACAGAGGGGCCCTTCTCCAGACGGGTGGAGAGACACCCGTCATCCCATCAGCTCAAAGGCTGGACCAGGCAGACTTCTGCAGCCTAGGGCTCAGTGTTAGAATGGAAAGCAGAGCCATGAGCACTGGCTGAGGACACAGTGGCCTCCAGGGGCCAGCAAGGGGTCACTGAGAACAGGGCCCATCAGCCTGGCCTCACTTCCTCTTTTGACAGGGTTAGAGTTGGGTAGATTGGGGGCAGAGGTTGATACAGTATCTGGCTCCTAGCAGGGCGTTTGACAAAATGGTCCACATGCCTTGGGTGAGACACACAGGGCCGACTCCTTACATCGGCAGATGTGCGGAGGAGAGAGAACAAACCAGTGGTCACAGAGTTGGGGTGCAGAGAAACTCCACAGGCTGGACTGAATCAAATAAGAGGAAACGTAACAAGAAAAAAGTCAAGGTCCTTCACTGGATCTCCAGGGACCAGTAAGTGCCCCCTCCACACACACACAGAAGAGAGTTGTGGCTTAGCTGTCACACATGTGTCAGGGTCAGGGGCTCTGGTTACAAAAGGGCAGGGTGAGTTTCCAAGGTTATGTGCCCTAAACCATTCACTGGATCTCAGGCCACATTAACAGGCAGGGTGCCTAAAGTTGGGGAGGTGATTGACCTGCTCACTTTGGCTGGCTGATGACAGTGGGAAGACTGGATTATATCTGTTCCATACCTTTAAAGGGAAAGCTGGAGCCAGGCTGGGCGGTACAGTTTAAAAGGAAGAGCTGGAGCAGCTGGAAAAGCCTGGCTTTGAGAAGCGAGGACTCAGGGCTGAATAGGGCAGAGGTGAAATCAGCAGAAAAGGCAGCTGACTTGGGGCCCGATGAAGTCACTGGAGGTATGCGAGGAGAGGCAGAAGTGGCTTGGGCAGGAACCAAACATCCTATGGAGTGCCAAGTGGGTGACTTTTGAGATGCTTTTCCGCCTGGAGGTTCTGCCATTTGGTCTGATACTACCTGGTTCTGCGGCCTCTGTCTCTGACCAGGCAGCCCCGTCTGGGCAGAGGCTAAGATACATCTGTGTCCATGTGCTTCAAGCTCACCTTAACCTCCTCGCTTCCTCCCTCCCCTCCTATTGCTATCAGAGGGACTCCCTGCCCCTGTCTGGCCTCTTCCCCCTTCCTGACAGGGCAGGGCTGACCCGCAGAGGCCTGTCTGTCTCTTTCAGCATGTCCATATATCTGTGTGTGTTTCCGCATGGGTGTGCCTTTAAGTGTGTGCATTTGCATGTATGTCTCCATCCCTTTGAGTCAGCCTGGGCTCAACCTACCCGTCCCCATGATTCCCCCTCAGGGCAGAGCTGTGGTGGGCTTGGCCCACCTGCCAGACTCTTCCCTACTCCTGCTCCAGGCTCCAGCTGGAAGGGGTGATCCTAGGCTGGCAGGCCTGCCCTCAGAGGCGGGGGAGGTGGGCACAGTGCAGGGCACAGGTACACACGCTTCTCACACCATCGTCTGGGGGCATGCACGGGGGCCCTGCCTCGACCTAGGCCCATGCCATGGAGGTGGCCTGGACAGAGAGAGGACATTTAAAAAAATAGAGAGAATTTAAGCTTCCCATAAAAGAGATGGGGAGGGGGAAGGAGGCGATGGAGGCCAAGGTGGGGTTGGGAGATGAGTGGCTGTCCGAGAGCTCTGGGTCCCTGGGGGTGACAGTCTCTGTGGGCAGGACACAGCCCCTGCCCAGGCTGTGCCCGTCTGCCTGTCTGGCTGTGCCCAGTGGGCACTTTAGCCAGGCCCAGTTGGCCGAGGGGAGGGCACCGTATGGCTGTCTGTAGAGTCTGTGCGGGTGGCGAGGCAGCCTCTGCGGCCTGCAGTCCCACCCCAGGGCCCTCGCCCAAGCGTCCGTGCGGCCCGGCTGGCTCTCAGGAGGCGAAGTAGGAACTCTGCATGGAGTAGAGCCTGTCGATGGGGTTCCCCACGCGGGCCTGCAGGGAGCCCACATCTGAGGAGCCGAGGAAGCAGTCGCTGAGGCTGGTTAAGGAGGTATCACTGTCGATGTCGTGGAAGATGGAGTCGTTCCCTGGGGGACAGAGGCGGTGTCAGCACCGGGGTACAGGCTGGGGCTCCTGCGGGCCCTGTTGGCCCTACAGGCAGTGTGGCTGGAGGTGAGGGAGGGGACAGGATGACCTGCCGACGGTGCCCGACCAGAGGGGTTGGGGGCTGTGGGTGAGGTCTCCAGGGCGCCCCCTTCCGGTCAGGAGGAGGCAGGTGGGCTGTGTTGGAAGGGTCTGCCAGGGGCCCTGGGGCGGGAGGTGGCTGTTTCGGCCCCAGGCCTGCCAGGTCAGGCAGGGGGCAGGGGCGGTGCTGGGGCAGCAGGGGGTCGGGCGGCTTACCATAGGGGTTCATGTGGTCACCTGGCATTTGGGGCGGCGTGAGGCCCTGCTGGAAGGGGTCGCTGCTGCCGTAGGGGCTCTGCTCCATGGCCACGATCTGCTGCTGCGGCGGGGCCAGCGGCGTGTAGGAGGCCATCATGCCCTCCATGCGACTCGACAGGACCTCTGGGGACAGAGCACGCCCTCACTGACCGGCCCTGCCTGCCCTGTCCTGGAGACCTCACAGATGTACCCCAGGAGTCCCATGACCTCCCTCACGACCCCCCAGTCCAGGCTGCCCACTGCGGTCTCTCTGACCTCCTCCTTCCCAGCCCTGCCCCTGCTGAGGTTGCCTGTGGCCTTCTAGGGTCACTGAGCCTACATACTTGACCCCCCACCCCACCAACCTTCCCCAGACACACAGTCCAGCGTCTCTTCCAGAAAGAGCCCTCCCTCCCCACCTCCTCCCTTCCTCCTACAGCCCTGCCCTCCAGGAGCTCCCAGCCTGGGGAAGACAGAGGCTTCCAGTGAGCAGCTAGTATTGATTCGACAACATATGGGTGCAGTGAGTGCCCTGCATCTGGGAGCATCAAGGTGGAGCCCGCACCCCGGCCAACGAGGCTCAGGGAAGGAAGGCTTCCTGGAGGAAGGGGCCCTCCACCTCCATGTGACTTAAACAACCAGCAGAGGTTCAACCAGCCGAGCAGGGGGCAGGCATGCCAGGCTGAAGGGCAGCAAAGGCAGAGAAGAGAGAAACTGCCCCGTGGGGGCAAGGAGCCCAGTCCTTGGGGCTGGAGCGTGAGGACAAGAGAAGGTCATGCCTGGGGAGACAGATGGTTCCTTGGGGACCCGAGCTGAGTGGGGGCTCCCCTGAGGCTGTAGGAAGCCAGTGGAGGGTCTTAGCTGTGGAGGGACTGTGGAGAAAGGCTGGGAGGGTGGAGGCCAGAGGAGGAGACCATTGGGAGGGGTTGGGGTCCGTATTAATGCAGATGCGGGAAAGACTAAGGGGGGCATGAGGGACATGGGACAAGTAACCACTGCCTGATTTGGTGACTGAGCAGATGCGGTGCGTGTAGGACAGGACGGGGGAGGTGACTTCTGGGTTCCTGGTGTGGGTACTGGGGTGGTAGTGCTATTTGCTGAGATGGGGTAGGGGAGCTGTAGGGGGTGTTTTGTACATGTGGCAGCAGGGGCAGCAGTATGAAGTGCAGTATGGGCTGTGATGAGCTCAAGGGGACCGTGGAACATTCCTGGGGAGGCTGCATCCAGGGGGCATCTGGAACACTGGAGAGTGAGACACAGCTTGGGAGCAGGCTGGGAGACCTGAGGCTGTGGCTGCAGCCCCAGAAGGCTGGGCCATCTCGGGAGAGGGGGCAGAGAGAGAAGACAGGAAGAGCTGGGCTCTGAGGCCACGGCCTTGAAGCCCAAGGTCCAGCCTGGGACACTGGTCTGGCCGCAGAGTTCTGAGTAGAAGGGGCTGCCCATCAATCCCTTGACATCTGCCTCAGAGACCCCGGCTCACCTGGGAGCAGGCAGCTGAGGCCCCTACCCCAGTTTGGCAGACTCAGGGAGCTCCCAGTGCCCTCCCTTCAAGACCTAGAAGGCTCCATGTCCCCATGGGGCCGGGGAGGCCAGCCCCAGCCCAACTTGTGGAAACAGCATTTGGGCAAAGCCCAGTCCACTCTGGACTCCTCAACACCTTCAGACTTTCTCTGGAGACTTCTGCTGAATTCTGCTGTGGGCAGTAGGGTGTATGGTCATGTTAAAAGCACAGGCTTAGGAGCCCTACATTCCGGGCTGAAGCCTGGCTGTGCCCCTTACTAGCTGAGTGATCCCAACAAGTCCCTTAGTCTCCCTGAGCCTCAGTCTCCTCATCTGTGAGATGGGATGTAACGATGCCCTTCCTCTCAGGGAGCTGTGAGAATTAAGTGAGACAGAGCGCGTGGAACAGTGAGAACAGTGCCTGGCACACCGCATCGCTGTTTTGAATATGGAAATTCTGCCACCCCTCTGGGCTGCCCACCCTGCCATCTCCCCTCCTGTGTCCCACGGCCCCCACTGCCTCTCTCCTTTACTGATCTCAGCAGGTTGCAAGGCAGCAGCTCCCTGGGCTCCGATCGCCCTGGCGGGAGGTTTCTTGGGAGTCTAGTTACAGAGACTGAGCCCCACCCCGGCCGCCCTGCTCACCCTGGCCCAGCCGCTGCGAGTTCTGCTGCTCCTGTTGCTGCTGGTGCCGCCGTGCCAGCTTCTTCATCTGCAGGAGACACAGTGTGTGCCAGTCTCCGCCTCCAGCCCCGCGTCGTTCCCGCCCCACCCTCATCAGGCCCCTGGTCTTCTGCCTGCACCCCCTCCCCCTCCCGCCCCTGTCCAGCGGGGTGGCAGGTGCCTGTACTCACCTTTGCTCTTTGGTTCTGAAACCAGACCTGGACCACACGCACGCTGAGGCCC
The DNA here is from genome assembly GCF_009873245.2 of Balaenoptera musculus. NCBI lineage: Eukaryota > Metazoa > Chordata > Mammalia > Artiodactyla > Balaenopteridae > Balaenoptera > Balaenoptera musculus. The sequence goes on along the minus strand of NC_045790.1, from coordinate 107,495,592 downwards.
GTCTCTGCCGCCAGCGTCTCTCGGACCTGCCCATAGAGAAGGAGACGGGTCAGGCCTGGGGGTAGGTGGGGGGTGGGCAGCAGCTGGGAGGCAGCAGGTTTGGGGGGATGGGCGGGGAGGGGGAGGGACGCCCAGCCCCCAGCAGGAGCAGAAGGGGTGGTGTCTGGAAAGGCAGCGCGTGCGGGGGTGTCAGCCTCCACCCCACCCCAGCCGCCCCTCACCTTCCGGCAGGGCTTGGAGGAGACCTCGAAGGAGGCCTTGAAGGCTCTTCGCTGCTGCGTCGTGAGGATGGTCCGGGGTCGTTTGGGCCTCCGCGGGTCCTTCCCATCGTCCCCACTGCCCTTATTCTGGCTGCCCTGTCCCTTGGCCGGCTTCATGTCCCCATCTTCGTCCTCGCTCTTCACTGTGGGGGACACACCCCAGCCTGTCAGCCTTGTATCCTCAGGCAACTTGCTACCTGATGGGATCCCATCACCTCCTGCTAACACCTGCCACGGCTCCCCAGTGCCCTCAGGGTAAAGACCACCCCCTCCCCCCGGCCCACAGGCCCTGCCTATCTAGTCTCTCCTCTCCCATCCAGGCCCTGTGTGTCCCCTTCCTCAGCACACACTGCTCACTTTCTCATCTTGGACCCCCAGGGAGACCTGAGCCAAGGCCCCCAGACCTGTTCTGCTGACCCCACAGGCAGACACACACAGGAAGGCACCCTGGTGAGCAGGCAGAGACACACAAGCACGCATGCACTGCACACTCAGATGCGCACGCGTTCAGATGGTAGAGATACAGGCCCACACGGGGACAGGTATGGGCGCTGCAGAAGCGCTCAGGTGTACACGTGGCTGGACACACCGAAGGGAGCACGGGATGCTCACTTGTGGCCGATCTGCTGTCCTCATCAGGACCATGGCCCGCCTGAGGAGAGATGCTGGCATCTGTGTTCATTCTGGCCCTGGGCTTCCCCTGACCCATCTTGCCTGGGACCCACCTTGTCCTGCTGGTCTCCGGTGCCCGGGAGACCCCAGCCCAGCATGTCAGCCTTTGGGAAAGCCAGTTCCCACGGCACTAGCCCAGCACTAGCTGGGCCTCACGGCCCAGAGAGGAGGCTACCAGGGGCCTGCTTCCTTGGAGCTTCCAGGGACTAAGAATTGATGGGCAAAGACACACACTCCAGACGTTCTCACACAGGAGTACTTGTGACCATGACATGTGCACGCATGCACACACACACGTAGAGGTGCATGCTCACAGGCGGGGACATACAGACATGCACACATCTGAACAGACACACACACCTGCATGCAGAAGCATGTGTATTCACCCGGAGGCACACCCACACCCACTTCCATGCCCGAGTTGTGGGTCTCAGAGATGCCAGCCCCAGACAGATAGCAGAGCCTCCCTCCCACCCCCCATGCCTCCTGCTGACCCTGAGTCTGAACTGGTCTCCTTTATCCTAGACCATCTTCCTCTGAGCATGAGCCCCTGTGGAGGGGACCTCCCTCCGAGAACCCTTCCCTAGGCCTGGCGTGAACATGCCAATGGCATCTGGCTGGCCTCTACTCTCCCACAGGAGCCCAGGCAGCCTGGCCGCCGTGGTGCCCTGCCCAGGGATGGACAGAGGTACAGGTGGCTTGGGAGCTCACACCTCCAAAGGCTCTGGCAGGGACAGTGCTCCTTCGTGTGGGCAGGTCCTGTGACCGTGGGCTCCAGGTTCCCCACAGGGCCCGGCAGATCAGGGCGCCTCCTCTCCACGCCCCCTGCTCCAGTCCATCTTCGCCACCCCCAGGAAGGACAAGGTGCCAGCCTGCTCCCTGACTTTTCCCTCCTTAAGACTTGTTCCCGGCTGGCCCTGCCCTTCCTGCCAGGAGGGCTCCAAACTGGTAAAGTCTTTTGGGGGTTGGAGCAGGGTAGAGAGGAGGCTTCACCCCGGGAAATGGAGTCTCTCCGTCCACCACTGAGGGCCCCAGTCTCCCCATGCAGCCGGGAAAAAGGGAATAGCTTGGGGCTACTGCTCCCCGCTGCTGAAGACTCTGGAGGGTGATGGAGAAAGGCTGCATCAGATCAGACACCTGCAGCCTGCAGACCCGGTGCTGGGAGCGACCCTGGGGTGCTGTGCTGTCGGGGGGGGTGGCCACAGCAAGGGTTAGAGAGGGGGAGGGTGGTGGGCCAGCACGTGTGTGCAAGCTACAGTACATGTAAGCACGTAGATGGACATGTGCAGCCATATGCATAGGTGTTGACTGCGTGAGTGTGCTGGGGCGTGCGTGCACATGTTGTTTACATGGGTGTGGGCTTCTGCATGCTTGGGCATGTAAGCACATGTCTACACATGGCCATGTGTCTGTGTATTTACACTCCTGGGCATGGGTATCCACACATGCATTTTATGTGCTTGTGTGTGTGCATCTGTGATCACATGCACCTACACCTGTGCATGATAGCGTCCAGGTACATTCGTGTGCCTGTGGGGCTGTGCACACGTGTCTGTGTGCGCCCCACATGTGCACGTGTGTACTGAACACATCAGTGCGCGTGCGTATCGGATGTGGGTGCAGTGTCTGTGTATAGTGCAGGTCCTGGGGTCACGAGCGGGCTTCTCCTGTAGGGGCGGCTCTCCCCACCACCTGCCCCAGCTCCAGGGGCAGCTCACCGGAGTCAGACTCGTCGGGGCTCACGGAGCTGAGCAGGTCCTTCTCCTTCTCGTAGTCACCCTTGCACAGTAGCTGGCCCTCCTTGAGCACAAACTCGTCGCCCTTCCGTAGCTGCCGCTCACACACGCAGCAGCAGAAGCAGCCCAGGTGGTACACGCACTCCAGCGCCCGCATCACAAACTCAGTGGGGGCGATCTTCTCCATGCAGCCGCTGCACTTGGCCGCGAAGAGCCTGCAGGTGCAGAGTGGGCGCATTGGCTGGGCTCAGGGGTCCCTCCCAGAGGCACTGCCCACAGAGCACCTTTTCCTCCCTCCACGCTGACCCTCCAGCCCAAGTGGGAGAGGCCCTCCCTGGGCACAGAGCCAGACAGTGGGAGCCCTACCCGCTTGGCTCACAGGGCCCTGGCGGCCTTACGGTGGGCACTGGGCAACCTGCCCGGAGGTGCCTTCTCCTGGGAGCATCAGCTCAGGGTCGTTCCTGCTCAGAGACACAGTGGCCACTAGAGGGCAGAGTGCAGGTTCAGCCTCCGCCTTCCCTAGGAGCCAGGTGGGCCCCTGCCCTGAGGGGAAGGCCAGGCAGCCCACAGGTCCCATCTACCCTTACTCTAGCACCGGCTCTCCTCCTCTCTGCCCCTGCCTCTCCCCGACATCCAAGCAATCCCCAGCCTTGCCCAACCCATCACCCAGCCTGGGTCCCTCCTCTCCTGCCTGAGGGCTGCCCCAGTGCCCTCCCTGGGTTCCTGGCCTCTCCAACCCTTCAACTTACCATCCAGGATGAGAGCCAGAGGGATCTGTCTAAAACACACATCTGATCATGCTGCTTCCCTGCTCTAGACTCTTCCACGGCTCCCTAGTGCCCTCCGGAGAACCTTCAAGTTCCTGAGTCTGGCACTCAGGCCCTTCGCAGTCCTGCCTCTTCTCTTACCCCTCTGCTCCCCGAGGCTTCGGCCCCATGGGACAGCCTGCAGTCTCTCCAGAGCACCATCACCTTGGCTCTTCAACATGTTCTGGCCCTTGCCTTGGCTACCACCTGCTTATCCCTCAGCTTAGGAATCTACACCGTGAACAGATATTCACGGAGCACATATGGTGTACCAGCCGCTCTCCTAAGCGCTCTGCATGCAGAAATGCATTTCATCCTTGCAACAACCCTATGAGGCAGGAAATATCAATCCCATTTTAGAGATAAGGAAACTGAGGTGCTGGGAGGCAGAGTCACGTGCTCAGGGTCACGTGGGTAGTAAATGATGGAGCCGGCTCTGTTCCCGGGCCTGATCCAGTCCCTCCGTGACAGGGAGGATCCATCTTCCATTTCCGGAGACAAAGCTGGGGGTGGGGGCGGGGGTCTTCGTGACTCCAGCGAGTGTGCAGAAGGAGTCTGAGCGGCAGGGCCCCGCCTCTGCCTGCACCTACTGACCGCTCCTCCCGGCCCCCCCGATCCCTGTCACGTGCCCTGCTCTGTGGGAACAACACTTTGATGGAAAAATTTATGAAGAATCAAATTATTGCTGCTGGGAGGGAATTAAAACCATTTTTCATTCCCCACGTCCCCGGGCCACGTCTGCGGGCGCCACCTGGGGAGCACTATGCACATCCCATCCCTCTTTACGGCCCGCCATCACAGGCACAGATTACAGCTGCAATTCTCTACTAATCGGTTCTGGAACAGAAATGGCCATAAATGCAAGGCTCTCGGCCTGCCTCCCTTCCCGGGGCTGCCATTAGCACCGCCCACGGCGAGCTGGTGGGATGCAGTGGGCAGGGCCATTCCGAGCTCTGCCTGCTGCCCTGGCACCGGCCAGGGCACTCAAATTGGGGACACCCCAGCAACCCCTGCCATCCACCTCTAGTCTACCCAGCAGGCTCCTACTCATCCTGCAATTCCCAACTCCAATGCCACCTCCTCTGGGAAGCCTTCTTTGATGCCCCAGTCTGGGGGAGGTGGCATCCTCTATGCTTATCTCAGGCCTCAGTTCCCTCTACTATAAAATGGGGATGTCAACAGGACCTCCCTCAAAGGGCTGTTGTCAGGATTCAATGATAGTGAGCATTTAACTCAGTGAATGAGTACCACATCAGAGTGATGGCACATGGCCCTGTCAGCTCCCAGTTCTACAGAGGTTCAACTGATCCTCAAGGAGGCCTCAGTGTTTGAAAAGGCCATGAGCGAAGGCTTGGGGGGTGCAGAGGCTCAGGCAGACAGGACCCCACTGGCCCACACAGTGCATGACTTCACAACGGGTACATGAGATGGATGCAGCTCCAATTTGGCCCTTTGGCTGGAGACCTTTGTTCAGGGTGCAACCCACTCCACTGTCCATGTACCCTAAGCAGAGGCCCTTAGGAACCTGGCTGGCCCTCCAACTCTGCCAAGGGACTAGGGAAAGAGCCAGGTTTGCAGAACCTGCTGCTCTGACATGGAGGACACTTCTGCCTTGCCCCTCTCACTGCCTCCTTGTCCCTCTCCCCACACTCCACCTCCTGACCTGGCGGCCCCACTAAGGGCTGCAGCCTGGCCTCTGTGGCCCACAGGTGGACAGGCAATGGCTGCATCTCTGTGTCACCATGTCAGGGCCAGGGCCCCAGGCTGGGTTGGCACACCTTGGGCGGTTCCCAGAAAGGAGGCCCTCTTAGTCTGTGGGAGGGGGCAGCGGGGGGGAGGGGTGTGTGACCCGCATTTGCAGGCGCTGCCACCATGCAGGCTTCGTTCAGAACAGCCGCGCTAATGCCTTGGCAGCAGGGGGTCGATTGCTACTTTCTCCAAACTCATCAACACAATCTATTATTAATACTTCTCCAAAGCCTCGGTGCCGCCATTACAGAGGCAGCGCCAGCCACTTGGGGCATCATCTGTTATCTAGATTGCAAAAACTCGGGAAATAAAACAAACCGCACACTTTATAAACAGAATGTGCCATCCGTTTGGTCTCCAAGCATCTCTCCACCCAATAAAACATCGGGGGGGATGCATGAAATACTCACTCCCAATTATGGGGCTGCCTTTGTCTACCGTGCCAGGGTGAGAGCTACCAACTGCGTGTGTGGGAGGGGCTGGGGTGCCAGCGGGGTGCCCTCCTCTCTGTGAGCCCCCCACTCCCTCCCTCGATCCCTCCCACCATGAAGGATCGGTGGAACCAGCCATTGAGAAGCAGCCCCAGCTACAGGCGGGTGGCACTGGAATCAGATGGACTCGGGTTCAATGCCTGTTTCCACCACTTGCTGGCTTGTGACTGAGCAAGTAATTTCCTCTCTCTAAGCTCACTTATCTGTATAATGGGCTCAGCAACACTGCCTGTTTCTCAGTGTGAAAATGCAGTGAGTTGTCAGGATAAAGCTGTGAGCACAGAGGGAATGATTGGGGGCTGGGGCAGGCCTCTCCGTGAATACTGCCCAGAAGCTGCAAATACTGACCAGAGATGTAGAGTTGCTCAGGCTGAAAAGCTCCGGGCCACCCAGCTTCCCTTCCCCTCCTGCCCCAGAGATGCTCCAGAGCCAGATGTGAAAGGCCCAGAAAGCATCAAGGGCACTGGATTTGGAGCCCTGGTCCTGCTCTCCATCCTGACCGGCTCTGTGACCCTGGGCAAGTCTGAACCTCACTTTCCTCATCTGTGAGATAGGGACAACAGTCCCCACTCCCCAGCTGGGCTGGGGATTCCAGATGGGTGTGTTGCTGCTTCCCACACTTGGGCTGGGAGGCCAGGATGGGGCAGGCCCCGGGGTCAGGGGACGATGGGGTGCTGTGGGGCAGCTCCGAAGCTCTGGCCCCAGGGGTGGGGGGGGAGCTCCCTGTGGCTTTCCCTCTAGCTGCCCCGCCCTCTCGGTGCCAATCCCCCCGCCCTGGCTCCTCCCCCAATCCAGAAGCTCCAAATCTAGATGGCAGCTTCGTGACCACAACACAGACACATAGGCTTGCTGGCAATCCACACATCCCCCCTCCCCATTTTTCATGTAAACCGCCGACCCTTTCCTCCTCACGCTGTGCCTACAACCTAGAACGCCATTCCCCCTCTCCCAGCCTCTGCCTGGCAAATATCTGCTTATGAAGGATTTAGCTTGGGCATCCCTTCCTCCAGGAAGCCCCCTTCTCCTCTCCAGTCTCAGGTACTTCTCCTGAGGACTGCACTTTACGTATTTCCAGGTGCACCTTCCCCATGGTCACCTCTGTGTCTTCAGTGCTGAGCCTAAGTCCCTGCACACACTAAGGTGAGCAGTGAATGTTTGCTGAATGAATGCTGAACCATCCAATATAGCCCTGTTCAGCCCGTGAGGCAGGACAAGTCAGTCCCCACCCCCAGGCCAGTCTGTGGGAGCCTCACCCACCTGCCCTGGGGAGACAGGACCACCTGGGAGGGGAGCTGGGTGTGGGGCAGGAGGCTAAAGCAGGCAGCCTGCGGTTCCCTCCTGGCTTCATAACTTTTCCCTGTGTGACTTTGTTCAAGACAGTGAGCCTCAATTTCTTCATCTGTAAAATGGGAATGATGGTACCTGCCTATGGGGTTGTTGGGAGAGCTGAATGCATGTAAAGCCCTCGGCCCTGTGCTGGCATGAAGAAGGCATCCCACAAGAGCTGGCTTCTGCCTTTCTCTTGTTCCACGTGAGTCCAACATGCTTTCATTGATTATCCTCGCTGGGGTCTCCCAGGGGTCCCTGGGAGCAGCCTTCCTGACGCAGGTCCCAACCATTCCCCCTTCTCATGACCACCCTGGGTTCTGGATCCATCCTTCTAGCTTCTGTCTGGCCTGGGCTGGACAGAGCACTCCTGGCTCAATTCTCTGTCTGTCTCATTAATATCATTGAGCTCAGTTAACATCTAACTGCATCACCCCATTAAGTCCTCACAGAACCCTAAAAGGAAAACGTTTCCATCTCCGTTTCACAGATGAGCCCAGGAAGATGCAGAGGGCAGGTTCAAGGTCACACGGCAGCATCACCATATACTCCCTCCCTGCTCTGTGCATCCAAATGTTTCTTTGTTCATCAATTACCCTGGCCCTTTGCTCTGAGTACCATGCCCACGTCTGTCTGCCCTCAAGGCTCTGAACACCCCGAGTTCTTATTACTTGGCATAAGCCCAGCACCCAGTTTCTTAAACCAAACTGAACATCTCCCCCTCCCCCAGGATCATCTGTGATTGCAGATTAAGAAATTCCCTAAAAAAAAAAAAAAAAAAAAAAAGAAATTCCCTTTTTCGGGATGTCCTTCCCTTAAAGAGTCCCAGGCTACGACAACATGTCTCCATCTCCTTTGAGTTTTTATTGGCTTATTTATTTAATGCTCAATTTATTAAACTCATAAAGCTAATAAACGAAACTCAGAAAGCCAATTTTTTCGGGAGCATTTGAACATGGATTACAAAACTGATTAATTAATTCCTCTTAAACTATTGACACCTGCAGTGATGCATGCAGTACAGCTGATTCTTTTACCTCTGATAAAACTGCTTTCCTAATGTTCCGGGGCCCCTCCAGCCTCTCCTCACGGGTTTTCATCCCCAGATCTTGGAGTCCACATAGCACTCATTAGGCTTGGAATCCTGGCTCTGTCACTTCCTTGCACTGGAAGCTTACACAAGTCCCTTCTCCTCTCTGAGCCTCAGTGACCCCATCTGTCCAGTGGGGATGATGGCTGGGGGCATGAGACAGGCTCAACACGTGGGGATCATGATCACCGTCATCATCGCTCCAAGACTTTCCAGCACCAGTTCACTATCCTTGCGGAGCAGAAGCTCCTCGGCCTCCTGCTCACTGTACTGCCATTTCCAGACCCCCATTACTGTACTTTACAGTTTATGTAGCCCCTTGCTGGGTTCTCAGTCCAAGAGCTCCCAACAGTTTTAGGATAAGCCCAAAGATCTAATCATGGCATTCAAGGCCCCACTCTACCCCTGTCACACCTGGCCTCAGCTGCTCTGCTACAGCTGCCACGCTTCTCATTGTTCCCTGAACACAGCAAGTCCCTTCCTGCCTCCTTAGCACCTAAAATTCCATCTGACTCTATGACCTATCTTCTCAACCCCTTCCCTTTACTTCTCGTTGAACTCCTCTTCATCCTTCAAGACCCAATTCAAGTGTCACCTCCTCTGTGAAGCCTTCCCTGATACCCACAGATCCAGATATTTGTGTGTCTGAAGCCCCCACTGACTTAGAAATAAGGAGCTGGGTCTAATTCAATCCCCTACCCTTTCCTCTGGCATTGAGTTGGTGGTTAGTGACTATTTGTTGAGTGAATGAATAACCTTGGGAGAAATGAAATGGGCAGCCAGGTAGGACAATAGAATATTGGCTACTCTGCTTCTGGGGGGTCTGAGAACACTACCAGCTAACAAGATAAGTGAACTTGCCCTCCCGTGCCCCCTCCACAGCTAAACAACCTGGAGTCCAGTGTCCCAATTTTTTATCAACGAAGTTCTACACATCACTCCTGTTGGGCTGGGAGTCCTGCAGTAACACCCCCCACATCCGCACTGCACTGTCATCCATAGTTCACAGGGAAAGCCCTGGGAGTGCCAAGTTGGTATAAAATGACTTCCCTGACCTTTAAGTGATTGGGCCAGGCCTGGACACCTGACTCAAGGTGGGCCAACTGGACCCTCTGTCCTGTGTCTCTTCCTTCTCCTGATCATTCAATGGCCCTTTTTTTTTTTTTTTTTAAAGAGCAGAGTAGTTTTTCTTTTTTTTTTTTTAATTTATTTATTTTAATTTATTTATTTTTAGCTGTGTTGGGTCTTCGTTTCGTGCGAGGGCTTTCTCTAGTTGCGGCAAGCGGGGGCCACTCTTCATCGCGGTGCGTGGGCCTCTCACTATCGCGGCCCCTCCCGTTGCAGGGCACAGGCTCCAGACGCGCAGGCTCAGTAATTGTGGCTCACGGGCCCAGTTGCTCCGCGGCATGTGGGATCTTCCCAGACCAGGGCTCGAACCCGTGTCCCCTGCATTAGCAGGCGGACCCCCAACCACTGTGCCACAAGGGAAGCCCCAATGGCCCTTTTAACACCCCCCACCCCCATCCTCATCCTCAGAGGTATGGCTTTCCACATCTCCAACACCAGCTATGTGGCCTTGGGTCATTCACATCCCTTCTTTGAGCCTCAGTTTCCTCTTCTGTAAAATGGGGGCGTTAATCCTTCCCTCACCTGGTGATGTGAGAAGGCCTAGTCCAGAGGGCATCTCGGCAGGTGTGTGCTCCCTCTCCCTCCCCAGTCTAAGTCTCAGGTGGTGCCCAGTGCAGGCTCTGGAACCTTCTCTTCTGAACCTCCAATTTCAAGTCTGAAGCCCCCATCACATCGTTGGGTCTGAGTTCTCCCTGAGGCATGAGCTTCTGTGAGACCCTCCCCCAGGGCCACACTGGGGACCAGGGAGATTCTGGACCTGGTTTCCCTTAGGGCCTCTCCAGGCCCAAGTCCCACAGTCCCTGGAAACACTCCCTCCATGGGGACCATGAGGCTTGGCACCTGGAACTGAAGCCCCTCTGTCCCCACTGTCCACACCTTCACGGATTCACCCAGCAAACACCCAAGGAGTCTGACTCTGTGCCAGGCTCGTGCAAGATGTTTGGGGAACAGAGTCAGATCATATCTCGTCCCATGGGAGCTGGCATAACGTGACATGTGCTTTGATGGGGTACACTCAGCAGGCTGGGGTGGGCATAGAAAGGCATGATAGTCAATCTGGAGGAGAGCTGGGGACTTCCTGGAAAAGGTGACCTGACACAGAGCTAAAAGAAATTGGTCCTGGAGGCAAAAAGAATGGTCTGAAGAGTCTCAATCCTAGCTCTGCCACTTACCAGCTGCCTGACCTTGGGGCCAGCCACCTCTACTCTCTGAACCTGTTTTCCAGTCTGAAAACTGGGACCACAATCCCCACCTAACATGTGATCATGCTCCCATGTTTGCCCTCTCTGTGCCACACCTCCACAGGCTGGCGTGGGATCCCAGGACGCAACGGCCGCAGAGCACTAGGACAGGCCCCCGTGTAGTAAGCGCTCAGGCGGTGGCTCATATTAGTATGGCTCCTGGGACTGTGGCGTCTATGACGATGCTGGTTGCGAGATGAGCTGGAGTTCACAGGAGCCGAGGGGACAGGACTCTAGACACTCTTGGGGGTCCAGCTGCTGCTGCTGGAGGCTGCCTGTCACTCGGAGGAGCTGATGCGGTGAGAGCAGGCAGAGGGAGCTGCCTGGCCGCCTCCCTCCCCGACTCGTTGACATCTCCCCCACGTGCCTGCCGCGTCCTTATCATTCCGCGCGTAGCTGGTTTTTATTTTGAGACAAAAAGGGGCCTGTTGATGGGGATCCAACTCAAACCAGCTGCAAACATCTGCTTTGATGCGGCGGCGGCGGCGGGCCAGGCGGGCGGCGGCGGGAGCCGCAGGCGGGGGCCCCGGTGCGCGCGCGTCAATCACGCGGCTGGAATGCTTGGCGTGGTCGGTCGCTGGGACCGGCGGCCGCCGGCGCGCGGGCCTCTCCGCAACCTAGCCGCGCCGGGGCCGGGCCTGCCGTGAGGGCTGCCCCGGCGCTTCCTGCGGGCGCACAGACCCAGCTGTGCGGGGCCGCTGGCTCCAAGGCCCTTTGATCCCGGCCCGGGGCGCTGTCGGGAGCCCGCAGCCGGGGCTCGAGGTCACGGGCCAGGGGCAGGGAGGGACAGGCCCAGCTGGGAGCCCGGGGTACCATCCAGGGGCCAGCCTGGCCATGCAGGCACACATTCGGTGATTCCACACATATTTATTTGGCACCTACTACGTACCAGGCACTGTCTGGAGGCTGGGGATAGAGCAGTGAGTCAAATGGACAGTCTCTCCCAACCCCACACCCCCCCAGCTTCCAATCTAAAGGGTGAGGGGACAGGCAACAGATAGATCTCTAGCAAACAGAGTGTAACAAATGGTGACAATGATGAATAATAAAGAGGCAAAGAAGAGCGACGGGGCAGGGGCGGGGTGTGTGTGTGTGTGTGTGTGTGTGTGTGTGTGTGTGTGTGTGTGTGTGAGACCAGGAGATTTAGAAAGAACAGTCAGAGACCTTAGTGAGATATCTGGGGAAAAGGGGTTCCCAGCAGAGCGAATAGCAAGTGCAAAGGTCCTGAGGCCTGAGTGTATCTGGGGTGTTGGAGGAAAGACAAGGAGACCCATGTGGCTGGAGCAGGTGAGCAACAGGGGAAGGGGCTAGGAAGGGGCAGGTAGAAGGAGGGGCAGGTCACGTGGGGTTTTGGAGGGAGGGTTTGAGCAGAGGCGGGGTGTGATCTGATCTGCATTTTAACCAGGTTCCTCAGGTAGCTGCCTGGGGGCCCAGAGATGCTTTGGGAGTTTATCTCAATAATCCAGGCAAAAGATAATGTCGGCTTAGACCAGGGAAGGTGCTGAGTAGTCACCCTACCTGGGATGCATTCTGAAGGTAGACAGGGACACGAGAGGATGTGAGAGAAAGGACAGAGGCACAGGTGAGTCCAAGATTTGGGGGCCTGAACAACTGGAAGGATGGAGTCGCCACTAAATGAAATGGAGACCGAGGCGAGGTGGGGGAGGGGAGAGTCAGGAGTGCAGTTCAGGACATGTTACATCTGAGCTGAATTCTAACAGCCATGTGGATGTGTCCAGAGGGCAGTTGCATGTACGAGTCTGGTGTTCAGAGAGAGGCCCTGGGCTGGAGACACTGTGTGGGAGCTGCCAGGGTGGAGACATACACGCTCATACACATACACACTCCTACAGAGTGAGTTATACGTGGCTTGGCACCTGATAACTAGTCTCTCACCTTTGGGGCTCTGACCCCTGGGGGTGTAGGGCAAGGCCCAGACTCTGCCCCAGGAGTTTCTTTTCCATTTGGGGATATTGGGGCTTCTCCGGGAAACAGACCTCTCTTGGTGACATCAGGGAGAGACAATCAATGGTGCAGGGCAGGTGGAAGGTGGGGCATCACGACCCTCTGATCATCCCCCACCTGCCTCTTCCTGCCCTCCAGCCAGGGCCTACGTGCAGCAGAGGTCTGTGTGCTCCAGGCCAGGCCCCAAGCTAAGGGCTTTACCTGTATTATTTCATTAACCCTTGGGTTGACGCTTTTCCCTCTTTTTTCTGCCCTTCCCTGGTGAATTCCATTCATTTGATAATTAATTTATCCACTCATACATCAACATTCACTGAGCACCTACTATGAGCCAGGCCCTATGCCTTCTCTTCCCACCTGCTCATCAAACCCCTCTGAGCTGATCCTAGGTTCCCTTCCCCGATTCTCACTGAGTCACCAGCTCCAGGTTGCCAAATCCAGCAGCCATTATTATTATTATTTTTTAAAATTTTCTATGTTTGATTTTATTTTATTATTTTTTAGAAACATCAATTTTTATTATTTTTTTCACATCTTTATTGGAGTATAATTGCTTTACAATGGTGTGTTAGTTTCTGCTGTATAACGAAGTGAATCAGCTATACATATACACATGTCCCCATATCTCCTCCCTCTTGCATCTCCCTCCCACCCTCCCCATCCCACCCCTCTAGGTGGTCACAAAGCACCGAGCTGATCTCCCTGTGCTATGCGGCTGCTTCCCACTAGCTATCTATTTTACATTTGGTAGTGTATATAAGTCCATGCCACTCTCTCACTTCGTCCCAGCTTACCCTTCCCCCTCCCCATGTCCTCAAGTCCATTCTCTACGTCTGCGTTTTTATTCCTGTCCCAGCAGCCATTATTATTGTTATTATTACTTACTAAGATTTATTAAGTGTTTCCTACATACCAGGCCCTGTGCCTTATTTGCACACAGACTCCGCCCCCATAAGACCCCTTAGAGACAGGCTCTGGCGCTCTTTTCACAAGAGAGGAAAGTGGTGCTTGGAGAGGGTAACACAACGGCTCAGAACTGTCAGAACTGGGGCTCCAGAGCACACCCTCGCAGCCTCGCCTCCTGGCTTCCTGGACCTCCCTGTGCGTGAAGCCCTCTCTTGCCTCAACCTCACCCTCCCTGCCCGCCACCTGGAATGACTCTGCACTTGCTCCGTTAGCTTAGCGCTGTGGGCCCATGACCTGGGCTGGGCCTGGGGGTGCCGAAGGTACAGATATGAGGGGCTGAAAACACAGGTGCAAGATAAGAAACCCCACACACCACAAGATGTAGAGGCCTTTGGATTTCTCTCCAGGGTCCTGAGTGGCCAGAATAGGCCAGGCCCAAGGCTGCAGCCTAGGAAGGGCTGAGCGATCCAGTACAGGGCCTGAGGAAGTGTAAGGTCATGGGGGTGGGGGAGAAGGACTGACTTCCTGGAGAAGGGGGCTATAAAGAGTGTAAATAATTGAAAGGGGCAAGTGCTGGCTGGGATGCGAACAGGAGTGTGTCCAGTCCCAGTGTCTGGGCTCTGGGTAGGCAGGGGCAGAGGAGCAGAGAGGCCGTTCTGGGAGGGAGGGGCTGGATAAAAGCAAAGCCATGAAGAAAATGGAGGCCATTTTCAGGGTTAGGGAGACAGTGGGTCAGAAAGGTTGGAGCTTAGGTGAGAAAGGAGAAGGGTCAAGCCAGAGGCCTTGAATGTTGGGCTAAAGAAGATAGGTCAGGTTTCTTTTGTTTCCATCTACTCATCCATCCATCTCTCCATCCACACACACACACCCATGCACCGATGCATGCATGTCTCCACCCATCCACCTGCTGGGCTATCCACCCATCTCCCACCCAGCCACCCTTCTCAGCCATCCATCCATCCAACGTATACTTAGGCACTCGCTCTGTGCCAAATCCTGTGCTATGATTCCTCCTCTTGAAAGCAGAAACTGCCTTTTAAGACTTACTGTAAGGCTTGTTCATTCTGTAAGCATTTACCTAACACCCACCATGACCAAGTGCTGTGCTAGGTGACTAGGAATCAACGGGGAACAAGACACAGGGGCACGTCCTCTCAGTGAGCTCCTGGTGTAATGGGGAACAAGATATTCCAGGGGAAAGAGGTCTCAGAAGGAGATATCCAGGGCACCACAGAGCCTAACAGCTGACCTCACTGATGTTTTGGCCCCGTCATTCTGACCCCTAGGATTCTGGACTCCCTATACATAGACCACAGCATTTTAATTAGGGTTATAACAACATTGATAAACTCCCTTTGAGCAAGTGTTTTCTGGAATAAACTCCATTAAGGCAATTTAATTTTTTGATCAATTTTCTTTCTAGTGCAGTTAAATAATTTACAACTTTTTCCATTTCCATTTTTATTTTACTAAAATTATTTTCATTGAGATAAACTATTTCCCATGAAAAATTTTCGATAAAGGTCTGCTCCATTGTCAGGTTTGTGCCTGTATTGTATCTTACTGATTATCAGGATTTGACTCTTCGGTTAATTTGTAGCCAGTGACACATTTTACCATGAGCAGTTTCACTGCTGTCAGTTGCATTTTGTACTGCTTAATTTACCAAGTTAAATTTACCCCCAGGCTCAGGTGGTTTCTAATGTTAGCAACAAAATCACCAAAGTTGATGACCGCAAATTTTACCAGGCAGCCAACGAAAACATGCTCAGGGTCAAAACCACGGGTCAAGACAGCCTTGTGATATCTTACGTTGGGTGCGAAATGTCCAGCTTCAGCTGGGACCCCATAGACTGGGTGTGCTCTTTCTTACTCAGTGACCCCTCCCCTGACACCTCCCTCTCCCGCTTGTAACGCCCAGGTTCTGGTGGCTGCTCCTCTACACTCTGGTCATGAGCCTGAGTTTGTCAAAACAGCCCTTAAAGCTGGCAGCCAGCCGCCCACTGCGCAGCACAGCCCTCCACGGGCAAGAAGAGCCGTCTCCTCCCTTATTCCCTACCGTATACTCCTCTGAAAGCGGCCAGAGATAACATTGTTAGCCCAGCCACTGAGGGCTTCACTGCCCAGTCTCACGAGATCTGGACCAACCCCCCCCCCAGCCTCCCAGATGTGCGCACACGCACACACACACACACACACCTGTG
The DNA here is from genome assembly GCF_009873245.2 of Balaenoptera musculus. NCBI lineage: Eukaryota > Metazoa > Chordata > Mammalia > Artiodactyla > Balaenopteridae > Balaenoptera > Balaenoptera musculus. The sequence continues at coordinate 107,480,018 of NC_045790.1, read as the reverse complement.
CTCTTGCTGTCCAGTTTCTGAACCGCACCCTGGCATACATTCCCACTGTCACACTCACAGGAACCACACCAGCCCTGTGCTCATAGCTTCACAGGCAGGGGCTTCACCAGTGCCTCATGACCCCCCCTCGGAGGCAGGAGTCCCTTCCTTACCAAGGTCACTCAGCTGGTTTCGTAGAGGGAGGGCCCCATCCCAGGTCAGCCTGGCTAGTAAAACCGCCTCTCTCCTGCCTTCCTGGAGATTAGGAAGCTGGCTGGGGACTGGGGAGCAAATGCCCCAGACCTGCTCTCGGCCAGTGGCCTGTCTGTGCCCGGCTGACACTGCAGGGACACAGCCATAGTGCATGGGCAGAACACGTCCCCCAGCTGAGGGGCCTGAGAGACGATAACCCGAGAAGTGGGTGCAGGAGCAGAGTGGACTCCAGGCCCGGGGGAGGCCGGGGGGAAATACTGGAGGAGGAGGCCCTCAGAGGTGTGGGTGGCATTTATTCCCTCCCCGCGGCCCGGGAGTAAAAAGAGGCTCTGGGAGACCGCCTCCCCGGGGCTCCGCGCTCGGGCGCTGCGGGAGGGTCCGGGCCTGGGCCCCGCCGCGCACCGCGCTCCGGCCCCGCCGCCCGGCCGCCCGTTTAGTGGGTAACTGATCGCCCCGCGCCCCGCCCCAGCAGCCCGCAGCCCGCCCGAGCCGCTTAATCACCGCCCGCCCGGCCGCATTAGCATAGTAATGGCCTTTAAATTGAGCCTCTTTGTTTTTTAATTAAGCTCCCAGCAGGTACAGAGAAGAGCGATTATTGAGGAAGCTGCCAGCGCTAATCGCCCGCAGTCATTTGACAATTAAAAAGCGCCCGGCTTTAACCCCTTCCCTGCTCCCACAGCAGTTCCCTCGGCATTTATCCAGCGCCGACTGTGTGCGCGCCTTCCCCGTGGGACCCCCAGGCCCCGCCCCTAGAACTCGGAGGGACCCCTGCTAAGCCTCGATTTTGCTAAGGAGTAAACTGAGACGCAGAGAGGGCGGGTAATTTCCCCAAGACACACAGCTCAGCTTGAGCGTGGACAGCGGGGCTGGCAGACCGGGTGCGAGAGACAGAAATCCAGCTGCCTGGGTTTTGCGCCTGGCACTGCCCTCTGCTTGGTGCCCGGGCGCCTTGTGAGTCAGGTGGGCAAAATCCTCCTGCTTTAAGGCCCAGGTGGACACCTACCAACCTCCATGGCAACAGCCCTCTCCTTGGAATTCTCAGGACATCCTCTCCCCTTGCTAGTTCACCCATTCCCCAAATACCGATGTGGTGTTTACTGTGTGCAAGGTGCAGTGCTGGGCACTGGGGACAGCTGTGGCCAAGGCAGAAGTGGGCTCTGCCCACATGGCCCTACAAGCCGAGAAGGGAGACAAGCGAATAGGAAGATACCGCAATGGTTCATTAGCCAGCCCAAGCTGGGGGGCACATTAGAGAAGGCCACTCTCGTGAAGACAGAGGTTTGAGACAGAGACGAAGGAGAATCAGCCAGGTGAGGATGGGAAGCGACGGACAGTCCAGGCAGCAGAGGAAACAGCGCGAGCAAAGACCCAGAGACGGGACCAGCATTAACCAGAAATAAAAGCTGCGGAGATGTGTGTGTGGCAGGGGACGAGGGAGGCTGCAGAGTAGCAGGAGCCAGCAGGAGTGCGCAGGGTCTTGCAGACCATCTACTTTTTAAACTGGGGGTGTTTTTAAAATAATTGGACATATTTTTGAATAGGTAGTGCACTGCATGGTCTAATATTCAAATGTAAAGAAGGCTGTTCACTGCTCTCTCCTCTACCCCATCCCTAATCCCTAGCCATGCAGATCCCCTCCCCAGAGACCAGCCAGGTCTTCCATTCAAGCCGCCTTCCTGAGAGAGCCTGTACACAAGCCCCTGTAGGTCCATTATTCCCCTTCCGCAACTTTTTTTTTTTTTTTTTAAGGAGGACTGGTTGGGGGGGGTTGTCCAATTTTTTTTTTTTTTTTTTACGCAAACACTACCTTACACACTGTTCTCCTTGTGTCCCGCCCACCTCTCCCCCGCCCTCCTGCATGACTGCTGGAGAGGACGCCACGTCTTGGCCTGGAGCACCTCCTTATACAGCTGCTTGATACTCTATTGTATGAGCAAACCCTAATTTATTTAACCCGTGCCCTGTTGATGGCCTTGCGGGCCATTTAAAAGGATTTTTGTCTTAATCTCAAGAGCCATGGGAAGCCATTGAAACGTTTTAAGTGGGGAGTGGCTGGAGCGATTTACATTTTTAGAAGATCATTTTGGCTGCTGAGTAGGGACCCAGGGTAGGGGGGAGTGCAGAGTGGGAGCAGGGAGACCAGCTAAGAGGATCACTGTCGGTGCCCTGCCAGTGAGAGGGGCAGGGAGTCCCGGCCAGGGGGTGCAGGAGAGCGAGAAGGGGGCAGGTTATCCGAGAGCGATGTAGGGCGTGAGATGGGCTCTGGGCTGGGTGGGAGGAGCCCGGGGTGGCTCCCTCGACCTGACCCTGTCCGATGCCTGGTGAATGGGAGAGCCAAGACCGGGATGGGGACGGGTAGTGGTGGACGGGGACGGCGTGGAGACCCCAGGTCCAAAGTTACCCTGGTCTCACTGCACCGACAGCCAGCGCAGCATCTGATTCATCCCTGGGTCTGGGATCTCCCCCCCCCAGCCCCGTCAGGCTCTCCGGATCTGAGCCCGGCTCCCCGACAACCAGCCTCAAGCCCCATCTCTGCCTGCTCTCCCTTTAGAGGGGCCTGCTGCTGGTGGCCCTGAACCCCCCTTTCATCCACGCTATGCTGAGGCTGTGTTTCTGGAGACAGGGCGGCCCGAGAAAGCCTGGCAGCTGGCTTTTTAATAAAGGTAGAGGAGGCTTCTTAGAGCATGGACGTGGGGGTGAGAAGAAAGGCTCTGGACAGATCCTGCCCCTGGGCACCACTGGGGAGGGACACATCTTCTCCTCTGCCCTTCGCTCCCTGGTGGGAGGGGGGCGTAGACCCCCCACGCCCCGGAGCTCCCGAACCTTGCCCCTGACTCAGAGCAAGAGGTGTCCTCCCGGAGAGGAGCTGCGGTAGCGGCAGCCAGGACCACTCTCTGCCCCCTTGAACCCCACGGAAGGAGGCAGGGAGCACTGCAGCCAGCGAGGGGTTAACAGTAGGCCCACCCCCATCTATCAGCCAGCATCTCCCAAACAGACGGACAGACAAGGCAGCTGTCCAAACAGGCCTGTGTACCTGGCCACAGCCGCAGAGAGGACAGGGCAGTGGCTGTTTACTCTGCTTCCCTCCCCCATCACAGTCACACACACACACACACACACACACACACACCACGGCCTCGCAGGGCATTTGCAATCTCCCCTTGGGGATGCGCCCTCCACCCCCTGCTCCTCCTACCACCCCAGAGAAGATTCCTAAATGTTCAACTCTGAGAAAAGGATGTCCTTGCTCAGGGCTCTGGGGGGCGGGGTGTGTGGGGGAGCTCCAGGAGTTGGTGACTGAAATGGCTGATTGGCCCAGATGGGCCACAGTCACCCTAGGCCCCGCGGAGCTCACTCCCAGGTGCCCACTCTCCGTCCAGGGGACTCCCGGCAATGCTCCCTGATGCCCACTTTCTGCCAAGAGCAGAAGCTGAGTGTCTCAGAATCTGGAGACCCGGTGAAGCTGGTGTGTCTGCGGAATCACCTTCTCAGACCACCTCCTGGGAATATGTCTGCCCAGGGCTCCCAAGGGGGACTCTCTAGGCTTCCTGGGCCCAGTGCCTTCTGCCCTGTTCCTCACAGCTCCCAGGCAGCTCCAGCTCAGCGTCCCAACCATAACGCCTCAGATGCCTCAAGAGAAGCTGACCTCACTGACTGGCCTCCAGACTGGTGTCTCCATATCCCTGAGGCCACCAACAGCCACCCTGCACCTCTGCCTGAGCAACGCCTGGGTCCTCCCTCGCCCTCGCCACCTGTACCCACATTTGACTCACCATCAGGCTCCTATGTGGCTCTCGATCTGACCTTCCTGTCTGGTGGTGAGCTGTTTAGGGGACCTGGGTGTGTTAGGTGCCCACGGTGCCCGGCCACCAGCATGCCGCACCCTCCCCCTTCCTCTGCTGGTGGTCCCACTCACTCTCCCAGGTCCCCTCAAATGCCTTTTCCCTTGGCAGGTGCCCCCACAAGGTCAGGCTCTCCCCCGCCCCAGCACCAAGAGCACTGTGTACTGAGCACCTGCTGCGTGCTTGGCCCTGGGCTGAGCTCATGCATTATCTCTCATTTCCTCCCAACCCTGTAAGGCAGGGGAAACGACCACCCATTTCACAGATGAGTAAACTGAGGCTCAGAGAGGCAATGTGCCTTGTGCCAAGCCTCGCAGCTACAAAGTGTCAAAGCCCCAAATAAGAGAGAAGGTCGGTGTATGATTTGGCAAAGGACAAAAAGAGCTGCTTGCTTGGTATGTGAGCAGAGTTCCTGGCACTGTGCCTGGCACAGGCTGGCAGTGGGAAGTGCACAACTCTGACCAAGTCCCTGTTGCAAGGCGCCCCATGGGTCTGTGGACCTCATCACATCAGGCCATCGCTGGACTCACAGCTGGCATTGCTGGGGTGGAGGGGTGCGTGATAAAAACAAACGCTCCCGCTTACCCAGCGCTCTCTGTGTCCTGCTTTATGGAGGCCACCGAGGCTCGGAGAGGGAAGCTCTCGTCTGGGCTCATCGTGCCAAACACGGTGCAGCCAGGATTCTGTCTCAGGCTGTGTACACCCCTCCCCACCCCCGGGGGCCAGGCCCTGGATCCCTCCTCGGCACCCCACCCAGTGTGACATCTTTACGGCACATGCTGGGCCTGCGAAGGCCTGGATGGGGTGAGGGGGAGGCAGGACACCTCTCAAGTAACGGATTGTAAATTCCTAGGCCCCGGCTTTCCATCCCTAACAACCTCCTCCCGGGGCTCACAGCGCCTGTCCCTTCGCAGCCAATTTAAATGAGGGGTCCCAGACCCTGGGCGTAAAGCATTCCAGACTCGGGAGAGGGGGCAACTATTGTTTCTCTAAGAAAAAATAAAATAAAATAAAATCAACTGGGTCTCTGCAGCTTCTAATCACTCTCACATGTGCTGCATGGCTCCTGCCGAGGACAGCCCTCTACAGTGTGTGAGTCCCCCGGGGGCACAAACCCTGCTTCTCCCCAGAGCATGTGAGGAAGGCCCCAGATCCCCATTATACAGTGGAAGAAACTGAGGCTGGGGGAGGGAACAGAGAGCAACCGTGCCCTGATCACCCACTCACAGAGCGGACAAGGGGACACCTTGCTTGAGGTCACCAGCCAGCACATAGACGAGCCGGGACTTCCTCAGGCCGACAGGCCCCATGGGATTTGAATCCCCACCCTTCAGACTCCAGAGCTGGAGGCCTTTGCCCTGCTCAGCGTGGTCTCCCCACACGAGGAGCGGCGTTGCCCCCTTGGAAGGGGCCTGGTCCTTGCAGCCCTACCCTGGGCAGGTCCCTGCACAGCCTGCAGCTGGGGCCTGAGAGCATCAAGGCTGGTTTTTAATAAGGAAGATGAATTTTCTTGGATGCCCAGGCTCTGGAGGAGGGGGCAGCAGAGGCTGCGACCGAGGCTCTCTCTGCCCTTCTGGTGGGAGAGCAGCGGCGGCCTGGCTGCTGGGGGCTTGGGCTGTGGGGGACCGCCGCCCCGGGCCCGGAGGGAGCTGGCTCTGCGCGGCCTGAGCTCTCTCCCCGCGTAAGCCCACAGGATATTACACTGCCTTTGTGTGCCTGGTGACCCAGCTGCTGGTTATTGAAAAATTCCACCGCTCGGCACAGGGCAGGCCCGCTGACCCCTCATCCCGGGACTCGCCTATCTTTCAAAAGATACGGGATTAGAGCACCAGACCCGACCTGGAGCAAAGCCCCGTCTGGGGTGTCTGTGTTTTCGTGGCCTCTCGGGATACTGGCTGGAGTGGGCTCTTGGCGCGGGATTTAATTAGTTGGAATCAGCCTGTGATTACTGCGGCGACTATTTACCCAGCCACTCTGCAGTCTGAGCCCCGCTCGGAACAAAGATGGGCCCCTCGGCCCCACTGGCCAGGCTAGGGGCCCCAGCTGAGCCCAGGCCCAGCTGCTGGGAGGGGAGGGCCGTGGGCCTGGCCACCAGGCCTTCCGCTGGCACACCTCATTTAGCTGATATTTGTGGGTTTTCTCAATGCAAAACATCTAAGTGAAGCTTTTAAAAAATTAAAGCATCTCAAGAAATTTATGGTCGATTTCCGAGCCTGGTCCCCCTACCCCCGCCCCGCTCACAGCTCGGCAGCAGTGGTGGAGCAGTGGTGGAGCAGAGCTGGGTTTACTGGGATGGGATTGAATCCTGCCCATTCGCAGGTGAGCTGGGCCTGGACGTGTGCCCAGGATGTCCAGCTCTGCGAGTGTTGGGGAGGTGCCCTCGCCCTGAGCTTCCGCTGCCCCCAACTCTGCCACCTGGACACCCCCTGGTTGTGTGTCTGTCTGTCCTGCACTCCCCACCAGGCAACCACTGTGCTCACAGCGAGCTTGGTCAGGGAGAAGAGGTCTACGCATACACAAGTCTCGTGTGAGCCCGCCTTCCACCACGGAACACAGGACTCCACACATACACACGCCTGCCTGTACGCACTCATGCGTGCATGCCTGGGTTGCATGCACCAATAGTCTACCGCCCCCCAAATCCACCTACCCAAGCCTGCCAATACGGACGTGTATGTTGGCGCTACATAGGCACACATCCATACACACGCACGTACGGCCACTCACACCCACCTGAACATCTGTATTTGCCCCACCCTGCTGTTCATGCCTGCATATACACACGAGTGACTGCGCCACCGTGCACACACATACTGTCCGCACATATTCACATACACACTAAGACGTGCCTCCTTTTAGGACTGCACATGTGCACAACTACATCTACAGGCTGATCTCTGAGCATGTTCACACGTCCTACCGCTGTGCATAACCATGGATGCACATACATTCCTACTGGCGGAGACACTGTGTAGGCGTGTCTAGCCATGGGAGGCCGTCGGGGCTGTTTCAGGGGTCTGCCCTTAGAGGGGTGTCACCCACATCTGCTCCAGTGACTGCTCTGGGGACACAGTTCTGCTGGCCTCCGTTCTGGGAGGCTGAGGCACAGGCCAGAGGTACTCTTGGGAATTCAGATTTGGGAGACCTCCCAGTGCCAGGTTTCTGGAGAAGCTGCCATGTTGGGGTCCCTGTCAGTCAGGCAGCTCGTGCCTGAAGTTGCCATCAATCTCGGGCCCGGGAGCCCTGCCCTCAGCCTCCTCTGCAGGCACCCTCCCTCTCACCTGCCCCCCCACCTCTGCCAGGGTCACTGTGGCTCCTGTCCTGCCTCGTGGCCCTGGGGGTTTCCGGGGGGGGGCATCCTGGGGGCAGGGAAGTGGGCTATCCAGTTTCCAAGGGACTTTGGGCTCCCTTTCTGCCCTGCCCTAGGTACAACTGACCCCCCTAGCCCCAGCGCCACATGGCCTCATAAGTACACACACACACAGGGACACTCATAACACATATGTATACCTATGGACACACATGTGGACACACAGTCACACACACCTAAGGTGACTAGAATGCCATCTACTTACACAGGGAAACCTGCGGGCACATACAAAGGTATACACAGGCACCTACAGATACACAGTGTGCACAAACACACACAGAGTACACAAAAACCCAAGCATACACTAACACACAATAACTTAAGAGATGCTGGACAAACAAGGACACAAATCGACACATGAAAACAAAGACACATAGGCCCACACAGGTGGCAAGGGACACACCTAGACATACAGTTATACACGCACACACGCGCACGCACACACACACACACACACACACAAACTATAGTCCCCAAGTGAAGCTCTTTTTCAGAAGATAACGTCTAGGAAGGTTTGGGTCTCCTAAAAGTAGCCGCAGGGTTAATGCTGGGTGGGGCAGGAGGCCCAGGCTGAGAGGGAAGAGGCCAGCCCGCAGCCGAGGCTGGTTGGTGGCTAGTTCTGGGCCCCCAGCTCGCTGACTGCCTCTCCTCCCGAACTGCAGTCTTCCCCGGGGCCTCACACCCTTGCTAGCCGTCCGTCCCGGTTTCTGCCCTCTTGGCCCAGCCTTGCTCAGGCCTCCTTGCCCTCCATCCAGCTCCCCTTGGCCTCACCCCGTGTCCGACACATGAGCTCCCAGCCCTCAGCTGGACCCTGCTCTGCTTCCCTGCTGCTCCTTGCACAAACTGTCACCTCTCCACCTTCACTCCTGCCTGCTGGCTCCCTGGAATGCCCGCCCATCTTCTCTGCTGTGCGAGCCTCACTTCCTCCCCAGCCCTCCCCGCAGGCTGCAGGGCCAGGGCCGCCCACTGCCCCAGGTGTCCAGAGAGCCCCTTGGCTGGACTGGACCCCAGGCCTGTCACCGTCTCTGTGTCCATTTCTAAATGGCAAATAAATCTGACTGCATCTCGGTTTTTTACCCAACAAAGCCTCCATGGCGGTTTAAGAAAGGAGGAAAAATGCAAACACTTTCCCCACTCTGTGGGTAAAGGGAACCAGTTCCCCCGGGGGTCCTGGCTCTGTTTGAGTATCACTCCTTGCTAAGCACCACCCCAGGAGGGCCGGGGTGAGAGTAGGGGGCACAGAGCGGGGAGTGGGGGGGGCTTCTTTGGAGTCTGTAGGATGTGGATTCATCTTAGCTCTGTGACCCTGGGCTCATGACTTCACCTCCAGAGGCTCAGTTTCCTCCTCTGTAAAACGGGAGGTTACCACCTGCCTTTGCAGGGTTCTGGTGAAGAAACAAGGAGAGAGTGAGTGCTGAAAGCCCAGGATGGTGCTCAGGAAGTGACTCCCACACCCCCTCCAAGGCCCGAGCACCCCAATACTGAGGTTCCTGTGGGCCCCTGGCCTCACTAAGAGTCCCTGTCCCTGAGCCCCAAACTCCCTCAGCATCTCTTACTCCCCCTCCCCCTCCTAACCTGCCAGGATGCTCAGCTCCCCGCCACCTCCTCAACCTGCCCACCTCTCCCCGTCCCTGGCCAGCCAGGCTCTGAGGAGACTGTCCACCCCCACTGCTACCTCAGCCTCACCTGCATCCTTCCCCACGCAATCTGGTTTCCGCCTTCTCCACCTGCCCCAAACTACCGTTCAGCTGAAAACACACAACACCTTCCAGACCTAAGGGCCTTATTCATTCATTCATTCACTCATTCATTCCTTTAACCACCCAATGTTTAGTGAGCAGCTTCTATGTGCCAGGACTATGCAAGGGGCTTGACAGCCTCCTCTGCCATTTACACATTTCGCCATCCCTTTCTTCTGGTAACTACGAAGGCACAGGGTCTTGGTTTCCCCCCACATATTTGCAGCTTCCTGGTTCTCCACCTGCTCTTAAATGCTAGGACCCCCAGGGCTCTGTCCCTTTATGACTTCGATTGTCACTTTGATGCCAAATGCCCTCAAGCCACCACCTCCAGTTCTGCCGCACTGATCCCTCCTTCAGGCACCCCCTTCCTCCCCTGGGCTCCAGATCCCTTCGCCCACCTGCTTCCTGGGCTGCTGAGAGGAGGTGCCCCCAGGGCAGCACCACCCAATGTGTTTACACCCCAGTTCCCGTCATGCGGCACATGTGCACAAAGATATATGTACCAGGATGTTTGCTGATGTATTGTGTGTGTGACAGTGAAGCACTGGCTACAGCCCAAAGGGCTGTCAGTGGGGGAAATGGGTTAATAAATCAAAGCTCACCCATTCCCTGGACTGTTATGTCGTGGTTACAAAGACAGAGGTAAATCCACATGCACTGCAGTGGGCAGATGTCCTCAGCACGTTGCTGAGTGGAGCAGGCAAGTGCAGAGCAGAGCAGAGCAGCACAGAGAAAATACGGATTCCTAAAAAGGAAAGCCAACTGCATGTGCACAGGACATGCTTGCAGAACATGCTCGCACACATGTAGGAAAGGTCTGGAATGTTCCCCATCAGTCGCTGACCGCCTCTGAGGAGGGGGTGGGGGAAAGGATGAGGACTGTCCCATTTTGCTTGACTTACCTCTGCTTGGTCTGGATTTATTAAACAAGCAACAAAGACTTTTATAATATAAAAAAGAAAGAACATGCCGCAACCCAATTTGTTCTTCTCCCTAAGCTCAGTGCATCTGCCCAGCTCTTCTAGAGGTGACACTCACACCCCAGGCTGAGGTCCAGGACCGCACGACCTTGGTCCACTCTGCTTCCTATTCTGCCCACGTGGCACCTCTGCGGACCCCTGTCCCTGCACACCCACCCTGCCAGCCCTTACACTGGCCTCCTGGACCTCTCTGCCTCCTCCTGGCTCTTTGGGAATGAAAGTCAAACGGTGTCACGCTGCTCAGACGTCTTCAGAGTCCCTTCCTTGGGCAGCCCGCAGTCTGAGTGTGCCTCCGAAGTCCTCCTTGGCCAGCCTGAGCTCTCCATCCACACTTTGAATCCATGAAGCACCCAGAGCGGTGCCAGCTCAGAGGAAAGGCCAGACACCTGAGCTGTGGTCCTCATGATCGCGGCCACTTCGACAACTTCTCTTTCCCACTTCCCTCTTCCTTTTGCTGTTTCTTTCTTTGCCCTCAGTTTTCTGCCCTCTCTCTCCCTCACTGCCTCTCCTTCCTCTTCTAGGAGTGGATCTGAGGCTCCAGCCACACAAAGGCAAGCTCTCCCTGACCTGGCTCCACTCACTTGATCGGCCTCACTCTCGTGGCTACTGCGCACTCTGAAATTCTTCCTGGTCCACCTCTCTGCCTTTGCTTCCCCCGTCCCTCCTCCTGGCCTGCCCAGAGCCCCCTCCAGGGCTGTTGGTTGAATGCTTTCTGTCCGTCAGGGCTATTCAAGGGGTGCTTCCTCCAGGGAGCCCGCCCGCACCCCTGGCATCCTCCTTCGGGCTACCATAACACCCTGGGACCCTGGGAGGTGGGGAGCCGAGCAGCCAGACCTGGGTTCAGATCTGACTTCTCAAACCTCAGTTTTCCCATCTGTAAAACAGGGCAAATACAGCAGCTACCCTCACAGGTTGTCAGGGGGATTCCTGAGCTCTGGGGCACAGCACCTCAGCCCAGGGCCTGCGCAGGCGCCCCACACAGGGCAGCTCCAATGGAGTTGCTTCCTCTCCTCCCATCTCTGTTTCACAGGCACAACACTGCAGCCTCTCAATGCACGGCTCCTTCTGGGTTTTGGTCAGTGTTTGCATTAACCCTGGAGACAATGGTGCAGCCCTCAGGGAGGGCCCACACCCCACCTCCTTGGGTGTGTGAAGGTCTCTGTGCAGGGGACACAGCTGAGATGCCCCAGGCTGGCATGAGCTGGCCCCGCCGAGGAGGCGGGCTGCTGGGGGCAGGTGGGGGGCAGCTGGTGCCTGATCTGTTCAAAGGCCAGCGATTCTCCACGCCTGTGAGGGGCGGGGGGGTGTCAGGCAGGCCTGCTCCTCCTGAACACACACCACCTGGGGAGGGGGTGGTCCAGATCAGAGACTCGGCAACACCGCCCTTGCAGCCCAGCACGGGAGCACCGGAGGGGCCTCTGTTTCTCTGGGAAAGAGGGGCCGCGCCCCCTTCTCCAGACGGCCCTCCTGGAGCAGCCCCACTGCCGCTGCCGGAGGCTGCACCGCCCTGAGCTGGGCGAGCCTTTTTTGCCAACACTCAGTAAATACTCAGTACTGCACTAAGGCAATAAATAGTCATTTTAAGGAAACCGAGACTCAATTTAGCCACCAGAGTCAGGAGCAGCGGTTAGCAGGGCTGCGGAATGTCACCGCACAGCTGGCAGCTCCCCCGCCAACCGCGCGCGGCCCCAGCTCGAGGGGGACCCGAACAATGGGCCGTGCCAGGCTGCACCGCCCCTCCCCCCAAATCAGGTTACCCTGCGCGGGGGGGGGGGGTGGCGTCGAGGAGGGGGACTGGGTTCAGGCAGCAGCTCCCTGAGCTGGAGGAAGCCAGAGAGGCAGGAGGGCCTGGTGGGAACACCCCACCCCCAGCTGGGGATGACGATAATAACACCACAGGAGCAACACCGAAAGCATCGCCACTGAGTGGGCCCTTGCTCAGTGCCAAGCACCCTGCTAAGCACTGTACATGCATCATTTTACTGAATGCTTCATCCCCTCTAATAAGGTAGAGACCTTTATCCCCATTTCACAGGTAGAAAAATCGAGGCTCAGAAAGGTGAATTACTTTGGTCAAGGACAGGAAAGATTCTGCACAACCTGTGCATTTATTAAGCACCTAGTATAGGCCACGTCACACGTTCTGTCTCGTGACACATCCCCATTCTACAGGCAAGGGAAGTGAGGCTCCAAGAGGGGAAGGGGCTGGGAGGTGACGCGGCTCGGCTCCCCGTCGATGGCCCCTTGGCCTGGTCCAGAGGAGGAGGAGGGTGCTGCCCCCCATTCTGGGCCCGTCCATCTGATCAGCTTGGGGAGTGCGCTGGGCTGAGTGGGGGATTTGGGGGGCCAGGGCCTGTGACATGGTCTCCAGAGTTATGCGGACAAAACAAACAAGGCTCCTCTGTGAAGCACTAGGGGATTTGTGTTCATTGCCATGGAAACCACACAGAGCGTGCGGGGGAGGGGAGCCTAGCGGGTGCTCTAAGACCCCCACAGCCTCAGACCTGGGGCCAGCTGTGGGTGGCCCGGAGGCCGCTGGTGGCAAATGAGAGGTGGCTGCACAGGTGTCTTCCGCCTGGTGTCTCCCTGGACTGGGGTGGGAGGCAAGACCCTGGTACAAGGTTCAGGCCAGGTTCTGTGGGAGCTGCTGGTACAGGAGGGCAGAGGAGCCCCATCAGTCAGGACGTGCCAAAAATACCAGGAGAGAGAAGAGCAGCAACTCCTACCCATCCAGCTAAAAACAGTCCCACGCTGGGAGGCAGAGAGGCCGGGAGGGGCATTCCCCACAGATGGCCTGGCCCACTGCCTCTGAGCTGTGGGTGGCCTGGTCTGGGATGAGCCCATTTCATGGGCAGGGCAACCGAGGCCAAGGCCAGGGCCAGGGCCCTAGCACGCTGTCTCAGAAAAGGCTCTCTCAGTGGTGAGCATCGGCTCTGTGCCAGGCAATGCCTGGCAGGTGATGTGCAGGTCTGGTTTCATCCAAAACAAATCGGGATGATGATGATAATAATAGCGGCAGTCGTTACCGTTTATCGCACATTCATCACCTGCCAGGCACCACTCGAAACGTCTCGTTTTTTTCATCTCATTTTAGAAATGAGGAAAGGATTATCATTATCCCCACTTTACAGATGAGGCAGCTGAGGCTCACAAAGATACCTTGCAAAAGGCACACAGCTCTGGGTAGTGACACAGCTGGGATTTGAACCCAAGTCTCTCTGACTTCAGAGTTGTTAAACCTTAGGTTGTTCCCTTGAGATCACCGAGGCTCAGAGAGGGGCATTCACCTGCCCCAGGTCACACGGCCACAGAGCCAGGATTGGAGCCTGGGGTTTTCTGACTCCCAGGTCCAGGTCCCTCTCCAGGTCCCACGCGGGTCACCACAGCTGACGCAGTCCTCCTTGCCAGCGGCGTGTGGACTGTGCCTGTTTGTTCTTCCCGCTTGGCAGCCCTGCCCCCACCTGAGCCTCCTCCGTCTGTCTCTCTGAGCTGAGGACACCAGCCTCCCTGCCTGTCCCCTGTGGCACAGCCCCGCCCAGAGGAAGGCCAGGCCAGGGCCTGGGGCTGCCCTGTCTAGACACTTCTCGAAACTCGGGGCCTAGCCTGGCTGGGCCCAGCAACAATGGGCCCTCTGTGCCCAGCTCAGGGCCTGCTCCAACAGGCCGCCCACCGGCTCCCAGCCCAGCCCCACACACTTCCGCAGTACCTCCCCAGGCCCCTGTGCCCACCCCGGGCGCAGGCATCCTTCCCCCTGAGGGCAGGGCGTGGGAGTCGCATGCAGCTAGATCAGGGAACTGGTTCTGCAGAATTCCCAGGGCTGTGCTCCCAGGCTGGGAGCCAGGAGGTTTCCAGGGACAGGAACCAGGCCAGCTGCCATGCACAGGCTGGGACATTTCGGTCCCTGCCATGACCCTCAAGCCAAGAGGCTCCTGGCCCCACTTTACAGCTAGGGAGAGTGAGGCTGAAGGGAATTTCCCTGGCGAGGGTCACTGGGAACTATAAATAAATGAACGTTTCCTGGGCAGGTACAGTCATAACTATAATTATTAGGCTCCCATGCACTGAGCAGTCACTCATGCCAGGCCCCTGCTAAGCACTGCACGAGGGCCATCTCTCTCGGTCAACACAGTCTCAGAGCACAAGGTACCATATTAACCCCGTTTGTACAGACAAGGAAAACCCAAGCTGGGGGGCTTCCCTGGTGGTGCAGTGGTTAAGAATCTGCCTGCCAATGCAAGGGACACAGGTTCGAGCCCTGGCCCAGGAAGATCCCACATGCCATGGAGCAATTAAGCCCCTGCGCCACTACTACTGAGCCTGTGCTCTAGAACCTGCAAGCCACAACCACTGAGCCCACGTGCTACAACTACTGAAGCCTGCACGCCTAGAGCCTGTGCTCTGCAACCAGAGAAGCCACGACAATGAGAAGCCGGCGCACTGCAACGAAGAGTAGCCCCCGCTCGCAGCAACTAGAGAAAGCCCGCGTGCAGTAAAGAAGACCCAACACAGCCAAAAAAAAAATAATAATAATAATAATAATAAATACATTAATTAAAAAAAAAAAAAAGAAAACCCAAGCTGGGACAAGTAAGTGACTCTCGTAAGGCCATGCAGCTGGCAAGTGAGAGACGGGCCGTGGTACCCAGGTCTGTCTGACTGCAGCCTTCTTTAACCTGCAAGGTGCTGGGGGTAGGAGCCTGAGGGGGGAGGGGGCTCTACTGGCCCGTGGGTACCCTCTGTGCCCAGTGGGCCTAGCACTGGGAAAGGCCTGTTTCTAGCCGTTCTGCCTCCACAATCCCCGCATTGTTGATTCATTAGGTAATTTCCCTGGAAGCACCAGCTGTTCGGAGGGTGGGAAGATGAGTGATTGATGCGGCTGGGGGCTGCGAGGGCCACTGGGCCGGGGGCGCTGCAGGCCTGCCCGGGGGAGGGCAAAGGTCGCGCCTGGCCAGGTGTCCTCCTCCCGGCTGTGATGGCCACACCTTGCAGGGACCCCCTCTGAGGATAGTGAGGGGCAGGCCAGCCCCTCCCACCGGGGCCTGGCATCTCCAGGTGCCTGCTCAGGGCTGGGCCACAGCCACACCACAGGCTGGGGGGCGGGGAGGGGCAGGCAGGGACCCCACGGGGCCCCACAGAGCCCCAGGCTCCGGCGGCCCAGCTGAGCTGGGGCGGCTGGGGCGGAGGGAGGGCCTCCCTCTGCTACGGCTCCTCTGAGGGCCGCCTCTCCATGGCCTGCGGGCTGGCCCATTAAACCTGCTCCGCTGCCCAATAAACAGACCGCAACCATGTGTTGGGGCTCAGCTTCAGTGGCCCCCACGCGCCAGCCCTCCGCCCACCACCCGGAGCAGCTGCCCTGGACACGTCTGCCTGCCTCGTCCTGGGCTGCCCTGCTCGGCACCCGCCCTGGCCCTGCCAGCGCTCCTGGCAAGAAGCCAATGGAACTGCAGAGGCAGCCCTGCATTGGGGCGTCCACACTGGCCTCAGAGGTCACCCTGCGTGGGGTGTCTACACTGGCTGCAGAGGCCACTCTGGGTTAGTGTATCTACATTGGCCTCAGAGGTTGTCCTGTGTGGAGAAGTTTTTCTACTCTTCTTCCCTGGGCTACCTCGTTCCCATCTTAGATCTTAGATCTTGCTGTTTCAGGGACACCTTCTGTGGGGTCCCTTGACTGGTTAAGCTCTCCTGCTCTGACTCTGCAGCAGCTGCCTGTGTCATCCCCCATCACGACACCCACCAAAGGCCCCGACGCTGCCTGTTTCATTGTTTGTGTCCCCATCCCAACCCAAGAACCACAGCAGGCATGGACCACAGCTGGCACGGCTACCGCCACAGCCCCGGCCCACGCTCAGGGAAGGCTAGTGTTAGACTGAAGGAAGGACAGGATAGGCAGATAAATCCATTAAGCAAAGATTGCCCAAATGTTCACATGAGGCTGGAAATCACTCTGACCTCTTGTATTTCAAGCCCTGCTATGGTGCTGTGTTCTAGGCTTTGGTACAAGCGCTTTACAAATAATATTAACCCAGTTAATATTGTTACTACCCTGTTTACAGATGAGAAAACTGAGGCACAGAGAGGTTAAGTAACTTGCCCAAAGTCCCACAGTGGTCAGGCTGGGGTTTGACCCAGGCCACCTGGCCCCAGAGTCCACGCTAATCGCTTTATTATTAAACTGGCCTCAGAAATCCCTTCTTGGGCAGCTCCAAGAGGGTCTACACTGACCACAGAAGGCTCATATTGCCTTGGCCACACCAGGACAACCTCTAAGGTTAGTGGAGATGCTCACACATAGGACAGCCTCTGAAGCTAGTGTAGACCACCCCACATAAGACAACCTCTGAGGCCAGTGTAGACACCCACCCCCAGGACCATCTCTGACGTCAGGCCAGTGTCTGCAGCCAGATGACTGAGCAGGACCCCTGCCCTGACCTGAACATGGAGGAAGCTGGATAGGCCAGGGCCGGCCCTGCTCGGGCGGGGAGGACGGGTGGGCGCCTGCAGGCCTAGCCAGTCCCTGGCCCAGCTGGGGCGCAGGAGGGCCTCCTGGGGGCGGCGTGAAATTGCCATTCGTTACTGAGGGGCTGCTGCTGGAGGGAGCCTTCCGGGCCCAGCTGGGAGGGGTCAGTGGGCGCCCCTGGACATGTTCCGCCCAGGCCCGGGACCCTCCTCACCACCTGCCACCAGAGCACTGGTGGCCAGCACAGGAACCAGACAGGCCTGGGGCATGAGTCGCCTGAACCTGTCATGCTCTGCAGGGGTAGGGGGTCCATTCAGGCCTGTGACAGGGCCCTTCTGGGGCCAGACAAAAGGCACCAATGAGCTCCCAGCAACAGAGAGTAAGGAGTGTGTGTGTGTGTGTGTGAGAGAGAGACAGTCTGCATGCACCTGTGTGTATGTGTGTGTGTGTATCTGTGGGAGCGTGTCTGCGGGTGTATGAGGAAGAGGGGGCCCTGGCAAACCCACCCTAACACCCCGGCCCCAGCCCCAGGAAAGCACAGCCCCTCAGCCCCCTGAAAGGCCCAGCTCAGCCCCAGGTCCAGCTGGCCCTGTCCCACAGCGGGGCCTCTGGGTGTCTCCGGCTGCCAGTACAGACTTCCCACCCCTGCCAGGAAGTCCTCGCGCCCCACCCCGCAAACGAGGCCTGAGAGAGGCAGGGGGCTCTCTTGACTGGGATGCCTGGCCTTTGCTGCTGCAATTAATGCAAATGACTTTCCGAGGTTTTGGCTTGATAATTTGATTATTTGTTCGGCATTTATCTTAAGCAAAGTGGATGACAAATAACTGCAAACTAATGTGATAAAAACCATTTATAAAGCTGCCTTGTTCGGGGGCCTTCCCCTAACTATTTATGACAAGGTAATAATGCTGCCGCGTGCGTCCGCCTGACTTGAAATTGGTTACTTAGAGGCATGATGGATGAGGGGCGAGGCCCACCTTCTTCTGAGGAGAGCTCCTGATTTCTGATCTCTTTTTTGAGGATAATGAATTATATCTAATTAGTCCTTCCCCAATCTAATCAGGAGGTGGGAATTTGGACCAGAGGGAGGGGGCTGGCAGGCAGCAGGGAGGGCAGAGGGTCAGCAGGCAGGGTGCCCCGAGGCCCCTGGAGGCCTGGCTGCCTGCGGGAGGGGGCAGGCCAAACGGGAGGCTGCCTTGCTTCCAGCCCACTCCCCTTGCCCCGGCCAAAAGGATCTAGAGCTGACAAGTCCCGCCCTGGCTGCAGACCCTCCCCCCAGCCCCCCTCAGCCCGCAAACTCCAAACCTGGCATGTGGTGTCCTTTGCAGGCTCAACCCCTCCTGCCCCACTGGCCTCACTTCTCACCCCTCCCCTGACTCCTACAACCCTGCCACCACTCTCCCCAAAGACAGTCCTTATTCACGCCTCCTTGACCTTTGCACTCACTCTGCCCTCCGCATCTAGGACTCTGCAACAATGTTATCATATCCTGTAGCCCCTTCTGAGAGGATTTCTCCCACCCCACTGCTACTTCCCCCAAGCGAAGCCCCAAGGCCCCGTGTTCATCACTTCACTAACTGTTAGCCCATGCTGGACCTTGATACTAAATGAAAGTGGCACCCCTTCTTCTGGCCAGACCAGGTGAACAAAGTACAAGATAGATTTCGGCCTCCTACTCACCCCCTTGGCTGGGTGCCCTTGTGCAGTGAACAACCTATACAACAGTTCACCAATAGCCTTAGGCGCTCTCACAAAACTGGGAGCTCCCCTGCTTATCTTTGTATGTTCCATGCCTAATACGGTGGCTGGCACACAGCATGTCCTCACTAACTGCTTGCTGAATGGATGAATGCATCAGGATCCTCCCACTTCCAAAATTCTGGCTCAGGAGCTGCAGGGTATCCATGCCCCTGTGGAAGTGGCAAGGGCTCCACAATGAGGACGCCCTGCCGCCCTCCCTCATGAGACTTCTGGGATCCAGAGCCCATGGGTCTCTCCCTCTCTCACGGCCCCCACCCCTGCCCACTGCAGGCAGGCAGCCCCTGGAAACGAGTCACTGTTCGGTGGCAGACTCACACATACAAGCAGAGTTCTGTCTGCAGAGAACTAAAAGTATGGTCAGATTCCCAAGCACGCTTTGCCTCTTTTGTGCATTTTGTGTGTCATACAAAAATACCTGCCCAGGCTTTAAAAATGCTCTCCAGTGTTCTTAACGTACTACCGTGTTCGTGTTCTTTAACATCATTATTTTCCTTCGCAACCAGACAGTCTTTTGTCCACTGTGTCAAGCTGGTGATGTCTACCTTTGTGAGAAGGCTGTTTCTTCTTACTAGTAGTAGTGCTTTTATTTTGACCATTTCCCACTTGTTTTACTTTTTTAAAAGCTCAGAACGAAATGTAATCAAGTAGTCCCCCCAAAATGCATACACATTGCTTAAAAGGTGGCCGTGGGGCCAGGTGAGTGGCTGGGAGGTGGCCAGTCCCACCTCACAAGAGTGAGATCCCTTCTTTCATCGGGTGACGGGCAAGAGCCGGGTCCAGGATGGAGGGCGGTTTGGGGTAACTGCGCACAGCATCTCCCAATGTGGCCACACCAAAGTGTAAGGTCAGAAGGCCTGGTGTCTCTCCAACTCAAGTGGTTCTCCACCAGGGGCGATTTGCTGCCCCCCGCCCCAGGGGACATCGGCGATGCTGGGAGGCATTTTTGATTGCCATGGCTGGGGGTGTGGTGCTAGTGGCATCTTGTGGGTAGCGGCTGGGATGCTGCTGAACTTCCGACAATGCCCAGGACAGCCCCCCGCAAGAAAGAGCAATACAGTCCAGGTTGAGACACGCTGCGGCCTAACCGTGGTTTCGACTCTCGCCAGAGAGCTCAGCACTAACAAGCTGAAGGCAGGGAGACCTCCACCCTCCCGTTAGGCTCCTAAGCCCTACCTGCCCCCAGGCCCCTCGAGTTCCCTGAAGCGTCACATCCCTTCCTTCCCCAGCGTATAACCCTCAGAAAGGCCTTCTCCAAGCGGCTTCCTCGCCCTTCGTCTTGTCTGTTTGAAACTATGAGCTGGGGGCAGACGGTCTCCCCTGGAGACCTTGTTCAATATTTCACTTCATCAAAGGTTTAATGGGAGCCTCTGATGGGCAGGCACAAGGCAAGGGCTGGGGATTTGACACCTGCCCATTTTCCATTCTTCATATAAGACACCTGCAAAAAATGAATTTGGTAACAGGAAAAGAAAATCTCTCCCAATGAACTCATCAGCCTTCAGCGGTCAGACCAGGGGGATTCTCTACTCCATCCTATTTCCCCTTCTGTCTTGGCTGCTGGGGTGCTCAGAGCTCAGTGGAATCCTCGTCCCGGGAAAGTATCCGCTCGGGTACTTGCTTTACCTCTCCTGCACTCTCCAGGGAGTTGAGCCACTGCTTTGGTTTCAAGAATCTGGGAAGCTGGCTCACAGCCTTTGAGGAAGTAGCAGGTGAGCATCATAAACGAAGAAGCACAGCCCCGTCCCTGAGCAGAGGAGCCAGTCACTCGGTAGATCGCTCACCCCTCGGTGTCACATTCAATGACCAAGCAGCAGCACAGACCTTGCGACTACGCTAAAAGCCAGGGATTGCACACTTTGAAATGGTGAATTTTATGTGATGCAAATTATATCTAAAACAAAACAAAACAGCAGCAATATATTCCCATTTCCCACCGAGGCTTAGAGAAGTGACGTGATTTGCCCAAGGTTGATTCAGTCATTCAACAAATATTTTTGGAGCAGCTACTGCTCTGGGTACTAGGGATACACACATCGGTAAACAAAATAGCAAAACCCCTCCCTCCATGCTGCCTCCGCTGTGGAGAGCTTCTCAGCTAGTAGGGAGCAAAGCCAGGATTCCCATCTGGTACCCCCGTCATCCTGGAGCACCCCCCTTCCCATCTGCCTGTCCGCCCTCCTGGGACAGGATTCCCCTGCACTGGGCAGGTGACCCCCAACTGCTGGCGCCCTGGGCAGCCCCCTCAGCCCCACCCATCACTGCCCCCATCTTGCTTGTCCCTGTCAAGAGAACCAGCTGGGTGTCTGGGGCAGTGAGGACACTTAGACCTTCCCGTCAGTGGAGGCCACCGCAGGAGGGCTGAAGGGCAGGGCTGGCAGAGTCCTCAGGGCTGAGCTGGGGACAGCCTCCTGGCTTCGGCCCCAGGCCAGGGCACCTTTGGGGGCCTCCAAAAAGTTAACTATCCCAGGACAAAAGCACAGCTTTATCCCATTCATGCCCACCGCTTCCCTGGCTCCTCCTGGGCACTGCACACAGAAGGTATTATCGCAACCCACCATTTCACAGGAAGGGACACCATTTCACAGGATGAAGGGACTCGTCCAGGGTCACACAGCAGGCAAAAACAGACCCAGGGCTGTGTGTCGCAACTGCCCCTGCTCCCTACTCTTCCCGCTGGCTCGCCCTGTTCCCTGTGGCATGCTCCCCGCCTGGCATCCAGAAGGCACTCAGTAATTATTCCTTTATTTCCTTCTCCAGAGCCAGCCGCTCGGGTCTTGGCACTCAGGTCACAGGAGAGAAGACAGAGGTCACAGGGGGAAGGCCCTGTTCTGCAACATGCAGCTATGGTTTGGCAAGAGCGAGTCTCTCCCTCCACTGGCTCCGGCCCCCGGCTGTCTGTCCCCACCTGGGCACCTACCATCCACCCACCCGTCCACTCATCATTCATGCAAACTTGATTCGGGTGCCTGCTCCCAGCCGTGTAGACACCAGGCTCTCGGCGCTGAACCAGACACAGTCTCTGCCTTCAAGTTATTTGCCGTCTCTGGGGAAAACCAGTGAGTAAACAGATCACGACAATACATGGGATGGGGGCTAGGGTGGGGGAAGCACAGAGGGCTGCAGGAGCCCAGCCAAGGGGCAGCAAAGCCAGGCAGAGTGCTGGGGAAGGCCCCCGGGATGTGGCACTCCAGCTGAAACCTGCAGGAGGGGCAGAGTCACCCAAGAGAAGGAGGCAGCCGTGCGCACTGGGCCCCAGCAGAGGGGATGGCTTGGGAGGGTGGCATCCCGGGGGCCCTGTAAGTAGCTCAGAATGACTGGAATACAGAGTGGAAGAGAGTGGGGGCTGGGAGGCGGGCAGGGCAGAGCTGGCCACGTGCTCCACGTTCTTATCCTAACAGTGGAGCTGTGGGACCTCTGAGGTATGCGGTGATCGGGATGATGCTGTGTTTGAGAAGGAGGGCCCGGTTACAGCTACCACTGTGGGTGGGTGGGCAGGGCCCAGACTGGAGGGGCAGAGCCCAGGTCCAACGGAGAGATGAGCCAGTGATGGGAGAGTGAAGAGAAGGGGAGAGTTCCAGAAATGACTGGGGTTAGGCGATGCCCAGGCCTTGATGATTGGATGCACAGGATGAGGAGTAGAGACGAGGGGTACCAAGACAAAACGCTGATTTTCAGCTTGGGAGCCTGGTAGATAGAAGTGCCATTTTCTAAAATTAAACAAAACAATAAACCCCAGTGGGGTAGGGAGATGGGTGTGGCTATAAAAGGACAACAGGCGGGATCCTTGTGATAGAACCGGTCTGTACCGTATCTGAGGTGGTGGATACAGGAATCTACACAAGTGGTAAAATTGTGAAGAACACACTCAAATGCACATAACATGGGAAATCTGAATTGAATTGGTGTCAATATCCTAGTTGTGACATTGTACTTTAGTTGCGTAAGATGTTACCATTGGAGAAACTGAGTAAAGGGTACAGGGGATATCTCTGTATTATTTCCTACAACTGCATGGGATTCTACAATTATCTCAAAATAAAAAATTAATTAAAAAACATCTACTTGAAAAAAACACCAGGGAAGCAGGGGTTTGGGATGGCGGATGGGTCTCAAGCTAAGTCAACTCCTAGCACAAAAAAACCCCAGCCCCACGGCACCCTCCGGCCCACTGCTCTGTTCCAGCCTTTGGGCACCCTGGACCTGTAGCTGGTTTCCCTCTGCAGTCTTCCCTGGCCCTGGGCTGGACCAGTTCCCCTCACCTGATTTGGCCTCTCCCTCGGGTTCCTTCTTCTCCATAAACATCCCCAGGGCCTTACCTCAGCATCATGCCCCTCCCCACTCATCCTGCCCCTGCTGGACCATGAGTGACCTGTGATGCCACTTACCTACCCATCCCCTGCTTCCCACAGGAAGGTGCAGACTGGCAAAGACCAGCATCACCAGAGAAGCTCGATCCCAGGCACAGATGTGAGGCCCTTCCTTCAGTCCTCTGTGCAGAGCATGTCTGCTCCGTGCCCACCCACGTGCACAAAGTCACGTGCAGGTGGAGATGTGCACGGAACCGGCACGGCCACGTGCACACACGGAGACACAGACACACAGGGCACGCAGACCTGCGCACGCAGAGACCGTGACTGCGCGTAAAGATGTGTGCGCACTCACAGATCATGGGGACACGTGCACCCTGGAGCCCCAGACCCGCCCAGGCTGCCTCCCCCACGCCCACCTGCAGGAAGGTTTCCCTGCCAGGTGCAGCTCTCACGCCCCAAACAAATCCCAGCTGATAAGGACACTGCCTTTGAACCGGAGCCCTCCCCTAGGCTGTGATCAGATAAGCACACAGGGAAGAAAGAGAAAATCCCCGCTCTTTCGCCTCCTCAGGCTCCTGCTGCGCTGCCGCTCTACGCAGAGGGGCTGCCTGCGGGCCCTGCCCCCCCTCTCAATCATGCCGCGGATCACAGGCACGGTGACAGGCCGCTCCTCCGGTTTGGGTTTCAATCCGGGGGAGCTGCAGCCTCAGGCAGCCTAGCTGGGGCCCCTACACCTGCGTCTGATGGGCCACTGGGGGCCTCTGTGTGGGGACCCCGCCTCAAGGGTCCTGGCTCGTGGGGATCCCCAGGCCTCAGGCACCCTGGCTTGTGGTTTTTGTTCTTCGTCTCAAGAACCCTGGTTTATAGGATTCCCCTATTTTGTGGGGACCCCTAGGCTCACACCTTGGTTTCGGCAGTTTCCCATTCAAACTAGATTGTGGGCTCCCTCTAAGACCCTGGCTTGCAGGTCCCCACCGCAGCCCCAAGGGCGCTGGTCTGCAGGATCTGCGGGTGCACACCCTGGCTCGTTAAGCCCTCAGCTCAGGGCCTGGCTTTGCGGATCCTCATTTCAGAGACCCTGGGGACATGGTCCTGTTCTCTGAGGCTCTCATCTCTGAGCGCTCCATCTTTCAGAATCTGGGTCTTCAGGATCCCGTTGCCCCTCCCTGCAGAGCCAGGCACTGAGAGCCAGGAGGCCTCGGGAGAGGAAACTGGGACCTGGGGGAGAGGGGTCAGGCGGGCAGGTTAAAGGGGCAGCGTTCCCACGGCCCTGCCTGGGGCTGAGGCATAATTAGAGGTCTCAGGTGTGTGTGTTGTGAGGCGGGGCTGGGCTCGAAGGGCCTTCATGTTGTTTATCTTTCACAAAGACCCCCACCAGGGGGCCACTGTCCCCCTTGAGACCACTCTGCATCTCAGCTCCGGCTGCCCCCAGTTCCCTGCATTCCTCCCCCTCGCCTTGCACCTGCCAGCTGCCAGGAGGACAGCGGCCCCTCAGGGTTCCAGGGACCTGCATGGGGTCCGGTGGCCGACAGGCCAGGCTGCCCTGGAGCCCAGGGCGGGTCGGAACTCTCTCCCGATCCTCCCAGCCCTCCTTCCAGGTGCCTCCCCCAGCTCAGCTGAGTCGACAGAAAACCCCATGATTTATTTATGCCCAGGAGCAGCCTCTGCCCAGGATGCAGATGGAGGAGGAGCCATTCAGGCCCAGGGAGGAGAGGGAGACGGGGGAGAGGGAAAAAGGAAAGAGGAGGGGAGGAGAGAGAGAGAGAGAGAGACACACACACACACACACACACACACACACACACACACACACACACACACACACACACACACACACACAGAGATACACAGGGTGAGAGGGGAGCAGGCCTGTCTCCACCCTGGAGCCCCTTCCAGGCCCCTGTCTCCATGCCCCCCACATCCGACTGCATCCTTCCCCATCACTGCCTCATCTGGGTCTTAGCAGACCCAATTACTTATAATAAACAATTCCGTTTATCTTTATCAGAATCATTATCTAAATTGGCTACATGACACATACTGTTCTCTAAGTGCGCCCCGGGGAGGAGGGGCCATAAAAGCTGGGTTCTGCACTCCGTAATTATCCCTCTATGGGCCATAAACCATTACACTGGTGTTTAAAATAGGTATGGCGAGCAGTTTCCCAGCCCGCCGAGAGCCGCCCAGGGCACCCACGAAAAGGATGCGCTGGAAGTTTTGCTGCGGCCACAACTTCCAGCCGCGCGGCAGCTCCTAACTGGGCTCCCGCAAGGCCGGCCACGCTGTCCTGGGGACCCAAGGGTGTGAGGGGCCAGGCCCAAGCGCTGGGCAGCGAGCAGCCAGCCAGGAGGCTGCGCCGCAGGGCCGTCTCGGGGCTCCCCCGCTGCCCTCCTGGCATAATGAATGTTCTCCCTCCAGGACCGCTGGCCCTCTCTCCCCCGCCACTGCTGACTTGGGTTTTCCTCACTGTTTGCAGAAGCGCCTCCACTGCCCGTGGGGCTGGTCTCCCCCTCACGGTCCCCAGGGAGGCCCACGTCAGCATCTCGCTCGTGATTAAAACAAAACACTGGGCGGCCCCCTCGGAGCCCGCCTGCCTTTCAGCTGACCGGTCAGATCTGCGGCTCTGGCCTTGTCTTCCCAGAGTCCTCTGCTCCCTCTGGCCTCTAGGAGGGCTGAGCAGGGTCTGCGCCCCACACATGGTCCAGACCCCTGGCAGACAGGTTCTGTGCTTGACCTGCCAGGACAAGCCACCCTGACACTTGGGCAGGGCACAAAGCCCCTTATCTGAGGCCTCCGATGCTTGGCCCTCATGGAGGCTCAGAGGTGGTCAGACAAGAGCTCCCGGTCTGTGGACCAACAGGGACAAAATGATGCTGTAAGAGAGGGGCTCCTGGTGGGCCTCTGCTTGGGCACATGGGGAGAGGATGCACGGGGGTTCACCAGGCTGAGAAGAGGAAGAAAGAACGGTCTCATGAGCAGCACAGCTGGTGCAATTCTTTAGAGGCAAGAATGAAACTGACGTTTGAGAACAGTTAAAAAAAAAAAATTGTTCCTAGAACGGTGGTTCTCAAAGTGAGGTTCCCTAGAACAGGGGCCTCAGCCTGGAGGCCTGGAATCTTATTGGAAATGCAAATTTGCAGGCTCCACCCCAGAGGTATTGAATCAGAAACCCTGGGGAAGTGTTTAGTTTAACAAACTAGTTTGTACCAATTGTAGTTTGTGGTTATTTTAACAAGCCCTGGGTGGGGGGGGGGGGGGGGGGGGGGGGGGGGGGGGGGGGGTTCTGACGCCTGCTCAGGTTTGAGATCCCTGGTGCTAGAGCATACACAGGAGGGGAGTTGGGAGGATGCAGGCAGATACAGCAGGTGAAGGCCTCTAGGAGGTTCCCAGAAGGTCTTGAATCCCTGGAAGGGTACTGGAGAGCATGGAAGGTTTTTAAGCAAGGGAGTGATAAAGTCGGATCAACATTTTAAAAAGTGCACTGACTTCGGGGTGGGGGCAGCAGCAGGCAGGCAGGCAGGGAGGCCAGGAAGAGGCTGAGGCAATGGTTCCAGGGAAGAAGGATGGGAAGACCTGGGTTGGGGATGGCCAAGGGGACAGAGAGAAGGGAAGAGGTTTGAGTGACAGTCAACGGGTCCAACAGCCAGGATGTAGGAGGTGAGGGAGAAGGAGGCATCAAGGAATCTGACCTAAGTACCCGGAGGATGACAGGTGCCTCTCACCAAGATAGGAAAGAGGGTTTGATGGGTGGCAGTGGGGACCACGACTTCAAGATCCGTGGTGTCTCAGGGACCTGCAGAGCCCTCATGTGAGGAAGTCAAGAAGCCTGATGCCTCATCCAGGTGGAGCTCTGGGTTGGGAAGTTGCTGATGTGCAGAAAGGGCTGGAAGTCATGGCCTCCCTCCACCTAATAACTTTTGGTCCTTATGGTCACAGCCTCCCCAGTCCTGGTGACCTCATGGTCCTGGGAAGCCCCATTGCTCACTCCCAAGGCCTCCACTGGCAGCTCAGCATCTCTCCACCTGAGTCCAGCATCACCTTCAGCAGGCGAGTCATCCACCTATGCATCTGTCCACTCATCTGGCCACCTGGCTCGCTGAGCCACCACTCTGCCCATTTCTGGGCTCCTGGCTTCATGTTCATTATTTTTCCCACACTCCCTAAGCGAGGGATGAACAACACCATTTTGCAGATGAGAAAACTAAGACTGAGAGAGGCCAAGTCACCTGCCCAAGGTAACACAGCAAACAAGTGAGAGGAGTTGAGATCTGAACCCAAGTCCTGCCCGCATCACCCCATCAAGATGGCACCTGTGTTCTTCCCCAGCAGCAGAGCTGCAGCCCTGGCTGGTTCTCCCAGAGGAGGAAGGAGCTAGTGCCCACGGCAGTGGGCAGACCCGAGGGGCTGGGACCCGCCTTTGAGGGAGGCCCAGGAGTCTCGAGGCCTCCTTAATGTGCCCATAACTCATTCCCTGGGTTCACTAATGTTCCCAGCTATTAGTGCTGAGCACAGCTAAGCAAACTACAAAATATTCCTCTGACTCAACAATCAATTTCCATATTGTTATAAATGGAGTCCACGCCTACCACCACGGTTCATTTTTCTTCAAGGGCCTTTTTTTTTTCCCCTTCCTTCTCTTTACCCAGTACAGTGAGGAAGTCATTACCGAGTGTTATGAGTTTCACAACGTGCTGAAAAAATAAAAATGCATACCACATCGCGTCAGGGCCACATGCTGGAAAGCTGCCTTTCCCATCACCCAAGGAGCTGCCAGGGTCAGGAGAGCAGGAGGGGGAGGACAGAGATGACAGCTCCCTGGAGACAGCAGGATGGAGGGTTGGGGGCAGATATCGGATCTCTGGGGAGAGAAGTCTATGTCCCCATGAGCTCATGCAGTCCATTCCCAGGACTGCCCTGGGGTGGCTGCTCCAAAGGACACAGGTGGGCTTGTGAGGCTGGGCCTGGGGTTGTGTGAGACCTCTGGGCTTCCCCAAGAGGCTGGCATCCTCATGCACGGGCAGAGGCTTCAGAGTCCTGAGCAGGCGCCCCAAGCCCTGAGCCTCCTCTTGGTGTGGCTTCCTGAGGGGATCAGTCAGGTCATGGATTCCCCCCAACCAAGGCACACAACACTTCAGCCCCCTGGAGCCACTGACCAGTGTCCGGACCAGGAAGAAGCCACTCCGTATCTGTGGGTGTTTGCCTTTCCCTGCAGGTCCATCTGGTGGTCCCCTACTCTCCCAGTCCACGGCCACATCCACTTGTGCATCCGTGCAAAGCTTCTGCGCAAGGATGTTCACCATGGCAGTGTTTGTAATAGTGAAAATCAGATGCAAACCCCTTGTTTATCGTTAGGGGCTGGTTAAGGAACTCCGGGCCAGAGCACAGTGAAGAGGGGGCACCAACAGGAAAGGAACTGCCCAGTAAGTGAAGAATGCAAGTTGCCAAAGAGTATGTGCAGCACAATTCCATTCTGCCCCAAAGTAATGCGTGTAGAACTGAACATAACTGTGTAGAGCAATGTCGGGAGGAATTTGTCCCACCTCTAAGGGAGTTTATCTCCAAGGGGAGGGGGCAGGAGGTGGGGAGAGAGCTTTTACTTCTTTGTTTAGACAGTCTATATTTGAATTTTTCCTAGCATCTATTGCTTTGGTAATAATAATAATGTTAAAAGGATATTTGCTCAAAAGAGTAATAAGTCCATTAGGTTCCTGTTACCTAAGACCTTCCCTGACCCACCAAAGCGAAATGTGTTTGTCCTTCCTTTTAGCAAACCCCAAACCTTGACTCAGGTGCTATCGGGGCACATATCACAGTCTGTCTGTGTCCCCTCCTTTAAACTGTGACTTTGTTCAATTCACCTCAGCAACTGCACAGCCAGCATGAGGTGTGAGCGTGCCCCCCCTGCCCACCCCCACCAAGGGTAGGGACCTTGCCTGCAGTGTCCCGGCACTAGGGCAGGGTCTGGCACAGGGGAGGAGCTCAAGAATATGTGTGGACTAGACCAAGAGTTTGATTCTGGGATCACTGGCTCTAAGAGCCGGAATCTGCTCATCCCCCAGAAATGGAACCCAGCAGCCAAGGGGCTTGTCTTAACAGATGTCCACACTGGCCCTGGGCTCATGGGACCGGAGTCTGCTGCACCTAATCACCTGTTTCCCCCACTGGGCTGTTGTCCGTGAGCGTAGGCTATGCGTGTAGGTTTCACTGCCATGTCTTCATTTGTCTAACATGGGGTCTGGTATGGAGTGGATTCTCAGTAAATATTAGATGGATGGATGGGTGGGTGGATTCATGGATGGATGGAAGGATGTGTGGACAGAGGACAGACAGACAGATAGATGGGTAGATAGACAGGTGGGTGTGTGGACGGATGAACAGATGGATGGGTGAATAAATGAATGGGTGGACAGATGGATGGATGGCTAGATGGATAGGTGGGTGGATGGATGGATGGACAGATGAACAGATGGATGGGTAAACAAATGGATGGGTGGGTGGTTAGATGGATAGGTGGGTGGATGGATGGAAAGGGTGAGGTGGATGGGTAAATGAGATGAGAGGGGTCAGCATACCTTCCTGCTTTTCTAGGCACTCAGACATTCCTCTTGCCATCCACATTCTACTCTGGGGCATCACCCCATATCACAGAGGAGACAACTGAGGGTCTCTTCCTCTTTTCAAGAGGAAGAATAGAGTTTAGCCCAATGTTTTGCCCCGGTCACACTGCCAAGAAGCCAGGAATCTCTGGCCTCAAATGAGAAGAACTGAGCCAAGATTCTAACACTCTCCCCTGGGTCAATAATCCACTCAGGAAATACTTACCGAATGCGTACCAGGCTCCAGGGACTGTACTAAGTGTGC
Organism: Balaenoptera musculus; assembly: GCF_009873245.2. Classification (NCBI taxonomy): domain Eukaryota; kingdom Metazoa; phylum Chordata; class Mammalia; order Artiodactyla; family Balaenopteridae; genus Balaenoptera; species Balaenoptera musculus. Next base: position 107,450,503 of record NC_045790.1, on the reverse strand, counting down.
AGAACAGGCCAGGGCAGGCCCTGCCCTCACGGCGCTCCCACCCCAGAGCTACAGTGTCTCCCTAAAGCTCCTCTCGCATTGGCACACCCTCCTTGAAGCAGTTGGGGTGCCATTGCTCCCTTGCTCAAAACCCCTCTGGACTCTACAGTCAACTCCAACTCTTAACCATGGACCTGAGAATTCTGAGGACAAGCCCACTTCCCCTCTAGCTCCACTTGGAGCCATTCTCCACCAGTATCATCCCCTGTCCTCCCTTCCTGTGGCTCAAGGGCCCTGGGGAGCCGATCGTCCACCCTTCAGCCTTGTGAGCACCATCTCTGACTTAAAGGGGCTACGTAATTGCCTTCTCCATGGATCTCCCGGGCCGCCCTGTACACTTGTGTAGGTTGTTCACTGAACAAGATGCTCCTCAGAGCGGGGAGTGGGTTGACATTCAGTCTGTGCTCTGCTTGCCGAGCATGTACCATGCGGGGAGGGCTGGGTTAGACGTGGTTCTGCTCCCTGCTGGGCCACAGTGCATCCCTCAAGCACAGCAGGGATCACCCTGGGTTTGGTACCACCAGTATCCATATCTGTCTCCCCTATCAGACTGGGGGCTCCCCGAGGACAGGGTCCAGGTCTGAGTCCTCCCTGTGTCCCTCTGCAAGGCCCAGAGGAGGTGCCGATGAGGGGTCTGCCTAGGGCCAGGTGCCGAGTTCTGGAGCAAGGTGCCCGCTGGGTCGGGGGGTATGCCTGTTTGAGAGGTGGGCTCCCTGGACTGAGGAAGGCTCTTCACTGGGACCTCCGGGGGGTGGGGGTGACCCAGCCACGTGAACACAAACCGGGAGCGAGCCGGAAGAATGCAACGAGGGCAATGCCTGCTGCCGCTGGGGCCAGGTGGGCTGGGAGGGCAGGAGAAGCCCCCGGGGCCCCGTCCCTGACAGCTCTTGTCAGGGATTCTGAGAAACTCAGAGAAACTCAGCGTAACTGCCGAAAGGGCCTGTCTTGCTCCAGAGAATCCCAAGTGAAACCTGCCCATCTCCACCTGACTCAGGAAGGTGCACCCAGGAACTGCCCTCAGCGTAACCATGGAGCCCGGCTGAGCGCGCACCTGAGTCTCCCGGCACAGGCACCCTGCATGGCGGGTAGTGGTCAAACGAAGCTCAGAAAAGGAAGCTGAGGCTCAGGGAGGGGCAGGCGCTCGCGCCCTGGCTCCCACAGCCAGGAAGTGGCAGGGTAGGATTCTCACTCAGTTCAGCTGGAGGGCAAAGCCACTCTCCCTCCCGCCCTGTCTCAGCGAGGGCCCTACCCTGCCCATGTCACAACACAGTTCCGAGATGCAGGTGGCAGAAACAGGAAGCTTCCAAAGTGGGGAATAACTGACCCCAGAGATGGCTGTCCTGAGGCTGCAGGGGTGCCCCCATCCCAGGGAAGGGGACAGCCCAACAAGGCCCAAGCAAGTTATTTAGGGGAGGGGACTAGGCAGGGTGGGGGGAGTTAACATCTCCCCCTCCCTTTCTGTGCCTGACCCCGCCATCCTCTGTCCGCTATTAAGCTTAAATGCTGACTTGGGAGGAGGCTTCCAGTCAATCAATAGCTCACCCAACAAACAGGTTTTTCAAAACCCGCAGCTTATAGATTTCTCTCCCCATCTCATTCTTTAAACCTGACAGCTGCTGAGCTGATGGGGGACGCCCTCCAGCCGGGAAACCAATTCTGCAGATGCCCTGCTGGCGGGGCGCAGGACACCGAAGGCCTGGGGAGGCCCACGCAGGCCCAAGAGCCGGCGGCCCGGTTACCTGGCAGGGTGAGATGGTTCCCACCTGGCCTCCAGATGGCCCTTTATCGGCCCAGCCTCCTCTCCCCTCAGCTGCTGGGGCAGAGGAACTGGCCTGACCTGGTGGGAATGTGGGTAGTGCGTCCAGTGGTTACATCTCCAGCTTGGGAGTCAACCAGACCTGCTTTCAGGCCCCAGTTCTGCTCCTTCCTGGCTGTGAGACCTTGGCAAGTCACTTGACCTTTAGGCAAGTGGGCATAAAAGTGGCACCTATCTCATTGGGCTATCGTGACAATCCCATGAGAAAACACAGTGCCTGGCAGGCAGTAAGTGTTACTTAGTATTGTTTTTAGCTAATCCCAGGAGCCCTTTGCCTACCAACAAGCACTAGGGAAAGATATGGGAGCCCAGTGGCACACCTCGAGATGCCTTGGCCCTGCCCCTAGAAAAGTGCTTCATTGATAGGTGACTATAGATCCCAGGCTGCCTGGGAGGGTCCTGGTGTATATCTGTGGTCTCAGCATAATTATTAATAACATCCCCTTTCACTCTGCAAGTGTCCTGGTTTGGACAATGAATGGCTTGGTCACCTAAGTTTTGATTTGTTTCACTGTGTCAGGGACAAACAAGATGTCACTAAATCTTGTCAACAATCCAGGAGTAGGAGTTGTGCTCCCCAGTGACAGAGTAGGCAACTGAGGTTCAGAAAGGGTGTGTGATTTGCTCAAGGGCACACAGCTGGGAAGCGACTGAGCTAGACTCACGCTGAGCTGTGGTGTGTGTGACCCCACTGAACTGCATTGCCTGCATTCATCTGTTCCCCTGGGCTCTACTGAGATGCAGTTGAAGGCTCAAGGATCAAAAGTTGGTGCTCCTGGGGGCACACAGAGGTCTTGGGACCCCGGTTCCTCCTGCAGCCGTCTCCACACAGCCCCTCAGCCCTCCACAGGCGGGTTACAGAGAGCAGATCCAGCTACCTGGAGAGCTCCCCCCAGCCATGCACACAAGTCAGCCTGACCCAGGATAACAAGCTGTGAAGATCTTATCGGGCCCCTGATGGCGGACGCTGATGCTAGCAGACTATCCCCCCCCTGCTCACCGTGGCCGCAGCCTCCTCCCAGGCTGGGGAATCCTGTTTTCTTTCCTAAGTGGAACATCAGATTACTCAGGTCTGATTTCACTGCTGATTGGGTCTGGGAAGGGAGGAGTCCACTTAACACCCGGATGGCTCTCAGGACAGGGTGAGGCCAAAGCGGGCTGCTTATCCATCACCTGCTGACACTGCCCCTGTCCACACTTGGGGCCAACAGAGTTTCAATCCATTTTCCCTTCCACCCCAGGGTGGGAGTTGCTGGGTGAGCAGGAAGCCAATTTGTTTTAAACCTCCAGCCTGGGCAGGGGAGTTATCTGAGATGACCCACAGAAGTGTTCCTTCCCCTTGTTTCCTTCTTTTATTCATTCATTCAACAGACCCTCCCCAGTGTCTGTGCTATAATGGGAGACTCTCCCTCCAGGTTATGCCAGGGCAGCAGGGGACAGTGGCAAAGCCATGTGATGAGGGCTGAGGCACTGCAGAGGCTGCCTGGGGCATGACCCGAGCTGGGTCACGCAGGCTGAGCGGAGTTTGCCTGGTGAGAGAAGGGGAAAGCTATTTGGTGGAGAGGACAGTGTGGACAGGGGCACAGAGGCATGAAAGAGAGCTGAGTGTCCAGGGAAAGTGAGACTTGGAGGTGAGAACTGGACATCTGGGGTGGGGCTGAGGGGCTGGCGATGGGACCTGAGGGGTATGCGGCAAGAAAACTATGAAAACCTTGGTACCTGGCATCCAGACTGAAATCTCTCCTGAAGGTGCCAGGAGATCTTAGAACGGCTGGAAGGAGAGGTCAAGAGTGTGGGCTCTGGGCCTTCACTTGTCCACTTATGCATTTGTTCAACAATCTTTCTGGGATCTGAGGGGTGCCAGGCCTTGTTATAGCAGCAGACAGACTATGAGCAGGACAGACCCAGCCCTTGCCCTGTCAGGCCTCTGAGGCTGGCTGGGGACACATATATGAACACAAACTGCCATGGTATTAGGTGGCATGAGACACAAAAGAAAGCTATGGAATAATATAATTGTTCTAACTGGAAGGGATGTTGGGGGAAAGCTTTGAGTCGTACTAGGCCCCTAGCAGGAATATGTCCTCTCTGATCCTCAGTTTCCTCATCTGTAAAATGGGGATAACCATGGTCCCTGCTTCATGGAGTTGTGGGGGAATGTGTGGGAAGTGCTGGCCCAGGGCCTGGCCTGGAGTAGGGACTCATGAGTGTGAGCTCTTACTGTAACTGCTCACATTTAAGTGGCCAAGAAGCTGGCGGGGCTGGCACTGTGGACAGCAGCCATGCAGAAGATGGACTGGACACAGCAGAAACCTGGGAGAGGCGGCAGGGCTAGAATCCCCCAGGAGGATGGGAAGGCCAGCCATTCCTTTCCAAAAGGTGCAAAATTCCCCCCAAGACAGAACCCACCCACTGTGCCTAAGCCAGCAGCCCTGTGGATTATGGGGGTAGCCTGGCCCAGGGACAGAAATGAGGGTCAGCTGCGCTGAGGAGGATGAGCAGGAGGAGGAGGAGGAGGAGGAGGGAAGAGGAGGAGGGCCCCAGCTAGGGGGTGACATCTCTCCTGGCGCAGACATGCCCAGCCTGGCCCTGGGAAGAACGTACTATCAGGCACGTGGTCAAGAGCAGTGCCTCTGAAGCGACACACACCTGGGTTCCTGTTCTGGCCCTGCCATCACTATGGCCTCAGGCAGGTGCTGTGAAACTCTCAGAGCCTCAGTCTACGCCTCTGTGAAATGGGGATAACAATGGTATCTGCGCTTCCTGAGGATGCGAAGAGATGATGTATGCAAAGTGCTCAGCGTGCTGTTCGGCACACAGTGGGTGTCCAGTAAAGCGCAGCCAGATTAGTTCTGCATCTCCACACAACTGGACTCCAGGTCCCCTTGTGCTCCAGGAAAGGGCACCTTCCAAACCAGAACTTGGGGTCTGCAGGCTGCAGGGAGCCTGGACAGACCCTCCCTGGAAGGCCTGAGGATGAGCTCCCTCCTTGCTCTCTGGGCCAGGCTGCCTGGCCTGCCCAGTGGAGCCTGGGAACCCAGGACACAGGAACTTAGTCTACCCGCCTTGGACCATTTTCCCTGCTCACTTCCAGGCATGCCACTTGGAAGAGCTTCCCGAGCTTTTCTGGACTCTTTTTCCCCAGAAGATGTTTTAGAAAATCTAGGGCATTTGTTGGTAGACCAGCCCAAGCTGTCCTGCTACAGGCGGGCAGCTCCCAGTAGTAGGCTGTCCCAGTGTCCTCCATGGCTGTACCCACTAACCAAGGGCAGAAGGCCCCTCCTGCCCAGAGCTCAGCCTGTGGACTCACTGTCAGGAAAGAAAGTGGCTCAGCTCAGGGGGACTGCCCCAAGGAGGTGGGGGTCCTCCACCTCACTCTGTGGACCTCGGCTTCCTCTCTGCTCGAGTCCAGCCTTGAAAAGAACCAGCACGGCCTCCAGGAACCCAGGTCTGGGCTACGGAGCAGCCAGGGCCTGCCCTGGCCATGCCCCCATGCTTAGCCTTCCCAAGGAGGCCAGGAAGGAGAGGTGCAGGCAGGGGCCGAAGTGGGGACTGCCCTGACCTGAGACTTGGAACTTGACACATTTGGTGAATGTGGCTGAGGCCCCACAAGAACTTGTCACACAGATGACAGGCAGGTCACAAAACCACCCCTGGTCTCAAAGGCCCAGGACTGGTACAGCCCCTGCCCTCAGATGCAGGCCACAAAAACTGGTGGCAGTGGTAGGGCTGGCCTCTCTGACTCTGCAGCTGCTCAAAACTGGACAGGGCAGTGACCTAAAGCCACTCGGAGAGGTCTTGTGACAAGGCCTACAGGCCATGGGGCTCAGGGCAGTGGGAGCAAAGGACTGCATGCTGGGCCCTCTGCCTGAGCCCTGGGCACCACCAAGAGCTCCCCTACATCTGAGCCCCAGCTCCCCACACCAGCCATCAGAGGTCACCACCCCGAGGCGGGCAGGCACCTGGGCTCCTCAGCTCAAAGGGACATCTCCCTTCAACGGACACATCCTTAAATATATACAAGGTGTGTTCTTTTCTCTTTTTTCTATACATTGGGCTCTAAAATCTGGGCCATCCCACCACCCGCATTAACTGCGTTAAGGAGGAATTATAAAAAGAAATCAAATTTCCCATAGCATTTGAACGCCATTAAAATGCCAAACAATAAACTACCAGGCTGCAAATTAGATCAGTGGAAATATCAAACACATTGAGGTATAAAATCCATAATTGCATTTAGTGGCAGCCGTCCCTGGAGAGGCCCTGCTAAAGATCATCACAGCCCCACATATGAGAAGCTATTGACAGAAGAATAAAAATCGACAGGCCAACCAAATAAACCGCGCAGCCTTCATTAAATATTCAGCAACGGAAATTTGACTATCCTGGACCTCTCCCCTTGGTCCCATCCTGAGCCCTTCCCTGCCCAGCTGGGGGCTCAGCCCCTGGCCCGCCCCAGATACCGACAGCTTGTGCAGGCAGGACCAGAGGAGGGGGTCAAGTGAGGGTGGTCAGAAGGGGGCTGAGGCTACAGCAATAATGGGGGGGCTCCACCAGGATTATTATTGTTGGGCGGGTGTTATTAGCTTTCACTCTGGAGTAGGTGTCCCCTCCCCGCCCCGAGTCTTTAATTAGGTCATTACAGGGGTAATTTCCAGGGAGGTTTTAACTCCTTAGGAGCTGAAGAGCCTCCAGCCTGAGCCACAGGCCCAGCGGGGGTTTAGGGCTTGGCCCTTCGGGTGGGTAAGAGTTGGGGATGGTCCCTGAATCCGGGGCAAGGCCTTGCTGGGGGCCCTCGGAGGATAGGGTTCACCTGCCCTCCCTCCCCCGCAACAGAGGAGCCTCCCTTGCCCAAACCTGGTGGGCCGGCCCCGGATTCAGTGGGACCCTCATCGGGCAAAGCGGGGCCCCAGCCCCGCTGGGCTCCAGCCCACGGGGACCCCGCCCTCCGCAAGGTGGCTCCTGGCTCTGGCCCCCGCTCCGCCCAGCCGGCCCTTTGCTCTCCCCTAGCGCCCCTCCTGGTTCTCTCCTCTCCACTTCTCTTTTCCAACCATCTCTCCCTTCCCCTCCTCTCCTCCCGGCCTCTCCCAGTCCCTTCCTCTCCTCATTCCTTTCCTCTCCAATGATCCTCCCAACTCTCTTTCCCCTCCCCTCCCCTCTCTCCTCCCCGGATCGCTCCCCTCCCCTCGCACCTAGGGGCCCCCTGCCATGTATAATGCATGCAGTGGAAGCACCCAATAGGATTAGGCACCTCCGCCCGTCTTTGCGGAGAGAAAGTTTATGTAAATGACTGATGACAGCGCTATTGTGTGAGGAATATCAATGGAGTAATTACAGTTACATCGGGCGCCCGCGCCGCCGGCCCGTGTTAATTTTTCACCGGCTCCCCCGGGAGAGATCGGAGCGCGCTCCGAAGAGCACAGCTAATAATGGGAGCTCGGAGCCGCCGCTGCGCCACGCGCCCTGAGGTCTTTCTGAGCAGACTGCTAAGCACTGGCTGTCTCCCCGGAGAGCCGAGAACAGAGATAAAATGATTAAAAACTGCCAAGCGGGCCTGGCAATCACTCGCTCCGCTGTCAGCCCCAGACAAGACAAATCTCTGCGATTTTTCTCTTCCCTCCTCTCCCTTTGTGAGCCCCTGAGCTGGGACGTGGGGGGCCGGGTGGGGTCAGGGTCAGCTCCCTGGGGTGGCCGGGCTGCCGGTGGGGCAGTGGCAGCGGTGGGAGGGCCCTGGCCTCCGGGCCGGGGGTGGGTACTGGGAGCCCTGGAGGCTCAGCCACTCGCCCCACGGGCCCAGCGGCTGGCTCCGCTCGCTCCTCCGGGGGAAACTCGGTCAGGGCACACCTGTCAGGGCACACCTGTTGGGGGCCATGGGCTGGGGCACACCTGTGAGGACACACCAGTTGGGGCACATCCACTGGAGTGCACCTGCCGTGACCCACCTGCCAGGGACACCAGCAGGGGCTCACCTGGGCTGGGGTCTCCCTGGGCTTCCAGGCACCTGCCCCCTGCCCCGGCGCTGTGCCGTTTGACCCCTTTCTGTGTGTTTCCAGGCCCTGAGGCCCCAGCCTGGGCACCCTGATGAGGCTCCTTGACCATAGACCCAAAGTAGACCCCCGGGCAGGGCCATGGAAGAGGAGGGGGGAGTGTCTGTCTCCACCCAGGGTCTGGGTCTGACCTCTGGGGAGGGTGTCCCGGTATCCACACCTTTGGCCCGGGAGCTAAGCCTGGGCCCAGCACCTGAGAAGTGAGAGGAGGGAGACAAGGAGGAGGAGGAGGAAGGGGGCTGAGAGGCGCTGCCGACTATTCCCAGCTGGGGAGGGAGTGAGGAGGGCGCCCGCCTGCCCGCTTGCCTGCCCGCTGCGGGCAGCCCCAGAGCACCACCCGTCATCACACCCCACCCTCCACTCTCCTGACCGTGACAAAAGTGAGAGGAAATTCTTGCCAAAACCTGGGCTGGGCTCTTAAAGCTGCGGCCATGGACGTCACAGACCAGGAGGGGCCATCTGCCGCTCCACGCATCACACCCAACCCCTGTGTCCAAACGCACACAGACACACACACACGCGGTGCCCTCACTGACATGTGTGTACACCCTCCCCGTGTCCTGCCATATCAGCCCACTGTGGCCAACACCCACACCTACACACGGCATCCCCCCGTGTGACGCGTGCACACACCACCCGCCATTGGAATTACCCATGTCCACACACGTGCACACACGGAGACACACTCGTGGCAGCATGCCCTCCCACGCTGACACACACAGACACAGGCAGACAGGTACAAACATACATGTGCACCCTGAGACCTGCGCTCAATGACACGGTGACGGGTAGGCACACTCTGTCACGGGCACAGAGGACGATGTGCAGGCACACAGACACACCTGCAGTGCAGCTCGCCCAGGCGCACAGCAGCACATGCAGGGACACACACACACACACACACACACAGGCGGCGTCCCTCCCCACTGCCCGCCCACCGTATGCACTGGCATTCAGATGTAGGAGAATAAGCCAGGGTCTCCGAGGAGGCTCAGAGCTTGCCTCTCCAGATGCTGCCTGTTCCAGAGCGCTGCGTCCACCGCCCGCCACCCGCCTGCCATCAGCTCAGCCGCAGGGAGACAGGCAGGTACTGGGGCGATCAAACTGCTCGGGACAATTTACGGCAGCGATAACCCCTTGACAGATGACATGGCACTAAAGCTAAGCAGAGGCGAAGCTGACAGCCTCTGGCCAGGGGTGGGGTGTCAAGACCAGGTGGTATCTACCCAGGCTGGGCCGGTCCCACCAACTGGCCCAAGGCTGTTTGGGGCTCTCCCAGACAGCACGGTTGGACAGAGAGCTGCCACTGCACAAGCTTCCATGTGTGCACATACACAAATACCCTTGAAAACACACAGGGACATACCACGATCACTGACGGACTCACACAGATGAATGCCAGGTACATGCACACACAGACGTGGATGCCTGGTGCCTACTGACACGTGTCACCACATATTCACCGAGTCCCCCTCATGGAGCTCAGGTCTCCTGACACCCGTGCAGATGCCCGTGCCCATCTGTGCTTACAGCCATCTGCATTCAGGTGTGCACACCTGAACACGGCCTCACAGGGCCCCCTCCCTAGGTCCACAGCTTCCTCTCGGGCCTCACCCTGCTCCCCCTGCAAACCACGCAGCCATCAGAGTGAATTTCCTCATTCAAATCTGACCATGACACTGCCCTCCTAGAATCCTTCCATGGCTTCCAGTGGCCCCCCGAGTAAAGGCCAGACTCCTAGCACGGCCTTTAACACGCTGTGTGATCTGACCTCTCCCTGTGCCCCCAGCACGGCCCCCCTCCAGGCCCTGGCACATGCTGTCCTCCCTGCCCAAAAGCTGCTCCCCTCCCCTCTTTACCTGGATAATCCCTCTGCTCTCAGTGTAGACAGCTCTTCCTCCAGGAAGCCCTCCTCCACACCCCCTAGTCTGGGAGAGAAGCCCTGTCCCCAGGGTCTACAATGTCCCACTCTTCCTCCATCAGAGCCTTCACCAAGCTCCTCGTCCCCCGCACCCATTCCCGGGCCGAGGGAGTGAAATGCCTCCCACTGTCCACCACCGAATGGCTGGCAGCCCACAGGGCAGGTGCTGGCTCAGACTGCCTGGGTTCAAATCAGGCCTTGGGCTCTCCCCCCCTCCTTTCCGGGGGAGGCAGCAACCCACCGCACCAAGAGGTACAGCCCTCAGGCCTGAGTCCAAACTCCCCACTTCCCAGCTGGGTGACCTCAGAGCAGCCACTTAAAACTCTCTGAGCTCCAGTTTCCTCAGCTGTAACTTCAGAGACTTTTACTATCATTATTATTGTTATTACTTTAAAAATAGCAGTCACCATTTCTTCATTTGCTGAAAATCCTGATTTGGGCTTTTAGATTGCCCAATTTACAGGTAAAGAAACGGCAGTTAAATGGCAGAAAGCAATGCAACCAAGATCAGGACCACCAGGCTCTGAGACACACACTTATTCCTTTGAACCTCCAAGGTCAGGGTTTGATGGGGTCATGTCATCAGCTGTGTGTACAGAATTATTAGTATGGTCGGGGCTTGCCAGCCTCTCTGCCTCTGCCCAAGCAGTCCCCTCAGCCTGGAGCGCCCTCGCCCCAGCATCTCCTCTGATTGCAAGTGGGTTCTCAAAAACTTCTTGTGTCCACCTCCGCCTGTACCTGCTCCCAATCTCCCCAGTCCCAAGAGTCCACACACCCTCGTCTGTGTATGAGCCCCAGGATGTCGTGCCTGTTCCCCATGTGACATGACAGGCGTGGGCAATGAGCGAGTGGATGAGAAGCAGTTGACTAAAAGGGGAGTGCGAGGGATGGGGGAGGGGCAGGGGCTGGAGTCAGACCTGGTTGTGATGCAGCCGTGTGGTCTTGGGCAAGTTGCCTACCACTTCTGGGCCTCAGTCTCTTTACCTGTAAAATGGGAATGATAATCACACCTACCTCTCAGGTGTGTCATAGGGCTTCATAGGGTACATGTGATAAGCTTAGCCAGAGTCTTGCATGTTAGCAGGTGCTAGACCTTGAACCAAATCAGCCAAACTGCACTCACTAATCTGAGGGGAGGACAGCCAGGGACAGAGCAGGAAGGGAAGGGGAGGGAGGGGATTCTGTGCTTCACCAAGAAGGCCAAGGCCTTCCACGCCTCCAGGCCTTGGCCCTCACCATTCACTGAGCCTGGAAAGCCCCCCTCCTGCCTCTCCCAGCTCCGTCCAAATGTCCCCTGCTTAGTAAAGGCTTTCCCACCTCTCCAGGTAGCATTCCTCCAGGTGCCCCATCCCTAAGGACCCTCCCCTCACCACAGCCCTCCACTCACAGGATTATCCTCACCATCCCTGCCTTTCCCTGGCTCTGTCCCCTGTGAGGCTGGAGCTCCAGCAAGGTCTGGACCAGTTGAGTCACCTCTGTTCCCTGTGCAGGGGTGGGGGTGGGAGTAGAGATGGGGGCTGGCCCCGAGGAGGTGGGAGGGAGGGGAGAAAAGGAGCTAAGTCAGTCTCTGGAGGGCTCAGAGGGGGTAGACTGGCCTTCCTGTGGTTTGTTTTGTTAGAATTCTTATTAATAACAAAAATAAAATGACCACCACAACAACAGCTGTAAGGAAACATTTCTTTTCTTTGCTCTATATTTTTTTTGAGTGATGAGCTTTGTGCTAAGCACTTCACATCCTCTTATGGTTAATCTTTCCAACGACCTGGAAAGGAGGAAAAGTTGCACCCATTTTACAGGTAAGGAAACTGAGGTTCAGAAAGGTCAAAGGACTCATCCAAGACAGCACTGTCATGGCATTAGGGAGGGCCTGGAGCCTGGCCCTCTGGGGTGCTAATTAAAGGGGCTGTTGTAGTAGGTGGACAACTGAAAAATTTCATGGGAACAGTCCCTGAGTACCTACTATGTGCCAGGCCTGCTCCTGGCATCTGTACTTGTCTTCCCTTGGTTGGACCCCACTCCACTCAGTTCCCCAGGGCCTGTCTGGCTGGGTCTCCTCCATGCTGTCTGCCCCCTGGATCATGAACTCCCCAAGGACAAGGCTTGCATCTGTCTTGCTCCCCAGTGCCCACGTGGGCCTGGCATGGAAGGGGCTCCACTCATGATTCTGGAATGTCATCTGTGGAGACTGGACCATCCAGGCCTCTTGACAGAGTCTGGTCACCACTGGGCAAGGAGGCTTTCCTGGTCTTGTGGTCCACCACGGAGCTTTCTGGATGCCCCCTCACAGCCTGTCCTGCCAGAGTCAGCTGCTTCTCCCCTGAGTTCCCCTGCGCTCCCCATCCCCACGCACACCGGGCTGTGATGATCCTGCTCACCTTGGGTTCATGGTGTCAGCCCAGCCCTGCCTGGAGCAGGGGTCCTTCTGGTTGGATGGGGGGGTGGGCTGGGCTTCCTTCTACTCTCCTTCTCTTCCCCAAATACTCACTGAGCATTTGCTTTCCTGGGATATCACAAACAGGAGCCACAGGGGGATCAGACATCTCAGAGGCCAAATGGTGGAGAGATTGAGATAAGCTGTGTGGCTCTGGACAGCTGACTTCCCCTTTCTGTGCCTCAGTTTCCACATCTCTAAAATGGGAATAATAACAGACCCTGCCTCATAGACTTGTATGGGTTTAGTGAAATAATTAAAGTCCTTAACTCAGTGCCTATGCAGTGTAAAGAAATAAAACCTAAAGCCCTTCACCTCTATCATGCTGTTATGATTGTGTGCAAAGAGAACCACGCTGGGAGCAGACCGCCCTCTAGGAAGAGAGTGAGGGGAAGGGCTCTGCCTACTCCCTGTCTCCTAGAGGGCACAACCTACACCCTGGGGTTTCAGGGAGAGGGGAAGAACCCTGGCCAGCCAGAGTCCCTAGGATGGGTCAGGTGTCCTCCCAATCCTCCTCCAGATCCACAATTGCTGCCATCCCACCACCACTTAGAGTCACCCACTGATGCCACTCCACGCCAGGCAACAAGCCAGGCCGCAGGGAGGCTGCATGCATCCAGATGACAGACAACCACAGCTCATTCACTCACTTGGTAGACAGACACGGAGCACCTCTCCAGTACCAGGCCCTGTGCCGGGCTTGGGGGTACCTGGGGCAGAGGTGCTCAGACCCCAGTGTGCACAGGCATCCCCAGGGACCAGCTGGGAATGCAGATTCATAGGCTTCACCCTGAGAGTTGGAGTAGGAATCTGCATGTTTAACAAGCACTGCAAGACAGACCCAAGCTCCCCTCCAAGGAGAGTGGGGTGGGATGGAGAGAGCCAGAGAGACTCTGTAACACTGGTGACTCCTGTGCCAGGCCTTCAAAGGACTTTTCCAGAAGAAGATAGGATGATAGAGGCCAGGCACACATCCTGCAACAACCAGTACAGCCTGAGTAAGACCTAGATGTGGACAAGTGTCTGAGATGTGTGGGAACAGCAGGTGAGCTGGTGGCTGAGGTCAGAGAATGAGAGAAGAGGCAGGGTCTGACTGAGGAAGGCTTTGACGGCCAAGCTGAGAGCCAGCAGGAAGAAACCATCTGAGAACAAGCCTTGGGCCAACGGTAGAGAGGGGGGTCTCCTTAATTCCCGCAGGCCTGGTGCCAGCTCGAGCCCTCCCGGGCCTCGATTCCAAGAGCCCAGAGCCTGAGACTTGGGGACCGGGACTAGCTACATAATTTGCAGAGCCCAGCACAAAATGAAAACGCAGGGCACTTGTTCAAAACATATTAAGAATTTCAAGAGGGCGACAGCAGAGCATTAAACTGAGTGCAAAGCCCTCCTAAGTGGAGGGCCCGGTTAACTTGCCCACGAAGCTGGACCTGGCCAGGACCCAGCCAAGTGGCTCACCCTTGCTGTGTCCAGCCCAGAGTGCTCAGAACCTGGGGGCTCCAGTCACCCCAGCTCCAAGCCCCAGGCCCCTCTGACTCTCCCTTTGCCCCCCCCCACCCTCGGCCCTCAGAGCTGCCTCCTCAAGTTGGCTTGAACCTGTCCCCTCTCTAGTCCCCTCCACTGCCCTCGCCTCCCAGGTGGCAGCAGCCTCCCCCTGCCTGTCTCCAGTCTCCAATCCTGTGCACACGCTGCCAGTGTCATCCCCATAAAGTGCCTCTCCAGTCCTGTCACTCCCCTGTCCAATAACCTTCAATGGCTCCCTCCTGCCCACAGGATAAAATCCAAACCCCGTTGCATAGCTACTGGCCCCCGCCCCCCTCTGCAGCCCCAAGTCCCAGCAGCCCCCAGGCAGTCCCTCCAGCCAGACTCACTGTCTCAGCCCACTCTTCTCGGCCCACCAATTTAACCCCTAATATTCCTGCTACCAGTGCCCCTACCTGGAATGCCCTCTCCAAACCCTCCTTGGCGCCAGCCTCTCACCTCACAGGCACCTGCCCAGGGTAACGCTGTACACAGACCCTTGCTGTCTTGCGTGATTAACCAGACCCCTGCTCACTGCCCTTCTCGATAACAAAAATAGCTCACATCTACCAGGACGGCTCTTCGCATGCATCATCTCATTTAATACAACAACCGCAGAAGCTAGGCTTTTTGATTATCCCTGATTTAGCAACAAGAGAACAGAGGCTCAGAGAAGCTGAGGAACTCAGCTAGAGTTCACAGCTAAAAGAAGGGTCACACAGCTAGAAAAAGGCTGAGCCTGGAGTCCAGCCGAGCCAGTCTAGCCACGAGCTATTCCCCTATACTTTCTTCCAATACTAACTGAGCACCTACTATGTGCCATGCCCTGTTCTAGCCGAGGCATGGTGCACACAATGAACTCTGGCAAAGAGACTGCCTGACACGTATATCCATAGCCAGATGCCTGTTCAGACCCAACACAAAGGACTATGGGAGCATCAGTAACAATATCAGCAAGAGCCACACACACAACCTGAGGACGTTTCACCTGCTTTTGCCTTTAAAATCTCATCATTACCCTAAGGCAGGTGCTTGGTCCTCAACAGACTTTGAGGGAACTGAGGCACAGACAGGGAAAGCACCTAACCCAACGTCACACAGCCAGTAAGTGGCAGAGCCTAGATCGAACTCTGAACCCTGAAGCTCCAAAGCACTGGCATCTTTTCTCTGTCTACTTGGCTAAGAATCTGGTTAAGTTCTCGGCCTCCCAAGGAATCAGTTCTGGGGTCACAAAATCAGAGAAGAGGCCAACATTTCCAGGCACAGGGACTGTGCTGACATGATTTCTGCTTAACTCTGCCCCCACCCCCAGGACACCCATTGAGCCCAGGAGCTCTCTGAGGGCAGGGTAGGTCTGCCCCATCCTGGCCCAGCTTAGCCAGCACCTGGCTGAGCAACTAAAAGGCCCCTAGCTGGGTTCCTGGTAACTAGCTGCCCAGGTGCACCCGTCTCTTACCTAATACCCCTCCTGACTTCCTGCCACTGAGCAGTCACCAAGCAGGGCATGTGGTTGATTCCGTGACACTCCCTGTGCCCCAGGGCAAGATGTTTCCTTTTATAAGTTATTATTATTATTACTATCATTACGGTTATTTTAATTTAAATCTTTGATGTTCGGGGAGGTGTTTCTCTGCAGAAACAGAGCATGTCTGTGGGAGGACGGCACCTCAATGACTGGCTTGAACTCTTGCCACGTGGGACGGCTGGACCAGTGGGCGGCCTGCTCCATCCTCCTCCAGGGGTCTGTGCTGCTCACTTATCAGGCTGACATCCCACAGGGAGGCTGCCGCCCTGCCCGCCCCTCCGGCTCCAGGCCTGCCGACTGGAACCAGACCTGGAGGGGTGGGCGGGCAGGGACAAGTGGGAGGGGGCCGGGCCCTCACCACAGGCCCCTTTGCAGTTCAAAGTGACAGGCTCAGGCGGCTGTCCCCTTCAAAGGGCAGACAGAGCCTGCCCAGAGCTGCTGTACCGGCAGCCCAAGCCCAGAAGGCAGGACAGGAGTAAAGGCAGCCCTGGGAGAGCTGGCAGGGATCCCATCCATGGGCTGGTCCTGCTCCCCTGTCCCCTTGCCTAGAGCAGGAGGGCACACCCTGGCCGGCTATATCTTGCAGTGTGACACTGGGAAAAGCACCTTCCCTCTGGGAACTGCCCTGCTGTGACTGTGTATTTGCAAAGCACTCAGAAGGCACTCGGGGACGGTCATGCGTGACGCTGACGATGAAGGTGGTGAGTCAGAGTCTCTCTGAGAAACCCTGCCTCGAAGCCGGGACACCAGAGTGTGATTCTCACCAGCTGCTCGCTAGCTGTGTGACCCAGGGCAAGTCACTTAAGTTCTCTGTGCCCTGGTTTCCCCATCTGCAAGGGGAGGCTAGGATGGGATGATGCCATGCCCTCTCAGCATGAGGCAGGTCACAGACATGCTTCTCCCGTCATGGCCAAAATATGCCCCACCTACTGCCAGGACAGTTGTTCAGCCCAAGTGAGACCCACCAAGAAGGTTGGTCCCAGTGCTCCCCCCAGCCCGGGCCCCTCAAGGCTGAGGAGCAGTCAAGTCTTGGCACCTACAGATGCTGGCTACGTGCTGGTGCAGCTCCCCACTGGCTATGTGACCCTGGGTATGTGGTTTCACTTCTCTGAGCCCCAGTTCTGTCACCTGGAAATCTGGGTAAACAATAGAGCTTTTAAGAATTCTCACTAAGATCTGGGGTGCCGAGGGCTTAGCCCTGAGCCTAGACTTAATATGTGCCCAGGATAGACAGTAGTTCTTATTGCTACCTGAAGCTGCGTGACCTTGGGGAAAATTGTTGCACCTCTCAGGTCAAGGTTGCGAAATGGGAAATGATGATAAGAACACCTGCCACAGGGCAGTGAGAAGATTCAATGCGCTGATCCCCCTGAAACCTTTACCACAGGCAGCATGCTATGAACACTGGCCTTTAATTATGAAGCATCCATTCAACAAGTAACATTCAGCCTGGTGCCAGGCCACCACCAGGGCACAGCATGCAGCAAGGGGCCAGAATCTGCCTCCCAAAGGACTGCTGAAAGTTTTCTCCTGATAGAATGCCTGGGCTCCAACCCCAGTTCCACTTGCTAGCTGTGTGACATTGGGCAAGTTACTCAACTCCTCAGTGCCTCTTGCCTTATCTGAAAATGAAAATAATAACAGCACCCCTGTCATATCTCTGGAAAGAATGTGAGGGGTTTAGAACAGCGCCTGACGAACCACGACCCCTCAACAAGCATCAGCTGTGATTATTACTGTTGCTGCTGCTATTGTGTGCTGTCTGGGCTGGGCCTGCCCATCAGCAAGCCCCCTGCAGCCAGGCCCCCTTCTGCAGCTCACGAACTTGGGAAGTGTTAGCTCCTGAGAGGAGCTCCGAGTACCCTGCAGAACAGATGCTTCTGTGGGCTTCCTCCCTGGTCTGTTTCCCCAGCAGCTGGAACACTTCGGAAAAAAAAGCTCCCAGCCTGCTGGGCTTGTCAAAGCAGGGCCAGATTTACTAGAACCAGGCTTGGACGGTAATTTTGCGGTCATAACAACTATTTTCTTTACATGCTGCTATAGAAAGGGGAACCCCCGGCTTTAAAAAAAAACAAAAAAAAAAACCTAATTGAAGACACCATCGAGCGTAAATATGCTGGAGTTTTTAATAAAAACATGATGGAAGAAAACATTCAAAGCTCAATAATCAGAAGCAATTTGCGTTGTGAGGGGAGATGTGTCATTCCCCCCCCCACTTTGGCTGTGCTCAGCGCAGGACTGGCTCTGGGGCTGGCAACTTTAGACCTATGGCAAAAATAATGAACAGCAGTGAGGCTCGGAGATAGCCTGAAAAATATCCTGGAAAAGAAAAACATATGCCAAAGAGTGTGGTGCAAAAGTCATATTTCATGCCTGACTTTAGAGAATGTTAATAAGGATTAGAACCATACTCCAACAGAACAACTATCAGTCAAGGCGGGTAATTAATTTTGCTTCAGATCTCTGCTTGGGAAAATGAAAGCGGTAAGTGTTACTTCACAGCATAGAGATCCCACCGCACTAGAACAACTCAAAGAACTTCCAAAGCTGTGTCCTGATCCCAGCTAAAAGAAACCTGGCTGTCACTGGCAGTCTCTCCTGATCTGTTGCGGTGTAGATTTGGGGATCTTCTCCGAATTGTAACAATATCAAACTCTTTTTTAATTTCAGGATTGGTTAATAAATATGATTAAGATAACACGTCCCAAACCACATGTCCTCTGCTCGGCCTCCAACATGTGGAGGACAGATGTGTCTTCCGTGCACAGATGACCCAGTCGGCTGCTCCCCCAAGGCAGGGACCCTGGGAGACGGAGCCCTGAGAGGTCCTGGCAGCCCAGTGGCCCTCTGTGGCCCTGGCCAGGCTGCTGGCCTCCCTGTGACCTGCTCTAGAGAGGAAGGGCCAAGCCCAGGGGGTCTGGGAGTCTGACACTAAGACGATGGAGAGGTGGTGGGATGTGGCGCTGTGCTCACCTGGCTCTTGTCCCTCAGTGTCCGAATTGAGAAGATAAAATTCCCAAACCCACATGCTATACAGAAAGCTCGCAGAATCGTTTCATCATGGAGGCCTGTTACCCCCGCTCAAGAACCAGAATCATAGGACCTTCCCCTCTCAGTGACCTCAGCCCAGGGGGACAGACTAGGTCACTGATAAAGTCAGAGTCTGGAAGAGGGTCCTAGAAAGAATTGTGGAGTTGCCACATAGACTCCTAACCTGGCAGAGGGCAGATTGAGGTTCCTGCTTCTGTTCTGCTACAACTAAGATTTTGGGCAAGTCCTGGCTACACCTGGGCCTCACTTTTCCCATTTCTACAAGGATCTTGAAGAGGCCTTCAGCTGGGACATTCTAAACCAGCCCTGGTCCTCCGAGGTCCCTGGAGGACAAGGAGAAAGCCAGGTCCTGGAGCCCAGGGCAGGGAAGATGGGGCATGCTACTATGCACAGCAGGACTCCAGCTCTGGGGGTGGGAGGCAGCAGGCTCAGAGCCAAGGCTGGTGTGGGTAAGCACCTCTCCCACCCCAACTAAACAGGGCCCTGCCCCCAGAGCAAGGCTTTGGGCCAAGGTAGGAGTGAGCCTCTGTCTTAGCTTTCCCTTGGAGCTAGGAGGGAGGAAGGAGTTAGCCCAGGCCAGGCAGAAGGGCTAAAGGTGCAGAGAGAGGAAGGGCATTCTACCTTAGTGGTAGAATGAATGAATGAGTGAATGAATGTCAGAGAGAGGAGACGGCTTCCCAAACCCATCACAGCAGGCAGGCAGAGGACAGGGCACCTCCCGGAGAGGAAAAAGGCTACTAATGGTCCCTTGGGGAGCCCCAGCTGCTGCAGGGCAGGGGTGGGGTAAATTCTGGCCTCCTGGCAGAGGCGGGAGGGTCTCCTTTCAAGATCACTCCGTTCTCAGAGGCTACTTAGGAGGTCAGGCTCCACCTGAGCTGGATGGGGTCAGGACTGCCTGGTGGAAGAACTCTGTCACTGGCCGCCTGGCCTTCTTTCAGCTGGGGCCCACTGGCCATTGACTGCTGCGTTTCTGGCCCCCTATTACCGCTCAGGCCTTGGCCTCCCTGTAAGACCCCAGGCCTCTCCCCTGCAGAGGAGCCCAGGCTAGCGGGCAGACGCTGCGAGCCCAAGGCTGGCCCGGCCCGGCTGATATGAACCATCTGCGTTGTCTTAGGCCGCCCCTCTGCCCACTGTCCCTCTGAACTCGGCCGGTTCCCGCGGGCCGTTTGATGCCTCGCAGGGTCACAGACCCCCGCACACAAATCACCGCCGCGGGGCTGGGGGTGGGGCGGAGGCGCTGAAACCTAATCCGCAAAGTTTGCTCTGCTGCCGCCGGCTCGCTCCTTCCCTCCTTCACTCGACCACCAACCCCCCTTTCCAAACAAGGCTTATTTTTCTTGCCAAAAAAACAAAGTTGGTATCAAGTGTTTCGAGGGAGAAAGTCTCTCCCCCGCCTGCCCCCGGCCTGGAAGGAAGGGCCAGAGCTGCTGGCTGAGCCCGGGACTGCAGAGGGGGTTCCGGGAGAGCACGGGCGGGAGGTGAGCTCCGGGTTCCCAGGTCCGTTGGTCCCCTTCCCAGCTCCGGCTGGTCCCCATGCCCTGCTTAAGAGCCTCAGACCCGACTGTTTTTGACCCTGCCCTGTCCCCCTGGTTGTCCCCTGCCCAGATGGGGCTCCCTCCTTGGGGCTCTCTGTCCCAGAGTGGCCAGAGAGGGAAGCATCACTTCCTGCCCCTTCTCCCTTCCCATAAAATAGCCCTTGCCTGTCGCTTTTACGAGGTGACACCCTGCTTTCAGCCCGATCCTCCCCACGCCCGGAGCCTGGGCTCGAGAGGGAGGAGACTGCGTGCAGTCAGGCATCTCCGGAGCGCTCCCAGGGCGCACTGGGGTCCCCGGGAGGCTGCCCCGGAGCATAGCCTAAGAGCTTTAAAAGGAGGCCAAAGAGTCGGGTGCATTAGAGACAAATTCCTACGAAGTCCCCCCTCCAGCTCCGTGGACTCTGGGGCTTTGGGTCTGAGATCCTAGAAGCCGGGCGGGAGGTCGCAGGCCTGGTCCTCTGGAGGGGGTAGCGGAGCCCTGGGGGTGCGCGGGTTTCATTTGCTGGGTGTTGGTTTTGCTTTTGGTTTTTTCAGCCTGTGCAGCGACCCGGAGTCGTGCGCCGCGGCTTCTCGACATCCGCGTCTTCCCACGATGCCCGGAGGCGAGCGCCAGCAGCAAAGGTGCGCGCCTGCGGCGCTGGAGTTCTAGTTGTCGGAGCTGGCAGCCAGGGCTCGGGCAGGGAGGCGACGTCGAGGGCCTGGTTGGTGGACCTGCCTGGATCTGGGCGGCCCGAGAGCCGCAGAAAAGATCTGCACACTGTGGGACAGGGGTGGCGGCGGCGGCGGTGGCGAGAATAGAGGCGCCACTGGCCCAGCAGAGAAGCAGGTTTCTGCAGGGGTTGAACAAAGGAATTTGCCCTCGAAGAAAGGGGCCCAGCGAGCGGCCGGGAATGGTCAACTCGCAGGAGTACCAGCATGGCGACATCAGTCCCAGGGATCCAACGAAATCCGCCCCGCGGAGGACCCCAGCCTGGCATCTCCATTCGACCTCTCCCTGCTTCTCAATCCTGCTTTAATGGGGATGGTGGGTGTGCACTACCCAGTGCCACTTTTCCTGGGAAAAGGGGTCAGATGGGGCCTGTGCTCTCCGTCAGTGGAGGCAAAAAATCCCACCAACCTGTATCCTCTGTATCCTGAGTCCTCTGCCCCATTTTCCAGAAGCTGACAATTGAGGCTCCCCCAAAGCAATCCCTTCCCCCACCTTTGGTGCAACGCCTGGCGGGCCCGGGAAACCCTAGGGCGATGGGAAATGAAAGGCACGGGGGGGGGGGGCAGGGTTAGAGCCCCCCTCCTCCCTGCGCCCTCGGAAGGGGTGGAGGGGACACGGTTGTAAGGTGCTCGGCTTCTTTTCTCTGCTTGACATGAATAAGGGGATTAGGACGGCAAGTTTCCGTCGTTCACTCCGTCGGACAAAGGGCCCCGCGGTTTGAGCGGCGCAGCCTCTGATTAAACGACAGAGCCCTGTCACTCAGCACCATCCTAGGTACTTGTGTTCGTGACATAATCTTATTAGAAGATAAAACCAGCGAAATCCTTTTCATAATGAAAAGTTACATTTAATGGCTGCACTCGCCCCCCACTCCCTCCCCGGACCCTGCTCGCCTCCCCCCGTTGCTGTTGGATATGGCTCGCCTGTAATTGGCATTTAAAGCACCAAGTCCGGGAGAAAAACGGGGTTTAGGGTTTTTGTAATCCCCCTAAACTGTCTTTGTTCGAAATCTCCACAGATACAAGTCTGTTAAGAGTAAATATTTGTGGATTGATACAACCCCATTTCCCCCCTGCAAACCGAATCTGAAAAAAAATCCGCCCTCCCGCCGTGGTGCGGCGGGGGCGCCGGAGGGAGGGGGCTGGGTCGGCCCCAGTGTCCGCGCCGGGAACTCGGCTCTCCGGGCGCCTCGCCGCCTCCAGGAGCTGAGGGACTTTGCACATTTCTCAGGCGGGAAAAAGGTCTTAGACTCTTTTTTTCAATTTTCTATTCCCTCGATAAACAAACCTCCCGATCTCGCCGCTTTGGGGCCTGCCCGAGGGGGTCGATCGGAGGGCTTGGGGAGGGGCGAGGGCTTTGCTCAATTCCGAATGAAAATGCGAACTCTCTCCACCAGCCTTGCTCCCTACCAGAGGGTTTAAGTGGCTCGGAGGGAACTCCTGGGCCGCGGGAGGCCCCGCCCTGCAGAGCTCCCCGAGTCCAGCCCAGGAGAACGCCCGCTGCCGCCAAGGGCCCCCGCAACGACAAAGAGCCCGAAGGCTGCCGCGGGGGCCCCGGGCTCCCGGCTCCAGTCCAGCCCGTCCCGGGATCGGATTCCTTCATAAATCAGCGGCTGGGTGAAAGGGCTGCGCTTTAGAAAGGGCAGGACCATGTGCGCGTATTAGAGCCCGCGGTTCCCAAATCCGGGCTAAACCCCTGGTGACACCGAAATTCATCAACCGCCGCGGGCGCCCGCGGCTCGGCCAAGGAGCCCGGGAGCCAAGGAGCCTGTGCACGGCGCTGCCCCACTCGAGAGTAAAGGAGAACGAGGAGCAGGAACCCTCCGAGAGGTGGGCCTGGAGGAGAACGCGGGTGGAGACCGCTGAGAGCCGTCCCGCCCGCGCGCCGGAGAGGGGGCGCTGAAGGAAGCTCCCCGCCCGGAGAAAGGCAGTTATTCTAACCTTTTTCCTTCCCTGGCAAGGACTGGCCTTACTGGGGGCGTTCCGGCGGGAAAAGGGCAGTGACCCACCCACCCCCACCCCGTGCACACACCCACCCACCCACCTTCCAAGCTGGGTGCTCTGGGGAGAATCACGACCGTCCAAAGTGGGAATCTGGGGCTTCCGGAAGATCAGGAGTGAGGAGGGTGGCTCCCATCCGCTTTGGGAGTTAGACCCGCAGGGGGGAGAATCTGCTACAGAGTAACTTCGGATCTGAGGGAAGTGACTTAACTCCCTCAGCCTGGGTTTGCTCACCTATACATGGAGCTAGAGCAAAAAAGGTCAGTGCACGTGCAGGCACTCGAGAAACACCCATTCCTTTCCTTCTAGGTGCACTGCCATGGCCTGCCCCTCTGGGGTTAGTAAGGCTCTGCTCCTGCCACTGCACATCTACACTGGCCACGCTCAAGAATCTGTTGGGGAAAATTGGGGACTTACGTGCCTCAGGAGTAACGGGGGCCCATCCACAGGCTGCTGACTGCCTGCCTGCCTCCAAGGACCAGCTTCTGACGGCCAGACCTGCCCCATTCCTCTTGCAAGGAAAAAATTCAAAAACACCAGCCCAGACCCGGGTGAGGAGCAAGAGGGTGGGCAAAGCTGCTCCAGGAGGCCTGCTTAGGAGGCTGTACTCTCTGGGCCTCCCCCTCAGGGCAAACAATGCATTCCTGCCAGGCAGGGAGCCTCCGGCTTACTTCCCAGGCAGGCAGGAAGGAAGGAAACATACATAGACTGAATGCCGAACGTAGCCTGGCATCTTTGGGTTTGTTTCACTTTCCTCTGAGCAACCCCGTGAGACTGGAATTATCACCCCTATTACACAGAGAAAGAAACTGAAGCTTGGGAAGAGGCACCAGCTTTCCTAAATGCCCTTGGCCTGTGTCACTGGGAGCCAGAGACATTTTCGATCCAGACCTGTTAATTGCAATCTTGCTGTTTCCTTTGAGAGAATGTGCCCCACTCAGAGGGCCCTCCTTTTAGAGGAGGTGGCCCCAGAGCACCGTGGTCCTCTCCATCTCCACAGGCTCGGGCAACTCCAGGCCTGGGCGGGTGCCCACACCCAGGCAGCCCAGCAACTATGGCAATTCCGGAGTCACATGACAACAGTCACTGAGTCCCGGAGGAGAGCAGGAGGCGGGAGGGGGGGAATGGCAGTCACACCCAGCTCATCTGGACAGTGCAGCTCCTCCCCTCTCACCATCGTCGCTGCTGCAGCACCAGCAGAGGCACCTGGGGGTGGGGAGGCACCCCTGGCAGCACAGTGTTCCAGCATGCTCACTCATCTTCCTGCACCTAGCCAGCTGCTCGGTGGTCTCCTGACTCCTGTCGGGCACCCCTGTTGCTCTGGGAAGCCTTCAGGACCCTCCCCGCTGGCAACCACCTCACAGTTCCCAAGGAAACCTCTCACAGCACGGCCGGCTAGGAAGCAGCAAACATCTTTGTTTCTTCTGGAACCAGATTCCAGGAACCGGGTTTTTCCCCCCAGTTCACCAAGTGCCAGGCCAGCCAGGTGCTCCGCCATCAGCCGGCGCACTTGGTCCAGGTCTGGGCCTGGCTCCCAATTGTGACAAAGCCCCCTCCCCCCAGACCCCTATACTCCCCCACCTCCCTTCAGGGCTCCAGGGTCCACCAGGCAGGTCCAGCAGCTGCCAGTCAAGAAGCTGAACAGAAATGGATACAACATTGCCCCAGGAATAACAAAGGAAGGGCCCACGCAGAAATTTATTTGTACTGATCAGGCGAGGGCAAGGTAAAGGGCAGCGAGGAAGTGCTGTCAGCCAGGCCTGAAACTCAAGAAAGTTGCCATTCGGAGCACAGTGGCCCCTTATACCCCTCCACTGCCAACACTGCAGTAGTTAAAGCAAACACAGGCCCTTCACTGCCCCGTCAGTTACACCTTCCCCCCAAAATTACACAAACTTTGAAAGATTTTTCTGAGAGAAGATGGATGCTTCAGGCGACTTGAGGTCAAGGCTAGGCTGTTTAAAGTATATTATTAACAAATAAACATTTTACTGCACACACAAAAAAAAAGAGAGAAAAAAAAAAAGGGAGAAAAACTCTATAGGCCACCGGGGAACCAAATCATGTTGCTTTTGGCTTCAAATGACAGGAGACATTTATGACATGAATGGAGAACACCAGCCGGTCGATGAAATGGCAAACGTCTGCCACTTTGCTTCCTCTGCCTTCGTGAATCAACTTTTTCAAATATGGTTTTCAGCCTTGCCTTCCCCTCAATACCACCGCCTCCCCACTTCTGACTGCAGTGGCAATAAATATATATAATTTTGGTTTTGCTCTCTGCTGCCATCAGCACAGAATCTGGGGGTTGGAGAGGGCTGGGTCAGCCAGAGAGCCAAGGGCCTTGGGTCCTCCTGCACCCTCAACTGACTGACAGCTCACAGCAACTCCTTGGATGAGTGGACCATCCCTCTCTTCTTCCCTCCCCTAAAGCTGGGGCCTGACTGTGGTGTCCAACAAATTGGAAGTTATAACTCATGTCATTGAGAGTATCCTCCATCCCTCCACCTAACTAACGCCAAAGTAGGACCGGGTGGTTGTGAGTGTGTGTGTGTGTTTTCCCTTTTCTGTTTTAAAAACCTCACAGCTGCAGGGTAGAGGAAGTTCCCTGGGGAAGCACTGCCAGCTTTCATGGACCAAAAATACCTCTTTGGGCTGGAGGAGCCTTCTGACTGCCCAGGCTGGTGTCTCTCACCTGAAAAACATACAAATCCTTGGATCTCTCCCTCACACACCCCCTCTTCTGACTCTCCCCTGCAGCTTCGGAGATGTTGGTTGAGCTTTATTTTCTGTCGTTTGAGTCACAAAAACAAATGAGCGTGAACAGTTTTCCAAATATTAAATTATATTATTGTGTGCTTTTCCAAGTTATATGCAGATCAGGGAGATTCCAATTGTTCCCCAGGGGAAAGATCTTTGCTTTAGTCCAACCTCCACCCCCCAAGGAGAAACAGGCCAGCACACCAGGCCCACCCTGATGCCTGCCCTTCCTGCAAATGCACAGTGGGCATTTGTTTTCACTCATGTAATCAGAAGCTTTTCTGCCTCTCTAGAAGAGGAGGAGAGGATACTGGATCCCATGAAGTGTGAGACATTTACTGAAACCTCCCCACCCCCACCCAGGTACCTTGTGTAATCCTCACAACCACCCTGAGAAATTATATCATCACCCCCACTTTGCTGATGGAGAACATGGGGCTCAGAGATGGGCAGCCACTTGGCTAAGATCACACAGCTACTGCGTGCTGGGGCTGGGAGGTGAACCCAGGTCTGTCTCACACTGTCCCACTCAGGAAAAGGGAATGGTTTTCCCAGGGTATCCCTCATCTTCCATGCACAGAGGCTTATGGCAAGCCTAGCATGCCAGCTGCCCCCCTCTCTGGCATGGAACCCATGGGCAGTTTGGTGTGTGGCCTTGGAGACAAGGCATTCCTTGCCACGCTGATGGTGATAAAGTAACAACAATAATTTCCAGAGTATTAACAACATGCCAGGCAAGATGCCAGGTCCTTTGGGGCATGTTAATGTCCAATCCTTATAAGAATACTTTCCCCCGGGTGGCTATGTCCCCCATTTTACAGAAGAGGCTCAGGGAGGTGTCAAGGCTCTGTGGTCCTAAGCCTGGCTCCAATGCACAGACAGGAGGGAGCTGAGGGTCACCAATCACATACCCCAGAGGAGATCCTCACAGCCTGCTTCCCCCACTCGAGAAAAACCCAGCAAACAGATTAGGCTATACCAGCCCAGAGCCTAGGGAATACAGGGTGAGCCGGGAGTCAGCTGTGAATAATGCCCCTGTTCAGCAGCGGAGAACTGCAGCCTCAGGAAGGCCTTTGGTTACCCTTCCGCCTACAGCCAAGGTGCTGGGGTTAAATGCAGAGGGGCCCTCCCAGGAGCCAGAGGGTCCCCAGACTTGGGCTGGCAGAGTGAGCCTTTCAGCCCTTAGATCTCCAGGAAGAGCACTACGGAGGCCTTTTAATAAGGGAAAGCGCTGGCTCTTCCTTCCAAGGAAACCCACTTCCAGGACAGGCCCTCTGGCCCAGGCTGTGGGCAGGGGTGTCTGCAGCTCTGAGTTGGTCTGATGGGGGCCATGCCAGCTGGGGTACCCACTGGTGGAGGGGATGCTGCTGGTAACTGGCACCCTACAGCAGGGCCTAAGGGAGGTCGCCCAAGCTGGGAGAAGCAGCAGCCAGGAAAGGCTGGGGCCTGACTTTGCTCTACCCGTGCGCCACACCCGCTGCTCCGAGGAGAGGTGAGCCTCCCAGGAAGGCCTTTCCCGGTGTAAACACTTCCCAGGAAAGGAATGTGCTGGGAAGAGCGGGGTTGGGCCACTGGAGCCGCAGCCAGCTGGGGTAAATTTAAAAGAAAAAAAGAAAATCACCCCAGGACTCAGACGGCTTTTTGTGAAACTCAATCAAAGCTTCGCTGCCCCACTCCTGCTGCAGTGGGCGCATCCTACCTGGGCAGGCGAGGCCCAGGGGACCGGCGCGGGCTCGGCGGCGGAGAGGCGAGGCCGCCCGGGAAGGCCCCGTGGCAGAAGGGCGCCGCCAGCCCGGGACGCCGAGGTAGGCGCAGGGCGCACGCAGGCTCCGGCTCGCGCACACCGACGAGGCTCGGGTCGCCAGATCTGGGAGCTGTCTTACAAGCGATTAGGCTCCATTTTGTGACAGATTTTTGGACTCTCCACCGACCCTCCCCCCTTCCGGAGCCTCCTCCCGGAATTCGCCACCTCCTCGGGATAGAAAGATAGAAACCCTTTCCAGACGAGCGACAGACGGCAAGAAAAGAGAGTTACATAATTCTATTTGGCCAAGCGGCGAAGAAAAAAAAATGAGGAGGGGTATTTATGTTGTCATTTTTTAAAAAATGCGTTCTCCGGTGAAGGAAGGAGAGAGGTGTTCGTGATTTTGCGTTTGGAGGCCGCGTTTCCTCCCGGTTTCTAACCGGGTTTTCTGTCCGAGAAGGAGCTCGGGCTGCTGAGGGGCCAGAGGCTCGGGCACAGGAGAACGATACGATGATTTTTTTTTTTTCCCCTGAAGGAGCCCCCGAAAAACACGTACTGAGAAAAAGGAGACTTCGAGTTATGCGTGAAAATGCCCAAATGCCGTGGCCTGCGCTCCACTTTGCAGGTCCAGGACGTGCGGGTGGATTTTATCAAATGCTATTAAATGCGCCCGAACGTCAATTAATCACCCCCGTGGTGCGTAAAATAACGCTGTGCCTCTGGGTCTGTGTCCCGGATCTTTAAAACAAATCGAAAGGAGGAAGAGGCGCTTAATAAAAATAGCAATCTCTTTCCAAGGACCGAGCCCAGCAACTCCTATCGAGACGAAGAAACATTTTTCAAAAGTTATGGCGGGGGTGTGTGTTAATTTCCCAATACCGCTGACGCACAAACTCCACAAAATTGAGAAGGCACGTTTCTGCGCCCACTTGCCTGGATTCTCGTCTGAAAAGCATTTACGCACAGATGCAATAAATATGCATCTGCGATCCTCAAAGAAAAAAATAAATCGTGAAATACATTTTTACTGTGCAAAGAACATCGCTTCCCAGTGAGCCCCCGCCTGCGTTTCTGCGCTGGCTCTCGCAGAGAAAAGCTGATGCGAGATCCGACTGGGTATTTGTCCCCAGAATTGTCTTGATAACAACAATCCCCCTTCAGCCCCCAACTGGCCAGCCTAGTGCAGATACCTAATTGGCATTATTGGAAGAAAGGGTGGGGGTCGAAAGAGGAAGGCACCGTGAGAGGCATGAATAATGCCCGCCTGCTGCCCTCAGGACCTAGACTCGAGCTGGAGATTCGCCCTGAACCAAAATTATCCCGCAAGCACACCCCTACTGCACAGAGGGAGAAAGCTCTTAGGCGCCTTTTTTTCTTTTTTAAACAAACATACTTTCGGCAAAGCAATAGCTGTTTAATGTTTAATTGTTTTGTAAAATGAGGGAGTTGGCCATTCAGCTTTAAGGGATCATCCAGCTCAAAATTTGTGACTTTACAATTCTGCGCTCTGAAGAACCAGGGGGGCATCCTCTCCTTGTTTTAAGGAAAAGCTCTGTAAATGACTGAGGGGTGGGGAGGAGAGACTGAGCAGATATGTACAAGAGGTTGGAAAGAGTCTTTACAAAATGTAAAAAGATTTTTTTTCAAAAAATTGCACAAATGACTCGGAGGCCCATTTCCAGTTTTCTGGGCCTCCGGCCCGCACGTGTTAAGTAATCCAGGCTGAGCTGTGCGGGGAGTGGCACTGCCACAACCGCGCTCGGGGTCAGGCAAACAGAGCAAGGCGAGGGGTGCAGGACAGCAGGATGTGTGTGGACTTGAGGCCGGTGAGCCCTGCTGAGGGGCCAGCCCCAAGCCTCCAATCACATCTACCCCAAACTACTTTCTTCGCTTTATGCTGCTGTACGCCTGCCTGTGGCTGAGCTGACCGGTGGCCTCACTTTCTCCTGGAAGTAGAATCATATCAGTCCGGGGCACAGCACAAACACGATCAATGGCAGTGTGCCTAACCTGGGGTGGTCCAGAGGGGGAGGTCTCTGGGACCACAGAAGAGCTGACTCTGAACAGGGTCCCAATTCCTGCTCTCAGTGCCCCCCAGCTGGCAGGAAGAGCAAGGCAGAAAAAGCAGCTCCTGCTGGGCCCCCAGACCAGGGGAGCATAGTCAGAATAGGTGCTAGCGTAGGGCTCACACAGAGACTTCTGAAGTAGAACCCGATGCCCTCTCAAGGGCTCTGGCCTGCAGTCCCACCTAGTTCCAGGTCTCAGCCAAGCTGCTCCACTTCCCATCAGGGCCTGGATTTAGCGACAGTCCCTGGGCAGAGCAGGTAGGCTGCACTTACTACCAAGCACTGGCAGCCCAGCCTTTTCCCAGAGGCTTGGGCACACACAGCCCCCTCTGAGGCCCAAACCACTCGAGCAGCCTACCCACCCTACAGCCCCATCTGAAACGGTTTTCTGGGCTTCGCTAGAAAGTTCTCACAGGCACCCACTTGTCTCCAAATTGCTGCCCTGGGCATCCCCACACCCCTCTTCCTGGTATTGCTCCTCTCTGCCTCCCTCGTAATCACACTGTGAGGCACAAAACTTCAGAGGGTCAAAAAAAAAAAACAAAAAAAAAAACAAAACCTGGATCTACTCTTATCTGCCAGGAGCCCCCTGCCAGACAAACCCAAGTCTCAGCTAAAAGCAAAAGTCAGTAGGTAGGTAGGGCTCAGCCCACAGTTTCTGGCCTCAACGCTGAGGCTTGGGCTGCGCCAGGGCGGAGCAAGCCACCCCTCCCCAACACATACACATGGCAAGAAAGAAGGGCTACTGGGGAAGGCTGACTTGGTCAGCTCCTCACCCCATGGGGAACCCAGGTTGTGGTTTCCCACCTCTTAAGGTCCTCTTCCTAGACAGCTTCTCCAGCCAACAATAACTATACGAGCAAAATTCCCGCATGGAACGGTTTGGGGAGAATGCACACCCTTTTCTCTCCATCAGGGACTGAAAGTGCAGCAGGGAGCCTGGCAGGAAGGGGCATCCCTGGCTGCTTGGGCACTTCAGCACCCCGCCATTCCACCTCTTTGCTTCAAGAATCCCAAACCAACACAAACCCTGCCTTTGGGCTGGGGAAGCACACCGCCAGTGCCCGGCTCCCTAAAGCACTGCTTTCGTTTGAAAACCAATTCTCGGTCCCCAATGCAGGCCTCAGTGAAGCCAGCCCCTGTCCCACGACCGCAGCATCGTACCCCCCAGTCGGCCCAGGGCCTTGTCCCGCACCCCGACTGAGCGGCCCAGCACAGGTTTCCCGGACAAAGGATGGCAATAGGGGCTGCCGGAGGGTCCCGGCCACCCCACCAGTGTTGGCCGGGCTGGGACGGCTCTGCCCTGCCGGGAGACGCGCAACCCGCGGAGTTCTCGGAGCTGACGGGCCCAGCGGCGCGCAGGGCCGGCGGCAGGGCGGACGCGGGCCCGACCTGGCAGGGGGGCGGCCGCGCTGGAGTGCCGTGCGGCTGCGGGAAAGGAGGAGGACGAGAGGCGCTTACTGTTGGTAGTCTTGTTTGCAGTACAGTTTCCGATCCCGGAAGTAGCAGCTGGTGGTGAGGGCTTGCTGACACGCCGCGCACTGCAAACACTCCTCGTGCCAGGACGACTCGTTGACTCGCATCAGGAAGCGGTCGGAGATGGGCCGCTGGCAGCCCTCGCAGACGGCGGGATGCGGGCAGTCGGAGCCTGCAGCGCACAGGACGAGAGCCGGGCCGTCAGCGCCGACCAGCCCGGCCCAGCGTCCCGATCGCGCGGTGCCCGCAGCTCCGGCCCCAAAGGCGAAGGCAGCCCGGGACCGCCGTCCGCCGCCTGCGCTTCCCCAGCCGCCGCGCCAGGGGCCGGGCAGCCTCAGCTAGTTCGTCCCAGTCGGCGGACTCCGCCGCGGAGAGGCCGCGGGCCTGGAGCCTCAACTCGGCGCTGCGCGCTCCCCTTCTCCGGAGATCCGGCGCTTGGTGATAATACATATGAGAACGAGCACGGCGCGGGGCAGCCGGCTGGGACCGAGACAGGAGAGGTGAGGCTTAGGCGCCCGCTGGCTGACACGCCCCACGGTGGCGTTCGTTGTTTTCTCTCCCTCATCTCCCCAAAATCTGTGGTTTAGGTGACCCAGGGAACATTTCCCTCTTAGAGACTCCCTCTCCCCAAGTGACCTGGCACCACTCTCAAGCTTGCCAAGGTGACAACTTGAGTCCTCCATCACCCCTGCCACCCGCCTCCTACCTCTCGCCCGGAGTGGCAGCTCTAGAACTGAGGCCCGGTGAGGATGGGGGGTGGCGGCTGGAGCTGTCCTGTCCTCGCTCCTCCTAGGTGGTGTCCCTGCATACCTCTGTCCCCTCAGGATGCCTGTCTAGGCGTGCCTGCCTGTTGCCCCTCTGGTGATCACTCCAGGAGTTTTCTCTCTGTGTCCCCCACGCCCCCATGTTCTAAAAACCACTGTCTTTATCCGTTGGCCTGGACCCCTGTGTCCACCTCGGGACGAGGCCCCTGTCCCCTGCCCGTGACCACTCGGGCGTTCCGACCCCGCACTCACCCAGCAGCACCCCCAGAGTGGCGGTCCCGGGGCGCAGGGCGTGCTCCTCCATCTTGATGCCGTCCAACATCTTAGCGCAGTCCGTCTGCCCGCGAGGGAAGCACCTCTCCAGCGATTCGGGACCTGTTGCTATATCCATGGGACGCGGGGCGCGCTGCGGGCCCCGCCGGCCAGGGTGCTCGCCCGCCCGCCCGCCTGCCGGCTCGCCGCCGCCGCGGCGGCCCGGGAGCCGGGGAGGCGCGGCCCCCGCGGGTTTGGGGCTGCGGCTGGGGCCGCCGGCTGTCCCCGGCGAGCGCGGAGCGGCGACGCGCTGGCCCCGGGCCCCGGCGTCGTGCGGGCGGGCCGGGGCGGCTGCAGTCCGCGCCGCGCTCTCCCGAGCACTCGTAGCCACGCGCGCCGGCTCCTCTGTCACCTGCTTGTCAGCCCCGGAGCCGGGCTGCAGCGGCGGCGGCAGACGGAGCCGCGGGGAGGAGACGGCGGCGGCAGCGGCAGCGGCAGCGGCGGCGGGCGGGGGAGGGGGGGTGCAGGGGCGGCCTCGCGGGCTGCGGGGGGGGGGCGCGGGCGGCGCTGCGGGGTCTCGGGCGGGGCGCAGCGGGCCGCGGGGTTCCAGGCGCGCTCCCCGCACTACTCTAGTGCCATGGTGCGCCCGAGGAGCCGCTCGGTTTAGAGCTGGAGCTGGCGGCGGAGGGATACTCCGGCCGGGAGCCGCCTCACCCCTCCTCAAACTTCCTGACATTTGAACTCATTGGTGCGCCTCGTATCCCTACGCCGGGATGAGCCGGAGGCTCCACGTCAAATAGTGCCGTCGCTGCCCCCCCGTTCCCCACGGGAGGGCTTCCCGCGCCCCCGGCGTGCGCCCAGCGCCGTGCCCGGCCCCGAGTGCGGGCCCGGGAGCCCCGGCCAGGCCGAGCGCCCCGCTGGCCCCTCGCAGAAGTTTGGGTCACCTTCGAAACAAATCCTTCTGCCCCACCCCCTTGAAAAACTGATTTGGGAGTTGGGGAATGAAGGCTTTCTTTTTTTCTTTCTCGCCTTCCTTATTATTAATATTTTGTAAAGCTTCAGCGCTAAGAGGAGTGGCCCTGAGCGAGGCCAGACTGCACGGACGGCGGGGAGCGCAGCGGCTCCACCAGGGGACGGCGCCGGCCGGGAGTGGCCGCCCGGGGCCCCCGACTGTCGGCCGAGGTAGGTCGCACCAGGCTGAGTTGGCGTCCCCCGGGTGGCGGCGCCTTCCCGGAGCCGGTTTGGTCCGTGGAGAGGGCTGGCTGCCGGGACCGAGGGACGCGGACTGGCAGGAGGGGAGGACTGCTGGCTCAGGATTTACCCAAGTCCTGGCCCGGGGAGAGGGGGATTTGGCTCCAGATTTGGGGTGTGGGTCCGGGAAAGCGTCAGGCGTGGCAGAGATTGGGTGGAGAGGTGAGCGAAGATCCCGGAAGGGCCTCGGGATCAAGGATGGGAACACTGGGAAGGCAAGAAAGGTGAGGCCCGGTTTCAGGCGACCTAGAGTTTAGAGAATGATTAGGTGTGAGAAAGGGATCGCGGGTACGGGTGGGGGCAATGGACGAGAACCTGGCCTCACAGGATTGGGAGTGAGGGCCATGGGTAGAGAGTGGTGGCTCCAGGGTCGCGGACTGAAGGCCCTGGAAGATGTGCGTTGGGCTGCTCGAAGGAAACCGGATTGATCGCTGGGATAGGCGACCTTTGGTGGCGGAGGGACCCTGCCGGGGTCGGTAGGCCGTGCCCGGCGGGGACAGGGCCCTGGCCAGCCTGGGCAGCGTGGGCCTCGGCACTGGGGAACGAAAGGCCGGAGAGACCAAGCGGCCGAGTCCAGCGCCCGCCGGGCCTGGCACCCATCGGGCCAGGCACCCGCGCTGGGTACGCAGGCCGCTGCGTCGGCTGCAGTGCACCGCGCCCGGGCCGGCTGTGTCTTCGGCCTCCGGGGTCCCCATGGAGTCGCGGCTCGCCCGGGAGCAGGGGGGCCGATGCAGCCCCGAGGCAGGACCAGATTGACCCTGCGAGCCGCTGCGGGGCAGCCCGGGCCCCTCCCGGAGCGGAGCATTGGCGCGGAGCGGGGCGGGGGCGGAGGGCAAGGGAGGCGGGTCCCCTGACCCCGCTGGAGGCGAGAGGGCGGATCGGATTTGGAGCCTGCGGGAGGCTTGGTCAGAAGTGGCCCCCTGTGCCGCGGGGCCCCGCGGAGGGGCCCGGCTTTGTGGAGGATTAGAAGCTCCCGCCCCAGCCCAGTACCTGCGTGTGTGTCGGTGGGTATCTGTGTGTGTGTCTGTGCATGTGGATGCTCCCGCCCCGGAGGCTCTTCCATGTCCATGCACCCGTGTCTCTGTGCACACACAATTTTGCTGCGTCCCTGCGACTGTCTGGGCTCCGAGTGGCTCCGAGTGTGTGAATCTGTGTCCCCAGCATCCGTGTGTGTGTTTGGATGTGAATCTGCTGGGCCTTACATGCCTCCATCTCTTCCGTGTTTTTGTAGGTCTTTGTGTGTGTCCCTGTGTCTGTCACTCTATGCGGGTGCCACGGTCTTTGTATGTCTTTCATCCTCCGTATTGTGTCTGGGATCCTTTTCTGTTTATGTGTCTTCGTGTCACCTTTGTGTGTCTTTGTGTACCTCCGAGTTTCCGAATGATTCTGTGTGCTCGTGTGTCCCACAGTTTTGTTTGTGTGTGTGTCTTTGTGTCTCCGTGCGTTTCTTGGCGTCTTTGTATCCAGGACGGTGATAAGTAGATGTGGAGTTTCTCTCACACGCCCTTGGTCCCCTGTCCTTGCGCAGCCTGGAAACCCCAGGCCTTGAGCTCCCGAGGCTGGGCCTGGGCCTGGGCCGCCCTCTCCGGGCATCCGGGACGGGGGCTCGGCAGCTGCCGGGAGAAGCCCGGCGGACGAGTCTCCGGCGCGCAGAGCCGGGCGGCGCAGAGCCCGGCGCAGGGCTGGCGGACCGATCGGGCGCATTCTGCCCTCTGCTGGCAGCGCTCCATTCTTGCACCCTCTGTCGGGCGACTGCCTGCAGGCGAGAGGGTCCATGTTCCAGGCCCAGATTGATCCTCTCTTCTCCTTCAGAGCGCACTTAGGAATCCTCTTCCATCGCTTAGGAATCCTATTCCATCACAGGCCCTGCAGACCCACCCCAGACTCCAAATTCCCGGTACAGCGTTCCATCCCCCTGCCCCTGTTTCCCACTCCCCACCTTCCATGTGCCAGGCCTCTTCTCCACACTTCTCTTCTCCCCTTTGGCGGAATGGGGGCCTCTGTGGCCCGGCCTCTGAGGCTTCTCTGACTCCCTGGCTGGCGTTCAGAGTCGTCGAGACTGCCCAGGGTCGCATTCCCAGGCCGCCCAAAGGCCGGGTCTCCAGGCAGAAGGACGTGCAGGCGGTCCCCTCGGATGCCACGGTTCATCTGTCCTGGGGCGCACAGAATCTTGGCATGTCACCCCGTGCCCCTGCCGGCGTCACGGCCCACACCACCAGGGCCTACATCAGGAGGGCCAAGGCAGGTGCTCAGAGCTGCCCGCAGCTGCCGAGGTGCGGGGCTGGACCCAGGCAGCTGGCTGCTCTCTCTGGTCTGGAAGTGGGGCTGCTCAGGCCACGAACGTGGGGTCCCGGCTCCTCGTCCTCCCCGCTCACTGTGCATTAACCCCCCCACCCACCCCCACTCTGGATCAACCCATAGGTCCTGTTCCTTGCCCTCTGTCCCGGCTCCCCGGTCCCTCATTCCCCCAGCTGAGTCGGCGGCGTCCCGGCTCCTTCGCACACGCGCTCAGACGCCCCAGGTCTCTTTCAAGCAGCACAGTCGTGGCTCCTGCACCTCCCGACTGCTTCCCCTGCTGAAAACGTGGCAGACTGAATGGTAGAAACAGGGCCTAGGCCCGAAGTCGGGTACTGCCCACAGGCGGCGAGTGGCATCTTGCTCCGCCCGACGGGAGCCGGTGTGATCCAGGACCTGCCGATTCCCCAGGGCAACCTCAGGCGCTCCGGGCGATCCGGGATTCTCTCTGGCTCGGACTAAAGCGTCAGAAACAGCTTCAGATTTTCTCCACCTAAGGAAGACCGAATTGGCTGTTTGGAATCACTTGGGAAGAAGCAAGATCTGAGATGGAAGCTCTAGGGCGGGAGTCAGCTCCCCCAATTCTGCAGACGCCTCATCTCCACTGAGCCCTTCCCTGTGCCTCCTTGCTCCTTTCCGTAGGGCTTTGCACTCCCGAAGCCTGCCTTCGCTACCAGCGGCCCACAGGCACGGCCCTAGGACCCTTCTCTCCCCCCAGCGGAGGCCTGTTGGTCCTCCCTCCAGCGGTGCTTTTGACCAGAGCCAGCCCCGGAGTCCCCTCCCAGTTTACAACCTCAGCTGGAAGTGAGAATCCTGGGCAGGGGCGGAGTACAGGGAGCTGCCGAGCCGAGTGCTGTGCAGCGTGAAGGCGCGATTCCACCCTGCCAGCAGGGAGAGTTGGGGCTGCCAGAGCACCCAGACCCGTCCCGCGCTGCCCGCCCACCACTGGCCCTGGGGATCCTCAGATCCGCGGGAGGGAGCCAGGCTGGACCAGAGCCGCCCCCAGCCAAGGCCTGGGCTGGGGGCTGCTATTCCCAGGTCGTAGCCGGGCTCCGGAGACCCGGGTGCTCAGGAAGTGGAGCCGGCCAGCACTGGAAGAGGGCGGGTGTCCCGGCCTTTGGAGCCAGTGGTGACCACCCTTGGCTCCTTGGATCGCGGCTGTACTTGACCCCAGGACACGTGGGTCAAAGGCTCAGTCCCCTTCTCAGCTAGCAGAGAGATGGATGTGTGCGATAAGTAATCCGGTCACCTTCCCACAGCCTAGGGAAAAGTGTCTGTGGTCTTCCTGTGCCTGCGGAGAGCTCAGAGATTCTGAGCCCTGTGGACGTCCACAGAGAGGAATGACTGGGGAGGTCCAAGCTGGGGTCCCTCTGACACAGGACTGGGAGCAGGTTCTCACTCTCCCATCTGCAGTGTTCTAGGCTGAGGTGGCAGGGAACAAGATTTTAGTGGGAGCTTGCTGATGAGGCCCAGTGTTTGTGGCTCTGAGGCTGTATGCTGATGTGTGTCTGTATGCAACGTTGGGACCGCCCAGCTCCAGCAAAGTCCTTCTGCCCTCTCTGCAGCCTAGCCCCACCCTCAACCAGCTGGTGGGGTCTCTGGCCACAGACTCATGACTTTTCAGCACAAGGTCTGGGTCATTAGTCATGGGATTTCTCCCTGATGGATCAGGAGATCAGGCTCCCTCAGATCCAAAGGCTACTTTGAGCCCTCAGGGCTGGCGAGGGACAGTGCCCTGGCCAGGTGGCTCAGGGCTAAGGTCTTTCACTGGCCAGGCAGTGGTTAGAAGTGGGGTCAAGAGCAGGTGTCAGGGAGTCACCCAGATCTGGTCCAGGACCTCTGGAAAGTCCTGCCCTGTCTACCGCAGCTTTCTCGTCTGTAAAGTGGGCATAACAGCATGTATTCCCACAGGGTTGTTGAATGAAATTCAAGTGCTCACCACAGTGCCTGGCACTTAGCAAGTCTCTACTCAAATATTGGCTGAAAGAGAGTCCCCAAGACTTAAGGAAATCACAGCTGCCTCCTCCCCCTCCAACCAGGGCCTGAGGGAAACCAGACACATGCTGAGCTCAGCAATCTCTCTTCCTTTAGGGCAGGTGAAACTCAGGTCCAAGCAGCTGTGGGCTGGGCACAGGAGACCCCCCCAGGCAGTGCCCAGACAGCCAGCACAGACCGTCTCAGCCTTCACTACTTGCTCGGGCTGTGGAGCCGAGGCTGGGGTTTTTTGGAAGGCAACAAAATTAAGGGCTTCAGCC
Organism: Balaenoptera musculus; assembly: GCF_009873245.2. Lineage (NCBI taxonomy): Eukaryota > Metazoa > Chordata > Mammalia > Artiodactyla > Balaenopteridae > Balaenoptera > Balaenoptera musculus. The sequence goes on along the minus strand of NC_045790.1, from coordinate 107,413,051 downwards.
AATACATCAAAACTGTATGTGTGGGACTCTCAAGGTGCCATTTATATTTATTTCTTAAAAGGCACTTTCCTCAATAATCTTTGCATTTCTTGCCACATGGATGGGTTGGGTTATTTCAGCAGCCCATCTAGAACCAGGGGCTTCCCCGACAGAGGACCCGAACCAGAACAAAGAAAAGGCCAAGGACCATATTTGGAGCCATAAAACCCCCATTAGGACACTAAGAATAACTTGCAGAAAGACATTTTATATGAATTGGATACAAATTCACAAAAGCAAGAAAGTTCATTCGTCTCCACCCCGAGGGTCCACGGCTGGGGAAGGGGACTGGGTGTGATATGGGGGTGAGCGCCCATCCTATTTAATCTTTATCTTAAATCCACTTCAAAAGCTGGGGATCGGCAGAGTTGGAGGTTTGCCTCTTCCTGTAATTATTTGGTGTCTAGTAAAGTTTTTATGAGTGTCTGTGCAAATAAATGCATTTGATGTGCATTTGTTTTGGCTAGTGCTGCTTTATATAGGAGGCGTGTGCGTCTTCCGTTGGTCCTCAGAAAAGAATGAGAGTGAAAATAAAAATAAAATCAAGATATCCGGCCCAGGCAGAGGGGCGGAGCCGAGGCAGTCCCACTGCAGACCAACACCCCTCTGACAAGGGCTCGTGGGCACCGGGATGCCGCCAAATGAGTTTGCAGCCTTTGGGTTTCCTGTGTAGAGTTGCTCAGGGCTGGGAGGCGGGCTTGGTGAAACACAGATTCTAGGAAGGCTTTTTCTGGAAACAGAACTCTGCCTGCCTTTTGATTACTGTCCTCTGGGTATCCTTGGTGAAGAAAAATGAATAATAAACAAGGGTGAGTTTTTGGGGTGTCACGTTATCATTTAAGTGGCGGGGTAAACCTACTTCTCTGGAATTGGAGCTCAGCAGAATCTGGTGGAGCGGCAGGTTGAACGGAAATATGGCTCCCCAGCCCTCTCCGGACAAGGCGGCCGGGGGGGGACAGGATAGGTGTTCCTCCTGTGTGGCTCGGGGAAGCAGGGGTGCTCCCTAAGGGCCAGGAGCCAATCCAGGGTGTCAGGGGCTAGGAGCACCCATGCCCCTGTCTCACGTGTCCACCTGGCACCCAGGATGCAGCCTGCAGGTGCATTCCGTTTAGCCCATGCTGGCTTGTCTCTCCTCCCAGCACTGCAGTCCTGATTCATTTGTTCTAAAATTATTTTAGCATTTTATTGAAGTATGATATACATATAGAGAAGTCACAGTGCATAAATTTACAAAAGGGACACGGTGATGCCCCCAACACCCCAATCAAGAGAGAGAATGTTCTGGCTCCCCAGAATCTCTCCTCATCCCCCCCACCCCCAGGCACTACCCATCCCTTCCTCCAAGGAAACCACTATCTGGTTTCTAACACCATACATGAGTTTCATCTGTTTTTGAATTTTATATAAGTGGAATCGTAGAGTATATGTGTCTTACCATACTTTAATCATGAGATTTTGCATGAAAATATGGATTTTTCTCGTGAAACATCAGAGGTCTGATTATCTTGGACCCTTATTCCAGCAGGGTGTTGATAATCTGGAGCTGAATTGTGCCCTTCCTCCCTCCCCGCAATTAACCCCCACTCCCACCCTGCTCCAGGCAGGACACCTGCCCTCTTCAGTGTCTGGCTTGGTGACTCCTGCTGTAAACCTATGGCTTCTCCCCTGATCTTCAACCCCTCCCCAAAAGGAATTACTGTGTGTACACTGGGGAAGTGCATCCAGAATCTTCTCTTATCCCAGTCCCTTCATCTACATCCAGTACCCTCTGAGGTAGAAATCATGAGACCTTTTAACAGGTGAGGAAATCAGCACCGCAGAGAGGTGAAGTCACTTTTCTGGGGTCACACAGCATTGTAAGTGTCAGATCCTGGATTCAAACCTGGATTGGCTGGACCCCAAACCTCAGGCTCTTGTCACCTCCCCACATGGCTCCCCTGGGCATCCAGGCCCAGGCGTGAACAATCCCCTCCTGCCTCCTTCCAGCAGGGAGGAAGCTGGACTTTTTCCAAAGGAAACGCTGGGAAACACAAAACCCAAAACAGAAAACAGGGCAGGGATGGTTCCCAGGCCCCGGCAGCCTAACCTCGGGTGATGCAAGTCTAGTCTGGGACGGGCTGGTCTGGACTGGTGCAGCCTCCCCAGATGCAGCAAAGGAGGGTGGCATCGTGCCAGTCACTGAATATCCACCACGTGCCAAGCGCTTCCTGTATGTCATCCCCAAATGTTCACAAGGTGCCTACGAGGTAGGTATTATTATTTAGCCCCACTGTACAGATGAGAAAACTGAGGTTCAGAGAGGTCAATGTCTTACCTTGGACCACAAATGTATGAGTGGTATGTCTTTGCTCTGTACCACATTGGCTCAATCTTCTTATTGGAGCCCCCTCCACTCTCCTGTTATAATGAGGGTGCAGCCAGATGCTTCCTCTTGGGTGCTCAAAGATTCTGGAGTCTGGCTGGCATGGCTTGGGGCTTAGTTTCAGGAGCCACATGATAGTTCATAGGGCCTCAGTTTCTTCATCGGGAAAGTGGGGATAATATTACTACTTTTCATGACAATTTGGAGGTTCAACGAGGTCTGTGGGCTTTTGAATCTGGAAGAAGTAGCAGTGGTCTGTTAGAGGGGGCAGGAGGGTCACTGGATATGCAAAGGTCCTGAGGCAGGAAAGAACTTGATCCATTGGAAGCCTGTATGGCTGGGTCAGAGGAAGGACGTGGCTGCAGGTGTGGGCAGGAGCCTGACCACAGGACGTTATAGGTCACAACGAGGAGTGTGGACTTGAACCTGAAGGCAGTAGGGAGCCATGGGAGGGTTTAAACAGCATTGTGCCACGGTCATGTTTGTTTTTTAGGAAGATCTCTCTGGCTGCAATGAGGGGTGAGACCATAGGCAGGAGGCCAAGTGATAAGGCCTTTGGGTTTCAATATCCCTTTTGTATGGAATGAGGTTGGGCGGTCCGCAGAGCAGACCTTATCCTCTAATTTCCCATAGAGGTTGTGTTTCCAGATTCAGGGTTTCATGTTACACAGAGTTATTCTTTCTGGAATGTGTCCCCCGAGCAACCCCGCTGGACCCTCTGTGGAAGGAGGGGCTCTTCTGAATGCAAGATGCACATTTATGCAAAAAAGTAGAGCATCGCAGTCCCGGGGCTTGGCAGTGTCTGTCCCTGAAACAGTCCAGCAACCAACAGATGGAACAGCGTTTAGGAGTTGGGACAGGCTGCAAACATCAATAATAACAATACTAGTAATGATAACAACAATGAACCTTTACTGATGACTTACCATACCAGGCCTTTGTGAAGTCTCTAACATCTGGGATCTCATGGAATCCTAAAATAAGACTGTGAGTTAGCTGGCACTTATACCCATTGCACAGATGAGGAAAGCGAGGCCCAGAGTGGGGAAGTGCCTTGCTCATGGTTACTGAGGGGCAGAACCAGGCTGCCACCTGTGGGTGCTGGGCCACCTCAGAAGGGAGGCGAGCTGGCGTGTTGTTGAACTTTGTGGGATCCAGACAGCCCTGCAACTGTTCCCAGTGCACAGAAAAGCCAGAAAATTCCAACCCAGCATCCTGGCCTCCATCTACACTTCAGCCCACACAATCTGCCCTGCAAAGTTATTCTCTCTGGAAGAACTTGGTAATTCAGGCTTTTCCAAACCCAGGAGAAGCTTCCAAGTCTAGAATCCTCCCAATGGCCTCTAAGGCCTCTTGGCCCGTGTCCACCTCCCTGGCCTCATCCCTACCTCCTTCCCCTCCAGGCTGCACTACATGCCAAGTGTACTGGCCTTATTTCAGCTTCTCAGGCAGCTCCTACTCTCTCCTGCCTGCAGGCTCTGAACAGGCTGTTCCCTTTGCCTGGCAGGCTTTCTCCACTCTCTATTCCTAGCTTACTCCTATTCATCCTTTCTGTCTCAGTGTAAATGTCACCACCTCCCAGGAGGCTTCCTTCACTCCCTATACTAGCTTAGGTCTACCCCTTACATGTTTTCAGCAACGTGTGTTTCTGCATCTTGGTGAGATGGGTTATCTGTCTTCCTCACCCTTCTCCCGTCCCCGTGTGGTCTCAGGAAGGAGTGATGGGGAGCACATCCTCAGTGTCAAGGCAGTGAAGGGGATCTGTAAGACGGGGAGGGGACAAGTGCCCTTGAAATATAACACGGTCCACATTGTGCTTGCTCGGTGGTTGGAGCTATGCGTCTCCCCTGTAGACCAGCTGAGCACTCAAGGCAAGAAACGACTTCTCACAGCATAAGATGAGTCTGATTTCTTGTACTGAATGAGCGTCCCATTTCGTCCCCCCTTCGCTGCCTTCCCTTCTCCGGGGGAGCGCTAAGAATGGGGAAGAAGAAAGCTTGGACTCACAGCCCATGCTGGAGAAGACGCAAATGGAGACTTGGGCTTGCTAGATTCTAGGGGAGGGTAGAATGATCTGGGGAAACTGAGGCAGCAGGGTCTTGGGGATGGGGGAGGAGCTAAGGGGCCTGGGGGTGGGAGATGGCAGAGGGTGAGGAAAGGAGAGGCTGTTCTCTGTTTCTGGGGATTCTTTTTTTTTTTTTTAATTTTTAAAGATTGAGGTATAGTTGATATACCTGGGGATTCTTGATGGCAACCATAGAGGCAACTCCTGGGGGCGCTGTGGTGTCTCAGTGCAAGCGGACAAGAAGAGGTAGCTGGGAGCCTGGTCCCCATCATAAGCACCGAGTGCATGGTGGTGACCGTCAGGGATCCAACCATAAGGCCTCAAGCCCTTGTCTGCCACCCCTGAGCGGAGGCCAGATTCCCATGGAAGGAGGTCATTGTGTGGGCAATTGGAAGGTGACAGCCCTGAGGGGACCCCGCAAAAGGAAACCTGTGTTTTCAGGGTGTTAAGGCATGGGAGCAATTTTAAAAATCTGTTTTCAACCATTTCTTTGAGAAGCTCATTTCTTTTTAATAAAAGAACGTTAAGAAGTACAACACAAACAAGAGCCTTTTATTTATTTTTATTTTTATTTTTTTAAATATCTTTATTGGAGTATAATTGCTTTACAGCGCTGTATTAGTTTCTGCTGTATAACAAGGTGAATCAGCTGTGTGTATACATATATCCCCATATCCCCTCCCTCTTGCACCTCCCTCACACCCAAGCAAGAGCCTTTTAGACAATAAATGTTTTCTGCATTTAGGAAGCGCCCCTTCGGGGGGACGGAAGGCTTCATGGGAGTCTCAGGGCCCTGAGGTCTGAGTTCTAGGTTGTGTGGGAGCCCAGAGCAGTCCAGGCTGCCCAAGGAGAGCCAGGCTGGGGGACCGTGGTGATGGGAGATGATTCCATTATGCCCTGAACATGTGAGGAGGGATGGAGAACACCCTGCATTTGCCTAACGAGAAGATATTCCCAAATGTTTTTGGCCAATTTGAGTATAGAAACTCAAGACAAAGAAACTGTCAAATGCCTACTTAAAATATTAATTTTATGAGTTGGATATTACCTGCAAAATTATAATAACAATTTTTATTATTATAATTTTGGATGTTTATAACAGTAACCTGACAAACGGGTTAAAAGGAGATAGTAAATATAAATATTGTTTTTTTCTTGCAGTTTCTGAGACAGTTTAGTTTCAGACTCTTCACTTGCATTTCTTCCTTTTTTTATTATTGTTTTTAATTGTGATGAAATACACATAACCTAAAACTTACCATCTTAACTATTTTTAAGTGTACAGTGGCATTAAGTATATTCACACTGGTTGTACAGCCGTCACTCATTTCCAGAACTCCTGTCATCTTGCAAAAGCCAGGACATGGAAGCAACATAAATGTCCATTGACAGACGAATGGATAAAGAAGATGTGGTACATATATACAATGGAGTATTACTCAGCCATAACAAGGAACGAAATTGGGTCATTTGTAGAGACGTGGATGGACCTAGAGTCTGTCATACAGAGTGAAGTAGGTCAGAAAGAGAAAAACAAATATATATTAACGTGTATATGTGGAATCTAGAAAAATGGTACCGATGAACCTATTTGCAGGACAGGAACAGAGACGCAGACATAGAGAACGGACGTGTGGACATGGGTGGGGGAAGGGGGGGTGGGATGTACTGGGAGGTTGGGATTGACATATATACACTACCATGTGTAAAACAGATAGCCAGCGGGAACATGCTGTGTAGTGCAGGGAGCTCAGCTCCGTGCTCCGTGGTGACCTAGAGGGGTGGGATGTGGGAGTGGGAGGGAGGTCCAAGAGGGAGGGGATGTATGTGTACGTATAGCTGATTCACTTTGTCGTACAGCAGAAACTAACACAACATTGTAAAGCAACTATACTCCAATTAAAAAAAAACCCTGAAACTCTGTCCCCAGTAAACAATAACTTCCTATTCTCTCCTTCCCCGACCCCCTGGCAACCACCATTCAACTTTCTGTCTCTATGAATTTGACTACTCTAGGTATCTTACTTAGGTGTAATCATACATATTTGTTCATTTGTGACGGCTTATTTCACTTAACATAATGTCCTTGAGGTTCATCTGTGTTACAGCATGTGTCAGAAATTCCTTCTTTTTTAAGACTGAATAGTATTCCATTGTACATATATACCACATTTTGTTTATCCATTTATCTGTCAGTGGACACTTGAGTTGCTTCCACCCCTTGGCTATGGTGAATAACGTGGCTATGAACATGAGTAGACAAATATCTCTTCAAATCCCTGCTTTCAGTTCTTTTGGGTGTATACCGAGAATTCGATTTGCTGGATCATATGGTGATTCTATTTTAATTGTTTTGAGGAAGCACCATACTGTTTTCCACAGTGGCTGCACCATTTTACACTTCCACCAACAGTACACATGTGTTCCAATTTCTCCAACTCCTGTTTTTTGATAGTAGTGTCCTAATTGGTGTGACGTGGTGTCATCGCAGTTTTGATTTACACGTCCCCAATGAATAGTGATGCTAAGCATTTTTAAAAAATATTTATTTATTTATTTATATTATTTTTGGCTGCATCGGGTCTTAGTTGCAGTGCATGGGCTCTTTGTTGCAGTGTGCTGGCTTCTCTCTGGTTGTGGCATGTGGGCTTAGTAGTTGTGGCCCGCAGGCTTAGTTGCCCCGTGGCATGTGGGATCTTAGTTCCCTGACCAGGGATTGAACCCATGTCCCCTGCATTGGAAGGCTGGTTCTTAACCACTGGGCCACCAAGGAAGTCCCAGATGCTAAGCATTTTTTCATGTGCTTATTGACCATTTGTATACCTTCTTTGGAAAAATGTCTATCAAGTCTTTCCCTCATGTTTGGTGGGGTTTTGGGTTGTTGTTTTTTTTTCTTAATTTTTGTGTATTTATTTATTTATTTTTGGCTGCATTGGGTCTTCGTTGCTGCATGCAGGCTCTCTGTAGTTGCGGCGAGCAGGGTCTACTCTTTGTTGTGGTGCGCGGGCTTCCCATTGCGGTGGCTTCTCCTGTTGCGGAGCACGGGCTCTAGGCGTGCAGGCTTCAGTAATTGTGGCTCATGGCTCTAGAGCACAGGCTCAGTAGTTGTGGCACACGGGCTTCAGTAGTTGTGGCTCATGGCTCTAGAGCGCAGGCTCAGTAGTTGTGGCGCACAGGTTTAGTTGCTCTGTGGCATGTGGGATCTTCCCGGACCTGGGATTGAACCCATGTCCCCTGCATTGGCAGGTGGATTCTTAACCACTGTGCCACCAGGGAAGGCCCGGGGTTTTTGGTTGTTGTTGAGTTATAGGAGTTCTTTATATATTCTGGATATTAACCTCTTATCAAATATATGATTTGCAAATATTTCTCCCATACAGTGGGTTGTATTTTCACTCTGTTGATCATGTCCTTTAATGCACAGAAATTTTCAATTTTGAGGTCCAATTTGTCTATTTTTGCTTTTGTTGCCTGTGCTTCACCTGCATTTGTGAAGCTGTGTCCTTTGTCATTATGAAGCCACTGTTCAAAATGTTCAGTATCACTTTCCAAAACACCTCTCTCCACTTCTCTCTAAGTTGTTTGACACGCAAATTCATGCTTAGTGCGGTAATTATCCCAGCCACAAATACCACTTTGCCACACATTATGGCACTGGTCTCTACTTATTCTCCTTGTAGGTACACACTCATAATCTGCAGAGCTTCTATACTGCATCATAAAGTGAGTTGTGAAAGGCTTGTTTGCAACAGTGTGCAACCCCTGTGTGTGCCAGGCCACACTCCCAGGAGAAATTCTAAAGCTACACAAAATTACTTTATCTCTTTTAGCCCATTTGTCAGCTTACTGCAATTAACATCCAAAATGAGCACCCAGTGAGGTCATTTCAGGCTAATGCGTCTTCCCCAAACAGTGTTCTGTTGGTCAAATGAAATAATTGAGAGAATATCCCATAATACAACATGCTTTGGAAAGAGGCAAATATAAGGAATAATTTTGGGGGGAAAAGCTCTACTTTCTATTCTAGCTGTAGAATAATTAATATAAAATAATAACAATAATAATAGCAGCAGAAATAATCACCATTTGTTGGGAGCCACTCCAGCCTGGCTCTGAGCTCATTGCTTCACACACATTCTCACTGAATGCACACACCAGCCTTACGAGGAAGTTGCTCGCATAGTTCCCCATCTACAGATGGGGAAATTGAGGCTCAGGCAGTTGAAGACACATGCTGGGAGAGCTGGGATTTGAACCTATGTCTTTCAGAACACAGGCTTTTAATCACTACACATTTCTGCTTTTATCTACCTGGTTTATGCCAGGCTATGAGCGCCCGGCACTGGTGTGACCCAGAGAGGAACCTGCCCAAGTGGTAGTGGGGGTTAAAATCCTCCTACTTCGCTCAAGCAAAGTTGGCTGCAGGGCTGGGGCCCCTACCCAGCTTGTTTCCTTCTGCCTGGTGGTTGGTAGCCCTTCCCAGGGTACAGGCTGATATGGGGAGGGGGCAGCACAGGTGGCCCCTCCTGACCTCTGCTCAGGCAGGTTAGAACCAACTCACCAACAGGCACTTGGAAGGAAAAGGGGAAGAAAGTTACCAGTCAGGTCAATTTTACACAAAGAGGTGACAACATGAAAACATCAGAGGCACAAGAGACCCTGGGTTGCCTCTGGCTTTGTTAAAAGGAGCTTATATTTTTATTTTTGGTAAACTTTTTTTTTATTATGGAAAATTTCAAACATATATAAAAGTAGAGAGAATAATATACCTATCACCCAGCTTCAACAATTATAACTCATGCCCAATCTTGTTTCATCTACATTCCACCCCAATTCCTCTATCCCAATGGATTATTTTGAAGCAAATCCAGATACTCTAACATCTCAACCATAGCTATTTGGCTATATCTTTCTAAAAGTTAAGAAAATCTTTTTTAAAAAAGAAGGCTATAGCCATAATACCATTATCACAGCTGGAGAAATTATTATCATCACACATATCTAGTCATTGTTTACATTTCTTTGACGGTCTCATAAATGTTTTTTGTACCTTGTAAAAACGTCCATATATGTCCCTTAAGTCCCTTTTAATCTATAAGCCCCTCCCCCCCCACCTCTCTGCCCTTGTCATTTATTTGTTGAAGGAAACTGGTTGTTTGTCCTGTAGAGTTTTCCTCAATCTGGATTGTATTCCTGTGAGTTCCTTTAACATGTTCCTCTGTCCTCTGTATTTCCTGTAATTAGATCTAAGGCTTGATGAGATTCAGGTTCGATTTTTGGCCACAATACTTCACAGGAGGTATCCTGTCCTTCCATCAGGAGGCCCATAATGTCTTGTGATCTCTGTTTTTGTGAAGTTAGCAGTCATTGATGTTCATTGCCCAAGTTCATTCTTTCATTGGGGATTGCAAAGTGATGATATTCTAATTCTGTCTTCCTTCTTCATTTATTAGCTGGAATACTTGTAAAAGCGAAACTTCTCTTCTTCAACTCTTTAGTTACCCCAAGGTACAGTACAATATCCTTCATACATACAATACAGATAGTACAAAGACTTGATTCTTTAATAGTTCTCAAATACTGAGTTGGTTTCCTGACATCCTTGGAGTTATTTTTTATTGAGTTATTATTATTATTTTTTTACTATCATTATGAACATAGGGATTTAATGTTATTTGGTGTGTTTCAGTTCCCTGCAATTATTATTCTTATTGATACTCAAATGATCCCACTTGACCAGAGTGAAGCTCTTTGGGTTGGCTCCTGTAGCCTTTTGACCTCAGTAGACTTTGATAACTTCTTTGCTTTCTGGAATAGCAAGATGCCCAGGTTTGTCTTGGACATTTTCTGCCCCAGACATGGAATCAGCCATTTCTTCAAGGATCCCTGGTTTCTTGGAGTGGGGAGTGGTATTTAGAGACCACAATCAAGGTTTAAGTGATGCTTATTGCCATTGGGTTGTTCATTGTTTCTGGGCATTTTCAGTGGACAGAGCTAGGAAATACATTTTTTTTTTTTTAAAGATAGAATATATCGTGAGTCATAACTACCAAAACTTGGAAGCAACAAAGATGTCCTTTAGAAGGTGAATGGATAAACAAACTAGTATATCCACACAATGGAACGCTATTCAGTGGTAAAAAGAAATGAGGTATCAAGCAATGAAAAGACATAAAGGAGACTTAACTGCATATTGCTAGGTGAGAGAAGTCAATCTGAAAAGGCTACATATTGTATGATTCCAACTATATGATATTCTGGAAAAGGCAAGACTCTGGAGACAGATCCGTGGTTGCCAGGAGTTGGGGGGTGGGTGGGAGGGGTGAACAGGCAGAACACAGAGGATTTTTAGGGCACGGAAACTATTCTGTATGATACTACAATGGTGGATACATGTCATTATATGTTTGTCAAAACCCTTAAAATGTGCAGCACCTAGACTGAATCATAATATCAACTATGGACCTTGGGTCATAATTATATATCAATATTAGCTCATCACTTGTAACAAGTGTACTCCACTAATGCAAGATGTTAAATAATGGGGGAAATTGGGGGAGGCGGAGATGAAGGGGTATATGGGAAGTCTTGGTACTTTCTATTCAATTTTTCTGTAACCCTAAAACTGCTAAAAAAATAAAGTCTGTTAATTTATTTTCAAAATATGAGTTCAATTGACATTTCTAATTTAAATTCAGGGCTATAGTGTTTTTACTTAGTCTCATCCATCTTACGTCTGCATATCCTTTCTCCCATGCTGTGTGTCCTTTCTTCCCAGTTCCCAGTGAAAGATACACTCATTTGCTAAGTCCTACTCCACATAACACTCTCAGATGAGGATACCAATACCACCAAAAATGCAATTATTGATTTTTTTCTTTTGCAGTTTTTTAATTTTTGCTTTGCCTTTAGGGAATATCATTAGGGATGGACAGTCAAAACTGCTGTGTTTTAGTCATTTGGAGGAATTCCTCTCCATGTATTTATCACCAACTTGCCATAAGTTAGCTTTTTGTTTGTTTGTTTTCCTTTTGTTATTTGGAATTTCTTTTCCAAACATTTAACATGTTTAAAATATGGTTATGTAGAATATTTCCATGGTTTCCAACTCAGGTCCACAAATCATGGAATATTACAAGTAGTCTAGTTTCTGTCTCTGCCCCTCTACCCTGTTCCCTTTCTCTCATGTTAGATAACTTTTGCTGCTTCAAATTTTTAATTTATCCTTTCATTTTATTTATTTCTTAATATTTTTTTTAATTTTATTTTATTTTTGGCTGTGTCGGGTCTTAGTTGCAGCACGCTTCTCTCTAGTTGAGGCGCACAGGCTCAGTAGTGGTGCCGCATGGGCTCAGTAGTTGTGTCACGGGAGCTTAGTTGCCCTGAAGCACGTAGGATCTTAGTTCCCCGACCAGGGATCGAACCCGCGTCCCCTGCATTGGAAGGCGGATTCTTAACCACTGGACCATCAGGGAAGTCCCTATCCTTTCATTTTAAAATGTAATGCCTCCTCGTTTCTTAGATAAATAAGAGTATAGTATACACACTCTTCTCCAAATTTTAAACCAAATTTCTTTCTAGTCAAGCTCCAAATACTGGCAGAGGAAGGCCTGACCCCAGACTTTGTACACGGTCAGAATCCACCCAATTTGAGATACATTATTTCTGTTCTTTGTTGAGGGCCTACTGCTATTTCCAGGTTTGTATAAAAAGATTTCTGTGTGTTAGTTGAGCCTTTAAACAATCCCATGAGGTAGGTATTATTCCCCTATTTTGCAGAAGTGGAAACTGGAGCTTAACGAACTGGGATTTGAACTCCTGTCTCCCTGATTTCACCCATTTGTTCATAAGTATTTCCGAAGCTCCTAACTCTGTTTCAGACCCCATCCCAGGTACTGGGATTCAGAGATGAACCAGGCAGGGTCCTGTCCTCATGGGGCTCACATCTAGGGGATCATTCATGTCTGAGCATCTGTTCATCTGTCGGTCCACCACTGCACAGGGAACGCCTCAAGGGAATCTGTCTGATCCACTCAAAGTGAGAGCCCCGCACAGCAGAAACCAGTGGATGTTTGTTGAATGAATAAATAAATAAATGAAGAAAGAATGTTGAAAGGAGAACAAAGCTTGTGGTTGTTATGGAAGTTTTATGCCTCTTATACTCAGAAACCTTTGTTAAAAATGTAATAACTTTTAAATTATGGATATAATGCACCTCATTATAGTAAATTTGGAAACTATAGAAAAGCGCAAATGAGAAAATAAAAATAATCCATAATACTAGCCCCCAAAGTTAGTCTTTTTGTGTATTCCTTTGGTCTTTTTTATGTATGAATATCTTTTTTTAAGATACAACATTTGGATCTTGCTATATATCTATATCTATATATGTATAGATAGATAGATATATCTGTAGTTTGCATTTCAAAAACTCATTAACGATGTATCATGAACATTTTCGTAATCGAACATCTTTTCAAACCTAAGTGTCTACTTAGAGGTTGGATTTATTTTCACCAGTGACTACATCCTTTACCATATAAAATAATTATAAACTCAAGACTGAGGTTAAAGCATAATGAGAAGAATATTTAGCAGGCTTCTAGGCAGCGCCCTGGGCCTCAGCCATGACCATACAATCTTTCCCCGGCAAACGCCCAGGGAAATGCCTTGAGAATGTCAGCTGGAGGCGTCAGCCTTACTTGGCTCCTTTAATACTCGGAGTTATATTATCAGCACATTCACTTTCTACAGTTCTGATCTCTGCAGATACCACTAAAATTCTCTCTTGGCTGCAGAGGAACTGTATACAGGCATCAGAGTGTGATTAAAGGCTGTCTCTGGAGTCAGACTCACCCTAAGCCCGGCTCCACATGAGATGGCTGTGTGATCTCGGCAAGGAAATTCACCTCTCTTGGCTTCAGTTCCCTCATCTGTAACACAGAGCAGCACCTGTTCACACCTCCACTGGCGGTCACGGGGACTCAATAGCACAATGCCTGGCACATGATAAGTCACCAATAAATATCAGGTATTATAACTTGTGTTTGGAGCGTTTTCTCTTCTATCCAAGTGGCATTTGCCATTCTCTGGTGTGAGGGTTGCTCTTGACAACTCGTCTTGATAGAAAGATATGAAGCAACTGGATGACCACCCATCTTAGAAGGAGGCATTGGACACAAGGGTCTCAGGTGTGCCCTGACCCCACCCTGACCTTAAGCAGTCAGGCATCCTAAACACATTGACAGGGGATTATGACTTTATTTCGTTTCTAAATTCATCAAAATACTACACAAGTAATCATGGAAGCCAATATCACATAGTAACGAAGTTTCTGGTCCTTGGAGCTAGACAATGAAGGTTCAAATCTCTGCCTCCTTACTTACTATCTGTATCATTTTGAACAAACTATTTCCCGTCTCTGAGCTGCAGCTTCCTCATTAGTAAGTTGGAGATAACTGCGGTGGACAGACTTGCCCCCTTCCATCCAGCATCCATTACCCTGCTTTTGCTGTTGCTTTGGGAGAACCAATTCTCTCCTACCCTGAACTATGATTTCACTCCCTGGCTCTGTGATTGGGGCATGTGACCTGGGCTTAAGCCAATCAGTGCACCCATCACCTGACCACAGAGATTGTTTGGTGGGTGGTCATGTGACCCAGGCCAGTCCAATGGAGTACCCCTTAGGGCCTTTGAGAACCACTTCTTTTCCATAGCCTTGCAGTTGTGAGGGTGTGACTGGCTCCTGCTTCAAAGCCATTTTGCTCCCAAATGGAAACATGCTCCAGGGGAATAGAGTCAAGAGAAACCAGTTGTGGACAAATTTTGAGCCCCTGCTTGAAGCCCAATCATGATTTTCCATTGACACAAGTGAATTAATCCTCTTTCTTTGCTTAAACCAGTTTGAATTGGGTAGTCAAACTGTGTATTCTGTCACTTTCAACTGAAAGAATCCTGTCTCCCAGAATTGTTATAAGGATTAGATAAGGAAACATATAGAAAGCCCTCAATGCAGTACTTGGAACAAAGTATGTGCTTAATAAATGGTAGTTATTTATATTGTTGTCATTATAACTTTGTAGAAAAGCAAGAAAATCAGATAAAACAAAAAATATCAGGGAAAAAAGTGCACATTATTCCTAATTTCACCTCTTAGGGATAATCAAGTAAATATTTTGAAATATTCTTCTTCCAGACATTTTCATATATATATATATTCATAAAAACCAAAATGGGATTATTCTCTAATACTGTATTATAACCTATTTCACTCAGAAATCAAACACATCACAAAGATATATCTGCACAGCACAGTCGTTCGTAACAGCGGCATAGCATTCTATGTATTTGTTGAAGATTCAGATTATCTCCAAGTTATTTTTGTATTAATGATGTTGTGATGGCATTTTCTATCATCTGTCAATCGATTGATCTGTATCTTGATGCATTTCATAATTTTCTAATGATCAGTTTCTAAGACTAGGATTGCAGAGTCAAAGAGTTTCACAGATTTAAAAACCTACCTTGTAATTTTTATTGGAATGCTTAGTTTTTGAATAAAACACATGTCTTGGCCTTTTCAGGATGCTATAACAGAATACCAGAGTCCGAGTGGCTTATAAACAACAGAAATTTATTTCTTACAGTTCTGGAGGCTAAGAAGTCCAAGATCAGTGGATTTGGTGCCTGGTGAGGACTCTCTTCCTGATTCATAGACACCTGTGTCCTCACGTGGTGGAAGGGGTGAGAGAGCTCTCTGGGGTCTCTCTTCTATAGACACTAATCCCATTCGTGAGGATGGAGCCCTCATGACCTAATCACCTCCCAAAGGCCCCACCTCCAAATACCATCACATTGGGGATTAGGCTTCAACCTTGAATTTGGGTGGGGACACAAACATTTAGCCCGTAGCAGTATTATCAAACATTTAAATGTCTTTTCCAGATGGCAGGGATCCCAATTCTGTGGGCTCCAAATCTTCTCTGCATCAGACACTCTTACAGGTCTGATGTCATGAGTTCTCATGACTCCCCCGGAGGGGAAGGACGGTGATCCCATAACTCTGATTGCATCGGCCTAGGATGACAGGAAGCAGGACCTTGCTAGCTCAGAACATCAGGAGACCTAGCACCTTGCAGGGCCCCATCCTTCCTGGTGTTTCAGGGAGACCCCAAGGGGTGTAGAATGTGCACCCACAGGTAAGTCCTGGTTGTCACTTTACTTTGAAAGGAAAATATGGAATTGATTTATTTGCAGATGACATGATCATCCATGTAGAAAAAGCCAATGTAATCTACAAAAAAAGCTGCTAAAACTAATTATTGAGATATAATTCACGCAAGTCCTGGCTGTCGTGTGACAATTCCTTCACCCTCCCTCACCTCCTATGCCATTGCCCTGTGAACAAACTTCACCACCGTGGCCACTGGCCACACAGAGACACTCCTCCTCGTGGACCTCCTGTGCGCTGTGCGATGACCTTGGAAGGGAAGGGGAGCTCATTCCTCCGGCTTCTGTTTGGTTAGGGGCATCCGCAGCAGCTCTGCTTGGGCACGCGAAGGGGCAGAGTTTAGTGACGTGAGGCGTCCTTCCGCACAGTTCTTTTTCTCCCCAGGGAGCAGTCACACTGTCAGGAGAGCTGTGTCCACGTGGCTGCTGAGCCACACTGCCACCCACGGCAGTCACATCCTGCCCACGCCCCGCTCTGCTCCTCAGGCCCTGGGCTCAGTCTGGCTCTTTTCCTCTCCCAGGGGCCCACTGCTCCTCCCCGACACTCTGCTCCCATGCTCCCCCAGGCTGTCACATGTCACACGTCCGAACCCACAGTGGGTGAGCTTCACACCTACGCCAGGATGCTGCTGGGTCCTCAGTGGGCGCAGTGGCAGCTGAGCAGAGGCATGTTGCTGAACTTCGACGTGGCTGCCCCCAGCGGGAGGGGCCGTTCCCGTGATGCAGATGCAGAGATGGTGGTCCAGAGAGGACCGCACCTGCCCAAGTTCTCACCTCAAGTTATGGCGGAGCCAGAATTTGTGCCATTTCCCTCTGATGCCAAGTTCTGTGCTAGTTCTGCCGTGTCCTCCAGGACCGGCCATTTCCCGCCAGCTTCTGAAACCCACGAGGGGAGAGGCTCTGAGCCGGGAGGCGGGTAGGTGAAGGGACGTGAGAAGCGTGAATGGCATGGCGCTCTGCACAAGGGTAACTGGGCAGCTTCTCCCACCCACATCCCTGGACTCCAGTCCCACACACTCGGTCCCCAGGGCCACCCGTGGGAACCTTCTCTTCCTCAAATCCTCCTACCAGACCCAGCTTTCTGCCCCTGGGGCTTCTGGTTTCAGGGGCCCTTCACCTGCCTGAGCCCTGGGTGGTGTTGGGATGGGGTTGGGCGGGAGGGAGGCTGGGTGTTGACAGGCAGCTGGGCTCACCGGGCTGTGGGCCTGGCCCCCTCCCCCCGCCCCTCCTCCCCATCCCAGCTGGCTCCGAAAGGGAAGCGGGGTGGGGGCAACTTCACAGGGAAACTTTTGTTCTTTGCCCAGAACAGACACAGGCTGGGGACCGAGCTTCCCCTTGGCTGCCACGGAGACCGGGGCCACTTGAGTTCATGTTTATTTTCACAGTGTGGATTCCATGGAGATAATCGGCCCTGACACGGCAGCCCTGGAAGAGGGCTCGGGACTCTGTGGAGTGCCTACTATGTGCTAGGCCCAAGATAGGCAGGAGCCAATGAAATCCTAACCCCCAGAGATGAGATGCTGAATCACACTTGACTAAGGAGGAGGCCGCCAAGATGCAGAGAGGGGAAGCCACTTGCCTAAGGTCACACAGCAGGTTAGCAGAGAGCTGGAAGGGGAGGCCACATGCTCCCCTGGGCTCTTTCTACTTTATGCCTGAGTTACTGGCAAAGAAACTCAGCCGCCCTGGGGCTTCACGGAAGAGGCACTGCCAAGGGTTCCCCACAGGCCGGGATCCCTGAAGCAGGATGGATAAGAGTGTGGACGTCTCTTCCAAGGGGCTCCAATCCAAGCCGAGCCCTTGGGCAAGCGGTGTTCTCTGAGCCCTAGTCTCCTCCTCTGTGCAATGGGACTAATAACAGCATCCGTCTCGTCAGAGCCGTGCAGCCTGATGAGGAGTGAGAACTCAGTAATAACCATTGTGAATGTTATTATAATATTATTACTGCTAGGCTTCCATCTCACCCAGTCCTAAACCCTCAGGCTCACCGTGGGCCCAGGAGTCTCCTACAAGATGTGGCAATGCTGTTCCCGAGCGGAAGCTTCTCCTGCCGAGGCCGTGAGGGGCGTGAGGGGGGGCTGACCTGTGTGTGAATCCCGGCTGCTTGTCATCCCTGGGAGCAGACCAGGGATTTCACAAGGAATCACCCCCAGCCCCTCCCGGGTTGGGCCAGCACCCCTCGCCTGCCGCATCCTCCTCACGGGACCACTGGACCATCCATCCCCTGGCCCAGGCCCTCCCCCAAATCCACCCTCGCCGTTATTTAATTTTTTTTCTGTATTTACTTTTCCCACCACTTCATTTCATTCCTGAAATATACCTCAAAGCCCCAAATAGACCCAACTCACCAGGCCAGTCATGAGCCCGCCAGTAAGACCGGCATCCGACGTGTGAAGACCCGAGGAAACAGCCGAATCAAAAACCAAACATGGAACCAATAAAATCTTTAACCTGACACTACAAACTTCCCACAGACTTCAGAGAAATACCTCGAGAAGTGCACGACCTTTTAGTTTCTCCCCAAGGCTACCACCTCCTCCAGCGGGGTCTTTCTAAAATACAGATTTGACCTTGTCACTTCCCGGCTTCAGAACACTTCGATGGCTCCTCATTATTTATTATTCTTATTCGCTTGCATTTATCGAGGTCCTCTGCTCGCTGGGTCCTGTGCTGAATGCCTTTCATGCATTTGTTCCCATGGGGCAGGGACTGTTGCTATCCTGGTCTCAGGGAAGAGGGAGCAGCGGTGCGGGGGGGACCGCAGGGTCACGACGCTGGTGAGTGGCGGAGCTGGGGTGCAGACTCAGGTCAGCCTGCGTCCGGAGCCGGGGCCTCTCCAGCTCTCTGCGGCCCTGCTGGAGGCCTCAGCCCGCCCTTGACGAGCTCCCCAGCCCGGTGTCCGGCCGCTTTTCCCTCCGCCCTCTCTGGGTTGACCCTCCCGCTCATCACTCCTGTGGCTCAGTCTCAGTGTGGGAACCACACTCCCAGCACGGGCTCCAGACCTCAACCTTGGTCTTCTCCGCAGGGACCTCCTTGTCTCCAGTAACCGATCAGCTCCTGTGACTTGAACTCCGGAATCGCCAGCGGCTCTTCAACTGCCCCATTTTGAGATAACAGCCCTTCCTTGACCTTGAGGCTCCCGCTAGCTACCACCTTCTGTCTCTTTTTCCATCTCCTGCCAAGCTTCTAAAAGCCCAGTGTATGGCCCCCCCATATGCCCGCCTCCTCACCCCCACCCACCCCTCAGGTCTTTGCACTCTGCTCCCAAGTCTCCCCCGAAATGGCTCTGGGTGAGGCCACCTCTGACCCCTGGGTCCTCTCGTCCACTTGTCCGGCTCTTAGTCTTCATCTTACCTCCTCCTTACCCTCTCTCTCCTCTGGTTCACCACCTTCTGGCTGCTTCTTCTCCAGCTACTTCTTGGTAACTCTTCCTTTTCTCCCTGTCCTGAATGTTGGTGCACCCACAGCTCTTTCTGCATGGACCACCCTCCCTGGGGGGGAACTCAGCCACCACGACCACAGGGGTGATGTCCAAACCTGCACCCCAGCTCTGGCTTCTCTCCTGACCCACAGAGCCAACTGCCTCCTGGTGTCCTGGTGTCTTTGCTGGGACACCCTTCTGGCCCCGCAGACTCAGCACGTCCGCATCGGAACACCTAACGAGACTTCCTCTTGGGCTGCCCATCTTGGGGACATCACCGTCAGCCGCCAACCAGGCGTGAGGTCGGAGCATCCTGTAGACTCCTCCCTCTTCTCCTCTGTTCTTCACTCCTGCTCCAAGTGGGGCACCAGGTCCTATCACTTCTACCTTCTGCACGTCCTCTGTTCCCCCTCCTCCTCCGCATCCCCCGGCCCACTGCCCTCGTTCAGGCCACCATATTCTCTTGCCTTCTCGCTGGTCTCCCGTCTCCAGCCCTGCTCCTCTGAACTCTTCTCCCTACTGTACAGAGAGCCACCTCTCTCAAAAGGCAAATTTGATCCAGTTATATCCCTTCAGTGGCTCCCCGTTGTTCTTGCAATAAAACCCACCTCAGTAAAACCCACCATGGCCCCCGCCAGCCTCTCTGTCCTACTTTCTCGTTGGGGCATCTTGGGTCAGCCCACTACCCTCTCTTGCCAGTCTCCCACGCTCAGTATCAACACGAACTGTGTGCAGATCCCCATCACTCGGGGCTTTGCTGCCTCCATGCTTTTATATGCGCTGTTCCTTCTGTCTTGAACACTCTTCCTCTCTGGTCCTCCAGGCAAACTACTGTTCCTTTTCAAGTCTTGGCTCAGATGCCACCTCCCTTTGACTCCCCTGGAAGTCTCAGGTGCCCCTTCTCCTATGGTCCTGGTGGAGCTTATACAGGCACCATGAAAGTGAGTATTTGTTATATTTTAAGAGTCTTGTTACCTCTGTCTGGCTCCCTCACCCCCACCCCCACTGGATGGGGAGTTTCTTGAGGGTTGGGCTCAGGGAGAATTTAACTCTGGGCCTCTAGTGCTCAGCCCAGGGTCCAGCATGGAGAAGGAGCTCAACGAATATTTGTTGGATTGCCTCCAATTCAGAAAAGGAAAGAAAAGAAGAAAAAAGAAAAAAGGAAAGAAAAGAAAAAGAAAAAGTGGACTAGGAGTTTGGAAGATCACCTGGGTGGGGCTTGGAGGACCAATAGGCAAAGGCTAGTGAATTGAGGCTTCAAGCCCGAGCCAAACTTGGAGGGGGTCTCTTGGGCTGTGTAATCCAACATCCCCCCAACACACATCTCAGGGTGTGGCGAGTCCTGCAAACTCTGGGGCTAGAACTGGGCTTCCAGCTTCCTGGATGAGACCTGCCCCGGCTCTTGGAGCCAAACACATGTGGCTTTAAACTTCAGTCCATCTTCCCAGCTGTGTGACCTTGGGCAAGTCCCTTCACCTCCTCCAAACCCATCCCCCCTCTTGCAGCTCGATGGTAATCTCCACAGGGCTGCATGAATTCAATGAGGTGATCTCAGTAGGGCAGCTAGGCTAGTGCCGGCACCTAGTGGGTGCTCAGGAAATGTTTTTTCATGTGGTCATGCAGCCTTGGGGACCTCCCTGGTGACACCGCCACCCCCTACCCCCTGGGGAGACCTGGCCTGACAGAGGGTAACCATCAGTAATGTGCCAGGCACTGTGCTTGGTGCCCTACTGCATTATCACATACCATCCTCTCCATTTACCAATGAGGAACCTCAGGTTCAGAGAGGTCAGGCTACTTGCCCAAGGTCACACAGCCAGTGAGTGACACCGGGATTTGAAATCAGGATGACTTCTTAATGGCTGGTCTGGTCTGTGTGTCCCTCCAGGCCAGGCTCCCCCAGACAGCTCCTGGTCCCGGACAGGCCCAGGTTCCCTTGAAGCTCTCCCAGCCAGGCAGGCTCTTCCCATTACCCCCGCCTCCCCTCTGCCCACCGCTAGATCTGTTTAAACTAGCTGAGCAGGGTGAGGTGGGGAGGCCGCGGAGAAGGTACAGAGATGTTTGTTTTCCTTGGGGGTTTATATCAACATTGGTCTTGACATTTCGCCTGTTATTATGTGTGGTTCTTTAGAGGGTGAAATAATATTTTCTTTTGCTTGAGAAAAGGACAAAGTTCAGACAGAGCTCTTGGCCCCAAATGGATTTTCCTCCTTCTCTGCTTTCCATGTGCCGTAGCTACTCCGAGTTCCTTGGAGCCATCGCTGCGGGCAGACATCCTCCATGGCCGCAGGTATCCTCAGCAAGCGGTGCATGCGCCCGGGTGCTGCAGACTCGCTCTGTGCTGTAAATAACGTCCGTTTGCTGGGGATGCAGTGTGTGGGCTGCACCTGGTGTTGCCCCCATGTGCACACGTGTGTGCCACGGGCTCTGTCTGCATCCTCCAAATTTGTTCTCCTTTCCTTAGACACACGTGGCGAGCTGCGTTGGTACACACCATGCTGTGTGCCGTCACCACCTTGGACATACCCCAGGGTTGGTGCACACAGGTGGCACTGATGGTGTACACTGCGGACTGTTGGTGATTCCCAGACATGACTGGGTGTCTGGAGATACAGACGTTCTCCTCGATCTGAGGAGAAAACCCCCGAGCTCCAGACTCAGCCTGGGCGCTGAGTTGTACGTGGGTGCCCTCAGGGGGTGGAGGCCTCTGTGTGCTCCGCATCTGTTCCCTTCAGGTAATGACGAGCCCAGCCACCGGATGGCCATAGCCCCGGATTAGCTTGCTAGGGCTGCTGTAAAACAGAACCACAAACTGGGGGGCTTAAAATATCCAAAATTTATTCTCTCACAGTTTCCGGAAGCCCAAGGTCTGAAATCACGGTATCTGCAGAGTTGGTTCCTTCTACAGCCCTGGGAAGAATCTGTTCCAGCCTCTCTTCTGGCATGTGGGGTGGTCATGATTCTTGGTGTTCCTTGGCTTGTAGCTGTATCACTCTGACCTCAGCCTCTGTCTCCACGTGGCCTTCTCCCCATGGGGGTCTCCTCGGTGTGTGTCTGAATGTCCCCCTCCTTTCTCTTATAAAGACACTAGTCATTGGATTTTGGTCCCACCCTAATTCAGTGTGACCTCATCTTAGCTTAACTAATTACACCTGCAAAGACCCTATTTCCAAATAAATGCACAGGCTGAGATTCCAGTTGGACATGAATTGGTTGGGGGGGGGGAACTATTCAACTTAGCACAGCCCCCGTTCCTTGAGCTCTTTTTGCAAAGAACTGAGTTAAACCCTATTATACATTATCTCATTTAATCCTCCTGCAACCTACAGAGATGGGTGTGGTCTTCCCCATTTTATAGTCGAGGCAGCTGAGGCTCAGAAAGGGAACTTCACTTGCCCAAGGATACACAGCCGGTCAGAGGGGGTCCAGGCTTCGGCCCCAGGTCTGCTGGGGACACGCTGCCCTGTGCAGCAGGGACAGTTCCATACACACCCTGCATCCTCAACTCAGGGTTTCTCAACCAAGCTCTACGGACATTTGGGACTGATTAATTCTTCATGTGAAGGGCTGTCCTTGCTCTGGAGGATTAAACATACTGGCTTCTACCCACTAGATGCCAGTAGCACCCTCCTTCCAGCTATGACCACCGAAAATGCCCCCGGACATTGCCAAACGTGCCCTGGGAGGGTGGCTAACATTGCCCTTGGTAGAGAACCCCTGCTCTAGACCCTGCATACTCTGGTACGGATGTGGTCTGTGTCAGTGGACCGGGGCTTGCCTCTTAGGTCTGACAATGAGGTTCAGGGTTCTAGGTGGGAAGAATAATGAAGACAGTGCCTATGTCAGGGGCTCCTGCATGCGGTATCTTACTTGGTTTCCACCGCAACCCCTGAAGAAGCCCCCCCTGGGAGGCTGGTGAAATCAGGGACGCTCAGTACTTTTAGTACCTTTGCCATTTTGCAAAAGGAAGTCCATGTCGTCAGCTCTCCCAGGCTGCTCTCTGGGGCATTGATGATACTTCCTAATATCCCAGTTGACTTAGAAGCTCAAGGCCATCAAGGCTCCAGGGGAGGATTATCTGTCCCCAAAACTGTTCCAAATGCTCTCTGACTGGTGGATTTCAATACTTGCTTCTTTGTTGACTTTTATCACCTTCAAGGGCAAGGTCCTCTCTGGGTGGATCCAGAAGGTAACATCCTATTTTTCAGAAGAGCAGCATCTTCTCTCCCCAGGATGAAGACCTATCAGCTTACAAGGTATTCTGTTCTAAATATGCCTGACCCAGCTGATGCATGCGGCGTCCTGGCTTTTCAGTCTAATGTGCTCAAAGAGGAGCAGTCAGACTTGGTCGGGGTCATTCCTTTCAACCAAGCACCAAGTATGCACCAGGCCCAGTTTCAGGTGTTGGAGATGGAACCCCATGGAGCCTGCAGTCTAGTTGGGCAGAGAGGAAAACACAAGTCAAACAAACAAACACAATCGTCAGGAGCATAAAAGACACTGAGGGGGCTTCCCTGGTGGCGCAGTGGTTGAGAATCTGTCTGCCAATGCAGGGGACATGGGTTTGAACCCTGGTCTGGGAAGATCCCACATGCCGTGGAGCAACTGGGCCCGTGAGCCACAACTACTGAGCCTGCGCATCTGGAGCCTGTGCTCCGCAACAAGAGAGGCCGTGATAGTGAGAGGCTCGCGCACCGCGATGAAGAGTGGCCCCCACTTGCCGCAACTAGAGAAAGCCCTCGCGCAGAAACAAAGACCCAACACAGCCAAAAATAAATATAAAAATAAATTTAAAAAAATATATACATTTAAAAAAAATAAAAAAAGATGCTGAGATGGGGGAACCCGGGGTTGGGAACGGGCCGCCAGGGAGGGACTCCTCTGTCTTAGTCTGGGCTCCCCAGAAAGCAGGGCCTGAGACAAGGCATCAGTGCAAGTACTTTATGGGGAGCGTGATCCCAGGGAGGATTGAGAGATGCAGAATGAATCGGGGAGGAGGGAGAGTCAGTGTGAGGGCCTGTCATCAAGCTGGCCTCTGCTATCTAGGGACAGTGTCTGCTCAACTCCATGGGACAAGTGGCAAGATGGGGGAAGGGATTGTCCACCACACCAGTCCCCCATTGCTCAAAGGTTTACCCTATTTTCTGGTCACTGGTTCGCCCCACTGGGCATTATCTCTTCCTGAACGTTTGGGTTGCAAATGTGTGGGCTCCAAGTGGGTTTCCACCATGCAATGTGCAGGGAGAAATCCCAAGGCAGGAGGTGAGCTGAGGGTCGCCCAGCCTGAGTGAGGCATTGTCCTACCGCCCCTACGCATCCAAAGTGTTCAACGGTGTCCAGACAGCATCTCCGAGGAGGTGACATTTGGGCTGGGACCTGAGATAAGAATGAACCAGTCTTGTGCCGGACCCTCTGAGCCACCTGTGAGGAAACCTTCCGGAAAGAACGTGTGGTTGTGGCTTTTATGGGTTGCGTCTTGACCTTTGGGGAGACCTTGGGCCAAGCCTCGTAAGCCTAGCTGGTTTTCTAATGCCTACGCAGAACCAACTCTGGGTCCGGCAGAGTTAGCTCCAGTAAGGAGTGCCTCCTGGGAAGTTAGAAAAGATGTCTGGTGACATAAACCAGGAGTTGGAACCTTCGTGTTTGATGATAATTGTTGCTACTTTGGTTGCTCTGGAGCAGTTTTGCAGGGCTGTCTGATCGAATACATAAACTATATGCAATTGAAAATTTTCTAGGAGTCATATTAAAATAGAAACAGGTGAAATTAATTTCAATAAAATATTATTTAATCCAATATATCCAAAATGTTATTATTTCAACCTAGAGTCGATATAAAAATAAATGAGATAGTTTATATTATTTCATTCGTATATGTGTTCACAATCTGGTGTGTATTTTATATTAGCTGCATGTGTCATTGGTACTGGCTGGATTTCAAGTGCTCAGTGGCTACATGGGGCTACGGGCTAGTGTCGGACAGCACAGCTCTAGAGGTTAGAAGTATAGTTTTTTGTGTGTATTCAGATGGTGTGTTTCCATTATCACAAACTGGAAGACTTTTAGTGGACAACTGGCCCATCGGCAATCACTGGCCCAGGAGTCAACAGCCGAGGTTAAGGTTAGAATAAAGATTAAACAAGATAATTCATGTAAAGTGTTTAGCAGAATGACTGGCGAGGCATATGTACCTGATAAACTTTAACCGAGATGAAGTTATTTACAAAAATGAATTTGGGTTTGCTCTAATGCACAGAAAGAGGAGGATTAAAACCTCCCAGTTCAATGTCACTGAGCAGAGATTTTTTATCCCGGAGATATTTCAGACTGGGCTGCCCAGGGTCGTCCACTGGGAAATAGAGGGTGGATTCAAACTTGGGCCTGTCTGACTCTAGGTTGTGGACATTGCGCCATTTGCCCTGACGTCAGAGGCTGCAGGCAGACCACCCTCACTGGCCTGATGGGTCCCAGGACTCTCAAAGGAGCACTCAGAGCCCACCTCCTTGGTTCCTCCCCACCCCCATGCCTACCTGCTGGCTCTGCCCACCTGGCCCAGCCTCTGCTTTGCACCACTCACTCCTGCCCCTCTGGGTGGTCAGATCCCAACCCCTGCAGTGCCAGGAGCTGCTCTCCCTGTGCCTGTGCTGGGGGGGGAGGGGGTGACAGCCCCTCTGCCCTGATGCACCGCCCGAGCTGCCCAAGCTGCCCGCACTCAGTGGCATTTCGGCAACCACTGTAAATTGTCACTCACCGCACAGCCCCATCCTCCACTGCACCCACGTGCTGCCCTCAGTGCATGAAGTTAAAGATCAACCTCCACCCCACCCAGCCCGGTCCTTCCACGACCTTCCCCATCTCTACACAGGGAATTCCTTCCTGCCTCTTACTGCGGCCAGAAACCTGACTCTTCTCTCTCACCGCCTCCCAATCCACTCCATCAGGACACCTCCTCAGCTCTCCCTTCCACCCTGGGTCCCAACACTGCCTCACGCCCCTGGGCGGGTGCCCCGGGGATGCCCCTGTGTCTTACCCTCTAGCTGGGTCCTTCATACGCCATCATTCCCAGTAGAGCCATGGAGATGGCAGGGGATCATATGCCAATTCAACGAGGTCCTACTGTGTGCCAGGCCCTCACTGGCTCCTAACATTGACCCTGGGATGCAGGTCCCACCATCGACCCATCCACACCTGGGCCCCTGAGAGCTGAACAACTTGCCGATGGCCCCCAGCAAGTGCCAAGTGGAGCTGGGTGTTGACCCGGCTGCCTGGTGCCAACACCTGTAGTGCAGAAAGGTTGCAGGAGTCGGGGGGCTTTGGGCTGGTGTCTGCAGTTCGGGGGCTACCGCAGGATCTGCATGCCTCTGTGTCCCCAGAGCCACCTGCGGGCCACCTAGGATGCCATGTAAACAGGAGGCTGGGTCGGGTGGAGGTACGTTCAGTTTGTCCAGGTTCCTGTAGATGCTTCCAGGGACTCAGCTTTGTAGAGGCTTCTCCTGTGCCCTACCAGCCCCTCCCTTGGGGTTCCATCTGCTTCTGAAACGTGGGGCTGCAGGAGCTCTGGGGAGCCCCACACTGTGGGCAGCCCTGTGAGTCTGGGGTCTGGATTTCCCCTCCCACCACATAGGGACATTGACCCCTCGGAGTGTGGGTGCTGTCACCAGGCAAGGGCATGGTCAGAGCTGTGGGGACACAGGGACAGCAGTGGCCACACGGTGGCCAGGGATGCAGGGCACAGTTAGCACGAGGCTCAGCCCTGAATGGTGGGAGTGGGTCTCACCTAGACAGAGTCAGGGACACAGAGGACTGTGGTGGAGACACAGCGGGGTGGACACGGCTCTGGGGGAGCCCGGCCCAGAGCTGTCCCTGGTCCCCCCTCCCCTCCCCTCCTCAGGTCCCTCAGCCCTCCCCACGCACCCCACCCCTGCCCTGCCCGGTCCAGGCGCGCTGCTCATATTCTGCCGCTGCCACTGTCTGACGCGTCTTTGAAATCTTATCTCTCATCTTGTTCTCCGTTTCCTCCCTGTCCCGGCCTCATCTGTCTCCTGCCTCCCATCCACCCCCGACCTGCTTCCCATCTGTGGCCCCTCCCCCTCCCAGCCCGAGGGCCTCAGCCTCTGTCCTGTCCTGTCCTGTCAGCCCAGCAGATTTCAGCGCTGTGGGTTAGGACCCTGCCCACTGCCTCCTGTGTGCCCTGAGCTCCGTACCCCAAGCCCATTCGCTCGTCCTCCTTCCTTCTACTGGGGATGCAGCTACAGTCCCCAGGCCGGCCGTGATCCAGGCCCCGGTCCCCTGAGGCTCCCCAGTCCACCCCTCCAGCTCCTGGGGCCCCTTGCTCCTCTGAGCTTTGCCTGGATGGCATGAGTCAGAGCGGCCTGGGGTTCTGCTTCACTTCAGTCTGTGACCTCCTCAAGGGTGGGGACAACTCCACCCTGCATCCTTTACAGATGAGGCTTGGTGAGCGGGTGTGCTGTCTCCGGTTCTTCACAAGTCTAGCTCTGTTCCGTCCTTCAGGACTCAGCCGCAATGTCACCTCTTCAGCGAGGCTGCCCTGACAACTCGATCTAACGTGGCTGCCTCCCCCGCCCCGGCCCACCCAACCTCCATCCCTGCACCCTGATTTCATTTCCTTTGGGAGTTCAGCTTCTACTTTACAGAGGAAACAGATAGGAACCAAGGGCATCTAACAGTGGGCCAATCTGAGTGCCCATAGTGCCCTGGGGGCCCCAGCAGAGCCCTCCAGCTTCCTGCTCCCAACCAAAGCCAGGGTTCCCTGGCTCTCTCCCTGTCCCAGGGGTCCCAGCTACCTCTGGGAGTCTCCATCCTGTGGAATCAAACTCGGAGTGTAGACCCAGCCTGCCTGGATTCAAATCCCAGCCCCACGACCTAGCAGCTGAAGTTCCTTAGCTCTGGCCTGCATTTCTGCACCTGTAAGCTGCTGAGGAGGAGGATGGGGTGCCTATCTCAGGACTGTTGGACATAAGGATTAGACCCCCTTGCAGGTGTCATGGGCCCACTGGCAGCAAAAATACAGGAGTAAATTGTGTACTTGAACATGAAGAGCCCCTTCACTGGTGATCAATGATAATCACAATTATCAATCATTTCGCTGTCACGATCCCGGTCCTTCCCGAGTGCTCTGCAAACCAAATCTCTCTGAGTCCTCTCAACACACTTGGAGGTGTGGACTCTTACTCCCAGCTTCCAGACGAACCAACCAGGACGCAAAGGGCAGAGACCCCCAGGTCACCCCTGAGTATGCAGGAGGTGGGAAATGCAGGCCAACAGTGGGAACTTGGGGGCTGTCAGATCCTGGGTCTGACCTGGCTCTGCCCCTGGTGACCTGGGGCAAGACACGCTCCCTCTCATCCTTTGCTTGTCCATCTGTAAAATGGGGACAACAACACATCGAGAATTCAGTGACTTCTATGGGCTTACTCAGTGATCAATTAGTTAATGGCGTCTGACAATAGAACTCAGCTGGGGTTTGCCCCAGACCTGTTGACCCTGACCCTGAGCCTTCCCACTCCAAGGCCTGGCCTTCCAGGAACGCATGCGGCCCCTTCCTGCTCTGCCAGGGACCCCCCAGGCATCTGAAACTACGTGTGGACGACCACACGTTCTGGGAGGTGAGTCTACAGTCCCATTTGGAAGCAATTGGGGCCCAAGTCTCTTGGGCCTGGAGTCCATGCTTAACTTATTTGAGGCATTTGTGTCTTCAAAGTCGAAACCTAAACGTGGAAGGGAGGGTAACGGGTGTTTTGCTGTTCATTCAGATTGTGCTCCTCTGAAGTGTATCGCTGGCTGACATCTCAATTGCTGCATGGCACAGGCCTGTCTGGGTGGGCTGTGAGCTCCCAGGCATGAACCTGCCACTGCCCTGAACATTCCATGGCTCCCACTGTCCACAGGGACCAGCCAGGTGCCTCAGCCAGAGGACAGCTGTGGAGCCCACAGACCCGGGCCCCTTCCTGGTTGTGGGACCCGGGCTACTGCATAGCCACTCTGAGCCTCAGTTTCCTCCCCTGGAAAATGGAGAAAATGTTCTCTACCTTACAGGTTTGCCCAGAACTGAGTGATTTCCTGGGATGTGGGACTTTCAGTGCTCAAGCCTGGAAAGTTCCAGGCAAACCAGAACAAGTTGGTCACTTACAGGGTTGTATGTGGATGAAAAGAGAAAACGCATGAAAAGTGCTAAGCATGGTGCTTGGAGAAAAGCAGCGATGGCAGGGGCCCTGTGTGCACTGCACTTCACAGTTTACACAGCCCTTTCTTTCTATTTCACAAGTCTCCCAATGATCCTGCTTATTCTCCTGACTTTAAAGGTGAGAAAACTGAGGCTGAGAAAATTGGCAGCGTATCTGGGGTCAGATGGGGTAGAGACAGGACCTGCTTAGGGTGAATGACTAAGTTCCATGGATAGAGTAACAGCCCTGCCCCCCCTTCCCCCCCCCCCCTATCTGGAGGGCTGCATGGCATGGGACAGTCATGTTCAATAGATAATGTTTTCCTGGGCAGTGGAGATGGGAGCCCATGGTCTGCCAGCCATGGCCACAGCCACGAGGGAAGCCTTTTCCTCTACTCTCACTATCTTTCCTCAGAGAGGTGAGGATTGGAAGGATGGATAGAGTTGACTCAGAGTGGGAGGGAGCTGTGATTCTGGAAAAGAGTGAGACTCTCAGCTCTCCTGCTGACAGGCGCTGGTCCACAAACTCTCACTCATTCAAACCCCCTCTGCTGCCACCGTACTCTGTGCCTTTGGGCAAGCTACTTTATCTCCTGGGCCTCGATTTCCTCACCTGTAAATGGGGAGTAATCACAGTACCTACTGAGCAGGATTTTTCTAAGGACTCAATGCCGTGATTTATAAAAGAGCTCTGGCAAGTGCCTAGCAAACATTAGCTAACAATAAGATTATAATGATTCAAAATAATACAATTCACAACATGTTTTCCCCTCCAGGATCCCACTGAGTCCTCACAACAGCACAACAGCACAGTTTTGAGGAGTAGCTGTGATTCTCCCCATTTTCCAGATGGGGAAACTGAGGCCTGGGTCAGGGGCAGAAGTTGCCCAAAGCTACACAGGAAGTTGGGGAGCGGGGCTGGGAAGCCAGGCTGAGTGGACCAGACAAGCAGCAGAGCCCATCCCGTCTCCATGCCTGACAGCTTTTCAGCCTGTGGCCCTTCTGACCCTGCCTCCGAATGAACTTTGTTCTCCTGTCTCCAGGAGAGTCCACCAGCTCCATTCCCCGCCCTCTGCATTTTTTTTTTCCTTTTTGTTGTACTTCTCACTAGTGGAAGTCAACTTATTGTTTTTCTTGTTGTTATCCATTTCTCCCACAAGAATGTCAGTTCCAAGAGGGCAGGGTCTTTGTCTTTTATGTTCACTGCAAAATCCCAGTGCCTGGCACAAAGCAGGCCTTCAGTAAACAGCTATCGAATGATTCGGTTATCTTCTAATTATTAGAAAAACAAATGAAGCTTGGAGTTCCGCAGCTCCACCTGTGATGCAGTGCCCGATTAAAGCCAGAAGATGGCAGCAGAGAACAAGTTACCTGATGGGTGGAGCCCAGGTGAAGGGCACAGGTTTGACCTTAGAGGAGAGCCTCTGTGTGTGTGTGTGTGTGTGCGCGCGCGCGCGCGTGTGTGTGCCTGTGTGTGTGTGTGTGTGTGTGTGTGTTTTGTATGTGCCTTCTCCAACTGGACAGAAGGAAGCTTTTTCCAATAACATAATAACAGCTATCACTGATTAACTACAAAAGCAGTTCGTGCCCGGTGCCACCTGTGCAAGATCTCGTTGAATTCTCATTATAGCCCTATTTTTCACCTCATTCTCAGACAAAGAAACTGAGGTGCAATAATATGCCCCAGGTCACAGCCGGGGGTGTCCAGGACCAGGAGACTAGGAGCCTTTCCTCAACCACTGGCATACAAGACCTCTGAGCTTCAGCTGCCCCTCAGCAGACTCAGTGGGCCACCCCACCAGGAGGAAATGGGTTCCCCATCACTGGAGGTGTGCAAGTTGTGCTGGGTAAGCACCCAACAGAGAGGGTGTGGGGCACCAGATGCCCAAAGCCACTCCTGGCCGGGCAGGACCAGCGATATAATTTTCAGGGCCTGGTGCAAAATGAAAATGTAGAACCCTCTGCTCAAAGAGTAAGAATTTCAAGATAGTGAGAGCAGAGCATCAAGCCAAGCGTGGGGCCCTTCTAAGTATGAGGTTCTGTGTCACTGCACAAGTTGCATGCCCAGGGAGCCAGGGGTCTGGGTAAGGCCTATGAGGGACATGTCTCAGGAGCCCCTGGGATGTCACCAGCCCAGCTCTGCAGGAGTCCAGGGAAAAGTCCTCCTTAGCATGTTTCTTCCCATAAGGTGGGACCCTACATCCCTGCACCTTTTATCCTCCTTCCCTGGCTGTGATTTATCTCCATGTGAAGGGCTGGGGCCTCAGAGGCACAAGTCCCGTTTGATGGGCCATGAATCTTTCCTGTCTGGATCCTCTGGCCACTCTCTGCGCGGCTGGGTGGACCCACTACTTCCTTTCTGCCAAGTGTGGATTAGGAAGCCATAAAACAAGGAACCCAAACTCCTGGCCAGGAGAGCACACACATGGGTTTCAGATGCGCTGGCCGGCTGGCAGGAGATGGATGGGGGCTGTGGGACTTGAGCCCCAGAGGGGGACCGCTTCCCTTGGAGGCCACCATTTCCAGTCCCCTTTCCCACGGGGAGGGGACTTCCTGGCCAAGCCTGGGGCCAGAGCTGGTCAGGGCCACTCCCAGAAAAGACCCTGGCTGAAGCCACAGCTAGAGGTGGTCCTGGTGGGGCAGGGAGTAAGGGAGCCCAGGCTGAGCTGAGCATGAGGGCCCTGGTAGAGCTCGGGTAGGAAGAGCTGAGCGCCACTATGTGCTGGGCACTTAATACATGTTGTTCTCATGTCTCGCGAGGTTGCTCTCCTCCGAATAGTGTGGATGAGGAACCCGAGGCTCCAAGAGGTGAGGCCACTTGCTAAGGTCACACAGCCAGGAAGTGATGGGGTTAGGATTTGAACCCAGGTAAATAGATAACAAAGCTCTATCCCAAAGAGAAAATTTAAAACCAGAATATTTTCAAAGCATGTTATTTATTACTTATTTCTTGAATGTT
The DNA here is from genome assembly GCF_009873245.2 of Balaenoptera musculus. Lineage (NCBI taxonomy): Eukaryota > Metazoa > Chordata > Mammalia > Artiodactyla > Balaenopteridae > Balaenoptera > Balaenoptera musculus. The sequence continues at coordinate 107,380,793 of NC_045790.1, read as the reverse complement.
ATCTGTTTAAAAAAATCAGTTAGGAAAGGCATGTGGAACAAAATTGAAAAGTTGTATAAGATAACTTTGAGGGTTATGCCTTCATCTCCCCTCCCCATTGTCCATAACATCCCCCCTTCCCCCCCGCCCCCGCTTTCAATTCTTTTGAGTATTTACCTAGAAGTGGAATTGCTGGATCATACAGCAATTCTATTTTTAATTTTTTGAGGAACTGCCATAATATTTTCCACAGTGACTCTACCATTTTACATTCCTACCACAGTATATAAGGGTCCCAATTTCTCCACATCCTCGCCGACACTTGTTATTTATTTATTTTCCTAATAGCCATCTTAATGGTATGAAGAGGTATCTCATTGTAGTTTTGATTTGCATTTCCCTAATGATCAATGATGTTGAGCATCTTTTCATGTGCTTATTGGCCATTTATATATTTTCTTTGGAGAAATTTCTATTTAACTCTTTTGCCCATTTTTGAATTGGCTTGTTTGTTTGTTGTTGTTGTTGACTTTTAGGAGTTCTCTGTATATCCTGGATATTAATCCTTTATCAGATATTTGATTTACAAATATTTCCTCCCATGCTGTGGGTTGCCTTTTTACTCTCTTGATGGTGTCTTTTGACGCACAAAAAAATTTAATTTTGATGGAGTTCAATTTGTCTATTCTTTTTCTTTTGTTGTCTGTGCCTTTGATGTCATAGTCAAAAAATCATTGCCAAATCCAATGTTGTGAAGCTTTTGTCCTATGTTTTCTTCTAAGAGTTTTATAGTTTTGGATTTTATGTTTAGGTCATGAATCTATTTTGAGTTAATTTTTATATATGGTGTTAGGTAAGTGTCTAACTTCATTCTTTTGCATGTGGGTATCCAATTTTTCCAGAACCATTTGTTGAAAAGACTGTCTCTTCTCCACTGACTAGTCTTGACATTCTTGTCAAAAATCACTTGCCCAGACATATATACACTACCAAATGTAAAATAGATAGCTAGTGGGAAGCAGCCGCATAGCACAGGGAGATCAGCTCGGTGCTTTGTGACCACCTAGAGGGGTGGGATAGGGAGGGTGGGAGGGAGGGAGATGCAAGAGGGAAGAGATATGGGAACATATGTATATGTATAATTGATTCACTCTGTTATAAAGCAGAAACTAACACATCATTGTAAAGCAATTATACTCCAATAAAGATGTTTAAAAAAAAAATCACTTGCCCATACATGTGAGGATTTATTTCTGGACTTTATATTCTATTAAACTTGTCTGTATTTATGCCAGTACCACACTGTTTTCATGCATGTAACTTTGTAGTAAGTTTTGAAATCAGGAAGTGTGAATCCAACTTTGTTCTTCTTTGTCAGAATTGTTTTGGTTATTTGGGGTCCCTTGAGGTTCCATGTGAATTTTAGGTGAGGTTTTTTTTAACTTTTGAAAAAAAAATCATTGAGATTTTGGCAGGGATTGCGTTAAGCATATAGATTGTCTTAGGTAGTATTAATATCTTAGAAATATTAATTCTTCCAACCCATGAACATGGGATGTCTTTCCATTTATTTGTCTTCTTTAATTTCTTTTCAGAAATGCATTGCAGTTTTCATTGTGCAAGTCTTTCACCTCCTTGGTTAAGTTAATTCCTAAGTATTTTATTCTTTTTATTTTTATTTTTTGGCTGCACCACGCAGCTTGTGGGATCTTAGTTCCCCCACCAGGGATTGAACCTGGGTCACCAAAGTGAAAGCGCTGAGTCCTAACCACTGGACTGCCAGGGAATTCCCAGTATTTTATTCCTTTTGATGCTGTTGTACATGAAATTCTTATCTTAATTTTCTTTTCAGATTGTTCATTGTTAGTGTACAGAAATGCAACTGATTTTTGTGTGTTTACTTTGTATCCTGCTACTTTGCTGAATTTGTTTATTAGTTCTATGAATGATTTTTGTGGAATTTTAGGGTTTTCTACACATAAGATTATATCGTCTGTGAGCAGATACAATTTTTCTTCTTTATTTTCAGTGGGATGCCTTCTATTTCTTTTTCTTCCTTAATTGCTCTGGTTAGGACTTCCAGTACTATGTTGAACAGAAGTGGCAAAAGCAAGCTTCCTTGCCTTGTTCCTGATCTTAGAGGAAAAGCTTTCAATCTTTCACCACTGAGTATGATGTTTGCTGTGGGTTTTTCATATATGGCTTTTATTATGTTGAAGTAGTTACCTTCTATTCCTAGTTTCTTGGGTGTTTTTTTTTAAATCATAAAAGAATATTGCATTTTGTCAAATGCTTTTCCTGCATCAATTGAGAGGACTGTGTTTTTTGTTTTTTGTTTTGTTTTGTTTTGTTTCATATTTGATCATGTGGTTTTTTTCCTTCATTCTGTTAATGTGGTATATTACATTGATCAGTTTTCATATATTGAACTATACTTGCATTCCAGGAATAAATCCCACTTGGTCATGGAATATAATCCTTCAAATATGTGGTATAGCACATTTTGCACCCGAGGTTCAATATCATAGATGTGCTTGCCTGTTTAATATCGATCTCCTCCCATTATGTTGAGCTCACCAAAGGCAGGGACCAGGTTGGTCTGTTTCCCCAGCACCATGCACAGGGCTTGGCACAGAGTAAGAGGTCACTAAATACTCAGTGAATGAATGAGCAAACAGGAAAATGACAGAAAGAAATTACCCTAAATAGATAACAGTATTGGATTACGGGTGATTTCAGTTTTCTTTTTATACTCTTCTTTTGTACGTGTTTATCCTGATTTTATTATACAATCAGGTAAAAATCAAATATACATTATTTTAATGATAGAATGAGAGACTACTCTGGGTACCCAGAGGGGACAGGATTGAAAGGCATGAGATCAGAGCAGGAACCCTGGTAAGGAGGCCGCTGGGATGTCCACGTGTGGGGTGATGTTGGGGGGGTATACAATGGGTGATGGGGGCCCAAGCCTCAGTTTCCTCATCTGGATAATCAGGCTAATAGTCACCCCTGTACTTAAAATACAAAGTTCAGGTAAAAACAAACATCATTTACTGAGACTCATTCCATGCCCTTCACTGTCCTATCTAAAGCCCCCATTCCCACTTGAAGATCATTATCTTCACTTTCTAGGTGGGAAAACTGAGGCAGGGATCCATCCAAGTCCTAGCTCAGTCATAATGACCCACAGTAAGTTGTTTCTGAGCCTCAGTTTTCCTATCTGTGTAAGGGGAATAACAATAGCCTCTACTTCTTGGGGTGCTGTGTGTGGTCAGTAGGATTGTGCTCTTAAAGCCTATAGCTTACCTTCCAGGATGGGCCAGCTTATGTGAGCTGCCCATCACCACCATGACCAATGAGGTGAAGTTACCCTCCTAAGGTCACACAGCAAACCAGTGGCCCAGCCGGGATTCAGCCTAGGTTTCTCTGACCCCAGAGCCCAACTCCTTCCAGTTTCTGGTGTGAGGGGCTCCTGTGCTTGGTAAGAGCTCTGGATGGCAGGTGCCTGTCTGGAGTGTAGTAGAGCTGAGTGTGAGGGGGCCTGTCCAGAGCATCTCCCTGGTGGCACAGCGTGGACGGGAGAGGGGTCAGGGAATCTGGTCCCATGGGGGATTTCTCAGGGCCGCGCGTCCAGTGCAGCAAGAGGTTTCCCAGCAGCCGATGCACCATTAATGGGCCTCCTTTCATCACAATACCCCGTGATAACAGACAGATTTAATTAAAAAGAACACACATCCTCCTCTGCAAGGCGGCTGCAGCCAGGGTGTAGGGCCTGCAATTAAAATTTAGCTCTATAAACTCAGCACACAGGCGAGGGTGCCCAGAGCTCCCGGGTTTTCTAAAAGGAATACCCCTGCCCCCGCATGCCCATGTTATTTATCGCGTTAATTTTGTCCTCTGGTCACAGTGTGAACCAACTCCGAGCCCCCGAGCCCCGACCCTGACTTGCCTCTAGCTCCCAGGCTGTGCCAGGCACATGCTTGCCTCCTTTGTGGAGGAGCAAGGTCGAGAACGCCAGCTTGAAATGCGGAAGATCGGGCAGGACTCTCCCTGGCTTTGTGCTACAGGGCAAGTGACCCACTCCACCCAGATCGTCTGTTTCTGCATCAAGAAGCTGAAGCTGCCCCCTGAGGCTGGGCGAGGCCTGGATGAGACAATGAGGAAGGCCGTTGGGCACACAGTGACTGCTCAGCAAAGGCTGGCTGTTAACACTGTCGATGTTGTGACCACTAGTGGTGGGAGCTTCTGCACGAAGCCCAGGAGGCCTTGGCGACAGGGAGGCTGGGATGGCTGGGGAGGCCCAGGCTGGGCATTCAGGGTCCTAGATGCAGCAATTAAGAGTGGAGACTTGGGAGTCAGAAGGGTCCAGGTTCAAATTCTGGTTCTGCCACTTCCTAGCTGTCTGGACCTGGGTGAGTGACTCTCCCCTGAGGCTCTGTTTTCTCATCTGTAAAATGGGAATGATAATAGAGCCTTCCTTTTAGGGCTGCAGACTGAGGAGTCCACAGTCAGGTACAACACCTGGCACCAGGTAAAAGGCGTGGGCTTGGGTGCTCTGGCCCATGAGGGTGGCTTTTAAAGCTGAGTGGAGGGGTTGCCCATGCCTGGTTTTCTGGTCTGGCTCAGGGCGGTCTCCCCGGAGGCCCTCAGGCCAGCAGCACCCAGCAGGTTTACACCCCAGGTGCCTGCAGCTGTCAGGCTGGGGACAAGGGCGCCCGCTTTGTGACCAGATAGGTAGCCTGATAGCAGGGCCTGTGAGACAAAGCTATCGGAGTCGTCGACAGGATACCAAATGGGCTTCTCCGAGCAGGCGGGCGCAGAATTGCATTCAGCTCGGATTTAATTAAAAAGACTCAAATCTTTCTGATAATCCTCCCAGCAACGGCTGGAGCAGGGCCTGAAGCGGGTTTCCTGGCAACGGCGCATCCTGCAGATAAGGAACTTTGCAGGGAAGACGCAGTGAGCCCCTCGGCTGGCCCGACACCGCTGCTATCACCCTGCCCATCGCCCGGCCAGCGAGGGGTGATGAGGCCTGGGAGGCAGCTGCCGCCCCTCTCTACCCCCGCTTCTTCCCACTCTGTGTCCCCCACTCCCGCAGGGCACGCTGGTGGGCTGCTGCATTCCTGGGTCTGAGCCTTTGGCCTGGCTCCACACCTGCTCCCCCATCCCGCTGCCCAGGTCTTGTCTTTCTCCTGCCGCCCGCATCCCTGGCCCGATCCCCTAGTGCACCTTGGAGGCCGGGGCAGCCAAATATCAGTGCCTGTGGAACGGGCAGGTGTCCAGCTCTGCCTGGAGGCTGAATCTGGAGGGGAAGGATGAGGCCAGGCGCTGTGATCTCAGCAGCACCTCCCCTCCCACCTCCCAGCCTTTGCCTGTGCTGGTCCCTCTGCCCTGCCTCCTGTTCGTGGATTCTGACTTGTCCTTCAAGTCCCAGCCCGCAGTGTCCCTCCCTGTCCTCCTCTGATTGCATATGAATCCCCGGCACCCAGTTCAGAGCCTGCCAGAGAACAGGGGCTCAGAGAATATCTGATATATGAATGGATGAATGAATGCATGAATGAAGCAGACGAGCAACCCCGAGTTTGGACCAGGGGCTCCTATACCAGTGTTACTTCTTACCAGGCTAGAAAACAGGCAGGCAAATGATTCATCTTCTCTGTTTCCTCACCCGCACATCAGGGGTACCCATCACTCTGCCTGGGGAAGGGGTGTATCCAGCACCCGAGGGGCACCCACCGTGTATCCAGCACTGCACAGCCCCGGCTTCGGCTCCCCCAGGCTAGACTCAGGGCTCAGCTGAGTCTTCTTCTCCCAGACCCTGACTCACCCTGGAACCCATTACAGAATATTTTAAATTTAATTATTTAAAATAGGTAACAATTCACATGGTTCAAAGTTATATATAGACAGAACAGTGAAGTTCCCACGTCCACCCCCGCAGGGCACCACCGCCGTTAGCATCTCAGGTATTCTTCCCGAGTTTCTTTATGCACGTATATGTTTAGATATGATTATAAGGTGCAAACAAAACAAAGCGAAAACACTGTGCCCCAAGATCTCTACCTCGCTCTTTTCACTTACTACATCCTGAAGATCTTTCCATGTTGCTATGAAGGGTCCTCTCCTTTTCCCAGCTGCTTAGTATTCCACTGCGCAGATGCCTGGGTTTATTTAACCAGCCCTATGACGGACGTTTTGATTATGGCCTGTGTTTTGTTATTATTAACAAAGCTGCATGGAAGAATCTTGTACACATATCATTGGGTTGTTTGTCTGCAGAACAATTCCCAGAATAGAACTTGTTGGGTTGAAGGGTGGAATCTATCTTAACACCGCAACCTCATTCATCCATCCATCCATCCATCAATAGTTTCCTCCTATTCAACATCATAGCTAGCCTACTATGCGCCAGACACTAAGCAGGGCACAGAGGGCCTCGTGGTGAACGAGCCAGGCCTGACCCTTGTCCTCCTAGAGTGTAAACTTCTGCTCCACGGACACGGCGCCTTCCACCCACCCTGCCCACTGCTGCTGGAGGGCTCCCCTCACTCAAGAACCTGCTCTGGCTCCCTGTGGCTCTGGCTCCCTGGCTCACATTCCAACTCCCAGCCTGAAGTGTGAGGTTCCCTGTCCTTTCTCATCTAGCCTGATGCATCCTCACTTTTAGCCCAAAGTCTTCACCGTCATGGGCTTCTTTACTGCCTCTTGGGGCCTCCATCTCCGGGCAACCCCAGAGAGTAAGCCCCATGTTGAGTGGGCACCCTCACGGCTGGAGCACCTTCAGTGTGCTTGGCTGCTGTGCTGTGCTTGGAATACTGGCTCTAGGGTTACACTGCTTGGGTTCAAATCCCATCGCCATAGCCCTTGAGCCCGGTGGACCTGGGCAAACCACCAAACCTCTCTGGCCTTGGTGTCCTCATCTGAAAAATGGGGAAAATAGTCTGACTACTTCCAGGCTTGTGGTGAGAAGGAGATAAGCCCAGGCCCCTACAGCAAGCAGGACAGAAGCAAGCTGGTGTCATGTGCTTGCTTAATCCCCACAGATACCTTCCCAGGGAGGGTATTAGCCCCACTTTACAGATGAGAAAACAGAAGCCTGGAGAGCAGAGTTGGGATTGGAATCAGCACTGTTTGGCTCTGTGATCCTTATCCTCAACCACCAACTTCTGCGGCCTCACGGGGGTCCCTGCCAGCACAGTGACACCCACTCTGCCGACCACGGTGGACTTTCCTGCCTGGCCCTGCCTTCTGGACCCTCTGAGCCCCTTCCCCCCGGCTGGGCTCTGGCTTCTCTCACTTGTTCATTCACTCCCTCATTCAGCTGTGCCAGGCGCCGTTCTAGGTGCCCAGGATTCAGCAAGGAACAAAAGGGTTGTTCTCCGTGAAGGTCAGGAAGTTGGGGGGTGGGGGGACAAGCGCGCAGAGCGGGAGGGAAGCCCAGAGGAGGCAGGGTCTCCAAGGAAAGCTGGATGGGGGAGCTGACATGGGTGGAGACGTGCCTGGAATCAGGAGGCCGGGAGGGCAGGGCTTTGTTATGGGGGGAGTGCAGCTGGGGTGCCCAGGACCCTACTGGAAAGCTTGCCTGTGCAGCGGGGGAGCAGTGAGAGGGTGTGACTGATGGGGGAGGGAGTCAAAGGACTTTTGTTTTAAAAAGTGGAGAGACCTGAGAGGTTATAGGCCAAGGGTGCATGCAGAGAGAGAGAAGGGGCCTCTGATGAAGGCAGAGCCCAGCAGAAGGGGTTCACTGCAGACCAGGCGGGCCCCAGAGTGGGGGGACTTCCATTTGGGGCCCTAAGATGTCAAGGGGACTTCCCACTGGAAGGTCCTCACTGCCTTGGGAAGGGGAGCTTGTTGGGCTGGGGTGATGAGAGAGGCTGGGGCGGAGGGGCCTGAGGGAGGACCGGAGGGCCTGGTGAGGTCTCCCCACCGATGCTTGGGGGACACGGGCAGGGCACAGAGGACAGGCAGCAAGATGCCCCTCTCAGGGACAGGGACGGGGAGCTGAAGCTCATGGCGGGTCAGAGCGGGCCCCACCCTGGCTCCGGACGGCCCCCTCGTCTGTTCGTGCCTCTGACTCCCCACCAGGCTCCGAGCACCATTCCTTCCTCATCCCCAGGGCCCAGGACCCAGAGCTGCTCCACTACAGACCATCGCTTCCCTTCCATCCCATGGGCCTCCCTGGGCAAGGCCTTCTCCAGGGCAGGAGCCTGCAAAGAGGATCCCCAGTGGGCTTCAGAGACTTCAAACCTCTCCTTCTTCTCAATTATTAGTTATTATTCTTTCAAAGTGATGGAGCGGGAAGAGGAGGAAAGGAAGGGAGGAGCGGGGCGGGGGAGGGGAGCGCTCACTCAGGGCCAGCACTGGGCTGAGTTTTGTGTGCATACTCTACTTTAATCCGCACAACAGCCAGTGACATAGACACGGGCATCCTGCCCATTTAACAGAGGGAGAGACTGAGGCTAGAGAGGGTGGGGGTTTGCCTGAGGCTGCACAGCTAAGTAGCCAGGCAGCTGATGGCAGAGGTGGGATATGACATCCAGAGGCCAGGCCTTGGACAGGGCTCACTTCAACTGGGACAGAATCAATATCGTCTCCCTCCTGTGAGCTCCCAAATCCTCTGGCCAGGCCACCAGATTTACTGAGATCCAAACCGGAGGACTGGTCGAATGGCAAGAGGAGCTGGAGTCCTTAAGTCACCAGGGTAGGCCTACATCTCTTGGTTTATGTCACCCCATCCTGCCATGGCTTTGGGTGGGGTTTCGTAAAGATGGGGAACAGAGGGCAGATAGTGCCACCGCACTCCAGTGCACTGTGGGAAGTGGGGTGTGCACGTGGTCATGCCCGGGATGAGCCCATGCAGACCCCAGGGCCCTCAGCCTCCCCTCCCCAAACAATGTCCCCCGTTCCTCCTGCCCTTCTCTCCCCAGGTTGTCCAGGGCTCTGCCCTCACCTGTGGGGAGCGAGGTGGGGTGAGGAGGATGCTGGGACAGTGCAGGAGATTGAGGGAGGCTATTAATCCTGTATTTGGGGGCATCAGATGCCAAGTCCAGCTAGAGAAGCTTGGGGTAGGGGTTGAGCCAGATGAGGGGCAAGGGAGGTGGGCCAGAGCCTCCACAGGCCAGGGGCAAGCCAGGACCCCACCTCCATCCCAAGATGAGGTTCCTGAGCCACTGAGGGTCCATACAGATCAGGAAGGCCCCACCTCCCCACCCCACGGGCTTACTGGAAGAAGATTGGCATTTTTCTGATGGGGCCTTGACAGTTGCTTGTTAATGTGTAAGAGTCCTTTGTGAGTTAGCAGCTGTGGTCCCTGGGCGTCAGTAACCGTATCTGTAAGAGGGGGCGGTCCTAGAGCCTAAGGTTGCAGGCGATCTGCCCTGAATTGGGTTGGGCGGGGTGATCAGAGTCGTTCCAGGGCCCCGGGACACTCGGTGCAGGGCAGCTGCGGGCTCTTTCCAGACCCCGCTTGTTAATGTGGGGAGTCTCTGAATGGGCACCCAGAATTGGCTTTCATGGGTAGGAGGGTGCCAGGAGGCAAAGTGGGGGCATCCCAGACAGGGGAGCTGTACGTGCAAAGGTGCAAAGGGGCCAGGCCTATTCCAGGAAGAGTGAGAGCTTTAGTTGGGTGTTGGGGGGAATGCAATTCAAGGGAAGCGAAGTGCCATATGACTTTGGAGCTGTAAACTGAGGCCAGGTCATGAGAGGCCTTGAACGCAGGGGTGCCAGCAGGGCAGCGTCGTCGAGCCCTGATCTGTGGGCTGCCCCATGCCCTGGTGCCAACTGGGCTCTGGAGGCTCCAGACCAGAGTGCCCTTGGCCACCTCTGGTGAGCGGGCTGGTCTGGGCTGGGACTGTAGGATGACTGTTTTTAATAAGCTTCCAGGTGAAACTGATGCTTATTTGGGATGGAAACCAGGATGGTGGGGAAGGAGTCTTCAGTAGGTGTGCGCTCGAGGCAGACTGTGCCAGGATGTCTGGCCCCTCCCATCTGTCTTCCATGATGTCACCAGACCTCAACCACTTGGCCCATTGACCAGCCGTCAGTCGCCCATTTTGTAGAGAAATGATGGGCTTTTATTTTTTTTTAATCAAAAAGGTAATGAAAGTAATAAACACAATATTTATTAAAGAAACTTTAAGGAAAAATGACAAAGAGAAGAAAATTAAAATCTTTCATAATCCATCACCGAGGGACTAGCACCATGTAAGATATTAACATATATCTTCCAGGAACGTGGATTTTGATTTATCCAACAAATGTTTATTAAGCCCCAATTTTGTGCCAAGCAATGAGATGAAACAATGACTAAGCCAGAAACAAACAAAACACACACATACACATGCACGTGCGTGCACACACACGTATTTCTTTTTTTTGTTTTTAAAAGATGGTATCGTGTTATTTGTGCTAGTTAGTAATCTGCTAATTTTTGACAGCTCTCCCATGTGAAAATGCACACACATATCTAGTATAACTTTGTTTTATTTTTTTTTAATAAAAAAATCACAAGATAAAAAATTTAAAAGTACAAATAACTATATCCCCCTTACCATCCACTGTTAACAGTTTTTGGGGGGCATTTTTTCAGAATTTTTATGCACATAGATATAAATATATGTTTTTTCCCCATAACTATAAACATGCTAAAAGTACTGTTTGGCATTTGCTTGCTTACTTATTTACCCATAGTCTTGGAGATGGTTCCACATCTACACACAAAGATCTCCCTCATTCTTTTTAATGCTGCTTAGGATAGATGTGCAACAATTTGTCTCCTTGACTTTTAGCTGTATCTAGTTTTCACATAACTTATGGTGCCTCCTTGAATGCTCGTGTATGGAACTTATCTCACTATCTTCCTGACAAAGTCCTAGAAGCAGAAATGCTGGATAAAACGTTATGTATATTTTAAAGGCTGTCAATATATGCTGCCTCTTTCAGAAGGCTGACCAATCGACTCTCCCTGCAGCCTCACCAGCACTGGGTATTATCATTCTTTTGAATCTTGACCAATCTGATAAGCCAAACATGCTATCTTGATGTTGTATTAATTTGCCTTTTTTTGAGTATTGGTGACATTGAGTACCTTTTCTTACACATATGGACCACTTTCATTTCTTCTTTTGTGAATTGTCTCTAACATATTTTTAGATTTGTGAGAGATACTTACATGTATATGTACTTTATATGTAAATATGTTCACTTCTTTCTGTCATATCTAGCAAATATCCCTCTTCCCTCCAATTTACAGTGTGTCTTTTATATTTTACTCATTTGGAATACTTTGCTATACCAAATATTTTGCAATTTTATGTACTTAAATAGAGCAATGAAAATTTTTTTGTCTTTGGAGTCAGAAAGATCTTTGCTACACTCAACATTACAAAAATACTCACCAATATTTTCTTCTGGTAATTAAAAAATGAATTCCCTTCTAAATCTATTTATTTTCACTTAAGGTAGAGCTCTAACTTTATTTTTTTCTCAATGGTTCATTAGACATTAGGTCTCCAGGTCATTTATTAAAAATCCCATTATTTCCTTATTGATTTGAATTGTCTTTTGCTATAATTAATCCTTATTGTCTTTGGATCTATCTCACTGACATGCTTGTCTCTACCTCTGCCAGTATCTCCCTGATTTAATTACTGTAGTTTTATAATATGCTTTGTAATCTTACAAGCAAACCCTCCTCATTAATCTTTCTTTTCAGAACTTGGTGATTCTAATATGTTTGTATAGCCAGATGAACTTTAGAATCATTTAATTTGAAAAATAAAATTCCATTGACTTTTTATTTGTATTTGTGTTAAATTTGTAGATTACTTTGGAGAAGATAGGCATTTTATAGATTTTTATAGCACTCTCTCTTCCTATCTCATAAAATGTCTTGTCTCCCTGTTATTTAAAAGTTCTTCTATGTCTCTCAATAAAGTTTTAAATTTTTATTTGTATAGGTCCTATACATTTTTGGTTATGCTTATTTCTAGGCATTTGGTACTTTTTAATGGTTTTTATAAATGGGATTTTTTTCCATTATATATTCTAACTGCTTGCTAATGAAATATAGAAAAGTCATTTCTTTCTAATCATCTAACTACTAGCTATTTTACCAAGCTCTCTTTTTAGTTCTAATGATTTTTTATTTGATTGTCTTGGATTTTATAGGCAAACAGCATCTTCATTTGAAAATGGTGATGCTTTCTTTTCCAATATTTATACTTCCTCTTAGCTCACTGGTATGTCATGATTATTTGGAGTGGGTGGGTTACGGTCTGTGGTCTGGGAATCACCAGTAACCTCAGATGTGGCTTAGTCTGCTGAGCACCACTTTCAGTACCTGGAGGGGGCCATGAAGAGAAGGGTATGTAAGTGTGTATCTGTGTCACTAAGACAAAAGGAGGAGGACCCCTGGACAACGTTGTAGCTTAGCCGCCATCACAGGCACCCTTGTCAGCAACCTGGGTTGGCTCATCTGTCTGCTGCTGGCGTTTCACTCCTAAGTACAAAGTCTGCATAATATTTAAATGCGCATTGAATGTAATGGGCTACTTAAGTAGTTTTTCCTGGTGTTGACCATGTATTCTTGGACCTTCATTCCTGGAATAGATGCTATTTAATTACAGTGTATTAGACTTTTAATGTTCTACCAGATTCCCTTTGATAGTGTTTGATTTCCCATTTTCCCATCAATATTTCAGATGAGATTGGTCTATTGGGCTTATGGCACTGTCTTTGTTGGGTTATGGCATTAGATTTTTGACCGCTTCGGAGAATTATAAGTGAAACTTTACATCTTTTCCTATTATAAGCAAAGCTTTTCATCTTTTCCTATTCTTGGGAAAGTATGAATTGCATGTGAATTATATATTTTTTGTGAGAGCTCATAAAACCATCTGGGCCTGATGCCATTTTAGTGTCATCTTTCTAAAACTGAAATATGCCTATGCCATATGCTTTCAATAATTTTTCATTGATCACGGGATAAAGCACAAATCCTTTAGCCTGACATTCAAGGTAGAGTATGATTGAACTCTGCACCAGCTCTCATCACTCTCCCTCCCTCTCTTATATTCTGGCCACATCTAACTTCTGGAAGTTCCCCAGACCCTAGAGTAGGAGATTCAAGAGGATAGGAACAGGCTTGTTTTGTTCAGTGCAGAATCTCTGGCACCCTGTAGAAGCTTCCCTTTGATAGGTGTTCCTTGAATTCCTGTTTTTTTTTTTTTTTTTTAATGTTTATTGCTTTATTTTCTAGTCTTCTTTTTAAATTATTTATTTATTTATTTATTTTTGGCTGTGTTGGGTCTTCGTTCCTGTGCGAGGGCTCTCTCGTTGTGGTGAGCGGGGGCCACTCTTCATCGCGGTGCGCGGGCCTCTCACTATCATGGCCCCTCTTGTTGCGGAGCACAGGCTCCAGACGCGCAGGCTCAGTAGTTGTGGCCCATGGGCCTAGTCACTCCGCGGCATATGGGATCCTCCCAGACCAGGGCTCGAACCCGTGTCCCCTGCATTGGCAGGCAGACTCTCAACCACTGCGCCACCAGGGAAGCCCTGAATTCCTGTTGAATGGCATTCACTGTGTTAATATTGTTGTATCTTTTAGTTCATATCAACACATGTTCACTGAGCATCTCCTTTGTGCCTGGTCACATGCTGGCCCTGGGGGGAAAGAATCCCAGCCCCTGTATTCAAGGTGCTATTTGGCTATTGGGGAAACAGGTGAGTAAACACACATTATACACAGTGAGGTAATTGCAGTTGGGGGGATATGAGTGGCATTATGGGAGCATGGGGAAGGGCCATCCGACCCAACCCAGGAAGAGAGATCCAAGAGGCTTCCTGGAGAAGGTGGCCCTGGAGTTATTCCTACATGATGAGGAGAAGTGGGGACAGGTCATTCCATGCTAAGGGGATATAGTGAGCCAAGATCCAGAAGGAAGAACAAGCACAACTCTGTTATCTCTTCTCAGGATGACTGTAGTTGCCTCCTAGCATGTCATGTCACTCTTCTGCTGAAAATCCACGAATGGCTTTTTAGGACTTTTTCCAAAGTCCTTTGTGTGAGCAAGGCCTGATGTGATCTGGCCCCTGTGTTTCTCTGAATTTACCTGATCACTCTGTTCCAACCACTGCTGTTCCTTGGAGACCCCAAACAGTACCAGCTCAGGGCCTCTGCACTGCCTGTTCCCTCTGCCTAGAGACTCACACCTTCACTCTCCCTGGGTCTCTGCCCAAATGTCACCAGCTGGTGAGGCTGTCCTCGACCCCTGAATAAAACAACAGCCCTCTCAGTTATTCTCTGTCCTTACACTGCTTTATTTTCTTCCAAGCTAGTAAAGCCACCTGATATTATACACACACATACATATATATGTATACATACACACACATTTTATGCTCTATGTATGTGTATATCATAATATATGATATGCTATATATATATGATTTTTAACTTTTTTTTTTTGCCTGTTAAAATGGGAGTTTCGGGAGAACAGGGAGTTTGTCTTGTTCACTCTTGTGGCCCCAGTACTCAGAACACCATCTAGAAGAATGTGCCCAATCAATACAAGCAGTTTGGCATTGCTGGTAGCAGAACATACCTGAGGGGTGAGGTGGGAGGTGCGGCTGGGAGCCAGTAGATAGCAGCGGCAGGCTGGGGAAGGGGGCAAGCCTCGGGTGATGGCAAGGAGCTTGGACCTTCTTCTGAGTGAATCAGGAGCCAGGCAAGGGTAATGAGTGGTTGGATTTATGCTTGGGGATGGTCACGCTGCCCATTGGGAGGGGTGTGGCGTGGAAGGAGTGAGACTGGCAAGTTACCCCAGTGCAGGTAAGGGGTAGGGGTGAAGGGCTGGTTCAGGGGGAGGGAGGCAGGGAGAAGGCGAGACTGATGACGCCTTGCCCCTCACTGAGCTGGGGAGTCCCAGAGGGGAGATTCTGTTCTGGGCGTGTCAAGTCCAAGGGGCTCTTGGGCAACCTAGTGGAGGTGTCTGGGAAGCTGGGGCCAGGTGGGTCTAGAGCTCAGGAGGGAGGCCTGGGCTGAAGAGAGGTTTTGGGCTTGGAGCACGGGGAGCATGTCGTCATTGTTTTCATCATCCCCACTCAATCTTCGTCTAAGCGAACTTTAATTGAGCACTTAGTATGTACCAGGCACTGTGCTCAGAGTGATTTCTTTATTGACTCTTCTCTATAACCCAGTGGTGTGCTGGTACAGGTCTCCCAACCAGCTCTCTGGAGAAAAGACTTACAAACCCTGATTTGTAGAGTTTGCCAATTTCCATGATGTAAATACTTCAACCATGGTTGATTTCAAGCGACTGATGTGATGTTATGGGAGGTGGAATTTGAAGAGATGGGCAGTGGCACAGCATCATGTGGAATTTCCACCACAGATACAATAGACTCAGACAACCTCCAGGGCATCGATGAGAGTAAAATGAAGTAATTTTATAGGAATTGACAGGTTTGGAGTATTTATTACCTTTAATTTTAATATTGTTTATTTAATTGTAAGTTTACCTAATTTAATTTTTAACAATGGCTGTTTCTAATGACCAGCTTACAAAATTAATTCCTGAAAATTTAACAAGCAGCTCTTGTGAGCCGGTCTGAATCAGTTCCAGCACACGGCTGCTACAATCCCATGATGTCGTTGCTGTGGTCAGGGAGGTGAAGTGAGGTCACCCAGCTGGTGAATGGGAGATTTGGGTATTCTTGAGCAAGTAACTTCCTGTCCTTGAGCCTCAGTTTCCTCATCTGTAAAATGGGGACAATAAAACGTATCTCCTGGGGTGCTGTGGAGAGTTCATGAGTTAATGCTTATAAAGTACCTGACATACAGCAAATGGTTGACAAGTGGGAGCCACTAGTGTGTTATAGTTATTTTAGTAATAATAATGAACATATATCCTCTCCTCAAGGTATTCATGTTCTAGTAGGGGGAGGTGGTCAGTGACAAGACATATACATATTCATAGGATTCTGATCCAGGCAGAAAAGGAAGACTTCCTGGAAGAGGTTGCATTTGAACTAGGTCTGGCAGAATTGAGAGAATGGGGGTCCATGAGGAATAGGGGGAGGCATTCCTGGCTGCTGGTCCACACACAAGCAGAGGAGGGATGAGAGATGAGACTGACGGCAACTAGAAGGATGTCGAATGCCAAGACAGCGTCTGAACTTTTCTCTGAGGGCCCTGGGGAGCCACAGCAAGCTGCTCAGCAGGGCCCGGTGGCATCAGCTTGGCCTCTTGGAACATCAGTGTGACTGCGGTGGGGAGAAGGGCCAGGAGGGGGCAGGAGTGGAGGCAACATCGGCCACGATGAGGAGACGTGGAGATGGAAGCCCACCCATCTGGGCGGGGCTGGGGTGGCCTCCAAAAACACAGGCTCCCTTGACCCCCTCCTCCTCTGCAGCTACAGTGAGGGGGGGAGCAGCAGGCTTCCCTTCCCCAACTGCTATCATCCCCACCCCTGCTCAGGCCCAGGTCCAGCTCCAGCCCCAGCAGCTAATCCTGGTGACACTGGGCCCCGAGGCCGGGGCGGGGCAGCCGGGCAGCTGGCCTCAATTAGCTGGGGAGCCGGGTCTGGACAGTGTCATTAGGAGAAAACCAGAGCCCGGCCGTAAACTCTAATGAATGCATTAATGGAAGGCTTGTGCGCCTCAAAGGGGAAAAAAAAAGTGGGTCTAAATAAAGTTATTAACACAGCCCACCTGTGTTCGGCTCTCAGCCTATATTGTTCAAATAGCCTATTAACTCCTGAAGCATCTAGTCTTGAAAGTGAGCCCTGCCTCTCTGAAGCAGACGTTTAACTGCGTTCATATAATTCAATTAGATTCCTCAGTCATGGTCCAAAGGCATTCTCTGGGCTTTCATCTCAGTAATGGCCTGCAGGCTGGAGTGGGGAACAGGGGGTTAAAAACAGGGGCTTGGACCCTGCTTTCTGGCCTGACTTATCCCATCACCTGGAAGGGCCTCCAAATGAGTTTCCTGGGGCAGAAAGCATTCCCCATGTGCCCGGGCTCTCCGATGGCCTTCTGTGCCTGGAGTTCCCACCTACATCCTTCTTGCGCATCCTCTGTCCAACATCCAGGCCCTGCAGCCCCCATTCTGCCCCACCCCCCTTGTCCAGCAGTCCAAGGACCCTGACTCCACTCAGCCAACCCTATTAATAAAGAGTTAAGAAAATTCATTAGGAAATGGGTCTTTTATAGATTCCGTTAAAGCCTTCTTCCTACTTCTATCACTGAAAAAGGATAAAAATCCTTTTATCACTCTACAACTTGTTAATGTTCCACCCCCGGGAGCACTTCATCTGTAATAAACATCTTCACAAAATATGCATCCCCAGGGAGGGGCCGCTAATT
This sequence comes from Balaenoptera musculus, assembly GCF_009873245.2. Taxonomy (NCBI): domain Eukaryota; kingdom Metazoa; phylum Chordata; class Mammalia; order Artiodactyla; family Balaenopteridae; genus Balaenoptera; species Balaenoptera musculus. The sequence goes on along the minus strand of NC_045790.1, from coordinate 107,363,447 downwards.
TCCTCAAGGCCTCACACATGTGAGGGGTTTTATTGCCTGCAGGTGCTTCATGAGATTGCGTGGGCTTCTAATAAATGTCCACTAAACTGCAGGTAGCCTGGGAGTGAGGTGGGCTTGTGCACCTGTCCACAGAGGGCCTCCACACACAGCTCCTCCAACTTCCCCTGGCCAGCCCTGGCACCGGCAGCTCCGGAGACCGACCTGCCCCTCGGACGCCTGCAGGTAAGTTCTCAGGGCCCTAGATTCCATCCGAGCCACTCACAGAGCCCTGGGGTGGGGTGGGGGGGCCGGGGCCTCGCTGCTGCCGCTTGACATCAGGAGGATTGCGCCCTGGAACCCACACACTTTGGCAGGCTTGGCAAACACACAAAGACGTTGAAGGCGTGTTCTCTGGTTGATTTCTTGGTTTCCTTTCCTTGTTTGCTGTGAGAGAGTCACCCCCATTAGGATCTGCTGTGGAAATGTGATAATCAATAAATTTGACTTCCCATTTTCTTAGTAACTGAGAGAGAAAAGAGAGCTTGCCTCTCTTAAGTGCGATTCATAGGAAATGTGTTTTGCATATCTTCAGGGCAATTTTTGGGATGTTAAAAGTAATTGCTAGAAAAATAGGTGGTAGCTCAGTCACTGGAAAAAAAAAGATTACTTAAGGAGTAGTTTTCATCTGCATTCCATGAATTAATTAGAAGTTTGCATTTAATAACTATCTCTCTAGTCTCCGGGGTTCTTTCCATGTCGTGATCACCAAATAAATCGCGAGCTATGTGCTGGGTTATGGGCAGATACGATGCCTTGTGGCTGAGGGAGTGGGGGTGCGGCCAGTGGCTCTTTCTTCACCTCGATGTGAGCTGGAGAGTCAGCCCCAGGCTCCTGGGGGTTCACGGAGGCCCAGGGGAGAGACATGGGGGCCCGACATGGATCTGCAGCGTCTTCCAGGACGAGGTGCCTCTGAGGACCAGAGGTCGGGATGCTGAGCTCATCCCTAAATCAAAGGGTGTATGTTGCTTCTGGACACTTAATAACTGGCATTTCTGGGACACTTCCATGGCGGCGGTGGGGACATGACCTGAGGTCTGTCCATATGGCTTGGTGCACGCATGCCCCCACCCAGGGAAGCCACCCACGCTAGGGAGAGCAGCTGCTGGATTCAGCAGAGACAACACACTGGGGCCACAGAGGCTTCTGGAAAGAGGAGATAATCCAGATCTTTCTGAAAGCCCTGAGGAGGAACACTTAACTCAGCTGCGTTCGCAGGCCCCTCCTTCCCAGCCAGGGGGCTGCGCAGAATCCCACAGTCTCCGGATCCAGGGCCGGGAGGGCGGTAGAGCAGGGCCTGGACAGTTGAGCCTTGGGTTGTGCACATTCCTTGTCTGGGAAGATAACGATAACGATCCCGTCACTGGGCGCAGCACCCGTGATAATACACGTCCTGAGGTCTTGCTGCGGGTCAGGGCCAAGCACCCGGAGGACAGGGGCTTACCTCTGGAATCTTAACTACCCCGTTGTGTGCCAGGAAGCTCAGGTTTAAGAAGTGAGGTTACTGACCCAAAGTCACCCAGTGGAGGAAGAGAGTTTGGGAACAGAAGCAGAGGACCCTACCCGTATCACCTGCAGGCATCCTCCCATCAGACCTTCAAGGGAGGGCACAGGCTGCCCAGCTTGCAGACCACAAGCTGAGGCTCACCTAACAGTGGGGGAACCTGGCAGGGCCCTGACCTCTGCCTCCGTCCCCCGAACACGGCTGCCCCCCACCCCCACCACTTCTCTGTGCTGGGAGGAGAGAGGGTCATTCACCCCCTGCCCCGACTCCCACTGGTCCGCCTGGCCCGGGCCAGCAGAAGCCATAGGCGGTCCAGGGAGCCTGGAGCAGCTTCAGAGGCGGCGATGGACATGATGAAAGGCCCGGAGCACGGGACCCAGCCAAAAGTTTAGAGGAAGCAGGGTCACTGCGCCTGGGGAGCGGAAGGCCCAGGGGGCCGGGGCCCCGGCTAATGGAGAGCACCAGATGCTGACCAGCTGTTCTCTGTCTCCCTGGAGGCCCGGCAGAACCAGAAGACCTTCTACAGCAGGAGAGAATTAGGGGGGATAGCAGAAAGAACTGGCTGAGGGGAGTGGTCGGGCTTTGAGGAGCTGTAAGAAACAGGATGGCAGCTCCGAACTAGGGCCTGGGGGCCAGAGAGAGAGAGAACTCAGAAAGGTAGCCCTGATGCACTGACCCCCCCTCCTCTACAACATGATTTGAATGAATCCACCACCCTCTCCCACCCAGCCCTGCCTCGTGCACCAGAAGCCCCACTGTTCCAGTAGCAGGGCCAGCGGTCTGGGGCCTCAAGCCTTGGACAGGAGCCTCTGAGGCTAAACAGTCAGGATTCCGGGAAGACCCACGTCTCGGAGGCCTGGGCCCCCGCAGGCTGGGGACAGCTGGTCCCAGGAGGCGAGACCTTTAGCGGCCAAAGCCCCCCAGCATGAAGCCCCCAACCCCATAGCTCATCAAGATAAACTGTAAAGTACAAAACTGTAAAGTAAGGGTGAGGAAGGCCTGCAAAATCCCAGTTCTACCCACAGTGAATACTTTGGTGCTTTAAAAATCCAACTAAAATATCTAGGTGTCTGCGTTCAGCCGGTGCTCTAAGCACAGGCTCTGTCTGCTCACAGGGTGACCCAGCCTGGCACTTCCTCCCTCGCATCAGGGCCAGGGCCACTGACCTGGGGGGCTTGGGAAGGGAGGAGCGGGAGAGACCCTGGAGAGCCATGCTCAGGGCTGGTGCAGAGCTGGCTGGCTTCCTTCCTTCCTGCAGACCTCACCCCCGCCCCCAACTCATGATAGGAAAACCGGGGTACGGAGAGAGAGAATGTAACAGGTCTGTGGAGTCAAGGCCAGACGATGGTGGCCAAGCATTGTTCCAGCCCAAGCTGAAGCACTGTTTTCTTGATGATTTGATTCTACTTCTGGATGGAAAACTAGGATGTCCCTGCTCAGCTTCCTTGACCCCTTCTGGAACCCAGGGCTAGGTTTGTTCGATCAAATATAGGGCACTCTATCCAACTGGAATTTCAGATAACAAGGAATAATTTTCTAGTGTAAGTGTGTCCAGTGCAATATTTGGGACTGACTTACACTAAAAAAAATTATTCCTTGTTTACCTGAAATTCCTATTGAATAGTGCATCCTGTATTTTTATTTGCTAAATCTGACAACTCTACCCAGGGCCCCTTCACCAGTTGGGACTGCTGTGCCCTCCCGGGAAGAACCTTCCAGACGTTTCTCTGGCAGTAGGAACCCGGGCTGGAGGCACTGCTCTCACAATTCGGAGACGCCAGAGGCTGTAATCACTCCTTTACTGTTGCAAAGAACAGAAAATGAATTTTCTTGCGATATCTTTCTTTCGGTATATATTTTTGGAGGAGGTTTGGAGGGCTCCCTCACAATGGGAATTATTTATCAGGGAAATGAGGCGTTTTTGAGTTCGTCGTTTGTGGAGGATACAGCAGTGCCGGGCAAGCTGCTTCTGTGATCTCCGGTTTCTCTGGAAGAATATGGAAAACAGCCGACGGTGTAAGGCAAACTTTTCCCTCTGATGCTTCTGGAAGCTCATCTCCTTGATTTAAAACTTGCTAGGACACAGGTGGATGTTTTTAAGACGTAAAATGGAAGGAAGGATAAAGACAAAATACCAGCAAATGTTCTCGGGCCAGCCCTTGGAATATGATTCTTGGGATCAATGGTATTTCATTTTTCAAATTGTTGAGGTCTTTTTCAAAAAATTATTTCCAAAAGGGCCATTGCCTTTGCATATAAAGATTCTTAGAAAGGCCTTTCTTTTTCTTTCCCACTTCCTCTCTTTCTTAAGCGAACAGAAAGATGTTAAAGACATTATCTGAACTAAGCAATCAGGAAAAAATATTTGCAGAGTCAAGAAAGATCAACAGAACACGGAAAAGAAAGGAAACAGATAAAAAGCAAGTAAAACACACAGAAAAAAGTCTTTATGTTAGATTTTCGTTAAAATTTTTTGACATCTGACTTTGTACCATGGCGTGCTAATCCTAATCACATTTAGTTTCAAGATGCCATAACTGAAACATCAAATCTTGATGACTTTTTCTTACTTTTTCCAAATATTTTGATGGCTTTTTCTTTTTTTTTTAACATCTTCCCAGACCAGGAGAAATATTCCAATATGGGAAAATAATGTAGTCAGTGTATTTCTTTTCTAGAATGGTATCCGAAGGCAGTCAGGGTCTGCTCTAAAGATGGCAAAATTTTGCAAAGACAAAATCTTAGTCCTAATTCACACCAGAACGAGAACAGGGGAGTTTACCTACACTCCATTTGCCAAGTCTGAACCATGGGGAGAGTTCTGCTTCACTGAGCAAAGAGCCTGGCTGAAACCCAAGGGACCCAAACCTCAGCCTGCACCCCCTTTCCAGCTCCCATCCATCCTCTTCCCTTTGGGATCATAGATCTCAGATCGGAATCTTGGCCCGGAGCCTGGAGCCGGAAAGTGCGGCTTGATGTCAATTACGGCCCTATTCCAGAGGTGCCATCAAAGAGTTAACTAGGATGTCCCAGTGCGCAAATGTGGGATAATTGGGAAACAAATTCTACAAACATCTTGAAAGGGGCAAAAGACCTTTGATCTTTCTATAGAAAGGCAGACATTACCAACGTTACTGCCTTTTGGGGCCTGCACACATCTCATACCAGGTTAGAGGATGCCATCTTTCTGAGAAATCAGCCGACACCTAATTCCATCGTACCTTAATTAGCCTAACTGGTTTCGTATGTCCAAAGGCATTTTCCCCAAAGATTAGAGGAGAGAGCAGGACTGACAAAATAATTAAATATGCAATTTGCCAAGCGTGGGCAATATGGCTTTGAAATCACCTTTTCAGGAAGTTTTACTGCTTGTTCATGGACATGTATATTGCAGCCTTCAGACTTTTATTTAAGCTCTTTTGATTGCCTTAATGGATTAATACCTGGGTGCCATCAGCGAGGGCCTGAGACCCAAGGCTGTTTCTAATTTCGCAAATATTGCGCCCGCTTCCTCTGGTGTTATGACAAAAGCAAGCCTCTAGAATTTGCCTTCTCACTTAAAACAACATGCTGATCCCCTCAAATAATTGCCTCATGTCAGAATCGGCATCTCCCAAGTGGCGTTGTTGGTTACAGGAAAGTCCCACGGTGCCAGGGGCCTGGGCGGCCGGCGGCGGGCTTGGCAGGACTGGGGAGGCCCGTGTCGTGCTCGGGGTCTGGGTCTATTTGGGGTGGCATTCCAAAAACGAGTCCGTGTCTCCTGACAGCAGGATGCCTCTCAAACGAAGTCCCAGGCAGCCTCCGGGGTACAGTGGAATGTGTTACTGTCCCTGCTTAGGACTCCTGCCAGTGGGTAAGGAACATTCCATGGGAAGGGGCGGGGGAGGTGCTCGTGGGGATCTGGAGAAGAATCTCCGCTCAGGCTCAGACTGCTGCGTGGAGGGAGGCATCCGGAAACCGGAGCTGGGAGTTTGCTCTGGGGGAATAGTTTGCATTCTGTCCCCAGGGCTGGGAGAGCTGGAGTCCAGGAGGAGGAATCCACGGAAGTGATCGCACCGTTCCCATCTTTTGGCTGAGCTGGGTGTCTGGGGGCAGCGTCTTGGGGCCAGTGCCAAGGACATGAAAGCAGGGTCTCTGGGGGTGGGGGGAGTTCTTTTCTGGTATGGAACATGTGTGGGTACCCAGTGGGCAGAGGATGGATCTGTAACGGCATGCAGAATCGCTTGGTGCTGGGAGTGGTGAGAGGGTAGGTGGAAAGGAGGGAGAGAGAGAGAAACAGAATCAAAAAGACAGCACACACACACACGCGCGCGCACACACACACACACACACACACACACACACAGATTGCCTTTGAAGGCGGGGGCGGGGGGGGGGGAGGGAGGGAGGGGACAAGGCCTAATTGTCCTAGGGATGTGCGCTACGGCCGGGCTTTTTCATCGTCCCCAGAGCTCCCTAATGAGGCTGTGGCCTCTCCTGGTGGGAACGCTGCTCCCTGGACTCAGCTTTGATAAAGCGGATGGACCGTCTGGGTCGAGTTACCAGGTTTTCCTCTTTTCCTTTTGAACCCTGCGGTGGTTTTGCTCTTTCATGACAGAGGGGGCCAAAGCCCCTGGCCTCTGTCCTCAGGGGACACAGGCCATCCCACCTCCCGGGAAGGGCAGGGAGGTGGCAAGCCCTGGAGTGGGGATGCTGGCCCAGGCCACGGACTGGGGGAGAGGAGGGGGCTTTGCTGGGCTTGATATTCAGAACTGTTTGCCAGCCACACCGGGTCCGCTGGCCGCCAGCAAAAACAATCACCTAAAATGCTTCTTAGCAGCCACGGGGGGTGCTGGCATGGTGAGGGAACACAGGTCAGTAACAGCAGCGGCAGCAAAGATGATGCTGTCTGCTTACTGAGAGCTCACTCTGCTGGGCACCGAGCCAAATGTTTGACAAGGATGATACTGTGCCCCTTTTACAGAGGGGCAAAAGGAGGCTCCGAGTTCAGTGGCCTACTGGTCAGAGGCAGGATGGGACTGGATCTGTCACCCCACGGCCCAGCTCTTAACCACTGGCCTTCCTGAAGGGGCGGGAGCCTCAGCTGGCCCTTGAGCCCCTTCAACACACCAGTTTTCTAGGTGCACAGACCCTCCCTCATTTCTTCTTACCCGTGACGTGACTGGGCTTTCAGTAAGACCACAGTCATAATGTTAGCAAGACTCCAGCCCTGAGGTCCTCCCCTCCCCCCCCCCCCGGTGTCCAGAGGTTGCCCCGGGCAGTGGCTCTGGCAGGGGCGAGCCGTGAACCAGGCACCCTGGAGCAGGAGGAGAGAAGAGGACCCCCAGCCAGTGGGACTTGTCTGTGATCTCTGATTAGAAGAACACGCCCTCTCAGGTGGTTCCTCCTTATCAGGGAGGAAAGCCCCTTTTCTGGACGGCAGACGGTGAGTGGCCAGAGAGAGACTGTCCCCCCCCAGGGCCTTCCCACAAGAGAGGTCCCGCTTTCAAAGGCAGCTCCGGAGAGGCTCACCTGGACTTCAGGGTCCGACTTGTCCCTGGCCTGGTGGCCTGCAGCCCCACCTCCGCCTTCCGGCCCCCCTGCCCTGATCCCAGCCGCCTGCCCTTGAGGCTTTCCCATCAGGGCTCCTCGGGCCCGCTGCCTGCTCGTCCTCGCTGCTGCTGCCCGGAAGACGGGCGGCAGCTGTGCCCAAGGCCCCTGTCGCCGCGGCCAGTCACTCTTGATCTCTGCGGTCCGCTGGGCTGTGAGCAAGGACCTTAACTTTTGTCTGACTTGTGAAAAGAGAACCTTGTAAGCCTTGACTCATTCCATCAGACACCCACTTTGTGCCAGGCCCTGGGCTGGCACCGGGGGCACAGTGGCCAGTGAGGTGGATGCGGTTTCTGATTCTGATCAGCAGTGGGTTCTGGGCCACACGCTCCAACAGTGGATCGGGACACCCCAGAGTGCAGCCACGCCCCGAGCGAGAGCTGGGGACAGAGCCACACAGTGTGGGGTGGCAGCCCTCCCGTGGCCCTTGTGGGTCCCTAGGGATGGTGTGTGTCGGGGCAGTGGTGCCCCTGCTGCTTCGCGCTCCCACCTGGACCTGCGGCTTGTGGGCGGAGCCACGTGACGCCTCCGTTAGGAGCTGGAGAGCTGAGAATTCCTGCTCGAGCCCCTGGCAGAGTGTTCTTTCCATGTCCCATCATTGACATGCCCTCTTGGACCTCTGGGTCACATTTGTGGTAAGAGGGTGCAGAGGGAAACAGCGATAGAGGGAGGGACATGATGAGAGCAGAGGACTTTCCCCCAACTTTTAAAAAAAACTTATTTTATTGAAGTATATTTATTATACAATGTGTTAATTTCTGGCGTATAGCAAAGTGATTCAGTTATACATATATATACATTTTTTTCATACTCTTTTCCATTATGGTTTATCACAGTATATTGAATGTAGTTCCCTGTGCTATACAGTAGGACCTTGTTTTTTATCCATTCTATATATAATAGTTTGCATCTGCTAATCCCAAACTCCCAATCTATCCCTCCTCTCCCCTCCCTCCCCCTTGGTAGCCACAAGTCCGTTCTCTATGTCTGTGAGTCTGCTTCTTAGATAAGTTCATTTGTGTCATATTTTAGATTCCACATATAAGTGATATCATATGGTATTTGTCTTTCTCTTTCTGACATACTTAGTCTTAGAATCTCTAGGTCCATCCATGTTGCTGCAAATGGTATTATTTCATTCTTTTCTATGGCTGAGTAGTATTCCATTGTGTGTATATATACCACATCTTTATCCATTTGTCCATCAATGGATATTTAAGTTGTTTCCATGTCTTGGCTATTGTAAATAGTGCTACAATGAACATTGAGGTGCGTGTATCTTTTTTTTAAAAATTATTATTTATTTATTTTTGGCTGTGTTAGGTCTTCGTTTCTGTGCGAGGGCTTTCTCCAGTTGTGGCAAGCGGGGGCCACTCTTCATTGCGGTGCACAGGCCTCTCACTATCACGGCCTCTCTTGTTGCGGAGCACAAGCTCCAGACGTGCAGGCTCAGTGGTTGTGGCTCATGGGCCTAGTTGCTCCGCAGCATGTGGGATCTTCCCAGACCAGGGCTCGAACCCGTGTCCCCTGCATTGGCAGGCAGATTCTCAACCACTGCGCCACCAGGGAAGCCCCCGCATGTATCTTTTTGAATTATAGTTTTGTCCAGATATATGTCCAGGAGTGGGATTGCTGGATCATATGGCAACTCTATTTTTAATTTTTTGAGGAACCCCCATGCTACTTTCAATAGTGACTGCACTAATTTACATTCCTGTCAACAGTGTAGGAGGATTCCCTTTTCTCCATACCCTCTACAGCATTTGTTATTTGTAGATTTTCAAATGATGGCTATTCTGACCAGTGTGTGGTGGTACCTCATTGTCGTTTTGCTTTGCATTTTTCTAATCATTAGTGATGTTGAGCATCTTTTCATGTGCCTGTTGGCCATCTGTATGTCTTCTTTAGAGAAATATCTGTTTAGGTCTTCTGCCCATTTTTCAATTGGGTTGGTTTTTTTTTTTTTTTCTCCCTTTATTTTTTTATTTTTTATTTTAAAATTTATTTATTTATGGCTGTGTTGGGTCTTCATTTCTGTGTGAGGGCTTTCCCTAGCCGTGGCAAGTGGGGGCCACTCTTCATCGCGGTGCGCGGGCCTTTCACTGTCGCGGCCTCTCTTGTTGTGGAGCACAGGCTCCAGACGCGCAGGCTCAGTAGTTGTGGCTCACGGGCCCAGCCGCTCCGTGGCATGCGGGATCCCCCCAGACCAGGGCTCGAACCCGTGTCTCCTGCATTAGCAGGCAGATTCTCAACCACTGCGCCGCCAGGGAAGCCCGGGTTGGTTTTTTTTGTTACAAATATATTCAAATACATAGAACTTTTTATTACAAATACATAGAAGAATCGTGAGACCAGTCCAAGGAATGCCCACATACCCACCTCCTAGATTCAACACAAGCGAACTTACTACTGTACTTGCTTTATCTATGTATACACATATCTGTATCTGTGTATTTTTTGTTATAAGTTTAAAAGTAAATTCCGTATGCCATCCCTAAATACTTCAGTGTGCATTTTCTAAGAATAAGGACGTTCCCCTCGGTAACCGTTAACACCATTACCACGTGAAGAAAATTAACAGTAATTTGAGAGGGAGGGATTTTGATAATTAGTTAAAAATCAAGTGCTGGTACCTCAGAAAAACAAAAGGCCTGGCAGAGTGTTATTTTAAAAGCTTCCTTTGGTTTCAATCTCTATCCAGGGCAGCTGGAGGAGGAGGGGACGGCACTCTGGTGGCAAAGCCCGTGAGCTCCGCGAGAGCAGAGCGTGGGCACACAGTGGGTGCTTTCGAGGTGTTTGTTGATTGAATGCATCCCCGGCCACAGCCCATCCCTGAATCCCCCCTTATGCTCCAGAGTACAGAGGGGTCTGTCCTTCCGGCTCCTTCCTTGCCCAGAGGAGGGAGGCATGTGGGGAGAGTGGGGGCTTGCCTGGCAGACAGACTGGAGCTGTTTGAATCTCTGAGACCTGGGCTGACTGGGGTACCCCCAAATCTCCAGTTCCCTCGGGACCATCAAAACATCTGGGGTGAGGGTGCGATGTGGTGCCTCCCCAGGCGCTGTGAGGCCCCTTCCTCTCCCTGAGGGGAAGCATCTTGTACCTGTGTGTGTGACGTTAGGAGAGTTTGGGTGGAATATGATGGAATAGTACTCAGCCTTAAAGAGGAAGGAAATCCGGACACAGGCTATAGCATGGAGGAACCTGGAGGTTGTTAGCTCAGTGCCATAAGCCAGTCACCAAAGGACAAGAACTGTGTGATGTCACTTATGTGAGGTACTTAGAGCAGATTCACAGAGACAGAAAGGAGAGTGGTGCAGTTACTGAGCCTGCGCAGCTGGAGCCTGTGCTCTGCAACAAGAGAGGCCGCGACAGTGAGAGGCCCGCGCACGGCGATGAAGAGTGGCCCCCGCTTGCTGGAACTAGAGAAAGCCCATGCACAAAAACGAAGACGCAACACAGCCATAAAAAAATAAATAAAAATTAAAATTAAAAAAAAAAATTAAAAAAAAAAGTAGAGTGGTGGTTGCAGGGGCTGGTGGGAGGGGAAAATGGGGAGCTGTGGTTTAATGGGGACAGAATTTCAGCTTTGCGAGATGCAAAGGGTTCTGGAGATGGATGCAGGTGACGGTTGTACAACCATGTGAGTGTACTTAATGCTACTGAACAGCACACTTACAAATGCTTAGGATTATGGTTAGAGAAATATTATGTATTTTACCACAATAAAATGGTGGGGTTTCGGTGCCTGTGACTGGCTGGTTTGTTAAGGTTCTGTTGCAGAACGATGGTGCCCCCCTCTCCCCCACCCCGGCTGCTCCCTAGCAAAGCCCACAGCGTGGTCAATCAGGCAAAGTCTCAGAGAGCTGAAGGTGCTTGGGAGCGTCAGACCCGAGACCCGTTTCTGGAAACGTTTCTGTTTGAAGTGAGTCTCGCCAACCAGGAATGAAACAGAGGCATTTTGTCAAAGGAAAGAACTTGATGAAAAATTGTTTTATGAAACCCGAATTTTGGCATGTTTTCACATTTTAGTTTGTCAGAAGGCAGAGTAATAAATGTTAAGCGTGTTGTTTATTAGTATGTGCGGTTGACTTCTTTTATGATGACAATTTTATTTTAAAGTTTGTCACCGAGTCCCTGCCGGACGGGGTGGGGAGTCTAGAAAAGAAGGGCGGGAGGCACGGTTTCCAGTTTATCCAAGTAGAGAGCAGTTTTTATTAAAACAACAGAAAAGGAGGAGGCAGCCCAGGCCCAAAGCCCCCTCCCACGCACGGGTCAGGGGGCCAGCGTGGCCTGCGGGCGCCTGTCCTGGGCCCCGGCCTTGACCTCCTGATGTCTGTCTGGCTGCGGTGGGAGCCGCGCGCTGCCCAGGCCAGCTTGCTGGCCTCTCGGCTGGGCCTTCCCTGCAGCCTTTGTTCCCCAGGCCGGCACTGGGTAGCCGGTTTGTGGTTGTAAATGGAGGGAGCAGGGACGAGAGGCTGTGCAGGGTGTGGACAGCCCCTGGCAAACCCTCCATGAGAGCCGGCCGAGGGAGAGAGGGACCGAGCGTGTGTTTCCTTTCCTCTCACCTCCTCTCCACCCACAGTGGATGGAGGGGTGGAGGTTCCAGCCCCTCGTGAGCTGAGGGCAGTGGGACCCAGGAGGAGGACACTGGGAGCTGTCATGCAGCTGGCCCTGCCACTGAGACTGGGGGGTGCTTCCCTCCAAAAGCCTCAGTTTCCTCAACTGTGAAATGGGGTCTCCATGCTCACCCTGGGGCTGCTGTGAGCTCCTGTTTCCTGGGTGCTCTCCTTGGGCTGGGCGCTTTGGAGGCCATATTCCACCCAACCCCAGGGCGGCCCTGTGTCCAGTCTGATCCCCCCTTTCAGATGAGGAACTGGGGATCAGAGAGAGGGAGCCCTGTTACCCAAGCCGCCCAGCAGTGAGAGTGTGGCTGGCTAGGGTCCCGAGTCTGCTTGGAACCCAGGCAGGAAGTAGGGGGACGGCCCTGCCCCGCTGGCTCAGGGTGGGTATCCTCGAGGTGACTCGGCAGCTGCCCTTAGGTTGGGGAGGAAGTACAGCTTCTGAGGCCACAGGGAGCCCTGCTCCGAGAAGAGCCCAGGGGTCCTGGCCAAACGTGGCAACTTTCAGCTCCCAGGGTCTCTCCCTCCTGGAGTTAGGGGCCTGGGGCCCCTGCATCTATGCTCTTGGCCCAGGTCTGGTCAGCTGGGGAAGGGGCTCCTGAGCCCCACCCGGTGGACGTACCAAGTGATGAATCCCCACCTCTATTCGGGCGGTGGGCTCCTCTTTGGAGGTTTCTGGGCTGGGAGGCCAAAATGCGGGCAGGAAGAGAGGCACGGGGCCTGCCGGCATCCAGAGGGTTTTCTGCGCAGTTCCTGACAGGGCACAGAGAGGCTGTGGCCCTCTCTGGTGTCACAGAGCGTTCTGGCAGAGGGCCACCTGCCAGTCCCTTCCTGAGGCCACTGGTGCGGGCACTGAGGCTGGTGCTGGGGTTGGGTGGGACTAGGGGAAGGGTCTCCCACCTTGGGCTGCTGCCTCCTCTGCTTCCTTTGGCATGTGTGGTGGGGACTTGGAGGAAGGTAATGGGTCCCCAACACCCCTTGTTCGTCACATTGTGTTTTAGCCCCAGGTCTGGCCAGTGGCTTTGAAATAGATGTTGGTCAAGACAAGCCAAGGGGAGCTCGTTTGGGATCCTTTCCCTAGATTTGGACCCTCGGGGCCCACGGCCATCACCCCTGCTGTAGGAAACGCTTTTAAGAAAGTCGAGGTGGGGGATTGGAGAGCACTGTCCAGGCCTCTGGCTGTTGGCAGCTCCTGCCCCATCTGACCTGAAGCTTCTCTGGCAGGGCCTCCAGCGTGGCAGCCGGATCCTCCATAAAAGGATAAGGATCACATTCTTCACGTTTTAAGTTGCACAAAAGCTGTATGCATAATTAATGTGCAATAAACGTGAGCAGCTGGAAATTAACTAAATAAAAAAAAAAGGAATATATTTAATTGTAAAAATTTAATTTTGCTTTTATTCTTTTCCTTTCTCTCTCTCCCCGTTCCCCCGCCCTTTTACAACTTGTTATATTCTCGGAGCCCTTCAGATCTTGCCGGAGATCATATTCTGAAAGACTCGCCTCCTGACCTCTTGCTGGGGAGCCGAGGACAAGATTAGTTTTAAGCCTCGGCCCAGTCAGTTACTTTCAGCAGAGGGTCCGAGAGTGTCCACGAGCAGGGCGTTATTGTGTCGCAGAAAGGAATGTTGTAATCATCCCCCAAGACCTTCCTTGGGGGACCACTATACGCTGGTTTCAAGGGCTTTGGTAGATGCAGCTTTGAGAGTCGCTGTTTGAAACTCAGAGAGCCCATCATGGTATTTAAAATTCAAAAACGTGAATTCAGTGGTTAAGAAGCCAAAGGACTAAATACATTTACATAAATTCAAACAAAGTATTTTAAGCAATACCATCCAAGGCTCCCTTTCTTCTTCTTCTAATTTTTTAAAGGACAAGACCTTTTCTAGGTGATAAAATTGGGTGGTAAAATTTCCCAGTGGAAAAATTTATTGACCCATTCTTACTTATTATCACATCTTTTCATAAAACCTGGGAATTCAGCTTCAAAAAACAATCCATCCACTTGAAAGAAAAAAAAATATTTTTAAAGAATAAAACACTCTATTAACAGATACTTTAAAACATGATTTATTGCACACACATAACAACAACAATAACTTAAAATATCAGATCCTTGGAATAAATCACTGCCGATCCCATCTCTCTTAAACGCCAGCTGTCTTCCTGTTTCTGCCGTCTTTCTCAGCCCTGGTCTGTATCAGCAGATAATTTTAAAAGAGGCAGAAGAATCAAGAGACGGAACTCAGAGGCATCTAGGTTATTTGGGCAAGAATCGTGTTTTTAGAACATCCTAGTTTGTCCTGGACAGTTCACAGCTGGCCCTTCTCAAGTCTTCAAATAGCAACCAACTCAGAGTGTCTCTTCGACTTGCTCTGTTACCAGATGAATTTATAATGAGAAAAAGACTGTCAATAGTCAATCACGTTTGTTGCCACCTCTGCCAGGTACCTGGTCCTTTTTAAGGCAAACTGCCATCATCCTAGAGATGCCCAGGCATTGGGGACCACAGGCGAGCTGTAAATAACCAGGTCCGTGGCTGTAGATCACCTCTGGCCGGCCAGCCATGCAGCCTCCACGGCAGCCCAGCTGGCAAACGCAGCCGCCTTTGTGAACAGGTGGTCCGCAAGGGTGGCGGCTGGTTTCTGCAGCAGCCTTGAAGGACCAGCCTGGTTCCAGCCCAAGACAACCCACCCAGTGCTCGGCCAGGCCCCAGCCGCAGGCCTTCGCATTAAACAGATTCTGACACTAAAAATCAAGGTCTGTCGGCTGTTGTCATAGGAATATGCAATATCCTCTGGAGGTCTCCTTATTGAAAAACCACATCTTGCTGCTGCCCGGGCTAGATTTCTATTCTATTTGTATTGATCACTGGGAAATGTCTCATTCCCTGGCTGACAAATACAGCCAGCAGGAAGGGAGTTTGTGTTTGGTGGAAAATGTTTGTTTCCACAGTGATCTGGGGGGGGCCCCGGAGCTGCAGTTATGTTCATGAGATGTGGGGGCATCTCTAGTTAGGCTGTGGGATTACAAATGTGGGGATGTCATGGGCTTCGGAAATTAGCCGATGTGGCCACTTTGTTTCAAAGACTTTGGGCCAAGGGAAGGGACTTGACTTACCCACGTCCCAGGTAGTGGCACTTCTAAGAGTCTGTGCTATAGATGGTACCTGTCAGTGTGAAAGGTCATCCAGCACAGCACTGTTTATAGGTGCCAGGGGGTACCTATAAACAGTGCTGAATACTGACACTCTCATATGGTTCAATCTACTAAATCTACTGCATAGAATGGTGTGCAGTCTTTTTTATAAAATTTGTTTTTTACTGAAGTATAGTTGATTTACAATGTTGTGTTTCAGGTGTACAGCAAAGTGATTCTGTTATACATACATGTGCATATGTATGTGTGTGTGTATATATATACACATATATTCTTTTTCAGATTCTTTTCCATTATAGGCTATTACAAGATATTGAATATAGTTTCCTGTGCTATGGCATTGCCATCTTAAAAGGCATGAGATGGAGAACTCTCCAAGATGTATTAGGAAATGAAAAAAGCAAGCTGCAGAATTATGTACCTGCTATGCTCTGTATGTGGTTTTTAATTTTTATTTATTTATTTATTAAAAAAATTTTTTTTTTTTTTTTGGCCGTGCGGCATGTGGGATCTTAGTTCCCTGACCAGGGATCGAACCCACACCCCCTGCAGTGGAAGCGTGGATTCTTAACCACTGGACTGCCGGGGAAGTCCTATATGTGTTTTTTAAAAAGGAAATATACACATATTTGTTGGAATAAGCCTCAACTCTGGAAGCAGACATTAGAAACTGTCCAAAGTGACTGCTTTGGGGAAGGGACCAGGGGACTGAGGAGGGGTGAGAGCAAGGCTGACTTTCCCCTTTACAGCCTCTCTACCTTCTGAATTTTATACTGTGTGTGTGTAGGGCAGATATAAAATAATTAAAATTTAAAACAAAGATCAAGATGTCAGGAAAGCCGTCGTTATATTAGGGGTTAGGAGCTTAGACTCTGTGGTCTGAGAATTCTGGGCTTCAAGCCACTTCGTCTCACGGAGCCTCAGTTTCCTCATCTGTCAAGTGGGGATAGTAATGGTGTTTACTTCACAGAGTGGAAGTGAAGATTTCCTTGAGATGTGAATGGGAAAGGCTCAGCCCAGCGGCACAGAGAATTCAGTAAACGTTACATGTTATTATAGACGACATATAAATCATAACACACACTCATAAATCCTTACAGCGACTTGCTTGGCATTTTCGTTTTCTTGAAAGAGAATTTAAAAATATCTGCGTGTGTTTAGAGCCAGGAGCTGAGACTCCTGAGTGTTACGTGGAACTCTGTTTAGGGGACCGTTTCGCTGATGCAGTGACGGCCAACGCTGAATCTGCAGGGTGGGTCTGGTGCTTTTTTTCTGAACCCGTAAACGGTCTTCCGCATCTCTGTGTACACAGGCAGGTGAACTAATAGAATTAGGCTTATTGGTTTAATTCCTCTGGGCCCCCTTGGCGAGGGGAGAGCAGCTGGATGAATATTTTAATTAAGCTCTGACACCCAGAAGTCAAAGTCCCTGAGCGGTCCCAGTGGGCAAGGTCTCGCAGTTTGGGGTTTAATCAAGTTCGGTTTCAGAGTTCAAATTTCTTCCTGGACAGAAATGTGTCATTAGGCGTCCAAGATTGCGACTGGAAAAAAAAAAATACAACTTGACTGTATTTTCTCTAGAGAATGACACTGTGATTCGATTAGCTCCCTTTCCTTGACATTTTGCCCACTTTATTAACTTCTGCTTTGCTTTTAAGCAGGCAACTACTGTTTTACTTCCCTGAAGAAGCTCATAATATTATAATTCAAGTGTCAGGACAGATTAGGTTAAACGAACTGTGTAATTCCCGAAGGAAAACAAACTTCAAAACGGACGCGGTTCGAGTTGTAACATGTCATGGATTGCATTAGCGTTGAACGGGTGATTCTATCACCTGATGTGCTAAAGTTGGCTCAAATGTTCCCCACTCTGCAAGGTGAGAAATTACTTAGCTAACAAAACATTTCGTTTTCCTCTCTTTGCATTCTTTCTTTATGAGATCCTGAATGTGACATTTTCACCAAAAAATCTCTGCGCTTATTTGTGAAAAATGTATATTAAAACCAAAACCCATCAAATGGAAAGAAATCACAGATGGTTTTATTCACAAGCAGTAGAATTAATGGCCTCTCTTCTCTTTATAAATATTAGAAGCAGATGAGTTCATTACGATTTCACCCTAATAAAGAAAACCTGCTTGATTTTGACAAGACATTGACTTATCTAAAACATCTCCTAAATAACAAAGCTACTTTCCGCCCGTAAAACACCAGCTCGCAAACACCAGCTTTACCTGGACTGCTTCTAAATTAATGAAAAACACTCGAATCCGAAGAGCGCAGAAGAAGGGGCGGAGGGGGTGGAGAGATGGAATTCAAGGGATTTTTGAAAATGTGACTGATTTTGCAAAGAGCGAGTTTTGAAATGTTTACTCTGTGGTGGTTTGAAATTTTTACATCTTTCAACAAAGCGCGCGCGGAGAAGTGAAACCATCTGAAAGGGCTTTTGAAAAGAGCGACTCAGCACAAGTTGGCGGAGGCTGTGGTTCCTTTATCTCGGGCGATCTGTGCCCATCGTGCAGGAGGGAGCCCCAGCCCTTTCCCCCCTCTGCTCCGCGCCTCCGAGCTCCCAGCTCCGCGGCGGCCTCGGCCCGGCTTCAAAGCACTGCTGGCGGAGCGTCCCGGGAGGGAATCGGAATCGGACACCTCGCTCCGGGGACGCCGGGCCGGCCGGCGCGGTCCTCTCCCCCAGCTCGGCTGCCTGATGTGGTCATCTTGTTAGTCATGGCAAGCCCGGGGTCTCTCTGTTTGTGCCGCTTTCAGCACTTATTAAGCGAGAAGTGGGAGGCTTTACACGAAACTGCAAAAGATGTTTTTTCTCCCCAGGGCCACGGCAGTCGGGGCCACGGCTTATCCATCATTGCAAAGATCTCTCTGAGGCACGGAACAAGTCAGCTCTGCCCAGAGGGGGAGAAAAATGAGCGGCACATGGGGCCCTCTGTCCCAGGACCTTCTTGGCTCGGCTCCCGGGGAAGAGGGTGGGCTCCTTGGTCTGGAAACTGCCGGGGGAAGGCCTTTGGAGAGGCAAAGGCACACAGCTTCAGAAAAGTGGCACATCTCTGTGGCTCTCGTGCCCAATTCTACAGTTTGGGGCTTTCCACTCAGATGCCCCCACTGTTCCCAGCCCCAAGACCAACAGGGGGCTCCCACCACGGAGATCCAGACACCTGTACACAAGTGGCAGTGCTGGGGGAGGGGTGCTGTTGAAGGTGGAAATAGTTTCTAAGCAGCTCCTGGAAAGTGAACAAATTCTGGTACCTCCGCATCGTCTCAGGAACCTGCATCTTTCTTGCCGCTCTGTGCTCCCTTCCTCCAAGGGAGGGGCTGTGAACTCCCCGACAGGCCCAGGTGGAATTCTGAGTTCTGAGATCATCAGAGTCCCTCCTCTGAGCCTCAGTTCCATGAGTATCAAACTGCTGGGGAGATTTTGGGGGAAGCAACAAGTTTGAGCCAAGAACCCATGATTGAAATTCTCCGCCAATAAAGCCCTCCCAGCTGAGCCCCAAGGGTCTGTAGTTGGTTCAGCAAGCAGGGGCGGCAGGAGGGGGTGGGGGATTTGCAAACTTCAAACAGGACCTGGGGTGGGGTGGGGAGACTGTGCTGAGGAAGGAAGCCACTGATAGGGGGCTCAGGGTTAATTAGAGAGACTGCGTTGTGGCACCTATCAACTTAACCCTCGCCGTATTTTCTCGGCATTAAAGCACCAGTGAC
This sequence comes from Balaenoptera musculus, assembly GCF_009873245.2. Lineage (NCBI taxonomy): Eukaryota > Metazoa > Chordata > Mammalia > Artiodactyla > Balaenopteridae > Balaenoptera > Balaenoptera musculus. Next base: position 107,344,830 of record NC_045790.1, on the reverse strand, counting down.
TCAAGTTCTATGCAGGGTTGCCTCCCTCACCTAGGGTGAGCCTGGAAGGGCGGGAGAGTCGAGCCACACTTAGGATGGACATTTGCAGCCCCCTGGAAGACCCCAGCCAAGGCTACTTGCCTTCCCACCGAACGCTTCTTTGGACATCGAGGGTCTACTGTCTTCTAGGCACTGGGCTGGGCATATCACCTGGGAGGTAGGGCCCATCAGCTCTCCCATTTTACAGATGAGGAAAGTAAGGCTAAGAGAGGCAAAGGCTAAAGGGCTCACCAGCTCAAGGGTATTTGGCTGCTTTGTGGGAGAGGCAGGGTTGGAGCCAGGAGCCTCAGGCTTATGCCACTGGCTTGGGCTGGGGCCAGAGACCAGCAAAGGACAGGTTATCACTGCTTACAGCCCGCCCTCACCTCGGCCCTGCCCCCTCGCACTGTCCTTGACATTCAATCAGGTGCCTGTGATGTCTGGCCCAGCAGTTGGGGCTGGGCCTCCCCAGCTTCCCCACGACAAATGGTTCTCATTTGAAAGGGAGGTTATAAAAACACATGCCCAAAGACACTGTCAGGGAACTGAGGATTAATCTCATTTCAGTCAAAGACCATTCCAAATATTTTGGGGGTGGGGGAATGGGGGTGGGTAACAGCCCTTGACTGGGAAGGAAGTCAGGGTTCGAGGGTGCCCCTCGGGTCGGGGCCGGTTTGGAGGCACGGATGTGGACTGGTGAGGTCAGGGGTCATTGCATACCTGGTGAGGCCAAGTCTGACCGGAGGCATTGCTTTGCTGCACAAAGTCCCCGGGGCCGGCTTTACAGGGGGGCCGGGACTCCATTGTGAACAGTCACACTGGGTTTGCTATCTTGGTTATGTTTCAGGGTGGTTTAAGTTGCCAAAAGGAAGGGAAGGATTAGACGCCCGGGACATTTTCATTTTCTGGATGGTGTCAAAGCTGCATGTTTTTGCCTGGTGACTCAACCAGAGAGGGCCCTGAAGACCCGTCAGGAGGAGGGGGGCACTGCCTCCCAGCCCCCTGCCCAGGCGCTTGTGGGCTGCACAGCGAACCCGCCCCATCGGAGCCAGGGAAGTGAGGGAGCATCAGCTGGCTCTAAGCCAGCAGCTCCCAAACTGGGTGGCTTGATCCCTAAAAGATAACCTGTGGTTCTGGGGCACCACAGGCATGAGCTGTGGACTCGGGGCCTCTGCAGAGCTTTCCGAACAACCCCAATGGCTCCACTGACTGAGCGGTCAGGGGGTGCCAGGTGGCTGCTGCTGCAATCTCGTCTGTTTAATGACCCTGGGAGGTAAGGACATTTATTATCCCCATTTTGTGGCTGGGGAAACTGAGGCTCAGAAAGTTGCAAGTGGCTTGCCTAAGGCCTGGAAGCTGGACAGCAGTGATACATCTCCTTTAACTTTCTCAGCAACTTTTCAAAGTAGGGACTGTTGACTTCCCCGATTTATGGATGTGCAAGTTGAGGCTGGGTGTCGAGGCGCCGTGATGTGGCTCGTTCAAGCCACTGGGGAGGGAGGGCGGAGCTGGGGGCTTTGGGTCCCTCCAGCTGATCCGGATCCGAGCTCTGGCCCCGGCCGGTACCCCCTCGCGGCGGTCCAGAGCCCACACGGGCCGCTCCCCGCAAGCCGGCGGGCGCAGCAGGGGTGGGACCTCCAAGCGGCGCGGAGGGGGCTCGCGCTGCGGGCTGGCCTCCTTCCAAACAAATGTCCGCAGGGTGGAGCCGATGGATTCATTTTCCAACTGTCGGAGGTATTCGCCGATCTTCCGCACGCGGAGGAGTCCCCACAGAGCCCAGCGAGGGCCGGCGCCGGGCCGGGCTGGGCGCAGCAGAGCGCCCCCGCGTGGCCGGACTCGGGCGCGCGAACTCGCGGCCCGGTGTGTGGGCTGAGAAGGGCCTCGCGCTTTACAGGGACCCAGGAACCTTGAAAGGGAGCTGCTAGGATGGTCCCCATTTTACAGAGGGGAAAACAGGCAGGAGAAAAGTGCAAGAGACCTCCCAGTTTCCCCCAACTGGGAAATGGGATTCAAAGTGGGGGCCTGCCTCCCTCCAAAGTGCCTCCTCCCTGGAAGCAGCGAGAGGCTGTCCCGGCCCCTGCAGGGGCCTGCCCTAGGGAGCCCCTCCAGTCAGTGGCGGGGTGTGTGTGTGTGTGTGTGTGTGTGTGTGTGTGTGTGTGTGCCGGGGGCCCACATCGGTTTACTACCCAGCAGGAAGCGCTGATGGGTGCGGTAGCGCTGGAAGCAAATTCCAAACACGAAGCTCTTGGATTTTCTGGCAAAATCCAGCCAGGGAACGCTGATGTGCTAGTGTGCACCAGGCCAGGGGCTCCCACACTGGGTGGACAGGTCTTGGGGGGGGGGCGGGGGCTCCTTAGTCCCTCTGTCCCCCTTCCTGCCCATGGCGAAGGGGTCTTCTGGGGCCTCCCTGTGGCCCAGTGCTCTCTGCTGGGTGCCGGCCAGCACTGTGCCACACCCTGCGCCAAGCATGCTGCGGGTCTGATCTCAATTCCTCCTCTGGAAAGCTCTGGGTGGCTTCTGGCTGTTATCCCAGAGCCCCAGGGTTGCATTCAGGGGAGTTGGCAGAGCTGGTTCCTGAGCTGGGCCTGTCGGGCCTCATGAGTCATCCCGATACCAGACAGGACGCCTCTTCTCCGGGGGACGGAATCCCGGCTGCCTTCGGGCACAGCTCGGGAGCTGGGCATGCTCGGGTTGGACGTCCTGAGCTCCCTGTGGTTGACCCGTGCTTCTGAGCACTCTCTGCAGCCTGGTTTCTACAGGCGCTGAAGTGGAGAGGCCCCGCCTGCAGGAGTGTGGTGATAACACACGCAAAGCAGAACCGCTGTTGCCCTACGTAAATGTGTGCCGGGGCTGTGTGACCAAATGCAACCCGCCCCCCAACCTTGGAACATCCTTCATCCCAGTCCATCCACCTTAGAGGTCAGCGCACATCTTGTCTCCTGTAGGAACCCTTTCTCTCCCATCTTCCAGGGCTCCTCTCCAAGGGACGGTATTGGTGGGATATGAAAGCCATTTTTAAAGGGTTCGGGAGGATGGGCAAAGATTCTTAAACAGGGCGCAGAAAGGAAAAGATTGATAATTGGACTCGATTAATAAATTTAAATATTTTTAATTTTTTCATCGAGGTAATTGACATATAACGTATTAGTTTCAGGTGTACAATATAACAATTCAATATTTGTATATATTGCAAAATGACTACAATAAGTCTAGTTAACATCTGTCATCATACAGAGTTAAAATTTTTTCTTTCTCATAATGAGAACTTTTACGATTTACTCTCTTAGCAACTTTCAGATATGCAATACAGTATTAATAACTGTAGTCACCATGTTGTACATGACATCCCCAGGACTTGATAACTGGAAGTTTGTATCTTTTGACTCCCTTCACCCGTTTTGCCCACCCCCACCCCCACCTCTGGCAACCACCCGTCTGTCCTCTATACTATGAGCTAGGTTTGTGGTGGTGGTGGTGTTTTTTAATTTATAAATAGTACATTGCAAAGTGCTTACGAATCAGAAATCGTATCTGGAAAGTTAGCTTTGTGTCCCCATTTTAAATCCACCATTTATCAGCTTATGTCCTTAGGCAATCACTTAACCTGTTGAGGATTCGGTTTCTTCATCTGTAAAATGATGGTGATAACGGCTGCCCTTTCTATCTTTTTAAAAAAAATTGAGGTATAGTTGATTTACAATATTATATTATTTTTAGGTATATGACATAGTGATTCAATGTGTTTATAGGTTTTACTCAATTTAAAATTATTACAAAATAATGGCTGTATTTCCCTGTACTATATATCCTTGTTGCTTGTTTATTTTATACAAAGTAGTTTGTGTCTCTTAATCCCATAACCCTATCTCTCCCCTCCCCACGGGGAATCACTGGTTTGTTCTCTATATCTGTGAGTTTGTTTCTGTTATATACATTTCTTTGCTTTATTTTTTAGATTCCACATATAAGTGATAACAGAGTATTTGTCTTTCTGGTCTGACATTTCACTAAGCATGATACTCTTTAGGTCCATCCACATTGTAGCAAATGGCAGAATTTCATTATTTTTTATGGCCAAGTAATATTCCATTATATATATGTGTATATATACACCTATATACACATATATATGTATGTATACACACACACACACACACATATATATATACACACATACACACACACACACACACACACACACATCTTCTTTATCCATCTGTTGATGGGCACTTAGGTTGATTCCATATCTTGGCTATTGTAAATAATGCTGCTATGAACATTGGGATGCAAGTATCTTTTTGAATTATTTTTTTCATTTTCTTCAGATATATACCCAGCAGTGGAATAGCTGGATCCAATGGTAGTTCCATTTTTAGTTGTCTGAGGAACCTTCATACTGTTTTCCATAGTGGCTGCACCAATTTGCAATCCCACCAACAGTGGGATTTCTCCACATCCTTGCCAACATTTGTTATTTGTAGACTTTTTGATGATAGCCATTTTGACAGGTGTGAGGTGACATCTTATTGTGGTTTTGATTTGCATTCCTCTGATGATTAGTGATGATGAGCATCTTTTCATGTGTCTGTTGGCCACATGTATGTCTTCTTTGGAAAAAATGTCTTTTCAGGTCTTCTGCCCATTTTTTGATTGGGTGGTTTATTTTTTTGATATTAAGTTGTATGAGCTGTTCATATATGTTGGATATTAATCCTTTATCAGTCATATCATTTGCAAATATTTTCTTCCGTTCTGTAGGTTGCCTTTTCATTTTGTTGATGGTTTTCTTTGCTGTGCAAAAGCTTTTAAGTTTAATTAGGTCCCATTTGTTTATTTTTTCTTTCTTTTTTTTGCCTTAAGAGACAGATCCAAAAAAATATTGCTATGATTTATGTCAAAGAGTGTTCTGCCTATGTTCTCCTCTAGGAGTTTAATGGTTTCAGGGCTTGCATTTAGGTCTTTTTTGAGTTTATTTTTGTATATGGTATGAGGAAATATTCTAATTTCATTCTTTTACATGTAGCTGCCCAGTTTTCTCAGCCCCACTTATTGAAGAGACTGTCTTTTTTTCATTGCATATTCTTGTCTCCTTTGTTGTAGATTAATTGACTGTAAGTGTGTGGGTTTATTTCTGGGCTCTCTATTCTGTTCCATGGATATATGTGTCTGTTTTTGTGCCAGTATCATGCTGTTTTGATTACTGTAAATTTGTAGTATAGTCTGAAGTCAGGGAGTGTGATACCTCTAGCTATGTTCTTTTTTCTCAAGATTGCCTTGGTAATTTGGGGTCTCTTGTGGTTCCATATAAATTTTAGGATTATTTTTTCTAGTTCTGTGAAAAATGCCATGGGCATTTTGATAGAGATTGCATTAAATCTATAGATTGCTTTGGGTAGTATGGGCATTTTAACCATATTAATTCTTCCAATCCAAGAACATGGGATATCTTTCCATTTCTTTGCATTATTTTCAAATTCCTTCATCAATATTTTAGTTTTCAGAGTATAGGTCTTTCACCTACTTGGTTAAGTTTATTCCTAGGTATTTTATTCTTTTTGATACGATTGTAAATGAGATTGTTTCTTTAATTTCTCTTTCTGATAGTTCATTAATAGTGTATAGAAAAGCAACAGATTTCTGTGTATTAATACTGTATCCTGCAACTTTACTGAATTCATTTATTCTAATAGTTGTTTTTTTTTTTTTGGTGGAAACTTTAGGGTTTTCTATATATAGTATCATGTCATCTGTAAATAGTGACATTTTTACTTCTTCCTTTTCAATTTGGATGCCTTTTATTTCTTTTTCTTGTCTGATTTCTGTGGCTAGGATTTCCAATTCTATGTTAAATAGAAGTGGCAAGAGTGGGCATACTTTTCTTGTTCCTGATTTTAGATTTTCATTGTTGAGTATGATGTTACCTGTGGGTTTGTCATAAATGGCATTTATTATGTTGAGATATGTTCCCTCTATACCAACTTTTGTTTTTGTTTTTGTTTTTTAAACATCTTTATTGGAGTATAATTGCTTTACAATGGTGTGTTAGTTTCTGCTTTATAACAAAGTGAATCAGTTATACATATACATATGTCCCCATATCTCTTCCCTCTTGCATCTCCCTCCCTCCCACCCTTCCTATCCCACCCCTCTAGGTGGTCACAAAGCACCGAGCTGATCTCCCTGTGCTCTGCGGCTGCTTCCCACTAGCTATCTGTTTTACATTTGGTAGTGTATATATGTCCATGCCACTCTCTCACTTTGTCCCAGCTTACCTTTCCCCCTCCCCCTATCCTCAAGTCCATTCTCTAGTAGGTCTGTGTCTTTATTCCCTTCTTGCCCCTATATACCAACTTTGATGAGAGTTTTATCATGAATGGATGTTGAATTTTGTCAAATGCTTTCTCTGCATCTATTGAGGATCATGTGATTTTTATCATTCCTTTTGTTAATATGGTGTATCACATTGACTTGCAAATATTAAACCATCCTTGCATCCCTTGAATAAACCCCACTTGATCACGGTGTATGGTTTATATATTGTTGAATTCAATTTGCTAATTTTTTGAGGATTTTTGCATCTATATTCATCAGAGATATTGGCCTGTAAAATTTTTTTTTTTGGTAGTGTCTTTGTCTGTCTTTGGTATCAGGGTAATGGTGGCCTTATAGAATGAATTTGGGAGTGTTCCATCCTCTTCAATTTTTGGGAGTAGTTTGAGAAGGATAGGTATTAGCTTTTCATTATGTGTTTGGTAGAATTCCCCTGAGAAGCCATCTGGTCTTGGACTTTTGTTTGCTGGGAGTTTTTTTGTTTGTTTTTGTTTTAAAATTTATTTATTTATTCATTTCATTTAATTTTTTTTTTTGGCTGCACTGTGTCTTCACTTGCATACGGGTTTTCTCTAGTTGCTGAGAGCGGGGGCTACTCTTTGTTGTGATGCTTGGGCTTCTCATTGCGGTGGCTTCTCTTGTTGCAGAGCACAGGCTCTAGGCATGCGGGCGTCAGTAGTTGTGGCACACGGGCTTCAGTAGTTGGGGCTTGCGGTCTCTAGAGCGCAGGCTCAGTAGTTGTGGTGCATGGGCTTAGTTGCTTCACGGCATTTGGGATCTTCCTGGACCAGGGATTGAACCCGTGTCCCCTGCATTGGCAGGTGGATTCTTAACCACTGTGCCACCAGGGAAGCCTTGCTGTGTGTTTTGTTTGTTTGTTTTTTACAAATTCAATTTTACTACTAGTGACTGGACTGTTCAGATTGTTTATTTCCTCCTGATTCAGTCTTGGAAAGTTGTGTGTTTCTAGAAATTTGTCCATTTCTTCTAGGTTGTCCAATTTGTTGACATAATTTTCATAGTATTCTCATTATATTTTGTATCTCTGTGGTATTGGTTGTTATTTCTCCTCTTTCACTTCTTATTTTATTTGGGTCCTCTCTCTTTTCTTCTTGATGAACCTGGCTAAAGGTTTATCAATTTTGTTTATCTTTTCAAAGAACTAGCTCTTAGTTTCATTGATCTTTTCTTTTCTTTCTTTCTTTTTTGGGTCTCTATTTATTTTCTCTCTCATCTTTATAATTTCCTTCCTTCTGCTGACTTTGGGCTTTGTTTGTTCTCTTCCTAATTCCTTTAGATGGAAGATTAGATTGTTTGAGATTTTTCTTATTTCTTGAGGTAGGCCTGTATGACTATAAACTTCCCTCTTAGAGCTGCTTTTGTTGCATCCCATAGATTTTGGAAAGTTGTGTTTCCATTTTCATTTGTCTTGAGGTATTTTTTGAGTTCCTCTTTGATTTCTTCATTGACCCATTGGTTTTTTTAATAGCATGTTGTTTAGTCTCCACTTGTTTGTGCTTTTCCCATTTTTCTTCCTGTAATTGATTTCAAGTTTCACGTCATTGTGGTCAGAAAAAAAATGCTTGATATAATTTCTGTCTTCAAATTTGTTGAGACTTGTTTTGTGGCCTTGCATGGGATTTATCTTGGAGAATGTTCCATGTGCACTTGAAAAGAATGTGTATGCTGCTGTTTTGGGGTGGAATGTCCTGTAGATATCTATTAAATCCAACTGGTCTATGTGTCATTTAAGACCACTGTTGCCTTATTGATTTTCTGTTGGGATGATCTGTCCATTGATGCAAGTGGGGTGTTAAAGCACCTGCTATTATTACATTGTAATTTTCTCCCTTTATGTCTATTAATGTTTGCTTTATATATTTATGTGCTCCTGTATTGGATGCATATATGTTAACGAGTGTACTATCCTCTTCTTGTATTGATCCTTTTATCATTATATAATGCCTTTCTTTGTCTTTTGATTTGGACTTTGTTATATTTTTCCTGATATGAGTATTGGTACCCCAGCTTTCTTGTTGTTTCTGTTTGCATGAAATATCTTTTACCATCCCCTCACTCTCAGTCTCTGTGTGTCTTTAGTTCTAAGGTGAGTCTCTTGTAAGCAGCATATAGATGGGTCTTGTTTTTTTCTATTCAATCAGCCACCCTATGTCTTTTTATTGGAGCATTTAGTCCACTGACACTTAAAGTAATTATTTTTAGGTGTGTACTTATTTACATTTTATTACTTGTTTTCTGGTTGTTTTTGTAGGTCTTCCCTGTTCTCTTCTTCTTCTTTTATTTCTTCCCATGTAGTTTAATGATTTTCTTTAGTGGTATGCTTGTGTTAATTTCTCTCTTGTTTTTGTGTATTTAATGTAGGTTTTTGATTTTTGGTTACCATGGGGTTCATACATGTTGACCTAAAATGATATTTGTTTTAATTTTAAAAAATTTTTATTGGAGTATAGTTGATTTACAATGTGTTAGTTTCAGGTGTACAGCAAAGTGAATCAGATATATATATATAAGTATATATATATATATCTCCATTCTTTTCAAGATTCTTTTCCCATATAGTTCATTACAAAATATTGAATAGAGTTCCCTGTGCTATACAGTAGGTCCTTGTTAGTTATCTGTTTTATATATAGTAGTGCATATGTGTTAATCCCAATATCCTAATTTATATATCTATTTGCTTTAACTAGGTAGTCCTTTAAGTTCAAACACATTCTAAAAGACCTACATTTTTTACTCCCTTCCTCCACACTTTGCATTTTTGATGTCATATTTTACACCTTCATGTTTATCCCTTTACTGATTATTTTAGTTATAGTTGATTTTTACAATTTTGTCTTTTAATCTTCATACTAGCTTATTTAAGTGGTTGATCTTCAGCCTTTACTATATGTTTGCTTTTATTAATGGGATTTTTCCTTTTCTATAGATACTTCTTGTTATAGCCTTTTCTTCTTCCCTTAGAAAAGTCCTTTTAGCATTTCTTTTTGGGTCAGTTTAGTATTGATGAACTCTTAGTTTTTGTTTATCTGAGAAGTTCTTTACCTCTCCTTCAATTCTAAGTGATAATCTTGCTTGGTAGAGTATCCTAGGTTGCAGGTTTTGCCCTTTCAGCACTTTAAATATATCATGCCATTCCCTTCTGGCCTGCAAAGTTTCTGCAGAGAAATCAGCTGATAGCCTTATGGAGGTTCCCTTGTAACGGACTCTTTGTTTTTCTCTTGCTGCCTTTAGAATCCTCTCTTTATCTTTTGCTATTTTAATTATGTCTTGGTGTGGGTCTGTTTGGGTTCATCTTGTTTGGGACCATATGTGCTACCTGTACCTGGATATCTGTTTCCTTCTTCAGGCTTGGGAAGTTTTCAGCCATAATTTTATTAAATACATTTTTGACTCTCGCCCCTGCTTTTCTCTCTTCTCCTTGTGGGACCCCTATAATGTGAATGTTGGTACACTTGATCTTATTCCAAAGATTCCTTAAACTGTTTTCATTTTTAAAAATTTGTTTTTCTTTTTGCTGTTCTGATTGGGTGATTTTCATTATTCTATTTTCTAGATTACTTATGCTTTCTTCTGTATCACCCAGTCTGCTGTTCATTCCTTCCAGAGTGTTTTTCATTTCAGTTATTGTATTCTTCATTTCTGACTGGTTCCTTTTTATATTTTCTAGTTCCTTGTTAAACTTCTCACTGTGTTCATCTATTCTTTTCCCTAATTCAGTTAGCAATCTTATTCTACTAATGCTTTGAATTCTTTATCTAGTAGATTGTTTATTTCTATTTCATTTTTTGTTTTTTCAGGGGCTTTCTCTTGCTCTTTCAATTGAGACAAATTCCTCTGTCTTTTCATTTGCCTATCTTTCTCTGTCTCTATGAATTACATGAAACAGTTACTTATGGTGGTCTTGAAGGGGTGTCCTTATGTGGTAGTTTCCCTATACAGTCTGCATGTGCCCAGTGGCTTTGGTGGGAGAGCTGGATTTGACACGAACATAAGTCGCATCTTTCCTCAGGGTGTTCTGGCAGCTATCTCCTTGGTAGGAGCTGGGGCTGGAGAAGGAGGGGCTAGGGCTGGAGCCAGGTGTGAGGTGGAGCTTTCCCTCTACTCAGTGGATGTCACCACCCTGTTGGGGGTGGGGTCAGGTCCCAAGTTGCTGGAGCAGAAGCCCTGAGGGTTGGCTCTGAGCTGGCTCAGTTCCCTTTAAGTGTGTGTTCTTCCCCCTCCCAGGCCCAGCACCCTCAGTCCCAGAGGGGAGCAGTGCTGGAGTAAGAGGGGCCAGTGTGGGTATTTGGTGAGGGTCAGGGCAGGGGGTGTGGTGGTCTGGCTGCCGTCAGAGACCTGGAGTGCCTCTGATGGCCTCCCTGTGCAATCGTCAGTAATGGCTGAGCCCTCCCCACTAAGTCATCACTTAGCATTCGAGCTGACACAGTGTCTCATGGCCCGAGCTTTTTTCCTTGGTTGTGGCAGCCCTTGCTCCAGTGTGGAGCTGCAACGTGAGGCAAAGGGTGCTGGAGCGTTTGCTTGGCTCAGGCTGGGGTGCACACTGGGGTGGTAGCGGGAAACAATTCAGCCAGCTGGCTCTTTCCGTCTGCCCTTTCTGCCCTGATTTGGGAGCAAGCAAGCATTTGTGCACTCCTCGTGAGCAGAGTCCAGGCTTCCCACAGCTCTCCTGTTAGGCCCACTGGCCCTCCAACCAGCCAAGGGGCTCGTCTTCCCTTTATTGGACCCCAGGGCTGGAATGCCCAATATGTGGCTCACCCCCAGGGAGGGTCTCCACCCATCTAATCTCCCTTTTCCTCTGAGTCCCCTCCCGGGGACACAGGTCCTGACCTTATCGCTTCTTTTCCCCTCCTACCTGATTCTGCTTGTATCTTACAGCTTTGTTAGTACAGGAGTCTTTCTGCTAGTCTCCAGTTAGTTTTCAGTAAGAATTGTTCCCCATGTAGATGTATTTTTTTTAAACATCTTTATTGGAGTATAACTGCTTTGCAGTGTTGTGTTCGTTTCTGCTGTATAACAAAGTGAATCAGCTATACATATACATATATCCCCATATTCCCTCCCTCTCGCGTCTCCCTCCCACCCTCCTTATTCTACCCCTCTAGGTGGTCGCAAAGTACCGAGCTGATCTCCCTGTGCCACGCAGCTGCTTCCCACTAGCTATCTGTTTTACATTTGGTAGTGTATATATGTCCATGCCACTCTCTCACTTCATCCCAGCTTACCCTTCCCCCTCCCCGTGTCCTCAAGTCCATTCTCTACGTCTGTATCTTTATTCCTGTCCTGCCCCTAGGTTCATCAGAACCATTTTGTTTTTTTAGATTCCATACATATATGTTAGCATACGGTATTTGTTTTTCTCTTTCTGACTTACTTCACTCTCTATGACAGACTCTAGGTCCTGTAGATGTATTTTTGATGTGTACATGGGAGGAAGTGAGTTCTGGGTCCTTCTACTTCGCCATCTTGATTCAGGTCCTTACTGTTATGTTTTAGATTACACATGTAAGTGAGATCATACAGTATTTGTCTTTCTTTGTCTGACTTATTTCATTTAGCACATTGCCCTCAAGGTCCATCCACGTTGTTGCAAACAGCAAGATTTCATTCTTTTTTTATGGCTAAGTGGTATTCCATTGTATAAATATACCACATTTTCTTTATCCATTCATCCACTGATGGACACTTATGTTGTTTCCATATCTTGGCTATTGTAAATAATGCTGCAATGAACATAGGGGTGCATAAATCTTTTTGAATTAATGCTTTTGTTTTCTTCAGGTAATACCCAGAAGTGGAATTGCTAGATCATATGGTAGTTCTATTTTCAATTTTTTGAGGAACCTCCATGTTGTTTTCCATAGTGGCTTCACCAAGTGACATTTGTACCAAAGGGCACAAGGGTTTACTTTTCTCCACATCCTTGTCAACACTTACTTGTTATTTCTGTCTTTTTGATAACAGCTATCCTAACAAGTGTGAGGTGATATCTCATTGTGGTTTTGATCTGCATTTCCCTGATGATTAGTGATGTTGAATATCTTTTCAAGTACCTGTTGGCCATCTGTATACCTTCTTTGGAAAAATGTCTGTTCAGATCTTCTGACTATTTTTTAATTGGATAGTTTGTTTTTCCCCTAATGAGTTGTATGAGTTCTTTATATATTTTGGATATTAATCCCTTGTCAGACATACGATTTGTAAATATTTTCTCCTATTCAGTATGTTGCCTTTCATTTTGTTGATGGTTTCCTTTGCTGTGCAGAAGCTTTTTTGTTTTACGTAGCCACACTTATTTTTGGTTTTGCTACCTTTCTTTTGATGTCAAATCCAAAAAATCATCACCAAGTCCTATGTCAAGGAGCTTACTGCTTATGTTTTCTTCTAGTAGTCTTATGGTTTAAGGTCTTACATTTAAGCCTTTAATGCATTTTGAGTTTATTTTTGTGTATGGTGTAAGATAGTGGTCTAGTTTCATTCTTTTGCTAGTGGCTGTCCAGTTTTCCCAACACCATGTATGGAAGAGACTGTCCTTTACCCATTATAAATTCTTGGCTCTTTTGTTGTAAATTAATCAACCATATACGTGTGGGTTTATTTCTGGGCTCTCTGTTCTGTTCCATTGATCTATGTGTCTGTTTTTATGCCAATATCATACTGTTTTGGATACTAAAGCTTTGTAATACAGTTTGACACCAGGGAGCATGATGCTTCCAGTTTTGTTCTTTTTTCTCAAGATTGCTTTGGCTATTTTTTTTTTTTTTTTGTGGTTTCACACAAATTTTAGGTTTGTTCTCTTTCTGTGAAAATGACCTTGGAATTTTGATAGGGATTGCACTGAATCCTTAGATTGCTTTGGATAGTATGAGCATTTTAACAATATTAATTCTTCCAATCCATGAGCATGGGATATCTTTCCATTTATTTGTGTCTTCTTTGATTTCTTTCATCAGTGTCTTATAGTTTTCAATATACAGTCCTTTCACCTCCTTGGTAAAAATTTATTCCTAGGTATTTTATTCTCTTCGATGCAATTATAAACTGTATTGTTTTCTTAATTTCCCTTTTTGATAGTTCATTACTAGTGTATTGAAATGCAACTGATTTTTGTATATTGTTTTTTGTATACTGCAACTTTAATTCATTTATTAGTTCTAACAGTTTTTGGTGGAGTTTTTAGGGTTTTCTATATATAATATCATGTCATATGAAAATAGTGAGTTTTCCTTCTTCCTTTCCAATTTTGGATGCCTTTTTTTATTCTTGCCTAATTGCTCTGGCTAGGACTTCTAATACTATGTTGCATGAAAGTGGTGAGAGTGGGCATCCTTGTCTTGTTCCTGATTTGAGAGGAATAGCTTTCAGCTTTTCATTGTCGAGTATAATGTTAGCTGTGGGTTTGTCATATGTAGTCTTTATTATGTTGAGGAATATTCCCTCTAAACCCCTTTGTTGAGATTTTTAAAAAATCATAAATGGATGGTGAATTTTGTCAAATGCTTTTTCTGCATGTATTGAGATGATCATAAGATTTTTTATCCATGTTGTTAATGTGGTGTATCACATTGATTGATTTGTGAATGTTGAACCTTTCTTGTTTCCCTGGAATAAATCCCACTCGATCATGGTGTATGATCCATTTAATGTATTGTTGAATTTGGTTTGCTAATATTTTGTTGAGTATGTTTGCATCTATGTTCATCAGGCTTTTGGCCTGTAATTTTGTTTTCTTGTGGTGTCTTTGTCTGGTTTTGGTATCAGGGTAATGCTGGCCTTGTATATTTTCTCATATTTTATCAATTTGGCTACAGTTTCTGTATTAAAATCTTCAAGTGCAGTTGCTGATTTATCTGTTTCTTTTCCTCTTTGGTATTTCAGAACTTTTAGGCTCTTACTTGAAACAACTAGCTCCTGCCTAATGTTTCAGTGTCCTCCCATATCTCTTAAGGGCTACTTTTTGTTTATATTAAACTCATGTTCTGTCTGGTCTATCAGTGCTTCTTCTGGTATTGGTGGCTTAGATTCTTGTCTTCCTTTTGGTGGACCAGCTCTTCTGGTGTCTCTTTTTCCCATGTGAACTCACTGTTCCCTAGGCCTCTCAGCTCCACTGGCTGGAAACGGAGCCGAGCAGAGTGGCAAGGAAGCTGGTTCTTAACCTCAACTGCACACTAACATCACTGGGGAGCTTGACAAACAACTGGCTCCTGGGTCCCTCCTGCAGAGATTCTGCTGTGATCTGGGCACAGGAAGTTTTAAAAACTCTCCAGGTGATTCTAACGTGCAGTCAATGTTGCAAACCCTTGCGCTCCCTCCAGAGAAGGACAAGGAGGGTTATATATATATATTTTTAAAGGTAGATTCCTTTTTTTAAATTTTATTTTATTTATTTATTTATTTACTTATGGCTGTGTTGGGTCTTCGTTTCTGTGCGAGGGCTTTCTCCAGTTGCGGCAAGCGGGGGCCACTCTTCATCGCGGTGCGCGGGCCTCTCACTATCGCGGCCTCTCTTGTTGCGGAGCACAGGCTCCAGACGCGCAGGCTCAGTAATTGTGGCTCACGGGCCCAGTCGCTACGCGGCATGTGGGATCTTCCCAGACCAGGGCTCGAACCCGTGTCCCCTGCATTGGCAGGCAGATTCTCAACCGCTGCGCCACCAGGGAAGCCCAAGGAGGGTTATAGAGG
This sequence comes from Balaenoptera musculus, assembly GCF_009873245.2. NCBI lineage: Eukaryota > Metazoa > Chordata > Mammalia > Artiodactyla > Balaenopteridae > Balaenoptera > Balaenoptera musculus. The sequence goes on along the minus strand of NC_045790.1, from coordinate 107,329,779 downwards.
AACTGATGCACCTTGGATGTTCTAATCTCTGCCAACTTCTGCCCGTGTGTCCTCCCCAATCAGGAAATTCAGACCTTCAGGAAAGTGTCCAAGACCTCTGCCCCAGAACCACCTTTCCTGAGACCTGTGTCTCTGGTTGCACTTACTTGGCCCAAGATGTGGGGAGAAGGGAGGGGTCCAGCCCAGCTGTTGTTTTGGTGGTGAAAGGATGAAAATGACCCACCCAGAGCAATGTGTGTGTGCGTGGGGAGGGGCAGATGAATGAGCAAAGCCAGAAAACCGCTCCCCCGTGCAATCTCTCATCTGTAGCATTGGTTGTCTTTCCCTCTGGCCTGTTGCTGTTCACCGAGCCCCTTCTAGCTTTAGTGTTGGGTCCCGTGGTCCACCAATCTTCCTGTCTCTTTCTCCGGCACCTCCCTGAGTTGGGCTCAAGGGAGAGAACCAGCAGCCCGTGGCAGTCCGCCTTCCTGCCCCCACCCACCGCCATCATGGATCGTGTTGGGTGCTGCGGCTTCAGAAAGGAGCCAGGTAAGGGCCCAGCTCTCACTCTTGTCTCTGGTGTCTTTGAAGCCAGCATAGACTTGTCCACGGAGGCCCAGTGCTTGTCATCATGATCCCTGGGGTGGTCCCAAGCCTCACAGCAAGTGCCACTGGGGCCCATTCTTCTTGGGCTCCTCAGCAATTGAGTCCAGCCCGCCCACGTCAAGAAACTCATTCAAAGAGCGTTTGCTCACGCCTGCTATTTCTCTAGGCTTGTACTGGGTGCTCAGTTTGAGTATATGTGTGGCTGGGGAGGAATGTGTAATAAATGAGACATACACCCCTTCTTCCAGGAGCAGATAACCTAATGAGAGGATCAAATGGCTCCAATACTACCAATGGATCAATGGCTTTAAAATGCAAGGTGTACAGTGGCTTGAAGGGCTCAAGAAGGACATCCCAGAGGAGATATATGAGCAAGTCTTGAAGGATGAACCGGAGTTTACCAGGCAGAAAAAAATGAGGGAAAAGTATTCTAGGCAGAGGGAATAGCATATGCAAAGGCAAGGAAGCAGAGCTTAGGGTTTGAGGAAGCACTAATAATTCAGCAGGGAGATTAGTGGCAGGTGAGGCTGGGATGGGAGGTGGGGGTCAGACCTAGAACAGTGGTGGACGGAAACCTGGGGGACTCAGATTTCATTCTTAGGGCGAGGGGTGAAGTACTGTCAGTGGAGCAGTCCTATTGGGTCCTGGCCATGAGGAAGACGGATGAGAGGGGAGGACACGGGCGGCAGGGGAATGGTTAAGGGGCTGATGCTGTCATCCAGGGAAAAGTGTCGAGGCCAGAACTTAAAAAGGAGCAGCAAGAATAATAGTGGCTGAGTTTGAAAGCAAGTTTAGATGAGAGAACTGTCCAGCTGGAAACAGGGTGATCACAGACAGCTCCAGGTGGGGGTGTGGGTGACTCTCGTGAGAGATGGTGGAGCTGCCCCAGAGACGGGGAAGTTAGAAGAAGGGGAACAATGTGGGGCCTGGGGGAAGATGGTACATTCAGCCCGGGATGTGCTGAGGTCAAGGTGAAACATCCAAGTGGAGACCTCCAGGTGGCTGCTGGGACTATGCGGCTGGACCTCAAGGAGACTGGCCGCAATAGAGCTAAGGGTAGTTAAAGACACAGCTGCTCCCAGCTGCCGGGAGGATGCAGAGGGGGAGAAAGGTGAGGGTGGGGCTCAGGGAGCCTCTAGAGTTTTAGGGATGAGCCAGTTATGGTGGGAAATAGCAGGCAGAAGTAGGGGGAGTAGGAGAGACATGGCTGGGGTGTGTGTGTGTGGGGTGGAGTGGGATGGGCTAGACCGTCGGCTTCACGAGGACAGGGACGTCAGTGGTGTCAGTCATTGCTGAGTCCCTAGTGCCCGGCTCGGGGCCTGTGTGTGGAAGGTGCTCATACAACACGGCTTGGACGGTTGGGTGGATGTGTGGATGGACGAATGGTGCTCCACCCACCTCACCATCCTCCCCCCTCGTCACAGAGTGGTGGAGGGCTCCTCCATCTCTCCAGGGAGGTGTCCCACCCCTCTGCCTACAGCCTCACCCCCCCCTCTGTAGCAGTTGCCTCTAGAGGGTCTAAACCTACACCTGCTCCAGATGCCTTGTGATCACACACTCCCCCTTCCACCAGGGCCAGAGCTGCTAGGGGCAGAAGGGGGTCACCTGACCCAGGCAGCCAATCAGAGTCTGTCTTGGGACTCTTGTCTCTGGGTCTTGTGAACTGAGAATGTGCGAACTTGGGTGGCCATGTGAGCGTGCATGTGCCACATATGCTGGTGCACAGAGCATGGGAGAGGGAGGGCCAGGGTGTGAGAGAACGAGAAGCAAGAAGACGCCCAGACAGAGACGAGGCAGTGTGGGTGAGACAGACAGAGGAGAAACAGGTGTTGCCTGCTCTGGCCCCTTTGAGGCTAGGCTGTGTTCTGCTTTGGGGTCCGAGTGTCCTTTGGGTCTGGCCACTAAGCCCACCCTGGCCCAGGCTGTAGAGTGTGGACTTCAATTTCTTGCTGCCCAAAGGCCCGTGTGTGAGGTGCTTCCCCCCGGCGGCCCCCGAGCAGTGCTTAAGGCCTCCAGCAAACAGATTCTGTCTCTTGGATGTCAAAGGCTACTACATGTACTTCCTTGGTGACCCGGCACTAGGAGGGACTCTTCAAACTCCATGTTGAATGTTCTTCGTGGGTTTCTCGTGGAATTCTCTGGGCTGTTCTCCCTCTCCCACTGTGGGGAAAAAGACCTGAGGGATGCCAGAGGTGGGGGCCTGGGCTGGAGGTGCCAGTACCCTTTTGGGGACTCTCATGGTCCTAATGAGAGCTAAGGGTCACCCGATTCTCGCCTGAGTCTGGCATGAACAGGCCTGGAGGCAGTGACGGCTCAGACTCGGGTGTCCAGCCCCAAAATGCAGTCACTTATGAAGAAGGTAAAGAGCTATGGTGGTGAAAACTGACCAGTCGTGTGCTCACAAGGAGCCTATGTGCGTCCAGGGCTGGCAGCCCCTCCCTGGCATTTGGGGTGGCATATTGCCAGCAGGTGAGCAGTGGAGACAGGACAAAACCACCGGTTGCATGTCCCCCCACTCCCGGCAGCCAGACGGCCCCGGTCCGGCACAGACAAGGGTTGGGGCGAGCCGGAGATGGAAGCGCCCCTCTGCGTTCCTTGCTGGCGACCCGTTAAAATGCACGCGTTTCACACGCTTTTATGGAAACTGGTGTTTTCTCCCTCCAGAAGCATTCCAGAGGGCTGTTGCCAGAGAATGGCAGGGCTTTCTTCGCTCCTCTTGGATCCTTCTGGCTTGTCACCAGGTCATCTAAGCTAAACGGGGGCAAAGAAACCCCCCAGCTCTTTCTAGAAGGCTGGAAGGCCAGGGTGCTGGCCAGTCCAGCCAGCAGCCGGGACGAGCTGGAGAGAGAGCTGGAGCCCAGAGCAGCCCCTGAGGGACGCCGATCTCGGTGCCTCAGAGACAGCAGCGAGCTGGGGAAAGGTTAAAACAAACGTTTATTTAACAAATTATATTAAGAAGACAATCACACAGTGAAACTTCCCTTTGCCAAGTACTAGAGTCACCTCAAATAAATACACGCGGTAGGACATTGTTCCTAAGCTAGTGACATAGCCACCTGCCTGAGGCCTGTCTCCTGGTGGTGACAGGCCCCGCCAGCACGGTCGCAACAGGTGAAGAAAGCTGGCCACCCCGGGGGCGTGGTGAGAGTGGGCACCCGGCCCCTCCAGGCCCTGGGGAGGCGAGCTCGGCTTTTGTGAGCCCGGCAGGCACGGGGCTGCCGTCAAGGCCTCTCTGTGTCCTCACCCTTGGGCTCACCAGCTCTCAGGGGAGCTGCGGGCTGGGACCCCTGTAAACGGTGATGGGCAGCCCGCAGCCCCGGTACTGCACCCAGCTCTCGCCCCGTGCTCGGCGAGACGCTGTCACACCAGCAGGGCCGGTGACAGCTGGGAACCCATTACTGGACTGGAGGCAGGTGCTCGTGATGGGACAGCTGGCACCGGGGACTCTGGGGCCAGATCCTGCCTCTGCCGCTTACCAGCTTTGCGCCTGCGGACATGTCTCAGCTTCTTCATCTGGAACCAGGAGCAAACAGCATACGCTTCGGAGTATTTGTTTTTTTGGGGCGGAGGGGTGGTGACAGGAGAAAATGTGCTTCAAGTGCCAGCCTAGCGCCTGGCAAGGAGTAGGTGCTTTGTACGTGTTGGTCCTCCTCGTCCCCCGCCGCCTCCTGAAGGACACGGGGGCAGGTGGTGGCCCTCTGGGGAGCTAGGGCGGGGGCCTAACCCGCTAGTTCTCCCTGCCACCGGGGTGCTCATCCCTCCGAGTGGAGGCTGTGGCTGGTATCCGTTCCCGGACTTGGGTGGAAAAAGCCTTGTTATAAATTTGCAGGTGAACTTGGAGTCAACTGCTTGCTCCGTATCACCGTTGTGCTGTTTCCAAGGCCTTTGGAGAGAGACTTGGAACGTTCGGGGGAAAGAGAAGGCAGCAGGGGGCGCTGTGCTCTGGTCAGTCCTTCCGGGGAGGGTGGAGGCTGCTGCCCTTCACGCCTCCGAGAGAGCCCCTGCCTCCCCTCCCCACGTGGCCAGAGGGTTTGTGAAAAAAAGCACCGTCCCAGAAAGAAACAGAGGTGGCTCGGTCCCGAGGTGAGCGAGCTCCATGTCCACACGGGGCAGGCGGGGCGCGTGGGCACCCACCTCAGAAGGAAAGATGCAGAGTCTGGAGCAGCCTAAAATCTACCAGGGACGCCAACTTCTCCTTAACACTGTCACTGCTTCATTGTCTTAAGCTGCCGTCATGGCGACGTTCACAGTCACTGTTAGACCCAGACCAAGTCTGGAACGTTGTGGAGGCCTCTCCAGCTCGCCTGAGTCCACAGAGGTTTGTCCTCTTCCCGGAGGCCTTGCAGCCCTGCCTTGCTCTGCCTGTCCCAGAACTGCAGGATGGCCCAGGGCTGGGGCGGGGGGGCTGGCGGCTCCTCTCCCCAACCTCACCCTCACTGCCCTCTTGCTCCCTGACAGGGGATCCCACGTGTCTGTCTTTGGACCTCCTAGGGCCCATCGGAGCTGCCAAAGTGCTTGGTTCTCAGTCAAGGGAGAAAGGCCGTGGGGTGTTACCTGTTGGAGATGATCCCACAGCTGGGGAGTGAGGAGAGGTGCAAGGACAGAGCCCGCGAGCCAACACAGCCGGACAGAGGTGAGCGGAGACGTCACCCCTCTGCCGGTTTCGGACCAGCCCCGCCCGTCCTAACGGCAGCAGCAGACACAGGTTCTCCGGGCCCCACGGGGCTCCCCCAATTCCCCAGAAACAGCCCGCTCATTTCAGTGGGTACAATTGAGACCGGTTCATCGGCTCTGTCCTGGGTAAGCACCGATCCCAAAGGGTCCTCGCGGGGACTTTACATCCCGCGCCTCCCGGGCCCTGGCGGGTTCCACCAACTAACTGCCTTCTCCTGCCACCTGGCCACACGGGAAGGCCAGCCCCAGCGGGGATGTCCTCAGGTCTCGGGGACAGTGGGGAGAGGTGAGCACATCTCTGATGCACAGAAATCAGGAGGTATCGAAATGAAGATCAAGGGGCAGCCGTGGGGGAAGAGGGGAGGGCCTGGGGACGGTGGGGCTGATGCAGGTATGTGAGGGACGTTTTGCCCCGGCCTCACTTCTCAGCCAGAGGCAGCGGCTCCTAACTGCTGGCCAGTTCCTGCTGCGCCCCAGCCGGCCCTGTGCCACCCTAGGAACTGCAGGGAGGAGGGGCTGTCCCTGGCTGGGCAGTGGCTCTCCTAGGCTGCCTTCCTACGCCAGCGACCAGACACACATCGAACCTCACGTCCAAAGCGCCAACCATCTGGTAACCCCCAAGATGTGAGATACCAAGTTCTGGGGAGTTAGGACAAATTCTAACGGCCAGACAAGGCAGCCACAGGGTGAGGCCCGAGCCTCCAGGGAGGACAGCGGCCCCGTTCCCATGGCACCCATGGGACTGGCACCCAGTCCCAGCTGGCACTGTGGGGAACGCCAGCAAGGCCACTGGCCACTCGCGGCAGAAATGTCAGTTCTGGCCCCAGTTTGGTGACCTGGGTCAGAGGGACTTTTCAAAACAACTGTTCCTGTTAGCAGAGGCCACCAAGACACAGCCTGGCTCTGAGAAGCTGGGTGACCGCGTGTCCACGTCCCTGGGCACGGGCTCACAGAGCCTCTTCACCCACGGCCTGGTCACGGTCAGAGCACCGGGCCGGGCAGTTGGAGCTGTTGTTGGCACGTGGGCACCACAGAGATGAGCCCTTTCTGGGGATGAAGGTGTGAGGTGGGTGAGCCCAGCGTCCTGGCAGCAAAACTCACATCCAAGCAAGCACCTGGCCACACGGCCATCTCACCGGGAAGGCAAGTCCTCTCTGGGCCAGTGGCTGGGGGATGGCTGTCCCCGACCTCAGGGCATCCAGTGTGTGAATTGAGGGGTGAGTCCGAGGTTGTCCACAGCGGGCAGGGAGGCGGGCCCGGGTCCACGTGGGGACCCACTGGCGTCCTCCTCCCATGTTTCCTTAGGGTCCCTGTGAAATTCTCGGGCACTTGATGCCGTTGGCATGAGCGATGTGTCCCATGGATCTGGGGCGGTCCGCCAGCCCTGGAGGGCCCTGTGCGAAGCCGCCAGCCCCTCAGGGTCTTCTGGGAGGAAGCAGCGGCTTAGTGGTGGCGACAGTCCGGAGAGCAGGGAGCCGGTGGCGTCACTGGGCGGCCAGAACAACTGTCCAGGGCCCTCGGGGTGACTCCCGTGGTGGGTAGGGTTGTTCGCAGGACAACTGGTCATCACACAGACATGGTAGGAGCCACTGGTCACTACAGCACACACAGATTAGTCGAGATTATGAACAGCATCCCCAGGGGAGCGGGGTGTCACGTCAGGCACGCCGATGACCGAGGAGGTAACAGCTCAGCTGCCCAGAGTCTCCCAGAAGCGCCAAGCGGGGCAGTGTGGATGGGCGGCGGGAGGGACCGGGCAAGGGGGCGCTCAGTAGTCTGGGCAATGCATCTTCTCCCCGCAGGCGGCCCCTCAGGACTGGGGGATCTGCTGGCACCGGGTGGGGCTGGGCGGGAGCCGGGCGGCGGCGCTCTGCTCCGTGCGGAAGCTGTACTCGTACTGCAGGGGGAGGGGGCAGAGCAGCACAGTCAGGGCGCGAGGACAGCAGAGAAGACCCCCCCCACGGCCTCGGACAGGCAGGCGGAGTCCCCGAGGACACAGGAAGGGCGGCCCTCTGCACGTGCACACGTACTGCAGTCGTGAGCTGTGCACGTGCACGGCGGGCGGGGGGAGACGCCTTTGGTGCTGCAGGTGGCTGTCCAGTTTGTGACAGTTGGTGCTTTCCGGTCCCTGCCCGCCCCCTGAAAGGTGAGCTCTCGGCACCAGCAGCGCCCAAAGCCGCGGTGCCAGCGGCGGACGCGCACAGCTGCCCACGTGCGCCCTGCCGCCCCCCCGCAGATGGTCCCCACGCTCCTGCTGCTGGAGGAGTCCCACGGATGGGAAGGGACAGAGCTGGGGCTCCATCCCAGACCTGACCTGGGCTAGCCGCAGCCACCAGGCTTGGGGGACCCCTGGACTTGCTGCTTTGCTCAGCGCTTCCTGACCTGAAGACAAACACCGGCTGACATGGGACACAGGGAAGGGGTGCCACCCCACAGCCCGAAGCGCGCTCCACACTGAGCTCCCAGGCACTTCCTCGCATGTGATGGACCTGGGGCTCCATGAGCCTGGGCCAGGGCGGGCGCCGGCAGAGTGTACCTACCTGTGCCCGGCCCGCCCTGCTGCCGGCCCGAACCTGAGCTCAACCCTCCCGCTTGAGACCCGAGCCTACCTACCTGACCCTGGCTCACGGAAATGACAGAAGGTCGGTTCCAAGTCTGGCGGAAATTTAGAGAAGGGGTGGGGACACCTGTGGTTCACCTTGAGGCCAGGCAGGGTTTCAATATCCAGATGTTGGGCAGGGCATGCCAGGCAGAAGAGGGGGCGCAGGTGAGGAGCGCCCGCCGGGCAGAAGGGCCAGGCCTGAGGCTGTAGGGCTGGGGAGCGGGGCCGCAGGAATGGCCTGGACACCACGCAGGGCAGCTACTTGGGTCCATGGGTCTTAGAAATGAGTTGCTTAGATTAGGTCAGTGGTCGTTAAACATTTAAAATATATTTTAAAACTTTTTAGCAGTAGAATTGCCATAAAACGGGCTTCCCTACATAAAGCAAAGTTGAGCTGCCTGACTGAACTCAGCCACTACCTGAAGCTGTCGCCTTGGGGACACCAGCGGGGGGCTGCCAGGACGGTGACGTGGAACCATCCCAGCAGGAGGGTGACCGCTGGGTGCCCACCCAGTAGGGTGCAGACCCCAGCCGCAGCCGTGGGCTCCAAATGCCCTCCCAACCCTCAAAGTGAGCTGCCCGCGGCAAGGAGGCACTTCTGAGGGCCACGCAGAGCAAGGAGCACAGCTACGGGCTGAGGGGCTTTAGGGATCGTTCTAGGAATGAGGGGAAGCAGAAGCTTCTGGAGGGTTTTACTCCTCCCAAGGGGAAATGGTGGGGAGGCCGAGGCAGCCAGCAGACTACCACTGCAGCACTGCGTCCTCAGCCACCCTGCCAGTGGTCCCGGAGGCCGACCCAGGACACACACAGATCCAGGCTGGCGCTGGGTGCGGGGGCGAGGCCTGGGCTGGCCCTGGCTGTCCCGTGCGAGCAGCAGAGGTGAGCAGCCTTGAGCAGCTACAGGGACCAGGTGACACTGGTGATAGGACTGTGGTCCCTACAAACAGAAGGGGCGGGGAGGGAGGGACTTTACGTTGCAGAGTGACCTCAGGCAGGTCTTTCCTCCTCTGAGCCTCAGTGAACTCATCTCTAAAGAGGGGTCACATGAAGAAATAAGTGTTGGCGAGGATGTGGAGAAAAGGGAACCCTCGTGCACTGTTGGTGGGAATGTAAATTGGTACAGCCACTATGGAGAACAGTATGGAGGTTCCTCAAAAAACTAAAAATAGAACTGTCACATGATTCACTTCTGGGAATTTACCTCAAGAAAAGGAAAACACTAATTCAAAAAGTTCTACGTACCCCCATGTTCACAGCAGCATTATTTACAATAGTCAAGATATGGACCAACCTAAGTGTCCATCAATGGATGAATGGATAAAGAAAATGTGGTACATATACAGTAGAATATTCCTCAGCGATAAAGAAAAAAAGAATGAAATCTTCAATGAAACTAAAAGCTGGTTCTTTGAAAAAAGAAGCAAAATTGATAAACCTTTAGCCAGACTCATCAAGAAAAAAAGGGAGAGGGCCCAAATCAATAAAATCAGAAATGAAAAAAAAGTAACAACTGACACAGAAATACAAAGGCCCATAAGAGACTACTACAAGCAACTATATGCCAATAAAATGGACAACCTGGAAGAAATGGACAAATTCTTAGAAAGGCACAACTTCCCAAGACTGATCCAGGAAGAAACAAAATATGAACAGACCAAATTACAAGTACTGAAATTGAATATGTGATTAAAAAACTCCCAACAAACAAAAAAGTCCAGGACCAGATGTCTTCACAGGCGAATTCTATCAAACATTTAGAGAAGAGTTGACACCTGTCCTTCTCAAACTATTCCAAAAAAATTGCAGAGGAAGGAACACTTCCGAACTCATTCTATGATGCCACCATCATCCTGATATCAAAACCAGACAAAGATACCACAAAAAAAGAAAATTACAATATCACTGATGAACACAGATGCAAAAATCCTCAACAAAATACCAGCAAATTGAATCCAACAATACATACATTAAAAGGATCAGGGCTTCCCTGGTGGCGCAGTGGTTGAGAATCTGCCTGCCAATGCAGGGGACACGGGTTCGAGCCCTGGTCTGGGAAGATCCCACATGCCACGGAGCAACTGGGCCCGTGAGCCACAATTACTGAGCCTGCGCGTCTGGAGCCTGTGCTCCGCAACAAGAGAGGCCGCGATGGTGAGAGGCCCGCGCACCGCGATGAAGAGTGGTCCCCACTTGCTGCAACTAGTGAAAGCCCTTGCACAGAAACGAAGACTCAACACAGTCATAAATAAATAAATAAATAAATAAAAAAGAACGTGAATTTCTTTAAAAAAAAAAAAAAAGGATCATACACCGTGATCAAGTGGGATTTATCCCAGGGATGCAAGGATTTTTCAACATCTGTAAGTCAATCAATATGATACACCACGTTAACAAATTGAAGGATAAAAGCCATATGATCATCTCAATAGATGCAGGGAAAACTTCTGATAAAATTCAACATCCGTTTATGATAAAAACTCTCCAGAAAGTGGGCATAGAGGGAACCTATCTCAACATAATAAAGGCCCTATACGACAAACCCACAGCTAACATCATACTCAATGGTGAAAAGCTGAAAGCATTTCCTCTAAGATCAGGAACAAAACAAGGATGTCCACTCTCATCACTTTTATTCAATATAGTTTTGGAAGTAGCCACAGCAATCAGAGAAGAAAAAGAAATAAAAAGAAAGAATCCAAACTGGAAAAGAAGTAAAACTATCGTTGTTTGCAGATGACATGATACTATACATAGAAAATCCTGAAGACGCTACCAGAAAAGTACTAGAGCTCATCAATGAATTCAGTAAAGTTGCAGGATACAAAATTAACAAACAGAAATCTGTTGCATTTCTACACACTAACAATGAAAGATCAGGAAGAGAAATTAAGGAAACAATCCCAATTACCATCGCATCAAAAAGAATAAAACACCTAGGAATAAAATTACCTAAGGAGGCAAAAGATCCGTACTCCAAAAACTATAAGATGCTGATGAAAGAAACTGAAGATGACAGAAACAGATGGAAAGATACACTGTGTTCTTGGATTGGAAGAATCAATATTGTCAAAATAACTATACTACCCAAGGCAATCTACAGATTCAATGTAGTCCCTATCAAATTACCAATGGCATTTTCACAGAACTAGAACAAGAAGAAAAATCCTTAAAATTTGTATGGAAACACAAAAGACTCTGCATAGCCCAAGCAATCTTGAGAAAGAAAAATGAAGCTGGAGGAATCAGGCTCCCTGACTTCAGACTATACTACAAAGCTACAGTAATTAAAACAGTATGGTACTGGCACAAAAAAAGATATATAGATCAATGGAACAGGATAGAAAGCCCAGAAATAAACCCATGCAATTATGGTCAATCAATCTACAACAAAGGAGGCAAGACCATACAATAGAGAAAAGACAGTCTCTTCAATAAGCGGTGCTGGGAAAACTGGACAGCTACATGTAAAAGAATGAAATTAGAACATTCTCTAACATCATACACAAAAATAAACTCAAAGACCTAACTGTAAAACCAGATACTATAAAACTCCTATAGGAAAACATAGGCAGAACACTCTTTGACATAAATCGTAGCAATATCTTTTTGGATCCATCTCCTAGAGTAATGGAAATAAAAACAAAAATAAATAACTGGGACCTCATTAAACTTAAAAGTTTTTGCACAGCAAAGGAAACCATAAACAACATATGGAATGGGAGAAAATACTTGCAAATGATGTGACTGACAAGGGATTAATCTCCAAAATATGCAAACAGCTCATACAGCTCAATATCAAAAAAGCCCAAACAACCCAATCAAAAAATGGGCAGAAGATCTAAATAGACATTTCTCCAAAGAAGACATAACAGATGGCCAAAACGCACATGAAAAGATGCTCAACATCGCTAATACAGAAATGCGGATCTAAACTACAATGAGGTATCACCTCACACTGGTCAGAATGGCCATCATCAAAAAGTCTATGAATAATAAGTGCTGGAGAGGCTGTGGAGAAAAAGGAACCCTCCTACAGTGTTGGTGGGAATGTAAACTGGTGTAACCACTATGGAGAACAATACGGAGGTGCCTTAAAAAACTAAGAATAGGACTTCCCTGGTGGCACAGTGGTTAAGAATCCGCCTGCCAATGCAGGGGACACGGGTTCGAGCCCTGATCTGGGAAGATTCCACATGCCACGGAGCAACTAAGCCCATGCGCCATGACTACTGAGCCTGTGCTCTGGAGCCCGTGAGCCACAACTACTGAGCCCACGTGCCACAACTACTGAAGCCCGCGCACCTAGAGCCTGTGCTCCGCAACAAGAGAAGCCACGACAATGAGAAGCCCGTGCAGCACAACGAAGAGTAGCCTCCACTTGCCACAACTAGAGAAAGCCCGCGTGCAGCAACGAAGACCCAACGCAGCCATAAATAAATAAAAAACAAAAACAAACAAAAAAACCCCCTAAGAATAGAGCTACTATATGATCCTGCAATCCCACTCCTGGGCATATATCTGGAGAAAACCATAATTCGAAAAGATACATGCACCCCAATGTTCACTGTAGCACTATTTACAATAGACAAGACATGGAAGCAACCTAAACGTCCATCAACAGATGAACGAACGAAGAAGATGTGATACATATATACATATATATATACACACACACACACACACAATAGAATACTATTCAGCCATAAAAAGGAATGAAATAATGCCATTTGCAGCAACATGGATGGAGCTAGAGATTGTCATACTAAGTGAAGTAAATCCGACAGAGAAAGACAAATATCATATGATATTGCTTACACGTGGAATCTAAAAAAAATGATACAAATGAACTTATATACAAAACAGAAATAGACCCACAGACATAGAAAACAGATTTATGGTTACCAAAGGAAAAGCAGGGGGGAGGGATAAACTAGGAGTTTGGGATTAACATATACACACTGCTATATATAATATAGATAACCAACAAGGACCTACTATATAGCACAGTGAAATATACTCAATATTTTGTAATAACCTATAAGGGAAAAGAATCTGAAAAAGGATATATGTATGTATGTGTATATATACACACATACATAACTGAATCACTTTGCTGTACACCTGAAACACAACATTGTAAATCAACTATACTTCAATAAAAATTTTTTTAAAATAAATAAAAAATAAAAGAATGAAATTTTGCCTTTGTGACAACACAGATGGACCTTGAGGGCATTATGCTAAATGAAATAAGTCAGACAGAGAAAGACAGACACCATCTGATCTCACTTATGTGCGGACTCTAAAACACAGCAACAACAGCAACTACAAAACCAAGCTCACCGTGCAGAGAACAGATGGGTGGTTGCCACAGGCAGCGGTGGGGTGGGGTGCGCGAAACGGGTGAAGGGAGTCAAAAGGCACAAACTTCTAGTCACGAAATAATTACGCCATGCGGGGGGTACGTACAGCCTGGTGACTACAGTTATTAATACTGTATTGCATCTTTGACAGTTGCTAAATCTTAAAGGTTCTCATCAGAAGTCAAAAAATTGATATTGTGTATGATGAGGGATATTAACCACACTTATGATGATGATCGCTTTGCAATATATACAAATACTGAAACATGTTGTACACCCGCAACTAATACAATGTTATATGTCAATTATACCTCGATAAAAAAGGTGGCGTGATGATCTCTACTCCTGGGGCCTATTGTGAAGGTAGGACGAGGTGCGGCAGGTTAAAGGCCCGCCCGCCCCAGCACCAGGCAAGCACTCACTGTACATCTGTTGGCTATGTGGGGAAGCCCATCAAAGTAGCCCCACTTTCCTGCTAATGACCATGGCCTGGGGACTCCAGCTCCCAGGAGGCTGGAGGAGCAGTGCAGCCCCGGACCAGGTCTTTGGGCAAAGTTTGGGACAATACCGCCACCTGGTGGCTGCTCAGGCGCATCACGGCTCCATCGGCACCCATCACATTCCCTGCCCCCGCGCTGGGCGCTGGGGCCAGGTGAGAGCCCTACAAGAGTGGCAGGGGATGGACATAGGCACACCGGGGCCTTTAACCCAAATGGGCAACACAGGACGAAAGCAGCTTGGGGGAGACAGCATAAAAGCATTTCTGCCAACGGCCGAGGATGGTCCCTGAGGAGCACCCAGGGGGTGCCACAAGCCCGGCTGGAGACATATGGAACCAGGAATAAAGGGATGGGAAGTGGAAGCACTTGGGGGGCAGGGTATCTGGAGTTACAGGTGTGGAGCTGTTTCGAGAAGAGCACCCAGAGTCGGAAGACAAGAGGATGGGCCTGGCACTTGGGGCCAGGAAGGGAGGAGGAAACCAGCCCTGACGATGGACCCAGGGGCCAGCGAGGAGGGCAGCAGTGCCTGAGCTGCACAGACTGGGGGCACGGTAGTTAAAAACACACGGTGATCTTAGCAGGGGCAGTTCTAGGTGGGCAAAGGATCAAGAGAGCAGTGCTGACGTGGACAGGCGAGGGTGGTCTCTCCTCAGGCGTGGGGAGAGGGTGGCACCCCGCTCTGAAGAGGCTGTTAACAGCAGGCTAATGAGCCTTTAACACACGCAGGTCCTGACTCAGTAGGTCTGGGGTGGGGCCTGAGATTCTGCACCGTCAACCAGCTCCCAGGTGACCTGATGCTGTGGGTCGGTTCCGTGGCCCAGTCAGTGAGATGTGGGAGCGGATGTGGATGGGAATGAGCAGAGAGGAGACCAGAGGCGTCAGGGCTGAGGGGCTGCTGAAGAGGGGCTGGGGGAGAGGGTGGGGAGGAGGCTGGTGGCGGGGGGGCCTCGCTTTGGCTGCTTTGAGGCCTTGCCTGGGAGACGCCCACCTGGGGCTGCAGCAGAGGTGAGGGAGCGAGCCCAGTGCCAGGCGCCCTGCAGGGGCCCCGTCACGCGCTGGGGAGACAGCTGTGGGCTGTGCCACCTCTGCTCTTCCAGAGTGTTTGCTGTGTCCGGCTCCCAGGGTGGCGGGGACGCCCAGGGCAGCGAGGCCTCCTTGGTTAGTTGGGTCTGGCCACAGAGAGCGCGTGGAGAGAGATGGAAGCCCGCGCTCCCAGACGTCCAGAGCCGGCCTGGAACGGGGCCGCAGACCTGGACACTGCCGGGGTGGGCCCGGAAAGGGCGCTCCCGATGGCAGGGTGGGGGTGGGGGGACGAGGGGGCGCAAGTGGGCAGGCCAGGGTGGAAGGGCCCTGGTGGGGGGTCGGAGGCCAGTCTTTGTGGCCGGGGGTAGGGACACGGTCACTGCGGGGGTGGGTATAGAAGGGTCTTCAAGGACAAACTGCTAAACTCCTGTTTCTCTCACTCTCGGGGGCGGGAGGAGAATCAGGAGTACACACGGCGCCTCCTCCTGACTCACGGCCCGAGTTCGCCGCCGCCCCAGGAGGGGGCCAGGGACCCGCTGCACAGATTGCTGTCCGCCCGCCCCTGCCCTTGAGATTCTTCCCTTTGTAGGTTATCTTGGCTGGAGAAAAGGACCTCTTGTTTTCTCTAACTCCCCAAATGAAATTTCAACATATGTCCCCCGTCATAATCCCCCTTAGGCCGTGGATAACCCTTCCCACAGACGCTGTCCTCTGCCTGGGATTGCTGGCCCCAAAGTGTTTGCCCAAGAGACTAGGGCCGCTTCTGGAAGCCCTTTCACTCCCTTGGGCAAACACTGAGTACCTTTGAAGGTGGATTTGGGCCCGGATCTGTTGACTCAGAACATTAGCCTCCTGCATGAGGAAAACCTGCACTCGCGTACAAACAGCAAATCCTTTTTGAATTAAAAAAAATTTCAATTAAAAAGCATTTTGGTTCGCAGAGCTGAGCCCAGCCAAGCGGCGCCTGGCCCTGGCCACAGCGCCCCCTGGTGGGCATGGGCCATTATCACAGCAGCAGGAAGTCCAGGAAAGAGACGTCGCTGTCAGGGGCTCTGCGGGGCTTCCCTGGGCCGGGGATGGTGGGCCCCTGGCAGAAGACCCTGTCACCAACGTATCAGACCTCTCGAGCCACGGCACGCGATTTCCAGATTCCAAGAGCCTTTTGTCACAGTGAGGCCAGCATCCTGGCGGTGGGAGATGCCGACCTTGGTTTCCAGCTGCACTGGGGAGGCCAAGTCACTCTAGCCCCAGCCTCATGGCAGAAGGAGGGTGATCAAACCCCCCACCCACTCTTGAGAGTGAAAAAGCAGTCCTCCACGTGCATCATAATCAAGGGTTTGAACCAAAGCCAGTGCTGCCTGGGCCCTGCCTGGGGTCGGGGTGGGGTGAGGGCAGGGCAGGCATCAGCATTTCTTAAAAGCATCCAAGGGACTTTAATGGTTAAGCAGGTAGAGAACCACTACCTGAAACCTTTTGCTAAATAAAATAGAGGAGAAAGAAGTAAAGGCAAGCATACACCCTCCCACCCTTCCCTCCCTGGGTCTTGTAACTATCAAATCAACGAGAGGGCTCCAGACAAGAAACAGCAGTAAGGGATTGTTTTTAGAACCCGAATTTTGAGATGTGCAAGCTGAGGCTCAGGGAAGGATCAAACTTCCCAAGGTCCCCGAGGGCTGGATGAGGCCAGGGGCGGGGACAGGCACACTGCTGGTGGGGCAACCAGCCTCAGGACCCACGGTGTCTACACGCACCTCTCATACGGGTGGAATTCCGAAATGGGGGGCAGGTGGGGTCACAGAAGGGCCTGGAAGGATGTGGCAAGAGTGGGTCTGAAGGAGCCCAGGCTGGGCCTCAGGGCCCTGGCCAGGTGAGGACAGGTAGGGGGAAGTAAAGGAACAAGACACCAGCCAACTTGAAGTCTGGCTCAGGGCTGGAGTGACAGTCACGGCGGGTCCCCAGGGCAGACGGGCGGTGGGTGAGGTTCTGAGCAGTGGCCCCGGCCGTCCCCACAGCCTGCCTTTCCCAAGCCTGTCCTGGCCCCATGGGCCAGGCCATGACACCTGCTGTGTCACCCCGGGTTCAGCCCCTCTGGGAATTTCAGCTCCAGGAAGCTTCCTCTCCTCACACGAGGGCTCTGTGTCCTCCCATGTGTTTCTGGAAGCCTGGCTGCTGGATCTCGGGTACGAGAGGAAAGGGGCAGGTGCCACTGTGAGGAGTGGGCCCTAACGGGCCTCACGTGCCATGGCGCAGGCCTCCTCCGTGTGCTGGGAGGGCCCGTCCAGCTGATTTGAATACTCCACCCCTTCAAGCTGTCAAAAGGGCCACTGAGGACCAGAGGGGCAAGGACGAGCCTGAGGAGGGGACACTCTGTGGTCTGGGTCTCCTCATTTCTTCCCACAGGAGTGCTCGTTTCATACTTGGATCATGGTTCCACAGACACATCCAAAAAACTGGGTGAAAGGGGGAGGCCCTGGGGTTTACAAGCCCGTACAAGGGCTCTGTCCAGAGAAGGGCTGTCACGTGCAGACTGGGGCCCGGGGGATGAACGGAAGCCAGGACTGCCCCCCAGACCTGGCGGGGGGAGGGTCCTGAAATACCCCCAAGCTGGGGAGATGCCTTGTTTATCCCCTCACTTGCTGAGAGCCCACAGCTGGGCCTGGAGGTCAGGACTCCTGGACTACAGCCCATGAGCCCTGTGGTCACTAATAAGGGGACAGGAGGGGCAGGAGCCACCGGGTCCCAAGCCAGGGTCGGGGACAGAATCCTCACGCCCAGTGAAGCTGGTACTGCTGTCCTTCCTACGCGAGCACAGCGGGGCTCAGAGAGGGGAGTAGCCTGACCGAGGCCACCGGGGTCGGGAAGCAGGAGGGTCCCACAACAAGCCCACGGCAGGGTCGGTGCGACCCTCCCAGGAAGCCTCTTCTGTGTTTCCCTTCCGGCTTTCCCGTTGGGTTCCTCAGCTCTGATCCGAGAGCAGCAACCCCCGAGTCAGAAACCATAAGCCCCACCCAGTCCCACTGCTCAGTCTCACCCTAAATGAGGGGCTGAAAAAGGACCCCTCGCGACCCACCTGCTCCAGGAGCAGGCACCGCGTCTGTCTGGGCACGGGGCACGGGGCATGGGGCACGGCTGCCAGATGAATGTATGGACCACGTGCCGATTCAGGCCGTACCTCTTCTGACTCCGGGGCACCCAGGTCATTTTCATCAACCCTCATCAGCACCCCCTCCCCCTTTCCTGCTCTAAGCCGGGGACTCCCGGGGGGGATGGTGACACCCACTAGCACCCTATACGGCCTGCTGCCCTGGGCTCAGCGCCGCGAGAGCCCCCCACTCTCAGGGCACCCTCAGTTCAGGAGCACCTCCACCTAGGAACCGACAGAGCATCAAAGAGCGGTGAAGTGACTCCCACGTCCCCACCCGGGCGGAGCCCCAGCCCCTGCTCTGAGAGTGAGGCGTCAAAAGGTTTCTGCACAGACCTTTCCCCACACATGGCTTCTCAGATCTCCCCTCCCTCTTCCTGTCAAGCACCACACCTTTGTGCCTTTCCGAATGGTACTCTCTCTGGGACATTCGTCCTCCTCCAGGGAGGATTAATCACTAGCTTCCAGGACCCCACATCACTTTCCATCTCCTCCTTAAGTTCAGGGTCGGGATGGGGCCTCAGACATTTCTGTAGCTTCAGAGGCTCGTAGAGGCTGTGGCCCAGAATAGATGAATAAATGAATAAATGAATGAATGAATGATGGATGGATGGATGGACGGATGGTACAGGATGTGGGGAGGGGGGAGGTGAATGGGTGGATGAATGAGTGGATGGAGACACAGGTGGATGGATGGACGGGTGGATCGATAGGTGAGTGAAGGGACAGATCAGGCTCTGGGGACAGCTCAATGCAAAGGAGAGAAGACAGCTAGCTTAGGAACTCAGTTCTCAGGCAGGGGGGAGGTCATTCTGGTCTTCAGTGTTTGGAAGCAGCAGTATGTCGGTCCAGCCCTGGGTCCTCTGAATTACCACAGCCTCTGAGCGTGATGGTGTGATGGCCCCTAATCAGTGGTATTTAACTCATGGAGGCAAAGTGCCGACCCCAGGGCTTGTCCACATCACCCCTGTGAATGGTGAAATTATGAGTCAACATGTGATCTGTGTTTGTATCTCCATGCACAGACATGGGCAAGCTAGAGGTTCACACACTGGTGGCCTACGTGGTGTTTAAAAATAGTTATAAACATTGAAAAGTTGAAGAGACCTTGCATACAATGCCAACATTTTCCAGATTTTATAAAACAAATAGGGGGTTATGGCAATTTTGGACCTTCATTCTTGCACCCCAACCCTTAGCCTCACACAGGGGAACGGAGGCTGCTTCCTTTAGAGAGAGGCGTGCTTTCCAGTTTGCCGCAGTCCCCACCATTCCCTACGAACTGCCCAGAGTGTCAACTGCCATTTTATCACTGTGAGTGCATTTTGTGTGGGCACATGGGGATAAAGCAAGAAAGTGAAATATTTCTTGCACCCATGACTCTTAAAAGTAGAAAGATGAAAGACAGAGAAGGCCAAGCATTTTAAGGAAAATGGGGGAAAGCACATTCTGTGGTGGCACCAGGACTGCTGCGTGATTAATAACAAGCTTACTTCTCCTGGCCCCTCCCAAGCTGCAAGGCTGGGGGCCCAGCGGGTACCTGTGGGTCCAGCCAGCGGTGTCGGCATGGGGCTCTGGGCAGGGCTGGGGGCTGATGGACGCCTTTGCGGCTGAATAAGCGCTGGTTCTGTTGGCAAAGAGCCATGGGGGCTCACCCCTCAGTGAGTCAGCATGTCAGAATTCATCTGAATGTCACCTAAAAAATGGATATTTGTATTTTCCCTCTCCTAGGTTATTTGTGGATAATATTTCAAACAATGCTGCATTCTGGCACTGATTTCTGAGCGGAAAAGGAGAAGCCGTGGGGTCACTCTGGGAAGGTGCCCTACCCATTCTTTATCTTTCTGCTCATTTTTTTACCTACATGCCAGGCAAACTTCTAAGAGTTCAACTGGTGGGGGGGGTATTACTTTCAAACTTGGGGGATGAGAGTTCCCAAAAGGACAGAAAATGACAGAAAAATCCTTTTATGATGGACTTCAAAAGACCGAATATTCATCTTGACCTCAGTTCTGCATGACCCAGGTATACAACTCATGACAGTATCCAGGGCAGGTAATTCTGTCCACCCAACATCAGCTCTGGCTCAGCCTGGCTCCCTCATTTATATGATGAACGCCCTGGGCCGCTGCAGGAGCGACCTGGTGACCTGGGTGGCGGCTGCTGCTTGGCGACACCGCTGCCGACAGAACCAAAGAGGGTGCGGGGGGGGGGGGAGGGGGAACGCAGACTCTCAGAATTAGGAACTCTATTAATGTAATCTACTGTATTAATATTCCTGCAGAGGAAAAATATGATCATCTCAATGGATGATTAACAGACATTTATCAAAAGCTACCATCTAATCCTGATAAAAACATTTAGGAAAATAGAAATAGATGGCTAATTCTTTAACATGATAATAAAAAAAAAGATATGTCTATATGCAGCAGGCCAAAATGCAGCATTATGGGTTAGTATAGAAACTAGAAACTTCCGTCCAGACAAGGCGGCCCAGTGACCTGACCGAGCTGGCCGCGGTGCCAGGCGAAGGCACAGGAAGAGGGACAGGAGGAGGTGGTGTTGGTATTTGCAGACGACATAAGCTCCGGCCTGCGAAACTGAAGAAAAGCAACTGAAAAACCGTCCGAAACAATAGAAGAAGTCAGTGGGAGAGCCAGCCCACAAAATGACGCAGAAGTCAACAGCTCTTTGATACATAAATGACAGAAAATATAATGGAAGAAAAGATCCTATTCACAAGAGCCATGAAAACATCAAACACCTAGGAATAACCTACAAAGAAGGGTGCAGGCTCTCCACAAAGAACACCCTTCCACTCTGCTGAGCGACAGAACAAAGACCCGGGTGGAGGATTTTCACCAATCGTTCCTCTATTAATCTATATGCTCAGTGCAGTCACAATAAACATCTAGAACGGAGTTTCTCCCCCTGAAAAGATTCTCAAGTTCAGCTGGAAGAATAATCATGTGAATATAATTAGAAAAATTGAGGTGGGGCAGACGGGAGAACTAACCTTATCATATATTAAAGTTGATTATAAAGCTATCAGATTCAAAGCAGTGTGGCAATCATATAAAAAGAACAGAGATGAACAGAGTCAAGAAAAATATCCATTGATCCACTTACAGATGGAACTGTCCGATAAGAGTAACACTGAAAACTCACTGAAGAAAGTAAACACTGTTGTGAAAACTGGCTAACACTTTAGGATAAAATAAAGCTGGTTCTAGATCTTACCGTCTAATAAACTTCAGATGGATTCAGTAGTTGAAAAGTATTTAATATTTTAATATATTAAAACAAAGGGTATGAAAAAATATGGGCGAATATTTTTATAATCTTCTAAGTAGGACATGAAGTCGAAAATAAAACATTAAAACAAAGACAAAATTGCCCATGAAAAAATTAAAAACCATTGTATAGCAGAACACATCTTTAACAAGGTGAAAAGCCACTGGTTGAGTGTGTGTGTGTGTTTGAACACAGGACAGAAAGAAGGGCAGAAAAAACTGGGCAAAGGGCACAAACAGAAGAGATTCACAAAAGAAATACAAATGGCCAATAAACATATGAAAAGATGTTCACCTTTAAATACCAGTGATACTTAGCTATAGTGAGGATGTGGGAAACAGGTACCCCCTCACACACCACAGGATGGGGGAGGGGAAGTTTAAATGGGCACACTTTTTGGAAGGCAAAATGGTAATACCATGCATTCTTCTAAAGAAACACCCAGGGAGCAAAGACACACATACAAGGAAATATACACTGCACCGGTGTAATAGCAAATAACTGGAAACAACTCAAAAGTCAATCAATAGTGGATTGCTTAAATAGATTATGACATAATCATAAAAGGGAACCACATGTAGTCATTAAAAAGAATGAGGTAGATCTGTGTGAAATGACATGGAAAGTTGTGCAAGATACACCGGTCTGTGTGAAAGCAAAATACAGAATATTATGTCCAGTGTTGAACTCCTGTGATCTTTGTTTCACACGTGTGTGTGTATGTGTGTCTCTCCCAGGAGTGGACCACGGGGGACTCTCATCTTTGACATGTTTCTGTAATGTTTGCATTTTAATAAACACGCACAACCTTTGCACTCGGAAAGAAAACACTAAATATTAAAAAATCGATTCTGATCGGCAGGGTAGCTGCTTAAGATGACAAACTGCCCAGGATGTCTGCCACAATTTATGGGGACAGAACTAATCTTGTCTGTGGCATCAAATAGTGGTTCCCAAGCTGTGGTCAGACTCCTGAAAAGTCCAAGAAGTGGAGGTCCCCAGGCTACTTCCTACATTTCAAAAGAAGCCTAACACTTCTTTTATGCGCTTGGAATGGCTATCCATTAAACTAATTCATTAGGTTCCTTTGTTTTTGGCTGAAATTATCTCAACTCAGTTTGATAGCTCTGTAAGAATTTGGTGGCAGCTCTATGTCTTTGAACAATATAAAAAAGGGGAGCGGAACAATATATAAGAAAGGTTAACTTCTATTTAATTAACTAACTTTTATTTAATAAATGAAGTAGGCAAATTTCTTTCCCAAAACATATCAGCTTCCTGACTGAAAAAGAAAGAAGAAAAGATTCTGGGTGTTGAAAATACTAAGTCTCACAGATAGAAAACACCTTATTTCCTGTTGCAGCTTAAGACCTGACCACTAGATGGTGCAAAGAGATCACACATTTTGCAACATCTCCCTCTACAAAATTCTTTTTAACGTTAATAAGCACAATGAAAGCTTTCCAAAAGTAGAAAGAATGAACAATTGTGCTGGGATATGAACATTTTGCTTTTGTAAAATTGGACTCTGCCATTTCATTACTGATACAAAAATCTTCTGCCTCACTTTCCTCCTGCACAATGCAGATCCCAAATCCACTCTAATCTCATATATTGGAAGGGCTTGCAGAAGTCCATGCAAAGTGGATGTACAGAAGTTGGAGTCAAAAATTCTTTTTACCTCGCGATGCCAAACGTGTTTCCACTAATTTCACCTCAATGTCGTGACGTAAATGCTAGTGTAATCTGCCCCAAGCTAAATAAGCAATAAGCCCCATTTTTCAATACACAAACACATAAAGATGTCAGCTCAAACTGTTTACTAATTAACACTTAAAAAGACACAAATTAGATATGCGTGGCTAAGAGCAATTATAATCAAGACGAATTTCTCCAGTCATTTGGGAACTGAAAAAAATGCCTAATTGCTGGAACCAATGTTTTAAAAACTGAAATCACGCCAGTTAGCAAATATGTTCATTTAAAGAACATTCCACGTGACTACACTCTTGAGGATTGACTACAAACATAAGAACAAGGAAAATATTTAGGTATAAAATTAAAATTTTAAGCTCCTTTAGATTTATAATTTCTTCATTAAATACGTCTGCAAACAGCAGCCCATAAAAACCTGTAGCAATTAAGTGGTTAAATGAACTGCCTCCCTTGTCAGTTTTAAAGGAGTGATTAATATCAGATCGTCCCTTTACTAATTAGACTCTCCCTTGTCTTTCAGCCTTAAAGTCGAGTGAAAATGGAGGCTGTTTGCTCCACCAGGAAGTGTGGTGGGCTAATGACGCTCC
Source organism: Balaenoptera musculus (assembly GCF_009873245.2). NCBI lineage: Eukaryota > Metazoa > Chordata > Mammalia > Artiodactyla > Balaenopteridae > Balaenoptera > Balaenoptera musculus. The sequence continues at coordinate 107,306,293 of NC_045790.1, read as the reverse complement.
CTTGCCACGTTTTTGAGTGTGGTGCCCAGAGAAGGCAGGGTGAGCATTGTGGTTTTCCATGGAAGGTCGGCAGCAGGTGGGGAAAGGGCTTTGTGTGCGGGTCTGGAAGGCACTCTGGATGCCGTTTCAATCACAGGAATTGTCGGCTCCTATTTTTAGAGGCTTGCAGTGTTATGCACGCGGCATGGAATCTACAGTCGAGGCCACTGTCTCCTGGACACCACTCGTGAGACAAGGGACAGGGCAGTCTGTGAGGGAGGCGAGGCTGGGGATGGACGGGCCACAGGGGACGGTGGGGTAGTGGGCGGGGAGGGAGGATAAACAGGCTGCAGGAAAGGTAACCGCGACACAGGAATTATTTTAGAAGCTGCTGCCCGATCTGAGGAGCTGGGGAGCTCTCACCCTGGCTGCGATGGGGCATCCATCAGATGGAGAAATAGGGTGACTGCTTACAAGGGAAATAAAGAGCGGCAGAGACAGAGAATATTTATATGCCCATCTTCTCACTCCGAGAGAAGATGCTTCATCACGGGGTCGGCTGCGAAATTACACTTTTCCTGACTCTTGAACAGAGAGAACCTTTTGTTTGGGCAACAGGGAGGACAATAAGGGCTTCACTGGGACACAGCCCTCCGGGGTCACAGCCACCCTCCTGCAGAGCCAGACGGCTGCTCCAGAAGGCACCCCCCACCCCCCACCGGCCTTTGCTGCCAACAGCTGCCACTGGCTGCTCCCTGGTCGCCTCCCAGGGCGGAGGGGAGGTGAGCAAACACACACTCTCCTGCCTCGGGGTAATGTACACGCGAAGCCCCTGCTCTGAGCTTGGGAAGGACATGGACGGCAGGGGATGTGGCTGCTAGAGGGCGGGGTCGGGCAGCAAGGAGGCTGGGCTCAGCGCTGGGGACCAGGAGAGGGACAGCTTCATAGCGGGAATTGGTTTACAACCTTGGCCTTTTTGCTTCAACAGCCCATGCCACCTGAGCGCGTCTGAAGAATTTTTTCCCCCAAATCTGCCGGATGGCACAGGCACTGATTTTAATCATGACCTTCCTTGGGGGCCTTTCAGGAAACGTAACCAGGTGCTGCGTACACCACGACTGCCGGGGCCTCCCGTCAGTGCCACAGCAGCAGCCTTGGGACCAGCACTCCGGCCAGGGTGGGATCCCTGGGCCTGCATGCCAACCTGAGGAGGGGGAGGCCAGGGGACTTGCCCCAGGGTCCAGCCTAGGTGGCAGATTTGGCATGCTACCCCAGGGGGCTCGACTCGAAAACTGTGTCCCGGGCTTCCCTGGTGGCGCAGTGGTTGAGAATCTGCCTGCCAATGCAGGGGACATGGGTTCGAGCCCTGGTCTGGGAAGATCCCACATGCCGCGGGGCAACTGGGCCCGTGAGTCACAACTACTGAGCCTGAGCATCTGGAGCCTGTGCTCCGCAACAAGAGAGGCCGCGATACTGAGAGGTCCGCGCACCGCGATGAAGAGTGGCCCCCGCTCGCCGCAACTAGAGAAAGCCCTCGCACAGAAACGAAGACCCAACACAGCCAAATAAATAAATAAATAAATTAAAAAAAATTATTAAAAAAAAGAAAACTGTGTCCCTCCACTATGCCGTGTTGCCTCCACTGTCTACACTGTCCACACATGTCCCTGCAGACACCCGGAATCTACACACCCACACGGCAGGCGGCTCCGGCCCACACCGCCAGCGAGCCTCGTCCCACCCTCCTGCTGGCGGGCCGAGCGGCACGCTCTTGCTTGAGCTCGTCAGATTCTCGGGCTGGCGGGCTGGAGGTGCACTGTCACCCACTGGGGGGAGGCAGCACCTCATCTCTTTGCATCTGTTACTCAGTTCATGGCGGGTCCGCGCTGTGATGAGGGCCGCTGGGGACAGCACTCCTGGGCTGGCTGTTGGTGAGCCCTCGGGTCCCTAATCACCAAGCTCAAGGCTGATGGGGTGATGGGGCTTGTTCAGGGGGTGACCTGTCCCCGAGGCTAGATGGTGGTGACAGGGCGCACGCAGGCTAAAATTCAGAAGCATCCCCCAGGCAGGGCAGGGTGAGTAACGTTCCAGTTGGCAGGAGAGCGAGCCCACGCCAGTCCTGGACAGGAGGCAGCATGCTGCCTTCAGGGGCGAGCACTCTCACTTCCTTTACAGCCAGGGTCACCCAAGCCCAGGTTTCTGCTGTGAGCTGGGGTGACACCACCTCTCCCAGGGGGCACGGACGGATAAGGGAGGGGAGCGCCTGCCCCAGACAAAGCAGCCCCCACTGATGCTGGGCTCTCCCCGCTGCTTGGGAATCCCAGGAAATCCAAGGGGGTGTTAGGGATGGGCAACGGGACAGTGCAGGTCATGGTCAGCCCTGAAGTCTCCCACCTTCTTGGGGGAGGGCGCTTGGCTTGATAGTGTAAATGTGAGCAAAGCAAACCCCCAGTGGAGCACCCCTGCCCCAAGACCCCTCCCCAAGCACATCCCCCTGCCCCCACCAGGGCAGCCAGACTGGGAATGGAAAGGGGCAAAATCATCCTGACTAGGGGGACCCCCAGCCACTCAGGGCCAACCCACGGAGCCCAAGTGTGAGGCCAGGGGGCCGTGGGCAAAGCTTCTCCTCGGCCTCCAACCCTTGGAGCTATGCTGAGTTCAGCGGCTAAAAGGGGCAAGTTCCAGTTTATTTACGGAGAAAATCCTCTGACCTTGTTGCAGAAGGAGGAGCCCATTCACCAAAGTGTGTAGATGTCAATATACTAATCACCATTAAATGCACGTGGATGGCTGGCGGAAATAACTTTTAAATCCTCAGATTAAATGAAAATCTCCACAGCATCCTTGACTGCAGTGGTATTTGTGATGGTTTTATACCCTATTTAGCGTTTCTAACCTCTCCCCGTTTCCCTACATTTTCTTTAACTCTAATTTCTTTCAACAGAGAACACAGACATGTGTTTTTAACTCATCACTGAAAACAAGGAAGCAAGCCAAGCTTGGTCAACGGGGCTGTCTCTGCTCCACCACCAGCAAGAGGGCAGCTCGCCAGGCTGCAACAGGACAGACTTACACCGACTCTCCCCGCTTCCTGTGGACCAGGGGAACAGTAGTAACAATGACCATGACCATGACGGCAGCCGCCGATAACTAACTGGGCAGTAGCCAGAGCAGGTGCTGTTCTAAGCCACTTCCATGACTGTCTCGGTCAAACCCATAAATGCTACAGGGCACTTTTATTACTATCCTGATTTTACAGAAGAGGAAACTGAGGCTCAGAAAGGTTAAGTGGAGGAACTGAGGATTCTGCCCCGCCGGGCTCTGTTCAGAGCACCTGACATCAAGACGACGCATTCAAACCAAACACATTTTTGGCCCTTTAGTGGGGAAGAGAATTAAGAGAACTTAGGGTGGTTTCCACCACATGTACTGGCTCTGCACTGGGCTCTCTCCTATTTCACCCCGTCCTGGTAGCCTGAAGGCCCGGCCGGGGTCAGAACCCAGGTCGACGGGCCTCCCAGGTACCACTGTCACCATCAGCCCCATCAGAGGACAGGGAGCAACAGACTTTATGTCATAACGGAGCGGATTTGGAGTATGACACGCTAGGTCTCAATCTTGTCTTGGGTATTATTATTATTACTATTTCACCGCTCAGTCTCAACTTCTGCCCCATGAAATGGGGAGGAACAATGCCACCTGGTCAACTTGGGGTGAGAATCGGTGATGACGGAGGTAAAGCCCAGGCCCAGAGCGGAGCATGTAGCAGGTACTTAAATGAACGGGGCTCTGGTTACAGCCCAGGAGGATGGGCGGGGAGAGAAGGGGCGACATTCACAGTTGCCCCGTCTCTGGCACTCACCACCTACCCTGCCTACCCAGGGCGATGAGCAATTGCTGCCTGCAGTGTTTCACACATCTATCCATTTAGTGTTCGTGAGACAGGTTCTACTGTTATCCTGGCTTTAAGCAGAGAGGGGGCGTGACCACCGGACCCCCACGCGTGCCCCTTAAGGTCTGTGTGACCTTCTCCATCCTGAAAGGTCACAGGCCACGCGTGGCCCTGCTTCACTGCCTGCAGCCAGAGCAGGTCCCGGCAAAGGCGTTCCACATAGGCTCGCTGGCGCCACTCTGTGCGGGACCCCAAGCAAAGGCAGTCTGTAAGCGGATGGCCGCCTCAATTTTGAGCAGGGTTGACCGGGGGCTCCACGCACATGTATATTTCTGGTGTGGTAGCCAGACATTCTTTTTCCTAAGTTTATCCGCCCCCCAACATCTATAGATGACAATCACGTTGGTTTTTATGATTTACTGAAAATCAAAGACAAAAGGGGACTTTTTTGTCTTGTTTTTGCTATGACAGGTTTAGAAATTTGTTGTACTACATTGATTCAATTTTCCTTGATTTCAGCCATCTTTCAATAATGCAACCTGCTTCTGCAAGCTGGGTACACAACAGAAAACCCAGAGGAACTGAGAATATTGAAATGGTTCTACCATTTCCATCTTTGAGACAAATGTGCCTCTCAGAGGACAGCTGGCTGCAAGCATGTGACCGCTTAACAACTGTCTACATGTGAAAGACGACACACACGCTAACGCTGTCTTATGAAAGTGGGGAGACCACCGGCAGATCTGACCTCTAGCTTGATTCCATTATCTCAACTCTCTTTCTTCGGAGTTGTCACATGTGCTCCAATCCTGGATTTCTTTCTTTTTTATTAGGAAAACATCCAAACTCTTTCGAAACAGGCTGCCAAGTGGGGTCTGGCTTATCAAGCACAATGGAATGTACCGTGATCCTTCCTCTAAATCACGAAGAGCCTCTGACATTTCCCCAAACTCCTACTGGTGGCAAATAATAAAACAGAAGGAGGAAAAACCAACTCCGCACCCACCCACCCCCAACCTCTACCTTCTTTACGCCATGACATTTAAAAAAAAATGAAGCAGAATTGATTGTTCCGTGTATCACGTAAAACCTTCTGTCCTATTACTTTAAGTAATATACACATTAAAAGTGAGTTTCTTTTTCTCAGAAATAAACTTGAGTGAAATGAAAGTATTTTTCTCAGAGGGTCACCCCACACCTAGGTCCCTCCTGTTCCTGGAACACAAACCCTAATGGGGATGGGAGACCCTGGGTCGAGTGAGTGATGACCCAGGCCCCCCACCTGCCCCACTCTGGGAAGCTTGCTTACCTCTTTTTCAATTTCTGCCAGAGATTTGATGGTGATTCCCAAGAGATCAAAGGGCTGCATCTGAAAATACAGATCAAGTCATCCTTTTAAACGGCTGGAAAAATGCTGCTTCACATTTGTTCTTATTCACAATTGTGACACTTCAAACCCCCCTGTGATCTGGCGTTTTCTCCACTCCTTTTCCATGGAAACCATCAGTGTGACTATAGTGACGAGTGAGGGTAAATGGACCAGTAGCAGGAGCAGACTCAGAAGACCTGGCCGTCACCGGGGTCCCTTCTGGTGGGGACCCCAGCCTAGGCACCTGTCTACAGAACCCGGGGGGCGGGTCACGGCTCTCCTGAAAGACCATGACTATCACCAATAATTTCTGCCTCTTGTCTCTCCCTGCCCACAGGAAAAGCCGGTGTGCTCTTTCTGCAGCCGCGGGGATGGAGGTGCCCACGGCTTCCCCACATCGCCCTGACATCCGCGTCTGTGTGCTGGAACGGGTCTAAGGAACTCCACGAGGCAGGCAGCCAATCTTCTGCCCGGGATTCCTTGGCATCAGAGAAGGAGCTGGAGGGAATTCCAGGTCTTTGAAAATGCAAGGTAAATGAAGTAACTGCCCATCAACTGTCGTTTAAGAAGTCAGTGGTGGTGGAAAATGGTAACACTGCATTTTAATGGGTGTTTCTGTAACTTCATAGAGATGGGGACCTTTCTTTAAAAACGCTGGCTTTTCCAGACAGCATGAAAAATCAAATACACATGGCAACAAGAGTCAGCTGGAGGCCCAGAGAAGCCTGGGCTGAAATAATGCATGGTGAGGGGCAGCGGGAACCTGGTCTCTGAGGTCCCTGGTCCGAGGCCCCTCAGGGATCATCAGTGGTCTGTATTCCCGAGGGGTACCAGCCCAGCCTTCTGCAGCCCAGGCCAGCAGCTGGCAGCCGGGGATGAACAGGTGAAACCTGAGAATCTCTGACAAAACCCCGGGGCCTTCACGGTTCTGAACTGCAGCCCGGAGGGGGTGGATTTCCTGGGAGGGGTGGTAGAAAGAGGCCGGCTCTGAGCCCACGGACCTTGGATTCTAACTGGGCTCAGTGCCCCTTCGTGATGCAGCAGCGGCAGGTTAATCACTCGAGCATTTCCTCTCCCGTTACAAAGCATTGCGGGCGGGCCCTGCCGGCTGGGCTGCTGAGATTAAACACAGAAGCTCTTGCACTGGGCTTGGCCCGAATCCGCCTGCCTGAGCACTTGCTGAGTCGGCAGAGCCCGATCTTGGGACAGGGCCACCGAATTAGGCACTCAGCTCCTGGGGCTGCTCTGCCAGTAGCCACAAAACAGTTTGGCTTTCTCCTGCTGCCAGCCCGAGTGGTGAGAGAGTGGGGCTGCCTGCCCAAGCGGCCCGGGATCCAGCAGAGGTCCAGCTGTTGTATCATTAGGCTCTAACTGCCCCACTAAACTTTCCTGATTGGAGCCGGTGCGCAGGACAGAACAGCCTCTCCAAGGGAGTGGGCGGGAGAGGCGCCAGCATCTCCATGGCAACGCGGCCAAGTGGAGTCGGCTGAAGTTACTCATGCTCCGCAGGTCAAGTCACGAGCGTTTTTCAAGATTAAGCTGCTTACCAGAAGGGTTCAGAGGAGGCCTATTATATTTCATGAAAATGGGAACTCCAGCGCAGGTCAAATCGCGAGCTGGGTGGTTTTAAGCTGGGTCCAAGAAAAACACTGAAGGATTCTTTAGCTAGTGCCCCAACTAGGGCCTTCATGTTTATTAGCTACTCAAAGCAAACTTCTGCAGAAAGGATTTTAAAAAGCCCAGAAAGCAGTCTACTGAGCCAGCATGGACCAGGCCTGCACAGCTGAGGGAGGGCCACTGCCACACTGGGGGGCAGGCGCCACCGGAGAGAGGGCACAGGGGTGCCAGGCGGGGCCCGCATAGCTGTGCGTGCTGGGTGTGCCTCTCACGATCTGGGTTCTGGCCTTCAGACCCAGCTAGCTCACTCAATCCCTTTGTCACTAAAGATGGCTCAAGGGCCCAGCCTGGCCTCAGTTGCCTCACGTGTATCATGGGGTCCGTGCTAGCCTGCAGGGGGCGGGAGACCCACAGCTGCAGGGCACCCAGCACTAGCAGGCCCAGCCCTTTCATTCGGATGCCCGCGATTTAGAGCAGATAACGTGGTCATCACGGAATGCGGCAATGACAATGGGGAAGTGAGGCAGCTTTCTTCCTGCTGGACACTGACTTTGTTAAATAAAAAAGAACAGAAATTAATAAGGTGAGCTTGGAAAGCAAGAACATTTACAGCCGGTGAAGTTCAGTACAATTTGCCATCACATTTGAATCAGAAAGCCTCGGCTGCGGCTGCGTCTGAGTGTGTCTGCTAGTCTGTCTCGCTCCCTCCCCACCCTCATCCTTTCTTCCACTTCTCAAGCACCCACTATGTGCAGTATTAGCTGAAGGGGCCCAGGGAGGAACACGACCCAATTCCGGCTCTCAGGCAGCCCTGCTGTAGGCTGCAGGGCTGAGCTTCTAGTGGGGGGAGAACACGAGGACAGTAGTGATTCCAGCAGGGGCAGGGGAAGGGGAGTGGGGCAGAAGGGGAGGGCGATCGTGCTTAAAACTTACACTTTCTGGAACGCAAGAAAACTTCTCTGAAATCATAAACGGCACACCATCCATTGCTGCAAAAGAAGAAAAACAAAGAGGAAATGGCATTACAGACACCATTGATGCACCATTCAGCACCTTGAGATACTGACACAGACAGTACAGGCCGATCAGGGGCTGGAGCCGGCCGACACGTGCACTGGTGAGTGGGGCCGAGGGCAATGGGTGTCCAGGTACCACTCCTGCTCCCAGGAAGTACACACACCTGGTGAGCGAGGCAGACGCCCCGCCGAAGTGCAGACGAGCTGTGAGAGCAGGGAAGGGTCCAGAGCCCACCCGGGGTCCAGCCTGTAAGCGGTGGGAGCCACCGAAGGGCTGGTGGCAGGACAGAGGCGCACGAGCGCTGAGGGGACAAGGCCGCGCTCGGCGACGAGGTGGGCAGTAAGCGTGCTGGTGAGACGTCCTTCCAGCTGAGCCTCATCCCAGCCGGGCTGTCAGGCTCCCGGGAAAGGTCCAGGTTGGAGGAAAGAGTGGTTCTGGAGTCAGACACACTGGGTTTGGACCCTGGCCACGGCTTTGGGTGCGCTTGAGCTTAAAAGGAAGACGGCGCGGCCTGCGAGTAGGTCCGAGCGGGCTGTGTGTGAGGCTCCGCCCCCGGCGCCCAGGTGCTCGGCAGACGGGGCTGCGCGGCCACCATCGCCGGCTCCTGGTCCGCTTTCCTGGGCTGAATCGCGGCTCCCCTGTCTGCTCAGTGTTAACAGGACACAGAAGGGGCGGGAATGGGTCCCCAGCAAAGGAAAACGGGGCGGGGGGGTGGTGGTGTCAGCGGTTCAGTTCCTTTCCCACAGCCCGTGCCCACCGAGTCCCCAGGTCATCGCTGTCAAATCACGACCGGGAGCTGCCTCCCCGAGCGCGCGCTCTCCCGGGAGGAGCGGCATTATGACGTCAGTGCGGACACCTCGGCACACGGAGGAGCAGGTCGCGCCGGACCGAGCGTGACGCCGGTACCCCGCAGCGTGAAGGCCCGGCAGCCGCGGGCTGTGGGGCGGGCGGGGGCTTCTCCTGGTGCCCGGCTTCGCCCTCAGGTCTGAGCAGAGGCCAAACCCGGCCTCCCTGGTCCCAGCCACTGGCGTGGCGTGGAGCATCATGCCGAGGGCAGCGGTCTTCTGGTAAATTGTGGTCATAGGAAGAAACGGAGTGATGAGTTCCCTGGGAAACGATCATCTCTGCCTCCCCCGACATCTAAGATGGGGCCCTCTCTGGTACACAAGTGGTGGACAATTTTTTTTTCAGTCCTAAGGAATAAGAGTCACAGAAGCAGAAAGAAGAAAAGGAAATAAGAAAAGAAATCTGGGACAAAGCCTCTCTGATCAGCAAGATGAGCCAAATGTCTCATTTTAAGCTACCTTCATAATTTCTGGGAAGATAAAAATGGAACCTTCTCTGGGAAGTTTGAGGAAAAAGCAATAGCACAGCTGGCCGCAGCTGCTGCACTGGAAACTTCCTCCTTTCCTGGGAAGCCTGCTTGGCCACGGGGCTCCGACAGAGAAGTCTGTGGTCAGAGACCTCGCATCACGGAGGCCCTGCGATCTGCCCTCACTGCCTGGAAGAGGACCAGCTAAGCACTGGGGACAGTGTGACAGCTCCCCAGAAAGGCAGGGGAAAGCCCACAGTAACCTTACACAGTACAGCACACACGCAAATATACTAATGAAGTCTGAGCACCTATGCTCATTTACAGCTGGGAAAACCCATCCCTGAACAGATGGTCCCTGAAAGGCCACGACGCCTTCTAGAAAGAGCAGGACCAGGCCCACCCAGGACCCAAGGAGAGGCCAAGCTCCCTTCCCAGAAGTTGCCACCGTCCACTCAACGTGGCTGGGAGTCAAGGCTCACCCCATGCGGCACTCTGACCCCAGCCCCCTTTCAAAAGCCACGGAGGCAGGAGAGCACGCAGCACTGACAGCATTTCTGATCATTCACAGATTGGGGGTCAGAGCCCACACAGGTGCCAAGCAGTGACTCCAGTCTTTGGCCCTTCCATGAGGTATACATGAAATTTCTGAGAGCAAACCTGCTTCTTCCACACCAGGGCCTTTCACGGTTTTGACATTACCATTCCCCCCCCCCCCCCCCCAGGTGTCTAGCTGGCCCTTCTACCAGCTCCTTCCCTTCAGACCTATGGGGCAGGAGGTGGGCTTGTGTGCAAACAGCCCCATCAGACCCATCATGGTCTTTTCGAAGCCACTCTTCCCCTGGCCATCCCCCTCACCGTTAAGGCCACCCCAAGTCAGGCACTAGAAGCCACAGCCTACTTTACCTCTTCTTCAGATTCTCAAAGCCCCCTGTTGTCACCTGCCCTGGCCATGTCACCCTCTGCTCTCTGCACACGTGTCTGCACACACGCACCTCTTTCCCAGCTTCTCTCTGCCCAGGAGACAGACGGTGGGGCCCAGGGCAGAGCTCCCTTCCTGAGCTCGGGAAGCAATCCGACCCAACGCTGGAGAGCGGTTTCCAGTGAGCACATCTTTGGCCACATTGCTAAGCGGAGAACCCCGCTCGTTCATTCACTAGGCTTCCTGCCTTTGGTGTTTAAAGACCTCCTTAGTGTCTGGGGGTTTCTGGTAAGATATGGTGAAGATCTCCCTTCTCCCTGGTGACAGTTGTTTCCATCCAAATGTCAACACGTGTTCAGAGAACTGGTGTTCTGACAAGGTAAGTGACCTGCAAAGGCCCGACGACCCCGGGAAATGAGAGACCTGGGGAGCACTGGGCGAAAGTGAGAAAGGCTGGTGACCCCTGCCCAGCGCGAGGCTGGCAGTCAAGCCTGCGTACAAAGGGAAGAGACAGGAGGATTTCCAAGGTGGGGTGCTTACTGCCCCGCCGCACAGGATGCCCCGCCCCTTCGCCCTACGTCCACCCACCGCCATCCCTCTGGGATCTGCTCAGAGTGGCCCCCTGGGTGCCTAGCCAGGGCCGCATCTCCTCTCTCAGCTGAGGGTTCTGGCCATCCATGTGTGAGCCACCTCTGCATTCCTGTCCCAGCACAGGGGGTTCCTGGGGCGCTCAGCATCCCCTGTAATGGGGCTCCAGCCTGGGGACATTTGGAGAGAAGAAAGGGAAGATGCCTTCCCAAGACTGTCTGCGAAGCAAGAGGCAGCAGTGAGGGTGGCCCTCCGGACTGTGGGGCTGATGCCCTCCTGACAGGGTTTAGCAGCAGAGGAGACGGTGTGGAGATCCACTCGGACCTACCCCGACCTCAAGGGGAGCTGTCTGGGGAAGGGAGAGAGATGCGAACTTGGGGATAAGTTACCACTTTATCTTAAGAGTTCAGGACAGAAAGACGGGCACAGCCGGATGCTCCTTGTATTCTAGAAAACAGACTTTAACAGTCTTGGAAGAAAAGAGAGTGAGTCCATAGGGTACCAGGGGCTGAAGCTCCCGAATGGGAGCTGGCTCGAGAGGAACAGTCGCCATGGTGACACGTCCCGAGTCCCTGGAAAGGGGAGCCAGAGTCCCCAGGACCAGTGAGACTTTGCTAAACAGATGATATGCCAACCAAGTTCCACTTATTTAAAAAACCTAATATAGCCAAGATTATGGTAGGCTGAGGAAAACACGGATTTTAGCAAAGCACTTGACAAGTTTCCCATGTTACCCATACGGACAAGATGGATAAATACAGCTGGACAACGTTAAGGTAGGAGAATCTGTAACTGGTTGCACTAGACGTTCAAGACGCTGATTAATAAATTGATGTTGACCTCAAGTGACCTCTCTGGAGGGTGCCCAGGGTGCTATCAATTACTCTAATGAAGACATGCATAGTGGGCTTATCCAGTATGTGGCTGATGAGGACAGTCTACAAACTGGATAACAGAAGACCAATAAAGATCTCAAAAAGCTGGAGTCACGGGCTAAATTTAACAGATGGAATTTACTAAAGGTCAGTGCTAAGTCCTGTACTTTAGGTCCAAAACACCAAGTGCGTTAGATGGAATGAAAGAGATGTTCATGCTGGAATAACAGCAGAAGACATGAAAAAAGACTGGTCTGTAGTTGAACAAGTCAACAGCGTGACTTGACTGTTTAGAAAGGGGCATAGGGATGGCATTGTAAGGGACAGTGCAGCAGTCCTGGTGCCAGGGTGAGGGAGCCGCCACCTTGGTCTGCTCCGGGCTCAAGGGAGGGGTTCAGTGCCGGGGCTGCACTCTCAGAGGGTCGTCCTGGGCAGCCTGCCAGATGGTGAGGGACCTGAAGCCAGCCCACAGGAGGGAAGGAGAGGAAGCCATCAGGCCCGCTGCCCCGGGAAGGCCTGATGCCGCCCACTCTTGTTCATCGTTGCACCCCACCTGGCACCCGAGAGCCCAGCGCGCCATCAGACCCGCTGCCCCGGGAAGGCCTGATGCCGTCCACTCTTGTTCATCGAGAGCCATGCCCGGCACACGGGAAGCGCAGCAAGGTGGGGTTTGGTCCAGATACGAGAGGCCTTGAAGGTGAATGTGGTCATATGTCTGCACATGTTCTCGGAGCTGTCACAGGAAGAGGGGCTAGAGAGACGGGGCATGATTCAGAGGGGGGACCCTGCCCTCCTCGGGGAAAGGCAGAAGGCAGGACCAGAAGAACGGGCTGACAAAGGTCCAGGTGGACGGCCGCTCGTCAGGGAGTTAGGGAGGGATTTTGTGTGTTGGTAGAAAGCTGATCTGTGGGGCTGCTAAATCCCCTTCTAATTCCATGACATCCATTTCTGTTCTCCTTATCTGGGCAGCCTTTCCATATTTTAAGATATCTAGAGGTTTGCCAAACATAATTCTTGAAATCAATGGCACACATTTTTCATGCGTTCCAAAAGAAGTTCATAGGTCATCTCCATCTGGGCTCCTTGTGGGGAGCCGCATTTACTTCCTTCCTTCCTTTTCTCCCGAGCTGAGGCCAGGGTTTCGGCCTCACCGTGATCCTCCTTCTAGCCTTCAGCCTGCTGCCGAGTCCTACTCAGAGTGACGTGCAGTGGAGGGGCTGGAGGGAGAGCCGTGACGAGGGGGCAGCTCTCATGGGGCCACTGCTCAGGGGGTACATGTTCGCCCCCCAACCGGCCCTCCCAGTCAGCCTGGGGTTGTACAGGGTTCTCACACGGACACGGCCTGACCGATTCACGGTCACAACCCAGAGGCAGGACACGGAAGCCTGTCCTTTCCTCATTGGCACCAACGGCGGCATTCCCGGGGCCCAGAGCAGTCCGATCTCCAGGCCCCTCGGCTCCCTTAAACCTTGGCTGTAACAGAACTTCTCCCCTAGCCCAGTTCTAGGCTAGAAAGAGAGAAAAGGAAAGGAAACCACATTTACTGACCACATACTAGAGTGAACATGCACCAAATAACTTAACCCTCAAAATGATCACGTGCAAGTTACATTTAAGGAAACTGAGGCTGCAGGAGTTACACAGCTTGATGGGGCCAGGATTCAAGTCCAGAGCCGTGGGTGTGGCGCTGCCATGGGTGTGGCAGGGAGGAGGGGCCTGAACTCCAGGGGGCAGCACTGTGGCCGAGAGGCAGTCTCACCTCTCTGAGCCTTGGCCACCCTGCCTGTAAAGCAGGGACAACACAGCCAGCTGTCCTAGGAGGTGCTGTGAGGGCTGGAAGGGGCACACAGCCAACGTGGGCTTCTGCGACAACCCAGAGCCCCGTGCCAGGCAGGCTCCCTTTCAGGACCAGGACAGTGCTTTCTTCACCGTCTTCCTTTTTTGTCCTTTTTCTATTTTAGTTTTGGTGGCAGTTTTAACAAAACGCTGATCCTCTGCACCGAGCGGCGTAGAGCAGATGAAAGCGAGGATGTGCCGTGGGCTCCGTGGTGCAATTAGCATTCTCCTAAACAAACGAGCTTCAGCAGAGCTGTAATTAAGCAGGCCTGTAATTAAGTATATGCCCTTTATCATAACGATCATGCTTAAAAATGGCATGATGCATGGAACTCTGTTATTAATGCTGTAATCCCAAACTGAAGTGCGAGTACATAGAAATCAGTGTGTCAGGCCTGTCACCAGAGTGTTTGTAAAATACATTAAAGAAAAAAACCAGGAAACAATGAGCTCATTCAACTGTTCTTTTTACAATCAGGCACTACAAGTCAAGAGGATTGTGAATGCTTACAGAATCTGCAAGGTTTAAACAAATAAAGCTCTAATCTGCTACTGTATTAATACCACCCCTTATTCTAAAGAAGGAAAGGAGGGGGGGTGATTTTTTTTTTTTTTTTTCCCCCAACTGACCGGGATACCTGCCTTTGCTTTCCTAGGGGAAGAAGTCCAATTTGGGTGCCGTATCTGTTTGGACATAAAATTGGATTTCGGCTTTTGCACAGACAGCTCTGCCATGAATCCGTAGGAACTCTGCCTGGCAAGGGGATAGGGTCACAGCTCCTGCGTACGGGAGCTACTGTGTAACTGTACTTGCCAAGGCAGTCCCTCAGCGCCTTCCCTTGATTCTCCCCTCCAAATGCACACCCCCGGACTTCTGAGGGCTCAGCACAAACCCACCGCTGACCAGCTCCCAAAGGCACCGGACCAGGACCAGCCCATCACCTTGGTCAGGCCTGCCGATTCCTTCCTCAACGAGGAAATACTCCAGTCGACACATGTGTTAATTTCAACACCCTTGATAAAGAGATTCGTAAAGTCATGTGGTAAAAAAATGTGAAATTTTTAAAAAGATTCCATTACTAGCATCTCCATTGTCTGCTTACAGTTGCCAAGTGGTGTTAAGTGAGCTTGGTCATGGTTCCTCAGAAGTCCTTGCAGAGATGAGGGTGAACAACGTGGCTTATTGGCAGGCAGTCATTTTCAGAATAAAATTAAATGTAGTTGGAATGGTAGGAGACCTTTAATTCTGTGGGCCTGCTTGGGGCTCAGAGCTGTAAATAATCAGCAACCTGGCCCTTTCTTCTCCCCTTTCCTGCGGCATTTCAAAGGTTCTTTACAATTTGTGATGGGAAAAATGCCAGCAACTCTAGATCTCAAGGCCATTTCTCAAAACTCATTTGCAACCCAAAACACCAAGCCCGTTCGGCTTTCCTGGTGATTTCACTTTGGGGATATTCCTTGGAAGACATTTGTAGACGCCCCAGAGCTGTCTGCTAGGTGACATTCCAATTGAGTTTACACAAGGCCAACAACTTCCTTCTAGATCCCCAAAGTAATTTGTTTTGCCACGTTATTCATAAGCCAGAAGGAGTGATTTATTAGCCACGGCGAGAGGCTCCCCAGTCCCACGCATGAGGTGGCTCCGCGGGAGGAAAGAGGGGCCTTAGCGCGTGAGCACCCTGGGGCCTGGGCAGGCCACTTAGCCTCCGCGTCTGCCTGTCCTCGGGGAAGGGGGACAGCCACGGCCGCTCTGCAGCATGGCCGACGGGAAGAAACCAGAAGGGGCCAGGGGCCTGCAGCAGGCACACCAAGCAGCCTACTGCTGCTTCAGAGGAGTGAATTCAGGTCAGGCCCTCTGCCCCGCCTCTGACTTAGGACAAGCGTTCAGTCTCTCTGTGCCTGATTCTTTGACTGTAGAAGGAAGGAAATCATACCTGGATTGCTGTGAAGTTTAAATGAGATAAAAGCATAAGGCTCAGCAGGTCACGGAAGCAACCTAAATGCCCATTGACAGACGAATGGATAAAGAAGATGTGGTGCATGTATACAAAGGAATATTGCTCAGCCATAAAAAGGAACGAAACTGGGACATTTGTAGAGACGTGGAGGGACCTAGAGACTGTTATACAGAGTGAAGTAAGTCAGAAAGAGAAAAACAAATATTGTGTATTAATGCATATATGTGGAATCTAGAAAAATGGTACAGATGAACCGGTTTGCAAGGTAGAAATAGAGACAGATGTAGAGAAGGAACGTATGGACACCAAGGGGGGAAAGTGGGGGTGGGATGAACTGGGAGATTGGGATTGACATATATACAATAATATGCATAAACTAGATAACTAATAAGAACCTGCTGTATAAAAAATAAAAAATTTTAAAAAAGCATAAGGCTCAGGTACAAACTAACTGCTCAGTAACTGTCATCATCACGGCACTAGAGGAAAAGCCCTTCCAAGGTAGACCTTTTTCTTCTCCCTGCTTTTACATAAAAACACAAGTGCATCCACATTAAATTACGTAACCCGAGGCTGTAACTCCTGATCCAAAGGCTTCTGGAGGTGCGGAAGCGAAGCCTACCCAGGAGGGCTTCCCTTGGTGTCCGGACCATGGCTCTCCTGGCATCTGCCGTTGAGGTCAAGCTCAACGGCAGGAGCAGGGCTCAAGCTGGGCCCAGGTGCTAAATGTTCCCTGGAAAAGAACCCCCAAAGCAAAGAGAAGAAAACTGCCCCTGGGTGTCAGGAGGCTAATTCACCAGGTTAGTCAGAAATACCATACTCTTCAAATAAAGGCGCCTTCACACCATAAACGAATATTCTCTGAGGTTCTATTTCACGTGGGTAATTAGGAAGCCCTCCCCCGCCATTTCTCTGCCCACCGCCCCTCCAGCCTCCAAAACGCGGAGCACCTGACACTAACTGTCACTTCAGCCCTGCAGCCTGCTTCACCCTTCCACGTCCCCACATCCTGGGAGGAAGCTGAGGGCCCTCCAGCCCTCCTACACCCCTCCTTCTGGAGTAACCGCCCAGCGGGCCCCCGGGGCTTTGCAGCAGGACGCCTCGTGGGTCTGTGCTGGGAGGCGGGAGCCCACGGAGGCTGGGCCACGTGCCCCGAAGGGACTCTAAATAGATGAAAGAGAACGTCCTCACTCTGCTACAGAAATGCATTTCAAAACTTTATAAGTACTTAATGGCTTGCAGCAGAGACCAACTGCATTTTGCTCAAAGTAAAGATAAAATCCAATTAAGTGAGACTTTTCCTTGTTGCTTGTTGAGGGGCTCCTGGGTAAGTCACCATCACCATGTGTTCACACCTGCTTCCCCAGTGCACACGCACAGAAACTCCTCGGTGAGCTCGAGACCAACAAAAAGGGCTTTGGGTGTGCAGAATAAAAAGCTGAACCGAGGGGCCAACACAGGGGTATTGCCACCAGGCACATTCCTGGGGAGGCAGGCATGGTCTAAACCCACTGTCCTCCTGCAACTGAGGCAAAGCCTTGACGGGGACGGGACAGGCCTGGGCAGGGCTCGGGCCCCAGCGCAGGAAGACGCACTTTCATTTCCAGGGCTCTTTTCACCTTCTCAAAACTAACTAATATATATTTTTAAGTTTTATTTTTTTTAACCCCTCAAAAAACGAATACATTCTCTAAAGAAACAATTCCAATAGTCCAGCTACGTTAAGCACCCCTTGACTCTAGAGCCGCATCTCGGGGGTCTCCTCGGGGGAAGAGCCGGGGTAGTGGTCTGTGCACAGTCCTTGGGGTCCCCCCCCCAGCCCATTTCCTATGGGCTTATGTATATGTTTGCATGTATAGAAGAAATGTAGAATTTTCGGGGGTATGTGTTTGTGTTTTTAATAAAAATAGCATCACAGCATAACTAACTGTTCTGCAACTTGCTTTTTTCATCTGTCAGAGGGTTTCCGTGTCGGGGTAGCTACAGATCTATCTCAGTCTTTGTTACACTTGCACAGAAGTAAAGGTGGGGTGACAACCGAGGGCCAGCTCATAAGGAGCCTTGATTGCCATTTAAAGTGGCCTGAATGTCCCCGTGAGGCCCCTGGGGAGCCACTGAAGGGTTTCTGAGCTGGAGAGTGACACATTGTATTTATATTTGAGGGATGTCTCCTGGTCTAGGCACATTAGAGGGAGTTAGGCTGGAGGCAGGACCACCAGGAGGAGGTTCTGACAGTAAATCAAGGGGGGCTGGTGGCCTGGACCAGGATTGTGACAGTAGGAACGGAGGGGAGGGGACACATGGAGGAATATGTAGATGGCAGAATCCAGGGATCCGGAAACGGGCTGTGGAGGGGTAAGGGAGGAGGGGCCAGAGTCAGGGGCGTCTGAGGTTCTGCCTCAAACAGCTGGGAGAAAGGGACGCCAGGCACGGATGTGGGGGCCAGTGGGGTGGAGTAGGAAGCGCGGGGATGAGCCAGTGGGTTCCATTTTGGATGTGTCAGGTTTGAGGGGCTTTTGAGACATCCAAGGGAAGACCCTGGCCAACACTGGTGGGAACGCCATGACCAAGAATGCAAGACTGGTTGGTGAGGACCGCCCGGATGCAAGTACAGAAGTGAGTCCTGACGGAGCGATTAGGGGTTACTGGCATGGTGATAACCAAGGACACGAGAGAAGGGAAGGTGTTCTGGAAGAAAACACGTGAGGATAGAGGCAGGCCCAGGACGGAACACTGAGGGATGCTGACAGTTAACACTCAGGTTGAGGAAGAGAAGCTGGCAAAACAATGCGAAGGAGATTAGAAGGTACTCGGTGATGATGGATCAAAAAATTGGAGGTGTTAGTATAAACTTGGTTTTAATAAGCAGATATATGTCTGTGAGTCTGTTTCTGTTTTGTAGATAGGTTCATTTATGCCATATTTTAGATTCCACATGTAAGTGAAGTTATATGGTATTTATCTTTCTCTTTCTGACTTACTTCACTTAGTATGATAATCTCTAGGTCCATCCATGTTGCTGCAAATGGCATTATCTCACTCTTTTTTATGGCTGAGTAGTATTCCGTTGTAGAAAGAACAGACTTGTTGTTGCCAAGGGGGAGAGGAGGAGGAAGAGGGACGGACTGGGAGTTTGGGGTTAGTAGATGCAAACTATTACATTTGGAATGGATAAACAACAAGGTCCTACTGTATAGCACAAGGAACTGTATCCGATCTCCTTGTATAAACCATAATGGAGGGCTTCCCTGGTGGCGCAGTGGTTGAGAATCTGCCTGCCAATGCAGGGGACACGGGTTCGAGCCCTGGTCTGGGAAGATCCCACATGCTGCGGAGCAACTGGGCCCGTGAGCCACAATTACTGAGCTTGCGCATCTGGAGCCTGTGCTCCGCAACAAGAGAGGCCGCGATAGTGAGAGGCCCGCGCACCGCGATGAAGAGTGGCCCCCGCTTGCCACAACTAGAGAAGGCCCTCGCACAGAAACGAAGACCCAACACAGCCATAAATAAATAAATAAATAAATAATTAAAAAAAAAAACATAATGGAAAGGAATATTAAAAAAAAAGAATGTGTATATATATATATATATATATATATATATATATATATATGTATAACTGAGTCACTTTGCTCTACAGCGGAAATTAGCACATTGAAAGTCAACTATACTTCAAAAAAAGAAAAGCAGGTATACGTGTAAATACATGTAGATATGTATATGTAAATACACATGTACATTTACATGCACGTGTATGTGCTCCAACACACACACACGTAATATATTTCTACCTGCTGAGGCCCTAGAAGCAATGGCACCTCGAGAGTGATGAGCATACCCAGGGCCCAGCTTTTGGTTTCAAGGATTCTCCTCTAAAAGAAATAGGGCTCTTTGGAGAAATGGCTGATTCAGCACTGAGCAGGGAAGGAACACACCTGGGACATCTTGTTGCACCAGAAAGTAAAGACGTTCTCTAAGAATCGGGGAAATGCATCAGAGGGACACAGGAACCAGGGCTCCCATGGGCTAAGTATGGAAAAAATTTGAGCATCAAAATAAATAATGATAAGAATGAATAAGAATCCACTAGTCCACACGAATACACACAAACTGGGGATAAGGGAAAGTTCTTCCTTATAAAAAAATGCCAAGTAAGAAATACTGAAGGAAGGATGGAGTTATAAAATGAATGGGTGCTAAAACTAGTAGGTGAAAATCTGATGAGGAATGAGCTACTTACATAGTCTTGAAGTATTTCCCACAAATTACGTATTAATTACAAAAGGAAAAACAGAAATTTCACAGTGAAGAAACCTGGCAAACAGCACTTCAACCACGTGATCCCAGCTAATTTTACCAATGCTGGGTCATGCCAACATCATGGACCTCCTGATATGATGCACTGAGAATAAATAACAGTGAAGAGAACTGTTCTTGGAGTCAGGGGGCCCACGTGTAGGCCAGTCAGGTCTCAGCGTCCTCATCTGTGAGTGAACGGCTTGGACCACATCAGCCACTCGGCTGGTGCTCATCTGGCAACTTTAAAAAATTATTACTGCTGCCTGCTGTTCCTCCCCCAGAGGTTCTGATTTACTTGGTCTGAGGGTGGACTCCGGGCATCAGTCGTTCTTCAAAGCTCCCAGGTGAGAATATGTGCAGCTAGGTGTGTACAGCCCTGGGCCATCAGATGATCTCAAAAATCCCTCCCAAGCAGCCGCATAGCACAGGGAGATTAGCTCGGTGCTTGGTTACCACCTAGAGGGGTGGGATAGGGAGGGTGGGAGGGAGACTCAAGAGGGAAGAGACATGGGGACATATGTGTATGTATAACTGATTCACTTTGTTATAAAGCAGAAACTAACACACCACTGTAAAGCAATTATACTCCAATAAAGATGTTAAAAAAAATCCCTCCCAACCCTGACATTCTCAGTCTCACAAACCATAACAATCACCTTAAGTATTAAATACGTATTGGTGATTTGAGACCTGGATTTAAACCTCAGAAGATACAATGTACAAAATCCACCAAAGTTGGCCCATTGTAGATAAACTGATTTCTCTAGCCCTCCTCTAGATTCTACTCAAACAGCCTTCTCAAAAGCAACAATCAGGAAGAGTTATAGCAGGTTCTGGGCCAGATGCCTCCCCTCCCTTCCCCTCCCCTCCCCTCCCCACCCCTGGAGTCAAAGGGCAAGGAGAGAAGGTGTCCCAGGGCGTCCGGGTGTCTACAGCCAGCGCTGACCCACGCTCCAGAGAGCACTGCACCAGGGGCGTCTGTCCAGGGAACAGCGTCGGGGCACTTACACACGTGCCCTCTTAAACCTCCCAGCAGCCCCATGGGTGTCACCACCCCCACTCTGCCAAAGGGACCTGAAGCCCAGGAGGGAGGGGCCTGGCCAGGGCCGCAAAGCTGGTATAGAAAGGGAGCTCTTCCAAGTCCACTGCTTTCCCACCACTTGAGGAAGAGGTGGGAACACCTCCCTACGTGGCATGAAGGAGTCATCCAAGGATGGAAGCAGAAAGGTATAATCGAGAAGGGCGAACATGTGAACGGAAGGTACGCAGAGCTGGAAGGTGTTAAGAAGCCAGCATGTGCGGGGTCTTCATGGTGTCTTCTGGGCTCTCGCCCCAGGGAGACAGCACTCGTGGCCCAGACAGACATACCTGCCCCAGGGATCTTTGGAGTTGGCTTTCAATGCAGGTCTGCTTAGGCTATTCCTTTACTTAAAATCTTCAACTGTTTCCTCAGGTTTAAGGGGTGATGTCCAAATGCCTCAGCCCAGGCCCTCACAGGCTGACCCCAACCTGGCTTTGTGGTCTAGCTGCCCTCCCACCCTGGCTCCCCACAACTTGGGATCTAGCTACGCCAACCTACTCACCATTTCCTGACCAAGCCATGCATTCTGTATGCGATATGCCCTTCTCCTTGCTGTGTGCTCGGCCTGGAGAGCCCATTCCTGTCCGTGAACCCCCCAAACCAGCTGAAAGTTACCCATGTGGGTCACCTTCCGAGCTGTCACTCACTGGAGTCAGTGGCCTTGCTCCCACTGCCACTCTGCTGCAATCATCCATCCCAATGCCTTTCCCCAGATGACAAGCTCCATGCTAGCCCAGGGCCTGCAAGGATGAGGCGATGGACAGATAAATGATGCAAGGCCACCTTTCAGAAGAAAGCTGTGTTTCGAGATGGGAATCCTCTAGGACTCCGTGAAACAGAGACATTCTAACTCCTTTTCTTCCGATTCCATGATCAATGAATAAGCTTTTAATTACTTGTTTGTTTGCCCAAGTACTTTAACAATAGGATAGTAGGCTTGAGCATCACACAAACTGGAAAGGTATAACCTCGTTATAAATTTTAAGATTTGAGAAAAGATTGCCCACAGGTTAAAGGAAAATGGTACAAAATGTGACACTTTGGTACCAACAGCACAGAGCCCTTCTGATCGTGATTAGTGGGATCACACTCCCCAGGGCCTGGGCGCCCCTGAGTAAACGGGAGAACTTAGGATGAGCGCCCCGGAGCCAAGGCCCTGAGCCCTGCGGTCGGGGGTGGGCCCTGGAGGGGCAGCCACCGCGGGAGGCCCCCGGCTTCATCCTCCCCAAGCTGCCCAGTGATTCCAAAAGCCCCGCCACAGTGACAGTCACACATGCACCAAATGAAGAGTGACCTGCTACGGGAAGTCTCACAACGATCGAAATCCAACCTATGTTTACATAAGACTGCACTGCCTGTGCGCCTTCGAACCAGGTTGTAACTTTATAATAAAACTTAGGGCTTCCCTGGTGGCGCAGTGGTTGAGAATCTGCCTGCCAATGCAGGGGACACGGGTTCGAGCCCTGGTCTGGGAAGATGCCACATGCCACGGAGCAACTGGGCCCGTGAGCCACAACTACTGAGCCTGCGCATCTGGAGCCTGTGCTCCACAACAAGAGAGGCCGCGACAGTGAGAGGCCCGCGCACCGCGATGAAGAGTGGCCCCTGCTCGCCGCAACTAGAGGAAGCCCTCGCACAGAAACGAAGACCCAACACAGCCAAAAATAATAATAATAATAAGTAAATAAATAAAATTTAAAAAAATTAAAAAAAAAACTTAATTTGAAAAGAAAAAAACCCCATTTCTACACCTTGTATTTTTCTCAAACACTGAACTTCCCAATTCAAAACCAAAGGCCTGGGCTTCCTCCCCTTCATGTAGCTAGACTTGCAGCATCTGTGAGGAGGGCAGGCTGCTGGTGCCCACAGAGGGTGCGCAATGACAGGAGACGACAGAATTACCACCTGTAGTTGGGACAGGGCACAGGCAGGCACACTGACCGACACAGAGGTGCCTTTCCAATCAGCAGAACGTTCAAGGGACTTTTCCCTGGGAAACAGCTTCTCGGGAAAACAGTACATCACATTTCCAAAATTCAGCTCTAGTGGACAAGCTCCCCGGAGCACGGTAATGTGAAGAAAACGAGCAGCCACAGACAGAACTGACGCCTCGGCTGACACCCGATTTGATGTGGAATACTGGGGAGTGGGCTCCCTTCTATCTGGTTGCTGTGTCTCTGAAGTACAATGCCACAAATTACCCAGATTTCAGATTTAAAATTAACCTTTAAAGGGCATGTCACAGAAATGTATTCTCTAAATATTGGTTGTGAGCTCACTTTGTAAGTCTATCACGGAAAATAGGTGTGAGGCTGCCACCCAGCTCTGACTACATCTGTCATGGGCATCTCCTGCCACCTGACAGTAATTCCAACGGAACCCAGCAGTCCCACAAACGAACAATTCAGCCATCCTCGCTAACCACAGTCTGAGCTCAACCTTAAGATTTAATAATAGAGCCTGATAACATTGCTCTCATTTCTAGAGCTGATGAACTTTCAGAGGCAACATGAGTTGAAATAATGAGTGTGGAGATGACAAAGAATTTTAATCCAAGGTTCTTTGAACTATCCAGTATAATAAGCACTTGTTCCTTTCTACAATGGGCATATAAAAGAGAAATCTAAATAATAATTGCTGTAATTATCTTGAAAAATATGCAGAGATTAATGGTGATTATGAAAATCTGTATAATTGTTCTCTGAAATCATCACTGATGAAGTGGTATCTTGAAATGGCCATAGCCGGAGAACTTTTAACACCGAACTCCATGTGGGCATGGAAACGTGACACTTTGGCTTTCTCCTCGTAAAATTATTACCCTGTGTTTACGAAATTGTTTTTCATCATTTCCAATACCCTGGCCTGCATTTTAACTCTTCATACCAGCGCCCTGGAAAGGTTCTAAGACGCCCTTAATGGGATGCATATGTCATTGTGGTTCAAAGCCCCAAGTTCAACTTGTTATTTATTCAAATAATTAATTACTCTTGTATCCATCGAGCAGTTTGTCATGACACATTAATGACTTGATAGACTTCTATGAACTGGTGAACACAGAACAGCAGAGCGTTTTTATCGTCATTTAATTTTAAAACGATCCTGTGTGAAATTATCTAGTCGTGAGTGATGGGAACATAAAGGACAGACTCAGCAAAGCCCCTTTTGGATCATTGCTTTATTAATGGTAACGTCAGGGAAATGAAAAATGCTAACATTGTCATATTCCGCTGCTGGGGGGAGACGAATGGCTGGGGGAGTGGGTGAGGGTGCTGAGCGCTCACGCCAAGTGCAGAAGCCCCTCCTGGCGCCAGGCGGGGCGGGGCTCACGCCTTGCACACCCATAGCCGCCAGCTCGAGAAACCACCTCCACGCCCAGGCTCCCTTTTGAGTTTATGGCTCTCGACGTCTATTACTTTTGTGTGTGTGGTCTTTTTTTTTTAACTTGAATTTTCCGCTAGTGATATAAAGCAGCCTCACGAAAACATTTCGCTTTATTGCTTTGAACGTTAAATGTTATTAATCCAATAGAAAAACGTTAAAGATATTGCTGTCACCTTTAAATGTGAAATGATATTAGGCGCTAAAAACATGCTGGGTTAGGAGAAAAGATGTTCCCTTAGTTTCTTTTGAGCTTTGAGATAACTGTGTTGGCTTGATGATAAGATAATATTTCTACAGGGCTCACAGCACAACATCTGCTTAAAAGAGATTTCTTTTTTTTTTATACAGTAAAAATTGTTTCTCAATTGTTTTAATTACAAACTTGGGAATCTATGCAAACTACTCCCCAGCAGTGTGATTCAAAGACAATAGACCGCAATCCCTGAAGAGCCGCAGCGTAGCCGGCGGGCGGGAATCGCGGGGGCTCTGCCTGCACGTGGGCCGAGCCCGCGAGGGGACCTTGGCAGAGGCAGCAGGCATTGTTCTGCCTTCTCGGAAAGAGAAGCAAGCAAGGGTGGATCTCTTTTCCCTTGGGAGCCTCCTGTTTCGTCTTCGCAATTCCGGTGAACGGCTCTACCACCCACCCCGGGGCCTGCAGCCACAGGGACCTGCCCCTTCCCTCTCATCTGGCATCAGTTTCTTTAAATCCCAAAGAGGGCGGTCAGTGGCGGCAGTTCACAGTTAGTTGAACTGCCCTGTGCAAGCCCTGGTCTAGGTGCTTTCTGTGTATTGACTCATTTCTCACGACAATCCCATGAGATCACATATTATTATTATTTAAATCATCATCATCAACCCCATTTTACAAGGAACATTCAGGCAAAGAGCAGGTAAGCAACCTGCCCGAGAGCACATGGCCAGCAAGATGCGGAGGAGGAACTGAACCCAGGAGCCTGACTCTTTCCTGCGACACCACGGTGCCTCTTAATTCTACCCAGGGATCCCTCTGGCACCTGGCCCTCCTGCCCACCTCTGCTGCCCTGGACCCAGGGGGATGTCCACCCTTCTGGCCCTGACATTAGCTGCTTCGCTACCCCTGGCTCTCTCTAGTCTCCTCTCTTACAGAAGGGGATGTGGAAAGAAATAGGGTCCAAGCAGTCGCTTCCACAGTACATGGGAAGTACAACAAAAGCGGAGCATTTGGGGCGTACAGCGGGACAGCTGAAAACACAGCTGATGTGAGTTGAAACAGGGGTGTTAGAATTCTGAGGATAAACAACTCAAGGGACATGGGAAGGCCCAAGCCAGCAGTTCGGTGGCCTATTTTGCGGAATGCCCTCCTTTTTCAGGTGGAGACACGTGGGTCAGAGTCTCATGATTTTCACAGGGACATTTCCAGCAAGGCGGCCACAAAGCCAGAGCTCAAGTCAGGTTGCCTGAGGCCCCAGGGCACCTCCGCCCAGGTCCCGACTTGTTAGGCAGTGAGTGCCGGCCCCACCCGGCGGTCAGGGCCTCGTTTTGCCCTGTCAGGAGGTCTGGGCAGAGCCACAGTGAGCAACCGTGGCTCGGTGGAATTCTGCCAGGTTTAGAGGTTGTGAGGTGTATCACAGATTCATCTGGGGGACTGCTAGGGAGCCCTCAAAGAGACAGAGCCGCTGAGATGGAGCTGCATGAGATCACAGATGCCACAGGCAGGGGAAAAAACAGTGGTTTCAATAGGAGCCCCAGATGGAAAGTCCAGGCAGATAATCTCAATCGTAGGGTCACTGCTTCTCAACCAGGGCACCTTCACTCAGGAAGCCGACCACAGGGGCCCTCTCTTTGGAGAGCAATCGCACCCTTCGAGATGACCAGTAGCACCACCATGGGAGACATGCTGGTCCAGACGGGGGAGGCAGGGAGGGTGGGCACCGGTGAGCCCGGCCTTTGTTAGCGCTTTAAAGACAGGGCCTTCAGAGCTGGCCCCATACTCCAGAGGAGGCATCCTCTCTCTCCAAACCACAGGTTCTCGGACTTACAGGTGTGTCAGAATGGCCGGGGATGCTCGTTAAAAATGTGAATCCCTAGCCCCAAACCTCCAGAGACGGGCTCAGGAACTTAGGGACAATGGCACCAGGAGAAACTCCGCTCTGTGCTTAGAGCCAGAGAGCGCTTCGCTGAGGGTCTCATGGACCAAACGGCTACGAAGGTCTCACGGGTGCAGCTCCGTGAAGCTTTTCTGCACAAGCAGGGCTCTCTGTTATCTGTAAGGACTAACCACGGCAGGGAAGGCAGCACCGTAGCACCGGTCACAGCTGTCATTTGGTGAAAGCCTTGGACTTAGTGCCAGGCACTCTGCTCCACCCTTTCCCGGTCACAACCCTGCCAGGCGGACGCGATCACCCTGTCCTATGTCCGCCAGAGGCAAGGGAGCCGTGCTTCCAGTCGAAAGGGAAGCCAGCACTGTAACCCACGTCTGTCTAGCTCAGGAGGCCGGGCTCTCGACACTCCTACAGAATTTGGTGTCAAGAAACACCAGTGCCAAAGTACAACCAGGGACTCTACTCACTAATGGATTATTCCCTATGCTGTAACCTAACCCTGGATTTCTCTTCGGTCCAGACCCTTCGTGCACTGAGCCTCTAAAACTCACAAGGGAAAAGGAACCCAGAAAGGCCCTTGGTTTTCCTGGCTCTTCATCTGTAGTGAGGTTTCTGAGTACTCAGGTTTCTATGGCTTTTACCTTCACTAGTAGGTAAAAAAGATTCACTTAGCTTGTGACTGTCTTTCTGGAATCCAGACAGAAGGCTTCTCTCTCTCTCTCTCTCTCTCTCCCCTCCCTCTCTCCTCTCTCTCTCCCTCTCTCTCTCTCCCTCCCTCTCTCTCCCTCCCTCCCTCTCTCCCTCCCTCTCCCTCCCCCTCCCTCCCTCTCTCCCTCCCTCTCTCTCTCCCTCTCTCCCTCCCTCTCTCTCCCTCTCTCCCTCTCTCTCCCTCCCTCCCTCTCTCCATCTCTCTCCCTCTCCCCTTCTCTCTCTCCCCCTCCCCCTCTCTCTCTCCCCCTCCCCCACCCCCACCTTGAACTCAAATTGAACTCTTCACATTTTGAAGCTGAGGAACACATTTCTCACTTGTACCGGATTCTTGAGTTTCCTTCCTAAACCTTTCTGTGTTTCTCTGAGTGATGACTTCTAGCCACTTGAAAATCTGCCCTGGATTTTTTAAAGGGACCCTTTGGTCAGAACAAAGTGTGAAAGTCCACATTTCAATGGGAGCAAACAGCTCAAAAAGACACACCTAAGTGACTTCTCCACCAGGAGGCTTTCAGGGCTGCTGCAGTAACTTGGGAGGAAAAGCTGCATGCCAGGAGCACGGAACCATCGAGAAAGGCGGGTCAGTAGGAAACCAGGGGCCTGTTCTTAAAAATACTTTCCTTAAAGCCCCAGGGGAAGGGGAATATTACATGAATTAAAAAAGAAAAAAAAAGACCAGACCCCTCGGGGGAACAGAAATCCTGCAGGTGGGCACAGCTCTAGGGCCGTGGGGAGGGAGGGCTCGGCCGGGCCGGGGAGCACGGACACCACAGTCCTGAGCAGCCCCGGTGGACACCGGTGGCGCCTTGCAACTGTCCTCTGGGCCGCACGCCCATGATTTCCTTTAGCCTAGTCTCCACCCTGTGCCCGTGCTGACCCTGTCCCAGTTTCGCCATGACGACACCGGGCTCAGAGAGGTTTACTAGCTTGCTCAGTGCGACTCAGCGGGCCGGTAACAAAACCGGGTGTTGAATACGGGTCTCCCGACTACTATGTAATCATTTATTGGGTCAGTGGAAAAACCATTTGAGCAGAGGCCTGAACAGATCCCAGAACCCAAAGGCTGCCTCTTGATGAGAGAAAGTTCAGGGCTGCTGGTTTAGCGGCTCTGGGGGCTCCGAGGACACGGGCCATTCACAGTCTGCTCAGTCCTTACTGTGAAAGAGTTTCCAAATTGTCTTCTGACAGACACACTTTGAAAGCACACCTTTTCCACTCGTTTTTATTGTTTAGTTTTTGACAGAGAGCAAAGCCGCGTGCTGACTGGGTCCCTTAGCTTGATGCCGTCCAGGCTGCCGGACAAGCACCAAACTGTGATTTCATTTTCACGGAGGGTTGTGAAAACACCAGGTGGCTTTAACTGTTCTGCCTGGGGTCCCCAGTGGCCAGGGGTGAGGGGTGCCCCTCCAGCACACCTCCTCTCCCCTCTGGAGTGAGAGGGGACACTTCCCCATTTCTGGGGTCGTCTGCAGTGTGATCGGAAGTAGAGAAGGCAGAAAGGGGAGCTGTCCTTGCCCCTGAAACGGCCCTCCCCTCGGTACTCGGTATTCGCGGTGGCTGCTATGGGTGGAAACCCTGCAGGCCGTGACGTGAAATAATCCGTCATTTTGCTAAAAGCACAACTGGAATTTCATGAGTGGGGTGTTTGGCCAGGAAGTAAGCCCGTCAGACACTCAGCACCTGAATTTCGGCCCATCTGGGATACTTCCCACTTTCCTCCTGCAAAAGCAGCATCTATCTATCTATCTATATTTATTTATTTTTGGCTGCATTGGGTCTTCGTTGCTGCGCACGGGCTTTCTCTAGTTGCAGCGAGCGGGGGCTACTCTTGTTGTGGAGCACAGGCTCTAGGTGCGCAGGCTTCAGTAGTTGCAGCACGTGGGCTCAGTAGTTGTGGCACACGGGCTTAGTCGCTCCGCGGCATGTGGGATCTTCCCGGACCAGGGCTCGAACCTGTGTCCCCTGCAGCGGCAGGCGGATTCCTAACCGCTGCGCCACCAGGGAAGCCCCCAAAGCAGTAACTTTCTTGAATTTTCTTCATTTTAAAAAACTGAGCCCCACAAAGAGCCACCTGCTGCTGCTGGTGCTGGAGGGGGAGGGCGAGTCAAGAAGGTCTAAGGAAGTGAAGGGGCTTCTTGGAGGGTGAGGAGAGGAGTCCGGGTTTAATCACAGAGTGGGCTGGGGAGGTGGGGCAAGGGCGCAGCTGGACTCCAGCGCCGCCAGGCGCTGACCACGTGAGGATATTCACAGAAAGTACAGATTCTCAAAGGTGGTTCAGGATCTTTAAAGCAGGGACCTGGGAACACTTCCAAGACTAAAGGCAGCTTGAGAGTTTTTGGAGGCCTTTTTGTCTCTTGCGTATTTTACAAAGGGAAGCCGGAGAGGGAACTGTGGGCAGAGGAGGCTGCTGGTGATGGCGTCAGCACCTGGCTTCAGGGCTGAGGAGAAACACGTGGTGCAGGTGAAACTGGCCTCTGTTATAAGCAAACGCCGTCCCAGACCCAATATCCCGGAGCAAAGGAAGCTTCCGGGTTCCATGTGGCCTAAGAACAACTGCTCCTTGGGCTCCACGGCTGTCTTTATTTTTATTTATTTATTGTTTTTTGGCCGCGCTGTGTAGCTTGCGGTATCTTAGTTCCCTGACCAGGGATTGAACCCAGGCCCTGGCAGTGAAATCGCCAAGTCCTAACCACTGGACCACCAGGGAACTCCCTCTGCAGCTGTCTTTAGATTCACGCCATCATTTTGAACATCCTGAGCTGGGGCGCGGGAAGGGGCAAAATGGGAACCTGGGCCAAGTACACCGACAGCCTGATTAGCAAAAGCCTGGGTCTTGGCCCAATTCTTTTTTACATAAACAAAACCCACAGTTAAAATTATTATTAATGGTGATGTAATATATGAAGGAATTTCCTTAAATGACAAAATTTATTTTAAAACCTTTATAAATGATGTCAGTTTTTATTCATAGAATCGTTAGTTCTAAAGGTTCACCAACACACTTCACTTCTACATTACTAGATTTTGTGGGAGAAATTATGTGCTAAAGAGCTGTTTTTAAATTTGGGCATTTGGGAATGTCTTGGGGAATTGTCCCATGAAAACATTTATGGTCTAATTACTGTATTCAGACGAGATGTTCAAGATGACCTATCAAAGTTCACTATTCTAGAATCATCCATGACAACAAAAACACAACATGGAGCATTAGAAGCACAAAAATCCACCCTCACCCCAATTATTTAGTTGGGTCTTTGTGGGGCTAAAGCATGCAGGGGTTAAAATCAACCATGCCCACACTCCTGGCCACCGCGAACTTACCCCTGCTCTTAGATGGGAAATCCCTTTGGCCATGACCAGGGCCATCACCCCTCTTGCCCAGCACTGGACACTGTGGCTGTCTCAGTTACCGAGACTGGGGTTCATGGGAGGGCCGAGAGCTGTGAACAGTGCCCAAATACAAAATATTTCTTCCAGTAATAAAAAAAAAAATCAATTTTGCCCCATGGGGCTCTAGCTGAACAGAAATCAGCCTGGGGGACGCTGGGAAGAGGCTGGGGCGATGCGCTACATGGTGGTGAGATAGCTGGTATAACATTTAAGGGAACAAAGTGGCGGTGGTCTCAGAACCTTTGTAGTTAAGAGAACCGAGGGGCAGACAAACACATTTTAACAGCCAAACTCCTCCTTTCACATATGTGTAAAACCTCTGGAATTTCATAGGAAAAACTATTTCAAAAGTAATCTTTGAAGTCTGAAAATAAAAGCAGAAAGGCAACGTCTCGGTATAGAAAGATGGCTTCAAACCACTGAAGGCACCAAGGGAAGGTGCTAATGGGCAGCGAGTCATACCGGATCAGAGCTACACGCATGTTTGTCTCCGGATGCTTGCCTTGGTTGTACTGCATCTCCTCCTGGCTTAGCTTTTCCGTGATGGGACAAGAGACATTTGTTTTCTCTATCTCGCTTTGCCCTCTCGGGGCCTGGATGGTGACTGGGTTGGTAATGCTGATGTTCCAGAGAGAAGGCAGGGCCAGGTGTGCACGTGTGTGTGTACATGTGTGTGTGCGCATATGTGCACACATGTGTGGATGAGAAAGTGGCACAGCGAGAAGAAAGAAACCACTCGAGCCTCACAGGTGTGACTACCGACCTCTTCCACGAAGCCCCGGGCACACACAGGGCCAGTGATGTTGGCAACCCAGTTCCTTCATAGTCCGCAGGGACGAAGAGGAAACTGTCACGGAAATTTCCAACAGTAGAGTTGACAATAAAACTCCAAACTTGAGAACGTGGCAGGGGCAAATGCGGATGGCCCTCAGGGTGTCTCTGCTGCCCTGGCCAGGTCCCTGGCCCGCCCCCACTCATCACCCCCCGCCGCTGCCCGCACTGTTCATGCACCAGGAAGTTCCCACCCCGTGGGCAGGGATGCCGAGGACCAGCTTGACCTGGGGAGGGCTCACAGGGAGGTGGCGCCTTCATGGGGTTCTGTGTACATGACACTGGCACAGGCAAAAATAGATGCTCAGTAAAAACCTGCTGCATTGAGGAAATCGGGATTCCATCCTTATGCATCTCACAGCTGACTGGGCACTTTAGCACATCTTCCTCGTGGTCTGTCCCACAATCCCCATTTGACAGAAGATGAGCTGAAGCTGGAAGGTGAGTGACTTGTCCTAGGAGCAGAGCTGCGACGCGAGTCCAGGGCTTTTAAAATGAAGCCACACTGTCCTGCAGCCAACCCCCCGTCCCCCCGCCCAATGCTGGCAGGTCACTCATCCCAGAGAAAGAGCTGCACCATGGCCTGCAGAGAGGCCTGGAGTGCTACGTGCTTCACGGTGCTTTTATTTTGGCCTCAGTCAGCATCTACCCTTGAACTTCTCTTCCTTCCTCCCTCCTATGATATTTCAATTACTATTTCAATTATAATTGCAAGCACTTCGGCCAAAAAGCTCACCCCAACCCCGAATCACTGCACCCCAAACACACAGGTCTGAGAGAGCCCACGTGTGGTGGAAGAGGGTTCTGACAGCTCTGTCCTTCTCTGGTTGAAACCCTTTTCGCCTATTCACCAGCACAGAGGCTGACAGCTCCCCTGTTATTTCCAGCAATATCTGGAATAGAACCAATTTCCAGGACAGCCAAACAACCTGGAGGCCCCGTGAAATCTGTTACTATGGTTGTCCCCAAATCACCACATAGACTGTGCTCCGTGGGGGACACGTCTCCCCAGCCCCAGGCCCACGTGCACAGCAGAGCCGTGCCGCCTCCTGAGGGAGAGCCCCCGGCCAGGGCAGAGCCGCCTTCTCTGCCTTTTACGGCCCAGAATCAAGCAGAGTGACTGGTGGGGAGCAGAGCTTCAGGGTTTAATAAACAACTGGCTGAAAGGCCTACACCCAACACCAGGAACAATGCAAATTCTACTCGAGAGCCCCGGTCGTGTGTAGGTGTGCACCTGCGCGTATGCATGTGGCCACACGAGCATGAAGCATACAGCATACGTCTGTACGGGCACACACGACATGAAGACCCTCCGTAACCTCTCTCCTTCCTTCATCCTGCAGAGGAAAACAAGGCACCTCATTTCGAACGTCTGCCCAAGGCTTTGACGAGCTGCCCTGCTCCCCCGTGCACAGGGGCTGAGGGAACGGGGTTTCCTGTACAAACCGTCACACGAGCGGTAAGCGGGTCCGAGTAGTGAGGCAGTGGGACTCTCATCACCGCCAAGCCCGGGACATTCCCGGTGGCCCCAGTCAGCCAGCCGGCCTGGAATTTACACAGAGACTCCGCAAACAGCTCGGGACCATCACACAGCTCACCTAAGTTGCTTTTCACTGCTTACCTGTGACCAGAGGCTGTGAGTTCCGGGGCATCTTTAAAGTTAAATCAGAAAGACAGATACATCAGGTATCTGTGCATAAATCAGGTGCATCCTGGGCACCCAGCCAGACCCTGAGCGTTTTCTCCTCCCGCCTCTGGAAGGCAGGGACGAGGGCAGTCCCACCTCGACCTCCCCGCCCTCGCTTCTCTGAGAGCCCTGCTGTGGCCTGGCGCCCGGCCGCCTTCCAGAGAAGGACCTACAGGTGCAGCCAGCCCTCAGGGTCATCCCCTCAGCAGGGGCCCACCGTGCGTCCCCGACGGCTCCTCCGCCTGAAAGGGTCCTGAGCCTCCTCCTCGCTGCCGCCCCCGGCCCACTCTCTGCTCCTGCTGTGGGCCAGGCCATTTACCTCGTTGAATCCTCACTGCATTCTCTGAGGAGGCTTTTCGTGCCTCCATTTCTGTTTCTACAGCTGAGGAAACTGAGGCCCAGATGGTGAGGGGCCTGCCTCCTGATCACGGCCTGGGGTGAAGGGCAGAGCTGGGGGAGACTCGACCCCTGCCCTTCCAGGGATGCGAAGATGTCACCAGCGAGGAGCTAGGCCACAACCTGGGGTGGAACAAAGGCCTGATGGTCCAGACGCCCCCACCTTAGTGTCTCGCATTTCAGGCTGAGGGGAGCGGCTGGTCTGCACCCACAGGCAGCTGCCCTAGTGACCTTAGCCCCGGGTGCCAGCCCCGAGTAAGGGGCAAGTGCCCTTTCAGCCTCCACCACACACTGGCCACTGGAGTGTGGCGACTGAGCAGCTGCTGGACCAGCCTGCCTGAGCTGTGTGACTATGGGTAAGTTAACTAAGCTCTCTGTGCTTTCATTTCTGCTTCTGTAAGCTGGGATTAATGATACTTACACCCCTTAGGGCTGTTACGAGTATAGAAATGGTTTAGGTAAAACACTCAGAATAGGGGCCGACACTTCATAAATGCTAGGTTAAGTATTTGTTCTTGTTATTATTATTCACTTCCCAAACATGAAAGAAAATGACCAACGTCTATTCTGGAAATGCTCTGTCGCTTTGCCCTCCCCCCAACCTACAAAAACCAGTTTCCTGTAAATAATCCTCACACAGGGAGGGAATAGGACAGGGAGGGGGGCGTCCCTGATCCACGAGGCTGCTGTGACATGACAAATAAGCTGCAGGCTGACAATGTCTCCAAGACATATTGGAGTTTACTTTGTCGTTTGGGCTTGCCATCTGTGCCACCCCGCCGGGGGCCGGCTTCCCAGGCTGCTCTGGGAGCACGCGGGAGAGTCCACCAGTCCCTGGACAGATCTGCAAGCTCAGCAGGCCATCAGTTAGGCTGCCTAATGAGAGGAAATGGAATTTCCCCACCACCTCCCTGGGAGCCAGGCCTTCCTTCCCAGGGAGGGCCTGGGGTCCTGGCTCTACACAAGGCAGGTAACCTGCAGTGCTCACCACCTCGTGAGCCTCCCTGCCCGGGCCGCTCTGCTGCCGCTGTGCTGTGGCGCAGGTTGTCAGCCGGAGGGGAGACCGAAAGGCGGTATGAACTTGACCGCAGAGCCCTCGCAGTCAAAGCTATAAACATCAGGAGGCTGGGGGTACAAAGACTGACAAGGCCAAGCACTTTCCTCATGGAGTATCCAGTCTAGGAAACGAGAAAGAAACCTGAAACCAGGAGGAGATGGTGAAAGGCAGCGACGGAATTCTGCAGAAGGCACCGTGAACGCACCCTGGGGCACTGCCGTGATTTACTGTCTGACCTTGGGAAACCCACTAACCTCTCTGAACCTCTGTGCCTCGTTTATAAAATGGGAATAACAGTTAAATAAATTCCTGTAGGAAAGCAATTTCACTCAATGAATATTATTATTCCTGAAACCAAACAGAAGCGTGTCGCTTGCTCCTTCGTGGGACGGCTGGTCCAAGGAGGAGAGGAGCCAGCCCTTCTCAGTGTGGGCGACGATACAGCAGTCATCCCAGCCCGGGCGCAGCTGCCCACAGGGCTCAGGGCTTACTGGGCCCAGGCCAGGCCCTCCAGGTTCAGAAAATTCTGGGGTCTCTGGGCAGGAAAGGTAGGAAGTGTCTAAATCTGCCCCAGTTATAGGCTCTCCTTACTCTTAACCATGAAGGACGAGCCTCTGCCTTCCTGTGGGAATGAGCCTGAGCGGGGAGGCGCTGGGGCACATCCACTCTCATCCGAAACCACGCTAATGACAGGAAGCCAGGGAGGCCGTGCCTGTCTGCCAGACACCCAGCCTGAGAGAGAGGGCCCGCGGCTCTCTGGGGCCGTCCCCACCTGCCAGGCTCACTCTGGACGTGGCGCTGTGTGCCTGTGGCCACTGAACCTTCTTCAATGACACATCCACAAGCTGACGAACACGTCTGATTCCCAGCGTGTGAGTCGAACGTTTCTGGTGGTGGGTCACAGCAGTGTGGTGGGCGGTACACTCTGAGCACCTGCCCACCGTCCCCAGGGTCTGCCAGGCACTGTGTGTGTCACCTACCACACCTGGCCCCCAGGCTGGGCCCTCAGGAGTTTCTCAGTGACTGCTTGCTGAATGAGTGGACGGCTTCGTGAATTCTCACGGCCCGAGTGTGACACGGGTGCAGGGAGCCCTGCGAGCCTGAATGAGAGCAGCTGCAAGTTACTGGACGGCGGGGGTCTCCAAAGCGCCCGCGCTCTCCCCTACCCAGCCCCTGCCCCACGCCTGGTATTCTTGTGTGTGTCCCTGGAGTATCGCCAGGGAATGTGCAAGGCTTCAATAGCACTTCCGATGATCAAAGTTTTAGAGTAAGGGTCTTAAAGTAATTTTTGAAAGATGAAATAGTTGGTGTTTCACGACTGCTCTCTAAGCACAGAATAGCCAGTAGCAGCAATCAGCCCCTTTAGTAACAAGGTAACTATGTGGCAAAGAAAGACTGAGCAGGGCTAGACTTGGTACCGTGTGCCAGGGTTGGGAGACTCCAAGACCAGAGTTCCTGTCTGCAAGCAGTGGACGAAGCCGATGCAGGGCAGCTGGCGTGCACGTGAAGGACACTTGAGAGACTGTGCTCACGCCTGGGTACAAAGGTGGGCTGGACGCACTTGTAGAAGGAGCCAGGGGGCAACAGCAGTCACCAGGGATAAATGGCTTCTGGGAAGAGCTGGGGCTAGGGTGAAGGGCAGGGGCTGGTGAGGATGTGGAGGGGACAGAAAGGCTCTCTAGGGCAGAAGGAAGCCCAAAGCAAGGCCCCTGTGGGCAGCACCCTGCGGAGCCTTACCGGCCAGAGCAGAGGGAAGAGTGACCAAGCCCACAGCCTCAGGGCCTGTGCTAAGAACTCGAGAGCCAATGTGGGACAAGAACATTATAGAACTTAAGGCCCCAAACACAAACTGGAACAAAAAGGGGGAATTTTATTTTGATGAAAGGTAAAATACACAATCATAAACCTTCACGGCCTGAATAACACTACTTTGAAAAAAACAAAACCGATGATCGAAATGATAATGACACAAGAGGAAATTTAAAAAACAATAAACACTACCGTCTTTGGTCAAACATGATGGATGGATGTATATATGCATATGGATATGGATCCATTCTTCCTATTTGATCAAAGAACGGTAGTGTGTATGTCAAACACTGTGCCTCACAGAAAGAAGACATAGTTTCAAGTGACAATGGAACATTTACTAAAACTGTTCATGTACTAGATGACAAAGAAAGACCCAATAAATGTGAAAAAATAAAAAAATTATAGAGGTCATATTCTCTGACCACCATGCAATAAAATTAGAAATTAATTAAACAAAATCCCAATCACTCAGAAAAAAAGTTTTCTATCATTTAAGTCAAAGAGGCAATCAAAACTAAAATTATTATGTATTTATAAATGTGACTACTATATATCAGACTATCATCAAAGCAATACACAAGAATATTTATATAGCTTTAAATACTTTTTACAAAAAATCAAAAAGAACTGAAAACAAATGAGGTGACCTTTTGATCCAAGAAGCTATAAAAAACCCAGAATAGGCCATAAGAAAGTAGAAAAAAGGAACTAATAAAGATAAAACTAAATGATGAAATGTAAAGCAAAATCCTAATGCCTTTACAAGCAAATAAAAAACTGGTTACTTGAAAAGATAAATAAAACAAGTCTTTAGTAAGGATAACTAAGAAAAAGGAAGAAAAAAGCCCATTTGTGATATATATGACCACAGGTATGTTACTTTTAAAATGAAAATAAACTCTTAGGTGCAGTTTTGTACCACTAAACTTTAACATTTAGGTGAAAGGGCTGATTTTTCTTTCAAAGAAAATGTAAATAACAAAACTGATCCAAAAAAAGCAGAAATCCTGAAAAAAACTCACTGAGAAAGAAATTGAAATTGTTGTCCTTCCTCCCAAAGCACCCCTAGCTCCCCCAAATGCTTCCAAGTCCATTTAGTTTTTACAGGGTATTGTTTTTTCATTTTCTTTTTCCCCCCAAGAACAGAAATTAAAATATTTTAAAAATATTCTTTTATTTGAAAGAAAAAACTGATTCTCAGATCACTCAAAAATATCTTAATAAGCATTAAGCCCAACCTCACATATAAAATACCAAAATCCTAACTTAAATAACAGCAGCTCAAATCTAGTACCATAAAGAATAATGCACCATAGGACAGTAAGATTTATTTCAGAAGTATAGCAATAATTTTCTAAATGCTAAATCATCAAAATAAAAGGATTCATATCAATAAATTAAACGAGTATGAATACAATAATACACTGATAGATTCTGAAGTTATTTTTATATGAACTTGAAATTAGCATCTGAATTAAAAAACAAAACCAAAAACTGGGACTTCCCTGGCATTCCAGGGGTTAAGACTCCGCACTTCCAATGCAGGGGGTGCAGGTTCAATCCTTGGTCGGGGAACTAAGATCCCACATGCCGCCGTGTGGTGAGGCCAACAAAAAAACCCCCCCAAACAAAAAACAAACGAAAAGTTAAAAAAAAAAACCTCCCAGGAAAATAGAAGTAGAAGAATCATTCCTTTAGCATGATCAAACTGTCTTTCTTAAATTACTAGCCTACCTTAAACCTGACTGCAGGACACTAGAAACATCTTAATTGAGGTCGAGAACCAGATAAGAATGCAAGCTATTGCTACTATCATTTGCTGCTTTGGATATTCTGGCCAATAATATAAAGCAAGAAAAAGAAATGAGGTATAAGTATTATTGAAGAGACAAAATCGTATTTGCAGATGACACTGTTGTCTACAGAGAAAACCCAAGTAATCAGTTGGAAGCTACTGGAAATAACAAGCAAACAGAGAGGTGGCCAGTTACAAAATGAATATTCAAAACCAACAGTAGCTTTTAAAATATATATAAGCAATCCCCAGTTAAAACATAATGGGCAAAGCAACAACAACAACAAATTTAAAACCTAGGAATTAGATAATCAGGAAGAAAACTATAATACTTTACTGCATGATATAAAAGAACATTTGAATGGATGGAGTGTCATATTACGTTTCTAGAAGGAAAGATCAAGTATTTTAAAGATGATCATTCTCCCCAAATTAAGTTACAATTTCAATATTTTCTCAGTCAAAATCTTGAAAGTATTTTCCTTGGAACTTAAAGTGATTCCAAATGTCAACTGGGTAAAAAATTGAGATAAAATTACCAGGAACATTTTGAAAATCAACTACAAAGAATAATAAGACAAGATATCAAAACATACACATGTATAATACTTAGAGGCGTGATTCTCTCATTAGAATATGCATTCAAGCCAACGGAACAGGACATAAGCCACAGAATATATCATAGTAGACAACAGGAGGTCAATATAAGATTGTTTTCAAGTAAGTTGGTAAAACAAGATTATTTAATAAGTAGCAGTGGGACAATGATAAATAATTTGGGAAAACATAGTTAGATCCTTATCTCATGTCATATATCAAGTTATAGAAGAAATTCAGATTTAAATGTTAAAGAAAAGGAAGGTACCAGAGTATACCATGAGATAGAGAAGGTCCTTCTAAAATGTGATGGGCAAAGGCACAACAAATAAAGGAAAAGCAAAATTAAAGGTCAAACCACAAACTGGAAAAAGGCAGTAGTAACATGAGAGCATGTCCTTAAAGACCCTGTCCTTAGGGAGCTGCTGCAACTCAATAAGCAAAAGCCGGACTTCAACAGAAGAGAGGGAGGGCGGGTACAGGAAAAGACTGGAGGGATCCGGGGGGCCAAGCCACATGGGGAACAGCCCGCTCACTATCTCACCTTCCAAATTGACAAGGAGTTGGGAAAACAACAGCCAGTTGGTAAAGGCTTCAGGGAAAGCAAGGCTTAGGTGGAAGTGTAAATGGATTCAACCATTTTGGTGGGCAATCTGTCATTACGCATCA
The DNA here is from genome assembly GCF_009873245.2 of Balaenoptera musculus. Taxonomy (NCBI): domain Eukaryota; kingdom Metazoa; phylum Chordata; class Mammalia; order Artiodactyla; family Balaenopteridae; genus Balaenoptera; species Balaenoptera musculus. The sequence goes on along the minus strand of NC_045790.1, from coordinate 107,267,141 downwards.
AAATGTTTAAAAATGCACACTTAACCTAAGGAACAAAGACTTATCTAAAGGAATGCTCACCAAAGTATAACTTTGAGAAGTGAAGACAAGAGAAGTATCCAGTCACAGAGGACTGGTTAGAAAAAGTGCACTGGATCCATGAGGAAGACCATGCAAACGTTCAATTCGCCCTGAGGAAGACTCCGGAAATGATGAGTAAAAAGGAGCGGGTCTCCAGATGGAGCAGGCATTCTAAGGAATAAAAAGGAGCTGCTGATACGTTCAACAACGAATCTCAAAAACATTACACCGAGTGACAACAGAACTACACACTGTATGATTCCATTTATGGTACATGAAACACATGAGTGACTGCCAGGGACTTGGGGGGAGGTGCAGGAAATGACTGGAAACAGGAAAAAGAGAACCTTGGGGGGTAATGGAAAAATTCTATATCTTACTTCTGGTGGTAGTTACATGACATTTATCATGTGATTTGACATTTGTCAAAATTCATTAACTGTACACATTATAGTTTTAATAAATACACAATAAAATTAAGGGTGAATTTTATTGTATATAAATTATACCTCAATAAATCTAACATAAAAACCCATAATGGATGGTTAGGTAGGAATATACTTTTATATGTAAATATATATGATATATACCCTAAAATAATTGTTTCTCTGGATAACGGGATTATGAGTGATACTTATCTTCTTCCCTATGCTTTTATATACTTTCCAACTTTTCTACTTTTATAAATCAGAGAAGTTTGTGTCTATTTTGATAAAAAGTATCAATGAACTGTTCTGTCTAGCAACAAACTTTTTCTTAGGTTCTTATAGGAACCGCTGAGTCCCACCAGCCCTGAGGCAGAACTTTCTGGAGCACCTCTGCTCCAGTCCCTGCAGGTGCCTGGCTCCCAACAGGTGCTCAGAAGGGGTGGTGGGAGGGCCGAGCAGCAAGAAGGACCACCTGGCTCAAGAGCTTCATTTTGCAGCTGGGAAAACTGAACCCCAGGCAAAGGAAGCGACTTCCTCAAGTTTGGAAGTGGTCAAAATGAGCCTTAAATCCCAGAAGGCAGTGCTATTTCCGCCACACTGGGACACCTGTGAAAATCCCTGAGCGAATCCCTAACCATCCCAGGAGAATTCAAGCTCCTGATGAGCTGAAGATAAGCAGCAGACACTCTAGGCCAATGTTTCCCACACTTCAGGAAATAGTATCTCATGTCCCAGATTCACTTATTTTTTTCCAGTATTATTACTGACTTTATATTTTTCTTTACACCTGAAAACTCACTTAAAATTTTTTTAAATTAAAAAAATGTTATTTTATTTTTATCATTTTAAATTTAATTTTTCTGAACTACTTTTTAAAACTCAAAGTTACCATTCTTGGGTGTGTGTTCCCACTTCCCTGTGAGAGGTGGGAGGTCAGGGCCTCCTGGGGAGGAGGATGGCTGGACGCCTTGCCATGTCTGACCAGAGGCTTTCGGAGCCACTGGTTGTTTCTTCCAGGTCTCCTGCTCTTCCCCTCTACTCTGAGAACAGCATGTTGCAGATGGGAGCTGCTCCTTCATCCTGGGTCCCAGAAAGAGATGACATATGGAGATGACATATGGAGCATTAACCTGCAGTCACCAACTTGGAACTTGAGTGACATACAAAATGGTGGTATGGTAAGCCACTAAGGTTTGGGGGGTTGTTTGCTGACTGCAACATTACCCAGCAAAGACTGATTAATACACCTGCTTTAATCTTATTCTCAACAGTACTATCTGTTGAGGTGCTATTATGGTTGAAATAAAATAACTTTAAAGGCCATCTGCATCTCACACTCCCTCACGGGCCTGCACCCCATCTTCTGGGAAACACTGCTACAGCCTGAGGAGGGAGTAGATGGGTACCAGAGGAGATGTAGATAAAGAAGCAGCTCTGAAGGGAGGAGACTCTAGGAATACACAGATAAAATTCAGAAAGCCCTGAATTTTCCCCTGCCAACTGTAAGCTGCACCATCAACTTCGTAATTCACTACGCTCATGTGTGTGTATAACTGTTTTAAGAGTACACATCAATTGTAAGACAGAGCCAATATTCAGAAATGTTAAAACATATAGGGAAAGTACATCTAAGATTCAAGGGATATTGGGAAGCGTGGGGAAATCAGAGTCAAGGAGATGACTATATGGCCAGCTATTTCCCTAAGCAGTGAAGTGTCCTGGTTTACCTTCCCACTCCTGATTCTTCTTAAAACAAAAACCACTCTGACCATCTAAATATAAAAGGTCCTTACCTACTCGACGACAATTATTTAGATACTCTGCATAATGGATACCATTTAGCTATCTAGAACTTTCACTCAGCTCTGTCATGTTCTAATCATTAATGGTCCAATTGCTTGGCTCAGGTAAATTACATTTGCATATGCAAATGATGTCTAAATACTCTGTACTATTAATGTTATCACTAATTACATAATAATAGTTACCAATTTCCACAGAGATCAAACTTACAGTCTTGTAGCTGTTAGGGAAATTGTGCTTTGTAATTAAGATAATCCTCATTTCCAGATGCTAATTAACTATATAATAATTAGTCTCATTCACTAATGCAAATCAAGGATTTTCATCTTTATTGATAAAGGAGTTGCTTCTTATCAGTTAAGGAAAGATAGCCCTAGAAACCTTGCAGAGAAATACTTTTCCCCTCTAAAGGTTAAAAGGTAAATCCATTTTTATCAGTCTCATTTGAGAATGCAAATTAGGTCTGATTAATCAAGTCAAAGATAAATGTGCTAGTCAGATTTCAGGACAGAATGTATAGCTTACCGAGTTCATTTCTTTTCCCCTTATAAATACCCAGATAAACAGAGTCACAAGCAGAAGTCCTCCTAGCGGAAGTAATTCATCTATGGTCAGAGGAGAGCCGGGCGACACGTGTCCCTCCACTACGCTACCTTGTGTTCCCCCTTCAAGGATCAGGGCAGCGTCTCGAAGGACCTGTGTGCTCATGGATCAGCCATAGTGGGAACAGGCGAGAAGAGAGTTTTGGGAGTAAAAACAGAGGAAAATGGGAAAGCCACATTTGCTTGGATTATTAAGTTTTCTGTGCTCCAAACACAATACAAACTGGCACCTCCCATCGTGACTAATGAGGGCTGCCTCGGCGAGAACAGAAGGGCTGACAGCCAGTGAGGCCTAGTTGGCAGGTCCCAGCCCAGGCCTCGCCACATTCATCATCCGCTAAACCAATCCACCAATTCTGCACCACCATTTGTCATTAATTATGCTAATCAGCACACCATTACTCTCTGATGACACTGTAGCTGTTATTAGCTAGTTATGGCTTTTCAGAAGCACAACTTATTGTGCACGCAGGGGCTGTGCATGCATTAGCCTACAGGGAAGAAACGTCCAATTATGAAACGAAGAAATTTGCTATTATCTTTTTATAACAAACCAATTTAGTAATTAGAAAAGTCTCTGAACTCATAGGTTCTTTTTTTTTTCTTCCCCTAAAATAACTGAAAGCACCCCCCTTCCCCGCAAAAAAAAAAGTGCTTTTCAACATTTCTCTGAAAGAAAAGGAAATACCAACAGAGACTTTTTTGCAACACGTCTAGAAGTGGGGCCTGGGGAACGACTGTGCACAAGCGCGGGGCACACAGGGACTCCTGGTGGGCTGGGTTTTTCTTTCCAATTCTGATTTTGCAGGACCACTTGATTTACGTATATTTCAGTCACTGGGAATGCCTACGAAAGCACACCCACGCGACCTTTTACAGTTCACTTATGGCAGATTGAAGTTGTTCACGTAATGCTGCCAGGCTGTGCACACCTTACCTGGCAGATGCTTCCAGGAGAAGCACAGCAACAGCCCCCTTTAACCCTCCTGTGCCCCAGCGATAACGCCAAGGGCGTCGATGTCACTCAGATGACCTTGGAGACAGACGATCCGGCCAAATTAGCACATGTCCTGTGCACGGTGTGGGACTGTGCTCAGGGCTGGCAGAAGGAGGGAGTCGTCTGGGTCAGCAGTCAGACCAAGTCAGGGGAGACCGTTTTCCAAAACTTAAGGTTCCACAGAGGGTCTGCCCTGACCCTGCGTGTCAGCAGGGCTAACCTGTGGGCTCTTGTGCAAACCAGGTTCTAAGCCCAAATTGTTGTGTTCAGGCTGGAGTCGTTACCATTAGTTTTAGAAGCTTAGTCTGTATTAAGAGCTCATTAATATCATCAGAGTAAATGGGCCTATTAAAACATCTTTAAGCAATATCTGAACATAAATCTCCCTAAACTATATTTAATGACTGTACTTAAGATACATTATATGCAAGTCTTAATGAGACATTAGATAGCATTTTGAAGATTAAAATTAGAGAACCCATATAAAGTCTGTCCACTTAATGTAGCCTTAAGCTGTACTGATGAAAGCATTACTACCAAATTATTACTGTGTTAGAACAAATATTTTTAATCATGTCTGATTTATGCATTTTCTTTTTCATATAATTTTCATTTTCACAAAATACATTTTGAGTTTACAAAAGAGGGCATGCAAAAGGTTTGAAGTGTTTGAAGTACTCTGGAGGTACAGCGAATACAGAATTTAGTTAGTACTGCTTATTGAAAGTGCTCTGGGCTCCGAATCACATTTCTTTACGTTTGGTTTAATTAGTCATTCCAGTACTACAGGCAGCCAAATATATTTACCTTACCATTTAACTTCTTTCACGACTAGACTAGATACAAAGTATCTAGCCCACAATTAATTATTAAGAATTAAGCCTACAAATACACAGTACTTACAATAGCATATTAGGATATGTATGTCCACTGAGCATTTTTATTTGCTATAGCAAAAAAAAAAAAAAAAAAAAGAGGGAAACGACCTCAAAATCCAGAGAAGACTTGTTCAAAAAAAACCAAAACCAATCAACAATGAAACACTACCCAGCCATTAAGAAGAATAAATAGACCTGTACCCTTCGACATGGAAAAGAGCTCTAATATTTAGCCAAAACCAGCAAGCCATAGAAAAATATGTATGTATATATATGTGATTCACTTCATGTATTTTTCTTAAAAGAACAAGTATACGGCTTCCCTGGTGGCGCAGTGGTTGAGAATCTGCCTGCTAATGCAGGGGACACGGGTTCGAGCCCTGGTCTGGGAAGATCCCACATGCCGCGGAGCAACTAGGCCCGTGAGCCACAATTACTGAGCCTGCGCGTCTGGAGCCTGTGCTCCGCAACAAGAGAGGCCGCGACAGTGAGAGGCCCGCGCACCGCGATGAAGAGTGGACCCCACCTGCCACAACTAGAGAAAGCCCTAGCACGGAAACGAAGACCCAACACAGACATAAATAAAAAAAAACAAAACAAAACAAAAAAAAACTTTCTCTCTATTTCACTGTCTTTAAAAAAAAAACAAAGTAGACCTTAACCGAAAATATTTTGAAGACTAGAATACAGTACAATCCACACAACACTGGCAGTGGTAACATCTGGGCATCTAACTGAATCTGTTTTCCTGGGCCCTCTGGAGAGCCCACGCTCCCAGACAGCACCCCTGCCCTGCACCGTGTCCTCCCACCCTCAGCAGACAGCTGGACAGACGTCCTCTGACCTCTGAGGTCTGCAACCTTCTGTTTCTCTGTTTCCCTTGAGCCTGTCACGGAGGCATCAGTGAAGTCCTGCTTCTACTCTGGGGCCCTCGCTGTGAACAGCAATCAGTGTTGCTAGTAGAAGGATATTTTTTTTAAAAAGTTTGATTCCCCCAGGGCTAAGGGAATTGAACCTTTTAAACAGATCCAAATCCACCTCAAGTCTGTTCAAACAAGGAAGCATTCTCAGGGCCTGCGGGAGGACGGCGGCGGGTGTGAGGTGCTGACGCACAGAACTGAACTAACTACCCAGAGCAAGTGGTCGGGCCACAGAAAGACCTGTGGGTCTCCCTGTGTGAGGGATTCTACTCTATCTGAAATAGAAATGTATATCCCGAGTCTATAAAACTCCTGATAAGACGTACTACCCAGCGGCCTCTTGAAAACAAGTCAAACTTCAGATTATATACATTAGAAATGCTTTTCTTCTTTATGTACTGTACTTAAAATACTATGCACCTGAACAGGATTCTTCATGCAACAGAAAAATCTATCCCCTTCCCCCTGCTCTTGGGAGGAGTTCTCCCAAAGGAAAGAAACTGCAACTACCCCCGCATCAATGTAAGAGCCTTATAATCCCATTTTGGGGTGCATATGTTGAGTCCATCATATCCCACTACCAGCTGAATTGTAGAGAGAATGTTATCTGAGAACCTGGACACGGATAAGCCTAGATTAATGTCACCCGGTAGCACGCACAGCCTGGACTTGGATCTGACACCAGCGCAAGATGCTTTGCAAAAATGGACGCGATAGAAAATGTTAGAGACGAATTATCATTGGAGCTTTTTAGACTTTTTTTTTTGATACTTTATACCAAAGTATAACCACCTTTTATATATGCTATTCAATTATGAAAGACTTCTGGGATTATGTAAATCAAGACAAGTCAACTGGTGACACCTCTCTTAATAGAATGAGATTATCTAGCCTTTTTTTTTTTTCCCTTCACAGAAGAAGAAAGTAGCACAATTTAAACACTCTGGTCATTAAAAGAAGACCCCTCCTCTAGCATGTAAAATCTGTAGCAACAAGCCTATTTCCATTTGCTTCTCCCAGATATTCTCTCCCCAAAAGGAACTACTACATAGTACAATTTTGCATTTTTAACTGTATGAATTAGGCATTCTTCATAAATAACAGCTATGCTCTATACACAGGAGCTCCTTTTTATTAGGGACACAGTAATGAACAATGAGCAATGTGCTCTATTATTCTTTGTCAAATCACAAAATGCTACATTAGAACAACTGTGCTGGTCAATGTAATATAGTAGATTAAATTCAACTTCTGTGGAAAAACCACTGTAAAGCAGCATGATAAGAAGGCTATAAAAAATTTAATTTTACTCCAAACTCCATCACAAAAAAAATGGTGTGAAAAGTAATTTTGCATAATCAGTACACGCCATCTGGAACAATTAACCGAGTTCTATAGAACTATGAGGATCAGTCATATCTGCTTATTAAAGATCAGAAATTATACAAGTAATAAATCCTTGAAAAAACTAAGCGTACTCCCGCCTGTCAACGCTATTTTAACTTCAAATACTGAAGAACGCCTGATAAGGCTGAAAAGAAGAGATTAATATATGCAAATTACATCCAGCATTTAAAATCCCCACAACTGTCTCCGGTTTTCTGTCCCTTATTGCTGGCTTTATGTTTTATTCATACACCAACTCACCTGTCACTTCATAAGCTATAATATTATGGGGGTATTATTAAACAGCATAAAGCCGTGCTTTAATTGGAAAGCTTCATTGCATTTTCCAATTATTTGGAGTAAATTAAAAGCAGATGCACATAGTTTAATAAGGAGTCTAATATCAGTTCCGGGAAATCAAAATTCATTGTCATTACTAGGCCGTGATAGTTTTGCAAACTGTACTCAATTTCAGAGGTTTTCAAAAGAAAATCTGTCTATGCAATCTGTTAATTGTCATTCGGTTAATAACTGTTTAAATATCCCAACTACACAGCAGCTTCCTATTAAAAAAAAATTAAACTATGGGGTTTATGCAAGCAAACAAATCCTGCGAGCCACTCCCGGGCTGGGCTGGGTTTTTCAGACTTGCCAGTTCCCCATAAAACAACGGAGGCCTGGAGACACCCACCCACACGGCAGCTTCCCGGGACGGGAGGACAAAGAACAGTGGTTCCGTACTCTGAGCACCAGGGATTGCAGCACGATCAGACAGCTCTTGGTGGGAAAGGGCAGAAGCTGTGTTATAAATTGTGCTTCCCGAGGTCTGCGCTACTCAGCAAAAAATTAGCTTCCAAAGTTTTAATTGGTCCACCTAAAATAAATCCTTTTAATGAGTGAATTAACGGATTCAGGATGCAAACATGGGCAAATCAAAGAAGGCAAACGTCGTGAGCAATTTGTTTTTAAAAAATTGACCCCTCAAGGGCCATCCCTTACTGGTTCATGACCCGGGAGTAGAGTGTCCCCAAGGCCCTGCAGGGGCTGCCACGGTGCCTACAAGTGGAATGAACCGCCAGACAAAGGACTATATTCCAAGCGGTTATGGATTTAAATAATGAAATCTTAAAGGTTACTCTTCCTGAAGAATCTTGCTCACAGCTGTAGTAATAGTAGAACTCCGTAGCTACAAGTTGCATACACACAAATATGTGTAGCTAAAGCATTTACAAATGAAAAGTCACAGGAATACTCCAACTAGTACACGTAACCTTTTCATTTTTATACCAAGTGACAGACTTTTTCAAATCCTAGGTGTGTAAATTATAATAGGACAAGCAGTAATTGACTTTTAAACTCCACCCACTGCGAGGGCTACAATTAATCTGTTTTTAGCATAAGAACTGCTGCTCTGCAAAGTTCATAACTTGTAGGCTCTTTTCCCCAATCCAATTAAAACCTAGGAGTCTTTCTAAAAGGTAACAGCACAGAATTTATTCTTCACCTCCCGGTTCAAAGGGCATAGAGGCTAACAACCCAATCATTCAAGGGCAAGCCCCCCCAGACCAGAGAGTACACCAAATGCTTGAACATGAGAGAGCCTTTTGGCAAAACAACCAGAAACTATGCTCAAAGATGAAGATAAAAGCAATTCTTGTGCAGTGATCCAAAAAATAGCATCTCTCTCTTTTTTTCCAAAATTACCTGTTTTAATAAAGTAGACACACTGTGCCAACTGAACCATTTAATTATCTGCAAAAATGATGAATCAAAACAATAGTTTGCAAAAATAAATGACTAACCTCTGATTAAAATGTCTGTCCTCATTAAATCCAAATAAAAGGTACAGTATCTTTTTAAAAAAATGTAGTCTGAAGAAAGGAGCAGTCCCTTAGCATCGAAAGATACCCTGGCTTCCTCCCCTAAGATGGGGACATCTAAGAAAGTTGTTTAAACTATTCTCCCAAACCCCAAGAAAGATCGTCTTCAGTGCATGGTGTGTCCCGTGGCTGCCGAGCCAGCCCTCGGCACAAGCCCTGGAGCCGGGACCCGGCCTGGCAGCAGCTCTGGAGCGCGGGGAAGCCTTCACGGTGTGCTCGGTGGGTGGTGTGACTCTCATGGACCCTGAAACCAAAGCCCTGGCTCACAGTTATGTAAGGACTCTGGCTCAAGGGTCCTGGGATGACAGGGGCAGGAAAGAAAGAGCCACAAACCAAAAGGCAAAGAAGAAAGAAGTCACAGTGTTTAGAGGGCTGAGCACGGATATGCTCCTTTCTCAGTCGGAGCTGATTCGATGAGAAGGGAAGGGGAAAATTGGAGGCTCATTTAAACGTTGAGATGTTCTCTTTTAAATTGTTTTACCCAGTAACAAACTTACATCTCAAGCAATTACCAATTTCTGAGCTAGGATGGGGGGTTGGTCTTATATGACACCAAGAAGTCCCCTGAACTGGGCAGGGTCCCTCCAGGTGTGAGTTGTGAGTTCCCCTCTGGCCCTGCCTAGTGGACCAGCTGCCCCTCCTGACTGTATTTTAGGCGGGGTGGAGGTGGGGGTCTTACTGCAGGTGACTAAGACCATGGAACGACATGTGTCTGTGACAGTCATTCAGCTGCCATCTCTGCAGGGCCCGCTCAGTACAAGGCACTTCACATCCATTATCCCTAATCCTCAAGATTCAGAAGAGGACACGAGTGAAATGTTACACAAACTGTCCAAAGTCATGCAGCTGGGAAGGGCGGATACAAAGGGTGGATTTCAAGAAGCAATCCAACGACAAATATCACCGAGCACCTCCCGCGGGCCGGGCCCTGCCTGGCCACACACCAGTGAATGAGGCTCGTGGTCCTAACCTCCTGGGACGGACCCTGGACTCCAGCAGAGAACTGAGCACTGAACCAGACATTGTAACCAAAGACAGGTCGCCCTTATTAGAACTGGGAAACCAGTCAGACAGCCAAAGTTTACAAGCAGCACGAACAGCCAAGAGGCTTATGGCCAAAGAAGCTGCCCACGTTGGGCCTATAAAAGGTCCAACCACCTTTGGCAGAAGAAGGGTGAGTGGGGGCTGTGTAATTCATGAGCCAAAGGACCCTCTGACAGGAGTGACACTGGCATTTTGTTAGCACAGGGCACATTTAAGGTAAACACGGGAGGCAATGGAACAGAAAGATGGGTGAGTTTATTGCCTCCAGGTAGGAAGCGATTAAGTACTTCTAAGTGTGTCACCAGGAGCAATGCTTAGGGCCGACGAGGCACGCTTTCCTCTCTCCTTCAAAATTATGGATGTTGCCTCGCCAGTGGATCATGAGATCGTTCACACTGTAACACAAGCCAGGCGCGACAAACTGCCCTCTAACAAAGGATCTCAAGCTTGGAGGAGAGTTCCGCATCACTCACCGTCTCAGAGACAATCAAAACACAAATCTGAGGAGTAAGGAGCCTCGTCCTCCGGGGTATGTGATAAATACATCCCATCCAAACCCTAGGCTGGAGCAGTGAAGATTGTGTTTTTAAACATAAAAGGTTAAGACCACCACCGGCCATTTATAAAAAGAGGGAAAAAAGCATTGGGTATTCAGGACACAAACACCAAATGCACAACAACGGATGGATCCAGGTATTCTGTCCAGAGGAAAGGTGGCTTCACTGCTACAAAACAGATCAGAATGTCTTTTGTCCTAATGTTAGCAGTTAAATGCATTCGTCCTGACATCCTGTGTGACGGACAGAGGATAACTCCTGATCTCATCACCGAATTCCGTGCAGCCATCCAACCTCTCCCCGAGTTCTGCCGACGCCCACACCTTTACTCACTAAGTCTTCAGGAGTTTAAAGACGCTCACCTGGAAGCTGATCCCCTGTGACTACTGTCATAAGTCAGCCAGGCTGGAGCCTGGGAGCTGGGCCCACGTGGGAGCAGGAGAACCTAGGCAGTGGGGGCAGCAGGACGGGAGCTGGGAACAGGAGCTCAGGAGAGGGTCGCACAGGGTCTGGAATGGCTCCGTAACCTCAGCAGAGGCTGGCACCTTAGGAGGCCCAATCTAGAGAATGAAGCTTCAAAGCGGATGGCACTGAGGTGACTGTCAGTTCAAATAAGAGCCCTATTGTGGGCAGGGTCCAGAAAGCTGGGACAGGGGAAGAAGACGCCTACAGTTCAGTCCCAAGATGTGAAATGGTGTGTTTGTGCTGCCCACTGCCACCACAGGGCTGATGGAAGGCCACAGCAAGGGGACATCCAGATGCCCAGAGCTCCACACCCCACCCTAGCCCCCGACAAAGGTCTCCGTCTCCGACACAAGACCAGCAGTAGGCTTGTCTACTGATGGAGAGGAGGTTCCTTGAAGCATCTGGAGTATTCCCTTTCCTGGTTGGGAAAGAATCTGAGAAGGGGCGGGAGGGAGGGGCTGTGGAATAACTACAATCATAATCAACACATCTATAGCACCTTCCATGTACCAGGCACGGTTCTAATCTTCACTACAAACCACTGTCATTCCCATTTAACAGACAAGGAAACCGAGGGCCAGAAAGGTGAAGCCGCTTGCCTAAGGTCACTCAGCTTTAAGTGAGGGGCTGTGTGCTCACCTCTTCACTGTTCTGCCCAGCAACGGCCAACAGGAGCCACACCACTCCTGGCAGTGCCCTGCGGACTGGGGGATCATTGCCAGTCAAGCATCAAAGGCCTCACTCTGATGCGGTCCCAGAGATGAGGGGCCAGGGATCATCTGAGACTGAAACAACACTGAGACCTAATAAACCATGAGCCACTCTGGGCACGTGTGTCCTTCCAACTTCAGTTGACAAAGGCGGGGAAATGGTCCACAGCCAGAGGGAGCGTCCTCCATGCAGGGGCTGGGAGTTTAGGGTCTGGATGGGCTTGAATCTCAGCCCTCCCGCTTACTGGCAGTGTAACTGTGGGCAAATCACTCTCTCAAACCTCAGTTTCTCCACCTGTAAAATAAAGATACTTATTTTATGAGGCTCGAAACAAGGCTTGAACATAGGAACTCAGCAACACGGGCAGCTGTGCTGTATCTGTAAAATAGAGATAGTAGTAGTAATAGGACAAATCCTAAAGGTTTTCTGTAAGGTTTTCTTGGTAAGGATTTGTTGGGATTAAATAACAAAATGCATGGAAAGGGCTTACTACAGAGTCTTGTACACAGTAAGTGCTAGAAGAAGGCTAGGTATTATTAAAATAAATTAATGCAATCCATTTTAATAAAAGCAAAAACAACTTCAGCTCCCTAAACGTGTTTAAAGAATTTTCCTTAATTATATCATTTTCCCCTCTCAGCTGATAGTCTATTATTGCGACATAGGGATAGACAGAGATAGAAAAAGAAACAAAGGGCTAATCTGATATAAGCTGCTCCTAGGCAGGAGTGTTTGGTAAACCTGACAACTTCATTCGCCCCAGAGAAAACCTCTTAAGAAGTGCTAAGAGCAGATGAGGAGCTGGGATTAAGCGTCTTCCCTCTGTTTTCAGCATTTCCCTGGCTAGGCCTTCAGAAAGGACCACAATCATGCTGCCTGACAGGAAGGGAATTACGATGGGGAAATGGAGGCATATTTCTGCTTTAAAACTAGACAAAGAAGGTAAACACGCAGGGAGAACGGTGTCAGAAAGTTGGTTTTTCTCTAAACTGTCCGTGTCTGGGAACTTTATAGTCAAGACAGCGTTTGGATGGAATTTCTCTGAAGTCTGGAGTCAATAAGTACACATTTGCTAGTAACACCTCAGGTATCCCAACCCGAAAAACACACAGGCTCCTTCCCACACAACCCCAGCCCTGGGAGGTGGGTGTTACCACCGCTACCTTAGATACTAGACAACGGTTGACACAGAGGAAACTTCCAAAAAATATTAGCTGAACTACTGTTACATTTGAATTACTGATGTTGTTATTGCAATTACTGATGTCGAGAGACGTGGGCATTTAGATCCAGAAACGCTCGGCGCCGAGCCTGGCATCACCGGGCTGGTCAGCAGGAGAGGCTGGGCCTGCACCCGGCTCTTCCGGCTCCTGCCCTGGCTCTCTCCGCTGCCTCTCAGCTGCCTCTCTGGAGGATTTAAGAGGGGCACGTGGCCCATTAAACCAACGCCGCCTACACTCTGCCGTGCCTAAAAACCGAAGAGAGGCTGAAGGCACGGCAGGGGGGTGGCCACCTTTTAAGAGCACTGAAGTATCTGTCACCTAATAATATTTTTATTTTTCACGATGACGAAACTGGAAAAAGTCGTAACTTTCCCCTGCCGGTGGAGCACAGGAAGAGCAGAAATGAAAGCCTGGCGCGGAAGGCAGCCAGCCCACCAGCACTTTTCCTCCAAAAACACCAAAGTCACGCTGGAAGATTTCATGGAAGTCTCCAGCTCACTCTGCCAAGCGCGTCTTTCCTTCCCGCCCTCAAGCCAGCATCCTGTCACCTTCCCGAGAAGGGCTCATGGGCTGCCTGCCACGGAAAGCAGCCAACGCCTAAGTGACGATGCGTGACAGTGGGTCTCGGTTTCCAGGGGATGCCAAGCCGAGCCCTGCCAGAGCCTCTACTGCAAGCTTCTCAGGCCTGAGGAAGATGTTTTCGCTGAGCACTCAGAGCACTCTGACTGCTGAGAAGTAATCTTACAAATAAGATCACATAAGGGAGCACGGGGCTAAGAAGATGCGCCAGTGTGTCCTGAGTGATAATTCTCATCAAACCTTTGAGAGGCTCCTACTCTGACCACAGCCCTGCAGGGGAGGCGAGGATGGAGGGAAGTGACATTCCCGCATTGCTTCCTGATTTACAACATACTCGTCCATATGCTGGATCCTCACAAGAATCCTGGGAAGACAGTGGGCGGTTACTGTATTATCTTCCAGGGGTGAATAACTAGCGTTGAGTGACTTGCCCAGGGTAACATAACGCAGGGCCCTTGCACAGCTCCAGCCAGGAACCATTCACACGCGTTGTGCGGTGCGGCCACTCACAGCGGCTCTGTGTGATGGCCACACGTGCTTCTGACCCCAAACGCCCCGTCAGTCACATGCTGAACCTTCTTCCACACGCTTCCCTCGAAGAGGGAACACGGCGCCTGGCACATGGCAGCGCTATCTGCTGAATGAACAGGGAAGTAAACAGTCGTTCTGGTCTCTTTGCCTTTAATTACAACCTCATGGATTCAAAAAGGATTGGAGACAGCCTCCATCGTCTCTTCTAAACACAGCCTCTGCTGCCTCAGAATGCTCCCAGGTGAAATCGCTCTAACACAAAGCAGTGTGGGAGGAGACCAGCAGCCCCGACTGGAAGGGACGCAGACAAGCTTCATGAAGAGGTAGTGTAGGAGCAGGCCTTCAAGGATGGGTCAGCAGAGAAAAGGAGAAGAGACGGTGGGGCCACCTGGGCCATGGGACTGGCAGGGGCAGATGCACAGAAAGACACAAAGGTGAGGACACAGGGAGCGACCCCGGCTGCTGGGCACAGAGGAAGGGACACCAGACAGGTGGAGACTGGCCACCGACAGCCCCAACGCCGGGCAGGTGAAGTATGGAAAGAATGCAAGGTCTGATCTGAGAGGCTGTGCTTTGGGGACATGAGTCTGCCACCTGGGCAACTGGACTGAGGATTGGATAAGCCAGGTCCAGCAAGTGCGAGGCACCAACACCTGGTACCTGCCGGGCCCGAGCCCAGCCAGCCCCGTAAGTGGGGACACAGGAGAACACCAGAGGACCACGCCTGATGCTCAGGTCCAGAAGATGCGCCGGGGGGACTGGACATGGCTCTGGACCTCATCTGTCGTAAGATGACCCAGAGCCCAGCCAAGGGGTTTCAGGGTCTCTCTCCGCAAAATCCTAGCAGAGGCACTTGCAGAGCGGAGCACCTCGAGTTCCCAAGCGCCCTGCGTGTCTGCCCGCACACACCGTTCATTAACTTCAGTGACCACAGTGGCTGTATGAAAGCACGTCCAATTAGCCAGGCCTACATGAATATTTGCACTCTTAAATCTTTTGCATTTCGAAAGGGTTAAAGCTTATTATTAGCATATAATTTACAGTCCTTTCTCCCAGGAAAGGAATAATGCACAGTAAATGCCACATTCATTTTAATAATACATGTTACAGTCTGTGCCCAACATCTGCACAAAGGTAAAGGAGACAGATTTTTTTGACGTGTCCCACTCTGCCATCTAAACACAGGCTTTTTGTTTCTTAAGTGACGGAAGGTTTAATCAAGAAAGCAGGCAATTCATCAATCGAAACAAGGCAGCGTGTGAGCGCCTGACAGCACACACATGGTTGTGTACAGAGCAAACCTGGCCACCTGTCACCCGCACCTTTACGTCAGGATGTACAGATACACTATGCAATAAAGTGCCCACCCGCTCCCATTCATTTCTGCTTTTTCTTATCCTGTTTTCCTTTGTTGTCAGGGCAGGAATAGATGGATAGACAAGGGACGCAATGGCTGTTAGACGGGATGATAAAAATTTATATGTCTTTAAAATGACTTATTTCCTCCTTGATTTGAGCACCGTTATTGTAAATATTTTTTCACTTCATTGAGGAATTTTCCCCATATGCTATAATCTGGGGCTGCATCAAACTGATGTTCCTCCCTCGGATCCCTGCCTCCCTCCCACGTGCTCACCCCCCACCTCTCCAACCAGTCCTAGGTGAGTCTGAAAATCCTCACTGGAGGATAAAGGAAAGCAGGGGTCTGAAGTTCAAGGCCACAAAAGCTGCTTGAACATGTCCATTAATGACAGAGGCCACAGGGGTACCTGCGAATGCAGGGGGCGATTCACATTACTCCGGGGCTCCCACTAGAAGCTGGCAGCCCTTCCTCTCCTTTGAGGTTGTCAACCCAATCGCAGGCTGACACTCACCCACATGCATGGGAAAAGGAGAAACACACACACACACACACCCCACACACGCAAACTCTGCAGCATAAACGTGACATGTGGAACAGCTATCTGTTAGAACACCTTACACAGAAAAGAACAGCATTTGTCACACACCCTACTGTTTTAGCCCTTTGGTCTTCATTTTCTGACCCGGCAGTGCTTTATGATCATTACAGTATTAAGTTTATTTCCGATATTCCAGGTGAGATTTTTTTTTTTTTCCTAATTAAAAGATAGAAATAATGTAATCACCAGAAATGAAAGGAAAATATGTTTGCAGTTGTTTGGTATGCTGCAGATGAGTTTTTAAATGATCACACTGTGAAATATACAGATTTTCTTTCATAATAAGATGAAGAGCTGATGGCAGAAATTTTATCCAGTTGGATGAAATATATAAATCATGAATTTCATAATACTGATAATTAAATGTCCATCTTCCAATTTAAATGAGGACTAGATTAAAACTGCATGGAGAAGGCTGATATTCAGAAATCATTAATTATTTTTAATTGCTTTGCGCTTTCCCGGTCTGATGTCAGAGTTACACGGCTCGTACGGGGTTCTGTGTTTCAGATAAAATTCTCCTTCTCTCTGCACGAGCGTCGTGGCTAAACTGCCGGCCGATGGACTCAGGCTTGTCCACTCTCACATGCTTCCTGATGTCAAACATCTTGAAAAGAGACTGGTTTTTAAGAGGCAACAGCTGTGCAGGGCCATAAGCTGGCTTTTCCAGCAATCAAAAAAAAAAAAGCAAAAACAAAAACAGAAACAAAAAAACCCTGAAAGAAACAGAAAAGCTAAAGGCAAGGTGACCACAGCCCCTGTCTGCCGGGTCGGTTCCAGGTTCCGGCTTTGTCCTGATGCAACTCTGTGCCCCTTTCACTCTCAAAAGTGACGAAGTAGAAAATAAATCACGTGGCCAGCCTGGTGCTGACGGACAGATGAAGATGTCGGGCGCTAAAAGGTGCTTCCCCGCACCACGAGGCCTCAGCGCATTTCTGCACGTGGCTCATCCTGAAACTGTGGGCTGAGCTGGAGATTTTTGATTTTATTACATAATGGGTTTTTTTTTTTTTTTTAGTTTATTTATTTGTTTATGGCTGTGTTGGGTCTTCGTTTCTGTGCGAGGGCTTTCTCTAGTTGTGGCGAGTGGGGGCCACTCTTCATCGCGGTGCGCGGGCCTCTCACTATCGCGGCGTCTCTTGTTGCGGAGCACAGGCTCCAGACGCGCAGGCTCAGTAACTGTGGCTCACGGGCCCAGCTGCTCCACGGCATGTGGGATCTTCCCAGACCAGGGCTCGAACCCGTGTCCCCTGCATTGGCAGGCAGATTCTCAACCACTGTGCCACCAGGGAAGCCCTACATGCTGGTTTTAATATGCATCTGCTTTACTGTACTAATTTATACGACTGTGTCAATTTTTTTCAAAACGGAGAAAAACAAGTTCTTTGGTAAAAATTCTTTACATGGAGCTATAAATCAGTTTATAACCACCAAAAAAACAAAAGACTCTTACAGCGTAGTGTCCCATACCTACTGTCACCTGTTCCTTAAGTAAAACCTGCCACGTGGCTGACAAGACATTCCTAGGTTGGAAAAAGCAATCCTGGTGCCTCTGGGCTGAGCTGCTTGTTACAGGGACCCTCGGCACAGGTGGCCCTCAGGTTGGACAGGACGTCGGGGAGCTCCTCTTTCCTGACGTCCCCCGAGGTCCCCAGCCTCTAAGGCACATGACGCCCAGCACAAGAACATTTCTTAAGAAACATCTCACTCAACTTCCAAACATTTTAGGGGTTCAAACACGAGTGGATCTGCCTCACATGGCCATACAGTCTGTCCTTATCAAACTCACGGAAAAGCGGCTGTTCTGCTGTTCCCAGCACCTTACAGGGCCCTCTGTACAAAGAAAAATTCATAAAAGGAATAGTTAGGCTCTCCTCAAACAACCAGCTTATTTTTAGGTTGTCCGTAAGGAAACTGTTGACTCAGAACCAAATCCAGAATCTCTGCTTCATGCAAAGCCGCACCCACAGCTGCACCCTACTTTGCTATCCTGTATTTTCATTCACTCTTACTTTTTCCCTTCCGTTTTCACTTTGTTACATGCATTTTTGCAGCTACCTTAAATCTTTCTGGAATAGGTGGAAGAGAAATGAGCACACGGTCAGACACCTAAACATCTAAAAAAATTATAAGGAAAAAAAAAAGGGAGGATACCATCATCTGGGACTAAAGTAGAAGATGTTCAGGAGAGAGAAGATATTCTTTAAAAGAAAACTAACAGCCACTAAAAGTTCTGACAAGGAAACTTAGGAACTGGGGCTTTGGGACAGAATGTAGAGAAATCAACATGGCCCTGCAGCAAGTCCTCCCAGGAGAAGATCTTAAGGGCATGTAACTGAGGGAGACACACCAGTAAGAACATCGCCAGGAAAGCATGAGCCCATGAGCTGCCATTTATCACAAGTAAGGACAATTTAAAAAGTGGTTTGCCAACCCTACTATATGCAGGTTACAGAGTGAGACAAACCAGGTACCCACTATTTTATTTCATCTCCTCTTTCAAGGAAAACCATCCTCAAACCCTAAGGAGTGAATAACATGGTGATGGGGAATTTGAGGGGTAAGAAAGGTGAGGGGACGGCTGGAGCAGCCTGGTGCTTTCAAGCTCAGTCGGCGTCTGGAGGGCCACCGGGCGCAAAGGATAAGTCAGTGGTCTCTGAGGAACATCAGTGGACCGGAGGTTCCAGGGGACTGAACAACAGAAAAAAATCACGTCCTCAAAAGGGATAAAAAGATAGTTATTGATCTGTGGCCTGGAAGTGATATCCACTAGAATCTGAAAGCATATTACGAGTCAGAAGACTAGCGAGCACTCAGAAGAGACGGCAATCGCTGGGATCAGCAAGGCTTCCCAAGAGCGTGCCAAGTTAACACCGGTCCTCTATTTTTTCTTCTTACGAGAGCAATACGTGCTATCACAGAAAAATGAGACACCGCAAAGAAACAAAAAGAAGAGCAGGAAAATCCAGTGAAAACCACTCTAAACACCTTGGCATGTACCTTCCTGGACCTTTAGATGTATTTTTAAAAATGAGATCACACTGCACGTCCTGGCTGTCACTTAACAGCATTCATGCACATCTTTTTATCTAAATCAGAACTGTTTCTGATGCTTGAAAAGTTAAGGCCACTGTATGGATGTTTCATAATTTAACCACTTGCCTTTTTTTTAGACATTTACGATATCCACCCCCCACCCCTTTTTGGGGTATTATATTTAAAAAAAGCAGCAGTGCTCGCCCTTGTGGATAAATCTTTTTTGCACATCTGTATTTTCCAGAGGAAATTCCTGGAAGAGGAAGTGTGCGGATCAAAGGTGTGCTTCATGGCCATTGTGATGAGGGTACAAGATGGCAGAGAAGGGAATAAGCTGCTCAGGATTTCAGCACAAGGTTCCTCACCCCAATTCTGTGGGCAAGAGAGAACTACCCACTGGCTGGACAGTGCAGAACAGTTGGCATGCAATGCTGATGGGACGCGTGGTACCCCAGATGGCTGGATGGATATGAAGATACAGCAAGACAGCCCCGCTGAACACGGGAGCACCGTGCAGAGATGGGCTGGGCTGCTCAGAGATGGTGGCCCAGACACTGCAGGGTTGGAGCAGCAAATCAGGACGATCACCTGCCCCAGAGGTCAGAGGGTACTCCCAGGCAAGGCAGACACTAGGCTAAATGCTTTCCTTCCTCCCCCCTTCCTTCCACAGCCATTTCACGAGCACCTCTGTGTGCTGGGGACAGAGCTACATGCTGTGTCCACCGGTCTCTCGGCAGCTCTGAGCAGTGTCTCTCCCTCTGCAGGCAGGACAGAGATGAACTGTCTCAGTGAAAGGTACAGGAGGAATATATTAACAGGTATGCCCTTGGGAAAACATTTAAAAGTACATATTACTTTAATAACCATACGTACAAATTAAATGTGGGCTGCTCTTCAAACTTCTAATTACATTGTTTGGAAACTTACTTATCTTAGGAAGGGACCGCAAGCAAGGGGCGCAGTAATCAAATGGTTTCAGGAACGAACCAGAGCAGACCAGGAGTTCGCACCAAAGGCTCAGTGCCTGATGTCCGCAGCGAACGTGTGCCAGAGCTGGTTCGGGAGGAGAACAGTTTGGTGATTCGTTCCACTACCAGCAGAGCGCCAGACATCATGGCTTTGGGCACTGTGCACGGGCTGGGGGCTGGGGCACATGTTGCCTTGCCTGTTTTTGGAGTGAACCACTGAAACCTTAACTTCGCAATACCAAACTGAGACATGCCACTCAGTGCCCAATACTGTCGGAACGGGGGGTGGGGGGGGCGGTCTCTGCTCCCTTCTAGCCAGAATGGCTCGCAGGCAGGCTGCCGCTGGGCAGGCTTCCCAGCTGCACCACGGCTGCGCAGTGCTGAGTTTGCACTCATGGCCTCATGGAGCCCGCGGGACACGCCTGGCAGCATCACGACAAAGCAGTCCTGGACCCTGGCGGGGCAATTTGGTGCTGCCACCACCGAGGAGGCCCGAGCTGCCTGCTGCCCTGGGCCACAGCCTCAACTACCTCTGTTTGGAAGATAAAATCCAATTGACTGCCACTTACGTAAATGTAACAGGAAGTTTCTGAATGGCTTCCCCTGCGTCTTGAGGCTGCTACCTCGGTACTGCTAAACTAACAGCTGAAATGAACCCAGACAACACCTCATCAAAGCCACGGGGCGAGGAAGCAGTGGCCCAGAGGCAGACAGGAACACTCCTGCCAAACCAGAGGAGATTTCACTCTGTGGGCCCTTCTCTGCAGAAACGTCAACAGCTGGGAAAGCCATCAGAGAATCCAGGTAAGGTGGGGGCAGCCGAACCCCGTGGCTGGAAAAAGATTTGCGAGCTGGAGGGGAAAAAAGTCATCTGCTTTGACTGAGCTTTCCTTATGTGCATTCGGAACGGGCCGCCCTGCTGGATTTCACAGACCTATTCTGCACCACTCTGCCACTAGGCATCTGGGGAAATATTCAGCTTTTCTACAAAATAGGTCATCTTTCCACACTAGTTATGCTCCTTGTCGACTCTGCTGAAATAGCCAGCGCACAAAAGAAATTCTCCCTGGAGATGCTTCTCTTAGACAACACGTTCCCGCTGCCCTGGGGAGCTTGGCTCCTGGAGAAAAGCCAGGATGAGGGGCTTTGAGAACGTCCCTGTCCTTCCCCTTCCCCAGCAGGAGTGCCACCCAGAAACGGAACAACTGGCCTTTGCTTATACTTCCAAACCTATTAGGGAGTGATCATAACAAGAAAAACTAATACTGACACGAATTATACCATTGTTCTATTTCATCTATTTAGTAACCTGAAGTTGCAATTTTTAGAAAAAAGATTACCTTTCAAATAACCGATTCATTATGGTACATGAATGAATGCCATGTTCCCGTGTTCAAAACGTCACTCACCATTAAGGGTATGTGCTGGTAAGTGGCACTGATTTGCCATTTCCCCCTTATATACAAACGCCCCCCAACTGGAGGCCCCGTATAACCAGAGTCAAGTTTGTGGGTCTCCTCAGCTCTTAGCAAGTCACCTGCCCTGCCAGGCACCTAATGAATCTCAATTCTGTAATAAGGCTTGTAAGTTTTTTGAAAAAGGAAACTAGGACTGACGAAGTTCCTGCCAAGGTAACACTATCCATTTCAAGGCCAAGTTCAGAAATCACAGACTCATACGATGGGGCTGGGGGTGGGGGAGGCGCCAGCGCACCCGCTGGTCACAGACCTGGCTTTGAGAAATGAGAGACGAGGACAGACGTGGATACGGCGGGCAGGCGGCACCAGGCCTCAGGTCTGCGGGGTCCCCAGTCCCCGCGGGGAACCTGCCCTGGATCTGGCAGGTGAACGATGTGGTGACTATTCTCTGGAAACCTCCCTTCAAGCTTGTGAAAGCCACGCATTGTTTTTCATCATTAGTTTCAAAACATGCTGAGTATCTGCCCCGTCACTAAGCGTTACGGCGACACAGAGGAAAGGGAAGGCCTGGTCCCTGCCGGGAACGGGCCCCCTGCAGGGGTAAAAAGAGAGGCAAGACACACAGATGCCATTAGCAGCCAGGAAACACGTAGCGGGAGGCGGTGCCTGGGACACAGACGCGCTAGCGGGCCCTTCGCAGCGGCCCCACGTACCTGAGATGGCATACAGACTGGAGTGCTGGTACTCGTAGTCAGCCCGAGCGCTGTTCCTGCCTCGGAAGGTAGCGGGGAGCGTGAGGGAGATGTGCCTGAGAAAGACAGAGGAGAAAAAGGAGGTTACAGGGCGCACGGAGCAGTCCCCACGGCTCAGAAAGCACAGGCGCCACCGACAGCACACAGAGCACGGGAAGCGGGCAGTCCTGGGGACCTCCGCCTTCTCAAGCAGGACTTGAGCTGCCCCATCAGCTCGAGTCCCCCTAGGAACTCAGAAGTTTCCAGACATCAGTGGCCACCTTTTTCCATATGGCGAAGGACATCCAAGAGGAAGAAAGGGTTTCCCAAGCCTTAAGTGATGTGGCAGGTGCTCCGAGGAAGTGGGTGATTGAATCCTGACCTCTACCCACTGGGCAAAGTGCACCAGTGGGACCAGGACACTCAGCTCTGAGCACAGGACTTGGTTTGTCCTGTTGTCTTGGTCCCATTACCCACCCAGTGGCTTCCACGCCTGTCCCGCGGGGCTGTGGAGGGTGACAGCCCAGGAAGCACTTTGTGAACGAAGGCGTTAGGTGTTATTACCATGTGTGTCCAGGAAACGAACGCCCACTGAGAACCACAATGGCACGTTCCCCTGAACTGCTGTGTCCGCGTGTCCCCCTCAGGTGGGAGCACACAGTAGGTGCTCAGAAAGTACCTTCCATCGACCCAGCTCGTCTTTTATGGCGCAGGTGTTGGCCATTAAGCCTCACGATGCCCACACATAAGCAGGTATTCGATCAAAACACATAATCCGCTTGTTGTGGTCATCAGCTGCCTTCAGCCAATGCCGAGAAGAAAGGTTACAATAATAGGAAAACCATTTAAAACCCAACAGGTCTGGGGGACAAAAGCAACACAATTACCTCTTCGTGGTGTGACTGGGGGTTGGTCTGAAATAGCTCAGTAGCCTGAGCTCTGGTCACACACGGTCATTTCTAAAATGGAAGAGGGGTGGGTAATGATCCCGTAAAGAAAGCTTACGTTCTACGTGCTGCCCTTTCCATACAACAAACGCGTGACCTCCCAGAATGACTCTGGGCAGGGCCTGTTCCCACAGACCCCGGAGGAGCAAACATCTCTGCCACCGGCCGGCCAGCTGGACCAGGGAGTGGGGCCTTGCTGAGCACGAGTCCTGTGTCCATGGCTCAATCCTGATGAACTGAGGATGCAGAGGTGAGCTACCCCCTGCCAGGAGCTCTCAGGCTGGGGGGACAACGGGGCAGGAACAAGCCACTGTGCAACAGGACACGTGCTCAGAGGAGAATAAAAACCACGTGCTGAGTGAGCACGAAAGCAGGTGGGCGGGGCTTCCGGGGACACGGCCTCAGAGGAGGTTGCCGGTCTTACAGGAGGAGACGGGAGCGACGGCAGTCAGGGAGCGCTGACTCTGCTGCAGGGTTAGGCTGCCTGTGGGAGACAAAGCCGGGGCCAGACCGAGAGGACACCAAACGCCACACCAAGGGCTCATCCGCCCGTCACAGCACAGAGGCAGGCACTACCGCTAACCATACAGATTCGCAGTCCCAGCTCCGGGGAGTCTGGTTCCGTGGGCCTTGGGTGCAGCCCAGAAATCTCTCGGACAAGCCCCAGCAGTGCCTCTGAAGACAGGCCGCGTCCGGGAACCCTGGGAGGGGGAGGAGCAGCTGCAGAGCGTTTTTATGCAGTTGATCGATGCCTCTGACCACAGCACTTAGTCAATGAAGCTGAGCAAACAGAAGAATGAGTTACTGACTGTGGTTGTGGGTGAGCAGCGCTAAGATGGTGACAGGCGACCCTGCAGGGAGGTCTCGCCCTGAGCTGGGCCCCGGGGTCTACAGATCCCAGGGTTCTCTCGTGGTCCCGCACGTCGCCCCCGCAAGGCAGGCAAAGGGCCCGGTGCAAAACCATGGGGGGGGCCTGTCAAATATCATTAAGAATTTCAAGATGGCGACAGCGGAGCGTTAAACCAAGCGCGGGGCCCTCCTGAGCGCGGGGCCCCGTGCGATGCACTGGCCGCACACCCGAGAAGCTGGCCGGGGGCAGGTGTCGGCACTGCACCTGCTGTACGCCAAGGGCTTTTCCAGGAGCCGGGAAAGAACCCACACCCCGAGACTGCTGGGCCCCGAGAGCCCTAAGAAGGTGCATCCCACCTAACTGAGGACACGGAACATCTGCACGGTGCGACAGCCGCTCCAGGAAGCTCGCAGAGGAGGTGGCGTGTTGGCTGAACCTCGGACGACAGGTGCACCTGGGTGACTGCACAGAGGGCCTCCTCCTTGGATGAGAAGACAGGGTCAGCCCAGCCATTCAGCTGTCAGAGATGGCTGAGCAAGCCCTGGCCCACATCAACCCAGATGGCGGGGGAGGGGGGGACCTGGGGCGGCAGGACAGGCAGGATCGCTGCTTTTGCAGAGCTCACGCTGCAGCAGGGGACACAAACACGTCCATGAAGTTACAGGAGCAGCGGCTGACGCAGGGCAAGCAGGAAGGCTCTGCACTCCCCCGAGGAAGTGCTGTTCCGGTGGGGAACTGGGGATGGGCAGGGGTGGAGGGGTGAGGCAGGGAGGGGCTCTGGGGCATCTCCTAAGCAGCAGGAGGTCTGGCTGAGGAGGAAGGAGGCCGGGGTGGTCAGGGCCTGAAGGCTAGGGAGAGGGTAGGGGACCAGGCTGAAGAGAGCTTCGGGGCCACGGCACCCAGGACCCCACACAAGCTCTGACTTTACCCTGAAGGGTTTCTAAGCAGAGAAGTGACGAGATCCAATTTACAATTTTAAAAGATGACCTGCTTGCGGGAAAGTGAGGGAAAAAACTGAGATGCCACGGTAGCTGGGAACAGAGCAGCCAATCACGATGAGGACTGTCATGGAACTGCAAGCAATTATGCGGCACCTACTGCGTGCAGACTCAACAGTTCCCGTCAATACCACCTGCTGTGACCCTCTAAATGCACAGTTTTGGGGTAATTCTACGGCCCACGGAACTTAAGAAGTGTACGCTAGAGGATCAAGCCGCCCGGCTCCTCAGCTGCCCTGTCCACAGGCACCTCCTGGCCGAACCTGCCTGCCTTTCTGGGGCAACAGGTTTTGCCTGGCTGACCCCACTCTGCAACTCCTCCTCCCCTGGCCTCGTTCCTTCTGTCTCTCTGTCTCGAAGCAGCCCCTCCTGGCTCCTCCTCCAACCTCGTGAGGGTTGCTGTCGGCAAGGGTTCTGGTTTAGTGTGTTCTCTCACTCCACACACTTTCCCTGGGCAACCTAACCCACATCTGTACCCTGGTTTTAGCCGTCCTCACACACCAGCCCACCTCTCCAGACTCTCTTGTCACTGCTTACCCCTCCCTCCACCAGGAAGAGTGAAAGTCTTGTACATCTCTGAATCTGCCACGGTTTTTCCCGCCTCAGCCTGATTCTTTAGCCACCCCACTCCCTCCTCCTAGAATCCCCATTTCCTCCTTCCCTCCTCCTCAAACTCCCGTTCGTCCTTCAAGACTCCATTCATCCTCATTTGGTAAAACCCTTGCTGGGCTTGTCCCAGGCTAGATTGGGTGTCTGTGCGTCCTCTCTCACTCCAGTTATCCCAAGACACCTTCTCAAGAGCAGGACCAGATCAGATCAAGTTGGTACCCCATTTTCCAGGACAATTTCTTCCCCAGAGTAGACAATCACTGAACAAATGGCCATTGAACAAATCGAGTGTTGAACCTACGGCATTAAAACCCCTGGATCTTTTCAGACATGAACTGCTGTTGCCTCTACCATTGCATTTTCCCCCGTGTGTTTGCTGAGTTAGACTCAGGGGGTCTCTGGGAGACCCATGACACCACACATCCCACTCCCCTCTGCTACGGAGGAAAACAGGTATGACGTAAGAAGTCAGTGGTGGCAGCAACCAGGAATTTACAAGGGAAAAAAAAGAAAAAGTTTCTGATCACATATGATAGACAATGTGGGGCTGATGTGGTAAATGGGAAATTAAAAGAGAATTCAAGTTGCAGGCCTGACTCTTTTACAGACCAATTGTTCAATAGGAATCCATCAAATTGAAATCAGGTTGCCAAAAACTCCAGCTCTGGTGGCTGACGGTGAGGGGGACGGGGCAGCATTAAGACCAGACAGTGGGACGGCCCCCGGCCAGAGAGGGCCGTAGGAAGAGGAGTCCCTGCACCACAAACAGCTGCTGCTTTTGCATTTTCACTTCTATTGTTCCTGGACATAGGGAGGAAGGGACGTGGGGACAGGAGAACGAAAAGGCACACCGAGGCCTCCTGTTAATGAGAGTGGACAGTTTGGGCCGAGGAGACAGATCACCTGTGGTTAAATCAAACGAAAAAGTCCCCTGCTGAAGGAGAAGTGGCCCAGGGGCGCTCAACCTCCTATCAGCCTGAAAGTGAGGACGGACACGAACGGCCCTGCAGTCAGCCGAGCCTCAGAGCGAAATGAGATTCTAATTCCTCGGCATCTGGTGGGGACCCACCTGCCAGGTGCTGGGCTGGGTTCCTTCACGTATGTCACCTTGCCTAATCCTCTCAGCAACCTTTTTAGGCAGGAACAATCACTTTCAGTTAACAGAACAGGAAACTGAGGCCCTCCGAGACGAAGCTGACGGAAGCGAGCTAGAATTCATGAGCAGGCCGGTCCACGTGTCCTCTGGAGGTTACCACCGTCATCTTAAAGCTGCCCTGATGGGTCGTCTTCACCATCAGGTACACAGAGTGAGATCACTCAACCAGGAATCTGGGGTCCACCCTGAGAGGCCCGGGGAAACCGATGATGCCAGGGACTCGACCTGTCTGCCACTTACTAGCTCAGTGACCCTCACAGGTCACAGTCCCTCTAATATGGGAAAAAGGGAAAAGCTACAGGCCGATTTGGACACCCAGTGGAGGCAGTGCTGGTGTAGTGGTGAAGAGTACCGAGCCCAGAGTCCACCCGACATAGGTTCAAATCCCAGCGCCACCAGCAGGGGCTGGGTGCCCTTCAGCAAGTAGTGTTGCCTCCCAGTGCACAGACGCAGGCAGAGCTGACAGCACAGCACCAGGACGTGCCAAGCACGTGGCAGTACGATTCCTGCTCTGCTTCTTCCCCTTCCTGCCCCCCCGGCGCTGTTTTAAGCCCCGCTCGCGAGGGCCTCAGTACAGGACCACTATGAAACGCCTGTACCTTCCCGCTGCGTACCTTCCCGCTGCGTTAGAATGAAACCTGAGCTGCCCCACAGCTGGCAGGTCCTGCCAGTTCTGGCCCATCCCTCCTCTCTGACCTGGGCTTGTCTGTGGTCCCTGCACTCACACCCTCCAACCTCACCAGCTGCTTTTGGTCCCCTCCTTCCCTCACTCGCATTCCCTCTTTGGGGCCTCTGCACTTGCTGTTCCTGCTTCCGTCAGGCACCCCTGGGGAAGCACTCCACCTCTCTCTGGTGGCGTGCCCCCTCGACACTCACTTCCCTTTCTGCTGAGCCCTTCCCGCTTAACAGGACTGTCGATTTGTTTATGTGTCACTAGGACACGATCTCCGTGACACTTCCTCTTTCCACCGTATCCTTAGTGCCTACAACAGTGCCCTGCACACAGTGGGCACTTAAAAATTATTAGGGAGAACCCTGTAAGATTACCTAATGCTGTTGAATGAACCAATGAATCCAGTTCTGACCTGCAATTAGAGATCATTTGGGGAAACTTATAGGAATTACCTTCGTCATGGCATTGCTTATAAAGCCAAAAATGGAATCAAATTAAATATCAAATAATAGGGGACTGCTTAAAAAATTACAGTACAGCCATCTGATAAAATATTTTACAGTCATTTAAAATATTTTAGAGACTACTTAATAGCCTGAGCTCGTGCCCATTACCATAGCGCCTACTGAGAAAAAATATAAAACCCTTATTTTTACATTTGGAATTATAATCAGTTAACCCAACACTCTTTGGCTTATTGCCCGTAACCTGATGATCTAATAAGATTAAAGGGATGCGCCACTCATGGCACTGGGTGATGCTGGATGAGGAAAGAAAGAAGAAGCCAGGCACTTCAGTAGAACATGGCCACTAAACACTCAGCTTTTCTGAAGCACCTAAGCCAGGGGAGTTACAAGAACGAGTATCAAACAAGGCTGAGACAAAGTCCATGACCATGATGCTGGCTGGGACCCACCCAGACAGCAATTTCAGTGGAGTCATTTCAATGGGCCCCAAAGTTGTTGATCACTCTGTGATCCCTCTAGATCACTCTGTTGATCTAGAAGAGTGTATTTTACATTTTAAGAGAGTTCATAAAGATCACCAGCAGGCCAAGGAGAAGTAAACCCAAGAACTCAGGAAATTGGCTCTACCTGGGGTGGCACCTAGAGATGAAGACCCTCTGGTACCATCCCCAGTAGGTCTTGGACCACTGGAACAGGGGACTGACCGTTAAGAGGCCAGCAATTTCTGCCACTTGACTCAAATGATGGATCATGATTCCAAAATCTGTTTGGTAACCAGAGAATGCCAACTAGGACAGCCCCTGAATCCTAGGGCAGCTTTACCAAGCTTTCCTCCCTGCACCCACCCCCAGAGTGGCCCAGAGAAGACAGGGCACACCCTGCAAGCCATCACGTCTCTCTGCACGGGCGCTGGCTGTTCTGTAACAAATAGGCCAGCATCGCATGTGCTGCCAACCACAGCTCCGGCTAAATAGAGGCTGAGGGAAATTCCGTTTTTTTTCCCCCAAGTCAGTCTTTGGCACCTTATTCAATTAACATGGCCACTAAGCCGCAGACAGCTCCATATAAAAGCCCTTCAGTTATAGAATACATTTTATTATGTGACAATAGTTGCCAGCACGATTTATTTCCTTTGATGGGATTCTGCTTTTTCCTTGTTAATTTAAATCTGTATTTTCTAGTGCTGATTCCAGGTCTGTGTGAATTTTTAAAATGTTACCATTAATCTTCCGAACCCAGTGGCCACATGTAATGAAGATGGCTCTGCCCAGGCAGCCGCGATGCCGGCTCGCCTCTCAAACTGTTGGAGGGCAGCGCTGAGGGGCCCGTGGCTGGTACGGCAGAGGTGGACTCTTGGTTAGAGACAGATGTCACTTCTATCTTCCACCCCCTGCGCACGCACGCACACACACACACACACTTGCAACCAACAAATTTTGTGGTGTTAAATCACAACTCCCATTCCGTTTTCTGGCTATATCAGAACCACCTTCTGCGTGCGGCAGCAGTTTTCCATGCGTGCTCCAGGGACCTCCAGGGGTTCCTCAGACTCTCTCAGGGAGTCCACGAGGTCACCACTACTTTCATAATAACACTAAGACATCACTTGCCTTTTTCCCTCTCATCCTCTCACGAGCAGACAGAAAAAACTTCCAGAAGCTTATGAGGATGTCATCACTCTGTCTCGTGTTTTACATTTTTCTCAGTTTTAATTTTTAATAAGGTAAATATAGATAAACATAACCCACATCAACAAAAGCTCTTGTGAATCCTCATTTTGTTTTTTCTCCAGCAGGATGGAATCCTCAATTTTTAAGACTATTAAAGTCCTAGACCCAAAAGTTTGAAAACCACTCTTCTAGGACAATGTGTTAAATGTAACTCTGTGGAGGCAGATGTCTGGTTGTACTACCTCTGGGTCAGGATGTTCCTTAGACACAAGGCTCCTCTGAGTCAGAATGACAGACTACTCTAGATATTTAAACAGTATATCACCCAAATGATGAGAAATAACATTTGTTTACTCACTTTCACTGGTATAAAGAATCATTAGTTGAGGGCTTCCCTGGTGGCGCAGTGGTTGAGAGTCTGCCTGCCAATGCAGGGGACACGGGTTCGAGCCCTGGTCTGGGAAGATCCCACATGCCGCGGAGCAACTGGGCCTGTGAGCCACAACTACTGAGCCTGCGCGTCTGGAGCCTGTGCTCCGCAACAAGAGACGCCGCGTCAGTGAGAGGCCCGCGCACCACGATGAAGAGTGGCCCCCACTTGCCGCAACTACAGAAAGCCCTCGCACAGAAACGAAGACCCAACACAGCCAAAAATAAATTAATTAATTAATTAAAAAAAAAGAATCATTAGTTGAAAATATTTAAAATACTGAAAAAAATTCAAACTAGAAGGATGAAATGATACATGCCCTAAAAAGACATCAGGACTATATGACTTGTAGGGTCAGACGTGGCTCTAGCCAGACTCCAGTCACCAAGGGTCTACAAAAACTAATGAGAACAGAGAAAGGTAATGAAGGTTCAGAAGATTACCACCAAACAATTAGCGCCCAAGGGAGAGGAGGGGAGGGAAGGAGCAACTCACACATCCTGCCCTTTGGCCAACACCCAGTCTAGAAATATATATCCTCACGAGGGCCTGTAAAAAATGTCACACAACAAGATAAAAAGAACATTACCTCTGGGAAAAAAATGTACTGTAGGATACAGAAAAAGCTATCTGCATTAGAAATAATGCGGAAATAAAATCCCCCAAACTGAATCAGCAGTATCGTGGATAAGCCCCCCACTATTTTCCAGAATGCAGAGAAGGAAAGAACACAGAGATGACAATGTTGAGGAAAAATATGATAAATATGGAGAACTAAGACCAATCTAAATATTCTAGGTGTTAGAAAGAAATCAGAACAATTAAAAGAGAAGTAACAATAAAAAACAGTTTAAAGCTTGCCTGATTAAAAACCAACAACAAAATACAGAAGCCGATAGGGCTTCCAACATTCCAAGTAAAATCAATAGAGACTCACTGCCAAATAAATCCTGATTTCAAGACTACCTAATTTCAAGACTTAGTGTAAAGCTACAGTAATCAAGACAGTGTGGTACTGGCATAAACACAGACATATAGATCAACAGAACAGATAGACAGTCCAAAAACAGACTCACACATATACCATCAATTGATTTTCAACAAAGGTGCCAAGACAATTAAACTGGGAAACAGTAATCTTTTCAACAAATGGTGCTAGAACAACTGAATAGCCACACACAAAAAAAGAGAACCTTGACGCTTACCTCACACCACATACATACATAAAATAACCCAAGAGATTCACAGAACTAGTCTAGAAAAGAGGAAAAGGAAAGGGTAAATTATTAAGTCCAGGCCCTGGGGTTTGATACTTTTTATTTAAACACATCTTGATTGACCAGACATAGCATGGCCTCTTCTCAGAGAAAAGACAGGAGAAAATCTTTGTGACCTTAGGTTTGTCAAAGACTTCTTAAATAGGACACAAAAAACCAAAACTCTTCCAGAAAAAAAGAAATCGATATATTGGACTTCACCAACATTTAAAACTCTTGTTATTCAGAAGATGCTGTTACAAAAATGGAAAGGCAAACCACAGACCCGAAGAAAATATTTGCAAACACATACCTTACTTATAACTAGGATATATCCAGAACTTACAACCTAATAGAAGACTAACAAGCCAATTTAAAAAAGACCATATGATTTGAACAGACAATTCACTAAAGAAAATATACAAATGGTAAATCAGCACATGAAAAAAATGTTCAACATCACTAGTCATTAGGGAAATGCAGATTAAAACCACAGTGAGATATTACTAATTGCTCCTACATTACTGAGGAGCAATTAGAACTCTTATGCACTGTTGGTAGGAATATAAAATGGTACAACCACTTCAGAAAACAGTCTGTAGTTTCTTAAAAAGTTCAACGTACCCTATGGTACAAGACAGCCATTACACTTGTAGATTTTTACCCAAGAGAAACAAAAGCATATAATTTGTATACAAATGTACCAAGCAGCTTTATATGTAAAAAGTAAAAAACTGAAAACAAGCCAAATGTCCAATATCAAGTGACTGGATAAACATATTGTGGTCTAGCCATACAATGGGTACCACTCAGCAATCAAAAAGGAGCTAGTGATGCATGCAAAATGGATAACCTCAAGATAATGATGCTAAGTGAGATAAGAGAGATCAAGAAGAGTACATATGGCATGATTCCATCTGTATAAGATTCTAGAAAATGCAAACTAACCTATAGGGTTAGAAAGCAGATCTGTGATTGCCTGAGGAGAGAGGACATATTACAAAGGAGCACAGAGAAATTTTTTGGGGTGGTGGATATATTCATGATCTTGATTTTGGTGATGGTGTCACAGGTGTACACCTACCTATGTCAAAGCTCATCAAATTACACTTTAAATATGTGCATTTATTGCACATCGAGTATACTTCAGTAAAGCTGAAAACACTTTCCTGATCTTAAAAAAAAAAAAGACCTAATAAAGAAGCCAACGGGGTTCACAGTATTCCAGAAAAGGCAATGAACAGAGACCCACGATGAATCCTGGCAAATACTAACGGTGACTTCAGACCTTTCTTCCGGCATACTACATGCTGAAGGCTAGGGAGCCACAGAGTTAGGAAGGGAAAGAAAGCTGAATGGATGAAAAATTTCTGAATCCCTAGTTGCCTTTCACATGTGAAGACAACAACAAAAAAGATCCCGTCCCTTTCCCTGAAATAAATACATTAAAACATGCTCCAGGTGATTCAAAATTAAGACCTAAGAATAGGGAAGTAATGAGACAAAAGGACTGGCGTTTATCCTTTTCCTCTGGAAACCTAGCCTGAGGAAGCAATCTGAAACATGAGAAATGACTTATTTAAGATAAAAACAGTAAAATAATGTTCGCTGACATTTTCGCAGGGCTTACCCTTCACATGCATCATGTAATCCCACCCGGATCCTATAACGAGGCGCTGAGCTCATCTCTATTGGACAGAAGGTCTCAGAAAGGTTCAGCATTTTGCCTGAGGGGGCAGAGCTTGGATCTGAACCCGGATGAGGCAAATTACAAAATTCAGCTCTGAGTCATGACTCTCTCCTCAAAAACAGGAAATAACATTATAAGATGTCTGATTCAGAATATTTTACAGACGTGAAATGATGTTTACAGGTTTTCTGGGTGGAATTGGGGGAGGGTGCTTATGACATGATGCTGAGTGAGGAATTCGGGCGCAGACTGTGTTGAAGACAGTGATCTCGGCTGCAGGAAGAGGCAGAAACCGGATCCTTGGGGTGGCGTTTGTAAGAGCAAGGGGTTGGGAAAGTGTTCATGCAATGCTAGCAGGACAGACGAAGGAAAAGGAACGAGCCAGACATTTTTATATCAACATGGTCAGATCTCAAGGACGTGGCTGTAAGGTCAAAACAAAAGGGAATAAAACAAAAACCAAGCTGCAGAATGACATATATGTAAGCCACCACACAAACAATATATTCCTACGGGTACGCATACACATATATCCCAGGACAAAAAGGACCTGGTAGCTTAGAGCAGTGATGGCCCTGGGCTACCGGCAGGACTGCGGTGCAGGACGGTGTTTGTGGTGTGGACAATACAAGTCTCTGAGGTCAGGGTATGGATTTTTTCCCCCCTGCTTTTTATATATTTTTATATGTTAATTTTTTCAACGAGAAATTATTTTTCTTTATATCAGAAAAAAAGATGGCAAACGTTAGGAGGAGAATTCTAGAAGAGCAAGGGTATATATAAACACGTCCTGCACAGCACTTGGTGCTAAAGGAACATCTTGTTTTCCAGCTAATGTGGCTGCTGGTGGACAAGGACCAGAGGTGATGTGCAAAAGAAAGTAACGGAATCGGGGGAGGGATGGAGGAGGAATATGCAAAAGCCACAATAACTGAGTGAAGGTGGGCAGGGGGAGAAAGAACACGGCAAATGGCTAAATGAAATTCCACTTCATTCCTGCAAAACACCATTGGGAAGAAGTCATCTGTGACACACAGCTTCTGTGCCAGGTGTAAGGACGTGCTTAATGAATGCCATTTAATGAAGAAAAAGGCTCTTATAAAACACCTGGCACAAGCAGGGTGAGGGAGTCACAGGAAGGGAGACCTTCGCTGCACCTGCTGGCATTTTAATAAGCACCTTCTAGAGTGTCCGCTCTCCAAGGCTGGTCAACGGTGTCAGAACCAGGTCCCTGACCACTGCCCACACTCGCTGACAGTTTGGGGAAGCTGATTTCTTAAGGACCATATGCTCAGGTATTGGAGCGCTCTGGAAGGTAATTAAAATGGATCACTTTCAGCTGGAAGGGCCTGACCGACGCTCACATCCTCCTCTAAGACTTCACAGCCAGGATTCCTGCGCCGGGTCCCCTGTGCTTCCAAACCGAGATTTTGAGTTACCATTCAGATCTGTGCAGACCCGGAGAGGTGAGAAAACACTGCGTTCTCTTGTAACCTGGTTCTACTAAAACAGAGAGTCAGTTATGACCCTGGGCCCTAAAATATTTTTAGGTGTGGCGATTTTTTTTCTCACTGATTTTGGAGCCAACCTCAGAAAGTGCAAAGTTTACTACCCTTTCTCGTGATCTGATGAGACGTTTTGTTTTGTTCTGTTTTGTAAATGACACCAGCAAAGTCAAGTGTGGTTTTATAAAACCTAAAATGGACCTATTTCCTCTGCAATGATAATTCACTATCTTAAACCTTCCATGCCCAGACCTGAAACTTAATTCCAAATATACCCAATAAACTGATGCCATCCAAGGGGAGACAGACTGTGGGATCCAGAGGCACACAAGGGTACTAGAATCAATATGTTGTGACCAACTCATTCCACCAGTTTTTAATTGAGCTCCTACTGTATGCCAAGCACTGTGTTTGGCCCTGGGATAGTTTTTTAAAAATGATAAGTGCATATTACTAAATGAAAGAAGCCAATTTGAAAAGACTACATACTGTATGATTCCAACTCTTATGACATTCTGGAAAAGGCAAAACTATGGAGACAGTAAAAAGATCAGTAGTGGGCTTCCCTGGTGGCGCAGTGGTCGAGAATCTGCCTGCCAATGTAGGGGACACAGGTTCGAGCCCTGGTCTGGGAAGATCCCACATGCCGCGGAGCAACTAGGCCCGTGAGCCACAATTACTGAGCCTGTGCGTCTGGAGCCTGTGCTCCGCAACAAGAGAGGCCGCGATAATGAGAGGCCTGCGCACCACGATGAAGAGTGGCCCCCACTTGCCGCAACTAGAGAAAGCCCTCGCACAGAAACGAAGACCCAGCACAGCCATAAATAAATAAATAAATAATTAATTAAAAAAAAAAAAAAGATCAGTAGTTGCCAGAGGGGCCTCAGGGAGAGACGAACAGGGAGAGCACAGAGAATTTTTAGGGCAGTGAAAATACTGTTCATGATATTATAATGATGGACATATGTCATTATACGTTTGTCCAAATCCACAGAATGTACAACACCAAGAGTGAACCCTAAGGTAAACTGTGTAATTTGGGTGATTATAATGTGTCAATGTATTCATCTTAAAAAAAAAAAAAAAAAAAAAAAAGGAACCATTCTGGTGAGTGAGTGACATTGATCATGGAGGAAGTAAGGCATGAGTGAGGGAAGGGGGTATATGTGAAATCTCTGTACCTTTCTATTTTGTTGTAAACCTAAAACTTCTTTAAAAAAATAAAGTCTTTTAAAAATAATTTTTAAAAAAATCCCCAAACCCAAATAAGACTCATATCTTTCCCTTTTACTTGTATCTATAAGTAAATTGAAACACATACATAAATCCCCTCTATCATAAAGTAAAAAGCTCTAAATATCATAAGCTATACAAAGAGAAGACTGTAAGGTTATATGCTTCAATTTTAAAGCAATGGCATAAAACAAAACAAACATCTGTTGAGGGCCTACCACACACCAGTGCCTCTACTAGAGCCTGTGAAGTACCCAGGGACGTGGGAGCTGCAGTGCCACCTGCCAAGAGGGAAGAACGTGCGTGGTGGGGGAGGAAAGCCCGGGGCAATGAAACAGCAATTCAAGAGTCAAGACAACGACCTAAGAAATGTCACAAAGTAAGGGAGGGGCAACAGAGGCTTCTGCAGTCAGAGACCTGGGAGGTCATTGCTGATTCACGGTTGGGAGTGGCTTTCTGGAGGTCGGGGCACTGAATGCTTTCTTCCTGTTATCACCTGTGTTTATGACAGTCACCACTTACTGAGCACATTCTTCATGCTTCTCACTCATCTCTAATCTTCACAACCCAGTGGGTTCTACAGGTAGGAAGAAAGAAGGTTCAGAGAGGTTAAGGAACTTGTCCAAGGTCACACAGCCAAAGGAACTGGCTGAGCTAGGATTTGAGTTTATGCTTTTTCCGCAAAGCCATGTTGCTTTACCAAGACAACACAAGCACAAAAGTATAAATGCAGACTTGTTCATTTTCCATTCAGGAAACCCAATTGCCATGATCAATATAACTTCAACCTACCAACTTGACTATGTAATGAGTCTCCCTCATGGGCAACACAGACACACACACAGACACACAAGCACACTCCAACCAAATCACTCTGCATTGGACAAGGGAAAAAAAGCTGCCACTGTAAGACTAAGGAAATCTCAATTCCAAACTCCCCAAGTTCCTAAACGCGTAACTTTAAAGTATGTTACCACAACATACTCGACAGCATATGGCAAATCAATTACTAGTTTAAATCTTAAAACAGAAACATGGCAAGTGTGGTGCAGAAATAATCAAGAACAACGGTTCAGTTTAGATTACAGTGGGCCACTAGAGTTTTGAATACAATTAATCATCATTCCAGGCAATGGGAAGCCATATTGACACTTATTCCTAATTTGAATATTTAATTAGGGTGAAGTTCTTCATCAAATTACCACAGAACTGGGAGAAAGCCTGGAAGACTTACACAATTGCTATCTTAACCCTTTCCCAGCTGCTCACCTGTGAGCGCAGCTCTGCGGGGGAGAAGGCCTGTGCCCAGCCTGACGCCGTGGGAACTCAGGGGGGATGCTGGCGATCGAGGCTGAGAGGGGCCAGATGGTGACAATAGAAAAGGTCCAAGGGAACGAACTGCTCGTGCCCAGAGTGAACTCTGAAACGAACCCTGGACCAAGACAGAAAGTCACATGCGCGAGTGTCCACTGTGTGCCCGGCGTGGCACTTCCATGTGTTTCCCCATTTGGTTCTCACAGCAACCCTCCAAAGAAGGTATTCTTATCTCCATTTGATAGACAAGGAAACTGAGGCTCAGAGGACTGATATAACTTACTCAAGGTATCACTGCTTGTGAGTGGTATCAAGAAGGCCAAGTTACTCATTACACACACACACACACACACACACACACCCCTACCTTGTACTCTCCAAAAGTGACAAAGAAAACACTTAACAGTCAATAAAAATGTATTTAAAGCTGTATTTTGGATATTCCTCATCGTGCAAATAAATTGGAGGGAGAGGGCAACCAAACCCAGGCCTCCTCAAGCAGCATTCGAAAATTCACCTCTCAGATTCAAAATGCACCACTGAGCTCCCCAGGCTGGGACATCACAATGACGCTGTGTCCAGCTGCTCCGGAGACGGGTGAGGGCATGGGCAGCAAAGCTCAAGCAAACAGCCTTGGACTGCAAACTTGACACCTGGTGCTGCCGCCCCGACCCTGCACGAGGGAGCCTTGCCGAGGCAGTCACTGCACACCGCCACTGGTGGCCGGGCGGGCTGGCCGCGGTCAGTAACAGCACAAGAAGACGTGAATTTGGTTTTCTTTTCTTCCAAAATGGCAATGGCTCAACAGTAGCATTTATAACTACCTATCAGTTTGGACAAGAGATTACATTTCCTTAAGGTCCTCTTTCTCACTGTATGAAAAGACTTTCATTGACATTTCACGGGTGCCATGTGATTCTGAGTGACCAAAAGTAACACATTTTCCCATGCAATCTCCCCCAAGACCCACAGGATGGGGCCAAAGGCTGGCTGTGCACACTGCGCTTGGCCATGGCGGGTTCAGAGATCTTTCTGCTTCCAGACTCCACCGAGGTGCTGAGAATGAGGGGCGTCCTGATGGTTTCCGACTAGCAATTTTCTTTTAGAAGCTCACGATGGGTTCAATTACCCTCCTGTGGACGTGGCCAGAGCTCCATATGCAGCGGCCACTCTCGGCAGGAAGCGGATTACGGGATGGAAGGGAAGAGCCGGCCGCGCAGCCCCGCGCTCGGCCCCCTGCCCAGCGGGCGGGCTGCAGGAGACCCAGGATCCAACAGCCCTGCTCCGAGCCTGTTCCTTGCGGGAGCAAGTGGCGTCGGGAACTTTGAAACTTTCCTTTGTATATCACATTAATCCATACAAGAAAATCTCTTTTAATGAGGAGTGATGTAGTTACAAACTCTCCAGAGCCATAATTAGAGCAAACTAATTGAAGTTGTGTTTTGACACACTTTCCAAATTCACGGGTGCCGGATGACATATTCACAACACTGCTGCCGCACAACCATGGCGACGGCAAAATCATTAGGCTAATAACGCTTATTTGCATTCTTCTCACGCCGGCAGCTCTCCCTTAAATACTGTTTCTACTACTGCTCCTTTACTGTAAGTTTCCACTGAAAGATATTAACAGTAATTATTAGTACTTCAGTGGAATTTTAACGTTAAAGAATCGTTACCTGCATTAACATACATCGAATGCCAATTCTTTTCCGTAACCACCGTTGGAAGGTTGGGGGTATCTTCCTCCACCCCTCACCCCACAACCTGATGGCGACACAGTTTCAGAGCTTCACTTGGGACAACCACTCCCAGCCTTCCCCCGGTGGGATCTGAAGTCCGGGCTCCTGAACTATTCTGTTTCAAATGTTTGACGAGGAAAATCTTTTTTTTTTTTTAAAAGTACGTTAACATGAAATAGCTCAGGAGAAATTTTTTCGGAGCAGTTAAAAAAAAAATCAACTATTTACAACACGGTCTTTGGTAATAATACTAATGAATTCCAGGAGGACGTGCTTTAACCACTCTGTCACCACCCTTTCAGTGATGAAAGACAGACTTGGAATAACCAGAACGTGAGAAAGGCCAGCGCGGGCGGGGCAGGTCTGATCTGTCAATAGGGAGGCCCTGTTTGCCACCAACAAGGCCAATTTTTTGGATGCTTAACTCACTCACACACAGAGAGGAAGACTTGACAGTTCTGAATAATGGTTATTAATGACTCCCTCCTCTAAAGTGACAAATTACTTGTGAAATTTAGAACCGGAGAGGTATGAAGAGTGAAGGGAGCATGCCAGGAAATGCCAGCAGAACGGAGTTCCTGCTTACTCCACGGCGGGGAAGGGCTGGGCCCTGGAAGACAACTCGGATCAAGGGCCCACCTCTCTGGGCATCTGGTGGCTCTGCCAGGGCCGTGAGCACAGCCATCCCCGCCTGCACCTCGTGTCAGTGGCCAGTGTCTCACCTCCCAGGTGCACCGTGACGGGGAGGTGAGACACTGGTTCCAGCCCTGCTCTCCCCATGTGCCAGCCTCAACCATTCACTGCCAACAGCCCCTTGCTAGATACTTAGGGTTGGGCTAGACAGTCACTCAGATTCTGGGCTTCTATAAATAACTTGGGATCAAGAAAAACCACCACCATGTCATTTACTTTTCAAAATTCAAGAGAAAGTGGGGGCATAGGATGACACTGTCTTAACTAAACATGGGCACTTGTGTAGAATTTCAAACTACAGTATTCAAATATGTATTTCAGGATAGATGTCTAATCTCAACCAGGGAAGATTTAATTGAGTGAAGAAAATGCTTTCTTAGAAAAATGTCAGAGCCTATACTGCTTTAACGCTTGGGAGCTTTCGGTTTCTTGAACTACCATTCTTGGACCACTCTGCTATTTTTCAAGTCGCTGATTACTCATAAAACGAAAAAGGGGAAAAAAAAAAAGGGAAACTAATTTTCATAGCTGCAGCAACATTCCAAATCATGGTATTTATTCACTACATATAAGTTTTACTACACTTGAACCCTGAAATGCCGAAACACCTACCTCCATTATAAAAGAAATGAAGAAAAAAGCCAAGCCTGGCTGAGGGCACCGCACTTCCATTGCAGATGATCTAGTCTCATCTTATAAACTGAAGTATTTAAAGAGTCTCTAAACCTCACTGACCCTGCTTTTAAAAACAAGGAACATATGGGCACTGCTAGCTTTTCATCTTCTTCCAGCCTACTAAAATACCCGCTTCTCCAAAATTCAAGAGTAGCGAGGCTGCCAAACCCAGATTCATGAAAGGCCCCGTGCGTGAGAGCACAGGGCAGGCAGGAAGCAGCCTGGGCAGAAAACAAACCCCAACAAAGACCCAAGGCACATTCTTCCCCTTCTTGCCCAATCAATCTCCAGAGCTCTGGAAAACAATTTGTTTAGCAAAATGAAGCAATGACTAATTAGGAGGTGGAATGTGGGTCCTGGTCTGGAAGCGTTTACGGCTGGGTTTGGTCCCGGGGGAGGCCGTACCACTGGGTGCAGGGGACACTGAGGTGGAGGGTCCTAAATTCAGGAAGCCCTGAAGCTCCTTGAAGACAGGGGGAACAGGATGGTGGGGCCTGGGCTCCGATCCTGGCCCTTGGGTAAGTCACCGTCTCTCCAAGCTTCGGGTTTCTCATTTCTTAAAATGAGGACACGATTATTCACCTTACTGCATGGTTGTAAAGATTAAAACGATATACATGAAGTGTTTACACAATGCCTGGCACAAGACGCTCAAAAAATTGTAGCTGAAATAATGATGATGGTGATGATTGTATTTATTCTGATAATTATTAATATTATTATTCAACTGGAAACAAAACATCTGCTGCTCAAGAAGGAAGTTCAAGTTGAATGCTACCCTACCCACAGGCAAAAGTCCCACCTAAATAAATCCAAAAGGCCTTTGAAAAGTTACTGCAAGCAAAGGATTCTATTAAATATCCAAATTAATAACGGAAACCCTGCCTTGAAACAGAACAGCATGGGCGGGGGGCAGGGGGAGCGGTGTGCACGCAGAGGTGGTAAAATACCAGGAAATTTCACTTAACACTCATTTTTACTTTGTTTGGAGGCTAGATTTACACTGAGAGATCCAGGTGAAATATTCCATAGAGCCACCTGCAAACAGACTATCAGCTTCCACTCTGATAAAAGGTAAAATATCCTCCTCTAAATGGTCTGGTTCACAAAACCGACCCTGAAGTGAACTGATAAATCTGTTCTGACACATGGAAAACTATTTTCATAATCCTGAAAAAGGCCTTTCTCCAACCCCCTGAGCTCAAACCCACTGTGCAAAGAGCCCTTGCACATTTGAGAACCAGGCATAGGAGGGAATCATTTCACATTTATAAAGCTGCTCTCTGGGACAACAACAAGCCCACATAACCATCATAACCACCAAGAAAAACAAGACACTCACAGTCACAAAAATTACAAAGATAACACATTTACAAGCAGCATATACCTTGTCAAAAATCTGATGCGTGAGACTGAAAGCAGGGAAGGCCAGCTCCGAGGTGGGAGCCGTACTGACTCCTACCTAATTGTTCGTTAAATAGAAGCTCTGACTTCCCAAGAAGCCATATTAAAAATTAATATCAAAAATAATATCGCTCAGCCTAAACTCATCATTCATATCTAACAATACCAAACTGCATTCTAATGAAATTTCACCTTCAAAATAACTCTGACACCAAAACTAAGTTTGATACCGTTACAAAAGCAATGCGGGCTTTGTGGCCCACGCATTTTAAAGATATTCAAATAACCTTGCTCTGTAGGTCTCTCTCACACCACTCTCATGATCACCAGAATAAATCAAACTGCTCGCAATCTTGTGTAATCGCGGGCTTGGAAGCCGGTCGAGGGGACCCTCTGGTGTATGGCCCCCACAGGTTCTCCTCAGGCAGCAACCACAACTCAAGCGGACTGGCCCCCCAGCTCCCGCCCGCACGGCAGGCTCTGGGAAGTCCTTCTCTCCAGCGCCGGTCGGGAGCCTGGAGAAGCTGCGCGTGAAGAGGGCTGGGACACCTGGGGCTGCACCCAACCACCGCTCCGCTCCCCAGCGAAATGCTTCACACCAGCGAACCTGTGACCACGAGCATCAGGGCACAGGGACAGTCTGCAAGCCAGGGGAAGCTCATCCGTTTGGGTTAAAATCCCAGCTCTGACACTTAGTAGTTGTGTGACCTTGGGAAAGGAATTTAAACTTCCTTGATTTCAGTTTCCTCACCTTGAAAAGGAGGAAAAAATAGTATCCGACTCACAGATCTGTTATGAGGATTAAATGAGCTTTTCTTTGTAAAGTACTTGAATAGTGCCTGACACCCAGTAAATAAGTCTCGTCTGGTTGGTTGGTTGCATGGATGGATAGATGGAAGGAGAGATGTATCAATATACGACACTTGGTCCTATGTGTCTAAATCAGCTCACTGTATGCATTCAATTCATATTTTCTGAGTGCCGCCACGTGCCAGGCACCTGGAGTTCAAAGGTCCCTACCACTTTGGAGCCACACATTTTTCACTGAATACTTACTGTATCAAATGAGATGATGCAGCTCAAAGTACCTGGTAAATTTTGATACACAGGGATGCAACATTATCATCATTATTTTTGTGACTAGCCTTTTCTGAGGCTTTGAAGGAGAGAAAGGAAACATGAGAACCCCCGTCATCAGTAAGGCAGCAAATCTATTCATAAGACCAAACGTAAATAAACTCGGCAATGACAGGGAAACGTGAAATGCCAGACTGTACGGTGCAGGCAACCGGAGGAGAGGAAGGCGGAAAGCGACGTGGCCAGGCTTTCCAGAAGAGGTGAGGGCGAGGCGAGGGCTGGAGGGTGGACAGGACCCGTCCTCGGCACTCTGGAGCCCAGCCTGCGTCTTTCAGGGGGGCAGCGGCTCACAGCAACGGCCCGAGCAGAGATGGATCTGGGATGAGGACAGCGTGCCCAGGCGCCGAGAGGAGACTGGCCTGATTCGAGCGAGATGATATGGGAGGCCTGCCAGGCAATAGGAAACCAGCGAAGGCTCCGGACAGGTAAAAGAGCACGTGCATGCTTGAGAACCCCAACAGGATGGCAGGCAACCCAGGACTTCAAAGTTCCAGACAAAGAATGTAAGCGTGGGCTATTTAAATGAAATAATACCGAGCCCCAGGAGCCTCTAATCTAACTTTGATTTCGTGTTCTGGTCCCGCCCCTCCAGCAGGTTCTTCTTTGGGACACCCCTGGTGGCTGATGCTTTCAGTTGGAGCGCGTGGAGGGTACCACGAGCGGAGTGAGGATGATTCCCGCGCTCCCTGTGCCGGAACAGCAAAGCTGTGTTACCGTCTCCATCTTCAAAGGAGGGTCATAGCAGGAAGGATACGAACACGTGTGTCCTATCTTCAGAGTTAAACAAAAATGCGTGTGGTGTTCGCATGAACAGAAAGTAAGTCTACTTCTCCTAAGTAAAGCCAGACCCGCAGTTGTGCCTGGCCACGGCCTGCAGAGGGGCAAGGTCCTGCAGGCCCTCCCTGGGCTCACGTACCCCCAAACTGTCTCTTGCGACTGTGGAGCTCAAAATCCATGTCATAAATTGTTTACTATGGGGGGAAAAAAAAGAATCACTGGAATCAGCTCTTGGGCTTGCCTTCTAATCTTACCTTGACGTGGGACACATATAACCCTTCTCATAAATGATGAACCCTTATTAAACAACAGCTTTCAACTCTAAAATAAATTCCCTCCAATCCTCTGGGCCGAGCCTTCTCCTACTAAAACCTATAAAAGAGGAAAAACTGCTGGGCCTCCTCATAGGCAAATGCCCCCGCTCCAAGCCAGCCGCCCCTCAGGGAGGGGCAGACACCTCGGCAGGAAAGGGAGAACAGCCTCCCTGATCTGTGCAACTCCAGGCCTCCCGTTCAAGTCCTGCCACAACAGGGCGGGTGACAGATGTCGTCTGTGGTTCAAAGAGCATCTTATGACTGAACACTGACAGAAGGCAGCCCGAGCACTTCAGGCCGTCAGCTCAGACGACAGGACTGCAGCCGGTTAGCAAAGGCTCCGTCCCCACTGCCGGCTTATTCCGTGGGTGGATCAAGTGGCCCCGTGGATCCCACACCCGCGGGAAGGTGGGGTCGGGGGGCCAGGACGGAGCACGGCAGCCCACAGGCTCCTGACAACGGATGTGACAGGGATGAGCCCGGACGTGCGTGGCCTGAATGCTAGATCACCGCGGAGGGATGTTGCCTCTCCTTTAGGAAGAGCTATTAACCTTTCAGATGACAGCCCCGGGACGGGAGTGACGAAACGATTTCTGAGGTCAGCAAGGATCTCTGTTCTCAGAACCTGACATCGACGTGCAAAAGTTGTGACTGAATCCTGGTGTCCCTGAGTGGAAGACTAAATGCACGTGACAGATCTTCTGCCATCAAAATGCCCCATTTCCCAGAGTATCTGTCACAGATTGATAACATCCACGCAAAAAGTTAAGTACAATTATGTCTGTCACTAAGAAACATACTTCGGAACCTGTGACTGACAACTTGCTGGAAGCTGACAAATCACCGGAAGATTCCTGAACAACTCAGAGCAGTGCCGCGCGCCTTATAAGGGAAGCTCAGCCCCAGCGGACACGGGGAGAGGCTCCCGGGAGGCTGCGCCCTGTGTCTCTGGGAGGGAAGATGACATTTTCTCCTGGGGGGACAGTGTCGGTGAAGGGTCACCGGAGGAGCCCGTGGCCTGAGGTCTGGGGGGCAGATTTCAGGACCCCAGGCCAGCGGGAAGGGCAGAGTGGCGCTGCCGGAGCCATGGGGCCCCGCC
Organism: Balaenoptera musculus; assembly: GCF_009873245.2. NCBI lineage: Eukaryota > Metazoa > Chordata > Mammalia > Artiodactyla > Balaenopteridae > Balaenoptera > Balaenoptera musculus. Next base: position 107,222,324 of record NC_045790.1, on the reverse strand, counting down.
CAGCCCTTGTCCGCAGAGCCGTGAAGTGCCCGGACATCCCAGCACTCCGGGGTGCAGACTACTGGCTTCAGCTGGACTCGAGAGCGAGCTCCTGCCTGCCCACGCTGGGACGAGCCACGGGCCGCAGCGCCTGGGCCTCTGGGCCTCCGTCTCGGGAGGGCGCCACAGTGGCCACCCTGCAGGCTCTGAGCTCTGTCCTGATACCGGCTCCAGTGCGTGGGAGGAGGCCCGGCTGCAGGTCGGAGGATGAGGAAACGCCGACAGCGGCGCGAGCAGACCTGGGTGACAGGTGCCCGCTGGAGCTCCCCGAGTCAGCCGGGGCAAGGTGTCTGCGGCCCTAACGTGCAGGTCTGCTAAATCTGTATTTCTGAGGGTGGGGCTAGGGAATATGATGCATTTCAAGACCCACTGAAGGTCTGAAAACCCAAACACTGTTTGAATACTGCCAGCAATTGGGTGCACATGACCTCGCAAGCCGGCTTCTTCAATGCCATGGGGTTTTTTTTTTACCCTTGGGAAGTTCTCTTTATTAATTTTTTAAAATGTTAAGCCCAAACCTACCTCCTTATAACTTCATCCCACCTGATCTAATTTTGCCTTCAGGGGCTCCCAATGCCCCAGCCCTACCTGGAAGCACTTCTACTTTCCCTTCTACACGGTGACCATTTAGACATTTGAAGCCAGCTGCCTTGTCTTGACTCCAATCAAAACTCAGCGATTCCTCACACTCAAGCTCAATGCTCGAGTCAGGTAACTTTGACAAGGTGGTGCGTGGCAGTGGACGTGACCCTCCTGATGTCCTGACAGGTGCAGGACACCGGGTCAGGGGGCGTGCCCCACTGCGCACGCCAGGCTGCACTCGAGGCACCCAAGCTCGTGCCCAGCCTGGCTACTTCACACGGACCGCTGCTAAGCCACATCTCCTCAATTTGGTGCCCGAGCAGTTGACTTTTTGAACCCTGGGGGGCCCTGTCCATTTTCGCCCATCACCTTTCATCCCCCGGTAGCGGCAGGGTGTTCTGGCTGTAGAGGCGATGCGGAGTATTGATTCTGTCACTCAGCACATCAGCTCTCCCTAATGACTCTGTGTCATCTGCACATTTGACATGCATGCCTCTGATGTCTTTATCAAGCCACGGGTTCTGCTGTTCGGCAAGCCGGGGGGCAGCAGCCCCCCAGGGCCCCTCGTGGGAAGGCACAGAACCGTTCACTCAGCCACACTCTGGGGCTACTGGTACTCCATCAACCGCGAGCCCACCTGCCTCCCCGAGCTTTTCTGGACCTCGGTTCCAGCAGAAGCTGAACCTCCTCTTCCCCGCAGAATCATATGTGAGAGCCGGTGTGTGGGGGAGGAGCGGGGGCTGCTCTGGCTGAAGGGGGAAGGTGCTTCCTCTGTCTGCACGTGCCCCAAGGCAGCAGCAAAGAAGCAACCGGAAAAGCCCAAATCCAGGGACCCCAAAGTTTGCTCACACACACCAGGCCGACTTGCAAAGCTGAGGCCAGCCCGGGAGAGAGGTGGGGACGTGGGATCACGACCGATGCCCAAGGCCAGGCCCACCCTGCTGATCAATGTGTGTGAAGCAGACGGCAGAGGATGGGGCAGCGCTGGGGCCCAGGGAGAAAACGGAGGCTCCAGGCTCCCGGAAGAAGTGGCATGCCCTTCTTCACGCGGGAAAAACTGTCAAGAAATGAGCGCAGAGATGTTGTGTATGTGTGATGAAGACTCGCTGGGTGAGGAAGAGGAGCTCTGCCAACACATCTTATCCTGCCTTTGGCCGTGAACTTCGACCACTGTGTCCCATTCGCCGGATACAGGCCAAGGGGACTGCCCATCCTGAAAGGACAACGCCACATCTGGCCCCGCGACTAGCATTCTCTGCAGTAACAGGGAGGAAAGGAGGCAGGAGGTGCTCGTTCTGAGGGGCAGTCTCGGCCTCTGGAAAGGGAAGGCGGCTCTGCCAGGACCACGAGGGCCTCAGGTGATGACCCACCATCAGAAACTCCACCAGCTGCCCCTTTTGTCTGACATAAGCTGGGGATGACAGCTCTCCAAAAAATGGCAGGAAATTCTTTGATATATGAGTGACAACAAAAGAAATGTAGGCAGCGAACACGTTTTTAGCTTTTGAGACAGAAGCTCTGGCTCAAGAAGGCAACAAGGTCGGCTACTGGCCCTCCCTGACTCCCCTCCTTCCCCCGGGGATTGGCTGGGAAAACGGCCCGCTGCCCGCGGGGGAACCGGCCTGCCTGTCCTCCAGGTTCCTCCAAATCTGGTCAGTAGAGGGCGCTGCGTCACCGCACTCTCTCTCCAGCCTGGGCTTTGCAACTTGATCCCTGTGTCCACACAAAGACCACAGCTGAGGTATTTCTTATGCTTGTGGTTTAATAGTACAGAAGAAAGCAGCAGCAAAAACAAACTTGCTATTTTATGATATGATATCACCTATGTAAAAAGTACACAGAAAAATGACTTGAAAGAAATATAGCCAAAGGTTATGAGCCTTTGCTCACTGGAGATGGAATTTGTTTTTTTCATTATTTTCTATATTCTGTCAGTTTTCTACAAGCTTGTATTCCTCTCATAATCAGAAAAACCTGAGGAGTCTTCAGGGACTCAGGAGCTGTCTGCGGGTGGGAGTGGAGAGGCTGCAGCCCAGGGTCTGAGGCTGTTGGAGAAGCATTTGTTGCAAAACTGAATATATGCCTGCACCTGGGCTGAGCTCTGGGCAATAAAAGGCACTAGACACAGTCCCTGCCTTTAAGGAGTTTACAACACGGGTGAAGGTATAACGGCTGAGAAGCGCTCTGAGGGGAGAGCCTGGCACAGGCACAGGGCACTCAGGGAAGGCTTCCTGGGAGAGGCGGCATTTGTGCTAACATCTGAGGTAGGGGATGGGAGACACACCTGACGCACAGGTGTCCACATGAGCAAAGGCACAGAAGTACAAAACAGGAAGGGGAAAAGAGGCTATTGGTTCAAAGTTTGAGGCGTGGGGATGAGAGTGAGAAGACTAGTCCTGGGATCCAGACCTGGAGGCCTCCATCCTACAGGCCCACTGCGGACCCCCAGCGGAAACAAAAGCCTCATCCACAGCTCACCGCCAGAGAGAAAGCTGTTAGTTTCCTCTGCTGGACAGATTACAGGGATCCGAAGCCTCGCGGAATAGCATACACATCATTTCATAAATCTTCAGTGGAAAATTTGAAAAGTCAGCATTTCATTTCTTATCAAAGATGCACGACAGGAGAACAATACGAAAACTGAAGAACATGAAAAAAACCCTGATGAATTAGGGGGCTCATGTAGGTGTACAGGCCACCTGTGAATTACTGCATAGTGAGAGGAGAGCTTGGGACAGACAAGTGGTTTTCACTGAGAAGCATTAATGTAACATTCAGTTATCCTACTGCATACTGGCTGACTTAACTCAGTCAAATTAGAATACATTTTATATTGACTATTTTGACATTTGCTTTATTTGGCAAGTAAAACAAAACTGATCCAATTTCCTTGCAGCCAGTGTAAACCATAAACTGTACAACAAGAGATTATAAAATACATAAGCCTCATAAGGCTTGTTCCCACGCACTCTCTCCAGTTCTGCGTGGCTCTCTGTGGCCTGTGTTCTCGGGTCCCCTGGCTTCAGTTCCTAGAGCCCGTGCGCCCACGCTGACCGGCTAGCTTCTGGGGAGATCGCTCTTCCTGCCTTAACTGGAGAATCAGAGCTCTTCCTTTATCTCACAGAAAGTCAAAACCTGCCCTGAGGTGGTGCCTATTCCTAGGCCCTTCCAGACCGTATGATGTCAACAGGGAGCAGCTGGAACCTCTCCAAGGCGATGGGCCTGAGCTGACCCTGAGCACACGTGACGGGAATCGCAGCCTTGACGGTGCCCTGGGCAGTGAGAAAGGAACTCCAAAGTGCTGAACTGAGCTGTGCGAGCCTTGTACTCCTAAACCAAAGACGCGCAACTCTGGGAAGCTCATCAGCTAGTCATATCTCTTCACACCAAAGTGAAACTGAAAACTGTCAATACTCCTCAAGTTTCAGGCGATGGCAGGGGTAGATATGATTAAGTACCGCTCTTGGTTTGTGAGACCGTCGAGAGTGAGAAAGGCCAGACTGTCTTCTGGAGAACACCCCGAAGGACAGGCCCCGAGCTGCTGGCTCACGACCGCGCGTTCGTCCGAGGCAGCGGGAAGCCCAGCCGAGGAACAGGACGCAAGGGACCGCCTATACCACCCCCTCCCCTGACTCCCGGGGGCAGGGTGTGGACCGTGGGGCGTGGGGAGGGGGAAGCACGCAGTAATGGTTTTGTCCTGTTCCTGATCGATTTTGCTCATCTTGAACTGCCCACATGGAAGCTCTGAGATCCGTCCTCATTTATGTTACGTCCATCTCCAAATGGCACCACCTCACCACTTCTTACTGGTTTTATTTACTTTGGTAATTCCTTTCTCAAGCTTAGTCTATCATTGCTGTTTGTTCCCTATCCTCAAGTAATTTACTGCTAATGACGCAGAGGTTTTTGATCGGACAGAAGGTGTTGAGACCACTACTGCCTCTGCTCCAACGGAAATCAGGTAAAATCAGGTGCAGAGACCAGTCTGCTCACCCAAGTTTCTTTGTGGAAACAACTATTAAAACTAACAGCCCCTGAAAAACTTCTCACTATTCTCTCCTACCCAAAGTACCTATCTCTTAGTTTGTAGCTCTTTGGGAACAGGAACAATGTGGAAATGAACAATATTACTTACCAACCCTCCTGGAGTTGAAAGAGTTGCTGGCCAAGGCAGAGAAGGAATTCCACCTTTTACGGCCAGCACTCCCGGCAGCGTGGCTACAAGTCATGTGTCTGTGTGCGACTATGAGCTCTTTAGAATAACAAGCCCATTTTAAGTTGCATATTCTGCTATTTTAGAAGCCTGCAGAATAGGTACAATAGAATACAGAATGGCTTTTACGTTCATGTAATGCAAAGATTTCTAACTGGCTTTGTAAAATCTCCTCTAAAGGTATATCGCTTCTGCAATGTTTCTGCAGATACCAAACGGAGGGGTTCTAAGATGTTACGCAGTGGGACCCAAGACCACATGACTCTGTGACATGCATAACAGAACAAGATGCCACTGACAGGGCCTCACCTGGGAAGGTTGGGGGCTGGGGTGGAAGCAGCTGATGACTGAGAAGGCGTCGTGGGTTGAGATGAGTCATGATTTCTTGGTACTCTGCCCATTCGATACCAGATCCCCATGCTGTTCAACTCCCTTTAGGAGAAAAGAGAACTCTTCATGGCACTGTTTAACATAAAATCACCTGAGCTACAAAGCAAACCAACTCATTTAAGAGAATCATAGCCTCAGACGCCAGGGAATCGATGCTCGCCCATGAAGGTGGGTTACGTCACCTCCCTTTGTGCTCTGGGCTTCACAGTTCAAAGCCTAATGTGATGGCAACTGTCCCAACTCAGCAGGCCCGTCTGACATGGCCATCTTCTTCCCCCACCCCTGGGCCTCCTGCCTTCCTACTATATGCTATCAACATTTTCCTTGGTTCTCGGTCTGCAAAACTCTTTGTGTTCTGCCATTTCATTGTGGGTGTTTGTGCAATCATCCGCTTCAAGTTCTTTGTGTTGCTGGGGCGAGACAGATAGGGCACTGGGCTGACACGTGTGCCTGGTGTTTAACTATGGGGAGAACTAGCCCCACCCAGCTCCATGCCGTGCCGCCCCCCCACCTCCAGGATAAAGCTTCTCACTGCCTGGTGTCACCTGTAGTCAGCCTCATTCTCAGGGTCAGTCTGGGAGACATCTTCACAGAGCCCGAGGCATGTGCCCCATGAACCACCACAACTAAGGGTGGTGACAACAGGGCCCGATGGATGCCACGTCAGGGTTCCTGTTACTTGATCTGCACACACCCCCGCAGCCCGGCCCCATGCCCCACGGTCACAAGTGTTTGTGAGACAGGCATACTCGCAGGAACTGTAACGGGATTATTTTAGCCACATCAACGTCCAACTGCTCAGCTGCCCCACAGAACTACACATTGGGATGTAGAGGAAGATCATCTCTCCAAAAAAATGAGAACAGATTTGTTCAGAGGATTCTTCTGGTAGCCTCTCAGTACACTGCAGAACTATTCTGAACCACAGCCGTGTCTTATCAGATGGTTGATTCCAATCAGCTGCACTGATTTTGCCACCTCCCGGTATCAGGCCACAGTCAGGCCTTGGAGGACCTGTTCCCAGTCTGACAACCCCAGACCTTTGCAAAGTAACCTGTGGAACTGTGCCCACTTTTAAGAAGAAGTGACAGAGTTCTGAACACTGAATTCTCTTTCCTTAAAAATAACACTGGAATTGTCTTCCTCTGGAAAAGAATTTTTGCCCCAAGATGAAACAAAAATATACTTTATTTAGCAATCTTTTCAAAATGATATAAAAAAGGATTCTAGTTTTGATTACCAAGACATATATGGTAAGAATCTATTCTTTAGAATTGTTTAAATTGGTTAAAAATTGAATCTTTTAAAGTAGCATAGTGTGTAATTTTAAAGAACTGAATACACATAGCAACTGAATATACATAATACATGTAGTAATTATTAAACTGTTGGTTTCTACTATTTGTATGTAAATGGCTGTTTCTAAGATACCTGAAGTATGGTTATTTTCTTACCTATTTTCTACTTCCATAATCCTGTTTCTATAATGACTTTAAACCATGTTGCAAAACAGGATTTTTGAGTGTGTAGAAAGGGTATGATCATAGAGTCCTTTTTTAAAATAATTAATTAATTAATTAATTTATGGCTGCGTTGGGTCTTTGTTGCTGCGCACGGGCTTTCTCTAGTTGCAGCGAGCGGGGGCTACTCTTCGTTGCTGTGCACGGGCTTCTCATTGAGGTGGCTTCTCTTGCTGCAAAGCATGGGTTCTAGGTGCCCGGGCTTCAGCAGTTGTGGCTCGGAGGCTCTAGAGCACAGGTTCAGTAGTTGTGGCACACGAGCTTAGTTGCTCCGCGGCATGTGGGATCTTCCTGGACCAGGGCTTGAACCCTTGTCCCCTGCATTGGCAGGCGGATTCTTAACCTCTGCGCCACCAGGGAAGCCTGAGTCCTTCTTAAGGACCACAAAATCTTGAGACAGAGAATCAGATTCCATAGCTGAAGAGTCCAAACAAGCTATCGTGCACCAAGATGAAAATAACCTCTACTTCTGTGACACCCACTCCCCATGTGCTTCAAACAAACACCGCAGCTCTGTCTCTCTCTCTCTATCACCCAGTCCGTGAGCAGCCTTCAAGGAAAGGCCGTGGCTTTTCGAGTGAAGAGGAGGGTCTGGGCTCAAATGAGCAAGATCCAGGAGGCCGACCTCAAAAGCCAAGTAGGAGAACGCATCCATGATGTAGGGACCCACAGGGATAAGCAAGAAGATTGCAAAGCCGGCCAGGGAGAGGCACATGGCCAAGAGGCCGAAAACCCTCTACCACACTATTAATTTGAGAGACCCGAATTTCAGTTGACTGAGTACAATGGGTGAACATCTATTATCTTTTGGACATCCAGCATCCCTTCACCCCTCTTCTGACTCTTTACCTTCCCTCCGTATTCGGGGAGCAGGCACCCCTCATTCCCAGTGCCTGAGCTCCAAAGGAGCTGACCCCACTTTCAGCTCAGGCTTGGTCAATCAGAGATTGACATTTTCCAGGCAGCAGCGACGGGCTCAGGGTCCACGTGACCCCAGTGAGATCAGTCAAGACCAAGGCGAATGAATTCTAGAACTTCTGAATACTGGTCAGGAGCATGGTGTCCTGAACCAGTGGCCTCCCAGGTAGGAAGGGCAGCAAGGAGAGCTAAGGCCAGAGGCTGATGAGAGGCAGACGGCTGAGCCCACGGGTCACACAGAAGGTCTCAGGACCCGGTCCGCAGGGGTGACCTGAGCACTCGCGGCAGACAGCAGAGATGAGACTGGGGTCGCTGAGACTTACCCAATGAACGTGTACTGAGGAGGGGCCTGCTTGGTCCGGCCCATGATCCGAATGTCACAAATGGCAGCTTCGGTTGAATCCCGTGGGATGAATTTAATGCACAGCCTCTTCTTCCTAAAAGCCACTTCCTCTGAAGGAAAGGACAAGAAAAGGGGTGAGTCTTCCAGAGGGGCCCACATCTCCGTTTTCAACGCCATGTCTCCTGTCACGTTCCCTTCCCGGCAGTGGAAGTGACCAGCCATCCGAGTCGCCCGAAAGAAGGGCTGGGCGCAGGGCTGCAGAGGACAGGCCCAGTCACCCTGCTCTGCATTCGGGGCTGACCCCCGACACGCCCTGCCGAGAAGGGGCCCACAGGGCACACACACCTCTGCAAGGAGCATCCTGGAATAAACCCGCGACTACAACCTGCTCGCTGCTCCAGCCGTCAGATACAAACACACGGACACCCTGAGTGTCAACACATTTCACTACATGGTCTTTTTTCTTTTTCACTTAAAAAAAATTTTTTTAATTTATTTATATTTAAAATTTTTACTTTTTGGCCACGCCACACGGCATGCGGGATCTTAGTTCCCCGAACCAGGGATCTAACCCGCGCCCCCTGCAGTTGGAAGCGCGGAGTCTCAACCGCTGGACCACCAGGGAAGTCCTTTTTCACTTTTTATTACAGAAATTTTCAAACATTCCCCCAAACAGAGAGAACAGTAAGATGAATCTACATGTTCCCATCATCCGGTTTTAACACTGTCAACAATGGGCGAGCTGGTTTCATCTCCTTCCCCCGCCCCCTTCAGCTTTGCTGGAGATTTAGAATGACTCCCCAACACCATGTCATGTCACCCACCAATATCTCAGTAGGCATCCATGGCAGGCTGTTTTTTTTTACCATGACCATTATCATTCCTAACAAAATGAACAATGATACCTTAATATCATCCAAGAGTCTATACTCAAGTTTTCTCCATTATCTCAAAAGTGTCATTTAACTGTTGGTTTGTCTGCACCAAGACCCAAACACTGTCTATGCACTGCATTTGGTTGTTAGGTCTCTTGTTCTGTGGCAACCTCTCCACCTTCCCTTTATCTTCAGGGCACTGATAGGATGGAGAACTCAGGTCACCCCCTGTACTTCCTGTAAACCGGCAAAGTGAAAGGCTCGATTCGATTCCGATTAGGCAGGAGCACTTCACAGGTGATGCAACGTACATCCGATGGTGTCACACATGCGGCCTGGAGCTCAGCTGGGCCGCCCTCGGTAGGTTCCACTGCTGTTGGTACCTCAGTTATACAGTCCCCAACAACCATGTTCATGAGGTTTTCTCATCCCCTGATGACTGTTGCCTAGATTCATAATCTCATTAAAGTCGTCAACATAGTGATTTTCTGTCATTCCTTCTGCATTTATTAGCTGGAATTTTTCTATATAAAAAACACCTTATTTTTCAACTACCTGGTCTCCCTGAAACATGCTTTGTTATAGGAAAGGAGAGATAAATATGTGATTCTTTTCTCTTATTTATCAAGTCTTAGAGTGATGAGTTGGTACCCCAGCAACTGCCAAAGGTGAACAACCACCCACGTGTGTTTTGTTTGTTCATTTGTGGGTTTTAAACATGACTTTCAATCAACTGCAGCCATTCGGTACATGAGTCAGATAGATCTGGGTTGAAATTCCAACTCCACCATTACCCAGCACCATAATCTTAGGCAAGTGACTTATCGGTAAAAGGGAGTTAATGAAACCTGAGGCCATAGGGACACGGGGTGGATGAAATGCGATGACACACATGCTTCCCTTAGCCCAGTGCCTGGCACACAGTAAGTGCTCAGTAAAGAACGGCCATGGATGTTCTTACCGTATTATTGTAAGTAAGCCTCTGGCACACAATTCGTGTCAGTGTTTGGCATTGATTTTCAAGACCTTTCAGTTCTGTGGCAGGAAATAAGCACATTTAAATCAGGGAGCAGGATAAAGAGGGAAGTGCAGTCCTGCTGCTGGTCTTGATTTTACCAAGGGGAGATTAGAATCAGGTGCTGATATCTTGGGGGAACCAGATGGAAACTCAGAAACTTTGTGGGTTCTTTTCCTAGTGAGGAAACTGAGGGCTAGATCAGATCTACCAGCTATGAGTAATAATACTGGATACTGAATCCAGACCCCAAATATTGTATCCAAGAAGGCAGGGGTGGTAACTGGGGGTAAACAGCAACCCTGCAGCTTCAAAAACTATGAGCTGACAAGATCAGGCCTTTGAAAGCGTGAAGGAGGAGAGACCTTTCCTCAAAGTAAAATAAGATGCAGGTATTTTGTGTACTTGCTTTGCCAGCTGCTCTTTGCTCCATTCTTCCATCTACAGCAAACTCGGGATAAGAGATGGAGCCACTAATTACACATGCTTAAACAGGCCTGATTTTAAGCAAACATACAGAGTCCACAGAAATGTGTTCAGTCATGCTAATGAACACAGAGAAAGGACACAGCACTTTACTAAAACAAACAGTCTTCCAGTTTTTAAGTGCTATACAGATTGCAACAAACCATATTTTAAATTAACTACAGGAGTCTCATCTTTCTGGCTGATTTTATAAAATCAGGACCCTAAATGCTCTCAAACATCACAGAGCTGACCACAGGTTCATCTGGTCAGCTTGAGCTCACCTGTCCCTGGGTAAAGGCTCCAGGAATGACCGCATGACCCTAAATGAATAGGTGACCCTAAACTCACCCTTCCTTGTGTGATAAGACATTTGTTGGAGGTGCCAGGGCCCGACCTGAGAATGTCCATGGGGCAGCAACCAATGCACCCCCAGTCACGGTGGGGGGACTTCCCAGGATCACTGGGGCCCCACGGCAGCTAGACCAGGACTCGGCCCTGGGCCTCCTCGCTCAACTGGTTCAACAAATTGAGAGGGAAACACAGAATGAGAACTCCCTTGGCTCTATAGTATATCAGTATAAAGACATTTTAAGCCACTTAGTTGTCAAAAACGAACGACAATGCAAATTTTAAAACTAAGAAAAACACAGGGGAAAAGTAGGAAATTAATACAGAAAGTCTACAAGGCAATTTTAGTTCTTAAAGAGACCATTCATATAAGAATAAGCAAAAGTAGCAAGCAAACACTTGTGAAAATATTCAGTTTTGCTAATAAATAATAAGTGAAAATTAAATAAAATTAGATAGTAAAACTAAATAAAAAATGTAAAGCCTATGCTGGCAGGCCAGTGGAAAGCAGGTACAAGCCAGTATCATTAGTGGCAACATGAACTGGTATTTCTGGAAGTTAATTTGGCAACAGAGGATAATAAAGCTTATCTGTATTGAGCCCATCCTCTGATCAAGGCACTGTGTATGGCAGGTACCTTAGGTGATTCAAACATGAATTAAACACGGATCTTGCCCTCGAAGAAAGTAAGTGGCAAAGACATGAAGAAAACAGGCAAATATCCCCCCCCCCATCTGAGGAAACTGAGGCCCAGGGGGCTGAAGTCATTTGCCCAGGGTCCCTCATTTGTAAGTGGCAGAGCCAGACTCAATGTTCGGAGAGTTTGACTCCAGAGCCCAAGTTCTTCCCATTATGCCTGGTGCAGTCTGTCCTAACAGAGGTAAAGATGGGAACTCAGAAGCAGAATCAACCACTCCCTTTGGCTTCCCACCACTGTTACTGGCATTTGCTTACTCTCCTCCCTCCCGTCAGCACATGTGCGCTGTGCCAGGCAGGTGAAAAGCAGTAAAGAAGGCAGACGGGGACCCTGACCTCCGACTGATTATAGCCACCCGCTAGACTAATAAGCTCCTTGTGGGTTCTTTTCCTAGGCTCATCTTTATATCCCAAAGCCTGCAGTGCCCACAGTAGACACACACCCATTGTAGCTGACTGTGGAGAGGAGAGCTTGCTTGCTTCAGACTCACGTCTAGGGATCAGAGGCTGTTTCACGCTGTCTTGAGCTCACCCTTGAAAGACATGGGGTGTGGATAGTCAGAGTTGAGGGCAGGGGCATTCAGGCAGGGAAAACAACAATGCAAATACATGGAGTCAGAAAAGAAAGGAGCATGAAGAGGGCACAGCAAGTGGCTCGGTCTGGATAAAGCATGGGGTGCTTGAAGGTAAGAAGTACGTTGCAGAGCAGGGGTCCCGAACTCCCGGGCCACAGACCGGTACCGGTCCTCAGCCTGTTAGGAACCAGGCCGCACAGCAGGAGGTGAGCGGCAAGCGAGCAAAGCTTCGTCTGCCGCTGCCCATCGCTTGCATTACCGCCTGAACCATCCTCCCCTCCCCCCGACAAAAACCGTCCTCCACGAAACCGGTCCCTGGTGCCAAAAAGCTTGGGGACCTCTATTGTAGAGGAAGGTTGGGAGCAGGCCGTAGAGGACATATGACCCAGCAGCCTCAAGTACTTGTAAACATATCACAAGGAAATCATTCAAAATCTATACATGTTCAAACTGATCTACAGGTTCAACACCATTCCTATCAAAATCCCAGCTGGCTTCTTTGCAGAAACTGACTAATGTTAGAAGTCATATGGAAATTTGAGGGACCCAGAATAGCCAAAATCATCCTGACAAAGAAGAACAAAGTTGGAGGACTCACACCACTTGGTTTCAATACCTGCTACAAAGCTCCAGTAACCAAGACTGTGTGGTTTCCGCATAAGGAGAGACATATATAGATCAATGGAAGAGAACTCGGAGACCAGAAACAAACCTTCATGCTTACAGTCAATTGGTATTCAACAAGGATGCTGAGACAATTCAATGGGGGAAAGAACAGTCTTTTCAAAAAATGGTGCTGGAACAACTGGATACTCACATGCAAAAGAACACATTTGTTTAAATCAACTATACTTCAATAAAAAATTGATTGTGGTAAGGGTTGCACAGCTCTGCAAAAAACCGTTGGATTGTAACTTTAAATGGGTAAATTGTATGGTATGTGAATTATACCTCAAGAAAGCTGTTATCCCAAAACTCCAATACATAAATATATAAAATCTATCGGTACAAGGTGCTTAAACACATGCTTTTACAGAGTGGCACTATGGTTAAAAGTGTGGGGAGTCACGCTTGTGTGTGTAATCTAGTCATTCCCCCACTTCTAGATGTGTAACCTTGGATAAGCTCTTTAATACCTAAGTTGTTACTGTGCCTCATTTTTCTCATATGTGAAATGGGTATAATAATACCCATCTCCAAATAGGGGTCTTCCGAAGATTAAATGAGATCAGGTATGTAGAGCATTTAGCATACAGTAAAGACATACTAAATACCAACTATCACAATTATTAGCTAATACATGTCAGTAACAAACAAAAGCAGCCCAATGTCCAAAAGTGAGGAGCGTATTAAGAAAAGTAGGCTACACAATGGAATCCACTTGTTTCATTAAAATAACAGCTATGTGGGGTCTGTGTAAATACGAAAAGTCTGGTCCATAAGAAATGCTTGTAAGAAAACAGCAAAAAAAAAAAAAAAAAAAAAAAGTAGGTCCAAAAATGGGGCTAACTATGGAAAAATAAAGTATGTGTGACAAAAAGTGAAATGCAGAGTTTCATAAATGGATCATGTGTCATAAAGAAAGGATTCTCTGTATTTGTTTTTTATTTACTGCATCACTGTTGTGGATATCCTAACATTGGTCATTAGTAATTTAAAATAAAACAAGTTATAGCACATCAAAATGAGGAGGCTCAACTACCCAGAGGTTTCCAGCTCTATTTAATAACTGGCGTGCACGACAAGAACCCCGAAGTGCCCCAGGATCCTGAAGAAGTTTCCGACGTGTCAGCCACTCACTTCCGCTCTGTGTTGCTCAGCGATCAGAGTCTTCCCTCAATTTCGAATCCTGAGGACTCTAAGTTGCAGTCTTTCTGGTTCTGACTTTTCTTGTGCACTCCAAGAGCCAAAAATGGGGATATTATTGCATTTGTGGTCCCTGCATGCTTTTGGTTTTTTCCTTTTGCTTCTGGGTCTCATGCCAAGCTTGGCTTCAGCAGCACCGGAGAACGGGCTAAGGACAAACTATAACCAGCTTCACTGTCCCCTTCCTGAGTGAGCCGATTCAGCAGGGAGCACCGTTCTGCTCATTTACATGCCGCTACCCAGAACGCTGAAAACTCCTTGGAGAACCAAGTCAGGCATATGTCAAAAGCAGCAGAGTTTATTTGGGGCACGCAGTAAGGCCTCCTAAAATGTTTCCGAAGAAAAATGCACATAAAAATGTCTAAAAATATTAATACCTGGAGGAAGAAAATTCTCATCGTGACAAGAAGTAGTAAGGGGTGACTCACGTGTGTCCACTGTCTCCTGAATCGGGATGAAGCCGACAGGCAGAGTGTCCTTGATGTCGATGAGCTTCATGTCCACTAACACGTTCCCTAAATGGCTCTTGGGAAGAAAGAAAAGCGATACAGATGATTAATCTGAACATGCCTGTGGTGGGTTTGCCATTTTGGCTTCAAAATGCATATTTAACACAAGACTTGTGCAGCTTTACGACAGCAGGTTAATTAGAGTAGGTGTCATTTAATGTTCCCCAGCAGTTACACAGGGACTCTGGTGGCCCCCGGGGAGGAGTTTCATCTGTAGAACCTCAAAGCCACTCACTCAGATGTGGCCTTGGTTAGCAAGATGAGCAACCCAGGAGATGCGTGAGACATAACCCAGCAGAGGGCAGCTGTGCACACACGTCGCGGGACCACGCGGCCACTCAGCCCTGAGCATCAGCTGTTGGGGCAGCAGGTTTAGAAAGAGCACATTCCTGGGGTGGTCGCTGCACAGGGAGAGCTGCATCTCAGCCTAACAGAGAACCAATCACACTCCTAAGCGATCGCCAGTCTGCATACTGACACACATTTCGGTGGCTAGACACATTCTGTAAAACCCCACGAATCATAAACTAATACACAGTGAAAAGCCCTGCTGCCTAATACTACACGTCTTCTAAAATGACATGCACAAGGGCCTCTTATAGCTGCTACTTAGTGGTAGTGCACGGGGTCCACAGTGCGCAGTTTCCGTAACCAGTGCAAAAATATCTTCGAAGACAGCACGCCATCCTGTAATTGCAAGAGAGAATTCTCTGCAAACGCACTGGCACTCGCAGCCCACATTTCAAGCTGGAAACAAGCTCTAAAGCGATCTACCCTACAACTTAGATATGTGGGCCCACCTCGGAGATTTCATTAAATTCTTCAGTTAAAAAAAGAATGATGTCTTCTGATCCCAAATCTCTCCTGTTAGGATACTAGCAATGCACTTGGAATGCTCACCTTCCAGAAGCGCCTCATCCCCACAAGTCCCCATGAGCACACCCTCAGTTTACCTGTTCTGCATTCCTGGACGACCCCACCACCTTGCCCTGCACAGCAACTCCTCAGGCGTCGTTCCAGTCCTGCTCAGAGAAAGGCGTGCCCCTCCGTCTCTGTGCCCCACCCCGTCCTGCAAAGTGCCAACACCATCCCTGAAAGCCAGTCAGGGAATTCCTATCATCTAAACTCTACGCTATGTTCTCTCCCGGCCCTCTCAATTTTCCTTCATATCAATTTAAAATGACATATTTGTGAGGTTTTTATTTAATATCTGCTTCCCCACTAGAGTTTGAGAGCCATGAGGACCAAAACTATCTCTGCTACTACTATATATCCAAGCCTAGCATAGATCTGGGCACACGGTAGGTGCTCAATAATTATCTGCTGAATAAATTAATGTTTTTTGGTACATTTTTAACTGGGCGGGCCACTCAGAATCAGAAATCAAATTGGATTTGCTTGGATGATGAATCTAAACAATATCAATAGATATATTAAAAGTATATTTAATAAACGTATTATAAACCAAAAGTACACAAATGAAATAAATTCTTGAAATTTAGCCATGAAGGTCAAAATGTCAAGTGTAAACTATGACCAGTGTTTTTTCGGCACTGTGGTCACAAAACCGTTTCTCTAGAAATATGGTATTTGCTGAGGATTTAATATTATTACATTTCAGGTAGCTGGGTCTCAGGAAAACAATGCACAGACCAGCGCAGCAAGTGGAAAGCAGAACCCTCACTAATGCGGAATAAATCTCTGACTGTGGAGGAAGGGTTTGAACCATTAACCCAACTCGCAAACATCAGCTGCTTTCAGAGTCACCTGATCTAATCTATCATAATTCTTTTTCATGGCAGTTGCTTTTCCATGTCATCACTGTTTTCTGCACTGAGAAATTAACAACTGGGTATGTTTTCCTGCCCCATAGACGGATGGGTGTTCATCAATATCCTTCTCAAATGTCTTCTACTTGACAAGTTGGGTTTTACAGAAGTCAACTGCAAACCACTTAGCGACCTCACACTCCACACTCTACAAATGTCCCTGATCATAAAACCAGAACATCAGTGGTGCAGCCATTAAAAAAAAGCATGAAAAAACCCCTCCTGTGCACATGGAACGGGAGCCTGCACTGTCAGAGCTTCCCGCAGCCCAAGTGTGGTCCCTCTGTGCAGGGGCTGCCACTGCACCGGGTTTAATACAGTACGTCTGCGACACCATTAATTTTGCTTGTTCCTCTCCCCTCCCCCATCCCGTGCTCTCTTTCATTTCCTCCTCATAAATATGAAGAACGTATTCCCAATCCTTGTTGAGCAAATGATTCATGCCAAAAGCCCAATATGCACTGACTCAGGGTATTTATATTGTCTCTGGTAGCCAGTATTTGCTAGTATACTGTAATTATTTTTGACAACCTTGCATTTAAGGTAGCCACAGATAACCAACTTAATATTCAAATGTTCATAAATTCTTCTGTTTAATATCCTCCCTACCTAATCTATGTACATTATTATTACAGGTAATGCAGAAAGTACAGGGCATGAAAAGTGCAATTAATCTCAATCCTTCCCCAGGAAGCAATGTCACTCCAAAGCCAGGTTTCTGTATTAATAGCATTATTGGGGGGAAGGAATTTAGGTTCCAAAGGAGTCTCCCCAAACTCCTACACAGGGAGTCTCAAGTCACCTAATTAAGAATCTGTACAGTCTTGAGATTCCACATCCCTCCTTTGCAGTTGTAAAAAATTATGTCATGCAAAGTCTTGGCTCTGACAGCAGGGCCGGGACAGACCGGCTGTAACATTAAAATATGCCTTATTCCTGCTCTAATCCTGGGCTGGCAAGTGGGCCTCTGCCACCCCTTGAGCTGTATCCCTCTGGATCTCACTACAGGACCCATTCATTCTTTTTCTGAAAATAAAATGCACCTAATTTCCTTACTGCCTCAAAAGAGGGGCAGAGGATTCTCCCACTGCCCTTGTCCTCATCTTACATCCCCTCATCACACCCACCTCCCCACGTCTGCCCAGGCCTCATGGAGCAAGACACACATAGTAGGCACTCAAGGAACATCTCCTGAACGTTCGACAAATGTTGACTAAATCGGTGTATTTTCTATCATCCACTTACCCGTGACACCTAAAATTAACAAGCCCCAGTGACTTCTCTCCGTCATTTTGAGACTTGTCATTGTCCCCACTCCAAGGGATCAGGGGCTCTTCTGGCCTAGAGTACCGACACCCCACAGCCTTCAAGGAAATGCAACAAAAACAGCAATCAAAAATGACCAATGAGGGCTTCCCCGGTGGCGCAGTGGTTGAGAATCTGCCTGCCAATACAGGGGACACGGGTTCGAGCCCTGGTCTGGGACGATCCCACATGGCGCGGAGCAACTAGGCCCGTGAGCCACAACTACTGAGCCTGCGCGTCTGGAGCCTGTGCTCCGCAACAAGAGAGGCCGCGATAGTGAGAGGCCCGCGCATCGCGATGAAGAGTGGCCCCCGCTTGCCGCAACTAGAGAAAGCCCTCGCGCAGAAACGACGACCCAACACAGCTAAAAATAAATAATAAATAAATTTTAAAAATGACCAATGAGATCGTAGCTGTCCTCTGCGGCCACAGTCTCCTCTTCAGTAGGATAGGCTGAGGCTGCGTGGAGACCAGGAGTGAACACATGAAACCACCAGGCAGAGTAAGGGTGTGAACGAGATGCTCAACCCTCAGGAGTTGGTCCTCACAGCCCCGAGCGGCAGTGAACACACGGACCTTCTGCAGAAAGGGTAGCCAGTGGGCAGAAAAGAGGTGACAAAAGCTAAGGATACGACTAGTTTCAAAAAAGGTTTAGGTAAGCTCCAGGGACAAAGGGGACAAGAGTGAACTGTATGTGGATGTGGACGCAGGAGGGAAGGATGGGGCCAAGGGGGCACTACCCCTAAGATCACGAGCCCCACGTCTGGAAGGGCAACCCGGCCTTCAGACCTGTTCCTGGGGTCTCCTCGGCTGCACCGTGACCTGAGGGACCTGCTCAGACCCACCGCAGGCTCAGCTGCCAGGACTTTCCCCTACTCCACCAGAAACTCTGCTCTTTACAGCAAGCATGTATTACTCTCATCATTAGTGGTAAAAAATTAAAGCAATGAGTTCTCCCTGAGTACGTTAGGAATCATTTTCCTAACAAAGACTTACCAACAAACAACACGAATGGCTGCTGGAAGAGAGTGCGGGCCAGAGAACTGTGTGACTGTCCACGGCCAGCAAATGCTGCAGGGACGCACGAGGACCGTGATAGGACCATGGGGCTGTGGGGTTTGTGATGGAGAGAAAGACCGTTGCCTTTCCCCTTCCATGCTTCTGAATGGGGATGTTTGAACCTGATTTTTTCTTTATAAATCATGAACATGTATTACTGTTATAATAAAATTTACAAAAATAAATAAAAATATTTCCTACCCAATTTTTGTTTTTTTAGCATTCAGGCCCAAAATATAATGTCACCTTAAAAATGAAAATCTGATTGCTCCCTATTTGGAGTTAGGGAAGACAGGTGGCCTTGAACAAGCATGAAAACCCCCTGATGTCAGAAAGGAGCTAGTACTTCAGGAGCCTGTCTGAGGACAGAAGCGGCATATTTGCACAGTGCCCAGGACAGGCCTCACACAGGGTGGACACTCACGAAAGCCACTTCTCTTTTTTCTAAGCCACCCATTAGAATACTTTGTTGGAATAGCTTTAGTAGATGTCTTTAAAATTTCCTAATTTATGGGCTTAAGTATTAAAAACAACACAGTAAAAGAAATCTGCCTGTGTGGTGGACACCTACCTGCAGAAACAGTGAAATGTCATTATGTCAGAGAGACGCGGGGAGAAAAGTCAACAAGGCCATGTCTGGGGGAGGGGTGACCGCGTGGCATCCTTCTAGCTATGTTCCCATCTGTTGGTCAGCTTTAAATGCAGCTCCCCTGGAAGACACTTACCTCCGTACTACCCTGTGATTTGTTACTTGGAGGAAAGGCAGGCAGACAAGAGCTGTGAGGGAAATCTCCTAGTCTCCTTCAGAGAACACGTTTTAATGGAATTCACCGTACACTTGGGTATGTGGTTAATAATACTGTTAATAAATGAAACACAGCGCTGGCTGCTGATTCTACCCCATTCACTAAAACCACAGATAAATTAACATAGTGATGAAAATAAACCTCAGCCAAAAAACGAGGAGATTTCAAACAGGAACGTAAATGACTTGGGCTCACTTAGCAAACAGAAAACCCCTAAGACTTACATTTTCTTTGGAAAATGATCTTGTGAAGCATAGGTATCTGGTAACCTTGGATTTAAATAAGCCGTCTTTCCAGAGGTCAGCATCCACACCATCTGCTGTCTGTGCAACCTACACCAAAGAGATGGAGAAAAGGACAGCAGGTGAGGCAGGATGCAGCCGAGGGCGTGTGGGAGCAGCTTCTTCCTACCTGCACCAATTAACTCCGGCCTGGACTCGTGCGGCATCTCATTAGTCCATTTCATGAGGCCCTGGGAAGAGATTTTCCAACAGGGGTAAAGGGAGAGTGTGAAGAATACAACTTCTAAAAATACTGTCCCTGGGGAAGCCATTGATTAAAGACACCCTGACAAAAGTGGTTCTAATGAGAAAAGAGCAAATTTTGTTGTCATGGACCAAGAAGGGATTGGAGAAGTCAGCACATTAAGTTGCTCATTACCACTTACTCGGGGGACAGTACAGGGTACAGAAAAAAGTCCAATGGGGCGTGAAATGCCACCTGAGAGGGGCACCGCCCGCCGTGAGCCTGGCACGGCCTCCTGCTCTGTCCGGGACCTGGGCCGGCCAGGGGCTGCCGTCGCTGGGACTCTGCTGGGCACTGGCGGGGGGGGGGGCGGGGAGTTGGGAAATTTACTGTTTCTTCTCGGTACAAGCTCTGCGAGTGGTAGTCAAGGTCGGAAACTCTCGCATGATAGGAAAATAAAAAAAGACTCAGCTGCTTGTTTATAGTCTAAAGAGCCATCTTCTCGTATTCAGCTGCAGAAATTTTCCTCTAAGCAGCATTCAAGGATGAAGCCAGCCTTGATTTGAGTCTTACAGGACCTGTGCATGGGACTGCGGGGCTGGGGCTATTAGTGGGAAGAGTTCACAAGGATACGGGAGAGGAGACGGAGGCCGGCCAGGATGCGCTCTCCCCATTCTCTCCAAGATACTCGTTAACGGACCATCAGGGCCTGGGCTGCTTCCTCCCTCAGTGGCCTAACAGGTCAGAGTATTAATCAAGCTCCCACACCCTGGCTGGACCCCAACGTGGGACCTCCAGGAAGACTGGGAGCAGCGCCCCTTTGGGGATGAGCTCTGCAGCCGCCACCCCTCCCCCCACCAGGGCACTCTGGGCATCTCCCTGCTCTTCCTTCTGAGGCTTAGACTTTGGGAAGCCGTCCTTTCTCTGACAAGCTCCAGACTGTTCTCACAAACTGCTGAAAGCACTTCCATTCTTTACACAAAATGGCCCTGATGCAGCCCCATCCCATATCCACACTGCTCAGCAGGCCCACGACCTCGGACTGTCACATGCGCAGGGCAGGGTTGCGGGGGTGGCAACACGGGGATAGTCCCAGAGCCCCGACGGCCACGCTCTCTGAGGGGGCCTCTGGAAAGCCCAAAGGCCAACTGGCAAAAGAAAAATGCCTTCTTTCAAACCGAATGATTGTAAGTTAGCAAGTGCAACAAAGGGAAAAGAAAGGTCCTTATTCTAAATACGCGGATATGTTTGACCTGAAATCTGAAGGAGGAGTGGTATGGGGACAATCTCAGGGACCGTCTGCTCCAAGTATGTCACCCTCACAGAAAGAAACACGACGCAACAGGATCAGGCCTTGGCCGCATCTCCCCCCGTAATGGTCATACATAAAGTTTCTCGGAAAACATGAAATTTGAAGCAGTGGCCCCAACTTCCCACTCCCAAGGATCCCTTTTGCTTTGTTTTCTCCCATGGGTTCCATGTTTGAAAGATTTTTGTTTCCCAAACTGTACTTTTATTGTATTTCCTCAGTTCTAATACTTTTATTGTATTTCCTCAGTTCTAAGATGTAGTCATTTGGGAATCACCCATGGATTTAAAGAACACTCCTTCAGGAAAAAAAGAAATATATCAAAATGCACAAACCTATCTTAAGATGCATCCTAATTTCAGAACCATTAAAATGTGAAAAGATGCTATAGGAACAAAGAAATAAGGGAACCTATGTGGTTTCTCTATAATAAATGCATTATTTTTGATAAATTTTTAAAAATAGAGAGACTGCAGAACACTCAAAGGCTGTGGGACCATAGGCTGGGACTCAGAAGGAAGACAGCTGTGTCCAACCTCCCACGGAAAAAGCAGGGGGCTCAGAAGGGCTTTCCAGGCTACTGGAAATTCCACTAAGGGGTGTTATGCACCCTAACTCAAGGCTATTGTTTCCAGGGTTTGAAAATGATGATTCCCTCCTCTCACCCCACTGCTAGAATTTTCCCTTTTCTGAATGAGAAGACACCGTGGTAGGATAAAGAGGCCGGTGCAGGAATGCAAAGGGAGAAAGCTGGCAGTGGACCTGCTCCTTCCTCAGAGGCCCCCCCCACCTCTCTCCTTCTCACCCTGGCAGCTACAGTCCTCCAATCCGCTCCTGAGAAACGTTCAACACAGACAACCAAAGGCCCAGCTCTGCCCTGAGGCCATGACTCCTTTGCAATGAAGTGAAAATGTGTATCGCCCTCCAACCCCAGCCAAGGGGAGGTGTGGAGGGAGGTGAGGGTGAGAGAGAGGAAGAGGGAGAGAAAGAGAGGGGGTGGGGGAGTGTGTGAGTGTGAGCGTGAGCGTGTGTGTGTGTGTGTGTGTGTGTGTGTATCTGGGCAGAGCGCAGCTGCCCGCAGCCTGGGGCCCGCAGGCCGGATCCACACTGGCGGCCGGCTCCACTGCTAAGCAGGGAGTGGGAAGGCCCGGGCCTGGCTCACAGTCGGACTAGGGAAGTGGCCCCGGTGTAACAGCCTGGGCCTTGGCAGCCCTACCCTCCGTGGAGCGATAAGAAGTACCCAGAAGCTTCTTTACAACCCAGGCACGTAAAGGTGCTGACTGACCTAAACTCTTCCCATCCCAAGTGAGATGAGCTACAAGGTAAACGTGGCAGGTGGCTACATGGGCGCCCCTGCAGAAGTTCACGTCTGAACTCTGCCCTTGTGAGCTCAGTCCTGAGTCCCAGGATGGGAGGCTGCAGGGGGAGGCGGAAGAAGTGCTCTAGGCACAGCAGACCCCAACCTGACACCCCAGTGCTTAAGCAAGCCCCCTACCCTGAGGGCGCTGCAGGGACAGAGGGGATAATGCATGAGACGTGCCTCAGTGCTCACTCAGGACCCCCACAAAGCCAGTGCCAACAGGTCTACACTAAACACGAGGATGTCTGGTCTGACAGCAAAACAGATATTTAAAGTGATACCACACTACGTCAGGATTCGAAAAGCCCTGCATTGTCACATCGGGCTCAGCTCCAACCTCCGGTCTGGGACTCCTTCCCCATCTCTGGGACTGGGCCTGGTCTTCAGACGCAAATCAGGGACCTGTGTGATTAACGTTTACCTGCCCCTACTGCCCCACCACTGTACTAAAAGCTTCACCAGGACGAGGACGACGCCTGGTGGCCATTTATCCCCTGCACTAAGCATACTGCCTGATACACATGGGCTCCACCAAAACTTGCTGAAGGAATGAATGAAAGAATCAGCCAGTCAATCTGGAGCAAAGCGTGAAAAACCAAGGACCCTGCCAACTCCTGGAGTGAGGTAATAAGAATTCTAAAAAATGAAATTTCCACGACTTAATCCCTTGAGCTGAGTGTATGTATCCGCTTCAAAATCACCACTCTGAGGCCACATCCCCATTTCAACAATAAGGCCACTTATCCTTTCAGTTCTTATTTGTACCCTGCCTCGTTCCCCAAATGACTAGAACATGTCCAATGCTGCTGCTGGCCTGCAGCGCCCCCAGAGTGTCTGTCACAGGGCTTCACACACACACACACTCTTCTCTCACACACTCACACTCACATACACTCTCCCACTCACTCTCACACCCTCCTTCTCTTTCTCGCATCTTCTCCGGTACAGGAGCTGCCTCTGCGGAGGAGTAGGTGGGCAGTGACAGAATGGACACATGGGTTTATCTCTCTTCTCTGCCAATATTCTTCTAAGATGACAATCAAAGTGGAGGAAGTATTGGGGCCACTAAAATAAAGAGCAAGAGAGGGGTACAACGCGAGAGAGATGCCACAGGATGTGTGGAGGTGTGGTAAGTGCAAGGTCAGGGGGGGTGTAGCAGAGTGGAGGGAGTGACGGATGCCCCAGGGCCCCGAGCCACCAGATACCCCAGGGATGAGGGTGGAGGGCCTGGAGGTGGGTGGGTGCGAGTTTAGGGCTGAGACAGGCAGACGGGAACAGGCCTATAAACAAAGCCATTAGACTCCCAGATCCCTACCCCTGTTTCAGAAGTATTTTCTGCAGAAACGGGACCAGTAGGGCTCAGGGCTCCAGAACACCAGACTGATGGGGAAGGAGGTGAAGGAGGAAGTAAGACTCCAGAGTGAAAGCAGGCGGTAACTATGCAGAGTGAACGGTGACTGAATGGTGGCCTCCTCCAGGCTCACCCTCCTTCCTGCTTCTGGCACCTCAGCAGCCAGGCGTACCCTCTAAATGCTGGAAATTAAAGGATGCATCTCTGGAGAAACTAAAGAGTCCCAGAGAGAGGACCAGCACCCACAGGCTCTGTGGCCTCCTGTTACAGAAGCCAGCTCCCTGCTGCATCACCCGCTGTGCAGCCCGCAGGTCATCAGGCCTTACCCCAGCGCGGGGCTCCGACCCCAGGAGCTAGGGCCTCACTCTTACCTGACAACAAAGGGTCACCAGGCATTGCGGGGAGTCTCAGATATGAAAGACAGGGCCCAAATTATTAGGAAAAGGGGAACTTGAAAATAGCACAGATAATATGAGGAAACAGTGAAGGCTAAGGAACAAACAACCAAACCTATAATTAATATCTTCAGAGGGATGAGTGACTACATTGCAACCACCAAACAAGAACAGAATATTGTGAAAAACATTTTAAAAGGAACAATTTAAGACAACGTAAAGAGCTTAGACATAAAAAACTTACGGCTAAAATAAAAAATTCAAAAAATATACTGGAAGAGAAAGTTGAGGAAATCTTCCAGAAAGTAAAATACAAAGATGAAGAGGTTAACTAGAGGGGGAAAAAAACTAAGAAAACTGAAGAATCAATACAACATCCAATTAATGAAATTTCCAGAAAGAGAAATAAAAAAATGGAACAAAAGGTGAGCCTCCACCTTAAAGAGGTCCTGAGAGTTCTAGCACAGTGAATAAAAAAGCCCCACCCCAAAGCAAAGCAATGGAGAATCCCACCAAATTTGGGATGAAGAAACCACCTTTAAAACTTCCAGAGCGAAATAACAGGCCACGTGCAGAGGAATGGAATCAGAATGCCTCAGACTTCTCACCAGCAACGCTGGAAACTAAGAGAACAACCTCTTCAAAATTCCGAGGAATTCTGGAATTCTCCACCTAAACCAACGTCAAGTAAGCATGAAGGTAGGATAAAGACCTTTGCAGACGTGCAACAATTTACTAAATTCATCCCCTGCCCACCCTTGAACCTACAGGAGGATGCACGAGCACGGCTGGGGATTGAATCAATAAAGAGGAAACCCTGAGCTCCAGGAACAGATCCCACACAGGACAGCCAGGGGATGGCGGTGGCCCGTCCCCTGGGCAGGGCCTGGACAGGAGGGAAAGGAGAGAAGGTCGTGGAACAAAGAGAGATGCGGCCGTCTCTGAGGGAGGAGGGAGTACGGGACTGTACTCCAGCACTGGGAAGAGATACAGACGGGCACGTGACAGACGTACTGGAGCATTTACAAAATTAAAAACAGAGGCGTAAAGCTGTTTGAAAACATAATTTAGTAACTAACTTGAAAATTTTAAAGAAAAATGTTAAATTCTTGTATAAAAATCAGTAGGCACCTGGACAATAAAGCAAATGAAAGAAACAAGTCAAGAACTAATTCCAGGAAAAGGAAAGGGTTACAAGAAAGAGACTCTAGTCCTGGTGTATTACTTGATTCAGTGGTACCCAATGTTTACATGTGTAAACACTGCCCACTAATTTACCAGAAACTGTGATACTGCCTGATGGGGAGAGATTATGAGAAAACTAAACGTGAGGATAGGGAGATCAAGAAATAAGCAGTATAAGCACATTATCTAGAAATAAGGAGATGTACCAGAAGTGAAAAAATCTAAAAGAGTTGAAAGTAACTGCCTCTGGGGAGTGAAAAATGGAGAGCGGGCAGGGACATGGCTGGGGGCGGCTATATTTTCTTATAAGCCTTTTAGTACTCTGATTTTTTAACCTGTATGTGTATCACTTTGTTAAAAAGAAAAACAAATTTTAATTTTAAAAAATCAGAGAGCTGGGAAAATGTCTCATGGAAGACAGTATGGGGGTATCATTCCTCTTAGAGGAAGCATTACCATCAGGACCATCAGGAATGTTCCTACAGGCACATGACCTCGGTTCTAGGCATCTCTGTAGTGTGTCCCAATGCGTGACAATGGTCAAAGCTGCACGCGCCTTCTCCACTGCCGGAGTCCACCAGAGCTAACACGAGGATGAGGAGGAGCCGCAGCCCCGAGGCCAGTGTCTGCGAGCGGCAGCCCCCAGTCCCGCAGAACCAATGCCGGGATGTGAACAAGCTGCCTGCCCAGGGCGGGCTCAGCCTCTGCCTCACGCAGCCCAGGCCGCCGACTTCCTTCCTTCTCGGGCGCAAGCTCAGAGGTCAAACTCCGCACCGACGTGCGGCAGTCCCAGAGGGAAACGTGTGTTCAGGAAGCCCTGACGGCCCGGGGGGAGCGGGGCTGGCTGCCTGCAGCTGGCTTATGGGGCAAGCCCGTGTGAGGGGATCCTGAGGTTAAATGTAGGAAACCCTCCCGGTCTGAGGACAGGTGGTGGGGCAGGAATTCCTGCCGAGTACTTACTGTTTGCCAGGCTCTGGTCGAAGCAGGTTATGTGCAGTTTCTCACTGAATCCTCCCAACCACCCAATGGAATGGGTACTATTTACTACCCAGTTTACAGATGAGAAGATGAGGCTTGGAGAACCTCTGTAAACTCAAAGTCATTCACTGGTCAGAGCAGAGGTGGGTGTCCCTGCACCTTGCCTCTCCCCGCTCACCACCCAGCAAGCAGAGCCCCCCCCACACGGCCCAGGGAAGGACAGTCAACCTCCCAGGTCAAAACCAGGACACCCGTGGGCCCTGCCTTTAGGTCAGTTGAGAAGCCACGTGCAGGCCTCCCTGGACCCAAACACAAAGAACCACCCAGGGCCACTTTAAAGAAGCACCAGCATTGCCACGGTGAAAGGCAGCTGGGTGCACATGGCACAGGTTCAGGCTGAATGCCGCAGGGAAGAGAGGGCTTGAGAACACTTCTGGAAGCACGTGGGTCTGGAGAGCTTCGCTTTGACGACAGAAGAAGAGAAGAAAACAAACTAATTGTAACGCTGAAATGACTGACTTATTTTGTGAGACTTAAATTTAAGCTAATAGCCCTAATGGTTTTAAAAGGTCCTGTACATTCAGGCAAGGCCTAGTGTTCTAATTACATTCTTTAACTTGCAGGACATGGGAATACCTGAGCTCACGCACACAGGGGGAGGTGGAGGAAAAGGTACTAGAGGATGCTGGCACACGAGGACCAAGGAGTGCCCAAGCAGGCAGACCTAGGAAGAGAACACACTTGGGTTCATTTGCTCAGGACCCCGATGGAGAGACGCACCGACTTACATGAGATGTTGCACCATCATCATCGATGACCCTACTCTGTGGTCTATTCCACTGCCTTCTCCACACTGCGAGGACCATAACAACACCTAACATTTACTGTGTGTGTTCTATGTGCCAGGACCCGCCCTAAGTATTTTATTCTCAAATTGTTAGTGTAAGTCACTCATTTAACACAACAACCCTATGAGTTACTGTAAGTAATAATCAGTTACTACCTGATTTTATAGATGAGGAAACTGAGGAACAAAAGGATCTTGGCTAAACAAATTATGGTATGTCTATGTAATGGAACACATATTCAGTTCTTAGAAAGGATGAAGTATGTCTATATATAGAATTATGTCCATAATTTATTAAGTGTGTGTGGGGGGGGATCTTTTTATCAAAAAGCGTATGAGAGAATCCATATAAGGGGGAAATGGGCACACCAATTGCTCCAGAAATGAGTACTAAGTGGTACAGCCTTAAATTACATTCATTTGGTGCTGCATATCAAAAGCCTTAAAGATATATATGCTCTGTGACCAAGGAATTCCACTTCTGGGCAGAGAGTCTGAGGAGATAATTGGTTCTATGCACAAGAGTGGATCATCATTTGCTCCTTCATACTGAGTTTCTGGGTTCCAGACACCGATGAGGTGCACAGGACAGAGGGTTGGACAAGACAGACTTGGTCCCTAACCCCACAGGGGTCACATTCTAGACGGGGCAAGATGCACAATAAACAGGTGAACGAATAAACAAATATATAAGATAATTTTAGGAGGTAATAAGCATCTTATATAAAAGAGGGTAATGGGGACAGTGACGGAGGGGAGGGAGAGGCTACTCAGGTGGGGGACCGGGGGGGCCTCTCTGAGGAGGTGACAGGAAGATGGTGGCATGAGATCTGGAGACAGAGCTGTGCGGGGGGCTGGCGGGCTGCTGTGGAGACGGCAGGGGGAGCAAGGCTGATGGGCGACAGGGGCAGAGAGAGGGGCTCGGGACTGGAGCCTGGTAGGAGGGGAGGGGTGCTGTCTAGACAGTGTAACGGCAAAAGTGGGGAGGGAGTGACACATTTCTAATGATTACAGGGCGCCCTTACAACAGAAGACTCAGCAGCCTTTTCAAACAACTTTGAGGACAGGTATCTACTAACATGGAAAGTTCAGGGGAAAGAATAAGTTACAAAATGGTTTCTACAGTACAATCCCGGAATCTAATTTAAAAAAACGGTACACATGAATTGATTTACAAAACAGAAACAGACTCACAGATCTCAAAACCAAATTTACCAAAGGGGAAATGTGGGAGGAAGTGATAAATTAGGAGACTGGGATTAACATATACAAACTTACTGTATACATACAATACATAACTAACAAGGACCTACTGTAGCACAGGGAACTCTACTCAATATTCTGTAATAACCTATATGGGAAAAGGATCTGGAAATGAATGGACACACATATATATATATATATATCCATCCAATTTACTTTGCTGTACACCTGAAACTAACACAACACTGTAAATCAACTATACTTGAATAAAAAATTTTTTTACAAAGTACAATCTCATATTTTGTTTTTTAAAAGTTATCTATACAGAAAAGGATCTAGACAAATACAAAGCAAAGTATTAACTACTGTTTGGTTCTGAACAGTTGAGATTACGGGTATTCTTTAATGTTATTTTTTAAAATTTATTTTTATTGAGGTGTAACTGACATACAATATTACATTAGTTTCAGTTGTACAACATAATGATTCAATATTCTATACACTGTGAAATGATCACCACAGTAAGTCTAGTTAACATCCGTTACCATATGTACTTACAGAATTTGTGTGTGTGCTGTGAGGCCTTTAGAGACCTACTCTCTCTGAGCAACTTCCAAATATGTGATATAGTATTGTTAACTACAGTCACCATGCTGTTCATTACATCCCATGACTTATTTATTTTGTAACTGGAAGTTTGTACCTTTTCACTCTATATAGCTTGTATAATAAGAAAAACAAAAATTAAAAAAAAATTTTAATATTAAAAAAAAAGAAAAACAACAATTTGAAAGACTTCATTTGATGGGATGAGAACTAAAGATATGCTGGATTTAAACCTGAGAAACACTTTGTAAATCAGCTCTCCAACTAACCCCCTGGAGAGGGTCTGTGCAGTAAATCCTTAAAACTGTCAGAGGTCCTTCAATGTCAGGATCAAGTACTCTTGCCCAAAGAGTAGCTCTTGAAAGACAGCTAACCACCGGTTTTTGTCAATCTGTTCACACCCTGGTGTTTTAAGAGAGCCCACCCACAATTCAAAGATGTGCTTGCCAGACAGAAAGCAATCAAAGGGGCCAGGAAATTCTGCAGACATTCCAAAGGAAATATCTGGCGGACACTAGAAACAAGAGCAACGTTCAAAGGGCTCCTGATGTGTTAGATCATCCTCTGCTGAACAACACACACTTGGCCCAGGTCAGACAGTGGCCAACTGTGGAGCCCCTTAAACCCTTATTCAGACCAGTGTGGGCACAACATCCTTCTGGATCCCTAACAGCAGGTGTGCCCAAATGCTTCCTAAAGACGATAAAGTGAAAAGAGCCTTTTGACTTATCTGCTGATGAGCCCAGGAATGCTTGCTTTTCGGTTCTGATTTGATTTGCATCATTTTATTGTTTTGAATCCTGATTGGAGACTCAAGTCTGCCAGGGGTCTTCAGCTGAAATGTCTGATATTTCTTAGCAAGAGAAACGAATGCGCGACTCTGTCCTGAGCCTGCCGCCGCTCCCTCAGCCTCCGGGCTGCTCTCTCCATTCACGTCCCAGAGCACGGGCCGAGCTCTCCCTCTTCGAGCTCATCTTTCCTAATCTGCCCGGCGACCTCCTGTGGCCTCCTCCTCCCCATCTTTGCCCCCGTGGCTCCCTCTCGTCACTCAGGGGGTGGCTGACAGAGTCCCACCCTGCCAGGCCTCCCTGCCCACAGTAGCCAGGAGCGAACTCTCTTCTTCCAGGATCTTCCCTTCTGACAGCTGCGTGCATCAAACCTTCTCTAATATGGAGAAAACGATGAGACAGAGGAAAGAACTTGGATTTTTGGAGTCATAAGGTGGAAACAGGGGGCTTCCCTGGAGGCGCAGTGGTTGAGAATCTATCTGCCTGCCAATGCAGGGGACACGGGTTCGAGCCCTCGTCTGGGAAGATCCCACATGCCGCGGAGCGACTAGGCCCGTGAGCAACAATTGCTCAGCCTGTGCGTCTGGAGCCTGTGCTCCGCAACAAGAGAGGCCGCGATAGCGAGAGGCCCGCGCACCACGATGAAGAGTGGCCCCCACTTGCCGCAACTAGAGAAAGCCCTCGCACAGAAACGAAGACCCAACACAGCCATAAATAAATAAATAAATAAATAAATAAATAAATAAATAAAATTAAAAAAAAAAAAGGTGGAAACAACCCAAATGTCCATCAACTGATGAACAGAGAAACAAAATGTGATCTATCCATGCAATGGAATACTATTTGGCCATGAAAAGGGAATGAAGTACCGACACATGCTACAACGTGGATGAACCTTGACAACAGTATGCTAAGTGAAACAAGACAGTCACAAAGGGCCAGATAACTGCACAAGTATATGAAATGTCCAGAAAAGGTAAATCCATAGAGACAGAAAATAGATTGGTGGTTGCCAGGGGCTGGAGGCAGGGGCAGATGGGGAGTGACTGCTAATGAGTATAAGGTTTCTTTTTGGGGTGACGAAAATATTCTGAAACTAGACAGTGGTGAAGATTACACAACTCTGACTACATGAAAAGCCACTGAATTATACACTTTTAAAGGGCAAACTTTATGGTATGTGAATTATATTTCAATAAAGCTGTATTTTTTTTTAGAAACTCTTAGCATAAGATCTGGCACGTGATAGACACTCCAAAAATGTTAGCTCTTTATTTATTACTTCTGCTCCTTAAACTTTTCAGAGTACACAGCCCAAGGCCTTGCTGGTAGGACACAATCAGGTATTTGTCAGATGGCTGAATGAACAAGTAAAAGAATGTACAGTGTGAAAGATGTACACGGAGTGAAGGGGGCACGTCAGGGGCTGCATGGAACAGCCCTCTCTTTATTCCACCCTCCTTGCAGCTGCCATGGTAACCGCAGGCACAGAGGGGACCGGTTCCTGGTGCTGGGCAGGGCGGAAGAAAGCAAAGGGCCCTGGAGACACCCCTGAAAATCAGGAGCCCTGCTTCTGCATCTGCTGATGGGGAAGGGAAGACACAGGGAAATCAGTTCCTGGGGACTGTGAGGCCCATGAGACAGGAAATGGGAAGGAAACATGGGCAGGGCACTTGGCTGCTTCAAAGGGGAATCTCCTCCGCATTCCTGGTGGTCAGGAGAGAGCACCTGGGCCACAAATGCTCCTGCCTCTGCCACCTGCAGCTAGCCGTGCCAGGACACAGCCCTGGACCTCCACAGACCCCATGGAGGGCAGCATCAGTGGCCTAGAGGTTCCCTCGTGGCTGGTTGGCACCCAAGTGGAGGGTGGGTTCCTCTCAGCCACGAGCACTCAATCTGTGACAGAGCTGCTGATGACACACCAGTGCCCGAGGCATGAACTACTCAATCAATAGCACGCAGATACCTAGTAATCACTGTGGACCAAAAAATTAAACTAGAGCTCTGCCTCACATAAAAACAAATTCTAGGTGGATTAAAGATTAAATGTGAAAAGCAAAACTTTAAAACTTTTCAAAGAAGATGTAAACTATCTTATGATTTTAATAGAGGGAATTATTAAAGAAATAAACACATGTGTATAAGGAAATCCATAAAAGAGAAGACTGATGATTCTTACTATCCTAAAATTAAAAATTATGATACTACAAAGATCACTCAAATAGTGAAAAGACAAGCCTCACACTGTGAGAAATGCATAACTGACAATGGATTAATATCCAAAATAAATAAAGAACCCCTGCAAATCAAGGAGAAAAAGAAATAAGTGAAAAGAAAAATTATATACAATACGTAGAAGCCATATGAGAAAATGTTCACCCACTCTAGGAAAATACAAATTAAAAATGACAATTTTATACCATTCACGGTAAATCATTGACTAAACCATAACTATCTGACCAAAATGAGTGGGGCACAAGCTGGCACGGCCACTTTGGAGAACACATTTCCTATGTTCAGTAAGGGGAAAATGACCCAGCAATACTGCTCCTAAATTGTTCCCTAGAAAAGAAATTCTTAGCATAACGATATGAGGATATTATTTGCAATACCGTTCAGAGTAGTGAATTATTGGCGACAACCCAAATCTTCATCAACAGAAGGGTGAATAAATACATCACAGTATATTCATGCAACAGAATTCCACACAGCCTTGAAGACACATGAAGGGGAGCCACACATATCCCCAAGGATAAATCTCAAAAACAATGCTAAGCAAAAAAGCAAGTTGAAAATATGTACAGTATGATATGTATTCCATATGATAGCATCTATATAAAAGCCGAAAAGAACATATAGGAATGATAAATACCGAACTCAGTGGTTACTCTGGCACGTGGAAGGACACGTGGGCCTGGAGGGTGCACAGGCACCAGTAACATTTTGTTTCTTTTATTAAAAAAAAACCTCACATAAACCTGGTGAAATGTTAAGACTTGGGAAAGATGCATGGCGGTTATGTGGATATTTGTTACGTTATTGTCTATACTTTTGTATACGTATGAAATGTTTTGTATCACAATTTTTTAATTAAAAAAAAATCAGACGATAGAGACCTTAAAAATAAAGGAGTGAGGCATTCAAATACTCGCAAATGTGCACAAGGAGGAGCGTTACCAGAGGAGACACAGGAAGGACACCCACTTAAATGTGAGTTTCAGGTAAGCAATGAATCATTTTTTTCAAATTTAAAAAAAATTTCAAATTTTTCAGACTTAACTGGGTACGCTGTATTCTTATTTGCTAAGCCTGGCGACCCAAACAAGGAGGCCTGTACTAAGGCTTTGTTTAGTGAAAAACCGGAATGAAACTAAAAGTTGAGCAGCGGGAGGACGCCTGCACAGAGCGCTCAGCCTACACGGACACCACACACCGCGGAGCAGGAACGTGTGTGACCTACAGATGCTGATCTAGGAGGAGCCAAATGACACTTGCATCCTTCCGTAAAGATGTAGCAAGAGCTCACTGCATGATCTAATTCATACTGAGAAGACAAGTTATGAAGCTATAGTTCTGAAAGTTATTTACATATGCAAATGCAGAGGAGAAGGAAGAAAAAGCCAACGGATGACAGCAGCTAATAGAAATCAGAGGTGTGGTCGAAAGGTGCTTGAGCTTTGGCTGTGTTGTTTGATATTTCTAAAATAAGAAGTTTTTGTATTCCTTATTTTATTAAAAATAAATACAATTTCTTGCAAAAGGAAAAAACAAGCCTAGCAGGATATTTCCAAACTGTTAATAATACGCGTAGGATTACAGGGAAGAAAAGGTAATATTTTTGCTCTTTATTTCTGTAATTCTATGTGATTTGGATTTTCTGAAATGAGCTTTTATAATTTTTAAAATGTCATGAAGATATTTTTAATTAAAAAAAAAAAGGCAAGGTTCACTGATTCTCTATCACGGAATCTGGAGAGTAAGAATTTCATTATGGAGGATGCGTCTGCCAAGCAGAGGAAGGAAAAGAGAACAAAAGAGAAGCTGCTGCTGAAGCCTAGCTCAGCCCCTAAAGACCACCCTCTCTGTCCCGGCTAACCATGGCACAGTGTTCCAAAGTCCCTTTCTGGCTATGAGCTAACAACCTAGGCCTCATATGCCCAATACCTACTCTCCTGGGCCAAGGAGGCAGAACACAGCAGCTTAAAACATGGGCTTTGGTACAGGACAGATGTGAATTCAAATCCTGGCTTTGCCACTTAGTAGCTGTGTGACCTTGGCTGAGTTCCTCAACCTCTCTGAGCCTCAGCTTCTGCCTCTGTAAATGGAGACAATAGAGTCTATCTCACGCAGTTGTAGTAATAATTAAAAGAGACAATTATGAGCCTTGCCGAGCACCTAGCATACAGAAAACACTTCCTCAGTGGTAAATATTGCTGCTCACATTGTATCAGAAGCACTGTGTCCCTCCCGTGCCGCAGTGGGGTATGCTGGCTGACCTGGCTTTAAATAGAGACTTCTAGCTGTGGGTACAGTCATCACTAGGCTGCAATTCATCTCTTCAGGCCACAGGTCTTTACTTTTCTTTCAGCAAACATTTACTAAGCACTTACGACATGCAAGGCATTGCACCATGCGCTTCAGCATGTACAAGTATGAGTAAGACGCGGAACCTCCCTCAGAGGAAAGCCAGAGGATGCGATGAATCAG
This sequence comes from Balaenoptera musculus, assembly GCF_009873245.2. Classification (NCBI taxonomy): domain Eukaryota; kingdom Metazoa; phylum Chordata; class Mammalia; order Artiodactyla; family Balaenopteridae; genus Balaenoptera; species Balaenoptera musculus. Next base: position 107,187,773 of record NC_045790.1, on the reverse strand, counting down.
CAAGAGGGCACAACGCTTAGAGGCAGAAGACCCAGGTTTCATTTCGGCTCATCCACACCTGTCGTGTGATCTTGAGCCCTTGAGCTCTCTGAGGTTGTTTTCTTATTTGTAAAATAAGATTATAATAAGTATCTTCATGCGGTCACTCTGTGAAGTAAATACTATCTATGGAAGCAACTAGCACAGGGACAGACACAGCACGGATATTCAGGGTGCAGGGAGGGGGTGGGGCGAGAGAAGACTCAAAGGCAGCTTTAGGTGGGGGCCTCATAAAGCATCAACAGGCAGGAATGAAGCAGAGGAAGAGGGGAAGGCACGGCCCCAGAAAAGACAGGACCAGAAATGGCAGGGGCCTGGGTCCTAAGAGGCCCACTTGGGAGGGGCTGGGATGGCTGGACTGTGAGAGGAGACACACGGCAGCGTGGAGGAGCCGGGCAGGTGCAGGACTCAGGGCTTGCCCCTGAGCAAGCGGGACAGTGTCTGGAGAGCTCAGAGCGGGAGGAGAAACTCTAAGAGTGATGCTTAAAGGAGAAAATCCAGAGCTGAGAAGGGAGGGACCAGAGTCCTCCTGGAAGAGACTATCCAGGACAAGAATGGTGAGGTCCTGCCCTAGGGTGATAGAGACAGAAAAGGATGATGCAAAAGATGAAGCAGGGGGAGAATCCAAGAAACTGCCAGACTGGGTGTGGGAGGGGCAGGGGGCTGGGCGGAGGAGGCCCAGGAGGAGTCTGGCCTCCAAGTGGGAGGGAGTTCAGAGCAGGGGCGGCTGTGTGCTGGGGACTTGGGTGGGGAGTTGGGGAGGACACACAAGACAGTTCCGTTTGGGACTATTCAGGCTGAGTGTCAGCCAGCCACGACCTGTGGGCTTGTCTGCCAGGCAGGTGGAAACGTGGGCCTGGCTGAGGAGCGAGCCTAGCATGGGTGCGTGAGGAGTGGGGAGTGGCTGGGCCCCAGGCTGGAGGAGAGCATACAGTGAAGGAGACTGGGTCAGAGCCTGGGGGTGTGGTGGTGTGGCAGAGATACCACGCAAAGGGGAAATCGGGGAAGAACAAGGGAGAAGAGAGGCGGAATCTCATTTAAGGGATAAGAGTGCTTCAGGAAAGAAGGGCTAGAGAAGAATATTTGATGACTCAGGAAAACACTGCGATAGTATAATAATAACATACAATGCAATAATAAGCATGTTATTACATAGCATATATGATAGAATCCCACTACTGCTAAAACACACACACGGAGGGAAAAAACTAAAGGATGTATGTCAAAATGTTAACAGCATTTTTCCTCTGAGTGATAGGATTATGAGCCACTCTTTTTCTTCCTTGTATTTTTCTATATCTTCCAAATTGTCTACAATGAGCATGCGTTAGTTCTATATTCAGAAAACGAATACATTAAGGAAGGAAGAAACTGGTCAACAGCGTGCAAAGCTGAGATGAGATCAAGAAGAATAAAAATTAGGAAAAAGCTACTGAGCGAGACACTTAGGGAGCACGGGGTGAGCTGCGTCTGATTTCAGGAAGAGAGGGGACAGCAGCATGTTTGTGAGGAGAGGGAACGGGGAGAGAAGAGGGAGAGAAGGAGAGAGATTTTCACGAGAGGGGTTTACAAGCAAGAACCAAGGCAGGAAGACATGGAAGTGAGAACTCCCCGCTCATGGGGGGATCAATCTTGGGAAGGAAGAGGGGCTCCATGTCTTTGCTCATTTTACCCCTCTTGTCTGGGTCTGTGAGTTGCCTGTGGGCAGCGACTGCACCTGACAATTCCCAGTGCCCAGCGCAGGACCTGCACGTGGTGAGGGCTTGATAAATGACTGCTAACACCGGAATGCTTCCCCTCTTCAGCTGCTCCGTCTCTAAAGTTTAAGGAACCCTCCTCCGCACCTAGGAGAGTGGGCTTCTATGAAGGAGCATGCCGGCTGACTTAGGGAGACTATGGAAATGCTCATTAACAAGCAAGGGCACAGGGCTGAAAGATTCTGGAGACCCCAAGACATCTAAGTGTCTTCTTCAGAACAAGAGGGAAGTTTTTCCATCAAACCAAATCAATTAACTTCAAGGTAAGACCGAATTATAAGATATAATTCCTGAATGCAGTTCAATGAGGCTAAGAAAAACAAAACGGGTCTAAGATAAGGGGGCAACACCTTTGATAAACGGCACTGTTTTTGCCTCAGCTAGGGTACTAGCAGGATCTGGCTAAGAAAATAGTGAAAACTAGTGATCCTGGCATCAGAAGAAACCCCAGCGGCCGTGCACGGCTTCCGGGGCTTGAGGAAGGATGCCGGCTGCAGCCTGGCCCAGGCTCCCCCTGCCCCGTGTCGCTGCCCCCCCCCCTCTGCCCAGGCTCCGCACAGACCACCGGAGCGGGCCGTGGACGTGCTGTGGGAACCAACCAGCCCGCAAAGGCCTGGCTGTGGGCTTCTGAGCGGTTTTAACAAAGGGGCCCTGGAAGAGACCCAACAAGGCTAGGAGCACAGGAAGAGTGAAAGTGATAGGATTTAAGAGAAGACAAGTTGAACTGGTGCCGCTCATGAGTCACACTCAATGACAGGAGGTGGGAAAGCAAAGGAGATGAACTGGCACTCGTGACTAAGACACCCTTCTTATTTACTCTATTACTCAGCCCTCAAACTACACTGCCAGCTGTAATTGCATTTCAATTCATGTTTAACACAAACATAACTTAGCTGGATGTTGGCATCCAATATCCCAGACACAGAAAGGCAAAACAGAAAGGAGTCAGCTACTTCCATAAACGCTCGTTGCATGCCTGGTGGAGCATGGACGCAGCCAAGCACCGTGCTGGAGGGAGAGCCTATGAAAGACACCACTGCACGGCCTCCAGGGCCTTGGCTGCAGGGAAAGGGGCACGCTAACTGGCCTCTGTAACTAGAGTGGTAAGAGCTGCAATGGAGGAAAGTAAAGGCACTATCACAACACAGAGTTCGAACATAATTCCACAGGGAGAGGAACGGAGTGCATGCACAAAGGCACGGAGGCAAGAATGGCAACAGCACATCTGGAGAACTATACAGAGTTCCCACGGGCAGGAGGAGGGCTAGAAATGCAGGGAAGGGGCAAATCAAAAAAGTCTTAGATTCCAGTGAGGTCCACCCATTTGATAAACACTTACTGAGTGCCAGCTGCTAAGCATTCAGTAGTAAGTAAAACAATGAACTTGCCTTTGAATCTAAAAACAGAGGGCTGGAAGAGAATTCTAAGCAGGTGAGTAATCTGATCTTTTAGAAAGTTTCCACTGGAGAGACTGTAGGAAAGACAGGTTAGAATGGAGTTAGGGAGAGGCACTGGGAGACTATTCAACAGGCCTTTACAAAAGAGTGGAGAATAGAGTCCTTGGACATTTGCTTAGTCAACAGGTCAACCCCTTCTTCAACCCTTCCCCTCTCATCTGCCCCTCTCCACAAACATCATGCAATTTGCAATCACATAACTTCCTATCGCATAAAGCTCATAAAAAACTTGTCAGCCTAAATAAAACATGATCCAAAGGGTCATGGAACAGCCAAGAAACAGGGTGGGGAAGTAGAAACAACAGAAGAATTCAGTGAGGTTGTTGGACATAAGATAAATTTTTAAAAGATTAGTTTTCCTCTATACAAACTGAGAAGCTTCCCAGCTCTTTTCAAAGTTTTAAGATAGTTTGCAGAATGTGGGAATTACCTGTTCTTGACAATTTTATAGACTGCTACCTTAAAAAGAGTTGGGCCAACTCAAAGAGTTGAGTGCTTTTGTTGGTAATAATTCTCTAATGACTTTTCCAATTTCTTCCTTTGATATGGGTTTGTTATGAAATTTCTTCTTAAATAGCAGTAGAAATGATCTAACTCATCAAGATTTTCAATTTTAGTTGCATAGGCTGCACATAAGAGCTAGACATCACATTCTTTTATAATTTTCAAATGTCCTTATACTCTTACTTTCCTCTTTGCAATCTAAATTCTGCTTATATTTATTTTCTTTCCTTTTACTATTATATTTGCCAAAAGTTTATCTATTATGCTTTTTACAAAGAATCAATTCTCAATTAACAACTTTCCCCTCTTTTCTCTTACTTCTAATTTCTTTTCTCTTATGTCATGATTATATCTATGTTATTTCCTTCCATGTGTTCATCTAAGCTACTTGAGCTGTGGGACAATATACATGTAATTAGAGTCCCAGAGAAAAGAAAGATGAAGGAGAACTATTTTAATAATGACCAGAAATTTTCCAACTGCAAGAACAGCAAAATATACATTCCTTTCAGGAGAAAAGAAACATTGATGGATCATAGTCTAGGCTTGGGGTCAATGTAGGCCAATCCATCCTGTAGCCTGTTTGTGTACAGCCTGTGAATTACAAATGGTTTTTCTATTTGTTAAGGGTTAAAGAAAAATCAATATGCAATCGAGACCCTATGTGGCCCACAAAGCTTAAAATATTTACTATATGAACCTTTAAGAAAAGGTTTGCTGACTCACGCTAGGCCATAAAACTGAGTTATTCTCTGATGACACAGAATTAAATAAGATGTCAATAACAAAGGTAGATCTACAAAATCCGCAAACATATGGAAGCAAGATAACACACACCTCAACAACCCATGGGTCAACAAAGAAATCAAAAGGGAAATCAGTATTGTGCATGGAATTAAAATTAAACACAACATATCAAAATCTGAGGGATGCAGCTAATGCAGAGTTAGAGGGAAATTCACAGCATTACATGCTTTTGTTGGAAATGAAGAAAGCTCTCCAATCAATGACCCAAACCTCTACTTTTAAAAAACAAGGGGGTGGGGCTTCCCTGGTGGCACAGTGGTTAAGAATCCACCTGTCAATGCAAGGGACACGGGTTCAAGCCCTGGTCCGGAAGATCCCACATGCTGCAGAGCAACTAAGCCCGCACGCCACAACTACTGAGCCTGCGTGCCACAACTACTGAAGCCCGTGCGCCTGGCGCCCGTGCTCCACAACAAGAGAAGCCACCGCAATGAGAAGCCTACACACCACAACGAAGAGTAGCCCCCGCTCGCCACGACTAGAGAAAGCCCACACACAGCAATGAAGACCCAACAGAGCCAAAATTAAAAACAAATAAATAGATTTATAAAAAAAAACAAGGGGCTTCCCTGGCGGTCCAGTGGTTAAGACTCCACGCTTCCACTGCAGGGGGCGTGGGTTCAATCCCTGGTCAGGGAACTAAGATCCCACAAACCGCATGGCACAGCCAAAAAAAAAAAAAATGTCCACTGTTTTGGGGCTTCCCTGGTGGTGCTGTGGGTAAAAATCCGCCTGCCAATGCAGGGGACACAGGTTTGAGCCCTGGTCCAGGAAGATCCCACGTGCCGCGGAGCAACTAAGCCCGTGCACCACAACTACTGAGCCTGTGCTGTAGAGCCCGTGTGCCACAACTTCTGAAGCCCACGCGCCTACAGCCCGTGCTCCGCAACAAGAGAAGCCACCGCAATGAGACGCCCACGCACCGCAACGAAGAAGAGTAGCCCCCGCTCACCGCAACTAATGAAAGCCTGCGCACAGCAACAAAGACCCAACATAGCCAAAAATAAATAAATAAATTTATTAAAAAACAAAACAAAACAAAAATATTGAATCCAAAGTAAGTAGAAGGAAGTAATAAAGAGAAGATAATAAAATAGAAAACAAAAATAATAGAGAAAAATCAATAAAACCAAAAAAGCTAGTTTCTTGAGAAGACTAATAAAACCCAGGCAGCCCAAGGAATAAAAAAAGAGAGCTGATACCAATTATCATTATTGGGAATGAAGAAGAGGATATTCTACAGATCCTAGAGAGATTTAAAAAGATAAGGAGATATTACGAACAACTTTATGCCCAGGCATTGGAAAACTTAAATGGAAAAATCCCTTGACAGACACAGATTACCAAAGCTCATTTAAGAGTAGGTAACTTAAATAGCATTATATTTATTTAAAAACTTGAACTGAAGTTAAAAACACTCCGATGTCCAGATAGCTTCACTGGTAAATTCTATAAATATTTAAAGAAGAAAAAATACCAATTCTACACTAACTATTCCAGAAAACAGATGAGGAAGGAACACTTTCCAACTCATTCTATGACTCCAGCATTACCCTAATACCAAAACCGGACAAAGAAATTATAAGAAAAGAAAACCACGGAACAATCAATATTTCTCATGAACCTCTATATAAAATGTCTTAAAAAATTTTCGCAAACTGATCTAATGATATATTGAAAGGACAATAGAATATGTCATTTGGGGTTTATTCCAGAAAGGCAAGTTTGGTTTAACATCCAAAAGTCAGTCAGTAAAGGGACGGGATATCTGTATGTGTAAGGCTGATTCATTTTGTTGTGCAGTGGAGGCTAACACAGCATTGTAAAGCAACCATACTCCAATAAAAACTAATTAAAGAAAGTCAATCAGTATATTTCATCATAATAAAAGACAAAAGGAAAAACCATATGACCATCTACATAGAGGCAGATAAAGTGTTTGACAAAATTCAACACCCATATATATGATAAAAACTCTCTAGAAGGGTACTTCCTAATCCTGTTAAAGACTATCTACCAAAAAAATCTACAGCTAACACTATAATTAAGTGGTGAAACACTGCATGATTTTCTCTTAAGATCTGGAACAAAGCAAGCATGTCTGCCTTCACCAACTCAACTCAATAGTGCATTGGAGGTTCTAGTCAGTGATCTAGTCAGTGAATAAGACATGAAAAATAAATAAAAGGCATACAGACCAGACGTGAAGAAGCAAAACTGTTTTTATTCACAGACAACATGATGGTCTATGTAGAAAATTATAAGGAATACTAAAAAAAAAAAGCATAAGAACTAATCAAGGTTGCAGAATACCAAGTCAATAAACAAAAATGAATTATCTCTGTAGAACAGAATGAATTAAAAATGGAAATAAATACCATTTACAATAGCATCAAAAATATGAAATGCTTAAGGAAAAATGTAGCAAAAGATCTTCATGACTTCTACACTGAAAACTAAACAAAGATTCACGAGAGAAATTAAAGAGGACTTAAATAAATGAAGAGATATATACCATGTTATTGGATCTGAAGACTCAGTGCTGTTAAGATGTCGATTCTCTGCACATTGATCCATACATTTACTACAACCCCAATCAAAATCCCAGCAGGCTTTTTCTGTAGAAATTGACATACTGATTCTAAAATTTATATTAAAAGTCAAAGGACCTAGGATAACCAAAATAACTTTGAAAAAGAATAAAGTTAGAGGACTACTTGATTTTGAAAATTATTATAAAGCTGCAATAACCAAAGGGTGTGGTTTTGGCACATAGATATATAGATCAATGGAATAGAATACAGTGAGCAATATACTTATACATATAAGATTAGCTGATTTTTGACAAAGGTGCCAAAACAATTCAATGAAGAAAGGATAATCTTTTTTTTTAAAAAAAGGGTGCTATAACAATTTGACAGCTATATGTAAAAGTGACACTTGATCCCTATATCATAACACATATAAAAATTAAATTGAAATAAGTCATTGACCTAAATGTAAGAGATAAATCCATAAAACTTCTAGAAGAGATTATAAAGAAAAGTCTTGACCTGCATTTGGCAAAGATTTCTTAAATGTAATACAAAACACTAACTACAAAAGAAAAAATTAATAAACTGAATTCATCAAACTTTAAAACTTTTGCCTTTCAAAAATACTGTGAAGAAAATGAAAAGGCAATCTAGAGACTGGGAGAAAATATCTGTAAAACACATATCCAACAAAGGACTTGTATTGATATTTCGAATATACAAAGAACTCTTCAAACTGGATAGTAAGACTAACAACCCAATTTAAAAAATGGGCAAAAAAATCTGAACAGATACTTCACCAAAGAAGATATACCAATGGCAAAAAAGCATAAGGTAAGATACTCAAAATCATCAGTGATCAGAGAAATGCAAACTAAAACCATAATCAAATGCCACTATGCACACACTAAAATGGCTAAAATTAAAAAGAATGAAAAAATTAAGTGTTGACAAGGATATGAAACAACTAAACTCTAATGTCCTGCTGGTAGGAATGCAAAATGATATAAAAACTTAGAAAACAGTTTGGCAGTTTCTTAAAAAGTTTAAACATACTTCTACCATTCAATCCAGCATCCAGTCCTAGGTGCTTACCCAAGAGAAATGAAAGCATATGTCCACACAAAGACTTGTATCTGAAAGTTCAGAGTAGCTTGATTTTTAATAGCCCAAACTGGAAGCAACCCAAATAATCATCAACAAGCAAATTGTCATGTAAGTATTCAATGAAGTACTTACTGCTCATTAACAAGCAAATAAAAACTACTGATATACTCAACAATAAAGATGAATTTCAAAATAATTACTCTGAGAGAAAAAATTCTGAGAGAAAAAAGCCAGGCCAAAAAAAGAATTTATCTAAAATTCTAAAAAATGCAAGCTAGTCTACAGTGACAGAAAGCAGACCAGTGGTGTCTTAGGAATGGTCTGTGGCAGTGGTGGACACGCTTGTCACCTTGACCGTGATGATGGTTTCACAGATGTATACATACCTACGTCAAAATTGATCAAACTGAACACTTTAGATGTATGCAATATACTGTAGATCAATCTTATCTCAATAAAGCTGTATTTAAAAAGAACCCATTTACATCGGAAACAAAGCACATACAGAAATGATATGACATACAAGGAACACTATAAAACTTTACTGAAGGACATAAAACAAGACCTAAATAAATAGAAATGCAAACCATGTTCCTAGATGGGAAAATTCAATATTGTAAATATATGGATTCCCCTCAAATCAACTTACTAACTCAGTGCATTGTACTTTGAGTCAAAACATAATATTTTGTGGAATTTGACAAGTTGATTCTCAAGTTCTTTCAGATAGTAGGTTGTAATAACCAAAAATTTTTGAAAAATGAAAACAGAAAGGAAGGAAATCACTCTATCAGATATCACACATTCTATGAAAACCTTGCAAGCATTATGCTGGGTGAAAGAAGCCAAACAAAAAAGGTCATACATTATATGATTCCATTTATACAGAATATCCAGGATAGGTAAATCCAGAGACAGAACCCAGATGGCAGTTGCCAGGGACTGGGAGCGGGGAGGCCAGTGACTTCTTAAGGGGTGCATGGTTTTCTTTTGGGGTGACAAAATGTTCTGGGACTAGATAGAGGTGATGGTTGCACAACACTGTGATTGCACTAAATGCCTCTGAGCTGTTCACTTTAAAATGGTTAATTTCACCTCAATTTTTAGAAAATCAAGGTATTACTAACTTCAAAAAAATCCACATGCTATAAAATTTCAATAACTAAAACAGTGTGTTATTGTAGAAGAACAGGTTAAATAAATTAATGAAATGGAAGAAAGCCTAGAAATAGTCTGGAAAATTCCCCTTTTTGGGGCTCAAGCAAATGTCATCTTGCAACAAGACTCATCACCAAACTGCTTCCTAAATGAGTTGATGCCTGCAGGCCTCCAGTTATAAGCAAGATGTTGCAACACTGTCATAATGCAGGGGTTTAGATTTAAGCACAAAAGCCAGGGTTGAATGTTAAGGGCACGATTTGCTGTTTGTTAGTGGTATAATTTGACCAAACTGGGGTGCTACCCCTGGCCCTGGGCCTGCTGCAGTGTAGCTGTTGTTATACCTACTGAAAAGGCACATGGGACTCACATCCCAGCCCTACAGGCAAGGCCCACCCAGCATTCCTTGTGGATCCCCCAGATCAACTATCTCCCCCTCAACCCTGGTGGTCTGGCTGAGGGTCGGCAGAGGTCAGAAGGAGACCATAATACAGCTTATATTTGTTTGCCTCATGTACTGTGTTGTCTACATAAGGGCCCTATCCCTAAGGGAAAAGAAGCTGCTGAGTTCCACCTCTGGGTCAGGAAATGAGCTTTTAGCCAGACTAAAGCACAACCCTGTGCAGTATATGCAGCGATCTAGCCTACGACAACCGCAGCACATGTAGCGGGTGGTGCTCAGAACACAGCTACACATCTGGAAAAAATAAGTTAGACCCCACCTTATACTACACTCCAAAATAAAAATCTGGATATTTAAAAAGCCAAATCAACAAAACAAGATGAAGTATTGGCTAAAAATAGAGGCTAATATTTCTATAATCCTGGGATAGGCAGGCTTTTTCTGTCTTTAATTTTTTTAATTTTTATTTTGAAATAATTTAAGATTTAGAGTTGTTACAAAAATAATATAAAGAATTCCTGTATACCCATTGCCCAGATTCCCTAAAATGTTAACATTTTACCATATTTGCTTCTTCTCTCTCTCACATATATATGTAACATTTATAATCATATCAAGAGGCACATGATATTGATTTGTCTCCTTACTGGTAATGTTAACTTGGATCACTTGCTTAAGGTGGTATCTGCTTGGTTTCCCCACTTTTATTCTTTTGTAATTAGTATTTTGTGAGATACTTTGAGACTATGTAAATATACTGTTTCTCCTAAAACTTCTACCTACTAATTTTAGCATCTAGACAGATCTTTTAAACCACTAAGTCCAAAAAGAAAACATTTGACAGATGTGACTACATAAAATGAAAAACTTTGATTAGATGAACAAACCAAGTTTGATACTATGAACAAAGTTAAAAGACAATGATGGTCTGAGAAAAATATACATAACAAATATAATAGGCAAAGAATTAATAAACAGAATAGATGAAGGAATCCTACAAATCAATAAGAAAAAGCCAACCAAATGAGTCAACTGTAAAGACAGGAAATTAATAAAAAAAACACAAATGGCCAGTAAACATGAAAAGATGCTCAGCCTCATTACTAGTAACAGAACTGCAAATTTACACCACAAGCTCCTAGTTTGGAAAAATAAAAATAAGAAGACTGATAATAAAGAATGATGGTAAGGATGAGGGTAAATAGAAAATTTTGTATACCATTTACTGGGAGTATATATAAACTGGTAAAGCATTTTTGAAAAGCTACTGGTGGTAACTACTAAAATTTTAAATGGACATATCTTTTGATCCATCAGCACACACCCAGAGATGTATGTACAGGGATACTTATCACAGCACTGCTTTGCAAAGACAAAAATAAAAAGTTTTCATTAGCAGAGCAGTGGTTAACAAGTTACTTACTATACAGTGGAAAACAGCCATTAGAAAGAATGAGGTTGATATATTTGTCCAGACATGACATGGACAGATTTCCTATATATATTGTTAAGGAAAAGAGGAAAGTCAAAGAATATTATGTATAGCATTTGTACAAATAATAATAACAATAACATACTAACAGCTACATAGCTCAAGTTAATGCCAGTCACTGTTTTAGGCACTTTATGAACATTATTAGCTCATTTAATCATCACCACAATTCTCTGAGGAAAGTTCTGTTATTAATCCCCACTTCAGAGATGAGGAAACTGAGGCACTAAGAGGTAGAGTACCCTGACAAAGGTCACACAGCAATAAGCGGCAGAGCCAAGATCTGAACCCAGGTTGGAGGGTTAAAGGGTCTATGCTTTTGACCACAACTATACAGCCTCTCTCTATATATTAGACATTTGCAAATTCATAGAAAAAGGATTGGAAGGATATAGACCAAACTGTTAACAATAGTTACTTGTTATTAAGACAAAACAATACTTTACAAATAGCTAGTTAATTAATGGAACTGGTTGCTAGATCCCCTGGATGTCTGCCTATTCAAGAACCAAAGCAGATACTTCCTCCTAGCCTCACGTCCCTTTTCTGGAGACATCTCACGGACTCTCCCTTTTAGCGATCTTGATTTTTCAATAATATAGCTCACCACCCACAGTTCTCAACTTCAGTCACATCTTCTCTTCCCGATGCACATCATCCTCACACAAACAGCCTCTTAATACTGTAAACATGGACCACAAAAATTGAGAAAGGTGGCCCTGAGCATTTCAAGTCTCATAGGCATTAAGGAATAACTAGCTCATATTTTACAAGCGCGCAGTACCGTATTTCCTGCCTACATACGTAATAAGGCTGGAACATAAATGTTTTGGAAAGATTTCTGACAGGCTTAGAAACAAACAGATTCTCTAGTTAACCCTGAATTAACATAACATTAAAGTGAGCCAGGACTTCCGCTTCCAGGAATATGGAGTAGATATACGTTTCCCTATTCCTCCTAAGTACAACTGAAAACACTGGACATTATATGAAACAAACATAAGTGGACTCTGAAAGGTGAGAGAAGAAGGTAAGCAGCTAGGGACCTTGGGACCCAAGGAACAACATAGTGGTGAGTTCCTGGGTTTCTTTCTGCCTGACATATCCCTGACTTGGAGCTAGAGAAGCCAGCAACCCAGAAACAGCAACAGACAGACCAAAACAAGCCCCCCCAAAAGGCTACTTTCTCTAGCCAAAGGAAAATCCTAGCAAGACAGAAACTTTTAGACAGTAACAAATCTACTCCAGCCAAACACCACATAAAATATGGTGCCCACCCCCTGACCCATGCCAGCAAAACCAGGGTAGGGAGGCCAGACTTCCACCCTCACTGGGCTGTAACAAGACATCCCAACACCTCAAGATGGTGCCAGGGAAGGCCAAGTAGGGAGCCAGGACTTTCATCCCCACCAGGGAGTAATGAGGCACCCCTCCCTGTGGTGGGGTGATGGTGAAGAGGCCTGGTGGGGAGTCAGGACTTTCACCATAGTATCTACCAAGGCCACCTCCCCAACCCTGTGATGCCAGTGGAGGCCACAAGGGGAGCTGTAATGAGGCACTCCTACCAGGAAGGTTTAAGTGAGACCTACTAGGGAGTTAGAGCTCCCACCTCCATCCAGCAGTAACAAGGAGCCCCACCTCCTCAGGTGTCACCAAGTGGGGAAACTGGACTACTACTCCTAGCTGGCAGGAATCAGAGCAGTATCAAAAGAAGCTAGCTAAAATAGAAAGTTTAAATAAAATCCAGGCTCATGTAGCATAATACCCCCAATTTCCAGTTTTCAATCAAAACTCACTCATCAAAGAAAATCACCAAGAAGCAGAAAGATCTCAAACTGAATAAAAATAAAAAATCAATATGTCAAAGTCAGGGTGACAGAGATGTCAGAATTATCCGAAAAAAATTTTAAAGCAGCCATCATGAAAATGCTTCATGATCAATTACAAACATGCTTGAAGCAAATGAAAAAACAGAAAGTCTCAGCAAAGGAATAGAAAGGCTCGCAAATAAACAGAAGATAAAAGAAGAACCAAACTGAAATTTTAGAACCGAAAAATAAAACAACTGAAATCAACCAAATGGATGGGCTCAACAGCAGAATGGAAGACAGGGAAGAAAGAATCAGTGAACTGGGAGACAGAATAGAAATTACCCAGTATGAACAACAGAGAGAAAACAGACTGAACAAAAAATGAACAGAGCCTCAGGGACCTGTGGGACTGTAACAAAAGATCTAACATTCCTGTCATCAGAGTTCCAGGAGTGGAGAAAGAGGGTAAGGCTGTAAAAGTATTTGAAATAATGGCTAAAAATTTCCTAAATTTAGCAACAGGCATAAATCCACAAAGTCAAGAAGGTAAGCAAACTGCAAACAGAATAAATCCAAATAAATCCACACCAAGACACATCATTGTCAAACTTCTGAAAAACTAGGACAAAGAAAAAATTTTAAAGATTTGAGAAAGAAATGACACTTTACTTATAGGGGAAGAACAACTAGAATGGCTGCAGATTTCTCATTAGAAATCATAGTGGCCAGAAGTAAATGGCACACCATTTTTCAAGTGCTAAAAGAACTGTCAACCCAGAATCCTATGTCCAGTGAACTACCCTTCAGGAATGAACAAGAAATAAGGACATTCTCAGATAAAGAAAAACTAACAGAATGTGTCACCAGCAGATGTACTCTAAAATAAAGGCTTAAAGGAAGTTCTCTAAACAGAAAAGAAATGATAAAAGAAGGAACTTTGAAACACTGGGAAGGAAGAAAAAAAACAGCAAGCAAAAATATAAGTAAATAAAATAGACTTTCCTCTCTTCTTGAATTTTTAAAATTATGTTTGATGGTAGAAGCAAAAATTACAACACTTTCTGATATGGTTCTGTATATAAGTAGAGGAAATATTTAAGACAATTATATTTATAAATGAGGGAGGGTAAAAGGGTATAAAAGAGAGTAAGGGTTCTACACTTCACTTGAACTAGTAAAATGATGTTACCAGGAGATTGTTATAGGACACACACACACACACACACACACGCGCGCACACAATGTAATACCTAGAGCAACCTCTAAAAAAGCCATACAGAGAAATACACTCAAAAACACTTAGATAAGCTAAAAATGGAATTCTAACAAATGTTCAGGTAACTCACAGGAAGGCAGGAGAAAAAAACCCTAGAAAATAAAAAATAAAATGGCAGCTTTAAGCCCTAACATATCAATAATTACATTAAATACAAATGGTCTAAATATACCAACTAAAAGACAGAGATTGGCAGAGTAGATTTAAAAACATGATCTAACTATGTGCTGTCTACAAGAGACTTATTTCAAATATAATTCTATAGGCAGGTTGAAAGTAAAAGTATGGAAAAAGATATTTCATGAAAACATTAATTAAAAGGAAGCAGGAGCAGCTATATTGATATGAGACAAAATAGACTTCAGAGCTAAGAAAATTACCATACAGAAAGGGACATTATATAATGATAAAATGGTCAATATACCCAAAAGACATAGCAACCCTACATGTGTATGCACCAAACAACAGTGCTGAAAAATATATGTGAAGCAAAAACTATTAGAACTGAAAGGAAAAAGGACAATTCCAAAATCACAGTTGGGACTTCCCTTTCTCAAAAATTAATACAATAATTGAACAGAAAATCTGCAAGGATACAGAGGAACACAACAACACTATCAACCAAAAGGGTCTAACTGATATTTAAAGAAATTCCACTCAGTAATAGCAGAATACATAGCCTTTTCAAGTAACCATGAATACATGCCAAAATAGACCATTTCATGGGCTATGAAACAAACCTCAACAAATTTAAAGGAACTGAAATCATATAGAGTGTGTACTCCAATCACAATGGAATCAAATTAGAAATCGATAACAGAAAGATTACAGTGAAATCTCTAAATGTCTGGAAACTAAACAACACAATTCTAAATAATCCGTGGGTCAAAGAAATCTAAAGAGAAATTTTAAAATACACTGGACAGAATGAAAACAAAAAGAAAAATAAAACATATAAAAATTTGTGGGACATAGCTAAAGCAGTGCTGAGAGGGAAATTTATAGCACTAAATGCATATATTAGAAATGAGGAAGAGTCTCAAATCAATAATCTAAGCTCCTACCTCAAGAATCTAGAAAAAGAGAAAAATAAACTCAAAGCAGGCAGAAAGAAAGAAAGAATAAAGATAAAAGTAGAAATCAATGAAATTGAAAACACAATAATACAGAAAAATCAATGAAACAAAGTTTCTTAAAATGTTAATAAAATTGACAAACTTTTAGGAAGACTGATAAAGAAAAAAGAGAGAAGACATAAATTATCAACATCAGAAACAGAGTATTATTATAGACTTTACAGACATTACAAGGATAATAAAGGAATGCTACAAACAATTCTACACACATAAATTTGACAACTTAGTTGAAATGGATCAATTCCTTGAAAACCACAAACTATCACAACTTACCCAACATGAAACAGATGATTTGAATAGCCCTATAACTACTAAGAAAATTGAATTCATCATTTTAAAACTATCAAAAAATAAATCTCCAGGTCCAGACAATCTCACTAAAGAATTCTACCTAACGTTTAAATCCTAGCTAACGTTTTATTAACACTAACTCTACACAGTCTCTTCCAGAAAATGGAAGAGGGAACACTTTTCAATTCATTTTATGAATCTAATATTACCAAACCAGATTAAAATGGTACAAAAAGAGGAAAACTACAGATCAATATCTCTCATGAATACAGACTCAAAAATTCTTAAAAATATATTAGCAAAGAAAATTCAGCAATATATAAAAAATAATTATACACCACGACCAAGTAGGACTTATTCAAGGAAGGCAAGGCTGGTTCATTATTCAAAAATCAATGTAATTCACCATGTTAACAGGCTAAAGAAAAAAAAATCACATGATATATCAATCAATGCAGAAAAGGCATTTGATAAAATTCAATACCCATTCATAATGGAAAAACAGAAACAGAAAGGAACTTTCTCAACTTGATAAAGAGCATCTACAAAGAAACCTACAGCTAATGTTATACTGAATGGTGAAAGGCTGAATACTTTCCCTCTATGATCAGGAATAAGGCAAGGATGTCTACTCTCACCACTCTTACGCAACACAGTGCTAGAAGTTCTAGCCATTACAATAAGGCAAGAAAGGGAAATAAAAGGCATACAGGCCTGAAAGGAAGAAAGTATGACATGACAGTCTGCGCAGAAAACCCCGAGGCATACACACCAATAAGTGAGTTCAGCAAGGTCTCAAAATTCAGCAAAGAGAAACATACAGAAGTGAGATCAGCAAAGATAAACATACAAAAATCAGTCTTATTTCTATATATAATAGCAACAGACACACGGACATCAAAATTAAAAATACAATTCCATTTACAATTGCTCAAAATAAAAAATAAAGCATTCAGGCTTAAAGCAACCAAAACACGTATAAAGCTTGTCTGCTGAAACCTACAAAATGTTGCTGAAAGTAATCAAAGAAGTACTAAATAGAGAGACATACTATGCTCATGAACTGGAAGACTAAATGTAATAAACATGGGAATTCTCCTCAAATTGATGTACAATTTTAACATTGTGATAATATGATTTATAATAAGGAATACATATTTGGTCTTTACCCACAGTTCCTGGCTCACAGCTCCCAAAACCCTTGGAATCTCCTGAATGATAAGAGCAATGGGAGCATCTTTTGTCATACTTGGTCTCTTGTCGTTAGTTTCTGAAATCACTTCAGAGCCATAAAAGTGAAATGGGTGTCTTGTTATTCATAACAAGCCCCTTTCCACCACAACTGGGTTTATGTTAATGAGGTGACTTTTGGAAAGCACCTAAGGATGGGGACTGGTTGCCAGGAGAACCAACCGTGAACAAAGGGTTGGAACTTTTAGTCCTACCCCTTGATTTCCAGGGAGGGGAGAGGGGCTGGAGGTTGACTCAATTACCAATGGCCAATAATTTAATCAATCATACCCATGTAATGAAGCATCCATAAAAACCCCAAAGGATGAGGTTTGGAGAGCTTCCAGGTTGATGAACACATGAGATCTGGGGAGACTGGCATGCTGGGAGAGACAGCATGGAAGCTCCTCAACCTTTCCATATACCTTGCTCTATAAATCTCTTCTATCTGGCTGTTCCTGAGTTATATCCTCTCATAATAAACCAAAGACCTAGTAAGTAAAATGTTCTCTGAGTTCTGTGAGCCACTCTAGCAAATTAACTGAACCTAAGGAGGGGGTCATTGGAACCCCCGAACTACAGCCAGTTGGTCAGACACACAGGTGACAATCTGGGCTGGTGATCAGTGTCTGAAGTTGGAAGGCGGCAGTCTTGTGGGACTGAGCCCGTAACCTATGGACTCTGACGCTGTCTCCAGGTAGACAGTGTCAGAACTGTTGAACTGTAGGACACCTACAGCTGGTGTCTGAGAACTGCCTGTTGTTGGTATAGGGAACCACCCCCAAGTTGGTCCACAGTCCATTTATTTATTTATTTATTTATTTATGGCTGCATTGGGTCTTTGTTGCTGCGTGCGGGCTTTCTCTAGTTGCGGCAAGCAGGGGCTACTCTTTGTTGCGGTGTGTGGGCTTCTCATCATGGTGGCTTCTCTTGCTGCGGAGCACGGGCTCTAGGTGCGTGGGCTCCAGTAGTTGTGGCATGCGGGCTCAGTAGTTGTGGCTCTTGGGCTCTAGAGTGCAGGCTCAGTAGTTGTAGCACACGGGCTTAGTTGCTCCACAGCGTGTGGGATCTTCCCGGACCAGGGCTCAAACCCGTGTCCCCTGCACTGGCAGGTGGATTCTTAACCACTGCGCCACCAGGGAAGTCCCACAGTCCCTTTTAAACATTAATTCCCATCTAAATTCCAAGAAGATTATTCTAAAATTTACATGGAAAGACAAAGGAACTTGAATAGCTAAAACAATTTCTTAAATGAAGAATAAAGTTGGAGGAATCATTTAATCCAATTTCAAAACTTACTGTAAAGCTACAACAATCAATACTGTGTGGTACTGGCAGAGGGCTAGACACACAGAATAAAACTGAATAGAGAGTCACACATATATGCCCAACTGATTTTTTACAAAGGTTCAAAAGCAATTCAACTTTCAACAAATGGTACTGGAGCAGCTGTTCATGCATAGGGGGAAAAAAATAACTCTGACCTAAATCCATACCCTGTACAAAAATTAAGTCAAGATGTATCACAGAGTTAAATGTGAAATGTAAAACTATAAAACTTCTAGGAAAAAAAATGAGAAAATCTCCAGGATCTAGGGCTAGGCTAAGAGTTCTTGGGCTAGGCTAAGAGTTCTTGGACTTGACACCAAAAACATGATTGATAAATAGAAAAACTGACAAATTGGACTTCATCAAAATTTAAAACTTCTGCTGTGTAAAGATCCTGCTAAGGTAAAAAGACAAGTACAGACTAGAAGAAAATGTTTCCAAACCACTTAACTAACAAGACTCATATCTATAATATACAAAGAACTCTTAAAACTCAACAATCCAATTAGAAAATGAGTAAGACATGAAGCAACATTTCACCGAAGAAATAAAGATGGCAAATAAGCACATGAAAAGATGTTCAACATCATTAGCCACTAAAGGAATATAATTAAAGCCAAACGAGTTATTACTAAAACCCTATCCGCATGGCTAAAACAAAAAAGTGTTGACAATAACAGATGCTGGAAAAGATGCGGAGTAACTGGTGGAAATGTAAAATGTTACCAGCCACACAGGATAGTAGTTTGGCATTTTCTTAAAAAACTAAATATGCAACTACCATATGACCGGCAATTGCACTCCTAGGCATTTATCCTGGAGGAATGAAAACTTATGTTAACACAAAACCTGTAAACGAGTATTTATAGCAGCTTTAATCACGATAGCTCCGAACTGGAAACAACCAAGATGTCCTTCAATGGGTAAATGGTTAAACAAATTGCGGTGCAGTAGTATCAATTAATACTATTCAGCAATAAAAAGGAACAAACTATTGATACATGCAATAGATTCTCTAGATGAATCTCCAGAGAATTATGCTGAGTTTTTGAAAATGAAAAAACCAATTCCAAAAGATTACATGCTATATGATTCCATTCATATAATACTCCTGAAGACAAAATTATAGAAATGGAGAACAAATCAGTGGTTGTCAGTGGTTAAGGAGAAGGTTAGTTAATTCCTAGAGACAGAACACAATTTGTACACTTTCGATATGCAAACCAACCAATCCTGAGGCCATATGCCCACCAGCCCCCTTTCTCAGGCTCCTTCAGTCTGAAACACTATCCTCCTGCCCTAAATCACCCCAAGGCCAGGTATCTGACAACTAGAGGCCACCCTTATAGCCCAGAGCACGCTGAAATTATTAGGACAATCCTAAATCTGCTTACCCTTCCTTGCTTTGCCTTTCCCACAGAAACCACAATAAAGGCTCTTGCCCACACTTTCCCCTTGCTCCCTCTGCCTGCTGACCAACCCTGGTGCTTCCCCATGTGGCCCTGCATAGTGTGGAAGACCCCCTCCTCTTGGACTGTGAAAACAAACTCTCTTTTCAATGGCAGTTTTCTCCTGATCTGTAGGCCTCACCACACCCGAACAAAAATAAAATCCCAGGTACATTTTAAAAGTGAAATGTTCTGTATCTTGACTGTATCCGTGTCAATATCCTGGTTGTGATGCTGTACTAGAGTTTTTAAGATATTACCATTGGGGGGAAACAGGTACAAACAAGATCTCCCTATATTATGTCTTACAACTGCATGTGAATCTATGATTATCTGAAAATAAAAAGTTTAAGTGAAAAAAATGGAAGATTAAAGCAAGTCTCTCCTCTTTTCCATTAATCCACTACTTGAGGTTTTTTGTCAGGAGCCTTTCTACATAGTGAATGGGAGGTTGCAGCGAACAGGAGGGAGTGCCAGAATACTACAGTGCTCCCCAAGTCCTCTCCCCTTTCCAAATGAACCAACCATGGAACAAGTCATTAGGGAGAGTAAAGTCTTTGGGTCAAAATCAAAATTCATAGTTGGTGGGGGAGAGACACTTAGAACGAGGCAATTTAAAGCCATGACCTCAGAGTCATCCTGACAGCAGCAACGTTTGCCTCATGCACCCCTCCGGGAAGCCAGGCATGTGCACGTGTAAGTGGTCCATGTGCGTCCTGCCCAGCGTGGCTCCACTGCTCGAGGCCAGGGCTCTGCGGGTCACAGGGGAGGTGCAGGGACAATGCTGTTACCGAAGCTTGCTAATCCAGGCCACAGGAAACAAAGGCCCAAGGGCTGGTCATAAAACTACTTTCCGTGTTTTCAGTAAATCTCAGTTTCATGTATTTTCTCACAAAACAAAAGAGAGGAACACCTGGTGCCTTTAATCAAAACTAGCTCTGGTTCTGAAAATAAACCAGCGGGTGAGCTGGGACTCGGTCTGCGGTCATTTCCGCCCTTGGGAGCAGGCCCTGGACAGCGAAGCCACATGGGGAGGGAGCCAGGGGCAGCGGGAAGAGGCTGTCACACCTGCTCCTGCATCTGCTTCATGGAACCAGAGCTTCAGGAGGGGCGGCTCTCCCGTCCTCCGGCCACAGGAGCAGGGTGGTCTTCCTGCCCGGCTCGGGCCTCCCACACAGCTTCAGCTTTCTGGAGACTCATGTGACAGCTGTGATCAGACCGGACATATGGTTATGTCCTACAACTCCCACTTGATATCTACCATATATTTTTAATAAGATATCATTCCCATCTTCACATACTTTTCATTGATTTTTTTAAAATTTCTTGAGTTCTATACAAAAATACCAACTTGCTTCAATCAGCTTCAGCATTTAGTGGATTATTTTTTTCTTTCTCCACTTTGGTAGGCACGACCTCATTTGCGGGTTTAGAATTTTAAACTTATCCTTCTCTATGCCCCTAGACACAGCCCACAGGCCCAGAGGGGAGCTGATCACTCCTAGCACCCCCAAAGCCAGTTCAAGCATTTGAAACTTGCAATTATTTAGGAAATCCCAAATATATAAACTACACAGGACCAGCAGTTTTTAAGAAATGTTTTGCTGTCTAATTAGTTTCAGAAATAAACAGGAGTGTTGAGAGAAGCGAGGTGGGGAGAGAAGAAGCACAGAAGAAATGGGAAGTGGAGACTTAGGGGATGCCTGGTCCTTGCATGGCCCTCGGAGGCCCACTTGCTGGTCAGAGGCCACAACCAAGGCTGGCTTTCCAGCACGCAGCGCCGGCAAGGAACAAGAGCAACACAAACACAACTTCCTGGGCTTTTCTCTGACCAGGCTCTGGACACCAAGTCCTCTGCCCCTTCAGGGGCCTTGCTTCATCAGACAGCACCTCTCTCTCCTATATTGTCAACCCTCCTCACTGCTGGTTCCTTCCCATCAGCAACTAAACATTCAACACCTGCCTACCTTTAACAAAGGAAAAAAGACCCCTGATCCCATATCATCCTCCAGCTGCCACCTTCCCTCCTTTAAAGGCCATCTGCACTCTCACCTCCCACTTCAGGTGGGCCTTTCAAATCCACTCCAATCTTGCTTCTCAGCCTACCACCAAGTTCACAAGCACCTTCTTGTTACTGAACCCAAGAGTAAGCTTTCAGCCTCATTTTATTTACCCCTTAGTGAACTCTATTACTGACCACCTCTTCTTCTAGAAATACTCATTTTCCTCCAGTTTCTTACTAATTTTCCATCCACCTCTCCGGATGCTCAGCCCCAGCCCTCTTTTGAGTGCCTCCTTCCCAACCATCCCTCATCATCGATGCTCCAGGGGACTCTGACGAGGAGTCTGATACGACAGGACCATCTCCATGACACCACGGTCTCTGCCATGTAATGGTAACACTCAGGCATCTTCCCAGAACTTCAGACACAGGGCCGCTCAACATCCCCACCCAGACGTCACACAAGCACCTCAAACGCAGTGTGTCCAAAACCGAACCAACGGTCCTCCTCCACCCTCAACCCACCTGGTTGTCTATGTTCCTATCTCAACAGAAAGCATCAACATCCACCCAGCCGCCCGGCAAGACACCCTTGTGTCACTCTGGTCCTTCCCTTTCCTCACCTCTGCACCCATCTCCCAACATTCAACCCATTTCTTTTCTGTGAAAGAATATGTATTCGGGTCCCCATGCCCCATGTTTCCATGTCCCTCAGGTCGATCCACTGTTAATGGGTTAGGCTTCCACCCTCTCACTCGACACCAATACAGAGCCTCCAAACTCAGCCCTTTGCCTCAGTACCTACGCCCTCCAATTATTTCCCTTCCTGTACACACCAAGGAAACTTTTAAAAACACAAATCTAAGAACCTTTTTCTTAAAGTCCTTTCGTGACTCCTACCACCCTCGGCATGGCCAATGCCTTCGTGTAGCTTACAACATTCTGGGGTGATCCAGCCTCATCTACCCACCCTTCCTCATCTCTCGCCTTTCACCTGATGGAACCCCTCCCAGGATACTGCAATTCCCAGGGCCTTGTACAATAGTAGGTGGTCAACAAACGTCTGTGAAGCCACTGTGTGAAGCGATAAATGAACGCATAACATCAGAAAAAGGTTCACCAGGGAGTTTTCAAAGTGGGTTCTGAAAGATTAGGAAAATTTTATCCAAAAACGGGGGGAGGACAGGAATTTTGAAAATGTGGAAAAAGTGGGTTCAAGGGTTTGATGGTACAAAGTTGCTCCTTATTCCGATTATGAGAAAGTAAGAGGTTCAATGAGGCTGGCGGAGAAGTGAGTAGAAGGAAGTGAGACAGGAAGACACACTGAGAGCACGTGCGCCGAGTGAAAGGAGTTGGATGTCTGTCCTTTCTCTGTTTACCCAAGAGGAGGAAGCTCTTGGGGAGAAGATCCACGACTATCCCTGAAACAACACACCATCCAGGCCCTCGCCCCAGAAGTCCGCCTGGCCCAGAGGAGGGCCAGTGACAGGAAGCTGGGCGCAGAGCCTGGGGTGGGGGAGGGGGGCAACTTGGTCAATTCATCCTTCAGCCCCCAAATTTCACTTTACTGAACACTTGCTTGAGTGAGAACAGAAACTGACAAAATGTCACAACATTTCTAGAAGGCACTGGCAATACTTAGCAAGTTTAAAATGTGAACACTCTGACCCCGTAATTCCAACCTATGAAATTATTCTATGGCACTAACAGGGTGACCACACCAAAATGCATACACAAGGATGTTGTTTATCACGTTAAAAACATAAAATGGAAACAAACTCAATGTCCTTCAATATGGGATTATTAGCCAAATTTTGGTACAGCCAGACAATAAAATATGCACTACTGGGGCTCCCCTGGTGGCGCAGTGGTTGAGAATCTGCCTGCCAATGCAGGGGACACGGGTTCGAGCCCTGGTCTGGGAAGATCCCACATGCCGCGGAGCAACTAGGTCCATGAGCCACAACTACTGAGCCTGCGCGTCTGGAGCTTGTGCTCCGCAACAAGAGAGGCTGCGATAGTGAGAGGCCCGCGCACCGCAATGAAGAACGGCCCCCGCTTGCTGCAACTAGAGAAAGCCCTTGCACAGAAACGAAGACCCAACACAGCCAAAAATAAATAAATAAAAAATAAAAATAAAGGAATTCCTTAAAAAAAAAAAGCATTATTAAGAGGATGTGACCTATCTCTATAGACTGATATAGAGCTATGCCCACAATATATTTTTTTAAGTTATGACAGTATAAATAGTACCATGCCATTTGTATTTTTAAAATATGTTTTTTTAAAAAAACTCACAAACGTACACACACATCCCCTGAGACTTTCTAAACTTTAAATCAGGAGAGGCCAAAAAATAACAGGAAAAGCTAGCACAGCACTTCCTGAGATAGACTTGTGGTGACCACGTGCACAGATTATTTAAGAATGACCTAATTTAGAGCAGTGGTTCTCAAAGTGTGGCCTCTGAACCAGCAGCATCAACATCACCTGGCAACTGGTTAGAAAGCAAACTCTCAGCCCCACCCCAGACCTACTGCAGCAGGAACCCGGGGCGTGGGGTCCCGCAGAGGAATGAGGCCCACGAAAGCTTGTGAATCCCCCACCTGGACATCTGGAAACAGTCCTTGAACTAGGGGATAATCTGTCACTTCAGAGTCACTGTGCCGAAAGACTCCTGGGTGTCAGGCGGGGTTTCTCAGGAAGGGAATGAAGGAGGTCTTAGATTACAGTGAAGAAAAAGAAAAAAAAAGTCTCCTAGGCTCTCTGAGGCCAAGACTCAATTTGGCGGGGCCCCTACACATGGCAGTTGTAAACGCCGTTAGGTAGAATGAAGGTAGCCAACAGCAAGGCAGAGGCCGGGCAGGGAGGGGTCGGAGGACGGACCTGGGCCTCAGCAGCAATATTCTCTGAGCCTCACTCTCTTGTTCCCATCATCCTCAGAGCTCCAGAAAAGTCTCACGAAAAGTGATTCTGGTCTCAGCTGTTCTGTGGGAAACCACGGAAGGTCACAGAACAAGGGAGTGGAAGGGAAAGCAGTGTCCATCCCCCACTCAGGCCAGGAAGAGGGGAGCAGCCTCGCCAGGTTAGCGGGGGAGATGCACCCAGACAAGGGCGACCTCACAGACGTCACCAACAAAAATGGTGCAGTGTGGTGGCAGGGGAGAAGGCCAGAGCCGAAGGACCCCAAGCACACTTGAGCCGGTGCCCTGGGAGATGCTCAGGAAAAGCTGGAGGAGAGACACTGGGCAGGCCCCAGGGTATGGAAAAAAGGGAGCAACTTCTAGAAGTTAAGCTGGAGAGGGTCATGCTGTCACAATCCGGGACTTAGCAAGAGAAATGGGGAGATCTGGAAAGCTAGATCTGAAAGATGGAACAGTCTTTCAGGACTTCCCTTCAAAGCACTTATCACAATTTTATCTTACATTTACTTGTATGATCATTTAATTGTCTTTCTCTCTATCTAGACTTTAAGCTTCATGAAGGCAGGAATGTGTTTTCATTCACCACTATACCCCCAGCTCCTAGATAGACAGCACATAGTAGGTATCCAAAAATATAGGTTGGACAAATAAACAACTTAAAATTAAAACACTCTGGAGTGTTTGATTATTCTTTCTCTGTATTGTTGACTTTTTGTTTTTGCCAAAAAAGTTATCATCATATGAAATTATGTCACCAAGAAGTGTATTATCAAAGGAAACTATTTCCTTTTTGGAAAGAAAGAGTCATCTCACAAATACAGTGTTGTGGCTTTAGTCTGTGAGTTGTAAACACTCACTGAGAAAGGCAAGAGAATGCAGGTAAAAAGTATGATGTATTTCATTGGAAATACACAGAAATACACCCAACAGTGGTCATCGGTGATGTCCAGCTTGATGCCCTTAGACACTGCAACATCCCAGAGGGACCTGGTAATCAAAGGTTAATTTTGTGCAGAGGAGTTTTAGCATGAAGTGCTCCCACGGCATCACGATTCATTGAAAACTGCCCATCGCATATGATAAAACAGCACGTGCTACCACGCATCTACAACACAGAGTCATCCTACCAGGGACCGTGGACACATGAGACCCACCAGCCCTCTGAGGGCAGGGAACCCCAGTCACTCCCAGATCTGAGAGCGTGGCTGAGGGGCAGGAAGTGCAGGCTATTTCAGAGGGGACTGCAGAAATAGGGACAATAAATTGAGAAGTTTAGCAAATAATCCCCAGCTGCCTGGCCTAGGAAGCTTCCCCTGACCTGCAGAGAAGTTACAAAATTAAATTTTTATAAACAAATACTTGGCATCTTTTACTTCAAGCAGCAACAGGGCCTCTGCTCATTTTAAAGTGGTTGTACCGTCGAGGGTCAGCAGCCCATCTAGCGCCCGGCTCTTGGGGCTGCGTGCCACGGTACTTAACGTGCCCTGTGCACAGGGAGGGATTAATCCTCCGGCAGACGCGACCGAGAGAGAGAGGCCTGGCCACGGTCCACAGAGAGCTTCCTCAGCCACCGCACTTCCGTCTCAGCATCTCTGCAGCCCGGCCACCACCCGACGCCTCGCACTTCGGTTTGGATGTTGACCTCACACGGAACTCCTCCGATTAAAAGGAATGGGGAGTGCCTCCCTGCCTGCCCACCCCGTGCCTTCCCTCATTCCCCTTGAACTCAGGGTCAGACCTCTGAGGAAGCAGATGCTTATCTGGGAAGAGTCCAGCGGTCAGTCCAAAGAGAGGACTCCCGCCTCCCTCCCTGAAAGGGCTTTCGGAGGGAGCTCGGACACTCCGCCTCGGCGCGCAGGGGCTGGGTAATTGCCGGGCTGACCCTCTGGAGCCTCTTGCCCTGCTCACCTTTCATGGTAATGCCTGGCACAGCCTCATCATGAAATGTGCTTATTAATCTTACTCATTTGACACTGCGCTCTTCTGCCCTGAGCTAGATGTTAGGAGAAAATGATAGGGATAGATTCTGCTCCTGTCAGACTTACCAAGACTTTCAGAAAACCAGACTATCAAAGGCCATCTGTCGCCCACTAGCCAAGCATTCACGGTGACCCCGAAGGTACAAGCAGAATGTTAAAGACACAGATCCGCAAGAAGGAACAGCGAGAAGACCTGGGCCACACCCCAGGCAACCCCTCGCCCCCAGAGAACCACTCCGGAGCCAGTCCTGCCAGAGATGGCACGCACCAAGCCCCTTCCCTGATTCACGCCTCACTGCTTCATATCTAATTCATCAAAAGACACTTGGGCTTCTCAAATCAGGAACATTTTTATTAGCTTCCCCAGGAGTTTTATGGCACAAAGCCATACCTAATGATTCTATTTTATGGCAAATTATACATTCCAACAGTGCTCTGAAGTCAGGCCGCAGGTAAGACTCAAATCTTTGTCAAAAAAGATTCCCCCGTTCTTTCACTTTTAAAATGTTTATAAGCTTTCAAACAGTTGGGAAAGTGATGTAGAGCATTTTAACAGGCTTCCCCTTCTCACACGGGGCCCGGCATGGGCTGACGCAAAATGCACCGCACTGTTCGCAACGGGGGCTGATTTTGCCCGCCCACCTCCTCCGCCTGGGGACATCTGGCAATGTCTGGACACAGTTCTGGTTGTCACGACTCGGGGGTTGGTGCTATTGGCGTCTAGTGGGAAGAGGCCAGGGATGCTGCCCGACTACACACTATTTTCTGATCATCTGGCCCAAAATGTCAGTAGTGCCAAGGTCAAGAAACCCTGCCTTTGGGCTTCTTCTGGACTAGGCATGGCATCCCTCCCACCCCTGGGACATCAGACACTGATCTAATCACTGTGCCAGGTTTTCAATGCTGGCTAATGAGACTTGTATTCTTTTATGTATTCTTGGTGCACATTTTCAATGAGCAAGAATAAAACATCGTCATAAACAAAATGAGGAAACTGAAAATAAGACCACCTTAGAAGCTCAGAACACATGACAACAGTCACTGTTAACTAAACCCTCCCAATAGTTCCTCTGCACTTTTTAAGCTTCACCCAAAATGGAATTTACCTACTGAAAAAACAAAATAACCAATTCCAGCCATCGGTACGACTGAACACCACCACAGATGTCTGCTGAAAAGCAAAGTAAGTTCTCTGCTATACCGCAGTGATGTGGTCAGTCAGAGCCCTGGACTTGGGAGGGGGTCTGGTCCTGATTCACCACTCCCAAGGGCTGGGGCTCCATCGCTTCCCTTCTCAGAGCTTGAGTTCTCCTGATCAGCACAGTGGAGAGAAAGCAACTTCCCCTCCCAGCCTCCAGGGAATCATGAGAGCCAAATGAGTTCATGGGTAGGAAACTGCTTTGTAAACTGTAAGGAGCTATACAAACATATGTCAATACACTCACGACATTTATACATGTAGGACAATCTGTGACAACAAACCAAGGGTCTTTCAGACTCTTGGATCCTTTTCATGAAATGTCACAGCTAGAAATGCTTTTGGAAATCAACTAATCCAACCCTTTAATTTTACAGAATGTGAAGATGACCATTACAGAGGTCAAGTGACCCAGCTAAGGCCACGAAACAGCCCAGACGGGCTCAGGTCATCTACTCCCAAAGCAGGACGCTCCCCACGCCTTCCCATTGGTGATGTCTTCCCTCCCTGTTTTAAGTTCCTAGAGAGAAGCAGCACATCTTACACACAGGGTTCAGAGGGCCTTGAACACAGGAGATAACTGTTTGCCGAATCAGCGAATCTTGACTTACTACGTCGTAGCCTGTCGGGGCTCGGTTCCGAGAAGCCACCACCCCCACTCCCGTGATGGGATCCATTGACGTCTCTGGCAAGGCTTCTGAAAGGTCTTTGACTTCAGGCATGGCGGATTGCTCCTGGTTCCGAAAAGGAAAAAGAAAGCGTACAATTCAAACCGAGCATTTAAAATGAACGATGTAAAGTCTCGCACAGACAGAACCAGTGTCTTGGGGCAAATATCCTGAACTAAGCTCCATGTACCTGGACTGGCTAAGGGAGCCCTGGACCCTTTCCTCAGATCAAGAATTCAAGTCATCTCCGGCCCCTGCTCTTCTCAAGTTAGCTTTGAACACTCTCCTGCCCAGCTGCCTGACTTCTGAACAGATACCACCAGCTTCTCTGAGGATAAATCAGACACGGCTAAATCTAACAGTACCTTCCGTCTCTCCCTCACAATACCTCCCTGCAGAAGTGCAGCCTTCCAAATCCACAGCCTCTACCACATCCAAGGGTGGACTGTTCGGGCGGCAGAGCTTTGCAAACACACAGAAGAAAGTGCTCTGGGCGTGGAGGCCAAGGCATGGCACTGGAGTCCAGTCTCCATGACTTACTAGCTGGTGACCGGGCAAGCAAGAGGTCAGGACACTGACAGTCGCAGAGCTGCTGTGAGAACTAAAGGAGTCGCGTAAATCAAGGGCCTGGAGAGGTTCCCTGGCACATAGTAGGCGCTCAACAAAAAGCAGATGAGACTGGAGGGTTTGGGATACAAAGGTCCAGTGTAACTGGCCAGAAACATGGTTGGTGCTGCTCCCAAGAGGACTGGTGGGTCCCTTTGTTGTGTTTAATCCCGCAGGTCATGTGGGCACTTACTCAAAGCTAAGCACTAACAATGGCCATAATTCTTGTTGGGCACTTTGGGAGAAAGGGAGGGAAATGAAATTATTATTCTGCTGCTGATTGCCTCTTGGTGTGACCAGAGGAGACAAGCAGAATATAGAGAGCACTGGGTCTGGGCAGCTCGAGTGGCAGTGCACCAGAAAGCAAATAAAAAACGTAACACCTTATGTAAATGACTTCTAGTGCTTTTAAAAGGACAAGCAGCGAAAAAGAGCAAGTTAAATTCTACCTCCTTCTGCAGCAATTGAATTCCACTGGCTGTAGGTCTGCCAGATCTCTCAAGGCTGGTTACTGCTTCTAAAGCAAACCAAACACCCTGCCTAACTAGGCAGGCAGGAGGAATATTCTTAGCTCTCAGCCTAGAATCAGAAAAGGCAGAGGCTATTAAAAATGACTACAGCCTCCTGAATAGAAACAACCAGAATGCTGTATGCAAGTTACCGTGTAATCAGCGTCCCCTGGAACCCACGAAAGGCTCCAGAAACAGACTTGTCAGGGCAACGGAGCCAAGTCTCAGATCAAGGCTAGGAAGTGCCGGGCAGCAGCCACACTCTCAGCTTCTGTTTATGACAAAAGCCAAACTAAGTTATGCTTTACTTAATTCTACTGAAAATAAGCTTCTAGAAGCACAGGGCAGGGGGGACAGGACACCAAACCACATCACTGTATCGTTTTCTATTTTCAAATTTCACTTACCAGGCAGCTTTATCTGCATAAAGAACAGGGCTTAATGCTTCCTGCACACAGTAGGCACTAAATAAATATTTATTGACGGAATCCGCATGCATGCCCCCAATAAAGAAGGTTTAGAATTAAATATCTGCACCAGCCCAATCCAAAGCAAACACTGATCAAAAAGTACTTCACGTGGAAAACCCCATATTCCTGGTAACATGGAAATAACGTTGCTGCAGTTTGCAAAATATTGGTACCTGCTGTTGGTTACCAAAATGCTTCGCAATTAACAACTCATTAATAGAATGTACAATTCTGCCAGTGCTAAAATATCATGCTGTGAATTTAATAAAAGAACATCAGAGGTAAGTGTTGTTTTTTTTTTTAAGATAGTAGCGCTTCTACTATCTGAGAGAGAGAGAGAGAGGGGGGAAGTGAGCATGGGAATAAATAAGAAACATTTTATTAGCTGAGAGATGCCCGTCCTCGGGGCACCACATGCCACGTACTGATGGCAACGGCCCTCCTCTGCTCCGCAGCGTGAGCAAGGGCGGGGGGCTGACGCCGCTGCTCCCACAATGCACCGGGCAGCCCGGCACCGGGCCCCAAGATGGCTGCGGGCGGCCTCCCGGAGCAGACAAAGGAGCCGGCGGCCGGGCCCGCGTGCCTGGTCACGGCCCGGCCTGCAGGCTGGGAGGATGCGGCGGGCAGGGCATTAGCACCGAGCATCTCCGATGCACGCCTCCCTCTTTCCTTCCCCGCAGTGACCGTGCCCTGGGGATCCAGCAGCCTTTGTGAGATACAGACAAATGACTCCTCGCCGCGCGGAGCTCCGCGGTGGAGGAAGCACCACCACCAGCAAAGGAAGCTTTTAATGAGAAACGCCCAAGATATCCACGGCAGAGGCAATCACTCAAAGCAGCCTGCCCTGAATTACATATTTTCTGACTGCAAATTACTCTTAACAGCGTCTCTACCGTCACTTCAATTGACCTTCCTAACAAAAGGCCATTTATTAACTAGCTCTCGGTGCTCCCCGGGCTGTGCGAAGCCTCCAGCCAGAAGGGATGGCACCACTGTGTTCGCGGCTGCCCGGGTCACAGGCCAGGCCTCTGCGAGGGGGAGAAGAGGCCATTAATGCCGGGCTGAAGAGCAGACCTGCCGTGGGGAGAGGAGCGGGGGAAGCAGGGTGTTTAAGGCCAACATTAACCTGTCTTGCAAGATGCGATGCTGGGCTACAGCAGAAAACGCGAAGGCCTACTTGCAACAGCTGGTGTCATCCTCAGCACTCCCCGCCCAGCACCCACCTCTATCTCCAAATCCTAGCTGCACACAGAACAAACTAACACACCTCCCCGCATCTGAACAGCACCCTGCAATTACCAAAAAGCTTTCTCGGGCTCCTTCTCAATCGATGCTCACACCAAACCTAGAAGGGGGCTGGGGCGTATTATCCCTGTTTTAGAGGAGAAAAACGGAAGCCTGGAGTTCTCAGACACCACGAGCTGGCAGAGGGCAGAGCCCAACGGGACCTCTGGCCCTCCTTCCCCAGTCTGGTCTGCTTTCCATACACTGTGCAGAGAGAGACGGACTTCCCATCCGATATCCCATCAAGAAAGCACTTTGAACACCAATTATATTTTAAAATGCCAACGCTCTTCTTTCTCTAGCTGTAGCCCAGTAACGGAAGCAAGGGGGGAAAAGAGTACAGAAAGATAGAAGTAACATGGGATTAATTTTCCCCACACCTCAGTTTCAAGATTCAACATTTCCCTCATAAATAATTTACAACAATAAAATTGAGCTAAGGCCATGTTTGTGTACGACGGAGGTAAATTTAGACCTAATGAGGGAGATCCGAGCCCGGCACAGGAGGGAATAGGTTGATGTATAGCACGGTGTGAGTGCGATCCACGGCACACGGGGGCTCCATGACCAGCTGGAAGTCACAGGGCCAACCGGGGTGGAGGTGCAATTGGGGAAACTTCTACCGTCCCAGCTGTGGCTACAAGGAGGGCTTCCACAGAAAAAGCCAAAAGTTGATGCAGTATTTTAGAGGCCAAGATAACAGATGTTGAGATTTCTGAGAACTACAGGATTGAGCCAACCTGAAGCTAAGTCGGTTCTCAGTAAACGCGAGGTAAGGAACGAAGATGGCGGCAGCACCTGGGAGTCACATCTGCCCTCGGGCACGGAGAGAGTACATTGGCGACACTGACCTTGAGCTAGTCCTCCTAGCTTGACCTCGCAGGTCATTTGGTCCCTATCCCAACCTCTACCCCGAGTGTGCAGCCAGCCTCACTCAGATCACTGCCAAGGCTGGGGGCTACAGAGCCTCGCTCTGGACAGGTGTGCCCGTGTCTGCCCCAAGAGGATTTCTCTGCAAGGTGGGGAGAGAGACAGAGAATGAGTGTGTGTGTGTGTGTGTGTTGTACATACTGGGACTAGAGGGGCTGGATGGGGTCAGTTAGGGTGAGGTGTGATTTCCAGGCCAGCAGGATTTTTTCCACGCTGTGCTCAATGAGTTTTATCCAATAACACTGGGTAAGAGAACAGCTTCCTGCGTGAGCCTGCAATGCTGCAAACGGTGCCTGGGGGAGGCCGCAGCTCACAGCACTGCAGCACCTCACCAGTGCTGTCATCCCAGGTTCACAGAGAAATGAACTTTAACTATAAAGCCCCTTCATACAGACAACACACGGCTCCCTTGTAGCTGATCAAAGAATCACTACAACAGTGTGCTTAATCCCTAAAAGTCAGCAGTGCTGGGCTTAACTGATGCTGAACATTGTTTCAGAATCAAAGGCGTGCCTCCCGGCCCCAGTCTGGGAGAAAACTAAGCTACTGTATCACAGTTGAAAACTCAGGGGAACTTTGATATCATCTCTGTTTAATTTCCCCGGCCCTGTGAGCCTGGGGTTTATCTCGTTTTATCAGCTCCTGTACTGAAATCAAAACCCAACTAGCAGAGCTCAGACCTCTCTCCACGGAGGCCCTTCCAGCAGCAGGGTGGGGTGCAGGCCGAGGAGTTTAAAGCACTTTGCGCGGGGGGGAGGCAACAACTGCCGGGGGGCAGGGGGTGCTGCCTTCAAAGGAGGCGCAGCAGGGACCCCGGGCGAGGAAGGAAGGCCGACTCAGAAGCGGAGCCCTTGCTGCCCACCAAGGCTGAAGGCAGGACTCGCACACAACTTTTGAGGAGAGTAATTTCAAAGTATTGCGGGGGGAGCAGGTTAAATTGAGCTACTGTAGTTGAAATGACAAAACCAGTGAGCTAATGAAGTCCCTACAGAAGGATGAACTTGTGATCAGATTGTTTGAAATCCAAAGTCAAGGGCACAAAAGACAAACTGTCTGCCCACATCTAGCAGCTTGTGGCGCTGGGGAAAAGCAGTGGATAAATATTTCACTCCCTGTGGGAAACGGCCAAAGAGCAGGGCCTCCACTGAGAACGGCCGTCCCCCAGTAAAAGCTCCGGCTCTGGCCGTCGTGCGGCAGCTCTCTGCCTGTTTCCCAGCAGCAGCAGTGGTACCAGTGGGCTGCAGGGAACCCATGCCCTCCTCTGTTGCTCCATAATTCCTGGCACCTTCCTGCTAAAAAATCTTAAGCAGGGGACAGAGGACAGGGGAGGCCAGGCTTCACCAATGCACCCACAACACACACAAATACACAAACTGGGCCACCTCAGGCAGCCCTGGTGCAGAGCCCTACCTCCTACGGAGACTGCAGGCTGAGGCCAGAGTCCCTGTGGCAACCAGGCAAATGGCCAGCCGGCTCTGGGGGCTGCCCATGGGGGACACAGGCTGAGCGGCGTCCACTACGGAACCTCAGGATAGCATCCTGGCGCCACCTGTACTTGGGCCTGGACCACTTATCTAGTGACCCGTCAGAAACCAAATCGTTCCGACAAATGCTGTTGAGTACGACCTGGTGGCAAGAGGCCACAGGCTGCTGGGAAGGCTGCTAAGATACTGGGGAACTAAAGCAAATATTTTCCTAAGCTCCCCTAGATCACAAAGAACTTTCCAGCTAGGGAACTAACAATGGCAAGCACTTCCTTTTTCTCCAGTGAAGGTCTGTTACTTCTAATAGGAGAATCTGGTGTACAAATGCATCCATTCCATCAGACCTATGTTTAGACTGATATTAACCATTTGATTACCAAACAGATTTTCCATAAACCATGTGAGGCGGGCCTGGGGTTTGGGCTGCTGCAGCCCGTACAGTGCAGTGCTAGGTCCCAGAGTTCTCTCTCCCCAGATAAATCAGGATCAAGTTCTACAGCACTGCCGTGGCCAAAGGCCTGCCCCTATAGGCCAGAACGTGAAAAACCAGGGAGCCTGGTGCTGGGGAGGAGGGGGGCGTTCTCCAGTACACTGTGAGCCCCACTGCAACCTGCAACTTGCTCACAATCACTGCAAATGAAGGTCGTCCCCACCCACTCCCATCAGGTCTAGTGTCATACTGTCCCCGAGAGAGAAGGAAGAAGGACACCGATGGAAGGCAGATGCCCTACAAATGAACCCACCCCAGGAGGTCCCAAGAGCACATTCTCTTGATATTCGGTGACATAAAACGGTCACAGCCTTGACTTGATGGCCACAGTGTACAGAGTAAAAATGTCACCTCAACGCCGGGCAAATGGGCTCCCAGGCCAGAATCATCAGAACACCTGGCTTCAGGTCAGCAGACACCTCCCATCACTACCACCCGCTCTGTGACTTGCACATGGGTCTTCAGAGTTTCTTTGGTCGTATAATCATTCTGTGTGCTGATGACTTCCAAATTACTTCCATGGCCCGGACTTTTCTCCTGAGACTCAGACGAGTGTATCTAGTACCCTGTTGGCTACGGTCACCCACACGTCCCATTAATACCTCAAACCTGGCTGACCTTGCCATCCTCCCACCTGAAGCATCTCCCACGTTCCTGGTACCTAACAGGACCTGGTGCGTAACAGTCAGCCCACAAATGTTTACGGAGGGCCCTTGTGCTGAGCATGAAACAATGGTGAAGATGGAAACCCCAACATTCTGGATGAGGAGTTCTCAAACTCTAGCACGCATGAGTCATCTAAGGAATTCGTTAAAACAGTCTTAAAGCCACTCCCAGAGATACTGATTCAACAGGTCTAGGATGGGGCCTGAGAAGCTGCATTTCTTTTCTTTTTTATAAATTTATTTTATTTTATTCATTTTTATTTTTGGCTGTGTTGGGTCTTCGTTGCTGTGCACAGGCTTTCTATAGTTGCAGTGAGCGGGGGATACTCTTCATTGCGGTGCGCGGTCTTTTCATTGTGGTGGCTTCTCTTGTTGCAGACCACAGGCTCTAGGTGCATGGGCTTCAGGAGTTGTGATGCTCAGGCTCAGTAGTTGGGGCACACAGGCTTAGTTGCTCCGCGGCATTTGGGATCTTCCTGGACCAGGGATCAAACCCGTGTCCCCTGCATTGGCAGGCGGATTCTTAACCACTGCGCCACCAAGGAAGTCCCAGAAGCTGCATTTCTAACAAGATTCAGGTGATGCTGAAACAGCAGGTCCGTAGTCCAAACTTTGACTACAAGGCAGTAGGTACTCATTAGATGTTTGATGAAGGAAGGAAGGGAGGGAGGGAGGAAGGAACCTGAAGGTCATCATCCATGGGGAACAGCCTCAGAGTAAGTCCCCCAGTCTTTCCCTCCCCAACACAGGTTGCCCAAGAGCACCCAGTTCCTCCCCTATGGCACCCATCCCACCATTCAAAATCTGGGTCACATCTCCCATTCACCCCAAACCTTCCCCACTGCCCAGCCAGACAGGTGCTGTCACTAAGAATCCTGATGTTGTCCAAGGACATGGCCTTAGCACATACATGTGCACACATGCACGCATGCACATACACACTTACACAGAGTCTTGCCTCTCAGAAGGCTATAATACTTTCCCTAGCAGAACATCAGTTGTGCAAAGGTATATGTCCACCACAGTGCCTAGCCCACAATGAGAACTCAATAAATGGATTACGGATAGATGGATGGATAGATGGATGGACGGATGGACGGGAGGATGGATGAATGAAGTTCCTGTCCTCCTCTCAAAATCGCCAATGTTTCATCGGATTAAGGAGGGCATGTAAAGCAGCAGAGGCAATGGTGAGAGTGCCACGCTGGGGTCACTGATGCTCCACGCAGGACAAACACCACGATCCCAGGGCTGGGCCATCTGCCGAGGAAGGGAGGTGGGACTGCGGCACTCCAGGGGGTTCCAGAAGTGGGTGTGACTCAGCTGGAGCAGGCTGGATGAGGGCCTGGCAGGAGGCTGCACGAAGACTCCCCTAAGGAGTTTGTAAAAACTACAGCTGCCTGTCCCAACCCCCAGGTTCTGATCTCATTGATCTGGGCTGGGTCAGAGACTGGAGAATGCAGAGCCCAGGTGCAGTGCCACTGTGCTGGGTGACACAGCGACGAATAAGTCATGGGTACCACCTGCAGGGCTCATGGGCTGGAGGAAATGTCCCGAAAGAAAGGGACCGCAAATGAGGGGATGCTCCCTTTTGCTGGGCAGTCAGGGAGCTGGGCTTCCTGAAAGACGGAGGGTGCAGAGTACTGCAAGGAGTACAGGCAGAAGACACGGCACCAATGGTGGCGTGAACAGTCCCGGACTGTCTGGGAAACTGTTAAGTAGCAGATGGGCTCTGAAACAAGCTTATGAAACGCTTAAACAAACAAACAAACAAATAAACAAAACCGTTAAAAACCTGTCTGCACTTCTCTGCTATTTCTAAGGTCTAAGTAATGATGTGGATCTACAGGAAGGAGCGCCCCAGTGGTCAGAAGGAAGATTCCCAAGTCTTGCGTTCCTATTTCCTCTCCTGTAAATGAATGCTTCTCAAGCCAAGGCCACTTCCTGCAGACCCTATAGGGCCTCTTCATGCTATTAGCTCAGGGAAGGATTGGGAGGTAAAGCAGAGGAATGGAAAGGGTGCAGACTTTGGACTCAGAGGGACCAGGCTTGAGTCGCAGCTCTGACACAGCTGTGTGACCCCAAGCAACTCAACTGAATTGGGCCTAAGTTTCCACGCCCCTCAAATTGGAATAATGGATGATAGTATTTTCTTTACAGGGTTTTAATGTGTATAAAGAACTTGCAGAACTTCCATCAAAAGATACAATCAACAGAGTGAAAAGACATCCAAAAGAATGGGAGAAAATATTTACAAATCATATATCTGATAAGAGGTTAAAATCCAAATCTATTAAGAACTCCTACAACTTAGCAATAACGAAAAGGAAATAACTCGATGAAAAAATGGGGAAAGGACTTGAAAAAGGACATTTCTCCAAAGCTGATATACAAATGGCCAACAAGCATCTGAAAAGATGTTCAACATCATTACTCATTAGGGAAATGCAAACCAAAACCACAGTGAGATATCATCTCACACCCATTAGGATGGCTGCTACCAAATCCCAGAAAATTAGTGTTGGTGAGGATGTGGAAAAATCGGAAACCTGGTGCACTGTTGGTGGTAATGGAAATGCAGCAGCTATGGAAAACAGTGTGGTGATTCCTCAAAAAATGAAAAATAGAATTACTATATGATCTGGCAATTCCACTTCTGGATATATATCCAAAAGAACTGAATACAGGGTCTCAAAGAGATATTTGTACATACATGTTCACAGCAGCATTATTTGCCATAGCCAAAAGGCGGAAGCAACCCAAGTGTCCACAGACAGATAAATGGATAAGCAAAATGTGGTCTATACATACAATGTAGTATTATTCAGTCTTAAAAAAGGAAGGAAATTCTGACACATGTTGCAGTGTGGGTGAACCTTGAAGACATTACGCTAAGTGACATAAGGCAGTCACAAAGAGACAAATACTCACAAATATGATTCCATTTATATGAGGTACTTGGAGTAGTCAAATTCCTAGAAAGTAGAATGGTGGTTGCCAGAGGCTGGGGAGGGGGAAACAGGAGTTTTATGAGTACAGTTGACCTTTGAACAATGAAGGGGTTAGGAGTGCCAAACCTTCCAGCAGTCGAAAATCCGAATATACCTTATAGTTGGCCCTCCAAATTCGGAGTTCCTCTGTATCTGTGGTTCTGCATCTGGGGATTCAACCGACCGCGGATGGTGTAGTACTGCAGTAGTTACTATGGAAACAATTCCACGTATAAGTGGACCTGCGCAGTTCATACCCATGTTGTTCAAGAGTCAACTGTATAGAGTTTCAGTTTTGCAAGATGAAAAAGTTCTGGAGATTCGTTGCACAACAGAATGAATATACTTAATGCCACTGATGTATACATTTAAAAACAATTAGGATGGTAAATTTTATTTTGTGTTTCACAATATTTTTAAAAAGTATCTATAATTGGGGTTCTCAAATTTCAGTAAGCATCAGTACAACCCAAGATTCTTGTTAAACATGCAGATTCTGGGGCCCCTTCCCCAGATATTCTGATTCAGGATCTGGGTTTGAGGCCCTGGGTTCTGCATTTTAATAAACATCCTAAGGATTCTTAGTTCATTAAGAATTCATTTATTTCTCTCTCCTAAAGGATATTCTTTTGAACATTTTGCTGTGCTGATCAGTATCTGTTTGAAAAAAAAAAAAAAGTGTGGACTTCCCTGGTGGCACAGTGGTTAAGAATCCGCCTGCCAATGCAGGAGACACAGATTCGAGCCCTGGTCCGGGAAGATCCCACATGCCGCGGAGCAACTAAGCCCGTGCACCACAACTACTGAACCTGCGCTGTAGAGCCCACGAGCCACAACTACTGAGCCTGCGTGCTGCAACTACTGAAGCCCATGAGCCTAGAGCCCATGCTCTGCAACAAGAGAAGCCACCACACTGAGAAGCCCGCGCACCGCAACGAAGAGTAGCCCCCGCTCGCCGCAACCAGAGAAAGCCCGCGTGCAGCAACGAAGGCCCAACGCAGCCAAAAATTAAATAAATAAATAAATTTATTAAAAAAAAAAAAAAGTGTGTGTGTGTGTGTAGAACGATCCCGTGTTGATCCTAGCCACAGGCCCAGCAAGATGGCCCTCCAGTCTTCAGGGGAGTATGAGCTGCAAAGCTCTAGTATGTGACCCCTGGGCTCTAGGCCCACGGGCCTCTCACATTT
This sequence comes from Balaenoptera musculus, assembly GCF_009873245.2. Classification (NCBI taxonomy): domain Eukaryota; kingdom Metazoa; phylum Chordata; class Mammalia; order Artiodactyla; family Balaenopteridae; genus Balaenoptera; species Balaenoptera musculus. Next base: position 107,148,608 of record NC_045790.1, on the reverse strand, counting down.
CTGCCTAGACAAGCTCTGCATCCCGCCAGAAGCGTGTCAAGTAAACCAACGCTTGCCCACAGGATGTCCCCAACAAGAAGGCAACGTCAAGCACACCCTGCCTCCCAAGCAGCTGGGGAGAAGAGACGCGAGGTGGGCAACCCCGCCGCAAACAGTGCCGACAACTCAGGGAAACCACAACTCCCAAGGGCGGCCCAGCGAGCACGAGGCCAAGGAGAGCCAGTGGGGCCGGTGCAACGCTGGTCAGGGAGGGCCTCAGAGACAGCGAGAACAGCCTGGGGAGGGGCAGCTCATTCAAGGAACCCAGGCCTCCCCTCCCACAAGCCAACGCGCAAACGAGACTGCTCACTCAACCACAGCCAACTAAATACAGTGTTCTCAGCCCACCGCATCCAACCATGTAGTCATTTGTTATCTTCACCATCATAATAGCACCTTTGACATTTCCCACTCTTGACCCCAACACCATCATGACTTTCCAGTGTGGCAAGGATGTCGCTCTTTGAGCACGAAGCATGGAGCAGTTCCAACCCGCTAAGGCAGAGGGGCTGGGGACACTTGGATTCTGATGCCCCCAGAAGCAAATCTGCTGTGAAACTGATAGAGATTAAGAACCTTCCGCGTGCACTCCCCCCTTCCAAGGCCCTGAGGGGGATCACAATGTGTTCACACAGTTGTATGGTTTTGTAAAACACCAAGATATCCTTGTACATAAACAAGATATTCTTGCATTGCTCTTCTTATAGTCCTCCCCCACACCACAACAAACTGTCAAAATAGCAGACCCACCAAACCGGGGTCTGCCGTTAGATCCCACTTACATTTAGTGAGGATCCGCCAACCCCCTCCACAGTGTCACACACATTCATACACATTAGCCCATTCAGCCTTAAGGGGTAGGTTTTATTCTTAGGCCCCTTTAACAAATGAGGAAATGGGAATTCAGAAAGGTCCCATGAGGTTCCATGACTTGCCTAGGGTCTCCTGGGTTCCAGGAGGTAAACTGAGGTTCTAAGCCCAGTGTTCTTTCTACTCTACCATCCCTTCCTAGTGGCCCTAAATGATAACCACAAACAGAAAGGCACTCTAAAAAAAACTGAAGCTACTCTTCTGATCAACCAGTTAACAAACCCTTAATAACAACCACTAATTTTTAATTTTTTTCATTTTATTTTTTTAACCACGCCATACAGCACACGGGATCTTAGTTCCCCAACCAGGGATCAAACCTGTGCCCCCTGCAGTGGAAGCGCAGAGTCTTAACCAGTGGACCGCCAGGGAAGTCCCAATAACCACTAATTTCTATTAACTACTTGCCCTGTGGCATGAATGGAGCTGAGCACTTCTCTTATAATATTTCATTTGCTTCTTACTATAATTCTATGAGATAGATATTATCATTAGCCTCACTCTACAGATGAGGAAACTGAGGCTCAGAAAAGTTCACTAATTTCCCTAAGAACACACAGTAAGTAGGAAAGCCAAGGCTTAAGCTGAGGCCTAATTATAAGTCCTTGCACTTAATCATGGTGCACTGTTCCAGCTAAAAGTGGGGAAAAGCCCACCAGCGGGAAGGAGGCCGGGCAGGGAAATGCCTTCAGCATAAATCAGGAGTGCGGCCTAAAAGCTAAAAGGAAGGAATGAAAAATGTGGATTAAAGAAGATGATCCTAAGCTCAAATGAACCAGTAATTGCTATGTCAACTGCTTCACATGGGTCTTGGTGCCCAGGTCCCAGAAGAGGCCCCATTTAAATATTCTATGCATGGCACAATGTCTTGAAATACCTGGTTCAATTTCCCACAAGCAAGAAAGGTGTCACCTGTCTCCTGTACTAATCTTCTGAGTACACTGAGTTTTTGAGTTAGTCTAGGCTTCCACACAGCTTATCTCCTAACTTTTCTAAGGCTTTTCTGGTGCAGCTGATAAGATTTTCTTGCCCAGTTAAAATGAGATGAGATCCAGCCAGCTGTCGAGAAATGTACAATGAGATTATACTGAGAAGGAATCACGGAGACAAAGGCCCCTAAAGAGACTCTGGCCTGCTGTCTGCTTTGTGGCAGAAAACTGAGCGGGGGGCTGGTTCGTGGGTGGGGGCGGGGAGCAGAGAAGGCGCAACAGCCGTTTGCCTTTTGCCCTCCTGGGGCCTTCCCCTGTGCCTTGCTGAAGAGGCTGCAGAGGGGCAGGGAATACAAGTCATTTTTAATGGCCGGAAAGGCTGATGATTCAGGAAGAGTTGTGTGTTGGTAACAAAGAGGACGAAGATGATCATGGGTCTGCCTTCTTCACCCGGCCCCTGCCCCTGAGCCTCATTTGCGCTGGAGTCCCCGTGGGGTGACCATCAACAGGCGCACCATCCTTCGAGGATGGGTACTCTGGGTCTTGGGTGCCCCGACCGGCACCTCACCTTGCACACAGGTGCCCTGGAGTTTGGGTGTCCTCTCTGCTCTGCCCAGGTCACAGATGAGACCGCACCCTAGATCATGCCCGAGGCTCAGGTGCAGTCAGCTCGGCACCCACGTGACTACAGAGAGTGGCCCCCGGGCCCGGCCAGCGAAACCACTGTCCGGGTCTGTGCAGGTGGCCGCCGTGCCCCGGCACAGGTGGGCCGCCTCACCTCTCACTTGGGCGGACGTGGCTCTCGGGAGCCCTCACCAGCCCCGGCCCAGGGGACGCTGCTCGCACCCTGGTCCCCGAGCTCCCTCCGGCTCCGCCAAGCCGCAAGGCCAAGCCGGGGACGGGAAGCCGCGGCGCGCGCAGGGCCGAGCAGAGGCCGCCGGGCCTGTCCCCGCGGCCGGCCGGGCACACAGCCCGCAGGCCTCGGTGCGGCCCGGCTCCGCCCGCCCACCCGCCCCTCGGCCCGGGGCCCGCGCCGGCCCGCCCGCCCGCCCGCGTGGGGCAGCAGGGCCGGCTCGGCCGAGCCTCCGCGGCGCCCGGCCCGCCCGGCCTCACTTAACTGTTCCCCGCTGGGGCGGCGGTGGCGGCGGCTGCGGCGGCGGCGGGTCCCGGCTCCGTCTCACGCAGAAGCAGCTTCTCATCGCCCGGGCGGCGCGGAAGGGGCCGGGCCCGCGGCCCAGGCGGCGGGGCCGGCGCCGCAGGTCGAGCGCGAGCCTCACCGGGGAGCGGCAGCAGCAGGGGCGGGGCGCGGCCTGGCGGCGGCGGCGGCAGCAACAACAGCGGCGGCTCCTTCCGCGGGCCGCGGCGGCGGGCCGGGGCCTCCCGGCTCTGGCGCTGGCTCCGTGGGAGGCGCCGGGCGCCCGAGGCTGGCTCGGGCGGGAGGAGGGAGCGGGAGCCCTCTCGTCCGGAGCCCGCGCCGCCGCCTGGCCGGCACCCCGCCTCCCCACGGCCCGGCCCGTTAGCCCCGGGCAGGGCCCCGGCGCCGCCGACCTGGCCTCTCCGAGTACGCAAGCGGCCCCCGCCCCAGCCCAGACCCACGGGAGCCCCGGGCCTGTCGGAGCCTGGGCCCCAATTGCCCCCTCCCCCAAGTTGGCCTCTTCCAGGGACCCGCACCCTCCTCAGCTCTCCTAGGCCTCACTGTACCCTAGACTAATCCTTCAGCACAGCCTTAGATCCCTAGAAGCCCCCAAGCCACACACACACCACCCGCCCCCCTCACTTGAAGGGACACCCAGCCCTACTGAACCCCAAGCCAATCCTTCAGCTCATACAGTTCAGGAGACCCACTGGTCCAGCTGACCCCACATAAGCTTTGCTTGGCCCTAGTCCCCACTGCTAATACCAGGCCTCTCAAACTGACCCTGATCTCCTAGCAATTCTCTGCCTCCCCCTTATGCTGGGCAAATGATCTACCCACAGAGGTCTAAAGCAAGGACTATTGAGGGCTGGCCTCCAGGAAGCATCTAGAAGAAGTTTAAGCAGACCTATCGCCCTACAGTACTTGGAAAAAGGTACAAGCCAGAGGATAAAATGGAACTGGATGAGGAAAGGGGTCCAGAGCTTGGCCCTCAGCTAGAGTGGCTACTATGAAAGGTGGGAGTCAACTCTGCACCCTTAACCAAAAATGCCCTACACAGCCCCAGCAAGGCACCCCGGAGCAGTAGCCAGCGTGCTATTTGTTAGAGCTGAGGACCCTGCAGGACTGATTCAGCATCACTTCGCTAATGCCTCAAGTCTAATTTTCACACATTCTAGGCTTTTCTAAAATAGCTGTTTGAGCCTAAAGAAAAGGGTGCCAGGAAGAATTGGCTGTTGGGAAAAAATGTCCTGTGGGGAAGCCTTGTTAGTGTGTGCATTCCTGAGCATCTGTATCACTCAGAAATGCTACTACTTCAGATGGTTTTACAGGCAAGTTCTATCAAACCATTAAGGGACAGATAATCCTTATGTCATTTAAACTGTTACACAGAAAAAAAAAAGTTTTCCATTTCACTTCCCAAGTTTAGCATAACTCTGATAACAAAACTGACAGAGATAACACCAAAATGGAGAATTACAGATCAGTTATAGAACACTAGTCTCCAGAGAATTTAATGTGTTTTTTGAAAAAGAGGTTCTGCAGTCAAATAACTTGAGAAAGTGCTTAGTGCTGCATGCCATTTCTGGTCCATCTTTTGGAGAATCACAATAAGTATTATTAAGGTCTCTGTGAAGTCCAAGAGTAAAGAAACCTGATTAACCTGGCATTTCCCAAACTCATCTGAGCCAGGACCACCTGTTCAAAGTTCACCAATTAATCTCTAACATGTGAATCATTACTCTTATAGACCAATCTGCTTAACTATATAGTAGTTGCAAAATTTTAGCAATTTGAATCCAACTTGCTGTAAAACAAGTCAAAATCCACCATAATCAAGCAAGATCTATTCCAAAAGTACAAGGATGATTCAACATTAGGGAGTATGTAAATTCATTTCATTGTTAAAGAAAAATAAATCACAGGATATTATCAACAGGAGAAATATTTTTTAAATATTTGATAAATTCAACACCAATACCTTACAATTAATTTTCTTTAAAAACTCTTAATGAACTAGGAAGAAAACTTAAGTTTCTTAACATGACAAAGTTTATCAGAAGCCATCCACAAACATATTTAATGGTAAGACACTAAGGGTATTCTCATTTAAGTCAGAAACAAAACAAGAATGCCCGTTATAATTGCTACAAACTAAAGCCAATGCAATAAGATAAGAAAAATAAATAAGAAATACAAATAATGGAAGAGACAAAATTGTCATTTGTTCATGATGTAAATGCATGCCTAAAAATAAAAATTTAAGGGAATCAACTAAAAAGCTTAGAGACTTTGGTAAAGTGGCTAGTTATAAGATAAAAATGAAAATCAATGGCTTTCCTAAATGTTAAGGGAAAAGACTTCTTTTCCATATAGAGGGACTTGCATTAGAAAAGACTCGTGGCCTTTCTCCACCCTAGAGGACAATGAATGGTTTATCTCACTAGTGAGCTTGGGAGAAGGAACTAGACAAGAACAGATGCTCTGAGTTCTCTTTTTTGGCTTTCGCTTACTGCAGAGAGCAAATATTTTCATGTGCTCTCCACCAGGTGGTAAGTGGACCTGTTTCCGGGGTAAAGATACTATCGTCCAGCACTACCTGCTTTTATGGAGGTAAATCTATCCAGTTCAGGGAGAAATACAGCAAGCCTACTTGATTACAGATCAAAAGCTACATTTTTCCAGTCAACTTTATCAGTAATGAAGTTAGTATTTTTATCTCCTATGTCTCTTTTCTGTACCCATGCCTCAGTTTTTTCCAAATTCAGAAGAGGAAGAGAAGTATTACTTAGAAGATTCCCTAATTACAACACTAAATATCTGTGATTTCCATTTAGAAAGTATGACTTTTTAAAAAGATTATATTCCATTAGCAATGAATACTATAAAATACCTAGGCATACACTTAACAAGAAATGTCAAGGCCCATAGGAAAAAAACTATAAAACCTCACTGAAGGACATAAAAAAATAAGTCCTTAGTAAAGGAAAAGCATAACAAATTCCCGGGCAGGAAGTCTCAATATTGCAAAGATGTCAGATCTCCCCAACTCAACTTATAAATTTAGTGGAATCCAAATCAAAGAACCAATATAATTTGGGGGTGGGGTGCAATGGAACATGACAAAATTATTTTAAAACTTATCCCAATAAATAAATACGGGAAAATATCCAAGAAATTTTTGAAACTGAATAATAATAAATTATTATTATAAGAACATTATTAAAAATAATGATGAATATACAATATAAAGTAAGTTTTATATTATAGTGTAATATCTATTAGAGCAGTAATAATATTGTTCTAACATATTAATATATAATGTAAAACTTCAGTAAATAAAATTGTGGGCCACTAGTATAAGTTCCCTGTTTATAAATGCTTTGTTTCTATCCACTGACCTATTTGAATATTTCTAATATCCCACTCCAAACCATATTATCTTGCCTAGACCACTTCAATAAATTCCTTACTGATCTGGCTTTGCCTCCATCCAAACAATGGAAGATAGCAACAAGAGTGGTCATTAAATAATAATAATAATAAAATGTAGCAAGTCACTCCCTTGCTTAAAGCCCTCCAGTGACTTTCCATAAGATAAAATTCAGATGCTCCAACATGACCTACAAGATCTTGTCTTGTCTAGACCTTGCCTGCCCCTCCATCCACTTCTCAGCTGTTTCAGCCACACTTGTTTCCTTTTAGATCCGTAAACATCAAAGCTCCTTCTTCCCTGGGGGATTTCACCCAGAGCACTCCTCCTCTCCATCTTTACAGGACCTGGGCTCTTCTCATCCTTAAACTCTGACCTTAAGTGTCACCTCCTTGGAGGCCTTCACTGGTCATCTATTTAACTATGTCCCCAGTGTTTTCATACCATATCAGTTCATTTCCTGCTCATCACGCATCACAATTTGTAACTATGTACTATTTGTTTACCTGTTCAACTGTCAGTCTCCCCAGGAGACTAAAAGCTCCAAGGTATCTGTTCATTAAGCATAACTGTGCCACACATACTAGGCCCTCAATAAACATTTGTTTAATAGATAGATGTGTCAACATTTAATATGTGCATATCCTTTGTCCATGTCTAATAATTATCCAAAGTAAACAATCAGGCAAGTGCACACAGATGTATGTTCAAGGATAATTATTTCAGCATTGCTTATAACTTGTTAAAAAAAACAAGTTGTTAAAAAATTAACTTGTTAAAAAAAAAAGTTGTACTGACACAGAAATACACCATGGTATTTCGTTAAGTAAAAAAGCAGTTTATAGAAGAGAATGCATTTATTCTATGAGCCCATTAATTTTATATGTATTTGTGATTATTTATATGTATTAATATATGCATACAATACTTGGAAAAATGTATACCAAACATTAACAGTGGCTATATTTGGGGAAAGGGTGGAGACTTTCATCTTCTATTTTAGTGTATCTACAGATCTTCATTGTCTTATGACGGGGTTACACCCTGATAAATCCGTCATAAGTTGTAAATATCATTAAGTCAAAAATGCATTTAATACATCACCGAACATCAAAGCTTAGCCCAGCCTACCTTAAAGTGCTCAGAACACTTCCATTAGCCTACAATTGGGCAAAATCATCTAGCACAAAGCCCATTTTATAATAAAGCATTGAATAGCTCATGTAATTTACTGAATACTGTACTGAAAGTGAAAAACAGAATGGTTGTCTGGTTACAGTATGGTTGTAAGTATATTGGTAGTTTACCCTTGTGATCCTGTGGCTGACTAGGAGTGGCAGCTCACTGCAACTGCCCAGTATCACAAGGGAGTATCCTACCACACATCACTAGTCCCGGAAAAGAGCAAAATTCAAAACCCGAAGTATGGTTTCTACTGAATGCGGATCGCTTCTGCATCACTGTAAAGTCAAAAATCGTTAAGTTGAACCATCATAAGTCAGGGACCGTCTGTATATCTAAATTATAGCATATTTAGGAATATGGATGCAAATAACAGAACACCCAACCAACAGTGGCTTGAACAATAGGCATGTATTTGGCCAGGAGTCATCTACTTCCAGTCTTCTTGTTACAGGAAAATGAAGACATTAAGAATGCATGTCCTTCCATCCTTCGTTGACCTCCTCAGGTGGTTGTCTTTTACACTCATGTTTGCTGCCTCACGGACACAGCATGGCTCCTCCTGCTTCAGGTGTCATGGCCTCTTCTTTCATGGCAGGATGGGGGATGGGGTGGGGAGCAAAATCTTTCCCAGAAACTGATCCCATGGCCAGAAATGGGTCACCTGGCCACTCCTAACTGTAAAGGAGGCTAGGAAATTGGCTTTGTCAGTCATGGCCTGAGGCTGCCCATATTGCCAGGGCAATAAAAATCACTGTTCCCTTGGAAAACAGTATGGAGGTTCCTCAGAAAATGGAAAATAGAATTACAAGCAATCCCACTTCTGGATATATATCCAAAAGATATGAAAACAGGGTCTCAAAGAGGTATCTGCACTCTTATGTTCATTGCAGCATTGTTCACCAGAGCCAAGACATGGGAAAAACCTAAGTGTCTGTGATGGACGAATGGATAAAGGAAGTGTGAGACAGATATAGTTATAGATATGTAAAATGGAACATTATTCAGCCATAAAAAGAAGGAAATGCTACCATTTGTGACAACATGGATGAACCTTGAGGATATCACACTCAGTGAAGTAAGTCAGAGACAGAAAGACAAATACTGTCTGAGCTCACCTATAGGTGGAATCTAAAAAGACTGAACTCAGGGGAGTTCCCTCATGGTCCAGCAGTAAGGACTCCACGTACCCAATGCAGGGGGCCCGGGTTCGATCTCCAGTCACGGAACTAGATCCCGCATGCTGCAACTAAGACCCGGTGCAGCCAAATACATAAATATATATTAAAAAAAAAAAAAAAAAGACTGAACTCATAGACACAGAGAGTGAATTGGTGGTTGCCAGAGGCAGGGTGGGAGGATGGGTGAAGGGGGTCAAACTTCCAGTTATAAGATCAATAAGTTCTAGGGATCTAATATACAGCATGGTGACTACAGTTAACCATACTGTATTATACACTAGAAAGATGCTAAGAGAGTAGACCTTACAAGTTCTCATCACAAACACACAAAATAACTGTGTAAGGTGATGGATGTGCTACTATGGTAATCGTGGTAATCACTGCACAATATATACATCTATTAGATCATCATGTTTTACACCTTAAACTTACACAGTGCTATATGTCAATTATATCTCAATAAAGCTGTGAAAAAAATAAAATAAAGGGGCTTCCCTGGTGGCGCAGTGGTTGAGAATCTGCCTGCCAATGCAGGGGACACGGGTTCGAGCCCTGGTCTGGGAAGATCCCACATGCCGCAAAGCAACTAGGCCCGTAAGCCACAATTACTGAGCCTGCGCGTCTGGAGCCTGTGCTCCGCAACAAGAGAGGCCGCGATAGTGAGAGGCCCGCGCACCGCCATGAAGAGTGGCCCCCGCTTGCCGCAACTAGAGAAGGCCCTAGCACAGAAACGAAGACCCAACATAGCAATCAATCAATCAATCAATCTTTAAAAAAAAAAAAGACCAGTAAACGTAACATTTATAAATAAATAAATTAAATTAAATTAAAATAATCACTGTTTAGGGAGGAAGGCCATTAAGATTTTTTTAAATTTTAATAATGAACATGTATAACCTTTATAGTCAGGGGGAAAAAAAAGGTCAGTGTACTTCAGACATGATGAGATCCCAAAGGGTGGTCAATACCACAAAGATGACTTGTTCTGAGAGAGGTGGGCAGAGTACGGGGAACAGCATGGAGCTCTCTGCTCACCAGTCCAAGCCCACGCAGGTCAGGAAGCAAGGCCGGCAGCATCCTGAACCTGAGATCGCCACTGATCACTTTTATCCTTTTTGGCTCTCCTTAAGGGCTCTCTCAATAAATACATCATTGCCCCTAAGGCTGTTCTCTGGTATTGATCTGTAGGAACTAGATAGAACAGACTGACTCTGCCTTGAGAGAGGGAGGGTAAACTCTCATCAGTTACCAGTCTTGCTGTCTAAACAGAACTTTCCCCTGATCTGCACAGTTTTTAATCTGATCTGTGCTCTCAGATTGAACCCAGATGCCTGTGGGAGCAGAAGGCAGGCAGGTGGGACGGACACGTTCGTGGGGCAGGTGCATAAATGTGGCTGGCTCTCTTTCACAAGAGTTTGACTGGAAGGATGTGAAAAATAAACATGGCATAACCACAAATGGTGGTGTTGAAACTGAGAAACCATAACCACGTGCAGAACTGCTTTTATTACACAGAGGCACCACATCATGACAGATCCAAAGAGTGATTCTTTCAATACCCTCCCTAATCAAGAGGAGCTTGACCCGGGGAGCTGGCACACAGAAGGCAATCAAGAAAAGCCGCTTCCTTTTCTTTCGATTGTAACCTTCATGAGGGCAGGCACCAGAGGAGTCTTGTCTCTCTTTTCACCACTCCAGGGCACAGCAGATACTCAACAAATATTTTTTGAATGAATAATGTCAGCTCTCAGTAGCAGTTAGAAATCATGCTGATTTCCATTCACAGGGCATTTTCTCTGTGCCAGACACTGGGCTAGGTCCTTCTGCAGAAATTATTTCACTCAATACTGACATCGACCCTGTGAAGCAGAAACTGGGACTCCCAAGTTACAGCTATGGAAATTGGGGCTTCCTAAGTCACACTGCAAAAAGTGGGGGTCGGAGGCATCAAACTCCAAATCAAATGCTTGTAACTTCACTGTACAAAACTCTGGAACAGGATTCCCAGAGTCCTGGAGAACATTCTGATGGACGGAGCCCTGCTACTCTATGGGTAACGGTTGTTCCTTCAATCCCTCACTGGGAGTCCTGGCCAGCCTTTTGGATTTAGAGAGATGAACAGAGTCAGTTTTGCCCCCAAGATGTTCACAGTCTGGAGGGGATTCAGTTACTGTTGGTCAACAACCATCTGATCATCAGTAACAGAAACGCACTCAAGCTAGCTTGGGCAAAAAAAGAGAAGCCATGGAACAAATGGGGATTCTCATGGGAGCAGTCACAAGGCAGGAAAATTCCAGGGCTTTTCCAGAGTCACGTGTGTCCTCCTATTACTCCTTCTCCCTGTGTCTGCCTCTGTTTTTTTTTTTTTTTTGGTTGTGCCGGGTCTTAGCTGCGGCAGGCAGGCTCCTTGGTTGCAGCTTGCAGGCTCCTAAGTTGTGGCTCGTTGGCTCCTTTAGTTGGGGCACGTGTGCTCCTTAGTTGTGACCGGTGGGCTCCTTAGTTGCGGCTCAAGGGCTCCTTAGTTGTGGCATGCGAACTCTTAGTTGCGGCATGCATGTGGGATCTAGTTCCCTGACCAAGGATCGAACACGCGTCCCCTGCATTGGGAGGCAGATTCTTAACCACTGTGCCACCAGGGAAGTCCCTGCCTCTGTTCTTCATCTTTTCTAACAGGCTACCTTTCTCTTCTCCCTGTTCACAATCTACTGGGGCTGCTGTGATAGTACCCTTAGCCTGTCTATATCACATCAGTTCCAGAGAACTGCAGACACAGACAGGTATCTCTAAGCCCCAATTCCAGTCTTAGTGGGGGGAACCTGAAAGGTCTAGTAATGGTCAGGTCTACCCTGGACCCAATAACCTGGGGGTCAGGCACTGTGGCTCACAAATATTTTCTCCCAATCTACAGCTTCTCTTCTTATTCCCTTGATGCTATGGATTTTTAATAGTGAAATTTGAAAACTCAAAGCCAAGAAGTTAATCCTTTGTTTTTGCTGTTTGTTTGTTGATTTTACTTTGTACTATTTCTTCCCTGAGGTACTAAGCCTCAGAGAAGAGGCTTTAAAGAGGGAAGAGCCTCAGGCTGAGATGCTAGAAGGAACTGCCAAGGAGAAAACACACTGGGTAAAATATTTCAAAATATTTACCAATGACACAGGTATTATAATATGGTGTGAAGTAATTTGCCCCAGGGTTTCAATACATATAGTTAGAGTGCTGTTGTAATAGTGAGAATAGAAATATTCATTCTTCCAGAAAGAAGCTACAGAGAAAAAGGACGGATACTCTGGTCTTTGAAGAATAAGGAGCAGTCAGCGACAGGTGAAGCAGGGAAGCTGTGGGCACACGCAGAGTGCAGAGGAAGGGTGAGGGGCTGCTGGAGCTGCTGTGAAGGGCACACGGCTGGAGGGGAGACAGTGAGGTTAAGTGATGGCCGAGGCCAGCTAGAAGGCTCTGATGTCCCAGGCTGAAGGTCTTTGGGAGCCACATTCCACATAATCTCATCCCCCAAATGACCTTAAATACCAGCCTTATGCTGATGACTCCGAAATTTACGTTCCTAGCCTGGTCCTCTTCCTTGAACTCCAAACACATATATCCAACAGCCTACCCGACTTGCCCATTTGAATGTCTAGCCAGCACCTCAAATGCATCACATGTAGAACTCAGTTCCTGATGGTCCCTTCCAAACCCGCCCCTCCCTCAGTCTTCCCCATCTCAGCTGCTGGAAACTCCATCTTTCCAGGTGCTCAGCCAGAAACCCAGGAGCCATCTTTGCCCCCTCTTTCTCTCTTCTACTTCACATCTATTGTGTGCGCCTCAAGGCTCGGGGAAGTAAAGGAGGTGCCTCTCCTGAATGCCAAGTTTATTTTTATAAGAGTGGGTTGGAGGCATCAAACTCCAAATCAAATGCTTTTTCGCTGTACAAAACTCTGGAACAGGATTCCCAGAGTCCTGGAGAACATTCTGATGGACGGAGCCCTGCTACTCTATGGGTAACGGTTGTTCCTTCAATCCCTCACTGGGAGTCCTGGAACAAATGGGGATTCTCATGGGAGCCATCACAAGGCAGGAAAATTCCAGGGCTTTTCCAGAGTCACATGTGTCCTCCTATTACTCCTTCTCCCTGTGTCTGCCTCTGTCTTTTTTTTTTTTTTTTTTGGTGGAAGAAGACAGAGCATGTTCCATCTGAAGGGTGCATACAAGTTGGCCAGGCAGAAAATGGTGGGGTCGCAGCACAGGAAGGAGGTCAAGCAGGCAGAAAGGACAGAGGGCACAGGAATAGAAGGAGGGAGGTCAGTCTGACTGCAGGCAGCCAGAGGAGGGAAGGCTGGAGAAGCACGTAGAGTCCTGCCAGCTCCTGCAGGGCCTGACGAGGCTTCTCTGGGTCCCCCAGCTCACCCTGCAGGCTTTCTGCGGCCTGTCACCAATCACCAAGGCATGTGCCTGCCCCTTCTGTATTCACCCAGACTCCTGCCCTTTGTCTATGTGGCCACCCTTGGCTCTTGGCATCCTGGTTCCCAAACCTCTGTGTTTGGCTCTGGACCTTGGCTGCTGTTGTTCACCCAGCCCTGTAACCTCCAAATACCAGTTCATGGGCCAGTGCCTGTCAGTGAGACGGGAAATGAGAAAAGTAAGGACAATGTGGCATTATATAAACAGAATTTCATCTCCTCTTGTTTGTTACCATATCACAGGAACATGGCTGGACATAATGAATGTGAGTACAATGTCTGGAAAGCTCTGGCTTAAAATTTAAGCTACACAGTGAGCACAAAATTCACATTGGGAGCCCTAAGGGGAAAGATGCCTCAAACAGGCAAACAGTTATTACAATTAGAGGCCTGTCAAGTGACCCATCAAGAGGCACATGATGTGAGGATTAAGGTATCACAGTAAAAGAAGACCTACAGTGACTTCAATTGTGACTCCCAAATTGAAAGTTTTGAGGATGATGCTTTGAATGAGAAGTGGTAAATTGCCTCAAGCAGCTTCTCACACAGGCAACTCCGAGTAGCTCACTTATTTAATGATGATAAAATATTCTCATGGGCAATTCAGGAAGCACTAATGTACAGTGTCTGTGCATATTCGGCTAGTGTGTCTATGCCTGTGCGTGATGCGTGTGCACGTATGATCTGTGTAAAGTTGTCAACTGTCTTTTCTAGGAATGTTCTATATTGTGCTATTATTTCCTTCCAACTTATAAATATTAAGATGCCCTTTTTAAAGTGAAATGATGGTGACAGTATGTACTTATGAGGCAAAATAACTCTTTGTTGGTTTCCAAATTAGTTTTGGAATTTACCAATCCAGGATCCCAAAGTCTGGGAATCAGGGCTTCCCTAATTAAACATTTGGAGTTTGTTTTGGTTTTTTTATTGGAGTATAGTTGATTTACAATGTTGTGTTAAGTTTCAGGTGTACAGCAGTGATTCAGTTTTTATAGATATATGTATATATATATTTTTTCAGATTCTTTTCCATTATAGGTTACTACAAGATATTGAATATAGTTCCCTGTGCTATACAGTAGGTCCTTGTTGTTTACCTATTTTTTATACAGTACTGTGTATCTGTTAACCCTAAACTTCTAATGTATCCCTCCCCCTGACCTTTCCCCTCTGGTAACCATAAGTTTGTTTTCTATGTCTGTGAGTCTGTTTCTGTTATGTAAATAAGTGCATTTGTATTATTTTTTTAGATTCCACGTATAAGTGATAACATATGATATTTGTCTTTCTCTTGCTGACTTGCTTCACTTAGTATGATAATCTCTAGGTCCATCCATGTTGCTGCAAATGGCATTATTTCATTCTCCTTTGTGGCTGAGTAATATTCCATTGTATATACGTACCACATCTTCTTTATCCGTTCATCTGTCACTGGACACTCAGGTTGTTTCTACGTCTTGGCTAGTGTAACAGTGCTGCTGTGAACACTAGGGTGCACGTATAATATCTTTTCGAATTAGAGTTTCCTCCAGATATAGGCCCAGGACTGGGATTACTGGATCATATGGTAGCTCTATTTTTAGTTTTTTAAGGAACCTCCATACTGTTCCCCATAGCGGCTGCACCAATTTACATTCCTACCAACAGTGTAGTAGGGTTCCTTTTTCTCCACACCCCCTCCAGCATTTGTTATTTGTAGGGATTCTGATGATGCCCATTCTGACTGGTGTGACATAAACATTTGGTTTTGAAGTCTTGACTCCAGCTTTGACCTGAGCATCCCTTCAGGACACAACTTTCAGTGGATTTTGTTCCAGGAGGTAAAATTTGCCCAGCATTTAAGGCCACAAGTGACCAATTTAAAGGGAAAGAAGTTAGGCTACAATTTCAGAACCTAACCATAGCTCAGCTTCCCACTACTCATGATTCACATTTTTTTTTTTTTTACAGTAACCAGAGTGCCAATTTGCAATATAAATCAGATTCTATTACTACCTGTGGTAGAGCCTGTTGGGAGCTCTCAGATATATCTGTGTGCTCTTTCACATTTCCCAGCCTCCTGGTTAGCTTGGCCATGCAACTAGGTCTGGCCAATGGGAGGATGTGAGCAAAGTGATTTGTACTATTTCCAGGTTAAGGTAGATAAGTAGCTGGTGAGCCTTCCCCACCCTCTCTTCTCCTTCTACCTGTCCCTAGGTAGATGACCTCACAATGACCTTGAAGCTATAAGATGATGGAGCCACAAGATGGAGGCAGCCTGAGCTTCTGAGTTGCCAAATAGAGGAAATCCTGCAGACACACTGCAGGCTGTGATGTTAGAGGAAAATAAACTTCCATTGTTGGGGAAGCCACTGAGATTTGGGGGTTTATTTGCTACTGCAGCATAGCCTGTCCTATTCTTATTGACACACCATCTTGCTAAAATACCTACCAGTACCTTCTTGGAAAAAATCTGAAATCGTTGCCTTGGCCTACAAAGCACTACACGTTGTGCCCCGCACACCACCTGACATTCCTCTCCCGCTCCGTACTCCTATGTTCACTCTGCTCTAACCATGCCAGCCTCTGAGTGATGCCCAAACACCCCAAGCTCACTCCCACTGCAGGGCAGTTCCCCTGGCAATTCTTTCTGTCTGGAATATTCTGCTGCCAGCTCTTACTCCCTCCTGTTCATCATCTCACCTTAAATGCCTCCGAGAAACCTTCCCTGATCACCTAAGTTGAAAAGACTCCGTTTGTCACTCTGTCTCATCATGCTTTATTTTCATCCTGGCATTTATCACTACCTGGTATTTTCTTTTTTTGATTTATTTGTTTGTTTCCTATCTTGCCTGTCTTGTTTACCACTGAGTCCTCAGTGCCTAGCAAAGAGCCTGCGGCACAGATGGGGTGCAACCTCTGTTTGCTGAGTAAACGGACAAATGAACAAATGATGCAGCGCTCTTTCCTCGTGTCTGCCCAGGACTTAACTACACCTAGTAAGCAACAGGACAGTATTCCTGCTGTCTACTGCTGTATGACAACCGTTCCCCAAACACTGGCTTACAATACCAGCCACTGTTTACTTTGCTCGTGCCTCTGGGGGCTGACTGGGTTCTGCTAGGCAGTTCTCACCTGGGGTCCCTCATGAGGGTATATTCAGTTGGTGACTTGGGCCCCAGACATTCTAAAGACCTCTTCACTCACATGCCTGGATCTGAGCTGATAAGACTCAGACATCTGGGGTTTAGTCCATTGACCGGCTGTGTGACTTTAGGCAAATTAATCACTTTGAGCTCGAGATCTTATTATGTAAAACAGGAGCAGAAATGATAATGATACCTACCATTTATCAGACATCTACTATGTTCCAGGCACCATATATGCTAAACTCTTCACATGCCTGTCTCACATAATTCTTATAACAACCTATTCAATATTTTGTAGATATTCCTATTATAGGACCTACTTATTTTATAGATGAAGAAACAAGCTCAGAGAAGTTAAGGGTCTTGCTCAAAGATATACAGCTAATCACATCAGAAACTTCTAGTCAATGTGGTACATTGGGTCAATATGGGAAATCCCCCCTCCTATTCTACACACATTAAAATGTTTGGTAAAATATAACCCCCAAAATGGAAATGCATAGCTGAGTTCAAAGCCAAAAAAGAGGAAACCCCAGGAACTAGACAAAGAGGGAATTCGGAGTCGCAACAGTGAGCGAGATCTGAGCTTGAGGGGCTCCCTGGGGAGGGGGGCCAGTGGGAGCTTTGGGCCCTGTGAACACAATGGGCTGGAACTGAGCCACGTCCATAAAGCCAAGAGCCACGGGCAAGTATTTGCTAAGAGAAAGAGGCACCACTCTGCCCAGGGCTCTCTGCCGCCTTATTCCTGATGAGCAGCCAGAGGCCCCGAGACCTTTAGCGGAGCTGGATCATCCAACTGACATGACTAAGTCAGGCCTGGAGCAGGGGTTCAGCTTGGCCACCAGATTCCCCTCCTGCGTACTGCCCCATCAGGCCCTGTCAATTTATTTAAACATTCAACTTAAATAAACCACCTCTAGACACCTCTCATGTTGTCCTTTCTAGTTAGTACCTACTCTAAAAGTCTGTTAGAACTGACAAAAGATAAAGAAGAGAAAAGAAACCTTGGGAAGTAAACAAAGCACTTATAAATCCAGGAAAGATCAAAGATGAAATTGCAATGGCCGTTAGAACATTTGAGTTGGAGAACGCGCCTCATCAAAACTCATAGATTAGAGCCAAAGCCAAGGTTACAAGGGAACTTTTACCCTCAAAGAAATCTGTGGTGGAAGAATCAGGCAACAAATAAAGCTACATAACATTACTAGGTAAGACAACAGTATAAACAAGGGAATTGGAAAGGAAAAAAGGAGCTAGTTGCAAAGACATTTCCAGATTATGATGGGTCCAAGAAGATGTCGTCACGGAAATAAGAAAGTGCCGGGCTTCCCTGGTGGCGCAGTGGCTGAGAATCTGCCTGCTAATGCAGGGGACACGGGTTTGAGCCCTGGTGGGAAGATCCCATATGCCACGGAGCAACTAGGCCCGTGAGCCACAACTACTGAGCCTGCGCGTCTGGAGCCTGTGCTTCGCAACAAAGGAGGCCACGATAGTGAGAGGCCCGCGCACCGCGATGAAGAGTGGCCCCCACTTGCCGCAACTAGAGAAAGCCCTAGCACAGAAACGAAGACCCAACATAGCAACCAATCAATCAATCAATAAAAATAAGTAAATAAATCTTAAAAGCAGAAACCTACCACTTAAAAAAAAAAAAAGAAAGTGCCACACTTACAAATAAACAAGGACAGGGACTTCCCTGGTGGTCCAGTGGGTAAGACTCCGCGCTCCCAATGCAGGGGGCCCAGGTTCGACCCGTCGGGGAACTAGATCCCACATGCACGCCACATGCTGCAATTAAAGATCCCACATGCTGCAACTAAGACCTGGCATAGCCAAAATAAATAAATAAATAGATAAATATTAAAAATAATAATAATAAACAAGGACAGAAACTCTACCTATTAAAACTTATAGGTGCACCCCTATGTTCATAGCAGCACTATTTACAATAGCCAAGACACGGAAACAAACTAAATGTCCATTGCCAGATGAATGGATAAAGAAGATGTGGTACATATATATATACACACAGACACACACAATGGAATATTATTCAGCCATTAAAAAGAATGAAATAATTCCATTTGCAGCGACATGGATGGACCTAGAGATTATCATACTAAGCAAAGAAGTCAAAAAGAGAAAGATAAATACCATATGATATCACTTATACATGGAATCTAAAAAACGACCCAAATGAACATATCTATGAAACAGAAACAGACTCACAGATATAGAGAACAGACTGTGGCTGCGCAGGGGGGCAGGGGAGGATGGATTGGGAGTTTGGGATTAGCAGATGCAAACTAGTATAAATAGGATGGATAAACAACAAGGTCCTACTGTATAGCACAGGGAACTATATTCAATATCCTGTAATAAACCATAATAGAGAAGAATATGAAAAAGAATACACATATATATATCTATAACTGAGTCACTTTGCTGTACAGCAGAAATCAACACAACACTGTAAATCAAACTATACTTCAATAAAACTTCTTAAAAAACTTATAGGGAAAAATTTCCGCCCACTGGTCTGTGAAAGAGACAAAAAGCCTTACCATCCACCTGTGTCAGGAGTGGAAAAGGAAATGGGATTCCAGGGCCACAACATGCTCCCATACAAAGCCTGGAGCTGTGGAGACTCATCCAGGACCACAGAAAAAAACCTTGCAATCCCCAGTGGAGGCAAGCTTCAACCTGCTCTGTAGCTACGACCCAAGGTACACGAGACCCCCCAGGGGAAACAAGCATAGTGTGTGAGTTTACAGACGACAATTATAAAGCACACAAGGAAACAAGCCACCAAGAGGAAGACCCAGTGGGTACATCCAGGGGGGGACATTTGTACCTTAAGACCTGGAGATGAGAAAACAACCTGAGAGCCCTGTGCATTAAGCCTGCTCAGTGAAATAAAGGGAGGCATGAAAGCATAAGGCCAGAACAGGAGAGTAAGGAAAATGAACAGGCTAGTTTGTGGTAGAGCCGATATTCAAACCCGGATCCACAGCTGAGCGAAACCAAGGCTGGCACTTAGTGTCTGTGTGTTGGGGAAGGGTGGGGAACAAAAGGATCTCTGTCCTGACCATCTCTTTCTTGTTTGTTTCCTAAGAAAAAGTCTGCTCCCTCAGTTAGAAGACACCCGTGTCCACTGTCCCTTGACTGCTACTGATTTTTCAAAAAGAATAGATCGAAATGCTTAACCCCATTTATTACAGGAACGATGGGTGTGGTGGAGAAAATAAGGGTTGGCTACTGCCCTTCAGGGTATTAACTAGTGCCTGGACATAGATTCTACCTCAAAGCACAGGGACTATTCTATCAATTCTTTCTTCCCTTCCTCCCTTCCTTCCTCCCTC
Organism: Balaenoptera musculus; assembly: GCF_009873245.2. Lineage (NCBI taxonomy): Eukaryota > Metazoa > Chordata > Mammalia > Artiodactyla > Balaenopteridae > Balaenoptera > Balaenoptera musculus. The sequence goes on along the minus strand of NC_045790.1, from coordinate 107,128,895 downwards.
CCTCCCTCCTTTCTTTCCTTCTCTCTCTCAAGCATGTATTCATTCATTCATGCATTCATTCATTCATTGTTTCTTAACCAAACACCATCCAGGAATCCTGAGAGCTATCAGACAGTCCTCAGTCAAAAACCCTGGCTGCTAAAGCCTTGACCAAGGCGGTGCATCTCACTGGGTCTCAGTTTCCTCAACTCTTAGATGGAGATAATAAATACCCCCTTGCAGGCCAGTAGGGAGGAGGAGAGAACACAGCACTGCCTGATTTGGGGCTCTGGACGTGAGAGTCCCACCCGCCCCCACTGCCCCACTGCTCCGGGGCTCAGGGTGCAGACCTGTTTCAGCTGGAAAGAAGGGGGTGGAGAGTGAGACCAAGTTCACTGTTGCCCGCGGACCCCACCCCTCCCCCCCCCCCTCCCCCTGCTGTGTGCGGGCTGGTGCTGAGACAAAGCAGCCTCCACCATGACTCCGCCTCCCAGACACACCGCTTCCTCCTCTCCCCGCTCAGTCCCATTGTTTCCTTCTGTATCTGGTTTCGTGACAGTTTTAAAGACACCAGCATGCCTCAGAATTCACACCGGGGCCAGCCCGTCCTCAACTGCCGTCCTCTCACCGTCATCGCCAACATATGTTTAACCCGCTGTTCTCCCGCTTTTGTAAACACGCTGTCTTCTTTCAAATCTCAATATGCTCCTTCCCCTCTCCTTTCAAATCCTGCCTGCCAGCCACATGCCTGGTCAGATTTCAGAATCACAGACACACACAGGATAGGACTCACATGCACAGAGACCCAGAGGTGAGCAGATCCCATTCCCCAGGCCCCCCACCTCCCAGACTTACAACATCCTGGATTACAGACTGACTGAGGGACACACGACACAGGCAGGTTAACACAGAACACTGTCAGAGTCTACCAATTCAGGCACACTGAGAGACCCAGGAGCCTGGCCTCACAGACTCACAGTCTCTGACGGTCAGACACTCAGACGGACACAGACACTGACAGAGAACCACAGGTGTGCGGTCATGCGACCAGAGGGACCCACGGAGCAGCCACGCGTTCACAGACATTATCACGGGCCGAACTGTGTTCCCCCGCAAATTCACATGTTGAAGTCCTGATCCCCAGTACCTCAGAACAGGACTGTATTTGGAGACTGGGCTTGAAGGGGATAATTAAGGTCAAATGAAGTCACTGGGTGAGCCCTAATCCAATATTGACTGGTGTCCTTATAAGAAGAGAAGATTTGAACACAGATGCACACAGAGGGAAGACCGCGTGAAGACACAGGGAGAAGACAGCCGTCTGCAAGCCAAGGGGAGAGGGCTCAGAAGGAACGGCTCCTACCAACACCTTGATCTCAGACATTCAGCCTCCAGACTATGAGAAAGTAAATTTCTGCCATTTAAGCTACCCAGCCTGGAGTATTTCATTATGGCAGCCTTAGAAACAGACATGGAGACCACGTGACCGCCAACATCCCCCAAACACCACCCCAGGCCCACTGCTGCCTTCACAGCCTTGCACAGAATCCCCAGTGAGCACATCACACACGCATGGACCAGAAGCCCACCTCCTGCTGGGGAGCCCCCTTCCTCCCAGCCCCTTCCTAAGCACAGGGACTGAGTTTGGTCCCATCTTTCAGCGTCACCAAGACGCAAGAGGAGAGGGCACCCAGGGACTTGCCTCATGGGCCATGTGGATAATAGCTCACACATACTGAGTCCCAACTGTAGGTTCCAAGGGCTGTCCCAAACACTTTGCAGGTATTAACTGGCCTAACCGTCTCAACAATTCTTTGAGGTGAGTAGTGTTATCAAAATCCCCGCTCAAGAGATAGCAAAACTGGGGCTCAGAGACATAAGGTAACTTGCCTGAGATCACACAGCCAGCAAAAGCAGCAGAGCTGGGGCTTGAATTGGAGCAGACTGGCTCAAGCCTAGCTCTGAACCATGGGGCAATCTGCCACCACAATCAGAGACAGGTCCAAATTACAGAAGAACTCGAATGCCTGGTCAAGAAGCAAGTGAGACCAAATGCTTTCCCCAGAGCACAGACTTTCCCTGGGTCTTGAGGCCCTAAGCAAAACCCTGAGCTTAGGTCTGGCAAAATAATTTGCAGGGCCCACTGCAAAATGAAAACATGGGCTCCCTGTTCAAAAAACAGGGGAAAAGTGCAATAAAAATAATTAAAATACAAAGCTTTTTCCTTTCTTCGTGGGTACAATCTCTTGACTTTTAAATATTTTTATTTGCTAGTTAATGCCACGCTAGGTGAAGAAATAATATAATTTAAATTATTAGCATAAACTGTATTTTATATTTTGTAATGCCAGTCTTAAGTGCATATATAAGAGCATTTAACTCATATGCAGAATCACCAAAATTACATACATATTTGGTAGCTCACATAGACCGATATTTCTTCTTATCAGAATAATAGGAACACTGCACAAAACAAACTCAACTGTTTTTTTTTCTTATTTACTTCTTGATATGCACATTCTCTTAGCATTGTCTACCCTGAGCTTACTGAGGAGTAAGGAAGTATCAAGAAGAAAAGGAACTATGGTTGCTCTATCTTTCCTTTCCTTCGTGTCACCGTTTACAACCTAAGTGCTTGGCTAATACCGGAAAGGAGCAAAAAGGATGTGATAGGGTTGTGCTTGGTAGTTCATATTTTGCCTTCTTTCTACGTTCCAAGCAAATTCTTATTTGAAGGGAACATATGACCACTTGGGGCTGTGGGCACCTTCTAGTTGCTTGAAGTCTCACTGGGCTCCCACACATTGTGGGTCCATCGGTATTCTGTGCTTGTGGGGCATTGCAAACACTATACACCAACAGGGAGGCAAGGAACAGTGGACGTAAATATTGTGCGTGTCTCCTCTGCTCATGTGTGTGCCTCAACATCCCACTGGACTAAAAATAGGATGGGCATTTGGACATGAGGGTGGGGAGGGATTTCTTCTGCTCTCCAGAGCCAAGACACTGAGGTGAGGGCAGAGGGTGGGTCTGATCTCAGGTGGCCTTGGCCTGCAGTGGCTTGAAGCAGGATTTTGTTTCCCCAGCTAGAGACTGAAGTCAGGCCGAGGCAGTGAGAGCGCCGAATCCCAGCCACTAGACCAGTGGCCAGTGACAAGGCCCTGGCCCGCTGGCTTTCTAGAAATGAATTCCCACAAAGAGACGGAAAGTAGTGAAACAAGTAAACTGTTCATTAGGAGGAAAAAGGGTACCTGTGAATAGACTCACACGGGTGGACTCAGAGAGAAGGTCACGCCCTCGTAGCAATTTGAATCACTTACATGGAGCATTTCTTCCAGGTTTCCTCTGGCCAATCATCTTGTTTGCCTGCTTCTGAGTCCATATTTGGTTCATCTCAGGGTCCTCCCATGTGTGTGCGTGCATCTCTTAGCCAAGATGGATTCTAGCGAACAGGCCTGTGGGTAGGTTGACATCACATACTATGGAGTGACGCCCCTCCCTTTTGACCTCCTAGGAGCCTTTCTGCACATGTGTAGTTGGGAAGGTCTCCTTGACCTCGAGAATGAGGAATATGTGGTCTCTTTATCTTTAATCTGGGCAGGGCTCAGCTCCTCTCTGCTCCTGTTCCCCCACAAGGGACAACCTCCAGCTGCTCAGCCTGGGGCTCGTCTATCTCCTGCCTCAGGTCTAGGCTCAGAGGATGGTGAAAGTCAGAAACCCCTCCTAAGCTGACAGTGTGAGGTGCAGGGAGGTGGGGGAGGTGCTGCCAGAAGGTAGGCCAGGGTGTGTCCCAAAACATCTATATAAATAGGAGCCGGTGTGAAGCAGAGACTGCTCTGTGACCACCAAGCCAGTTTCTCTTCCCAAGCACACAGCTAGACGACAGTTCCCAGCCTCCCTGGCAGTTAGGTGGGACCATATGACTAAGTTCTGGACAACAGAATGTGAGGTATGGTCACTTCCAAGCCTGACCTCTACAAGTCTCCCAAGCAATCCTCCATGCTGCCTCTTGTATCCTACTCACCAGCCAATTGCAGAGGAAGACAAGGCACCACAAGATGATACAACCCGAACATGAAAGGGGCCTGGGCCCCTGAGTGACTGTGTGGAGCAGAGCTTCCCCTCCCCCACCATGCACGTTGAATTGTCACATGAGTGAGAAGTTAATTTTTGTTGTGTTAAGGCACTGAGATGGTGGTGTTGGTGTTAGTTACAGCAGTGACCTTCTCCCGACTGAGCCACAGTTCCTGCTCCTGCTCCACCCCTTGCACCTAAAGAATAATTGCCCATCAGTGGTGGTGATGCCAGTGGGGAGGGAGTTCACAGGCCAGACACCCTGTTTTTCTCTTTATAAATAATTCATTTTCAATTACACAAGCAGTCCATAAATACCTTCTTTTTCTTGTCTGTAAAAAATACAGAAATGTTGACAATACAGTACAAGTCCCCTTTGTTTTTTTGTTTTTGTTAATGCTTACTTTGCAAATTGCATTTCAGAACTCAAAATGAGTCTTTTTTTAAAGATTTATTTCTTATTTATTTATTTATTTTATTTTTGTCTGCGTCAGGTCTTAGTTGCAGCATGCAGGCTCCAGGGCATGTGGGCTCTGTAGTTGTGGCACGCGGGCTCTCTAGTTGAGGCACGGTGAGCTCAGTAGTTGTGGCACATGAGCTCGATAGTTGTGGTGCGCAGGCTTAGTTGCCCCGCAGCACATGGGATCTTAGTTCCCTGACCAGGGATCGAACCCGCATTCCCTGCTCTGGAAGGCAGATTCTTTACCACTGGACCACCATGGAAGTCCCTCAAGTCCCCTCTGACTCCTTCTCCTTAACCCTACTTGTCTACCACCTTCCCAACACCACCACCACACAAGGTCCTTTCCCACAGTTGCTACTCTTATTCCCCTTTGAATCAACCTTGCAGATATTTTATGCGTTTATATCTCTTAAAAATTATCGTGTATATTTGTTTCTCTATCTCTACGTTAACAAGTTTCCTGCTTTATGTATTTTTTGCCACTTGTTTTATTCACCCAAGAATATCCTTTCATGTTATGTCATATATTTATCTCATTCTCTTAAATGGTTGCATAGTACCTCATAGGATGGCCATGCTATGGTTTATTTAGCTAATCCCCTGTTGATGAATATTTAGCTTTTCACCAATTTTTTCCTCTTCCAGACAGTACTGCAGTAAACATCCTTACACAGGCCTCCTTGTGCACGTGTGCAAACGTTTTCTCTAGGGGGGATACTACCAAGTAGACTTGTTGGCCTTCAAAGTGGTTGTGCCGATCTGTACTGTCACGAGCAGTATTCAAGAGTCCCTATTTCCACACAGGCTCACTAGCATTTAATATCAAACTTCATTTTTTTTTTTTGCCAATCTGATGAGTGAAATATAGTTTGTGGTAGTTTAATGTTTTATTTCCTTGATTACTAGTGAAACTGAACATCCTTCAAGTTTATTGGCCATTTGAATTTCCTTTTCCATAAACAGACTTTTTTTTTTTTTTATCGTTTGCGGAGTGCTCTATTGGGCCATTTGTCTTTTTCTTATTGATTGGTTAGAATTCTTTATATATTCTGGATGCTAATCCCTTATCTGTTATATAAATTGCAAATACTTTCTCCCAGGCTATTACTTGTTTTTAGCTTGTTGATGGTGTCTGTTGTCATTTGGAAGGTTTGCATTTTAGTGTAGTGAGCTCTGTCAGTTGTTGGTTTCATGCTGCTTGCTCTTGGCCAGTCTGTTTGCAGCAGTGACATGGTGAGGCAGGGAAACACAGGCCCTCCCTCTGATGGACAGATTCACTTTTCTGATCCTCTTTGTGAGACAAAAGTAATTCCAATGGATGCTTGCTGAGGATCTCAACTTAAGTTGGGGTGAGTGGGGAGCTTTAGGGGCAGGTGCTGTCAGGAGAGAAGAAAGACACTCTTTCTGCTCCGGGGAGATGGGGTCCGAGAGTCAGTGGAATGTTAAAAGGTGACTTTATTTTTTATCTTCTATGCTAGTTAAGCCAGACATATGGTTTCTACTCCAAGTTCTCCATGATCTGGCCTCCCTTTTTCACGTTCATTGTTAACTACTCCCCTTCATGTTGCCTTCACCCCAGTTACGTCAAATTCTTTACCAAACCAAAATCATACTTTCTGCCTCCAGGCTTTTAATATGACTCCTTGGCTTTCAAGAGATAGGAGAAAAATCATGACGGCACTTATTCTGAGCCAGGCTCTGTGCTAAGCTTTTTGCATATCATCTTATCAGTCAGGATGGGCCAGCTATGTTGCAGTAACCACTCCAAAATGCCAGGGTCTTACAATGGCCAAAGTCTACTTCCCACTCATGCTACCTACATGAGGTACATTGGCTGTGGCTTGGAAACCTATTTTCTTTCTTCCAGGACCCAGGCTTCTGGAGCCTCTTCTGTCTGGAACACTGCTGGCTGTGGTTGTCATTTCAGCAAGAAAGAGTGTGGCAAAGCACAAACTAGCTCATAGAGTTTCTGCCTAGAGTGACGTGTCACTTTCACTCACATTTCATTAGCCAAAGTAAGCTGCGTGGCCAAGACTGACTTCAAGGGGGTGGGACATTGGTGACCAACACAATAATCTACCCTGGTCTGCCCTTCTGGTCATCACACATTCCATCTCCCCAGCCCCACCCTACTTGTAGAACCTGCTCGCCTCTACGCAAGCGAGGCAAAGTCCCATCCAGACACTGGCTCAAGCTCAAAGTCCAATATTCCTGTGTGATGCCTGGAATTCTCTTCGTCAGAGAGAAGAGAGAACAGACTTGCTTTGGTTCAGAGATCTATGAACCAAAACGACCAGCTACCTGCCACCCACAGGCCCAATATGTTGTAGTGAAATGGGACGGGGAGTCACAGAGAAACACTTCCACTCTGAAGGGACAAGAAGAGGAGCACATGGCAGTCACAGCTCTGTAGATTCTGAAATCAGTCTGGGCACACATTTCCAGGGGTCTATTCCCTGGGCCTCAGGAATGTTCCTTGATTAGGCCCCAATTCCATCTCCTGGGAGGAATGCCCCGGTCCAGTATTCCCTGTGGCTCTTGGTTCTTGGGGAATCCTTTCTTTTCTGAAGTTGAACCATATGGAAATCCACTTCAATGGATCAAAATGTCCATAAAACACTGAATTGAATATTGACAATTTCATACGGCTCAACCTTTCCTTGTCCACATATGATGAGAGCATTAGAGAACATGCCCAGTTCGGGGATTGAGCAGATTTCTCTGCCTTTTTTCTTTCCACGGAAGATTGGAGCCCGAAAGGTGGTTGCTTTTTTTTTTTTCTTTTTTTATAAATTTATTTATTTATTCATTTTTGGCTGTGTTGGGTCTTCGTTGCTGCGCGTGGGCTCTCTCTGGTTGCGGCGAGCGGGGGCTACTCTTCGTTGAGGTGCACGGGCTTCTCATTATGGTGGCTTCTCTCATTGCGGAGCATGGGCTCTAGGCGGGCGGGCTTCAGTAGTTGCAGCATGCAGTAGTTGTGGCACAGGGCTTAGTTGCTCTGCGGCATGTGGGATCTTCCCGGACCAGGGATCGAACCCATGTGACCAGGGATCGAACCCGTGTCCCCTGCATTAGCAAGTGGATTCTTATCACTGCACCACCAGGGAAGTCTCTTTTACAACAATCTCTTTTACACCAGGCTGGTGTTCTTAATGAGGAGGGTATCAGTGAAGAGTAACACTATCTACTTCATTATTTCATTGAATCCATACCACAAGTTTCTGAGATAAATGCTTTTATGATCTCTATTTTACAGACACAGAAACTGAAGCTCAGAGAAGTTAAGTACTCTGTCCAAGGTCACACAGCTAATATGTCTTTGAGTGAGAAGTCAAATTTAATTGCACTGCTACAATGCCTCTTCAAACAGAAAAGAAAAAAAAAAAAAAACCACTTCTATCATAAGGCCACAGATGGGCTGGGGGCTGAGGCATCCGAGGCATCTTTCCAATTCCTTGCGCTTAGTTATAATTTCCACTTTGCTGTGCAATGATATTTTCATCATGGAACTCTCAGCTTTGGCTCTCCTGCCTATTCTTCCATGTCTCTTCAATCAAACACCCAAGAGAGGAAATCTGTTTGGCCCAGCCATAGGTCTTAGGTCACTGGCCAGCCTATGACTGGCTCTTACTGGGTCAGACACTCTCCCCTGGTCAAGTAGCTCAGGCTAAAGTTATGAGATACAAAACATGGCTTCTGAGGCACAAGACATCAAGGGGAATGATTTTTATCCTTCATAAATACCTTCACACATGCTGCCCCTTTTGCCTGGAATTACCAAGTTCTGGCTATATCCAGCAGTAATATACCTTAAGGAACTCTCATTACATGAGCTGTGCTATAAATACAGTTAAGCTTCACAACAAACACATGATGTAGTCACTACTGAAACCAAGCAGGGCTCTGTGGGGCTCCTGAGCATGGAAGCCTTTCTGTCCCCCGTTTCTTGACTCCGACCTCTGTGACCTTCCCTGAGTTCTGAAGGGCAGATTCGAACAGCTGCTTATCCAGGAAGGGAAGCATAGGATGCAAAGACAAGAGAGGGGCCGCCAAGAAACAATAGTGTAGTCTTGGGGCAGGGTCCTGGTTCCCCTCAAGGGATACACATAACTTTAAGCCCTTTATAGAATTAAAACCCAGCAAATGGAAGATGTCAGCATTCTTCATAGGAGAAGACCACCTGAGGCCAGACTAAAGGAATCGGACAAGTTAAAATTACCTGACATGAGATTAAAGGAATGCAGGCCCTGCACACACCCTAATCTTATCAGCACCCCCACCCTTGAACAGTTGCCATGAAACTCCTCACTGAACTCCCCTGGGTTTGGACACATAGTTTTCCAGGGTGGGAGCCCGCTGTGTCCCCCTTTGCCTGGCAAAGCAATAAAGCTATTCTTTTCTACTTCACCCAAAACTCTGTCTGTGAGATTTGATGAGGCACGAGTGCAGAGACGCCAAGCTTTCAGCATCACTATCATTAGCCCCATTTTAAAGACCGGGAAGCTGAGGCTCAACGAGACTAAGAAACTAGCCCTCTGACTCACATCTTAAGCTTCACAATTGGGACTTCTGAATGAAAGCACTTTACTATACCAAGAGGTTCCACGGCACTTCTTCCAGGAAGCCTTCCCTGATTCCCCCTTTGTCAAAGTGGCTTCTCTTTACTGAACCCTCACAAACCTTTCACCTGCTCTTAGGATCTGAGCACATTTTGCCTTGTGCTATGCCTGAGGGTCGTGTGTGATTCATCTCTGCCTCTTCCTTTGTTCATTTATTCTTTCATTCATTCATTCAATATTTATTGAGTGCCAGGCCCTGTGCAAGGCACTAGGGATGCATTCAAATAGAGTCCCTGCTTTCACAGAGTTTATTGTCCAGTGGGGAAGATAGACATTAAACAGATAATGACACCAATAATTAGTTAATTACAATTGTTATAAATGTTATGAAGAAGTCCAAGGGGGATGTGAGCATTTATAACACGGGACCTGATTCTAGAAAGCATGGACGATGCCTCTGAGAAAGGAATATTTCAGCTGAGTTCTGAAAGGGTAGGTAGGAACTGGCCAGGGCAAGAAAGGTTTGGGGGAGGGGGTGGGGAGGGAGCTTTCAAGGCAGAGAAAAGAGCTGGAGCCAGGCCCTGAGGCTAAAAGAACTTGGTGAGCTGAGCCTGGGCACAGTGGGTCAGGAGGACAGGGCAGAAGGAGGCCGGCATTCCTCTGGCACTGCTGTTTGGATGAGTCTCCCTGCATGCATGCTGCCAGCCCAGCCAGAGGCTCCTGGCCCGGGTGGCAGGGGCTGGAGCGAGAGTTTGCAGGCATTTGGTCTCCGGCAAGCCGGCAGCCGGGAACGATGCTACTCTCTGGCCATATCCCACGCTCCTGGGTCAGGAGGAAGGAGGTAGCAGAGGACGTGCACAGCACACTTTTTATATATGTGAGGCCATAATATTTAAGTGCCTTGGCTGTAAGCCTGCGACTAGGTCCCCCGACAGCCAAGCCTTGCCCCGCACGCTCTAACAGCTGTCTGTAAAACCCGTTTATAGAGCCGCCGTAAATTTCCCAGCTGCTGCAAACACAGGGCTGGGACGCAGAGTTGGTGGGAGGGAGGCGCGGGAGGGCCGGGCTCCAGCGTCTCTGCTGGTTTGTCCTCTGGGCCCCAGCTTGCCCCCTGCCCACCGGGGGCTGCCTTACCCTAAATTCTTTTATTGAAGCTGATCTTAACGTCGACCCCGTGGGGCCTGGCTGGGCAATCCAGCTCAGCAAAGACGCAGGCGCTTTCAAGATTGCAGCAAACGGTACAGTAAATCAGAATTAAGTGTCATGATGGTGATTTGAACTGACACTGTTTTCACCTTGTCCATTTACTGGGAAATATATAACAGGGATAGATTGAGCCTGTCATATTGTACCTGAAAAATACAGCTGTTAGGCTAGGAAAGGCATCTGGCACCAAGGCAGGGTCCCAGCGGACAGGGGATGCCTGGTGGGGTGGGGCTTGGTGTCTGCATCCCGTTGGGGTGAAAGCTTGTGCTGGGAACACTGAGAGCCTAACTGTGCTTTTCCAAGGGCCCATTTAAGGCAGAATCAGCTTAACCAGCCTTCTAGGTGGTCATGTTCCAACTGCTACAGGGACCCTGTGGCCAGCTCCATTGCCCCGAGGGCCCAAAATGCCCAGACTACAGTGCATTTTAAAAAATACTTTCTGTTGAAGTATAACATAGATACAGAAAAGTACACGAATTGTATTGCTTGATTTATCTTCACCAACTGAATACACTTGTGTACCCAGCACCCAGATCAAGAAACAGGACAGAAGCCCCCAGATGGCGCCCTGTGCCCTCCCTCTACCCTCTGCCCCCCACCTCCCACAAGGGGGACCACTATTCTGATGTCTCAAGCTGTGGATTGATTTTGCACATAGCATTTTAATGAGGTCATCTTGAAATTCCCACCGATTTTTGGCCCCCGAAGAAAAGAGGGACCTCTCAGCTCTAAAATAATTTATAAGGAATATGAGCAGCAGATACCCCCATCTCTCCTCCTGGAATCTCACGTGGGGTCTTGACCCCATTCCAGAGGCAGGGTGGGTGGGAAGGATGGGGGAAGGATCTGGGATGGGTGTGAAATGGTGGGGGCGGAGCAGAAGTCAGAGATGCGGGAACCGAATGGGGGAGGGGCAGGGCAGCAGGGAGTGGAGAGTCAGGGACAGGGCAAGGGTCAAGGATGAATTGAGGGTCAGGCTCAGGGCAGGTTCAACAACAGGGTGAAGCCTTGAGCAGGAGGGGCTCAGGGAGGGAGGGGATGAGAGGCTCTGAGGGTCCCAAACTTTGCAATTTGAGAAGCTGAACCCCATGCCACAGGGCTGAAGCACTAACAACATGCAGACAGAGGACAAGCTCTTTGCAGCAGGACTGAGGCTGCCACCCTCCCAGGCCCTGGCAGTGCCAGGCTTGGGGTGGCTCAGCCTCCCTGCCTCTCCAGGTGGAGCCCTCTCCACCACTCCCCACTGTGACAGAGCGGAAAGCAGGTTGGTGGCCACAGCGCCACCAGCAGGTGGCCGCAGGTACTTGTCTTACGGGCTCTGGATCGGCTCAGATCTGGCTTCCACCCTCAACTTCCGCTTTCCCGCTGGGCTTGGAACTCTGCCCTGAACCCACCCAAACCCACCCTGCTTGGCTGGGGCTTGAAACCCCTGCATAAACCATGCCGGCTCCCATCCCCCAAAGTCACATCAGCTCCCCAAGCTTCTGGCTGCTGGCTGGGGACCTCCCATGAACTGATCCCTTTGGTGCTGCTGTGTATCTGACTCTAAGTATCTCCTGCTGCTGAAGGACACCCTTAGGAGGAGATATCCCTCTCAGGTGTGACGAGCTGCCTTCTCGACCTCCACCTTTAAGCAAGCCAAACACCACCCAGCCAGGGACCACACCGTTCAGATCATGATGGCTGCTGCCTTCACACAGGGGACCCCTGCTTCCTTCCGGTCACCCACGTCCTGACCCCACCTTCTGCTATCAGCCCGTCAGTGCCTGCTACACGGGAGGACCATTCTTTGCCCTGGCTTCGCCTTCAATGCTTTGACCTCCAGCCCTGGATTCTTTCCACCTTTGGCACCTCACGGAGGACTTATCCTCGGGAGGTGGACTGGTTTCTCCTTGTGAGAGGGCAAGACAAGACACTGCGCCTTCTCTTAGTAAGACCTTCCTGAGCACCCCGTCCCAGCCGCATTCTCAGCCACGCACCACAGTCACCTTGTCTGATATTGGTTCTCACGGGACGGCAAGCTCCACGGGGGCAGGGAGGGGGCCTGTCTTGTGTGTTCCCAGCACCCACTCAATGCCTGGCATGAAGACGCCATTTCACAAATATCAGTTGAACAGCTGGATGATGAATGGCTAAACGCACAGGCTTCAAGGTAGGGAAATCTAAGGTTTAACCCTGACACCACTACTTAAGAGTATCATTTAACTGCCCTAGGCCTCACTTTTCTCATCTGTAAAATGGAATAATACCACCTTCTCCATGAGGCTCTGTGAGGACTGAACGCAATAACGCGCGTCAATGTGTGGCTCCACGCCTGGCACATGGTAAGCACTCAATAAATGGTACTGGTTATCGTTTCTATTTTCTCTTACTACAGCAACAAGCACTGGTGTTTCTGCTCCTAGAATCACTTGGTTCCAACAGTGGGGGGGATGCTCCTTTCAGGTCCCAGGTTACCTTAAGGAGGCATTTGCTCATGGTTTTGGGCTACATGCTTATACCCTCCTTTGGGCTCCTTGGAGCTTCAAAGTCAAGGCAAAATGTAGGCAGACCCTGCCACTTCCCTTTGATTCTCAAGGGCCCTGACTCCTGTGCAGGGCTGGAGAAGGCCTGTCGCTCTGTTCACAAGGCCCCCCCTGCACATCTGCTGAGCACCGATCTTGCCTCTCCATCTCTGATGGGCAGTCCAGGGCCAGCCCCAGGGGAGCAGCAGGGTGAGGGGAACCAGGGCCCGCTGGCCAGCCAGGAGAGGCCACGGTTCTGCTCATGAAGGGCCTTTAACGACCTCCCTCTGCAGCCACAGGCCGCATCACTCACAGGCCCCAGGACGGGAGCCCATTCATCTGGGGCACGGAATGCGAGGGGGCTGGGATTTCTCATTCTAGGGCGACACGGAGTTCGTATCAGGAAATATTAGTCTGATGAGTTCCCTGCGAGTGGAGGGACTGTCAGGCATTAATCACAGGCCAAGGGGGAGGCAGCGCTGGGCCCTTGGTCGAATCCTCCAGGGTCTCATCCTTTCTGGGAACTTCAGAACCTTGCCAGGCCTGAAGACAAGGATGGAAATTACCCTTGAAGTACCGCAGGCTGTTCTCTATCACTCTCTGAAGACTTTCTGCCGGAGGCTAGAGCCCTTTGTGAGGACTTAGAGGAGGGTGGCTTCATTCCCTGAGTCTCAGTTTTCTAATCTGTAAAATGGGGTAGGAGGTACCTGCCTCACTGGGTGATCGTGAAGCCAAAAGGAGATCATGCATGTCAGCTGCCCAACTCGGTGTCCAGCATACAAGTGGCGCTCCATAAATGCTGACCCCGGCTTCTGCCCCTTCCCTTTCCTCTTCCTCTACTGGGCTGGACACCCCTGGATGGCAGGACCTGGTTTATTTCTCATCTCCATGGGGCCTATATGATGATGGATAAGTGCATGAATGCATGAATGAATGGAAGAAACCCAGCCTTTTGTTTGAACACTGGTTGCAAGCAGTTGTTCTTTTGGCAAAAAACAGGGGGCTGGTGCAGTCCCCGACACGCTGTAAAATGTCCTCCTCCCCTTTTCCTGCCCGGGTCCACCCCTGCGCTTCCATAATGAAATGATAGCCATGCGCTGTATGAGATGGCAAGGAATGCTGTGTCAAATCAGATCACATCAGTTCTGCTACAGGCCCATCTGCGGCTCCCCAGTACTTTGGGTTCAAACCCCCAATCCTTGTCTTGGGGCTGCAGGGTTTGGGCACCTCCTGCTCCTTGGCCTCCCGTCCCACTGCGCACTTCCTCACTCTCTCCCTCCCAGCTAGCCTGGGTCTCTCTCAAGCCTTGAGCACATCTCTCCTACCTCAGCCCCCCACTGCGCTGGTCCTTGTTCACAGCTATGTCACGGAGCCCCTGAACAAACTGTATCCTCTCCAGTTTCTAGGCTTTTGAACATATTGTCGGGAACCCTTGGGGAGTTGCCCTCTGCTTCCTGAGCCCAGCAGAGGGTGTCACCCAAAGGTCCCATATGAACAGGAGATGCAGAAGTTTCCCCAGGGTCTCCCACCCAGGTGTCTGGGGTAACAGAGACATCCAGCCCCCTGAAGGCTTCCTGAGCTCAGACTGGAGTCCTGGGCAGCCTGGGCTACACCAGTTCCTGAGCCCTGGAGAGGGTATGCTACCCAGGTCTGGCATCGAGTGCGCCTCAGGAGCTCCTGGCACCAGCGGAGCCTACCTGGGGGGACCAGGTGCCATCTCAGCCCCTCCCCTGGTACCCGTAGCCCTCTCCACACCCCCAGCCCTGCCTGCTGCAGCTGCATGTGGGCAGAAAGTATTCCAGTTTGCCTGGAATTGCTGAGAACCGCTACCCTCTGTCTGCACCCCGCCACAGGGTCACCCCCCACCCAGCCACGTAAGTGGACACCTCAGAGGCCTGAAGGCTTTCCCTGCTGCCCTGGTCTCCTGTGTGTGTGGCTATGAGAAGCCCCCGCCTCTGGCATTCGGGTCCTGCCCAGGGAGGCAGGCGACCACAGAGGCGAGTATGGCTGGAGCAGGGGGCGCCGAGCCAGGCGTGTTTTACAGCTCTGCCCAGACAGCCAACGGCCTCGGTGACACTGCCGCTGCAAATGGCGGCCTTGGGGCAGCCATAAATCAGGGGGCGCCTGCCCAGCAGCCCCCAGCCCCTCCCAGATTGTCTGTCCCGGGAGGGGAGTGTCGCCAGGAGGTTTGGGACGCTCCCGGCCAAGGGCTGTAGAGTAGCCCAGCAGCACCCACCCAAGCTGGGCTTAGCAAGATGTGAAAGGCCAGGTCAGGCTAAGGTGAGTGTGTGCATGCACACTTATGTACGGGAGTGTGTGTAGGTGTTCACTTACGCTCCTGC
Source organism: Balaenoptera musculus (assembly GCF_009873245.2). Taxonomy (NCBI): domain Eukaryota; kingdom Metazoa; phylum Chordata; class Mammalia; order Artiodactyla; family Balaenopteridae; genus Balaenoptera; species Balaenoptera musculus. Next base: position 107,113,768 of record NC_045790.1, on the reverse strand, counting down.
GCCTAAATGTCTGCATCTCTGTGCATGCGTGTGATGGTGTGAGCATGTTTGTGCCTATGTAGGTCAATGCTTGAATGTATATGGACCAGTGGATAAATGTCTAAAGGTAAGTGTGGGTTATTGCGTGAGTGTATCTGTCTTTGAACGTCCTGCATGAGTGTGTGTGTTTTCGTGTCTGTAGGAACTGTACAGCTGTATGTCTGGTTCATGGATGTTTCTATGTGACTCTGTTTCTCTACATGTACCTCAGGAAGCATTTGTGTGAGCATGCATTTGCGTGTACAAGCACATCTATGTATATGTACCTGTATCAGTGAGTGACGACATTGTTTTATTCAGTAAATGCTTATTGTGCACCTACTATGTGCTAAGTTTTGTTCTCGGTACTAAGGATACAATGTGGAATAGACAAAGTCTCTGCTTTGGGAGCATGTTTCCTTCCAGCTGGGGAGACAGACAACAAATAAGCACCAAGAAGAAAATTAAGTTGGGTCAAGGATAGAGTTTGGGTGGAAATGGAGAAGCTATTTAAGTAAGAGTGGGCAGACAGGGCTTTTAGATGGAGGTGGCATTGAGCAAAAGTGCGAATGATGAGAAAAAGAAAATGTCATGAAAATCTGGGGTAAGTATGTTCAGACAGAGGGAACAGCCTGTGTTAAGGACCCAAGGCTGGAGTAGAGTGAGTGGGCAAGGGGTGGAGGTGAGGAAGGCAGGCAGGTAGGGTCAGACCTAGAAGGCCTTAGAGACCTCAGTGTGGAATTTAGATTTTATTTCAGGAGTCACGGAGAGCTTTAGGCAAGGGAATGGCAAGTTTTGATTTAAGTCTTGAGACACTCACTTTGGCAGCTCCGTGGGAATGAACTGTGCAGGGAGGGGAGAAGCCGGGACCAATAAGGAGTGTAGGCGAGCCACCTTAGTGGTGAGAATCAGCTCGACAGCGGTGGAGGGAGTGACCAGTGACGGGATACAGAACCTATCTTTCCCACAACTTTTACTTTGAAAAAGTTCAACCCCACCAAAAAGTTGAAAGAAAGGTATAGTTTTAATATAAGCTAGGTTCACCGACGGTTAAATTTTTGCAACTTTTGTTTTCTTCCCCTCTTCCCTGCATTTGAGAATTAGTTGCAGACATCACAACATTTCACCCTGAGAGACTTCAGAATATCTTCTAAGAGCAAGGACATTCTCCTACATAACTACAATACCATGACCACACCTCAGAGTTTAACACTGATCATATCTAAGATAAGGTCTATGTTTAAATTTCTCCAATTATCCCTATTCTCTTGTGCCAGAAAACAAGAGTATCTTGCAAGAGTTGGGGGGGACATGTCAAAAGGATACGGGAGACGGGTTGATGGAGATGGCCCAATTTTGAACAATTTGAGCATAAAAAAGAATGACAATAATGATTATAGCACATCAACTTGAACAATAATCCATGCATTTATACCAGTACTCAACAATGTAGAACAAAAATAGAGGAAATAATAAAATTAGAAAAATCACTGTTTTGCAATCACCGATATAATAATTGATTCAAACAAGATTCACTAATGGATGCTAAAACCATTGGAGAAAATCTTGGGGACACAGAACGTTCACATAATTTCAGAGTATCATCCAATGGATTAATTTTATATGTCAAGTAGGAAAAGTTTCCTTTACAAAGGCAGACTCCAGCAGACCCCGTTAACCAAGGGGTCAAACTTAGCACTGAGGATAGTAGGATGTAGGACATATTTTGAACATAGACCTGACAGGGGTTGCCCTTGGAGTGAATGTGGGATCAAAGAGAGAAGAATCAAGACTAATTTCCAGATCTGGGCCTTGATCAACCTGTAAAATGGTGTAAGCATTTACTGAGATGGAAAAGACTGGTGCAAGAGCCCGTTGGAAGGGAGGGAATAAAGCCATCCATGCTGGCTCTTCTCCAGCTTGAAATCCCCATACAGGTGGAAATGTTGAATAGGTATCCTGGTCTAGGAACTTGTAGCTCATGACCATGATTAGAGATGGAGATGGAAATTCAAAGTCATCAGTGTACAGGTAAGCCATGGGCTGGATAACATCACCTAGGGAAGAAATCAACTTCTGTAGTTTAAAAATCTTTGATTTGTGATCAAAATAGCTTTAATTTTTCTATTGTGTGATTAAAAGGTTTTTTAAAATGTAAGTGTATGAAGAACAAATTCATAATCCCTGAAACCTCATCATTCACATTTTGATGATTGTGCCTCGAACACCTTTCTGTTACTCTGCTTTTGTACGTATGTTTGTACATAAATGTATCATACATTTTTTTCTCACAGACTTTTTTTTTAAATTTAATTAATTTATTTATTTTTGGCTGCGTTGGGTCTTTGTTGCTGCGTGTGGGCTTTCTCTAGTTGCGGTGCGCGGGCCTCTCACTGCAGCTGCCTCTCCTGTTGCGGAGCACGGGCTCCAGGCACGCCCGCTTCAGTTGCTGCGGCTCGCGGGCTCCAGAGCGCAGGCCCAGCAGTTGCGGCGTACGGGTCCGGCCGCTCCGCGGCATGTGGGATCCTCCCGGACCATGGCTCGAACCCACGTCCCCCACATTGGCAGGCGGACTCTCAACCGCTGTGGCACCAGGGAAGCCCTCACAGTCATTTTCAAACCAGTCTTTTTATCTTACCCCTTTTCCATCTCCCTACTCCTTCCCTAGCATTCCAACAACCGATGTTTAAATCTGGTGTGAATCCGTCCATACTCTTTTTAAATGCTCATATAGTTATATACATATAGGGCTTGCCAATCCTGATCATGATTAGTTGACAAAATGGATCATATTACAGATATTTCTTGAATTTCTCAATTAATAATATTGTGGAAACCCTTGTAAGTAAATTCATTCTTTTTAATGGCTACATCTTATTCCGTGGCATGAATGTGTCATGACTTAAACATTCTCCCATTGATGGATGCTTTCTAGTTCTTTGGCCACTACAAATATTGCTGCACTAAACACCTTTATATAGTCCTATGTATGAATGTGCTCTTTACTTCTATGGGACAAATTCTTATGAGTGGGATAGTTGGGTTGAAGGAAATGAATTTTTAAAAATATTTTTCAGGGGCTTCCCTGGTGGCGCAGTGGTTGAGAGTCTGCCTGCCAATGCAGGGGACACGGGTTTGAACCCTGGTCTGGGAAGATCCCACGTGCCGCGGAGCAGCTGGGCCCGTGAGCCACAATTACTGAGCCTGCGCGTCTTGAGCCTGTGCTCCGCAACAAGAGAGGCCACGATAGTGAGAGGCCTGCACACCACGATGAAGAGTGGCCCCCGCTTGCCACAACTAGAGAAAGCCCTCGCACAGAAACGAAGACCCAACACAGCCATAAATAAATAAATAAACAAATATTTAAAAAAAAATAATTTTCATATTGCTTTCCAAAAAGACAATATCAATTCTCTTTTTCACCAGTTACATATGAAAATATACTTTTCCTTTCATCAGTAGTAGGTGTGAACATTCTTTTGAATTTTTGCCAATCTAACAGGCAAGAAGTTACTTTAATTTGCTCTTCACTGCAGAGTCAAGTAGTGTATTATTCTTATATGCATTTTCTTTTTTGAATACCATTCCCCCACCGGAATTTCCACCTGCCCTTCCCACTAGTGCTGTCTGCCATGACCATATTTTCATTGTTTCCAGCCTCCCCATCCAGTTGTGTTTTGCTACATTCTCCCTTTCCAGGAGACTCCATCTCCAACACGGACTGTCCCTCCTTAGAGCTGCTGCATTGCTTCTCTTCTGGAATTTCTTCACTGTGTTTCTGAACTGGCCCAACGTTTCTTGGACACTATGTAATCCTTTTCCTTGATATATTCTGTTATTCTGCTGGAGCACCTTCTCAAGTAGTTTCGTTTAAAAAGGGTGCACTGGAGGTAAATTTTCTGAGACTATCTTTCTTCTCGCTTCCCAATGATCAACAGTTTGGCTGGGCATATAAATAATAGCCAAAAATCATTTCCCTCAAAATTTTGAGGATATTGGAAATATTACATCGAATGTTGCTAGGAGAAATCTGATGTCATTTTGGTACTCAGTCCTTTCTAGGTAGCATATATTTTTCTTTCTTGGAGCTTTTAATAGCTTCTATTTGTGGTGTTATGACATTTCCAGACATCATGTCTATATATGGATCTTTATGCATTCATTTTTGTATTCAGTGGGCCTGTCTATTCTGGAAACTCATGTCCTTCATTTGCGGGAAAATTTCTTGTATTATTTCTTTGTTAATTCTTCCTCCCAACTCCTTTTGGTAAATTAAGTTTTTCTGGAACTACCATTAGTCAGTTATTGAAACCCTTTAACAAATCCTTTAATTTTCTTATTTTCTGCCTCTTTTTCTTTGGTCTTATGTTCTGGGAGATTTCATTGAATTCATCTTTTAATTCTATTGACTTTTTCATTTGAGCAATTCAATGTTTAATTTCTCAGAGTCTTTATTATTTGATGGTTCTGTGCATTCTGTGTGTGCAGGAGTACTGTTGGAAGGTATAAAAATCGATGGCTTTTTGTGCCACCTTTCAATTAATCCTCTTGTTTTAAGCGTCCCGTGTCCCTCCCCCCCGCCTCTGCGCACATCATCTTGGAGACCAAGACCCTCCTCGGTGCTATGGGATCAAGTCCTTTTGGAAGGAGAGCCATTTGGACTACACTGAAACCGCAGTTCCTCCTGAGAGCTCCACCAGCACCTCTCTCCCACCCACTTTTTGGCTTCCAGAAATTCGGTGAAAGGTTTGGACCATGATATATCTTCTCCTGGTTCCTTTCATCTCTGTAAGGGCGTTTCCTTTTTACTTCTTTCCACCCCTTTTGGTGGCATCTTAGGAGGAAAAGGAGATAAATGCACGTGCTCAATCTGTCATCCAGGGTGAAATGTGTGAATGCAAAACAGACCATGCCACCACCTTTCCACCCTCCACCTCCACCCCAACTTTTGTCTAAACCCCTTCGTGGATTCCCCACTGCTCCTTAGGAGGCCTGTCGGGCACTGCTTCCCTTTCCCCTACTTATCCCTTCAGCCTCATCTTGCTTCTCTCCACCTGCTCTGCTCCACATCAGCTCCTTCCTCCTTCTTCCTTTTAACTCTTTATTGAAGTAGAACATACGCAGATAAAAATGCACATAAGTATACAGCTCCAAGAATTTTAACCAGATGAAAAGACCGATGTAACCAGAACACAGGGCATGAAACAGAAAAATCACAAACTCCAGAAGCTGCCTTTGTGTCCTTTCCAGTTTCTACTTCCCCAAGGATAACCATTCTCCTGACTTCTAACCCCATGGGTTAGTTTTGCCTGTCTTTCTACTTGACATAGATGGAATTATCTAGTATCTATGCTTTTGTTCTGTCTGCTTTCACCCATAAATATATCTGTGAGGTTCATCCACGTTGAATGCAGCAGTCACTTATTTGCATTTTTGTGTAGTATCCCAATGTATAAATCTACCACCATCTATCTATTTTGATAAACTTATCCATTCTGCTATTTATGGGCACTTAGGCAGTTTTGAGGCTTTGACTCTTGCAGGTAGTGCGCTGATGAACACTGCAGCACCTGTCTTTGGGAAACATTTAGTGTGGTATACATCCATACATCCCAGAGTGGAACTGCTGGGTCACTGGTGCATTGCACATATATTCAGTTTTTATTGGATAATAACAATTTGCCAAAGTACCAATCTATATTCCTATCTGCAGTGCGTGAAGTTCCTGTTCTCCACATCCTCTTCAACACTTAAGATTTTACCTTCTTAATTTTAGCCATTCTGGTGGGTGGGTAGTGGTACCTCACTGTAATTTTAGCTCATGTTTCCCTGATGACTAATGGAGCCCAACACCTTGTCATATATTCACTGGTCTCTTGAACATCTTCTTTTGTGAAGAATCTGTTAAAGTCGAAAAAAAGTTGAATTGCCAGTTTTGTTTTCCTACTGATTTGTAGGCATTTAAAAATATATATTCTGAATCCAGGTTCTTTGTAAAACATGTGAATTGCGGATGTCTCCTCCCTCTCCTTCAGTTACAATGGCACTCTTGCTGGTATCTCTTAGGAACAGAATTTCTTGGTTTTAATATGTTCGATTTATAACTTCTGTCTTATTTAGTTAGGCTTTTTGTGTCCTGTTTAAGATGTATTTGCCTATTCCAAGGTGTTCCTCTAAAAGCTGTATTGTTTTAACTTTCACATTTAGCTCTGCAAATTGTCTGGAATTGATTTTTGTGTATAATGTGAGGTTGGAGTTGAGATATACTTTTTCTCATATGGACATCGAATTGGCCCAGCACCATTTACTGAAAAGACTATCCCTTTCCCACTGGACTACGGTGTCATCTTTGTCAGAAATATGGTAATCCTGTATGTGCCGGGCTGTTTCCAGACTCTCTCCTCTGTTCCGTTGGTCAATCTGTTTATCCTCGTGCTGACACCACACTCCCTTAATTACTATAGTTTCATTAAAACTCTTGGCATCCAGTTTTGTTTCTCTTCTTCAAGTTGCCTTGGCTATTCTTGGGCACTGGCCTCCGTTTAGATGCATGTCTTTGCCGTGGCCCTTCTAACCCCTGGGCCTTTGCATGTGTCCCTTCTGCTGAAACACCCTTCCGTCCTCTCATCACCTGGTTAGCTCTTACTCTTCAGATCCCCCCTCAGTTGTCACCTCCTTGGAGAAGCTTTCCCTGGACTCCCTGACCAAGTCGAATGCCCTGGGGAAGCCCTCATCAGACCACCAGCCTCTGATGTGTAACACCGAACGCAATTCAATTCTACATGTATTCTTGTCGTTTTTTGATCAATGCTTATTCCTTTCCTAGTCTGTTGAGCCCCACAAGGAAGGGGACCACGTCTGCTTTATCAGTACAGGCCCAGGGCTTAGCCCAGCTAGCTGCTTGATCAAAATCTTTGAATAAATGAAGGAGAGAGTCCCGTATTTATGGCCATCTGAGTGCGTATTTGTGTCCGTGTGTGCCTTCAGGTGTACGTACACAGGCAAAACTTTTCAGTCTGTGTGGGGTGGGAGTAATAACAAAGAGGCCAACTTCGGAGCAGCACATCAGGGGAGACGGAGCCCGCCTCGCCCCTCCAGGCTTCCCCCCTCCCCTCCCCCTGCCCACCCCCCAGCCACACTGACCAGCACCCCCAGCAGCCTCCTCGCCTCCCTGAGTGGCTGGAGGAAGACACTGGTCTCCAGCTGCCTCCGCTCGGCTGCCCTTGCGCAGTTGTCTGCCAGTTGTGCGCGCCTATTACTATGAATGCCACCATCTGGTACGCCACGTGGACATCATAATCTTTTCTTAATTACATGAGCAGCGCAATCAGTTACTGCATTACAAGGCCGGCGATGAGCTTTTAAATCTTGGTGGAAATCATAAATAATTGCACTAAGTACCAGGCGCCAGATGTGTGTGCCAACTTTGGTTGCACTAGATAAATAGTAACCTTACAAGAGCGTTAGACAGCAGGCGGTCCGGCCGGCCACCAGGCCACGCCACACCTGGGGCGCCACTGCAGGAAGGCCCCCGCCGACCAGGCGCCGCAAGAGGGGCAGGACAAGGATTCTGAGTGTGTGGGTGCCAGGGAGAGAGAGGCATTCTCAGAGCCGGAGCCAGAGAGGACGCAGGAGGAGTGTGGAGAAAGACAAAGGGAAAATGAGGTGGGTGGACAGAAAGAGAGAGAGAGAACAGGAGAAGAAAAGGCGGGATGGGCGGTTGGGGGGGAGGAGAGAACAGTGGAGAGAGAACAGGGGCCAGAGAGAGAAAGGGAGAGAGACACTGAGACGGAGACCCAGAGACAGTGACAGAGCAGAGAAAGAGAGGGAGTGTAGTAAAAAGTCCCTGATCACGGGGAGGCTGAGAGAACAAAGGGAAGCGTGTGTCAGGTGACCTTCGCTCTTGGCTGGCAGCTGGGAGGGATCCCAGGGACCAGCTCAGCCACTTAGGGCAGCAGACATATGGTCAGAGGATGGATGAGGCTGTGGCCAGGCCGCAGGGGGCTCTGGGAAGGAAGCTCTCCTCCTTTCTTCTCTCCCTCTTTCTGAAAAGAGTCTGAGAGGGAGGAGGTCTGGGAAGACCCAGAGGAAGCAGCCGTGGTTTGTGCAGAGGTAGCCACTGGAGCTCCCTTAAGTAGACAGAAGGCCCAGGATCGGGGAAGTCCCTCTGCAGGGGTGACTTTTAAGCTGAGACATGTTTGATGAGTCACAGTTAGCCAGAGGATGAGCAGGAGAAAGAAGAGAAGAGTGCTCCAGGAGGGAACAGCATGTGCAAAGGCCCAGACACAGAAAGGAAGTTAGCACGTTTAAGAATCAGAGAGACAGAGACGGCTCAAGCAAAGAAAACTGTAACAGAGAAAGATAGGTAAAATGGTTGGTTGAAGATGTGTTTATTTCCACTCACTCCTGAAATCTTACCAAAATGGACTTTAATGGAATTTAAAGATGTATGAATCCTCCAGAAAAAGAGAACAGGAGAGGAGACAAAAGCAGACAAGTGTTGCTGACCAAATTCTGGAAGCTAGAACGAAGACGGATGATGGTAATTGACTTGCAGAGCAGGGGAAGCTGAAATTGGAGCCTGTAGGAAGGGGGACCGACTAGGGGCAAGCCAGTTAGTCCCACGGGCCTGGGAAAGGCTCAGGGATGGGAAGCTGGGTGCTTCCACTGGGCCTGGGAGGGAGTAACATGAGAGGGCAGGTGAAAGCCTCATTCAGCCGCAGGACCAACCATACCCCCCACCACAGCTGAAGATAAGAAGCTTACCCTCTGAGAGGTTGACAGAGAATGCTCTGGACTTGGGGCATTAGCTAAGCAAAGAGTGAAGCCCAGGCTAAAACTGGCACCTCTGTCCTCCCATGTTGCTGACAGGACGCTGGCAAGTGGGCTGAGGGCTATCTCCATGCCTCCTTCTCCCTTCAGGTCAGGCAGTTAGAAAACTTTTTTTCTGGGGAAAGCGCCTGGCACAAAGGAATAGGTCTATAGAGACCATTCAAGGCCCTCCAGTGAAATAGCCAGTGCCTGCCTAATGATCCTTGGGTGATCCCCTACCTACGTGTAAAGAGCTTCCACTCGGCTCTTTATGCAACACTTTGAAATATGAATGACAGTCAACTATCATCAGATATTTGTAGAAAACTCTAGAATATAAGACAGAGACCAAAGATTCAGGGAAACAGGAAAAAGCAACTAGGAGAAAGAGAGATAGTACAGGGAGCAGGGAAACATTTAAATAAACACCTATAAATAATTTCCTCTGAAAGATAAAAGACGGCGTTGCAGCTATAAAATAAGATTAGAATGCTATGTATATATTTTTAAAGGGAATGTTGAGAGAACATGAAAGGGTTAGACGATAAACCCAGAAATTAGAATAAAAGATAAAGAGAGTTTCTTTCAAATAGAAAATACGATATGAGAAAATAAGAGGATCAACCCATCCAACATACAACTAATCAGAGATCAAGAAAGAGAGAAATAAAATCAATGCAGGACATCTAGAATGATGCTAATAGGTGTTCTGGAAAAAGAGAAGAGAAACAGAAAAGAGAGCATTACCGAATAAATAATACAAAAAAATTTCCCAGAATTGAAGGACATGAATTTCCAGATTGAAAGGGAACACTCCAGCCCAGTGAAAAAAGACACACAATTAGGCATGTTACTGTGAAATTTTAGAACACCAAAAATAAAGAGAGACCCTAGTAACTTTCAGAACGGAAGAACATTGCATACAAAGAATTGGGAACCAGAATAGTAACAAACTTCCCAATAAGCAACTCTGGAAGCTAGAAGAAATGGAACAAAGACTTACAAATTATAAAGGAAAATAATTTCCAACCAATAATTCTGAATCTCACCTAGTTATCAACTAACTGTGAAAGAAGAATAAATACATTTTCAAACATGCAAGATTTTTAAAAAATATTAGCTTCTCTGCATTTCTTTTCAGGATGCTATTAGAAGACATACTACAGCTAAATAAGGGAGAAAACCAAGAAAGACAAGAGCATGGGATACAGGAAATGAGATCCAACAGAAAGGCAAAAGAAAAACTTGGAATGATGGGAAGGAAACGTATCAGGATGACAGCTGTATACCAGGTAGGCCTAGAGAAAAATCACCCTGGATTATAGTGGGAATATGGAAAGCCACAGGAGGACTGTGTCCAGTGAAGGAAAAAAAGATATATTACCTGATGAGTTTGACCATATTGGGAGGGTTTTTTGTTTTTTTTTTTACAGTTCGTTGGCAAGTCTGAGGCTGAAGTGGTGAAGAATCATAGAAAACTAGGCAAATACAGCAAACGAAGCAATTATTAACTCCAGGAATAACAAAAGTTGTACAATAAAAGAATGTATTAATAGTACTATATGGCTCAACTGGGACCAATATTTACATAGTCCTAATTATATGAATATTAAATGTTCAATTGTCAAAAATTGTGCTATAGCTATGTTGGAAGGATGGGAAGAGGGGAAGTATGATGTAAGAGCACTAAATCTTCATCTTTCTTACTAGAAAGTCAATATATTTTTCTTCAACATGGTGGAACTAGCAGTGTACACAGTTGCTTCGAAGTACAAAGGCAAATAGCAAAAGAGATCACCAAAAGTTGAAAGTTGTCTCTTGGGAAGGGGAAACTCAGGATGTAGCAGGGACCATTGTTTTTTGTTATAAACCTTATGTTCCTATTCAACTCTTTAAATCATGTCCATGAACTTTAATATAAATTTTTAAATTCAATTGAAAAGAAAAGAAATCAGAAGGGGGCCTGAAATGAGGGGAATGGGCACCAGACCCAGCAAGGCCTCACAGACCACCTTCACAGTTGAAATTTTTCCCAGGAGCAAAGGGGAGCCATAGAAGGATTTTCAGTGGGAGAGTCACAGTGTCAGATCTGCTTTTCTAAAACAAGACTTTGTTTGCCGTCGCAATGTTTAGGGCTGACCCTCGTCCTGAATTATCCAAGATTCAAGTATGGAGAGATGGCTTGCTCTCAGATTAGCTCTCCCAGTCTGGGGCCCTCCTGCCTTACAAAGCTCCACACAGGCCATGATTTTGAAGGCAGATGGGAAATACAGAAAGAAAAGCTGACCACCTCCCTACCCCCTACTCCAGTGCTCACTAGAGCTCAAACACAAAGCTGCCCTTGTTTCTGGAGGAGGGGTCATGTGGGGTCAACTCAAGAACACAGTGAACAGATTCCTGCTAAATGAGTTGGTTGGAAACACAAAATGATTTTTGTAGCTGCTGGTATACTTTACTAGTCTCATTTTTTTTTAAAGCATGAAGTATAAAGGTATTTTACCACCGTGTATCTTACTATGAAGTTTTTAAAGTTAGGGGCTAATTCACAATATAACATCACAGACATTTTGGCCACTGTTCTCTTTGGTGGCCACATGCCTGATTTGCTTTTTCTTGCAGTCATTTTGCTTTCTCTTTTGGGGGAACTCTTTTAAATCCTGCAAAGTGTCAGACACTGATTACACTTCCACTAAACCAGGACACATCAGTGAATGGGTCTGGGCCAAGACCCAGTGTCTAGGCAGCATTTGGAAAATTACTGCTACCAGGAAGTCCTTCAGAGGGTAGGGCATGGCAAGAAGAGTCCATTTTTTGCCAAGTGCATTGAAAAACAGCCAAAATCTTGGCATAAAATCATATCCCATTTAATGCTCATTCACTCATAATGCTAACTGTCTATGAAACAGTTTTTCTTTAAAAATATGCACATATGTCACATATGTAAGACAACCAACTACAATATACTATAAAACGTTATTTTTTTTCCTTGCCCAAGGTTACTTTACAATTCAGCCAACCAGAGCTAAGAGGTAGGTTGCCTGTGCCCTCTCAGGTTCACACACAGGACTAAACATGCTTTTAGTCAATCAGCATTCTCCTACGCTACCTGGAAGCAATTTATTCTGCAAAGAACGTGGACTGCTCCATTCCATCTGTTCCTTCTGCCATTTATTTTAGAGGCAGTGGTGAATATGGACATGGAACATGGAATCCCAGTTGTCACTTTTTAGTTACGTGACCTTGGGCAAACTGAGCCTCAGTTTCCTCATCTGTAAAATGAGGATAATAATAGACTGAGACTCATGTGGTTCCTGTGAGGATATACCTGGCATATATATATATATACACACATATATATATACACAATCGATATAGCCATATATTTTATACACACACACACACACACACACACACACCAGGCTGTGGGGCTGCAGTGGATAGGCATAGCAGGGGAACACTTTTACTACAGAGGAGAAAAAGTGTATTTATCCATATATACACTGTATTAGTTTCTTATTGCTGTTCTAAGAAATTAACACAAACTTAATGTCTTAAGACAACACAAATCGATTGTCTTATAGTTCTGGAGATCAGAAGTCCAAAATGAGTTTCATTGGACCAAAAATTGAGGGTTTGGGAGGACTGTGCTCCCTCCAGAGGCTCTAGGAAGAATTTGCTTCCTTGCTTTTCCAGCTTCCAGAAACCCTCTACATTCCTTGGCTCACTGACCCCTTCTTCCACCTTCAAAACCAGCAGTTTAGCATCTTCCAACCTCCCTCCCTCTGTTTCCGTTGTTACATCAACTTTTCTTCACCCTGAATGTCCCTCTTATAAGAACCCTTGGGATTGCATTTAGGACCCACTGGGATACTCTAGTCTAATCTCCCCACCCCAAGATCCTTCACTTATTACGTCTGCAATGTCCCTTTTACCATGTAAGGTAACACAGTCACAGGTTCTGGAGACTAAGACATGAACATCTTGGGATAGCATTATTCAGCCTACCCTGCTGACCTTTTTAGACAGTAAGGGGAGGAACAATTACTTTTTGCTTTCACTGTTTCTTTTTTTTTTTAATCATTTAGTTGTATTTTTTTTTCCTTATAAATTTATTTATTTATTTATTTATTTATTTTTGGCTGCGTTGGGTCTTCGTTGCTGCGCGCGGGCTTTCTCTAGTTGCAGCAAGCAGGGGCTACTCTTCGTTGCGGTGCGTGGGCTTCTCATTGTGGTGGCTTCTCTTGTTGTGGAGCACGGGCTCTAGGCCCCCGGGCTTCAGTAGTTGTGGCACGTGGGTTTCAGTAGTTGTGGCTCGTGGGCTCTAGAGTGCAGGCTCAGTAGTTGTGGCGCGTGGGCTTAACTGCTCTGCAGCATGTGGTATCTTCCCCGCCCAGAGCTCAAACCTGTGTCCCCTGCATTGGCAGGCAGATTCTTAACCACTGCGCCACCAGGGAAGCCCTCACTGTTTCTTAAATAAAATTTATCCTGCACCCAGGACTTCCCTGGTGGCACAGTGGTTTAAGAACCCGCCTGCCAATGCAGGGGACATGGGTTCGATTCCCTGGTCCGGGAAGATCCCACATGCCGAGGAGCAACTAAGCCCGTGCGCCACAACTACTGAGCCTGCGCTCCAGAGCCCTTGAGCCACAACTACTGAAGCCCGCATGCCTAGAGCCTGTGTTCTACAGCAACAGATGCCACTGCAATAAGACCATGCACCACAACAAAGAGTAGCTCCCGCTCAATGCAACTAGAGAAAGCCCATGTGCAGCAATGAAGATCCAATGCAACCAAAAATAAATAAATATATAATTTTTTAAAAAATCCCATTTAAAAAAGAAAAATTTATCCTGCACCCAAGTTCCATGCATGCTACACAAACGTACATGTGTGAACCCTCACCTTTATATTGTTAGTATAAGGCTAACATAGACAGTATAGGTAGGCTGCCGAAACCCCAGGCCCTTTTATGTTGTCTTATGGTAACTTCAGGGCCAAAGCAGGTGCATTTATGTGGCTTCTCCACAGGCTCTTAGGGGTCACGTACCCCACCATGTAGTCTAGAGTTGGCTCTGAAATATCATGGCCTTGAATTTTAGAGATCCAAACTGAGGATTTATTCTCAGAAGAACAGCATATTTTATTAATGGACAAATAAAAAGGAAAAGGGAGTCTTATAAAGAGAGGTGTTATCTTCCTAGGTTCATAGAGAACAACTCAGTAAAGTTAGTGCAAACCCAAAACCTACAGAAGGAGGTAAAGATGCCTGTTCTTGGAGGACTCTGTCTCGAAGAATTAAGTTGTCCAGAAAATCAAGGTATACAGAGAAAAGTATCCCTCAGATGAATTACCAGATCGGGAGCAGTGGAAAAAAGGAAACAATTAAAAGCAGCTCCACTAAGCTGGAGGAAGAGAAAGATGAAGACCTTGGGACCAGACTGGATGGACATAAGATGGCAAATATGATCTTGAAGGCAGAAGAGATGAATATGAAAGGGAAAGGTAAACACAGCATTAGAGAAGGGGCCATGTCTTCACTGTTGCTACATCAGAAATTGTGCTTGAGGAAATTTACCAAAGGAAGAGAAGCAAGATCTCAGAGGGAGACTACGAGTCTCCCTAAGGGAATCATATCCAGGACACCATTGGGAGATGGCCTCTTATTCACACACACACACACGCACACAGAGTATATCACTGGAGCGATTAAGACCTCTCCCCTTAGACACTGGGGCATCTAAACCGAGGAGTTACAGAGAATCCATGCACATTGGAGAGGGAAGAGGAAGAAGATCAGCACAAAATACTAGAAGCATCACAAGGTGAATTTCAAGGTAATAGGACCACTGTAGCGGGAGATCAAGTTATTACCTAGCTCCTGAGAGAATGGCCTGATAAATCTAAGGAATTAGGACTCCCCAAGGCAGGGTTCACAAGTCCTGGCTGCACATTGGAGTCACCTGGGATTAGAATCACACAGTGAGGCTTGAGCACCACCCCAGATGAAATAAATCAGTCAGCATAACACTGATGGTCTTGAGTAAGGGTTCTCAAGCTTGAGTAGACATAAGAATCCCCGCAGGGCTTGAAAAAACACTGGTTTCCGTGCCCCAGCCTCAGGGTAGGGGTGTTGTTTGAGAATTCTGAATTTCTAACCAATTCCCAGGTGATACCGAGGCTGCCACCGGGGACCTCACTTTGAGAACCACGTTTTCTAAGGGAAGGCACTGCAGAGATAAGACAAACTAAAGGGGGCAGGTGGGACAATGACACATGGAGGCAGGCCTAGGTTAGATGCTGCTTGACGGAGAACATCTCCTGGGCAGGACTGCCCAATTTAGGAAGCAAAGACGGGGCAAGATTTGTTTGCTCAATGGATGCTTTTAGCATAGCCATAACTTTCTGATTTCATCCTCTCTCACTCTGGGAGATTCCACAAGACAAAAACAGTGCCTTACTGAAAGGAGAAGGGACACACACACAGGAGCATGGAACTGTAGGGACAGACCCCCACAAGTGCAGAAAAAGATAAAGTAAAAAGTCTCCTCGAAGCCTGGACCATCCCAAAGTGAAGGCTGTGCCCTGAAAAGCACAAGGGAGAGATCTTGGATCTCACTAGGACCCCAGGGGAACAGGTTACAGAAGCTTCAATCGCAGCTTCCGCTCAGGCATCTGCTGAGAGTAATTTTACAGGAAAAGCAAAGTGTGCAGGTGAGGAAGAAAGCTTCTCTGGAACAGTGCTTCTCATACTTTGCTGAGTACTAGCATTACCTGGAGAGCTTTCAAACTGCCCCATGTACAGGCCACAACCCAACCATTTAAATCAGAATTTCTGGGGGTGGTACCAAGGCATCCACATTTTATAAGACTCCCCAAGGGATTCCAAAGTGCAGCCAAGTTTAAGGATAGGGTCTTGCTACTCAAAGTGTGGCTCATGAACCAACAGGGTGCTACCTGGGAGCCTGTTATAAATGCAGAGTCTCAGGTCTTCCCCCAGACCCTCTGAATCAGAATCTGCTTTTTATCCATATCTCTAGGGATCTGTGCACACACAAATGACTGGGAAGCACCGCTCCAGAAGGCAGCTTTCCTAGGCCTAAGCAATTTCAAAGCAAGAGGCATTGGCAACAGGAGCTGGGGCACAGCTCTGAAAACACCTGCTCCAAGACACCATGGAGGCTGTGTCATTAGAGAGGGCCCACTTTCAGTTCATCACTGGGGATCCAGAAACACAAGGCTCTGTGGGATAATGCTGGAGGGGAAGAAGGTGATCTCAGCAAAATCTGCCAAACTGTTAACACTGGCTCCCTCTGGGAGGAGGGATAGTGAAGCAGGAAACTTGAGTTTTTGTTTTCTGTACAATTTGAATTTCCTAACTGTGTGTGTGTGTGTGTGTGTGTGTGTTTTAGTGTGTTTTGGGAATTGTTAAGGATTATGTTGATGTTGGGATTATGGGATATTCTTTAACATTTACTTTATTAAAAAATCTAGTAAATGGTATTTTTTAAAAAGCAATATACATAGCAAAAGCAATTAGAAATACCAAGATGAATTTGGAAAAAATCAGTCTTAATAGGATACCTTAATATTATTGCATCACTTTGTCAAACCAAGTAGGGAAAAAGAAATAAAAATGTGGACGATATGAATAATTTCATTAATAAGGTTATTTACTAGATATATTTCAAATATGTAATCTACATATATGGAATACATAATTTTAACACATTCCACTTAGCACTTTTAAAAATGAAGCATTTTTCTAGCCCACAAAGGAAATGTTAATACCTTTCAAAAGGTAGGAAGTTTAAGCCACATGAGGGTACAGAACAAGTAATGTCTTGTCTGCACTGATCCTCAGTGCCTGGCACAGTGGCTGCTATGATGTAGGTGCTCATTAAATATTTATTGTTGGAAGGTTACATTTTCTCACTTAAATGCAATAAAATATAAAGTTTACAATGAATGTTTGAACAAATAAAAAGCTCAAAGCATAAAAGAAATTCAAAATAAAAGAAATTCTCCCTCAATTTAAAGTCAATGTAATATTAATGTAAGGCCAGACACTATAAAACTCTTAGAGGAAAAGAGAGGCAGAACACTCTTTCTTTGACATAAATCACAGCAATATCTTTTGGGATCCGCCTCCTAGAGTAATGAAAATAAAAACAAAAATCAACAAATGGGACCTAATTAAACTTAAAAGCTTCTGCACAGCAAAGGAAACCATAAACAAAACGAAAAGACAACTCACAGAATGGGAGAAAATATTTGCAAACACAGCAATTAATCTCCAAAATATACAAACAGCTCATGCAGCTCTATGTCAAAAACCAAACAACCCAATCAAAAAATGGGCAGAAGATCTAAATAGACATTTTTCCAAAGAATACATACAGATGGCCAAAAAGCACATGAAAATATGCTCAACATCACTATCAGAGAAATGCAAATCAAAACTACAATGAGGTATCACCTCACACCAGTCAGAATGGTCATATCAAAAAGTCTATAAACAATAAAAGCTGGAGAGGGTGTGGAAAAAAGGGAACCCTCCTACACTGTTTGAGGGAATGTAAATTGGTACAACCACTATGGAGAACAGTATTGAGGTTCCTTTAAAAAAAAAAAATCTAAAAATAGGGGACTTCCCTGGTGGCACAGTGGTTAAGAATCTCCCTGTCAGTGCAGAGGACACTGGTTCGAGCCCTGGTCCGGGAAGATCCCACATGCCACGGAACAGCTAAGCCCGTGGGTCCCAACTACTGAGCCTGTGCTCTACAGCCCGCAAGCCACAACTACTGAGCCCACGTGCCACAACTACTGAAGCCCGTGCGCCTAGAGCCCATGCTCCACAACAAGAGAAGCCACCGCAATGAGAAGCCCGCGCACGCAACGAAGAGTAGCCCCCACTCGCTGCAACTAGAGAAAGCCCACGCACAGCAACGAAGACCCAAGGCAGCCATAAATAAATAAATAAATAAATAAAAATAGAACTACTATATGATCCAGCAATCCCACTCCTGGGCATATATCCGGAGAAAACCTTAATTTGAAAAGATACATGCACCCCAATGTTCACTGCAGCACTATAATAATAGCCAAGACATGGAGGTAACCTAAATGTCCATCGACAGAGGAATGGATAAAGAAGATGTGGTACGTATAAATAATGGAATATTATTCAGCCATAAAAAAGAATGAAATAATGCCATTTGCAGCAGCATGGATGGACCTAGAGATTATCATACTAAGTGAAGTAAGTCAGACAGAGAAAGACAAATATCATATGGTATCACTCATATGTGGAATCTAATTTTTAAAAATGATACAAATGAACTTATTTACAAAACAGAAACAGACTTACAGATATGGAAACAAACTTGCGGTTACCAAAGGGGAAACATGGAGGGGGAAGGGATAAATCAGGAATTTGGGATTAATATGCACATACTACTATATAATATAGATAACCAACAAGGACCTACTGTATAGCATAGGGAACTCTACTCAATATTCTGTGATAACCTATGTAAGAAAAAAATCTAAAAAAGAATGAATATATGTATAACTGAATCACTTTGCTGTACACCTGAAACTAACACAACATTGTAAATCAACTATACTCCAATAAAATTTTTAAAAAGTCAATGTAATATCAATCGCAACTCAATAGGATTTTCATGGAATTTTATAAGCTGATTCTAAAATTAATATGGAAGAGCAAATGTATACGAATTGACAAGGTAAATATTAAACATAATCTATTTTTTGTTCTACAAGATTCATAACTGTAAAATTATAGAAATTAAAATGGCATGACATTGGAGTAGGAAAAGACAATTAAATTGACAGATAACAGAACTGAGTAGAAAATTCAGGTATATCTTGTCCATTGGTTTATTAATCTAATAAGATACAACATCAAATGCATAAAGAAATTATGTGCCATTCAATAAATGATATTGGGAAAACTGCCTCCCATTTGGAAAAAATAAAATTAGATCCTTACCTCACGCTATCCACAAGGAAAACGTTCCAATGGATTAAAGTCCTGAAAGATAAACACAAAACAACTGTATTAGAAGAAATATAGGAGAATGTATTATCAACTTGGGGTATGTGCTGCTTCTTAGATAAAGCACAAAACCTAAATGCAAAGTTTAATAAATTGACTACATTATAAGCTATAATTCTGTGTGACAGATGACACCACAAAAGTTTTTGAACAGTGACAAATGTGTTAAAAATATTGATAACGTGGGACTTCCCCGGTGGCACAGTGGTTAAGAATCCGCCTGCCAATGCAGGGGACATGGGTTCGATCCCTGGTCTGGGAAGATCCCACATGCCGTGGAGCAACTGAGCCCGTGCACCACAATTACTGAGTCTGTGCTCTAGAACCTGCGAGCCACAACTACTGAGCTCGTGTGCTACATCTACTGAAGCCTGTGTACCTAGAGCCTGTGCTGTGAAACAAGAGAAGCCACCACAACAAGAAGCTCACACACCGCAACGAAGAGTAGGCCCCGCTCGCCACAACTAGAGAAAGTCCACGTGCAGCAACGAATAAATAAATAAATGCAGCCAAATAAATAAATAAACAATTTATTTATTTTTTAAAATATTGACAACCTATTTAAGAGACAAAGGACTAGGATCAAGAATGAATAAAGAATTCTTACCAGTCATTAAGAAAAAAATGAACAATAGAAACTGGACAAAGGATATGAACAGGCAATTCACAGAAAAAGACATACAAATGATCAGTAATTACATTTAAAAGGATATTTCATTTCACTAGTAATCAAGGGACTAACTGCAAAGTAAAATAAAAAGATACTATTTTTCACTCATTAGTTTAGCAAATTTTTTAAAGTTAGAGTATAACAAGTGTTGACAGGATGGGGATAATAAATTCATACCTTATGAGAGGAACATATAAATGTATATGAAAACGTATATAAAATGCCATTCCCCCCCCAAAAAAAAAATGCCATTCCCACTTTGAAGGGCATTTGGGCAGGACCAAAAAGAAAAAATGTACCCTGTAACATGACAGCTCCACATCTTTGCTTCTACCTTGGAGAAATACTGACACACATTCCACGGGAGCCTGAAAGTGACTTTGACTGCAGCTTTCCCTATAAAAGCAAAACCTGGAAATAATCTAACTGTCCATCAAACAGAATGTGGTTGAATAAACTATATTAAATCCATACTATGCAATATACCACAATAGTTAAAATGAATCAGTTTGATGTATAGATATTGATGGAAAAGATGTTCATAACTCACAGAAGGAAGATGCAGTATCGTATATATAATATGATATTCTGTGTGTTAAAAAAAAATCCACAAACTATATTTTCTCTAAGTTGACATATATAAATGCGAAAAAAATCTGGAGAGCCATTTAATATGGCAAGCTGAGATGATGTGGTACCCCTTTCTGCTATCACCTAGAATCTTCCTAGAAATCCTATATAAAATATTCTACAATATTTCAAAATACAGACCTATTCCTTCCCCGCCCATACACACAAATACACATAAATGAATGTCAAGTTGTGAAAAATAGAGAGTTATTTTCAAAACCCAGGGCTGTACAAACTGAAGTTCAGTGGCCCTGAGGTAAGGAGTCTAGATATTTAATAGAAAATTAATTTGGAGAAGATTTAAAACAATGTGAAATTAATTAACTATATTTCAATTAAAAAATTAATTGGTAGCAAGATATAATACACTTTAGATTACCGAATAAATCTGTTTTAACTTTCATTTTAGCTTAAAATGAAAAAAAAATGGGGAATTAAATTTCTAGATAAGAATAACGTGGACAACGTGGGAGAGTGGGAGTGGTTATCAGATCCCTGAACAGTTTGGGACAAGGGTATAGATATTCATTAACTTTAGACTTTGGTAATTCAAGCATGCATCATAAAAACTTAAGCATAACTTCTGAGCAGAGAAATAGTGTTACAAACCATTGCAAGAAAGGAAGGGAGGGAATAAAGAAATCTCACCAATCAAATAGAAGGTAGAAAATCAGGGGAAAAGAATAAATAAAGAAAAAATATGGCAAAGAGAGAGCACAAAATAAGATGGTAGAAATATATGTTAGTATTCAAAGTAAACAAAAATGGACTAACCCTGCCAGTTAAAAGACAAAGATGCTTAGATTGGGGCAGGGTGGGAGGTGGGGAGAGCAGACAGCTATACACAGTATAAGATTACATCTCAGAAAGGCTGAAAGTAAAAAAACAGAAAAAGTTATGTTAGAGAAATATAATAAAAATAATTTAAGAGCTGGTGTAGCTATATTAAGATCTGGCAAAATAGATTTTGAGGCAAAAGCACTAATAAAGAGTGATGTTGCATAGTGATAAGAAACAATTAAGATTCAAGAATCCTAAACCTGTATGCATCTAATAACAACCTCAAAATACATAAAGCAAAACACTACTGAAACTGCAGACACATCCACAATCAAACAGGGAGATTTTTAATGTACTCTCTCTTATTTATATTTCAAGCAGATGAAAAATAAAATTAGTAATAAAGAAGATTTGAACAACATAGTTAACAAGCTCAAACTTATAAAAGCTGTTTAGAATCCTGCACTCAAATTTTAGAGAATAATCAATTTTTAAAGCATCTATGGAAGAGTTATAAAAATAGCCAACTTCTAGATCAGACTACTCTTAGAAACTCCAATATCATGCAGACGATATACTCTGATAACAATGAAATTAAAAAGACCATAAATTGGTTCTTTGCAAAATTTAATAAAATATACAAATTTCTAGCATGATTTATCAAGGAAAAAGAGAAAAAGCACAAATAAACAACATTAAGAATGAAAAGGGGGTAGACAATTTCAAATATAATAATTCATATGAAGACACTACTAAGAATTTTATAATATATTAAAAAATTGAATGATTTCACACGTAAGTGTAATTTACAAAACTGATCCAGGAAGAGAGGATAAACCTGTACAGATCTTTAATCATTAATACAATTATTTCAGGGACTTCCTTGGTGGCACAGTGGTTAAGAATCTGCCTGCCAATGCAGGGGACACGGGTTCGAGCCCTGGTCTGGGAAGATCCCACATGCCACGGAGCAATTAAGCCCGTGCGCCACAACTACTGAGCCTGTGCTCCAGAGCCCGTGAGCCACAGCTACTGAAGCCCATGCACCTACAGCCCGTGCTCCCCAACAAGAGAAGCCACCAAAATGAGAAGCCCGCACACTGCAACAAAGAGTAGCCCCTGCTCTCACTCAGCAACTAGAGAAAACCCGCGTGCAACAGCAAAGACCCAATGCAGCCAAAAATTAAATAAATGAATAAATAAATAAATTTTAAAAATAAAATAAAATAATTTCAGTATTTTAGATTCTACCCACAAAAATAAAATAAAACAAAATTATTAGGCACAGATGATTTTATAAGCAGGAGTTATCTAAACTTCAAGGAACAGCAAATTTTAATTCCTTACAACATATTCTAATGAATACAAAAAGAGAGAAAGCTCCTTTACACATTTTAGGAACCTGGTACAACATTAATACTAAAACAGACAAGCAGGCTACAAGGACTGCATGTTATAAGACAGTTTTACTTATGGGTATAGATGCAAAAATCCTAAGTAAAATATTAAATTGAATAATGAGTGAAAAACAA
The DNA here is from genome assembly GCF_009873245.2 of Balaenoptera musculus. NCBI lineage: Eukaryota > Metazoa > Chordata > Mammalia > Artiodactyla > Balaenopteridae > Balaenoptera > Balaenoptera musculus. Next base: position 107,091,249 of record NC_045790.1, on the reverse strand, counting down.
GGCAAAACATAACAAGTAGAGATTATGTGAGGAATGAATGGATAGTTTAGCATTTAAAATATTAATGTAATTAGCCCAGTAATATATTAAAAGAGAAAAACTGTATTATCATCTCAACAAACGTGGGGAAAAGCATGTGATAATATTGAATGCTAATTTAAGAAAAGTTATCTAGAGAACAGAGAGGAGCTTACTTGGTCTCATAAGGGGTATTTATTGGTCAATGGGTACAAACTTTCAGCTATAAGATGAATAAGATCTGGGGATCAAATGTACAACGTGGTGACTATAGTTAACAACACTGTATAGTATATTTGAAAGTTGCTAAGAGAATTGATCTTAAATGTACTCACTACCACCACCACCACAACAAAAATGGTGATTGTGTGAGGTGAAGGATGTGTCAACTAATTTTACTGTGATAATCATTTTGCAATATATACATGCTTCAAATCATCACATTGTACGCCTTAAACTTACAGTGTTACATATCAATTATATCTCAATAAATCTGGACAAAAATAAAGCCCCCCAATAGAAAAGTTGTAATAGACATGATAATTAGTGCTGAATAGCAAAAAGCATTTCTATTAAATTCAGAAACAACTAAAAAATGACTGCTATCACCACTCATATTCAATGTTATACTAGACAAATACAATTAATAAGAGAAAAAAGGCATATGGATTTAAAATGATAGAACTGTCATTATTCCCAGATTTAAAAAATCATCACCTACATTTGAAAAAATTCCAAGAAAATCTACCAACAAATTATCAGAATAGTTAGGCAAGCTTGATAAACACAAATTCCATATACAGAAACTGACTGCATTCCTACACACCAGCAACAGAAAGCTAGAAAATGTAATTTTTAAAAAGATACCACTCACAATAACAAAATCTGTGAGATGTGCAAGAACTTTAAAGAGAAAATCATAAAACTTGAAGTATATAAAAAGCCTAAATAAATGGATAGAAAAGTCACATTAGTAGATGTGAAAACTCACTATCATAAAGATGGAAATTCTCCCTAACTTTATGTATAGATTTGATGCAGTGCCATTCCAAAACAAGAGAGTTTTTCATGGAACTTGGTAAGCTGGTCCCAAAATATATATGGAATCATAAAGAGTCAAGAATAGCTCTTTTTTTGTTGTGTGTGTGTAAGCTGATGTATTCAGTGATGTATTTTCCTGCCAGATATGAAGACTTATTATGAAGCTGGAGTAATTTAAATAATGTGACATTAGTGCCATGACAGACAAACAGATCAAAAGAACAGAAAAGAGAACCTGGAAACTGACCCACACATATAAGGGACTGGCACAAAAGAGTGGCCAAAGGATGGACTATTTAATAAATGATGCTATAATAAATGATAAAGGAGTGATGGAATTAGAATATTGCCATTTTTCTAGCCCTAATGAAATAATGGATCTAGGCACATCAGTGGTTGTTAACATCCCAAAAATGTGAAGTTAGACTTTATGTACCTGCTAGTGGAAGTACAAAAATCCTATATGAAGTATTCTTACCAAATGTCAAAGCTGAATCTGATCGAGTCTCTAGACTAACTGTTTACAGGAAACACGGGGGCAGAAGAACATGCTAAATGAAACCACAAAGATGCAATCAGAAAAAGCCAGAATGTGGGCATCAGTACAGAACCAAGTCGCGTTTCTTTAATAAATAATTTCGAGGGGGAAGAAAAGAGGATGGAGATACATATATATTAAAATAGAGTAAGGAAACATTCAACCAACTGTAATATTGATATATGGACTTTATTTGGATCCTGATTCAAATCAACTGCAAAAAGAAAACTGTGATATAATTTGTAGAAATTTGCTTATTGATGTTGAGGAAATTGGGGTTTTTTTAGATGTAATAATGTTATTGGGGTTAAAAAGAGACCTGATCTTTTAAAGATTCATGCTTAAATATTTACAGATGAAGTTATACGACGTCTGGCTTTGCTTCAAAATAATTTAGGAGAGAGAATGATTGAAGGTATGGATGAAACAAGACTGGCCATGATTAGATCATTGTTGAAGCTGGGTGATGAGTACATGAGGTTTATTATCCTATTCCCTGTACTTTTTTTTATGTTTGAAATTTTCTAAAATAAAGAGGAAAAACAACACTGGGATGACTTGTTATCCCTATGAAGAGATTATAAAATTAGATCCCTTCCTCACATCATATAAAAAAATAAATTCCAGGTGGATTAAAGACTACTTGTAAGTTGCAAAATCTTGAAACTTTTAGAAATAAATATAGGAACAAGTGTTTATGACATTGGGGTGGGAAGGATTTCCTAAGCAAGACAGAAAAAGTGCTAACCATAATGGCAAACATTAATAAATTTCAGTATACACAAATAAAATATTTGTATACAATAAAAGATATCATAAACAAAATGAAAGACAAACCACAGTTTGGGAGAAACTATCTGCAACAAAATATTAGTGTCTACAATATATAATGAACCTTTACAAATCAATGAGGGGAAAATGGGGAAATGGGCAAAGGCTAGAAACCGGCAATTCCAAGAGGAAACCCAAATAGTAAATAAGTACGTAAAAAGCTCTGCAACCTCACAGGTAACCAGGAAAATGCAATTAAAGCAATAGTGAGATACATTTCACATCCATCAAGCAGCAAAACTTAAAAATCAGATGATACCTGGTGATGGAGAGGATGCAAAGAAATAAGCACTCTTATACTGTGCTGGTGGGAATGTAAACTGGTCCAGTCACATTGGAGATATTTTGATAATACTGGACCTAGTTGAGTTAAAGATGCCTTGTGACTCAGCAGTTCCACTTCCATGTAGCTACACGAGATAAATTTTTTCCCATGTACCTAAGAACACGTGGGTAAGAATGTTTATCGTGCACTGTATGTAATAGTTTAAAAATGGAAACAACTGTACCTTAGAAGGGAAATGGAAAAATATTCATACAATGAAATACTAGCAAGCAGATAAAATAAATAAACTAAACCTATATACATCAACATGAGTAAATCTCAAAATAAGGCTTTAAAAAGATATGGACAATATGCTACTATTCATGTAAACTTAAAATACCCCAAAGAATTCTGTATATTATTTGTTGTAAACATATGGGAATGATGCCCACCGACTTAAGGAGAGTGATGTCCTTGGAGGAAGGAGGGTAAGAAAAGGATGGGTGGGACTCCAAAACTCTGATGATGGTAAAATGGATATCTGTTAGATCATTTCCTGTTATTTTTTGTGTATTTGAAATATCTCATAATTAAGACTTTTTTTTTAAGAAAAAGCATTGGTTTAATATCCTCAAAACATTATCCTTATCACACATTAATTAAAGATATGATTTTTCTATCTGGGAAATCCCAGATAATTAACTGAAAAATACTCAGAACTCAGAAAAAATTAATTGAAAAATACTTAGAACTAAGAAAAGTGGTTACTCCTAGGGGTAGAACTATTGAGGTACTTTCACTTTCTTTTAAATTGTTTGAATTTTTAAATGATGAACATGTATTACTTTTGTATTCAGAAAAAAATAATATTTACATTTTGAAAATTTTTAAAAAACAGAGACGTTAAAAAACTAATAAAGTTCGGTAAGGTAGCAGCTTAAAAAATAAATGTGGCAGCAATAAAAATTTATAAAGCAATACTGGAATAAAAGTACAATTCAAAAAAGCAACCCAAATTATTAAATAACCAAAAAAATGTACAGACATATGAAGAGAACCATAAAACTTTACATAAAAGGAGACCTGAATAAATGAGAAGCGTACAAGAATAAATGAGAAATGTTCCAGATTGGGAAGAGCTGATATTCTGCAGATGCTAATTCTCCTCAATGCACGCATGCACACAACACAGAAATGAATTCATTCTAATCATTCTATCTTTAAGAACCAGCATTGCATACTTAATGACAATTAATAAATATATTCCCGTATCACTAGATATTTTGCAGCAGAAGTTCTTAATCTGAGCCACCAGGACTCCTAGGGACTCTAGGGGGTCCTTAGACTCACTGAAATTAAATGCAAATTTTCCCGCACGTGTGAATTTTTCTGGAAGGGTATCCATAGCTTTTAAGAGATCCCAAAGTGGCCCATTCCAAAGAAAGACTAAGAACCACTACTACTGATCTTTTTTTTGGGGGGTGGGGGGTAACAGCTTCAGTGGATAAAATTCACATGCCATAAAATTCACCCATTAAAAGTGCCTTTTAGTATATTCACAGAGTTGTACAACCATTGCCACAATCAATTTTAGAACATTCCATCACCCCAAGAAGAAACCCTGTATCCTTTAGCTATCATCTCCCCAAAACCCCATCGCCCCCAACCCTAAACAACCACCAATGTACTTTCTGTCTCTATAGATTCGCCTTTTCTGGACAGTTCACATAAACAAAATCATATAATATGTGGTCTGTTGTGACCAGCTTCTTTCCCTTAGCATAGTGTTGTCAAGGTTCATCCATGATGTAGCATGTATCAGTACCTCCTTCCTTCCTTTTGTCTGACTAATATCCCATTGCATGAATATATCATATTTTCTTTATTCATCTGTTGATGGACATTTGGGCTGTTTCAACCATTTGGCTATTATGAATAATGCTGCTTCGAACACTTCTGTAGAGTTTTTGTGTGAGCATATTTTTATGTGATCAACAACCATCTATATTTCCTTTTCTGTCAACTATTTGATTAAATTCATATTTCTTAACTCTTTTTCATTATCAACCTCATAAGGAGAAAACTTTAAATAATTTTATTAATTTAAAAATTATTTTAAGGAATAAGAGTTATTCCTTAGAGTTGGGCTCTGGATGGCCACAAACCATTGTAATATCTAAGATATTTCACCTGCCAAGAATCAATTTTTGCCCCCTTGAAGGCCTATTACACCCCTTGAGAATGCATGCTTTAAGACCCTTGTACATTTTCCCCCTATGGGGTGGTTGTTCTTATTCTTTCCATTCTTTAGGAATGCTTTATATGTTAGAGAACCTGGCTCTTCGTGATATGAGTTAAAAATAATTCCCCCCCCCCCCCAACCAGTCTGTAGTTTCTTGGGATTTCGCTTCTGATGGTTTTTGCCTTACAGATTTTTTAAGAGGTAGTTGAATTTATCAGTCTTCTTATGGCTTCTGGGTTTTTGTCATACTTACTAAGCCTCTGCCATTCCAAGATTATAAAAACATTCATCTGTGGCTTATGCTTTCAATTCCCGTATTCAAATCTCTGACCCACCTAAAATTTATTTTGGTGTAAGGTACAAACTAAGGATCTAACTTTTTTCCCCAGATAACTATCCAGTTATCTCAGGACTTATTACGGAATGATCAATCTTTCTCACACTGACTTGAAATGCCACCTCTATCATATACTAAACCACCGTGCATATCTGGGTCTAATTCTGAACTTTTAGTCTGTACCACTGATCTCTTTATACATGCAAGTACCATCACTGCACTGCTGTACTTAATGTATCCTCAAAATATATTTTATTATCTGGTGCCCTATTTCCCTCTAATTTTTGACACACAAAAAATTGGTTTCCTATTTTGGTTTGTTTTTATCTGAACTTTAAAATCATCTGGTTTCATTAAATAATATGGTTGGCATTTCAGTGGGATCCCATCACATGGTAAATTAATTTTAAAAGAACTGACATCTACATTTTGAGTGTTCTACCAATAAACTTTCCATTTTTAAAGTCATCATCAGTATTTCAAAGTTTTATTTACACATATATCACGTATTTCTCATTATAAAATATTAAGCATTTGAAGTATCAAGAATGTACACAAACACACACACACACTCTTGACTCTTAATTTTGTACCCAACTATATTACTGAACTATATTATTTTTATAATAGTTTTTCAGTTTAGTCTCTTGGGTTTTACCGCTATACAGTTATATCATCTCATTGTATCATCTGCAAATAAAGATAATTTAATGTCCCATTTTCTTATTTTCATACCTCTAATATCTTTCTTTAATTACATTGGTTACTTCTTCCAGAACAATGCTAAATAATAGTCCAATATGATATTGAACATTTTTGTTTTATCCTGACTTTAATGGGAATGCTTTAGTGTTTTTCCCATTAAGCATAATGCTGGCTTATGGGGTGAAATGAGTCTATATGTTAAAGAATAAATCTCTTTCTACTTTATTAAATGTTTTAAAAATTAAGAATAGATATTGAATTTTGTCAAATACCTTTCAGTGTTCATGGAGATAGTCTCATGATCTTTCTCCTTAGACCTATTAATATGATGAATTATATTAATAGATATTTTCCCAACATTTTATTATGAAATTTTTCAAACATATACCAAAGTTGAAAGAATCTTACAGTGTGAACAAGCATATATCTATCACTTACATTCTACCATTAACATATTACTATACTTGCTTTATTACATAATAGGTAATACATTTTTAAGTATTGATTTTAATAGATTTCAAGTAATTCTATTAGATTTTACAATACTGAACCATTCTTATATTACTATAGTAAACACCTGGTCATAGTGTATTAGTTTTGCTTTGAAGTACTGTTGTATTTTGTTTGCTGCTATTTTAATTTGGACTTTATATCAATATTCATAGATATATGTACATGTGATGAGTATGTACATCTGTGTATCTCTGCTTCACAAAAACAATTTGAACATTAAAAATATTTTTTTCAGGCACTGGAATAGTTTAAGTAGCATTAGAATTATCTGCCCCTTAAAACACTGGTAGAATTCCCCTGTAAAACTGTTTGGGATGGGTTATTTTTCAAGGAAGTGAGTAAATATTTAACAGCATTTTCTCTTTCCTCTATGGCAGTTTGTCTGTTTATTATTTCTTTCTCTTCTGGGGTCAGTTTTGATAAATTATTTTTTCCTAATAAAAGTATCCATTTCTTCTAGTTGTCAAATGTTTTTGCACAAAGTTTAGCAAAGTGTCTCTTACAATGCTTATAATTGTTTATTTGTACTGATTTTCCACTTGTCATGATTATTTTGTGTATTTTTACTTTCTCATTTTTTGATTAGGTTACCAAACCGTTGATATATTATTGTTTTTGCCCTAAAGAACTAGCACCTGATTTAGTAGTGCTGTATTTTTGCCTCTTTTCTAATTCATTGGTGTCTTTTCTCTTTATGATTCCTTCCTTCTGATTTTTTTAGACTAAATTTTCTTCTGATCACTGTTCTATCTCTATTTCATACATCTAATACTTAGGATTTTCACTATCACAATTTTCTAAACACTTTAAAGTTTGGAGTTTGATTTCTTTCTGACCCAAGAATTGTTTGAAAGTTCTAAATTTTATAGGCAGAAAAATATTTTTTGCATTTGAGTACTGTTATTAATTTTTGTTTATACTGATTGTGATCAGAGAATGTTGTCTCACTATTCCTACCTTTGTTTTCTTTTTGAATTAATATATGGTCAATTTTGTAAACTGATAGGACCATTTGAAAGGAATGTGCAGTCACTGTTTTTAATGATTAGTCAGTGTGACTATGTTTTAGACTTACCTCATTAATTATGTTCTAGGTATTTTATATTATTACCTTTTAATGTAAATGTCATAACTTAAAGAGGTGAATTAAAGCCTCCTACTACTAATTTGGTTGTCTTTGTCTCTTCTTGTATCTCCTGTTGCTAAGTGCAAGGATATACATAACTGTGTTTTTCATTATAAATTGTAGCGTTTGACATTATTAATTGCTCACCTTTGTAAATCACCTATTTTTATGGCTGAGACCACCATTGAATCACGATTTATTTAGTTACATTGTATTGTCAGATATTGAGGTTTTCCTAATTTTTCTTTAATGTGAAAGAATCCTAGCAATTTGAAAAGTGCTAAATAGTATTGCTGTTTTGATTTGCATTTCTCAGTTAGCATTAAGATTTAATAGTTTATGATCATTTGCACTTATTAATTAATGAATTATATATTAATGTTTATAATAGAGAAAACCTAGATGTTCAACAATAGGAAGCTAGATAAATAAAATTTCACTATATTAACATGATGAAATGACAGCAGTTATCATTTATCATACTTTATATACATTATATCATCTTATCTCTATAAGAGTCCTATAAGGTCATTATTACCATTTTCAATTGATTCTAAGATTAAATTTTTATATATCAACATACCTGAAATTAATTGCTTATGTGTAATAGTTTAATTGGCAGTGTTTTTTTTCTTTCTTAGTGGCAAAAAAACGTAATTCTTACAATTGATGGCATATTAGTGTCAATGAAATATGTTATTTCTCCCGTTTCATAGATTATGGTGCTAAATCTCAAGGATGTTAAGTAATTTGCCCAAGGTCAGCCAACTTAAAAATGCCTAGAAGCATATAGATCAAAATGTTAAAATGGTTCTCTCTGGGTGGAAGGATTATAATTAGCTTTTTTCCCTTTTGCTCATCTATTCTGTTTTTTTCAATATGTACATATAACTTTTATAATAAGAAAAAGTGGAACAGCTTTTTTTTTTTTTTTTAAAGATTGGGAGCATTTTATTTATTTATTTATTTATTTATGGCTGCTTTTTTTAAAAAAGGAAAAAATAAGGCTAGATTCCCCAATTCATGCTGTTCATCAAAATAAATCCCAGATAAATTAAATAATTAAATATAGAAAATAAGAGAATTCTAGTCATATGGAGATTGTGGTATCAGTGTAGTTTTTCAATAACCCCAAAACATTCCCTGAAAATCAATGTAACAGCAAAAGGAAAAAAATCCGTAGGCACTCTCTTCAACAAAACTAGGTGATAAGGAGAGCCAACATATGCATAATTGAAGGCCCTAAAAGTAAAGCCTAAACAATGAAACAGAATAAATATTTAAAAACTGAATTAAAATATTTCCTAAAATATAAGAGGACTGAATCTAAATATTGAAAGGGTACACTCTGTCCTATGAGAATTAATCTAGAATGGTCAACACCAACACTTAGCTTAGTGATATTACTGTTCCTTAAAGATTAAGTAAAAATCTTTTACATATTCAAGTTAAAAGTCCAAGTTACTTTTAAGGAAAAGAAAATCTGGATGGCAGCAAGATTCTAGATAGGAACATTTTATGTTTTAAAAATGGAGGAATAGGATAGCCTCAACCACCAGAGGGCAGACAGCAGAAGCACGAAAAACTACAATCCTGCAGCCTGTGGACCAAAAACCACAGTTACAGAAAGATAGAGAAGATGAAAAGGCAGAGGGCTATGTACCAGATGAAGGAACAAGAAAAAACCCCAGAAAAACAACTAAATGAAGTGGAGATAGACAACCTTCCAGAAAAAGAATTCAGAATAATGATAGTGAAGATGATCCAGGACCTCGGAATAAGAATGGAGGCAAAGATTGAGAAGATGCAAGAAATGATTAACAAAGACCTAGAAGAATTAAAGAACAAACAAACAGAGATGACCAATACAATAACTGAAATGAAAACTACACTAGAAGGAATCAATAGCAGAATAACTGAGGCAGAAGAACGGATAAGTGACCTGGAAGACAGAATGGTGGAATTCACTGCTGCGGAACAGACTAAGGAAAAAAGAATGAAAAGAAATGAAGACAGCCTAAGAGACCTCTGGGACAACATTAAACGCAACAACATTCGCATTATAGGGGTCCCAGAAAGAGAAGAGAGAGAGAAAGGACCCGAGAAAATATTTGAAGAGATTATAGTCGAAAACTTCCCTAACATGGGAAAGGAAATAGCCACCCAAGTCCAGGAAGTGCAGAGAGTCCCATACAGAATAAACCCAAGGAGAAACACGCCGAGACACACAGTAATCAAAGTGGCAAAAATTAAAGACAAAGAAAAATTATTGAAAGCAGCAAGGGAAAAACGACAAATAACATACAAGGGAACTCCCATAAGGTTAACAGCTGATTTCTCAGCAGAAACTCTGCAAGCCAGAAGGGAGTGGCATGATATACTTAAAGAGATGAAAGGGAAGAACCTACAACCAAGATTACTCTACCCGGCAAGGATCTCATTTAGATTTGATGGAGAAATCAAAAGCTTTACAGACAAGCAAAAGCTAAGAGAATTCAGCACCACCAAACCAGCTCTACAACAAATGCTAAAGGAACTTCTCTAAGTGGGAAACACAAGAGAAGAAAAGGATCTACAAAAACAAACCCAAAACAATTAAGAAAATGGTCATAGGAACATACATATCGATAATTACCTTAAACGTGAATGGATTAAATGCCCCAACCAAAAGACATAGACTGGCTGAATGGATACAAAAACAAGACCCATATATATGCTGTCTACAAGAGACCCACTTTAGACCTAGGGACACATACAGACTGAAAGTGAGGGGATGGAAAAAGATATTCCATGCAAATGGAAATCAAAAGAAAGCTGGAGTAGCTATACTCATATCAGATAAAATAGACTTTAAAATAAAGAATGTTACAAGAGACAAGGAAGGACACTACATAATGATCCAGGGATCAATCCAAGAAGAAGATATAACAATTATAAATATATATGCACCCAACATAGGAGCACCTCAATACATAAGGCAACTGTTAACAGCTATAAAAGAGGAAATCGACAGTAACACAATCATAGTGGGGGACTTTAACACCTCACTTACACCAATGGACAGGTCATCCAAAATGAAAATAAATAAGGAAACAGAAGCTTTAAATGACACAATAGACCAGATAGATTTAATTGATATATATAGGACATTCCATCCAAAAACAGCAGATTACACGTTCTTCTCAAGTGCGCACAGAACATTCTCCAGGATAGATCACATCTTGGGTCACAAATCAAGCCTCAGTAAATTTAAGAAAATTGAAATCATATCAAGCATCTTTTCTGACCACAATGCTATGAGATTAGAAATGAATTACAGGGAAAAAAACCCGTAAAAAACACAAACACATGGAGGCTAAACAATACGTTACTAAATAACCAAGAGATCACTGAAGAAATCAAAGAGGAATTCAAAAAATACCTAGAGACAAATGACAATGAAAACACGACGACCCAAAACCTATGGGATGCAGCAAAAGCAGTTCTAAGAGGGAAGTTTATAGCTATACAAGCCTACCTAAAGAAACAAGAAAAATCTCAAGTAAACAATCTAACCTTACACCTAAAGAAACTAGAGAAAGAAGAACAAACAAAACCCAAAGTTAGCAGAAGGAAAGAAATCATAAAGATCAGAGCAGAAATAAATGAAATAGAAACAAAGAAAACAATAGCAAAGATCAATAAAACTAAAAGTTGGTTCTTTGAGAAGATAAACAAAATTGATAAGCCATTAGCCAGACTCATCAAGAAAAAGAGGGAGAGGACTCAAATCAATAAAATCAGAAATGAAAAAGGAGAAGTTACAACAGACACCGCAGAAATACAAAGCATCCTAAGAGACTACTACAAGCAACTTTATGCCAATAAAATGGACAACCTGGAAGAAATGGACAAATTCTTAGAAAGGTATAACCTTCCAAGACTGAACCAGGAAGAAACAGAAAATATGAACAGACCAATCACAAGTAATGAAATTGAAACTGTGATTAAAAATCTTCCAACAAACAAAAGCCCAGGACCAGATGGCTTCACAGGTGAATTCTATCAAACATTTAGAGAAGCGCTAACACCCATCCTTCTCAAACTCTTCCAAAAAATTGCAGAGGAAGGAACACTCCCAAACTCATTCTATGAGGCCACCATCACCCTGATACCAAAACTAGACAAAGACACTACAAAAAAAGAAAATTACAGACCAATATCACTGATGAATATAGATGCAAAAATCCTCAACAAAATACTAGCAGACAGAATCCAACAACACATTAAAAGGATCATACACCACGATCAAGTGGGATTTATCCCAGGGATGCAAGGATTCTTCAATATACGCAAATCAATCAATGTGATACACCATATTAACAAATTGAAGAAGAAAAACCATATGATCATCTCAATAGATGCAGAAAAAGCTTTTGACAAAATTCAACACCCATTTCTGATAAAAACTCTCCAGAAAGTGGGCATAGAGGGAACCTACCTCAACATAATAAAGGCCATATATGACAAACCCACAGCAAACATCATTCTCAATGGTGAAAAACTGAAAGCATTTCCTCTAAGATCAGGAACGAGACAAGGATGTCCACTCTCACCACTATTATTCAACATAGTTCTGGAAGTCCTAGCCACGGCAATCAGAGAAGAAAAAGAAAGAAAAGGAATACAAATTGGAAAAGAAGAAGTAAAACTGTCACTGTTTGCGGATGACATGATACTATACATAGAGAATCCTAAAACTGCCACCAGAAAACTGCTAGAGCTAATTAATGAATATGGTAAAGTTGCAGGATACAAAATTAATGCACAGAAATCTCTTGCATTCCTATACACTAGTGATGAAAAATCTGAAAGAGAAATTATGGAAACACTCCCATTTACCATTGCAACAAAAAGAATAAAATACCTAGGAATAAACCTACCTAGGGAGACAAAAGACCTGTATGCAGAAAACTATAAGACACTGATGAAAGAAATTAAAGATGATACCAACAGATGGAGAGATATACCATGTTCTTGGATTGGAAGAATCAACATTGTGAAAATGAGTATACTACCCAAAGCAATCTACAGATTCAATGCAATCCCTATCAAATTACCAATGGCATTTTTTACGGAGCTAGAACAAATCATCTTAAAATTTGTATGGAGACACAAAAGACCCCGAATAGCCAAAGCAGTCTTGAGGCAAAAAAATGGAGCTGGAGGAATCAGACTCCCTGACTTCAGACTATACTACAAAGCTACAGTAATCAAGACAATATGGTACTGGCACAAAAACAGAAACATAGATCAATGGAACAAGATAGAAAGCCCAGAGATTAACCCACGCACCTATGGTCAACTAATCTATGACAAAGGAGGCAAAGATATACAATGGAGAAAAGACAGTCTCTTCAATAAGTGGTGCTGGGAAAACTGGACAGCTACATGTAAAAGAATGAAATTAGAATACTCCCTAACACCATACACAAAATAAACTCAAAATGGATTAGAGACCAAAATATAAGACTGGACACTATAAAACTCTTAGAGGAAAACATAGGAAGAACACTCTTTGACATAAATCACAGCAAGATCTTTTTTGATCCACCTCCTAGAGTAATGGAAATAAAAACAAAAATAAACAAGTGGGACCTAATGAAACTTCAAAGCTTTTGCACAGCAAAGGAAACCATAAACAAGACGAAAAGACAACCCTCAGAACGGGAGAAAATATTTGCAAATGAATCAACGGACAAAGGATTAATCTCCAAAATATATAAACAGCTCATTCAGCTCAATATTAAAGAAACAAACACCCCAATCCAAAAATGGGCAGAAGACCTAAATAGACATTTCTCCAAAGAAGACATACAGACGGCCACGAAGCACATGAAAAGATGCTCAACATCACTAATTATTAGAGAAATGCAAATCAAAACTACAATGAGGTATCACCTCACTCCTGTTAGAATGGGCATCATCAGAAAATCTACAAACAACAAATGCTGGAGAGGGTGTGGAGAAAAGGGAAACCTCTTGCACTGTCGGTGGGAATGTAAATTGATACAGCCACTATGGAGAACAATATGGAGGTTCCTTAAAAAACTAAAAATAGAATTACCATATGACCCAGCAATCCCACTACTGGGCATATACCCAGAGAAAACCGTAATTCAAAAAGACACATGCACCCAAATGTTCATTGCAGCACTATTTACAATAGCCAGGTCATGGAAGCAACCTAAATGCCCATCAACAGACGAACGGATAAAGAAGTTGTGGTACATATATACAATGGAATATTACTCAGCCATAAAAAGGAACGAAATTGAGTCATTTGTTGAGACGTGGATGGATCTAGAGACTGTCATACAGAGTGAAGTAAGTCAGAAAGAGAAAAACAAATATCGTATATTAATGCATGTATGTGGAACCTAGAAAAATGGTACAGATGAGCCAGTTTGCAGGGCAGAAGTTGAGACACAGATGTAGAGAATGGACATATGGACACCAAGGGGGGAAAACTGCGGTGGGGTGGGGATGGTGGTGTGCTGAATTGGGCGATTGGGATTGAAATGTATACACTGATGTGTATAAAATTGATGCCTAATAAGAACCTGCAGTATAAAAAAAAAAAAAAATGGAGGAATATTTTAAAGATATTTAAGGGGAAAAATGGGCCAAAGGCTTTAGGTCTGGATGAACTCTCCTTCAAATATAAAGACCACCAACCAAACAGTTATGAACGTGCAAGACCCCATGGATTGTGGGTCCACCAAGATTTTGTGCTCAAAGGGCATCATAAGGATCCGTGGCAGACAGGCATACTGTGCAAATCTCCTTTGATCATGCACACGCTCGAGTCCCATCAGACCTGACTTACAAAACCCAAGTTCAAAGACAAAATTATTAAGAATCTTAGGATAGCAAAAGCAGAGCATTAAGCCAAATGTGGGCCTCTTTAGAGTGCAGGACCCTGTGTGACTGCACAAGTTATACGCTCATGGAACCAGCCCTGGGTGACGCCCAGTGGCTGGTAAGGCCAGCTTTCTTCCAACTCATCTCCCTCCTCTGCTCTCTCTTCTGACATACTGGAGTGAATGGTATTCCTAAAACAGAGAATTAACCATGCCCGGCTCCTCCTTAACACCCCCCTTCCCATCGCTCTCTTGGCACTCGTGATTATTTTCATAATAAGATGGGTTACCTGGGCCTGCCCACTTTTCTCCTCTCTCATCTCTTCCTCTCCTGCCCCACACCCATACTCCAGGCCCTGGCCAACCCGAACCCAAGCATCACGTGTCCCAAACGGAATCCCAGTTCTGCACTCACCTCCTCCCGCTCTCCCTTCTCAGGAACCAGTACTCCTATCTACCTGGTTGTAGAAAGCTGGGGTCATCCTTGTCTCTCCTCCCTCAATCCCCACATTTAATTTGCTCTTTCATGAATCATCTCTTGAACCTTTTCTTGTCAGTGTCCTTGACATTCTTGTCCATTTGTCCTTCCTTTTCATCTACCTTGCAGTCTTCCACCCTGGAAGCAACCTGCCTTCTTCCTGCTCACACCCAACAAGAAAGCCTTTGGGGGAGAATGCCACAGGCACAAAGACTGTGCCCCTGATAAACCTCCAACCTCATATGGGTCCATAGTTTCTCTCTTCTTTCTCAAAAAAGTAGGGAAGCGTCCCCTGTCTAAGATTACTATCTCACTAGAAATTAACAATTCAAGGAAGGCTAAAATGTCCATATGCTTGGAAACTTTAATAGCTGATACTTACACAGCACTTGCTATATGCAGGCATGTTCTATGGTGGCCTTTACATGAGCTAATACTCACTTAAATATTACCATTATAGAAATGAAAAAGGTGAAGCACAGACAGGTTAAGTGATTTTCTCAAGGTCAAACAGCCAGTGACTAGTGCAGGGGGGGATTCAAACCCAGGCAGACAGGCTCCAGGGCCCCTGAACTTTACCACCTGTAACACAGTCCTAAAAGGATTGAAGAAGTGCTTAGAATTAAATGATAATGGAAACAGTGCTTGTCATAACTATGGACACAACTAACAACAACAGTTAGTGGGAAATTTACGGCATCAAGTAAATATATTTATTTATCAAAAAATAAGAAAATGAAAAAGAACAAGGCAGCACAAATCAAATAGGGAAAGAAACAATAAAGATACTAATCAATGAAACAGTTAAAAAAAATAGAGAAGATTAACAAAACCAAAATGTGTGTTCTAGAAAAAACTAATTAAAATAGAGAGAAGTTAGTAATAATAAAAGAGTATTAGGAAGAGCTAGATGTTAACAAATACAAGAACCTATATAAATTACTTAAACATACAGGAAAACATAAAATGCCAAAATTTGTGCAAAAGGAAGCAAATCTGAACAGACATATAAATAAACTTGAACAAATAAATGTTAAGAAGACTG
Source organism: Balaenoptera musculus (assembly GCF_009873245.2). Taxonomy (NCBI): domain Eukaryota; kingdom Metazoa; phylum Chordata; class Mammalia; order Artiodactyla; family Balaenopteridae; genus Balaenoptera; species Balaenoptera musculus. Next base: position 107,075,208 of record NC_045790.1, on the reverse strand, counting down.
AACTGGTAGTCAGATATCTTCTCTTTCTACCCCTCCCCCAAACAAAAAACCTAAGCCCAGATGGTTTTAAATGGCTCTACATATGAATTCTCCTAAACTTCTAAGAAACTGATATCTTCTATTTTATTCAAGTTGTTCCAGAAGACAGAAAAATAGAGAACTTGGCCCAGCTCATTTTGTGGGGTAATATAATCCTGCTTCCAAAATCAGATAGGAACAATGCAAAAAGGAAAATCACAGGCCTTTTTCACTTATAAGCGGATGCAAAAACCGAAAACAAAATATTTGCTAAAAGAATCCAGCAACGTATTAAAAATAATAATCATATTCAAGGAATACAAAAATAGTTCAGCACTAGAAAACATTTCCATTTAATTCAACATTAATAGAAGGAGAAAGACAATATATGATAATCTCAAATGATACAGAAAAGACATTTGATAACTTACAGTACCTTCTTATGATTAAAAAAAACTCTTATAAAACTTGGAGTAGAGGGACTTCCCTGGTGGTGCAGTGGTTAAGAATCTGCCTGCCAATGCAGGGGACACAGGTTTGAGCCCTGGTCCAGGAAGATCCCACGTGCCATGGAGCAACTAAGCCTGTGCACCACAATTACTGAAGCCTGCGTGCCTAGAGCCCATACTCCACAAGAGAAGCCACCGCAATGAGAAGCCCGCGCACCGCAACAAAGAGTAGACCCTGCTTGCCGCAACTAGAGAAAGCCTGCGTGCAGCAACGAAGACCCAACGCAGCCAAAAATAAATAAATAAATAAATACATTTATTTAAAAAAAAAACAAAACACCTTGAAGTAGAAAAAAATCTACTTAATTTGATAAAGTTTTTACATCCCCAAACAAGTAATATACATAAGAGAAACTTTAGACATAAGATCTTTATGTCCTAGAAGAACAGGATGTCCCTAATAACTGATACCATTTAACGTAGTATTAAAAATTATAATTAATACTATAAGGAACTAAGATTGTGAGGTTTGGAAGGGAAGCCATAAGACTGTCATTATTTGTAGATACAATTACCCATTTAAGGTACCAATAGAATTAACAGACCAATTATTAGAACTAATATGAAAATTCAGCTAAGGTTGCTCAGATACAAGATTTACCTACCAAAAAAAAAAAAAAAAATCAATAGAATTTTCTACACCAGCAATTGCCAACTAGAAAATATAATATAAAAAAGGAAATACAAAAAAACGTAATAAATGTAATATGTAATGAAATCATAAATGTAAGAAAATGTAATTAAATATGAAATACATCACAATTGCAACAAAAATTATACAGTATCTGAGAATTAATCCAAGAACCTATAAGACCTCTATGAATTGAACTTTATTTTTTTTAATATGAAAATTTCACTTTTTATTCTATTAATAGATTACCTTCTATGGAGTTATAGTAACAGATTTCCAGATAGTAAACCATTTAATTTCCAAATATTAAACCATTTTTAGAATACATTCTACTTGATCATTTGTATTATTTTTCTGGTGAAATTATCAGCTAATACAGTTTTTAGGATTTTTTAATAAGTGAGACTGGTTTGTAGGGTTGATATGTGTGCATGTGTGTGCATGTGTGTGTTGCTTTCTTTGACAGGTTTTGGTATCACTGCTATGTTCACTTCATAAAAAGAATTTTGAAGATTTCCTTCTATTTCTATGTTCTAGAAGAGTTCAAGATAACTGTTCCTTAAATGTTTGGTAGAATTCTTCTGCAGGACTATATGGTGCTTCTTGAGGGAGCAATTCTTTGACATCTCTACTCTATTAAAATCAGTCTATTAGGGCTTCCCTGGTGGCGCAGTGGTTGAGAGTCCGCCTGCCAATGCAGGGGACACAGGTTCGAGCCCTGGTCTGGGAGGATCCCACATGCCGCGGAGCGGCTGGGCCCGTGAGCCACAACTACTGAGCCTGCGCATCTGGAGCCTGTGCTCCGCAACAAGAGAGGCCGTGATAGTGAGAGGTCCGCGCACCACGATGAAGAGTGGCCCCCACTTGCCGCAACTAGAGAAAGCCCTCGCGCAGAAACGAAGACCCAACACAGCCATAAATAAATAAATTAATTAATTTAAAAATAAATCAGTCTATTAGTATTTCTCTTCCGGGGTAAATTTGGTAATTTGTATAATAATAATAATAAACTGGGTTTCTGGACCAGCCAAGTCAAGGCCTCTAAGTGCAGTGACAGCATCAAGATCACAAGCCCCCAAGAATCATACAGCATGTATTTTTCATGTCTTCCTTCTTTCATATGAATTGAACTTTAAATCTTGAATAATTGACAACTTGGATAGTAAGACTTAACATTATACTCAAGTCAACTTTCCCCAGATTAATTCATAAATTCACTACAATCCCAATCATAAGTACAATTGTATGTATACATATGTATATGCGTGCGTGTATTTGTTTTGAAAACTTGGTAAATCTACTCCAAAAATTACATGAAGTAATGGAAGGTACATGAAGAACTAGGTCAACTCTAAAAAGAAAAAAAAAGGGGGGAACCAGGGGGGTGACTTTCCTACCAAATAGTAAGACCTACTATAAAGCCACCATAATAAAAAAACTGTAGTGTTGGCACAAGAACAGATAAGTGTATCAATGGAACTAAATGGAGACCTCAAGGACCTACCTCTGTATAATGGGAAGGTAACAGGGACAAAAGAGGTGGCACTGCCCACTAGTGGGAAAAGGATGGATTGTTTTGCACGCAGGGTAGTGAAAACCAGCTCAGTCAACTAAGAAAATTACAACTGGGTCCCTGTTTAGCCTCACGTGCAAAGAGGACTCTAGGCAAATTAAAGATCTCAGTGTGAAAGTTAAAAATCATAGGGTTAGGGCTTCCCTGGTGGCGCAGTGGTTGAGAATCTGCCTGCTAATGCAGGGGACACGGGTTCGAGCCCTGGTCTGGGAAGATCCCACATGCCACGGAGCAGCTGGGCCCGTGAGCCACAACTACTGAGCCTGCGCGTCTGGAGCCTGTGCCCCGCAGCGGGAGGGGCCGCGATAGTGAGAGGCCCGCGCACCGCGATGAAGAGCGGTCCCCGCACCGCGATGAAGAGTGGCCCCCACTTGCCGTAACTGGAGAAAGCCCTCGCACGAACCGAAGACCCAACACAGCCAAAAATAAATAAATAAATAAATAAAGCAGCTATAAAAAAAAAAACGAATCCTTTAAAAAAAAAAAAAAAAATCATAGGGTTAATAGAAACAAATGTAGGAGGATACCTTTGGGCTTAGGGAAAGGCAAGGAGGATTATTTTCCAAAACTTTAAAAGCACAAACCATACTGTGCAAATTTGCTGAATTTGATTACATCAAAATTAAGAGGTTGTGTTTAATAATAAAAAAAAAATAACATGGGCCAATTAAGAGTCAGACGATAGGACTGAGATTTTTTTCAAAGTCTGAAATTGACAAGGGATTAACATCTAGATTCTACAAGGAACTCTGTAAAGCAACAAGAAGAGGACATCAACTCCAATAGAAAAATGGGCAAATGATATGACAGGCAATTTACAGAAAAGGAAACCCCAAAAGCTAATAAGCACATGAAGTGAGGCTCAAACTCATTAGTAGTCAAAGAAATGCAAATTAAAACGAGATAGCACTTTACACCTTTAGACTGGCAAAAACTACAAAGCTGGGTAATACCAATTAATGGCAGAAATGTGGGAGATAGGATCCCTCACACATGGCCAATGGGAGTGTAAATTGGTAAAGCCTTTTTAGAAAGCAATCCCAAACTACTCACGCAAATTATGCGTGCACGCACATGCGTGCACGCGCATGCCTGCACACACATGCTCACACACACACACAAGGACCCAAAAAAATTCTAACACATGCACAATGGGAAATCTACAAGGATGTTTGCTGCAGGTTCCTTGGAGGAGAGATAATAGCAATCTGGGTTGGCCCTCACTATTATTAGGAAGCAAAGGAGCATATGTACAGATGACAACTTGGATAGATCTTAAAAAACAGTGCCAACTGGAAAAATAAGAGAATGGTAATATGATACAATACCACTTACATAAATTATAAATACATGCACACACTCTGGTATGCACGTATCTTCCCCAAACCTCCAGTGAACTAGCCACTCTTGTTTGTCTGTATCATGATGTCATTAATGTAACAGATCAATGTGATGTTTTGTGCAATATGGAAGCAGGCTGGATCTCCTTGGACTATTTGATGATAGAGGATGGAAGATTTAATAGAGTCCTGGGGCAAAACTACAAATAACTATGGTTGTTCTGTTTCAGATCCTCTTTTCTGATCAGAATAGAAAGAATGAGTTCACCAAATCAATGGCCACACACCATACACCTGAGGCTTTATTAACCCACTCCAGCAATGATACCACCCCCCCACATGGCAGCTGCAATTAGGGCCACAGTGATTGACAGGTGGAATGAGATTCTTTTTGGAGAGGCTGCCTCAGAGAAGAGAAGGGGGAGCTCCTCTGTTCAACCTGCTGGGAAAGAAGAGAGTACAGATCCTGTAGCCAAGATGTTGGGTGGCTGAGCTGAGGGACTATGCATCTGATGGCTTCTCTTTCCTTTGTGAAGAACTGCCTTTTATATTTATCATTATTGGCGGAGAATAATTACCTATTTCTTGAAGATGCCATTTTTGAAGGCAACCCATATTCCATCTCATCCCAATCAATTGGCCAAGCTCCTGTTGTTGACATGTGGGCACCACCTGGTATAGCTGGTGCTCAGTCCACATCCAAGGGAGGCCCACCACTTTCGGCATCTCCTTCTCCTTGAGATGCTGCATGAATGGGTTCTCTCTGCCCTGAGTCTTGTTTCCACGAGCTTCTTGAAACCCCCCCCCAACCCAAGACAAGCCCTTTGGCAGGGGGCTGGCCTCCCCAGCACTATCCCTCCAAGGATGTGCACATACAGGTAGATACCCACTCAGGATCTCCTCAAGGACAAAAATGTTTATCCATAGACATAGAAAAGCACATCGACCCATTTGAACTCATAATGCATCCAAATATACACACAGACACTCACACAGACTTACTTATATACACTCACATACATACACGTTCACATGTAGCACTTGCACCTATACACATGCCCACATGGACATACCCCCTACACACATGCTTAGACTTTCAGGCCCTGCTCTAGGAACATCTATTCTGAGACACGCTGGGATATATGCACACATTCAGTACTCACACGTGCATGTGTCACATACATATTATTCCGGTATCTATGGTTGCATAGCAAACTACCTGAAACTTGGTGGCATGAAGCAATAACCATTTTACTATGCTCAAGGGGGGATGGCTTGTTTCTACTCCACCATGACCAGGGTCTCAGCTGGGAAGAATCCCATGACTGGAAGCAACTTCACTCACATCTCTGACACCTGAACTGGGATGACTTGAATGGCTGGGTGCTCATCAGGTATCTCTCTCTCTGCCTGAGGTTTCATGGCCTCTCCACGTGGTCTCTCCATGTGGCCTCTCTAGCGTGGTGGCCTGGGAGTAGTTGGGGTTCTTAAATGGCAGCTCAGGACTCCAAGAGTGACTGTTCAAGGTGAACAAGGTGGATGCTGTATGACCTTTTATGACCTAGCCTTGGAAATCACATAGCATTACCTCTGTCATCCTATTTAGTCAAAACAGTCACAAGTCCACCCAGATTCATGCGGGGAGGACACAGACCCCACCTCTCGATGGGAGAAATGTGAAAGACCTTGCAACCATTTTTTAAAATGGTCACACATCGGCACACACAGGAATGCTTATACACACACACACAGATACACATATGCATATACATATACACACGATACACACCTATACATAAACACACACACACACACACAGGCCTTGTCCTCAGAACCTCTATTCTGAGAGCAGACTTTGATAAAAATACATATGCATACGAGCACACATGTAATACAGACACATTCACACAAGTACATCCATAGTCATACCTGGCACACCAATGCACACACACACATGCTCACAGCCACAGGGCCTGCCCCGGAGATGCTCACTCCAACACCGGCAGCCCCACCTGCTTGCCCCCTGCCCCATGTCTGGCTGAGCTGGGGGCCAGGATGGGCCAGGGTGGCTTGGCTGGTATGGGGTGGGCCCTCTCTCCTCAACACCCTTCCCTTGTGGCAGGGGCCTGGCAAGAAGGAAAACAAATAACCTTGCGGTGTTTAAATAAGCAAAGTTTTGTGCAAAGCAGAGGTTAATGTACTTTATTGTTCAATGTCATGTTTATAGTGGATTGGTGGAGGGAAAAATGTGATTAATTGCCCCAAAGCCCACGGATCTACAATTATTTGGTTGTTGTGAACAAATAAAGGACTACAGTATTCATCATATTCAAATGAGGCAGCAGAATAAATGATGGCGGGCCGGGTAGGAACAAAACCCAGGCATGTTCCCGCACAATCGGAAGGCGACTGGCGCCTTGTCAACCAGACACAGGGTGGTGGCGGGAGCCGAACCCGTTTGTCTCTGTACCGCCAGCAAGGGCTGGGCTGACCTGCAGGTGCCGGCGTTAATTCATGTCACACCTCGCGCCTCCATCCTTTCTGATATGAAAACCAGGCGCCAATTTCGTAATAGAGACTTGTTTCTGATGAGGCATAGTTTGGGGCGGGGGCACAGATCTTCATTAGAGCCCCCTTACCGGGTGTGCTCGTTACAGAGCACAGGTACTGGCTAAATGTGTCCGATCATTCATCATGATTTTGTCCTCCACTTTGTCACAGCGTGGGGATTTAAGGAAGATAGATGGTACAAGATGTTGTCTCCTCCACAGACGCTTTCTGCTCTGGTAAGTGTGTCCGATGCAGAATTATTTTGCCACTTTATTATTTCCTAGTGAGTGTTTGTCAGAGCTTCGCCTCTTGGAAGGAGCGAGTTGTTTCCTGTCACTCAGGGATGTCGCGGGAGCTGTGATGCTTGGCTGGGCTCGCCAGCCAGCTGGAACCCAGGCAGGGTCCCCAGGCAGGACTGCGGGGGGTCCTCAGAGTCTGGGACACAGGGCGAATGTCAAATCCAACAGAAATGGGGAGAAGCCGGCTTTGGGAGAAGGCAGGGCACGGGGGCTTTGGACACGCTGGGTTGGGGGAGTTAAGGGGGCATCTTTTAGGACCTGGACTGGATGTAGGCCAGCTGGCTGCACGGGGAGCTGTTCAAACCAGTGTCCAAAGGGCTGTAAGAGCTTGGCCTTGAGCTGAGCCAGCTGGAGAGGGTATGGGCAAGGCTGGGGCCCCGTGGGGCTGCTGATGGCCTTAAGGCAGTGTGGCCAAATTCTCGTGCCCATTGCTGGCACCAGATGAGCTTCCTGCCCTGATCAGGACGGCCGAGGGAGCATGGGGTGACCAGCAGGGATACGGGGTGGGTGAAGATGGGGATGAGTTTGGCTTGAAGCCCGAAGTCTAGCCCAGAGCCCTGGGAACTCCTGGGAACATAATTCCAGGCAGCGCTGGGCCCTGGAATCCAAAGGTGACTCTGACCTCGGGGAGAAGGTAGGGTATCCAGGAGTCACCAGCCTGTCCTGTGGCCCTTCCTCATTTGTTTGCTCTGCAGGGGTCTCTCCACTGGCCTCATCCTCCAGGGTACCTGCTTCCCACTGCCACAGCTGGCTGGGCCTGTGACACTCAGCTGTCCGAGCCTGTCGGGCACAGAGAAGAGAAATCTACTTTCTCTTGGCTTTCCCCCTCAGTCTAGGATGGCTGGAGTGGTGAATCCAAGAAGAATACTCCTTGGAGGTTCAGGGAAAACTTATGGAGACCAGCTCAGGAGGAGCCCAAGCAGAGGTGCCTGGGGCACAGGGAACTAGGAGAGTGCACCCGGCCTTCCTCTGGCCCCAAGATGCCATTGCTGGGCTCCACCTTGCTGACTTGTCCATGCCTCCCTCCTCAACATCTCTCCAGAGGCAGGGCATGTAGGATAAAGAGCACAGTTTTGTAATCACACAGGCCTGGGTTCAAAGCAATGACTAGCTGTAATGTTTTTGAGCCTCTGTTTGCCCATCTGTAAAATAGGGACAGTGAGGTGGCGGACTCCTTGGAAGCTCTTAGCGTTGTGGTTCCTGGCACATCGTAGGCGTTCTGTCAACTCAGGTGTCCCCTCCCTGCCTCCTCTCTCTGGTTCCGGGCCACTGGGAGTCCCTCATTCACCCCTTCCCCGAATCCCGTGGGCCTGGGTGGCTCTGCGGCGTGGTCTCCGTGGCCCCGGGCATCCTGGCTGGCATCCAGAAGGGTCTGCATAAGATGGCGCTGCCTTTCTGCCCATGCACAACCCCGCCTTCCCTCCGTGGAAAGCCCAGTAGGGAATCTTAACAGTTCGCAGCAGCTAACTCCCCGGCCCTTCCCCAGCCCTCCTCCAATCCAGGCCCGGGCTGAGCCCTAAGACACAGGCCCTGCCCTTAGGAGTGGGGTGGTGGGAGAGAAGAAATGTGAGCAGACAGTCACTCCAAACACACGTTCACTCTGCGGGTGCAGGTCCCAGGCCCAAAGTCCCAGGTGGTGGGTATTCACTTACCGAGCCCCCACTTCCAGCTGGACCCGGTTCTGGTGCTTTTCCCACAGCTGAGTCGGTGAAGCAAAACTGGCCGAGAGGCGCCACTCTCACTCCCACTTCGCAGCTGAGAAAATGAAGTCTGCAGACGAACTAAAGCGCCGGAGATCTCGCGATAGACAGTCGTGGAAAAGGGAGGGATTCGAACACGAGAAGCTTCTGATATTCTCACCTCGTCATTGTGGACCAGCTGATTGGCTCATTGATAGGGCAGCCGCGATTGACACCCACTGCATCCAATCAGAATTCAGCGCCGTCCGCGCTCAGGGTTTTTTGTTTTTGTTTTATTCCTTGCTCCACCCACTTCTGGAGGCCCCTCAGATTCCTCCTGGCTCAGCAGTTCTGCCTGGGTTTCTGGTTAGAAACTCCCAATACGCGATTATGTGCAGTTTTATGTTTAAGGTATATTTCCCCCTTTTTTAAAACTCAGTTTACTGGGACGTTTTCTTTTATGACTTGTCTCCCATTCATTCATTCACTCATTCATTTGTTCATTGAGCAAAACTAAGGACGCACTCTGTGCAGTGAGATCAAATCAGCAGGTGGTGAGAGCCAGTGAGAGGGGTGGCAGGGCCCCAGCCAGAGGCCCTGAAGGTGGAGAGGCTGGCAGAACCTCCTGCAAGGTATCTTGTGAGGCAGTGGATCTTGGAGGAACCAGGGAAACACCTGGCTCGTGGAAGGGTGGGACGGGCACTGTTCACCGCCCAGAGGCTCTCCTGCAGAGGAGCAGCGGCTGGGCCCTTCCCTTCCTCCGCCAAGCTCTGCCCTGGGTTGGGCTGCATCCACTCTCAGCAAGACTGTGGTCACCGCCTCCTCATAGCCTTCTGACCCGCCTCGTCCCTCCCTCTTTCTATTCTGCAGCCAGAACGATTTTCCTTAAGCACAAATCTAGTAATGTCACCCTCTCCTTCAAAAACTCAGTGGTTCCCCATTGCCCACCTACTTCAAACCTAAACCTTGAACTTGGCATTCAGCGCCTTTCATGATCCAGCACTAACCTACCCAATGCCACCATTCAGGAGGTTGATCTTGGCCTGTCACTTAAATTCCTTCTCTACCTGTGTTTCCTCAGCTGTAAAATGGGGATAATTATAGTACCTAGATTACATTTTCCAAAGATATCAGCCACAACACATATCCCATCCAACAAGCTCTTTTTATAAGAACTATTGACTCTTCCCAGGGGATGGTAGGAATGATGTTCCCTTCCCTTGAACTTGAGTGGACTTTTATCACTACCTAGAGGGATATGGCAAAAGTGATGCTATGTGACTCCCAGGGCTAGGTCATAAAAACACCAGCTTCTTCTGTCTTGTTCTCTTGAGATGCTCACTCTCAGAATCTGGCCGCCATGCTGTGAGGAAGCCAAGCAGTTGCCAGGAGAGGCCACTGGAGGTGTTCTGGTTGACAGTCAGCGCTAAGTGACCAGCCATGTATGTGAGCCATCCAGAAAGCCACCTGCCCCAGCTGATACCAGGTGGAGCTGAGTTGAGCTGACCCTGCCAAGGCCTAGAGCAAAATAAATGATAATTTTTATTTTAAGCCACTAAGTTTTAGGACAACTTGTTACACAGCAAAAGATAACGGAAACACCTACCCCTGTAAGGTTATTGTGGAGTAGATGAGTGTATTAGTTTGCTGGGGCTGCCATAACAAAACACCACAGACTGGGTGGCTTAAACAACAGAAACTGATTCTCCCCCAATTCTTGAGGCTGGAAATCTGAGATCAAGGTGTCAGTAGGGTTGGTTCCTTTTAAAACCTCTCTCGTTGGCTTACAGATGGCCGTCTCCTCCCCCCTGTGCAGTCCTGGGGTCTTCCTCTGTACATCTGTGTCCTAATCGTCCCTTCTTCTAAGGATACCAGTCATACTAGATTAGGGCCCACCCTAATGACCTCATTTTAACAATTTAGCCTGTAACAATAAGTCAATACACACGAAATACTTAGAAAAGGACCTCACACAGAATAAGCACTCAATTAATGGTAGCTGTGTTATTATTCCAACTACCATCCCTACAGCCACCACTGTCATCTGTGTGGCCTCAAGTCACACACACTCCCTCCCTCCAGCCCCGGGATGGCCAGGCCTCCTCTTGGGCTGTCTCCTCGGCCTGCTTCGCACAAACCTGTTGCCCATCTATCCAAATCCTTCCTGTCTAGGAGGCTCAGCTCCTTCACCATCGCTGCCAGAGCCTCCCTGATTTCCCCTCTTTTTCCTTTGAGTTCCTACAGCTTGCGCTGGGGGCTCTGGTTCGCGATTATCCTGGTCTGCCGTGTCTGAGAAGCTTTGGCGTTTTTGAGCTGTGCCTTTGTTATGTTTTCTAATATAGAAATAATGTATTTTTTCCTGATTATGAAAATCAGTTGTGCTCAGTTTATAAAGTTCAGACAGTACAGAAAGTTTAAAAAAGTAAGTGAAAATCACCTAGAGTTAATGACAACATTTTGGTTTGTATCTTTCTGGAATTTTTCATATGTGTATATGTATGTGTGTGAATGTGTGTGTGTGTATTTTTCTTGATTCTAGCATTTAGTTACACAGCTTTTATGGAAAAAACTACTTCATTAAACATATATATTGTCATGCACACACTGATTTCAGAAATGTTAAAATGTGAAAAATACATACATCATAGTCAAGAAAATATGATATAAGCATATATCTATGTTCTTCAAAAATGGGAATCTCTATGAATACTATTTTATGGCCTACTTTTGAAAAAATCTGAACACAAAGTTGAGTCATTTGTAGAGACATGGATGGATCTAGAGACTGTCATACAGAGTGAAGTAAGTCAGAAAGAGAAAAACAAATATCGTATATTAACGCATATATGTGGAACCTAGAAAAACGGTACAGATGAACCGGTTTGCAGGACAGAAATTGAGACACAGATGTAGAGAACAAACGTATGGACACCAAGGGGGGAAAGTGGCGGCAGGGGGGTGTGTGGTGGTGTGATGAATTGCGAGATTGGGATTGACATGTATACACTGATATGTATAAAATGGATAACTAATAAGAACCTGCTGTATAAAAAAATAAATAAAATAAAATTCAAAAAAAAACTCTGAACAACAAAGCTTGGCCAGCTTTTCACATCAATTCATTGATACCCATACAATTAGTTTTAATGGCTGCAGAGTATTCCATTAAATGATAATATATTTATTCCTCACTGAAGGGCATGAATTTTTTATTATTCTGACACATTTGTAGACCCTTATTATTATGTGCCTTAAAGATAAATTCCTCCAATCAGCACTTCTGGGCAGGAGAGTTGAAGCTCTTTGCCCAGGACTTGGCTGCCACAGGCCATGTGCTCCCCAAGGACAGGAACTGTCCCTGAACCACCCGTGGGTCCTCCAGCATGAGGTCTTGTCATAACAGGGCCCTGGGAATAGTCAACATATATCAATTTCCTAGTAATAACAGGTCAGGAGACAGACCTCACATGAATACCCTGCCTGGAATTGATAAGTGATTAACTCAACTTTCTGCACCTGAGATTCAAAAAATAAAAAGCATAGTTTTGGGGGTCAACCATGGTTTCAAACCCCAGCACGGCTACTAAGTGTGACTTCATACTGGATCCTCAGTGTCCCCATCTGTACCAGGGAGATAATGCCACCTCCTTGCGGGCCTGCGTGGCTGGGTGTCTGCCCTAGCTCTGCAGAGCAACTCAGAGGATGGAAAGCCTGGGCATGGCCCTCCCAGGCACTGCTCTCCAAGGGAGCCCACCCCTGGGGAGATCTAGAGCATTAGGTAGGGGAGGGAGGGGCGGTGCCTGAGGGTTCCAGGGCCTCTGAGAACCAGAGTGAGAACATCTGTGCCTCAGTGGGCTCTGGGCTCCGGCAGTGAGCTTGGCCCCAAGTGGCACAGACCACGGGAAACTGCAGTGGGGGTGGGGGGAGGGGTCCTTTGAGTTTCTAAGACGAAGGTAAGGACTCACAGCTGCTATTTGCAGACTACTCATTATGTGTCAAGCACCTACTAAGTGCTTTATATTCATTTTCTTATTGCACCCTTTTTGCAAGGTGGAAATTACAGCCCTACTTTACAGAGGACTTGGAGAGTGACTTGGAGAGTGACTGGACTAAGATCTCAACTCTGCCCACTTCTCCCACCACCATCTCTCACCGCCACCCCCTGACCCACTGCTCAGTCCTTCTACAACGAGCTAATTGTGACATTCCTCTGCTTATGAACTTCTTCAGTGAGTGTCTCCCCAGGGCCCTTGGGAAAAAGTCCAAAGTCCTAAACATGGCATGTCCAGGGTCCTGCATGGAAAGTCTGGTTCCCCAAACCCCTCCAGCTTCACTCACACCACTTACCTCTTAGTTCTCAGCTCTAAGTGCTTGGTTTTCACAATATACAAGCTCTCTCCTACCTCAGGATCTTTGTACAGCTCTTCCACTGCCTTTAGCTACTTAATATCTACTCATCCTTTCAAGTTCAGCTTAGATTCACCTTCTCAAGGAAGCCTTCCATAACATTCCAGTTCTGTCCTATTTTGTAACACATATGCTTATCATCTTTAGGGTGGATCATAGGAAATTGCCAATAGTTGACCATTTAGACCTACACTAATGGTAATTTCCTATGGTTCAACCTAATAAATATTTATTGTGTTATCTCTTCAATGTCAAGCTCCGTGGCATTTAGGAAATGCTCACCGTCGATACAGGGCTCACCATTTTATCACCCCAGCATTGTACTTGGACACAGAATAGAACCTCAGTAAATTTTGGTAAATGAATGAATAATGAAGTTGCAGGATGGGATTGAGCCGCAGTCTCTCTGGGAGAGTGTGAGTAACTTAGCATCCAGCCTACAGTAGCATGGGGGCTGCCTGCCCACCACCTGGCACTGCTCACAGGTCTCAGAGACACAGGCCAAGGGAAGGAGCCCAGGCCCTGCTGGGTGGACAGCGCTGGCCCACAGTAGCTGGCTCCAGCTGCCACACTATCTGACCCCAGTTCTCCAGGACCATGTCTGGTTTCACTGGGAAGTGGCCAAAATGGCAGTTGGGCTCATATAGACGAAGAGGCCCAGGTTTGGGGGCAAGACCTCGGTGCTGTGCTTCCCCAGTCCCCACCAGCCAGCCTTCCAGCCTTGCGGCCTGTGCACCGTGCCCCTGCAGCCACACGGTGGCAGTGTTGGCACCAACTGGGCTCCAGAGCCACCGGAGCCTCAGCCTGTCTCTTGCAAGATGCCCTTAGAGGCCAAGTCGCCCAAAGGCGGGGTGTGCAGGGTGGGCTGCTAGTGTGCGCTTGTGTCAACGTGTCTGGGGGGTCTGGGTCCATAGGTACAAACCTGTATTAGTATTTTTGTATGTGGGGGGGGTGTGTGTGCCTGTGAGCAGCCATGTTCATTGGGTGTCTTTGAGTCTCTGGCTTTGCACAGGTGTCCCTGCGTGTGTGTATCTTTGTACCTAACAGGGTGTGTGTCTGTGTATGGCCTCTTTCTGCCTCTATGCACTTCTGTTTCTTAGTGTGTCTGTCTTTGCTTTGTGACTGTTTTGATCTGAGGGCTCTGTGTGTGTGTGTGTGTGTGTGTGTGTGTGTGTGTGTGTGTTTCCCTGGGCCTCTGGGCACAATGAGGAGAGAGCCAGTAGTTGAGGCGTGTGTGTGTGTGTCCGGGTGCCAGGATACACCAAGGTCAGGTGCTTCTGGGACTCCGTCTCCCCCTCCTGTGGCCCCGTGTCCTGTTACTTGCATGGACAGCTGCTCTGATTCTGACCCCTCAGACCCTTGGGCACCCCCTTGAAGTGCCCTTCCCCCCCACCCCCCGGCCCTTACAGCTTTCTCTTTGGAGCCTCCGCCACCAAACACCAGCTCCCGGAGGTTCAGATATCCATCCAGACGCACCGGCAGGGCCCAAATTACCTCCTAACCCCCTTACCCCGATAGAAGCAAATCCGGTCCGCCTGCAGCTGGGCAAGATGAGGTCCTGCCACAGCTCCCCTCCCTGGGAAGCCACACCTCATCTCTAGGTCCCAGGTGGGTCCTGAAGGAACAGACTTCAGGGTACGGCGGGTCTCCATCCTCAGATGAGAGGCGCCTGGAGACGGGGCTCTGCTTCTCCCTCTGACCTCAGGGTGGACCACGTCAGATTCTCTGGCCCAGCCCTGGAGAGGATCTAGACACCCTGGCTCCTTCTCCGGGTCCCACCTCTTGCCCTGAGCAGGCGTTTCGCGCTACGGGTGCCAGCTCCCTCCCAGGCCTCCCTTCCCCCTGCCAGGCAAGGGCCCAGGGTGCCACATCTGGCCACCCTTCCCCCGTGGTTATTCATAATTGGGTATTAGGCGAGAGGCGACTATTGATTCCGGCGCAGGCGGCTCTGGGTCGGGGTAATTTATGGAAACACTGGCGTCCCTGGTGATAAATAATGAGGTGATCGCAGAGACGGGTCACTAGTGAGTGGCCTCCAGCCCGCTGCCCTGTCCACTAACACACAGGCTCATAAATGGAAGGAGAGAGGGAGAGAGACCCCGAGCTGGCCATAAAGACAAAGGACACGTTGGTGGTGAGAGGCGCCAGGAAGACAGGAGAAGCAGAAGCACAGGGCAGTGGGGGCCATGCAGTGGGGCTGGTGGGAAAGGGCCAGGGTTCACAGAGAGAAGGACAGAATGACAGACAAGAACAGGGACACAGACTGAGAGACAAGGCAGAGGAGAGAGAAGGCGGATGTGAGGACACAGAGACAGGCAGGGAGAGAGGGGAAAAGACACACAAAGCCAGAGAGACTGAGAAATGGAGAGAACAGAGCCCGGCAGGGTAGGGACAGCAACAGGGAAATACAGGGACAAAGAGCCACGGCTGCGGTACGAAAAGCCAGCTGTGCTGAGTGCCTCCTATGTGCTGGCTCTGCTCTGGGTTCTCGTTGCCTCGTCCTGGCAGCCCCAAGGAGTGATTCAGAGCAGGGGCTCCAGAGCCAGCCTGCCTGGGTTCAAATCCCAGCTCTCCCCCTGGCCTCAGCTGCATGACCCTGGGCAGGTCCCTTCACTCTCAGTGCCCAGTGCCCCCATCTGGAACATGGAGCCAACATCCCTATGCCAATGGCAGTTGAGAAAGGATGAAACAAGTCAACATCTGTGCCCTTGGGGACCAGTGCCTGGCACTAGTGGGTGCTCCAAAAGCATGTTTGTCCTGGCTCCTGTCAATTTCACGCAATTCCATCTGATTTGATTCTCTTCCATTTTATGGGGTGTCTAGTTTACAATGAGTAAATCAGGAAAAATGAGATTTAGTCTGACTGGGAAGCTTTGGCGAGACTTCCTGCAAGACGTAGGGTTTGATTTGGGCCTTGAGGTGGAATTAGAAGACAAAGTATTCCAGGTGACAGTTTATGCAAAAGCATCACAAATTTCAAGGTTGAAAGGACCCTTGATGGCCTAGAGCATCCTCTGATACCTGCATTCCCTCCAGAATATCTCCCTCAGTGTCACCACCCAGCTTTAACTTGGCAACCTCCAGGAACGGGGAACTCATTACCATCCCTGGGGAACTCTGAGAAGGTCCTTCTTCAAAATCAGCCTTCATGTGCTGCCCCCACTCCGCCCACCTCCTCGCCCACCCCAGTTCAGCTCCCCAGAGGTTTGTAGTCAGCAACTGGGAGCTATTCCCAGCACCCCCCCCACCCCACTTTCTGATCATCAGGTGCAACCACTTTCAGCTGCTCCAAATATTCCTCCCGGGCCGGCCAGCCAGCCCCCTCCCGGTGCCGGCTGCTCTCCTGGGCACTCCAGCCCAGCAGGCCTCTGGGGGCTGAGCCAAGCTCTGTGCTTGGCAGGACAGAGTGGTCCGGAATTTACCCTTGGTGACAGCGTTCCGACCCTGCTCTGAGGTTGCTTGGAGAGGCGCCAGGGGCTGCCTCTCCTCTTCCACTTTCTCTGTGATTTGTCCCATGTGATAAAAAGTGTGAAAAACCCTAAGCTACAGGCTGTTGAGGCTGCCACCCCAACGGGAAGCAGTTTAGAGCAGCCGGTGCTAATGCAGTGTGTCCTGCGTTGATGTCCTGGCCCTGCTGCCCTGTGACCAGATGACCTTGCTAGGTCCTTTGAAATGCCGGAGCCCCAGTTTCCTCCAGTGTCATAGAGCCTGTGTATAAGAGACTTAATACCAGAGAAAAGCCCCGTTAGCGATCACTGCTGTTATTATCACCCTCCCTCCCCCCACCCACCCCTTCTCCACGCACAGTGGGTAGGCTGGGACTCTCTCCTTTAAGTCATTTCCAAATATAAGTGCTCCCATGGGATCCTGGCATGTGCATCTTGACATGGCTTTGCCCTGGTTCTGGAGCCAGCATAGCTCTCCTCCCCCAGCAAAACCACCTCTACCTTCACACACAAGGGACTGAGACCGCAGCTGAACAGGACTGAGCCCTGGGGCATGCCGCCAGAGACCCCCTGTGTGGACATAGCCTGCCGTATTGGCAGTCAGTCACTTGATTCTTGTCCATCCCATGTTTCCCCATCTCTTCTACAAGTATGTCCCAAGACACCCCATCACCCACCTTCTAGGAATCTAGATGCCTTCTCTCAGCCTCCCTTCTCTAACCTACTGGACCAGCTATCCTATAGACAAGAACGTGGGCCAATCAGATGTAGCCATTTCTTAGCAAACCCATCACTCTCCTGGGTTTACACACTTCCTCCTCTTAGGTCCTCACAGATCATGCCTTTATATTCCATTCTAGAATCTTAACTGAGACGTTGAAACTCATACCAAACTACTATTAATGGAACGAACTTATTTACAAAAAAGAAACAGACTCACAGACTTCAAAAACAAACTTATGGTTACCAAAGGGGAAACGTGGCGGGGAGGGATAAATTAGGAGGTTGGGATTAACATATACACACTGCTATATATGAAATAGATAATCATACAAGGACCTACTGTATAGCACAGGGAACTCTACTCAATATTCTGTAATAACCTATATGGGAAAAGAATCTGAAAAAGAATAGATATATGTATATGTAAAACTGAACCACTTTGCTGTACACCTGAAACTAACACAACATTGTAAATCAACTATACCCCAATATAAAATAAAAATTAAATTAAAAATTTATATTCTTATCCACTGCACTGGTGGTGCAGTGGATAGGAATCCGCCAGCCAATGCAGGGGACATCGGCTCGAGCCCTGGTCCAGGAAGATCCCACATGCCCCGGAGCAACAAAGCCCGTGCACCACAACTACTGAGCCTGCGCTCTAGAGCCCATGAGCCACAACTACTGAGCCCACGCGCCACAGCTACTGAAGCCTGCGCACCTAGAGCCCATGCTCCACAACAAGAGAAGCCACCACAACGAGAAGCCCACGCACCGCAACAAAGAAGAGTAGCTCCGGCTCGCCGCAAATAGAGAAAGCCCGTGCACAGCAACGAAGACCCGAAGCAGCCAAAAAAAAAAAAAAAGATTAAAAAAGAAAATAGCAGCTAATTAATTAATTTTTGTTGTTTTCCCATTTTATAGATGAGGAAGCTCAGAAAGGTTAAACAGCCCATTCCAAGAAATGCATTTTATTGGTCTGTACTCCTCTAATTCCACCTTCTTCTGCCTTAAAAAAATTATACTCATGGGACACAGCTGAAGATGGTTGACCAGGCCAGTGTGTGTGTGTGCGTGTGCGTGTGTGTGTGTGTGTGTGTGTGTGTGTGTGTGCGCGCGCGCGCGCACGCGCGCGCGCGCTTGGGGTGGGTGCAGAAGGAACTATGTTTAGAATAAAGGGTCAGGACCAGCTGTTGGTGGGTGGGGAGGGCATTGAATGTCAAGTTACCGAGCCTGAGTTTTATTTAGTGGGCAGTGGAGAGCCATGGAAGCCGTCTGCGGTTACACCTGAGTGGTTGGCAGATTAATCTCACGGTGGATGTAAGATGAATGAGGCTGGGGGAGAGCAGACGCAGGAAGACCTGTGAAGGGTCTGGGGAAATAGGCCAAGTGACAGAGAGGAGAGGCCAATGCCAGGGCAGTGGGAGCAGGTGGAAAGGAGAGGAAAGATTTGAGAGCCAGCTCAGAGGCAGGACTGGCTGAATTTCAGCTGAGTGGATGGGGTTGGGGGGCGGGAGAGGGAGAAGTCGCACGATCTGATCCCATCGATGGAGGGGTGATGTTGCCACCATAAGGAGAAAGCAGTTTGATTGAGACTGAAGGCCAAGGGGCAGGTGGGAAATTCAATGCTGACCCTGTGGCGTTGAAGGGCCTGGGAGATGTCATGTCTGGGGGGCCCTTGGAGACGGGGTCTGATGATCGGGAGAGCGGTCTGGGCTAGAAATGTGGCAGAGGAGGGCTGGTGGTCCGAGCTGCTGGAGGGAACGAGATGCCGGCAGAACCAGTACCTGCTCAGCATCGCCGGTGCCCTGTGCCTCCCCCACAAGACTGGGACGACCAGGAGCTCTTCAGGGCAGAGATCCTCGTCTCCACCCAGCCCAGAGCCCCGGAGCTCAGCACAGCCTGGCATCAGGTGGCGAGGCATGGAGGATGCAGCAATGGAGCTGAGGAAGTCACAGTCAGAGGGGCCAGAGAAGGGAGAGCTGCAGCCAGTGGTGCAATTGGGGTGGGACATCCTAGACTGGTACCCAGTGGCCATCCATTGGAGCCTTGGGGTCGGAGGTGGGTGGGTGGAAGGGATGCACCAGAAGACTGTGTTGCAAGGGGAAGTGATGGGAACAGACATTGATTAAGCTCCCACTGTGTAATTTTATCTCAGAATGTTCCCTCAACAACCCTGCGAGTTGTTGGAGACTGTGGACACACAGTCTATGACTCTACTTTTATAGATGGGGGGTTGGAGCCAAGGATATGAGTCCAGAACTTGGCTGAGAGAAAGGGATGGACACAGTTGGGCCCCTACCCTGGGCCTCAGTTCTGCAGGTTCCTTGCCCTTTCTGCTCCTGGATGAGCCCTCTTGGTCCCCCACACGGCCCCCCTACCCTTCCTGCACAGAGAGCTCCTCTCCCGGCCTGTCCCTTGTCTTCTCTGGACCAGTGACAGCGAGGAAACAGCCCTAAGGTCACGTGGCTGGTGGCTGAGGTGGGTTTCACCAGGTCCAGCTGACCCTGGGGTGCCCTACACCTCCAGTCCCTTCTACCTGGAAGGGCTTGCCATGCTCATCCCCAGGAAGGCAGGAGGACTCAGAGACAAGGTCTCTCCTTCTGCGAAGCCTTCCCAGCTTCGCCTCCTCCGAGCAGCTCGGCCATTTATGCATCACTTTTTCCTGCACCGGTCACTCCCAAGGAAACCGGTTTGTTTAGGGGTCTGTCTCCCCCATCCCGTTCCCCGGGGGGCCCTCGGGGCAGGAACAGGGTGCCACCAATCTCCGCGTCCCAGCGCGCAGGGCCCGGCTGGGGGAGGAACCCTGTGGACGTGTGCTGAAACAATGAGCAAACGAGAGACGGGCGGGTCCCCTCTAGGCCCTCTGGGGGGCGCGGGCTGAGCTCCTGCCGCCGGGTCCGCCCCCAGGTCCCCAGTCCCCGCCGCAGGCCCGGGAGGGGCGGCGCTTTGTTCCCGACCTCCAACCACAGGGAGAATAAAAGTTTGTGAAATATTAGTTTAATAAGACATGCGACTACTATTAAGGATCCGAGCTGTCCTTATTTATTATTCATGCGGCCGCGTGATTTAGGGGCGAGCTGTCCGCCGAGGCTCCAGCTTGGCCGCCTCTCCCCATCACGGATTCCCCTCCTCCTCGTGCCCCCCACTCCCGTGCTCCCCACTCTAGCCTTTACGCACCTCCCCCCTCCCCAGCCCACACTGCGCAGGCGCATCCTCCGGCCCATGCCGGGGAGGGGGAGGGCTGAGACCAGCGCCCTTCGGCCCCGTCTGGGCTTAGAAGTCCCCTTCGGTTCTCTTTAATGGTAGGGGGAAGGTCCCAAGATGCCCAAGTCCAGCGTGCAGAGGCCTGTCCGCAGCTTTGTGGACAGCCATGCGGGATGGGGTAGGGGGTGGGGGTGGGTGTTCCTCTTTTACTCCATCCCTTCTTTCTGTCTTCCTCCCCTCTTCTCGTTCCCAGGTCGGGGACCTCTGAGGGTAGAGCAGTTGGACAGATTGGGAGGAGGCTGGGTTCTAGCTCTTCCTCCTGCCTCAACTTGCTGTGTGACCTTAGGCGGGTCCCTTGCCTTCTCTGGGTCTTGGGGATCCCTCTAAATCTAGAGGTTGGAGTGAATATTCTGAAAGTTTCCCAGCTTTTGGGAGGAAGAGGCGATTACATACAGTGCACAGATCTTAAGCGTACAATCCTTGAATATTGATAAATGTATATACCCATGAAATCACCACCTGCATCAAGATACAAAACACTTTCATTACCCGGTAAAATTTTAAAAATTTTCTTGCTCCTTTGCAGCCAGCTCCCTCCCTCTACTTTCAAAGGTAACCAATGTTCTGATTTCTTTTGCCACAAATTAGTTTTATTTCTTCTTGAACTTCGTATCAGTGGAATCCTATAGTATGGACTCTTGTGGTTTATATTGGTAGTTTGTGCATTTTTATTGCTGAATAATACTCTGTTGTATGACTGACTGTACCCTAGTTTGTGGCTCCACCTGTTGGTCATTGGGGTTGTTTCCAGTGGCTTATATGAATAATAGCCTCTTTGAACATTTGTACACAAATCTTTTTGCAGAAATACATTTTAATTTCTCTTGAGTAAATACTTAGGAGGGAAATTGCTAAGTAGAATGATAAGTGTATGTTTACCTTTTTAAGTAACTTTCAAACTGTTTTCCAAAGGTTATACTATTTTACACTCTCTCCAGCAAGGTTAGAGTTTTCTGGTTGCTCCACATCCTTGCCACCTCTTGATATTGTCAGTCTTTCTAATTTTCACCGTTCTGTTGGGTGTAGTAGTATCTCATTGTCATTTTAATTTGCATTTCCTTATGACTAATGCTATTATTGATCACGTTTTCATGTGATTATTGGCCATTTATATATTTTCTTTTGTGAAGTGTTTAAATATTTTGCTCAATTTTATTTAGGTTTTTTTAAATTATTGATTTGTAGGACATTTATATGTTAAGGATACAAGTCCTCTGCTAGACATATGTATTGTTAATATTTTCTCCCAATCTGCTTTGCCTTTTCATTTTCTTATCAGTGTCTCTTGATAAGTTTTTAACTTTGATAATATCCAATTTATCAACTTTTTCTTTTATAGTTCATGTTTTTTGTGTCTTCTCTAATAAATCTTTGCCTACCCTAAAGTTGTAAATGTATTTTCCCTATATTTTCTTTATAGTTGTAAGCTTTTATGATCTATCTTGAATTAATCTTTGTGTGTGATATGAGGTAGGGGTTGAGGGTTTTTTCCCTATACATTTGTCCAGTTGTTTCAGCGCTATTTGTTGAAAAGACTTTTCCTATTCGCACTGAATAGCCTTGCTGCCTTTGTCAAAAAAAAAAAAAAATCAACTGACTCTATAGGTGTGGGTCTGTTTCTGGACTCTGGTTCTGTTGATCCATTTAATCTATCCTTTGCCAGATCTCAGTGTCTTGATTACTAAACCTTCATAGTTAGTTTTAAAATCAGGTATAATAAATCTTCCAACTTTTTTTCCTTTTACAAGATTGTTTTGACTATTGTAGTTCCTTTGCTTTTCCATAAATATTTTCGAATCCATTTGTCAGTTTCTACTAGAAAGCCTGTTGGGATTTTTTTTTTTTTTTTTTTTTTAAGCCTGTTGGAATTTAGATTGGGATCTGAGTTTTCCTGTAAGTCACTTCAGGAAGGGTCTCAGGAGGCCACCTGGCCCCCCACCCCTGGCTTCTGTGCCCTACCCAGCTAGTTTGGCCCAAGCTCCAGGTGTGGCATTCGGAAAGTCCCCGTCCCTGAGCAGTCACCCTCAGCTGCCCTCTTTGCCAGCATCATTTCCTGAATGATTAGCATTCCACATGAGACATTGCCCTTTATTGGAAACCCAGCCCAGAGGGTGAAGGCTGGGGTGTCCAAGGGCCCAGAACCCCAAACCCAGCCTGGTGCCTGGACTCGGAGCCCAGAGCCTGAAGCTTAGAGCCCACGCTGGTTCTGGGAGTAAAGAAACAAGAGTCATTGCCTAGTCCATGGGGGCAGCTCTGGATGAAATTGGAACCCAGTATGTCATTAAGATACTTAAAGTTAAAATGTTATTATGTCTGGAATTTGCTTCAAAATATTTGAGGGCGCGCGAATGGTAACATAGATGAAACAAAACTGGTCATGAGTTGATAACTGTCGAAACTGGGTGATCAGTACAGAGTGTTCATCATACTTTGCAATTTTGAATGTTTGCCACTTTTTATGATAAAAATTTAAAAAATACACCCTCTCCAGTGAGGCAGCCCCTCCCCCATCGTTTTCTCCGCACCAGGGCCTGGACCCTGCTGCTCTCTGGCTAATGACAACCCCTCTGCCATCTGCAGCGTCCCCAGTGGCTGCTCCACTCCTCCACGGCCTGAGCATCGTGGCGCAGACGCTGGCCCGGTGGGAGCGTGACCTGGCTGTGCAGTTGGCCGTATCCGGGCCTCTCCTGATGTGGTGCTGGCAGGTGGGTTTCCACATCCCCTCAAATGAGTTTTAAGATGATTGAATTACAACAGCTGCCACCCACAACCCAAAGCAGGGCCCCAGGCCAGCCCGAAGCAGTGACAGCCAGGGAATCTGGACAGAGTGAGCAGGGAGCCGTGTCGGGGGCGATGTTAGCGACGTGGGCAGGGAGGGGCGTGGGGAGCAGATCGCGCAGGGCTTTCCAGGCCGGGGCCCGACTCTGCGGTGGGGCCCCTGGAGGAGGGCATGGAGCCAAGAAGTGACATTTTCTGATCTTTGTTTTGAAAGAACGCCTCTGGCTGCTGAGTGAACTGTCTGGAGGAGCCCGATGGAAGCAGAGAGACAGGTTAGAAAGCCACTGCAGTCATCCAGGTAGAGATGCTGTGCGCTCGCCCCAGGATGGAGGCCGTGCAGGTGGTCAAAAGTGGTCCGGTTCGGGGTATATTTTGAAAGTACTGCCGACAAGTTTCCTTGTGGATTGCATGTGGGTGGAGAGAAAGAGGGAGGCGTCAGGAAGGAGTCCAAGGGTTTCAGCCTGAGCAACTGGTACAATGAAGTTGCCATGTATCACACGGGGAGACGGGGGAAGAGCGGGTTCAGGGAGGCCAAGTCAGGCCCGTGGTTGAGGATGTTAGTTTTGTGGTGCCCGATATGCAATCATGTAGAGCTGACGGTCGGATACATGAGCCCGGAGTGCAGGGGGGGGTCAGGACTGGGCTGCATTCCGGGCATCATGCGTGTGGTGGGATTTCAAGCTGTAAGGCCAGAAGGTCACTTGAAGAATGAGTGTCCCTAGAGAAGGTATCTGAGTCCTGAACCTGGACCACGCAAATGTTTTAGGGTGAGAAGAGGAGGAATCAGCAAAGGAGACCTAGGAGGAGTGGCCAGAGGGAGAGAACCAAGAGCATCTTGGAAGCCAAGTGAAGACAGTCAGATGCTGGCAAGAGTGTCTGAGAGGATGGAGAACCGGCCTTGGACTGGGCAACATGGAGGTCCCAGGCGACCCTGACAAAGCTGCTTTGGGGACATGGCGGAGTGAAAGCCCAGTAAGAGTGGGTCCGAGAGAGAATGTTGGACTCCTCGCCCACTCCCTCAGTGCTTAGTCCAACTTTTAACTATGTCCTCAAGCCTCCTCCTCCCTTGCCCCTCCACTCACTCCAGGAATCCATCCTGTCTCCCTCGGGTCAGATCCCCCCAGCTTCCATCTATCAAACCCGCACGATCTCTCGCCCTTACCTGCTCCTCCCTGTATCCCTCCTGCCAGGGTGGTGCCTCCACCTGTGACCTGGACCCTATTCCATCTCGCCTTCTCGAGGCCTCATTCCACGAACATCCCTCATTTCCTGGTGTCCCCATCCACCCTCTCTGCTCACTGGTGTGTCCCAGCATTAAACATTATGCTCCAGTCTGTACTGTCTTAAAAATGTTTCCTTTGAGCATATTTCTCTTTCCATTAAAGTTCCCAACTTCCTTTCTCTGTCAGTTTTCTTAAAATAGTCTACATAGGATACCCTTGTGAGCTCACCTCCTGGTCAGGGGTACGTGTGGGGTGCAGCAGGGGGTACAGATGCTGTCCCTGAGTTCATTCTCACAAAGGGGCACCTTTTAAGCCTTGAGATGCATAGACAAGGTGCCAAAGGGTGATGCCCACCTCCATGGGGTCTGCTCCCCCAATGGTGGATCCTGGCACCCTGCTGTGTCCTTCACCCACTGCAATCTGTGATTTCCACTGCTGCATGAAGACATCTAGAAAGATGCCTCCTTGTTCCCCTTGTACCCCCTCAAGGAATGGCCAGAGATGGGGAGTGGGCCACTGCACCAAAGAGAGAAGGCTGGACAAGATGAGGGGGGTGGCAGTGTTTACCTAGGATTCCCCAACAGAGACCAGAAGCCCACCACAGTCATAGCCAAAGCCTGGAGTCTGGCTAGAGTAAGTTGAAAAAAGGCCCGTGTCAAGGTTAGAGGTTCAAAAATAAGGCTGTCAGGGGGACAAAGGAGGTGGAGGTCTTTTATGTGGTACATGGATGAGGCTGAACATCCAGGTTTAACTGAGGCACGTGCAGGACTGACAGTTTGTACCGAAGAAAGAAGCTGAGTGTCAGCCTTGGGCCAGGTTCAGGGATTCAGAGCCAAGCCCTGAACCTGAGTCCCAGTGTCCCCGCCCCCAAATGTGCCACAGAGGAATCAGCTAGAGTTGCAAGTCCGGCGCCCTAGCCCCCAGCCCTCACTGCCCACCACTACCAATTCAGGGCCTCCTTCCCCTGCTCAGGCTCCTCCCCTTCCTTGGACATTATCCCTGCACCCCCCCGGCTCCTCGGTCGGAGAGGGGAGCTGAATATTCAGTATCTGGGGAGACAATAAAAATCCCAGGAAGAACCTGGCTAAGGCAATTACCTCTGCATAAATGCATATATTATTCATCCGTGGCTTTGAATATATAAATAATACTGATACAATTTGCATGCGTTAAAAGGAGATGTAATTACCCACTGATGCCTGTGAGTGCCTGGTACCCACCGGCCACATCCGGAGCCGGCTGCCCCACCCCCAGAACCCACCTTTGCCCTTTCTGGAAGGCAGAATATATCACACATGGGTTTTCTGCACTAGTAAGGAAGCCAATCTTTGATGTCCTTGGGCTTTGGTCAGAGTGTGCTTTTTTAATGATCCCGTGGTCTGCTGTGGCTACCCAACTCTATTCTTAAAACTTTGGGCTATTTTAATATTATTATTATAGATGTTACTTTTTAAAATCACATTTTTTGGTGCACAGATAATGCACGTTCGTTGCGTAAAATTTGGAAAATAACAAAAATTCAAAAAAGAAAGACAGTCTATCTGCTGCTCAGACATCAGCATAGTCCATATTTGTCTTATTTTCTGCCAGTCTTATTTTTCTATGCACAGATAATTTTTTTTTACAAACTTAAGATCATATTATATATAATGTTTTGTAACCTGCTTTTATCTTTTGCAATATGTCATGAGCAGATGAAGAAATATAAAAGGCTAATAAATATGAAAAGATGCTCAACCTCACTAGTAATTAAGGAAAATACAAATGACAATAACAGCGAGATATAAATTTTCACCTATCGCATTGTTAAAGATGTAAAATAACAATACCTACTGCTGGTGTACGCATGTTGAAACAGGCTTTCCCAAACAATTGTTGCTGGGAGGAGTGTAAATTGGAATACTTTTTGGCAGGCTAATTCAGCAATATGCTTAAAAATATGCATGCCTCTTGGCCTCTGAAAATCTAGTTTTTAGAATTTAAATAATCACACAGATAGGAGAAGATATAACAATGTGAATTGTAGTGTTTTATCATAACAAAAAATTAGAAACAACTTTAATAGTCCAGTGTTGGGAATTAGTATAATAAGTTACGGTCTGTCTATATGGCAAAATCCCACACAGCCAGCCAATTACAGTGAGAAAACACACACACACACACACACACACACACACACACACACACACACAGATAGACAAATACCCTATACAATCAAGGGTAAAGAGTTGTTCCCGGGGGCTTCCCTGGTGGCGCAGTGGTTGAGAATCTGTCTGCCAATGCAGGGGACACGGGTTCGAGCCCTGGTCTGGGAAGATCCCACATGCCGCGGAGCAACTGAGCCCGTGAGCCACAACTACTGAGCCTGCGCATCTGGAGCCTGTGCTCCGCAACAAGAGAGGCCGCGACAGTGAGAGGCCCGTGCACCGCGATGAAGAGTGGCCCCCGCTCACCACAACTAGAGAAAGCCCTCGCACAGAAATGAAGACCCAACACAGCCAAATAAATAAATAAATAAATAAATAAAATTAAAAAAAAAAAAAAAACTTGTTTAAGAGTTGTTCCCAAAATATTATGTTTGGACTTCTGGCTAAATGTGGTAGGTTGAAAAAATTTTTTCATTTCTACTTCCTCCTGAAACCCCACTAAAATAAAAGAAATGAAAATGACATAAGCCACGAGGACAAAGTAAATGTAAGAGAAGATGAGAGATGTAAGTACACTTTTGGGAAATGGAGTGAGGATGAGGAGTTAGAAAAGCTGGAAAAGATGAACATCATGAGTCAGCAGAGAGGATGCCAACAAAGAGCTCCCCAAAGCACAGCATAGCACCCCCAGAAAGATGCAGTGACTAGGGGTATCAGACTTCAAGGAAGACAGAGCTGAGGTGTAGGGCTGAAGCAGGAGGGTTTGTTCAGGCACTCATTCAACAAATGTTGGGGGTCTGGTATACTAGATTTCCGCTTTCGTGGAGCCTACATTCTAGCTGGGGAGATAGACCATGAATCAGCAAAACGGGATATTAGACAGTGATAAGAGCTCAGGGAAAAAAATGAGGGAGAGAAAATGATGGGAATATTACATGGGGAGGGGTGCAGTTTTAGAGAGAGTGACCAGGAGACCTCCCTGAGAAGGTTACATGTGAGTAAAGACTTGTAGGAAGAAAGGGAGTGAGTCATTCAGAAAGCTGAGGAAAGAATGCTTCCATCAGAGGGAACAGCAAGTGCAAAGGCCCTGAGGCTTGACTGTGTCGGGTGGATTTGGTTGAGAGTCTGTAGAAGGAGCGGTTAGATCTCCCATCCCCTTCCTGGCCTATTTTTCCAACCCACACAGCAAGTATCCCTCCCCTACCCAGCAGGAGACTAGATGTTTGTTCTATGGACAAACCAGAAAAGCTCAGACCCAGGGACCCTGGCCAAGAGGAAGGTGAGAGAGAGGCCCTATGCTGAAAATGGAATGAAACCAAAGCCTGCATGCTAAATGGTGAGCCTCCATCCCTACCCAGGCCCTTGTGCCACTTACCTCCAAAATCTCCAGCAGCCAGGAGTCTGTCCCCAGGAGGAGACATGGAGGATTTTTGAGCTTGTTTGTGTTTTGGTTCATTTTTTTTGTTTTTGAGAAATGTAAGATCTTAGAGAAAAGACTTATGGATACTAACATTTGGGAGTCCCCAGTGAAATGGCCACAGCCCCAGCTGCTCACTGCCTGGTGAAGCCCACCAGTCGGCAGACCCCACCTATGCACACAGGGCTTCTAAATTGCTTTTTCAATCCTTACTCTTAAATATGAAAGAAGATGAAAAAGCTCACCACACATCGCCTCCTGGTATTTAATATGGTGGACAGTCCTCAAGGTGCAGTACAGAGGCTCAAACCAACAGAAGCAAAGGGACCAGAGACAATGCAGGGAGCAGAAGAAAGCCTGAAAAGCAATAATTAAACTCCTCGGAGGGATGAGAGAAGATACTGCAACCAGGAACTGCACGCTACATAAGAGAAAAAAGGAAAAGACAGACTTCTGCCATACGTGCTAAAAGACATTTAAAAATTAAATAGACGAATTCAAACATAAAATGGAAGAAATCTCCCAGGTAGGTGCTCATTTCCTCAAAGGAGCAGAAATGAAAAAAAGAGGGGGAAAAGATGAAAAACTTAGAGGATCAATTGAGGAAATTTAACATCTCACTAACAAGGGTTCCAAAAAAGGAAAACAGAGCACACAGCAGGGAGGAAATTACCAAGAAAACAATAGAGGAGTTTACAAACTGAAAGGTCCACTAAAGATGGAGAGCAGTGAATGAAAAAGCCCCATCGTCAGACGCATCCTTGTGAAATTTTACAGCATTAAACCCCCCAAAATCAATCCAGAAACCAACCACACACAAAGAATGGCATCAACGTTCTCAACAGTAACAGTGAAACCAGAAGACAACAGAGGAAATGTCATCATAGTTCTGAGGGGAAATGATTTTTAATCCAGAAGTCTATATGCAGCCCAAATAGTAACCAGTTGAGAGAGGAATAAAACGTGTTCAGAAAAGTAAAGTCTTCCCATACACAATTTTCAGGAAATTACCGAAGGATGGACTTTATGAAATAGAGGAAGTAAAGAAGGAAGGAGGAAGCCTCAGGGTCTAGGACACAAGAGAGGCTTGAGAGCAGCTGTTCCAACAGAGAATGGGCAGTACATCCGAAGTACCTAGCCATGCGAAAAAGAATATTCAAAAGGTCTTCTTTTGAACAGTGATAGAGACATAAAAGTCAAAGTGAATTTTAACAATCCAAAGTGAACTTTAACAACCATCTGCTGGATGGTTCTTCTAGTCTTAGCTGGACTCACTGAATTGTCTCTGGTCAGCCGTGGGTTGGGTAGGCAGCTCTGCGGATCAGGGCTATAGGCTGATCTTGGATGGCCCCAGCTGGGATGACTGGGTTTTGCCTCATGTGGTCTCTCAGCCTCTAGCAGACAAGCCCCTGTTTGTTCATGTGACAGCTGGACAGGGTTCTGAGGGAGAGTGGGAGCTGCCAGGCCTCTTGAGCAACTGGCGCGCCATTGCTTCTGCTGCATTCTGTTGACCAAAGCAAGTCAAAAGGCCCAGCCCAGACTCAAGGGGTGGAAAACAGACTTGTCCTCTTGATAGGAGTTTCTGCAAAGTCACATTGCAATGAGCATAGGCACTGGAAAGTGGAAAAAACTGGGGCCATAATCAATCTCCCTCGCTCTCTCATCCTTGAAAAAACCCTGCTTTGGATCTCAAGTCAACACAACACTAATCTACCCTCTGCCTCTGATTGTTGCTGCAATCCACTGATGCTGTGTCACTCCTCATTTCTCATTGATCTTAGCTCCAGGCTTACCGTGACTCTCTTCAGCATTACTTATGTCTTATTCTTGATGGTTTCCATATGCCCAAAGATAATCCTTCTAACGTCTGGGCTCTCAGTGTCCAAGTTCTTTTCCTCCTGTGATCACCTCCACCCTACCTCAGCCACTCTACCCTATGGTCATACTCCAGACTTTTCATTACCAGTAGCCCATCTGTAATCTCCATTTCATGAACCTCACTCTCTGAACATCAATTCTGTCTCTGCAGCACATTCCTTCTAGTGCATCATCTCCAACTATCCATAGACCCCACAGAGACTAACAATCATTGTTAAACCCAATGCCTTTGCTGCTTCCAATCAGCTCGATGTAACTGGAGAAAAACACACCACGATGACCACTGCTCTCACTTTACAATTATGAGTTGCAATGGTCCTGGATGTGGCCCAGCAACTATACTATATTTCCCCCAGTCCATTCCTTTTCCCACCTCCTAGACCCTTTCAAACCTTCTCCAATTTCCACATCCCTCTAACACCTCATCTGCCATCCTCTCTCTCTCAGAACACACCATCACATCTATCCACCTCCCAGAATATATACCCATCTACCCTCTGGCTTCCTTGCCATCGCTCTAAATCAACTCTCCAACCCTCCACTTGAGCATTAGATTCTACCCTTCATATTACTCAAGGGAATTGCCCAGTAATTCTCCCCCCTCTCTCCTACATCACCAAATTTCCCTCCCAGTCGATCATTCCCATCATCCCATGAAGATGCTGACATTTCTCCCATCTTACAAAAACAACTATTGATTCCATCCCCTACCCCAGCTACTGCCCTATTTCTCAACTCCCTTTTGCAGCAAAATGCCCAAAAGTGTTATCTATACCCATTTTCTCTGCTTTTCCCCTCCCAGTCTCTCCTAAACCCACCATTCCTTGGAAACCACTCACATACAAGCCATCAGTGACCTCCATGCTGCTAATTCTGGGGGTCAGTTCTTGGTCCTCACTTTCCCTGGCCTCTCAGCAGGGTTCAGCACAGTTGTTCATCCCCTTGGAAACATGTTCTTCACTTGGCTCCAGGACAGCACACTCTCCTGGTTTTCCTCCCACTTCACAGCTGCTCACCTGCTTTACTAAGACGTCTGCCTAACTGCTCTGCACTTCCAGACTTGTTCCCCCATCCTTTCTACTCTCACATCCAGAATGATCTTCCCAAAGCCCAAATCTCATTCCTTTCGATCTCAGTGAGTGCAAACCTTCTTAAACCAGTGCATGGTACAAATATTATCACCTTATTTTTGTACCATCACAGGAAAAAGGTTAGAAAGAACTGAGCTGGAAATTTTCTTGAAGTATTTTTTTCAGGATGAGCCTAGGGGTATAGACTTGCCAGGTCTTTTCCCATCTGTGAAAGCATGTCAGCTGCTTTCATGCTGGAAAACACAGGTGTAAAATCCTTTGCCACAAAATCTTTTCTTCATAACTCTATAGGTTTCGCTTCATTGTTCTGTCTTTAGCATTTTGGACCAGTCTGAGCAAGTCTTATTTTTGTTCCTCAGAGACAACTTTTTTATCTGCCTATATCCCTATGGGGTTTTATTCTTATAATAAAAAACATGGAACATGTCTACGTGTATTATCTTTAAAAACTAATTTGTGCATTTTAATCTGTGAGTTTACTAATTTCTTCATTTTTGAAAAGTTTTCTTCCATTATATCTTTAATATTACTTCTGGTTCATTTTCTTCTCACTTATTCAAGAATGTCAATTAATTCAGCAATACCTATTAAGTAATTATTGATTATTGTTTAATTAGGTCTCTCTTCTCTGTCATTTCTAGCAATCATTTTTAAAAAACTGTTTTCCTTTCCCTGGCTTTCAGAAAAGCTTCTCAGGTTTTCCTCTACAACATAGATTCCATTTTCTTCAGTGTTGTTTTTTTTTTAAATCACTATTTCTAATGTTGATTTTAACTATGTGATTTTATTTTTATTTCCTTTTACAATATTTCTAGATCTGATGCTACTCTACTTTTATTTCTGCTAACCTCATTGTTAGATTCCTTCTCAACTCCATCCTTGGTCTTATCTTCTGTTTTTGTAATGTTCATGTTTTTCCTCACTTTTTTTTTTTTGAGAGAGCAAAGCAAATACTTTCTAAAATTTACTTTTGCTTCGTATGGCAAAATTTCTCTTAAAATGGGTGCTTCCCATACAGACTCCACATGTCACAGTGCAGAGTCCTTTTATAACCCAGTGCAGCCCCCACTTTCCTTGGTTCCTCATGTTTACTGTTGACTTTACCGTGAACAAACAAGCTGGAGGCAGCTCCTTGCTTCCTGGCAGATCTCACACAGGAAGGCTGGTGCCTGTGAATGGGTATCATTCTGATGGATTCCTCTTTCTTAATTTCATTATCTAGTGTGGATGTTGTGACTTGAGAAGGACTCTCCAGGTGGAGCTGCCAGGTCATGAGGAGTACAGTGTATTCCTGGGTACTCTGAACCTCTGTAGTTCCTTCCTTGCAAGAAATAATTAATGAACAACTACAATCCCCAGAATGCACCTCTCCTCTCCTCTCCCTCTGTTCTGTTTCCTCAAGAGCCTCTCAACCCCACATCGGTAGCACCCAGCAGCACTTCACTGCTGGGAAATGTACTTCAGGGAGGTCTTAATTTTGGAGATGGGAGAATGATACAGGGGGAAGGGGAGGATTCCTTGTATTGGCTACTGGAAATCTTGCCCATGGGCTGGCAGATTTTTGAACAGGAGCCCTGGTCCCAAGCACTGTTGGAATTTGCCTTTCTATTCTGTGTCAGGTTTGGGATGGTAGGTGGCTATAAGGCCTATCCAGAAAGTCCTCTGGCTTATTTTACAAACTGATAGAGTTTCTATTATGTTTTAGGTACTCTTAAATCCATCTCATCATTTTATCCAGAACAATATGTTAGGTAAGTACTACTATTATCCTATTTTACAGACAGGAACAGTGAAACTCAGAGAGGTTATAAAAATGCTTCCAAGGTCACCCACCTAGTGAGTGACATCTGGGATTCAAGGGTAGGTACATAAAACAAAATGCCCATTCTTTCTCTAAGTTTCTCTTTCCCTCTCTTTGAATATAAGTGAAATCCACATAACATAAAATCAACCACTTAAAAGTAGACAGTTCAGCGGCATTTAGTACATTCACAGTGCTGTACAACCACCAACTTTATCTAGTTCCCAAACATGTCATCACCCCAGAATAAAACCCCAAGTCCATTAAGCAGTCCCCTCCGATTTCCCCCTGCCCATGCTGTTAATCACCCCCTCTCAGCCATGCTGGCAACTCCATCTTTGCTGGTGGCCCTGCTGCCATCGGGGTGAAGGTAGGATGAACCCTGTCACCCCTGCCTGCCTCAGGCCCTTCTCTGATGCTCCCCAGCAGCCTTGCCCAGGCCGGCCACCTCACCAGCGGGGGGAAGAAGCCCTGCCCCTGGGTCGGTCCTGCTTCCTGCATGAGCCCTGTAGCTTGGAGCCCTTCCCTGCTGCCCTGTCCTGACTGCTAGTTGCCTGCCTCAGTTTCCTACCCAGACCAGCACTGCCCTTTCATGCAAGGCCTGGAGTCTTGCTTAAGCAGATTCCAGGCTCTCTGCCCTTACTGCCACCTCCAGATTAAAATGAGGAGTCGGAGGCTCCCTCAGGCCACACAGCTTGGAGCACAGAGGCCACTTTTCCCAGTCCTGGTCCCACAGCCCAGCATCTAACCTCCCTTCTTGACCTGTGGTCCTGTGGTCCTGCACAGCCCCCCTCGGGGGTTCCACTGTGTGAGGGGACAGCTCTCAGCCCTGTGACATCCTCCTGTTACCCAGAGCTCCTCAGAGTCAGTGGCTGCGGGTGGGCCCTGAGCCTTATGCCGGGGCTCAGCACAAGCCCATCTACTTGACCATACACATGGGGCAGCAATCCATGTGTCCCTTCAGAACCCTTTGTCTCCACGGAGAGAGGCTTCTGGAGGCGAATCATCTTCACTCTGACCTTGCTGCAGCCAGAGAGAAACCCTGCGTGACAACCCCCAGATGGGTCTCCTGCTCATGTCTGGATTTAGTCCACATTAATGGCCACACAGCAGCCTGAAATCAACGATGAGGAGACCAGAGGACCTCTCCCACTTGCGGGCTTGATGACAGCATGGCTGACGGGGGTCTCTTTGCCCTTCCCTTCCCAGCTGAGGCAGCCAGGCCCGGAACCCAGCTTGTGTAGGGTCTGTGTCAACAAGACCGCAAGTTGGGAGAGGAATGCCTGCCAGGATTTCTTTTTTTTTAATTTATTTATTTTATCTATTTATTTGGTTGCACCAGGTCTTAGGTGTGGTAGTTAGGCTTCTTAGTTGCCTCGAGGGATCCTTAGTTGTGGTTCGCCAGCTCCTTAGTTGCGGCACATGGACTCCTTAGTTGTAGCATGTGAACTCTTAGTTGTGGCATGCATGTGGGATCTAGTTCCCTGACCAGGGATTGAACCCGGGCCCCCTGCATTGGAAGCGTGGAGTCTTAACCACTGTGCCACCAGGGAAGTCCCACCTGCCCAGGATTTCTGATGCTTGGCGCTTAGTGACAGTTATCAGCATTACCGCAAATGCCCCATGCAGTAGGCAAGGCCCAGCCAGTGGCTAAGGGTGGGGCTTGGGCTCAGCCAGGTGTCTTCAGCTGTGTCACCTCGTGTGCCTTTCCTGATGCCTCTCGGTTCCCTCTGTGGAATGTCCGTGCTTTTCAGAGTTGTGAAGGCAAAAATGAGACGATGTGTGTGAGACATCTGGCAGAGTGCCTGGCTCGTAATCAACTCAGTAAGTGCCAACTGCATCTATTTAGGGTGAGCCGGCCTTGGAGGCATTATTTATCATTATTATTGATTGTAGAACTCTATACACGCTGTCTGTGGGACTGCAGGGTATGAAAGTCCACATACACACATCTGCAGGTTTATGTACCCATAGTGCACACTCACATCTACATCCGCTTGCCCTCTCTCCCTCCCTAGGTCACCAGCCTATCACTGAGCGTCTGCTTAGGGCTAGAGGTGAACTAGGGGAGATGCTGCCTGGGTCTAACGAGGTCAGTATGTCTCTGTGTACCTGTGTCTCAGTGTGTGTGAGAATGGGTATATGGCTGGGGGTGCACGTCTGCAGTGATGTCTCCATGTGTCTTTGTTTCTGTGCATGAGTGTGTCCATGTGTCTTTGAGTCTGCTTGGGCTGCCATAACAAAATTCCATGGGCTGAATGGATTCAACAGCAGACATTTATTTTCTCACAATTCTGGAGGCTAGAAGTCCGTGATTGAGGTGTTAGCAAATTTGGTTTCTGGTGAGAACACTCTTCCTGGCTTGTAGACGGCCACCTTCTCACTGTGTCCTCATGTGGTCTTTCCTCTGCACATGCAGAGAGAGAGAGAGAGAGAGAGAGAGAGAGATCTGGTGTCTCTTCCTTTTCTTATAAGGGCACCAGTCCTATAAGATTAGGACCCCATCCTTATGACCTCATTTGACCTTAATTACCTACCTAAAGGTGTTATGTCCAAATATAGCCACATTGGGGGTTCAGACTTTAACATATGAATTTGAGGGGGGGACACAATTCAGTCCATAGCCATGTGGGACTGGTTTTGTGTGTGTGTGTGTCTGTGTGTTTGCCTATGTGAATGTATATGCGTCTGTCCTGGGTTAATGCCCATGTGTCTGTCTGCACATGTGTTTGTGTCTCTTCGTGCAGCCGTGGGGGGCGGTGGGGATGGTGAGGAGCCATACCTGCCAATCACCCCCTCCCACCTGAGGCCAGGGCGCCAACGGAATCAAGCGTGGGCTCCTCTCTGCCGATCAAGATCTATAAATAAAGTTGTCTCCCTGGCATGTTCCACACCACACGCAGCTCTTTAATAAAATTGGCTGAGATTTGTGGATAAGCCTGAAGCAAAGTCAATGCTTGGTGTCAATCCCACGCTAAGAGGGGCCTTCAGGGGTCAAGCTGCTTCCTGTATATGATTCCATATCAAAGATATGTCAGCCGGGTGCTAACTAGCTCCCAGAACGCAGGGAGAGACCAAGCCCTGACCAGGTTCACGCTGGGGTCCTCGGGCTGGGTTGCCAGTTGGTAAATGGGGAGGGGGTGAGGGGACACAGCCAGAGCTGGCTTCTGCATGGGACTCAGCTACTCCTCACAGGCTTTGGGACTAAGTCCATCTTCCCTGTCTGAGCTGCAGGAAGCGGGGCAGGCGGCAGCTTCTCCCCAGCTACCCCTCAACACCTCCATCTTCCCGGTCTGGAAGGGGCATGTTTTGAGGGTGCAGTCAATGTCTTCCCAGATCGTTGCTACTCCCCAGAGGCTGCAAGGAGCCTCTGCCCTAAGCCCCATGCACAGTCTTCTGAGGTCATGTAGGGGTCACCTGGCTGCCCCAAGCTCCCAGGTCGATGGCTGGAGGAACTGGGTGTGCGGAGTCCCGGGGGATTCTGTCCACTCCAGGCCACTCGGGGAGGAAGGACATCTAATAGGCATGCTGGCCACACTCGGTGAGGCAGAAAGAGGGGAAATCAAAAGAAGTTTGGTTTAATTAAGTATCAGGGAAGATTTATGCAACTTCCTCTCCTTGTCATAAATATTAATGAGGGCAGCCAGCAGCCGGCTCCTAAAGCATCCACAACCCACCAGCCGGCTGGGGAGAGCGGAGGGGGATGGGGCTGGAGGTGAAGAGGTCAGCAGCTGCCCCTCAACACACACACACACACACACACACACACACACACACACACACACACACGCACACACACACACAGTGGGTCTAGCAGCTCTTCCCTGGGGCAGATGGTGGGGTGAGTCCCTTTGCAAGTATTTGGCCACTTGGCCAGTAGGTCCAGGAAAGGGAGACAGCCCCTTCTTGCCCCCTGGTCAGGCTGGAGTTTGGGGCAGGGGTCCCCTCAGCAGCTTTGACCTTGCCCCTCTTGGGACCAAGTCAGCTCTGGCCTGAGGGGAGGCGTGAGTGTGACAGCGAGTGATGGTTGGGAGTGTTTGAGGGACCAAGAGGCAGCACGCCAGGGTCGGGGGTCTGGGAGTGGAGTGGGGATTAAGTGTGTGAGCCTGAAAGGGAGAGAGTAAGAAGGGGAAATGAGGATTCCCATGAAAGAGCGGCATCAGGATGGAAAATGGGGCACAGGACACAGTGAGGCAGGAAGGGAGGGCACCAAGCCAGCTGTGACAGTGAGCAAAGTCCCACAGAGGGCAACTGCTAGTCGGGGCTCTGCAGAGAAACAGAACCAACAGAGGCTGATTTTAAGGAATTGGCTCCCAGGATTCTGGAGGCTGACAAGGGCTGCTGTCAGGACTGGACGCTCTGGGAGCCCATGTGCTGGGAGTGGTAAAGGAAGCCGAGGGGCTGGGGGCCCTGGCAGGTCTGCTCAGCTTGGCCCTGTCCCTGTGTGGGGTCAGGGTGGCATGGAGATCGAGAAAGAGGCCGAGGGGAACAAGAACTAGGCTCCCCTTTCCTCGCTGGACACATTTTGATAGAGCACCCACTTCGTACCAGACACGAGTTCTCCTGAGCCCCTCTGTGGCTGTGCTCTGTGTGCTCCGGACGGCCTTGGGAACCCACAGCACCTCGCCAACTGAACTGCTGTTGTTCTCACTGCTACAGGTAAAGCGGGGAGGCCCAGGAGGGTTGCCAAACGTGCCCAAGAAGTGAGTAAGGGCTGGGACCAGAACCCAGGTCTGCCGGCTCTAGCAATGGAAGCAGCTGTTCCCTGGGGATCTGTGTCTCTCTAGCTTCTGTTGGTGGGAACTGGGAAGATCGGGCTTCTAGACTCCCTCCCCTGATGGCAGGGAGCTAGGGGTGGAAGATGGAATTCAAGACACAGCTACCAATCCACTGACTCCTTTCATCCCCCCACCCCCACCCCGAGGCCAGACCAATATCTCCCCTTCTGTCACCCCCCAAGGTCAGTCAAGTCCAGACTAAAACCTCCCCCATGGACGCCAAAGTCCCTGGAGACCGACAACAATCGCTCATAAACTTTTGAGGGCTCCCCAAATGCTAAGTACA
Organism: Balaenoptera musculus; assembly: GCF_009873245.2. NCBI lineage: Eukaryota > Metazoa > Chordata > Mammalia > Artiodactyla > Balaenopteridae > Balaenoptera > Balaenoptera musculus. The sequence goes on along the minus strand of NC_045790.1, from coordinate 107,037,367 downwards.
TTAAGTGTGTCCTTTCACATAGTTCCCAGAATAAGTTTGAAAGGGAGATGATAATCATCCCCATTTATTGATGAGAAAGTCAAGGCTCAGAGATGTTATGTGACTTGCCCAGGGTCACACAGACATAAACGATGGATCAAATTAGCACTTTGGAGTCCGTGACGCCAAATCCCTTCATTTAAGTCCTAGATTGAAGAATGGTGCCAGCTCAGCATCAGCGCCATCTGGGAACTTGGTAGAAATGCAAATTCTCATGTCCTTCTCCAGACCTCCTGCATCAGAACTCTGGGGATGATTTTGGGACCCACTCAAGTTTGAGAACAATTGACCCAGGTTAAGCTAAGCCATCTTCCGGGCAAGGCCATCCAGGCTCACCCTACAACACGCAGGGCCCCAGAGCTGGGGGAGGGCTGTTGTCTCGGGGTCCTGCTCTTCTCTGAGCCGACAGGGAGGGCAGGGAAAGAGCAGAGCTGCACCCTCCACCAGATGGTGTCTTCTCCTAAGGTTTATTTACCCACATGCCCGCCCCCCTACAAGTCCCACCCACCCTTCTGCTCTATCCACATCCCTGTCTCTTTTTCTAGAAGGAAATGTCCTTGTCTCCCATCTTTCCTCCTTATCAACAGTCAGAGACAAAGGTAGCCTCATTTCTGAGTCCTCTAGACCCATGCTTCACCCTGGGCTTGGGCCACCCGCTCACAGCTCCCTCCGATTCCCCTGGTCAGTGGGCCTCTAGACCCATGCTTCACCCTGGGCTTGGGCCACCCGCTCACAGCTCCCTCCTATTCCCCTGGTCAGTGGGCCTCACATGCAGGCCCCATTCTGATGAGTAGCCTCCTGCAGGTCAGCCCCAGAGCCAGCGGGGATCCAGGACTTATTATACAGCAGCTCTGAACTGCGGACCATTCCCACCTTCCTGCCCCCGAGCCTCCTCCCGGCATCAAACATGAGCCAGCCTCTAGCTATACAGGGGGAAGGCAGCCTGAGGCACCCCTGGGCACCTCTCTGTATCAGTTAGCTATGCTATGTGACAAATCACCCCAAATCTTAGTCACTTAAAATAACCACCATTTACCATTGCACCGTCATCTACAGGTAGGCCAGGCTTGGCTGATCTAGGCTGGCTTCCCTCCCACATCTCCAATCAGAAGTGTGCAGGTTGGCTGGGGGGCTGACTAGCCTAGCGGCAGCCTTGGACATGTCTGCTGCAGCTGCTGTCAGTGGTGATGGGGAACCTACGGCGCAGGTTCCCCTGCATTCAACTGGCCTAAGCAAGTCACAATCCAGCCTGGATTCAATGCGCAGGCAAACAGAGCCACCGCCTAATGCAAGGAGCTGCCAGGCCACATGCCGAAGGGTGTGGATACAGTAAGAGGTGAAGAATAGAACTAGAGGCATTTTTGCAATCTCACTAAATTCACCCTCTAAACTTCCAAACTTTCCAGACCCTGCTTTGGCCTAGGGCTTTACCCACCAGGTGTCATTCCAACAGAAAGTGACCAGACCCCCAACATTTGGCCACATCACTATATTAGAAGCTCCCATGGTCCCATCCCCTCTCCCTTCCACGCTCACCCCCGTTATCATTCCCCATTACTGCTCCCCCTCAGTGGACTCAGAGCTGCCACGACAACCATGGGTGAAGGGGAGGGGATTGATAAATACGTGTCAAGGTCCAGTGCTGGGCCCGGCTAGGACACAGAGGTCAATATCTCCTTCCTGTAGCCCCTACCTACAGTGTTTGGGCAACCCTGCAAGGAATCGCAACTTCTGTGCCAGATTCACTTGGTATTTGGAGCAGGGGTGGGCGAGAGACCCATGCCAAGCCACCTGCTGAATGTGCCCTGGTGCTGTCAGCCAGGGGTGGAGGGGACAGCCACTGCCCTGCCCCACTCGAGACACTGTGCCGTGTGCACCTGACCCCAGGCCTTCCTCATGTGCCAGGGTTTGAAAAGCTTTTGCAAAGCAAAGGAAACTATAAACAAAACAAAAAGAAAAACTGCGGAATGGGAGAAAATAGTTGCAAATGATATGACTGACAAGGAATTAATTTCCAAAATATACAAACAGCTCATACAACTTGATATCAAAAAACCAAACAACCCAATCAAAAATAGACATTTCTCCAAAGAAGACATACAGATACCCAATAGGCATATGAAAAAATGCTTGACATTGCTAAATATTAGAGAAATGCAAATCAAAACTACAGTAAGGTGTCACCTCACAGTGGTCAGAATGGCCATCAAAAGTCTACAAATAATAAATGCTGCAGAGGGTGTGGAGAAAAGGGAACCCTCCTACACTGTTGGTGGGAATGTAAATTGGTGCAGCTACTATGGAGAACAGTATGGAGATTCCATAATAAACTAAAATGAGAATTACTATATGATCCAGCAATCTCACTCCTGGGCAGATATCTGGAAAAGGCAAAGACTCTAATTCAAAAAGATACATGCACCTCCATGTTCATAGCAGCATTATTTACAATTGCCGAGATATGGAAGCAACCTAAGTGTCCATCAACAAATGAATGGGGCTTCCCTGGTGGCACAGTGGTTGAGAATCTGCCTGCCAATGCAGGGGACACGGGTTCCAGCCCTGGTCTGGGAAGATCCCACATGCCGCGGAGCGGCTGGGCCCGTGAGCCACAATTGCTGAGCCTGCGCGTCTGGAGCCTTTGCTCCACAACAAGAGAGGCCGCGATAGTGAGAGGCCCGTGCACCGCGATGAAGAGTGGCCCTCACTTGCCGCAACTACAGAAAGCCCTCGCACAGAAACGAAGACCCAACACAGCCATAAGTAAATAAATAAACAAACAAACAAACAAACAAACAAAAAAAACAAATGAATGGATAAAGAAGATGTGGTACATATATACAATGGAATACTACTCAGGCATAAAAAAGAATGAAATATTGCCATTTGCAGCAACATGGACTGACCTAGACATGATCATACTGAATGAAGTAAGTCAGACAGCAAAAGACTAATATTATATGATATTTATAGTGGAATCTAAAAAATAACACAAATGAATTTATTTACAAAATGGAAAGAGACTCACAGACATGAAAAACAAACTTATGGTTACCAAAGGGGAAACGGTGGGGGAGGGATAAATTAGGAGTATGGGATTAACAAATACACTGCTATATATAAAATAGATAAACAACAAGGATTTACTGTATATCACAGGAAACTATTGATATATTCAATATTTTGTATAACATAATGGAAAAGAATCTGAAAAAAAATACATATATAACTGAAATAATTTGCTGTACACCTGAAACTAACACGATATTGTAAATCAACTATACTTCAAGAAAGAAGTAAAAAGAAGTAGCTTGGTTTAGCTGTGTTTCTCCTTTTGGGCTGGGGGAAGGGAGAGGAGCCACAGATAAACATGAACATTTTTCCTCATGTACCTATTACATACTTAAAGATTTTCAGGGAAAAAAAGTTTTAATTTAATTGGTAAGTTATGAAATAATTTCTAAAACATTGCTTTTATATTAAACATATGTATGTGTGTGTTTAAATAGACAGATGAAATAGAATGCAAAATGTGAGTGACTATTTAGAAACAAATAGTCAATATTCCCTTGCTTGCAATAGGCTACTGGAGGCTGTGCCCACAGATCTTTTGGAAATATTCTCTATTCTTTTGTGCTTGAGGGCCACTTGGGTAGAAATGTTTGATCCATATACCTAGTGTTTCATTAGATCCAGGCAAGGTCAAGTTCCCGTTCACCTCTCTGAACCTCACTGTTTTCACCTATTGAATGAAGTACTTCAATTTCAACTCAAGTCATAAGATTATAAGGTGACTTTACGATGCAGCTGTGTTCCATTCATCTCTGTATCCTTTGTGCCTATTATGGTGCCTGGAACATAGTAGATGCTCTATCAATAACTGTTGAATAAAACTAAGTTAAAGGGCTTCCCTGGTGGCTCAGTGGTTAAGAATCCGCCTGCCAATGCAGGTGACATGGGTTCGAGCCCTGGTCCAGGAAGATCCCACGTGCTGTGGAGCAACTAAGCCTCAACTTAGTTTGGCTTAGTGCACCACAACTACTGAGCCTAAACTCTAGAGCCCACGAGCCACAACTACTGAAGCCCGTGCGCCTAGAGCCTGTGCTCCGCAACAAGAGAAGCCACTGCAATGAGAAGCCTGCGCACCAAAACGAAGAGTAGCCCCTGCTCGCCGCAACTAGAGAAAGCCCGCGTGCAGCAACAAAGACCCAAGTCAGCCAAAAATAAATAAATAAATTTATAAAAAAAACAATTAGGTTGAAATTTGGCTAGTATTTCTGTAGAATAAACTCCTAAAAGTTAAATTTCTAGGTCAAAGGGTATGTACTTTTTTAAAAAAAAAGAATTATCTTTTAGAGCAGTTACAAAATTGAGAGGAAGGTACAGAGATTTCCCACATACCCTTGCCCTCACACATGTGTAGCTTGCCCCATTATCAACCTTCTCCACCAGAGTGGTCCATTTGTCACCACTGATGAACCTACACTGGTACATTACAATCACCCAAAGTCCATGGTTTACATTAGGGTTCAATCCTGGTGTTGTACATTCTGTGGGTTTGGACAAATGTATAATGACATGTGTCCATTGTTATAGTATCATATAGAGTATGCCCTAGAATTCCTCTGCGCTCTGCCCATTTATCCATCCCCCAACTCCTACCCCTGGCAACCACTGATCTTTTTACAGTCTCTATAAATTTTGCCTTTTCCACATGTCATATAGTTGGAATCATACAGATGTGGCTTTTTAGATTGGCCTCTTTCACCTAGTCATATGCATTTAATATTCCATCAAGTCTTTGCATGGCTTGATACCTCATTTCTTTTTATTACTGAACAGTACTCCATTGTCTGGATATACCACAGTTTATTTAGCCATTCACCTGCTGAAGGACATCTTAGTTGCTTCCATGTTTTGGCAATTATGATTAAAGCTGTTGTAAACATCCGTGTGCTGGTTTTTGTGTGGATATAAAGTTTCAGCTCCTTTGAGTAAATACTGAGGAGTGTGATTGCTGGATTGTATGGTAAGAGTATGTTTATTTTTGTAAGAAACCACAAAACTGTCTTCCAAAGTGGCTGTACCATTTTGCATTCCTACCAGCAATGAATGAGAGTTCCTGTTGCTCCAGATCACTGCCAACATTTGGTGTTGTCAATGTCCCAGATTTTGGCCATTCTAATAGGTGTATGGTGGTATTTCACTGTTTTTAATTTGTATTTCCCTGACAATATATGAGCAGGTATGTACATTTTTAACTTTGAAAGATTTTGCCAAATTACTTCCCGTAGATGTTTTATCATATACATGTTTTCTTGCACCTGTGTCAACACTGTATGCTCTCAAGATTTTGATGCTAGACAATCTGATACATGAAAAAGGGTATTTTGCCATAGATTCTATTTCTGTTATTATGAATAGGATTGAGTATCTTTTCATTTGTTTAAGAGGCATTTGAATTTGTCTTTTTAGAAAACTGCCTCTTAAAGCCTTTTGCCCTTAGCTCTTCTAGTTAGTTGTTGGGTTTTTAAAAATTTATTTGTAGGCTTTCTTTATACTGAAAATTAGTCATTTATTGATCAATATGTTACAAATACTTCTAGTGTGTTATTTGTCTTCCCACACTATTTTTTCCTTGTACATTGAAATTTTTTTCTTTATTTTAACCTAATAAACTCTTGTATGGCTTCTGGGTTTTGTGTATTGTTTAGAAAGCTCTCTTAAGATAAGACTATTCTTTTGAAGTCACTTCTCATAATAACTTTTATATTTTTCAATTTTTTATATTTAAACATTTGAGATGTGTGGAATTTATTTTGATGTAAGGAGTAAGGTAGGGATCCAAGCTAACTTTTTTCCAGATGGTTGCCCAGTTGTCTCAATGCCATTTATTAAATACTCATTTTCCCCCTTTGATAAGAAATGCTGCCTTTATCATACGTTAAAGTCTCATTTCTTACAGGATAAATTGCTGGATTCTAGTTGATTAATCAGCCAGTTTTTCTGTTCTTGCCCCATGGCCAGTTGCCACTATGTCCTAACGACAAGCAAAAAAGCTGAACACACTGAAAAATCAACAACTTTCCTTGGATCTGTACGAGGGGTGAGGATACAGGGGAAACCACTGCCCCTAAGATTAGAGGGAGAGAGAGGTGGATGTAGGGAGTCACAGCTTACCAGAGCAGAGATCCATGTGGAAGCCACAGCAGGAACCAGTGCCGAGGAGGAAATCCTGGACTGTAATTGACGAATTGCTGGAGGCTCCATGTGGACAAGTCTTAGAGGCAAAACCTCCAGGGGGACCCAGTCATGGGGGACCCCCACAGTTTTGTAGACTCCACAAGGTCGACCAGGTTCTCATAGTCAACATCAGGGATGAATCCCCTCTTCCTTCTGGCAGGGGAAAGAGAAGAGGAACCATTTTGAAACATGCCAAGAGTTCTCTGATCTTCTTAACAAGGCCTGCCCTTCCTCAGGAGCAAGTAATTAACCAGAGCCTAACTGGTCCAGGGGAAGGGAAATACCCAATTCCAGCCCACTCCAGCCACTCTGTCTCACCTAAGCAGGAGAAAGAAATTGAGAAACACTCATGAAACTCACAAACCAGAAGCACAGGCTCAGTAAAAGACTGAGACCTGATCATAGGACTAAAGAACACTTCCCCTGCCCCCACTCCTCACCACCACATCACTAAAGGCCTATTTACAGCAGTTTCTTTTACCCAGTACATGATGTCTGGCTATCAAGAAAAAAAAAAAAAATCACCAGGCATACTAAAAGACCAAAAACACAGTTTGAAGAGACAGAGTGAGCATCAGAACCAGACATGACAAGAAGGTTGAGATGGTCAGACCAGGAATTTAAAACAACTCTGATTAATATGCTCAGGGCTCTAATGGACAAACTCAACAGCATTCAATAACAGACAGGCAATGTAAGCAGAGAGATGAAAATTCTAACAAAGAACCAAAAAGAAATGCTAGAGATAAAAAACACTGTAACTGAAATAAAGAATGCCTTTGATGGGCTTATAAGTAGAGCGGATACAGCTGAGGAAAGAATCTCTGAGCTTGAGGATATATAAATAGAAACCTCTGAAACTGAAAAGCAAAGAGAACAAAGATTGAAAAAAAGCAGAAGAGAATATCCAAGGAATGTGGGATGACTACAAGAGGTATAACATACACACAAAGGGAATACCAGACGGAAAAGAAAGAGAGAAAGGACCAGAAGAAATATTTGAGATAATAACGACTAAGACTTTCCTTAATGTCAGGCACCAAACCACAGATCCAGGAAGCTCAGAGAACACCAAGTGTGATAAATGCCAAAAAGACTATATGTAGGCATATCACTTTCAAACTACAGAGAATCAAAGATAAAAAGAAAGCCTGACCAAGACACATATAAATCAAACTAACAAAAATTAAATTCAAAGAAAAAATATTAAAAGCAGCAAGGGCAAAACAAAAGTAACATACAAAGGAATCCCCATAAGGTTATCAGCTGATTTTTCAGCAGAAACTCTGCAGGCCAGAAGGGAGTGGCAGGATATACTTAAAGTGATGACAGAGAAAAACCTACAACCAAGATGACTCTACCCAGCAAGGATCTCATTCAGATTCGATGGAGAAATCAAAACTTTTCAGACAAGCAAAAGCTAAGAGAATTCAGCACCACCAAAACCAGCTTTACAACAAATGCTAAAGAAACTTCTCTAGGTGGGAAACACAAGAGAAGAAAAAGACCCACAAAAACAAGCTCAAAACAATTAAGAAAATGGTAATAGGAACATACATATTGATAATAACCTTGAATGTAAATGGATTAAATGCCCCAACCATAAAACACAGACTGGCTGAAAGGATACAAAAACAAGACCCATATATATGCTGTCTACAAGAGACCCACTTCAGACCTAGGGACACATACAGATTGAAAGTGAAGGGATGGAAAAAGATATTCCATGCAAATGGAAATCAAAAGAAAGCTGGAGTAGCAATACTCATATCAGATAAAATAGACTTTAAAATAAAGAATGTTACAAGAGATAAGGAGAGACACTACATAATGATCAAAGGATCAAACCAAGAAGAAGATATAAAAATTATAAATGTTTATGCACCCAACATAGGAGCACCTCAGTATATAAGGCAAATGCTAACAACCATGAAAGGAGAAATTGACAGTAACACAATAATAGTAGGGGACTTTAACACCCCACTTACACCAATGGACAGAGCATCCAAACAGAAAATAAATAAGGAAACACAAGCTTTAAATGACACAATAGACCAGATAGATTTAATTGATATTTATAGAACATTCCACCCAAAAGTGGCAGAATACACTTTCTTCTCAAGTGCACACAGAACATTCTCCAGGATAGATCACATCTTGGGTCACAAATCAAGCCTCGGAAAATTTAAGAAAATTGAAATCATATCAAGCATCTTTTCTGACCACAAGGCTATGGGATTGGAAATCAATTACAGGAAAAAAACTGTAAAACACAAATACATGGAAGTTAAACAGTGTGCTAGTAAATAACCAAGAGATCACTGAAGAAATCAAAGAAGAAATTAAAAAATACATAGAAACAAATGACAACAAAAACACAATGACCCAAAACCTACGGCACGCAGCAAAAGCAGTTCTAAGAGGGAAGTTTATAGCAATTCAATCTCACCACAAGAAACAAGAAAAATCTCAAATAAGCAATCTAACTCTACACTTAAAACAACTAGAGAAAGAAGAACAAAGAAACCCCAAAGTCAGTAGAAGGAAAGAAATCATAAAGATCAGAGCAGAAATAAATGAAATAAAAACAAAGAAAACAACAGCAAAGATCAATAAAACTAAAAACTGGTTCTTTGAGAAGATAAACAAAATTGATAAACCCTTAGCCAGACTCATAAAGAAAAGAAGGGAGAGGATGCAAATCAATGAAATTAGAAATGAAAAAGGAGAGATCACAACCGACACCGCAAAATACAAAGGATTATAAGAGATTACTACAAACAACTATATGCCAATAAAATGGATAACCACGAAGAAATGGACAAATTCTTGGAAAGGTACAATTTTCCAAGACTGAACCAGGAAGAATTAGAAAATATAAACAGACCTATCACAAGTAATGAAGTTGAAACCATAATTAAAAATCTTCCAACAAACAAAAGTCCAGGACCAGATGGCTTCACAGGTGAATTCTATCAAACATTTACAGAAGAGCTAACACCGATCCTTCTCAAACTATTCCAAAAAATTATACTGGGAGAAACACTCCCAAATTCATTCTATGAAGCCACCATCACCCTGATACCAAAACCAGAAAAAGATATCACAGAAAAAGAAAATTATAGACCAATATCACTGATGAACATAGATGCAAAAATCCTGAACAAAATTCTAGAGTCCAACAACACATTAAAAGGATCATACACCATGATCAAGTGAGATTTATCCCAGGGATGCAAGGATTCTTCAATATATGCAAATCAATCAATGTGATACACCACATTAACAAATTAAAGAATAAAAACCATATGATCATCTCAATAGATGGAGAAAAAGCTTTTGACAAAATTCAACACTCATTTTTTTATGATAAAAACTCTCCAGAAAATGGCATAGAGGGAACCTACCTCAACATAATAAAGGCTGTATATGACAAACCCACAGCAAGCATCATGGTGAAAAACTCAGTGGTGAAAACTCAATGGTGAAAAACTGAAGAAAGCATTTCCACTAAGATCAGGAACAAGACAAGGATGTCTGCTCTCATCACTCTTATGCAACATAATTTTGGAAGTCCTAGCCACGGTAATCAGAGAAGAAAAGGAAATAAAAGGAATACAAATTGGAAAAGAAGAAGTAAAACTGTTACTGTTTGCCTATGACATGATGCTATACATAGAAAATCCTAAAGATGCCACCAGAAAACTACTAGAAACTAATCAATGAATTTGGTAAGGTTGCAGTATACAAAACTAATGCACAGAAATCTCTGCCCTTCTTATACACTAATGATGAAATATCTGAAACAGAAATTAAGAAAACACTCCCATTTACCACTGCAACAACAACAACAAAAAATACCTAGGAATAAACCTGCCTAAGGAGGTGAAAAACTTGTACTCAGAAAACTATAAAACACTGATGAAAGAAATCAAAGATGACATAAACAAATGGAGAAATATACCATGTTCTTGGATTGGAAGAATCAATATTGTGAAAATGACTATACTACCCAAAGCAATCTACAGATTCAATGCAATTCTTATCAAACTACCAATGGCATTCTTCACAGAATTATAAAAATAAATTTTACAATTCGTATGGAAACACAAAAGACCCTGAATAGCCAAAGCAATCTTGAGAAAGAAAAATGGGGTTGGAGGAATCAGGCTCCCCAACTTCAAACTATACCACAAAGCTACAGTAATCAAGAGAGTATGGTACTGGCACAAAAACAGAAATATAGATCAGTGGTACAGGATAGAATGCTCAGAAATAAACACACACACATATGGGCACCTAATTTATGACAAAGGAGGCAAGAACATACAATGGAGAAAAGACAGCCTCTTCAATAAGTGGTGCTGGGAAAATTGGACAATTGGACAGCTACATGTAAAAGAATGAAATTAGAACACTACCTAACACCATACACAAAAATAAACTCAAAATGGATTAAAGACCTAAATGTAAGGCCAGACACTATAAAACTCTTAGAGGAAAACGTAGGCAGAACACTCTATGACATAAACCACAGCAAGATCTTTTTTGACTCACTTCCTAGAGTCATGGAAATAAAAACAAAAATAAACAAATGGGACTTAATTAAACTTAAAAGCTTTTGCACATCAAAGGAAACCATAAACAAGACAAAAAGATAACCCTCAGAATAGGAGAAAATATTTGCAAATGAAACAATAGACAAAGGATTAATCTCCAAAATATACAAACAGCCCATGGAGCTCAATATCAAAGAAACAAGCAATCCAATTAAAAAATGGGCAGAAGACCTAAATAGACATTTCACCAAGGAAGACATACAGATGGCCAAGAGACACATGAAAAGATGCTCAACGTCACTAATTATTAGAGAAATGCAAATCAAAACTACAATGAGGTATCACCTCATGCCTGTCAGAATGGCCATTATCAAAAAATCTAGAAACAATAAATGCTGGAAAGGGTGTGGTGAAAAGGGAACCCTCCTGCACTGTTGGTGGGAATGTAAATTGATACAACCACTATGGAAAACAGTATGGAGGTTCCTTTAAAAACTAAAAATAGAATGACCATATGACCCAGCAATCCCACTACTGGACATATACCCTGAGAAAACCATAATTCAAAAAGAGTCATGTACCACAATGTTCATTGCAGCACTATTTACAATAGCCAAGACATGGAACTAACCTAAATGTCCATCGACAGATGAATGGATAAAGATGTGGCACATATATACAATGGAATATTACTCAGCCATAAAAAGAAATGAAATTGAATTATTTGTAGTGAGGTGGATGGACCTAGAGTCTGTCATACAGAGAGAAATAAGTCAGAAAGAGAAAAATAAATACCGTATGCTAATGTACATATATGGAATCTAAAAAAAAAAATGGTACTGATGAACCTAGTTGCAGGGCAGGAATGAAGATGTAGACATAGAGAATGGACTTGAGGACATGGGGTGGGAGGGGGAAGCTGAGGAGAAGTGAGAGTAACATTGACATATATACACTACCAAACGTAAAATAATTAGCTAGCGGGAAGCAGCAGCATAGCACAGGGAGATCAGCTGGGTGCTGTGCAATGACCTAGAGGGCTGGGATAGGGAGGATGGGAGGGAGGCTCAAGAGGGAGGGGATATGGAGACATATGTATGCATATGGCTGATTCACTTTGGTGTATAACAGAAACTAACACAGTATTGTGAAGCAATTATACTCCAATAAAGACCTATTTTAAGAAAAGCCTGAAAGAAGCCAGAGGGAAAAAACACCGTACAAAAATAATTATATCCAATTTCTCTCAGAAATCATGCCAGCAAGAAGAGAAAGCTGTGAAATATTTAAAGTGTTAAGAGAAAAAAAATCACCAATATAGAATTACATAACCTTTGAAATTGTCCTTTAAAAGTGAAGGAGAAATAGTGGGGTATTTTTGTTTTTTGTTTTTTGGATATATACCCTATATACCCAGGAATGGAATTGCTGGGTCATATGGCAGTTCTAGTTTTAGATTTTTGAGAAACCTCCATACTGTTTTCCATAGTGGCGGCACCAATTCACATTCCCACCAGTAGTGTATGAGGGAGGCTTCCCTTTTCTCCACATCCTCGCCAACATTTGTTACTTGTATTCTTTTTGATGATAGTCATTCTGGCAGGTGTGAGGTATCATATCTTATTGTGGTTTTGACTTGCAGACTCACAGATATAGAGAACAAACTAGTGGTTACCAGTGGGGTGAGGGGAAGGAGGAGGGGCAAGATAGGGATAAGGGATTAAGAGGTACAAACTATTAGGTATAAAATAAGCTACAAGGATATATTGTACAACATAGGAAGTATAGCCAATATTTTATAATAACTATAAATGGAGTATAACCTTTAAAAATTGTGAATCACTATACTGTGTACCTGTAACTTATATAATATTGTACAGCAACTATACTTCAATTAAAAAATTGTTTTTAAAGTGAAGGAGAAATACAGAATTTCTCAGACAACCGAAAATTGAGGGAATTTGTTGCCAGTGACCTGCCTTGAAAGAAATGTTAAAAGAAGTTCTTTAGCAAGAAGGAAAATAATATAAGCTGGAAAAGGTGGGAAGCAGTACATCAGCCAGCTATTGTCTCAATAATCTTATGTAACAAACCACCCCCAAACTACATGGTTTAAAACAACAATCATCCATTCTTGCTTACGTGTCTGTAGGTCACCTGGGCATCAAGTGATCTCATCTTGGCTTGGCTGAGCTTGGGTCCAAGCTGCAGCTAGGGTCCAGGTGTGTTCCATGTGTCTCTCATCTTTTGTACCAGTAGACTAACTGGGGTGTGTTTTTCTCCTGGCAATGTCAGAATCATGTGAGGCAAGCACACTGCACAGCACATTTCACACTTCTGCTCTTAAAACACCCACTCAAATTCCATTGGCCAAAGCAAGTCATATGGCTGAACCCAATGCCAAAGAGCAAGACACAAATTCTGCCCACAACAAGGACACATCTAACTGTACCACAGATGAGTAAAGATTTGGGTCCAAAATTCAATCTAATTCAATTTACCTTATCTATTTCATTTTATAGAGCTAGTGAAACCTGAAGCCAACACTGAAGATGAATCTAATTATGAATTTAGATGTGAAAAATCCTTTAAAATTAGTAAATTAAAACCAGCAATGATATTCCTAAAATCACCTTTCACAACCAAGTCTGATTTATCCCAGAATTTCAAAGATTACTTGTATGTAAGGAACCCAATAACATAATGCACTCTATCAGAAGGAACAATTAAAGAAAAGAGGGAGATAACCTCAATCAATGCAGAAAAGACAATAAAATTTGACACTCATTACTAATTTATATAAACTCTTTAAAAATCAGGAATAGGAGGGGCTTCCCTGGTGGCGCAGTGGTTGAGAATCTGCCTGCTAATGCAGGGGACACGGGTTCGAGCCCTGGTCTGGGAAGATCCCACATGCCACGGAGCAACTAGGCCCATGAGCCACAACTACTGAGCCTGCGCGTCTGGAGCCTGTGCTCCGCAACAAGAGAGGCCGCGATAGTGAGAGGCCCGCGCACTGCGATGAAGAGTGGCCCCCGCTTGCCACAACTAGAGAAAGCCCTCGCACAGAAACGAAGACCCAACACAGCCAAAAGTAAATAAATAAAATAAAAATTAAAAAAAAAATCAGGAATAGGAGAATATTCATTGACTTAAAGAATACTTATCTTAAAACAATAGAATTGTATTTATGGGGACACAATAGATGTCCTATAAAATTAAGAGCAACATAAGCATGACTCCTTCCATTTTTATTCAATATTTTTCTGCTCCATGCAATAAAATATGTAAACAGAGATAAGAGGTCTAACTATTAGAAAGGAGAAGATGAGGTCATCATTATTTACAGATGATACAATTATATACCTAGAAAACAAAAAAGCATCAACTGAAAAACTCTTAGGATAAATGAGCAGTCAAATACAAGATAAATATTTGAAAATCAATTTTCCCATATGCTAGCAATAACCAGTTATAAGATATAACAGAAAATTCTATTTACAATAGCAGTAAAAGCATAAAATATTTATCAGTAACCATAAAAAGAATTGTGCAGAAAGTATATGTGAAGAATGCTACAAACTTTTATTCATAGATACAGAGCATTGGAAAAAAAGAAAGTTATACCATGCCCAAGAATGGGAAGATGAAATGTTGTGAAGATATGAATTCTTCCCAAATTACTATATGGGTTTAATACAGTTCCATTCAAAAGACGAAATGGGTTCGACCAACTTGAGAAGTAATTCTAGAGTTCATTAGAAAGAATAAAATTTTGAGTATAGATAGGATATTTTGAAAAAAGTGAGGTAATGAAGGGGCACTAGCCCCATCTAATAACAAAACTTATTGCACAGTAATAATTTAAAAAGTGTCACTGTTACTATATTTGACAGACACCTCAAATGAACATGATAAACAACTTGGAAACAGACTTTAACTATAAGAACTTACATATAAGATGTTGCATTAACATATAAGTCCCATTAACATGTAAGTTGCATTTGGTTGCATATAAGAGAAACCTGACTCTTGGTGTTTAACTGCTGCCTGAGGGCATTGTTTCTCTTATGAAACAAGCTGGCCAGAGGTGGACAGGTCAAGGATGATGCACCTACGTCAGGAGTAGAGTTTCTTCCTTCTTCCTCTGCCCTGCCTGGCGTGATCTTGTACCCCGAGGTTGCAAAAATGGCTGCTCCACCTTGAGATATCCCATCCACATTACAGACATAGTAAAGAAGGAAGAAAGGAAAGGAGGGAGGGAAGGGGGTCGAAGGGAAGGAGGGAAGGAGAGAAGAAAGAAGGAAGGAACAATACCTATATCAGTATCTGTACCGAGAAACAGAATTCCCCCTAGAAGTTTCCAGCAGACATCCACTTATATCCCATTGACCAGTGGAGTCACGCTGTTGCCCCAAACTGTGAGGGAAGCTGAGAGAAATACTTTTAAAAAATAGGTGGGCACAATACTTTCCCAAATAAGGTTAAGATTCTGTTGATAAGAAATGTTGTGTTGTTATTTACAATTGCCAGGACATGCAAGCAACCTAAGTGTCCATTGATAGATGAATAGATAAAGAAGATGTGGTACATATATACAATGGAATATTACTCAGCCATAAAAAAGAACAAAACAATGCCATTTGCAGCAACATGGATGGAACTAGAGATTATCATACTAAGCAAAGTAAGTCAGAAAGAGAAAGACAAATATCATATGATATCACTTATATGTGGAATCTAAAATACGACACAAATGAACTTATCTATGAAACAGAAAAAAACTCACAGACATAGAGAACAGACTTGTGGTTGCCAAGGGGGAGAGCCGTGGGAGAGGGTTGGATTGGGAATTTGGGATTTGTAGATGCAAACTATTATATATGTGATGGATAAACAACAAGGTCCTACTTGTATAGCACAGGGAACTATATTCAGTATCCTGTGATAAACCATAATGGAAAACACTATGAAAAAGTATATATGTATCTGAATCACTTTGCTATACAGCAGAAATTAACACAACATTGTAAATCCACTAGACTTCAGTAAAATTTTTTAAAAAATGTTGTGTTGTAGATAAGCAGCAATGTCTGCCACAGAAAACATCCAGATGGTTGTGAGATGGAAGGAGAGGAAGGAACTATTTGGCTAATGAGGTTAGAGAAATTGTCTAATATGTTTTCGTTAAAAAAAAAAAACAGAATACTCCACTTAAATGTTTATCTTATACCAAATACCAATAGAATGTCCATATGATTTATAGAATTAAAAGTCAAGTAGGAAAACTAGAATATATATGCAAATAAAGAGCATACTTAACCTCACTGAAAGGACTTTCCAAGCATAAGCAAAGGAATAAGTATCAAAGGAGCATATTGATAAATTTCACTAGAGTCAAATAATTCAATGCTGTAAGTTAAAAATCCCATTGACAAAATTAAAAGGCAAACAACAAACTAAGGAAAGAATCAGAAAGGCTTACTATCCTCATGATATGTTATGATATGGATTCATTAGGGAAAAATTAAGACCCCCAATAAAAAAAACTGGACCTGAGCCCATAATTCATGAATGACAAGACACTTCATAAGATCACAGGAAACAACGTGCTATTTTGAATAAACTGATAACAATTCTGAAGTATCCCAGTCATTTTTTTTTCTAGCAAAAATATAATCACACTTGTAGAACACTAGGAAAATGCAGAATAGTATGAAGAGGAAAACAAAAATCACTAAACTTTAACAACTGGGAGATGATAGCTTTTTGGTACGTGTCATTACACAGTTCTTTTTCCCTCACAAATACCTTTTCATTAGTTCATTTTTCTCTATTGTCTTGTCTTGTGTTTATCTTTCTTTTTCTGATTGCCTCACAGGTCACTATACTTTTGTCAGTTATTCCCCTAGTTATGGCTCCCCTCAAAATTAGCCTTCCACTGGGGAGGCTGGATACTGGGTAAGCAATAGTCATGTTGTCCACAGGAAGTACCATGTGGCTCCAACTTGACTGTGAAGGAGGGTCTGAAATATAGAGACACAATGAACTTATCTATGAAACGCCCATGACATTGATATGCGCTTATTGCCACTACCCCGTAAGTATGTTGAAATCTAGCACTTTATGGTTTTACTTTTATAGTTTCCATTCATTATGAATGGGAAATGGTATAAGTAAAACCCTGGAGAGTTTCACTCCTACTGGACTTACCCATACACAGGTAATAATGATAAATTTGGTACAAAATACAAAAATCAACCTCCTAAGCACTGGAAAGTGAATAAATGGCTAGCTAATTGTCCCAATGCCACTTGTTGAATCATTTTTGAACTATTTGGGTCCATTTTTAGACTCTAGTCTCTTCTATTATTTTGTGTGTCTATTTATGCATTGACCCCAAACTGCTTTAAGACTGTAGCTTTAAAATGCATTTTTAATATAAGGTAGGACAAATGTATCAGTTATATACTGGTGTATAATAAACAACCCAGAAACTAATGGCTTCAAACAAACACCAACTTATTTCTGCATGACTATTAAAACTAACAGGCATATTTTGCTGAACAGATTCTGAAATTAATCAATATCTTTACCCTACTCCCAAACAATACAAGGAACTTAAAATACGAACTCAGATAACCCCTCCTGACTTACATGTTATTTTTATCCAGCATTTTCTTCTATCCTTTTGTAATCCTCCCACGTCGGATATTATTCTTTCTATTGTTTTATATAATAAATGTTTATTTAGATATACCCATATGTTCACCATTTCCTTTGCTCATAATTCCTACCTACATCTCAAACTTTCCTCTTACAGTCATTTTTCTTCTTTTTGGAATACATTTTTTAGACGGTCCTTTAGTGAGAGACTGTTAACATAAAGTCTCTGTTTTTAAATGCCTTCATTTGATATCTCTTCAAATATTACCTCTGCCTCCATTCTCTCTATTATCTCCTTCGGTACTTTGAACACATGTGTTTTTAGATCTAATTTGTGACGTTAAGATGGATCAGAGTTCAGGTGTTGTCACCTTGATCACGCATGAGAGAGCGTCCTATCAGCTTGACTTTGGTCATTGGTTGGTTTTCTCTCAGCGGTCTGGCTAAGAGGATTAATATTCTGCCTATTTGCTCTTACATCCAGGTCTCAGCCTTCCTCTGCTCTGGTCTGAATCAGGACAGGGGTAGGGGCTGACCCATACAGGCTGCATTTTCCAACCTCCTGTATCAGTAGGATTCAAGCTAGATAAACCCAGTGAGGCATCGGTAGGAGACGGAGGGCTGAGAGAGGGTGGCTCTCCTTCCATACTCCTTTAGATGTGTCCATCACCATCCGCATGCTTTCCCTGGCTCTAGCTGGACCACAATGCCCCCTGGTCCTGGCCTCTTCCTGGTGACCTCTGCCTGTGCTCTCTGGCAACACATCTCTTCCCTTTGCCATTGTCTGGGTGGCCTCACTCTCCACTGTTTGCTTTTTCAGCTCTTCCATCACATGGGCAACCAATTCTCATTTTAAATTCCCTCTGTTTGACACACCCAGACTGATTTCTTTTTCCTTCCTGGACCTTGAGAAGTATTATACTGGTTTCGTTTTTAAAAAGAAGAGAAAAGAAAAAGAAAATTTTTCTTCTTTCTGTATGCTCCAGAAGAATTTTAAAGCATTGATATTATCTGGTCTTAGCAGGTTTGAATGAAATCACCTTTGAAACTGTCTGGACCTCAAGCTTTCTGAAGTAGGAAGCTAGAAAAATCTGTCAATTTCTCCCATAGTTGTTGATCTATGTAGGTTTTATGTTATTTTTAAAGCAGAAAAACAGATTAAGTATCAAATCATCCTTTAAAAGCTACAGATACAGGTAATGTCTTTTAAGGTAGATAATAAAAAATACATATAGAGGTTTTTTAGTTTTGCTTGTAACAGTAGATTTACCTGCCTCTATATTTGGCTTAAGCCCAAGGAGTCTTTCATAGTGACTAGAGGGATTGTCTCAGGATTAAAAACTGGCATTAAAGACTCATACAGACAATCAAGTGTTGACTCAACTAAGTCACAATTGTCTATGGAATTTAAGATGTGAATTGCATTGGCACTGAGACTAAGTTAATAGGAGAGAGTTCTCTTAACCTGCGCAGTTCCTGACCTCTTCTCTCTAAAACATTTCCTCTCACACCTCCAGCTGCTAAATGGATTTCTAGAATTCCAGGAGTAATTGTCAAGAATGTACAATTTACTCTTGCTTCACCTTTTTATATGCATAAGCCATCATGCTAACTTTGACCAGTACACAATCTCCTTTTATGTCATTAATTTATTCATGAATTCATTAAACATTTACTGAGCAAAGACAGTGCCAGGCAATGTTCTAGACACTGGGGCTGTGGTGACAACCACCACAGACCCTGCCCCTGCCCTCATGGAATTTACGATCTCACAGGGAAAAGAGAACTTGACCGTGTTACTGCAATTTTTGGTAAGTGCTTGGCAGTCAAAGTCCCAGGCGCTGGGGTTGGGGAGCAGGTCAAGGAAGGCTTCCTTAAGAATATGACATTTATGCTGAAACTTAAGGATGAGCAGGAGATGACCAGGCTGGGTTACGTGTATGAAGGTTATTGCGAGGAGAAACAAGAACTCAGGCGGTGTGTTTGTGAAGGCAGATGCTAAATAGGAGCCCTGGTTTTCTCGCTGCGAGCCCTCTTTATTAAAATGTTTTTTAAAATGAAAAACATCTTCTTAAGGGAGAAGGGAGGAAGGAAGGAAAGGAGAGAGTGAGGGGTGAAGGGAGGTAGGAAGACAGAAAGAGGAAGGAGGGAAGGAAAGAAGGAAGGAAGGAAGGAAGAAGAGCAAGAGAGAGAGGGAAAAAGAAGGGTAAATACCAACAACATCCTCCCTTCCTTAGTGTTCTTGCCATCAGATTTAACTGTGTGCCTTTGGCCAGGGGACCAGACTTCTCTGAGCCTCAATTTTCCTCTCAAAATATCGGAGCAGCTCATGTTACACCCTGCAGGGCTGTCATGAGCTTGGAACAAGAGCAAGTTTGTGAAAGCATCTTATAGCTGAGGTTGGATCACCTCCATGGGCAGGAGTGTTTTTATTTTATGCCTATTTACATTTGTTAACCCGATGTCCATGAAGAACTACTTGGGAACTACAGCCAGAGAGTTGGTGATCTAAGGCTCCCAGAGGCCCAAAATCCAGGGACCTGGGCCCAGCTGAGGGAGACACCCTGCCCAGGGCTCCCTGTCCGCCTCACCCCACCCACAGCATTTGCGGGCTTTCCTCCGCTCCTGTATATGAATGAGGTGATCTTTCAGCTGCCCTTTGTCTTGGAAAAAAATTAATTCTCATTTGCATTACCTCATCTAAATGTCACCCACCGATATTTTGTTAGACATTAGCAGCACTGGCAGGGAGGGCCGCGGGGTAATTGTGTTCTGCCTGGTGCTGGGATTTACATAATTTGAGACAGCAATTAAAGAATCCTGGGGAATTTTTTTTCTCTCTTCCAACCTCTCCTACAAAGAAAGTGTTCGTTTACATTAAGCACTCAGCTCCTCGCTGTTCATTTGCATAAAATTAAAGGTTTTTGTGTTCCCGAACAGCAGGGTAACATTTAAAATTCCGTTTTAGAAAGCTCACCTTACAATAATAAAATGTTAATATCATTTCATAGGCAATGCAAGGTTGCCAGATGCCTTTCACTTCCAACTTGGATCCATTGCTAACTGTTTTTCCCTCCCTTTTTCTCTCTCCTCCTCTCTTAGTCTTTGTCTATCCTTATCCTTCCCCCAAGTCTTCTCCTCGGCCTAACCCTACCTCCCTATCTTTTTGATCTCTCCCTTTTCTCTTTCCCCCTTGTTCATTTTCTAAATGGAATCCAAATGTCCTCAACGCTCACCAGCCCAAGGCCATGAAACAAAGTCAAGTTTCCCCATCATCTCGTGAATAATAACTCTAAGCTCAGCTGCCAGGTCCCCAAGAGGTCCTGTTTCTACATTGATCTCCTAGTCACCACCCACCCAGTTCCACATCCCATATGTCCCCTAGTCCCCGAAGCCAGAGTCAGTCCTGGTTACTCTCGCCTCCTCCGGGAAGCCCATGTGCTGCCCTGGTCACCATGGATGTCCGCATGCCTCACGAATGGTCACTCCTCACGATCGCCGCAGCACCCAGATGTGGCCTGGGCCCCAAGCCCATTCATTCTTTCTCCATGGCAGATGGCACTGAGGTGGTTGTGTGAGAAGATGCTGACAGCAAGGACCCCTGCCCAGAGCCCCTCTCCCCTCTCGCTGCCCAGTCCTGGGGCTGAATCTAGGCTACCAGACAGGCCCCCTGACCCTGTTCCCAGGTGAAGCCCTCCCTCAGGTCCTGTTGGCTTTGTCTGCCACCTGGACCCCTTCAGTCCACCCCAGTCCATCAGACATAGTTTAAGAACCTCAAAATTCCAAGGGGAGAGACAAGAGGTGTCCCTGATTCTTCTTTTCTCTGAGTATCCAGGAACAGTGTCAATTTTGTTTACTTGGAGGGACAATGTCTTCACCTCATTCGCCAATGGTCTAACCCCAGCTGGTATTGGTTTTCAGGTGTAGGCATAAGGCATAGACAAAGGGTCTGGGCCAGAAATATGAAGGGAGAACCAGTTTTCTCACATGAAGAAGAGATTACCAGCTGGAGAGAGGAGAGAAGAGAGAGGGACAGAGGCCTATGGGGCCAGAGTGGGAGGGCATGGGCCTCATCACTAGTGGAAAGACAAAGGGAGCCCAGCAAGGCAGCTGTGTGGGGTAAGGTGAGGTTTCTCATACTCTAGGCACCATCCAGAAGGAGGCAAGGGTGGGAGTGAAAACCATGGGATTTTCCTTTCCCCTCCACATGGCCCATGGATTGAGAGGTCAGGATCAGGAATGACCCAGACATACAGAAAAAAGGAAAGGAAAAAAAAAAAAGACAGTTTTGTTTATTGAACACTACCATTTTAGAACTGATATTCATATGCACAACAAATAGATAAGTTTTTAATGTGAAAGAGGTTCTAAGGGATAAGGAGGCTTTGAGCGGTGGTGGCTTCATTCATCCCAGCAGAGGGATAAGCATGTGCAAAGGTTCTGAGGAGGGAAGAAGTGTAGTTTGCTGAAAGTTGGGCAAATTGAGCACAGAAAGCAAAGGAAAAGGCATGCAAAAAACCAAGAAAGTAGGGCCCATACACAGGGAGAAAAAGCAATTAATAGAAACTGTCCCTGTGGAAACCCAGACATTGGATTTACTAGACAAAGAATTCCAATCAGCTATTTTAGATATGTCCAAAGAGCTCAAGGAAACCATGTCCAAAGAACTAAAGGAAATCATGAGAATATCTTACCAAATGGAAAATACCAGTGAAGACACAAAAAGGAATCAAATAGAAATTCTGGAGTTGAAAAGTATTAAAACTGAAATGAAAATTCAATACAGGGGATCAATAGCAGATCTGAGCAGGCAAAAGCAAGAATCAGCAAATCTGAAGATAGACCAATTGAGATTATTCATTCTGAGGAAAAGAAAGAAAAGAGAATGAAGATAAATGATGAGAGCCTAGGAGATGTGTGAGACACCATCAAGAATACCAACATATGCATAAAGGAGTCCAGAAGGAGAGGAGAGAGACATAAGGGCAGAAAAAGTATTTGAAGAAATAATGGCTAAAAACTTCCTCAACCTGATGAAAAACATGAATCTACACATCCAAGAACTCACAAAACTTCAATTTGGATAAATCCAAAGAGATCCACACATGCATATATACAATGGAATATTACTCAGCCATAAAGAAGAACGAAATAACTCCATTTGCAGCAACATGGTTGGAACTTGACATTACCATACTAAGTAAAGTAAGCCAGAAAGAGAAAGACAAATACCATATGATATCACTTATATGTAGAATCTAAAATATGACACAAATGAACTTTTATGAAGCAGAAACAGACTCACAGACATAGAGAACAGACTTGTGGTTGCCGAGGGTGGAGGAGGGGGGAGGAGGGATAGAGTGGGAATTTGGGGTTAGCAGATGCAAACTATTATACATAGAATGGATAAACAACAAAGCCCTATTGTATAGCATAGGGAACTATATTCAGTATCCTGTGATAAACCATAATGGAAAAGAATATTTAAAAAAGAATATATAGGGGCTTCCCTGGTGGCACAGTGGTTGAGAATCTGCCTGCCAATGCAGGGGACACGGGTTCGAGCCCTGGCCTGGGAAGATCCCACATGCCGCGGAGCAACTGGGCCCGTGAGCCACAACTACTGAGCCTGCACGTCTGGAGCCTGTGCTCCGCAACAAGAGAGGCCGCGATAGTGAGAGGCCCGCGCAGCGCGATGAAGAGTGGCCCCCGCTTGCCGCAACTAGAGAAAGCCCTCGCACAGAAACGAAGACCCAACACAGCCAAAAATAAAAAATAAAATAAATAAATAAATTAAAAAAAAAAGAATATATATATATTTATATATATATATATATATATATATATATATATATATCTGAATCACTTTGCTGTACAGCAGAAATTAACACAACACTGTAAATCAACTACACTTAAAAAAAACAACAACGAAGAGATCCACACAGAGACACATAATCAAACTCTAGAAAGACAAAGACAAAGGGAGACTCCTGAGAGCAGCAAGAGAGAAGTGACTGCTCACATACACAGGATCCTCAATAACATTAACAGTCATTTCTCATTAGAAACCATGGAAGTCAGAAGGCAGTGGGATGAAGTATTTAAAGTTCTGAGTAAACAAATATCAGCCAAGAATTCTATATTCAGCAAAACTATGCTTCAAAACTGAAGGAGAAATTAAGAATACCAAGGCCGTTCAATGGGTGAGAGAAAGATTCCTCCAACAAATGGTAATGGGACAACAGCAAAAGAATGAAATTAGACCCTTAATTCACACTACACAGGCATACCTCATTTTATTGCACTTTGCTTTATTGGGCTTCACAGATATTGGGCTTTTTACAAATTGAAGGTTTGTGGCAACCCTGCATCAATCAAGTCTACTGGCACCATTTTTTTCCACAGCATTTGCACATTTCGTGTCTCTGTGTCACATCTTGGTGATTCTTGCAATATTTCAAACTTTTTCATTATTATTGTATGTTATGGTGATCAATGATCAGTGATCTTTGATGTTACTATTGCAAAAAGATTATGATTTGCTGAAGGCTCAGATGATAATATTTTTTAGCAACAAAGTATTTCAAGTTATGGTATGCACATTGTTTTTTTTAGACACAATGCTATTAACACACTTAATAGACTATAAGTATAGTATAAATATAACTTATACATGCACTGGAAAACCAAAAAATTCATATGACTTGCTTTACTGTGATATTTGCTTTATTGTTGTGGTCTGCAATATCTTTGAGGTATGCCTGTATATGAAAATTAACTCAAAATATGTTAAAGATCTAAATGTAATAGCTAAAGTGAGAAAACTCTTGGAAAAAAATATTGATGTAAATCATCAAGACTTCATGGATTAGGCAATGGTTTCTTAAATATGACACAAAAGCACAAACAAAAGAAAAAATAGATAACCTGGACCTCACCAAGATTAAAAATTTTCGTGCATCAAAGGACATTATCAAGAAAGTGAAAAGAAAACCCACAGAATGGGGGAAAATATTTACACATCATATATCTGAAAGAGGTTTAGTGTCCAGAATACATAAAGAACTCTCATAATTCAACAAACAAAAAGATAAAAATCCAATTAAAAAATAGGCAAAGGACTTGAATAGATATTTCTCCAAAAAAGATAAACAAATGACCAATAAGTCCAGGAAAAGATACTCAACATCATTAATCACTGGGGAGATGAAAATCAAAACTCCAGTGAGGGCTTCCTTGGTGGCGCAGTGGTTGAGAATCTGCCTGCCAATGCAGGGGACACGGGTTCGAGCCCTGGTCTGGGAAGATCCCACATGCCACGGAGCAACTAGGCCCATGAGCCACAACTACTGAGCCTGCGCGTCTGGAGCCTGTGCTCCGCAACAAGAGAGGCCGCGATAGTGAGAGGCCTGCGCACCGCGATGAAGAGTGGCCCCCGCTTGCTGCAACTAGAGAAAGCCCTCGCACAGAAACGAAGACCCAACACAGCCATAAATAAATAAATAAATAAATTAAAAAAAAAAAAAAAGATAAACAAATGACCAATAAGTCCAGGAAAAGATATTCAACATCATTAATCACTGGGGAGATGAAAATCAAAACTCCAGTGAGGGGTTCCCTGGTGGCGCAGTGGTTGGGAATCTGCCTGCCAATGCAGGGGACACAGGTTCGAGCCCCGGGAAGATCCCACATGCCAAGGAGCTACTGGGCCTGTGCACCACAACTACTGAGCCTGCGCTCTAGAGCCCGTGCTCCACAACAAGAGAGGCCACCACAATGAGAAACCCACTCGCCACAACTAGAGAAAGCCCACTCGCAGTAACGAAGATCCACCGCAGCCAAAAATTTTTAAAATATATATAAATAAATAATTAAAAAAAAAAAAAAAACCTCCAGTGAGATACCACTTCACACTCACTGGGATGGCTATGATGATATTTTTTTTAACAGAAAATAACAAGTGCTGGCAAGGATGTGGAGTAAGTAGAACTCTATTACATTGCCAGTGGGAATGAAAAATGGTAGAGCCACTGTGGAAAAAAGTTTGTCAGTTCTTAAAAAAATTAAGCATAGAGTTACCATATGACCCAGCAGTTCCACTTTTAGATGTGAGCCAAAGAGAACTGAAAGCATATGTTCACACACAAATGTATACACAAATGTTCATAGTAGCAATACTCATAATGGCCAAAAAGTAAAAACAACCCAAATATCCACCAACTGATATTCGGATAAACAAATTGTGGTGTATCCAAACAATAGAATGTTATTCAGCCATAAAAAGGAATGGAATACTTATACATGCTACAACTAGGATGAACCTTGAAAACATTATGCTATGTGTAAGAACCCAGAACCAAAAAACCACATATTGTATGATTCCATTTATATGAAATGTTCAGAATAGGAAAATCCACATAGACAGTAAACAGAATAGTGGTTGCCAGGATCTGGGGGGAGGGAGAATATGGAATGACTGCTTAATGGATACAGGGTTTCTTTTGGAGGTGATGAAAATGTTCTGGAACTAGATAGTGGTGATGGTTGTACAACATGGTGAATATACTTAAAACCCCTTTAAAATGGTTTAAACCATTTAGAGAGACAGAGAGCACAATGATATAATAAGGCAAATGAGGCAAAATAAGAATGGGTAAATCAGAGCAAAAGGTATATAGGTATTCTTTGTATTATTCTTGCAATTCTTCTATAAATGTGAAATTATATATATATATATTTTTTTTAAATAAATTTATTTATTTATTTTTTGGCTCAGTTGGGTCTTCGCTGCTGCGCGCAGGCTTTCTCTAGTTACAGCGAGCGGGGGCTACTCTTCATTGCGGTGCTCGGGCTTCTCATTGTGGTGGCTTGTCTCTGTTGTGGACCACAGGCTCTAGGTGTGCAGGCTTCAGTAGTTGTGGCACACAGGCTCAGTAGTTGTGGCTCGCGGGCTCTAGAGCACAGGCTCAGTAGTTGTGGCGCATGGGCTTAGTTGCTCCGCAGCATGTGGGATATTCCGGACCAGGGCTCGAACCCTGCATTGGCAGGCAGATTCTTAACCACTGCACCACCAGGGGAGTCCAAAATTATATTTTAAAATAAAGGCTTGAAGTGATAAACAAATGTACAACTAAACAAATGAAATGACCATCAGGAGGGGTCTGGGGCCTGGGAGAAATATGTGGCTCTGTGTATCTGGGCAGAAAGAAATCAGAATGAAATGCAGAAGAGAGAATGGGGTGAGTGAGGCAGGAGATCCTGGTGAGCCTGGGCCCAGTTACTACCCTGTGAAATGGGTACAGTAGTACAAACATCCCAGAGTTTGTGAGAGGATTCAGTGAGATACAGCAGATGCAGTGCTAGACCTGGGGCCCGGCAAGTGGTTAAGAGCTCAATAAATAAAGATAGTCATTATCACAGTTACGTAATTCTTATACAGCACTTAGACATGTCCAGCACTATTCTGAGCATTTCACAAGTACCAGTTCATTTAACCATCATCAAAAAACCTTATGAGGAAGGAACTACTATTATCAACATCCCCATTTTATGATGAGGAAACATAGACACAGAGAGAAATTAACAACTTGTCCAAGGTTGCAGAGCTTGTAAGTGGTGGGAGCAGGATTTGAGCCCAGCCAGTATGGTTCAAGAGGCCTTTATACAATGTACTGATGCTTCCCTAAATGATTGTACAGGCTTGAGGGTTATTATAGCTTTACAGTCAGAATTACATTCGGCTAACCACCCGAACTCCTCAAATCTTCAATTTCAGAATCCCATGCTATAGTCTCTGAGCTCTCATGTCTCTGTTCAGAGGGGACAAGAGTACTGAGCAGGGAAACTGAAGCAGAGGGCATCTCATGGGGATGGAGCCTAGGTGGGCTGAGGAGGCTGAGACCCTGCTGGGAATGTGCAGGCCAGTGTGTCTCACCAGATGCACTGGGAGCTTGAAGGGTGATCATTGTTCCCCAGACTGGTTAGGGTAAGATAAGGGGTGGGGAGGGGCAGGACAGTACTATGGCTGGCCTGGGTGGGCTGAGCTAGCTGGGTGCGATGGTCTGAATGTATGTGTCCCCGCAAAATTCATATGTTGAAACCTAGCCCCCAAGGTGGTGGCATTAGGAGGTGGAGCCTTTGGGAGGTGATTAGGTCATGAGGATAGTGCCCTCATGAATGGGATTAGTGCCCTTATATCAATAAAAGCAGCCCAAGAAATTTCCCTTGCTTCTTCTACCACGTGAGAATACATGGAGAGGCTGGCAGTCTACAACCCCGAAGAGGGCCTTCACCAGAGCCCAGCCGTGCTGGAACCCTGATCTTGGACTTCCAGCCTCTAGAACGGTGAGCAGTAAATGTCTGCTGTTTACAAGCCACCCCGTCTATACTGTTCTGTTAGAGCAGCCGGAAGGGACGAAGACGGCGGGCTAGCCTGAGCTAGACTGGGCTGGCTAAGCCTGTGGGCTGGGAGGTCAAGGGCTGACACAACCTGAACACAACAGTCAACCATTTTTTGAGCATTTACTCAGTGCCCAGATCCACATTAAGAGCTTTAGCTGCATCATCTCATTTAATCTCTCAACAGCCCTTTGGGGAGGCATGATGATGCCCATTTGACGACTGAGAAAGCTGAGGCTCAGGCTGATTGCCTGGCTTGCCCAGAGTCCCCAGGTGCACAATAGGCCAACTGGGACGGACTCGGGCTCCTCCCTGCCCCCCTGCCCAGTCCAGCACAGAGCCAACACCTGGCTGGTTGATCCACTAACCACGAGCTGATGGAGTGTTTGACGGGAGGTTACTCAGGGCATCAGAGCTCCTGGCCTCAGCCCAGGGCTCTCCCCTGGAAGTCCCCACGGAGGTTGGCAAGGCCTGAGGGTGACACAAAGGCCAGGGAACCCTGCAGTAACTGCCCCTTCGGCCTGGCACGGCTGCAGAACGGCGAGGCGGGGGTGGGGTGGGGGGACTTCTCTGGCCCGGGGTGGAGGGCGGCAGCCTTGCTTCTGCTCTCACCCAGCTAGCGCTGGGGCTGGCTGGGCACTGCCCCTGATCAGCTGCCTGTGCACCTGCTTTTGCTGGTTCCTCACACCTTCTGGCTCAGAGCAAACGGTCCCCTCATTAGCCCCATTAAGTGCTCATTTTAGCCACATGGTTCTGGGGAGCAAGTGTGCATGTGGAATGCACAGGGGTTTATTACATTTGCAGCAATAACACTTAGGTACACAAAAGAGGCGAGCAGCCCAGGGAAGGGACTTGAAGGCCCAGGGAGGGCTGTCAGCAGCCCGGCCCGCCCAGCCCCTCCCCGCCCCGGCAAGCCTGCCTCCTACCCACGGCTAAGCTCTCGCCAGGGACATTGCCTTTGCAGGAAGGCCCTTCCCGCTCCCTCTCCTAGATGTCCCTGCCTTTGCTGGCCTCTGCCAAACACAGCCCCTGAGGCCCCAACCCTGAGGGGTCAGTCACGTTAGCCAAGGCCAAGGTCCAGGGCCATATGCCCCCAGTAGAGGCGTAAGGGTGCTGCTCCAGGTGCAGCATTCAGCCTGCAGAGCGCTGGGCACCCCGAGGCCCCATTTCCCATCACGTTGGCCGATTCTCAGACTTGAAACCTGCCTGTAAGACCCACTGACATGTGTGTGGGGTCAGGCTCACATCTTTCAAGCAAGACACTTTCTCTTCCTCCAAACGCAGCCCAGGCAACGGCGCCGCAAACCCGGTTTTCAAGGCTCCTCAGTCAAGTAGCCTCCACTGACCACTCAGTGATCCTCACCCAGAAGCCACAGAATCCTTCCCTCCTCTCTTCCATCAAGACCCCGAAACCAAGGGACTGGATGCCACATTTACTGATGGTCTAGTTTCACAAAAGCCTCTCCAAAATTGGCTCCTAGACCACCTGAAAGAGAGCTCCCAAGGGCCAAAGCTGGAAGAATCTGAGCAACAAAATAAAGTAGTATTGGATTATAACCCAAAGTATACAGTAAATATCCATGAGTCCATTCTGATATAAATAAATGATTGAGTTAATAAATAAATGGGGGAGAAGAGACAAATCTCCCGTAGAGAAAAATTCCAAACAATTTGTATAGATGCCCCGCCCTCAAGGAGGTGGAGCAAAGCTCCCCCCTCCTTAGGTGTGGGCTGTGCAGAGTGACTTCCTTCCCAAGGGGACAGTGTGGGAAGGGGGAAGAAGGGTAACTGCAATGGAGAAACCTGACAGTCACCCACAAGCCAGGTGACCAAAGTCAACATCAACATTGATCAGTCATGTTGACAGTATGTACCCTCGACAGGATGTGATGCAAAAATGGCACTTGACCTCCAAGCTCTTCCTCCCGAAAACCCATAACCCCAGCCTAACCATGAGGAAAACACCTGACAAATCCCAATAGAGGGACATTCTATACAAGACCTGAGCAGTGCTCCTCCAAACTGTCAAGGTCATCAGAACCAAGGAAAATCTGGGAAACTGTCAAAGCCGAAAGAAACCTAAAGAGACACAACAAATAAATGTAATGTGGGATCCTGGAACAGGAAAAAGGGCATTATGTACAAACCAAGGAAGTCTGAATGAAGCATGGACTTTAGTTAATAATTATGGATCAATATTGGTTCGTTAATTGTGACATATATACCATATTAATGTAGGATGCTAATAATAGGGAGAACTGGGTATGCGGTACATGGGAACTCTCAGTACTCTCTCCCCAGTTTTTCTGTGCATCTAAGACTATTCTAAATAAAACATTTACTAGAAACGTGATTGGAGGCCTCTGGGCCCTCTGTGAGCTGGTTCCTCTCCCCGCTCCACCCCTGCTTCCCAGCTCCATTGACAGCGCTCATAGTAACTCTCCACCGACACCTTCCTTGCCAGTCCGTGGAGCCCTTCTGTTCATCTTCATGACCTTCTGTGTTTGACTCTGCTCCCAGCTCATGCCTTTCTGACTTCCCTCCTCTCTAGATTCGGCCATGTCATGGAGTGCTCCTGGTCCTCTTACTACTATTGTGGCCATCACTCCTGTGCATCCTTTTCTGGTCCTCTTACCACTATTGTGGCCATCACTCCTGTGCATCCTTTTCTGGCCTCCACGCCGCACCTGTCCCACAGTCCTCCAGGGATACCTCCCGGCCCCTCTTCTCCCACATTCTCCCTGGTGAGTCAGGTGACTAAGGTCAACATCAACAGTGATCAGTCATTGGAGGCTGGGGTCCTCGGTGTGCCTCTCCAGCAGACATGGCTTCATGGCGACTCAGAGCTGTGTGTCCTTCTACTCCTTCTGGGCACCTCCATGTGCAGGTCAGCTGTGCATCTCATCAACTGTTCCAAACCTATGTGTTCATCTCCCCCTAAGCCCTTGCCCCTCTTCCTCCGCCTCAGTGAGTGGCATCAGCAACTGCCTGGAGGCATGAGGCTGAATCCTGTAGGTGGTCCTGGGCTCTTTCCACCCCTCATCTGTGATACTCCGTCTACTCCTGGATCCTTGGAAGCTAGCTCCTTAATGCTGGCTTCAGGTGCTTTATCTACCTCTGTGTCACCACCCTGCTGTTGCCACTTCCATCATTTGCCTGGGTGTCTGCTCCAGCATCCTCACTGTCTCCTTGACCTGATCTTCTTCCATTCAAACCATTCTCTACACAGCAGCCAGGGTGGTGATTGTAAACTGCCCATCTGACCCCGTGGCCACCTGCCTGCAATGCTAACGGATCTCAAACGCCTCAACTTGGCACTGTTGCTTTTTCCTTTCTCTCCATCCTCACCTCCTACCTCTACCTTAACACCATCTCCACTCCTGCACAACTGGCCCACTCATCACTGGCCCACACTGTGCCCTTGGTCTGGAACACCCTTCGCTCCCTTGTTCTCTGGCTAATGACTGACAATACTTCAGAACTCAGGGTGGGGATGGGGCAGCTTTGCCAGGAATCTTCTCTTACCTGCTGGCTGGCCTGGTGCCTCCTCTGTCCCCAGAAC
This sequence comes from Balaenoptera musculus, assembly GCF_009873245.2. NCBI lineage: Eukaryota > Metazoa > Chordata > Mammalia > Artiodactyla > Balaenopteridae > Balaenoptera > Balaenoptera musculus. Next base: position 107,005,897 of record NC_045790.1, on the reverse strand, counting down.
GCCATGTACTTCCCCTGCTAGAGAACCTACCCCACCAAGCAGATATCATCTGCTCACAGCCAGCGACCACCTCTCCCTCATTCCCTCCCAGCCCGTGAGCACCTCCAAGGCAAAGACGGTATCCCATGAATCACTTTACCTCCAGGGCTCACTGGAGATGCTCAGTAAAAGTTATGATAACAGCGAACATTTATGAAGCACCTACTATGCACCAGACACAATGCCAAGCGCTTGACATGCATTTTCTCATATTTATCTTTCACAATAACGAATGAGGGTAGGTGCTTTTATTATTGCTCTTTATCAAAGAGGAAACTGAGATACAGATGACACACAACTTAGGGTCGCACAGATAAAGTCATAGAGCTGAATTGGGAATCAAATAATCACATTGTTGTTTTGCTTCCTTTCTCTTCTCCTCGTAGCAATTAAGTGACCCATGCCAACAGGTAGCATCCATAACATTGTTTTACGTGTTCACAGCATTCCATCATATTGATGCAACGTAATTTGCTTAACTGATCTTGTTATTAGTATATGTCCAATTGTCTGAGTCTATTTTTTCAAATAGTTAACCAATTATCCCAGCACTATTTTAAAATAATTCATGTTTTTTTCCTTCTAATTCAAAATGCCATCTTTAGCATATAATAAATAGTCATATATACTTGAGTTATTTTCCTACGTTGGCTCATTTATTTCTGCTAATTCATACAGTTGTGAATGGTTATACCTTTACAATACATTTTCATTCATGCACTCAGTCACTCACTTATTCAACAAATATGTATCGAGTAGTTCTGTGGACCACGTGCTGTTCTAGAAGCAATAGTGGACAATTGTGGAAGCAGTGGGCAACATTACCCTCGCGGTACTTGCATTTTAATACCTGACCTTGGAAGTGGTTCCCACCTCCATCAATTTTATTTATTAAGTTGTTCTTAGGCATTCTTGCTTATTTATAACTCCCAGTGAACTGATGCTGGCAAGTAATAAAATACATTTGGGGTTTAATTGGCACTGAATTAAATGTATGGATTAATCTTAATGGAATTGACAATTTTTAATCTTCTTTTCCATGAACACAGCAGGAGTTTCCATACAGTCAATTCTTATTTTTAGGTTAAGTTTAGTCTCACACATTTATTGCTAAGTTTGTTGCTAAGTATTTTATATTTTTGTTGCCATTGTGAATGTCATCTTTTTTCCATCACATATTCTAGATGATTAATGCTGCTACATAGGAAAGGTATTGATTTTTTGAATATTTCTTTTAAGTCAGCATCTTACTGAATTCCCTGATTAATTGTAATGGTTTTTAGTTGATCTTTTGGATTTCCTAGGTAAATAAGCATATAATACATGAAAAATATAATAATTTCTCTCCCTTCTTTCTTGCAGTTTTACTGTTCATTTGTTTTTCTTTTATTTTCTTTTGTATGGACAAGTGCAAGATTTCCAACATGTGCTAGAATTGTTTAACAACCAGCTGTCCACGGAAAATAACCCTGTGATTTGTACCATTTGCCAATTTCCATGGTGTAAATATTCCCACCATGGGCAATTTCAAGCTACCATTGTGATGTCATTGGACATGTCGGGAAGGGATGCACACCTCGCCTGATGCCATCATAAATTCCTGGCCTCCAATCACAGACGGTTGCACATCAATTCTTCCCTGTTTCCCTGGCCAGCACTCTCTGAGTCTCCACTCCTGCCAACTTTCTCCACTCTCCTCAAACTGCTCACTTACCTCATCACCTTCCCCTCCCCCTTACCTGGTGATGTATCACCTTCCTCCCATTGAATCTACTCGCTGATCTCCATCAGCATCTGTCATTGCCTCCTTCCCTCCTGGATGATGGAGGGGCCTGAGGTTTCCTCCTACAGAAACTCATCCCACGCCAGTACCAGTGCTCTAGCCCCTGGCCGCTTCCATCTCTGAGGGTCCAGCCCACTGATTACCCCATTCCTTCCCCCTCAACTAGAGCTTTTTCATCAACATTTAAACATGCTCAAGTCTCCCTAATCCTAAAAGACAAGCAAACACCTTCAACACCTCTGTATCTCTCTTCTGTACTTCACGGACAATATTCCCCAAAGAACTGTCTGCTCTGCTCTCTCTTTTCACCCACTGATTTCTTGACCACTGGCTTCTTCTCCCACCTCTTTACAGAAACAACCCCCATCAGCGTCACCAATGATGTTACTGATGTTAAATCCAGTAGATGCCTCTTTGCCCTTATCTGCCTGACATCGTGCCAGCTTTTGACTCCGCTCACGGCTCCCTCCCCTGTGAAATGGTCCTGCTGGGGGTGGTGATTTTGCACTCCTGGATTTCTTCCCACCTCTCACACTACTGGGCTCTTTTGCTGGTTCCTTTTCCAGCCCTCTGGACATCCCTCAGGATCCCGCCTGCTCTCCCTTCCCCATTGACCTACACTTCGTCTTCCTTAATGTCAATCTCCACCTCTATGCTCTGGACTCCAAGCCCAGGCCAGATATTTGAAAATGGCACTTGGTGGGCCTCTGGGGAGAAATAATTGTGATAATAATGGTGACATGGTCACTGGGATGGTCAGCCAAAGTCTAAAACAATGAGATTATGGTTCTGGAACAAGAGCAGGGTCCCCGCTGCCCACATCATTCTGCCTGGCCTTCACCCTAAGACTGCGGGTTGGTGGAAAGAGTTTCTCTGGGGTGTGATCCAAAGATGACACTCCATTGTTCTCTGACTCATCACCCGGGAACTGACCCCATTTCACTGCTGCCCGCAGGCCACATTTTAGGGTCCTGATGGGAGAAGCCTCTTCCCGCCACATCAGTGACAGCAGTGACAGCAGCCAAGAGAGGAACGACAGGGAGGAGAAGCTGCAGAATCAGCGCTGGTGGCAGCAGGGGCCACAGCAAACCACGCAATAGCAGCTACGCCCTGGGCCTGCTCTCGCACCCCAAGCCTGGCTCCCTGAGGACACTGCAGTGGGCAAGGCGGACCCTGTGCTCAAACTCCCTCCTGGGCAAGCTCTGATAAGGGTCCTGTTGGAGAATGGGGAGTCCCAGCATTTCCACTGGGTTAAGAGCTCAGAGAAAAAAAAGGATTTCATTTTCTGTTGTAATTGACATCCCTCATTATTAACTGATGTCCTTGAGTAAGTTAGCTAACCTCTGGGAAGCTCCATTTTCTAACCTGTGAAACGGGAAAACGAATCTGAGGACCTTACCGGTTGTTATTAGGAGTCAGTGACACTGTGGGGACAGAGGCTCCCTGCACAGCGCCTGACAGGCTGAAAGAACTCAGTACATGGCAGCAGGTTCTTAGCAGCATTATTGGTTGCTTGGAGAAGCCAGAGAAAAGGGGTGCCGAGAAGAGACAGACAGAGAAGCCAGCAACTGTGTGCAGGTTTGTGGACCCGAGGAAAGCTGCCCCCTTGTCTATGACTGGGGGAGGGAGGGCCCCTGTACTCACGGGTGGGGTTGAAGCACTCCCTCCCCGGCAGTGTGGGAACTCTGTGCCCCCTTTCCTCTGTCACCAAGGCCTATATTAAGAACATTAAATGTCAGTGCAGACACTTTAACTGCTAATGTGAGGGTGAAAGGCAGGTGGAGCGCAGGTGTATTGGAGGGAAGAGAGCAGTCAGGAGGCAGAAGAAAGCAAGGAAGAGGCAGAGCAGGGTTGGGCGGGGGGTGGGGGGAGAGAAAAGCGAGATTAGATTAATTCGGATTTGCAGCGGGAGGAAGCAGGAAGCTGGAGGAAAGGGAGGACCAACCACCGGGACATTCGTGAACAGTCCGAGAAAGCTGCGGGGTCTGGGGGCAGCCTGACTCCCCAAGGGTGAGGAGGAGACTGCTGCAAGGCCTGGCTTCAAACCCCTGCAAAGATCTCCACCTGAAGCATGGATGGGGCTGGGGAAGGAGCCTCCCGGAAAGCAGACAGTCTCTGACGTTGGCTGTCAAAGCAAGCGCTGTTGCTAAGGGAACCGCCTGGGAAGAGCCTCTTGTGGAGATGAAGTCAGCTCACCTCCAGCAGCCACGGGCTTTGGGAGGGGGCCCAGTGATTCATCCAGTCTCCCCAGCCAGGCTTCAGTCCCTGGAGGAAAGAGACCCGGCCTCCGCTGACCATGCCCAGATCAGGCTACTCAGTAGCAGGACGGGGCCATGTTGATGACTATCACCAACAGTGATGCCCAGAGAAATGTCCCTCAGATAAAGGATCCCCGGAGCAAAAGAGCTTGGAAGGAAACAGGGGAAGAGCAACGCTGCCTTCCAAGGGTCTCCTGGTGCCAAAGGGGTTCCAGAACCCCAGGCCATAACCCTACAGGAAGACATTTGTGATGCCACACAAGGGTTAAAGTGACTCATAGGGTTATCAATTAAATTGGGATGAGCACTTCAGCTAAATGGGGGAGGAGGGTAGCAAAAAAGTGTGCACAGACTCTTTGAGGCCTGGGCTTGGAACCAGCACGGGATCTCTTCCATCACATTCCACTGCACAAGTCACAAGGCCAGGCCAGACTCGAGGGGTGGAGACTGGACCCTACACTCTGGGACACAGGCAGGCGTGAAGAATTGGGGCCATTTTTGCCACCAATCTACCACGGCGGCAATTAAGAACATGGGTTGGACTCAAATTCTGACTCACCACCACTTGCTGGGTGATCTTGGGCAAGTTACTTTCCTTCTCTTACTCTCTATTTCCTCACCCCCCAAAAATGGTCAAAGCAAATTACTCCTCCCCCAAGAGTTTAGTGACAATTCAGAGAAATCATTCATTAGAATTGCCTGGCATGGTGCCTGGGACCTAGGGGGCGCCAGCAAGTGTGACTCCCTCCCTTTATTCCAGGAGCCTGGGGACTTCATTGACCCGGGCAGTGCATGAGGATCTGACTGCTTCCTGCGTGCAAGAAAAGGCTGGGAGCCCAGCTTGGGGTCTGTTCCTCCTCCACGCTCCCCCCGCCCTTCATCTTGCCCCCTCTGGAGCCCTCCTGCTGAGAACTGGAAGCACCCGGGATCTTAAGGATAGTTAAGTAGCAAACTGTGTGTTCATAATAAAATTTGCCTGCTTCTCACAGACATCCAATTTGCTTACCATCCAAAGAGAACTGGGTGCCTGCTTCCGAAATTGTTTTAATCTCTGCCACAGAATGCTTCTGGCAGGGTTTTTCAACTGGAAAATAGGAAATGAGTTAGAAACAATGGAGGAACGTGAATAATCTCACTTAAGATGTTTGATCTTGAGATGAGATGAAGTTGAAATAGATTTCCCAGTTCACAGCCAGACAACAGCGGGTGGGAGGGGAGAGGGCTGGGGGTGGCAGGTCGCCCAGGCCTGGCTGGGCCCCAGATCTGGCCGAGACACCCACCTGGCATCCACCTGGCCTCGTGGTCCTTGCATAACGCTGGCAAACTATATTCTGGGTGGGAGACAACCTCCACCCCATAACCTGAAAAGTAGGCATGAAGAAAGCCTTTGGTTTCTCCATGTACCCGTATCTTATGTTACAGAACAAACACGTGCATCTATTTAGCAGATGTTTGCTGTGTACCGACTATGTGTCCTGGCTTGTCCTAGTCACCAGACGTCCAGACTTGAATGAAACCCATTCCCTATCCTCAAGGAACTCGTGAGAGTTGTCTGGGACCAGGATGGAGAGTTAGGAGCTAACGTTGATGGAGGCCTGGACCAAAGATGCTTCCTTTATAAACCTACTACATCCTCACAGAACTTGTGAGCTGGGGATTCTTATGCCCTCTTTCCAGATGGGAAAATGGGCTCAGAGATGAATGACTCTTCCAAGGATGGGATTCAGATGTGACTGTGGACTCTGTGCCCTTTGCCAGCAGAAATATTCCACCCACACAGGTGGCCTGGGCAGGGGCGGGGCAGAGGGGTACGAAAGGCGGAGCTCAGGGAATGGTGAGGAGGCGTGGGCAGTCGGGACCGTCAGGAGGCAGATTCTGGGCAGCAAAGGGGACACGCTGGCCCTGGTCCCACTCAGTGTGGAGAAGCAGCTCTGCCCTTCGGTCAGGGAAGAGACACACCCTCAAAACCAAGTGAGGTAGGGTGAGGGGGTACCTACACCCTAATCATCACACAGACACACCCACACGTCACCCAAACATGTAGACCTAGACTGACACACACATTTATACATACATACACACAACGCACACAACCTAGATGCGTCTGCTGGCACCCATGCTCACATGTGCTCTAAGACATTGAAAACTCCGTGGGGACAGGGACCACGTGGGTCTTGCTCACCACTCTGTCCCCAGTACTCTGTCCTGGCTCATAGTGGGACCCTATAAATAATGATGAAGTTGACCACAATTCCTACACATGTGCACACAGACAGATACACGTACACGTGATTTGCGCGCATGGCAGCTGAGGCAGGCGGAGGGGTGGTTAAGTTGCTGCAGCCCCTAATGGGCTTGGACCTTTGCTGCTGGAAACTGGAGGGCAGGCTGGGTCTTGGGGGGCTCGTGCCCTCTGTCACTGCTTCTCCTGCCTGGCTAGGCTTAGGGACCCAAGCCATCCAAAGGCCTCTGCCCAGCCTCCCTGCTCTCAAGGCTCCATGGGGTGACCCAGCCCCCAACACCCCATAACAGTTTCACCCAGGCCTGGCCTCTCGGGGTCCTGGGTTGGGGGTTTAATGCATTATTGATTTCCCCAAGAAGGGAAAGTGCTGCAGCCATGGGTCCAGGTAGCTTATTTTGTGCGTCGATGACATTCAGGTACTAGTGAAAAATTATACCAATTATTAAATCAGCCATTATTACTTCAAAGTGCAATCAGTTGTCACAGCGGAGAGAGCTTGCACGGCGCGTTATTAGTCGGGCTGTGTGCACAGGGAAAGTGCTGAGAGGGGAGACTTTAACCAAAGGGCAAATGCATGAAATTTACTTAGAAATAGCGATTTATCACCCCTGGGTTTCCTACTGCTCAGATGCAGGCAGACACTTCGCTGGCAGGAGACAGACTCCGCGGCGGCCCCTGCCTCCTGCGGCCCCCGCCCTGACAGGAAATGAAAAATTGAGAAGTCGTTGTAACAGCTTAAAGATGCATTATCCTTTTTGATGTGCAATTTGAGCTTCATATCTAAAGGCAGATGAAATCACCGGCACCCACGCCAGGCAGAGCGGAGAGAACCACCTTTCTGAGTTCCCGGAGGGGGAGGGTGGGGTGAACCCGCCCCCCCAGCCTGGTCCCCACCAGCCCCGCCGCCTCTCCACGCCCAGAAGACCGGGGCAGAGACGGGGGTGGGGGCGGTCAGGACCGGTCAAGGAGGAGAGATCTCAGGCTGGGGTGGGAGGGGGAGATGGAAGAAAGAGATGTAGAGCAAAGAGAGGAGAACGGAAGGAGACAGAGAAACGGAGAGAAGGAGGGAGAAAGGGACACGAGAGGGCTAAAGGGAAAGAGAGGAAGAAATAAAGAGAAATAAAAGACGAGGGGAGGCGAGAGCCAAAGACCCAGAGAGAAGAGAGATGGACAAACAGAAACCAAGTGTGAGCAATGGCCACTCACTGTACGGGAAGGGGGTGTGTGTGTGTGACTATGGCCGAGGGAGGACCACACCAAGGACCCCCCATCTCCAGTCCAGGCATATGCAGCAGGAAGTAGAAACCTTTTTTGATTTTTATGGTTACTATGAATCCATCCTCCATTAGCACACAGGGCAGTGAAACCCCAGAACGACCCCCATCACCACCATTTGCCAAGCACCCCCCATTTACGGCATCGTGCCTGGCATGGCCCCCCTCACCTCCCGACACGCCCAGGTTAAGGATCACCTACAGCTGAGGGTCGACTAAAGCCCCCACCTGAGCTGCCAGTGGAGACTCTCGCCTCCATGGCTGTGTGACCTTGAGCAAGTGAGGGCATCTCTCTGAGCCCCTTTCCTTATTTGGCAGACGGGCTCACAGAGTTGTGAGGAGAGCCGAGATCCTGTGTGGGCACTGCACCTGAAAGCATGAGCCCGTCCTGGGCTCCTAGGGCTCTGGCCAACCTCCGAGGGCTTGGTCACAGGGCAGCCACAGCTCGTTGGGGCCCCAAGACGGACCCCTGTGCTTCCATTCGCCAAGAAGTCTTCAGACCCATTTACCTGACACTGCTCCATGACCTTAAAAGTGACCTCCTTATCTGAGAATATTGGATGGCAGGGCAGAGCTCACAGGAGAGCATCTAGAGGATGACACGTCCAAGCCCCCACTGCGTGCACACACTTAAAAAGGTGCATGCAAATCTCCCAGAGACGCATAGGGCGTAGCAGAGAGCACTGGGTCTGGGTCTGACAGATCTGGGTGACATCCGTCCACCTGAACATAAGCTCCCAGAGGGCAGAGATTTCTGTTCATCTTGCCCATCACTCTAGTATTTGTTGAATGGATAAATCATTTGCCATTCAAGCTGAGTGACCTTGGCAATGTACTTCATCTCTCTGACCCTGCGCTTTATGCTAGCAAGAGAGTTCCTGCTTCATGGACCAGATAAGGCAGGTATGATCATCTGACGAGAAAGAAAGGAGAGTGGCTATTTTTATTATTATCAATAGGAAGAAAAAAAGGGAAGAAGGATTTATGTTAAGGGAAGTTATCTCTAGGTGATGGGATTAAGGAAGATTTTTGTTTTCCTCTTGTTCTTTTTGGTATTTGTCAAGCCCGATACCAGAAGAAAAGCAATAAATTTGCTTTAAAATAAATAAGAAAAAATTGCATCCTAAAATTCTCAGAGAGCTTGGGTGTGTGGCCATTGAGCCTGGGGGCTCCCCCTGCTCAGTTTGCATCCCAGGGGCTCAAGGCTGTCCTTAGGTTCAGGGATACATGTCCCTGATCCAGAGTCCCTGACCCCATCTCCGTGGTGGAGGGTGTCCCTGGCATGTGTACAAATGAGATCCACCTGTTCCTGCCAAGCAGGCTCACAAAGACTCTGAAGCCAAGTTCAAGGCCCTTTCTAGGTACACTGACACCAACGTGGGGCAGAATGTCACGGGTTCTTTTGCTGCCTTCCCAGGAGTTGGAAAAACAGACATTGCCAAAACAGACAGGCCTTGCCCAAGACCACCTTGCCTTTACTGCACCCACCTTCCTGGCTCTTCCAATCCCCACCAACTCTTATAGCAGACCCATGAGGCAGTAGTATCACCCCCATTTTAAAGGTGAGAAAGCCGAGGTCCAGAGGGGGGATGAGATTTGCTCCAAGTGCCTGCCTGACCCCAGGCCTGTGCCCTTTCCGTGACACCATCTCCTGCTAACAGACGGCGGAGAGAATGCAGAACTAATCAACTCCTCTATTGATTCCACCTCCTCCAACGAGGAGATCGATCCTCCCATTAGAAAGGGGCGGGCGGGCGGACGGTGTTAGAGGGAACTGGGGGTCCGGCTCAGTGAGGCAGCTGGCAGCACTGTGAACACTGCCCTGAGCTCAGGTTGCCAAGGCTCTGGACCAGCAGACTGCAGAGCACCTCGGAGGTGCCCGATGCCTGGCCAGGGAGAGGGTGGGCTCTGCGATCCACTGCAGTCATGACGGGCCACGGCGCCCTGGCCTAGTTCATCTGTCAGTCCATCCGTCCATCCATCCTTCTATCCATCCTTCCACCTCTTTAGTCCCCTAACTTTTTATGAGTTCTTCCTCTCTGCCAAGCGCCGTGCAAAAAGCAAGTGTTCCCAAGGGGTCTCAGCACACCCACAGGCCAATCAAGGATGGGGGACAGGTTGCAATGTATCCTGTTCACGTCTTTATCAGTGAACCGGCTGTCCTGCAGGGCACGGGCAGATCGCTGAACTGATGAGCTAATCCCCAGGCCACGAAGCAGACCAGTCCTGGGAGTTGGTCCTTTTCCTGTCAGAAGGCTCGTTAGGCTTTATCATTTTTCCTCCCTTAGAATGGAAACGTGACAAGGGCAGGGACCATGGCTGTATTCTTCACCATTTTTCCTCCAACACTTGACACGGTGTCTTGCACATGGCTGGGGCTCAATAACTAGTTATGGGAACGGATGGATGGATGATGGATGGATGGATGGATGACTGACGTGTTTGTAGCTCAGAGAAGCTCCTAGTCTCACATCTCAAAGAGTTTAGAAGTTTATCTCTTCCATACAGTTGTTTCTGCTGCATGGATGTCCCCATTTCCTTTTTCTTATAAAGAAGAAATTTTTAAATTTATTTTTTAAATTTTTATTGGAGTATAGTTGATTTCAAATGTTCCGTTAGTTTCTGCTGTACAGCAAAGTGAATCAGTTATACATATACATATACCAACTCTTTCTAGATTCTTTTCCTGGATATTCCATTTTGATCTGCTCCCCTCGGGTGATGGGAACTCACTACCTAGCCAGGCAGCCCGTTCCATGGCTGGATGGCTCTCACTGGTGAGTCCCTGCCTCCCTAGGGAGGTGCCCACCATGAAGTTTAATCCTTCGTGAAATAAGTTAGATCATACAGTTAAAGGCAGTTACTTATCCACAGATAATGTGTCCTACAGCCTTCACCCGTTCTCCTCATTACATGGAGCCTCTTTGCATCTGGGTGGTTCTGAGCCCACTCAGAATTATCAAGATATTTCTCATAGTGGGACTCCCTGAGCAGGAATCACTCTGGGTAAATTCCCACTAATGCAGAAATGACCAGTTTCCTTTATTCTAGACTCTATACATCTATTAATACAACCTGACATCAGAGGTCAAATGATCTAACATATGCGGAGGTGCTCCATAATGTGTCTGGCACCATGTTATGCAAGATTGTACTGGAGGTTTCAAGAATCGCTCAGACACATTCAGAGCCAAACGAGATCCAAAGCCAAAACAAGCATGGGATGTTCATGCTGCAGAAACAACTGTTGATAAAATAAACGAGATAATACAGAGGCACCCAGCTCAGTGCCTGGCACGTATTAGGGAGCTCCCTTCTCAGGGTGTGTCACACTTTAGGCACATACTGGATTTGAGTTCCACTTAAACACCCAGATCTTTATCTCATGAACTGGATCACAGACTCACCCTTGTGCTGCCCTCCTGGTGTTGTTAATGACCTTCACGTTTACAGAGCACCTACCGCGCGCTCAGAATCCGGCTCAGTGCCTTACCAACATTATCTCTTGCTAAATTTCATCTCAGCATCAGGAGTGTTTCACTCCTTTTATTCACCAGCGTTTACTGGGACCCACCGTGTGCCGGGCCATGAGCTAAGGATGGGAAGACGACGACGGTGAGCCGGACAGCCTCGGCTCCGCCCCCACAAAGCACGCAGCTCAGCTGAAATTGACAGGGGGAGGAGCTGGAAGTCTGCTGGGCTGTGTCCGGGCTAGTTCATCTCCCAGAGATGGGGAGGGGGCTCTAGTCCCCGACCAGGGTGAGGACAGTGAGGCAGCTAAGTTAAGGAGCTGCTCGTTCTCGGCGGCATGCAAGTGCACGACCAGCGCTGAGGAGTGAGTGCCCTCTTAAATTCTGCACCTTCGGCACCTCACTGGCCTCACCCTAGTCCCAGCCCAGGGCTGGGGATGCTGCCCACGGAAGGAGGGATTGGCTCTCCTGGGGACAGCCTGGTGGCAGCGGCCAAGCCCTGGCAGGGGTGCTCAGCTGGCTGCAGCAGCAGGGAGGTGGAGATGAGGTCAGGGGTAGAGAGGCAGCTGGGCAGGCAGTGGGGTGGAGAGGGGGACAAAGCACTTATCTTTCAAACAGACACAAGTCGCTCAGTCATTCAGCAGCAAAAACGACTATTACTCGTAATCATGCAGGGCCAGATGTGCCTTCCCTGGAGGGAGCGAGTTCTCATGGGCTCCCTGGCACTGGGGCATCTCAGAGATCCTCCCCCCACCTCCCAGCCCACCCTCTCCCCATCCTGTCAGCGGTGGCACGGGGAGGCCCAGAGCAGGCAAAGGCTAGGAGGTGGGAGAGGGAAGGGGCAGCCTGACTCCTAGGGCTGAGGAGATGGTCCCAGAAGGCCCCTGGGGCCAGGGGAGGGGGCTCCCAATTACAACCTCAATCAGGGCTTGGAAGGCTGCACTGAGAAATGAGAGCCTGAGTGCCGGAGCAGGCAATTGCCTCTGGCACATGGAAAACTCCAGATCTATAACTTCCTGGAACATAATTAGCTGCTAACTTCAAAGATGCATTGGGGTTTGTGTAATAGGCACCGGGGCACTCAAGAACTGCAGAAACTGGGAGAAAAATGGGGCCACCTGGCTTGGAAATGGAACGAAACAAAGGGCTTTCAATTCAGGGCTTCCTTCAACAGAGACCTGAGGAAAATAATAATCATTATGATAACTCCCTTTTGTGGAGTGTTTACTGGGTGCCAAGCGCTCTGCTAAGTGCTTCACCTCCGAGCTCTCTTAGTGATCACACATCTCCATGAGAGAGGCTTTATTATCAGAAATGACAACGATCATCCGGAGGTCACAGACACACACGACGGTCTATCTTCAGAGTCCCAGCTCCTATCCACTGTCACTACTGCATGGTCCTGCTCCAGAGCCTCTGGGGCCTCAGGTCACTCGCACCTTCCCAAGAGAGGGTGGGTCTAGGGAACTAATGCTTGAACACAGCCTCCTCCCTCTTCCCCCTGACACTCCTCTAGCCCCTTCTAACGGAGGGTGGCAACCAGACAGAGACTCTGAAAGCAGAGACAGGATCCGACCTGGTTCCTCTGGGGCCTCCATCACAGGGGATGTATTAGCAAGGGTAAATTACACTCACTGCTGTAACAAGCATCTCAGCAGCTTCACACGATACAGGTGTATTTCCTATTTCCCACTTGGTAAAGCGATCAAGACCACTGGCGTGGGAGGGCTACGTGCTGCTCTACACAGTCATTCAGTGAGCCAGGAACCTTGCATCTGGGGCTCTGCTGTCCCCTAGGGCCTCAAAGTTCTCTGTGGGATCTTCTACACCTGGCAGCAGATGAAGGAGGAACATAGAAGGCTGTACAGATTAGCCCTGGAAGAACCTCACTTCCAGGGGTACCTACCTCGCTTCCAGCCACATTTGGCCAGACTCAGTCACCTGGCCACGTCTGCTTGCAAGGGAGACTGGGAATACAGGAGGAAAGGGAAATGGCACTTGTTAAAGTGCCACAAGCGGTGAAGCCTATCCCATCCATCCACCCATCCATTCACTTACCCATTGAAAATGTAATGAAATCTGCAGTCTGATGCATACTGTGTAGTCTTTTGGACAGAGCAGTGAATGAAACAGACCATGACATTGTCCCTGTAGAGTTTAGAACCCAGAGGGAAAGAGAAGCATAAAATCACAGCAACGACATACATTTATTCTCAGTAAAATTGTAATAAATGCTACTAAGAAGCACAGGGGGCCATGGCAGCATTTGACACTTGGGGCGTTAGAAAGACTGAGGAATCTAGGAGGGCTTCCTTGAAGAAGTGACTTTTACACTGAGTTCTGAAGGATGAGTAGGAGTTAGTTGCATGGGTTGCATGAGAGTTTTCTAGGCAGAGGAAATGGCACATGTGAAGGCTCCGAGATGCTTTGTTCCTGCTCATTGTGGGGATCATTGCTTTCCCAGGCCTGCCTAGGTGTGATGTTGTAGGAGGTTCCTCCCCAGAACCCCAGGGAGAGCTCTTTGGAGAGCTGGGGCTCTCCCTGCAGCCTCCATACCTCACTCCTCCTGGACACTGCTCCCACTCCGTAGGCTTGCCCCTCTGAGGTCACCATGGGACAGGATGCTACCCTGGACCAGCTCCATCCTCGACTCCATCCAGACTGCAAGCCTGTGGAGCTGGGATTCAGGCCACTCTTGGAAGTTGGATCTCAGGTCAGCCATGGCCTTCAACCCTGAAGATTTAAACAGGTCTCCTAAGGAACTGGGTCCTGCTGACCTGCCTTGGGCCAAGCCCTGACCACAGTACCACTTGGCTAGTGCACTTCACCCCACATCACACCAGCATGGTGGGATGGGGGATTCTTGACCAACACCTCCACAACCTTTGGGGCCCAGAGGGTTGTCTATGCCACTAATGGAAATAATTCCATCTCCCTAGAATGTGGTGCATTGACTATAGCCACCTGGATGAGCCCTTTGGCGTGGGGGTGACACAGCAAAAAGAAGGTCGTGCTGATTTTGCCTTCTAAAGGGGCTGGGCGCTGCTAACCAGAGGGCCCTCGGCTCTTTCGAGCACAGGGTGAGTGTGAAAATAACAAGGCCGGAGAGAGAAACTGGGCGAGCTGAACTGCTCTATGTCCTAGAGGGCAGAGAAGCCTGAAGTTCGCGGTGAGGTGGAATTGACTGAGAGAACCACACCAAGCTGGCCGCTGGGAGAAGGAAGAAGAACAAGGATCCCCCAGCAGGGGGCTTCCCTGGTGGCACAGTGGTTAAGAATCTGCCTGCCGATGCAGGGGACACGGGTCTGAGCCCTGGTCCGGGAAGATCTCACATGCCGCGGAGCAACTAAGCCCGTGCGCCACAACTACTGAGCCTGCGCTCTAGCGCCCATGAGCCACAGCTACTGAACTCTGCGAGCCACAACTACTGAAGCCTGCGCGCTTAGAGCCCATGCTCCACAACAAGAGAAGCCACTGCAATGAGAAGCCCACACACTACAACAAAGAGTAGCCCCTGCTCGCCGCAACTAGAGAAAGCGCATGCGCAGCAACGAAGACCCAATGCAGCCATAAATAAATAAATAAATAAATTTTTAAAAAGAAAAATAAAATAAAATCTCCATAATAGGGGTTAACTTAAAAAAAAGAAAAAAAAAAAAAGGATTCCCCCAGCAGAGGAACCACTGAGGAGGGGCTTGGGGTTCACCACGGAGAATACGGTATATCATCCTCCTCCACAGTCCCTAAAAATGTACAGTAAACATTCCTGACTAGCGCTTTTATTTGGGGGCTCATGGAGGAGGTGAATTCAGCAACGAGGCTGGCATGGGGCACAAAGCAGAGAGGCAGCATGTGTCCACAGGGGCTCAGAATGAAGGGATGGCCACACCTGGGCTGCCGGCTTGATGGGCGGTCCTTTCAATGCAGTACCTGATTGGCTCCAGTGACTTGAATGGCAGGCATCTTCTCAGTGGGTTTAGGTTGGCAGATGTGGTAGGCGTGCCAGTGCCTCACCCACATGCCCGAGGCATTCACACTAGCGCTGAAGCAAGTGGTTACCACCTGGCAAGGTGTGCCTTCCCAGGTCCCCTGCAAATCAACAGGGTGCCATGCAGCCGGTGGAAAAGCACAGATCTGCCCAATTCCCATTTCCCTTTCTGGGCCTACGTCTTGAGGTCTGGACTTCTCTGCAAAGGAACATCTGTCCTGCAGAGCAGCCGAGACAGCCCTCCCTGCTCCCCACGGAGGAAGTGGTTCTAAGTTAGCTTTCTCATAAACGGTTCTCAGATGGAAGAAAAGCAGCTGTCGCTGAAGCCACGTCAATCTGAGCGGTAAAAGGTTTGGGCAAAAACATATTTTATTGTTCTTGCTGTCAGAAACATAAAGATTTAAGGGGCATGTGACTCAGTAATTGCTGTGGACTTTTTTTTTCCCTTGACAATAAACATAAAACTTAAAACTGTATTAAAATCATTTGACAATTTTTATGCTCAAAGAGCCCAGAATGAATAATGGGGTTTTTTTTTTTGCATCTAAAATGCACTCTCGTCCACCTATAAAACTGTCAGAAATAAATTCATCAAAAGCAGATTATATAATTAAAAGTCGCTATTTGTGGCTCTGCCTGGTTGGGATTGGATTTGTTTGTCTCTCTCTCTTTCTCACCCTCCTTTTTAAATTTTTAATTTTTTTAAAAGTTCTAGATGATGGCAAACTCAAGCTGGGCTACTGTGAGGGAGAAGATAAAATCAGGGCTTCCCGCAACAAAGCCCGATTTCCTGCCCCACGCAGTCCCACCAAATCCTATCTCAGCAGATATGTGACTTCTCCCAACCAGTGCAGTTTTGGGGTGAGTATGAGAGGGAACTTCCCACACTGGGATGTTTCTTGACAGGGCAACACAGAAGAGAGGTGTGGCAGAGGTTTCTAGAGTGCATTCTTCTATTTTCTCCTTTTGCACGCCCTGGAGGAATCCACCCCCTAGCCTCCTGCAGTCGGCGGGCCTGTGACATCACTTGTTCTGCCCAGCGGGTTGTGAGCATAAGGGGGTGTGTGTTACTGCAGGGCTGAAGCATTTAAGTGCTGGTTTTCTGCAGCACTTTCCTGCCCTCCATAGTGACCGCAGATGCGTGTCCCCAGATGAGCAGCTACAGGAGGGTAGAGCCTCGGGCAGCCTGGATCACAGGTCAATGCATGGAGGACAGTGCCCTGGAGAGTCGCCTAGACCAACAACGAGCTTTGCGGGTTAAGCCACTGACTTGGAGGTCTGTTTGTTATCTCAGCATAACCAAGCCTACCCTCACTGTTTTAAAAGGTAGGTTTGTTATTATTCGGGTAAGGTGAGGCCAACAGATCAGGAGACGATTGCTGCTAAAAAGACAGTCTGTTATATTCACAGATCCCAAGAGGAGGCGGTGCATCACACCATGAGGGGCCACACAGGAAAGCACCAGCATCGGTCAGGAGGTAGAAGGAGCAAGTAGAAATGTGGACCCAAGTCTTTATTGGCTTCCATGAGAAGAAGAAAGGGCAAGGCAGGGTAAGCAGGTTTAAGATAGGCTGGTTTGAATATTCCAGCAGGCTCTGAGGCCTAGGGGTTCTCCCTATGTCTGGTATCTGCCCTGGGGTGATTAGGGCAGGCAGATGGTGGTCCAGAGGGTCAGAGCCCCATAAAGGAGGCAGTTAGGGTGTGGGCTCTGGATTGGTTGGTTTGCATTTGAAAGGCATGCTCCCTGGCAAGTCATTGACTACCTCTAGGAATTAGCTAACCCTGGGATGGGGGCAGTCCCTCCAGAGCCAGCAAGTCCCCAAGATGTCAAAGCATCAGGATATAGAAAATAACAGCCATGGTTAATACACTGACTAATACAGGGGATTATTGTGATGTTCTACAGGGAAAGGACTAAATGCTAACTCTGATGGGCACAGCGTGGGCAGAGGTGTGAAGGAGGGGGAGGCATAAGGAAAGTCTGGGGGTGGCGAAGAGAGTAGAATGATGGAGCTTAGGGTCCCGGTGGAAAAGAAGGCAGGGTGTAGCGGCGGGGACCTGAGGGTGGAGGCCTGGAGGCCAAGATCCGGCTTTGTTCTTCCTCTGAGAGGCTATGGGACAGCAACTCCAGACTGTGTCCCCGAGGGAGGAACCCAGAAGGAAGAAGAAATTAGCAGGAGGCTGACTTCCCAGAGAAGCACAGAGTTCTCTTCTCCAAGCTGGTGTCTGCTCACCCTGGGGCACCCCGTGTTAGGCCAGAGTATGGAAACCTCCCCAAATGGGACCAGCTGTCCAGATGGACCTCATGGCCTCCAGAGCTCCAGGACTCACTGACCTCAGCGAGTCCCCCAAGCCAGCACCCAATCAGGCCCCATGCAGCTACTTTCCTGTCCTTGGGTGCTAACTCTGGGGTCTCCCCAAATTCCTCTATCTAGTGGGCTTAGTTGGGGTAAGGAGACTAAGCAGGCCAGACATGGGAGTATGGAGGGATGAAAAAGGAGAGGAGATTCAGGGATGGGAAGATAAGGAGAAAGAACAAAGGGAGAACTGGGCAGGAGGGAAGTGCTAAGTAAAAAACATTCTTTGAGATCCATGCACCCCAATGTTCATGGCAGCATGATTTACAATAGCCAAGACATATATATATATATATATATATATATATATATATATATATATATATATACACATACACAGACATACACACACACACAATGGAATACTACTCAGCCATAAAAAAGAATGAAATAATGCCATTTGCAGCAACATGGATGGACTTAGATATTATCATACTAAGTGAAGTAAGTCAGAGAAAGACAAATACCATATGCTATCACTTATATGTGGACTCTAAAAAAATGATACAAATGAACTTATTTACAAAACAGAAATAGACATTTACAAAATAGAGATAGACTCACAGACATAACAAATGTATAGTCACCAAAGGGGAAAGGGGAGGAGGGATAAATTAGGAGTTTGGGATTAGCAGATACAAACTACTATATATAAAATAGATAAATAACGAGGTCTTACTGTATAGCACAGGGACTATCTTCAATATCTTGAAATAACCTATAATGGAAAAGAATTATATATATGAATAACTGAATCACTTTGCTGTATACCAGAAACTAACACAACATTGTAAATCAACTATATTTCAATTTAAAAAAGAAATACACTTTGAGCCTTTGCTGTGTTCGCATGGAACAGAGAATCTTAACCCCATTTCACAGATGAGAAAATTGAGGATCAGAGAAGCTCAGCAAGTGGCAGCAGCCTGTCCAACACAATACAGCCATCCTAGTCTATCTGGGTCCAAAGTGTGTGCTTGGAAAGCAAAATATCTAGGGCTTCTCAGGGTGAGTGGAATGTTTTCCCTCAACTCAGTCAGAGAAGTGGGGACATGGGGATTTACTCTCAACTTGGGGCAGAAGAGACAGGTGACTGGAGGGGACACTTTCTGACTCCAGAAGGTCCCCAGGCTGTGCTGCCTTCCCCTTGAAGGATGGGAGGTTTCTGCAAGCCTTTCTTACCATGTTAAAGATGAATCCTTCTATTTTTATTTTGCCAAGAGAGGTTTTTCTATAAAATGGATGCTGAATGTTATCAAATGCCTTTTTATCATCCTTGGTTTTTCCCTTTTGGCCTATTAATATGATGAATTATATTAATAGAGTTCCTAAAATAGAACTGTCCTTGCTTTCCAATAATATACCCTACCTGGTCATTGTGGAATATTCATTTTATATATTGCTAGATTCAATTTGCTAATATTTCATTTAAGATGTTTGCATCTATGTTTGTAAATGAGATTAGCCTGCAGCCTTCTTCTTTGTGCTATCTTTTGTCGGGTTTATTTAGCTTTGTAAATGAGTTGGAAGGGCTTCTCGTTCTGGAAATACTGTGGACCAGATATCCCCCAAATCTTCCTGCCATAAACACCTAGAAATGCTCAATACAATGTAACAAACAGTTGAGCTTACAGAAACATAGAGGACTTTTCCAGTAGCAAGAAATTAAGTGGGAACTGAAAACCAGAGAGGTAAGCACAGGAGCTGTCACAGCAGGTGGCCAGGGAGAGGGGTGAGAGGAGGTGATGCTCGCATGGGGACAGGAGACAAGGCTTTGGGTCTGAGTTGGGAGAGAAGTTTGGACCTACCACCCCCAGGGGCTGTGCTCCCAGGGAAGGGTGGACTTGAAAACAAAAAATCTGTGCTCTGGAACAGGCAGGGAAAAGAGGGAATAAAGAGAATGAGAGAAATATCATTCAAGGAGAGAATGATTGAGGTTAAAAATACTCAAAAGTCACTAATAAGCACATGAAAAGATGCTCAACATCATTGATCGTTAGAGAAATGCAAATCAAAATCGCATTGAGACACCAACTCACACCTATTAAGATGGCTTACTAGCAAAACAAACAAACAAAACAAAACCAGAAAATAACAAGCATTGGCAAGGATGTGATAAAACTGGAACCCTGTGCCCTGTCAGTGGGAATGTAAAATAGTGCAGCCATTATGGAAAACAGTATGGCAATTCCTCAAAAAATTAAAAACAGAATTAGCACATGATCCAGCTATCCCACTTCTGGGTATACATCCAAAATAACTGAAAACAGGATCTCAAAGAGATATTTGTATACCCCCTGCTTATTGCAGCATTATTCACAATAGCCAAGAGGTGGAAGCAATCCAAACGTTCATTGACAGATAAAATGAATGAACAAAATGTGGCAAATATATACAGTGGAATACTATTCCGCTTTAAAAAGGAAGGAAATTCTGACACATGACACAACATGGATGAGCTTTGAGGATATTATGCTAAGTGAAATAAGCCAGACACAAAAAGACAAATATTGTATGATTCCACTTATATAAGATGCCTAAAGTAGTCGAATTCGCAGAGACAAAGTAGATTCTCTGCCTTCAGAAAAGTGGAGTATAACTCCCCATTCTTTAAAATGTGGGCTGAACATAGTGAATTTGTTCACATAACGAATCTCTTCCACAGAGCAGATAAAATATGGAGACGGAGAAAAAGAGTAACTTTACACAGGAGAAACCTGACAAATGCTACCTCAGCCGGGTGATCAAGATTAACACCAATGGGGATAAGTCATGTTGATACGCTTGATGAGATGCAAAGCAAAAATGGCCCATTAAGTCTGTGATTTTCTCCTCCAAAATCCATAACCTGAGTTTAATCATGAAAAACAAACCAAAAAAACAAACACCAGACAAATCCCAGTTGGATTTTCTACAAAATAACTGCCCAGTACTCCTTAAAATTGTCACTGAAACCAAGGAAATTCTGAGAAACTGCCACAGCCAAGAGGAACCTAAGGAGACATAAATGTAATATGGTAACTTGAATGAGATTCTGGGGTAAAGAATTTTGGGTAAAATCTAAGGCAATATGAATACAATATATACTTCAGGTAATAACAAGGTACTGATATTGGTTCATTCATTGTAACAAACAAATCATACTAACATAAGATGTTAACAATAGGGAGAACTGAGTGTGAGGCATATAAGAACCTCTGTTCTATTGTCACAATTCTTCTGTAAATTTAAAACTATTCTAAAATTAAAAGTTTATTTTTAAAAAATGTAAAGGTAACCACTCTAAGACTAGAAATAGAATGTAGAAAGAAGAAAATGAGTATAAATTCAACCAATCCAAAAGATAAGAAAATAAGCAAATAAAACTATGGTAAAAATAAAAGTGCAAAATAATTGTACTAAAACTAAATATGGACCAATTGGCAGCTTATAATAAATGTAAATGGACTAAACTGTATCCAGTTAAAAATCAGATTTTCAGATTGAATTTAAAAAATCAAAGTCTAGTCATTTGTGGACAAAAGATTGAAAGTATAGAGATAGAATAATTATATCAACTAAATATTAATTAAATAAATGTTGGGGTAGCTATATTAATATCAGGGGAAAAAAACTAGACTCTAAGACAGAAAACACCATTAGGTATAAAGAATATCAACAGTACATAATGATAAAGGACCACCTCACCTTATATACAATAATTGTGTTATATATGCACCTAACACCATGGTCACATAAAATATATAAAGCAAATATGTAATAGATTATTTTTTAATTGAAAAAATCCACTATATCGTAATGGAAAATTTTAAACAGGCTCAGTAATTTATAGATAAAGCAGACAAAAATTTTGTAAGGGACTAGGACATTTGAATAAGACAATTAACTTGCTTGATATAATGAACAAACATAGAACCCAGCAACAAACAATTATAGAAAAACTATTTTTTCAAGCACATAATAGATATTTGCAGAAATGACAGACACCAGGCCATAAAGCAAAATCTCAACAAATTCCAGAGAGTTGCTACCACACAAATCATATTTTCTGACCACAATGCAATTAAATTAAAATTAATAAGAAGATTAGCAATGACACTCCATGTTACAGCACAGTTGTAAATAACTTATGGAACAAAGAAAGAACTGGATATTTCAAATAGTACATATCAAAACTTTGGGGATGCAGCTAAAGTAGTACTTGGAGGGCCAGGTTTAGATTTATATTAGATGAGAAGAGAGAATGAAAATTAATAAACTAAGCACACAACTTAAGAAATTAGAAAAAGAATAACAGAGTAACCCAAAGAAAGAAAAATGAAGGAAATAATAAAGAGCAGAAAATAATTAAATTTAAAACCGAGCAACAATAAAATCATAAACTAAAAACTAGTTAAGAAAAAGAGAAGGCACAAATAAGTGATATTAAAAATTAAAGAAAAGCAACACAGAGAAAATAGTAATTCTAAAAATCATGTTTTGAACAAATTTATGCCAATAAAATTTAAAGCCTAGTCACAGATAGCCAATTTCCAAGAAAATATAACTTATCAAAATTGTCCTAAGAAGAATTAGAAACTCTAAAGAGACCTATAATCATTAAAGAATTGAATCATTAATGTACAATCTACCACTCTTCCATCCACAAACCCCACCAGGCCCAGATGGTAATAGTCAACTTCTACCAAATGTTCACTGAACAGATAATCACAGTCATATTAGTCAGGGTTCACCAGAGAAACAGAAACAATAGGAAATATGTATATGTGTGAGTATGTTGGCAAGCTGAGATTCAGGAGAGGTGATGGTGTAATTCTAATCCAAATGCTGGCAGGCTTGAGACCTGGAAAGAGGTAATGTTTAAGTTTGAGACCAAAGGTGGGAAAAAACCAATATCCCAGTTAAAGGCAGTCAGGCAAAAGGAGCTCCCTCTTACTTGAAGAAAGGTAAGCCTTTTTGTTCTATTCAGGCCTTCAGCTGATTGGATGAGGCCCACCTGCATCAGGGAGAGCAATCTGGTTTATTCAGTCTACCAATTCAAATGTTAATCTCATCCAAAATACCCCCCACATATACACCTAGAATAATGCTTGACCACCCCATGGCCCAGTCAAGTTGACACATAAAATTAACAATCACACTAGTCTTAAACAAACTACTCAAAGAACAGAAGAGATACTGTTTTCCAACTCTTTCAAGGAGGCTGGCAATGTCTTAATTAAAAAACAAACAGGGGCTTCCCTGATGGCACAGTGGTTGAGAATCTGCCTGCCAATGCAGGGGACACGGGTTCGAGCCCTGGTCTGGGAAGATCCCACATGCCGCGGAGCAACTAGGCCCGTGAGCCACAATTATTGAGCCTGCGCGTCTGGAGCCTGTGCTCCGCAACAAGAGAGGCCGCGATAGTGAGAGGCCTGCGCACCGCAATGAAGAGTGGCCCCCACTTGCCGCAACTAGAGAAAGCCCTCACACAGAAACGAAGACCCAACACAGCCATAAATAAATAAATAAATAAATAAATAAAATTAAACAAACAAACAAACAAAAAATGATAGTATGATAAAAGAAAAGAGGACTTTATCTCATGAACATAGAAGCAAAAATCCCAAATGAAATATTAAGACAAAATCCAGCACTGTATAAAAAATGACAAAGTTGGACTTAAACTTTAATTTATGATGAGAAAATCTATGTAATTTACTACATTAACAAATGAACAGAGAAAAACCATAAAGTTATTTTAATATATCTATAAAAAAGCATTTGATAAAGTTCAATACCATTCATGAGGGGAAATACTCTTTACAAAAAAGGAATAGAGAAGATATAGAGGGTGTACCAAAAACCTATGGCAAACATTCTACTTAATGGTGAAATGTTAGAAGCATTTCCTTCAAAATCAGGTATGAGGCAAAGATAACCTTTATTACAATTTTATTTAACAATGTATTAGAAGTTATGGACCACACAAGAGAAGAAAAAAAATTAGGATAAGGATTGAAAGAAAAAAAATTATTTGTAGGTGATATGATTATCTACATTAAAAAAATCCAATAGAGTCTATACACAAACTATATAGAAGTATATAGAAGGATTGAGCAAAATTGCTTAATACAAGATTAATGTACTAAAGTGATATTAAATATATTTTATATATTTTTTATATATTTTATTGCTATGCTCCATTAACAATTCAAATTTTTTTAACATTTTAGAAAACATATAGTAAACATATGGTAAAACATATAGAAACATATAGTAAAAACATGATAAAAAAAACACCTTAACCCTTTTTATATGCACAGTTCAGTATGTTGAGTATACTCACATTGTTGTGCAACAGATCTCCAGACTTTTTCATCATGCAAACCTGAAACTCTGTATCCATTAAACAACAACTTCTCATTTACCCCTTCCCCTCCAGGCCCTGGCAACTACCATTCTACTTTCTGTCTCTATGAATTTGAGTACTCTAGGTACCTTATATAAGTTGAATTATATGGTATTTGTCTTTTTGTGACTGGGTTACTTCATTTAGCATAATGTCCTCAAGGCTCATCCATGTTGTGGCATGTGTCAGAATTTCCTTCCTTTTTATGGTTGAATAGTATTCCACTGTATGTATTTGCCGCACTTTGTTTATCGCTCATCTGTCAATAGACATTTAGGTTGCTTCCACCTCTTGGCTATTGTCAATAATGTTGTTATGAACAAGGGTGCAAATATCTCTTCAAGATCCTGTTTTCAATTCTTTTGGATATATACCCAGAAGTGGGATTGCTGGATCATATGGTAATTCTGTTTTTAATTTTTTGAGGAACTGCCGTACTGTTTTACATAACGGCTGCACTATTTTACATTCCTAACCAACGGGGCACAAGGGTTCCAATTTTATCACATCCTTGCCCATGCTTGTTCTTTTCTGGGCTTTTTTTTTTTCCTGTCAATTTGAGAAGTAAAATATTGAGAGTGGTTTGATGAAGTCTTCTACTAGGGCTGTGTTTATCAGTTTAACTTCACACATCTCTACTGGAGATGGCTCCTTTAACTTGTACTAACGTACTGTATTCTAGAGTTTGTTTTCTCATCTATTGTCCTGCCTATCTCTTCAGGTAACAGAATAGCTTTGTTTTAGTTGTGGGGGACTTTAACTGCTATAGGGTTAGTACTCCCTCATTATTCTTACTTTTGTTTATCATGTGAATTTTAAAATCAGTTTGTCTAGTTTTTCTTTTTTAAACCACATTGACATTTTAATTAGGCTTGCCTTAAATTTATAAATTAACCTGGGGAGAGCTTCCCTGGTGGTGCAGTGGATGAGAATCTGCCTGCCAATGCAGGAGACACAGGTTCAAGCCCTGGTCCGGGAAGATCCCACATGCCTCGGAGCAACTAAGCCCGTGCGCCACAACTACTGAGCCTGCGCTCTAGAGCCCACAAGCCACAACTACTGGGCCCACATGCCACAACTACTGAAGCCTGTGCACCTAGAGCCCACGCTCCGCAACAAAGAGAAGCCACCGCAATGAGAAGCCCGTGAACCGCAACGAAGAGTAGCCCCCGCTCGCCGCAACTAGAGAAAGCCTGTGCGCAGCAACGAAGACCCAACACAACCAAAAATAAATAAATAAATAAATTTATAAATTAAAAAAAAAATTAACTTGGGGAGAAATTACTTTTTTTATGATGCTCTGTCTTCCTATCCAAGAACACTATATATTTTTTCCACTAGTTCAAGTCTTCTTTAGGTCCTTCAGAAGTGTTTTAAGTTTTTTCTCACAGGTTGTATAAATTTCTTGATAAACTTATTGCTGAATTTTTTTCTGCTATTATAAATGAGGGCTGTTTTCCCATTATATCTTCTAACTTGTTCTTTTTATATATAAAAACAGTTAACTTCCACATAGCAATTTGCACCCCCCTACCTTGTTGAATTCTCCTGCTGTTTATAGTAGTTTTAAATTTGATTCCCTTGTGTTTTCTGGATAGACAAACATATTATCTGCAAATAGTGTTTGACTTCCATTTCCCATTTTTTTTAATCCCTTTAATTTGTTTCTATTGGCTGGTACCTTTAGCTCAACATTTAATAACAGTATGATAGCAGATAATTTTGTCTTGCTCCTGATTTTAGCGGGGATATTTTAGTGTTTCCTCATTAAGCATGATGTTGACTTTTGTGCCAAGACAGATGTTCTTTATCAGGTTAAGGAAGAATCTACCCATCCCTTTTTCATGAAGTATTTCTATCAAAAATGAATGCTGAGTCTTTTCAAATGCCTTTTGGTGTCTATGAAGAAGTTAATATAAGTTTTCTCCTTAGATCTATTGCTATGATGAACTATATTCATATATTTCCTAATATTGAACAATCTGTAGATTCATGAAATAAACCCCATTTGGTCATTATGCAATGTGCTGTTAGATTTGGTTTACTTAAGATTTATTTATGATTTTTTGCTTTTTATAAGTGACTATGGTTCTCTTTTTCGTGTGAGATCTTTCTTATATTTGGGTATTAATGTTCTACTTGCTTTATTAAAATAATTAGAAAAAATCCCCATTTTAAAAAGTCTGAAACAGTCTAAATAATATTGGACTTATCTGCTCATTAGAGGTTTGGAAGAATTTCTCTGCAAGACCATCTGGGCCTGGTACTTTTTAAGGAGATAACTCCTTATCTACTTTAACAATTTCTATGTGAAAATGTTTAGATTTTCTATCTCTTCCTGAATTGGGTTTGGTCATTTATATTTTGGAAAAAAATTATCAAATTCATCCAGGTTTTTAAATGTATTTACATAAAGTTGAACAAAGCAGTTTCATGATTCTTTACTTTCCTCTCTCTCTGTGGTTATTTTTCCTTTATCATTTCTTCTTTTGTGTATTTAGGCTTTCTTGCCCTTTATCTTAATTAGGTTATCTTGTGGTTTATCTATTTTACTGGTTTCCTCACAAAATGACTTCTATTTTTCTGCTTATTAACTCATAATTTCTCCTTTTATCTTTCTAAGTTTCCTGCTCTTTTCCTAACTTCTTAGATCGGATGTTTAATTTTCTCATTTTCATCTTTCTTGTTTATTGATATCAATATTCAAGGCTTTTCCTCTGAGTATTACTATAACCATTTCCCACAGATTGTTTTATGTAGTTTATTTTCTTTATTTTCTAGGTTTTCTGCAGTTTCTGCTTATACCCTCTTTGACCCAAGTGCTAGTTAATAGGGAAATTAAAAAATTTCTAGGTGGTAGAGAATTATTGAGTTTGGTATTTTTTTTCTCATTTTATCTTTAATTTCCAGTTTTAGTGCATTGAGGTAAGAGTTCTCCAATAACCATTCTCTTCTTTTCGGTAATAACAAAACCCTAGTATTTAGCCAGGCACATAGCTTCTCAGAATAAAAACTACATTTCCCAGCCATGCTTGCAGCTAGGAGTAGTCATGTGACTAAGTTCTGGCCAATGGGATGGGAAGAGTATTGTGTGCAGAACCTTTGGGTGGTGATTTTAAAAGGGGGAGGGGAAGTGTGCCCGGCTTTTATTATTATTACTTGATTCTGCTGCTTGTAACAAGGATCCTTGCAGATGAAGTTAACACCCTAAGAATGGCAGAGCAACAAGACAGAAGTCTGTGTTCTACTACTTCAGAGCACTGGGAAACCTCATAGAGCAGTCCCCATGCAAAGCTTGAATCACGTAGTTTTGTACCAAAACAGAAATATTTCACACTGTTCTGCCATTGTTACTTTGGCACTCTGTACACATTGCCAAATCTATTCTACAACTAATAGAGGTGGCAACATTTTTCTCCTGCCTGTATATTTATAGGATTTTTCCCCTTTAATCCTTGAAATTTGATTATTTCACCTTGCTATAGGTCGCTTTTCATTAGCTTTACCTAATGTTCAAAGGGCAGGTTTGTTTTATTATTCCTTTGATTATTTCTCATTTTATTCTATTTGTAGGGTCTTTCTTCAAGGTGTCTTTTCACTAATCATGTCCATTCCTTTATTCCTTTATTCTGAATTATGGAAAGATTTTTTTTGAGGCCCATCTTTTAAACCATGGGTTCTGTTTTACTGCAGTGTTCAATCTGCTATTTCCTCCCTCCATTGCCTTTATAAATGCAGCAATTGCACTTTTTAGCTGAAAACAATCTTTTCTAGTCTCACAGTATACTTTTTTCAGATATACAATGTCCCTTTGAATCTCCTTGGGCATACAAATTGTAGATTTTCTAAAGACTTCTGCTGATTCTGGCAGGAAGTTTATCTCAGAGGGAAACATCTGCATTGATTCTTTCCTTGTGAATGGCTGTCTTTTCACATGGCCAGTGGTCTTCCTTTGGTCATCCTCACAGTGAGCATTTCTCACTGTGAGAAAGAAACCCTGTTCTAATCTTCCCGTCCCAGATGAGGAAACATTTGGGTTTGCTGAAGGTTTAGTTTGCTATGTCAGGGTGTCATTCTCTGAGGGGAGTAAGAAAGGTAAGATACTAATGCACATACATCATGGGAACATCTGTGCTCTGCCAGTGAGCCTCAGTTCTGAAGCAGGGGATGCAGCTCCAAGTTGCTTGGGTGCTGCCCTCTGTCTCTATCGGGCATGGCTGGCCATACCAGGACCCAGCTGTGGTTGCAACTCACTCTTCCCAGCCGGCCTCTGGGGAAAGCTGCAAGCTGGCACCTTGGTTCACTGCACAAGGCACTCACAGAAACTGCTCCCACCTACTGCCCCCAGCCGCCTCATCTTCAGGCTCTGCCTCCCTGTGCTTAGGTGAGTTATGGGGTTCTGATAGGGATCCCTTACATGTAGGGAGGCCACCTAGCCTGGGAGTTAAGACCATGGGCTCAGGAGTTAGATGGGCATGGCTTCAAGTCCCAGTTTGGCCACTTATTAGCTGTGCAACTATGAACAAGGGACAGACTCTCTGGGCCTCAGTTTCCTCTTGTACAAAATGAGGTCACTGACAGCACCTCACCCCTGTGCTCTGATGAGGATTCACTATGTGTGTGACTTTCTCGGCCCAGGATCTGGCACACAGTAGGTGCACCATTGCTGGAAACTCTAATAACTCCTGACAGGACTTCTCCTTCTCACACAGTGTGTCCCACAAATGTGTGAGAGCCCTTTCCCCAGGCAGGTTCCTCCAGTATTGGTAGAAATTCTTCCCGTTTCTAATGCATCAGTGTCACTCTCCTTTGTGTGCCCGGTGGCACCTGTTCTCTGTGCTCCCCTATTTTTACATCCCTATATAAATAAGTATCCCTATATAGTAATTTCAAAAGGAATGGGAGGAGGGGAGGAAGCAGTTAAACAAAAAGTCTCGGTTCGCCATCTGACTACAATCTTCCTGAGCCACAGGACTTGGCTTCTCATCTACCTTGTGCCATGGGCTCCTCAGGTTTGTTTGTTTTTTAAAAATATCTTATTTATTTATTTATTTATTTGGTTGCACTGGGTCTCAGTTGCGGCAGGTGGGCTCCTTAGTTGCGGCTCGCGGGCTCCTCAGTTGTGGCATGCGAACTCTTAGTTGTGGCATGCATGTGGGATCTAGTTCCCTGACCAGGGATCAAACCCAGGCCCCCTGCATTGGGAGTGCAGAGTCTGAACCACTGCGCCACCAGGGAAGTCCCACTCCTCAGGTTTGAGACCACACAGCTTAGGGGAGAAAGTCACCCTCCTGCCGCCCTGGCCCTATAGTACCCCACCAGCTGGGCCATCCCTGCCCTCCTTCCTTCCATCCCAGCCAAGCCAAGGACTAGAGAGGATTCCCAGTCAGTCATTAGGATTTTGCTTCACAGACCAGGAAGATATTTTGGAGAGAGGCTAAGCAAAGAGGTGATGGGCAAAGACTTAACTCACTACCTTCTTTGTGTAGGCAGCACTGGGAAAAAGCATAAAGGTAAGAGGCACAGGGGCATAGAGAGATTAGACCCAGAGCAAATCACCCAGAAGAAAAACAGCAAATAACAATCAACCACCAGGATTTGTTGAGTGCACACCATGGGCTAAGTACATACATTCCAACTACTTATTCTCAGTCCTGTGAAATAGGACTTTTATTATACCCATTTTACAGATGAAAGACCTGAGACTCAGAGAGGAGAAGTGCCTTGTCTGGGGTCACACAGACAGCAAGTGGCTGATCTGGGGCTTTCCCCTGCATTTGTTGGATTCCCAAGTCCATGCATGGAACCACTGCTCTAGACCAACTCATTCTAATCACAAAACTTTGGCCAAATCTGTTTATCACATTTGCCCCAATCTCCTGTGGGGCACTGAGAGGCTCAGCAAGCCACCCCAGACCTCCAGCACTGCCAGCGCCTCCAGCCCCTTCCCTTTCTCCCTGCAACCATATCTGGAATTCAGGGGGTAGCCAGACCAGGACCACCTACACACTCTTTGGGCTATTCTGCTCCAGCCACAGCTGCAAGGGGCAACATTTCCCAGAGTTGGAGCATATACCGGTGGGTTTTCCAATAACATCTGACTTGGCTTTTAATTATTGGGAAGTGATCGTTGATTTACACAGCACTATTTATCCAGCAAATTGCTAATTAATGCACTGAAAAATGCGAAGTGGTGTCAAATATTTGCTTTTTATTTGCAGTACCAAAATATTTTTATTTTCGGTGAGGAGCAGAATCGATGCAAAGGTACTGAAATGTTTAAACAGGGTATGTAAAGTTTAAGCAGAATATTAAACAGGGAAGAAAGCTGGGCTTCATGGCTGGGGCTCTGGGGTGTTCTGTAGACTGGGGGATGTTCAGAGATAGTCCCGAGAGCAGTGAGCCCCAAATCTCTTCTCAGAATGTGCCCTTGAGATGCAAAGGGCACCAGCCAGCCACAGACAAGGACATCTGAGTGACCAGGATCATCCTCACTAATTCCCCCCTCCCCACTTCTTCTCAGCATCATCGTCACCCCCACCACGTCTCTCTGCTGCCGTCACCACCACCGCTCTGTCCATCACTTTCCATTCATTCATTCCTTACATTTCACATATTGAATACATGCTGTGCTGGACATTATCCTGTTGCTGGGGAGATAAGTCCCTCTGCTCATGGAGCTTGAACTGGATTTCGACACCCATTAGGCAAGAAAATAAATAAATGAATAAAAAATTTTCAGAGGGTGATAAGTGCTACAAGAAATAAATCTTGCGGGCTTCCCTGGTAGCACAGTGGTTGAGAATCTGCCTGCCAATGCAGGGGACACGGGTTTGAGCCCTGGTCTGGGAAGATCCCACATGCCGTGGAGCAACTGGGCCCGTGAGCCACAACTACTGAGCCTGCGCATCTGGAGCCTGTGCTCCGCAGCAAGAGAGGCCGCGATAGTGAGAGGCCCGCGCACCGCGATGAAGAGTGGCCCCCACTTGCCGCAACTAGAGGAAGCCCTCGCACAGAAACGAAGACCCAACACAGCCAAAAATAAATAAATAAATTAAAAAAAAAAAAAGAAAGAAATCTAGGGAATCAATAAGGAGTTGTTACTTTAGATTGGTTGGTCAGGGTAGGTCTTTGTTGGGAGAAAAAAAGGCATTTTAACTAAAAGAGCTAAACCAACCCTATAAAGATATGGGGACAGAATTTTCCAGGAGCCTGAACAGAAAGTGCAAAGGCCCTGAGACAGGAAGGGACCTGGGGCAGGCGAACCAACACACATGGAGCAGAGCGGCTGGGAGCAAGGTAAGAGATGATATTGACAGGCCGGTGATGCCCCACTGCCCGCCCAGGAGTGAAGGAGTTGGAGTTTTATTCTAATCTCAATGCAAAGCCATCAGGGAGCCCTGAGGGAAGAGGGATGGGCTCTGGTTTACTTGTCAAAGCTCCTTCGGACTGCAGAGTGGAGAACTAGTCGGGGCCAAGCGTGGAAGCAGCACGACCCTGGCAGCTGTGATTCCTCAAGCAGGATCCGGGTGAGAAGCAGCGAGCTCAGAGCAGGTTGGGGACGTGGAGACGGAGAGAGGGCGGAGTCAGGGTCGGGGGGGTGGGGCCTACAGTCTCGCGATGGGATGGGATATGAGGATGCTTGGTGCCCGGAAGGAGGAGTCACGGCCTCACCGTCCCCCCTACACCTCCTTCACAGCCATTTATCATCGTCCGAAACCACAGCAGCTGCTGTTTACTAAGGATTTACCCAGGGATATTTACTTTATGAACTGGTCTGTCTCCAAATGATCAACAACGCCATGAGGGAGGTATTATTAGGCCTTGCCAATCCCCTGAAAAGACTGAACGGGGAGGTGGAAATGACCGCTAGTCACTCATTTAATCAAGAGCACGTGTGCGGTGCCTACAGGGCGGCCAGGGATCTGCTGGCCCCGCCTCCCCGCTTCCCCCCACCCTTCAATCAGGAATACCACCACCTGAACAGGAGCAAAGCGCTAACACCTTTGTTCCGCCTCCGTGAGGTCGGCGTTATTACCCCATTTTACAGATGAGTAAATGACCTCCCTGCATTTTAACTTTGTCCAATCCATTATTCACCAACGAGAACGGTCCTTCCGAAGTACAGGTCTGACTTCGTCCTGCCCCTGCCCCACCTCCCACGGCTCCCCCTTCTCCCGGTGCCCAGAGCCTGCCCTACACGAACTCCAGGACCTTGCCTGGAACCTTCTTCTTCCCTCCATCCCACCTCGCCCCGCTGCTCCTTCTCTTGGCCAGCTCCCAGCCCGCCTCAGGTCTCGGCTCCAAGTGCCTTCCCCAGGGGGTCCACTTCACCGCAGACACCAGTTTGACACAGCCCTTCTTTGTGACACTCGTGGGCACCTTTAAGTACCCAGCCGCGCTGTGCTGAGTGATGATATTCGTAAGCCCTGGGAGGGCTGGGAAGGCTTCTGTCTGCCACCCTTCCCTCCACCTTCACTGTCAGGGAGCTTTGGGGGGTGGGGGGGAGGGCTTTGCCTGGCCACACACCTGCATTGTGGCTTCCCTTCCTTCATCTGTTAACCCAATGTGCCCCCAGACCCCGGACCAGTTACAGCCCCCCCTCCCAAACCAGGCTCTAGGGCTAAGGGGGGAAGAACTGGGGCATTCTGGAGTTCTGAGCTTTGGCCTGGTGGGTGCCACATGTCTGCTAAAGCCTGGATGCTGAAGATCATTAAATGCCACATGATATTTAATGTCTTGGGAGAGGTCTCCAAGACAAAGGGCAGAGGTAAGAAGTCACAAGTTCTCCTGCTGATGGGCCCTCTCTCCTTCTTCCTTTATCAGGGAGGAGTGGAAAGTCACTGTGGTTTTGGGGGTGTTGTCTAAGATGGTGATAAAAGACTCTCTTCATTACCCCATACCCTTGGACCAGTAACATGAACAAAATGTGGTATCGGCACACAGTGGAATAGTACACAGCCATGAAAAATGAACTACCAGTACACACTGCCCTATGGATCAAGCTCACAGAAAATGTAATGCCATAGAGGCCAGACGCAAAAGAGTACAGGGTGGGTATGATTCCATTTATGCAAAGTTCAAGAACAGGCAAGATGAACCTAATTTATGTGGAAACCAGGAAAGGTGGGGTACAAGGCAGAGGGAAACTTCTGGGTGCCAGAGATGCTCTTCATCTTTATGGGTGGTGACATGAGTGCTCATCGTACGCTTAAGACTGTGCACTTTTCTAGAAGTTTTACTCAATTAAAACAAAATTATTTGGGGGGCTTCCCTGGTGGTGCAGTGGTTAAGAATCCACCTGCCAATGCAGGGGTCATGGTTTCAAACCCTGGTCTGGGAAGATCCCACATGCCGCCAGCAACTAAGCCGGTGCGCCACAACTACTGAGCCTGTGTGCCACAACTACTGAAACCCATGTGCCTAGAGACCATGCTCCGCAACAAGAGAAGCCACCACAATGAGAAGCCCACGCACCACAACGAAGCGTAGCCCCCGCTCGACGCAAGTAGAGAAAACGCGTGCAGCAAAATAAATAAATAAAATAAATAAGAAGACCCAACGCAGCCAAAATAAATAAATAAATAAAATAAATTTTTAAAAAAATACAATCGTGCCAGCAAAACCAATAGAAAGAATTCACTTTAAAAAAAAACAAAAAACTGTTTTTAAATTTAGGGTGAGTTGACATAGCCCTTGACTCCAGCCTGAGGGATACCAAATTGAAATAAAGTGGGAACTCATAGAACTTAAAGAATTAGTGAGAACATTTATCAGCAGCTCCTCATAAGAGATCATACCTAGGCGATTACATTGTCTTGAATGGTTTTCTAAACTCTTATATTAAAATCAGAGGAGCAATAGTAGATAAAGGGATTATGTGTTCATACATATTTAAGATTTTACAATATTTAATCATCTAAAAACAATTTTTTGGATGTTTTACTCAATTTTTATTTGCTGAAAAAAATATTAAAACAAAAGGAAAAACATCTCCCTGAGCGTTATTACACTCATGGTTCTTGCTCCCATGCAAATATTTTACTTAGTCATCATATCTATACATAATTTTTATTGTATGTGTGTATCTTACATTTTATATCATTTATTATGTGGTCTCTTTAAAATTAGTGTTCCCAAGATCTAATAAGTACCCAAATCCATTCTCTGCTAGATTTTTTCAGTATTTGGTCTTTTTCTGAATTTAATTTAATTTTTTATGCAGATAGAGTTGTATAAGGTATATCTAAATTACAAGCTATTTTTTCAAGTTGCTAATCAGTTTTTTCAGCAGCATTTACTAAATAATTCATCACCCACTCATTGTTTTGGAGTGATTTCTTTATCATAGTTATTTTTTACATGTGATCTCATCTGTTTCCAGGTGTTCTATTCTAATCCATTAAAATCTATTTCTTTTTTTCCATCAATATTCTCACTGTTCTAATTATTGCTTTATATTACTTTATATGTTTTAATATTCAGTAAGGCTCTACATCCGTGTTCTCCTTTTTCAGAATATTCTTTGATATTCTTACCAGTGTTTTTTCCAGATGAATTTTAGAATCATTTTATCAAGTTCCTTTTGCAGGATTGTTCGGTATTGCATTAAATCTGCAAATTAACATGGAGGTGGTTTGACATTTTTACAATATTCGGTCTTCCCATGCAGAAACATAGTATGTGTCTCCATTTATTCTGGTCTTCTTTTATTTCACCAATAAAATTTTGTAGTTTTCTTTATATAGGTCACACGCATTTCTCATTAAGTTTATTCCTAAGTATTTTTCCATTGCTTCTGGGAATGGCATCTCTTTTTTTCATTACAGTTTCTTGGCAGACTGTGGCTGGAACACAGGAGAGCACTGATTGGGGTAAATAGATCTTGCCTCTGGACACTTTAGCAAATGGTTATTTGTTTATGTACATTCGAGTTGCTTCCTTTGGATTTCTAACCCCAAGTCACATTGACAGTGAATACTGTTTGTCATGTTGGCATTAGATGGGGCTTCAGCCTGGCATCTGAATAGGCCTGGGGGAGCCGGTCACAGCCTGGCCACTGAGCCACAGACTCACCCCGGCTGGGTCTAGAACCGGCCCTGAACCTCAAGCCCTTGTGGAAGGCCCTGACACCCTCCCATTCATCCTTCTCCTCCATCCGGTGGCGCTCTATCCCAGTTCTCCCAAGGGTCTCCTCTCAACTCTAATGGACTTCCCCACGGGCCCAAGGTGCGGCCACCATATTAATCAAAGCCATAGCTCCCGGATGTGTCCAGCCCCTTGGTCAAGCCTTCCATAATGTCTTCATTTTTTTTAATTCCTGAAGGGTATATATGATTAACCAGAGAGGTTAAAGGGCTTTCTGAGATCACACAGCTATTAAGTGGCAGATCTGGGGTTCAGACCTGTGCTCCTTCTACTCTGCCGTATTGCTCCCCTCTGTGGTGCCCCACACACTTACCCAGTAGACAGGCCCTTGAGGATTAATGCCGTGCCAGCCTGGACTCCCCAGAGTTCACCAGACCATGCTGGGCATTGCAGTGTGAATGCCAGGAGCCCAACCTGCTCTATGACTTCAACCTGGTCCCACCTGCTCCAGAATCAGGCCCAAGTCTCTTGTGTTATAAGAGTTTGATGACCTCGTGGCAACTTTCCCTATTAAAGAATGTGGTCATTACAGGCACGCAAGTCCCAGGATCCTTTGAGCAAATGCTACCTGAATATTTATCATATCAAAGGGCAATTTTGGTAGTAGTCATAGTGGTAACAGTAGCAGCTAACATTTACTTGGCTCTCACCATGGACCAGACACTGTTTAGTATATTATATACATGATCTCATTTATCTTCAGCACAACGCTGAGTTAGAAACTTTGGTATCCATTTTACAGATGAGAAAACTGATGCTCAGAGAGATAAAGTTATTTGTCCAAGAACACTCTACTTATAAATGGCAGAGCCAGAATTTGAAACTTGAGAGCTTGCTCAGAAGTCTAATTTTGTTCCAATGCTTTATTTCTGCACCTGGAACTTCCCATATTGTTCAGACAAATGGTGTTATAAAGCAGTGATCCCCCCAAGCTGCTCCACAAACTGGTGTGTCTTCAGCACGAGCAGAGGGGCTTTATACAATGCAGAGGCCCAGGCCCCATCACACTGAGGAATCAGGCAGCCCAGAGCCTGTGCTTTTTGCAAGACCTTCACTGGATCTGTTGGCCAGCCAGGTTTGAGAATGACTGTCCCAAGAAGCCCTCCTTTGCCATCTAATGATGTGGACATTGGTTTATTTTGTAATGAATCTTAATAGTAATAAATATTATGACAAAAGAAGCAAATGATTCAGCCATAATCGCTGAAGTATTTGTGTATGTTTGGCAAATGGAGAGGAATTTCCAAACGAAGTTGCCAAAATCATAGTCACTGCTCAGAAAGCAGTAAATATATGTATGATATAAAGAGTCAGGACAAACTATAAGAAAAACATCAAATGCTAATAGATTTCCTGAAGGACATGCACCAAGTCCAAGAATCTGAATAGGTCATTCACCCAGAAGGCAAAACCATTAGTAAATCAGAGCACAGGAAAATATTCCACTTCATAAATGATTTTTTTAAAGATTAAATAGTGAGACGCCCTTTAAAGTCTGCTAAATTATAAAATAACATTCTAAATATCACCAAAGAACTAAAACGCATGGGCTTTGGAATTAGCCCTACCTGGGTTTGATACTGACCTCCAACCCCCCACCCCCCAGCCCCCTCACTTCTGTCCTTGTTGCTGCTGCTCTGGTTGCCATTCCTGGTGCTTCCTTCAAAACAGGACTCCTCAACCTGGGTGGGATATTGACTCCCCTGTAGCTGAAATCTAGCCTTTTCTTCCATTAGGAATGTAGCATTACCAATACTCATGACTTTGTCACTGGCGGAAATCACAGATGTTTTCATATCACATCACAGTTGCTGCCAATTTCTCAGAATATCCTTTACACGTATCACTGCCTTGAAATCGGGACAGTAATTAGACCTGCCACTAGAACCTGCTATTTAATGTGTTAATAAAGAAGCATGCATATTGCTATACCACACATTTTTATATTTTCATAATTATATTTTAATAAATCATTTTCTTTTGTAATTCTGTATATATGATTTCATGCTTTAAAAACAATTGTCCTGGGAAGGGACCCACAGGCTTCCCCAGACTGCTAAAGGTGTCCATGGCATATAAAGGGTTAAGAGCCCCTGCCTTAGGACCTCTGCAGTGGCTTCCATCATTCTCTCCGTTTTGCAGATGAGAAAACCAAAACTTGGAGAGGTTAAGTCACTTGTCCAAGGGCGCCCGACTAGTGAATGATGAAGCATCAATTTGAGCTTGGCATTCCCAGGAGCCAGTGCCTAACCCTTGTACCACCCACTTCCTCTGCATCCTTGTTCTGGGGGCTGAGAACACAGATATGGCTCTGGCATGGCCCCTGCAC
Source organism: Balaenoptera musculus (assembly GCF_009873245.2). Classification (NCBI taxonomy): domain Eukaryota; kingdom Metazoa; phylum Chordata; class Mammalia; order Artiodactyla; family Balaenopteridae; genus Balaenoptera; species Balaenoptera musculus. Next base: position 106,968,618 of record NC_045790.1, on the reverse strand, counting down.
CCCAGGAGGGCCCAAAGCATTGGGGAGACAGATCCCTCTGTAATTCTAACTCAGGATGGTAAGCCTTTTTCCTTATAGGCTCCAGGAGATGCCCTGATCTGATTCCTCTTTGGGGAATGGGGTACCCAGAGTGAGCCAAAGCTGGGTGGGGTGGACCCGAGGACTCAGTTGGGGTGTCCTGACTTTGGTGACTGACAGTGGGTGGAGCTGGGGACGAGTCCCTGAAAGCAGGCCCAAGAGAAGGCCCCAACTGTCCAGTCAGAAAAGATAAGGCTGTGTCCAGGCCTGAGGGCAGAGGGACCAGGGAGAGAATGGGGGTGACAAGCTCCTAGCCCAGTGCCTGCAAGCCGTTTCATACAGCTGTTAGAGATTCAGGACACATTCGCTGATGGGCTGAATGAGTGAGTAAATGAAGAGATAAACAGGTTCAGCCTCACCAAGCAAAGGCTGGATTAGCCAGGGGTGTCCTGTGGGAGCAGAGCGACAGCCTCCCTCCCAGCCAGTCATGACACCTTTTTTGTGTCCCTTCTGGCAGGGCCTGGCCCCACTCACCCCTGCAGAAAAACTGCTTCTCTTGCCCTGAGGAAGCCTGACCCCTGGAGACTTTCCCTGGGGGGACCGGAAACCAGAGCTGGAGGAGACAAGCCGCTCAGGTCGGGGTGACAGGGTGAGGAAAGAAATGTGAGCCCCTTTGCACCCCAAGAGCTGACTGCTTGCCTCCCCAAGGGAACATTCCTTATATGGAAGCCAGTCCTAGGTTCTGAGCTCCAGACTGCCCCACGACCCCATTATTAATTAATTCATTCATTCATTCCACAAATGTTTGTAAAGAGCTTACTTCATGCCAGAGAGTTCTAGCACTGGGGATACAGCAATGAACAAAAGAGACGTGGTCTCCATTCTCACAGGTTTTGGGGGGGGTCTGGGTGACAGGGTGGGAGCAGGCAGTCAAAAGATAAGTGAACACATGAAAGAAGAGAGTTTTTTAGATGGCGGTAAGTTCTGAGAAGGCAGTTCACTCAGGGTGGTGAGATCGCGTGATCACTGCACTATTGTTCACTTCTCTATTACAAGGTACACAGCTCTGCAAGACATTTAAATCACACCTGAGGCTATTTCTCCCAAAGTTTGCAGAGGTTAATCGCATTAAATTCCTTGCCTTTCAGTAATGCAAACAACCATTCTCTGCCTGGATAATCTTAGCAGAGAAGGAAACTAAAAACGATATCCAGGTCAGACCCAAAAAAGGAAAGACCTTGAGTTGCACTGTTCTTAAAAGCACTTAAAAGGGATTGAATTAGAACTGAGACAAAAAAAAAATTGGCCCCTGAATCCAACTCCCGCTGACACCGAGTTAGAAAAATAGCTGAAGGAAAAGGATGTAGCACGTCAATCAAGTTATGATCATTTTATTTTTAAAAACTGAGAAGCCTTTTGTTTTAAGAGGAGCAGGCTGGTAATTTGGAGGTGCGGGGGCCGCGTCAGAGTGAAAAGCTTTCACATTTCTAGACAGAAAGGATTTGGCTGCTGATAGAGAAGTGGAGGGTTGCATAATGAGATCCAACGCTGTTGAGGTTCCCCTTCCCAAAGAGAAGAGGGGATCTCAGCTGTCTGGTTGATTGATAGAAATCCAGGTAGGGCACGCCGAAACAGGTATGTACAATCTCTCCTTTGTTGGTAATCAAAGTCAGCTGAATGGGACTCCATCCTTTCTTTCTTATTCCTATGTACCAATTTGAGAGGCTCAGATGAAATGTGTTGCATTACACCAGCACCAATAAGTCACACTATCTATGTTGTGACACACCGAATATTACTAATTGTCAATCACAAACCACAAGTCTTGTCAAGACGTTCCCTTCTCGATGGGCTGGTTCAAACCTGAAGTGATTTTTAATCAAGTGTTAATAACACAGCATCTGTCAGTGGACGGTGGGTATCAGGCAATCAGAAAAGTGCACCTATGACACGGCAAATTTTAATGTTTTCATTTTCCATTCTTCCCAATTATCGGTGGGATTTCTGTCAGCCTGAAAAGCACGCTGACATTATTGCAGGCGAACTTCGCCGTGGAAGAGGGGGAAGGCAGTTGTGAGGGCTCCCACGGCAGGGTGTCCCGCCCTGCCCTGCAGGAGAGGGTCTCCGCACCCTTTAGGAAACCCAAGGGGGCCTGTGCTGGCCCCGGCGGAGAGGGAGGCTATGGGTCTGGGGCAGTGAAGCCCCCACTATTGCAAGCACACCTGGATATTAGGAACGGTGGTGCTTCCTCCCATCACGGGGATAGAAGCGGTCTGAGAAAGGCAGCTAGGTGGAGCCCCCCATAGACCCATACCCATCGGGCACATATACGCTCCACCGCCTCATCGGGGAGCCTGAAACTCCAGTGCCAGTCATGGACTGGATCACCGTGCTCAGGCATGAACAAGAATTGACCAGAGCTCCGATTTGCTTTTCCTTTTTCCCAGGTTTCCCTAGACATGTGCTGGGGACTGATTCCACTGAACACTGAAGGAAAGGGCAAGGGAATAGGGGAGAGTGTGCGAGGCACCTTATGCCTCACCAAGGTGGGCATGACCCTGCTCCTTCCCTCCATAAGTCCTGTCTGGGACGCTCTGTGTGCTTGTAGCAGAGGTCTAAGGATTTCCTGTTCTTTGTGCTGGCTTCTGGCTTCCTTCCTATCATGCTCTAGAGCTCGGAGCCAGAAGGGACATTGGTGGATGTCGAATCCATTTCCTACCCACTGCCCGGAGTTCTGACATTTAGCTGTGCAACTTCTTCTTCTTGCATGCCCCCAGCAATGGGACACTCATTACTCAGCAGAGAGCCCACTCCACTGTTACTCAGCTTTGGTTATTAGGACCTTGTCTGTAACTTCCTCCCAACTCTGAGTGGTCCCTGTGTGGACAGTGCTCTCGTCCCCTAGGCGAGCTGACTTGCTGTCCTGTGATGGGTTTGGGAGGTAACCCGTGGGCCTGGAGCTGTTGCTGAGTCAGCCTGCTGGGCGTGCCCGTCCAGCAGGGCTCCGTCCCTCCCACCCGCACCGGATTTCTCCCCAGCATCTCGTCCATTTGAAGCTTCCTCCACGCCTGGCCTCCACGGTGCCACAAGTGACTGCCCCTGGCTGATGCTTCTCAGTCTCCATTTCTGCCCGTCTCTTTAATGTAAGAGTTCTTCCAGGCCTGGCTCGCTTCTCTCCTGATATCACATACATTCTGGGCAATCGTATCCACTCCTGCGACCTCTCTCTTTATTTTTAACATTCACAAGTTGAAGGCCTAGCCCAGATTTTTCCTCTGATCACCAGGACATTGCCACCTGGATATCCCATAGGCACCTGAAATTCAATTTCAATAGAACTCCTTTGGGGGGCATCCCAGCTTGGTGGAAAAGCACTGCCATTGTGTCCCCCATCCCCACGTCAGGGAACTGTGAGACATCCTGGAGTCCCCCCTCTCCCCCACCCCCACGCCCAGACTGGCCGCTGCTCCATCCCTGCTGCCTTCCTAGCTTCACCCCTCACCATCCCCACGGCCCTGCCTCAGCTCGGGGCTCAGGGCTATTCTCCTGGGTCAAAAGAGTCCCCACCTCCTGCCATTTCCCTCTAGCCCATCCTCTACCCGGATGGCTGGAGTCATCTATCCAAAACCTAGCTCAATACACTTCCAGGGGCCCCTCATGCCTGTAGGATGGAGTTCAAACTCCTGAGCAGGTGAGGATAGTAAGGGCCACTCCGTAGGGCTGGGGAAAGTAAATAAGGCAGTGGACATGCAGAGGATAGAGGGTACTGGACGGGCACCAGTTTCCTTCCTTGACCATCCAGAGAGACGATTTTTCCATGCTGAAGACAATGCATTTGTTTTCCTGTCTATTTTGCCAATAGATGGTAAGAACTTGTCATCTCTGTGTGTCCTGATCCAGCCCAGCACAAAACTTAAGGTCTGACCCCACAAATCCTCTTGACCAGAACTGGGCAAACCTTGTCCTTCAATCTATGGCATTTCTGAATCATTTCAGCTTTTGCCTTATTTCCCCAAAGTCTGGGGAATCTGAGGCCAATGGAACTTTCCAGCCTCATTTTATTAAACAGCAAAACAGTATATTAGTTATCTATTCTTGTGTATCAAGGGACTCTAAAACTTAGTGACTTAAAACAATAAACATTTATTATCCTTTTGTTTCTGAGGGTCAGGAATCTGGTCATGGCTCAGCTGGGTGTTTGTGGCTCAGGGTCGGGCTGCCGTCTGGGGCTGCGGTCAGCTGGAGGCGCTCGCGTAGTTGCTTCGCTCGTGTAGCTCCTTGCCCATGGGCCTCTCTGTATGCTGCCTAAATGTCCATGTGACATGGCAGCTGGCTTCTCCCAGCGTGAGAAATGAGAGAGAGAGACACCTAGACGGAAGCCACAGTCTTTCAGAACTGACTCTTGGAAGTGACAAACCATCATTTCCACCATCATCTATTGGTCACAAATACTGGTATCATGTGGGCAGGCACTACACAGCACAGTGAATAACAGGAGAGAGAGAGAGGTCACTGGGGGCCACCTTGGAGGCTGGGTACCATATCCAGCTTGATCCCCAAATCTGCTTCAAGTGACACTCGACTATTCGCAAAATTCAGGTAAATATAGCCTGGAGAGTAAGGCATTTGCACCATTCAGAAAATAAGGCCAAAGGAGGGAGAAACTCACAGAACAGGGAGGCCAGAAATCCAGATGAGAATGTGTCCAACTCAGTGCACGGCCCAGGGCAAGTCACAGCTCCTGCCAGGCCTCAGTGGCCCCAAGTTGGACAATGGGGGTGAACTAGATGGTGCTGTGGTCCCATGTGTCTGAGCTCTGGGATGGTGCTTCCCAAGGCCTTAAATGTGCTCTGGGTGTTGGCACCATCATTAGAAGAAACTCTCCCACAGGGGACCACTTTGCAGGGATCAGCACTGCCCAGTCTGGCCTGCTGGTCGCCCTCTATCACTTTGTTTTGGAGCCCCTAGGACTACACGTTTCACATCTCTTTCCCACACGTGACCTGCTGAGCAGGGGCTGGAGAGGTGAACAAAGGGTCCTGGGGCTTGGGGAGGAGACTAGAAAGTCATTCCTGCTCGTCTGCCCAACCCCTCCCAGTTAAGTTTGCCAAGTCCTTTGAGAGGATCTGCCCCTCTGAACTCTGGCTGGAATAGCACAGGGGTCCCCAGAAGGGGGTGTAGAGAAAGCCTTGTCATCACGACCCCGCCTGCTTGTCTGTTGGGTCAGATCATGTTGCTGAGTATCTGTCTTGGCTGCCCCACTGCAGCTGCCTGTCTGTGCTCCAACCCTCACCCTGCAAGTCCTCCCCTAACGCCAGAAGACACAGACAGACAAACAGAGAGTTCCACTTTAGGGAGAGCCCATTGTCCCTCCACAGGCTCTGGCCACCCCAGCTGGTTTCCTGCACACACAGACACACAAGTCCATGAGCACAAGTGGACACAGACACACACATTCAGGACACACTCCTGCCTATCCACCCCCAGACGCACAGGGGACCCCATGCTCCAGGAAGGCCTCTGGGTGGGTGAGAAGTAAGTTCAAGCTTAGCGGTCCAGCAAAGGAGAGAAACCTTAAACTAAGAGGGGAAAAAATAAAAGAATTTTTAATAAAAGTAAATAAATAAGCCACCATGGGAAAAATCAGAGCTTGGTTGGACCTGTTACACTAGTCTTATACTTTAGTATTGTTTTTATTTTAAATCTTATATGCACCCTCCCTCCACCCTTTCTGGTCCTCAGGGCCTCTATACGTCCTAATCAGGTCTGGAGTGCAGTGTGAAGGGGGGCAATGCCTCACCCCACTGTGGGGCCCCAGCCTGCTGCCCTCTCCATCCTCAATCCCACACTGCCCCAGCTCAGCCAGGGGGACTCTAGCTGCAGAATGGTTTCGTGCTGCGCTCCCAGGGTTCCTCCCTCCACAGTGGTCACCTGATCTAAAGGTGCAGCTGCCACCTCTGAAGCGAGTGCAAGTGGACTTATTTTATTGTATTGCAATTTTACCACCTGACCTTGGAGGTGACCCATTATTACTTACTAAGCTGGACCCAGATACCCCATCCTTCTGCTTATTTGAATGAACCCTATTGGCCTTGAGTCTGTTGGTTGAGTTGGGAGAAGGGGATTCATTAAAGCACAGAACCCTCCCAGGCATAGACAGAGATGACCTCACCTGGTTGGGACGGGCACCAAACAAATACCCCAGTTATGTTCTCAAGGTCCTCTAAGTCCATTACCATCATCACTGGGGTTGTCCTTCCTTTAATGCTCTGGCCTCATGAAGTCCCACCCTTCCCTCTAGTTTCTCTCTGCCTGTCCCCTAGGGCCAGCTCCGTCTGCTGCATACCATATCCTCCAGAACAAGTCCCTATGCACTGAGCATTCAACTTCTCAGACCCAGTGAGGTCTTTGTCCTCTGTTCTGATCCAAGGTCCTGGACAGCTATCAGCCCTCCCTTGTCAGGTCACCGGCTCCACCCTGCTTGGTGCTGGCTCTGAGGTTTTGCTCAGGCAAGTGACTCCCACATTCAAGGAAGCTGTACCGGTTGGGTCTTTTTGGTTAAAATTAACAGAAACAGGGCTTCCCCAGTGGCGCAGTGGTTGAGAGTCTGCCTGCCAATGCAGGGGACACGGGTTCGAGCCCTGGTCTGGGAAGATCCCACATGCCGCGGAGCAACTGGGCCCGTGAGCCACAATTACTGAGCCTGCGCGTCTGGAGCCTGTGCTCCGCAACAAGAGAGGCCGCGATAGTAAGAGGCCCGCGCACCATGATGAAGAGTGGCCCCCACTTGCCGCAACTAGAGAAAGCCCTCGCACAGAAACGAAGACCCAACACAGCCAAAAATAAATAAATAAATAAATTTTAAAAAAATGCATTTTCAAAAATTAACAGAAACACACTGAAATGTGAGCTTAAGTAGGAAAAGGAGGTAGAGTTTTAGGATGGGATATCTCACAGAACCCAAGGGTGTCCAGGAGGATCTGGAACTGGGCTTTCTCTGCCTCCTGTCTCTGCTTCTTCGTTCTCCCTCCCTGTATACCAGCCTTGCTCCTTCTCCAGGCCGCATGGGAGAAGACGGCTGCCCCACTGTTCTTGAGCGTCCACACTGTAGATCCACCACTTATCCTCCACCACTATCTGACCTTCCCTTAGTCCAATTCCAGATTCACAGAGGGGAGACTCTGACCTGCTGAGCTGTGGTCCAACCGGTTATGGCCAGAGGGTGGGCCCAAGTAGCATCAATATAGCTCTGGGGACCCAACCTTGTGCCTCAGGGAGCAGGTGTCCGAGAAGAGTGACCACTGTGATCTGAGCAAAAGATTCTACTGACATCACCCCAGCCAGCACAGAGCCCAGGACACCACACTGTTGCCACCCCCATGAACATCCCACACCTACAGCGAGAGAAATACACTTAAGGGAACAAGAAGACTATTCTTTTGTGAGCTCTGATCATGTTGCCACCTTGAGACACAGGGCAACCATCTCTACCATTGCCTAGAGGATGGAAGGAGGGGGCTTCAATAGATATCATCACAAAAGTCCAAGCTGGAGAAAACCTTAAAAAGTTATATGGATAGTGCCAGAAAATTGTGACTTGCTCGAGGTCGCAGAATGAGAAAGTGACTAAGGTAGGACTAGGACTTGTCTTTGCCTCTCCGTCTAGTACTCTGTCCACTATGAAATGAGCTGCCCCATCAAGAAGGATTCTCTGCGACAGCAGTGAGCCTGTCAGGGGCCACCAAGGAGCACTGGAGGCAAACTAATAGTCGTGCATCTCTGGTGATGGAAACATGTAAGGACATTTTCATGGGCTGTTGAAGGAATTTAGCAGGGAAAAGGGGTGTACCTGAGCCTTGATTCCAGGATGAGCCCCGTCTTGCCCCTGTGAGCCATGCAGCAAAAAGACCTATTGTACACACACACACACACACACACAGCCTCTCTCTCTCTCTCTCTCACACACACACACACACACACACACACCAGTTAATCTGGTCTGTAAGACCACTAAGGTTCAAAGCACCCTATGGATACTCCAGTTGGAATAGAAAACTTAGCGTTCTCCTCTGAACTAAAAACCCATGAAAAAGTGACAGTGACTCTGGATTCAGAGAAATCAGTCTGGTTCCCAAGAGTCAGTAATTTCCAAAGCAAAGGAGACCATGAAAATAGATCTAAACCCCTCAGAGCCCTCCCAGTCTTTCTCAGTGAAGGCCACGTGCTGGGGGCTGTCCAGAGTGCTGACCAGGCTGGCACTTTCTCTAAACAACCCCCTGAGCCCCTCTCACCTGCCCAGAACTCGACCAGAGGAGTCTTGGCTCAGCAGTAACACTACAGGGTGTTGCATGGTGTAGCACGATGAGCACAGGACGCCCCTAGTCACCCACGACCAGGCTCTAGGCCAACAGGACACTCTCACCCCTGACTCCTTCCAGGCTTCCTCTCAGAACAATCCCCAACCTCACCAGAACAATGTCATGAATTTTTCCTCCCTGATGAACTTCAAAGTCTTTTAATGACTCTTCATAAAGGAACAGTGGGGCCAAAAGTTGAGCAAAGGAGATGATTAAAGTACCTTATTAAAAGCAGCCTTGTAGAATTCTCCACATGAAAGCAAGCACCATTATGAGGGCTTATCCTTATAAATGACGCTTCGCTTTTGCGAACATGCTGAAACCTGATTAGAGTGACAAGCACTGACTGATACTGCAAACCTGTTAATAACATGAAAATTAGAAGAGGCTCATGCAAAGAAGGGAGATTAATTTAGCCGGAGTACATCTCGCGCAAATTGCAAAGTTGTGAATATGTTCTCAGATAATGAGCCTTCCCAGTCATCAGCTCACTTGTCATTTTCTGTAATTAATGTTAAGGAAGACGCCTTCCTGATGGTTCGTATTACTCATATACCAAGAAAATTTCTTCAGAGAAATAATTTACATTTATTATCATCGGTCTGTTTGTGTGGTTTATTTCGTGCCGGAGTAATTTATTGCAGGACCGTTTGCCATGCCTTGATTAGTCGCTCGTCAGGACGGGATGTAATTTTTTTTGCTTGATGGCGACGTCTAAAACTTGACAGTGGTGTAACACTTCTTCTCGTCTCCGGGTGGGTTTTTTCACTTAAATAAACTTTGGGGCTGAGTGCCCCAGGCTGTCTTCCCACCGGCTGAGGCCTCAGCACACATCTTGCCTGCCTGCTTCTGGAAGCAGCAGGGGATTCAACACTGGGACCCTCCAGAATGTTCTAGGGCACCCGCCTCATCTATGGCCCTGGTTAGAGCTTAAATCCAAGAGTTTATTTCACCGTTTTTCATCCTACTCCTTTTCAGGATGAAGAGAGGTTTGCTTTCTGCTCTCAACTCCCCACTTGCCCTTCTATTTCTCTTCTCCCTCAGGCTACATTCTATTGGAGATTTCTCTGCAATTGCTTTTTTTCCCCCATACCTGGATGTATATTTCTTTCAAATGGCTAAATGTAAGAGGAAACGCTGCAGACAAAGTTTTGTTTCCAAGGCCAGGCAAATCTTTAATTCCACCTTGAATTTCATTCCCTGGCAACATAGCACCAAGGCGTATGTCTAGCAAACTCAGCTACTCCACCCCCATCTCTTTTTCAGGTCCCACAAGACCCAGAATGCTCAGGAGGAGAGGATCAGAAAAGAGATCCTTATAGAACAGAACTGAATTCATCTCAGCATGACACCTTGAGCCACCTTTTGCTCCAGACTCACCCTCTACGCATTCTGAGCCCTTGCAGAGCAAGGACGTTGGAGACATGGCTATCTGGGATGAATCCTTCACTGTTCTCTCTGTCTGGCTTCCATGGAGCTTAAACAAAATGGCCCTCATGGGGGCTCAGGGTGTACATCTAATGTGCTGAGCTCTTTGGATGCATTAGCTCATCGGATCTTTACAACCATTGGATGTAGGTGTTATTGAGACTGTTCTACAGGTGGAGAAACTGGGGTTCAGAGACGTCAAGCAATTTGTTTAAGGGCTCGAGGCTATCGCAAAGAACATCGTCATCACAGTAACCTTGACTGTGTGCTGAAGTGCCTTATGGAGAGATATGACAGTGATTCCCATTTCACCTATGAGAAAATTGAGACTCAGAGAGTTTATCTCACTTGCCCAAGGTCTTCTAGCCAGTAAGTAGTGGAACTGGGTCTGACATGATCCAAAACTCATAGCCGTGGCCACTCCACCTCACTGCCTCTCCAGAAACACAGCCCTCTCGATGTGATCTTTTCTTCCCTTCCCTTCCCCCAATCGCCTCATTTCCTTCCCCAGGTCCAAACTTGAGAAGGATCCTGCCAATCTCCCCAGCAGGGGTGGCCAGGCCGTGAAATGCACAAACAGAGGCAGTTAGCGTGAGTTACTGACCCCTGCACTGCAAATGAGGCAAACGATACAGATCAGGGTTTGCAGACAGAGATAATGATTTTTTTTATTGGACGTCTTCATCCCGAACCAGTGGCGTGGCGCTGGGTCGGCCAGCAGCGCACCGCCGGTGTCGGTTAATGATAATCTATATTTATAAAACGATAGTCCATCAAAGTGGGATGAATATTTTAGAAGCCGCGGACAAATCAAATTGTCTTTGTCAAATGGGTGCGTGCTCTGGCACTGAGCGTGTTTTATGGCTCTTTCTGGGGTGAGAAGTAAAGCGCTCTTCTTGCTGGCTGGAGTACAGGCTGTCTTCCTCATTGTGGCTGGGAGATGAGGGCAGTGCTTCTACTATTTTAAAAAACCCAATGAGCTGTGGAGACTGACATTAGTGCCAGAGAATTGTACTTTGTTTGATGAAGTTAACAAATAAGGAATGAAACGACATATGTGGTGTCTTTGTGGGAAAGAGTCCATTTATACTCGGAGAAAGAAATTAGTTCCTTTGGAAGTCTGAGTAGGGAGGGAGGGAAGGAGACAGGAGACAGGCTGGGGGTCCTGGGCTTCAGAGAGGAGATGGAGCAGGTGGCAGGGCCGGGGGAGGTCAAGAGGAAGAGGAGAAAGGGGGCTTGTGCTGGGGCTGCCCATCACCTCCAGGGCAAACAGAGATACTGGGGCAGAACCCCGATCGCCAGAGTCAAGAACTCCTGCTCTGTCACAAAACCAGCTGGGCAAGTCACGTCACCTTTCTGAGCTTCAGTTTCCCCATCTGCCCAATGGGGAGGATAATATCTCCTCCTCAAGCCATTAAATGAATGGCCCGGCCTGAGTAAAACCCCCTCCCATTCACCAGCACATAGTTGCTTAAATGAATGTGAGTTCCCTTCCTCTGCCCCATAAAGTGGGGCCCATCCTGCAGGAACCCAGACACCGGCCTCCACCTACTCAAGACAATATTTACAAAAGTAATAGATACCATTTACTGAGGTTTTTTCATTTGCCAGGTGCTGCGCTAAGCACTTTACACACATTTAATTTTCTGAAGACTCTACATCAGCTCTGTCCAATAAAATATAATGTGAGCCACATACATAATTTTTTAAGTAAAAGTAGGGAAAATTAATTTGAATAATATTTTTTATTTAACCCAAATAATACAAAATATTGTTTCAGTATGTAATCAATATTTAAAGTATTGATGAGATATTTCACATTCTTTTTTTCATACAAATGTGTGCATTTTATGCTTATAGAACCTCTTGATTCGGGCTCACCACATTTCAAGTGTCAACAGCCTCACATGAGTAGTGACGACTGAATCTGACAGCACAGAGATAGAGTTTCCATCGTTATCAAAAAGTTCTATTGGAGAGTGCCGCTCTAGAGAGATACACAATTATTATCCGCATTTTCAGTTGGGGAAAGAAACTCAGCCATGCCCAAGGTCACATAGCTGGTAAGTGGCAGAGCCAGGAAGTTGAGTCTGTCACCAAAGCCCAGGCTCTGCTTAGCTACACCATCTCCAGAAACGCTGACCTCTGTCTGCCTCCCTCAGGGTTCCAAGTGCTGGCCAGCTGACCTCTGACCTCAACTGCTTAGGACATCCTAACACTCTAGAGGCCTGGAGACAGAGCAGAAAATGTATGTATCTCGATCATTTATTGCTACATACCAAACCATCCCAAAACTTAGTGGCCTAAACCAACCACCACTTCATTTCTCATGATTCTGGGGGTCAGGAATTAGGGTAGGGGTACAACTCATCCCTGCCCACACGGTGTTGGCCAGGGTGGCATGACTGGGGCAGGAAGGTCCAAGATGGTCTCACTCACACAGCCGGCGCCTCGGCTGGGGGTGCCCGAATGTCTGGGGGCTGGCTGGGGGCCAGCTAGGACAGCTGGGCCGCTCTACTCACAGTGTGGGCTGGGGCCTCAGTTTTAATTCCATGTGGTGGTTCATCCCCCAGCAGGATGACCTGCACTTATTTCCATGGCAGCTGGTTCTTCTCTGAGATTCTGTGGATGCTGTAAGGCCTCTTCCCTTCTGCCATATTCTATTGGTCAAATCAAATCAGGCAGCCCAACTTCAAGGGATGGAGAACCAGATTCCATCTCTTGATGGGATGAAGGCACGTGCATGCAGGGATGGGAAGAATTGCCGATGGCCATCTTTGCATGCAAACTCTCACAGTATGCTTCTGGGCCATGGGCACAGGAGCTGAATTTGGGGCACCTTGGCCCAGCCTCACCCCTGTTAACCCTCTGAGTGCCATGCCCTGTGTGGAACAATTTCCTGACATGTTGAGTGGAGAAGCATTCTTGGAGGAAAAGAGTCATAAACACCCTAAGAAAAGGTTGGGGTGGGGATGTGGAGGATGCAGTGGTTCGCTAAGCTCCTCCTCTGGGGATGCCAGAGGTGAGCAGGAGTCTGGCGACCACCTCAGAGAAGGAAAGAGGAACCACAAACAGAAGGTTCTAGAGGATTCTGGAAACTTAACATCTCCACAAAGATAAACAATAAAACCTTTAGCATCAAAACAGTCTAGACGTTTCTTTTGGGAGCAGTTAAGAAAGGGACAGATGGAGGTAAGACAACCCAGTTCTGGAAGAGAGACTATAGGTTTGAAAGTAGAAAGCAAAGCAAGGATTGGGGTCCATGAGAAGAAAGTTGAGGGTACCTAGAGACTGGATCTTGGCCTGGGAAGTGGACCCCAGGACACAACCATTAGAATGTCCATTGTGTACCTTGGCCTTAAGGGCAAAACATTCCTTTTTTTTTTTTTTTAACATCTTTATTGGAGTATAATTGCTTTACAATGGTGTGTTAGTTTCTGCTGTATAACAAAGTGAATCAGCTATACATATACATATGTCCCCATATCCCCTCCCTCTTGCGTCTCCCTCCCACCCTCCCTATGCAACCCTTCTAGGTGGTTACAAAGCACCAAGCTGATCTCCCTGTGCTATGCGGCTGCTTCCCACTAGCTATCTATTTTACATTTGTCGTGTATATATGTCAATGCAAATGATAAGTGAGAGCATCCATCTCTCACTTCGTCCCTGCTTACTCTTCCCCCTCCCCGTGTCCTCAAGTCCATTCTCAATAAAGACGTCTGCGTCTTTATTCCTGTCCTACCCCTAGGTTCATCAGAACCATTTTTTTTTTAGATTCCATATATATGCATTAGCATACGGTATTTTTTTTCTCTTTCTGACTTAACGTCACTCTGTATGACAGATTCTAGGTCCATCCACCTCACTACAAATAACTCAATTTCGTTTCTTTTTATGGCTGAGTATATATGTGTCACATCTTCTTTATCCATTCATCTGTCGATGGACACTTAGGTTGCTTCCATCTCCTGGCTATTGTAAATAGTGCTGCAATGAACATTGTGGTACATGACTCTTTTTGAATTATGGTTTTCTCAGGGTATATGCCCAGTAGTGGGATTGCTGGGTCATATGGTAGTTCTATTTTTAGTTTTTTAAGGAACCTCCATACTGTTCTCCATAGTGGCTGTATCAATTTACATTCCCACCAACAGTGCAAGAGGGTTCCCTTTTCTCCACACCCTCTCCAGCATTTATTGTCTGTACATTTTTTGATGCTGGCCATTCTCACTGGTGTGAGGTGATACCTCATTGTAGTTTTGATTTGCATTTCTCTAATGATTAGTGATGTTGAGCATCCTTTCATGTGTTTGTTGGCAATCTGCATATCTTCTTTGGAGAAATGTCTGTTTAGGTCTTCTGCCCATTTTTGGATTAGGTTGTTTGTTTTTTTGATATTGAGCTGCATGAGCTGCTTGTATATTTTGCAGATTAATCCTTTGTCAGTTGCTTCATTTGCAAATATTTTCTCCCATTCTGAGGGTTGTCCTTTTGTCTTGTTTATGGTTTCCTTTGCTGTGCAAAAGTTTTTAAGTTTCATTAGGTCCCATTTGTTTATTTTTGCTTTTATTTCCATTTCTCTAGGAGGTGGGTCAATAAGGATCTTGCTGTGATTTATGTCATAGAGTGTTCTGCCTATGTTTTCTTCTAAGGGTTTTATAGTGTCTGGCCTTACATTTAGGCCTTTAATCCATTTTGAGTTTATTTTTGTGTATGGTGTTAGGGAGTGTTCTAATTTCATTCTTTTACATGTAGCTGTCCAGTTTTCCCAGCCCCACTTATTGAAGAGGCTGTCTTTTCTCCATTGTAAATTCTTGCCTCCTTTATCAAAGATAAGGTGACCATATGTGCTTGAGTTTATCTGTGGGCTTTCTATCCTGTTCCATTGATCTATATGTCTGTCTTTGTGCCAGTACCATACTGTCTTGATTACTGTAGCTTTGTAGTATAGTCTGAAGTCAGGGAGCCTGATTCCTCCAGCTCTGTTTTTCTTTCTCAAGATTGCTTTGGCTATTCAGGGTCTTCTGTGTTTCCATACAAATTGTGAAATTTTTTGTTTCACAATTTAGTTCTGTGAAAACTGCCATTGGTAGTTTGATAGGGATTGCATTAAATCTGTAGATTCCTTTGGGGAGTGTAGTCATTTTCACAATGTTGATTCTTCCAATCCAGGAACATGGTATATCTCTCCATCTGTTTGTATCATCTTTGATTTCTTTCATCAGTGTCTTATAGTTTTCTGCATACAGGTCTTTTGTCTCCCTAGGTAGGTTTATTCCTAGGTATTTTATTCTTTTTGTTGCACTGGTGAATGGAAGTGTTTCCTTAATTTCTCTTTCAGATTTTTCATCATTAGTGTATAGGAATGCAAGAGATTTCTGTGCATTAATTTTGTATCCTGAAACTTTACCAAATTCATTGATTAGCTCTAGTAGCTTTCCGGTGGCATCTTTAGGATTCTCTATGTATAGTATCATGTCATCTGCAAACAGTGACAGTTTTACTTCTTCTTCTCCAATTTGTATTCCTTTTATTTCCTTTTCTTCTCTGATTGCTGTGGTTAGGACTTCCAAAACTATGTTGAATAATAGTGGCGAGAGTGGACATCCTTGTCTTCTTCCTGATCTTAGAGGAAATGCTTTCAGTTTTTCACCATTGAGAACGCTGTTTGCTGTGGGTTTGTCATATATGGCCTTTATTATTTTGAGGTAGGTTCCCTCTATGCCCACTTTCTGGAGAGTTTTTATCATAAATGGGTGTAGAATTTTATCAAAAGCTTTTTCTGCATCTATTGAGATGATCATATGGTTTTTACCCTTCATTTTGTTAATATGGTGTATCACATTGATTGATTTGCGTATATTGAAGAATCTTTGCATTCCTGGGATAAAACCCACTTGATCATGGTGTATGATTCTTTTAATGTGCTGTTGGATTCTGTTTGCTAGTATTTTGTTGAGGATTTTTGCAGCTATGTTCATCAGTGATATTGGTCTGTAGTTTTCTTTTTTTGTAGTATCTTTGTCTGGTTTTGGTATCAGGGTGATGGTGGCCTCGTAGACGACTTTGGGAGTGTTCCTCCCTCTGCTATATACTGGAAGAGTTTGAGAAGGATAGGTGTTAGCTCTTCTCTAAATGTTTGATAGAATTTGCCTGTGAAGCCATCTGGTCCTGGGCTTTTGTTTGTTGGAAGATTTTTAATCACAGTTTCAGTTTTAGTGCTTGTGATTGGTCTGTTTATATTTTCTATTTCTTCCTGCTTCAGTCTTGGAAGGTTGTGTTTTTGTAAGAATTTGTCCATTCCTTCCTGGTTATCCATTTTATTGGCATATAGTTGCTTGTAGTAATCTCTCATGGTCCTTTGTATTTCTGCAGTGTCAGTTATTACTTCTCCTTTTTCATTTCTAATTCTGTTGATTTGAGTCTTCTCCCTTTTTTTCTTGATGAGTCTGGCTAATGGTTTATCAATTTTGTTTATCTTCTCAAAGAACCAGCTTTTACTTTTATTGATCTTTGCTAATGTTTCCTTCATTTCTTTTTCATTTATTTCTGATCTGATCTTTATGATTTCTTACCTTCTGCTGACTTATGGTTTTTTTTTCTTCTTTCTCTAATTGCTTTAGGTGTAAGTTTAGGTTGCTTATTTGAGATTTTTCTTGTTTCTTGAGGTAGGACTGTATTGCTATAAACTTCCCTCTTAGAACTGCTTTTGCTGCATCCCATAGGTTTTGGGTCTTCCTGTTTTCACTGTCATTTGTTTCCAGGTATTTTTTGATTTCCTCTTTGATTTCTTCAGTGATCTCTTGGTTATTTAGTAACATATTGTTTAGCCTCCATGTGTTTGTATTTTTTTACAGTTTTTTTTTTCCTGTAATTGATATCTAGTCTCATAACATTGTGGTCAGAAAAGATACTTGATATGATTCCAATTTTCTTAAATTTACCAGGGCTTGATTTGTGACCCAAGATATGATCTATCCTGGAGAATGTTCCATGAGCACTTGAGAAGAAATTGTATTCTGTTGTTTTTGGATGGAATGTCCTATAAATATCAGTTAAGTCCATCTTGTTTAATGTGTCATTTAAGCTTGTGTTTCTTTATTTATTTTCGTTTTGGATGATCTGTCCATTGGCGAAAGTGGGGTGTTAAAGTCCCCCACTATGATTGTGTTACTGTCGATTTCCCCTTTTATGGCTGTTAGCATTTGCCTTATGTATTGAGGTGCTCCAATGCTGGGTGCATAAATATTTACAATTGTTATATCTTCTTCTTGGATTGATCCCTTGATCATTATGTAGTGTCCTGCTTTGTCTCTTGTAATAGTCTTTATTTTAAAGTCTATTTTGTCTGATATGAGAATTGCTACTCCAGCTTTCTTTTTGATTTCCATTTGCATGGCATATCTTTTTCCATCCCCTCACTTTCAGCCTGTATGTGTCCCTAGGTCTGAAGTGGGTCTCTTGTAGACAGCATATATACGGGTCTTGTTTTTGTATCCATTCAGCCAGTCTATGTCTTTTGGTTGGAGCATTTAATCCATTTACATTTAAGGTAATTATTGATATGCATGTTCCTATTACCATTTTCTTAACTGTTTTGGGTTTGTTATCATAGATCTTTTCCTTCTCTTGTGTTTCCTTCCTAGAGAAGTTCCTTTAGCATTTGTTGTAAAGCTGGTTTGGTGGTGCTGAATTCTCTTAGCTTTTGCTTGTCTGTAAAGGTTTTAATTTCTCCTTCGAATCTGAATGAGATCGTTGCTGGGTAGAGTAATCTTGGTTGTAGGTTTTTCCCTTTTATCACTTTAAATATGTCCTGCCACTCCCTTCTGGCTTGCAGAGTTTCTGCTGAAAGATCAGCTGTTAACCTTATGGGGATTCCCTTGTATGTTATTTGTTGCTTTTCCCTTGCTGCTTTTAATATTTTTTCTTTGTATTTACTTTTTGATAATCTGATTAATATGTGTCTTGGAGTGTTTCTCCTTGCATTTATCCTGTATGGGACTCTCTGCATTTCCTGGACTTGATTGACTATTTCCTTTCCCATATTAGGGAAGTTTTCAACTATAATCTCTTCAAATATTTTCTCAGACCCTTTCTTTTTCTCTTCTTCTTCTGGGACCCCTATAATTCGAATGTTGGTGTGTTTAATGTTGTCCCAGAGGTCTCTAAGACTGTCCTCAGTTCTTTTCATTCTTTTTTCTTTATTCTGCTCTGTGGTAATTATTTCCACTGTTTTATCTTCCAGGTCACTTATCTGTTCTTCTGCCTCAGTTATTCTGCTGTTGATTCCTTCTAGAGAATTTTTATTTCATCTACTGTTTTGTTCATAATTGTTTGTTTGCTCTTTAGTTCTTCTAGGTCCTTGCTAAACGTTTCTTGTATTTTCTCCATTCTATTCCAAGATTTTGGATCATCTTTACTATCATTACTCTCAATTCTTTTTCAGGTAGACTGCCTATTTCCTCTTCATTTGTTTGGTCTGGTGGGTTTTTACCTTGCTCCTTCATCTGCTGTGTGTTTCTCTGTCTTTTCATTTTGCTTAACTTACTGTGTTTGGGGTCTCCTTTTCGCAGGCTGCAGGTTCGTAGTTCCCGTTGTTTTTGGTGTCTGCCCCCACTGGCTAAGGTTGGTTCAATGGGTTGTGTAGGCTTCCTGGTGGAGGGGACTGGTGCCTGTGTTCTGGTGGATGAGGCTGGATCTTGTCTTTCTGGTAGGCAGGACCGCACCCGGTGGTGTGTTTTGGGGTGTCTGTGACCTTATTATGATTTTAGGCAGCCTCTCTGCTAATGGGTGGGGTTGTGTTCCTGTCTTGCTAGTTGTTTGGCATAGGGTGTCCAGCATTGGAGCTTGCTGGTCATTGAGTGGAACTGGGTTTTAACATTGAGACGGAGATCTCTGGGAGAGCTCTCACCGATTGATATTATGTGGCGCCGGGAGGTCTCTGGTGGTCCAATGTCCTGAACTTGGCTCTCCCACCTCAGAGGCTCAGGCCTGACACCCTGCTGGAGGACCAAGACCCTGTCAGCCACATGGCTATTTTATAGCTATAAAGATGTGAATCCATTGAGAATATTAACCAAATGAGTTTTATTCCCTCCATTTAGTCATGTTTCTAGGTGGTGTTTCTGCCATTATAATTTCTCCAAACTCTGGAACTCCACACTCCAGAGGCCCTTCTTTGGACGTCAAGGGCAAAACATTCTTAATTAATACTTAAACTTTCCTTTGTTTTCTCCATTTAAGATGTGGTTAAACATAATAATTTCCTTTAAAATCATTCCATCTCTCAAAATGATTGCTTTCTGAGACCAGCATTGCCCACTTCTAGAATGATAAGACTGGGGTTGAGCAAACAGATGCACAGAGGTACCTTCCAAATCCAGAAGCAACCTGTGTCCAAATCATGTTCTGAACCTTAAGACCTGGGAGGTTGGGTGATGAGGGAGACCTCAGCCTAGGCCTGGAGCTCCCAGCCATTGGGCAGAGTTCTGGACCTAATGGAGGACCACCTTCTCTCCTCCAGCTCCACATTCACGCTCCTGGCTGCTTCCTTTTACTGAGGTGCCTGGCTCCTGTGCTAGGAGTCACCTTTCAACCATTTTCATCCACTGCTGACCATAGCCATTTAGGCTGTGGGGTTTCTGGGCCCACAGACCCCCTAAAGACTCCTGGTTCTTACCAGTTGCCCCCATCTGGATTCCAGGCTAGCTGCATTTCCTGACTCCTAACTTCCCCACCTCCCAGGGCCTATGCAGTGGTCCTGTGCCTCCCATGGCTGACCACATTCACCATCCACCACCCACTACCTTTTGGCTGAGAAGTCTCCCCCTCCACAACACACACCAGTGGGAATCCAAGCTGCTTGCTCCATACCTGGGGCAGAATGGTCTAGTGGTTATGAGTATGGCTGTTGATATAAATAGACCTGGGTTCAAATCCCAGCTTATCTTTTTAGTAAGGATAGATGGTATTAAGGATAAAGTGCACAGCCAGTGCTCAGCAAGGTGCCTGGCATACAGTAAGTACTCAGCAAATTTAGCCATTGTCACAGGAGCCCCGCATTCTTGATTCAATAAGAACTGCTTGGAAGTTTAGGAAATTTATTAGCAAGTATCTCAGCAGGGCAGTGTCCACCTGGGTGGGTGGTCAGTAAAGGAAAGAATAAATAAAGATCCTTGGAAAGGTATGAAGTCTTTTCACAAGAAATGTGGAAGTCAGGTTGGGGTGGCCTAGGCATCCTGAATGTGGCCTGCTAGGTTGAGAGAGAGAGGACCAGGAGTTACTGATTTGTTTTGTTTAAAACTTTAAAAAAAAATTTTAACTCAATTTCATTACAGAAAATTCCACGTTTCTATTTTGATCATAGAAAATGTTACTGTACAAAATTATACTAAAGTAAACAATATAATCATGCCCAGCTTCAACAATTCTCAACTCATGGACAGTCTTATTTCATCTATAACTCCCACTCCTGACTCCTAGCTAAGTTTGAATCAAATGCCAGACATATTATCAACTCATTTGTTCTTTCAGTTGTATTTCTACAAGATTTTTTTAATGACCAAATACCAGACATGTTATCAACTCATTTGTTCTTTCAGTTGTATTTCTACAAGATTTTTTTAATGACCAAATACCATTATCACACCTAAGCAATTAATAATAATTTTTTACTATGATAAAATCTAATCAAGGTTTATATTCACCAAATTGCCTTATACATTTTTCATACAGTTTGTTTGAATTAAAAACTAATAAAGTCTGTATTTTTGAACTGATGGACATGTCTCTCTGGTTGCTTTTAATCTATAGCTTCTGGTCTGTGACAGCTTTGGCCAATGGAGTCTGGCAGAAGTGATGCTTGGCCAGGTCCAGGCCTAGACTTAAGAGAAAGGGCAGTTTATGATGCAGTGCTCACTCTGGGAAGCCAGTGCCATGCGGGAAGTTGAACTATATACCCCGAGACGGCCACGTTCTGAGGAAACCCAAAGAGAGAACAAGCCATGCCGGCCCAGATCCCTGCCCATCCATCCCAGCTCAGGGGCCTGACATGTGAGTAAAGCAACCACCTGGGCTTTTCAGCCCCCACAGATGCCACGCAGAGACGGTGTGAGGCCTCAGACACGCGGTCCCAGCCGAGCCGTTCCAGCGTCACCAGCCCCAGACATAGGGACCAGAGGAGGGCCACTTCCTCGGTGCCCTGCCTGACCCGCTGGTGTCTGCCTGAGTTCCCGACCCAGAGGATCATGAACATGATAAAATGGTTGTTTTACACCCCTGTGTTTTGAGGTCATAGGTTACGTAGCACCAGGTGACTAGAACGGGGGAAAGCAGGCTGACCAGCCATGCAGCTGGAGGGCTGGGAGCCCTGGGAAGCAGCCCCCGGGAGGCCGGAGACCTGGGCCCTGGTGGAGGCAGGAAGCGGAAGCGGTTGGAGAGGGAGGGCCACCCCAGGCGTGTGGTTCCATCGCCACTGGGTTTCACTCCAGCACCACTGCCAAGGACGGTTTCCCCAGGGAGTGGCCAAGAGGAGGAGTCAAGCTCCAACGTGAGGAGCTTATTCAAAGCGTCAACCCCCCTCTCAGGCTTCTCCAGGGGAGGGCTCCACTTGGTGGCTTCCACTCTCCCGAGGACAGAATTGAGAAGGCCTGCCAGCTAAGGGGGCCCAATGGAACCCCCATCACAGTGGTGTGGGTGGACCCTGAGCCCACTTCCCTAGGGTTCCTCAGACAAATGCTCAACCCCTCAGACCCTGAGGAGGCCCCTCCTACACAACCAGGCTTCCTCAGAGCCCCAGGGGGGGGTCTCACATATCCTGATCCAAGCACACGGGACCCCTCTCCCTGCCGCGTGAGATTCCCCCAGAAAGAGACAGCCATGTAAAGAACCAGAGATGGAGAGAGAATATGACCCAGACAAATGCAGAGGCAGAGATAGAGACAGAGATGCAGAGAGACACAAAAAGAGAGACAGAGAAAAAGAGATATAGAGAGAGGGACAGAAATAGAAAAACACTAGAGAGTCAGTGAAAGACAGAGACAGAAGTGCAGAGGAAGAAGGGAAAGAGAGACAGCAAGAGAAGGAGACAGAGACAGAGATAGACAGGCAGAAACAGCAAAACAAATGAAAGAGGTGATGAAAGCAGTGAGATAAAACTGCAGAGAGATGAGAGACAAGAACAACAGAGGCCAAGGGGCGGGGAGGCTCCATCTCCCCAGACACTGGATTTAGCCCCCTGCCCCCCTCTTGGTTGTTTATGTCCACCCACCCCAACCCCCCATCTCAGCTCTCCAGCTGTCCCAGCACCCGCTGCACTGCCCAGATGCCGCCCCCCTCTCTGGGAGGACCTGGCAGGGCCCCAAGCCTCCGAGTGTGCGCTCCTGTTACCCAACAATCTCCAAGCCCCTCAAACCCAGAAAAGCCACCGCTCCCAGGACACTGTAGCAAGCTGCCACTACCTCTGACTGCCTCTGTCCACAAGGCGAGTCCCAGGGCAGGGGCCAGCCCCACCTGTCACCCAATCCTCCCTCCGTGGCTCTGGGGAAAGTTTCCCTGGGGCACCGCAGCTGAGGGTGGGGAGAGTCAGAGCCACAGCAAGGGCAACAAGGCGTTCAGGCCTGGGGTCTGGAGGGCCCAGAAAGCCACTTCCTAGGGAGGGTCTCCCCCTCCCCCTCCCTCCCTCCACTTCCCCTCCCCCTCCCTCCCTCCACTTCCCCTCCCCCTCCCTCCAGTGGATGGAGGTGTAAAACCAAGAAGGTCTCCCTGAGCAGCCTCCATAACTCAGCCAGCCAGCAGAGACTGATATTTAAATCATAGCTTACTTTGCTTTGTGTGAGGGAATTTATTAGCCTACCACATAAATGTTTTATTCATTAGGCTGTGTAAATAATGCATGCCTGTTTCCATGGAGACTTAACCCTTCCACTCCCAGATGCCCTGGCCTCCCCACCTTTGTGTTATCCCACCACTCCCCTGGTTTTGAATCTGCACAACCCTACTAAGACCACCAACAAAAGACAATCCTAATCAATATTATTATTATTATTATCCATCCTTACTAAGCCCTCTGGAAGCCAGACACTGTGCCCAACTCTTTCCCCCCATGGTGTCATGGTCACACGTACTGCCATCTCCCCTGTGCTACAGATGAGAAGACTGAAGCTCAGGATGGAGGAGACACATGTCCAGGGTCACACAGGGCCAGGTGCGGAGCCAGGATTCATACCAGGTGTGATCGACACCAAAGCCCAGCTGTCTGGACACTGTCGCCTCTTCTCTGCCCGGCCCAGGGCCCCCCAGACCGTGCAGGGCGGCTGCTTAGAGGCACCTTCCAGGCAGGAATTCTCCTCCGCTCAGCCTTGCTCTGTCACATCGCTCTCCGTCTGCGGGCCACAGAGTCCCAGCGCCCCCAGGCTGGGATCATGGGGATCAGCCACACCAACCCCTGGGAACCAACGTGTAAACTGGGGCCCAGAATGGCACAGGACTCACCCAAGGTCACACAGCAAATCCCAGCAGAGCCAGCCCTTGAACCCCGGTTCCCTCCTCAAGCCCTGAGCTGCCTCTTTGGACCTCCTAAGGTCCACAGGTGACAGTGCTTCCCCTCCCTTTACTGATGGAGATTCTGAGGCATTGAGGTTAAGAGCCTGGTACAGGGTCACTAGCAAATTGGCAAGGAGGCCACACTGGGTGGCCCGGGCAGGCCCCGGGTTCCTCCTGGTCACATCTCACTGCTCTGCCTCTGCCACCTCAGCTACTCGTTAGGCAGCTTCCACTCGTGCCTGTGTGGCCCCTCTGTGGCAGAAGAGCACGTAGGCCACCACGGTGCCCTGGCCCCCTCCGCTGGCTTTCTCAGACTTTGAAAACAGCAAAATCATACGTGAACCCAGAGCTGCTTGTGCAAAAACAGCCTGACCCGCTGGTGTCTGAAAATTAGACCCTTCAGTGCTGCCCTCCTGGCTTTTCTCCAGCCCAGATGTGGGCCTAAGTCCTCCCCACCCCACCGAAGATGACACAGAGCCTGGGAATTTGGTCGCGACTGTGAGAAGCCCTGACGCCTTCATCTCACCGCTCCTCCAGCAGCCCTAGGAGGGGTGCCTGGTTTGCCTTCCTTTCAGGCGAGGAACTTAAGGCTCAGATAGGTGGAGAAATCTGCCCAGGCCACACAGCTGGCAAACGGCAAAACCCTGGAGCTGAGCCCAGGTTGTAGCATCTGTCTGTCCTCCTTACCCAGCCCTGACCACTGCCATGGTGACTCCCAGGGCACCATGCGGGCTATTGGTGGGCAGTAAAGCCCACTGCATTTTTAGTGGGGAAGTTGTCTTCCTTTTAACTGTCTTCAGATCTTCTGCTCAGGTCCACAAGTAAGTCTGTCTGGCACTGGCTTGTGGAACGCCTCTCCATCACCACAACTCGCTCTTTTAAACAGAGATTGCAGGGCCCAGCCTGGGAGCCCTCTGCAGCCTGCATGAACCGGCTGGAATTCAATAACCCTGTTGCATTTTCATTATATTTATTTTTATAGTTGCCTCCACTTATAGCAAGTAATGCTGGTTTCCCACTTAATAACAGCAATGATAATAATATAGCAAACACATAGATAGCACTTGCAACGGGTCTGGTATTGTTGAGCTTTGCATATTTTAACTCATCTAATCCTCAGAAAACCCTGTGGGGTACAGTCATGACCATCCCTGATGAAGAGATGAGGAAGCCGAGGCACAGAGTGATTAGGACTGTCCCCAAGTCACGCAGCTCGTAAGTGTCCAGGGCTAGACTTGGAATCCTTTATAACCAGAGTGTCTCCCAGAGTGAGGTAAATTTTCCTCTTAAGATAAATTATTGTAAAAGAAAAAGGTCAATTTGTAATATGTACTAAGAAAATAATCACACGCGGAGTACATGAATGTACCCAAAATCGTAAAGGTGTTTATGAACTCTGCACAGCCTGGGGGTCCACAGGATGTCATCCCCCATAAGCTCCACCCCCTGGGCTTAGAGCCAATGAGAACAAGGCCTGGCTTGGGACAGACTGTTCCTTCCAAAGGCGGGGCCCTGGAGTGTCCCACTATCCTGAGTTGAATCCGAAGAGGTGTTGGGGGGAGAGCGCCATCTCAGGGACCCCTTACAGCTGCCCACACTTCCCTGCACGCCCCTCCACCCCTGCATAAGCACGTTGGCAGCTCTGGGGTTCTCCGGGGTGGGGCTTCGGGTGTGAAGTCACCCACAGCACTCCTCTGCTCTACCCTGGTCAGGTTTTTGTCCCTGCCAACGGGCTGCCCTGATGCCAATAAGGCTGCAAGCCCTCCTGGCACCAAAGGACCCCTGTGTCCCCTGCAGCCCTCAATGAGCAGACGCTATGCGGGGTTCATGCAGATTCAAGGGGAAAAGCAACCCCTGCTCTGCTGTCCCTTTCAACTTCAGGGACTTTACAAGTTCAGCCCCACGCAGTCTCTGAGCCAACCCTGGTCAGGTTAGGAAGCAGATCCGGGGACTCAAGGAATCAGAGGTACTTTATCACCATCTGTGATATCACCAATGGCCCAAGTCACCAGCATCCCTGGTGAAAATGGTCCTTCAGCTCCTGCCTGGACACCATCTCTCCATGGCTCAGATGTGAGTTCATGGGGCCTGGAGATGACAGATATATTCTTGTCTCTCACCCTCAACCTATTTACACCAACCTTCTCCTTTCCCTCAAGGCCACTGATACAGGCCCTGGTGCTTCAGACACACCCAGGAGTACCCAACCCCCAACACACACTCACCTACCATTTACTAACAGGCTCTGTTCTAGACACAACTCCTGGGGACAAAATGGCACTATCCCCATTTTACAGAGGAGAAAATTCATCAGAAAGGGCCGAGAACTTGCCCCAGGTCACACAGTGTCAAAGCTCAGGCGCAATCCAGACCTGACTCCATCGTACTGTCTATGGTCAAGGAGAATGGGAACCATCCTGAAGCCTGGGTCCCGGGATTGGGGGTGCAAAGCCATGCTCTCCTCTCAGGTGTGTGGGAATCAAGCCTCAAGCCCTTCGATGCAGCAGAATCCAGGGCCTCCCAGAGCCCTGTGCGACGGTTAAACTCTCCTGCAAATTGAATCTTCCTGCTGCACACACACCCCTCCAGCTCTCCCTTCCCCTCCCAGCAGGCTCTGTCAGCCACTGCGATTTCCCACCAGCTCAATTCTAGTGTCTGGCCCAAGTCCTCTGCCCCTTTACTGAGTCGAGATAACCAGGCCGCATGGGACCCAATGACCACACAGCCCCCCAGGAAGGGCCACTGTCCCACCTCTCAGTCCCACTGTGCAACCCCTGCTCTGCTGTCCCCTTCAACTTCAGGGACTTTACAAGTTCAGCCCCACGCAGTCTCTGAGCCAACCCTGGTCAGGTTAGGAAGCAGATCCGGGGATTCAAAGGATCAGAGGTACTTTATCACCATCTGTGAGGTCTCCGCGGGAGGGGGCACCCTGAAGCCTTCCCTTCCCCGCTGAGTCAGCCCTGTTGCTATGCCAGGTCCCCATCTGCCTTGCCCCACCCAGCACTCCAGCTTTCTGCTGAGCATGGCCCCCCTTCTGGTTCCCGTGCAGCCAGAGCTCTGGCTCCTCATTAGATCCCCTGCAGATGCTCAATAAACATGCGTTGACGTGAAAGGAAGGGAAGAGGGTTGAGGAGGATTGACACCCGTCCCTGGCTTAGTGCTTCCTCCCTCCTGGGACAGTGACCCGGGCCCAAAGCTAGACAGAGTCCCCCTCACCTGGGGCAACCCTGTTGATGGGTCCCTGGTCACACCCTCAGGCTCACCCGACTGTCACCTGACAGCTCCCTTAGACCCTTGTCACCTGCCTGAAGATTCCCATTGATGGACACAGCCCCATCTCAAATAACCTCTGTTCTCTCCTCATCCTAGAATACTCGGCCCAATCTTCCCTTCCCCACTTTCCTTGTTCTTTCTTAATCCCTTAGGTCTCTGCTTAAATTCCCTGATCCTGGGGCTTCCCTGGTGGCGCAGTGGTTGAGAATCTGCCTGCCAATGCAGGGGACACGGGTTCAAGCCCTGGTCTGGGAAGATTCCACATGCCGTGGAGCAACTAGGCCCGTGGGCCACAACTACTGAGCCTGCGCGTCTGGAGCCTGTGCTCCGCAACAAGAGAGGCCGCGATAGTGAGAGGCCCGCGCACCGCGATGAAGAGTGGCCCCCGCTTGCCGCAACTGGAGAAAGCCCTCGCACAGAAACGAAGACCCAACAAAGCCAAAAATAAATAAATAAAATAAAGAATTATTAAAAAAAAAAAAAAAAGTAAAGAAAAACCTCATGGTGCACTCATTAAAAAAAAAAAAAATTCCCTGATCCTGCAATCAAAATCTGGCCTCCCTATTAAGTATTCTATTAGATACACACACGCACGCGCATGCGCACATCACTTATTGTTTAGCAGTGGTTACTGGAGTGGTGGTTTGATTGATGTCTTATTCCGCAAGGCTATTCCCTGCGCCAGTTGCAATCCCTGGCACATAGTAGGCCTATAGGGAATATCTGATGAATGAATGAGTGGGGAGCTGCCCAGGAGACCTCAGTCCCCCGAACAGTCTAATTATTAGACTCCAAAGTCATTCCAGGAAACACCACCAGAAACACTCAGGCCAAGGTCTTAGATGAGGTCATCACCTCTGTATAATGACTTTTCCAAGCCAGAAGGGGCAGCTTTGTCCCAGCCCTGGGGCTGGCAGTTCTGAGCATTCCTCCTGTGATGGGACTCAGGTCCCAGTGCTGAAATGGTTCTTGGGGTAGTGGTCACTCCCTCTCACTCCTAACCCAGCCCCTGCTTCCCGAGGTGCAAGCTTCCCCCTTTGTACTTGCCTCCCAAGTCCCTTCCTCCCTCTGACCACAGCCCCTGGTCCTCAGTAGGACATTGTCAGGGTCTCAGGGACCCTCTTAGACAGTGCTATGGGTCAAATCGTGTCCCTCAAAAAGGTATGATGAAGTGTTAACACCACTTAACACAAGTAGTACTTGTGAACGTGACCTTATTTGAAACTAGAGACTTTGCAGATATAATCAAGTTAAGATGGGGCCATACTAGATTAGGGTGGACCGTTAATCCAATTTCACTGGTGCCCTTATAAAAAGAGGAGAGACAAATGCCATGTAATGACAGAGGCAGACTGGAGTGATGCAGCTATAAGACAAAGGGTGTCAAGGACTGCCAGAGACCCACAGAAGCAAGAAGAGGCAAGGAAGGATTCTTCCCGAGAGCCTCCAGCGGTGGGGACCCTACTGACACCTTGATTTCAGACTTCTAGCCTCCAGAACTGAGAGAATAAATTTTGTTGTTTTAAGCCACCAAGTTTGCGGTACTTGATACGGCAGCTCCAGGAAATTAATGCAAGAAACTGTGGGTCAGGGGCCAGAAGCCAATGTGGAGAGAGGACCTGTGCTTTGCCTGGAGCCAGGTGTGCAAGCCCCTCCCATCAGAGAACGGTGGGGATGCTACTGTGTCTGAAATAGGAGGATAGGGTAGCTGCCCAGAGGCCATCTGGGTGCAGGGCTGCTCAGGAAGCTGGTCCTCACAGGGCATCAGGAATGGGCTGTGGCCAGCTCGTCTCTCCAGAGACCATGCCATCTACAAGGGACACAAGCTTCTCCCCGCCAAAGCCTCTTTGCTCAGCATCTCACAGAAGACTTCAGCCCTTGAGCCAAGCTACCAGCCACATAGCTGACAAGAGGTGTGTTTCTGGGAATGGAAGGGGTACAGCTTAAGCTTTGGACAAAAGGATTGATTCCAATAACATTAGCTGCACGTATTGAGCATTGGCCCTGTAGCAGGTACTTTGTGTGCATTTCCCAAGTCCCTCCTCCCATGGAGGTGTCTCATCATCCCCACTTTATCCCTGGGCAAACAGGCCCAGAAGAAATTGGTTCAGGCTCCCCTAGCTGGTGATGATAGAACCAGAATTCAAGTCTAGGCCTTTCTGACTCTAAGGCCATCGTGTTGTCCTGACTCCTCAGGGATGAGAAGGACACCACAAGGACACTCTGGCCTTGGACACCCGAAAACACATGCATCGTGAAGATAGGGCTGAGATAGGCCAGTAAGTTGGAACAAGGGGTCGACCTCGGTGCTGTGTTCAGGAGAGCGTGACGTGGACCAGGAGTGGGGCTGCCTGTCAGTGACAGCACCCGCTGACCCCAGCCTCCCACAGCTGCCCTGGGGGCTCCACCCTGCACGGGCCTAAGCCGGGGAGTGCCTGACCAAGCGGCAGACCCAGGGGCCCTCATGCCTGGGGCGGTGCTGGGAAGCCAAGGCTGCCCCATGAATCTCACGCCCCACCCCACTCCAGGGTGTACCCGTGAGCTTCAGGGTACATGAAGCCCCCAGGTCTGAACCTCGCTGACACCTGCAGTTTGCCAAGCCTGTCTCCTTATGGGGGTCTCAGGCTGGCGCCTGCCCAGTTTTCCCTAAGCCCAGCCCCTCTGGTCAATGCCGGAGGCCACCCCACTTCTGACATCCACCCGTGCCTCTTTGATCTTTGCAACAGACTGTCTATGAGCTTGAATGTAGCAGACAACTCCAGAGCTGTCTGTCCTGCCCGCCCTTATTCTAAAAGTTGTCCTTCCAGGGATGGGCCTGGCCACTGTGTTCAAGAGACAGTATAGTACTGCATAGTGGCCAGGCGCTCAGATGTTAGGATCTGGGTTCCAAGTCCAGCTCGGCCACACGCTAGTTGTGTGACCTTGAGCATGTCTCTTAAACTCTCTGTGCCTCATCTGTAAAGTGAGGCTGATAATCACAGCGCTTACATCACAGGGTGTAGCATGAAGTAGAGGAATTATACACATAAAGCACTTAAAGTTTTGTAGTAAGCACTCAGTAGATGTTGGCTGTTATCACTGCCATTATCGTCATTACCATCATCCTTGTCATCAGTATTACTATCACCATGTGGCTCCAGCCATAGCTGATTGGACCAGAGATGAACACCTGACCCAGCCTGGGCCAATCGGGCCAACTGGGTTCTCAGGCCCAGAAATGTGAGATTTGTGCTCAGGACACAAGGCTCACCCGGGTGACGTGAAAGTGCAGAGTTCAGGACGCAGCCCTGTTTGTCCACAGGTATGGAGAAGCAGGGAGAGCCAAGTGCAGAGAGAAGAATAAAACAGAGGCACACAGAGAACTAACAGGTCTTTTGGCTCCAGACACAGAACAAGATGGAGGGTGAGGCCGCCTGAGACCCCCAAGGCTCCCTGCCCCCGTTCCCAGGCTGCTCTTCCTGTCCTTGGTCTCTGCAAGACACTCTGGTCCTCGAGAAAAAAATCCCCCTTGAGCTTAAGCCAAATAGAATTGGTTTGGGTATTTGAATCCAAAAGGGCAGACATCATCCCAGCTCTAAAAAACAAAAAGGGGGAAAGTGGACAACGCTGGGAAAGAATCTGAGTCCCGTTGGTGTGGCCACGTGCACGTGTTTGCATGTCACGTTTTCAGGAGAGGCGAGGCCCTGACGTATCATCTATCCTCCCTGGTTGATTTTTCTAGCAAATGTAAGTCCACACTGCCCCCAAAATGGCACAGGGAACATCCCCCTGCTGAAGGGGAGGGAGATGGACATCCAGCAGCCTGCCTCTTCCAGCCTAGCCGGAAGTGTCCTAGCTGTCATCTCCAAATAGCGCCTCCTGGCCCCCGCTCTGCGCTGGCGGGCCGTGTGACCTCAGCCGGGTCACCTTTCCTCCTGCAACCTCCAGTGTCTCATGTTCATTGTGAAGAGCGTATGCCCTGCCTGCCTCTCCCACAAAGGGGACTCTGGGGGAGGGGGAGGGACTCTGATCTCTCAGCGCGCAGGGGAGACCGAGCCTCATGGATGGGAGAGGAGGGGACAGGTCATACACCAGGAGAGAGCTCCCTCCTCACACCTCATGGAATCATCTTTCATGCACCGCTAGCTTCCTCAAGGCCCCATACCCTCACCCAAGGAGCCCTGATCCCACCCCCCAGAGGAACCAGCAGAACCTGTGAACCATTAGGGTCCCAAGGACTGGGGTAGGAGCTCCTCCCTCACATGCCTTTACCTCTGAGGGTCACCAAGTGACACCAGCAGGACACCACACCGTGTCCCTACAGGAAAAGGCAGAGCCCAGAAGACAGGAACAAAGTGAGCCTGCATCTCAGGTCATGGTGGTGGGGCTCTGAGAGGTCCGCAGGTCCACCGCTCTGTGTTTGGGTAAACTGAGCCAGAGCGAATGGCTATGTCAGGGACCTTGTCTTTGGGAAGAGGGCTCTGTGTGTGAGTGTATATCTGCGTCTGACTTCCCTCTCCCTCCTCCCACACCTCTGAATTGTCACCAGTACCTCCACAGGGCCATGAACTTTTTTCAGCTCCTATCTGATTTTCTGCAACATTTCACTTTACCAACCACTTACCTCTTCTTGAAACACTCTCTCTCCCTGAGCTCTGTGACATCACACCTTCCTCTACTCCTCCCTCCTCCCCAGCCACTCCTTCTCTGTCTCCTGCTAGAACTTTCTCAATGGCCAGTTGTCTTCAATGTACTGTCCTTGGGACTCTCCTCTCTCCACACACTCCCTGGATGGTCTCATCCACCCCCTAGCTTCTCTCCCGACCTGAGTGCCAGGGATGCCCGCATCTGTCTCCCCAGCCCAAACCTTCTCTGGGGCTACAGACCCAGGAATCCAGCAGCCTTCTCCACAGCCACCTAGGGTACCCAGAGACCCCCAAACTCAACGAACTCATCACTGAGTTCTTCCCTCCTACTAAGAAGGACCGCCTGTTCCCTATCTCAGTGAATAATGTCCTCCAACTTCTAGACACTTCAACATTGAACATCGTAATACCTCACTCTCTCTACTGCAGATAAAACCCATTAGCTAATCCTGTCTCTTCTACCTTTAGAGCATCTTTCTAATCTGCCCGGTCTCCCCATCCCCTTGGTCACTGCCTCAGCTCAGATACACATTAATGTCCACCTGGGCCTTCCTATCAGATGTAGAGGCTTAATAAATCTTCCTAAATAAATTAACCTAGTTTAAAGTTTAAAATACAAGAACTAGGCCCTACCTGACCAGAAAGAACAATTCAGAGTCAATCAGAACCCAAATCTCAACCCAGAGCTCAGAAATTAAGGCTGATGTCTAGACTCTAGAGCAAAATTCTCTCCCAAAATGCAGAGGTCAAAGCCCGGCGCCCCACACCCAGCTCATTTTTCCATCTGAAGAGTCACATGTGGCTCAACCTCTACCACCAAGATCTCTTATTGTATTTTTCTCAAAGAAAAACAAGTGTCGATGGGGAGAGGGTTAATAGTTTATTCTATTTTTTCTGAGTGATTTTATCACTGTCGTTAGAACATTCATTGAAGTAAGTGAGGAATCCATCACAGGCTGACAGCAGTGTGCAGACTAATGGCTGTTAGATGGTAATAATTTTTAATATGATTTTTATTTCACTTAATTTCATATGTGCTTGACAAAAGGTCCCCAGTCACTGGGGAGCAGTGCGGAACTGGGAATAAGCTCACAGGAAGGTCTATTAAGCCAGGTGCTGGAAGCGTTTCAAAGAAACAACTTTGCCATTCAGGTGGGAAAGTAGGGAACTTGGTCGGGGGAAGGGAGCTGGTTTCTGGCACGATATCAGGATCACATCCCCACAGACACTGGCGTATCCACGCCTCATGGTACCGCGAGTCAGAGACACAGGTCCTTACATGATGGGCATGGCGCCACGTGTGCACGCTCACAAGCCGAGGCCCTTGTACACAGATGTAGCTTACGTTGGGAAAGGACACACAACCACACCCAATAAGTCACACTCCAGGTCCTCAGGAAAACACATAATAAGTGGGGATTACACACATAAATGTGCATTTGCAAAGCAGAAAGAGAGAGAGAGAAGGAGAAAGAGATTGAGACTCGTTCTTTGGTATGACACAGTCTCACCCAAGGAGACAGCTCTCTTACACACACACACACACACACACACAATCACACAGAGAGAACACATAGCTGTAGCCCCATTCAGAGTCACATCTCACATACATAAAAATAACCATATATAAAATATCTCTCACAGTCACCAAAACAGACACACACACAGCCTAGCTATTGGGTCTGTGCTACAGCCTGTTAATAGATCATGAAGCCCTTTGGGGTTTTCTAAAGAAAATTTTTAACTATTAGAGGAAGTGTGGGGTAGAGGAACCCTGCCCCCAAAAGCAAGCCTCCAGAGGTGGCCATGGGGATGGGGAGAGATAAGAGTCTATTTCGTGTAGCCTCAGCTTCCCAGCATTTGAGGAGCTCCTGGCAGGAATCAGGGACAGACTGGCACAGGAATAGCTAAGAGTGAAACCAAACCCACCTAAACCCATGTCTAAAGTGATCTGGGGCTGGATGGACAGGGTCTCAGCGTTGCTGGTTTGGGACATCAGGTGTCCTCCCAGACATACATCAGATCAGAATGACCCAGCCCAGATTCCCAGGTCCAGGGGGGATGCTGGCAGCCCCCAGTGAGGGGGTCCCAGCCACAGGAAGCCAGGCTAGTCTTGGGGCCTGCTTCCACACCAGCAGGGACTTGAATCAAAACATGGGGCCCAGCCCAGGAACCAAGTGAGTTCTGGGTTCCTCCAGAAGAGGGGGGAAGGAAGAGAAACTACAGTCTTCAGCCCTGCAGTTGTCTGTCCACTAGACCCCAAACACAGAGGCAGAAGACAGATCACAAATCTCCTGGGCAAGTGAAGAAAGCCCCCATGTCACACCCTGCTGACTCTCACTTGCTCCAAGACAAGGCCTAGAGGACGCTGAGAAGAGGTGACGGGGCGCCATCTCTTGCTTGGCTCTCCCCTAGAGGAAGAAGAGAGAAGTGCTCCCCGCAGCCTGCTGTAGCAAGGCATTGCCCAGTCCCAGCCACTGGAAAGAGTGGGAATTGGCTCTTCTCGGGTTCTCTAAGCATAGAGGGGAATTCCTTGAAGGCTGGTGCAGTCATCTCATGATGTCACTCTTCTTCCAGCCACCTTCTTATTCAGCCTGACTTAGGGTCCCCAGTGCCTGCAGGATTGAGGGAGGAGTCCTAAGTCACCTTACTAAGGTCAATTGCTATCTGATCTGGGTCCCTTGACACACAAACACACATGCAAACGTACACACATGCATTCACACACACACAGAAGTTTCAGACATTCCCTCCAGTCAAGGGGTCCCCAACCCCTGGGCCATGGACTGGTAGCGGTCCGCGGCCTGCTAGGAACTGGGCCGTGGAAAAATTATCTTCCACGAAACTGGTCCCCGGTGCCAAAATTGTTGGGGACCGCTGCTCTAGTCCCTGAGTAGCTGCACCTCCAAGGTGAGAAGCTGGCCTGAAAGTCATCAGCACCATGGATAGCAGCAAGCCTCTGTTCCGGATGCTGACTGGGGCTTGCCCACACTACACACTCACCCCTTCCACAGTCCAACCAGGAGATGCAGGAGGACATTTATCTGGAGACTGAGACTACAGGGGGAATCAGAGTTATTGATTCATTAGTAAATTCTAGATCTAAAGAAATTATTTTATAGAGGGAGACTGTTGGGAGGTCCGAAGGCAGCCCTAATCATTTGCCCTGGGGGCATCTCCAAGCTCCCTTTCCCTAGACAGTCCCAGGCCAGGACCCACAGTGGACTGAGAAATGGTCCAAAAATGAGGTCTTTATCCCTGGCATAGACTGTGTGCCAGGGTCTGTGCTAAGCCCTTTACATACATTACCCCAGTTAATTTTCCAACAAACCAATGAGGTAGGTGCTATTATCACCTCCATTTTGTAGATAAAAATCCTGACATTAGAGAAGCTATTGGTTCACCCAAGTTCAGAAAGTTAGAGGCAGAGGAACAGGATTCAAACACACGTCTAGACTCTAAACCCCAACAATTCTGTCTGTCTTCGTGATTTATGTCTTTATTCCTGTTGTCCAGACCAGGCAAAGAAGAGGCTCTCAATGAATATCTGTTGAATGAGTGAGTGAATGAATGAGTAAGTGAAAAACTCTGAAGTCAGTGTCCTAGCTTCTTCATTGCTCTGCCTCCCAACTGGGAGACCTGATTCACCTTCAAAGTTGTTTCTTCAGACACCAAGATTCTCCCACATATTTCTACTGGCAGGACCTCTCCTCCCCCCAACCCCCATGGAGCCTGACAAGTCTCTACTGCCCCTCCGCAGGACTTGACCATCTCAAACCTCCCTAGATCACAGACTGAAGGTCCTGAGATCTGGCTCCCCCTATTCTGGAACAGCTAGTGCTGGTTAGATTGCCAGGAGAAGCCCTGCCAACTCTGACTCTTCTGCTGGAGCTACTGTGGAAAGTAGTAAGTGCCCCACTAAAGGCAGTGACCATTATCATTCCTGTGGAACATCAAAGTTGTCTTGGCATCTTCAGGGGACAAATTTAAGCTAGTTTTCAAGCTGGAGGCAGGTCATGGCCTAATAATCGGACTTTTGCCTCATGGAGGAAACAAGATCCTGCAGGAGTCTTTACCTTGCAGTGTATGAGCTCAGAAATTATCCTATAAACTCAGGATCCAGAGATTCATGTGTGGGTCATAACCCATCTCAATATAGGTTGGACCTTTCTAGAGCCATGTGCATAGGTCTTCAGGGAGACAGGTCAAATTTGAACCTCAAAGAGCATAGTGAATATGAGTCAAGACTTGTGTCAACAGCAAACAACAGGAACAAATCGCTGTTAATTTAGTTCCTACTGTGATTCCAGCACTATGCTAGGCACAAGACATACAAGGTTAACCAGACAAGGTCCTTGTCCTCAACAATCCCAAAGATTGACTGAAAAGAGATACAACACAATGGACGATTAATGCCAGACATGTCTCTGTCCAAGATGACTGAAGAGGAGAACCGTTGTTGTTCTTCCTGGGCCATGTTAGCTGAGTGAGTCTTGTCCCCTGGACAGCCTTCCCCAGACCCCACAGTGGATCCATTCGCCAACTGCTCTAGCCCCATAAAGCATAGCCAGGTAGAAGCAGTAAACTCTGGTGGTTGTTAAAGGCACAGATTCAGGAGATTGACTGCTTTTTATTCAAATCGTAGTTCTTCCACCTACTAGCCATGTGCCTTCGTACACATGATTAATCTCTCTAGGCTCCAGTATACTCAGCTGTAAAATGGGATAATAAAACTTAACCTATCTCAGGGAGTGTTGTAAGGATTAAATGAGTGATTGATAATAAAGAGCTTAGAATGGGGCTTGGCACATAGCAAAGGCTTTAGAAGAATCAGGTGCTGCTGGTGCTGTCATCCCAGCACACAAGCCAGTCAGAGGCTGTGGCACAAACCTGGGGGAAACACATGGGACTCAGCCTGACACCACTCCTGCTTCTGAGTTATCCTCTGCCCAAGCCCACACACATGCCAAAGGCAGGGCCTGATTAGAGCTATTTTAGCTACCACTGATTGGGTGCTTACTTTACCAAGCAGTTTGCATATATTATGCCACTCCAAGACCTCACAATAACCCTTTCGAGATGGGTGCTATTATTATAACCATTTCCCACACAAGATGCGAAGCAGCCCTTCCCCATTACATCTTCTAGCTCCCCCACTATGCCTTGGAGCTCCTTCAACCCCTGCTGGGCTGCAGAGTGGAACACAGTATCCCTAAGTCCCCCCTCTCCACTGTCCCCCACCCTGCTCACGTTCAGATTTTGCTGCTGACACTTACAGGTTCCCAGGTGGGAGTTACAAAGGGGCAAGTTGGGTACCCTGGACCATGGCTCCCGAATCCATCCTCAGACAGGCTTAGACCCTACACGTCTGTGGTGTCATGGCGGGGCAGCACCCAAAGCCTACACTTTCAGGCCTTCCTCTCTCTCTCAGACTGACTCCTTCCTCCAGGGAGGGGTTATTAGAACAGAGCTACCTCTTGGTATCTATAGGTGTCTGTACTGGGAGGCCCAACAGAGCCATTCCCTAGGGATACTGCCTTATCCAGCCCCTAAACTGGACTTGTCCTAGTTTGGGCCATCTACAGCTATTCCTCCTCTGGATGGGAACAATGTCACCAAGACAGGAGTGCTGCACCCCACCCACTCTGGTGTGCCTGGCTTAAATCTACCTTCACTAACTGGGCACATAGCATGGCCCTCTCTGCCATGCCAACCACTGCCACCTAACACACACACACACACACACACACACACACACACACACACACACCTGGCTTTGGATGCAAATGGAGCAGGATTCGAATACTAGCTCTACCACTGGCTTGGACCTGGCACTTCTCTCTCTGGTCCTCAGTTTTCCCACCCATAAAATGGAGGCGAGGACTCCATCTCTCAGAAGCCATCCTGACCCAGCATGCCTGGGCCTACAAGAGGAGTCTGAGCCTAGTAATACGCCCATTCCCTCCCGAAGTCAGCCCCAGCAGCTGGTAGAACAAAGGAGCAAGAGGTCTAAGGAATACTGGAGGAACCCATTGCCTCACCACGCACCCTCCTCTACACATCCTGCTTCCTCCCACAAGCTTTACTGAGCCAACCAAGTGGCAGTACACTTTCCAGGTTAAAATAAATGCTGGAGAGGGTGTGGAGAAAAGGGAACCCTCCTACACTGTTGGTGGGAATGTTAATTGGTGTAGCCGCCATGGAGAACAGTATGGAGCTTCTTTCAAAAACTAAAAATAGAACTACCATATGATCCAGTAATCCCACTCCTGGGCATATATCAGGACAAAACTATAATTCAAAAAGATACATGCATTCCTATGTTCATAGCAGCACTATTCACAATAGCCAAGACATGGAAACAACTTAAATGTCTGTCGACAGATGAATGGATAAAGAAGATGTGGTACATATATACAATGGAATACTATTCAGCCATTAAAAAGGAAAGAAATAATGCCGTTTGCAGCAACATGGATGCAACTAGAGATTATCGTACTAAGTGAAGTAAGTCAGAAAAAGAAAAAATACCATATGATACCATTTATATGTGGAATCTAAAATATGACACAAATGAATCTATCTGTGAAAAAGAAACAGACTCACAGACATAGAGAACAGACTGGTGGTTGCCAAGGGAAAGGGGGTGGGGGAGGGATGGAGTGGGAGGTTGGGGTCAGCAGATGTAAGCTTTTATATATAGAATGGATAAACAACAAGGTCCTACTGTATAGCACAGAGAACTATATTCAATATCCTATGATAAACCATAATGGAAAAGAATATTTAAAGATAGAATGTGTATACACACACACACACACACACACATATCTGAATCACTTTGCTGTACCGCAGTAATTAACACAACATTGTCAATCACCTATACTTCAATTAAATAAATAAATAAATAAATGGCAAGGATTTTGGAATGAAATAGTGCTGGGTTTAAGACTCAACTCTGTCCCTCACTGGCAAATTACTTGGCCTTGTTGAGCTTCGGTGTTCTCAATCATAAAAGGAGGTGAACAACACCTTCCCTACTGGGTTCCTCTGGGGGTCAAATGGGATCACAAATGGGAAGTGTCTGACGTCCATGCTCTTGGAGGAACGTAGTGAGAAGAGGCATGGGCTCAGAGAGCCTAACCAGGGTCCCACCCCACAAGGCTGCTCATGACTCCACCGGTCTCCCCAGCCCCACCCCACAGAACACTGTGGCCAATGGGAGCCCCTGGAAAGCACTTGCTGAAAAGTTTAAACTTAGGGTTACCATATGACCCAGTGATCGCACACGTAGGTGTGCTAAAAGAATCAACAACACTCGTGCACTTATTTGCACACAATACAAGTACAAACGCTTGTACAGGAATGTTATGTATGTTATATAGCAGCATTATTCTCCGTAGTCAAAAAGTGGAGGGCTTCCCTGGTGGCGCAGTGGTTGAGACTCTGCCTGCCAATGCAGGGGACATGGGTTCGAGCCCTGGTCTGGGAGGATCCCACATGCCACGGAGCGACTGGGCCCGTGAGCCACAACTACTGAGCCTGCGCCTCTGGGGCCTGTGCTCCACAACAAGAGAGGCCGCGACAGTGAGAGGCCCGCGCACCGCGATGAAGAGTGGCCCCCGCTTGCCACAACTAGAGAAAGCCCTCGCACAGAAACGAAGACCCAACACAGCCATAAATTAATTAATTAATTAATTTTTTAAAAAAAAGTGGAAACAACACAAATGTCCATTGACTGATGAATGAATAAACAAAATGTGACATATCCGTATAGTGGAATACAATTTGGCAATTAAAGGGAATGAAGTACTGAATGGAATGAAGGAATGAAGTACACGCTACAACATGGATGAACCCCCAAAACAACACACTAAGTGAAAGGACCCAGACACAAAAGCCCACGTGTCGTATGATTCCATTCACATGAAATATCTAGACAAGGCAAATCCATAGCGACAGAAAGCAGATTGGTGGTTGCCAGGGTGGAAAGGACAGGGGAAGGGGAATGAGTGCTAAATGGGTCTGGGGAGTTTCTTTGGGGAATGATGAAAGTGTTCTGGAATTGTGATAATAGTGATAATGGTTGTTCACCTTATAAATATATTAAAACCCACTGAATGTCCACTTTTAAAAGGTGGATTTTACAGTGTGAGAATTATGTCTTAAAAAAGAAAAAAAAGACTTTGGTGGATGGGTGTCTGAGCACTGGTCAGTGCCTTGAAATTCCTTCTCACAAACCCAGGGAACACTGCAGAGCCCTCAGAAAGCCCTGGACCTCAGAGGAAAGGTGGTCACTGGCCCTGACCACTGCTAAGGGCCAGGGGCAGTGCCGGCGCTGGAATGGGCATCCCGGAGAAGCACAGACAGCAGTTCAGAGCACGGCCCAAGAACCAAGCAGACCCACATTGAAATCCTCCCTCCACCACTTACGATCTTCTGACCTTGGGCATATGCTTTAACTCTCTGAGTCTTAGTTTCCACATCTGTGAAATGGGAGATAATAATATTACCTATTTCACAAAGTTGTGAAAATGAAATAAGACCATCAGGTAAATTGCCTGGCAGGGCGCTAGACACACAGCAAATGCTAAATATTTGTGGGCCACTAATATCGCTGAGCTCTCATTAAGTCCTACCAACATCCCTAACAGGCAAGAGTTACTATCGCCATTTTACAGATTTTGCCTGTGTTCCCCCTGAGGTTCAAGAATACTGGGATGAATTGTGGGGCTTATGGGGGAATGCATCTGGGCTGAGGGGCCAGTGGGGGGGCTGCTGCAGACCAGTCAGGGAGAGATCGCAGTGGCTTGGCATAGGACAGTGATGGGAAGAGTGGAGAGCAGATGTGAGAAGCGTTTGGAGGAGAACTTGACAGGCCTGGGTGACTCCCTGGCTGGGGGCAAAGCAGAAGTTCTCGTCGAGGATGACTGACCACCCCCAGGGTCCAGCTTGGTGGCCGGTGGGTGTTGGGGCTGGCTGGACCCTGAGGTCAAGGCCACAGGGGGAGGAGGAGCCTAGAAAACCCAGGTTCCTGGGAGAGCTCAGGGCTGAAGGCAGAGACGCAGGGATGTCCGTGGTGGTGGGGATGAGGCCGAGTGAGTGAGTGCTGTGATGGATGGGGAGAGAGCAGGGCAGGGGCTGGAGGACTGGCCCAGGGGATGGCTGCGGTTAAGAAGCCAACAGAGGCAGAGGAACCCGAAGGAGCTGGGAAGACGCAGTCAGAGGGGATGGAGTCCAGTCCGGGGGCCGCAGCGCCATGGACTTCTCAAGAAGTCACAAAGGGAAGGGAGTCCAGCGGTGCCCAGGGGGCTGAGAGGTGGGGAGGACACATGTCCATTATAGCACCTCCAGGGGCAACTGGATCTACTGGGCAGCGGAGAGGGGACTGAGGGAGGTGGTCCAAGACCTGCATAAGTGAAGAAAACTGTGACGGTGGGAAGATGAGGTGGGTGGCTGGATTTTTGTTTTCAGGATAGGGGAGGCCTGAGGAAAGATGCTGAAAAGGCAAAGGAGAAAAGGAGGGGGCGGCTACTGGCAGAGTCCACTGGGGGCTCCTTGACCTTTTGGGCGGAGTTAGCCTTTTCCTCCTAGAGACCCCATGGTGCTCTCTCCATCCATCCCTCTGCCATCGCTCTGATCACCGTCGGATGGGTGACAGTGTCTCTCTAAGAAGAACATGTGTGACTCGAGGCTCGGCATCTTCTAAGGTATTTCTGCAGCCCTGGGGCCTGGTATGGAAGGAAGGACAGAGTGCCAGGCAGGCAGGCTAGCAAGGGGTCAGACAGACGCACAGACAAGCTAGCTGAGACGCATCCAGACAGACTAGCAGACCAGCAGACAGATAGGCCGACAAGCAGCTGAAAAAGCGGCCACGGGGACAGGCAGGCAAGGCCACTGAGATGTGTCCCCTCCCCCTGCCACTGCCCCCCCATCCCCCATGGCTGACACAGCCGGGCCTGGAGCACAGATTTATCTCCAAATGCTGCCACAATCCCGCTATTGGATTTGTAATCACAGGCTCCAATGTTCACAGGATAAATATACTAACAAACTAATTGTTTGTTAGCTCTGAGGTTGGAGCAATCAACACGTCCAGCATGAGATATGGGCCACCCGCCTGCTCGCGTTTAGGCCATCCCGAGGCTCGGGGCCTGGCGCCACGGGCACCACATGGGCCCAGCCGAGCCCGGCCGGTTGCGCACACACGGGCCTGAACCTTGGGGCCGACGGTGGCGTGGGCAGGAGGGCGCCGTGTGCGCTGGCACGTAGCCGTCACTGCCCCTGCCTGTGCCTCGTCAGTGGCAGACATAAACTAACTCGGTTCCTGGGGACCCCAGAGGAGCCGCAGGAACTGTTTGGTAGAGAATTATAGCTGTGGGTGAAATTAGATGTACTCTGAGCCCCAAGGCTGAGAGAAATAAAAAGCATTTTAAATGGAGTGTAGAATTCATATTCCTCAGTCACCTTCCAATAAATAAATCTTGTACCGTTTTTTTCTGTAAACAGTGGTTACACTCAGCTTCTATTGTCTCCACATTCCATATGCCAATCAGCAAGGAGTGGAGGCGCCGTGCTGGGGCGGGAAGGAAGAAACCGGGGCGTGCCTGAGGTTTGGGGGGACCAGAACCATGGTGACTGCCCTGGAGGTGCCCTCAGCTTTAAGGAAGCATCGGAGTGTCCCTCAGGTCATAGCCCAGCCCCGGACACCCCTCAGGGATGCCCAGCACAAGAGGCCTGAGATAGAACTCCCAGTCCCCAAGTTTTGAGACCCAGGGGTCCAGGGCCTGAGGCCACGGAGGACAGAGCAGCTCTCTGGGTCCCCCTCTCCTGGAAAATGAGCATCTACTGGGGCTGACAAGCCGGGAGACTGCTTGCCTGGCCATGGCAGCTTCTGTTGTTTCTGGTTTTCCAGGTGCAAAAATGACACCTCCTCATGGCTAAAGATGCAGAAAACACAGAAAATCGCAAAGAAGAAAAATATCACCTGCAATCCTGAAAAAAAAAATCACTGTTGATATTTTGGTATTTTTCCTCCCAGACTTTCTTCAGTGTGTATATGCACATAAATAAATACATGTTTT
Source organism: Balaenoptera musculus (assembly GCF_009873245.2). Taxonomy (NCBI): domain Eukaryota; kingdom Metazoa; phylum Chordata; class Mammalia; order Artiodactyla; family Balaenopteridae; genus Balaenoptera; species Balaenoptera musculus. The sequence goes on along the minus strand of NC_045790.1, from coordinate 106,926,291 downwards.
ACAAAAAAGAGATAAACCCTACATTTATGAAGTGCCCAACACATACCAGGTACTATTCTAGGCATTTTGAATATATTATCTCTGATTCTCACAATAATCTGGCAAAAAAGACTTCGTATTAAATATTGATACTAACCTAGATCACTAAGAGAAACAATATTGACTCACATTTAGTTGACACTTACTGTTGTATACCTGGCACGTTCCTCTGAGCACAAACCTTCATGATCTCATGTAATCCCCTCCACAACCCTGCAAGTCGGGACCCACTGTGATCCCTTACCCGGGAGTGGAAACTCGTCCAAGGCCACAAAGAAAGTGGGGGGCAGAGCCACAATGCAAACGCAGGTTCGTCTGACTCAGAGAGCGTCCTCTCAGTCAGCCCCCCAAAGCTTTGATGCAGCCAGAGCCAGACCACAGTGGACAGCCCCCGCGGACCCCGCCTTCTCCAACTAGCCCATCTTCTTTCCCACTCGCACCAGCCCTTCTTCTTGGACCTGCAGGAACTGTCCATTTCCCAGGGTCCAAGACAGGTTTCTATAGCTGCCCTGACCCTGCCCTGCCAGCTCCTGAACAGGGAAGCCAAGAGAGCTGACAAAGAGCATGGGTTTGGGCTCAGACAGACCTGGGACCTCAGTCCCAGGTCAGCCTCTTAATGAGCTGTGTGTCCTTGGGGATGTCACTGCCCCTCTCTGAGCTTTACAGTCCTTAGCTGGAAAATGGGCATACTAAGAATACTCACTCTACAGGGCTATTGTGAAAACCAAATGAGATTATTATGTGAAGCACTTATCCGGTACATGCAAAGGGCTCTAAAATGTTAGCAATCTTTCAAATTAAGAACAAGGCACCAAAAAAAAAAAAAAAAAAAAAGTTTAAAGAAGCAACAACAACAAAAAAGAAAGAACAAAGCCACAACAAGAACAGGACACTGGGACACGTATCCTGGCTCTGCTCCTGCTTCCTTCTCCCTGCTCTATTTAATTGGCTGCCATGAACTCATTATACAGAAGGCCGGGGAGTAGTGACTGCAAGTCAGAGGCTCACTCCTGAAAAACAAGGAAAGAAAAGAAAAGGAGAAGCTATCCCTTCACAGAGCCCCTTAACACACACAAACACACACACACACACACACACACACACACAACGACACTTCATCCTGTTTGTTCCTGGGGCAGGTCCTCCCATTGCCCTGGGATTCTCTTGTTCCCACCAAAGGAGTCAGCTGATGCGGGAGTATTAGTTCAGAGGTGCAGGTTGGTGTCGTCTATAACCGAAAATATTTGCCAGCCAAGCAACTCGAGGAGAGGCGAGGAAGTCTTGGGACCCAGATCCGCCCCAACTGCCCAGGATCCGGGGTCATTCAGTGGCACCTTGGGCAACAGCAGCCCAGGAGGCCTTCCTGGGAAAGGAGGGCAACAGGAGGATCTGGAGAGATGGATAGGAAGATGGGACAGGTCGGGGCAAGGAGGAGGACGGTGGGTTGCAGCCCTGGGCTCAGGGGCCACAGGATCAAGTCCCAGGTCACTTACTGACCCCCATGGGACTCTCAGTGAATCCTGTCCCCTCTCTGGGCCTCAGATTCCCTGTCTGCAAAATGGGGATGATAACACTCCATTGGAACAGTAAGGGTTGTGCCGTGGGAATGAGTGATGCACAATGAATGAATGAATGAATGAGTGATGAGCAAGTGAGTGGTTCCACTCTGAGCCCAAGGCAGCAGCTGACTGCGGTGGCCAGGATTCCCTTCTTGCAAGGGCCCTTGGTCATTTATTTTTGGTTAATTAAATGGTAAGATTTTCATGTCTGATTATTTACTGCCAGCCAGCTTCATTACCGGCTCCCCCATAAATCACAGCAGGGGAGCCGGGCTCCAGCTCCCCACCCCCATGCCCACCCCCCTCCCCGTGCCCCAGCAGAGCTGGGCTTTAGAGGACCCCAGGAGAGATGGAGCTGTGACATGTGCTGTCCCGGAGAGCTGCACACAGACTCCGCCTGACCTGTAGGCATGCCACAGTCTCCTGACAACCGGAGTCTCAGAAAGGACTTCTTCATTGCCAACAGCCAAGTCCAGAAGACGTGACCCCGGCAGTTCGCCACTCTGTGCCAGGCCCTTCACCAGCCTGAGCTCACTGCCGTGATGAGACCCACTCTCGCAGAGGACGGTACCGAGGCTGGTGGGAGGGGGAGCGAGATTAGAACGCAGGTCTGGCTCCAGGGTCTGTGCCCCAACCACTCTGCCTCAGTGACGAGGAAAGCACGGACTTTGGAGTCAAACGAACCCAGATTCAAATCCCAGCTCTAAGGTCTACACCTGTATGAACTTGAGCAAGTGTCTTCGCTCCTCTGGGCCTGTTTCCTCAGTGATGAGGTGGGGACAGCACACACCCGGGCACGGTGGGTGCTCTGGAAGCGCTGAGTACAGGAAGACCCCCAGGGGCAAAGGTCCTCAGCGCCACTCTGCTCCAGCCTTTGCCGCTGGACACAGGAGAAGGAGAAGGCGGTGGGACAAACCATCAAGGCGACAAAGGGAGTCAGCCCCCCCGCCCACATCTGACTGTGACTCAGGGAGGCGGGCAGGGGCCGTGCACCTGGTCCAGAGTGCCCCCCCGAACCCCCAGCACCCAGCCCAACACAGAATAAGGGCTCTGTTCGTAGCTGTCGGATGACTGAACAAATAAGTGAATGAACAAATCAATAAATCAAAGACTAAATACCTGATGAATGAACAATCAAATGATTGAACAAACCTATATATGAATGAACAAAACTCCAAAAACTTATTGAATGAATGAATGAATGAATGAATGAAAAATTGGATGGATGGATGGATGGATGGATGAATGGATGGGAAAATATGAGAGCAAAGAAATGATCAGATAAACAGCTAAATCAATGGAAGAATGAATAAACAAAAAGGAATGATAGAATGGAATAAGAAGGATAGGGAAGGGAGGGAGGGAAGGAAGAAGAGAGGTGGGGAGGGAAGGGAGGGAGAGAGAGAAAGGGGAAGAAGAGGATGGGCAGTGAGGGCAGGCCTGCCCAGAACAGCTCCCCAAAGGCGGCAGTCTCCTGCCTGTCCCCCTTGGCCCCAGCCCCCTCCACCAAAGCCCTCAGGAACCTCACCGTGGCCTCTGCAGCAGGTCTGGAGCCCATGGAGGCCCCTCGCCGGCAGCCTTGAAAGCAGGCTGTGGGGCAGGTGGGCTTTGCCCAGCCCTTGGCCTCGTCTTTAACTATTACATTAAGCATCTGCTTTGCCATTCACGGCTCGGGTAGCATTTTACCCCTGAGATATTTGATTTTATTACCTTCCAGGGAGAGAGCCAAGCAAGTGTTCTTATTGACTTGCACATTAAATATATTAGTAATAAAACAACATCTCCGTAAACCAATTGTAAAATCAATATTAATTGGTACCGAAATATCACAAGTAGTTGAATTACAATTAAGAGAGGGGGTGAGCCATGCCTCAGGGCACAGGGTGCTGAGGTCCCAGGAGGGAGAGTGGTTGGGGGACCAGACTTCAGTGTTGGGCAGACCTCTGAGCCTCAGTTTCCTCATCTGCTCAATGGGGATAATCACTCTAACAGCCAACGTTTGGTGTGGACTAAAAGAGGTAACGTGTGTACAGTGCCTGGCAGCAGCAGGTGCCCAAGAAACGTTCTCCTCCTCCTTCCTTTGTCCTAGACCCTACTGTAGGCAAGAGTAAGTCATTCCCACTATAGTGAGAAAGGGCAGTATTGGCAGCAGTGGGGAGAGAGTGGAATGGGCAGGGAAGAGAAGAGCAAGAAAGGCACGGGGAGCTCTGGATGGTGGGCACACTAGTCTGGGGGGATCTGGGAGGGCTTCTGGAGGAAGTGACTTAAAACTAAGACCTGAAAGCTGGGAGAATTGCCGAGGGAGGGCGCTCAGCATGCTGAAGGAAGGCCAGGGACCACAATGCCCTTTTATTACTCACATGCAAAAAAGCCAGTCAGTCAGGGAAGCTTGAGACCCCCTGCAAGGGTCAGACTGAGGTGTGGCATGGGAGTTTGGGGTGAGCAGGGGACCCAGGGCGTCAGGCTGGACCTGACCCCTACAGGCTGGGCAGCACAGGCTGCGTTGGCTGCTCTCAGGAGCAGGGTGACCAGAGTGCTGGGGAGGACCCTGCCTGCCAGGGCCAAATTCAGAGGCATTGGCTAACTCTCCCAAAGTGCTTGGGTGTCCCCTGGAGGTGTTTCACACGGGCTCCTAGGACCAGTCCCCTTGGTTCCCTAGAGTCTGTGTACACGGTGGGGTATGTTTTTGGTTGGTTGGTTGCTAAACTTCCTCAGTAACAATTGCATCTGATCCTCATGACAGCCCTACAAGGAAACTGATCTTCACCCCCATTTTACAGATGAGGAAACTGAGGCACAGAGAGAGGGCACTGCCCCAGGTGTACAGCCAGCAGTTGGTGGGCTGGAATTCGGACTAAGATCTGTCTGACTCCTGAGCCCCTGCCCCTCTCCTGCTCTTGGTCCCCACAGAGATGCTGAAGCGGGTGGTGACCTCTCAGGAACCTCAGCCACTGACACATAATTCTGGCCCTGTTCCAGAATCCCGATGGGAGGCACAGTCCCCCCGCCAAGGGCCCTTGCTCCAGCACTGCTGACTACTGCACTTCCAGCAGCCCATGGATGCTTTGGGTTTCCCTGGCTCTTTAGAGATGGCGATAATGACAATACAAATATTAATACTAGTTACGTATAACCTGTTGATGAAGGGCCTTGCACTCTGCTAAAAACTTCACCCACATTTTCTAATTTGATAGACTTCATAGCATAGGCGTTACGTTGACATTTTCTGGTCAGAACCATTTCAGTTTAAATCTCAGCTCTGCCACTACTGGTTGTGCAACTGTACTGGTCAGCTACGGCCACAGTAATGCTGCATAACAAAGTCAGTAACTTACAGTAATAAATATTTATTGCCACATTCATGGGTCTGCAGGTTGGCTGTGGTTTAGTCAATCTAAGCAGAGTGTGGCTAAGAGCTCTGCTTCAGGCTGAAGGTCAGATTCAAGTCTGCTCTGTGGGTCTCTTTCTCATTCTGGAACCAGCGTCTACACAGGGCATGCTCCCACTGAAATGGCAGGAGAGCACGAGCCAAGTGAAACCAATCAGCACATTCAAACCACTGCTCATGTCACGTTCACTAACATTCCACCGGCCAAAATGAGTTACTTACATGGCCAAGCTCAACATCAATGGGGCAGGGAAATACACCCCACCCATGGTAGGAACGGAACCAAAGATTTGCTGAACAAGTATCCAAACTATGACGATGACTTTGGACCTCTGTTTGCTCATCTGTAAAATGGGAATATTACCAATTTCTACCTTATCGAGTAGCTGGGTGGCTCCATTGAGGTCATGTACATAAACTCTTAGCATATTGCCTCCTGTGTCGCAAGTACGCAAAACAGGGTAGCTGCTATCGGTAGTAATAGTAGTAGTATTAACAATCCTCTCAGATTTGAAGCCAGTGATGGTGTCACCCCTTCTCCTAGTCCAAACACTGCCACCTTACGTCATCACATGGGCTTGGGGGAGTAACCCGTGCCAATCCACTGCTCCAAACCAGATTTCACTACTGACATGGCCTGACCCTCCACCGGCTCAGCCAGCAGACCCAGTGCCCTGCGGGCTGTGACACTTGCACGCACCCAGCTTAACCAGGAGCTGAGTCAGCAGTAAAGCATTCAGTTGAGTGCAGGACATCCCACAGTCCCATGCCTTGGCCTCACCAAGGCTTCATGATCCTGCAGTGCTTTGTTCTCTGGCCCCAGGATGTTGGCAGCCTCGTGGGGTGGGGGAAGCTGGCATCCTGGGTCTCCACGTCATCTGGGCCATTTACTGGTTGACTGACTGGCAGCGGGTCAAGTGCCCTGTCCGTGCCCAGGGCTCACCCCAGAAGACTTGTGAGAGCCCTTCCCGGACCAGCTGCCACGGAACCGGGTCATGCCTGTTTCAGTCTCCTGCTACGCACGGCTCTTGACACAACTGTGACTGAAGGGTTATTGGACACAGGTTCAAATTCTGCCTCTCTGCTCAGAAGGCAGCGGCCGGGTCTGTCTTGTCACTGCCGGAGTCCAGTGCTGTGCCTGCAGGCGTGAACCTACACGGCCGTGCTTAGGCATCCTTTGCTTACAAGACCAGAACCCTCACACACTGAAATAAGGAAGAAGTGGTAAGGGGGGGGGGGACCAGTATTGGCAGGGCCCCGAAAGTGCTGGGACAGGCAGCCAGACCCCACGAGGCAGTAGGGCCTGAACAGAAGGGGCACTGGTGCCAGAGAGCAAAACTGCCGCCTGCCTTCCCTCGGGGTTTCTGCTTCATTCTCCTCTCTTGGCACACGGCCTGGCCTTGACACCCGCAACCTCAGACACCCAACAGAGGCCAGTCAAACTCTGTGACTCAAACACAAATTCCCAATTCCCAGGAAAGAGACACTGCTGGGCTCCGGCTGCCAACACTCAGGTGTCCTCCGGCTCCTTCACTGCCAGGGCCGCCCCTGAGGCTGAGGGGACGGATCTCAAAGGGGGGGTGAGCTTAACAGACACCCAAAGGGCGACACTCCCTCCCTCAGCCTCAGATTCCGCCTTTGTGAAATGGGATAAACGATACCACCTCCTGGGGTGGTTGTCAATGTCAAATGCGTTAGTAGATAGTAATAATTCTTACTGTGGCCATAGAAGCCACCATGCCCCGAGCTTGCTCTGTGCCAGGGACTGTGCCCTTTCCCTGCACGATCTGATTGAATTCTCAGAACAATCCCTCGGGTTTGCTGCCTCAGTTGTTGCCACTTTACAGAGAAGAATTCTAGGGAACAGAGAGGGCAAGGGGCTGTCCAAGGTCACACAGGGCTGGGATTCCAAAGTAGGTCTCTCTGCCTTCCCTGGCTGCATTTCACACCCCGCTCTGCTCCCTCTTTGCTAAGGTTGAGGTTGTAGCTGACCCTGTGAGAGGGCCGATGAGAAAGCACTTTGCAAACACCAAGGAGAGAGCCACATTTGTCACATCTAGCTGAGGATTTATTTCGCACAGACACGAAATAAATCCTGTGGGGATTCTCCAGGGATGTCGGCCTTACAGCCTCCTGCTTCCTCAGTTCTCCTGGCTCCCCTCCCAGTGGCTGCCTGGCCAGAGAGTCCTGGGCAGAACGCACTCGAAAGGTACCCATTTCTCAGAGCAAATGGCCATCACCTGGATCAGTGACTGGCTCCCCCCAAACATCCCGTCTGGAGGAACCACAGCTGACACGCAAGCCCTGGGGCCCAAATGACCCCACCATGGGTAAGATGCAACTGGAAGGCTTGGTTTCCATCCCAAAGAACCATGGGGAGTGGTCTTCTTTTCCTTTTTTCATTGGTCCAAATTGGTCCATTTTCTCTGCTGGCAGCCCATGCTAGGGAGGGCAGATCGTGGGGCATGGGGCATGGGAGGGGCACAGAAGGGCAGAGCTGGGGCACTGACCACGGGCAAGCTGTGGGGGGCACACCTGACTTCTTAGCTGTGAAGCGGAAGAGTCAGGGGCCTGAGAAGTCAGAGCTTTGCTGAGCTCCAGCCTCAGAGCCCTCCACCTCCCCTCCGGCTGAGAGCAGCCCAACACAGCCAAGCTTCAGGGCTCAGCCTCCCCCGAGGCCCACCGAATGAAGGCTCCCACAGAGACCTCAGCCCCTAGGGTGCTGGGATTTGCAAGAATACAAAGAGTGGGGGTAGCGGGGGACCAGATGCGTCCTCGGCCAGCACTGCCCACAGTTCCCACCTGTGCCTGCCTGCGTGTGCAGGTATGTGTGTGCCTGTGCATGTAGGAACAGGTATGCATTTGCAGGCCTCAGATGCATGCGTGCCCATGCTTGGGTACGTAGAGTGCCTGCTCAAGTGAGTTCACAGACGTGTGCGTGTGTGTGTACAAGCACGGCATGGCACACATGTGTGTGTCTGGGTGTGTGCCACCCAGGACTGCCTTTGTACACCTGTGTGCTCTCGTATGCTTGAGACACATGCACCTGACAATGAACGTGCTGGTTTGCCTGCGTGTGCGCAGATACATGGGCTTGTGTGTGCACATAAGGGAGGCCTAGAACCTGACCTCTGCTGCCTTTGTCCAGCTAATCCCTCCCGCCCAATTCCAAGCTTTCTCTAAATTGAAAAGGCTTAATGCAGTGATTTGCTATTAATTATTGTTTAATTTTTTTTTCTTTGAGAACTGCCACATCTGCGGCAGTTACCAGCTGAGCTTTAATAAATCGTTCCAGCCACTGGGATTCAAGCATCCCTAAGAAAAGAGGGACACAGGACTCCCCCTTCTCCCGCCCTCCTCCCTCCCCGCCCCAACTCAGCCCTATCTCCAGCAAGGCCC